>NC_057854.1:27595000-30095000 GCF_015237465.2 Chelonia mydas
GGAGTACACAAGCAGCTTGATTCTTCCTGCCCTTTCCAGCGTACGTACAAAGGTCTGAAGAGAGCCAGGGAGAGGAGGTCTGTCTGTTGCTCTAGTATCTGAGCATCTCACAAACATTACTTAATTTCCACACACCACTTCTGTGAGGTAGGGAAACTGACTTGCCCCAGGCCCCACACGAAGTACGTGGGAGAACCGGCAATTGAACCTAGGTCTTCTGAGTCCTAGCCCAGTGTCTTAAGACTGTCAGTCCTTTTTCCCTTCATTATGTACACATGCAAGAACACCTGAAATCAGAACACATTTAGGGACATTCTTGGATAATTTGTGAGAGTCTGAATATCACATGGAAAATAATGTATGTTTTCCTTGCTTGATTATAATGCATAGAAATATTTCATGGAGGTGGAGGCATCTTGTCATCTGTATTGCACAAATGTAATGTTCTGCCTCTGAAAATCTCTGTGTATCATGCTGCATTTAAAATATATTGAGGAGAATGTGTACTCAAAAAGTAGTGTGATTGTCTCTAAATGGATGCAGTCTGCCTAAATTCTGGCCTGAAATCATTATTCTTTGTTACAAAATAGTATAGATTCAGTAAAAGCATAAACACTTGTTAAAAAAATTTACAGATTCAGTAAAAGTAGCTTATATTATTAGATTGAATGTTTGAATAATAAACTTCCCAAATCACTTCACAAAGTGTGTATAGTTTATGCATCTTTGAAATACAGTCATTTCTGTAGTGAAGCACAGCAGATATTATAGTACTATGCTGCAACTCTACACCACATTATAGAAGAGGAAGTGAAGACTACTTTTTTCCAATAGAAACTGTTGCGGGAATTTTAAAAAGTAGAATGTAAAATACTTGAGGTGATTTGATCTGGACAAGAGTAATAATCCTGCAAATAGAGTTGACTTACTTGTTAATTTTATATTAAATATGATATATAAATTAGATATGTAGAAAAAAAGTTTACTTTTCAGCAGTTGACATACTACACTGTTAGCTGTTAAATACATGATTTATAGTAAATGAAAATACATTTTATGTTTGAATGTCAAGCACTTCATATGCTTTGTATTAAATGGGATGTTTGAACCAAATTAAATGAGTAAAATACACTTTACTACTGTTGCACAAAAATCAAAATTCCAAGACAAATTGTCATCAGCATTGCCTTTTGCCTAATCATGAAGTGGTGTGTGTGTATATAGGCTTCAGTGGCTATTCATTGGTGTAGTAGGATGAGGGCCTTTATAGACACTTATGGGAAAATATTGCTTAGGGATCTCATTTTTATTTACTGAGTTCCAATAGTGGATTACATGTATACCCGGGTCTTCTGACATATTGTTCACTGGTTGTGGCATGATCACTGGGAGTTTTGACATTAACTTCACTGCAATCAGAGTTTCACCACTGGAACTCAGAAGGCACACGCAAGGTCTAATCTGCCTTTGATGTACACTGAATCTACAGCAAGTCATGTGTGCATTTGGCTAATCCTGCAAGTATATATGGTATAGTGGTAAAAACATCTTTGCCCTGTTTCCACTACCATTGAGCCCTGTTTCCACTACCATTGATGAAGGTCCACCACTGGGGCTGCAATGGTGTGAGATTACCTGAAAATGGTAGTGTAAGCAAAGCATAGGTGTACAAAAGATCTAGAACATAAGAACAGCCATACTGGGTAGGACCAAAGGTCCATCCAGCCCAGCATCCTGTCTACCGACAGTGGCCAATTCTAGGTGCTCCAGAGGGAGTGAACCTAACAGGTAGTGATCAAGTGATCTCTCTTCTGCCGTCCATCTTCACCCTCTGGCAAACAGAGGCTAGGAACACCATTCCTTACCCATCCTGGCTAATAGCCATTAATGGACTTAACCTCCATGGATTTATCCAGTTCTCTTTTAAACCCAGTTATAGTCCTAGCCTTCACAACCTCCTCAGGCAAGGAGTTCCACAGGTTGACTGTGCGCTGTGTGAAGAAGAACTTCCTTTTATTTGTTTTAAACCTGCTGCCCATTAATTTCATTTGGTGGCCCCTAGTTCTTTTATTACGGGAACAAGTAAATAACTTTTCCTTATTCACTTTCTCCACACCACTCATGATTTTATATACCTCTATCATATCCCCCCTTAGTCTCCTCTTTTCCAAGCTGAAAAGTCCTAGCCTCTTTAATTTCTCCTCATATGGGACCCGTTCCAACCCCCTAATCATATTAGTTGCCCTTTTCTGAACCTTTTCTAATGCCAGTATATCTTTTTAGAGATGAGGGGACCACATCTGTACACAGTATTCAAGATGTGGGCGTACCATGGATTTATGTAAGGGCAATAAGATATTCTCCATCTTACTCTCTGTCCCTTTTTTAATGATTCCTAACATCCCCTTTGCTTTTTTGACTGCCGCTGCAAACTGCGTGGACATTTTCAGAGAACTGTCCACGATGACTCCAAGATCTTTCTCCTGATTAGTTGTAGTTAAATTAGCTCTCATCATATTGTATGTATAGTTGGAGTTATTTTTTCCAATGTGCATTACTTTACATTTATCCACATTAAATTTCATCTGCCATTTTGTTGCCCAATCACTTAGTTTTGTGAGGTCTTTTTGAAATTCTTCACAGTCTGCTTTTGGGATTTCCCTTTGCAGAAACCATGTTGACTTTTGCCCAAATTTATGTTCTTCTATGTGTCTGACAATTTTATTCTTCACTATAATTAAATTTATCTGTAACTTCTTAACCCTGAGATTTTTTTTCTTTCACATTGATTTTATGTTCTTAACAAACTTCCAAACACATTATTGACTAATATGTGATTGTGAGTTTGCCAAACTGAAAATGGATCCATGTGGAGTGTGAAAACCAGCCATGAATTAAATCCAACATTTTGATTACATCAGTTTTTGATACCTAACCTGAGAAATAATAGGGCCCGAATTTCAGAGGTGTTCTCTGTCCACAGCTCCAGCTGATGGGAGGTATATGGTTTGTAAGATATAGATAGGCCCGCAGCTGGCTTTTCAAAAGCACCTATGGGCCTGAGTCCCACTAATTTCAAAGAGAGTTAGGTCCCTAAGTACTTTTGAAAATTCCCTTTGGGATGTCTCTGCATCTTTAGGCACTTAAAATACCTTTGAAAATTGGAAAATACCTTTGAAAATTGTTTCAAAGTGCACACCTGAAATTAGTATGAGAAGTTTTGAATAGCTGTCTGTTAAGTCTTTTCAGGCCTGGTTGATAAAATGTAGATGTTAAGATTTATTAACACAGAAACAAAATAAAAAATGCAACTTAACCCCTTTTGATGAATAACCTAGCTTTAGCTCTCATTCTGAGCTATTGTCTGCCAGGGTACTATTTTTCCTCTGCCTTCTCTTAGTACCTTTGATATGAACATGAAAGTGAGACAGACATGATAGGAGGGCTAAATGTGGAGGCCTCAGTTTTATTAGCTAATGACAACTGGTGTAAATCACTTCAAGCTACCCAGCAGTGTTATTTGAGTATGAATGTCAACTGACAGCAATGGCTTCTGATATATTATAAAGCTGAGGATGAGTGTGAAAGCCTCTATACCTGTGGTCCGCGAAAGACTGAAAACTGACTGAACAGAATTCAACTATATATACAGACAACAGATTCCCAAAGGGTCCACACCCTCCATTTGAAATTTTGTAGGGTCCACAAATGAAAAAAGGTTGAGAACCACTGCTCTATTCCCTCTGGCCAACAAAGGAACACTGACTAGAAGTCAAAATCCCAGTTCCCTGCCCTCCTTCTCACTGGAGGTAGGAGAGCTGAGATGAGGTGAGCCAAGTGCTGCACTAGATATAGAAGCATATCCCCTCACCATGCCATGTGAGTGCCCAAGCCCAATGCCCAGGCAGTCCACTGGGCAATAGATTCCTCAGTTGGACCCCTTCTGACCCATTAACCATACTGGAACACGCCAGAGTTCTGACAGTTGTAAATTAACACAGCACCTCCCCTTGTCCCCACAAAAGCAGAGCTCCTAGGTGCTGAGTAGATGAAAAATCTCACTCAGCACTTCGTCAATTTCACCATATGGGAAAAATTCCTCCAAGCCCCCAAGATAGGTAGTCAGGAGATCCAGCAACTAGATTAAGGAAGTAGGAAGGATGGGGATGAAACCGTCAGCCTGCAGTGGCTGCACTGCCCAGGAGGCTAACTGTGTCACTCCTACTAACCCCCCAGATAGGAGCTGATCCACTTGCCCCCCCCCCCACCCAATGGCCCATGTGAACTCCATACCCTATAGCATGAGGGGGCTATAGAGCTGAGAAAATAATAAAGTAGCCTGCTGTAAAACAGGTTAACCTTAAATCTTCTGCATAGCAATACTTGGTCATTTGGATGAATTAAGCATGGCGTAACCGGGTCTGAATGTTAGAGCTTGAGGCTGTAAGTATCCTTGCTTACAGTAGGAATCCCATTGAGGTCCATGTCACTACACATGTGACTTAGGAGCACTCACATGAGGAAGGCTACAAGAGCAGGATTTCCTTGCTATCTCCATCTACCACCTTATTTAATTAATTTATCTGAAATGAGATGATTTAGAAACATAGAATTTTGGCTTCAGTCAGATTTCATTTTCACTTTTCTAATGAAATGTTTAATAGTTCTACAGTGAGACTCAGTAGCTTATTGATTCTTAATGTCAGCACAGCAGAACAAGATATTAAAAAAAAACAATAACAAAATCCCTGCACGTGAGCCTGATCCAAAGGCCACTGAAATCAGTGAGAGGTTTTCCATTGATTTTAGTGGGCTTTGCATGCAGTAGCTACTTTTCATAACTTAAATAAATAAACAAACACTGCCAGGTTGCAGTCAATACTCGAGCACAACTGTTGAGGTTGAATGCAAACATTGTGAGCTAAATCCTTGGCCTAGGATAAGTCCTCTTTACGTAATTCACGCAGTGCAAAGCAACTTAAAGCTGGTGATTCCACTGGCAGCATCAGGTCAGCTACACCGTACTGCCATCCACTCCTTACCCATGTGCCGGGCCACATGACAGGCTAGAAGGCAGTGTGGCAGAGCACCTTATGCTTTGGCAATCCGGGGTCAGCAAAACAATCTCCAGGGAACTATTTTAGCCAGTGCAAGTTAGAGCAGCCCTGTGGAATTCAGCTAGTTTGGACCCAGGACTGGGGATGTTGAAAGGTGGCTTAAAGTCATTTTCCTTTAAACTCAGCCCCTTCAGCTGCACTAAGCATGAGCTGGGCACAGTTGGAGATGTACAACCATGTTTTCAACAGGAGTTTTCCTTAATCAAGGACTGTAGGGCCAGGCCCTATAGTCAGTATTCTGTGCAGTGAGTTTTTGAAAACTTTGAGGGGGCTAATCCCCTCACTGTCTGTGAGGAACTCCCATTGCTCTGAGGAATCCTTGTATGTGTCTGTTGTTCAAGAACAATATACTGTATCCCTTCATGTGTAAGGGTGTTAAAATATTTTTATTTTCTAATTACATTGAACTGAAAGTTGATATACAAATTCAGGCCATGATCCTGGAATGGATCTGTGTGAGTGGATAACACTTACTTTCCTGCAAAAAAGTCTTGACATTGATGGGAAAAGAGCTACAGTAGTAATTTAGTTTTTGTAGTTTACTATTTATCTTGTTGGTTGAACTTGTGTGACTACTAGATGCTTTTTCTCCCTGTGTGTGATATCTTGTTTGTGTCTATTACCAAGAGATTATAGCTAAGAGCTATATAAAATGACATGATTTATTTTCACTACGATCATTGTGGAAAGACTGTAGACATTTCCATCTTCCCTGCTTAGGAGTTATACAGCATGTCTGTTTGCTCATTGCTAAATCTGTATATTTTTTCCCCACTAAAAAACAAAAGAACAACTTTACTCCTTATATCGGGAACCCCATGGTAAGGGATAAACTAATGCAATGAGAACCTATCCTCCACTTGGACAACAGGGATTAGTGGTCACGCGGACTGGAGAGGCAACATGGTCTATGACTGCACAGAGGCACAGAATTCTCCCCACCCCACGTATTCCAGGGCATATGCATGCTGTTCCTTCCTCTCCTAAGAATGGTAGTGACCCCTCTTTTACCTTGAATAATGTGCTTTCCCTTCCCTCTGCATCACAGGAAGGAAAGGGGGCATCTGGCCCAACATTGGGTGTCTATGAAGTTGATTCTTTTTTTCAGTTCATATCAGTCAAGTGTCTCCACCATAATACGTACACTCATAGTAGCCTCAGCAGAGAGACGGCAGAATGAATCATCAGTAACTTGAATTACTCTTCCACCCGTGGAGCAGTTCCTTCTGTGGGAGGGGTAAGGCATACAGACAGAGCGGTACTGGGAAGTGGAACTGTTGTCTGCAGTGTACCAGATAATTCTGTCAAGGGTGCCAGTACTGCACCATTCACAAGCACTACATTTGTATGGAAATATTTCAATTAGAAAATGTTTTGGAAGATGACAGAAGTTTGAAAAGCTCTTAGCAGTGAAAGAAGAAAAGAAAAATTAATCCAGTTTTTAATTTTAGATAAATAGCTTTATTATAGAACCTATCTTTTCCCCTACAATTA
This sequence comes from Chelonia mydas, assembly GCF_015237465.2. Lineage (NCBI taxonomy): Eukaryota > Metazoa > Chordata > Testudines > Cheloniidae > Chelonia > Chelonia mydas. Next base: position 27,601,612 of record NC_057854.1, read on the forward strand.
GTCTTATTGTGGACAGGAGTCTTTTGAAATAACTAAAATAGTTACATTACATTTGAAATATACAGTAAGTATGCAGCCTGCTTACTAGTTACTTTTCAAAATATCATGGGTAATATTCTGTTCTCAGTTGCACAAGAGAAAATTCAGGATAACAGAGAGCACAGTTCGACCATTTTTTGTCTTTAAGCCTCAGGAACATTGAACTACAGTGACATTTAGGCCAGATGAAATAATGGGACTCCTCTTATTCCTGGGATAAGAATGTCAGGGAAAATCTCTCCCTGTTCATTCCTCTTTGCAAAAGATGTCAAAGATAGCTTGCTCAGCCTCTGATATCAGACTGGCCCTCTTTAAGGACCTGGTCCAAAGCCTGCTAAGGTCAATGGAAAGACTCCTATTGACTTTAGTGGGAGCTGGGAGATGCACTAAGACTGCCTGGTGATTACATAAACTACCAAAGGACTTTACTGACAATTGGGCTCTGTCTTAAGTTCATCTATATTCTTGTTCCAAGAAAACAGATCTCCCTGTGAAGATATCCTATGGCATCCAGTATCTTAATGAAAAATTCTTTTGTTAGGGAAACAGAAACTGTTTTACCATAGTGCTACCTATTTTCCTTCAACAGTTTATTTCTCAAATGTCTGTTATCTGCTGTCCATTAGAGATTGTGACAGATTTCTGTGCTTCTTCATTCACAGTTTGTCTAGATCCAGTTTCATTTGTGTCCACATAATTAAAACTCTCACCCAGGACTTGCTGTCTTGATTGTTGTAACTTCCTCCTCACTGGCTTTTCCAGTACCCACAGAGCTCCTTTCAGACCATATAAAACAGAGCAACTAAGATAATGTTCCTTACCCATGTTTCTTACCACATCTCTCCCTCTCCTTTAAATACCTCCACTCGCTTCCCTGTGTCCTCTGCATCAGATATAAATTTATTGTCTTTGCCCTCTGGACCTCACCTAACTGCCCCTCTTTACGCATATGCCCTTGTCTCTAATTGTGTCCCTTGTCTGCCAGTGATGCCACCTTGACATCTGATTTTCTTCCACAGCTGCTTCAGTACTTTATTCCATGCCTCTCGTGCACTTATAACATCCTTTCTGAGCTGTTCCACGAAGCCAGAAGCTCTTCTCACTTGAAACACCTCTTTAAGACGCACATGTTTTGTGACCTCTACAAGAAAATAAGTGACTAAAGGCCAAATTCTGCACTAGCATAGGCTGAAGTTACTCCATGGAGATCAGTATAGCTGCTCCAATTTATATCAGAAAATTTGGCCTGAAGCCATTTGCTTACGTATTTAATTTATTCTTCTTATGATTGAATTTCTCTGGTAGAGGAAGCATTTCAATGAGGGAATGGTAGAGAACAAAAGAACTTAAAGTGAGGATAGGTGCAGGGATGGGAAGGGGCACTAAGGGGGATTTACTGGTGGAGAGAGGTTAAGCGACTCTCACATGTTTCACTTAAAAAATCAGCAAACTTGTACCTATTAAACTGTATGCACATAATCACTCTGATCATGGTGATTGTATGTTGTGTCCCTCTTCTTCAGCTAACCTTATTTCTTTGGTCTGTAAACTCTTTGAGGCTGGGGCTTTGTCAAGGTTGGTGTCTGCTATTTTTCTAAGCACTTCTGTAAATTTGGTAGAATCATAATGTTCCCAGAAGATCAGGAGTTCCCCAGCTGAAGTTTTAACCATGTGTGTGTAGGTGGGGAGCAAGATATTGTAAACCATCAGACACTGTAAATCACAACCATATAGTGCCTCCCAAAATAGCATGGGAGCAATTTTAATAGCAAATGAAGCTAGGGCAGGGAAGTTCTTCTTTCACAAACCATCATTCCACAGGTGCAGGGATAGGCACAGAGGAGCCTCCCATGATTTACTCCCCAGTAACAAATACTGTGAAGAGGAGGTGATAGAATTGAAATCTTTGCTGTGATATCCAATCCAGAGCACATTAAAGAAAAGCATGAAGAATAAGACAAAAGCCCATGTTGTGGTATCTAATCAGGAATGCCCTGTGTCCCTGCCCATGGAGCACTTTCCACCAGCGCAGAGGTTTTAAAATAAGTAAATATGTTTCCGTCCCCACCCTACACTTCATTAGTGCAATGGAGCAGTTTGTTGGAATCCCCATTACATATAATGACATCTCTTTTGGAAAACAAGATATGTCAGAATGTTCAGCCAATTATTCAGCCTGGTATAACCTGCATAGGTGCTTTTATCATATAAATTACTGTAGAATTAGAGAGTAAAATATTGAATGTTGTCTCTTTTAATGCTGTCCTTTGAAATATTAATGATAACGATTCCCTGGTTTGGGGAATACTGCAGTGGTTTTCTTGTGACTAATAGCTTCAGTCAGTAATGTAATAGATTTTGCAACGTGATAATGAAGAAATTCTAATGAAGGTCAGATGGCAAATGGCTACTGAATCGTTAGTTTTGAAACATGTGTCAAACTTGGCAATAATTTTCAGTTTTTGTTAAATAGTTTTCTTTATTTCCTAATGACACTGCTGTGATCATGATAGATAGCTTTGTGAATTTGTTAAAAGAACACATCTGTCTATTACGACCTCGAAGAAGAGAGCCGTTGAAGTTCTTTAGCTGACATGAAGTGATCAGGAGTAAAAGTCTGAAAACTGGATTGGGCTTAAAGGAGGGCTGGGTATGACAGTTGAAATAGGATTGTGTATGAAAGTTTTTTTTCCCCCCTCTTTGTACGTGTTAGCTTAATAGTCTTTGCAAAAAACCTTAGGGACGTTCCAAAGTGACTGTATTAATGTGCCAGCAAAAAAAAATTAATTTAATAATTTCTTTATTTTTCAAGTGGTGCATATGACAGAGAGGTAGCAAATGTCAATAAAGCATGTAGCGTATTTGGGATTCAAATGTTTTCTTCATTTCGAGTCATAAATTAGAAGGAAGGGTTGGACTCAACTGTATTAGTGCATGGTGTTACTCTATCATTAAAAATATCAGCTTTTTTTGAAGTTTCAGTTTTCAGTAAGGTAACTTATTTATAAATAATTTTAGTAACTGTTGGAACACTAATAATCTAACAATTATAGAAGGAGTTTTGCCATTGATTTGAGTAGGTGCAAGATCAGGCTTTTAGTTTGTTATCCTGTGTCAAGGTTCCTTCCCCACTCTGAACTCTAGGGTACAGATGTGGGGACCTGCATGAAAAACCCCCTAAGCTTATTTTTACCAGCTTAGGTTAAAACTTCCCCAAGGTACAAACTATTTTACCTTTTGTCCCTGGACTTCATTGCTGCCACCACCAAGCGTCTAACAAATATAACAGGGAAAGAGCCCGCTTGGAAACGTCTTTCCCCCAGAAAATCTCCCCAAGCCCTACACCCCCTTTCCTGGGGAAGGCTTGATAAAAATCCTCACCAATTTGCATTGGTGAACACAGACCCAAACCCTTGGATCTTAAAGAACAATGAAAAAGCAATCAGGTTCTTAAAAGAAGAATTTTAATTAAAGAAAACGTAAAAGAATCACCTCTGTAAAATCAGGATGGTAAATACCTTACAGGGTAATCAGATTCAAAACATAGAGAATCCCTCTAGGCAAAACCTTAAGTTACAAAAAGACACAAAAACAGGAATATACATTCCATCCAGCACAACTTATTTTATCAGCCATTTAAACAAAACAGAATGTAATGCATATCTAACTAGATTGCTTAGTGACTTTTTACAGGAGTTCTGACCTGCATTCCTGCTCTGGTCCCGGCAAAAACAACACACAGACAGAGAGAACGCTTTGTTCCTCCACCCCCCCTCCAGCTTTGAAAGGAACGTGTCTCCTCATTGGTCATTTTGGTCAGGTGCTAGCGAGGTTGTTTTAGCTTCTTAACCCTTTACAGGTGAAAGGGTTTTTTCCTCTGGCCAGGAGGGATTTAAAGGTGTTTACCCTTCCCTTTATATTTATGACATCCTGCATAAGCATTCTACAAGTAATCTGAATAAATACATTTCCTCCTCTTGGGATTTGTCTTGTTATTCACTTACTTTAATTTACAAAAATTAATGCTATTTATTTTTTTTAGTTGTGAAATAATTGCTTATTTGCATTTGGAAAATGTTTATCTATATCAGTTACAGGGCTGTAGTTGTACTTGCAATATCTGGAATTTGTGAATTTTCCATCAGATAAACATATAACAAATTATTTCTGCAAAACATTTATTCTTATTATGAACTAGTTTCATTAGCTATACAGTGTAGTTTTATTATTATGTATTATTTTATGTCTCTGTATGCATTCCTTTATGGATTATAAATATATTAAAATATAAAGGAATGCATACACAGTTATAAAAGGTTATATAATATACACATTCTGTTGTTGAATGAGTAATTGATTTATAGATCAAAAAGTTCAACAAAACAACCTCTAGGTCCATGTGCTAAGAATTTTCTGAAATGCTTCTGTTCTCCTCTTGTGATTCATTCAGCATTCAACCACTGTGATAATTTCATAGAGTGATAGAAAGTAAATATTGATAAAGAGAAAATGGTTTTTTTAGTTAGTCTCAAATTATTGGGGGCGGGAAAAATGAAAGTGGTACAGCTTTTTTCCTTTCCTCATATCAGCAGTGTGAAGTGCTAATATTCAGGAAAAGTAGTGTCCAGGTTGAGGTCCAGTTGAAAATCAGGCCCATAAAGTCTTAGCTGCTTAACAGCTGTTCTGCAAGAAATGGAACAAAATTCCTGCTATATTCCTTCTGGTCCTGTTTTAGACATATTTAATTCTTTGAAGGATAAATATATACAAATATTTTCTTCAAATTATAAGAATTCAGTAGGAAATAGTATCAAGGAGGGTAAGATAGTCCTCTAATATTCTAGTCCTGTGAAATCTGTGAGCAGGTCTAGTAGTACAACTAGTTGTCTAACTTACCAAGAAGACCATTGCTATAATTGTAGAAAAGTTTTCCACAGTTACAGGTTTTATTCTCACGTATAGACAGCTATGCCTCATGGGAAAAAGAACAAAAAATAGAGGAGTCAGTTTAATTATTTTATTAATCCAGATTTTGTATTCAATAATGCATATCAAGTTTGTGAGCTTTTCACATGAACAAAACATATTTTAAAATCAGTTTCCTGTTTTGTGTTACACAAGCTGCTTGTATGTTTAAACTAAATGGAAAGAACTGATATGTAATTGGACAAATAGCTAATATGGTCTTTAATGCTGAATGTTTAGTAGACTAGAGAGATTATTCAAAGAGTTCTAATAATCTACTTGAATAATTTACTGTTCAGTTCAGAATATTCTTTCAAAATTATTCTTTCAAGAGTGTAAGAAAATGCAAAAGAGAGTTAGTACTTTGAAGGAGTTCACAATAAGCAAATATTTTAATATATACATGTAACACTTGACCTCAGAAGACTTGTCAGAGATGGATACAGAGGTTTATATTGCTTGTGGCCAGTGTGTAATGGAATATATTGTTAGTAGCCCTCAAGTCTTTGGAATCAATTAATGCAAAAGTTGCATTCTTGGTTAAATGGTTAAAGAATACACAGAGAACACTCATTTCATTATCTGATTTTTACTTTTACTTCTGTTCTGATTTTTTTTATTATTAAAGAAGAAATAATTAATGTGGAAGAAAGACTCCTTTTGTTAAAATTCTCACTAATTGTTGAGCTAATTGCTTCAGAGGCAAATTATCATACACCAGATATGCATGCAGGTCTTTGAAATCTGCGACCAGATTTCTGTGTAAAACTTGATTGTCTCCTTTTCTGATATCTTCCAAAATGTGTCTTTACTCTGCTTGTCTTTTACAGTTTGCAGTGGCATATCTCCAAAAGGTGCACGTTTGGAGCAAAGTCTGGCATTTTATTTTATGCAATGGATCTAAATCATCCCTGGTATAATTCCATTGAAGATGATACAACAGGGATAAATTTGGCCTGATGAGTGTTAAGTCCTGTACTACTATCTGAAAAATGTTTAGGCAACGTAACTGGCAGCTGACTTTAGAAGGACCAATGTTTGTGTTCTTGATCTGCCTTATGTAGTCAATGTGGAGGTGTCTGACGTGGGGTTTTACAAATGAGGTTATGCATATATTTCAACTACATCAGAAATCCCTAGCTAACATTAAATGTTGAGGATTATATAGGGCAAGTCCTTGGGTGCTCCCAAAATGAACAGAGGACATGTCAGTGAGTGATGTGTTAATGTTTCCTCTTGATACGTCTTCATCATGGTGCTGATCTGTGCATTTCTTCCTACCTGTGATTTGTAAGACTTTCTCACATACTTACATTGGCTTGTAATGGCCACAAATGGCTGAAAACCAAGCCCAGTTGACATAGCATAGGGTCATCCTGACTATGCCTTTTTTTACTGGCATCTGGCACAGCAGGAGTGTGTGAGGCGTACAAGATTGTACATGAGCTCTGTGCCACAGCATGATCATCTTTATTTTGGGGTGATCCTTCCTTAGCCAAGTACACAGGTTACAACAGAAAGTCTCTAAGACCGTATCCAAAGATCTGGCCCTATAAGAGGATTTGTGATACTCCTTGGGAGGCTTTCTCTCTGGAGAAACCAGTGAATGATTTTTGCTGATTTGTAAATGTAGGAGTGGGGTTTTTTTCAACTTCACTTGTTATAGCAGTTGTGATCATCTTCATTTTATCCCATCATAACACAGTGTGTGTCAGAACCCAATAGACCATGAGAGATATTGTAGCATTTTGTAGTGTCTGACAAGCAGTGTGAAAATAATGTAATATGGCATTTGGTTCTTATGTATTTTATGTACTTTGTAATTGCAATAGCTGTGATTTGTTTTTTGGTAATTATGGTGCTCAATATGCGAGTTGGCATACTAGACCAAACAAAAGTTCCATCTTGCTTGAAATCCTGTGTCTGATAGTGGCCAGTAAAAGATGGTAGAGTGGAAGATGGAAAAAAACCTATAATAGGCAATTATACAATCAGATACCTATGCATTTCTTAATTATACATATAATGTATCGGATTAGCTTTTTGCACCCTGATATTTCAATCCAGCATAGCTAATTCCCAGACAACATTAATCACAATTGCTATGGTGATCTATGTTGTGTGCAGTGAAAAGCGTGCGCACACACCCACACCCACACCTACACACCACCTGTGTGTTTACTTACATATATTGATGAAACTTGCTGTGTCAAACTCATTCTGTGGAGAGGGCTGATTTACCTTTTAATTGTGTGGCCTGGGCCCACAAATTTAGGGCTATCTGTTCAACTAAACAGGTCTTACACAGATGATTTAAGGCTTGTCTACATGGAGAATTCATGGGGAAGTTAATGTAAAGTAGGGTGGGTGTGAATTTAAAGCACATCTGCACCAACTCCCCATGTGGGCATTTATGCCACACTAAGTGCCTTTTTTGCAGTTTGGGTTAATCCACTTCCGAAGTGAATTAATCTGAACTGCACAAAGGCACTCTTAATGTGGAATAAGTATGTTCCTCCAGGAGCTTTTCCCCCACGTACACAAGCCCTATGTAGAGATGCAGATCAAGGTTAAGATAAGATCCTTTGTATTCAGCATCACTTAATGGGGGAGAAATGATGCAGGACACTTTTCGATTCACCGCTATTTCTGCCCTATGCTTGCTTGTCCATTTGCCTGTGCAATTATCAAACTTGAAAACACAATGTCAGTTTACATGCACAATTGTATTCCTCGTTATTTGAAAATCTAACCTCACCCACAGCCATATGTTTAGAGAGATCTGAAAAAATCAGATATTTCTCTTATTCTGAATACTTGCATACGTCATATAAAATTTGCAAAGTAAACACAGACCTGTTTGCAGAATACAGCCTGTTGCTCGCTAGAATTTGATTACCTTTTTAGTTTTCTCTTGCAGACAAATCTCTTTGGAAACCCGTTTGTAACCATTCGTTTGAGCTGTGCTGGCTTTGGCTTTACTTACTAAGTTTATAATTTACAGAACTTCTCTTGCTTGTACGACTTTAATTCATACAGTGTGAACAGCTTTCTGAGACTATATCAAACAGTTTTCATTATATACAATATCATTTGATCCTTTTTATCCTGTTAATATTTGACTCTCCTCAAGGCCCATAATAGTACTTTTTAAAAAGAGCAATGGAAATTACTACAGCACGCTCTATTTCCTCTAGTCCTATATTCTCATACTGAGAAGAGAATGTTAAGTACATGGGAATTTTGCCTGACCAAGGAATGCAAAGTCAGCTTTTTTGGCCCTGATTCTCTCCTCACTTCGTATGTCTATATACTGCAGTCCAAGGTGTGAATGCAGCTCGGGTGGACAAACCGTGCTAGTATGGCTAAAAATAGTGTAGATATGGCAGTCATACGTCAGCGTGGGCTATTCAAGCCCACTATGGACCTTTGGGACCTAGTCGCATTGCTGAAGCCTGTGCCACTGCAGCTACACTGCTATTTTTAGCCATACTAGTGCAGCTAAAGACACTCCAGGGAAAATCAGGAATAATTCAAGTCAATTAAGTTACACCTGTAAATAGTGAAATACAAACCATGTCTCTAGTCTCTGCATTATAGTTGGTAATTTGAACTAAAACCTCAGAAAAAATACTGAACTGCAAGTATACACACGTTCATATTTTGGCTGTTATGCAAAAAACATTACATAGTATAAATTGAGCAAAATTAATTTAAAAGAGTTTGACCCATGAAATAGAGAAGCATGATATAATGATCAGTAGTCAACAAAGGAAACACCGAAGGTTCTAATGTGTTAACTGGTTATTTTACCAAATAGAAATCTACAGAAAACTTCCTTCCTGACCACAAAAGATGCACTGTCTTGAGGCCAAAGACAGAAAAAACTGTGTAATTGTTGGGTTACAGTTTATCTTCCTAACATTCCAGGGGAAAATTATTAGGAACTGACCTGCAGGATCGGAGCACATAGACAGTCAGTTGCCTTAAGTGTGATGAGCTTGCAGGATTGGGCCCTCTGTGGTCACGCTTGATGGAACCTTTCTGAAGCATAAACAACTCATTGAGATTTTAGAGTAGCTGAGAGCCTTGAAAGATCTTAGCCAGTCCAGGCTATCTGATTGACTCTGAACTTGTTAGAGATTGCAGCTATGATTATATAACCACAAGATACAGGCAGATTAGCAAAGTGGTAAATCATTTGTATTATTTGACTTCAGTTGTTCAGCCTTCAGTTGAATTTAGCAACTTTAGAGCATGATATAGAAGATACAACAATGCCTAGGAAAGGAACTATGGAGTAAATTGTTGTAATTATGTCATTTAAATCAAGGCTTTTGGAAAGGAGATATGTAGCTTTCTACAGTATGTGAGGAAAGGTTTACAGTACAGTTGCCCTTGCAAGACTGTTGTGGTCATTAATGGTAGTAAATGGAGTAATTTTGGTACAAAGTGTAAATTCATCCTTGTTAATTCTTAAGATGCATCTGACCCGAATCCGAGGGGATACGGATGATATTACAAGAACTGTGTTTATGTCACATGGGAAAAATACAGGCTTTCATCAAGCTGTGTTAGCAAAATTCAGAGCTATCTTTACTTTCTTATTCATTTTTTGAAAGCAGGATTTTACACAAGGTACTATTACTATGGCTTTATTAACTGAAGATGTATAACTTTGTTAGCTTTATTTATTCAAGACTACATTAGCTTTGAACTATGCATGCTAAGTTGAACTTTAAGGTAGATAAGAGCATCCCGCAAAGCTGCAATGGCTTAGTGGATGGGCATATTGTGCATTCTAAATTGATTTAGGTACATATTAAATGGTCACTGTATACAGTACATGTAATTGTATAAGCACTGCAATCTATTAAACCTTATCACCGAGTCAATTTGCTCAAAAATCAGAATATTACATAAATATTGCTTAAATTCAAATTATTAAAGACACCGCTTGAGGTCCTCTAACAATAGGAAAATTTGTTGGAGTTCACTTGGGTGTGCCTGACTTTCCATTAGAGTGAATTTTTAGATCTGTGCCTTAAAAATGTACAGCTAAGAGAATTTACTAAATATACGTTATTTTGGTGGAAGAAAGATATTTTAAAATAAATTATTTGTTAACACTTTACTAATTCTCTTACCAAAATATCTGTGTTCCAGGCATGGCTCTCCAGTGAGTTTGGGGGACGTATATTGATGAATCTCTCTTTCAGCTGTGCAGGCTTGTATTGTAGTGGGAACTGGAGAAGAGAGTTTGTGAAGTCTACTTTAGAATTAAACAAAGAGAATACTTGTACTTGTATGCCTGATCTTCTTTCAAGCTGTTTTCTTGAGATGATTGGTCTATCGCTGCACAAAATGTGTAAAGGCAGTAAGTTGTCACTTAAAATACAATAATAAAGTAGGCAGTTTTCTAAAACAGACAAACAACAAAAACCAAAACCTACCTGAGACACATTTTAAAATACATGTAGAGGGAAATAATGTGTTACTGATCCCCATACCAAAGATTACTTCCATCTTCACATTTGATCAGTTGTGCTGGGTGCCTTACTCAGGGGAGAGGAAAGGAAGGTACACCCACAGCTTCCCTCCTCTCCACTTGCCTGTGTGGGAGGGAGTAGTGGCTGTGCATAGCCTGCGAATGAACTGTGAATTTCCCTGTGAATGAACTAGCAGTGTGGGTAGCCATCACAGGGGAGTAACCAGATTCCTGATGCCTCTTAAGTTCCTGGATGTGAGAAAAGTGACAACTTTGTTATGATTTACTATTTATCATGTATATTGTGGTAGAACTTAAAGGTCCCAAACAGGATTGGATCCAGTTATCCTGGGTTCTGTACAAATACACAGAGATGTGGTCCTTGCACCAAAGAGCTTTCAGCCTAATTAAAAAAAAGGAAATGAGAAGTAAGTGTGGCAAACAGTAGGAGAGAAAGGGGAAGGTAACAGTAGTCATGATGACATGTATGTGCACAACTTGATGGTTCTCTAGTAATTACAATTTTAAATGTTATTCTGTTCAAATCCCCTCACTGTGCTCCCATGCACATTTGTCCATTAGCTATTAGCTCATATTGTAAAACATGGTACACTAAACATAGTACAGTGAAACCTTTGTCAACGGACAACCCCCCACTTATTATTCAACCTCCTGTCTTAAGAGACTGTCCTAAATATAATAAGTACAGTTCTACTCTACCTTCGTTTAGAAGGCTAAAATCCGCGGCTTGTTAAACAACCAATTTTTGTCAGTCCTTTGCTGTACTTAAATTTGGGCAAATTATGGTAGGTCCTCTATATGCATTATAGCTCGAGATGGAAAAATATAACTTGAAGAGCATAGATAAGATACACTAATTATTAAATACACTAGTATTTGTACATCAGGCAAAATATGTCATGGAGAAATTGGCCATAGTTTGCCATATGCATGATTTAAAGGATACAAGGTGCAATTATAAAAATTTTATGGGATAAAATGGGCTTTGATTTGATAAATAATCTCAGCCTGGATATCATGATGATTAGTGCACTATAAATACGTAGATCTGTCTGAATACAAGGTTTCATTAGGTCAGACAGTTCCTTGCCCTACATGGAGTAAAGTAAAACAGCCAAGCAGAAGACAAATATGTCAGGGAAATTAAGGGTGGAGATGGGGGTGGAGGGGAGTGAATGGTACGCATCATCATCACTCTTCTCCTGCATGGTGACTCCTCTTCATTATTTGCCTGGGCACATAGGGATGGATGGGGCCTGAGATAAGATGGAGCTACTCTACATCATTGTCCCACAGCAAATCAGCAGAATTTCCTGTGATACTCATAGGTGTTTGTTGTAGCACTAATTGTTCTTTTCAATAATACTGTAGTAACTAGTTACTGTAGTAACTAGGAATACTAGTTATTGGCCAGAAACCCATTGTGCTACATGCTGTAAAAACAGAGCAGAAATAGTCCCTGCCTCAAGGAGCATACAATCTAATTCCCATGCTGCAACTTTTGTCCCACTCAAAGGGAGTGGGGAGGATACAGATGAGGATGCAGTTGTGAATGGCTTTTCAATGTGGCATGCTCAGGTCCACTAACAAAACATTTAAATCTGAAGGCTTTGAAATAATCTATTTTCATTTTGTTAATTTTCACGTGAAACCTGTGGTTTTTATGACACTTTGTATATTTAGTCATGTGTAGATATTTTATTTTATTTTCCAGCAAACCTAGTTTTTGTTAGAAGTGTTATGAGAAAGTCCACCCCATTAACATTTGGAAATTTGCACATATCTTGCCTAGGGAGTAGTTCACTGGTTTTCAGGCAAGGAAAGTGACACAGATATCTGATACGCCATGCATTCTGAGGTTCATAGCTCCAGAACACTTGAAAACATAAGAACGGCCATACTGCATCAGATCAATGGTCCATCTAGCCCGGTAGCCTGTCTTCTGACAGTGGCCAATGCCAGGTGCTTCAGAAGGAAAGAACAGAAGAGGTATTCATCAAGTGATCCATCTCCTGTCGCCCATTCCCAGCTTCTGGCCAACAGAGGCTAGGGACACTTCTGAGCTTGATTTTGAACTCCTTCCCACCCTGGCTAATAATCACTGATGGACCTATCTTCCATGAACTTATCTAGTTCTTTTCTGAGCCCTGTTATTGTCTTGGCCTTCACAATATCCTCTGGCAAAGGTTTACTGTGTGTTTTGTGAAATACTTCCTTTTGTTTGTTTTAAACCTGCTGCCTATTAATTTCATTTGGTGACCCCTAGTTCTTGTGTTATGAGAAGGAGTAAATAACACTTCCTTATTTACTTTTTCCACACTAGTCATGATTTTATAGACCTCTGTCATCTCCTCACTTTGTCGTCTCTTTTCCAAAAGTCCCAGTCTTATTAATCTCTCCTCATATGGAAGCAGTTTCATACCGCTAATCATTTTTGTTGCCCTTTTCTGTACCTTTTCCAATTCAAAAATATCTTTTTTGAGAGGGGGTGACCACATCTGCGTGCAGTATTCAAGGTGTGGGCATACCATGGATTTATATAAAGGCAGTATGATATTTTCTATCTTATTATCTATCCCTTTCTTAATGATTCCGAACATTCTGTTAGCTCTTTTGACTGCTGCTGCTGCACATTGAGTGGATGTTTTCAGAGAACTATCCGCAATGACTAAAAGATCTCTTTCTTGAGTGGTAACAGCTAATTTAGACTCCCATCATTTTATATGTATAGTTGGGATTATATATTCCAATGTGCATTACTTTGCATTTATTAACATTGAATTTCATTTGCCATTTTGTTGTCTAGTCACCCAGTTGTGTGAGATCCTTTTGTAAATCTTCGCAGTGTGCTTTGGACTTAACTATCTTGAGTAATTTTGTATCATCTGCACATTTGGCCATCTTGCTGTTTACCCCCTTTTCCAGATCATTTATAAATATGTTGAACAGTACTGGTCCCAGTACAGACCCCTGAGGTACACCACCTTTTACCTCTCTCCATTCTGAAACTGACCATTTATTCCTACCCTTTGTTTCCTATCTTTTTACCACTTACTGATCAAGGAGAGGATGTTCCCTCTTACTTTGCTTAAAAGACTTTGGTGCAGGACCTTGTCAAAGGCTTTCTGAAAATCTAAGTACACTATAATCACTGGATCACTCTTGTTCACATACTTGTTGACCCCCTTAGATAATTCTAGTAGAAGCATGATTTCCCTTTACATAAACCATGTTGACTCTTCCCTAACAAATTGTGTCCATCTATGTGCTGATAATTCTGTTCTTTACTATAGTTTCAACTAGTTTGCCTGGAACTGAAGTTAGTCTTACAGGCCTGTAATTTCTGGGATCACCTCTGGAGGCTTTTTCTAAAAATTGGCATCACATTTGCTATCCTCCAGATTTGAATTATCAGGGATCTTCAGAGCACATCAGAATGGAGAATTGTGGGTTGGGAGGGAGCTGAGAAATTTTTCTTAAGCAATGGCAGGAGCTCAGCAGATAAACTGTTGGAACCCATAATGAAGTCTTCCAGAAGCAAAAAAGGGAGGCCAATGGGTTACAAGAAGGGAGCTGGGGTCTATCAGTGTTGTAATAAAGGTGCAACATGGGAGACATGAACTATTGGAAACTCACTGGGAGACTCAAAGGATCTGATGTGTTACAGAGTAGCTCCATTAGTATTAGAAGAGTGTGGATTTACGCAAGCATAATGGAGAGCGGAATCTTTCCCTAAAGAAGTTCAACTAAGGTCTCATCTATGCTGCCCGATGGCGTGCCTGATTACAACACGGAAATCCCTCTAAATAATTGAAACAGAGTTCAGGCTTAATATAGATAAGACTAAATGTGTATTACTTGTGTTCCCTAAATCATACTACAGCCTTGAACTTTGCGGAACTGTAACAAAAATTGGGAACATTATTAGAACATCATATGGTCTCATCTACACTGTAAGAACAACCTGTGTCCTAACTGTAGTGTGGAATACAAAGAGGAAGGATGATTCAGTGGCTAGAACACTAGCCTCTCACTTGCTCTGGGCAAGTCATTTAGCCTCTCTGTGCTTCAGCTTCTATAAATTGGGGATAATAGCACTTCCCTACCTATCAGAGGGTTGTGCAGTTAAATACATTGAAGATTGTGAGCTGCTCAGAGATTACGATGCGGGGAGGGGGGAATAAAAATTCTTAGGCAGATTGGGACTACTGTGTTGTATGTATTTGGGTACCCCAACAAAATAGTTTCTGCACTGTAGATGTGATTCTCTTCTCTGTAACACTGGTAATAAATCCAAACTCTGTTAACTTTGCTTGAGTTCCTCTGGATTTACACTGGTATAACGGATCTAGCTCTTTGAGTTTCTCTCCCAGTGACCTTATAAATACCCCATGCTCTCCAGATTGCCTCCACTTTCCTACAATATGCTGGCTCCAATAATCTAAAATTTTAGATACTCAGCCAATTCAACCAAGCCTTTTACATTTCAACCACCACAAATGACAATGCTCTAATCAAATGACATTATCTCTTAAGTAAATGTTCCTTTTTTTCTTTAAACAAACTGTTCTTTCTTTTTCTTTTTCTTTCTTTTTTTTCCCCTGGCACTATTTGTACCTTGTATAGCTGCTCCTGGTCAGCTTTGCTTTTTCCTAATTGGAAAACTGGGATAGATACAGCATGGTATCTGAAATGTTATTCTTGCGATTCTTGATTAAATTGGTCCTGTCATACCATTACAGTACTTTGTGGTCCAGAATCAACCTGTGCCAGTCCACAATCAGTGTGCAGATGTCTATTTGGGCTTTCTGTGTAGGTTCAGTATTCTAGGAAAAGGCAGACTAGATACAGCATAATGACCCTGTACTCTTCTATTACATAAAAGAGGGAGAACTAGGCATGTGCACTCCGAAGTGAACAGATGTGGATGGTTAATTCTGTTGCCCTGACCAAGTGATTAAGGGAATTAAACCTGGCCCATTCCATTATGCTGAGTATCCTTACACCCACTCTTGTTTAGAGGCAAACTACTGCTTAAAGTGAAGAGTTATTGAAAAGCAGAGCACAAAACAAACATTATCAATCACAGATGTGACATTTAACCTTTCCGGCTAAACAAATACATTTATGAATACAGGATTCCCATGATGTGACCAATTGAATTAGATTATGAGAAAAAAGAATAATATGAGACAGCCATTTGAGGTCTGCTTTGCACTTCAGATCCATGAAAATTGCATCTATTAAAGGGGGCTAGGGTGTAAAATGTACATATAAAAATTTAGCCTATTTTCTCTGTAGCACTGGAGTGTATTTTGCTTTTGTTTAAACAATGTTGCTGTTCACTTTTCTATCAAGCTTTTCCCCTAGGTGGTAGTTTATGATTTTTAATGTAATTTTTGTTCGTCTCTTATGACAAATGCAGAAAACTAGGCAGCTGGGAAATTGTAGAAATAGGCTTAAATGGAGTTTAAAAAGTCCCTCTTCCCCAGTGCATTTGACAAAACCAAGTTTTACAAGAATACTGGGTTCAGATTGCAATACTATCACCATAATATTACCTGTAAAATATGGTTATGTTAATTATATTAGTTTATTTTTTCCATAAAAAAGGGAGAAATTTTGCTAGAACTATTACCTTTAATATTAATGCAACTGCAAAATTGAAGCTGAAACTCAAGGTTGTGTCTCTAACAGATTCAATCACAGTTTGCTTAGCCATTTCTTTCCGAACAGAAGAAATGGTTGAACTTCATGTACAGTGCTAAGATTAACATTATAAGGTGCTTGCTTCCATTTCAGGACATAAACTTGTATTTACATAAATTTGTATTTATTAAAGCATAACTCACCATAGGTGAACTGTTTTCTTAAATTTATATGATATCCTCATCTTGCAGGGATAGAAAAATCTACCAGAAGAACAATCCTGCTAGCTAGATGTAAATAGGAAAGATAAAGGATGGGGGTGAGTGCAGGGGATTTTAGGGGTAACACCCTAATAAGAAGCCAGCCCTCACCAGATGAGAGGAGCGAGTGTGCTGGGATTCCAACCAGAAACTGTTGCTGGATCCGGATTAGCACACCAGCCTCAGGATCCTGCTTTGGAGGTGTTTTCTTTTGTATTAGTCTCAGGCTAGTAGGTGTCTGATAAGCGTGAAGCTCCACTGCCAGTACTGTCCTTCCCATCCTTCAGTGACTGTAGTGAGGAGTGACTGGAGGAAGAAAAGATGTACCCTCTACTCCCCAACAGCCTGCTGTTCTCAGTTTTTCTCCATGAACAATTCTAATGCCACCTCATGGCTTTCCCAGGTAAAGAAAGCAGCATAAAATTGACAGTTTCACCATCACCCACAGGTTTTTGAACAACTGTGAAATGGCAAGTGCTGTTAATTTCACTTTGCTAATGTTTGGTGAAGATATGAGCTGCAGTGAAAGCACTAGAGCTCTGTCAGTATATTCAGGAAGACAGTGTTGCATCTGTTAACCTTCTAAGCATGAGCTGAAAGTAATCTTCGCAATTGTCGGGCTATATAACATTTGTTTTCCTTTTTTAAAGGAAAGCTCACATTCTACAGAAATCAATGGTTTAGACCCCTAACACTTAATTTGGGGGGTTTTCACCTTCCTCTGCAACACTGGGCACATGTCACTTGCAGCTTTGAACTAAAATAAATGGTAGATTAAATCAAGATTTGAGGACTTCAGTAACTCAGACAGTGGTTGTGGGCTTCTCACAGGAGTGGGTGAGGTTTCATCATGTTTGATGTGGAAGAGGTCAGACTAGATGATCATGATGGTCCCTTCTGGCCTAAAAGACTGTAAGTCGAATAGGGAAGTTTGTGCAAGTGTATTTTTCAGACATTGATACTCAGGATTGCTGCATAGTTTTATGTTCTTGTTATTGAATGCATTTCATGTTTCTAAAAATTAATTTTAGACAAGCTACTTGACATTCTAAATTGGTAGAAATTAATTTTTCACATATTTTTTTCTATATATAAATTGTTTTGATAATCTTTACTTTTGTTACCGCTGTTAGTAAATAAAAGAAAACATTTTTATTTGAGTTGAAAATAGCTATCCTTGAAAATTAAAAATTCATTACCATTTTCTGGGATTCCTGAGAAGGGTTTCCATTACAACAAAAGAGCAACACTGTATATAAAATTCATATATTCAGAGCTGGTGTGTGTGTTCGTGTATGTGTGTTCGGGTATATACTATATCCTGCCTTTCTGCATTTTTTTGTTTGTTTGTGGTGATGTGCGCCAAACACATTTTTCAAACAACATGGCATTTTTTCCATCCTGCCCTGGTTAATTTTTAGTATAGCAAGGTCAACAGGAGTTTTAACAGATCATCAGTCAGCTTGTAGGTATTTGAGGAACTGGCCAGTTTTGTTTTGCCTCCACAGTTCCTGGCAGGATGGACAAACCTCCTTGTGGTAGATGTTTGGGGCTAAAGTATTTCTAAACTAAATCATAAGCTAAAAATTACATTTCTGATGAAATTGGACTTTAAGGTAGTTGGCTCTGTGCCAGATATTCTGGCTGACTTTGGGGGCTGAGCTGTTGTATTCTTGGCTTCCTTTTCTTCCTGAAGCACTGAAAGTGCACATACCCTGGCATGCCTCTACAACCCACTGCTTGACTCCAGCCTGCCAGACAAACAAGCAGAGAAGAAGCCTAAATGAAATAAACTGCCCCTTTTCTCAAATGGAGGGTATGTGTAGCAAGTTCTGCTAGTTATGTGACTACTAACCACACAACTTGGCTCAAACCCCTATACATCCCACCCCTGGATAGGGTTGCCAACTTTATACTCGCACAAAACTGAATACCCTTGCTCTGTCCCGTGCCCCACACCTTCTCTGAGGCCCAACCCCTGCTCACTCCATCCCTCCTCCCTCTGTCACTTGCTCATTTTCACTGGGCTGGCTCCGGGTTGGGGAGTTGGGTCGCGGGGGGGGGGAGGGGGGGTTGACTCAGTCTGTGGGGGCAGGCTCTGTGTTGGGGCCGGGGATTCGGGATGCGGGAGGGGGCTCGGCTCCGAGCTGGGGCAGGGGGTTGGGGTGTGGCAGGGGATGAGGGCTCTGGCCGGCTGGGGGTGCAGACTTTGGGGTGGGGCCAGGGATGAGGGGTTTAGGGTGCAGGGGGATCTCAGGGCTGGGGATGAGGGGTTCGGAGTGTGGAAGGGGGATCAGGGTTCGATAGTCCAGTTGTCCTCTAAATCAGTGGTTTTCAAACTTTTTTTCTGGGGACCCAGTTGAAGGAAATTGTTTATGCCCATGACCCAATGGAGCTGGGGATGAGGGGTTTGGGGTGTGGAAGGGGCTCAGGGCTGGGGCAGAGGGTTAAGGTGTGGGGGTGAGGGCTGCGGGATGGGGCCAAGAATGAGGGATTCAGGGTGCGGGGGTGGGGTCAGGGCTTTCGGCTGGGGGTGCCGGCTCTGGGGTGGGGCCAGGGATGAGGGGTTTGGGGTGCAGGAGGGGCTCTGGGTTTGGGGGGAGCTCAGGGCTGAGTCAAGGTGAGTGTGCAGGAAGAGGTCAGGGCTCTGGGCTGGGGGTGCAGGCTCTGGAGGGGGGCTAGGGATGAGGGGTTTGGGTGCAGGAAGGGGTTCCAGGTTTGGGGGGGGGCTCAGGGCTGGGGCAGGGGTGTAGTGTTGCGGCACAGACTTACCTCCGGCAGCTCCCAGTCAGCGGCGCAGTGCGGGTGCTATGGCGGGCTTTCTACCTGTTCTGGCACTGCCTTCCGCGCTGAGCCCCAGAAGCGGCCAGCAGCAAGTCCAGCTCCTAGGTGGAGGCGCACAAGCGGTTCTGCATGACTCTTGCCCACAGGCACCGCCCACCTCCAGCTCTCACTGGCCGGGAGCTCGGGGAAGTGCTCGGGGCGGGGGCAGCACGTGGAGCCCTGTGACCCCCCCTTCCTAGAAGCCGGACCGCTGCTAGCTGCTTCCAGGGCGCAGTGCAGTGTCAGAACAGGTAGGCACTAGGCTGCCTTCGCTGGGCAGCACCACTGACGGGACTTTTAACGTCCCGGTCGGAGAAACTGACCAGAGCGACCTTGTGCCTTACATGCTGCGACCCGCTACTGGGTCGCGACCCGAACTTTTAAAAATGCTGTTCTAAATTGTAGGCTCTCAACTTGTGGGTCATCTGGAAAGGGAGGGGAGTCACAACCACCATCCCTTACCGTATAGGTAGGCTGGAGGGGCCTGTAAAATTATGAGAGGAGGGGGTCCTCTCGCTCTTTTGTGACATGAGTACGTGGCATGGGAAATATTGATAGCCACTTCTCTAATGTGAAATTTGTGAGTTCTCAATCATTAACTCTTCCTGTCTACTTAGGAATGACTCATTGATTTACAGGCATCCAGGTGTTATTAGACAAGAGTGGTCTTTCCCATTGTAGGTTGCTTTCAATCTCTATGGGATCATTAATGGTGTTCTGTTAAACATCCCAATCAATGCAGTTTTTATGGCATTCTGTTTGATTTATATCACAAAGTGTGGTAGAAAGAATAACAGAATGAAAAGACAAAATGCAACAGAATTACTAATATAAGAACAGGTCGGATAATGAATACGTGGATTGAAAACAACATTAGAAGCAACTTTTTTAAAAAAAATCTTGAATTGAATGAAAGATGGATGTGCCTGGGATAGTTCTTTTCTTATCAAACTAAACCATGAAACCAATGTGGATCTATTCATCTATGGCAGAGGATCCTCTGGTGATTATTGTTACTGTGCTGGTGAAGAGGGGGGAAAAATAGAAAATGCTTCATTTCTCTCTACTGTCATCACTCATCCTAATGAGGACAAGAAAGGTTACCCCTACTAGGAGCGTGATGCTTTCATGTACTCTGAAACCCACCTGCTCACTTCCTAATGAGAATGTAATGTATGGATGCACTGTGATCCTGCTATGTTGTTTTTGAAATACATTACACAAGGAATAACTGTCAGCTGCTTCTTCAGTAGCCACGACTTTTTAAATTTAGACACTTCATGATATGCACTTGAAATAAATTTGTGGGATCCTTTATTCTGATTGTTACAGACCTCACCAGATGTCACGTATATCACTTATAACTATGATTCTGGGAGGTTTGTTGGCTGCTTTTGACTCAGTAAATATGTTTGTTTGCTACAGGTTCAGTATATTACTTCACTGGCTAATGTATAATATAGTATAATACACATCCTGACAAATATTGCAGTTTGAGTTTATAATTTAAAAAGAACTGACAAAGCCAATCAGTTTGCAGAGACTATTAGTTGGAAACACAATATTTGTAGCATGTTATTTTTGACATACGTAAACCATATCATTTGTTTAATGTTCTTCTGTTCAGGATGTGTATGTATTTGGGAATCATACAATGGTGGCATGAAATATTTACTACAAGATAACACTGTACTTTATAACTTTAAAGTTTCTATTGCTTCTAGTTTAAATCCTGCGTTATTTAGTTATTTCCAGTACCTGTCTGTAGTTCTGAGCACTATTAGACAAATAAAAATACAAAATTACAAATACAGTGTACAACATATCTCAAATGGAATGGATTGCTCCTAGTTGAAATCATCAATACAAAGATAACGCTGATATAAACCACCTTGTTCATTCCCTCTTTCTCAAGAGACCTGAGAGGAAATGATGGGCTTTGCAGGGGCCCCCAAAGATTGACTGTTCCAGAGTCTGTCAGACTAAAGCTTGGATTGAGTAGAAATCATAATGGAAAATGTCATGCTCCCATCTTTTCCATGTTATTCCAGGGACCTGTTTGCTTGAGAACCTCCAGTGGTTAAAACTGTGCACAGTGAGAGCTGTAAACATCAGGTAACCAAGTTCTAAGAGTAGTGCAGATTACAGAACACTACAGGTAATACATTCTTTCTATGAGGCATCACTTAATGCAGAAGATGGCCACCTGCCTATTAACTTCAATTTTAGAATGTTCTCATGATGTGGCCCCATGTAGAGCACATTACAATAGTGACAAAGGCAGGGATGATTATAGTAAGGTCTATATTTGAAGGAAAATGTCACATTCTTCTTGCCAGTTTTGGATGGATTTAAATTGTTCATGATGTTCCATCCTAATTCTTTAAATAAATTATTATTGTTGTGTGTTCACAATATGTCAAATACCGTGGCCCCAAATATGCCCTTAGTTTCACCCTACAGGCCGGCTGACAACAGAGGGGTTGCAAAGATGTAATTAAGGGTAGATTTGAAGCCCCTACTGTATGTCTAAAAAGGCAACTTTCTTCATGGAACTTATATTTACATAGCCTTCATTGTATAGTGTTCAGTGGAGACTTATATTGTAGTTTGTTCTGAAAAAAATGAAATGCAATTTAATATTAAAATTTTATTCTGCTAAATATTTTTGGCAATGACACATCAAATTAAAATACGATAGGGCTGGAATTTTCAAAGAGGGTTAATGAAGTTGGGTGTCCAACTCCCAGTGCAAATCAACTGGAGTTGGGTTCTAGCTCTCTTAAAGCCCTTTGGGAAATTCTTAAGTTAAATTAAGCAGTTAAGCTAAAGGTCAAATGGTGATGTTTGCTGTCAAATTTGGAGGGTGTATCTAGTGGGGTATTAGAGGGGGTCAGTCCTGGGTCCTGTTCAATATTTTCATTAATGACTTGGAGTAGAGAGTGTGCTTATAAAAAATGCAGATGACACCAAGCTGAGAGGGGTTGGAAGCACTTTGGAGGACAGGTTTAAAATTCAAAATGGCCTTGACAAATTAGATAATTGGTCTGAATTCAACAAGATGAAATTCAATAAAGACAAGTGCAGAATACTTCACTTAGGAAGGAAGAGTCAAATGCATAACTACTAAAAGGAAAATAACTGTCTAGGTGGTACTACTGCTGTAAGGATCTGGGGGTTATAGTCAACCACAAATTAAATGAGTCATCAATGTGCTCCAGCTTCTAAAAAGGCAAATATGATTCTGGGGTGTATTAACAGGAATGTTATATGTAAGACACAGAAGATAATTGTCCTGCTCCACCTGACACTGGTGAGGCCCCAGTTAGAGTAGTGTGTCCAATTCTGGGCTCCACAGTTTAGGAAAGATGTGGACAAATTGCAGAGAGTCGAGAGCAGCAAAAATGATAAAAGGTTTAGAAAACTTGGCCTATGAGGAAAGGTTGAAAATACTGGGAAAGTGTAGTATTGACAAAAGAAGACTGAGGGGCAACCTAATAAGTCTTCCATTATGTTAAGGGCTTTTATAAAGAGGATGGTGACCAATTGTTCCCCATGTCCACTGAAGGTAGGACAAGAAATAGTGGGCTTAATCTGCAGCAAGGTTAGCTATTAGGAAAAACTTTCTAACTGTAATGGTAGTTAAGCTTTGGAATAGGCTTACAAAGGAGGTTGTGGAGTCCCCATCATTGGAAGCTTTTAAAAACAAGTTGGACAAACACCCATCAGGGATGCTCTCAGTTTACTTGGTCCTGCCACAGCACAGGGGGGCTGGACTTGATGACTTCTTGAGGTCTCTGCCAGTCCTATGTTTCTATGATTCTATGTTTTACACTTTGAAAACCCACCGAGGCTAGCTAGCTATACATACATTTCTTTCTCTTGTGGGGGTCTTCTCTGAATATAGAATCATATTGTCAGTAAAAACAAGTAAGAATTTGAAATGAGTTAAAGATGGTCCTGTACTCTTTAGGTCTAGATTTCTTCCATGTCAGAGGGTGTTTAGCTAAAGGACTTGGTTAGGCCCATCTATACTATTAATAACGCATTTCTCCTAGTTGATCCTATTTCTTTGGCTGATTTTGTGAGTGTTTGGGAAAGAAGATTATTTTATATTTCCTCAATATCGCATTCATATGTCTATCCAAAAGCAGCTCTGTTCCTCACTTGTGTGTGTATGTGGGGGAGGGAAGAGTAAGTAATTCAGCTTGACTGGTAGGCACAAAGTCTAGAAAAGCAATCAATTACTTCCCTTATCTCAAAAGAGTGTGTGATGATGAAAGAATTGCTTAGGTCAGTTTCCACTGAACAGTAGTCCACTGTGAAAAAATTCATCCTAGTCTTTGGCCTGCTAATAAAAGTCACTCATAGAGCAAAGTAATTTTCAGTCAGAAGGACATTTAGGATCAGGGAGTTCACCATCAGGAGTTCAGGAGACAGGGAGCCGAGTTACACTTAGCCAGTGGGGAAAATGGGAAATACAGGGTTAGGCTGGAGGAATCTTGGCTAGGTTATTTTATCTTTTTACTTTTTTGGGCGGTGGGCGGAGAGGAAGTCAGTAGCTATGAGTCCAATTTTACTGGGTTAGGGATCTTTCCTCCTACTAGTTGGCAAAGGTGGGAGACCAAGATCCCAGATTCTTGACTGACAGGTTAGTTTCAGAGTCGTCGGCCAGAAAATGTCTTCAGGTTGGTTGGTCTATTCAGTCTCTCCTTAGTGGACTTACATCCAGAGAGATGTATACCCTCACCTCTGGAAACCATGCTGTCTTCCTGGTCAGTGACCTAAACCCTAGCTGTGACCTTAGGGAGATACTGCGTAGATTCAGTTCTCTCCACAGCATCTCTGTAAAACATCTGATTCCATAGGGCAAAGTCACAGACTTGGGAGGGCAGAGGTTTAGTGGCTGCATAAGTACCACATGACTGTTTTAGAGGGTATCAGCTTCCTTTTCAAGGATGTACACTGGCATATGATGCTGTTGGACTGCAGAGTTCTTGAGGCCTCTGTGCTGCTGAAGCTACTGGGACATGACATAGTGTCCATATGTATTGTTTTAAATCATTTAATTTGGTTTAAACCAGGACATCTGCTTTGAATCACAGAATGAAAAAACAAATGAAGATTTCTAATATTATTACAGTATATTCACTTAAGTCATAATACAAAGATTAGTGTTACATAAAGGCTTTCATCATAAAAATTTATATTCTGATGAAAAAGATTGTGTTAATGACACAGAACTACTGAAAGTTAGCACTCTTCTATGATATGTAATAGAAATTTAAAATTTTTATCCTTCAACCTATTTTTCCCCATTATACATATTATACCACTTTTACCTCTACATTTCCTATATCTATCTCACTGATAAGCTTAAAAGAGGATATTTGAGAATTAATGATTTGACAAAAATGTTTCAATTTCTATAATGTACGTAAAAAAAGGTGTACCGTGACTTTTTATATCTTCCCCCACACCTAGATTTAGTTGGAGGTAAAATGGTCAGTCAGTCAGTTGGATGATTCTTTCAGCTACTGAGCAGCGTTAAGACTCAAGACAGAAGAATTTTTAAAAAAAGTATACAGTTGTATGAAAAGAAAAAGCATTGAGGACATAATTTGTTATATTATTTCTACCAGGGTTTGCAGTATCATTTCTGGCTTGATTCTCCTCACATACCAGTGTAAGACATTGATACTGCAAACACCTTTAGTTTTACACACATTGGCCCTGATACAGGAAAACATCTAAATACATGTTTAAGTGCTTTTCTCAATAAGGATGATTTCCTGAATCGGGGCCATTGGTACTCCCATTGAAGTCTGGGTACTACTCACTTACATAATGTTAACTGTGTGGGTGTTGACAGGACTGAGGACTAAATCAGAAGGAAATGTAGCCTTCCCAGTTTTAATGATTTTATCACAAGTGGTATTGTACTATTTTATGTTTTTTCCCCTTAAAGTCCCAACTGTTGGAATCATGTTATTATCTGAGAATCTCTGCTTTCATTTAAAAAAAAAAAGTTCTAGCCCTTATATTGGCGGCAGATGTTTGAACATGTGAATCCTAAAGGCTCTAACCCTAGATAGCAAATAAAAAGAACCCAAACTGTATTATTTTTAGAATCCCATTAATTTTAAAGCAATCTCATGTTTTTTTTTGTGGGGGGTCTGACTCATAAATTTTTAAACACATGGGTTGACAATATTTTACAGCAGTTAATTAAGTCAATGATGTTCATTGGTGCAAAACTAATGTTAAATTGGAGGTGAATCAAGCCCGGGATGTATTTTATTTGTAAATTACTATTAATACAGAGAACTCCTAGTTTCATCTGCCAGTATTAAAAGCAACTCATCTTTCAATAACATCCTTGTGATTGTTTTGAAGGTGATTGTTCAAAGTACATTTTAAGAATTTTTTTTAAAAAGATTTTAAATTAAAGTTTTAAATCTTCAGAAGAACTTGTGGTGTAGGCTTAAAATTACAAATAAATATCTGCCTTTTGTTGCAGTTTTTAATTTGCCGATAACTGCATTCTGAGTTCTATGTTTCTCTTAGAAGAGCCAATAACATCACTAACACATAAAACAAAGGTTGGACCTGCATTCCTTATGATGCTTTCAGTGCAAATGATAGTATCCAGTTCTTTCAGGAGAAATGGAGTATTTAAATACAGGTCTTGGCATGTAAATGAGATGAAATGGTTTTTAACTATTTTGTTTTTAAAATGTATTTTTGGCTTTTATACCTACCCGATGTTCTCGTAAGGATTTTAAGATAGAACAGGTTTTTAAAATGTATTTAAATTCACCTTTAGTTTAATAATCATTTTTATGAAGAAGTTAAACAATTTGAAACAATGCATGTTTGCTTTATAACATTTTCTTGTTCTAAAATGGAACTGCAGTGTAACAACAGGACAACTGTGCCGTTTAGTTTAATATACTCTGCCACCAGTCTTCAGTCTTAGTCATCATGGGGACTGGTACTGTTTATATTTTTCAGGATTTTAGCATAATCAGTATTCAGATTTCTCTTCCATTTTATCTTGCCTATCCCTTGAGAAGAAAAATGATCAAATCTGTAAAAGATAGTTTTCTTCCCATTTAGGGACTATCCTGAGTGGGGTGGCTGGGGTTTAGAGCTGCAATACACTAGTGAATTTAGGGAGAGGTAGTACAGGAATCACACACCAGTGCACAAGGGAGCTGAATCCCAAAATCATGGTGTAGCCTTGCTTCCTCTAATGTCCAGCCCACTCCAAAGACTGGTGCAACATGGGGAGGATGGGGGCCATGTCCCTGCCTCCTCTTTTCCCATTTTGAGGCACTGTGTTCCCCTGGCTTTGTGCACATAAAGTAAATGAGATTGGGGGGATGCTCCTTGCACCCATGACAATGTTGGTTGGAGACAATCTGACTCTTTCAATAGGAAAGAGCAGTCATAAGATTATCAAATACTGCTCCAGCGTTGTGGAAACTTTATTGCTCAGTCCCAGATACCTTTCCCTTCTTTTCACGTACTCGCAGCAGGCCAGTTACAGTTGGGAGTCCATTCCTGAGGCCTTTGTTTAAGCAAGTAAATTATTACAGTTTTTCCTGATTAAGGACGGTGGGGTCCCTGATATTTTCCTTCTGATAGATAATATGACTGCAGTTGGTCATGATGAAATATTCTAAAGCAAGAATCTCTTATGGGTAAATGGGCTCAGAGACCCAACAGTCACTACTACACTGTAACTATTTTGCCAGATTAACTCATAGTGCCGCTTTAGTCCTGTGACAAAAACCAAAAGGCTGATCTGTCTCAGCATCCTAGCCAAATTCTTTGCCAGAGCCCAGAGCAAGAATGTGAGGTTCCTCCTTTTCCTACTGTAGTGCTCTTTAAATTAACAATAAGAAAAAAAATAGTCTCCCATAAGGAGATATAATGAAAGTCTTCTGTGAAATCTGTAACATATAATCAAGGATAGAGTGTGGTATGATGATGAGCACATTATTCTGTACCTGATACTGAATGGAAGTTATTAAAAAATTCTAATTATAAAAATTGCAAAATGAAAAATACAGTAATACAAAGGTAATTGATTAACAAAATACATTTGCTAAAAAAATCATTAATTTTACCTTCTGTGTGTTTTGTGGATTGCACAGTAAGTAAAATAATTAGTGGTGTGTGTCTGTGTGTGTGTGTGTCTTTTTATAAGCAAATTGAAGTGTCTTAAAGCTAGGACCTTTGAGCTCTGTTCTACTGTTTTAAAGAAGGTGAATATCTTGGAGAGAGCACTGGTATTTCTGTGCTGTGAGGTGGTACAAATGACAACCTAAGCTGCTTTTTTTGACTGGACAAATATTTGAGTCTGGCTTTGGATAAGGTTTCCACAGTAAGGCTTCTGGCAAAGCTTGTCAGTATTTTATCCAGACCTGTGTCCCCATGTGGGCATCTACATCTTTTAAAACAGCAGATGCCTTTTTTTGTGGCAGTCCAGAGGGGCAATCTTTTATTGATTGTATATAATATACACCAAAACAGTAGCTGTGATATTATCTTTGTATGAGAGATACATGCCATTCAGCTAAAGCTGCACATATGTAAACATACTGGATCTTTGCACCTTGATTTCACACTTCAGTGAAGACCACTCACTAACCCAGAATAAATTTTTCACGGGCCTAAATAAAGGCAGAGGGACCCATCCAGGACTTTCAACAAGTGAGGGTAGGTCTGAATCTCTGAAACAAGAGATCACTGTATGGTTTCAAAGACTTAATTCTTTTGCATCTTCCTGGTACTCTGAAATTTTTCTCTCAGGTCTCCTCCCAGATAACATGTTTTGAAAGAATAGGGTGATATTCTGACAGTCTTTTGGTGGTTTTCAGGGGATCTTTACTGCAGCAACAAGAAATGCAGCTTCCAAATCCTTTCTCCCTTACCAACTTCAAACCTTTTGCAGGATGGAGAATTGGTAGTGGTTCAGCGTCCAACAGTGAGGCCTCCACAGGACGCTTTCTTGTGCACTGGTCCCAGTATGTCTCCTGGACTCAGCAATTTCAGTTCCCATAGAAAAAAAAGAATAAATACATCTCTGCATCATCTTGGACAAAGCAACTTAAAGAACCTCCTATCACTTCATCCCAACATCCATAATCGCCTCAAAAATTTATGGCATTATCCTGTTGCTAAGCAACAAGCAATACAAGCTGTATGGTGAGTCTTCAGTTAGATATAGCTGTTGCTTCTTGCAAAAAGTCTTCATCTGTTTCCTGCCCTGGATATCAGAGTTTCCCTTCAGAACATAAGGGAGAGAATGAGCTTTATAAAGAAGTTTGTGTCACCCAGCTGAGCTGCAGATAATTCAATCTACAACTCCGACATGTTCATTATGATTATTGGAAATATGGGCCACTACAGATCTTTGTGCCAAGTTGCATAAACTTTGCCACATAGTCATGTCTAAAAGATTTATTTTTTTCATTGCTTACCATTCCCTTTTGTTATCTGCTACCCACCTTGAAGCTTGGAGTTTCTTCTGCTTTGTCCTTGAGGCTCTCTGTTTCCAGATAATGTTAGACTGATGGTTCTTCCCTGGTGGGGATCTAGATGCTTTGAGAATGCCTCAATTAAACATTTAGGAGCTTTTGAAGAAGGAGACTCATGCCAGGTCTTGTGGGTAAGTGGTTACCTCTCTTGGGTTCCCTAAATCACTTTCCAGTTTATTCCCTTCTTCATTTGACACTTTCCCCCATTACATTATCAGTCGGGGAACAGTCTTCTCTGATGGGATCAATGAACTTAATTACTGTTTTTTGACTGGTGGTCCTGACTGTGCATTTCTTTCCCGGTCTGACAGAATGACTGGCACTATTTCACCTTGTCAATGAAACGCACCTTTGTGGTATCATACTTGTATGACTAATCAGAGAAGACAGAGAAAGAAATATTCAGTGGAGACCTTCAGTTCAGCTGAGTGTCCTAAAGAGAACAATTTATTATCTTGGATTCTGTAAGTAAGATTGAGTAAATCCTCAGATAGGAGTGGTTAGAGAGACTAATCAAGTCTTACGCTAAATAAGTCTGCTGGGTTAAAAGGAGAATGAGAGACTCATTCTTAGGTGTGCTATAGTGAAATCAAGAAAACAATCATATTTACTTCCCCACCAAAAAACAACAAAAACATGCTATTAATTTTTAAAATAATTTTTCTGTTTCAATATTATTTTCTAGAAAATATCCAACCATCTGGATAAAGAATCATTTGCTTGGCCCACCTTGCTGAATCTCTCCCTCCCCACTTTGACTTTTTGAAACACTAAGGAGATTAAAATGAGAGGCACATCTATTCATGCATTTGCTGATCCAAGATGATAGTAAATACTGTTCTTGGATTTTCGTCTGTGGTCCCTCCTGTTGTTAGTGACCATTTCCAATTATGGGTATTATTTCCCTTGAAGTGTGATGCTAAGCATATGCTCACCTTCCTGCTAAAATTTGTATTTCTTTCCTCCTTAAGTCAAGATATATCCTGTCTGATTTCAGCGCACCTTTCCTGACTGATTGAGGGTCTTAGATTTTTTTACCCTCTCAACAGATCCGTGCCATTCAGAAAGTCAGAGTCATTGTGCCTTGCGCATTGGAGTCACAAATAGGGCATTGGGTCCTACAAATTTGTTGTTCTCAAATGGATACAATCTTGTGATATTTGGTAAAGGGCATTATTTGTGCAGTTACACTCAAAGCACGCTCAACCAACAGTGCAATGATTTCTTCATGAGCAGAAAATTGGAAGTCATCCATTTAGGTGTTCTGTGATACACCCACTTAGTTTCCTGGCATCTGCCAATATGGCTATTAGCTACTGAGTACTTGAAGTTGAAGTGTCTCTATGTACTCTCTAACAAGTTCTGCCGTGGGCTAATGGTCTTGCTTGTCGTCTCATCTTGCATCTCCTTTTTTGTTTTTGTTTGTGAGCTTCCACTTGGAAGCCCATCTTTTGCTGTAAAGACAACCAAATCGTAGATAATTAAATTTTCAAATAATAATTTTCTATTACTTCATTAGACCAGAGTAGGACCCTCTACCCCCTTCACTTTTCACATCAATATTCTGTTTTCAGTGTATTTATGTAGGACTAGCTGATCGGAGGGGGTAGGGACACACACACAGTTATTCCTATTTAAGCTGTTGAAATAGGCATCTTGTAGACCGAAAAAGAGGAGGAATTCTGGGAGCACCAGAGAATAAGAAATTCCTGTAATAGAATTGTCTGACATGTGAGGATGTATAAACCTACCATCTGTCAGGCATAACCAAGTCACAGGGTACAACTGACTGGTAAGAATTTCCTTTACTCTCTCCTCTCTTTAATCCCTTCTCAAGTTTTATTCTGTTCTTTTCTCGTATACGTGTTCTGAAACTGTTAAATGTGTAATAAAGAATAACATGAATTTGTATTACTAGTAACTCAGTAAATTATTCTTGACTTAATAAATGAAGGTTATTATCCATATTGTATCTGTCACAGCTGAAAACTTTATGTATATGGATGAATGCAATCCAGTCACTGGTTTGTGGACACATACTGCTCCAGGGAGTATCACAAATCCACATATGCCTGAATCTTTGATTTTGTATTTGGATGTCTGAATTAGGTGAAAGTTGTGTGAACGTATCCATTTTTAAAAAGGGGCTTCACAGAATACACTTGTTTTTTTAAAAAAATCGGTATACATTCAGTTAATGTCAGTTGCCCAGAAGGATAACTGAGGGTTCAATTTTGCATTTTTTTGTAGAGGGAGTGGGACACTGTGAACCACTTTTTTTTTAAAGGAATTACAGACTTTTACAGGACTGCCGTTTTATGCTGAAATGGACCCAGGGCCTATAAACAGTCTGGGCCAAATTATTAGTTAGTTTCCATAACTGCACTGATGTTTGCATTGTGTTTTGCAACATACATTTTGCACAGTTCTACTACTGATAACAACTAATTTCAGGAAAGACTATGGCCCAGATTGTGCATGGCCTCTGTGTCTTTGCCCAAGTTAGGAGAGTAGGAGGCTCCCCATGCTCCAGGTGCTTCTCATACTTCCTGCATGATTTTCTGCACAGAGACTGATCCCTGCTGTGTCTGCAGCAGCTAGCAGAGCTGGCTGACCTTCTAGTTGTGACATACTGCACCTTCCTAAGAGGCTGTTGTGATAACTGGACGTATAACATCACCCTAATTGTGAGCTCAATTTAAAAAGTAAGTGAAAGTTCATAAGATGGCACAATAATCTATAATAACAAATGTTGGTGTGAAAAGGTTCAAAAGGGAGGCAGAAAGACTACATTAGTCCAAACTAGGACTGTCAATTGATCGTAGTTAACTCATGAGATTAACTTAAAAAAATTAATCAGGATTAAAAACAATTAATCACGATTAATCGCAGTTTTAATCACACTGTTAAACAACAGAATTCCGATTGAAATGTATTAAATATTTTAGATGTTTTTTCTACATTTTCAAATATATTGATTTCAGTTACAACACAGAGTACAAAGTGTACACTGCTCACTTTGTATTATTATTTTTGATTACAAATATTTGCACTGCAAAAATGATAAACAAAAGAAACAGTATTTTTCAATTCACCTCATACAAGTACTGTAGTGCAAGCTCTTTATTATTAAAGTGCAACTTACAAATGTAGATTTTTTTTGGTTACATAACTGCACTCAAGAACAAAACAATGCAAAACTTTAGAACCTACAAGTCCACTCAGTCCTACTTCTCATTCAGCCAGTCACTAAGACAAACAAGTTTGTTTACATTCACGGGAGATAATACTGCCCACTTCTTATTTACAATGTCACCAGAAAGTGAGAACAGGTATTCGCATGGGACTTTTGTAGCTGGCAGTATAAGGTATTTATGTGCCAGATATGCTAAACATTTGTATGCCCCTTCATACTTCAGTCACCATTCCAGAGGACATCCTTCCATGCTGATGATGCTCGTTAAAAAAGAATGTGTTAATTAAATTTGTGACTGAACTCCTTGGGGGAGAATTGTATGTCCTCTGCTTTGTTTTACCGCATTCTGCGATATATTTCATGTTATAGTTGTCTCGGCTGATGACTCAGGACATGTTGTTCATTTTAAGAACACTTTTACTGCAGATTTGAC
Source organism: Chelonia mydas (assembly GCF_015237465.2). NCBI lineage: Eukaryota > Metazoa > Chordata > Testudines > Cheloniidae > Chelonia > Chelonia mydas. The sequence continues at coordinate 27,634,034 of NC_057854.1, forward strand.
AAAACACAAAGAAGGTACCAGTGAGAGATTTCTAAAGATATCTACAGCACTCTAGCCAAGGTTTAAGAAGCTGAAGTGCCTTCCAAAATCTGAAAAGGACGAGGTGTGGAGCATGCTTTCAGAAGTCTTAAAAGAGCAACACTCCAGTGAGGAAACTGCAGAACCCAAACGACCAGAAAAGAAAATCAGCTTTCTGCTGGTGGCATTTTACTCAAATTATTATTAAAATGAGCGTGTGTCAGTCCACACTGCTTTGGATGGTTATTGAGCAGAACCCGTCATCAGCATGGATGCATGTCCTCTGGAATGGCAGTTGAAACATGAAGGGGCATACGAATCTTTAGCACATACGGCATGTAAATATCTTGTGACACTGGCTACAACCATGCCATGCAAACACCTGTTCTCACTTTCAGGTGACTTTGTGAACAAGAAGTGTGCAGCATTATCTCCTACAAATGTAAGCAAACTTGTTTGTCTGAGTGATTGGCTGAACAAGAAATAGGACTGAGTGGACTTGTGGGCTCTAAAGTTTTACATTGTTTTATTTTTGAATGCAGTTGTTTTTTGTACGTAATTCTACATTTGTAAGTTCAACTTTCATGATAAAGAGATTGCACTACAGTACAACACTGGTTTTTCTGTCAGTGTTATTGGTCCAAAATTGTGTTATTAGTTTTAGCCAGAGGCCACTTTATTAAAAAATTAAACCACTATTCAGGTGTTTATTAGATTTATCCAGCTTAAATTTTTGCTCATTACGTCAGTGAAATAATTGAAAAACTACATTTTTCTATTCAGTGAATTATGTCCCTGATGCAATACATAGTTTCTGTGTTGGTATTTCTTTGCAATACATGCTTTTAACTTTTTTTTTAGTCATAAAATAGTTAACAAATACATCAAACAATTTTGTAAGTATACTATTAATTATTATTATTTATTAAAGTAACAACTTGAAGTACAACATGTACAAACATATATAGTAAGGGAGACAGTACCTGCTCCAAAGAGCTTAGGTACTAAATAGACCAGACAAAGGATGAGAGAAGGATGTATCATAATTATGTAGATGGAGAACTGAGGCAGAGAGAGATTAGGGCACATTTTCCAAAGAGGTTAAGGACAGATTTTCAAGTGCTCAGCACCCACAAAGGGGGGTCATATTTCAAAAGGGCTCACCAGCTAGCAGCTGCTTTTGGGTAAAAATTTTGAAAGTGCCTGAGTGACATAGACATGTGATTCTCATAGGCTTTCACTGACACTTATGGACAGATTTTCAAAAGAGCACAGCGCACAATAGCTGAGCTCTTTTGAAAACCTGGATCCAACTGTGGGTGCTGAGCTCTTTTGAAAATCTGGCCCACTGTAACTTGCCCATGGCCAGAGAAGAAGTCTATTGAAATGCCAGGAGTTGGATCCAGATCTTCTGAGTTCCAGTCTACTGCCTTAACCACAAGACCAAACTGCCTCTCAATACCTCCTATGTAGACAATTATAAATGCATTAGAAAGGATAAACTACCTAGAAGTAGCTGCTTGAGTAAGGCACTGTAAGGAATTTACTGTGGCTATATATCTGTGCATCAGTGTATTTCTCTGCCTGTTCAAAATGTTCAATTTGTCTTTTGATTGCAACTCATTCAGTATCTTTAGTTTAGTTCTATCATAGCTCACACAATCAGCATGATACACATTCAGGAGTACAATGCTCAGATGAGTATATTGCTTGATAAACTACTTGCAAGCATACAGTATGCAAGTCCTTTACTGATTTTAAAATGTGACAATTTCATATATATATAATTTAGCTTGTTACAAACTAGAAATGCATGGTTGATTAGGACTGGGTGGGTGTCTGTGTTTGCAGATCACCATTCCTATTCGCCTTAGCCTTCTATTTTGGCTTCTTTAAAAGCTCCTCAAATTGTACAGTTCCTCATCCTGCTAATCTGACCTCTAGGACAGGTTCATTTTATAGATTTCGGGCTGGGAACAGCAGGAAACTTTATAATCTGGCTTTGCTGTATTTAGAATATAGATAATCATGATTGTGGGATTAAAATATCTAGGTTTTTGAACATTAAATTCAATGTCTTGTCAGAATACCACAGAGACCTAAGGAAAAGTATATTAATTTTAAGTGAATACATACAATATTTCCTACAATGTGGGGAATATTACAAGATTACAGGTGAATTAATTTCCACGATTCCTTATGAGCTTTTGTAGAAGATACTGTATTGGCCAAACAAACAAACAAAAATTAAATATGTGTAATGGAACACAAATAAGGTAGAGCAGAGATTCTGGGTGCCATAGTTTGAATGGTTGTGACAGATCCAGTTTTTAGGATTTAATGGAATACATTTCCAGATCCATTACCGTCTATAGTATCGGATTTCTATAGTGTCTGGGCTTCCAATATCATTGACAAACTAGGGCTAAATTTAGAGTACAATGCAGTAGAAAGTTGGAGTTTTGGAGATCAACTAAATGTCTTCATCTTTTATTAGCATTAGTATAAATGTATGGAGTTGAGGTTTAATAAATAATTTGTCTAAAGAACCACAGGTACGTATCTGAATTAGATCATTCAAATTGGGACTTTGTTCCACATGACATCAAATACCATTATTTGGAGAAGAATTTACTGTCTGTATTCAAAAATTGCCTTCTTGAGAATTCTAGAAGCTATGGTATATTATAAATGGGGAACCCTGTGACTTCTTCTGAGGGGTCTATTTATAATACATGCTCCGTTGCATGTCATGCATCCAACTACTTTATATCTTTTATAATCACTCATTTTAAAATGTCCTCATACAGTGCTCAAAATACTACACTCCCAAGGCTGGTTTTATAACTAATGGAGTGTTATACCTTGGATGTCTTTTAGCACTGTACACTGTTTTGATTTTTAACCACTCCTTTACAGCTATTAGCACAGCAATGTAACAATGTCTGTGAACTGAAAGGAACACAGTGTCTTTAGTTCAGTAGCATATAAGGATTTAAGCACTGCTTGCATATTTCAAATAATTTTCTTCAGATTGTCACTAAACATAAATAGTACAGCACTTCAAATAATTGTATATCAATACTGGTTCACTGATATTATTCAAACTGATTTATGAAAACAACAAGAGTAAACGGGCAGAAGGTAGTTAAGATCAGAGTCGTGTATTTACAACAGTGTCTTCACAATCATGTAGGTTGCTGCATCCTTTTCCTTCATCTTAATAAATGTAGAAACAGTCAGCAGAGCAATCTTTGAATTGGTTCATTATTATTCTCAGATTGTTGTTTTTATTAATTTTAACCAGACATAAAATTCTTGCAACCTTGATGATCCAGAACTCCTCCATTTATTGACCATTTGTCCCCTTGACAGTTCAGGTATTTTGGTGCAACATGAACAAGTAGATCTTGTTAGACTAATAATGTAAGCATAATCCATTTAAGCACTGATAATTTATCATTTTATATAGACGATGAAAGCTAGTTCTTAGGAATGTGCATGAGATATGGGCTGTGGTGTTATATCTGGTACATAGATGACATTCAAATCTCCATCTCCTCTGACTCAGCTGGTGCAGTTGAGTATCTTAGTTGGTGTCTAATTGAAAGTAGAGACTGGCTGTGAACACAGATTGTCCAAAGAAGCCATATTATGTTTGGCTGTTTAGACCTTTTGCATTATGATAAATCTCATTGGAACTTATCCAGGATGGATCTCATAATTGAAACAAAACTATTTCTGTGCCCCTTGCTGTTGCTGAAATGTTGATTGGAGAGGACAATGATAAGTAGACATCCTGCATAGATGGGAGGTGAGTGGGCATTGGGCTAGAGAAAAGGCTGAAGGAGGGAGGAAAAAAAGGCTAAGAGAAGAAAAAGGAGAAAATACAGTATTAAATTATGCCTTCATCCCCAGACTGGCATTTGTTTTTCATGATAAATTTGTGCGCCCTTCCCCTACGTTTGACTCACCTTCTATTGTAAAAATGAAATTGGGAGGTCTTCACTATTCCAGATTCAGATTTTAGAAAAGAAATAGAGTTCAAGCTGGCTGGTGAGCCAAAATTGACACTGAAAGAGTATCTGGTTTCTAAGGAGAGAGGAGCTGAGAGAGGAAAGGTCCAAATAGTCCAGGAAACTTTAACTGAAAAAAGGGAGGTGCAGAGGGGTCAGAACAGCAAAGAAAAGTATTTACCAATTTTGTCTCATCCTTTATTAGGAACTACTTCTTATAATGGAAGAATTAGTTTCATAACCCTGCTACCAAAGTTCTGTTTAAAGGATTTTTTAAATGAAATGTAAAATTAAGAAGCCTTGCTCTGGTAGCAAGAAGCCACAGGCCATGGGTGCCATCATTCTAATAATGCATAACCTTATTAATGTGCTGGGTGTGGATGAGGGCTTGGTGGTTGAAATGCAGCAACCCGCTGATTAAGATGCTTTACCCACTGTTTGTCACTCAGTCTTACAACCCAATAATCTAACTAGATACCAAACTTCCGCTGGATGTTCAGGTACTAATAGTTTCCAAGAATGCTATTCATCATCACAAGAAGGTTGTGACTTCTCTTTCAGATATCAGTCTCTACAGGGTTGACCAAGGCTTTTGTCACCTCCAAGTTGGATTACTGCATTGTGCTCTACATGAGGCTGTTCCTCCAATTCCATCAGAAATTGCAGCAAGTGCAGAGTGTTGGGGCCATTTAAACATTGTTTTCTGGAGGGAGTATGCCAGGCTTGTACTCCTGGATATGCTATAAAGTGTTAGCTTTAATATAAACAGTTTGGGTTCTGCTTACCTTAGGGCCATCTCCTTGTGCACTTCTGTGGCAGTTGTCATCAACCAAGGCATTAAAGCCTGTAGTCAACTGGTTTAAATGAAAAATGGTATTGATAGCATGACATTCTTGATCAAGGAATTCTGTTTTGGAATTGACTTCACACTCCTCTCTCATACCTCTCACTCTCTAAACTTTGATCGCCAGAGCACTGGATTGCTGACCTTCGGAGTCTGCTACGAAGTTCATCCCTTCTCCCAATCTTCTCTTGGGGATGGTGGTGGGTACTGAATAAGGTTTTGGAATTCTTGTGTAGATGGAAGAGTATTTTGCTGGCAATAAGTCAATCTATAAACACTTATGTTTAATTTTTCTTACTGTTGTATATACACTTAGAGAAAGTTAGAACATATTTAAAAAAGATAAACATGAATTTTGTAGTAATTGTAAATGTGAGCACATTACACTGTATTGTATGGTAATAGAGGACCATTGATAATTGTTAGTCAAATAGCAAAAAAGCAAGTGAACTGATAATACATATTTAGGGATAGTATTCTCATGATTGAGAAATGTTTATTCAAAGCTGTAGTAATGTGTATATATAATTCCAATGATATTTACAATATCATTTTCAGACAGCTTTAAAACACTTTTATTTCAGTTTGAAATATTCTTTTGAATGAGTTAAAAAAGTGGCATCATCTGTGTGATCATTGCTTATTTATCGTTACATTTCCATATTAAAATATAGTAGGCCAAATTCTGTGCTAATAGCACACCATACAGTCCTGTTAAAATGATGAGCCTGCACAAGGTGAAAGGCACTGTAGTGTTTGCCCTAGTTTTTGTTTTGTTTTGTGCTTTAATATATTATAATGTATAATGCAAATTATTATATCATATACATTATAATACTTTGCATTATAATATATTGAAGTTCAGTTTTCATTGCAAATGTGTATTTAGAGATTTCAGATATTCAAGGTAAAACTCTAAGTAGTTTAATTTTTACAGCTGTACCTGAGTAGCTGATACACCTGTCTACTTTAGTGTTCCTCTGAAGCCACTGATTAATGATGTATTAACAGTATAATTATACGTTTAAAAATTTTCTGTTCCCATACTGTCACAACATGCAATCCTGTAAATATATAAAAGCAATAAACATATTGTATACAACAGTCCTTTAATTTTAATACATTATGTAAGATAATATATATCAAGCAATATGAAATTGCTTGAGTGCATGGTGTATCGGTACAGGACTGTTGCATGAATGATCCATGTCACTGAATTTTAAATTTACTTAATAGGATTAAATGTGTAATTACACTGGGCCCAATCTGCTACCCTTACTCACATTGACTTGAGGAGAGTAAGTTGCTACTCAGTGTGAATGAAGGTGGAATGTTTGGGCTCATAATTTGCAATTTTAAGAGCACTGATGTTGGTAAAATCCTTGGGATAGTATAAAAATTGCAATCTAATCATTATCAGAATAAAAGCAGCTACACTATAGTTTTCCTATTTTGTATTTATAGTCACTTAATATTGTTAAGGCCTTACCCTCTGGTGCCCTTTCCTCTATAAACAGTAAATCAGACTCTCTCCGTTACACTCAAGAAATCTCTGGAAGAGAGGGCCAGTCCTGATTCTTGTCTGAAAGGGGGCAAGTATAACCCCCCAACCGAGTGCTAACTGAAGATCCCTTTTTTCCATCTTACACGGGTGGCAAACTCTGCTCCACATCACAGGCTTCCATAGAATCTTGGAATTTTGCCATGGCTAGCAGGAGTCCTGCGCACACAGACACCCCCTCCCGCTCCCCACAGACACTGCCCCCTCCTTTTGAATGGACACACACACACACACCCACCACCCTTTCGAATGGCCAGTCCCGTAGTTTATCTATGGCCTTTCAACTGAGAATCTCCATATTCTTGCCTGGATCATTTTTTGACTTGAACGCAACTGAAAATATTCCCTTTGGCAGTTCTTTTAACTTTGATTGTAGTAGCAGAATAGAATAAAATGTCATGGCTAAAACTGAATGAATGAAAAAGGATGTGTAAGGGCACTTTCCTGTAAGTGGTTCAGTGCCCTCCTGAATGGGAGTCAGGGTACTATTGTATTAATTTAGATGAATATAGGGGCCCAAATATGTTAATATAATGCAGTCACTGACCAACAGTAAACACTGTTAGACAAGGTCCGGGGGTTGGTATATAGAGACCCTCACCCTGTTTTAGTACCATGGCAATCCTTTTAACATTTTATTAAAGATAAAGAAAAGAAGGAAGAACAGCTAAAGCATTTGAAATGTAAATTATGAAGCAAGGCTTTCATTTTAACAACATCCTTTGTTCCCTTTCCCTTTAGCCCTCCTTCCCTCCCCCCTTGTTTGACGCTCTTAAATGGTATCAAAGATGATAATAACTTCCCTTTTGCGGAAAAGAAAAGAAGTTACGGGTAATTGAGATGGCCTGGAGCTGTTGTTGCTGTTGTTAAAGTCTGATCCCGTTTACTCCCAAGTGGTGCTAGGAATTCAGCAGGAGCTGGTAGAGGTGGAGCTTTCACCTGAGTCCCTTTCTCTGGCCTAGTCTGGTCAGGATATCTCTCAAGATTAGGATGGTGAAGGCCTGCGGTTCGAGGAGATGGGGGTTGGGGGGGTGGCAGCCATGATGAGGAAGCTTGATTCAGTAGCCTCCCTCTGTTCTTATTTGCCCCCTAAAGTCTCTTTCTTTAAAGACCCAAAAAGGGAGTGATGGGTGGAATAGCCTGTCCCCTCATTATTTTCAGTTAGGCCTAGTTTCTGACACACCAGTTTGGTTCATTATATTTCTCATTTTCTTGTTCACCATGCATGATCTTAACACAGACCTTGAGTTATATCAGGAGATCTGTTTGCTTAGACTAATTCAGTCTTTCTCTCTCCTTTTTGTAGCTTTTCCCATCAACTTTTGTTTACAGGTTATTGTGACCTCTTACGAACTTTCACTTTTTACAGCTGAGCTCACAATTAGGATAAATTTGTAGTCTCAATTATCAGAACAACACTCAGATTCTTGTGGAATCGATCCCTGATACTGGTATCAAAATCTTTTTTCAGAGGCTCAATGAAAGATGTTTAAAATAGACACCTGTCTGTACAGTGTGGAAGGAAATTATGTGTATTTGTGTGGAAAGAAATATTTTGATATGGCGAGAACTGTTGCCTTCAACTAGTTTTAGGCCATGGAAAGCAAAATAATATATTTGGAAGTGGCTGCAGTGCAGATTTTGAGCTGAGTTCTGAACATTGCATGCTAGCTTGTGTGACTACACCAACCTGTTGCAAGCTTGCTAATCAGGACAGTGTCATGTGCTGTTCAGGATTTTTCCAAAGCAACAGTTATCTCCTCACTGACCTTTCACAGGGACCGAAGCTCCATTCCTGCATAGTTTACCTGCACAGCAGGGACTGAGGCTCTCCTCCCCCCCCCCACCACTTGTTTCATGGTTGCTCCTGTACTTCCCAGTTCCTGCTGTTTCAGTGTGTGGTCCTCACTCAGTGCTCTACACACCCCTTGTCTCTCTGGCTATTCACCCTGTTCCTTCAGTCGCCAGGTTCAGCCTTTGCAGCTCAGCAGGAAAGGAGCTTCAGTGCCTTGCAGAGCTTACAAATCCCACAGTTGCTGCGTCTCCTCTTGGGCAGTGAATATAATCTTTGTGGAGACTAAAACCCCATTCTTGCAGAGTTTAAGCATGGGGAGGAGGGTCTGAACGCTGTCTCCCCTCTCCCTCGTCAGTCTCTTGTGCTCACTCATACTCTGCACAGACTTCTCCTGAGCTGTTGGACCTTCTTGCAGAGTTTATAAACTCCGCAGCCCCTTCTGTCACTGAGTAATTATTAAACACTAATTATAAGGTGAATCTAGTAAGATGTGGTCTCAACTTCTGGAGATGAACAAAATGAACCTGTGTGGTATTTGAAGAACTCATTATATTTAAGTTTCTGGTCATGGTATAGGGTAAAATTTAAGGCTGTTAGAGTCAACTTTGGCTATGCAATTGCATCTGTTAAAGTCTTAGATTTTTCTTTTTAAGTGAACCCTGGATTTTTGATTTCCAGCCTCTTTAATTTAAGTTTTAATTTACTTTTCATTAAGCCACAATATGTTTTTAAAGCATTTTTCAAAAAGGATAGTAATGCATGTGTTTATTGTAAGGTGTGGGAAAGGGGTTCCCTGGGAATACTTTCCAGTCTCTAGTAAAAATGAACTTGCATTATACGTGGCTAAATGGGTTGTTATGTAAAACAACTATCTGGGTTGCTAAAATAACATACCTTAATAAACAAAAATGCTCTCCCTCCCAGTCACCCCCTTGAACATAACTGTAAATATATCCAGGCAATACACTGGGCTTTAATGAATTCTTGAAATAAATTATTGATGATCATGAATTTTTATTCACCAAAGCCAACTAGAGCTTCACCCCTGCAGTTTTATGAAAGTAAATGGTGTCTGTATATTATAACTCTATTAGCAGAAGCATGATGTCCTGCCGCTGAAAGTCGTGGATAGAATATTTTAGCAATATGGAGGTCAGTACTTCAGTAACCCTTAGGTTATGTAGATAGTAATAACACACACTTTCTTATCCACAGCATATCATGTGTGTACCAAAAAGAAATTGGAACAAGACTAAGCATAGAATCACAAATATATGATGAGATTAGTGACATGTTCACAAGGATAACAAGTAACACGTTCCCTCAGGCACTGTGGGGCTGGATAGTGTGCAGCCCTAAAAAAAGCTATACAGAAGAGTAAAGCAGAATAAGGATTCCCTACTTCCGGTGTGGCAATCTTAAAGCTATCTGGATGTTGGGTCCCAGTACTTAGCACAGTGGAATCCTGCACAGTCACTGCTCCCCTCTGTGAGTGAGTGCACAGGAAGAGGGCAGAGAAGGGCAGGGAGGAGAGTAGTTGGAGAGATAATTACTTCCTTCCTCCCTTCAAATTCTATTTAGCAGAGCTGGAAAGAGCTGGTGCAGTGTAATCTCTACACCTGACCTTGCAGTGCAAAAGGGGAGCTCTGGAGGAATTGTGCTTCAGAGAGATATATTCTGAGACATAGTTCTGCCTGGGGCAGTGCATCTTCATCACAATCTAGGTCATAGCTTTTGGATGTTTCAGGAGGAAGCTGTTGTTATCCCTTCCCATATATTTTGGGAAGAGCTGCATCTGCTCTACCATCTTTTCAAATTTGTTAACATTGAAGAGAAGAAAGAAGAGGAACAACCAGCTTGACCATGCATTTGATCTCATCCATCACTTTAACAGAATGAAGTACACCTCTACCCCAATATAACGCTGTCCTCAGGAGCCAAAAAATCTTACCGCGTTATAGGTGAAACCGCATTATATCGAACTTGCTTTGATCCACCAGAGTGTGCAGCGCACCCCGCTCCCCCCCCACCCCGGAGTGCTGCTTTACCGTGTTATATCCAAATTCGTGTTATATTGGGTCGGATTATATCAGGGTAGAGGTGTACATGTCAACTCTGCACAGCTATTCTGCTGGCAGCCATACCAGGGGTCTGGGGGGGGGGGTGGAGGGGGAGGGGGAGGCATTAACATTAACCCATTAAAACATTTGAGTGTCCTTTTAAGGCAGAGGGAATGGGACACAGACAGAAGTATCCTGCAAAGTGGAAATCTAGAAACAACCAAGCTCAAAAGGAAGCTATAGATGAAGTTTGTTCTGCTGAAGTTTAAATTTTCAAAAGAGGGCAACTGTTAGGAAGGGGGAAGTTGGAATTATATCTTGGTGTGGGTGTGTGTCCAGTTGTGGGGAAGAGGATGCTGGTAAAGTGGGAACTTGCTTTTTGGAATATTCCCTATAGGAAGAGTACATCTCCAGGAAGCATACTTTTGTTTGTATTTTTAATTTTTTAATTAAGAGTTTCAAATATAAAAAATCCCTGATTTTATTTTCACTTTTAATAAATACTGTAACTGAATTATTTCATTGATTTTCATCTCCCAAGAATTGTGTGGTTAACAAAGCAACAAATGTTGGATTAGTTTTAAAATAATTTGTCCCTTTCCTTTGAGCCAACTAGTGAGAGTCAATCTACCATTATATATTTTCCTTTTTTCTTTCTTTCTGCAGTAGATGTGCTGTAAAAATAGTACACTAAAATATCTCTCTTTGAAAGGATCCATACATATTCCCACTGTGCTCAAAGAACAAAAATTGATTCTCTGTGAACAGTTGGTTTTTCACATATTATTGTGTTCTCATACCTATAAAATACAAAATTACAAATGGCTGGTTTTAAAGAAAAATGGGACTTCAAATAAAAGCACTCTAGGAATGGTGCAATACTGCTGCATTTGACTCCACAGTGCCCCCAAAGCTTCTGAGGCCGTACTGCCTACCAGTCACAGTGGAACTCCCAGTCTGCTCCCCGTACAACTCCTTTTTTGGGGGGGATCCCAGACAGCTGCCCACAGGGATGCAATAGAGACATAGTTGTCTGTGGTGGGTGCAATAGAACCATGCTAATGGGGAGGAGTGTGGATACACCAGGAGTGTGGATACACAGGATGTTTGCAAGGAGGTCTCGGTATCTTTGGTGGTTCCCCATTCAAGGGCCAAAGGATTTCACATATTTGGGGGTGGGGAAGCTAGAACAATTACTACTACTTAGTAATTCAGTAACTCCAGAAAGTTTCCATTACAGTGTTTTTCCTTCATCTCTCTCAGTCCCCATCCACTGGTTTTCACACAGAAGGGCATGATCTGGCATGGAATTTTAATCACGCTAGGGTACTGTTACTACCATACAGGATCAGACCAATGTTCCATGTAGTGTGGTAGGGCATATCAGTGCAGTAATCTACCTGATTCTTCAGTGGAAGGCAACCCCAAAAAAGCAACAACTATATATTTCACCTAACAAAAATTGTGTTCCATGCTCTATATTTTGTGTGTCTGTGTGTGTGCACACACGTGCCCGGTAGTGATCCATGTGGGCAATCATTTTTCTGACCCTTTTGAGCAATCATTTAATGTCTTGCAGCATGAGATTAGACTACCCCTTCATTTTCTTAGTTTCCATATCTAAAAATGTTAATAGTCATAAAATCATCTCGTACTTTTCACAAATAAATAAATCTATCCATAGTATCTCTCTGACCTCTAGAAAATCCTGCTAGTCGGCCATATGCTACATGGAGAAGACTGTCCTTTTATTGGTTCTAAATGGACTCCTTTTAATTGATCAAAGTGAATATAAAATAAAAGAAAGGGCACCACATTGCATTAAGGGTACAAATCATTATTTTCTTTAAGATTTTATTATTTACTTATTAATTGAATGGTACAACATACAGATTCAGTCAAGCTAGATGCTTTAAAGCATAGGGTAAAAGTTGTCCTCGTAAATAAATCTCAGACAAAATGCAGCAAAGGATTTTGTTTTTTTTATTTTTTAACTGAATATGTTTCTCAACAATGTATGACTCGGTGGTTAAAGTTAAGGCACCTCACTTAATATCTTGTTTAACAAATACTGTGGAATGAATTATTTTTTGTTATTTTTTTCTAGTTTCAGAAGAATATTTTGTCAGATATAAACATACACTGGATCAGTTTTAAATAATTTGTTACTGTCTCTTAGAAACAAATAACCAAATTTAGTATACCATATAATATTTTTCTTCCCCTCCTTCCCAAGAATTCAGCCAGGAAGGGAAGAAGCTAATCACCAGTAAGAGGACATTATATGTGTGTCAACTTATATTCCTTTATATTTTTGTGTGATGATATTAATCATGATGAAATTACTTTAGTGCCCATGTCGATGTAACATATAATTCAATAGGAATTGTCTTTTAATTTAGCATCAGTGCCCACCTGCTTAAAGAATATCCAGATTCAGCATTACTCTTTCTAAGGCTATCTTTGAATACAATAGTACAGTGATGTAAGAAAATACGTTAGAAAGGTTTTGGATTCATGAAATTGTTAGAAGAATGTCTGCTATCGTACTTTCTGCAATTTGCTAGAAACAGAAAATGTGTACCATCTGTAAAAGAGTGCAAAAAACCCTCCTATTTTTAAACTCCTTTCCCCTACCTCTGGCCAACAGGTATTTTCAACATTTGTTATATTTATATTGTTCCTTTTCCCCCACACTTGCACAAGATGCTATAACTTGAATTTAAAAACCAGTCTGCCACACTACCACAGATCAAATACAGCATGGACTGCTGTGAGGTATGGGAGATCATTTTACAGATGAGGGCCTGAGGCACAGTGACTAGAGGGCTTGTTACACAGTGCAGCAATGTGCACTGCGGGTGTGTGATTTCTGAACTGCACTAAAGCGATGCACACTAATTGGTCTGTATAATATTGTTGGTACTACATTAAAGCACACTGGGGGGACGTTTAGTGCGTACCAGCAGGGTTTACATAGACCAGTAAATGTGCTTTAGAAATCACACCACTGGAGTGCACATATACTGCACCATGTAGACAAGCACTAAGTAACGTTCCCATAGTCACACAGGAAGTTTGTAGCCCAGCAAGGAATTGAACACAGATCACCCAAGTCCCAAGATACTGCTCAACCAACTGGACAGTCCATTCCCTCTCTATTTTAGCATGCAAAACTGCAAACATTGGTGTACATGAGATTACCCAATTCATTAAAATCCATCCACTGTATTTGATTCATCATCACTGTAAAAGCAGAAAAAATAACCCCTAGCTACACTCTTTACACTACTCTCCTTGCTACTGCGGAAGTATGTGGCTAAACATAGCACCCCAGCAAGCTAGTGAACCCCTGCCATCATGCCCCTCCCTCCATAAACCAAGGATCTGGTGGAATTAATTTTAAACATTTAGTTTTCTTCAGTGAAAAATCTTGTGATTTATTAGTTCGTTTAAAACCCATTAAACATTTTCTTGATTTGATTAAATCACACCATTTTAAAGGTTAACCAGTGTCATTTTAAAAAATCCTAAAAGGTGTAGTGTCTCTTTTTTACCTAGAAATATTATGATTTAAAAATAAAATTTCTGTAAATTATCCAAGCTCACGTTAGAGATCCTAATGCCTTGTAGCAGATTGACTTCTTATCCAGCTATGTGCATGATTAAGATGTGTTTGATGGTCCCAGCTGTATCTTGTCAAAACCAACAAACACCATTTTAACTTAGTTTGCTGCCAGGCTTAAGGAAGGAATGGAGACTAATTATTTTCTAGCTCTTAAACTTTGTCTTATGAAGGCTAGGAAAGAGCTATTGGCCTTATCTGTGTGTAGGATTCATTTTTTAATTGGGAGGGACTTTAAGTGTAAATTAAAATTCTTCTGTTTAGAAATATGTACATAAAATGGCCACAATGAAAATATTTTTTTTCTACAGATGGTTTACAAGTTGAACTTGTTTGTTTTGTTTTTTCTCTGAGTAGTCCCTAGTAAATATGTATTTTTCGGGCCTGATTGTCAGAGATACTGACCAGCCACATATCTAGTCACAGCTTTCATTGGCTTCAGGTGCTCAGTTCCTTTGAAAATCAGGCTATTAACATACTTAGAGTTAGAATCCTGCCCTGTCCTCAGGACTCCGATACGAAATAGACCTGGTGCGGTTCCACTGTGAGTGAATGGGGTAGGAAACATGCACATCCTCCCATTAATCAAACTCCCATTAAAGTCAATGGAAAGATGCCCAGTGATTTCAGTAGGGGTTGGGTCAGGTTTCTGCACATTTTAAAGCCCAGTTCCATAAAAGCTCCATCCATCCAGCGGGTAAGAGGGACGAGGTAAGAAGGAACAAGGGTGGTGTACAAAGCCATTGCAGAATGAAATCACACTCAGAGCAAGAGGCTACAGCAGTTCAGGAAGCATAAGAGGCAATGGGAGTGACTTCGCTGCCAATCTGTGGCATTATGGAAGGATTCCACCTCCTGCAAACCTTGAGTATCCCACCGGTTACTCTGACAGGGGGCCTGTGAATCAGGATTTGGCTCTTTAGAGTGAAGGAGAATGTGGGCTGGATTTTGTAGGGATTGCTGGATTTAAGATCACCAAACTCATTTCAGTCAGAATCTTGAATGTATTTTTTAACATAGTCCATGCATTTCAAAGCTACTTAATGGATTAAATTGTCATTTATTCCTCTTTTTATACAAAAAGTGCCTTAAATTATGAATCCTCAGATAAGCACTGGTTTTCTGATAGGATGTGATTTATATCTGTTACACTGTAGTCTAATTAAAGATTTAAAAAAATCTGTAAAACAACACAAAGGATAAAATTTTTCTGAAGTTCAAATAACCATGTAAAAACTTTAAAAAGGTCTTTAGTCAGTTCTGCTCTTATTTATTCACCATTTGGATGAGGCTGTACTTGCCTGGGGTTTGCGTAGTAGTGCCTGATTTGTCAGACCGAGTTCCTTGATAATGTGGCTGCCTTGGAGTCTGATCCAAAGTCTGTTGAAGTCATTGGACAGACTCCATTTGACTTCGGTGGGCTTAGATCAGGCCCAAAAGGCCCAGTCCTGTAAACCCTTAAGGGCTTGAATAGTTCTGAGGTTAGTAGCCCCAATAAGTTCAGAATTAATGGACATTTCACTTTCCTGGAAGTGACTTGACTCCTTTGAACAAGGTGATAAATACTACCTCTGAATAGGTATAACATTAATTTGCCATCTCACTGTGAGACTGGGATGTTACTTGTAAAGACCGTTAGTAGCAATATGCATAGGACTTGCAAGACTCACTTGTGTTTGTTTTGTTTTTTTTTTTAAACTTAGAAGAGAAAGGTGTTTTGGAAATGTTTCTTAGCCTGTATCAGTTTTTGATAGATGATGAGACAAGGTTGGCTAGATTTATACAGTGCTCTGTTCTTACATGCCTAGAATTATCATTGGCTTCAAAAGATGCCTTTCCCCTATCCTCTAATTTTAGATGTGAATTTTGTTCGGGCTCAGCTACATTGGGAATGAATATATATATACATTCCCAATGTAGCTGAGCCCAAACGAAATATATATATACACCTCTACCACGATATAACACTGTCCTCGGGAGCCAAAAAATCTTACCGCGTTATTGGTGAAACTGCATTATATCGAACTTGCTTTGATCCACCGGAGTGTGCAGCCCTGCCCCGCCGGAGCGCTGCTTTACCGCGTTATATCCAAATTCGTGTTATATCGGGTCGCGTTATATCGGGGTAGAGGTATATATATATACATATTGTTTAAATATATATATATATTTTAAATGGACATGTGAGTTAAAAAAAGAGGAAAAATGTTTTTATTAAAAACACCTGGGTTTATCATCCATCCAGCCAACCAACCAACCAACCAAAGAGCCTTTCTCCAGACCTCATAATGGTACTTTCTAATAATATTTTTAAAGCAGATTAGAAGTAATCTTCTGGCAGTGACCTTCCCCAGATGACCTTGTGGTTTGTTGCCTTTCAAATTGGCACTGCATCATCAAAGCAATGTCTCTCTGTTTAATATGGTGTACACGAACTGGTATTGTATCTTTATCTGTATTTCATCACCGGAGAGGGAACTAAGAACAGCACACTGTACAGAGTCTGCCTGCTTTGTGTAAAACACATTTGGAGAGCAGTGTCACTCAGATAATGATATGCTCAATGACATTGCAGCAGACAGAGGTAGAACAGAAGGATTCAATAAGAGGAATTTAAAAACCTTATTTTAGATTAATGTAATTTGAACTCATGGATAATTATTTGGCTACGATTCCCTTGTTTACAAAGTAATTATAGTTTAAAATCTGTTTGGGTTAGCATTTAGCTTTTCTCCATCCAGGGGGATCATAACATTGATAGAGTATCTATCAGCCAGTTTTTATGAGCTAAAGTAATTAAAAACATATCTTTATTATTCTATGTATGATAGTAACCTATAATAAATTTGAAATGAGTTCTTCAAACATAGAGTATCAAAGCAGCATGCTTCTGTTTCTTTGCATATAGAGAATAAAGTCAAACCTGCTTAGTTTTACAAGGTTTTAATTGAATTGAGGGCTTCTGAAATGATATAAATTATGAGACTGAAGCATGAGTGGTTTAGTTACTATATTAAAAAAAGTCTCGACACTAAAATTTTAACAGTGTGACACAAACATTAAAGTGGCCTTCAACAACGACTTGGGGATTAGAACAGTGGATATTGAGAATTAAAGGCTTTTAAGGGAATAATCTTTCTATTTTGATTATTGCAAACCACTACTGATATATTTG
Organism: Chelonia mydas; assembly: GCF_015237465.2. Taxonomy (NCBI): domain Eukaryota; kingdom Metazoa; phylum Chordata; order Testudines; family Cheloniidae; genus Chelonia; species Chelonia mydas. The sequence goes on from NC_057854.1 coordinate 27,651,128, forward strand.
ATTTAGTTAGGAAATGCCTGTTCTTTTAACTGTGTACCGTCGAATAGCTTTCATTGTTATTCCATTATAAAAAGAATGTCTGTGAATTAATGTTTGAGTGTTTGCTTTTTTTTCTTAGTTGGTTGTAATGATAGTGTGAAATAAAACAAACATAAAAAAGTAATTATTATTCTGATTCAGTAATTTCAAGCTTTGGCATTAACACACTGCTTAGATTTCAGTTGATGAAGATTTGTATTCTAGTGCCATTGATCAATGTAAACTGTCTTCAGTGACTTTAGAGAAAAAAATTACAATAAGATGGTGGGAGGGAAGGCTGGCAAAACTGTATAATTGTGTAGTAACTGTTGACCTTGTGGTTATACTCTAAGTACCTGTAGTGACAGGGTAAATTCATAATTGTTTTTGTCTTGCAAGCTTCTGTAATACCATGAAATCCTAACATTTGTAAGCGTACATAATAATTATTTTAGAATAACTTCATGTGTAATATAAAGCTGTATAATGTGAACAATTTTCAGGACATTGTGTTTGTGTATGTGCGTGCACACACATGTAACTGTATACACCTCTATATATCTCTGTTTGTATGTGTGCACGTGCACGCACATATACATGTTTATTCTCGTGGAAAACAGAGTTATTTTTAAGAATTACTTTCCACTCTTCTACCTGAAAAAATACATTATACCAATTCCTGTGCATAAAAACTGCATAAAAGTTTGAAGTTTGAAGTCCAGTTGTGTGTACTATGAGTTCAGGATACACACTATTCTGGGGATGCATGAGCCACAGAGAGTTGGGCATCATGGAGTATGTCTACACTGCAATCTAAGCCTAGGCTAAAGCCTAACCCCACAACGCGTCTAAACTGCAATTGCACTAACCCAGGCCTTGGACTCAGTACAAGGCAGGGCTGGAGGGTGTGAGCTTGAGTTAAAGCATTTCTGAGCCCTGTTTCTTTGCAGTGTAGACACAGCCCAGCTTGACTTGGGTCGTGGGAATCAGCCAGAAGTATCCCACAGATCCAAACAACAACTTTCTTGGTCCTGTCTATCCCAACAATCTACAATCCACTCTATTAAAAATGGAAGTCACACCCTCCCTTTGTGAACATCAGCAGCTCAGGTAAGTGTTAACACATTCTCTTCTGATCACCGATCTGCAAGCACACTATTGGAGAGCCTACTGGATTTCCAATGGAGAGCGAACCGATCAAGCCATTTGCAAAGTGTGCTGCTTCCTGGTAACATGCAGGGCGGGCAGTAAAGTTTTCCCACCGTGCACCATGGCCCTACGGCTAGAATGGCCACATCCTGGGGGAGGGGAGCACTAGGGATTCTGGGATATGCTTACTTTTACTCAGGTCTGTGCACTGCAGTGTGGACACCAGAGCCCTGGGTTTGAGCATGAGTTAGAAAAGCCTTAACATAGGGTTAAAGTTCAATGTAGATCGGGGTGGGCAAACTTTTTGGCCTGAGGGCCACATCGGGGTTGCGAAACAGTATGGAGGGCCGGGTAGGGAAGGCTGTGCCTCCACAAGCAGCCTGGCGCCTGCCCCCTATCCACCCCCTCCCACTTCCTGTCCCCTGACTGCCCCCCTCAGAACCCCTGACCCATCCAACCCCCCCTGCTCCTTGTCGCCTGATTACCCCGCCCCCTATCCACACCCCCGCCCCCGACCGCCCCCTCCTGGGACCCCCATCCCTAACTGCCCCCCCAGGACCACACCCCCTATCAAACCCCCCCTTCTTCCTGTCCCCCCCCTCCCAGGACCCCCCAGGACCCCTGCCCCTATCCAACCCCCCCTGCTCCCTGTCTGCTGACTGCCCCCCCGAACCTCCACCCCATCCAACTGCCCCCTGTCCCCTGACTGTCCCCCCCCGGCACTTCTTGCCCCTTATCCAACCCCACCACCACCACCACCACCACCACCATGCCGGCGGCAGGACAGGCTTATTGGAAAGCCTGGGAGGTGGGCGGGTGCAAGCTGTGCTGCCCATCCAGCAGCGTAGCTGCGGGGGAGGGGGGAAAGCGGGAGAGGGGCTGGGGGCTAGCCTCCCCAGCCGGGAGCTCAGGGGCCGGGCAGGACGGTCCCGCAGGCCGTAGTTTGCCCATCTCTGATGTAGATGCTCAAGCCCAGGGTTCCCTAACATGGGTCAGCTGACTTGAGTCCCATTAACCCTGAGCTTACACTGCAGTGTACACATACCCTGGAATTCAAATCTGCCCATCCTTTTTTAAGAAGAATGAGCTGCTGTGCTGGAGGAGAAAGTAACTGACCTGCTGAGCTTCACAATCTGCAAGAGTGGATCTGCTTGGGATATTTTGGTGGAAATCTTCTGTAAACTAATTCCATGCTTTCTGAGCAGCCTTACACTATATTCCCAGTTCTTTCCTCTTTTTCCTACTGGTGACATGCAGAGAATGGTACTTACTGCAATCCCAGGGCTGTGGTGATCTCACTATGTGGTAGTTCCAAGAGGAGGGGATAGAAGAGCAATCTTCATTCAGCAAAACTATGAGTGGGGACGGCTGTTGTGGTGAGGGACTACCCAAAATAAGCCAAGGTTCCTTTTTTCCCTCTTCCCTACAATTGCCCCTGTGTAGGAGGCAGACAGGAATTGTCTGGGAGGTTTCTCTTTGAGCTATGAGTCCTATTTTAGTGTTGTCCCATGCTGGCGTTCTGGGAGCCATTGAGCATGCTTGGGTGGGCAATATGTTCTCCACTTTTGGAGAGGAAAGGGCTTGGTTGGCTACATAAAATATTACATGGGGCCCTCTGAAGGGTGGATAGATAAGAAGGACCCCCTGAAAACAGTAGCAGCTTTCATTACTGTGTAGCTTAACCTGATTATGGCTGGAGCTTCCATGGGCTGTGAGATAGTTTCAGCCAGCATAGAACTTTAAATCATTTGGGGGGTCAATCCCGCTGTTGTTGGAGCAAGTGACAGTATGGCCATTGATCTCCAATGGGTGCAGATCAGGTCCCTGTTGTGATTCTTCTTTCGGAAAGAGATTATTTTGTTTTGTTTTTGTTTGTTTGCTTCTTTCTTACCTGTGGAACATAAACTGTTGATGGAGCAAAATTAACTTCTTTATAAACATCTTGTGAAGAATGAAAATTTCGCTCATCCATTGAGCTAGTAGTTAATAATGGTTCTCTTTGCGGAAAATATAGAAATGCTAATATGGGCATTTAATAGTGTTAACTTTTATGATTATACACTAACCAGAAAGGTGTTCAGTACCTATGTTTTACTTGTTCCCTGAACTTTTACAGTTAATGATATTCAGCCTGCAAAAAGGATTGAAATATCAACATCAAATCTAAAGACAAATTTACATTTTGCTCGCAACACTGTAATTTAATGAAAGTTTTATAGCATTATGGGTACTTAATTATGCTAGAGGCAGAGCTGAAATTTAATATTGTTCCACATGCAGAGAAGATTTAGTAGTACTTTCTTTTTAAAAGTCCTTTAAAAGTCCATTGTATGCACTATGGTAGGCTATGTTTAAAAAAAAATTAGAATAACCCAAAATTGCTGGAATAAATTTTCATTTTAGTTATATAGTAGGGACTATGATAATTCTTGTCTTTCAGTTTAATGCACTTTGAGCAGAAGATTGCTGTATTACATGGCTCTACGGTTCTGATCAATATAGCATTGACAATCTTTAGTATTTAAACCTTAACAATCTAAATATGAACAAACACAATAGCACACTGCATGAAATACTCTACATGCCTATTTGAAGCAGAAATCAAGATTGCAATCTTAAAATTATTATAGATTACACCTGTACTTTCTCCCATAATGGTTTGTCTATAACACAATAGAATTTGCATTTTAATGCCTAACCTACTGTGTTTTTTGTAATGCACGATCCTGTACTGTGTTATTACTTTGAAATGTCACTTTTCCAATTTTGAGTTACTGCATCTTCTAACTTATACATTACTACCAACTTAGTGGAGTGGCAGACATGGCTTAAAGATGTAACAGCCAGTTACAGGAGAATAATAGGCAATCTAAATTATGCAATTTACTGTTGATTCACAAAGTATATTACAATTAACTTCATATGATGGATGGATGTTGCATAATGGCACAAAAATCTGCATTACTGTACTTAGAGTGTAATTATGTTGGGCCTAACTGGAGAGGAATATAAACTCAAGTTTTAGAGTTTAAGCCAACCTCTAGCTGATGAGATCAAGCTATTTTCTTTGTAGGCAAGTTATTGCACAGCTGCTTACTGCAGTTTTTCTTGTACTTTTTGCTATATATACTTGTTTTGGCCAGTGTTGGATGCAGTGTATAGGAGTAGATGGCCCAATGGCTTGATCCAGTCTGGACGTTCTTGTGTTCCTGTGGAGGTGCTGGGAGCATACAGCTCCCACTGAGTTCAGCTGGGGTTTTGGGTAACCAGTACTCCTGAAATCTGGGCCCCTTTGCATCTATAGAATATTACTGAAGAAGAGTTTCAAAAACATCTGCTGTCTGATTTATTGAGGATACTTCTGGACTACTCTGATTATATTTAATTTAGTTCTGCATAACTCTGAGAAATTTCTAGTCCAAAGTCCTTTTAACTGAGGGACCAGACTTGCAAGTTTCTGGGTTGTCTTTTGTTTGCTCTTCAAAAGGGAAAAAAAAGTTAAGGTTCATATTGAATGGGTTTAAAGAGGGAAAACATCTGTTGTAGTTGTGAGCAGATTGCTAGCTTTTGGCTGAGTTCAGCTATGAGTGATCCTGTAGTTAAAAGTCTATATTGTAGTCAATTATAAATTATTATACAGTGTTTTGTAAGATATGCAGATAATTTTCATAGGCACGAATTTATAAATTTATAAAACAGTTTTTAAAAGGTAACAGAACTGTTTAGTTTTTCACTGCATGTTGTAGTCTGTTATAATAGTACTGCCTAAGCTTATCTGAAGCTGAAGACCATTACCAGTGTCCATTAAGTAACAGTGAAAATAGCAAAGTCTGATACAGAATAGAGACGATGATCTCTCAATTGAATAACCCACTCACTTCTTTAAAGTCTAGTTACTTTTTGCACTCTTCTGATTGGGGACACAAATAAAAAAAGTCCTCCATTAAATGTGTTTATTCCTGCTCCAAAACAGAAATTGTAGACCGTGTGTTTCAATTAAAAGGAGCCCTGCAGCAAAATGTGTTATTCACAGGTAGAGGCTAAGTGTATCATTACCTTGTAGGAACAGCAGTCAAGGTAATGAACAGCTAAGGACAATGGACAATGGAAAGTGAAGTATGTCATGTCATGAAACTGTCAATAAAATCTGAGCACACTTACCATTAGAAGGTTGTATAAAATTGCAGGGATGTGGCTGATAGGTGGAAAAAGAGCAGAAATTTGTCTGATGGAAGTAGTAATTGTAAGTATGATTTTGTATTTTGCCATCATTAACAAAAGCCTTAAGGCAGCTGTTTTAGTGTTTAATTCCTTCTTGTGTATGAGACAAGTAAACCCAAGTTTTCTGACTTGTATGACTTTTTTAACAGAAAACAAAAATAACTTGAAGGAGTTTGAGATCTGTGGGTTTCTCCCTGTCTTTCCTCTCAGCATATCCCTTATGGATTTATTCAGAATTATGTTGTATTGAGTTTGGGACTCAGCAACAGTGTTACACACATGATTTGCATCCTTGTGAATATTGCACTGAGAATTGCTCCAAAGTCATAGAAAGATAGGCATTTATCTGAGAGCAGAACTGCAGAGCCGATGGGTGAAGGTAGGATATCAGCAGAAATTGAGCGATAGGTACTACTGATGGCATAAGGATAGAAAGAGAGAAAGGAGGGAGGTGTGGGCAGCAATTTATTTTGCCAGCCAAGAAGATGTTGTTTAGAAGACGAAGCTGGAGAAGTAGGGAAATTGGAGAAAATAGTAATAGAATAATAGATTCTAAACTTTAATGACTCAGTAGAAAATTCAGCTAAATATATCCTGAGAATACCTGTTTTAAGAATGTTGATCTTTATTGTTCCTGTGTGTTCTTTAGATTGCAAAAGTACCCACAGTGGGCAAGGAACTTTGCCAAACACAAATGAAGACACAGTTCCACTTTAAAAAAGCATACATTTTTTTAAAAAATCTCTTTTTCTCCCAAGTTGCCAGTAATCTTTACAAACACTACTGGCATGTAGACAATGTAAAGTTACTAATATATTTGAAAAAAAATTGCACATAAGTTCAGCATCTACCATGGATCGTATGTCAGTGGAACTAGAAAGTAGAAAAGAAAATAACTTTTCCAAATCCACATGAGTCTGTCTGTCTGATTTTATACACATACATACATAAATATGACATATGATAGATGTATTAGTGAAAGTACAATTTGATAGTGCCACTTATTGCAAAAACTACAGAACTGAACTTTTTTTTCTGTTTTACATATTCCCAAGAAAGTATGAAAGCAGAAAGATAAGTAATAATTATTTGTCTATTTGTAATTATGTCAAGATAACCGTAAATGGCGATTTTATGTTTGGATTGTTTGTATGACTATAAAGTGATCTACTTTAAAAAATTGCTACACAACATCAGAGATTCTGCAGTAATCTCCTATTCTAACTGTAAGGAAAAACTGAGGTATCCTATTGTTAACTTTTTAAATATCACTGTATTTTGGCTAATATTTCATGTCTGATTTTTTTGTATTATGCTGGGTGTGATTATCTTTATTTTCATAGATTCATAGATACTAAGGTCAGAAGGGACCATTATGATCTTCTAGTCCAACCTCCTGCACAACGCAGGCCACAGAATCTCACCCACCCACTCCTGCAAAAAACCTCTCACCTGTGTCTGAGCTATTGAAGTCCTCAAATTGTGGTTTAAAGACTTCAAGGAGCAGAGAATCCTCCAGCAAGTGACCCGTGCCCCATGCTACAGAGGAAGGCGAAAAACCTCCAGGGCCTCTTCCAATCTGCCCTGGAGGAAAATTCCTTCCCGACCCCAAATATGGCGATCAGCTAAACCCTGAGCATATGGGCAAGATTCACCAGCCAGATACCCAGGAAAGAATTTTCTGTAGTAACTCAGATCCCACCCCATCTAACATTTTAATAGTTACACTTGTGTAAAACTGGCGGAGAAGCAGCCCCAGTAACTATAAAATTGATCACCTCTTTGGAAAAAGATGGCTATTTCAGTATAATAGAAGTTACTCTAACACAGAGTAGATGAATGCTTGGCACAATACCTATCGCTCTTGAAATGCCTTTAGAAATAAATAGTGGCATGGCACCTTTTCAACGTGTTTTGTTGACTTGATGATTTGACTCTGCATTCTCCTGAAGGGGGAAACAAATAAACAAACAAAAAGCCTACTTGTTTTCCTCCTCAAAAACTGACAAGGACTATTCAGCTGCTTTATAACTATGGGTAAAATTTTCAAAAGCACCTAAGTGACTTGGGAACCTAAGTTCATTTTCAAAAGTGAATGAGGGCCAAATTTCCAAAGGTAAGGATGCAGATACATGCAGATACAGATTCATACCGATTTCAATGGGAATTAGGCTCCATTCTTGCTTGGACGCTTTTGAAAATCCCACTAGGAACCTATCTGCATGTTTATGGTCCTGTGTGCCTAAATCACTTATATAAATAATATATTCCTAACTGGAAATTTGGCCCTCATTCACTTTTGAAAATGAGACTTAGGTTCCCAAGTCACTTAGGTGCTTTTGAAAATTTTACCCATATATATATATATAGCCCTATAGAGCATATTATATTAGCAACTAAGGACAGGGGTTAAATTAAAGATCAGCTCTTTTTTGATTGCTTGATTTCTCCCTCATGGATATATATATCTTGTCATGTCCCTGTATCAGACATTTTCGGTTTCTACTAATTTACCCCAATTAGAGACCTGTGCTGCTATGGGAAGAAAAATGCCTTGTAATGAGAACAGCTGCTCCTATTCTCCTTTGCCATTGGCAAATGACCTGCATAGTTTCGCTCTTTGATTATTCAGTCAGCAACAGCCTTTTCAGCTTTACATTTTCATTTTAGCCCTTGATAATACTTAGAGCTCATAACTTATAAAGCCCTTTGCAGACATTAACTAATTAATCCTTTCATCATTTCCAGTACAGTAAATTATTATCCCCATTTTACAGATGAGGAGTTGGAGGCAAAAAGGTTAATGTTGGTAAAGCTTTTGGGGAGGAAGAGCACTGTACTAGTGCTTAAGTGTCAGATTTGGGATTAGAAATTAGGAGTTCTTGGCTCGCAGTTCTGGTCTGAACCATGAAAACCAAATCATATCCTCTCTTTCTCTGTTTAGAATTTTTCTTTTATTTTTTTAAAGAAATTCTGAAAAATATCCCTTATGCCATTTTGCAGCACGTTTTAAAACAAAATTATTCAGTTTCTTTCAATGAGAAAATCAATTGCAGGTATCAAAGTGCATGTACACAGACCTTCTGACTCAGTACCCTTCACGACACCCATTCAGTTGGCAGCTTGAGACTTGAACTCCTCACATGTGTTTTAAAAGATGGCCTCCAATTTATTTTGTGGTACAAATTTTGCTCATGTCAGTAGTAAGATCGTAGCAAGGGTCAAGTATGTGATCAGTTTCTAGTTTCCATGTGTTATTACATGTCATTACTGGTGGCCCTACTACAGCCTTAGTTCTATTGGTGGCCCAAATTCTACCCTCTGCCAGGTGGCAACGAAGATAGCAATGTGGCTGTTTGGGCCCCCTGACCTGTAGATGGAAGAATACAGTGGCGCCACTGCATTCTCTTCTCTGGCCCCACAGTAATGCTCCCACAGTTCCAAGATAGCAGGGCATGGGGGTGGGAAGGAAGAGAAGGTGGGGACCAATACTCTGTATGGTGTGGTTCACATGGGTCCAAGCAGAAATCCATCCAGACGCTATTGCTGCTTCAATCAACAGGAATATTCTGTTGCTATAACCCTTCTTGCCCCAAACCACCTGCAGTGGATGCTTGGCAACAAAACGTCTGAGGAATCATGGTGATATGTGGTTGAGGGGAGCCAAGGAAAGTGTTTGAGAGTGTTCCTAGATCTGCAGGCTTAGGAGGTAGAAATTCCTGCCAGGTTCATTGCGGGCAAGCGTACCAACAACCAGTTGGATGATCTGGAGGAACCTCTGACCTCAGAGCCCACAGAAACTATGCAGGTCATTCGCCTCTGACCTCAGAGCTTCGGAGGAAGTGCTGTCAAGAGTTAGCATGTGTCCCACTGTAATAAATTGCCTACAATCTTTACATTATGTCTAACAAAGTCAGCTTTTCCCCAAATAAAATATTTTGTGGGTATGTTCTATAGGATGAAGAAAAATAAGGAAAACATGCAAAGAAAGCCCATGTCTGTTGCTTTGCAACATGACTTGCATTCGTTTTTTTCACTTCGCAGGCCTTTTGTGGTGACTCTGTGTGCCTTTTTCTTTGCTCTTCTTACTCTACAGCCCATGTCTGAATGATATTATTTGCAGATATGGCTTCTAATAGGGACTGTGTGCAGATGGTTTGAAAATCACTCTCTAACCCACTGACCTGTCCCCCACCACCCACTCCTGCATGTTGGCCGACCTGCTGCCTCTGTTGGATGTCTTGTCATCAGCTTAAACTGAATTTTGACAAAACAAAATTCTTTATCTTCCTTCCCAAATATTGCCCACTTTCCTTTTTCTTCATTGCTGTCAACAACAACACCATCCTTCCCATTTATTAGATCCACATTTTAGGGGTTAATGTCTACTCTTCCCTCTCCTTTGCCCCACATGCCCAGGCCATATACAGATAGTGTTGTTTCTTTCCCCTCAATCTCTCCTAGGTCCTTTTTTTCCCTTTCTATTCCCTCATACAAATGTAATGGTCAGGACCTCTCTATATTCTACTTTGACTATTGTAATATCCTCATCTCTGGCCTCTGCTCTCCCTTCAGCTGATGCAAAATACAGCTGCTAAAGACTTTTTTTCTTGCCGGTTGCGTTTGCCTTGTCACTTCCCTCTTCAAAAATCCTTACACCAATTCCAATTTTGGAATTGTATTTCTTGTCCCCATCATCCATATGCTGTATAACTCTGCTGATCCCCACGTACATTCCCTTGTGGAGTTTCAAATTGCCCCCACCTGTCCTCTGCTCTACTGGTATTCCCATTCATGTCTGCCAATTTGTCAGCTTTTATACCATATTCTCCCCTATCCATAGAATGACTTCCCTGAGCTCATACGCAAAGCCTCTACTCTGTCCATGTTTAAATCTGTCTTAAAGACCCATTTCTGTTTGTCACTTCCCTGTTTGTCACTTCCCTTTCACTAATCCCTAACTACATATTTGTCTGTCTTCAAGTTATGAGCTTCTCAGAGCAGCTACCATATCTTCATGAATATTTGGAAGATAGCACTTCATGGACAATACCATAAATAAATAATAAATAAGGATACAAGCTGTATAGACTCCATGTTAGAGTTATTGCAAAGCTATTGTCCTGGAGGATAATGCATGTTTCCTTCAGGTTTTTCTTTTAAGACACAAGATCTAGAGGAAGGATAATTATGGTTTTGAAATACAAAAATGTATTAAATTTTTTTGTAGAATTCTGATTTCCTGAAAGGATACCCTCTGCCCTCTTGTAACTAACTTTCATATTGTTTAATAAAATACAGAAAATGTATATTAAAGTAAGAGAGTATATTGTACAGAAAAAAGGAGACATCTGTATCATTATGGCTGAGCCATGGGGCCAGCAGATGGCACTTCAACTTGAAAATAAGAGTGGTGCCAAAAGCTAACCTCTAAATACACTTAAATTACATATCTTTGCTTAAAAATGGAATATTTCAGGAGAAAATGCTGATGACATTGAAGTAGGGAAGTGGCACTTTTTGTTCACACTCTAATTGAATCTTTTATTGAAGTTGTCTTCTACAAAATGAACAACTATGGCTATAATCCTTCATACCTCTATAGAATATGGGATTGAAAGGAAAAGCTCTAGTCTTAATGGGATTTAAGGTATAATTTCCTGAAAGGAACTGCTCTTTTGTAGTGACCTAGCAGTTAGTGAAAATTAGGCATCATAATATCCACCAACGTCTGCCTTGAAACACTTCTTCTGAAGTAGTACTTCTGATATTTTTTTATCAATTTATTTTTGAATCATGACCTGGATTTCTTATTTCAATTAAAAAGAAATTGAGCTTGGAGAACATGCCAACTCGTTAACTGATTTTTTTGAATGATTGTTTAAATGACATATTGACGTATAACCAAATAATGCTCTGTTTCCCTTTAAAATTTGCGGAGATACTGTTATCTTGTAATACAGTACTAACATATGATTATATCTGCCATTAATGCAGTTAACAGTAGATGACAAATTTTATTAAGTTATTATGGGGCCTCATTCTCTTCTCACTTACACTGATGAAAATCAGGAGTAGCTGCCGTGAAATCAAAGGGTTGTCTCCGGTGTAAATCTGGTGTAAGCTGGAAGAATCAAGCCTGATGTGTATTGATATAACAAATTATATTACAGGATATTTAAATGCTGCTTCCCACAGTGAACAGCTGGATACCGTTTTTAGCCTTCCTATTGAATGCAGAGCCACCTTTCCATTTACAAATTAAGGAACTGAACAATGTGCTTTTGGTATTGGCTTTTAGTGTGTTACCCCTCATATAAAATATATTAAAATGTGCCTTCATTGCTAGTAAGGAAAGCAACGACCATAACAAATTATTTCATATAAAAACACAAATTGTATTAATTATTTAGGTCAAGACTGTTTCATTCACAAAGTGTGAAGCTGAATGCAGTTTAAGCTGAAGAAATGAAACTGTTCTGTCCATGTGGCTGAATTGCTTCCAGCCTAACTCCCCGGGTTCCCTGTACCACTGGTGACCTCTCCATTACAGTCCCTCCAGGGAACATTGGCACTCTGATTCCAGTTCCACTGATCATGATACAAAGAGAGTTAGCTAGTAATCTGCCCTGACTAAGGAGTAGCATGCTATTGGGAGTTTCAGAGGGTATGTCTACACTGCAATTAAAAACGCTCGACTGGCCTATGCCTGCTGACTCAGGCTCACAGGACTGAGCTAAGGGGCTGCTTAATTGCAATGTAGATGTTCAGGCTTGGGCTGCAGCCCAGAGTCTAGGAGCCCGGGGTCCTGTGAGGTGGAAGTGTCCCAGAGCTTGGACTGCAGCTTGAGACTGAATGTCTACAGTGCAATTAAACAGCCCCTTATCCCAGTCCCGCGAGCCCGAGTCAGCTGGCACGGGCCAGTCGAGGGGTTTGAATTACAGTGTAGATATACCCTGAGAGTCACAATGTTATCCCAGTTCCCCTTTGTGGCAGGAGTCAAGTCACCGTCTACTGGTCTGGCTCTACCAGTAGCAGATTACTTTCCCTGTTTCACTAGCCAGCCAAGGCTCTTCCTACTCCCGAGACCCTCTCTTCCTCTTCTGCTGCCCTGACCCCCATCTCCAGGGGGGGAGTAGCAGCCCTGCAGAATCTTCTCTCCCCCCAGCTGTGCTGATAACTAATGTGGCTACCTGGTGCAGGGTAGGAAGGGGATGCCTAACATCTCTTTAGTCCCTTGTGCAGGTACCTGACAATCTTGCCTTTAAGAAATTAATTAATTTTAGAGTTCTGTTTTAAAAACAGATATTTGAGGACTGCATATTAAGATTGCGAGAAGATAATGAATTGAACTCTTAGTAATCTTGGTTTTATAAAATAAAAATAGTAAGTTAATATGCGTTATGCATGACACAAATGCAACACAACAAACGACAATATAGTTTGTTAATACAGTAATATAGCCAGAAAGTAATTCATTTACCTTTAAAGTACTGCACACGAAGGAGCAAATATTATAGAATATCACAGAATAAACATTACCATTTTAACAAGTGTAGTTCCTACATAATTATAATAGCCTACATGTGAACATTTGCATTTCTGATAAGAGCAAATGGTGGAAAAATCAGAGCCTTGAGCAAAGATCTGTGAGACTAAAATGCTGATGACAGTCTGTCACCAGCATTTTATTCTAAGGATTCTTCAGAAACAGAATAATTCTGTATGTATTATTTAGAAAACTTATAATCAGTGCACATTAGGTCAGATTTTCAAATGCAGGTGCATGTAATAGCATGCAGAGAGTTGTGCATATTGAAATTTAGTGAACAAACACACAATGTGCACATGAAAATTTGATATTTACCCTAGCACATGGTTGTCTTACCAGCAGCTGCAGTATCTGAATCTGGCCCATGCAACTCTTTTCTGGAATAAAGTGATATAAAATGTATTTGTCAAAAGACCATAGATTTTCTATACCTGAAATTTAGAGTATAATTGCTTTTAGGCAACTCTGACCTTTGGAAATGGTTGGACTTTCTATCTATGACTCCTTTCGGTTACTGAAGGCTACCCTGCCACAGGGAGCAGTGTCGGTGTTCTCACTGGTTGCACTTCTGCCCAGGCCTGTGTATGAGTATTTGAACTATTCAAGCTAGGTGTGGGAATCTAAAGTTAAAGATATTTATCTCATTTAGGGTCTGATCCAAAGCTCAGTGAAATCAGTAGGAGCTTTGGGTCAACTCCTTAAGCTCTTTGAGCTATGCAGCTGTTGACTGTTTTCTGTGTTTGTAAAGGCCATATGCCTTTATGATATATGACTGTTAAAATATCTGAAAACTGTATGCTATTAAGCTATGCCTTATGCAGAACAGTAGGAAGTGATGCTGGCATGCAAAAACAAACAAACTCAGCCTTTGCCAAATGAGGTACAGTTCAAACCCAGATATGTGCCCTGTTTTTATTCAGTTACAGACCTCACAACCCAGTACATAATATTATGGTCTTGGATCCACATACTGAGCAGGCTGTTTGGTGCTGCATATGGAACAAATGATTGTACTAAATGAATAGGCAAAACAGAGTTAGTGAGATGTTCGTTGGCAAGCTATGCATCTGAAATCCCTGCAAAGGAAAGGATGTCTTTGGATCACAATCCCCTAGGTGCCTTCATCCCCAAAGTCCCACATAGCAGCAGATGTGGCAGCTGCAATCTGGAATAAATGTGTGCCATACTGCCCTGGGTGTGCTTGAACACTGAAAACTTGCTGTAAATTGGTATAGTGTTTTTCCAATAAATAAGACTGTATCATGCTCAAATTATAGATACAGGGCCTGGTACATACCAGTTTTATGCCAAAATCGGAGTGTAAAAAAGCAAACCTATAATGGAAAATGAATTACAACATCAAGAGATCCAACACTGAGTGGAAAGATGGGGTCAGCAGCGATCAGATCAAATCTCCCCCAGTCTCCCAATGTGGTGTGGGAGAAAGATTACAAAGGAGGTAGGAAAGATTGGACAGTTGGTTTTCTGTTCACTTTCAATTTTAGGTGGATCAGTCCGGAAGTTTTTCCAGCAGGTCTGCACAAAAAAAAACAACAACAAAAAACAGTTTCCCCACAACTCCTCCTTCTTCCCCAACTAGGGTTGCCCATTTTGGTTGCATGTATTCCTGGAGATTTAATCACATGACATAATCTTTAATTAAAGATTAATCCAGGCCAATCCTGGAGGGTTGGCAACCGTATCCCCAACAAAACCAGAGACTTTTAAAAGCAGGTCAGTTATCCTGAGAGAGGAAGGAAGTAGGGGGATGTGTTTCCTGGGAATCTCTAGACAAAATGACCTCAAATTTGCACTACAAGCTCCATTTTGTGCCCTTTGTTGGCATAGTCATTTTCAGGTGAATCTGTACATGCATGTGGATTTTTGAACACTTTGTAAAACCCTTTATGCTGAACCTTAACTATGGTGCAACAATGGTGCCACTCCATAATACCTTTAGTTATTTCGGGTCCTGATTATAATTCATTGAAGTCATTAGGAATCTGTCCACTGAATTCAGTGGTCTGTGGCTCATAAAGTTCTTCATAAGTCAGTCCATTACCTCAAAAACTACTCCGTTTTTCTTGCCTTTCTCAGAACTCCCTCAAAGTCACCACTAGGTTTCTGTCATTGGCTTTTACATCCATGGGCAAAGAGGACAAGATTTTCCTAATATTGCAACCTCTCTTGATACTGCACACCCAGACTCCAGTGGGACTGCTTATGTCAGAAAGGTTTTGAAGAATTGGGCCTGCTCATAATTCTGTTTTATCAGATTCAAATAGTTGCCTCGATTTATCCATAATATAGAAAAGAAAAAAGGAAAACTTTAGAAAGCTTTATGAGTAAATCTGACACTTGTAAAGTATTAAGTGTCACTGTGCTTATGTTCTGGCGAAATCCATTAATTTTGAGCTTGCTTTTTTATTCTTTAATTTTCTTTTTTGTTGCAGTGCTACAATATAACCAAGTGCTTGTGTTCAGAATTTTATGGCTGTAAAAAGCTCATTATTATTATTATTATTATTTTATTATTATTCATAAGCAAAAGTCTATTTAATTTACATTCACTAATCTCCCACTCTAACACTCTCATATCTTTTGCCAGCTAAAAGGAAAAAATAGTTCATATTTTTTTTTTAAGTTCAGCCCAAAGTTCATAAACTTAATTTCCATTATGTGAAGTGATGGTTGGTTGAGGATGAAGGTGTCTTGGAAGTTTTACCAGCATTGTCTGTGATTTTATAGTTTTGTCTATATCACTTTCATTTATTAACATTTGTAATAAATATAATTATTGCTTTATCTTTTCCTTGAAATGTTTGTATTTTATACAGCAATAATTTATGTGGATTACTTAAGACTGCGATTCCATATATTTAATGTAAAGTTTATAACATGGTCAAATAAGGGTTTGTTTCTGAGAGAGCTGATTTTAATATACTGGGTTTTTTTGGTAAATATTGTATCAAATCAGATTTTATATATATATATAAACAGACAAAAACTACATTAAAAGAACATTATTAAGGTTGCAAAATCAATAACTCAAAAGTTGGAAATGCCAAAATTAAGATTTTTTCTTTGAATACATGGCAGTATAGATTCTACTAACGGTGTGCATGTACCTCATGCACATGAAGCCAGATTTTTTGGCTTGCAGTGTCCATTGGGGCTGTACATGTGATCTTAGCCTCCACATTGTTCCACATGAGGACACGAAAGGTGGGGCAGCTGGGACCTCCTTCAGTTGTCTCTTACTGCCCAGGGCAGTGAGATAGAACCTAGCTGGTCTCCAATCTGCTAGACCTTTCCTCAAGCTATACTTCTCCGATACTTCTGAGAATCCTCAGAACAGCCTGGTATTCTTTAATTTAATTACCTAATCTGTTCTAGCACTTGATGGCTCAAACATAGCTGATCATACCCCTCCTTGTACAGCGACCTAGAAATGGCAGATTCTACACCTACAGGCTTTAAAGCCTTGTCCATCCTTTGAAGGATTAATTCCTCTGGAAGATGGGCACAGCTGGTGCCTGTTCTGCTTGAGAGTATCCCGTATCTTGAGCAGGTGCTGAGTCTGCCTATTCTCTATTAAAATCAAGAATCATTAGTGTATAAATAGAGGGAAAATCAGTGGGACAGGTTTTCAGCTACAATATGGTTCACATTTTCTTGGCCATCATGGCGATGATGCTAGGGAAGATTTTTTCATCAAGCCACCAGAGTGGCTTGTTTTTCACTTGTACTGGAATTTTACAATTGTGGTACTTCAAGGTTAGGGAAGAATTGCTCCCTTGTGGTGTACTGACTTCATTTCCTTCCTCTGATGCATCCTGCTAAATTCAGCTATTGAATATTAGTTCTGCTCCTTTGATGGGGTTATTGCAGAAAGCAAGAGGTGCTGGGCAACTTTGCATTTGATGTTGATTTCTGCAAAGCTGTGGTCAAAAGCTTTTAAATCCAAACTTCTCCTTGAGACCTTTTTTGGCATTATGAGATGTGTCAATGGCAATGTTCTTTTATTTTATTTTTTAATTCAAACTTGTTTAATTATAATTTGTTGTATTCACAACAAACATTTGAATTGTGAAAATGACCTTAGCATAAATTTGTAATATGGCTCTAAACCAAATGGATGTTTTCCCATTTACTTGAAAGGTTTTCCACTATTTCTTTTACTGCTTGGAAGATATTCATTCATCATTTGTCATTAAGTACTTGATAAATTAAAAGACACAATAAAAGTGATCTCATCTAAAGGTTTGAAAAATACCTAACATCAGCTACAGATCCGTGGTAAATTTATCCTAATAGAAGAAACACAATGCCTCAGAAATATATTACTGTTAAACTAGTGAAAATATTCCCATTGAAAAAAATCATTTTTAAGCATTCTAGAATTAGTTGTTTAAGTTTCCCACTGTGATTTAACTAATCTTTAAAACCAACAAATAGCCTTTTTCCCCCTTTTTAGGTGGTTTTGTTTGTTTTTAAAGGCCACTAGAGGGTAGATATTTCTTAAACCTCCTTTTAAGGTAGAAATTAAAAAAAACATGTAAAAATAAAATCGTGCATGTTGAAATTTAGAGAGGCATTTTGGACTTAAAAGTAAAGTTCTGATTTTTTTTTAACCTACTAAGGTAAGAAGTAACCCCTTATGATAACTATGATGCAAAGATGAGAGAGAAAACAAGGTGTGTGTTCTATTTTTTCCCAATTTGTTTACTATGTGTAGTCATTTTAACTGTTTCCCCAGTATAATTGGTCATAGTCAGTCCTCTTTTGTTTGTATGGGTCTTTCCCACATTAACTAGAGGGAGGTGGTGAAGGGAAGGAAAACAATTGTAAGACCACAAAAACTTTCACTGTGGCTCAGGGCAGATGTAGAATCTGAAAGTTTTTTAACTTTTATTTTAAGTTGACTAATTTTAAAGTTTATCATGTCCCTTTAATCTTTCATAAAGACATGTTATATCTTTATTTCCAAATTATTCTATGATGAAAGATTGAACTTGTCTATTGTAATATGCATTTTAATGAAAAATGTAATAGATGATTCATGCAATGTTTCCAATACAAGTGTAAATGACAAATAGCCAGAATTTACAACTCCTTTCTAAGGGCTAACTCCTGATCCAGCTTAGCATAGCAAGGGAAGGAGGCAAACTGAAAGATGCCCTGCCCAGCAGGAGTCCTTTCCCAGAGAAGGCAAGTTTCTTTGTGGTGGGTGTGGGAGCATGCTGTGCAGGGCACTTTGCTGGTACTCTGAGCAGGAACTCAGCATACTCTGGCTATCACTGGCTTCTGAAGGCATAATACTCACCTGCTGGCTGGGAGGATGGTTGGACATTTTCCCCACAATCTTGAAGATGAGTTTCAAGAGCTAGTGCATAAGACAAGTCTCCCCTTAGCTCTTTCTTGAGCACTATGAAGAGATCAGTATGCACATCCCACCACCCAACTTGCAGACCAGTCCATCTTAAGACAGAATTTAGCCATAAGTAAGTTGTTTTTGTTTACTTGCGGCACCTTAGAGACTAACCAATTTATTTGAGCATAAGCTTCCGTAAGCTACAGCTCACTTCATCGGATGCATACTGTGGAAAGTGTAGAAGATATTTTTATACACACAAAGCATGAAAAAATACCTCCCCCCACCCCACTCTCCTGCTGGTAATAGATTATCTAAAAAGTGATCACTCTCCTTACTATGTGTATGATAATCAAGTTGGGCCATTTCCAGCACAAATCCAGGTTTTCTCACCCCCCCCCCCCCACTCACACACACAAACCCACTCTCCTGCTGGTAATAGCTTATCTAAAGTGACCACTCTCCTTACAATGTGTATGATAATCAAGGTGGGCCATTTCCAGCACAAATCCAGGGTTTAACAAGAACGTCTGAGGAGGGGGGCGGGGTAGGAAAAAACAACGGGAAATAGGTTACCTTGCATAATGACTTAGCCACTCCCAGTCTCTATTCAAGCCTAAGTTAATTGTATCCAATTTGCAAATGAATTCCAATTCAGCAGTCTCTTGCTGGAGTCTGGATTTGAAGTTTTTCTGTTGTAATATCGCAACTTTCATGTCTGTAATCGCGTGACCAGAGAGATTGAAGTGTTCCCCAACTGGTTTATGAATGTTATAATTCTTGACATCTGATTTGTGTCCATTTATTCTTTTACGTAGAGACTGTCCAGTTTGCCCAATGTACATGGCAGAGGGGCATTGCTGGCACATGATGGCATATATCACATTGATATATCACCTTGATTATCATACACATTGTAAGGAGAGTCATCACTTTAGATAAGCTATTACCAACAGGAGAGTGGGTTTGTGTGTGTGTTGGGGGGTGTGTGGGGAGAAAACCTGGATTTGTGCTGGAAATGGCCCACCTTGATTATCATACACATTGTAAGGAGAGTGATCACTTTACATAAGCTATTACCAGCAGGAGAGTGGGGTAGGGGAAGAGAAAACCTTTTGTAGTGATAATCACCCATTTTTTCATGGTTTGTGTGTATAAAAACGTCTTCTGTACTTTCCACAGTATGCATCCGATGAAGTGAGCTGTAGCTCACGAAAGCTTATGCTCAAATAAATTGGTTAGTCTCTAAGGTGCCACAAGTACTCCTTTTCTTTTTGCAAATACAGACTAACAAGGCTGTTACTCTGAAACATTGCAGCAAAGCCATCTAGTATGACCTGCACATTTCCCAGAGTCACTACCTTTGATAGCAGCAGCTCAATGATTGCATTGGCTACTTGCATCACAGCAACCCCCACGGTAGATGTGCCCACTCCAAATTGATTCCCAATTGACCGGTAGCTGTCTGCCGTTGCAAGCTTCCACAGGGCTATTCCCACTCGCTTTTCAACTGTGAGGGCTGCTCTCATCTTGGTATTCTTGTGCTTCTGGGCAGGGGAAAGCAAGTCACAAAGTTCCATGAAAGTGCCCTTACGCATGCGAAAGTTTCGGCGCCACTGGGAATCGTCCCAAACCTGCAACACTATGTGGTCCCACCACCCTGTGCTTGTTTCCCAGACCCAAAATCAGTGTTCCACGGCATGAGCCTGCCCCAGTAACACCATGATCTCCAAATTGCTGGGGACCGCGGTTTCAGAGAAATCTGTGTTCGTGTCCTCCTCACCATGCTGCCGTTGCCTCCTCGCCTGTTTTTTCAGGTGCTGGTTCTGCATAAACTGCATGATAATGCGCGAGGTGTTTACAATGGTCATAACTGCTGCAGTAAGCTGAACGGGCTCCATGCTTGCTGTGCTATGGCGTCTGCTCGGACAATCCAGGGAAAAGGGTGCGAAATGATTGTCTGCTGTTGCTTTCACAGAGGGAGGGAGGGTTGACTGACGACATTTACCGATAACCACCCGTGACAAATTTTTGGCCCCATCAGGCATTGGGAGTTCAGCGCAGAATTCCAATGGGCAGTGGGGACTGCGGGAACTGTGGGATAGCTACCCACAGTGCACCGCTCGGAATGTCGATGCTTGCCACGGTACTGTGAACACACACCGCCGAATTAATGTGCTTAGTGTGGACGCATGCACTCGACTTTATACAATCTGTTCCCAAAAATCGACTTCTGTAACATTGGAATACTTTCGTAGTGTAGACATGGCCTAAGTGATATTATTGACACTGATTTGCCATTCAGTGGATGTGCAAACTAAGTGTAACTTACACAGGTGGAATGAGGGATAAGCAGAATTGCACTGAACAGGATGATATACAAAATGTAAGAGAAGGCAGGGGTTGAGGGCACCTACTTATTCATCTGTCTTCTTACACCCACCTCTTGTTAGCTTTTGTTACAAACTTCCCTTTCACCTCCTCAGCATGGAAGTTACACCTATTCAGACCTACTTATGCTCACACCAACTTAAACCACCATTTATATCACATCTGAATTAGATTCATTTTTACAATGACAAGGTGGGTAAAGTGGTATCTTTTATTGGACCAATAAAAGATATTGCCTCACCCACCTTGTCTCTCTAATATCCTGGGACCAACACAGCTTCAGTGATACTCATTCTGAGAATATCCTTTGGTGTGATCAGGTAATTAGTGCACCTTAAAACCGTCCAAGATTCCATGTAGGATTAATGTATAACCATAGTTTGCTCTCTAAGCAATCTGTAATCATTTGATATTTTATGGAGAGCAATAGACCTAAAATACAATTGTGTCTGCACATTTCCAGTGAGCTCCTGTTCAGTAGTGCCTGGTACATCAGAAAGCTTCTGTTTTAACCAGCAGCAAATTTCATTTGTTTCATTAAAAGTAAACTGACAATATTAACTATACAATATGTTAATGTAGCATTGCTTTTTGACAGCAGTCATAACAATTGAAAACAGCTGTGTCTTTTATATAATGGTACTATATGTACCTGTGTTACAATACTCCTTTGTTAGACTTAGAGACATGAGCTGAAATCCTGGCCCCAATGAAAGCAATGGGAGTTTTGCCATGGACTTCAGTATGGCCCATGGTGGGTTTTTTTCCTGCTCTTACTGATTTGAGACTCTTTGGACAATGGGCTTCTGCTGTTGAACTCGTTAGGCAGAATGACCAATCACTGGCTTCCAGTTGTTTTCTTATCAATGAACATCTGCATTCCCACTGCAGGTTGGCTCCTGTATTTTCTTCATTTCATCTTCTGACTGGACTCCTACTGGACTCCTAACAGAGCAATCCATTGGCCAGATAGGCAGAAACCTGTTATGACTGTGCCCAAATGGCTCCTTCTACCACCCTACCCCCCAAATTGTGGTTTCAGGGTAATGAAAAATCCAACTGAAGAAACTGTGGGAGTCTTCTTTTAGAGAAAGGGGTGCAGGGTAAGAAAACAATCTTGGACACCACTGATTGGTATCTTTGTCTAGTAGTTCTTTGCAGCAAAAGAATATCCACTGGCCTAAACTATCTAACATTTCATTGCAGAAACCTGATCTGCAGGGATGGGAAATCTCTCTTTCTTTGCTTAGGGAACAGATTATGAAAGCTACGGGCACTGAATTTTTTTAAATCTATATTTATGGTATTTTGTGATTTTTCTCTGAACTTTATACATTTTTCTTTCTTCCAGACAGTTACTTCTTGCTTTTTATTGCTAAACAAATTTGGAGCTCTGTCAGTTTGTGTGGAGTGGACATCACCTACAAAGCCTGTTGAATAGCGTGTTGAAGGTCCACCACCTTGGTGAGTGGAATCATAGTTACAATTTTATGTGGTGTTCTGATTCAGGTTGTGTTTGTATTGTTGACCAAAGTGCTTCAATGCAGGCTTTAAAAATGCCTTTCCAGATCTCTGCAGGAAAGTGCTTTTTGAGGAGAAAAGCAATTTGTCCTAGCATTTTCCTTTACAGAAATCTGCTTCAATCTCTTCCAGCCCAATTGAACCACTTCAGAATGCTTTACAAAGAGAAGCCTGCCCTTTCTCTACCTGCATGGATTTTGCTTTTGTTTGAGTTGCCTATCCTGAAAGAAAGACCTGTATCAAATGGGGGTTTTAGGAATTTGTTGTTGTTGTTGTTGTTAAAAGAAATTGTTCCTTGTTCAAGATGGACCATTTATTCAGAATCGTAGAGCAGTAAAGATTGTTTAGCCAGTCAAAGCAATTGGTTGACTGCATACTCCTAATGTTTTAAATCTGCATATAATATAAAGTGCAAAGGAAAGATAAACGAGGGAAAAAATGCTGTGAATTGTTCGTTCTTTCATGGTCCTCTAACTGCCAGCCAGAATGCTCACAAGACACCCTATAATTTAATTATGTTATACATACCCTCTGGGAATTCATATAATTATATACTCTAGCACACTACCCTAGTGTGTCCAGTAGAGAAAAGCAGGCTGTCTTTTTTAGGAGCGGCTCAAGAGGAGAAAGGAAATATAATCCGTTGAGTTGATGATTCCCCTAGAAAAGTTAAAACAAATTTAAAATGAAATAAATCATTCTGAGCTCTGTACCCTTCCACAGTCCTTAATTCTACTGTATACAAATTTTGAGCTATATCTGGCAATCCTTATTCAAGCCAAATTGCCATCGAATTCAGTGCATGTTCTGATTAAATAAGGGTGGCTAGATATGGCCCCTTTATTAAAAATATTTAATTGAATTTGGTTTAGTATTAAATTTCAGCTGTATAAATATCTTTCAAACCAGGCACTAAATACCTTTTGGGCCTGATTTTCAGAGGTGCTGAGCACCAGACTCCAGTTGAAGTCTCAGTGGACTAGAAGGGTTCAATGTTACTGAAAAATCAAGCCCTTCTTCAGCATTCTATTTGTTACAGTGGCTCCTTTCCCACAAGCCATGCAACTTCTTGGCACTACGAACTGACAATTTCTTTCTTATTTCCTGACTGGGTAACTTAATTTTCCTGCAATTTATTATAGCATTAAGGTCACTGCTACGAAATTATGATTACACTGCTCCTAAATTTGCAACATTTATATTTGTTTTTATATAAAAGTTGATATATATACAATACAGGGAAATTACGTGAAAGCTAACTGAAAACAAACTAAAAATATATATGTAAAACAAACTCCTTTTAAAGAGAAGAAAATCTGGTATTTTGCAAATCTAAGTATTGTTGTAGTAATTATTTATTATATTTATAAACACACCTGTCACCTTCATATATAAATATGAATTTTATTTGGTCATCCTAAGGATCATGGAAAGCTAAGAAAAATGTGTTTGAGCTGAGATTGACTTTAGTGCCCCACACTCTTTAATAATCTTCTGCTTCCTTGCACTGATATGAAGTAACCCAAAGTAGATATAAACTAAATCCTGGAAGAGATATTTTTCTTCCAGGCAGGCTTGGAGATCTTTGCTCATAGGCAAAGGTTGTTTAATGGAAATGTTGACTGGTTAGACCTCAGTGATGCTCAAGAGGAATACAAAACACAAATATCTTCTCTACCAAATGTAGAAGGATTTTTTCAGTGACAGTTTCCACGTTGCTCCCATATCTAGTGGTAATGCTCCTTGAAACCATTTTGAGGCTTATTTCCTTCTAAATTGCAAGAGAGTTGCTGCGAATGACAGCTGACCCTCATATCAGCCTGAATGTGTTTGCCCAGTTTCTGAGGGATCTCTTCAATGGGAGTTGCCAGTCACTCCAACAATGCCTGGATTTAATTCCACGGTGTAATTTGTGTAAGGAGAATATAGCTTTCCTAAGTCATCTCTTTATATCTGTGCCTTAAATTCACACTCAGTCCTCCAGTGGCTGCCCTAACAGGCTGATTAAGCACCAATCCTTTTGCCAAAATGCATGGACTTTATATTCCTCCATCCCTCCTCTGCTCTTGTTATCTTGAATCAGGGCAGCTTGTTTTTTTTTCTGTTCTTTATATATTCCAGATGAGTCTCAGTCTTATACCTGAGTTGTTCTCAACATTTCTTCCCAATTTCATATTATGTCATGTTGCAGTTTTCAGGCTCCAGTTTTATCATCTTAGTGGAGGTCTTTAGAAGGCCCTGTTTTTCCTTCCTTGCACTGCCATGTACCTTCTTTAGAGTCCCTTGTTTTTGCCCACTGTCTTTTCCTTGTTCTAACTGTCAGGGCAGGTCCCAAAAGTGTATGTCAGAGAGGAATAGTCTCTCTTAGTTTATGTCTAAACCCCCAGTTCTCTGGACCCTGCCATGTCTGCAATGTTTGTCGTTGCACAATCCATCTACTTTTTATTTATTTTATTTTTTAATCAGTTTAATATTTTCTGATTTATTCTGTGCTAAATGTTAAGTAAAGCATCCTGTAGGCACTTGACTTTAATATAATTGCAACAGAATGACGTCAATTGAGTTACACCATGATTGTATTTGGTAAGATGTATATTTTAATTTATTTTACATGAGAAAGGAGCCCTATGCTCATGGTACTTTAAGACTTAGGGTTTGATTTTCCACTGCTGTATATTTTGTGTAATATTTTTATTTGTGCAGAGTGAATGTAAGATTCTATCATCAAAGTGGGTGGAGAACTCTGAAATGATTGTGTTTTACCCCTACTTTGTATACGATGAGGTGTAGTATTGATTTTAAAAAATATATTATTTGTTCTTACTTTTATCATGGTGTATGGCTTTGTCTTTTGTTGGCTTTTTTGACATATATCCCCTAAATATCTAACATTAATCTTTCAAAAATGCAAACACTATACATTTTTTTTTAAGTTTTCTGTTAGTCGTTTTTTAAGAAATGATTTCATTACTTTTAATGGATTTTTTAAATTTTTATCTATTTTTTGCTTTTAAACTGAAAAATAACAATTAGAAGCTACTGAAAAGCTGTCAGCTCTGTGAGCACTGGAATCACAAAACCAATATAACTTCTCCTCATTGTCTATTTCTTTATTTACTATTTTAGCAGTAGGTGCAAGGAAAGTTCTGTTCTATGCAATAGTTAAAACTGTTAATTATAAAGTTGTCCAAAGTTGTTTGAATATTATTCTCCCATGCATTTATCACTTTTTCTTGCAGTCATCCCTGATAATTTGCAATATAAGTGCAAATTTATTTTGATGGAGTACTGAATAAATATAACATTGGCCTTAATAAAACAGCAACTTTATGTAATTTTCTAGCATCCATAGAGTAGGGCAGAAGAACAAGAATAAATATGCAATTACAATGAGCCATGATGTGAATAATCTAGACCAATCTAGAATTAGGACAGCTATCCAGAGGGATCAGATATTTTGAAAAGCATGGTTCCCTAAACTATATTTGAATGAATCAACTTATTTCTGTAAGTGTTAACATTAAAGAGATGGGACCTTAACTTTTGTACTCCAGTCTTCTTTGATGTTGGTGATTTTGATGTTACTGGGAAGAATTGTGTTTCTCCTGCCAATTAATGTTGTCCCATCTGAACATAGCAGTTTGTGCATTCATAGACTTGGCTGAACTCTGCCAAATTGGCAGAAATAAGATAAACCATTTTGCAACTGCGTTTAGTAAGGTAGGATATGAATTGAAGGACGTGGATGAAACCCAACTGGTCTCATGTCCTACCTGCATAGCTAAGAGAGAATTCTTTTAAAAAAATGTTTCATAGGACTCCAAGAGATTTATGAAAGATTAACAGAATTCAACCAGTACAGTAGCTCGAGGGTGGTAAAGAAGAGGTCAGCCAAATCTCCTAACATCTTTCATGGACTTACTCCAGAAATCAGTTGTCCTAAGCATTTGAAAGCTGTGAAGGAAAATGAAAAGGATACAAAAGATATAAAGATTTTCAAATCAAATGTATTAATATAGCATTTTAGTTGATAAAGGTCATCATGAGAAGTCATACAGGTAGAGTGTCATTCAACATGGAGAAAAACTGAATAGGTTGTAGAAAAGTTTTAGAAAAATTTGGCTGATTGTTGTAGAAGGAACAAGGTTAAATGTTGATAAAAAAGCACAGATTGCCCTTAACTTTTTCAATCAAGATTATTTTTAGAACTAGAACCAAAATTTCTACATTCTGTGCTGAAAATATTTATAATTCATATACTTTTCTTAGTCTTTAGTGAGACACAAACTATCTGTGCAAGAATGGCTGATGTATAAAGAGACAAGGTGGGTGAGATAATATCTTTTATGGAATTAACTACTTTACCCACCTTGTTTTCCTAATATCCTGGGACCAGCATGGGTACATCAGCATTGCGTACAATGATGTATAAAGAGAGATTCCAATCTTGATCTTTGAGTTATCTAACTAAACGTATCTTGTCCTATATGTCACAATTGAAAACAGCACTCATCCTTATAGTTCTATCTGTGGATTATCTAATGGGTAATTAAGGTGAAGAAAATATTAGAGGAAAAAATGTTTCAGCTTTACTGTGTGTTCTAGAATGTAAGTCATGATGAAAATACATTAGGAAAGGTACAAAGCAACATTTTAAAGAGTGACCTGGGTGGTCAGAATCTAGTTTAGAAAACTTGGAATGGCAAATATTGGTTGTCCTGGGAAAACCAAAATATGAACATTGTAAATCTTGGCAAATGACACTCTCTGTGAGCTTCTATGAGATCTGATCCAAGTTTTATTGAATGAACTTCATCCGGATGAAGAAAAGCAATATCCCAGTTTTACCACTAGTGTTAAAAATGTCCTTTATTTGTCATTTACCTCATTATAACAACTTGTTCTAAAAATATGAAGCAAAAACTTATGGCAAATATAGTTTTTGTGGGACTGATCCTGAAGGGTCAGCAAAACTTGAACAGTGCTTGTAGTCACTTCAGTGGAGTTAACTACAGGACTGACCCCTTCGAGTTTCAGAGCTTATCCTGAATTGAATTATTTCAAAGTAAAAAGGAGAAGGGTTGCACCCAGTAGTGTGCCTTGGAATACTAATCTGCTTTCATATGCTATGTGACTCAAAATTCAGACAGACAATATATGTCAGTAGATTACTTGATAAAAGTGTGCCCCGGAATAAGATAAACATGTAAGCAGTTAATGAGTATAATTGGAGCTCAAATTTATTCACTCTAAGGTAATCAGAAGGACACCAAAAATCCAGTTGTTTGAATCATCTAATGAACACCTTCCTTTTGTATATCTACTGATAAAATATTACTGATTTTATTTTTTAAATGGAGAGAAGAAACTCACTATTTGAACAAGTCCCTTCGTCAAAGATGCCACCTTTATTTTGGGTCACATTTTTACAACATAACAGCTAACTGGTCTTTACAGATCAGTTATAAATACAGTTGCAAAGGTAAAGCCTGTTTCAGCACTGAATCTGTCCAGAGTTATCAAACTGCTGGTGGATATGCTAAATTGGAAGTTTTGATAGATCTTTTCCAAAGGTGGCTGCAGGTTTTGCAGAAGGGGGAAGATACATGGCCATCACCATGGTCAGAAATCTAAATGTTCATACCTAATCGGCATTTCAGTGTATCAGGGAAGAACCACCAGCATCAGTACTCCATCTGACAGCTATATATATTGGCAACAGAAGTTGGGACGTGATTCAGTTACAATAAGCCTGAAAGCAGGCTAAGATGTCATCCTGGAGATGACTGTTATTGACTAAAGGAAAGAAAGTATTACTGGCGAGTGAGAAACCTTCTAAGAATAATTCAGTTTTAATATGGAGTCTTCTTAGGATGCTAATAATGCAGTAGACAAACATGTCAGTGGGGCATTGGAGAGTGAAGAGATTATGCCTCAGTGTAACTATGTTGCAATTGCAGTAGGGATATGAAGCAGGATGAGTCATAAAACAAATAATTTTGCCGTGGACTTCTTTCTGCCTTTGGAATTAAAGTTGTCAGTGGAGAATGTTGCATAGGGTATTTCAAACCTGTGTTTTGGGCCCACTGGAGCTTTTATTTTAAATAGCTGACACATCAAAGGGCACAGTATTTTTGAGTGTGTGGGTAGGAGATTTCACTTTACTTTGATGGCATTGTCCATTTTAATATATGTTCAAGGTAGTATGCATATTTAGTTAATAGTGGAACTTAATTTTATTACTTCCAAGACTTTTACTGTTATTGTTAATGTAGTGTCTTAAGTGCACGTGATGCTTTACAAAAAGCATCGAAGACAACTTCCCTGAACCAAGTTGTTTACATGGTAAGGCTCCTTTCCTGCAAACACTCATGGATCTGCTTAACTTTCACCATGTGAATTTTTCCATTTAAATCTTTGAAATAATTATGTAAGTAAGTTTTCCAGGATTAGGCCTAAAACAGAAATAAGAATCATAGGCAAAGGTGGGACTAAACTATTCAATGAGTTTGGGGAAAAGACTCTCTTCTGAACAGTGAAAACATGGAATAATTGTCAGAATACCCCAAAAGGGTGATATTACTGACTGTAACAACTAGAGAGGAGTTACATGACTCTGCTGTAGGAAAAGCCTTCTGCAGTGTGATACTACACAGGATGAAATAGGCAGTGGATGCAAAGCTTAGAGAAGAACAGGCTGGATTCAGCCCCAGGAGAGCCAAACTCATTGAATTGTGCTTTTTGTCAAACCTATTTCTTGCACATACCCTGTTCCCTCACAAAGAAGTACAAAAAGAAACACGGAATTCACCAGGTGGCAAAATGAAACATCAGATCAACAGCATCTGCATGAGCTCAAGATTCAACTTGTCTGTCCAAGATGTAAGGGCATATCAAACAGCAGATGCTAGCAGTGACTACAATATTTGCATTGCTAAACTGAAATTAAAATTGAGAAAGATCAGCTTTAAGTAGAAGGAGGTAAAGAGAATCAGCAATATAAATCTGAAACCAAAAGAGTACTGCCAGAAATTCCAACTTTAACTAAGGAACAGACTTGAGGCACTGCCAACGACAGAGGAAGGTGAGAGACAGACTGAACCTGAAGAAAAATGGGCAGTGCTCAATGTGATTCAAGCTGCAGCTGGATATCGTCACAGACAGAGCAAGAATTGTATAAGCCAAGAGATGTGGCATCTCACTGAGAAAAGAAAAGTACTGAAAAGAAAACTCCTGAATGCTAAGACCAACGAACTATTGGAAAAGACACTGTAGGAATATAAGAAAGCAGATAAGGCAGTGAAAAGCAACTCAAAGATATAGAACAACTGTAAGTATATGTAAGATGAAGCTGCTGCTTTGCTAGAAAACTACAGAGCCATTACCAAGTGACTAAAGCCCCGTGTGGACGTTTCAACAGAGGACACAGACCAATAAAAAGCAAAGATAAAACATAAAAAAATAAAAAAATGTTTATAACTGAGGTAGAACGGAAAAACAGATGGGAAGAGCTTTTCATAAAAGTCCCCAATAGACCCAACACTATTTCAGCACCAGTTTCTGACTAAACATGTGAACCTGATCAGCTTGACATTAACATCAGTCCAATAGAGATGTCAGGAGTACAGGCTGCAATGAAAAAGCTGAAAAATAAAGTGACAGGAGATGATCCCATCAGGGTCTCCTTATTTCCCCATTACTAATCTATTTAAAGTATGAACTTTCTCCTGGAGTTATGTACGTATAATATGCAAAAGTGACCAAATCCTCAGCTGCATTTTGGAGTCAATGGAGGTACTTAGATTTACAGTAGATGGGTACTTTATTTATATATTACAGTACTTGATGTTCGAGATAGTTCTTTGCTGTAGAAGTGTGCATCTTTTAAATTGTTCTTGTTTGGAATTAGTTGCAGCATAACTGGTATGTGCAATGTTTGGAATAAGAGCTGGAAGTTTAATGTCAGATTACTCATTTTGCTCACACAGACTATTGTGGTTTTCCTGACTTTACCAGCTATTTAGCATGTTACAGAGTTGTCCTCCTTTGACAATCAGCATCTGCAGCCATTCAGGGCATATCAGTTCTACAATATGCATATATGCATTATCTTTAGTTAAAGCGTCTTAGGATAAATATTGAAGATTACACTGTAGTAGAAAAACTATAAAACAAAAATTGATCCAATGTTTTGCTATGCAGTAACTGAACTACTGCTGGTTATTTTTTAAGTAGTTCATGCTCAGTCAAATGCATTTTCCCTTTTTAAATGTGGAAGTTGCATATTTGCCTTATCTCAGTAGTTTGTTTTTTAACTCAATCTCCTTAGCAACAGAGACATCTGTTTCTATTTTCTTAGTCATTACATCCAAAGAAAGTAGCTGCTTCAAAAATAATAAAGGCAATTTCTATGAATTGGGTACCTTAATTGTTGCCAAGGCCCTTTAGTGTAATAATGAAGCATGCAAAAATTGACAAAGATCTTTTAATTGATGTTTATCTAGTTATCCATGTTGGTTAGCTGAGATATAAAATATCACCGGTGAGTTATTGTGTAATTTACTATGTGACACATGTAAAAAAAGTGATCTTTACTATTTCTTATTTATTTTAGAGACACTGTGATTTTGCAGATTGCTTTGTAACTAATCATTCTTTATGTTGAAAGTAGAGGGTACATTGGCCATTAGTATGCCTTAAAAATAGAGAAATGAATACATTCGGATTACTTTTATAATTTGTCTGAAAAAGACAAAACCTAGTTAATTAAAAACAGACCCTTGTTTATTTTATAGTAGCTTGCTTCCACATATCATGATAGATTTTTTTCATCCCTACTAGAGCTTTTGGTAAAGTGATTTAATACCATCATTTGGCTTTACAGCAGCTTTACACTGAATACCAGCCTATTTGTCCCATATTGTTTAGAATTCCTAAAGCATATAAAATTGGCTTGTGTAACACAGAAATTTAGAATGCAATCAAGGAAAACATTCTCCAGGATCTGAAAAGCCTGACAGGGAGCAGGGACTTACCTTTTGAGAGTTAACTAGGGAGGACCGGTGCCTCCAGCACCACAACCAGTGCCCTCACTGATTCTCTTTGAATCTGTGGATGGATGACTAGCTACCTACACACACTTGGCAATTAGTGTAAAGTGCGTAACAGTATCTGTAGAGACTTGAATGTGAATACCTAGCTCCTGGCACTACAGAGATTTCAGTGACAGTAGTTACTTCAAAGGAATGTCAACAAGATTACCTTAATCCTCATCAGTAACTTTGTTTGCTACTGTTTATGTCAAAACAGATGCCATTATTTGGCAGTTATATTGGGGATTTCAGAAAAAAACTGTATGTATATTTAGGAAATTCATTTTAACTTAACGTTTAGGGGATTTGTGATATTTTCGTAGAATAAACTTTTAATATATAAATACATATTTATAAGTGCATTTGAATAAAAGATATAGGGATTGGTTCTCTCTTCATTTACACCACTTTCATACTCTTGTAACTACACTGACTTCTTTGGAACTTCTCAGGATTTGTGGATGTGAACAGAGAACAATCAGGGGGAGGGTAACTCTGCCTTAAAGGAGTTTCTGATATAAGGAAACTGAGGCACTTCTCAAGCAAATATTTTCTAATATATAGACTGCTGCAGTATTTGTGTACAACCTTCATTTGGAGCTCAGATCCTGCACTTTTAAAAAATATATTTTTTCCATAATTGTCTTACAATTAATGCCTCAAGTGTTGTATTTTATTTGGTTTGGTTTCCGTTCCTTCCTTTCCCTCTTTCAGCACATCTGTACAATGAGAGCCCCATAGTTTAATATTTTCTTGGACTCCTTTGCAGGACATCAGTCACCTTCTCTGTCACCAGAGCTGCTATGTAACTGTCTTTAATGGTATCAGTAATTGAGTGTGTGCATCAGGGAGAAACAGGGCCCTTGGTCTTGACCCAAATCTTACCCAAGTGACTGGCAAATTTACAGCCAAAAAAAGACTACAGAGAGGAGGGGAGCACATTAAGCTCCCATATTTCCATCCTTCCCTCACTTTGATCTCTCTCTCACGCTATAAACATAATTACTTAGGGCAAGTAAGTGCCTTGGGGAGTACAAGGAGCTGTCCCAAACAACCCTCTGCATGCAGAGTGAGGGACAATCATGGCCCATTCAGAGAGACGACTCCTTCCCTGGTGGAACAGATTGCTCTGAAGGAGCAGCCATGGTGGGCGGGAACTGGGGTCTTAGCTCTTGTCCTTTAAAGTGGCCAGCAGAATAGGCTAGAGGAGCAGCCTGCATTACACTCCTATGCAGCTCAGAGTTTTGGAAGGGAGTGTCTTCTGCACGCCACCTTCTACTCAGGGCTGTGCTCATAGACTTTAAGGTTAGAAGGGACCATCATGATCATCTAATCTTACCTCCTGCATATTGCAGGCCACAGCACCTCACCCGCCCACTCCAGTAATAGACCCCTAACATCTGACTGAGTTAGTCAAGTCCTCAGATCATGATTTAAAGCCTTCAAGTTACAGAGAATCCACTATTTACATTACTTTAAACCTGCAAGTGACCCATGCCCCATACTGTAGAGGAAGGCGAAAACCCCCCAGGGTCTCTGCCAGTCTGACCTGGGGGGAAATTCTTTCCCAACCACAAATAGGGGGATCAGTTAGACGCTGAGCATGTTGACAAGACCCACCACCATACACCTGGGAAAGAACTCTGTGTAGTAACTCAGAGCCCTCCCCATAACTGGCCATCGGAGATATTTGCTACTGGCAAGCTACATGCCATTTTAGGCAGTCTCAAACTATCCCCTTCATAAACTTATAAAGCTCATTCTTGAAGACAGTTACGTATTTTGCTCCCACTACTCCCCTTGGAAGGCTGTTTCAGAACTTCACTCCTCTGATGCTTTGAATCCTTTGTCTAAATTGTTAAATTAAAATTGAAAAATTAAAAATTGTTGTTCTCTTCATGAGTACATTTTTGTACATAATAATTAATCTCCATCAGTTCATTGAATTTTAGTGTAGATATAATCTAATTTTAATGGTTTAATTCTAATCTAATTTTATAAGGTTTATGTACTGATCTTAGATAGGAAGCAATATACAATTAGGGTTAATCTAAAATTTGTTCAAAGCAGTATATAGATTTTAAAAATATATGCTTTAACATAGAATCAGATTCAAAAGCTTCCTGGATTTGATATCCACAACACTGATGATTTTAGAAAAATGATTGGGAGATGGCTCATGCAGTGTGTATTTGTGCTATTGCTCTAGTTTCCTACTCTCATCTTTGTAGCTACCTTTTCTTACAAAACATGACTCCTTTTCACTTCTCTCCACTCCCGTATATCTCTTCTTGTAAAGGCAAATGTGCTAACTGCTTTCTAAGCCAGTTTGAAATGTGGCTCTGGAGTTGCATAGGCATATTTTTTCCTTCTTTGTAACTATAAGGTTCTTTAAAAATATTAGTTAAAATAAAGATGAAAGGCCAGATTCCATCTCCGGATACAGCCACTTTGCATTCCTCTGCTGATGCTTTGGGCCTGTAAACTCTGTGGGTCTCCTCAGCTGAGAATTCTGCCAGTATGGGGGAGTCATCAACACTGCTGTGCTCTATTGATCAGCACCTTAGGTCTGTTACCTGCTGGAGTACAATAGAGCATCTCTGAGGCTCACGTAAAGTACTCTGAGGCTGCAAAGAGTCTGCCCAGTAAAGCATCGCATTTTAACCACAAACTAATGGAGGAAGTGATCTCCTCAGATATTTGTTTAATAACTCTGTGCCTAGGGAATTAATTCAGGCTATTTTCAGACAAATTTTGAACACCTTGATGAGCCAGAATTTGAATCACAGCTAGGAGAACAGGATCTAAATAAGATAAAGTGACATCAAATCCGACATACCTACAAAAGTATTCCAGAAAGATAGAAATTAAAATTAGTTTGGCTATTTTGCAATGAAAGTCATTCTAAAAGTCTGGAAATGCATGTTTTTGATACTGCATTATTTTAAAATTGTATTGGTCAGATTTTACTTTCATTAAACCCAGGGTAAATTGGGAGTAACTTTACCAAGATCATTAGAATTACACCACTGTAAAAATAATGCAATTGTAAGGAGGATGACCTCTCTAGTCAGGAGAAAAGCAGATCAAAGATACTAACTTAAGTTACTGGTCCAGGTTGCTAGTGTCATTGGAAGGCTCTTTGATGTGCTACTTAAAATGAGTTAGTGGATGCAGTTCCTAGTGAACCAGGAGTGCACACCATAATTGACAATAATTGGCAATTTCTTTAGCAGCCTTGTTTCAGAGTAACAGCCGTGTTAGTCTGTATTCGTAAAAAGAAAAGGAGTACTTGTGGCACCTTAGAGACTAACCAGTTTATTTGAGCATGAGCTTTCGTGAGCTACAGCTCACTTCATCGGATGCATAGCATATCGTGGAAACTGCAGAAGACATTATATACACACAGAGACCATGAAACAAAACTTCCTCCCACCTCACTCCCCCGCTGGCAACAGCTTATCTAAAGTGATCCTCAAGTAGAGCCATTTCCAGCACAAATCCAGGTTTTCTCACCCTTCCACCCCCTCCCCCCCCCCCCACATACACATACAAACTCACTCTCCTGCTGGCCACAGCCCATCCCCCTTTGAAACTCCTCTTTATAATGCGCATGATAATCAAGGTGGGTCACCTCCAGCACTAATCCAGGTTTTCTCACCCCCCCCCACACACACCCCTTTTTCCAAAAACCACACACACAAACTCATTCTCCTGCTGGCAACAGCTCATCTTACAATGTGCACAGCAATAATCCAAGTTTAACCAGAACGTCTTGGGGGGGGTTTTGCAGGAAAAAAACAAGGGGAGACAGGCTACCTTGCATAATGACTTAGCCACTCCCAGGCTCTATTCAAGCCCAAATTAATAGTATCCAATTTGCAAATGAATTCCAATTCAGCAGTTTCTCGCTGGAGTCTGGATTTGAAGTTTTTTTGCTTTAAGATAGCGACCCTCATGTCTGTGATTGCGTGACCAGAGAGATTGAAGTGTTCTCCGACTGGTTTATGAATGTTATAATTCTTGACATCTGATTTGTGTCCATTTATTCTTTTACGTAGAGACTGTCCAGTTTGACCAATGTACATGGCAGAGGGGCATTGCTGGCACATGATGGCATATATCACATTGGTGGATGTGCAGGTGAACGAGCCTCTGATAGTGTGGCTGATGTTGTTAGGCCCTGTGATGGTGTCCCCTGAATAGATATGTGGGCACAGTTGGCAACGGGCTTTGTTGCAAGGATAGGTTCCTGGGCTAGTGGTTCTGTTGTGTGGTATGTGGTTGTTGGTGAGTATTCGCTTCAGGTTGGGGGGCTGTCTGTAGGCAAGGACTGGCCTTTCTCCCAAGATTTGTGAGAGTGTTGGGTCATCCTTCAGGATAGGTTGTAGATCCTTAATAATGCGTTGGAGGGGTTTTAGTTGGGGGCTAGTGGCGTTCTGTTATTTTCTTTGTTAGGCCTGTCCTGTAGTAGGTGACTTCTGGGAACTCTTCTGGCTCTATCAATCTGTTTCTTCACTTCCGCAGGTGGGTACTGTAGTTGTAAGAATGCTTGATAGAGATCTTGTAGGTGTTTGTCTCTGTCTGAGGGGTTGGAGCAAATGCGGTTGTATCGCAGAGCTTGGCTGTAGACGATGGATCGTGTGGTGTGGTCAGGGTGAAAGCTGGAGGCATGTAGGTAGGAATAGCGGTCAATAGGTTTCCGGTATAGGGTGGTGTTGATGTGACCATCGTTTATTAGCACTGTAGTGTCCAGGAAGTGGATCTCTTGTGTGGACTGGACCAGGCTGAGGTTGATGGTGGGATGGAAATTGTTGAAATCATGGTGGAATTCCTCAAGGGCTTCTTTTCCATGGGTCCAGATGATGAAGATGTCATCAATATAGCGCAAGTAAAGTAGGGGCGTTAGGGGACGAGAGCTGAGGAAGCGTTGTTCTAAATCAGCCATAAAAATGTTGGCATACTGTGGGGCCATGCGGGTACCCATAGCAGTGCTGCTGATCTGAAGGTATATATATATATATATATATATATATATATATATATATATTTCCACAGGCAGACTCTTAAAATACATTGTAGCATTTTAACAAAATTATAATAAAAATATTTTATCCGTATAACATGCTGTTTTGTAGAATTCATTGCATTCCCCAGAGTCATGTGGAACCTGAAAAAAGTACTTTTCATCCACCAAAGGAAATACAATGTTTGACAACATACATTTGTCTACAAAATGCGATGCAATATCTGATGAAATATGCTTTGTCAATAAAATAAATTGCCAAACAAAATGTAATCCTTCTTCAGAATGCATTTAGCCTACAGACTGAAATAAGCTACTTCCACAAAGTGCATTTTGTTCTTTGAATTATTTTGATTTGCTGTCTATCAAAATGTGTAGATAAAATGGTTTTTGTCAGACACTGTATATCAATGTTATTTTATTGTATATAGATAAAATACATTTAATTCGAAAGGGAGTCAGTATTTGATAGCATACCTGAAACTAGCATTGGTTGAACTGAAGTGATAAAACCATAGATATAACTTGTTTGTGATGAGAGAGGTTCTAATCTCCTTGTAACTGTGCTTGTAATTCAACTCTACAAACAATTATTTTTTCTTCTTAAGGCCCTGATCCTGCAAATATTTACCTGCTTAACTTTACTACCATGAATAGCTCATGCTGCTATTCAGATTAGTAAACTTAAACATGTGCATAAATGTTTGCAGTGTTGGAGCTAGAGTGTTCATACTTAGACATGTACCCTTCAGCAATGAGATTCCATTAAAAAAATTAAACAAAATAAAAACCAGTGCTTGTTACATTAATGATGCCCACATTTTTATACGCTAGTTCCTTAGTAAATCCTGTCCTTCTTCAAACAGTAATCCTACTGAAGACTACAGGAATTTCACCTAAGTAAAGACTTCAGGATTGAACCCTACGTGATGAATAGCTACTCAGTCTTTAACTAATTGCAGATCTTTACACTATTTTAATTGTACTAGTGGATGTAATAAATCTCTCTCTGTTTAATGAAGCAGGACCTTGTTGACAAGAAGCACAGCTGTAACTTTGCTTTTAATTATTTTAAATACGTGAAGGGGACTAGGTCTTTACAGGGCTAATAATAAATGAACAATTTTTCTCCAAGATTATGATGCCAAAAAAATTAACACCCCACACAAGTGGGTAGGTTCCCAGAAAGCTTCAAATTGAGCATCCATTAATGCTTAGCATGCATTAAGTTTGCACTGACTTGTCTACACTAGAGTTTTTTTCAGAACATATTAGCTAACACCTTCCAACATTAAACCTTTGAGTTCTACTCAAGACAAATTCTAAAAAGTGTACAGGACTTCTGATTTCTAAGGTGTAATTACCTTTTAACGCTCCCATAGGTGCCTTCAGATTTGTCATTGAGCTAACTAAAACAAGGAAAATAAGCTGTTGGGAAACCATCTTCTCATCAGGCTGTGAAGAGTCAGGCAGTCCAGGGCTTCAGTGATGATGAGGAAGTTGGTTAATTTAAGCTTCACAATTTGAAAATACAGAGTCCAAAGGAGAACTGTGCAGGAAAATATAAAGAAGGTGGATTGGAGTCGTTCACGTAAAGGCTTCTGCCTACGGTGGCAGAAGGCTATATCAATCAGAGGAGGTTGAAAAGATCATATCCCTTCTTGCTTCTTTCTTGATTCTCAGGAATTCCGATCTGAAGGAAATAAGCTGTGGTTTCAGCAAAGTTCTTAAGCAAATACTTGAAGTTGAGCACATATTTAAGTGATTTACTGAATAGGAGTCGGGTACTTACATGCTTAAATTTAAAAATGGTTAAGTGCTTTGCTGAATTGGTAGTAAGTTGCACACATTCTAATCTTAACATGTTAGAAGTAGTTGCTTTTATTCTTCCTCTAGATGGAAGTCAGTGGTGATATAGAAAAAAGATAAATGCACACATAATTGACTGAGATTGAAAATATATCTTGAGGCCTGATCCTTCAGCCTTTACACAAGCACAATCCCATTCATTTAAGAAGGAGTTGCATTCATATATGGAGGACTGCAAGATTAGGTGCACATATAACGAGCACTTCAGAAAATATACAATAATTTCCACCTTCATCTACAGTTCTGTTTACTGTACAATAAAGATCAGAATCTATACCACCATAACATCACAGCACTCATTTATGATAATGGGTCAGTTATGCTGTTAGGAGTATTTAGCTGTTTTGCAGTATTAAAGATGCCTTCTTTTCCCAAAACCAATGTACTTCCACGTTAGCATACCTACCTGGATTAAATGATTAATATGTCTGGTTGATCAGATGTTTTTACTTGAACTTAGAGGATATTATTTCTCTGGTCCTTTCTCTTTCCACTGTCATCGACTGAGTTGACACCGTAATCATACGTTGTAAAATGCATGCTAGGTTGGGACATTAGAATGATTGACAATGAACTTGTTTGGCAATGCATAGGCTGATCCATATATGACATACAATTTCTGGCAACAACTTCATCATTGTGTTTCTGAAAATGAGAGATGAGCCCAAGTACCTGAAAATAACTCAGGTAAGCTGCAAACAGAATACATTTTGAGTGCAAATTCATTAATATCAAGGCTGCACCTTCTCTTCACCTGATTTAACACAGTAAAGCTGTTTGGGAGCTCAACAATTAGATTAATAGCTATTATACCAGAAACTGTGTATAAATCTTCTGATTATCTTTTTGGAGTATAATGTATTAAATGTTATATTATGTAATGTTGTGTAGGACAGCTAGCGAGTTACCAATCAAAAATTGGCAAATAGTTCTTGCGCATGTGGATGTTGTGTACCTAATTACTTTGGTTTGTTTTGTTGTTTGTTCCACAAGTGTTGTGCAGTATAAATCTAAAAATTGCAAATTTATTAAAATGGCTGTTGAAAGTTAATCGTGTGGGGGCTCCCAGCTGGCATTTCCACTGAAAATATTTCATCAGGGATAATTTTAATGCATAACTGTATCATGTTCAGTTGTAGATGTATTGTAAATAGCATAGTTACTTCTAGGATAGGGACCAGCCCTATAAGTACTATTCATGACTTGATTTACCCCTGTTAAAACATTAACTTGTAGCCTGATCAAGGAAATCTTGGGTTATATGCCATCTACATGCTGCCTGCATAGGTTAGCTTTATCTAAGGGCAAGTCTAAATACCACAGCTGAACTTTCATGAATAGTTTTCAGCCATGAATCAGCACTGTGGAGCGTAAACAGCTGTTCATGTGATTTCTTCAGCACAAACACATGACTAGCACACTGACATTTGAATCTGACAGGGAGAGTGAAAAGACCAAGTTAAAATGTGGCAGTACAGAGGGAAATACCGCCTCACTAAATCCCTTTACCATTCGCATAAAGATGTTCCAGAAATTTGAACTAGAAGGAACAGGCCTTAACATCAAGTGAGAGAGTATGTGTGTCTACTCAGATTTGCAGATACCAAGCCAGGAAGACCTGGAAGCAGTGGTCAAAAATCTGAATATGAAAAATAAGTTTGTATTGTCAAAAATAAAGGCTAAAGATGAATATGCACATGACCAATGTTATTATATAGTGCGTTAATTTCAAAAACAGATAGGAAAATAAGCACAGAGGACATGAAATACATAGACGGTTCTAAAGAATATGTCTGCTTAAGGTATTTGACTGTGCGGTTCCAGTGCAGGATAAAGAACAACAGAGAAGAATGTGGATGCGCTTAAGCGGTGCATCAGTTGGCACATGCTGATTGGATAACTGGTCACAAATGGATTTTATGGATACAGTTATCCAACTTTCATCCATAAAGCCCAGAATGCAACAAATCATCCTTATTCAGCAAAGCGCTTAAGCATGTGCTTAAGCCCTATTTGCCTTAATGCAGTTGCCTTAAAGCTAAGCATGTGTTCAAGTGGTTTGCTGAATAGGGATGGATTTATGTATATGCTTAAGTACCTTACTGTATTGGGGCCAAAATCTGTTTTTGTATCTTTGAATGCACATATTTTGTTGCTGCAAGTCAGGATCGGGTTTTAAAAACTGGCCCTTAATAAAGATAACTCTTCACTAGTTAGACTACAACTAGAATTCACAATATATACATTTTCATGTTGTTTAGCATTAGGGTGGGGAAATATATTAATACATAGAGATTAGGTTTTTTAAAAAGTTATACCTGGGTCATTTTTGTTGCTGAAAAATGGAAGTAGCAAGCTTTCATCATTTCTGGTGTAAGTATTTTTTTAAAAACACATATATTGTTTCCTTTATAGTTTATACATTGTATTTCTGGAAACTGGAATAGAAAAATATATTTCTTTTTTTAAAAATGGTTATACTGTATGTTCATGAAAGAAATAAAATGAATCCAGGGAAAAACCTTGTAAGTGACAGTACACAGAAGCTGACACTGTTTTGATGAAGAGCTAGTGAAGAGGTAGTGTAATTTTAGATAATTCTATATAGATCTCTGAGAGCATTTTTTGAAGTCTAAGCTACATATTAGCACTGAGTCACAAAGAAATGAAAAACTAGCAATTTCTTTCCCAACCTAAAATATATTTAGGCTTGGCAGATTTCAGTTTGTTTTATATATATATATATATATAATTTCAATGTTTACTTTTAAGCATTTTTTAAAAATTGTATAGATTTAAATTTTCACAGTTGAGCAAAATTCTAAGTTTTAAGCATTTTTTGAGTTTTCATTTATTTAAATTTCTGCAGTTGCTGGAAATTATGGGACTGGATCAGACAGCAATTGTTTAATGATATAGACATTGAGATTCAAAAAGTTAAAGCTTTATACTGTTAAAACTCAAATTGTCAATCACGTCACAATATATAAAGTAAATATCCTTAAATCAAACTCTAGTAAGTTCTCAGGTAGCATTTTTCTTACTTTGCCTATCTGTACATTTCAGTTATTATAATGGAAATATTTTTGTGTGAAATC
This sequence comes from Chelonia mydas, assembly GCF_015237465.2. Lineage (NCBI taxonomy): Eukaryota > Metazoa > Chordata > Testudines > Cheloniidae > Chelonia > Chelonia mydas. The sequence continues at coordinate 27,692,439 of NC_057854.1, forward strand.
AGTGTTTACTGACATCTACCAATGAAAATCTAATCCTTCCAAGCCTAAATATATTTATCAAAGAAAAGTTGTATTTGACTTTGATTCACTCTAAGAATTTGAAGTGTAATAATAATTTAAAGATAAAAAAGGGCATACCTTTTGAATGTATCCCTTGCAACTCTAATTTTTAGTCATTTATTGATATAGCATCTTTATAAAATATGTTTTAATCTCCTTTTCTAAGCATTATTATTTTCGCTATATGTCAACATTAGAGTCAGATAATTACTTTATAAAGCAAAATAAAGAATCATGTTTATTTGGAAATAATAAGGACATAGGACAGCAGCAGAACATTTTCTGTTCTCCAGGTGCTGGTTACCATCCCCACAAAAGACATGGATTCACACAAAGCCCTCCCCTCGACATAGCACTGTCTACACTGGGGTTAGGTCAGTATAACTACGTCGCTCAAGGGTATCCACACCCCTGAGCGACGCAGTTATACTGACATACAAATTTGTGTGTAGACCTGGGCTTAGATATTTTCCTTTAAGGGAATGAAGTAGTCTGCTTCTCAGTGACCACTGTTTATCGATCCCTGATGTACTCCCTGAGCTGTAACATTCAGACTTGCCAGTTCCAAGAGATGCCACTGAGTGTATGGAATAATCTTGGCCCTGACCAGGAGGTTGTGTGCCTTGCTAGTCTGTTCCCAGTAACTGCTCTTCCCCATCTGCTAGGTTACCTCTAGCTGCCAGTATACTAGGATGTGCCCAGTATATCGTCTACCAGGAGAACCAGGAGTTTGCATTTATTTTCAAGGTTTAAGACCATTTTTGTTCTTTGTTTTCAGTTCAAATGTACCTCTCTCTTTTCCTCTGCTGTTCAGTCTTTGTACATCCTTTTCCCTTTGAAATTGACCTGTAATCTTAAAAGCCTATTTGAGGATGCAGTAAGCCAGTAATGCAGCTCAAATTCTGAAGAGCACTAGAATAAATGGAGTTAGACATTCTGTTTTGGCCTGTATACCTCTAGTGCACAAACACAGTAACAAATGCCTGCAAATAAATCACTGTATGGGGCAGAGTTCATATAATAGGGAATTGTTATAATTAACTACAATTTTCATGGTGATTTGTAATCTTTAGTGCAATATATATGCTGAGCAATTGTACCTTAAATTCTCCTGTATTTTTTTGTTTGAAAAATCCATTTAAATTTAGAAAAAGGAGAAAAAATAAAGTTAAATTTATTGTCAACGCTGGTAACTGCATCTTTCATGGCTAAATTGAATCTTTTGAGATTATTCTTTATCATATACTATCCTAAAGTCAGGAATGTTTGGCAAACAGACACTAAGTGGAACTGATATTTGTTTAACTAGCATTCAGAATTAGCAAAAATAAGTCTTTTTAAAAAAAATCATGATTATTCAAATAATGTTTTTGTAAGAATTTGATGAAGTTAAGAGCCTAATAAAATCATGAGACAAAGTCATAGGCCCGTCCTGGATCCTGCAATTAGCTCCCAGGCAGGCAAATCGCTGCAGACTTCAGTGGGGTCCTATGTGGATGCAGGGGTCCACCTACACAGAGCCAATGGCAGGATCAGGACCGTAGTTTGGAATGGCACTGTGTATACATTTCCATACAGTTGTCAATGTACCTGAGTCCTGACCTAGAGTACTGCTGCTCTTCCAGTACTGGGGTCTTCTGTCACTACCGATTTGTCAAATCTTTTTTGAGCACGTGTGCATCAAGTTCTAGTACGCTTCATCCAACTGTTTCTTATCTTAGTGTCTCAGGACTTTTAGTCGCCAATACTTTTGACCTGAAGAGTTTGGTTTTCCTGCTTTGGTACACCACATGGCACCACTCACTACACCTGGCTGCACCACCAAAATGTGTATTGGTTTTGTGATGTGAATAGAGATGATAGTGAGATCACTTAACATGTATTTCGCTTATAGCTTACATTAGAAATTGAATCCAGTTCTCTGGTGATGAAAGTCTAGTATGTGAATCCACTGCTCTCTCCAGGCACCTCTTTCATCATATTTTCATTCTGAATATAAGAATCACATACTGCAAGTTTGGTAGATGCATAATATATGCTGTCTAAACTTCACTCTCTTTACATATTTTACATATGAATTCTTTTTAATTGCTACAGTCTTTTATTTTTCTCCATTACTGCTATATTTTTTCATACAGCTGTAACATTTATCCTGTCATCTTGTTTTTAGTATATAGACAAAAAGAGTGAGGCTATCAAAAATATCCTGAATCAAGGTGAATTCTACCTGGTTGTAGATTCACTAACAAATCTAAACATATGGCTTTATTATGGAAAAGTCTGCCAAGATAAACAATTCTGGTCTGAACATAAAGCAAACTCTCTCTCTTTCTCTGCCCCCTTCGATAAGTTCTTACATCACACGCCTCGCCATGAAAGTTGAGTGCCTGTGTTCCAGGGATTCATTTGTGTTAAAGCCATGAAAAACTCCGATATCTTTTGATTCTTTTATATAAATATTCTTACTGTAAAAACCAAGGGAATAAAAGTTGAGAAAACCTATAATATATATATGACAACCAACTGTTCCTCGACATTTTCTGGGAGGAATCAGCAGTTCCTTATGAGGGTTACCGTTGCTTAAAAAGAACTTTAAAAACAAACAAACAAACAAAAACCAAGCCTTTTTGTGAAAGAAAGTCAAAATAAGCATTCGTTTAATTAGTTTTACAGAGGAAGAAAATTATAGGAAAAAAGAGTTGAAGCTATAAAAACATTATGGTTTTAAATTAAATTCTCAATGAGAATTAGGTTGTTGATAAATTGAACAAAAGCAACTGACTGTGGTAGATTCAGAAAGCAATTTGTATACAGTTTATCAGAGTTAAATAGCTTTAGTACAAACACTATTGGTTTTTTTTATCCAACATATTTTGAAGAGAGAATTATTAATGCATTTTGAATTCAGTAATTTCAGAACCCTTTAGCTAGGAGTCAATACATCTTCACCTGGAAAAGGGACTTCATACTGTCCATTCATTTTCCAACAATGGAAGAGTCGCTTATAAAACCATTAAAACATAACCTTAAAATTAACATGATGAACCTACAAGGAATAATTAAGCTGACAGAAAACAAATGGACTTGTGAAAGGAAAGGACTTGGAATGCAAGCTTCAAAAATACCCACTAATGAATAATTATTTTAATGAGAGTGTATGATCCTGGAGTAGATCACATTAGCTAACATTAACATAATACAGTTGTTGGATGCTGATTACACATACACTTAGTTCCCATTTTAAATCTCTACTGAAACAAAGACTGAGTGGTCACATGTCCAGGTGCAGTGCCTTTACTTCCCTTTTCATAGGGGGAGACCTACCTGAGAGTACTGGAAAAGTCATGAAAGTTTCTTGGGAATGCTGTCTTTGGGGATAGAGTTTGTTGGTCTGAGTGATGTATTCAGTAGCCATTGTGCAGCCAAGTTGCATTCACTACCACAGAATGTGTGGGCAGGTTATCAGAAAATAACTCTTCCCACCCAGGTATTGGCCAAAGATGTCTCACTAGCCTATTGTTTTCTCTATGGTCCAGTGCAGACACTTATTATGAAACACTGCTCTGCTGAACACAGGGGATGCAGAGTCCCCCTGTACAATCTCAACAGATGGATGTACAAGATGTATGCCATAGAACATAACCATGTCTTTCTCCCAATTTATATCTGTCAGTGATATCAGATGAATCAGTGATGTCAAAATCTATAGACTTCCAGTGTCAATGAGTTAAAAAGGGATATTTGCATCTACCCCTGGAGGGCCAAAATTAAGTGAACCAAAATCTTGGAGAGGGAGAAAATTTACAGTCATTTGAGTGACCAAATGACTTGATGTGATCCTTCAGGAAGGAAGGTGTTTCCTTGGCTGATATGGAGTTCTTGGAATCGTTGTGGATAATTCTCTGTAAACATCTGCTCTATGTGCAGTGGCAGTCAAAAAAAGCTAACATAATGTTAGGAACCATTAAGAAAGAGAAAGATAAGACAGTAAATGTCATAATGCCACTGCATAAATCCATGGTATGCCCACATCTTGAATACTATGTACAGTTCTGGCCACCCCATCTCAAAAAAAGACATTTTAGAAATGGGAAAGCTTCAGAGAAGGGCAACAAAAATGATTTAAGTGTATGGAACATGCTCCATATGAGAAGAGATTAAAAAGACTGGGACTTTTCAGCTTGGAAAAGAAATGATTGAGGAGGGGTATGACAGAGATCTATAAAATCATGAATGGTGTAGAGAAAGTCAATAAAGAAGTATTATTTACCCCTTCACATAACACAAGAACCAAGGGTCTCCCAATGAAATTAACAGGCAGCAGGTTTAAAACAAACCAAAGGGAAGTACTTCACCCAACGCACAGTCAAGCTGTGCAACTCGTTGCCAGGAGATGTTGTGAAGTCTAAAACTATACTGGATTCAAAAAAAGAGTTAGATACGTCCTTGGAAGATAGGCTCATCAATGGCTATTAGCCAAAATTGTCATGGATGCAACCCTATGCTCTGGGTGTTCTCTAAGCCTCTGACTTCCACTGACTGGACAATGGGATGGATCACTTTATAATTGCTCTGTTCTGTTCATTCTCTTTGAAGGAATTGGCATTGGCCACTGCTGAAAAACAGGTCACTGGGATAGAGGGACCATTGATCTGACCCAGTATGGCCATTTTTATGTTCTTATGACAGCAGAAGCAATTTTTGTCCAACCAAAAATACAATTACAAAACCAAAATATTTAATAATTAATAACAGGTGGCAAATTTACTCACTGACCAGAAATACTAACTGACCAGATTTAAGCAGTCATTGCCCTAAATAATTGCTCAAGGAGTAACCATGTTAATTTGAAATTGTCAAGAAATAGGCAATTGATATGGTTAAACATCCACTAATAGTTATATATTAGTAAAAGTTTGAGCTAGCTATTAGGTGGTTGGTGGTATTTTAATGTACTCAACTGAAGTTCTTTATTATTTAATCCCAATTTTTTTAAAGAGATGTATGGTTTTATTTAACTTTGGTACATAGTTTTTAGAGAAATCAGCATTTCCCATATTAATAAATGGTTTTATTTGGTTATGTGATTTTTTTGTGTTTGTGTGTGTGTACACACATTCTGAGATTGTTGCATAAATATGTCATGGAAGCTTGTTATGCTAAACAAATGTGATTTAGAATCACTGAGGGACAATAAGTGAGAGGCAATAAAAAGGAGCCATTTTTCCGACTATGACCACTATAGCCAATGGAAGAAAACTAGAAGAAAAACTGATGAAACTATAAAAATATGGTATTGTATATTGTATGCAGTTAGCCGCATGCCCAACTCATATTATTATCAGGATGATACCTATAGAATTAAATTCTTAATTATTTTAAACTTACTTTAAAATATCATGCTGTTACCTCCAAATTTTGTTTGTAGAACACTAAGCATCTATTTTGTCTCACTTAAAATATGCCACATAGAAAATATGTTGGATTTACAAATAATTAAATCAAAGATTTAACATATATTAATATTGTCAGTATTTCCCTTCCAGTCTTAGGTCAGCTCTAACATAGAACCTGCTGCAAGATTAGGGCCTTGTTGATAGTTAAGGAAAAAAAAAAAAATTAGTGAACATTAGCTAATTGGGTATTGTTATGTCTTTTCCAGTGCTTTGGAGAACGTAAGGCACAATTTTGCTTGCAGTGCTTCTGTACAGTATTTTTGACTACAGTGTGTTTGATTTTGTGTAACTGGAAGAAGAATTTGGACCTGAGGGTGAGATTTTCAAAAGTACCTCAGGAAGTTAGGGTCGTGACTCCCGTTGAAAATCCCTTATGCATTTTCAAATATTGTACTGTGAATGCCTAATTAAAGGCAACTTTATCCCTCTATATGTAAATTTAAGCAAAGTTCCGATTAGGGTATGATTTTTTTCTCTCTAACACTTAATATTCAGTAGCCTACTCTTCTGAATAGGCAAAAAAATATTCTTCACATACATAATACTTCACATAAAATAATACTACTGGTAAATTCCCAAAAATGAAGACATTTGTAAATTGACTGTAAATGCTACCTAAATTTAAGGTAATAAATTATGGCACTAAATAGATTTCAGGATCACCACACCTAAGGAATTAACATGGCTTTTAATTAATATATTGTTGACTGTCCAGTTGTGGGAGATATAAAGCCTAAGAATTAGGACTGTGAAGTGATTAAAAAAATTAATTGCAATGAATCACACTATTAAACAATAATAGAATACCATTTATTTAAATATTTCTACATTTTCAAATATATTGATTTCAATTACAACACAGAATACAAAGTGTATGGTGCTCACTTTATATTTATTTTTGATTACAAATATTTCCACTATAAAAAAACAAAAGAAATATTATTTTCAATTCAGTTAATATAAGTACTGTAGTGCAATCTCTTTATCATGAAAGTTGAACTTAGAAATGTCAAATTATGTACAAAAAAAAAAACTGCATTCAAAAATAAAACAATGTAAAACTTTAGAGCCTACAAGTCCACTCAGTCTTACTTCAGCCAATCACTCAAACAAGTTTGGTTTCATTTGCAGGAGATAACGGTGCCCACTTCTTCTTTACAATGCCACCTAAAGATTCATATGTCCCTTCATGCTTCAACCACCATTCCAGAGGATATTCATCCATGCTGATGATGGGTTCTGCTCTATAACAATCCAAAGCAGAGCAGACCGATGCATGTTCATATTCATCATCTGAGTCAGCTGCCACCAGCAGAAGTTTGATTTTCTTTTTTGGTGGTTCGGGTTCCGTAGTTTCCGCATCTGAGTGTTGCTCTTTTCAGACTTCTGAAAGCATGCTCCACACCTCATCCGTCTCAGATTTTGGATGGCACTTCAAAGTCTTATACCTTGGGTTGAGTGCTGTTGCTATTTTTAGAATTCTCACATTGGTACCTCCTTTGCGTTTTGTCAAATCTGCTGTGAATGTGTTCTTAAAATGTACATGTGCTCGGTCATCATCTGAGACTGCTATAACATGAAATATATGGCAGAATAAGTGGCTAAGGGAGTGGCTAAGTCATTATGCAAGGTAGCCTGTCTCCCCTTGTTTTTTTCCCTGCAAAACCCCCCCCAAGACGTTCTGGTTAAACTTGGATTATTGCTGTGCACATTGTAAGATGAGCTGTTGCCAGCAGGAGAATGAGTTTGTGTGTGTGGTTTTTGGAAAAAGGGGGGTGTGGGGGGGGGTGAGAAAACCTGGATTAGTGCTGGAGGTGACCCACCTTGATTATCATGCGCATTATAAAGAGGGGTTTCAAAGGGGGATGGGCTGTTGCCAGCAGGAGAGTGAATTTGTATGTGTGTGTGGGGGGGGGGAAAGGGTGAGAAAACCTGGATTTGTGCTGGAAATGGCTCTACTTGAGGATCACTTTAGATAAGCTGTTGCCAGCGGGGGAGTGAGGTGGGAGGAAGTTTTGTTTCATGGTCTCTGTGTGTATATAATGTCTTCTGCAGTTTCCACGATATGCTATGCATCCGATGAAGTGAGCTGTAGCTCACGAAAGCTCATGCTCAAATAAACCGGTTAGTCTCTAAGGTGCCACAAGTACTCCTTTTCTTTTTACGAATACAGACTAACACGGCTGTTACTCTGAAATATGGCAGAATGCGGGTAAAACAGAGCAGGGGATGTACAATTCTCCCCCAAGGAGTTCAGTCACAATTAACTCACTATTCTTTTAATGAGCATCATCAGCATAGAAGCATGTCCTCCGGAATGTTTAGCATGTCTGGCACTTATGTACCTTGCGACGCCGGCTACAAAAGTGCCATGCGAACGCCTATTCTCACTTTCAGGTGACATTGTAAACAAGAAGTAGGCAGCAGTGTCTCCCATAAATGTAAACAAACTTGTTTGTCTTAGCGACTGGCTGAAGAAGAAGTAGGACTGAGTGGACTTGTAGGCTTTAAAGTTTTACATAGTTTTGTTTTTGAGTGCAGTTATGTAACAAAAAAAATCTATATTTGTAAGTTACACTTTCACGATAGAGATTGCACTAGAATACTTGTATGAGGTGAATTGGAAAATACCATTTCTTTTGTTTATCATTTTTACAGTGCAAATATTTGTAGTAAAAATTATAATACAAAGTGAGCAGTGTACACTTTGTATTCTGTGTTGTAACTGAAATCAATATATTTGAAAATGTAGAAAAACATCTAAAAATATTTAATACATTTCAATCGGTAATCTATTTAACAGTGCTATTAAAACTGTGATTAATCATGATTAATTGTTTTTTAATCACGATTAATTTTTATGAGTTAACTGCGATTAATTGACAGCCCTAGTTTGGACTAATATAGTCTCTCTGCCTCCCTTTTGTACCTTTTAACACCAACATTTGTTATTATAGGTTATTGTGACATCTTATGAACTTCCACTTTGAAAATGTAGAAAAACATAAAAAAATATTTAATAAATTTCAGTTGGTATTCTCTCATTTAACAGTGTGATTAATCACGATTAATTTTTTTAATCACAGTTAATTTTTTGATTTAATCGTGTGAGTTAACTGTGAGTAATCGACAGCCCTTCTAAGAATGTTTGTTAAATTAGTGGTTCATGGTTTAAAATGTAAGATTTTGGTAATTTTGTTTAGTGCTCCCACAAAACACAAGATATAAATTTAGTGCCTTAAGGTATTGAATTTAGGAGACTAAATACTAATAAAAATGTGAATTGCTCTAAATGCTGAGGTCTTCTAATACCTTAAACTCTTCAGTGGAGTTAAGTCAGAAGAGAAAGCTAGTTAGCAAAATGAAAAAGAACTACCATCCTTATTAAGTCCATCCTGATTCTCTTCTGGGGAGAGTAATATTTGTTTGTCTCTTGATGTAAACTGTTCTAGCTTGTTAACTTTGTTAACAGGTGAAGATTATGAAGTGACCTGGTAATTTTCCTTCTAAAGATAGAGAAAAAGGGTGAGAGCAAAGTACATTTTCCTGCATTGTAAGTATACTGTAACCCACATTTTCAGGCTGTCCTTATCAATTTAACTAGTCACCATTGAGCTAAAATTAAACAGAAATTGAAAAGACACTAATGCACAGGGTGAACTAATTTTGTCTAAGAGCAGTCAACATTCCCCTGCACTGTACTTTCTCATAATCCTTGCTTTAGGAGATAAACATTTTGAGTGTTTCATTGAGGGTTACTATACCGGGGTTTAATGTAATTACGACTCAAGCCACAGTGATATTACAGAATGAAACAATAGCAAACAACATGCGGGTGGAATGTGTTTAAAAATATTTAAGCTCTAACCTTATGTTCATGCCAAAAAGAATAAATAACATTGAGAGTATACATCTACCTATTAGTGTGTGAGGTTTAGAAGATTAATTCATAGTCACAAAAATAATTTCTGAAGGCACAGAATATTGTTGAAGATTTTCTGTGGATCAAATGAATATATAATTTGAGCTGAAATGGTCCTTCCATTTAGAAAAAATTTTTTTTACATTGGCAATACATTTGCAAGGGGTATCCTAGAGGTTACTGCTATATTGAGAAGGACTCTGACCCTATAAACACTGCCTATCCTGCAAAGACTTATCTATATACTCTGAGGACCACATTGAAACACAGAATAAAAAGACAGTCCCTGTCCCAAGGAGCTTACAAATGAAGTTGTCCCACTGAAGTCAATGGGAATAATCACATTGCATAATGATAAACATATGTGGAAGTCTTTGCAGGATTGGAACCTGTAAGTGTGTGCTCATGTCAGTAAAATCACACATACTTAAAAAGTTTGCAGGATAAGGGCCCGATATGTAAAAAACCAATAGCACCACTATAACCATAACAGTAAACGTAATCTGGGGCTGGTTTTGTTCAACATCTTTATTAATGATCTGGACAATTGGGATAGATTGCACCCTCAGCAAGTTTGTGGATGACACTAAGCTGGAGGGAGAGGTAGATATGCTGAAGGGTAGGGATAGGGTCCAGAGTGATCTACACAAATTGGAGGATTGGGCCAAAAGCAATCTGATGAGGTTCAACAAGGACAAGTGCAGAGTCCTGCACTTTGGACGGAAGAATCCCATGTACCGCTACAGGCTGGGGACCGACTGGCTAAGCAGCAGTTCTGCAGAAAAGGACCTAGGGATTACAGTGGATGAGAAGCTGAATATGAGTCAGCAGTGTGCCCTTGTTGCCAAGAAGACTAAAAGCATATTGTGCTGCATTAGTAGGAGCATTTCTGGCAGATAGAGGGAAGTGATTATTCCCCTCTATTCGGCACTGGTGAGGCGACATCTGGAGTATTGCGTCCCCCCACTACAGAAAGGATGTGGACAAATTGGAGAGAGTCCAGCAGAGGGCAACAAAAATGATCAGGGGGCTGGGCCACATGACTTACGAGGAGAGGCTGAGGGAACTGGGATTGTTTAGTCTGCAGAAGAGAAGAGTGAGGGAGGATTTGATAGCAGCCTTCAACTACCTGAAGGAGGGTTCCAAAGAGGATGGAGCTCAGCCATTCTCAGTGGTGGCAGATGACAGAACAAGGAGCAGTTATCTCAAGTTACTGTGTGGGGAGGTCTAGGATGGATATTAGGAAACAGTATTTCACTAGGAGGATGGTGAAGCACTGGAATGGGTTACCTAGGGAGGTGGTGGAATCTCCATCTTTGAGGTTTTTAAGGCCCGGCTTGACAAATCCCTGGCTGAGACGATTTAGTTGGTGTTGGTCATGCTTTGAGCAGGGGGTTGGACTAGGTGACCTCCTGAGGTCTCTTCCAACGCTAATCTTCTATTATTCTAATTGTTACAATATTCCATGTATATTTAATTCAATATAAATACTCAAATAAATAAATAAATGAATTTAATAAAAGGACCTCAAAAAGTTGGAAATCAGTGGAGCTATTCAAGGTAAGAAAACTTACTCACATTTAACTAGTTGCATGATTGGGGTCATAGGATACTAAATGAAAAAAATGTGATAAATGTATTTCAGAGTGACATTAAACTGTTATGTAGTAATTTGTTATGTCAACCATGGATTTGAAATGATTCTGTGTATCAAGCATTTGTTCAGATATAATGACATCTCTTGAACCAATCAGTTGCTATTGCCAGTGGCACTTAGCTCATGTTAGCATTCTGTGGAGCCATCAAATGATTCACTACTTTCATCAAGTGGATTAATCTGTGACATGCAAAATTAAAAAAAAAATAGTTCCACATTTCTCAAAGCTGTGTTCTAAAAGTAAGAGTCCATTTTCATAGCAGGATTTTTCCACTGAGTAGGTGACCTTGATATTCATAGGCTCCCTCATCATTCATTCCAGATGCATAGCTCTCAGAGTACACAACAATGAGGCATGTTGTAGAGAGATGATGGAAAGACGGTACACTCATACTGCCATGCTTGTGGGCTGGAAACATCTGGATTCTTATTTAATTTTTGGGTGACTCTCCCATGGAAATTTGAACTTCTGGAACTGCATGCCAGATAATTGTAAAGCAATTGCTATCAGCCAGAGCTGTGACATGATTATTAGAAGGTAAAATATTACTTCTGGAAATAAATCAATGAACCCACTGTTATTTTCTGTTTGGAACTCATGATGATGATGATGATAAGTGAAAAATAATAATAATAAACATTGTTTTTGTTATGTACCACTGGTATGCTCATCTTTTTGGAGATACTGGGAAAAATTCTAACCCAGCTGAGGTCAATGGCAAAACTCCCAATGACTTCAGTGGAGCTGGAATGTCAATCTGTAACTACACCTTCCAGCGAAATCTTTGGTTCCTTATTATCAGCCTTTTAGTTTGGGGTGTAATGTGTTTTTTTGTTTAGTTTTGCATTTTTTTTGTAACTTTTGATATGAGTAAATTTGCTTTAGTCTTACTGTATTTTATTGCATATTTTTATGCTGGTGTCTCTCTCAAGAAGAAAGGCTTTATTCTGCCAGTTTTTTGCAGTGTTGATTTCTCTGGAATTCTGATTTAGAGAAAAATGAGGAGCCAGATATTTTTCGCTTGATGGTAATGAGATGGGCTTTGACTAAATAGTTGCTAATAGCAGATGTTGAGTACTGTAAGTTTTAATCACAGAGCTGAAGTATGATGAGTTCCTGACATTTTGAAAAGATATTAGAACAAACTCTCAGCTGATTAGTTTTAGTGTATAAGAGCAATGTATAACGTACTTGTGCAATTGAAGCAAACTTACCAATTGCTACATATACAGATTTGGTGCTGAGAAGATTATGCTGCGCTCTTTAAATTACTATTCCTTCAAGCCCCCCAGCACAACTAGGGAATTCCAGAAGGGATTGTACATTTCACAGGTCATTGGCACAGAGAGAGAAAGTGAGAATGACTCTCTAGGCCAGTGCTTAGTGTACTCCCCTGCAAGTGTGGGAGGGGGTGCTTGGGTTCCAGTGCCAGTTCCAATTACTATTTAATTATTTATACAAAGTGGAACAGCTTCAACAGGAGAGAAGGAGATAGCCCTGAGTTAGAATAGGAAATAGCTTGGTTGTTAGGGCACTGACTTGTGAACGGGCACAACTGGGCTCAAGTCCCTGCAGATTAATATCTGATATGTCCTTTATTTGAGGACTGTATATCAAAATGATTTTTGAAAAGGGAGATGGAATAGGAGCATGGATTGATACCTTGGTCTCCCACGTCCCAGGCGAGTGTGCTAACCACTGGGCTAATGGTTGTAAGTGTGACAGTGCACCCACCGCCTCTGTTTTTGTGCCTGAGACCCAGTTTTGCGCCTCACGCCCATAATATCAAAATGTTTAATTCCGATAATATCTAAATGATTTATTTTGATGTTTCCATTTTTTTTCCTTTTGATCAAAACAATTAGCTGAGCTGTACTGAATTCCCAGAATGTTTCAGTTGGTGCTGTTCCCTTTTTTGGGGAAAAAAGTTTTGGCTGAAAAATTTTGACCTGTGCTAGTTAACACAACTTTTCAAAAACTGTCCCCACTTTTATAGTGGCACCAAGAAGGAATTGGTGCCTTACTCAGTTCAACACAGTGAAATGTGAGATTGTTTAAATGTTGATATTATTATGCCCATATAACATTTGCCTTTTTTCTTTTTAAAATCTTTTTTTTAAAAAAAGAGGGGGGAAAATAAAAAAGAAGCCTACATAAGTATGCACAGTTAAGTTCCAAAAGACTAAAGAAATATAAACTACATTCAACAATGCAGTGCGCATTTGACAATGCAGCTGACAGTAAAGCCCCTATAAATTGTGTATTATACAGGAATTTTTGGCTACATTGGTAATCTTGTATGTTCAACAACATAAATTAAGATATATCAGCAAAAAAAATGGGGAAATATTCTATAAGTGTATATAGCAAAATTAATGTTACTGCTGGTAGTTTTTTCCTTTGTGTGTTATTTTGGCCTGCCATACTAGGAATTCTGTTATAATGCCTTTGACAGCCTGTCTGAGTCGGTGTCATGCTTTTGCCATCTCTGAACAAGCTCTTGGGTCAATATCTGGCCCAGAGTATTTATTCCTGAACTTACTCACCTGGGTTCTGATTCAGAAAGGTTACTTAAATATGTGCTTAACATTAAGCATATACTTAAGTCCCATTAATTTAGTGTGCTTTCCTGAACAGTACTGCTTTCCTAAATTGGAGCTCTGTTACTGTAGGAAGCACTTAATTTTTGCATTTCTTGATTTAAAAATAAATAAATAAGATATGCAGCTGTGATCAAGAATCAGTGAATAATTTGTGAGTTTGTGAGGATAGATGAGAAACATTTGACTGATGGCTCTTTTCTATCTTATAAAATTATTAATTCCATTCTGTTATTATGATCAAAGTTTATTATTTAAGGTCTGTCAGTCTAGTAATTTCCAGTATACAATCAAACTTCTGCGTAATAGTGTAGCAGCCTCCAAGTGGATAGTTTCAAAGCAGCAGTGTTGTAAGAAAGCTGAATTGAAAGAATAAACAACAACTAAACCCCCAAATGATGTCACTGTTTCAGCCACTCACAAGACACTGTCAACTTGATTTTAAAAAATTGACTACTGTAATTTTTGATAATGCATTGTTAAGCAGCATATCCTTTGTGTGTATGTTTTGTTTTGATTTCTTAATTTGTTAAAAACAATGGTTTTCTACTCCTTGTTGGCATTTATGAGTCTGTTAATCAGGAGAGATGATGATTCTGTAAAGCAGCTATGAAATTGGCTCTGTATAAAGGGATAAATCCTGACCCTTTTGAAGTCCATGGGAGTTTTGCAGTTGTCTTTAGTGGAACCAGTATCGCACCCAAAGTGTTATCAAATGCACAAGACAGAGGAACTGGGGGTGATAGAGAAACATATGTTTTTCTTGTTAACTTTTTTCAGTTCCTGTCATTTTAGGTCGCCATCTGTCTTCTGAATGCAGGATCATGTCCTTAGGTGTTGTTCCTATCCCTATATCCCCAATCTAACAAAACAGTTAAGCAAATGCTTAACCTCAAACACGTGCTTGAGTCCATCCCTATTCAGTGTAGCCTTTAAGCGTGTACTCAGGACCCATTGATTAGGGTAATTCTTAAATATTGTGCTGAATAGAGTTCGACATAAGCATGTTCTAAAAGTTTAATGTGTGAGCAAGTATCAGGGCCTATAGTAGCTGCGAATTTTAAAGATAGAAATGTAATTTTGAAAAATATATATATAAGCCTTTTTCCTTCCAAATTGAACAAGCTCAGTTTCAGATGCATTCATATTTAGATTAACTTAATGAAAGACCACCCATTTTGTGACACTATGGGGATGGGGTTGGGAGGTAGAGAATACCTTCATATTTTGTCTGCCCAGCTTGACAAGCACAATAGCTGCTGCTCCCAGATGGCTTATGTCAGTTCGCAAGAGGAAGATTGTAGACTTTGTATTGAAACACACAATAAAATAATTTATTGTCAAAAACTGAAAAACTGGTGTGGATGCTTTAGACATCAGTTTGCAATTAAATACCATACTAATTTGAGATGTTCATTTGTGAAAGGTGGAGCCTCACCTGGACTTTGATTACTTGTGATTATGGTAATTCCTACACTAATACAGATGTGTTGAGTTAGTTTCCCGGCCAGCATATGGAGATAGACATACATTAGGTGCTGCTTAGGCCTCAACCGGGGTACTGTGTCCAGTTCTGGGTGCCACATTTCAGGAAGGATGTGGACAAATTGGAGAGAGTCCAGAGAAGAGTGACAAAAATGATTAAGGGTCTAGAAAAAAATGACCTATGAGGGAAGATTGAAATAATTGGGTTTGTTTAGTCTGGAAAAGAGAAGACTGAGAGGAGACATGATAACAGTTTTCAAGTCTGTAAAAGGTTGATACAAGGAGGAGGAAGAAAAATTTGTTTTTCTTAACCCCTGAGAATAGGACAAAAAGCAATGCACATAAATTGCAGCAAGGGAGGATTAGGTTGGACATTAGGAAAAACTTCCTAACTGTGAGAGTGGTTAAGCACTGGAATAAATTGCCTAGGGAGGTTGGGAAATCTCCATCATTGGAGATTTTTAAAAGCACGTTAGACAAACATCTGTCAGGAATGGTCTAGATAATACTTGGTCCTGCCACGAGTGCAGGGGACTGGACTAGATGACCTCTTGAGGTCCATTCCAGTTCTATGATTCTGCATATAGTATTAGTGTATTCCTCTCAGTCTTACTTTTGCTACAACAGAGGAAATAATCCCAGTTGTCTTGATTTGGTTTTTAATATCAGATGTATTTCTGATTTTTTCTTGAATCAAGATTTTCAACACTCATTGCTTCTATCACCTCTCACTGGGGGTGGAATTAGGGGTGGGGGTGAAGACTTAAGAGATCATTTTCACATTGAAGAGAAGATTTGTTTACTGGCTCTTTGCCAGTTCTCCCATAAGGACCTTGGATCATCTGCCTAAGCAGATCCTGCTCCTATGGATTAATGAAGGAGTTTGGTACATTAATGCAGCTTTGATTGGTCCTGCTCTGAGAGAACCTGTGAGAGTTAGTTGTTTGTCTAGGTACACCACAAGAAGGACAGGAGACTTGTTATGGGTTTTAATCAGGCCACAACTTTATTGTATAGAAGTCTGGGACTACTCGGCAGATAAAGTGTACAGTGGAGACAAAACCATGCTTATTCAAATCAATTTTCCAGGGCTTCTACCAGCCCCCTTTCATTTCCATCCAGATCTCCCAGCTGACCCATGTCATGGACCTTACCATCCACCACCCTCATAAGAGGGTTAAGGAGGGCCATGAGAATGGGGGTTGGGGGGAGTGGCTTCCTGCCGTACCAATGAGAAGAGTCCCCAATCCCCTTCCCTGTTTTCTTCCTTTATCCAGTACCTCCTTTTAAGTCCTTTACCGGGCCATTTATCTGGTCACTGGCTGCCCTCCCTATGGAGTACCTGCACTGAACATCCGCCCAACCTTACAAATAAGTTGCAACATATGACCTACCACCTTTTCTTCTTACCAGAAAAGGTCCTCCCTCACACCCGCTATGGGGAAGGTGAAAAAAAACACACTCCACTGAAGCCAATTCAAGATTCCTTCCCAGCCCCCCTTTAAAAGGGGCAACTAGTGTAATGCCCACACCAGGTGCTAATTCAGCCTGCCATTCGCCTCCACTAGGGGAGGGAGGGTGGGTGCTGGCTTCCTCGCTGCGTGGAGCAAAGAGATTTGCCCCACACAGGTTTCGTACCTTTATGTACATTCCGGGGCGGGGAGGGGTGAGTCATTGCTGCAAAGCTGACCACCGAGCACTGTTTTTTACAGCAGTTTCTGACCTCCTTTCCTCCCCACCCCCCCACAAAGCAGAGCTGCCCTTCCTGGGTAGGCCCAGACATACTCTGCACCACCTTAGTTGTGGTGCAGTCATTAGCACCAAGGATAATTCTCCTTCATCCCTACATTTCAGATGGATCAAAGAAGAGGCTGAATGTTATGTGCCTCAGCAGTTATCCCCTCTTTGTTATGCTGCTAGAAATCTAGATCATGGTATTATATTGGCTTCACTTCTGATTTACACCTGTGTAAATGAGAGGAGAATATATACCACTGTCTTCTAAGCAACCAAACATAGGCTGTCAAGCTGTAAAGATGCCTCAGGTCCTTGGGGTCTGTAAGGCATTCTGTTGCTTCCAGTGCCTCTTTATAGAACCAGGTGCTCATACTTCAATTCACAGATCTGGAAGGATGTCTTATAACATAAAACGAGATTTGATGTAGTTCTGACTTTGAATGTTTCTAAGTAGTCCATACCCTGATGAGTTCCATGAGCAACATCTATAGAGTAGGCACATCGTCTGCTATTCAGAGTGGAAAATCCATTTCAAGTGAATGCATTTCTCTCATGAGTGTCTTCCAGATGCCATAATAAATTAACAAGGAACTCTTTGAACAGTCCATGCTCACCACAATCCTCATGGTGTTGTCAAAATACTGGCTACAGGGGATTCTTTTCTCAGCAAGACATTTTTAAGGAATGTCATATAGGAAATTAGCAGACCATTGGTGACTCAAGTTCAACCACGGTATAAATGAATTCAGTGGTTTAGGATAAGGTGACTGGCTTCAGAATAATAATTCTCTGACCCCTGAAAATCTCTGATGCTTCTTGGTCTGAGTCTAAAATATTGAGGAGTTGCCAGAAGATGAGAATCATTTTGCACTGTTAATTAGGACCCTATGTGCCCATCAAGGATGTGTAAAATCTCTTGTGTTCCATTCTTTGTGTGCCTGTTGTCAGGCCTTGTTGTTCTTATTTCATTATTTAGAGTCATGGGACCAGATCTTTGGGTTGCGTAAATAGAGCTATGCAGATTTACACCTGCTGAAGACCCGACACCTCAGTATTAGATTTGAACATGGGTAATTCTGATTTTGCTGCAATTACTAAGAAAAGAGGTTGTATTTAAAAAACATTGGAAGATCTTGGTATCATCTGGGTGGAGAACTTTTCTGCGATGTTATTGCTACTGAGTTTTTTCATGTTAAGATCATTCTGATTTAGCGTAGGTATTAGAGAAGAATAACAATCTAACTGTGAAATAGACTGTGATATTCCCAACAGATTTTTCACTCTAAGAGGTTAACAGACCTCTGTGTGTTGAGCCAGCTCATTGAAAGATATGTGCTGTTCCACCGTGGACTTCCAAGACGTTTAGCCCAGCAGAATCTGACATTAAAGAATTTCAGACCTATCTTAATGAATATCTTCTTGTCAGGAAAAGCTGTTTTCCCACAGTAAATGTATGAAAGTCAGTAGGTCTCAATGTGCTCCTCCATTTCAGGTCTGAAACCTCTATTTCCCAGAGAGTAAGACATTTTTCTTCTTAAAAGGATGGTTGGGAAAATTCAGTCATTGATTTTAGTATATACACCTTAGGCCCTCTCATTGGGAAGACTGCATTTTATCACATGTGTGCATTCATGCAAATATTTCAGGGTGGGGAGAACACTTCTTATTAGAGAAAAGAGTCTGCAGCATAATATATTTTTTCATGATGTTGGAAAGGGATGAGGCAACATGTAATAATACTACAGAGAATAGAAGGGAGAGGAGTTTTTCACAAAAGCCAAAGAGAAGAGAGAACCCAAATTGGGAGAGGGGGATGAGAGTTAACACAATACGAATCTTGAAATGGTAACGAGCAATACAGAATACAATCAGTCTTTCTCCCTGCTGTTTTATCTTTAAAACACATTGTATCTTAACTTGCTGAAAGACAGAAACCCTTACATCTGCTTTTACTATAAAGCATCTAAATACCAAAAAAAAAAAAAAAAAAAAGACCTTCAATGAAAGATTAGCCTCCAGGTTTAATTGGAAATATGACTATCTTTTTGTCAAGTTTCGTATTGTCAGTATGGCATCACTAGTATTGCCATTATGACATCATAAGGAGTGGCAGAATCATTGTTTAGTGGGATAAATATTAACGTTAGCTTTGCTGCTGTGTTTTCTGTCTCTTAGAGGTTTAAATCACACTCAAAGCATAATTTATGTAAGTATCTACTGTGACAGGGTCGGGCCAGATGGCTTTTGGAGAGTAATAGAAGGCAGATATATTAGCCCCAGGCTAAGTAGGTCCCCTTTCCCTGAGTAAGGTAACAGGGAAGGTTCCAGAACAATCAGGAACCTTCTGGAGACAATTAAGACAGGCTGATTAGAACACCTGCAGACAATCAAGAAGCTGCTAGAATCAACTAAGGAAGGCTAATCAGGGGACCTGGGTTTTAAAAAGGAGCTCACTTCAGTTTGTGGTGTGCGTGTGAGGAGCTGGGAGCAAGAGGCACTAGGAGCTGAGAGTGAGAACGCGGACTGTTGGAGGACTGAGGTGTACAAGCATTATCAGACACCAGGAGGAAGGCCCTATGGTGAGGATAAAGAAGGTGTTGGGAGGAGGCCATGGGGAAGTAGCCCAGGGAGTTGTAGCTGTCGCACAGCTGTTCCAGGAGGTACTCTAGACAGCTACATTCCACAGGGCCCTGGGCTGGAACCCGGAGTAGAGGGCGGGCCCGGGTTCCCCCCAGTCCTCCCAACTCCTGGTCAGACACAGGAGGAGTCGACCTGGACTGTGGGTTCAGAAAAACGGCCAAGCTGAGGGCTGCAGTGCAGCTCCAAGGCGAACAAATCCACCAATAAGTGTAAGACCCACCAAGGCAGAGCAAGAATTTTTGTCACACTACATATGCACAAACACAAACAGAACTTTAGCTATGAGGCCATTCACATTCAAATGACCATATACTATTTTATTAAAGTGATGTGTTTGTCCCTTCCCTGTTAAAATGACTTTTGAAAGAGGCATCCTGCTTAAAGATTACTTCTCTGGTAGGAACATATGGTAACATTTTGTATTCAAATAACCTAATCTTCTAAAGGAAATGAAGTATCCGAGCGTACTCATTAAGAAATAAATTAATTCATCATTTTTATATTCATCATCAATCACCACTCACTTGTGTCCAGTTTTCAGTTAAGATTCTCTTAACAAAAACATTTTCTTCCTTTACTGAGAAGATCGATGATGAATTTTCATATTGTTTCAAGTTTTGATGGTAGCTGAGCTGGCACAGCTTCCAGAGATCCAAATTCTGCTTGGATTTGTAATCTCATTGACATGGGTTGCATGGGTTGTAACTCTGGGCAGAATTTCATGCAGGATGTCCTGTTCTGGTAGTGTTAAGTATAGCTAAACTATACTGCAGGGCATACGAATGTGATCAAAGTAAGAAAGGTTATTTATTTTTCAAGCTGCATATTTATGTAATTAGAAAAAAAATCATTTCACTTCAAATTTTCACTAATCGTTATGAGTGGGTGTAAAGGTTACCATTAATTGAACTTAAGCTAAACTTTTAAATATCAAATACTTTTCATTTATATAAAAAGTATAAAGCTTTTTTCTCTAACCAATTTCTGAGAAAGCATCTCTCTCAGTAGATATAACCACTCTACTGGGGAGCCTTCTAAACAAGAATAATAAAGAAAATAAAACACATGGTTTGTTTTTTCCTGAGAGTGTACAGGCTTGTTTTCTAACTTTTTTAAGGATTTGGATTAATATGTACTCAGTAAAAGGATTGACTAATATGTTGCTATCCATTTAAATTTCTGTTAAGAATAAGAATGCATGAAAATGATTAACCCAGCCTGCCACTCGTCTCTAGGTTCCTATAACATGAAGATGATCACAGTCTGCCATCATGCTGTTAAAATGATGCATAAGCCTACCAGCATTCTCAAATGATGGAGTATTATTACAGCCTCTTAAAAGTTGGGCACTGAGATAATTTGGCTGGTTTTGGAGGAAGAATGTACCATAACCCCTGTGGTTCAACTTTCATTGAATAAATATGGCATGCTGCTGTTTTTGTTCTCCTTGTGTACGGAAGAGCAATTAATGTGTCAAAAAAGAAACATCACAAAATGTTCTGAGTCTTTTCTTCAGCAAAAATTGTAAAACTACACTGAATCTGTTTTTAAAGTTATTGCCCAACACTTCAGGGCGATATATCCAAAACGTGAGTTGCAGTCTGTATCTCACACACTTTATTCAAAGCTATCCTAATCCTTCTATGAGTGTTATAACAACTAACAACATTATGGTACTTCTACATGTATATTAAATAAACTACCATTCTTTTAGCACTTTTACTCAAGATATAACCAGTACATACTGTATATGCTACAGAAATATCTTTATACAAAGTTTTTATTGCATATATCACGTTAATGTAGCTTTGGTGAGAGGGTTGCAAGTATTTGTTTAATTGACTATAACAAACTATAACAATAGGAGTTTAGAATGGTAAAAAAGAGGGGGGGATTTAGAGTTATTTGTGTCATTTTATATGTATATTTGTTTTGTATCCAGTTATTGGAGGAACCCTAGAAGACAGGGTGGCATTACATGCTACGTACTGAGAATGTTATCATCTATATGTATTGGGTTGTTTTAAAAGTGCTCTTATGCCTTAGATATAAGATCAGTATAAATGCTTGAAAGAGAGATGAGATTACAAGCATAACTTTAGAGCTGGGCAAAACACTTAAAAAACCAGGAGGAACACAAAAATACAAATATTTTTGGTAAAAAATTGAAAAAAACCCCACCCTAAAATGAGCAGGTATTCCTACAGTGTGCTACTGGGAAGTACGGATGGTTTCACTAATAATAATATATAATACTTATGATACTTAGCATTTATATTGCAGATTCTCTATGTACATTTTAAAGAGATAGGCTTATTCAAACTATTGATGTGGAATTTGAACTAAGCATTCTTCCAGGTATTTACAGACAGTTGAAAAATATCCCCATTGTGTTATGATTTGGGTACTTCATAATCCCTTAGGATAGCACTCTGTGCTTCCTGCACTGCACCCAACTTGCTCTAGAGGGTTGACTTGCTCCCTTGGGGGCACCAGAAGAGGTTACGATTTTGCAGTGGGTGTCAGATAGAGACCACTCTAAAAGCCAGGAGCAACTTACTCCCTTATAATTAACTCTACTTTCTTGTGTTAATTTTTGGACATATTACAGGGTACTAGAGGTAAGCAGATAAGATTTGCTCTTGTCTGGGAGATATGTAGTAATGAGTTATGTGCACATTTTTATTTTATGTATGTATATTATTTTCCCTACAAGGTACTCTATGCATCACGGTGCTGGTATTTTGGCTACTCTATTTGTCCAGTATTCGATTCTCCTGAGTAAATGAACCCACTAGCATCCTGATGAGTTTTTGCAGATGAACTACTTCTGTCTGGGTTTCCAGTGTGCACAGGAAGAAGTTCAGCACCCACTAACGTGGGAAAGAATCCTGCTGTCCTATTACAGGGACATGCAGTAGGCTGTGTAAAATAGAGTTCCATTCTTTCTGTTGGCTGTAGTAAACATCCCCCATATTACAAGCATTGTAAGGCTTGATGCCTGACGGTTACATGTTTCCAAAGTGTTGTCAATTGTCAGTTGTAGGAATTAGTAACAGCCTTGTTTCAAACCAGAAAAATTACCCCTTTCTGTTCCTTTTTGGGGGGGAGGGAGATCACAATTAACAACTTCCTGAAAGTGTCTAGCTCTATGGAAAAAAAAACAGTTTTATATAATGGGTCTAGTAGAGTCCCTTCTTGCCACCCCAGTGTCTACTTTTTGCAAGAGGTAGCCTGTACTGGCATAAACAATGGGAAAGCAGGTTCGTTAGGATGTTCTAATAAATGCATATTGCTAATGTACATGTATGTTTTCAACCATAGCAATAATTTCTCCAGTTTATGTTTCTGACAATGATTTGGAAACTCGGACAAACTCACTCTAACATAAAATCAATACAAAGCAGCTTTCTGTATTGTGAAATACAAGGGCAAGGTTTCTTTGTGCTCTAAATGGGAATGAACAATGATTTGCTTCTTTATGTGGATGCTTGTGTTTATATTGTCTAGACCAGACTCAACTTGCCAATATCAATATGTTAATTGAAAGTTAAGTGATAATGGATGAGGAGGAAGGATATTTCTATGGCAGTACAATTTCTGCAGAACATTAGTGCATTAGTAGTCCGTTCTTTGAGATCTGAACTTAGTTAAGCCAATTCACAGATCAGACGCTTAGTTTATATAGTGCATTATTATTAGTGTACATGGGTACAATACATGATGTAAAGTTGAAAATTACATGCATTTACAAACTTACACTTTATAGCAAGGTTATAAGAGGACACAAACTGCAACTATAAAATGTTGTCCACGTTTTAAAATGCCAACTATTGAGCATATCCGGTTTAGGGGGAGCATACACAATAAAGTTCATGTGGAAATTGGGGTTTGCATACCTTAGTTGTGTGCCCCCATCTTTGAAAATGTGTTCCTTCAATAAAACAATTTCACGGTACATTAAGAGCTCAAATGGAGGTGTCATTTCACCTCAACCATTGTTTGTATTTGTTTGTATTTTGTACTTTATTCCTATTATTGTCAATTTTAACTGTAGAAGCCCCAGGAGTCAGGAATAGGTGTTTTGAAGAAATCAAAATATGTAAAACAATACAATTCCAGTTAATGGGAGCTCCATCTCTACACTAGAAAAGATGTGTTACCTCTATATGTTTAAAAAGTATATATTTAGTGCACTGACAGTAGGCATGTAAGTCCAAATTGTATGTGTTTTGAGGCTGTGATGTTTATATAATGTATTGGTTAAGGAGGAATGCCTTAGTGACATGTACAAAACAGTCCATCTTCAAGACCATGGCTTATCTTGCATTGTCACTGGACACACAAGATAAATATACCTTCGTCCTGAATGAGCATGTTTGTGTATAACAAGTACTATATTTTTAACTCAGCTTCTAGTTTTGATACATGTCCTGCACATTAGGCCTCCCCTTTGATTTTGCTTGAGTGCTGTTCTGAGATCCATTAGTTCTGCTTAAGGTGATTTGAATAACACTGAAAATTCCCATAGAAATGCCATAGCTTTGTACCTATTAAGGAATGCAGAATATCTTCCTCTTACTCCAGCTCTCAGTCTCAGAAAGATCACCAGGCAGTTTAATCAGGTGGATAGCAATTACTTTACTTTCTTGTAGTGCTAATTTAAATTGTAACAGCCCTCTCTGTGTCAAAATTACATACAGTTCTAATCTGTAAGAGGGGAAATCCTGTCCCTGCCTCTGGTGCCTGCAGGGTTCCTTGGCACTGGAACTGCTACCGTTCCTCTGTGCACAGGATTGGGTGGGGCTGGGGGAGGGGGCTGTTATTATGAGATATGATGTGGACTGCCCTGAGGCAGGGATAGAAATCCAAGGCTTCACAGATTCTCCTCCATTCCCTAGTCAAGAGTCCATTATGGCTGTGGCTACAGAGCATCTGTACAGCCCCTCCTTGTCTTCAGTACCCAGCATAGGTATTCTGGTTTTGCAGTAGGAAAGGATTTGCTTCTCAATTCTTAGATGATAATGATTGTCTGGCTATACTAAAAGAAGGACAGGAGACATTTGACATATGTTTAATCAGGCCGCAACTTTATTTTTAGATGTCTGGGACTACCCGGCAGATAAAAGTGTACAGTGCAGGTAACCCCATGTTTTCTGTAATTATCTGGGAGCTTTTACCAGCTTCCCCTGTTTTTCCATCCAAGTCCCTACAGCAAATTTATTGCCGGGACCTTACCATCCACCCCCTTCGTAGGAGTGCTAAGGTGGGCTTTAAGAATGTGGGGTTGGCTCCCTGCTGTACCAATCATAGGAGTCCCCAACTATTCCTTTAATGAACACTGCTTTTATGTCCTTTTCCAAGCCATTTATCTGGTCACTGTATACCTTTCCTATGGAGTACCTGCACTGAACATCCGCCACAAGGAGGCACCAGCAGTTAGCTTGGCTGCCTCCCCCACAAACCCAGTTGGATTCCCAGACATCTTTTACTGCCCCCCCACTTCTAAATTGGCCAAAACAAATCGGCTCCCAGGCTTTACAGGGAAACTCCATCCTCCTTGAATAATGTGTTGCCCCAGAGTGACCAAATTGCTGAGCCCCTTAGGACCTAAGCGATTTGGCCACCCTCCTGTTAGAATCTGTCAGGCCTTGTCCACAGGGGTGGTGCTCCACGGCTCTCAGCCAGACCATGCGTGAATGCATGTCTGAAAACACGGATCTGCATCAAGTCCCTTCTTGTTCCGGGCAGTAATTGAACTCCTTTATACATTCCCAAGTAGTGTTATCTAATGTGTGCCACATCATGTCCATCACTGCTGACGGGCCCCTCAGTGCACACCAGTGGCATGAGTTGGTCCAATAACATGCTTCTCCTTCCATGCCAACACAGTCTTGCCCCATCCTGGACTCCGGTTGCCAACCCTTATGGTCACTAGGACAGCCACCTATGTGCATAAGAAAAACAATCCTGTGCCCACCAATCCACACCACCTTGTCCATGGCTGGGCTGCCCACATCTGGAATGGAATGACAGCACATTAACGGCAACTGACTACCCGAGGTTGCACACCATATTGTATGCTTCCCAATGCCAACCCGCAATTGTCAGAATTGTTTGCTCCCCTGTACTCTGCTGCATCACCACTGTTGTGGCCCCTGATTGCGAATGACCAACCAATCCTTGAGTGAAGAGTGCTGTGTGGATATGGATAGCTCTTTAGCCCCACTGACAAATGTAACAGCTGGGAGGCGATTTCAAGATTGTAGAGGATGCCAATTGACAGTTGCCCGTGACCCCATGTTCTGCAGCATCTGCTGCTCTGTAGTGGGCCTTTCATTGAGCAGCCTTTATGCTTCTGTAATTACATGAATTTGTTAAGACTTGTCCCATAGCTCTGCCATCTGAAAGGAGGCAGTAGATCTCTATGCTACATCAGTAACCATCCTACCCCGCAAGTTCTATGTAGCTACCAGAATTTACTCAAGTTCTTGGCTGTCTCCTGGTGCCAGCTTCTGAAACCTGTTATGCAAAAGTGAGGCAAAGCATCTGCTATGCCAGTATAAACCCAGGAAAGGCAATAAAGTAATGGAGATTATCCTGGAGCCTATTTGAGGACCAAGCTGCAGAGATAAACCTGCAACTGTTGGTGGTACCCCACCTTCAATTGATTCCTGTAAAATCCCTCTGCCCCCCCTTTTTTTTAACCACTAAGCCCCAACCATGCCCATGACTTTTAATGTGTTTTGCTTGGCTGGACTTTACATACCCCATCCACACCCATGACCTGTAGTGATTTTGTGTAACTGTGTATTATTTATAATCCCTATGAATAGAATCCTAAACCCACAGGAATGTGCCTCTGTCTGCTTTGTAAAGGGACTGCCAAATGAGGAACCTTCACATCTCCAGCTGAACTGGAAATGGTGCCCTTGCCAACCTGTGTGTGGCACTTAATTTAACACCTATGCTGGTTCCCCTTGTGACTCAGACTGCTCTGTGTAAAAGGGAGGCTCCAGGCCCAGGGCTGTACCTTTTAAACCCTTGCATTCCTAGAGGATGAGTCAACGACCACGCTGGCCCTTTTGCAGCAGTTTTCATCTCCCCCTCCCCAAGACATAAAGCACTGTTTCCTTCTTTTGGTCATCCAACCAAACATCCCCCTGCTTAGAGGTGCAGGGCAGTCATTTGTGGGAACAGCTGCCCTGAAAAGCTGTTTCCAATTTTGCCTCCCTGGATCTTTTCTACTCATGTGCAAAGTTTTTCATGCTTCTTTGCCTCTGCCTTCTAGAGGGGAAACCTCAGAGTGTGAGGTGCTGAGCTGTGTTCTGAGTGTAAGCAGCTCTTGCTGGGGAAGAAAATAAGACATGAGCCTGAGGAAGGGGAGGAGGAAAGCTTCTTATGCCTAGTAACCAGTGGTGGCTGTAGGTGGGGCACTGTAACTGCATATCTGCATAACTGAAGATGAACTTCACCCCTTTCTGTACAAAACCTGAGAAAACAGGCTTTGGAAGAGGAATACCACAGGAATCATGGACTATGGTTCATCTTCCTCACCTGTGTTTAGGGCAAAAAAAGGATAATTTAAAATTTGTGGACACCAAATAATTTTCTTTTTAAAAATCATTAAAATATTTATTTGCAGTGTTGCAGCTGTGTTGACCCCACAATATAAGATAGACAAGGTAGATGAGGTCATATCTTTTATTGGACTAACTTCTGTTGGTAGAAAGGACAAGCTTTCAAGCTTCACAGAGCTCTGAAGAAGAGCTCTGTGAAGCTGAAAAGCTTGTCCCTTCCACCATTAGAAGTTGCTCCAATAAGAGATATTACCTCACCTACCTTGTCTCTTTAAAAATATTTAGTTCAGAGAAACAAGAAGTAGTATGCCAGCTCTTACTCTGTTCCTCTTACTGCCAAATCAAGGAAAACCAAAATTTAAAAAATGGAATTACGGATACAGACTGTTCCTGAGACTATCTCGGGGATGCGACTTCAATATTTTAGACACAGAGGTTCTTTTTATACCTTACAGGACTCCATGATTAAAACCAAGCAAAATAATCACAATTATTATCCATGGCTATTATTTATCCATGGCTAAAGAAAGGGGGAAAACATTAAACAAAACAATGCTAATGACAGAACAGAAATGATAAACTTGTTACTTCCATTACAATATCTTCTGTGTGCCTCTTTGGGGAGAGCTTTTAGCAGTGATTACACCTCTGGGGGCATTCTTTGTTCAATAAGTTAAGACCAAAGTATATTGTTTCCCAAATTTATGTGAGTGCAACTTAATATCTCATAGATACTTAAGCTCTTTAGGATTGGTCAAAAGAATTTGTTTAACAGAAGGTGTATGCTACTGGCTGTTGTTAATAACCAGACCTTTTATAATTGGACAAAGTAATCAATCATAAGTAAATCTTATGAAATTGAAGAAAATATTAAAATCAGTTATTTAGAATAAGCCATCTACGTCACTGCCCTGAACTGTTTTGAGACTGGCAGTAACAGATATTATGGATCTTAAATCCAGTTACATCTTATTGTTTCATTCTTTATCCACGTTGAGTTCCAGTGTCCTCTCCAGAAATAAATCATCTAATCATCTGGAAATAAACAGGATAAATTGTTAGTATCTTAAGTTACAACAGTCTTTCCATATCCCAGTAAAATCAATACAAGAGTTTTATATCTACTACTTTGGCAGTGTTTAGGTTAACTTTCTATCACCAGTCCATTTTGAAGACTTGGGGAGGTTTTCTTTTGTTTATTTCTTCTAGTCTTCTCTGTTCTTCTTAGCTGTTTGTAGTAGATTGTTTGGAGATGTGGTCAGGATGAGTTGTGGAGTGTTTGTGGTTAAAGCAGGGTAATAGTGTGTGTCTGAAAGGTGCTCACTTCAGAGATTTGAATAACCTTCTCCTTATTTTCATGAAATTATTGGAAAATATACCTCTTCCAGAGTTGTTTAGATTCAGAGGTGGTTGCTGTCACCCTGTCCTTGGCTCAGTATCTTCAAGGGTTGTCCTTAGCAGCCTCTTCATCTTATGAAACTGTAGTATGTTCATGCATATATATTTATGTATAATTCTTTCTTGACAATTATATTTCTTTTTTTTTTGTGGTGGGAGAGTCTTAGAACATCTTAAGTTTAGAGTTTTACCCCTTTCTTTTTTTTCAATCCATTTTCGGGATATCCCTTCAATTTTATTGGCATTCAACAGGAAATGAAATTCTATTTTCAAAAAAATCCAAACACTCCTGTCTTTTATAGTTAACGTTTAGCATAGTTAAGTTTTGAGTTTTAATTTAAAATTGTTTAGTTTTCAAAACAGTCTTTTTAAAAATTAAATAATTCTTAGAATGGCATTAGCTTAATTAGTTATTAAATAAGCTATTGATTCTTCATAACAATTTTTGGAAAAATGATTTTTCTTGTCTTCCTGAGTTGGGTGAGGGATTTGCTTAAGAACTGCCAGTAATTAATTAATTCTCCATTAATATAAATATTCTATAATTAAATGTCTTCTTATATTAGTAATTAGTTTTGCAAGGTCATAAGAGTTCATGTTGGTACATAAAGCATTTTACCATTTACATAGGAGTGATATTAGAAAATTATATTAGGAACTCTCTGTTTAGTTAATATATTTTCAAGTAGGTATTTCAAAATGGTGTTTGCCATTTCAACATTTTTAAAAAGTAAAGAAAAGGTTTTAAACATTTCCAATTACACATTTTTCCGAGAGGCTTTTCTGAATTAAGTTTTTAGAGTAATTATTCATTTAAACTGGGATATTTCTAGAATTCTTTGTGTGGGTTTACGTAGAAGTTTTTCTTGGGACGGTGAAAAATCCCATTTCACCTACCGGTAGATGTATTGCTCTGATAACACCACCATACATTCCTTTCCACAATCAGGTCATTCCCTAAAACATTAATGTTTTTGTGAGATAAAGATGATTTTTGTATCAAATTGATATTTTATACAAGAGGAATGCATCCTGGTGTAGACACTACACATTTTTGGTTTGTCTTTTGACTGAAACGTCTTAGAATTGCAATCTGAAGGTTACAGCAACTACACTTCTATTGAATATTTTGCATAAAGCACAAATTTCAGTAACCCATACATCCTTTAAGCATATCAAAAAAGAATATAAAGTTAAAGCAAGATCAGTTTTAAAAAGCAGCTTTTCTGAGTTTGTATAACACTCTTAGGGATAATAAACAGGTTTTATGTCGAAAGAAGAGTGATCTTCCTGACATTTGCTTGTCTCCAAGGTGACAGAAACAGAAACTTCCTGGAATTTCTTTAATTAGCTTGAACATTTTGTAACATAACTAGCTAAACATAATATATATTTTTCCAATATCCTGATTATAACATACTTGTAGCTATATCTTAATATTTAATAAAGATGCAGATAAGTTTGTGATCAACTGATATAAAAAATAATAGTCTTATTACTATCACTTTTGCATCAATATTGAAGTATTTCCCTCACATGTGATTAAGTCACAGCACTAAGATAAAATTGATAAAGATAAAGATGTTTCCAGCCCTGAGCTAGAGAGACAGCATTCTCTGCTCTCCTTGTGAGTATTGGACCTGTGTAGTTGCAGATCATGTGGCACTCCCTCCATGCTTCACTCTGCCCATTGACCCCTATATTCATTGTCCCCTCATCATGAAATTTAAATTCTGCAGAGGGCCATAGTTAGGACCTCAGAACTGAAGTAAATTTCACCTCAAACAAGGCCTCTGCCCTTCCAACTCTTGCTTATGGTTGCTAGACTGAAGTCCTCTAGCCGCTTTGGAGCTCTTGAATAAGTTTCAGTTATTACACATCCTCTGGTCTTATGTAAGATATGAGCAAGTGAGTTAATTCTCTGCTTCCTGGTGATAGGCTGTACCTAATCATAGAACAGAAGCGAAATAGAGGATTACGTGTCGTGTTATAAATGTTTTTTTGGGGTACTGTTAGGATGATCTGCATAATTCAGTCATGACCTTGCTGCTCGTGGGTAATGCACCCATCCTAAATGTATACCAATTAATATTTTTATGCTACATCACACTATCGTGTGTGTGTAATGTTATAATTTGGATGTATACAAGTGTGATGATATGTAATCTTCCAGCATTCTGAGTTAATGGAACTGTTTTGTAAACTTTCATACTGTTGATGCTGTGATAATTTGAGTCTGTTACAGTAGGAAAAATGTATACAGTAAACTCAGTGGCTCATTTTGCCATGTACAGTAGAATGTCCTTAGTACTGCTATTTTTCCTTCTGTGGTTGGATTGAAAAAAGGCCTTCCTTTGCAGATTAGAGATACCACATGGATCACAGGTAGAGTAAATCAAAGTGAAGTGAGGGGTGTTTTGTTTATTGATAACAGCAATCAAAGTTGCTATAGCCAGTTTACATCTAAACAGCTAATAATTTTGAATTTTTATTAGCTGTGAAGTAACCAATTTTGTGTTCTTATTATAGCATGAAAATGGGCAAAGAATTTACACATATAACTAAAGATAAAATGATGAAACAGTATTTGGACATATTTAGCATAATCAGCTAACCCTGAATTCTGGTTCCTTCTGGACTTGGAATTTATGAATCCCAATATCCCATTATGGTCGAAAGACCCTACACATCAAGTCTTATCCTCCATATACAATCCAGAAATGACACTATGCCCTCATCCACTGTTTCAGTATGGGGCAGAAAGACCAAGCTTCCTCATGTGTACTCCCCAAACAGAAAGTAAGTCCTGTGAGTCCTTTTCCTCGTCATGCCACTGGTGACTAGCAAATCTATCTTCTAAATAAAGACCACATTTATGCATTTATCCAGTCCACAGTGCACAGATCATGAATGCCCTGGTCATAAAACTAGGCTAGTATATTACTTATTTACCAAGGAAATGTCTATGATGTAAGTGCATCCCCGTTAGATGGACAGTTGGCCAGTAATTGAAGGCTGTGTGTAAACATGTCAAAGAGTGCAGGAATTTCGATTCTATTTTTAACCTTCCTTTAGTGTTCAGTTCCTTATTTTTACATTAGGGCAGGGTGGCAATGGGCAGGATGGATTTTGCTCCAAACCATGTGATGTCTAAAGGGGACGGGGGCATTTTGAAATTGATATATCCAAAGAAGCTTTAGACACTAATTACATTTCAAGTTAGGGTAAATTTTTTTAAAGATTTATGACTAAAAAACATTTTGACCAACTTTGTAGTAAAAGTTCCCCTTTACTTAAAAAACATACCTGATCATTTTCAAGCCAAACCTATTGTTCAGGCTAAAGGTATAAGGGGACTAAAAATTCAGCTTGTAATAGAACCGGATTACAAAATTAACAATGGAGATATAACAACTTTATAATAATTCAGATTAATACAAATGTTGTGGGTCTCATTCAAACAAGAGACCAATCTTCCCTCTTTCAGTAATCCGATTCCTGCTGAGTATTGAGGTGAGATTCTATCCCTTATATATCTTTTCCTAAAATGCAAAATTCAACCTCAAAACTCAGATCACATTTACTGAAAAGTTTGCACAGTCTTGAAAACCACAAGCAAGGTTCAAGTGAATCACTACTTCTGTTCATGTATCAGGGAAGGATTTAGAAACTAGAAATGGACCTGAATCCAAAACTAAGTCTGAACACCCCAAAATTTTGGAAGTATTTGATAATAAATTTGAATACAGGGTAAATTTTGCAAGTGGGAGCTATAGTAGTTCTCTTCTCTTCTCTTCTCTTCTGGGTTCTTATATCATCTTCATCACTGAAGTATTTGAACATTTTCCAGTCATGCATTTAGGTCTCATCAACACAGAGCAGCAGTATGTACTAATGGGCTGTGACTTCTAAAGGGCACTAAGGTGTTGTGCATTAATTGTTCCGTGTAGACCCTGCTAATGCTCATTCAAAGTTCCTAGTATGTTAAAGCACACGAGGGAATTTTTAATAGGCACAAGCAAGATCTACACAAATCAATTAGTGCAAAACTTGTTAGTGTGCTTTAAAAAAATCACACCCCCTTAGTGCACATTACCCCATTATGTGCACGAGCCATAAGTGACGTGATTAATACCTGTCTTTCTCTCACTTTTCTGTCACTGCAGGGGAATTGTGTGTGCAATACAGTGTTTTGGTAGGGTTTTGTTTTCCTAAATATACACACTGCTATGTGCTTATATTAGAGAAGGCTGTAGAAGAACTGTGCCTTGCACCTGGAACAAAAGATGGTGAGGTTTGTGATGAACCAAAGCTCCTGACTCAAACACCTCTAAACTTTCAGGCATTTTGAAATCCAGATCGGAACTATTTGGATTTGCTTATTTCTAAGTGGGAAACTGAAATCACAGAAAATATCACAGAAAATATAAGGTTCACAGTCCTGGCAAATTGAAGTGGTTAAGTTTTGCATAGAACTAGTCCCCCTGCCAAGTAGCTAAACCCTCTCCAATTTATCAACATCCTTCTTGAACTGTGGACTCCAGAAACAGTGCCAAATACAGAGGTAAAATTGCATCTCTACTACTACTCAAGATTCCCCTGTTTATGTATTCAATGGGAACATCAGATCTTTTCACCACAGTGTTGCACTGGGAACTCATATTCAGGTGATTATCCACCAAAACATCCAAATCTTTTTCAGAGTCTCTGCTTCCCAGGATAGAGCCTCCATACTGTAAGTATGGCCTACATCCTTGGTTGCTAGGTTTATACATTTACATTTAGCCATATTGAAACACATATTGCGTGCTTACACCTAACTTACCAAGTGATCCAGAGTGATCTGTATCAATGACCTATCTCCCAATGTTTGTGTCATCTGCAAACTTTATCCGTGATGATTTTGTTTTTTTCCAGGTCATGGATAAAAATGTTAATTAGCATAGAGACAAGAAGGAATCCCTGCAGGAACCCACTAGAAAAACACCTGTTCAATGATGATTCCCCATTTACAATTACATTTTGACACCTATTCAGTCTAGTTGTAGTTGTGTTGATCCCAGGTTATTCGAAAGGCAAGGTTGGTGGGGTAATATCTTTTTATTCAGCCAACTTCTGTTGGTGATAGAGACAAGTTCTTCTTCAGCTCTGTGTGTCTCAAAACCTTGAGAATCTCTCAACAAAAGAAGTTGGTCCAATAAAAGATTTTGAGACCTGTCGGTTAGCCAGCTTCTACATTTAATGTGTGCCATGTTAATTTTATATCGTTCTAGTTTTTTAATCAAAAGATCTCAAGTGCCTTATAGAAGTCTATTACATCACACTAGTACCTTTATCAACCAAACTTGTCATCTCATCAAAAAAAGATACCAAGTTAGTCTGAGAGGATCTATTTTCCATAAACCAATGTTGATTGGGATTAATTATATTACCTCTTTAAATTCTATATTAATCAAGTCAGTCACTCCAGTATCTTGCCCAGAATCGATGTCAGAATGACAGCCCTATGATTACTGGATCATCCCATTATGCTTTTTTTAAATTGGCACATTAGCTTTCTTCTTGTGAATTTCCCCAGTGTTCGAAGACTTACTGAAAACCAACATGAATGATCCACTCAGTTCCTCAGCCAGTCCAGACTGCTGATTTAAAAATGTCTAATTTTAGTAGTTGCTGTCTAACGTCCTCCAGAGATACTAGTGCAATGGAAATGAACACTTCTGCCATTTCTGCATTATTATCGGTTTCTATCTAATATCTACCAGTTCCATCTAGAAACGGACGAACGCCATAGTTAGGATACTTTCTGTTCCTCATATACTTTAAAAACTTATTCTTATTGTTCTTAACTCAGCTAGCCAAGAAGTCTTCTCGTGTCCCTTTGCTTCACTGATAAATTTTCTACAGTTCCTCGCTTCTGAATTACATTTATTACTCTCAACTTCATATTTCTTCTATTTGTTACATATTATTATATTTTTTATAGTTGCCTTCACTTCCTCTCTAAAACAGGTCATTTTTGCCAATATGGCCTTCTTCCTTGAGTGTGGCTTTTTAGGCATCTAGTAAAGTGTTCTTAAACAATTCCCAATTATCATCCACAATATAAATTAAATTCTTCCTCTCAGCTGATATGGCTCATCATTATTTTAAACTTTGTTACACTGGCCCTTTAAAGCATCAAGTATATGCTTTATACTTATTAAATATCTCATTGGTCTGGATTTTGTTTTGTTGGCACATTATAAATGTGATCAAAGCATGATCACTTGTACCTAAGTTACCATTATTTTGTAGTTCTGTGGTCAGTTCCTCTTTATCTGTAAAGATGAGATCTGATATAGAATTCACTCATGTTAGATGCAACACTTTTTGAGTTAGGAAATTGTCGTCTATAAGATTTTAAATTCCATGAATGTTTTAACTCTGGCAGCATGAGACCTGTAACATATGTCACTCAGATTAAATTTCCCTATGAGCACACAGTCTACACATTATAGATAGGTTATAAGGAGCTAGTCATCCTGTTCCTAAGTGTAATTTAGTGATCTGTAGCAGAAACCAACTAATACCCCATCGTGAGCTTTATCTGTTAGGACATTGATCCATAAGCATTCAGGAGATCTGGATTCTGTTCCCTGCTTTGCCACAGTCTTACTGTGTGGTTTGCAGAATGGGGATAATGCTTCCCATGCTCACAGATATGGCGGTGACAGCTTCTAAATAAATGAAATAATTATTCATGACAGAATTTTTAAAAAAAAAATCAGAAATACAAACACAAATGTCTGTGGTTTTAGTTTTATACACTTTATCATCTACAAAGTTCCATTTGCATCTGTGGTGCTGAATATATTGTTTAATAACAGGTGTAATTTCACATGTCCATGGTATAAATCCACAAACAGTGGAAACTGAAGCAAAAGCAATTGAAGAAACCCAAACAAACCAAATCCCCAACAAACAGATTCAGACTCTGAAACTTCAATTTTTTTTACACAGGAAGAATGAAGGATGGATTGTTAGACTTAACTTTGAATTTCTGCAGCTTTCGACAGTTTGTGTCACCACTGTAAAAGGGATGCTATTGTGCTTGATTTGGCCAGAATTTTGATCTACTTCCTTTTTTGTATAACTCTCATCAAAGACCATGGAATTCTTTATATGTGTTTTTCACCGCTGGGAACAAATGTTGCAATGTTCTTTTTTCCCCCCTATTATAAAAAAGATCAATGCCAGCAGCCTAACACTCATGAGCAATCCTATTATAGCAAACCACTGTTCGCATATGATTCAGGGAAACAATTTGGTAAAGAAATAGATTTAAGTTTCAAGCTTCTAATGGATTATTACAAACAGTGGAGAAAAAATATGATTTTAAAAATAACTGTAAGTATCCTGATATCCTTTTAATGTGATTTAGACATGTCTTTGTGTATTTAATAACTATACATTAATTTCAATTAACTACTAGCAAGTAGTCTACAGAAAGTAGACATAAAAATCAGAATGGCCCTCCACTGTATATATTTGTTTATTCATGTTAGTTCTACTTCCTTCCTCCACTGGCTTCCTTTGACACAATAAATGGTATTTAGGGCTCTTCAGCACATGGTAGCAATGGTCATTCAAGAGGGCAAGGTTTATGTAGAAGGTAGTTCAAGAATTTATTCTCTTCCCAGCACTCACTAAAATCTGGATAAGATCCTTCACCCCATGGTGACCTTCCCCTGAGATCTCAACACTACTTCTGGAGCTGCCCTTTCCCAGAAGGGCATCTCTTTCTCTCATACATTCTGCCTCTTGAAGTCCCCAAAGGGAATATGGTGGATGAGTTTCGGGCTTTTCCTCTTTTACTCCTGCTGCTTTCAGACTCTTCCTTCTCCTTTGTATGATACTCCCTATGACTCTCCTTTCAGTGACCATGTTGCTCATCAACTATGTGAATTCCTTACTGCTTACTTGAAATCTTGATTTGGCTGCTTGTGACATCACAGTTATGGAGATGGTTGTGATATTAGAGTGGGAATTTTGCCTTCTACAAAAAAGTAAACTGCAAAAGCAAAAGAACTCCTAAACAAAGATGAAGCAAACCACCCATACAGTTGTGCTATGTCTTTAAAATCCACAGGGTAAATTACGTCCAAACGAAAATATGCATTCAGACTTTTACTAACTATTGTGTAAATAAGAGTTTTAATACAGATAAGAAGGAAATTACACATTGTTTTCTTTTTTTATGACCATGCCCACCCCCTCAAGTAACAGAAATGTAACTACAAAAATAGTTAAAGTATTCTTAAGGGGCCTATTTTAACCTACTGCTGCAAAGACGTTTAGGGTCAGGGCTGAAAATCTGGATGGATATCTAATCTAAACCATTGTGTCTGAAGGAGGGTGTGTGTGTGTGTGTGTGTGTGTGTGTGTGTGTGTGTGTGTGTGTGTGTGTGTGTGTGTGTGTGTGTGTGTGTGTGTGTGTGTGTGTGGATTTTTGTCCTTGCTTCTATGTGTTTAAGGCTTTAAGACAGACCATTAATGTTACTTTAATATATTGTTTTGTGGCTGAATGTTCTGTTATAGATGCAAGTTGAAATAGATTGAATTTAAAATGAATAGATATTACCGAATACTCAGAGAATTCTTCTTCCATGCTGCGGTAAGGGGAAGAATACCTTTAAATAAGGCATTCATTAGCTGATAGTTAATTTGGGACAAAATACTGCACTTAATGTTTAGTAAATGGAAATTAGAGAGTCTCATGCTGATCAGATTCCTTTTTTGCTCATAAATTTTACTCATTGCTCTAGCTGTGGCATTTTTGATACCAACTAATTAGGTTCATTCTGTGTAGATGGACAGCTAAAGTGACTCAGCAGGGCAGAGTTAAATTAGCTCCGTCCATCCGTGCCACACTTGTTAGTAAGTCATGAATATCCTGATATTGGCTGCTTATTATTGGTACATTGCAATATTTTCTTTAGAAAACTTGTGAATCATGAGCTAAAAATTACTGTACAAGGTTTTTAGACATCTTGAAGGTGATTATGCTCATGCATGAAAATATTCTTTAGCCTAGAACTTTGCCCAAAAATGTTTTAATCCTTTAATAAATATATCAGCTCATTAAAGTACCTTGGAAACATATAGCAATCTTTTCTCTTTTGAATATGATTTCTTCACAAACATTTGCTTATATGATGAAATGTAATGTTAATTTTCCTCATAAGAAATGCAGACGTTGTTTTAATTCTTGAATTAGGTGTAAAAATATTTTGCATAAACATTATTTTGATGCAAATAATTTTTTCCCTGTTGCCACAGAATAAATATGTGCACCATCTCTCCTATATGTATGTATGTATGTATATATATAGCATGAGTGTAAACACCTGAAGTTATTTTTTCAGTATCCACATAACTTTTTTTTTTTAACCAGAAGCGGTACGAGTATTGAAGTACTGCTAACCTATATTTTGATATGTGCTTAGGCTATAGAAAGCTAGAAGAAGAAAAATCTGTACTAGGAACATTGCTGAATATCCACATCTCAAGGGCAAAATTTACATCACACTATTACATTATGTATAGACATGGATGACTTATATAATTTTCTTACAAAGTTCTGGAGGCCTTGCTGTTACCTGTTCTTTGTACCTATTATTCTTATCATGACCCTCTCTAATTTAATAGTGTCTTCTGGGAACATCTAAGACACCCATCATCTTGGTATTTAATCACTGATGAACAGAGCTTGGAAGTGAAAAAGCGTAACAATACTGACACCACTCCAAAAAGTATTATTGCATCTCTGTCTTTTCTAGGTATAATTGAATAGCCATGTCTTTTTCTCAACCGTCCAAAGATGAAGGAACAAAATCAATTTGCCTGTGTATCACTTAATTTTTTTTACATGGTGAAAGCTTTATAGTCAAGAAGATATGTCACTATATTTAGAAGTAAGAAGTTGGTTATGAGCATCTCTAACAACAGTTTCAGAGTAGCAGCCGTGTTAGTCTGTATTCGCAAAAAGAAAAGGAGTACTTATGGCACCTTAGAGACTAACAAATTTATTTGAGCATAAGCTTTCGTGAGCTACAGCTCACTTCATCGGATGCATCGGAGCTGTAGCTCACGAAAGCTTATGCTCAAATAAATTTGTTAGTCTCTAAGGTGCCACAAGTACTCCTTTTCTTCTAACAACAGTAGGATTTTGTCCACTCTGAGCCACTGCTTCCCACTGAGGACAATAGGAGCTTTGTGTGAATTAGGTGAGAATTAGCCATCAATGTAGCAGCCCTGTTAGTCTGTATTCGCAAAAAGAAAAGGAGAACTTGTGGCACCTTAGAGACTAACCAGTTTATTTGAGCATAAGCTTTCGTGAGCTACAGCTCACTTCATCGGATGCATAAAGTGGAAAATGCAGTGAGGATGTTTTATACACACAGACCATGAAAAAATGGGTGTTTATCACTTCAAAAGGTTTTCTCTCCCCGCCCCCACCCCACTCTCCTGCTGGTAATAGCTTATCTAAAGTGATCACTCTCCTTACAATGTGTATGATAATCAAGGTGGGCCATTTCCAGCACAAATCCAGGGTTTAACAAGAACGTCTGAGGAACAGTGGGGGGGGGAGGGGTAGGAAAAAACAAGGGGAAATAGGTTAAGTTGCATAATGACTTAACCACTCCCAGTCTCTGTTCAAGCCTAAGTTAATTGTATCCAATTTGCAAATTAATTCCAATTCAGCAGTCTCTCATTGGAGTCTGTTTCTGAAGTTTTTTTGTTGAAGTATTGTCACTTTTAGGTCTGTAATCGAGTGACCAAAGAGATTGAAGTGTTCTCCGACTGGTTTTTGAATGTTATAATTCTTGACGTCTGATTTGTGTCCATTTATTCTTTTATGTAGAGACTGTCCAGTTTGACCAATATACATGGCAGAGGGGCATTGCTGGCACATGATGGCATATATCACATTGGTAGATGTGCAGGTGAACGAGCCTGGTGGCTGAACTTTGTGACTTTGTCCTCACCCATAACTATTTCACATTTGGGGACAATGTATACCTTCAAATCAGCGGCACTGCTATGGGTACCCGCATGGCCCCATAGTATGCCAACATTTTTATGGCTGACTTAGAACAACGCTTCCTCAGCTCTCTTCCCCTAGTGCCCCTACTCTACTTGCGCTATATTGATGACATCTTCATCATCTGTACCCATGGAAAAGAAGCCCTTGAGGAATTTCACCATGATTTCAACAATTTCCATCCCACCATCAACCTCAGCCTGGTCCAGTCCACACAAGAGATCCACTTCCTGGACACTATGGTGCTAATAAGCGATGGTCACATAAACACCACCCTATACCGGAAACCTACTGACTGCTATTCCTACCTACATGCCTCCAGCTTTCACCCAGACCACACCACACGGTCCATTGTCTACAGCCAAGCTCTATGATACAAACGCATTTGCTCCAACCCCTCAGACAGAGACAAACACCTACAAGATCTCTATCAAGCATTCTTACAACTACAATACCCACCTGCTGAAGTGAAGAAGCTGATTGACAGAGCCAGAAGAGTACCCAGAAGTCACCTACTACCGGACAGGCCTTTCAAGGTTCCTTCCCCACTCTGAACTTTAGGGTACAGATGGGAGGACCTGCATGAAAACCTTCTAAGCTTACTTTTACCAACTTAGGTTAAAACTTCCCCAAGGTACAAACTAATTTTACCCTTTGCCCTTGGATTTCCACTGCCACCACCAAACTTTATCTGGGTTCCTGAAAAAACATAGTTTGGACACGTCTTTCCCCCAAAAATCCTCCCAACCCTTGCACCCCACTTCCTGGGGAAGGTTTGGTAAAAATCCTCACCAATTTGCATAGGTGACCACAGACCTAAACCCTTGAATCTTAGAACAATGAAAAAGCATTCAGTTTTCTTACAAGAAGACTTTTAATAGAAGTAAAAAAGGAAGCACCTCTGTAAAATCAGGATGGTAGATACCTTACAGGGTAATTAGATTCAAACATAGAGAATCCCTCTAGGCAAAACCTTAAGTTACAAAAAAGACACACAGACAGGAATATTCATTCTATTCAGCACAGCTATTTTCTCAGCCATTTAAAGAAATCATAATCTAACACATACCTAGCTAGATTACTTACTAAGTTCTAAGACTCTATTCCTGTTCTGTCCCCGGAAAAAGCATCATACAGACAGACACGGACCCTTCGTTTTTCTCCCTCCTCCCAGCTTTTGAAAGTATCTTGTCTCCTCATTAGTCATTTTGGTCAGGTGCCAGTGAGGTTACCTTTAGCTTCTTAACCCTTTACAGGTGAGAGGATTTTTCCTCTGGCCAGGAGGGATTTTAAAGGGGTTTATCCTTCCCTTTATATTTATGACAAGGCCTAACAAAGAAAATAACAGAACGCCACTAGCCATCACCTTCAGCCCCCAACTAAAACCTCTCCAACGCATTATCAAGGATCTACAACCTATTCTGAAGGACGACCCATCATTCTCCCAAATCTTGGGAGACAGGCCAGTCCTTGCCTACAGACAGCCCCCCAACCTGACGCAAATACTAACCAGCAACTACATACCACACAACAGAACCACTAACCCAGGAACCTATCCTTGCAACAAAGTCCGTTGCCAACTGTGCCCACATATCTATTCAGGGGACACCATCACAGGGCCTAATAACATCTGCCACATTATCAGAGGCTCGTTCACCTGCACATCTACCAATGTGATATATGCCATCATGTGCCAGCAATGCCCCTCTGCCATGTACATTGGGCAAACTGGACAGTCTCTACGTAAAAGAATAAATGGACACAAATCAGATGTCAAGAATTATAACATTCATAAACCAGTCGGAGAACACTTCAATCTCTCTGGTCACGCGATTACAGACATGAAAGTTGCGATATTACAACAGAAAAACTTCAAAACCAGACTCCAGCGAGTGACTGCTGAATTGGAATTAATTTGCAAATTGGATACAATTAACTTAGGCTTGAATAGAGACCGGGAGTGGTTAAGTCATTATGCAAGGTAACCTATTTCCCCTTGTTTTTTCCTACCCCTCTCCCCCACTGTTTCTCAGACGTTCTTGTTAAACCCTCCTCACTGCATTTTCCACTTTATGCATCCGATGAAGTGAGCTGTAGCTCACAAAAGCTTATGCTCAAATAAATTGGTTAGTCTCTAAGGTGCCACAAGTACTCCTTTTCTTTTAGCCATCAATGTGTTGCCCATGATCAGTGCTCCCATTCAGTGCTACTGGTGGAATCATGATACATGAAGGGTTTTCCCTTCATTCCTCCAGTGCAGGGGTTCTCAAATTGGGGGGCGGGACCCCTCAGGGGGTCACGAGGCTATTACATGGGGGGTTGCGAGCTGTCAACCTCCACCCCAAACCCCGGTG
Source organism: Chelonia mydas (assembly GCF_015237465.2). Taxonomy (NCBI): domain Eukaryota; kingdom Metazoa; phylum Chordata; order Testudines; family Cheloniidae; genus Chelonia; species Chelonia mydas. Next base: position 27,734,415 of record NC_057854.1, read on the forward strand.
TGCCTCCAGCATTTATAATGGTGTTAAATTAAAAACACTTTTTTATATACGTATAAGGGGGGGGTCGCACTCAGAGGCTTGCTATGTGAAAGGGGTCACCAGTAAAAAAGTTTGAGAACCACTGCTCCAGTGTAAACACTCCCGTTTTTCAGAGATGACTCAGGCAGATTTCCCAGATTATACATATGGTTTCAGAGTAGCAGCTGTGTTAGTCTGCATCCGCAAAAAGAAGAGGAGTACTTGTGGCATATGGTTTGTTATAAATTAGGTTTAACTGGAGGAAATGAGTTGGAAAGCAACAGTGTACTTTCACTAGTGTTATATGTGCAAGTAATGCTGAGTGATTTTTTTTAAAAGGATTTGCCTTCTTAAATATAATTTATCAAACCAACTTAAATATAAATAGATTTAGAAGGATTAAAATTTTATTAGTAATTGTTAATTTGACCATACACAGACAAACTGTGAAAAATATTTCCATGGATACTAATTGAAAATTTCAGATGGGCTATGTAAGAAAATGCTGCTTGAGAATTTAGAGTTTGATTTAAGGATATTTACTTTGTATATTTTGATATGTGATGTTGACACTTTGTGTTTTAGCAGTAATAAGTATTGACCCGTGATCCCTCACCTGATCTTAGGGAAGGTTGTTATTCAAGAGTATACTATATATCATGTGCTAAGGCATGCTAAAATGCTTTAAGATGATAAAATGAAAGTCATTACAGCTGTAATAAGTAGAGAAACATAAAATATGAATCAATATTTGAGATCAACTTTGCAATAAGTTGAAGCCTAGTAAGGCCTAGTAGATTTGCTAGTTTATGTATTGTTAGCTTAAATAGCAGGTAGTTAGCATGAGTGTTTGACCAAAGGTCACAATATTTAGAAATAAGTATCTTGTTTTGTTCTTTTGCCATTTATTTGTTTATCACAACAGGTTTCAAGGGGATTTTGGTATATGGCATTTTTGGTATAAAACTAAGAGCATTAACGTGTTGAAAATATTGGGAAATTGTTTGATGTGAATAGCTTATATCATCAGTCAGAACACCAGTTATGGTTTCTCCAGAAAGCTCCACATGGACAGGGGGCCAAAGGGTAATATAAATATAGTCACCAAACACGTGGGGTATATAGAAAAGGGATACAAAATAAGGTGTATGGTGGGCACATCTGGATGATAGGATGGCAGAAGCCTGGATCATCACATCACACTTTTGACATTCTCCACTTACTTTTCCTTCCATCTTCTCATCTGATAATTCTAATGGTCTCCATAAGGTTGTGAGTATGCACAAGGCAGTGGATTGTTTTGCTATATTTACATTGCTTCTACGATTTCTATTGTACTTGTATGTTTTTGTACTTAAATAAAATTGTCCTGTCTGTAGGTGTGATACACCCTGCATCTCCTATAATAAATGTATGTAGCCACCTGCATAAAATAACCTGTTACTAATAACTTGTGCAATTTTGCACTCTGAATTAATCATGTTACATAAAGCTTTAACTTTTAAAAATCTGTGTCTTAGTTTGACCCCCCCTTCCTTGACCCTCCTCATAATTTCCCATAGCTGTGAAAATTTTGACTGATAAAAATTAAAAAAATTCTTAAACTGATAATTTTGTGCAACTGAAAATTTAAATAGAAAAAGTGCTTAAGAATATCAAATTACACTAAGCCTAAATACAAGATAAAATTCAAACGTAAATGAATGGAAAATCCCCAGAAACATAAACATTGTAACAAGCAATATAACGTATTTACATAAGAAACTATGTCAAATTTAAGGTCACATATGGATCCCAGACATTCTTAAATGTCTCTGCATGAGCTGTGAGTTAGTCTGTAATATTTTCTGAATTCAAAACTTGTTCTGGTTTGGATGCTAGCTGATGTTCATAATGTAGAAATTTCCATTTAAAACTTTGAAATTTAGGACTTTTTGTGTTTGCTTGAAAATTGAGCTGTTTTTGAATTAAATTTTTAAAAGTGTAATTTTGTGGGAGGTGTTTCCTTAAAAATTGGCCATATTGAGAAATGCTAACACATAAAATCCTTAACTTTGTGAGATTTGCTAATTTTTTTAAAATTTCTTTTGCATAACTCTAGGTATTCCCTTAAACACATTCATTCCTTACTTACATGGAAGGGACTGATTAATTTGTCCATTATCTCAGTATAAAATCAATGTCTTGCTACTGATAATGATACTTCATTGCGTTTTCTTTGATACCTACGTGAGATTAAAGTGGAGGTTTTCTCTGTTCTCTCTCTCTCTCTCTCTCTCTCTCACACACACACACACACACACTGTATAGATACTGGTAAAATGGTTCAAAAATACAGATTCACTTACCTGTATGACATTATACAGGTGTGCACCTTTTACTCGTTGAAAAACGGTTATCCACAGTATGTGCTGAGCAGGAGAGTTCGGAAAGTACCATTAGAGAGAGTGAACAGCAGAATGAGGAAACACTTGGTCCATTTTCAGCAGTCATTGATTTGGGTATTAAGCACCTGACCTGCACTTTTGGGGGTCCCGAATGAATTAGATTATCTGTGCAGAGGGTCCTTGTGAGGACTGAATATTTTAACTTCTTTTCATCTTGACGTTTTAATGCCATTTTAATAATGAATAAACTTGGCTGGGCTGGAGATGCCAAAGATGATTGTTATGACCAGGAGCATATTTGAACCTTGATTTTTTTTTAAGTATACATAAAACATGTCTCCTAAAGTTAAAGAAGAAAAAGTGAAACCTTGCTGCTTATCATTTTAATACAGTTTTGAGTTTCCCAAGAGAGAATTTTGTCTCAAGGTGATTTTTTTTTGGTTGTACTTAAGTTGTCTGAATGATAAATAGTGCCCTAGGTAAGTTGCAGGCTGTGTATATACAGGAAAGTAATATTGCATTTGAAAGTTTTCTGATAAAGTGGAATCCAATTTTGCTTCAAAAAGCTATGATGGATGTTAACCACTTTTTTGCTGAAATTTGTCTGAGACATCTTATGTTTATTAAGGATTGGGAAATTATTTTTCTTTCACAATCACTATTCCCAAGTAAAGGTAAAATTGATCCTTATTATTAATTATGTCTGAAACAAATATATTCCACATCACTAACTCTAAAAACCTTCAGATAAACTGTATTATGTAGTTATCAACCTCACCGGATGTATTTTACAATGCAAGCAGCTCCTATCATATGATTTTGCACTTGTTCTACAGAGGGACAAAATTATGTGCTGACTCATGCCCATTGCAACCCGATTGATTCATTGGATGTGGAATAAATGAATTTGGCTCACAAACTTTAATAGTATGCAGTGTAGGTGTAGTTCTAGCTGTGTTGGTCCCAGGATATTAGCGAGACAAGGTGGGTGAGGTAATATCTTTTATTGGATCAGTTTCTGTTGGTGAGAGAGACAAGCTTTTGAAACTACCCAGAGCTCTTCTTCAAGATCCGGGAAAGGAACTCCCAGCATCCCAGCATAATGCAAGGTGGAACAGATTGTTTAGCATAAGTACTTAGAACTTTTGTAAAGGGCCATTCAAAGCAGAGTGGCCTGTTAACACCTAAGCACTCACTGGACAAAAATAGGGAGTGAGTGAGTCACAGATTGTTGTAATAAGCATAAACCAGTATCTTTGTTAAGTCCATAATTTTTAGTGTCTAGCAGAGTAATGAATTTAAACTCCTAGGCTCATCTTTTGAAAGTGTTGTGCAGATTTCCCTTGAGGATGAGGACTGATAGGTCACATACAGAGTGATCGCTTTGTGGAAAGTGTTCACTCACAGGTGATTTGGTCTTTTATAATTTTCCTATGTGAATTCATTCGAGAGCGTAGTAATTGTCTGGTTTCACCCACCTAGTTGTTATTGGGGCATTTAGTGCACTGAAGGATGCAATGGAACACATGTTGTGATAGGCATGTGTAGGATGCATGGATCTTGAAAGATATGTGGTGGGGTTGTTGATCATTGTAGTTATGGAGGTATGTCTGCAGTTTTTGCATCTGTTGTTCTGGCAGGGTCTGTTGTCACTTGGAGATGATGTGTCCAGGTCTGTGGAGAACTTGCTTCAGATGATGAGCTTTGAGAGGTTGAGGGGTTGTTGAAAGGCCAGAAGTGGGGGTTCTGGAACATTTCTTTCAGGATAGGGTCCCCATCAGTATGGGTTGTAGTTGTTTGACGAAACCCTGAATGGATTCCAGTATGGGGTGGTAGGTGACGAATGATGGATGTGTGATTGGAGGGGGTTTCATTTCTGTATTGAAGCAGGTTCTCTTAGGTTTATTTAGGTGGTCCATTCCACGATGTGATCTACTTCTCTGGTGGAGTGTCTCTGTTTGGTGAAGGGGTTTTTAAGAGTGTTCAGATGTATATTCCAGACTTTGTCCTCGGAGCATATTCTGTGGTACCTGAGTGCCTGGCTGCAGATAACAGATTTCTTGGTGTGTCTGGGGTGGTTACTGGATCTATGCAGATAGGTGTGGTGATCCGAAGGTTTCTTGTATATGGTTATCTGTAGGGTTCCATTGTTCAAATTGATTGTGGTGTCCAGGAAGTTGGCTAGTGTGGCAGTGTTCCAGAGAGAGTTTAATGGACATGTGGTGATGACAGAGGTTGTGATGGAAATCTGTAAATGAGTTTAAGTCGTCTGACCAGAGGATGAAACTATCAACAATATATCTCAGGTATCTCATTGGCTTTGTGCTGTGTTTGTCCAGAAATTCTTTTTCAAGGTGACTGTGAAGAGGTTGGCACACTGGGGAGTCATCCTAGTACCCAGGGCTGTTCCCATGGTTTAAACAAAATGTTTGTTTTTGAATGTAAAATTGTTATGGGTGAGGATGAAATGGATGAGTTTGATGATGTGGAGAGATTATGGTGGATGTGATGTTTGTTAAGGATTTCCAGTCAATTTTTTTTCATGAAGCAATCAATTTAATGATCAAGAGTGGGGCTTTCTCTGCTATTTGGTGTTCTGTCAGATGAGTCTTTTTCTTGTGATCATTGGTGGGGGCATGCTAATTGTGAGTGGTGTCATCATTGTTGTGAAAGAATTCTTCGAGTTGGAGATGGAGGAAGAATTCTTCTAGGTTTCCACATGTTAGTCTGGTATCAGGTTCTGTGGTGTGGCAGAAATTTAGTCCCTTAAAGCAGTGCCTTTTCAACCAGAAGTCCTGGGCCCCCAGGGGGCCACAAGCAAGTTTCAGGGGGTCCATCAAGCAGGGCCACCCTCAGACTCACTGGGGCCCAGGGCAGAAAGCCGAAGCCCTGCCACATGGGGCTGAAACCCGAGGCCCCGAGCCCCACCGCCTGAGGCTGGAGCCGAAGCCTGAGCAGCTTAGCTTCATGGGGTTCCCTGTGGCATGGGGCCCCGTGGCACGGGGCCCCAAGCAATTTCCCTGTTTCTTACCCCCTAACGTCGGCCCGGTCTTTTATATGGAGAAAATCAGTTGTGACACAAGTGGGTCATGGAGGTTTTATAGCATGCTCAGGGGGCCTCAGAAAGAAAAAGGTTGAGAACCCCTGCCTTAAAGAGTACCGATACTTAAGCTCCAGTGGGGGGTAGTCTTGATAAATTGATGATGTTCAGGTATTGTGTCGTATCCTTGTGGTGGGTACTGGTGCCAAATACACAGAGAGAACCTGCTTCACTACTGAAATAAGCCCCCCCTCTGACCCATACCCCTCGTTGTCACCGACCACCCCACATTGGAACCCATACAGGGTATGATCAAAACTACACAACAGCCTAGAAAGATCAAAAAGAATACTGACAGTATCTGTTACATTGCAAAGGAATTTAGATAAACATGGAAGAAGAGAAATCAAAAAGTATTTACTGCTGGGGAAGGGTGGACAAAAATCACCATCTTGCCCTATATTATTGAGTTAAATAAAGTGATGTAATATGTATAATTAATTAATATAAATTAATTATACAACTAGTGCTGTCAATTAATTGCAGTTAACTCACGCGATTAACTAAACTAATTAATCACAATTTAAAAAAATAATCACACTGTTAAACAATAGAATACCAATTGAAATGTATTAAATATTTTTTGATGTTTTCTATATTTTCAAATACATTGATGTCAATTACAACACAGAATACAAAGTGTACAATGCTCACTTTATATTTATTTTTGATTACAAATATTAGCACTGTAAAAAACAAAGGAAATAGTATTTTTCAATTCACCTAATACAAATACTGTAGTACAATCTTTTTATCATGAAAGTTGAACTTACAAATGTAGAATTATGTACAAAAAATAACTGGATTCAAAAATAAAACAATGTAAAACTTTAGCGCCTACATGTCCACTCAATCCTACTTCAGCCAATCGCTCAGACAAATAATTTTGGTTAAAATTTGCAGGAGATAATGCTGCTCGCTTCTTGTTTACAATGTCAGCTGAAAGTGAGAACAGGCATTCACATGGCACTTTTGTAGCTGGCTTTGCAATGTATTTATGTGTCAGATATCCTAAACATTCGTATGCCCCTTCATTCTTCGGCCACCATTCCAGAGGACATGCTTCCATGCTGATGATGCTCATTAAAAAAATAATGCGTTAATTAAATTTGTGACTGAACTTCTTGCGGGAGAATTGTATGTCTCCCGTTCTGTTTTACTGGCCGTATATTTCATGTCATAGCAATCTTGGATGATGGCCCAGCACATGTTCATTTTAAGAACACTTTCACAGCAAATTTGACAAAATGCAAAGAGGGTACCAATGTGAGATTTCTAAAAATAGCTACAGCACTCGACCCAACGTTTAAGACTCTGAAGTGCCTTCCTAAATCTGAGAGGGACGAGGTGTGGAGCATGCTTTCAGAAGACTTAAAAGAGCAACACTCAGATGCGGAAACTACAGAACTGAACAACCAAAAAAGAAAATCAACTTTCTGCTGGTGGCATCTGACTCAGATGATGAAAATGAACATGCATTGGTCCGCTCTGCTTTAGATCGTTATCGAGCCTGTCAGCATGGATGCATGTCCTCTAGAATGGTGGTTGCAGCATGAAGGGACATAGGAATCTTTAGGGCATTGACATGTATCTATATTGTGACACCAGTTACAACACTGCCATGCCATACCTGTTCTCACTTTCAGGTGACATTGTAAACAAGAAGCGAGCAGCATTATCTCCTGCAAATGATAAACAAACTTGTCTGAAGTAGGACTGAGTGGACTGAGCGATTGGCTGAACTAGGACTGAGTAGACTTGCAGGCGCTAAAATTTTACATTGTTTTATTTTTGAACGCAGGGTTTTTTTTACATAATTCTACATTTGTAAGTTATACTTTGATGATAAAAAGATCGCACTATAGTATTTTTATAAGATTAATTGAAAAATACTATTTCTTTTGTTTTTTACTGTGAAAATATTTGTAATAAAAATAAATATAAAGTGAGCACTGTGCACTTTGTATTCTGTGTTGTAATTTAAATCAATATATTTGAAAATGTAGAAAACATCCAAAAATATTTAAATTAATGGTATTCTATTATTATTTAACAGGGCGATTAATCGTGCGAATAATTTTTTTAAAATCGTTTGACAGCCCTATTAATAACAGTTACATTTTTAGATTTAATTACACTTGTTTATCCTGAGTGTTTCACTCACTCATTATTCCATTTCCATTTCATTACATTCATTTCATTAATCAATCTAACCTCCCAAGATCTTCCTTTTATAGTAAATATTTTTAGTACAGGCACCTGCTAACAAATTTTAAAGGATTGCTGAGTGCGAAAACAAATAAACAGACTGTTTTTAGCCATGTCGCTAAAAGCTGTGCAGTGTAGACATAGCCTTGCTTTTTTCAGACAAGAAAGCTTAGTTTAAAGATTCATACACTATTCAGATTCGTGGCCATGCACTGTAGAAAATTGTTACATTTTTAAAGGTTAGGGCAGTAAGCTTATTCAGTATCAGATAAGCTTGCATATTGACTTGGTTGCTCTCTTTGTATGACATAGTGATTTTAAGGTCCTCTTAACAAAAATATTAATTTGTGTTTATTTTACACTGGAAAGTTATATAAAAGTTTGTGGAAATGATAATTTAGATGTAAAAATTAATCATTCCTGAGAATTGTCCTGCAAAATGGATAATGCCCAGATTTTGAATTGCACTTATGATTAGTTAAAACTGAATACCATATTATGGGGATAATCTGTGATTTATTTTCTTAAACTGATCACCCCATCCATTTGCATGCAGTCAATCGAGCCAAAGAGCAACTTTCATCATTTTCACTTCTTTAGAGCTTTCTCTGAGCATAGCAGTACTTGGTACCATACTGTTGGCATCAGTTTGTGGAATCTGCTATAAGAGGCCAAAGGGAAAAAAATAATCCTGTTTTACAGGGACGGAAAAAGGCTCACAATTCTGAAGTCACATCTGGTGTCAGCAGGTCACTGCTGGAAGAAACTTGGTAAAGATGTCCAGAGGCTGCTTTGATTATAGACAACTGTGATTTAGTATCTTGCAAATAAGGGAAGGTTGAGAGAGCAGCTGAACACAGAACTAATGGGAGCAAAATATTTCAAAAAAGGATTTGACAAATAACTGAACTAACACGTTTAGCGTTGAGCTGTTTAATTGACACATGCTGCGAAGCCTGGCTCAGTACAATTAAAGGTTGATGAGAGTTTCCTTGTTGTGGGTAAAGGGACAGTCTGGGTAAAAAGTGATGCTCCAAGTCCTCCCTATGTGCTTTTTGCTTATGGCACCTGGACAGGCTTGCCAACAATCTTGAAGCAAAACCAGTAGATTTTTATTTTGCATTATCTTGCATCATTAACATGTTGCATAAATTTGCATACTCAGAAAGAGAAAGACATAAGTAGGAGAGGAGACCCAGACAAACCAGGTGGCGGGGGAGACAGAGAAGGAGTGGGAGAGAGAAAAACGGGAAAAGGGACATGAAGGAACAACAGCTCTGTCAAACACCCCCTACCCCAATTCCCAGATTCAATAGCTTTCTGGCCTCTGCATCCCCCAATTAATCAGTTCCCATTCTCTGTTCCATTCTACTCAGACAATTGGAGTTTTGTCTCCATCTTTGGTCAATATTTTCCGTCTGTGGGTCCACCTGCAGCCATAATTTCGAATTTTTTCTATCACACCAACATTTTATGCTCCCCCCCCGCCAACACACACAAATTTCTGCACCCCACACTTCATTCTCCATTGGTCCACAACATTTTAGAGACCGATCCAACATTTCTTATGTACCCCAAACTCCAAATGAGCTGAGTGAGAGTTTATAAATGCTGGATCAGGCCCTTCATTTGCAATGGGTTTTTTTGAATTCAGAATGTAAAATATGAATCAACTTTTTACATAGTTTTCTCAATGGAATTTTAGTGCTTTGATAGCCCCCATCTATTGCAGTTTTCATATTAGTAAAGTGATGTAATTTTAATTTATTACAAAAAATATCCCAATATATTAATATGGCTGTATAGTGCTCTGAGCCAAGGACCGAGTCCTCTTCCTGGCTGTGCTCCTGACTTGGGCCCTGATCCTGCAAGCACCTTTGCACATGCTTAGCTTTCTTTCCTGAGTAGTCCCATTGAAAAGTAAAGCTACTCACATACGTGTTTGCAGGATCGGGGCCTTGTTATGTGTCATTAGGCAAGTCATTTAACTTTTTGGCATCTCAGATTTAACCAAATTAAAATGAGTATAATACTTAGCTGCCCCCCAGGAGTGCTATGAGATTTAATTAATGTTTATAAAGCACTTTTAGATCCTCAGATGAAAGCTGCTATAGATGTGCAAAGGATTGTTATTATTAGATCATTCAATTACAAGAGCTGTAGAATAAACTGAGATACTTTTTAATAAAACTAAAATCAAATCTTAATGCACATGTTATTAAGGGGGGGGGGGGAAATAACTATATAATAGATTAGCATTGTCCCTGATGTGGCAAATGAACCATTTGATGGTTTAGTCTCCTCTCAGTGTGTGTGTAACTCCTATTAACCTTACTGAAAGTTATGTATCCATATCAAGGGGAGAAAGGGGAAAAGCCTTTACAGTCATTCAGGTTTAAAAGCTATAATCTTTCCTAGCATGCTTAAAATGTCAAGGACACACGAATTTAATTATGTAATATATCTATATCTATATCCCTGCTCAATTTGGTAAATAATATGAGCACTATTAAACAACTGCCCCGAAACTCACAAGGATTTCTAACTAAGCACATTAATGCTTTATGATGTAACTTGATGACAAACAATAAATGTATGTGTGTATCTTAAATGCATATTGCTCTCCTGCTGCACTGATTATGTTACCCCCACTTCTTTGTATCCCAACTCTGCCTTACCTTCTGCCTCAAGTTTAAGGTTCCTGTTTTCACCCTAATGTTATGCACAGTCTTGCGCCTCACATTTCATCTCTCATTTTTCTTATTCCTTCGGTTGCTGACTTTGTTCCAGCCTCCCCTTTATGTTCTGCCCGCTCCAGTGTCTGTGACTTTTTCCATGCTACCCCTTACACTTGGAGCAGTTTTCTACTCTGTGTGCACCAAAATCTCTCCTCTCTTTCTTCAAGTTCCTCCTCATTACACAAGTAGATACTCAACCCTTCTCCCCTTGAAGTCAGGCACTTATTCTGCAAAGCCTTTTATCAGTGCAGCCTGTAAGAGTCCTGTACCACTCCAAACTTGCCCCAGCACAATGATATACTAGCTGCATGTATCCATACGGTTTTGTCTGTACTGAAACATGAAAACTTCATCCTTACATATGTGTACATCAAGCAGTGTTGTCACTCAGTAAACAGTAAGAATACATAAACCCTTTCTTCTCTGCAACCTCATTGCTAATATTGAAGTCACAACTTATTGCATCTACTGTATGTGATGAAACCAGGACTTGTGTTGCAGGGCTTTTTTTAGCATATATTTGTCTTAGTGATTTAAACCCTCTATCTTAAGAGAGACATATTTTCTTTAGCTTCTATAAAAAGAAGCAACTGAAGAACAAGAAAAGAGAGAGGATTTTTTTCACACCTCTCCTCGTCTTGTTAGTCCATTACTATGTTTTAGCCCACTCTCCCAGTGGGAAAGTATGGAACGTTAGCACAGACAACAGAGTTAAGCCAGATTGTCCTGCAGAGATTTACTATTACAAAGGGTAATACTGCTTTATTGATCCTTTCTATACTGTCTCCCACAGTTGTATTAAGCCTTTGGCAAGTACAACCTTTACAAAACATGATCAGGAGAAATGACTTACCATCTAAGTTGAATACTGACTTTAAAAATTGGATAAAAGGATGTTTCTTAGGCATGGCATATTGTTGGCTTTTTAGTATACACATGATAGAAAATGGAACAGAACCACAGAGTGGAATCTCATGTTGATTTTTAATAATTAGTCCTCAACCTGTAGGTGTATGTATTATTGTTGACTCCGTTTCATGCAATAACATAGTATTTCTATTTTTTTTTACCTTTGGACAGTAAGCTGTGCTTCAGCATTCCCCCTCCCTCACCTCCAAAATTCTGTGCGTGCTTTGTCCCCCACCTCTTTGACAGAGACAGTTACTTGTGCTACTTTAGTTACTTTAGCAGATGTTCAGTAAGAAATAAAGAGAGACTAATAGATTTTCCCAGACGTACCCATTGTGGCACATTTCTTATCTGTTTAATAAAGAATCCCACTGCTGAAGGGTTTTAAAAAGTTATTTGTTTAGAGTGTCATAGGAACATATCTGTAGAATAGGGGTCTCAATCCTTCCAAAGATTCTCTGAAAGAAACTGTCAGCTTAGGAGTATAGTTTATTACTTGCACAATTTTACCTGTATTTATTAAGTAAACCCCTGGCTGATACGTACAGTTATTTCTATAACAAATGCATTCTTCTTTATCATGCATGTTTTAAGGGCTTGATATTTCAAGGTGCTGAGAACTCTATCCTTATGTGGTTTTCTGGAGCAGGGACACCATTCTCAGCACCCTGAAGACTGAGCCCTAAAGGAGGAGAATAGGATGAGAAAAGAGCAGAGATGCAACTGAAAGGTAATTATGATTATTCCTGTCATCAGTCCCCTTTCACCTGGTGCTTTCAAGCAGCAAGCTACTTTAAACTCTGTTTCTGGCTCTCCCCTATTTGCTGTGTTTCAGGACTTCATGCCTCCGGAGAGAGCTACAGAATTTGGCTTAAGCCTCTTTGGCTGGGCTTTCCAAAGGAGCCTAAGGAAGTTAGGTTTCCAATTTCCATTGACTCTCGACTAGATTTGGGTGCCTAACTCCCTTATTCTTCTTTTAAAAATCCTACCATATATCCCATTGCACCTTTGTTTCTCTTTTTTATTATTAATATAATAATACCTCCATCCTCAGATCTTAAAGTACTTCACAAGCATCAATTAACTGAACTTCTCTGTGCAGGAGGGAAGTAACAGCAGATGGGGAAATTAGGGCACATAGAAGTGAAGTGACTTTCCCAGTGTTTCCTGGGAAATGTGTAGCAGACTGAGGAACACAACACTGATCTCTTGATTTTCAGGCTTCTGTCATAACCACAATATCTCACCCTTCTAGAAGTGCTTTGCTCAAGTTGGATATTCATGGTTAAATTGGGATCGGGCCAGTGGTAACTACAGATAGCTGGAGCAGAAAATATCTGTGGATTAATAGTATTTTAAAGATCCACTCTGGTTTGCTTCTGAGGTTAATTCAGTCTTAGTATTTTTGCATATAAGGACAGTATAATGAATAACTTGAGAAAACATTAAAGATCCCATGTATCCGATTTTAGGTGTAATGAAAATACTGAAGTACGTTGGTTTTAGAGCAGTAAGAACTGAACGAATTGTTTACTTAGGTAACTCTTCACTAGAATAGCTAGGACCGCAGATGGATAATTGACTTATACTAAAGTGTGACTGAACATACTGTATTCTGTTTTTTTTCATATGATACAGATTTATTTTTTAAAAGTCCTTCCAGGACTGAGGAAATCATAAGAAAATCACTCAGGGCAGTGGAAGGAATATAATTGTATTTTCCCCGTTACTTTGACAATGAGTGGATTAAAAAGGTCTTTTGTATATTCATTTCACATGAATGAAATGTACAGTACTTAGGAAGTATGTCCGTTATGAAGGATTTTCTGATAAATGACAGCAAAATTCTTGATTTCCCCACATAATTTTAACTGAATGTTGAACTGAAGTATAATGGTGCTTCACTGTTCTTGACAGTATGGAATCAGTAAATAGGTACCAATTGTCTAGCTAATTATTATTATTAGGGCTGTCGATTAGTCGCAGTTAACTCAAGCGAAGAACTCAAACAATTAGTTGCGGTTAAAAAAATTAATTGCTATTAATCTCATTGTTAAACATACCAATAGCATACCAATTGAAATTTATTAAATATTTTGGCTGTTTTTCTACATTTTCAAATATATTGATTTCTATTACAACACAGAATACAAAGTGCACAGTGCTCACTTTATATTAATTTTTATTACAAATATTTGCACTGTAAAAATGATAAACAAAATAAATAGTATTTTTCAATTCACCTCATACAAGTAATGTAGCGCAATCTCTTTATTGTGAAAGTGTAACTTACAAATGAAGATTTTTTTGTTACATAACTTCACTCAAAAACAAAAAAAGTAAAACTTTAGCGCCTACAAGTCCACTCAGTCCTACTTCTTGTTCAGCCAATCTCTAAGACAAATGGGAGATACTGCTGCCTGTTTCTTATTTACACTGTCACCTGAAAGTGAGAACAGGCGTTTACATGGCTCTTTTGTAGCCGGCGTTGCAAGGTATTTACATGCCAGGTATGATAATCATTCGTATGCCCCTTCATGCTTCGGCCACCATTCCAGAGGACATGCTTCCATGCTGATGATGCTCGTTAAAAAAAAAAGTGTGTTAATTAAATTTGTGACTGAACTCCTTGGGGGAGAATTGTATGTCTCCTGTTCTGTTTTTCCTGCATTCTGCCATATATTTCATGTTATAGCAGTCTCGGATGATGACTCAGCACATATTGATTTTACGAACACTTTCACAGGAGATTTGATAAAACTCAGAGAAGGTACCAATGTTAGATTTCAAAAAATAGCTACAGCACTCGACCCAAGGTTTAAGACTCTGAAGCGCCTTCCTAAATCTGAGAGGGACGAGGTGTGGATCATGCTTTCAGAAGACTTAAAAGAGCAACACTCCAATGCTGAAACTACAGAACCGGAACAACCGAAAAAAAAGAAAATCAACCTTCTGCTGGTGGCATCTGACTCAGATGATGAAAATGAACATGTGTCGGTCCACTCTGCTTTGGATCGTTATCGAGTAAAACCCATCATCAGCATGGATGCATGTCCTCTGGAATAGTGGTTGAAGCTTGAAGGGACATATGAATCTTTAGCGCATCTGGCGTGTAAATATATTGTGACGCCAGCTACAACAGTGCCATGCCATGCATGTTCTCACTTTCAGGTGACATGGTAAACAAGAAGTGGGCAGCATTATCTTCTGCAAATGGTAAGCAAACTTGTTTGGCTGAGCAATTGGCTGAAGTAGGACTGAGTGGACTTGTAGGCTCTAAAGTTTTACATTGTTTTATTTTTGAATGCAGTTTTTTTTTTTACATAATTCCACATTTGTATATTCAAATTTCACGATAAAGGGATTGCACTACAGCACTTGTATTAGATTAATTGAAAAATACTATTTCTTTTGTTTTTACTGTGAAAATATTTGTAATAAAAATAAATGTAAAGTGAACACTGTACACTTGGAATTTTATGTTGTAATTGAAATCAGTACATTTGAAAATGTAGAAAACATCCAAAATATTTAAATTAATGGTATTCTATTGTTGTTTAACAGGGCGATTAATTGTGTGATTAATTTTTTAATCACACGATTAATCACGATTAATTTTTAATTACTTGACAGCCCTAATTATTATTGCTATCAATATTATATATAATTTAACAAAATAACTATTTATAATTATTATGATGTGTTCTTATTATTAAACATTTATATAGCAGCATAATTTTATGGCAGATTACAATTTTTTTAAAGACATCACCCCTCTCTTAAAAAGTTTATAATGTAAATGAGACACACACGGAAACTGAAGGTAAAAGACAAAGAAGTGGGTAAGAAAAGGAGGAGGAAGAGTTAAAACAATAACAAAAATGAGTCAAATCCTATATGTTCTAATTAGACGCTGAGGTTGGGAAAGAGAGAAGAATTGACCAAGGGCAGAAAGGCAAATTGTATTCATTGGCACAGAGGTGACAAGAGACACCATGGGAACAGATCGGGTTACCCAGGGTTGAAAATAAAGGAGGGATATCAGGGAGGTATATAAGGGCGGACACCTGGGTAACACAAATGGGATTGGGAGGATGGAGTGGAATCCACTGAAGGTAACCCCAAATGAGTTGTTGTCAAGGTCAGAGGAGATCAATGAAAGCAGTCAAGGAAACTCAAGGAAAAAGATTCGTAAGAAGTGAGTAATTGATGGTGCCTAAAGCAGCAGAGAGATCCAGCTGCCTGCATCTGGAGAAGAGACTCTTAGGGCACATCTACACTGGCAAAGTTACAGCGCTGGCAGTTACAGTGCCACTCAGCGTAGAAGGAAAAGCGCTGTTATGTGTTCACAAGACAGCTGCCTGCGCAATAGCGTGTTCACACTGGTGGCACTTGCAGTGCTATTTGGAGAGGTGCACTCTGGGCAGCTATCCCACAGAGCACCTCTTTCTCTTTTGCCACTAAGACTTGTGGGAAGGCGGAGGGGGTCGCGGGGCATCCTGGGTCCAGTCCCAATGCCCCATGATACACTGCTTCGAATCCCAGCAATCCCTGTGCATCTGTCCGCATTTGGCGCCATCTTTCAACGGTTTGTGTACTGCGCGCGCAGGGCTCTTTCAGGCTGCAGGAATGGATCCTGAACTGCTGACCAGTATGCTGCTCGCTCTGACCAACACATCATGAGTGGCTCTGGAGTTATTCCTTAAACTACAAAGTCAAGAGGAGCGTGACGTTGATCTCACCATGCGTAGTAGCTATGACACAAGATTGCTTGTGGCATTCTGACCACAGTGGAACGCCACTTTTGGGCTTGGGAAACAAGCACTGAGTGGTGGGATCACATCGTGATGCATGTCTGGGATGACGAGCAGTGGCTGCAGAACTTTCGCATGAGGAAAGCCATGTTCATGGGACTGTGTGATGAGCTCACCCCAGCCTGTGGCGCAAGGACACAAGAATGAGAGCTGCCCTGTCGTTGGAGAAGTGCGTGGCGATTGCACTGTGGAAGCTGGCTACTCCAGACTGCTACCAATTGGTTGCTAACCAGTTCGGAGTGGAAAAATCGATGGTTGGAGTCATGTTGATGGAAGTGTGCAGGGCGATTAATCACATCCTGCTCTGAAAAACTGTGCCTCGGGACAACATGCATGACATTGTGGATGGCTTTGCACAAATGGGCTTCCCTAACTGCGGAGGGGCAATAGATGGCACGCACATTCCAATTCTGGCACCAGACCACCTAGACACTGAATACATTAATCTCAAGGGGTATTTCTCATGGTTCTCCAGGCGCTTGTGGATTATTGTGGACATTTCACGGACATTAACGCAGGCTGGTCCAGAAAGGTGCACGACACACACATCTTTTGGAACACTGGTCTGTTCAAGAAGCTGCAAGCAGGGACTTTCTTCCGGACCAGAAGATCACTCTAGGGGAAGTCAAAATGCCCATTGTGATCCTGGGAGACCCCGCTTACCCCTTAGTGCTGTGGCTTATGAAGTCATACACAGGGCAACTTGAGAGCAGCAAGGAGCAGTTCAAAAACAGGCTGGGCAAGTGCAGAATGACTGTTGAGTGTGCATTTGGCTCTTAAAAGCCTGCTGGCGATGCCTGTATGGGAAGCTGTACATGGCTCATGATAATATTCCTATGCTTATAGCTACATGCTGTACGCTCCATAATATTTTTTTAAGGGAAGGGTGAAAGCTTCACTCAGGGCTGGACCACAGAGGCTGAGTGCCTGGAGGCTGAGTTTGAACAGCCAGAGACCAGAGCTATTAGAGGGGCACAGCGCAGGGACATAAGGATCAGGGATGTCTTGAGGCAGCAATTTGAAGCTGAAAGCCACTAATATTTGTTGCTATGCTTGTAATGCTAGGATTGTAGTGCTTGTAATGCTAGGAGGTGATTGGTGCACATAATGCAGGAAGGGGCTTTAACATAATTGCATGTTACTTTGCAATGCTCTTTTTGCTTTCACTTAATAGAATAAAGATTGCTCTCAAACCAACACAATTATTTTATTAAAAGACAAAAACTGGAGGAGAGAGTCAAACAACGAATATACATCAGCAGGGAGGAAGATGGGGGAAGGGAAGGTCTCCAGAGGAGGAGGGGCCCCAGGACAGCTACAGATTTGTGTATGTTCAGGGATCATACCCAACCTCCTTTGGAGTACAATGCAGAGGGTGCTGTACTTCAGCAGGGCCATACTGCAGAGGAATGGGTGTTGAGTGCAGTGGGTAGTGGGAGTCTGCAGGGCTGGACTGTGAGGAGAGAGGGGTGAAATGCTGCGGGTAAACAGTGAAGCCAGGAGGTTGATAACAGTGTGTTGGCAGTGTGTGGGGAGCATGGGAAAGAGTTTTGTGAGAGCGGTTGCAGGGGAGGGCGGGCGCGCAGCTGCTTGGCTTAAAGAGCTAGTATCTCCTGGAGTGCGTCCACTTGGCACTCCATAATTTTAAGAGCCGCTCTGTGGCTTCTTTCTGGTGTGTCACATTCTCCTTTCAGTCCCTCTTCTCTCTGTCCCAACACTCCTTCAATTCCTGTTTCTCAGTGGTGGAGTGCATCATAACCTCACGGAGAAAGTCCTTCTTAGTTCTTTGTGGCCACTTTCTAATTCTGCGCAGCCGTTCTGCCACCAATAAGGGAGGCTGGCCTCCCAAGGTCATCTCTGTGAAGTTTAAATGCAACATTTTACAGCAGTATTGCACTGACAACACTGATTCAATGCTTTCAAACACAGCCAGTACTCACACACCTGTCACTAACTTGTTGCTCTAGGCAAGCACACATGAGCCATAAGACCCCCAAAATGGTGAGTAGCCACAGGGACAGGGTGAATCACTCTTCCCGGACCCTGCTGTACACTGGGCACATGGCTCTTGGGGAGAGCCAGCACTGTAGCGGGGGCTTGATAATCATTCCTGTCCCCACACTTTCCACAGGATGTGATCATTATGGAAGATATCTTGCTGCTGAGGGTGAGCAGGGAATCAAGGGAGGGTCTTCTCCAAGCCTGCGGCTTCCACCTTGGCCTCTATGTAGCTCGCCTGTGTGCAGCAATGGCTCCCCCTCTCACGCCCCACCCCACGTGATGGCACAGTAGTGTGGGAAAGTTACCGTTAATGGGGCAAGAAACAAAGCAGCTCTGCTGAGGAACCTGCAGCAGCAGATTGCCCAGTATCTCCACGAGAGTTTCCTAGAGATCTCTGAGGGAGATTCCTGTGAAGTGAGGGAGTCTGTCAACAGCCTGTTCCACCACTCAGAATAGGCATGTGGTGGGAGACAAGCCTTCTTTCTGCAACCTTCCTGCCCCCAACAAATTGCTTCAACAATTCCCAAAATGAACGCCACATACCAGGGGCCTCCTCTGCTGTTTGCTCTTTGCCGAGATACAACTGCTGTGACTGGCGAGGCTCCTCTGGAGTAGAAAAGAGCTCCTGACTTCATGCATCTCTGGCCTCCGAGTCATCCTCTGCCTCTGGGTCCCCCACCCCCTTTTCAACCAAGATTTCCTCCTAACGCTCGGTCCACTCTTGACTGGCACGTGAGCCAACGAAGTATCCACAGGGGGCTTCGCAGTGTCGTGCCCAGCTCTTTGTAGAACCAGCAGCTCGTGGGTGCAGCACCAGAGTGGCAGTTTGCCTCCCATACCTTGTGGTAGGTGTTCTGCAGCTCCTTCACTTTTAGCCTACGCTGCAGTATGTCCCGGTCATGGCCCCTTTCTATCACTCATCGTGAAATCTGTCCGTAGGTATCATAATTCCTACGATTGGAGTGCAAATGGGACTGGACAGCTTCCTCTCCCCAAATGCCAATGAGGTCCAGCAGCTCAGCATTGCTCCAAGTGGTGGATTGCTTGGTGCGTGGAGCAGGCGTGGCCACCTGGGAAGATGCGCTGAGACCACTGCACGCATCACCAAGCAAACAGGAAGGGGACTTTCAAATTTTCAAAGGAATGTATGGGGAGGGGATAACAGTTGGTCACCTGAGGGCAGGGCAGTAGAGTTCAAACCAATGACCAGAGAGGTGAGAACAGGCATTGTGGGACACCTCCCAGAGGCCAATTGCAGCTCTGTAATCACCATGGTTTCTACACTGGCACCACAGCGCTATAGCCCTGGTGCAAAAAGCTCTACGCCTCTCATTGGGGTGGGGTTTTTTTAGAGCGCTACAACTGCGCAGTTTCTGCGCACTAAGTGGCTTGACAGTGTGTACAACTTGGGAGTTACTTTACTGCGCAGAAACTTGCCAGTGTAGATGGGGCCTTAGACTTTGAAGGACAGAGGAAATTAAAAGAACTCAGCAAACGATTCAAAACTGTATTGCATAAATGTAGTTTTATATTCTGTCTGTGAATTATCCATGAATGTTTTGATTTTTTTAATGAACTTATTTATAATTGTTTGCTGAACAGCTGAGGCATAAAAATATCAGCCTGTGGATTGGTCACCTAAATAATAAGGTATTTCTGCTTGCTGATTGGATAACTGAAACTTTTTAAAAAGGAGAACAGTGAGTGGCTAAAACTGATGTTTGCACACAACTATCCTAGTTTGGTTATGAATATGGGTATTCATGTAAAGAGCAGCCATTCTATAAACATTTCTGAAAACAAACTAATTTTCACCAACATTCATGAATAGTGAATAAAAAGGATAAAATAACTGGTCAAAACCATTTTGAATTCAAACAACTGTTTGTGAATGCTGCTTTGCACTACTCTTGCAGTGGATTTTGTGTGAGTAGTGTCAACAGGGAGGGCAGAAGACAGACTGGCAGGGATAAAGGTGAGGAGTTGGGGAAGACAAGGCACTTGCAATAGGTAGCCTTTTTACGACACGTGTTTACTGCCAACGGCAAAATTTCATCTAGTTTCAGACAACTGACAACTTTAATTGTCATGTTGTATTGGCTGTGATTAGACCAAGTTTAAGTAAAGCTTTCCAAAAAGAACATTTGGGGCATTATAAGTAGGGGCATTGCCAGCAGATTAAGGGACATGATCTGGAGCCTGGAAATAAATGTGGATTGGGATATGAGTGATAAACACAGAAACTCACAAGAATATAAATGAGTGGTTTGGCATTTTGACACTTGTGTAAAAATAATTATCAATTGTTATCCCTGTAAACTTTTGTATCTACACATAAAATCACTGAAGAATATGGGAAAAAAATCTGCAAATTGTAGAATGCATAGACCATTGTTATCTAGTGGTGACTGGAAGTCAGGACTCGAGTTCTGTTCTTGGTTCCAGTAGTGTGACCATGGACCAGTCACTTCACATGCTTGTGCCTTATTTTAATCATGCGTTGCTTTCAGAGTTATGAGGCTTAATGTACTACATATAAAACTGCTTTGAGATCTTTGGAGGAAGGTGCACGACTTACACAAAAGCCAGTAAATGGAAAAGTACATCACTCTGTTAAAAATAAAACAGAACCCGACATAGGTTCACAATGGTATGAATCAGTGATAGGGTTTCAGAATTAGGTCCAAATTGTGGCTGCCCTTGTTTGGGTGCAGTTGCTGGAGGTGCACATTTAATCTTGTAAAGCACTTGTGCAATAGGCAGCCACTGTGCTGTACCTATGTGAGTTAGAGCTGAGACAAACTAATAGGGAGAGAAAAGTATATAACAATTTTTCTTTTTGGTTAGCACTCTTTATTGAAAAAAATACTCATCTGAAATATTCAGACAGAAGGCTTATTATCTAATTAAAAGGTTATACTAATTGTAAAAATGGGACAAGTATATCAAATGTTATTTCTTTAATGTGTATTATGTAAACAATGACTCAGTCCAGGTTTATTGGTTAGGTATGCAGTTATTACTTTTTGCAGCTAAATTATTTGCGGAGTAGAACAAGATATAGCCCATTGAACTGTACTTCTAAGTACACCTTGCATAGCAATAGTAATAGTCCTTTTTAAAAAATTCTGCTAATAAGTAGTAAAGCATTTTGAATTTTCTGTATTTGTTAAATTTTACCATACAGATTTCACTCTGTGTGTGTGAGCGAGAAAGAAGGAGAGAGTGATAAGGATTGGTAAACAAACTTTGAATAATTTACATATACTGAATAAAATTCATCTTGAACTTGAGTCAAACTTGTTTTGAGATTTGAAAAAAGTTACATATTATCACTTTTGCCCAGCTCTATAATTTCTGGTTCCCTTCAGGTTCTGTTGAAATGCTATAAGAAAGGTTGCTGTCAGTCTAAGCAGAAGCAAGAAATACTGTGATCTGGGTTCTGTCTAACACTGTGGTTCCCTTTGCATATAGGGCAAGGGTAAGCCTTTGTGAGGTTTATTTACCTGCCGCGTCCACAGGTTCGGCCAATCGCAGCTCCCACTCTCTGCGATTCACTGCTCCAGGCCAATGGGGCTGCAGGAAGCAGAGCGGACCGAGGGATGTGCTGGCCACTGCTTCCTGCAGCCCCCATTGGCCTGAAGCGGCAAAGTGGGAGCTGCGATCGGCCGAACCTGCGGACGCAGCTGATAAATAAACTGGCCCGGCCTGCCAGGGGGCTTACCCTGGCGGGCCGCGTGCCAACGGTTGCCGATCCCTGATATGGGGAACTCCAGAAGTGGAAGAGAGCAAGAGTAATGGCTCTACACGACACCTAATCCCAATGTGTTGTGGAGGAACGATGATATGGCAAGAGAGGCTTCGTGTTCTGGCTATTGCTGACTGCCAACAGCCCCATAGATTAGAGGCTGCTGTAACTAATTGGAGGGTGAGGAAAGCTGATAGAACCAGACAGACAGCCCCAGAGTAAGAAGGCCGTCAATTTGGCATAAAGCCACCATTTCCTTTCCGGCTTATACAAATTTCCTGTTGTTCCTCAACCCAGTCCCATTTGTGCAAATCATAAATATTACTCACAGTTGAGAAACACTGGAAAGCAGGCTCTGGTCAGTGAAGGCCTACGAGTAGAATAGCAGAGGTATTGCCTGTCAGGACTGAGGTCTTTTGGGCAAACTGTGTGAGGAGACAGATTACCTTGGAAAATTAACTATAGTCTGTATAAACTATATGCATTCAAAGAAAAGAGCTACCTAATTTCAAATATTTGGAAACATGACCTATATGCACGTTTAAGCTTCTCCATAGGTAGCTCTGATATGCCCACTTGACATTTAGTTACATGAGACTTTTTTCTATAGTTCTAGTTTTTTCTGTAGTTCCTCTGCTATCTTGTGAAAAGGCTAAGTCCTCTAGTTTTCATACACTGCCCACTTCCACATCCTTTTGAACATCCTAGCTCCATACAACTACTTTTCAGTTTAGACTTTAGTTCTGTGCCCTCAGTATTATGCACACTCAACTCACTATACAGTGCAGCACTTTTAACATTTTCAGTACAAATTATACTTCTTACACCTTTTCTCAAAGGAGACATGCTTTAGAGCATTAGAGAATGCTTTGAAATCCAGTCTCTGAATATGCTGTTGAATCATGTGAGGAGGGGACGGAAGTAGATATCGTTATAACCCAGGTAGGTAACTGTTACCTATTATTAATTTTACTATTATTTTATTTATTTATTATCTGTATTGCACAGATATTTATGGGCACAGTCTGTTCTTTCCTCTATGCATGCAGGATTTTCTGCATGACAAAATGAAATCAGTCATATTTTGAGTTCAATATAAATGTGAAAGGATTTATAATGAATACATTTAATAAATTATGGTATGTCTCTAAATATCTGTTCAGATATAAAATATACTTTATTAGGCATGTTTCAAAGTATCTTTAAAAGGTTTTGTTGACTGTTTTTACCTTCTGGCCAGCATCAAGGCTGTTGAGTGAAAGACTGTTAGGAACATTTTTATATAGCAACCATATACACAGTATGTAAAACACTTGGGCGCTGGCCCTGCAAACCCTTATACGTGCTTAGCTTTACCAGCATGAGCAGTTCCATTAAAGTCAATGGGACTACTGGCATACAGAATTAAGCCTGTGCATAAGGGTCTTACGTGACCCTCTTCTGGCTTCCCTGCTGATAGATGGCATTAGTTAACCAAGTGCCTTGGCTTCTTTGAAGCTTTACAAGCCTCATCAGGGTACCAGAGATAAGCCTTCCCTAGGTCTGTTTTCTTTTTGCATGGTGCCTTGTATGTTTTGCCTGTTTCATCTGCATTCTGATATGCAACTTCTTTGACCAATATTTTTTTCTTAACACCTCCCTCTCCACTCTTAAGTCTCTGTATGACAGTGGCAACCTGGTTTGTCAGAACAACTAACAGATTTCAAGGAGCAAGTGCCTCTTAATTTCTGTTTCTTAGATTTCTGCATGTTTCCCTGGCTCAGCTGAAGCTTTGCATTGCTCATAAAAATCACAACAGAGAGGAATACAGCAAATGGCAGAGTGTTTTTTTGGATTTTTTTTAATTACAGGTTCAGTGAAAACTTTAAAGGATTTGCTTTTTGGTATGGATGCCAGTTTTCTTCCCTTTTTCAGGATGACACTTTGAATTCATTTTTCTGTAGTCATATTTCATTATTTCATCCAGGAAAAAGGGAAAACAATAGTCTGAGAGACAGGAATGTTCAATTCACTGCTTTTTCCTAGGCATTAGTACACGTAGCAGCCTGAGTTCAAATACCAGCTTAGTTAACAAACAAAAGTGAATTTAATGATCACATCCTACTTCTTATCACATAAACACTTGACAGTTTGGTACATATCCACAGATACAGTGACAAATTACCACAGTCCTCAGTCAAGCAAAATTCCCATTGACTACAGTGGGAATTTTGCTCTGTGCAGTAGTGCAGAATCTGCATAGTTAGGGTTAGCTGGGTTTTTGCAGGTGAGGCTGTACTAGAGCTTTTTGGGCAATCAAAGTGCCTCCTATAGTCAACCCAATGCCATTACTCCCTTTCTTTCATGAGCATTAAACGTCCAAAATTAAGTAAAAACAGATTCTCCCTATCCTCTTTTCTTCATGTACAGCTCCCAGTGAAATCATGGGCGAAGCAGATTTAATACAGGGTTTTGGAAGTTTTCAGGAAGTAAAGTCAAAAAAGCCTTCTCTTGCTGCAATGCAGGATCATTTAGGGCAAAAATATGGCAGTGTCTGCACTAGTGCCAAAGCTTTTCAAGTGGGACTAGTTATTTTAGGTTCCTCAGCTTTTCAGTTCTCAACTTGAGACAAATCAAAGGGGCATGATTTTCGGGAGCACTGAACCTCTGAAAATCAGGCCTGTGCAAGGTGTCTCAAGTTGGGCAACCAAAAATGGAGGCACCCAAACTCACTAATTACTTTAAGTGTCTTGGGGTAGACTATTTTGGGGAAAGGACCCACTGTTGCAATCCCAGCAGATTAGCTGCATTCATGGCACCAACTCTGAGAGTGCTAATGTAGGTAAGGCACTGGTGTTCTTACCATTTTGTCATCTGATCCTGCTTTGACAGCACACTGGTAAAAACGCTGGCTTTTCATCTATTGCTACCATAATTGGAGATTCA
Organism: Chelonia mydas; assembly: GCF_015237465.2. NCBI lineage: Eukaryota > Metazoa > Chordata > Testudines > Cheloniidae > Chelonia > Chelonia mydas. The sequence continues at coordinate 27,759,263 of NC_057854.1, forward strand.
TCAGTGGAGATTTTAAAAAGAAGGTGGAGTGAGAAAGAGAGAGAGAGAGAGATGTCTGATGCGGACAATGTCTTTCTTAATCTAAGTGAAATCTCAAGATGATTTCAATTTTTTTCATTTGAAATTTCTTCTTGGTAGTTCATAAAAGTGTAATCTGCACCAAGCTGGGATCATTTTCCTCTCCTGAGATCTATAAATAAATCATTGATGTTCACAGACTTCCACCTTTGAATTGTGCGTGCAATTAAGGACTGGTAGGTATATTTGATTGCTTAAAGCCAGCTTTATTCTAGATGAGAAATACCCCCAAAATATAATACTATTTAAAGATTTTTCCCAATTTTTCTTTGGATAGGGCCACATACCATGCAAAACCCATAAAGATTAGAGGCAACTGTTCTGTATACAATAAAGGAAATAATTATCAATGCAACATGATGGAAAAAACATGTCTTCCTTATTCATTGTAATATTTCTTAATTAGTCTCTAAACCCTACAAACACTGTTGTACTCGCATTTAACTTTAAGCATGAATAGTCCTATTAATGTGAATGGGACTACTCATCTACTTAAAGTTAAGCACATGTGAAAATGCTGGCAGGATCATAGCCTTAGGCAGAAAAAGATCATTTGGTACTCAAAACAGATTGAATGGATTGAGTTACTGTAACATACCTATGTGAATCTACCTGCTATCCCTTTAAGAGAGAACCTGAAGATGGACAAGGTGTGTTTGCCTTCTCTGTTAGGTGTCATGGGAGTGTGCCGTTAATAAGACCAGTAACTGGACTGGAGAGAACATTATCCCAGGCTTGGAGTTTCTAGACTCACAAAAGGAAACAGAGGAGACAATATAGAACAGTGGAGGAAGCCCTGTGAAATCAGGTCATGAAATTGTGTTCTTCTGGCTTTGGTAGCATGGCTTATGTATTGAGTCTTTCTCATTGCTAGCCGAGATTTTGGGACTTTCATAAGCTGAACCTGATGTACTGAAATAGGATACGTCAGAAAGGCTGTAAGAAAGTTATATTTTAGTTGAAAGGTTGTGGCCACAGTTTGAAGAAAACTTCTTATCAAATGTAATTTTGAGACTTTGATTTTTTAACTGGATTCTGTAATAGAAAAAAAATGTTTTGTTACAAACAGCATGGAAGAGGTGTTATTTAAGTATTTTAGAAGGCAGGTGTTAGTTGATTATTCAGTAACCTTGAATCCGTAGGAGCTTGGCTCCAATCTTCCCTTCATCCGAATCATTCTCTTGTATTAACTTATTTATTCTGGCTTTAAGAACCTTGTCAAATCAACTTGGTGGTCTCTGCCGAGTCCCTAATGTCCGATAAACTGGATTACAGACCTGCTGTATGACACCAAATTCAGCATAATTGGCAGTCAGTGCTCAGATAGGCCTATGACATTAAATGGGTATGGAGACTCTCACCTACTAATGGGTAGTCTCTCTAGGCCAATGCTGGTCTGTGTTGGATGTGGTAGCACTGTAGCAATGCCTGAAGTGTTTCGCAGCATACTATGTATATAACCCTCGATTGAGGAAGATGAGAGCTCTTTGTGCTCTTAGTAATTTACCTTTCAAAATATCAGTCACTTAAACAGTAAAAACTAAGCAACAAAAGCCCTTGTGTGGGACCTTTATTTCTTTTAGTTAATGAGCACTGAAATTCCTGTAAACCCTTAACTTTAGATGTAACTATTTTGTTTATTCATGCTACGCTTTAAGGTAATTGATATTGTGCTTCTGGCTGATTACAATACTAAATTTTTGCTTCACCTTCAAATGTTTTCATATCTGATTGTGAAGGTGAGTGACTCAAATGTATTGAACGCTTTGTTATCCATGTTCTATGCTGCCAGTCGGTGAAGGCACTACAAAGCTCTCTGAGGAACTATTGATGGGAATGTGTGTAGCCCATAAAGTGCCTTGCATTAAAAAGTAATAAAAATATTTAGTGCATATAATGCTTTTCATTTTTAGATCTCATAGTGCCTTATAAAGTGGGATAATCTTTGTTATTCATGAACACTGGTGTGAACAGGTCTTTATTCCCACAATGATAAGGCAATGCTGTTCTTTGTATATACATCTGGTTTGCATGTGGACATTGGTATTTGCCCTTGAATAAGTCCAATCACTTTCGGAAGTCCATTTTTTTAGCATAAACAATACCATGGAAATTTAGTTACCAATAAAACACTGCAAATGGCCAAAATGCATAACTCACGAATAACAGTCAGCTGAAAAATGTATGTCCAAAATCTCTAAACAGTTTCAGAAAACAAATACATTTCCAGAAATAAGATGGGTTTGCACATAGAATAAAGGAGTGAAATGACATATTTCTATAATTCTCACTAACTGCTTTATTCTTAACTCTAACATAGGACAAGAATATCCATTCTATAATATCATCTTCTTCTGGAGTCAACATTAAAAATGTTCTTGAACATGAACATAAGAACAGCCATACTGGGTCAGACCAAAGGTCCATCAAGCCCAGTATCCTGTCCTCTGACAGTGGCCAATGGCAGGTGCCCCAAAGGGAATGAATAGACAGGTTATCATCAAGTGATCCATGCCCTGAACAGCATTTTGGAGTGTTTTTACTATCTTTAGTCATGAGTCTGTTGTCGGGGGAGGAGTAGGTTTTATTGTTCCACTTTCGCTCACACACACTCTCCTCCACCTTCTACATAAATAAACTTAATTGAGGAAATTCATTCTTCTGTAGAGAGCCTGTGCAACACTTAGTACCGCTAAAAGTCCTGTTTTGTGGCTTTAACTTGTGCACAGGACTTTTGCTGGCCCTCTGCAGAATGGTAAACTTCACTCTCTGCTAATTAAGATTGCAAATATAACTTTCTTCCTATTAAACAGACTTGTACTGGTGTAAAGTAATTGATTTAAAATTGATCTAGTTACATCTAAAGTAGATGCACAAAGACTGGTTTAAGTGTGTCTGTGGCATTGGTCCAATGTCACCTCATCAAGTTTCATTATCCGACTGCAAGCTTTCCTCAGCCATAACCCTGCTCCAACATCCCTACCCACCCTATTCCTCATGATGTCAAGCCCTTGCCATTAGATACCCAGAAGTGAAGTCTGCCATATTGAGTATATGATTTCAACAGTTTGTTTTCTGCATGTATGATATAACCTACACTAAACCTTCCAACCTATATCAGGTACAAGGATTAGTCTCCAATACTATTAGAAAGGGTGCAGGTCAGAGGCAGGATCTGTATCCTTGATATACAGCACTTACATCAGAAAGCCTTCCACTGAACTTGTCAGTATGTCTTTAATAGATGATTGGTGATGGCCAGCCTCCAGGCAAATGTGCAGAATCCAACTTGAGCAGGAAGAAGTACAAGAGATGTTATGGATGCATCTCTACTCCCTCAGGTTATGTTAGGCCAAACACCAGACCACGTGAGGGAAAGGAATGGTAGGGAGGATTGGACAAGAGCTGGTAATTGCTGTCTGAGGAAGTTGCTAAGAGGGGCCTACACATTTGTGGGCTATGGAGCAGAAATATAATCCCAGCTCAAGGTGTGCCTAAGTAGAATAGACTAAAAGCATATTCACTTTAACTGGAGGTTTAGGGCATGAATAAGATATGTTGGAATTTCTAGGCGATCCTGGGACTGTGAATAACGGAGTTTGTCATCTCTGGACCATATGTGAACGGTAATATATGAGAAGCTGTATTTTCTATGACCATGAGACCATGAGAGTGACTGGATATTTAAGTGTGCAGGGACTATAGTGGCCATAATGTAGATATAGTAAGTTAACAAGGTCTGTGGCTCATAGGTAGGGATTGGCAGAGATATGGAGGAAGTGCTTATTGGCTCATTGAAAATTCCTTGAGTTTTTAGGATTTAAGATTTTCTGAAGACTATAAAGTTCTGGCATTGGGGCCCTTTGTTCTTAGTGCCTCTTTCAAATTTCTCAATTTCATCAATTTCCACTGAATTTATTGTGAGTTAAAGGTGCTCAGGTTTCACAGAAGCAGGCCTATTGTGCTTTAAAAAGGTAACATGGGCTTGATCCAAACCTCCTGAAATGAATAGTAAGGCTCCTGTTGCTTTCATTGGGCTTTGGTTCTGGCTCTATGTGCCTCAACTTTAACATTCTCTTTATAAAGATTTCAGTCTGTGGATTCCTTTCCATTTCTTTTTTAATGGAGATGTGTGTGTGTGTGTGTGTAGAATATTCGTAATGACTAACAGTTTTGTTTCTCACTTCAGCCAGACTTGTATTTTGGTGCTGATGCTCAGAGAATTTCAACCTTTGTAGACTATTTTGGTGCAGCTCAGAACTTATGTGAAGCTTCAAATGAGTTTCTTTTCCCCTCACAAACATGTCTAATGTGGGTAAAAATATCTGTATGTGCCAGTTCTCATTGAGGATTTGGTTCTCATTAAGCTTATTCAGTCCTATTTTTAATTTATAAATGAAGCACAAAAAGCATTTAAAAAATGTAGAAAAACAGTACTTTCACAAAACCTCGTAACATGGCTCTTCCATTTAATGCACAATTTTTATTCTACAAATTAAAATAATTCCTCCTCTGGGCAGAGACTACAGGTAATACATTTTATATATATAAAGACCTACTTCCCCTATTCTTTCCTCAAATGAAACTGGGAGTGGTCACAATTGGATTTATAATGGAAAGTATGAATCTTTATCTTAAATTCTGGAATCACAACATAATAAACCAAGTATAACTTTCTTTCAAAAGGGTCGCAACCACAAGTTTCAGAAACTTTTAGTTAGTCCTTTCTCTATGGCATACTGCACGATATAAAAGTTGAATTTAGAATATTTTTCTTGAGCTGTGAATTCTAATCTGTATGATTCCATGGCAAATTTAACACACATGACCCTTATTCGATTCTTATCTTCTCTCCCCCCACACACGAAAATCATCAAAGTTGGCCCAGTAGGGGTTCTCTGTTTCATATTTCTACACAAGATAATTCAATGCTTAGCAGAGAAATTTAGTTTTCAGTCCTTCCTCTCTTTCCATTTTTGTCTCAAGTATGGAGTTGCACTAGGTTTTAAAGAAGGCTGATTTACTGCCCTTTCAGACTTCTTCTTCATAGCGTATGCTCAGTGTATCTCAGGTGACACGTGACCAGGATTCATCACCAAATTTGGTTTGCTGGCTGGATCACTAGCTTATCTGGCCTGAACCGGGTACTGATGGGGCGCGCGACATGAACATTGATCCATGCTCCTTGGACTGAGGCACATTGCCTAATTCTTGTAGAAGGAAAGGGAGAAATTAATGGTTCAAGGAGCGAAATGGTACTTGCTGGCCTTGGGTTGATATCAGGGGTAGTGAAGGAGAACTCATGGTTAGAGGAAAGCTTGGACTCAATTCTGCTGGCAAAATCCGTAACCATTTTGTAATTGCCAGATCTTGAGACAATATTTGTTTGCTAGAATCTCTCTGTACTTCCAGTGACTTTATCTTCTTGTAACATGGCTAACTTGTTTAAAAGGGATTAACTATAAATGAGGTGAGATGAGGCAAACAGAAAATTTAAGCAATATTACTCTGCATCATTGCTGTTTTACAAAGTGCATTGTCACACCCAGTCTGAATTCCAATGGAAAGAGATGCTTCGAAACCTTGTAGTCCCAGCTTTCTCATTGATCACATGTCACTGGTCTTTGTAGCACACACAGCTGAATTGCTTTTCCCTCAGGGAAACAATGTCTCCAGGTGTGCTAATAATAAAATTAATAGCTTAGAGAAACTGCTTGCTGCAGCAGCAGTGGCTGTAGAATGAAAGGATCGATTGCAGTGTTTAACTGTCCTCATTCCATAGTGTATACCGTACTCAGCCACCGGTGAGCTACGTTCTATCTCACAGTTAATCAATACATCTCTGATTTAAAACAAAGAACCAGTTTCAAGATTAGAAGTCTTTCTGAATAAAAAGATGTAGGGTAAAACTGTCAAAACCCTTCAACTAGCAACTTAACAAAGGGGCTAGGAATGCTAAGGTAGCCACTGTGATTTGAAAAGAAGTAAGTGCTGAGTATATCCACTTCCGCTTTTAAACAATATTAATGATAAAAACTATAGATGCTCATATTGTAAAATACATCTGAATCCATTGGGTCAGAAATTGCTTAGAGTAGCAGAAGTGTAAAATACTTGTGTAATTTAGCTTGTGTGGAGAATACATCTGTAGCTCTAGTTTGGTTACTACCGTATCTGGAACACTATCCCGAAGTCTCAATTTCACCTACCAATAGCACAGTGTCTTTCAAAGTACACCCCACATTCTCATAGTTGATCCAGAGGATGTCTAAATTTCAATCCAAGTGTGATATAGCAAAAGTGCTTTTTTAATTTGAAAGATGCAATGCTGTTATAGAAACTGGAGGCCTTGGTTTAAAATATTTATATTATACTAGTGATAGCTATATTTGAGGTTATTACAAAAGTTATGTGTTACGATTTCAAAGTTCCTTTTCAGTTGCCTATAATTTTCTATGTTTGATTTGAGGGCAAGGGAGACGTGGGGGGGGGGGGTGGCTTTCAAAAACAGTGATGACAGTGGGGGTGGAGGAAGAGTACACTGAAGAGAAATGAGTTAAAAAACTGTTTTTTCTGTTGTCTGACTTGCCTTGTTAAGAGACCAAACCTTCTTAAAGGAGACTGGGTATGAGAGAGTGTGTGTTTGGAAGCTGGGGAGAAGCTATGCCCTGTGATAGTCCCTGTAACAGCCAAGTATTTAAAAATCACTGTAACAGCCAAGTATCTAAAAATAGGCATTATTTTTCTTCTTTCTTAGCTCTTTAAGAGAAATGTCTTGATGAGTTTATAGTTTTTGGTCAGTTTGATTGTTTATGTTTGTTTGTGAGTGGGTGTGTTGTTTGTGCGTGAGTAAATAATTTACTGAGGGAATTGTGCTAAGTGAAATCCACTCTTTCAACAGGGAAGACAAAAATAACTATTGAACAGTTGACTCAGTCATTGTGCACTAGCCATCCTATCCAGACCCATATTAAGGTAGTCTGAGGCACTGGTATACCATGACATGAGGCATCCTGTGGCTCCCTCCCTACGATCATACCCTTGCTCCATGGCCCCATCCTGCCACACTTGGATTGGTGCTGGCAAAGGGACCCCTTCATTCTCAGAGAGGTAAGGGGTCATCAGCAGGGTCCCCCTTAAAGGTAGAGGTGACAGCAGGGAAGTCCTGCTTAAACAACCAGCCAAGTTATATCCTTATGTGAGCGGGGAAAGCTATTGTCTTCTATGGCGGTGGTTGTGTGACCCTCCAGAGCAGTGAGTCTTGGAGTTGACGCTCTCTTGGGAGGAATGATGCGGTTCACGCTTTTCATGTCTATTACTTCACGCTATCTCCGGACTTGGCAGATCTCTCTGCATTGGTTATTGTGGAGAACATGGGAGATGTCTGTATAATTTTGGGGTATTATGCTTGATGTTATTCTGCGTGACTACCTGGCATTAACAGCATCTTTTGTTTTCCTTTTACTGTTTCATGGAAATCCATTTCCTGAACACACAACTGTAGGAATTAAGTGAAAGGCTCTCTAAGGCCATAATCCAGTAAAGCCCTTAATCATATGACTAGTCCCATTGACTTCAGCCTAGTTAAGCATGTATTCAAGCGCTTTGCTTGATAAGGGCCTAGATCTTCTTTTGAAGAATGGGTATCACTTTTTTAATGTTCATACTGGGGTGCCTAATTCTAAGGATTTCAGTGGACTTTTCTGTCTGACTTTTCATACAGTTCTTCCTAGGTCTCTATCGCCCATCACACACACACACACACACACCCATCACATTGCACACCCATTGAATGTGTTTATTCCTTGGTCATTCATATATATATATATGAGTTTGAGCCCCAGAAAAAAATTCCTGTTAATGATCGAATCTTGAAGTGAAGGTGAGACTCATCTTAGAAGTTACGGTTGACATCTGGACAGCACACCACTATGGTTCCTGCTACAAGTATTGTAATAATTTTTTTTTTTTAAAGTATAATGAAATGGGTTATTTAAAAAAAAAAACTTTTTAGCAGTGTTGCTTTCTTGTGAAGAAGTGTGACAGTGACTGAATAATAGAGGGACCAGACATTTAGTTCTTGTTAATATTACATGTACTAGATTAAAACAATGAATTTTTATGAAATGGACTGGAGTAAAAGTAATTTCAATTAAGACACTATCACTTCATGTAATGGATATTAGTGCAGCACAGAGCAGTAGTAGAAAGCTGACTTTATGAAAATATATAATACATTGATAAGATCAAAGACTGTGTACATCAGCCATAGAGAAACAAACAATTATAAAAACCTACTATCATTCTGATTTTTATTGAATTAACAATTGGCTAGAAGTTTCTACTAAATATTTAATTACTGTCTGAATACTCAAAACCACACACTTTTTTGGGGAATACTTGTCAGCTACCCAGACATCTGATTTGCTGTCAGAATTTTAAGTCTTGGTCCTGAAAAATGGTAGGGATATTTCATATAAAGTGATGAGTGAAGTTCCTGTAGTAGGTGCTGATGACATTCAGCTCTTTATAGGAATCAGTCCTTAATTTAATGTGTAAATTTTACCTTTTTCCCCCCCTGAGAAACATTCTATTATGTACAGCTGTAACAAACCGCCATTATGTATCATCAGCCGGGTTTGAACCCTGAACCTTCAGCATTTGAGCTAGAAGACTAAGTATATTAGCTGACAGAAGGGGAAGGCTGTTATCCCAGAGAGGGGATGAACTTCTGGCATCATGTACTGGGCCGAGGGTATGGTTGGAATGAGCATGGTCCAGACCAGGCCACTCATCCCTTCCTTCCTGCCCCCCCCCCCAGGAGTTGGGGTGCTCGTGCCATATATGATGACCCCTGAAGTGGGAAGGGATATAGGCTGTTGGGGCCAGTGTGTATGGGCTGGGGGTAAAGGGGATGTATGCTCACTGCCCAGCTTGGCCCTGCCATTATTTCTTCCCTGCTACTGTCCTAGCTGCTATAATTTCTTCAGCAGTTCCCCAGTGTAGTGTCTTTTGCTTTGGTCGTGGCATGGGCCCAGCCTTGGAATGTTCATTTTGTTTTTTGATGTGATGCCACATTTTTTTTTCCTGAGGAACACAAGCAAGAAAAGGTAAGTGGGAAATTTAATACTTTATAGCTCAGGAATGGAATTTCATGGGGTAGTGGGAAGAAGAAAAGGTGCTTTTGTAATCCTCGGGCTGTCTCCTTGCTATATTTCAAAGGTCTGAGATGTTGAGGCTTCTCAAGACTCTTTTACAATGGAAAGTGTTAGGCAACTTTAATATAAAGGTTGCTACCAGCTCCCCCTAATATAAAACACCAATATAACTTTCCAAAATGAAAGTAGTATCTTGATTTGCTATTGGATCAAGCCCCAGCTCCATAACATCCTAGTGAAGCCGCTCTGCCATTGAAACATAGCCTTCGCTTGTCATGCTGAAGGAAAAAGAGCTTTTATGGAAAAGAGGCAATGTTCCTTCTCTTGTTTAGCTGATGATCTCTAATAATAATGACCTCAGCATGACCGATTCTCCTAGGGAATCTTCAAGCCATTATCTTTCAAGAAATTCTCCATGCCATAGTTGGATTGTCTAATTCATATAATACACTTTTCAGATGGTCATAAGATTTTTCTCATGTCCATATAAAATTTAGGTATTGTGAATTCTCCAAAAACACAGCCAACATAGTTAAATATCTGTGGCACTTATTATCCATTGACCCAACCTAGTAGTGGAATTAGTGTGCAGCTTCACAAGTGCTGTGTAGTAGTGGTTTCTCTACTGACACTACCCAGTCAGGGCCCTGTTTAGTTTCATTTGACCAAGCTGCTGATAATCCTTTTTCTGTTTGCTGTAGTTGCCACAAGAAGTGCCAGAACACACAGGTAATATTTTGTCCCCGCCCCCGCATTTCACAGGTTTTAAAGCTTGCCCCTTTGTTTCTCCTTTGGCTAAACCTTAATCAGTTGATGATGTACCTTTTGTCCTTCAAACATAAAAGGTGTGCATTGATCAATTGTATAGTCAATTGCTTCACCACACTTTGGCCAAATAACCAATGTCAGTCAGGTTTATTGCTCTAAGCTAATAATAGTATAGTACTGGAAAATGGTATGGTTTAGAATCTGTCTCCAGGAAGCTGTCTCATGCAGCTGAGGTGTGCTTCCACAATTACACACTTCTGCTAGTATTATTTATATGATTTTACAAGTTACTCATCTCTTCACATGTCATTAAAATCCAAGCCATCAGTTTGTCCGTCTTCCCTAGTTCGTTATGTTTTTTCCTTATCTTTGTTTTGGATACTAGCATTCCAGGTATTGGTCTGTGAGCGTACTTCCCGGCTTGTACTAAAATACAGAATGAATGTATCTTGACAAGTTTCCTATCTACTTGTGCCAAATGCTTGATTCAGCAAATGCAAGGTGTTATGGGATACTTAGCATAAGTGAACAGGATTATGCTAGTGAGTTTAAGCTATATCACTTTTACAATATTTGTGCTTAATGCATACTGATATACATGGTGCAGTATGTATATATGATAGCCTGTATATAGTCAATACCAGGTAATTCACACTTAATTTTTATAGAGACATGTTTCACAAACATGGATGCTCAGATCACACAGAGCCAAACTGCTAAATGCTGCTACAGCAAGTTACAAAAGAAAAAGCTGTGGTAGTCCAATACCAAAAGATAATATCTCAAATTTCTCCATCCAATAAAATGTTACTATTCATTTACTTAGCATCAATATTTAACATAAGAAAGATATGGCTAGTATTTCAGTGCACATATGTCTTCATCAAAACCCAGAACATTCACCACCTTGAACAGGAAAACCCTCATTTATGCAAGAGCTTTAGTTCACAAACAGGAACTAAACCTACCCGCAATCATTAACACCAGCTGATGTCAATCACTTTTTCATGCAAATAATCACGTTAAATAGAGCAATTATCAAATAATCAGGAAATTAAAAGCCATAGCTTTTTAAAAACACCAAACAGAGCCACACTGACATGATATCATTGTTAGAAAGGATCTGACCTTTTTACTATAGGATGTGTGGGGAATTTAGGGTCTTCAGACTGATCATGAATTCGGTGGGAGTGGCCCAAAAGGCAGTGTAAAAGCAGAGTAACTCCATTAAATTCAGTTGATTTTCTGCCTTGTGTAATGGAGAGTAGAATATGATTCTTAAAATCTTTCTAAGATTTCTTTGGACAGCCGGATTTGAATAAAGGAATCCTTTGTCCTCTGTGTCAGGACCCACTCCACTTAGCTCATAGCCTCCTGATGGGGAAAGAGGGAATCCTTTGGTGGAAGAGATTTTCACATTCGCAGTTTAGTCTACCATCTGTTTTTTCGGCAGGGATATAAAATAATTACTCCAGGCAGTACAAGACTGACTTGACTCCTCTCCTCTGCAGATGCAACCTTTGTTCATAAAGCTTTGAATGTTTGTTCCTGAGTAATAATCCTCCTCCTCTATTCTCTCCCTAAAGGGAATGGTAGGCAGATTTTAAAAGTTCCAGACTGGTGATTCAGAGTTGCAGAAATTAGCATTTTTATCTGTAAATACAGCTTTGGCATCTCTTATACACCAGACTGGAACAACCCTCCCCACTCTAATACTTCCGATTTTGTTATTATGGATAGGCTGGATTTCTTATTGTTTGTGTTTCTGATGTTACCCCTGACACAAGTTGTTTTACTACACTTTAGTGTAAGAGCTCTAACCCAGTGGTTCCGAAACTAGGGGCGCCGCTTGTTCAGGGAAATTCCCTGGCAGGCTGGGCCAGTTTGTTTATCTGCCGCGTCGTCATGTTCGGCCGATCGCAGCTCCCAGTGGCCGCAGTTCACCACTCCATGCCAATGGGGGCTGCGGGAAGTGGCAGCCAGCACGTCCCTCGGCCCATGCCTCTTCCTGCAGCTCCCATTGGCTGAGAGCGGTGAACCATGGCCACTGGGAGCTGCAATCGGCCGAACCTGCGGAAGCAGCAGGTAAACAAACTGGCCCGGCCCACCAGAGCCTTTCCCTGAACAAGCGGCACCCCTAGTTTGGGAACCACTGCTCTAACTGGTTGATAAGTTTGTTTTTAAGGCTCTGCCTTTGACATTATACTCTATTTCTGTGTAGTACGGAAGCTCCTTCTGAGGACTTCAGGAGACACAGGGCAGGATGTAGGATCCCTAGCACTGAAACGTGATGCATTTGAAGGGTGCTCTTGTCTAATAAAATATGATTTACAAGAGGAAATAGTTTTAATCCACCTTTTTTGGGAGCTCTAAATGTTCATAAACTAAGGTTGTGTGGGCACAAAGTTGAACATTATTACTGTATTTCACTGTGATATGACCAGATAGAAACTGAGGAATGGATGTTCATCTCTGACTGAGGAGCACTTCATACTGCAGAACAGGGGTTGCAAAGGTGTGGTTTACTTTGTCCTCCTCTAATGCTAAAGCAGCTATACACCAAGCTAATGGTGCCAAGAGACCCTTGCAGCATCCAGGTATCAGCTGGGAGTAAATGAATCTTGGCTACATCCTCTTGCTGTGTCCCCCAGATAGCCAGGAAGAGAATGGTGCAAGAATCACCATGGCCTGGATGCACAAAAGGAGTTATGAGTTGTGACTGAGCTTCCCAATGCCTAACTTTTGGATGCCTAGAAAATCACTGCAGTTCACAAAGCCCGCGTTGGAAGCCCAGGCTTCCAGTAGAATGAATGGGGAGAGAGAGAGAGGTATATTAGGTTGTGATCCATAAAAGTTAGCGTGCTAGGCAGGGAGCCACCGAAGCTAGCCAATGGGAGAGGCTAAGCCCCACCCTTTTCATGGAGGCATCAAAGTCCAGGTTTCAGGGAGATGCCTATCTCTGCTTGTGATTCTCACAGCTGTGAACCCTCTGTTGAAGTTAGGCACCTATGCTGCGGGAGCCGGGGGAAGGCAATCATCTCCCTCAAACTTTTAGCCCAGAGGTTAGGGCACCTGTTGGAGAAGGGGGAATGGATGTTGAATCTCCCACATCCTGGGTGAGTGTCCTAACCCCCCAGATATGGTCATTCTCAGCCTTGTGCTTGCTTTCTCTCTGGCTGAAATGACTCTGTTCTCATTTATCCAGAGTGTAGCAGCATAAACAGGAGAGACTGAGGGAGCCTCACATGAAACCATCCCATATCCCAATGGTTAGAGCACTCAGCTGAGAGGTGGCAGACCCTTCTCTGCCTAGGGGGGAGAAAGGAATTGAACTGGAGACTTGAACCAAAGGTTTCCTATATCCCAGGTGAGTAATCCCTGTAGTTAGGACAAAGTTATGAAGGAGGTTGTCCTCCTTCTCCCACTACTGCTGTCTGCTTTGTGCAAATTCACCTGAAGAGCTGGATTCAATAGGTGTGCTCAGAGGGCACCTACTGGATTGGATCCCACATACAATTTAGGTAGCGAAACCTACTGACTTCTTATTCTGTTTTGAGTAAGAAGGCGCACTCTGTGGCTTAGACAGGAGATAGGCAGTGTGCAAATTTAGAGGCAGAAACATAGGTGCTCAGGGAATTCTGACTGCAGAAACTTTTATGTGCCAAATGAGTTGAGATCCTTATAGGATTAGCTGGGAGTTTTCTGAATTGTGAGTGAGTCTTGTGGCACCTAAAACTTAGCCTTAGGTGCCTAACTCTTTTTGTGCATCCAAGCCTATGTTACCATAGGAATGATCCTGCAGGTGTGAGATATGTTGCTGCAACCCAGAATTGGGGCCAGAGATTGCAAAATGGGAGCTATGCACTAGTGGGGATCTTGAATTATATTTTATGGCAAGAGTTTCACCTCTCTAAGTGATTCATTACTTAGCCATGAGTAACTGGTATGATTCGTTGCCCCCACCCCTCCAAAAAGTGAATTATGTAATGCAGCGATAACAATGTCTTGTGTGAGAACAGTCAGGTGATATTTCCTCTTTAGATACCAGTTTGAGACTAGAGAGGGTACTGTTGGTAGTGTTGGGTACCTTGTGAGAACTATAAAAATATTTGATAAAGTGTAGAAAATATAAAAGGTAAAAAAGTGTTATAAGGACTGAACCAGAACACTGAAAACACTCCTCCGCCCTGACAAAAATAGGAAGGTCAGTTAGACAAGAGAATAATTTGCTAAGGCCAGTGAATGAGGCAATAACATTGGAAGTGATCTAGGGGACTAAGAACACTTATGACAGATTTACACTAGTGGTTAAAAGAACAGGAGTTCTTGTGGCACCTCAGAGACTAACAAATTTATTAGAGCATAAGCTTTCATGGGCTACAGCCCACTTCATCGGATGCATAGAATGGAACATATAGTAAGAAGATAGATAGATAGGTACAGAGAAGGTGACAGTTGCCATACAAACTGTAAGAGGCTAATTAATTAAGATGAGCTATTATCAGCAGGAGAAAAAAACTTCTGTAGTGATAATCAAGATGGCCCATTTAGACAGTTAACAAGAAGGTGTGAGGATACTTAACATGGGGAAATAGATTCAATATGTGTAATGACCCAGCCACTCCCAGTCTCTATTCAAACCCAAGTTAACGGTATCTAGTTTGCATATTAATTCAAGCTCAGCAGTTTCTCATTGGAGTCTGTTTTTGAAGCTTTTCTGTTGCAAAATTGCCACCCTTAAGTCTTTTACTGAGTGGCCAGAGATATTGAAGTGTTCTCCTACTAGTTTTTGAATGTTATGATTCCTGATGTCAGATTTGTGTCCATTTATTCTTTTGCTTAGAGACTGTCCGGTTTGGCCAATGTACATGGCAGAGGGGCATTACTGGCACATGATGGCATATATAACACTGGCAGATGTGCAGGTGAATGAGCCCCCGATGGCGTGGCTGATGTGATTAGGTCCTATGATGGTGTCACTTGAATAAATATGTGGACGGAGTTGGCATCGGGCTTTGTTGCAAGGATAGGTTCCTGGGGTTAGTGTTTTTGTTTTGTGGTGTGTGGTTGCTGGAGAGTATTTGCTTCAGGTTGGGGGGCTGTCTGTAAGCGAGGACTGGTCTGTCTCCAAAGATCTGTGAGAGTGAGGGATCATTTTTCAGGGTAGGTTGTAGATTTTTGTTGATGCGCTGGAGAGGTTTTAGCTGGGGGCTGAAGGTGACAGCTAGTGGTGTTCTGTTATTTTCTTTCTTAGGTCCTTTGTACTGTGTTTGTTGTACAATGAAAACTAATGTTACTCTGTGTACTATTATCATATTAAAAGTCCTTCTCTATCATTACTTGTGGGTTTTTGAAATGGGGGCGGCTGTTCTTCCAGTGTTATATAATATAAACAATATTATTTCCACAAATGAGCTGAATATGCTATTGCATATTGTTGTAATTTGCAATTCTGCCAAAGTGGTTAGTAAGCAGTGTAAAATAAGTAAAAACCTAGTATAGAGTTTTCCATCTTAGTGACAGTATTCTGTCATGGACATTTTTCTGGATGGTTGGGGGATGGATAAGATGACCTGCTAAGCCTGTTCCTTCAGTTTTTATGGTTCAGTGAACGACACACAATATCTTTCAAGGGCTATTTAGTTCTGTCACAAGTAAACAATGTTCTGAAAATGCTTGGCAAGAAATATGTGGTGCTGGTTATCTAATCTCATTTGCCCACTGGTGATACCTTTACCTAATTTTAATATCTTTTTATGTCATCCGTGTAGGCTTTTGAAACATTTTTATCACTTTTTTTAAGTTGAATAAAACAAAACCTTTACTTAGAAGTATTATTTTAATAAGTAAATCACATACTTTTAAAACCCTACTTATTTCAAACTAGTATTTATTTCTAAAGCTAGGACAGACTTTATACAGTTTATAGAAGAGAAGAAAAAGGACCCATGATCTTGCAGGACTCACGCAGACACTCCTCTCTCTAACCTCAGTGGTGTTTTTCCCCCCTGCAGTACATAGGGAAAGAGGCCCTAGGTATTGAGCTGAACATGTACCTTTCTCCACTGCTTTTTGCACTATTTTGCATGCAGGGAATCTAATTCTGAAACATCTATTTAAGTAATATAGTTCTCAAGAGTTTCAAATTAAAGAAAATATGATATCTGACTGTATGTTGTTTAAATCATTACTTGGAATGTACAAGATGCTTGTTTTGAAAAGTGCCTGGAATGAGTCAGAGAGGAGAATGTTTTTGTTTTAATTGCACAGTACTGCCACCTAGCATCAATTCACAGATTTGTCCGGATGTCTGTAAATTTCCAGCTAGGTTGCTCTTGAATTTAGATTTGTTTTTCAGTGGTACCTGGTTATGATTCTTAAAGCATTTTTCCCCATGAAATGACATAAAAATCTCTCATTTATGGTAAATTGGCTGTTTACCTGAAAAACCTTCCCATAGAGGGCAGGGGAATCAGAAGCAACAAGGGAAATCTCTTATCAGATACACTGAATAGTTTTGGATGACAGAAGTGCATATTCATGTGTTCTAGGCATGTCTTGAAAGCTGCTTTATTAACAACTTCTTAGTATTTTAGTGTAATATACATTCCTTTTTTAAAATTAATACAAGCACAAAATGGCAAGTGGATGATCCCCCTTTTCTTTTTATTTTAGAAATCCTTCTTTCCCACTTTACCATGCAATCCTTCTGTAGCTAAAGTGTTGATTATTTATTGTCATTGTGAAATGACTGATACCCTGCATGACAGCAACTAAAAGTTTGTCACATCCACAAATCATGAGATTTAAGACATTTGGTGCTGACACTGAAGAAAATAATAAGTTAAAAAGCTTTACTTTCATACAGGTTTTTTAATCATGTATTTTGAGTCAAGCACAATCTGAAATATTCATTATATTACTCTGTAGTGAGTTAATGTAGAACATACACTTCCTGTATATCTGTGTTCTTTTAGTACTCTATTCCCTTTTATTTGACTCTTTTTAATGTGAAATACAAAAAATAATTTGATAGTATTCAAGAAGAGGGAAACACTACACTTAGATTGATGCTTTATGTAATGGGTGCTTTATGAGATGTAATACCAAATGTTAATCAATAGACACGCCAGCATAGCTTCCAATACAACCTTGTAGAGTTTTTAAAAATTAATCCTTATTAAAAATATTGATTTACTGTGACTTACTGGGGTTGCAACTGCTAAGTTTTTCATCCTAATTAGGAGGTTAGGCTCCACTGCTTAGACTGCAGATGATAATGTAATGATTGTTGTTTTAAAACCTAAAAATCAATGTGATATACTATCAAATTGTGCCAAGTGTCACAATTATGGAAATTGCTCAGGATTTTAAAAACACTTTCCTTTTATTCTCCTTAAATAGATTCAAGCAGAGCTACTTGAGAGAATGTCTCATAAAATAAAGCAAATATCAAGTGGTGCTCTGGTAGTTAAGGCCACGTCTCACTGTATAATACCATTTTCAAATATTTTAGAAGCAAAACAGAATTATTTGAATTTTTTTAGTCTTTATAAAGCAAATAACTTGTTATGAATTCTTTTGTGACATTACCAACCTCTGCAGTTAGCACTGTGTTCTGCTTTCTGGTTATTTAGCCCATCTAAAAGGATTTAGGAATTTTAATATAAATATAATGTAATGCACGTATGCATAGCTTGGGTTTTTTTGCTTATTGAGAGGGAATTCATTTGGCAATTTTTGGTGTGTTCAGTAGTTATATATCTCACCCTATCTTCTGGCAGCTGAGCATGTGAAAAAAATCCATGAATTGTCATTGGTGTCATATTTAAGTGAGAGGTTACTTTATAATGAGTTTGGGTTTTGAAGAAGTGATTTACGTAAACATTTCAATCTCAAACTCCATCTGGTGCAAATCTAGAGTAACTCCCTTGACTTCCATGTTTTTAGGAGATGGAAGACTAGAGTTGCTCCAGGTATATGCTGGTGCAATTGGGATAAAAAGTGTTGTTTTTTTCATGAGGTACTTACTGTAGATAATTCCCAAACAACCTTCCTCCCCCAGCACCTCAAAGTAAATATCCCTTTTGTTGAAAAAGTATTTTAAGAATAAATGTATGTTTCAGTGGATTCCCCCTATCTCCCCCTCCCCCAAAACCAAAATCAAAGCCACTTATTACTTCAATGTTTGCTTGTTTGTTTTTATCTGGTAATGAGCAATTAATAAATCCAACAAGTTCCCTACTGCCATATAATCCATTGTTACTCACTTTATAATAGCTTGCCTGATTTGCACTGCCTGTCCAACTTTTTAACTTAGCCCTCATGTTCTATCGTGAAAATGTACTGTTGTATTTATATAGCTGATTTTTATGTATTGCTTGTGTAATGGTTAGTAATGATTTTTGAAAGGAATTTATGGTACATTAAACTAGAGCTGGGGTTAAGGGATGTTGTCGCAGGTTGGCTAGCACTTTAAGGGGAGTTGGGCTGAGCCTCACTTGTAACGGATCAGCTACTCCCATTTCTACCCAGCTGATCCTAATCAGTTGGGGAATCAGATGGCTTGGGTCAGTTATTGGACCCACCTGCAAAGGAGGCAGCTGACTTCCTTAGAGCTGCAAGAGGTTGTCTCCAGTGACTGGCCTTTAATGGAGACGGTGCCAGCAGAGGAGGAGGTGATAGGCACTGGGGAGGGCCAAACCCAGGGTGGCATCCTAGAGGCAGACCTGGCAGAAGGATCCAGCCTGTGGAGAACTGGACTAGGGGAAGAAACCCTTAGTGTCAGCAGATCTGGCAGGAGCTGGCCCACCATCGAGAAAGTCTGGAGGATCAGCACTCTGCAAGAGAGCAGAATCGAAAGATAACAGATGTGTAGAACGACAAACAGGAAAAGTGCTGCCCAAGAGCTCTGTCTCTAGAAACACAGTTTGTGAGAGCTCTGTTACTCCATTGCACAGAGCTTTTGTGGTAGATTTTCTGTGGCAGTACAGAGTTCTGCTGTGGGGTCCCTGCCTTAGGAACTCCAGGTTGCAGGGGTTGTCGTATAACAGTCTTAAGTCTTTGAAACTTGTTCAATAAGTCAGAGCCTGAATTCAATGAACTTCCACTTTGATTGAGAGGCTATTCTTTTCAGATGGGTTTCTGACAGAAAGTTGTTTAGTTTTGGCTATGATGTGGTTTTTTTTCTGTTAGGCACTTCTGGCCTAGCAATTTTATAAAGGGTGCACATGATCTGTTTTTAATATAACAGTCGCTAGGTGCTTTCATCACAGGAGCTATATAAGACATTAAACACAATGATTCTTGTGTGAAAAAAGAGCAGTGTCGAGAGGTATTTCTTTATGATACTTCTTCTTACTTCTGATTTCTGAGGACTGCCAGTTACAGATGATGATAGCAAAAATCAGGTAACAGCAGAATAGGCCAACGACAAGATCAAGAGTAAATCAATTTTTGCCTTGTCCAGGGCTGGATAGAATTACCTGCTGCCCATTTTTATTTGTCTTTGCTCAGTATTTTAACCACTTCCTGCAGTGTGACATGTCATGGGTAGTTTGCCAACGTATACATCGCTGATTCCAAGAGATCACCCTACCCACTCCTACATCTTAAACATTTTCAGATATGTGAGAAGAAAAAAACCCTGTTGGCAGCAGCAACTCACAATTGGATTAAATTCTGTTGCAATTATTTCTTTCTTGACCATACAAATTTTCTGAGGGGTTTCCCTCCATCCCCGCACTGATGAATATTCTTGGTGGGTCTTTGCCAGGGTCCCCTTCTAGAATTGCAAATGTACATTTAAAGCAAGGGCTAATACACTTTGTATGCATGGTGTGGGGCGGCTAGTATAATGTGAGCTCCAGGGGTGAGACGATACAGTGTTCTCATTTTGTTGTACACTTTTTCTATCACACACTCAGAGTCCACCAATGAAGCACTTCTGTGTAATGTAATGAGTGGATTTTAAAGATTGATGAAAAATACTGTAACAAATCAAATAGATCCTGCACCAGTAACTTAGCCTACTTGTTTTTTTGCCAGTAAAAAGGAAAAAAATATTATCTTCACTTCATGTCTACTCTCCTGGTAGAACAGCATAAACATTCAAAATGCTAACTACTGTCATGCTTGGTGTCGATACATTTTTTAACATATCTCAGCAGGTGCAGATCATTGTAGCTCTACTGAACTCACTAGAACTAGGCTTAGTTACACCAGCTGAGAATCTGGTAGATTCATATTATCTTCAGTTAAATTTTGGCTCTGAACACCTATGCAATAGAGCCGGGGTTTTCAAACCTCATTGCACCGTGAACCCCTTCTGACAACAAAAATTACTACATAACCCCAGGAGCAGGGACCGAAGCCTGAGACTGCCCAAGCCCCACTGACCCATGTGTGGGGGGCCAAAGCCCGAGCCCCACCACCCTGGGTGGAGGGAGGCAAAGCTGAAGCTCAAGGGCTTCAGCCCCTGGCAGGGGGCCTGTAACCTGAGCCCCACCTAGGGTTGCCAACTTTGGTGGGAGGGGGATTGGGGAGGGGTTTGGGGCCTGGGAGGGCGTCAGGCATGCAGGCTCCGGGTAGCACTTACCTGAAGCAGCTCCCAGAAGCAACGGTATGTCTCCCGTCTGGCTCCTATGTGGAGGCACAGCCAGGCTGCTCTGCGCACTGCCCCATCCACAGGCACCGCCCCTGCAGCTCCCATTGCCTATGGTTCCTGCCAATGAGAGCTGCGGGGGTGGTGCTTGGTGCAGGGCCAGCGTGCGGAGCCCCCTGGCTGCTCCTACACGTAGGAGCTGAAGGGGGAACATGCCAGCTTCTTCCTAGGAGCCGTACGGCATGGAGGCTAGCAGGGAGCTTGCTAGCCCCAAGTGCGGTGCTGCCAACCAAACAGTCAATGACCCAGTCAGCGGTGCTGACAGGAGCCACCCGGATCCCTTTTTGACCAGGTTTTGTTCCGGTCGAAAACTGTAAACCTGGTCCAGCGGCAAACTGAAGTCCTCAGGCTTCAGTCCCAGGCAGTGTGGCTTGGGCTTCGGCCCTGGGCTCCAGCAAGTCTAAGCCAACCCTGGCAACCCCATTAAAAAGGGATTGTGACCACTTTGCGGTCCCGACCCACAGTTTGAGAACCGCTGCAATAGTGACTGACATACTTTAAATATAATATCATATTACTCTTGCTTTGTTAAACTGAAATCGTTCTATAGGCCACGGGGAACTGTCATGGGGAAATTCAAGATTTACAGCACTCTCCAAAAAGAGGGGGGCATCCTGACCAGCATTACTTGTCTTATAAAACAAGTGATGTGCAGTGTTGTGTGGTGCTATTGCAGGATGTGTAGACAGCTGCTTGACTTGGCTCCAAAGTCACCACGCTGCCAGTATTGACTCATGGGTTTGTAATTCTTTAAGATACGTGGAATATGAAAGGTGTTGTATTAGAAGAAATCCTCTTCTAGCGGCAGAATACCAACAGTCAATCTTTTTAGACAATATTAACATTCTGTACAAATGGATACCAAGGAAATGTGTAACTGTAGCAATTAAGATTACATTAGCACACACATGCTGCTTTTCCGTTATCCACCACGCTGTCAAATTCAACACTACGCATGAAAACAAAACAAAAATGGTTTGTACTTCAATGTTTGAATAAGGAAAAATATTTCCCTCTGTAGACTCTTTAAAAACAATTAGGCATTAGCTTTGTCAAATACTAAATTAGGAATGAATTCAACTTTAAATATGTGAACCATACACCCTTTGAAATTTGCCTGAAAAGATTCATTATAAAACTAATGCTATGAAAAAGCACTCCCTTTCAAACTGGGTAAAGCACCTGAATACTTTTCATAAATGGCTGCACATCATTTGAAAGCGTTCTAGTAATTCCTCAAAACCTTTCAAAGTACCTTTCAGATAATAAATTTCATATTCAGCACATCTGCAGTCCTACAAGACTTCCAATAATACTTAAATTGGTTAACTATACTTCCTTTACATCTATTTAATGCTTTTTATTGATTTGAGGCAGATAAACTCTATTGTGCATTAAATCTTTTTTTTTCCTGGACAAAGGGAAATTGAGTCTGGGCAGAAGAACTTAGCTTACAGTCAAAAAGGTGAGGTTTAGACACTTATTCTAAGGCATATTCAGCAATTTGTGAGCTTCAAACTAACTAGCTAACACAGCTACAAAATCATTTTGTAACAGTATAAATATTATTAAATAATATTGCGGATGCCATATTATAGTAAAATAGTCAGTGCATTAGTCCACGGAAAATATACTGATCAAAATTTCTTCTAAGACTGCTTATAAGTGGAGGTGGTAGCACCATCTGTTAAGGTTGCCTGACGCTTTTTATTAGATGACCCTGTTTTCAGTTGCGTAAATGTTTGCCAAACTTTAATAATTTAGACTGAAACTTTCCTTGCTGGGTGTCTGCATCAGGCTGAATTGTTGTGGAAAAACTTCAGCCAAAATGCGTTCAGCCATTTCAAAGAACAAGGATGACGGAAATATTTGTTTTTCAATGTTTAATAACAGGAATGTTTTGGAAAGCTTTAAGGTAGGGTTGTGCTTTTTGCTATCCTTGTACAAATTTACCCAAATTTGACCAAGTTTATAAGTCTTTGAAAAATCAGAGTTCACACAGTTTCAGTAGATACTTGCTAGAGCTTAACAGCTAAAATCTCTGAAGATTCTGTCCTCGCTGAGCATGTTCAAGCCTCTCATCGCTCCTAGTGCTGATCAGACTGTGCATGCATTGTCCCCAGAGGACAAGTGACAAATGGTCATCCCCTTAGAGCTCCTGTGTGTGAGTGCAGTGTGTATGCACCAACACCACAGAGCAACTCCATATGCTCCAGCGGCAAAGCCAGGCTGTCCCTGTAATGGCTGTTCCAAGCAGCTCTGAGCAGAGTGGAACCAGGTACTGCAAGCAGAAGACTGGGAACTGTGGGGATGGAGGCAGAGAATCTGTCAAGGAGTTGGGTTCGGGGAGGGTAGGGACGGGGACTTGTTGGTCAAAGAAACTGGGGACAAGAGGTCAAGGGGAGGCCAGTGCACTAAGATTGGATGAGAAGCCTGGGGTGGGAGCCTGAGACTGGGAGCCAGTGGGACAGGAACACGGGGTGGGAGATGGTGACTAGAATCTGGAATGTGGGGAGAGAAACAGATCAGAAGGTTGGGAAAGGAACCATAAGTGGCTGGGCAAGGAGACTGGGATGGGGAATCTGGGGGAGGAGGGGAAGAGGCCAAGGAGACATGCTGGCTAGATGTGGGGAATGGGACTGGGTTGAGGAGCTGGTGGTGGAGTAGACACAGGACTGGTGCAGGGACCAGTTGAAGGGAATGAGGCAGAAGGGGTCAAGCTTAGGGGAAAGGAGCAAAAGAGTCTTTGTGTTCACTAGAGCGCACTGCCCTCTGGAGCCTGAGTAGCTGAACCTTTGTTTTGGCCCTCTTGGGCATATGCATTATGCTATTGTCTTTAGTTACATCATCCCATATTATTTTTCCCACAGTGCTCTGGGGATGAAAAAGGGTTGTGTACTGAAGGAGGATGTTTTCCATAGGACCCCTTCCTCTTTTGTTGCAGAAGCTGGAAGATGTATAATGAATGAGGCAAAGGATTTTAGGAAAAGACAGGATATTCTTAAGGTTAAGGCAGTCGAATGCCTCCTTCCAGAATTGGATTCTATCTCTGCTTTTCTACAGAGTTCCTGTGTAATGCTAGGGAAATAGCTTAAACCAAGTTTTCCAGTTGTTTCCTCATTTTCTGGGTGCCTAACTTTAGATACTGGGGCACGGGCACCAGCTTCCTCCTCGCCCCAGGGGTGCTCAACCCCCATTCTGCCCCAGGCCCCACCCCTTCCCTGGCCCTTCCCACCCTCGCTCCACCCCACCTCTTCCCTTCCAGTTCTGCCCTCCCCCAGCGCACCCCGGCCCTGCTCCTCTTCCCCCTCCCCCCAGTGTCTCCTGCACACCACAGAACAGCAAACTGTGGTGGGCGGGAGGCACTGGGAGGGCGGGGGAGGTGCTGATCAGTGGGCAGCAGGTTGCCAGTGGGTGCTAAGCACTCACTAATTTTATTCTGTAGATGCTCCAGGATTGGAGCACCCACGGAGTCAGTGCCTATGTCCTGGGGTCTGATTTGTACAAATTCTTAAACAGCAGAGCTGCAGTTGAAGTCAATAAGAGCTGTATTTTGAGGAGCAGTAGTCTAATGCTAAGTACTTAGAAAAATCAGATTCTAGATGTCTCAAATGGGGCACCGAAAATTGGTGGATGCTTTTAACTTTAACCTGTCTGTGCCTAAATTCCCTATCTGTAAAACAGGGATAATAATACCCACTCATCTCACGGGGGTGCTGTAAATCTCATGAATTAATGTTTGTGATGTCCTCAGGTATGATAAAGATGAGTTCCTTAGAAAAGCCCATGAGGAAAGTAATAATTCTGTCTCCAGTGCAGGGTTTGAATAATGTGCAGTAAATAAGGCCTGGGGCCACACACTGAACAAAGAAAAGAAAACAAAATACTGAGTAGCTGTTCATTAAGTGAGAACTGTGCATTCTGTGCACTAAAGAAAAAAAATGTGTGGTCATATAATTACAGACTATATCATAATGTAGATTAACAGGTTGGCTTGACCCTGGGACTGGACAACCTGGAGCTGAGCCACCACTAATTACAGGATGGGCCCCACCTGAGAAGAATCAGTTGATTGCTGTAGAGACCACTGTGCTGGTAGAGCTTGCAGGGACAACTAGAAGGTTCTTGCAGGGCCCTGAGTCACCATGGGGAAAAACTCAGAGTTGGAAAGGAAGCTGCAGGGAAGAGAGTGAGGAAGGAAGAAAAGCTGTCTGGGTGGGGAGGCCTGGGAGAGACCATGGGGAGACCCAGAGGAGAGCTTAAGGGAGGTGGGAAGTTGCTGCAGTTTTCCCTGGGCAAGGGTAAAAGAGCAAATTTAGCTATTCAGTGCCAGAACTCAGATTAGATGGTGGAACTGGTCTGCCCTACTTGCCCCAAGCAAGGGGGTGTATAAACCCATTATAAAGGCTGTCAGCCCAGCAAGGGGGCAAGCAGGCTGAGCTGAAGACCTGCTGAGGAAGAGCCCCAGAGAGGGCAGAACAAGTCTTTGTTTCTGTTAAAGCTGTTTTGGGGATCTCAGTTTGGAACAATTGAGATGCCAGAACAGCTGGATTAAAGATCCCAGAGGGCTGAGTTACTGGCCGAGAAACTG
Source organism: Chelonia mydas (assembly GCF_015237465.2). Taxonomy (NCBI): domain Eukaryota; kingdom Metazoa; phylum Chordata; order Testudines; family Cheloniidae; genus Chelonia; species Chelonia mydas. The sequence goes on from NC_057854.1 coordinate 27,784,521, forward strand.
CCGCAGCAATGGAGCAACTGTCTGCAAGGGCTGCTGGCCCACTGAAAGAGCTGCAATGCCATGGGCCTCAAGGGGATACCTAACGGTGAGTGAACTCGGTCACACATACACATAAGGGGATCAAATTAAGGCAACCTTAATTTTGACCCTTCTTAGATTTTCTGAGTGCTTGACTCTTCTACCTTAATGTTCTCAATGTATTTTTTTGGTGTGTGTACGATATGTGAAAATATACAGTAAAACTTCACCAATGACTGAGATCCCCTTTGGGAATTACTGAATTTTGCAAATCTAAGCTACAGCTACTTTCAAGACTGACTGTGTTGTTTATTGAGATAATTTATAATTAACTTCTTCCGGTGTTCTAACCAAAACTGATGGAACCCGTTTTCGGTACAAAAGCGAGTTTCCAAAAAGTGGGTTCAGGAAAGCTTAGGCAAAACTTTCTCAAAAGAATGTTCTTAGAGCCTGTCAGAATTGAGTCATGATTGGACTGTAAATGAAGAAAAACATCTTGCAGCATGCACGCTCAGAATTTTTTTCCTGTAAAATACAAAGTATGCATAACTTAATCTGACCTTGTTTTTTTTTGTTCTTCCTCACTTACTCCACTTTCTCCCTTTTTTATATATCTACCTGTCTCTTAAATCTTTCAGTGTTTGTTTTCCTCTTAACTTTTCTCTTCTATGCCTGCCACTCCCTACATTCTTTCCCTGATTACTGACCTGGTATTTAACTACTATTGTGAGTCACTAATAGAGCCCTGCTATAGTTTATTTTAACTATACAACCTGAACATAGTATCATCTTAATTTTTATTAGTTTGTGTGTTTATACACTATTGTATATTTTGTAAAAAGAAATACGAAGTTTTACTAATATAAAACCTTGCTGCTTTTCTGTTAAATCTTTGAGAATTGGGAAGAAACAATTACAAACTTTTTGGTGCAAATGATAAAGTAATTTAGCAAATTGAGGATTAGCCTGATTTTACAGTATTAGTGAAATGTATTAGCATTATCAGCAGATTCATCTGATTGCTAGCATGCTTTGGAAGTGTGGATGATTCAAATATATATAAAAAAGCACACTTTTAAAAGCATTTTCATTCTTTATTTTTAAAAACCAATTAACTGATAACTCTTAAATTCCATGTCAAATTACCACTTTAAAATCAAACCCATTTGGCTGGCCACATCCCTTGGTGTAGCAGTGCTTTATTGGAACTAATCCAGGTCAGAATAGATTAAGTCATGGAATTTGGACCAGTGTATTTTTTTTCATTCTTGTCACACACATAGTTCCATTTTTAAAAGGGGCCTTTCCTAGTTCTGAGGTCTTTGCTATTAGGGTACTTTCTAACAGTCATATATTTGTTCTGGGCTGAATATGAAATCTTGCATGCTTCCACATTTTCAACAAAGAAATGAGGACAAAAGGGTTTAAAATTTTAACTGTTTACCCCTGTCAATGCAAAACAGATGCAAAAGTTTACATGTTCACGTTGGAATTTCAGAGAATTAATATGTGATTAGACCTACTGGGAAATTTTCCAACAGAAAATGTTTCCATTGAAAAATGTGGATTTTATTAAGTCTAAATCTTAAGCAGGAGAGTATTAACTTAGTCAAAATTTTCAACAGGAAATTATCAAAATGTTTTGTTTCAACTTTCATTGTGTTAAAACAAAATGTTTCAACTTTAGCAAAATATTTTGTTTTGATAAGGTTATTTAGAATCTTTCCTCAATGAAATATTTCCGAATCTTTGATTTATGGTAAACTTAGACTCTTTCTGATTCAGGACAATTTTTTAAAAAATTTCTTGCACAACAGTAATTCCAGTTACTGGCCAGCTCAATAGCTTACAGCAGTAGTTCTCAAACTAGGACTTCCGCTTGTTCAGGGAAAGCCCCTGGTGGGCCGGGCCGGTTTGTTTACCTGCCGCGTCTGCAGGTTCGGCCGATCGTGGCTCCCGCTGGCCGCAGTTCGCCGCTCCAGGCCAACGGGGGCTGCAGGAAGGGTGGCCAGCACATCTCTCGGCCCACGCTGCTTCCCACAGCCCCCATTGGCCTGGAGCGGCGAACCGCGGCCAGTGGGAGCCACGATCAGACGAACCTGTGGACGTGGCAGGTAAACAAACCAGCCCGGCCCACCAGGGGCTTTCTCTGAACAAGCAGTGGCCCTAGTTTGAGAACCACTGGCTTAGAGTACAATTCTCTATCCAGTTAAACGTGTTAATCAAAAGATTAAATATTGTGTTGCAAGACTATGAGGTGGCTAAGAAAGCTTTGGAATATTACACTATCTGAAATAACTTAATGCCTCTCAGACATAAGAGTTGAAGGTGATTTCAGTAAGCATGGGAGGTTAATATGTATCTATCCATCACACCCAAATTGTGTACTGAAAGCTCTGATGTAAGAGATGTAGCTGTGTACACAGTTGCGGCTGTTTTGAAGAATAGTTTTTTTGGTTTGGGGGGTTTTTTTGCATGTGGTTTTTCAAATTTTGTTTGGTTTTAATAATAAAACATTGAAAGCTACCCCACAATAGTGGTAACTAAAAGTTATTCCTTTCTGACTGCTTTGCTCTGATAGTACCATCAACAGCCTTGGTGAGTACTCTCATGAGACACCAAGAGTGGAATCCTGGCCATGCTGAAGTCAGTGGGAATCTTTCCATTAACTTTAATGGGACAAGGATTTGTTTTGAATGGACTATAGAGGGGGAACTCTTCTTATCTGTAGAAATGGTGTTACAAGGCAAGAGTTAAGGCAAGAAGGTGTATCAGTGTAAGGAAGCCTGCATTGCCTTTATCTATTTGTGACTAAAAACACAGCTTTGGTCTCCAAAACAATTAGCCTGGTGCCTTTGAAAATAATTCACTCATTCAGTTTGAAAATAAAATAAGTATTCTTTTTCTTTAACAACGTGTGGGAGACTTACAGAGACTACTATACAATAATAGCCCAGGAGCAAACTTGTATATCTCAGTTAATGAAACATATGCTGAACAGAATTTTTTCATTACACAAATGGAGGGGGTGGGGAACATTTTGTTAACAAGATTAAAATGTTCTATTTTTCTGTATACTTAAGGACTGTAATTTAGAAAAAATAAAAAGGGACGAGCTAATCCAGACTAAACTCTACTTGATACTATTTTTATTAGGAGAAAGGAAAAAGAAGTGTAAGCCAAAATTAAAAATTAGTTACTTGGAATAAATTCCTGTGTATTCACAATGTACTAACTTGGAGATTTGCTTCAAATCCTTGCTAAAACTCACTTTTAAAAAACAAAAAACCAAATTCTGCATGCTTTCTGAAAGCCACCTCTGAACTGTAGTTACTAATAAGAGCTTTCTACAATCCCTTATCAAGTATTTATTCAGGACTTTGGACAGCTTTGTTCTGTTGTTGTGAATTTTGATTGTTTACTATGGGCTTAGTTAGAGCCACCTTGCTCATCATTGTGATTGCATTACCCTTTTAGCTTTCTTGTCAACAGACAGGAAGATAGTATTGAATGTCCAGTTGATAAAGGTGAAAACTCTCTGTTTTGTACGTTTGCTTAAATTAAAAGCATTAGCCATAGTTCATTTAATTATGTAACGATGAGAACAAGATTTTCATTTCACTAATAGATTCCCAGATTGTTAAATACATGACATGCTAGATATGTTTTTATTGTAATTAAATGTGGTTTAACGTTTGAGTTTATTACCTTTCCGTCTCTGAGCTAAATTCTAGTACAAGCACAACTCCCATTGACTTCAGCTCTGTATGAATATAAGGGAATAGATTTGCCCTTGGATATAAATTGTGGGATGTAGAAATAACATACACTTTAACTCAATAAATTCGGGTATACACTCTCTGCTGCCATGTATTGTTTTGTGGTGTTGGCAAAATATCCAAAGTTTCCATTAACTATGAAGATTCAAATGTACTGGGACGGGGAGATCCCTAATTTCTAGGTAATTATACACTGACCTAATAAGCTCTATGTGCCTGAAACTGGTGCTTGATATCAAATGCAATCATGCACAGTATCTAGAGTACCTAGATTGTGTAGGATTTTTATGTCCAGGAATAGTGGTTTCTCAAGTCTCTGCAACATCCTGATTAAATGTGGTTTGAAGACCTGGATTTTTAATGATGTTAAAATGTCGGTGGATTCCTGGGAGCCTTTCCCTCTTCCTGGTGTCATTGTTTCTGACTTTACTGGATTGAATCTGAGCCAACTGCTCTTCAGCATTTTTCACTTTTTTCCCCACCCTATCCAACCACTGGGACGTCTTTGTAATTTCAGAGGGTGCGTCAGTGGAGAGGGAAACTTATATTTTGGGTTATTCTGGAATCCCCATTTGTTGCACAGTCTGTCTTTAAGCCAGAGGCTTCTCAGAGTGCAGCTACCAACTCTTGCTGGTCGCCGCTCTGACAATTCCCCTAAAATACTTAATTAACTTTCAGAAAAACAAATAAACATGCATATATACATGTCCAAATCATTGTAATTAATCCATATGGGGGTTTGGTTTTTTTTCAGACTCAATAATAAAAATAATGTACAGTTGTCTCTGTTCTTTACTGGACTAAAACAGAATAGAAACACGAAGTGCTTTGAATATTCTTGTCTCTTTTTTTTTTTTCTTCTTTTGCTTTTTTAAAAAAAAGACTTGCTAGCTATAAGTATGTCTGCTGTGAAAAGTGATATTTGTATGTTTGTTAATATCACTTTTCACAGTAGACTTACTCATCCCTGGGCTTGCTGGGGCTAAATTAAGCCCTGGATGGGGAAGTAGGTACAGGGGCGGGGGCAAGGTGTGATGGGGCACTGGGAGAGGCAGCGGGGCCAGAGGTGATTGCAGGAGGGGGTGAGCTCGGAGCTAGAGGCCACCACCGCACAGCCAGGGAACGGAGCCCGGAGCCCAAAGCCCCACTCCCAGGGGATAGGGCCTGGAGACTGACCCCGAAACCCCATGGCTGGAGCCTGCCACCCCAGGGCTGAAGCCCAAGCCCACCACTCCCAGGAAGGTGGGGAACTTGACTGCCTGTTCCTCCAGCTTGTGTGTCTCCAGAGAGGAGTAAGGCCCAATCACTGCTGGTGGCCCCTGGGTAGGGGCCACTGCTTTGCCCCTACCACTCCCCAAATCACTGCTCAGGAGGCTGTGGCTGCAAGAAAAGCCCCTGGTGGCCGCATTTGAGAGACACTGCTCGAGACCATCTGATTTCTATGTTGAAGAGGGTGAAAGTGGTGGGCTTTGTGGGACTTCCAATGGTAGGGATCTGGGGTGGGGAGGAGTAGGTGTCCAGTACAGCCAGCGTGAAATGCCTAACTGGGTCCAACTGAATGCTGGATCAGTTAATCTTGCTAGATGACATATTTGTGCCATTATCCCTATGGTCAACGTGTTTATTGCTGTTGAGATGTCTAGTAGTTAAAGCACAGAGGTTCTGCCTTGTCCAAGACCAAGACAAGGTCATCAATCAGCACAGCACATCTATGTACTGTGTCCTGTTCTGAAGCCTGATTGTAATGGATCTAGCAGATAGGTGTCTCTGGAGCTTGCATGGCACCACTATGTTCTCAGTGACTTTGCCAAGAATATGTAGCTTGGAAGTTAGATATTTTCAAGGTCATGGTATCATGTGTAGGGGCTGTTCAATGGTGGTTGGACTGTTGCATTCTTTAGCGTGATGGAGCTGCTTTGGAAAGAAGCATCAGTGTTGTTTTTTTTTCCTTTTTATTGTGATTAGTCAAGACCCATTTTCACATGTGATTTAGACACTTAGGATCCTAAATTCCATTGATTTTTTTTTTTCCAATGAGACTTTGGCTCCTAAGTCACTCTTAAATGCTTTTGAAAACTTTTGTCATAGGTAGGGCCCTACCAAATTCGTGGTCCATTTTGATCAATTTCACAGGAGGAGGAGGGTTTAAAAATTGATCAGTTTCACATTTTCAGCTGTTTACATCTGAAATTTCAGGGTGTTGTAACTGTGGGGATCCCAACCCAAAAGGTATCCGGAAGTGGGTGTGGTTTTTTTTTCCCCCTTCCCACGCTGCCATGCAAGGGAAGGACAAATCCTGTCTCTCCCCAGCCCAAGTTGGGACTCAAAGCTAGGAGCCCCATGGCTGGGCACTTCCAGAAGCAGGGGGAAGATCAGATTTAACGGAGAAGGGCTTATTTCATGGTCAATAACACATTTTTCACGGCTGTGAAATTGGTAGGGTCCTAGTCATAGTGACCTAGTTTGTGATTGTATGGATGAGTACTGTATCTATGAGCACATTACCACTAACCATGCTGCAGTATGGGCCCAGTATTGATTAGAGAGGAGTGCTATTTGCTGGGGCACCATCACTTCCTGACGCATATGTATATATTCCTCTAGTACTGCACCAAGGTATGATACTAAATCCTACAATTTCCTAAAGTAACTGGAGGCCCTGCCTTGCCTGATGTTTCAGTGTATTGCTGCATCACATACCAAAAACACTTAGCAGTCTAGAATACCAGAAGATAAACTATCAAATCAGAAATGGTACGATAATACTACTATCTTATGCATTCATCTGCACCCAATTTCATTAATATTATACAGTATGTAATAAAATTGAACAAATTCCTGGATAACAAGCCCTCAAAAAATGAAAAGACAAAAAGAAACCACCTTTCTGCAAAACCCAGCTAACCACAGCTGCTTCTGTTCTTGGCTGAACTCGGGTCCATGAAAGCCATTGAAATCAGGAGGAAACAAGCAGGATTGAAACATCTTCCATTATGAAGCTCCCTATAAGTTGAAATTTTGTTATGGAATTAAGAGACCTACTTTTCATGCAGACATTACTTTTTATATATTAAAACTAGATAACATTTAAAATAAGAACTTCTCTATCTTCCTTTGAACAGTTCATTAGACAAACACACAAACCTATTAACAAATAATAATTTGGGTAGATATATGGAAACTTAGCTGGTGAAATATACAATAAGTAACACAATACATTTATCATAGGAGAATGAGAAAAATAATAGATAATTACAGATGAGAACTAGAAGGAAATAAAATTTGCATGATACAGCAAGCTCGCTATCTTGGTGAGGCCATACCCTTTTGCATTCCCTCAATGTTATATAAAGTGTCATTTATTTTCACGAGGGGAGTGATGTGATCAGCACAACTTCTGACCTTTTTGAAATATCCATTGATATACAGTAAAAGGAAAGAGAAAATGAGATTTAAGCTATGGGTATGTTGGGATCCGATTTATATGGTGCTTAAAAAATGCCCACAAGTCTTCAAACAAAGGAGGGGAAGCACTGAGTATTTCATCAGCAAACAGTACATCCGGTTATTGAAAGCCCTCCACATCTGCAGTGGAGCAAGCCAAACTTGAACTTCATAGTGACATAAGATATATTTACTAACAGTAAGCTATTAAAATGTTTATATCTATTTCTGTAAAAAGACTACATACGTATGAAGTTCAAGCTGGCTTCCTTTCTAGGAGAGAATATGAAGGGACTTAAGCATCAATTGTGGTCACTCAGAGGCCCAAGGAACTCTGTTAGGGGGCTTATTCCTTCACCCACTTACTTCCCTGGTCCTTCTCGCATGAACAGAGAGCAACAATACCCGAAGTCCAAAGGTGCAAACAATTTGATGTTTATTGGGGTGAACTTCCAGCAAGCATGATTCCAGTTTCCTTCCTTAGTGTCCCCCTTCCCAGCTCTGACACCACAGAGCCTTACACTTGTGTCCCTGTTCCAATTCCTGCCCTTAGCCAAACATGATTCCAATTTCCCCACCCCCATACCCTGTTCCCATTTGCCCCCACACACACCCACCCACTTCCTGATTGACTGCAGACTATATAGTAAAACTTGAGTTCTGCTTAGCTATACCTTAACCAATCATTTTCCTGAAATTTAACTAACCAATCCTAACATATTGTAACATGATTATGTAACCAATTATATCCCACCACCTTAATTAGTTTACACCCACCAAAATTAATTATACAGCAGACAGAAACAATCACAGAACCAGACAGAGATTATACAGACAAACAATGGGGAAATGGGGACTACGGTGATAGAACAAACACAGAAGTGAGGATTTCACATCCCAGCTATTGATAAGTGAGTTCTTACCAGACAGGATGCTTTCAAACTAAGTTTCCTTTTACATCTTCCAGGCACTTCCCTTTCTCTGGAGGCGATAGGCATTGTCAGGACAGGATTGTATTCCTAACAGCCCAATAGCACCTTATTTCAATGTGACTAGTTTGGAATGTGAGGATGTGACCGGCTGCTTCCCAGCTGATGGCTGCCTCTGTTACTTAGCCAAAGATCTTAGCCTAAGCACAGGGCCTCAGACTGTCACAGTAAGAGAAGGCCCTTACACTGGCAGACAGTGATTTTGATTCTTTCTTTTATACCTCTATAACTAGCTAAGTGATAAGAATACATCTAAATTCTTAGAGTATAGGCCTTTTACAGACAGGCCTGAATATCTATATCCTAACAAACTCCAATTCAAATGAACATGAAAGAAGATATGAGAGACCTATCAGGGTGAGACCACAGATGGAATAATTTAAGAAGAATTAAGGAAAATGTGATCAGGCTACTAGGAAAAGTAGTGGGAAGATCATAGGGCAAATGTCTAAGGAGCCATGTGACCAGGTGCTATGTCTTCTCTCTTTCTAAAGAGGAAAAGGCCAAAGCTGAACCATTATCTGTCTAGTGATCAGGAATCGAGCTAATATAGAATTACCAGAGAGGATGAAGAGGCAAGTTCTGTACATAGTGCAGAATTTGGCCCAAAATGTTCATTATACAGGGGGAAAAATAGGGATGTTATGCTGTTTTCTGGGTTCCTTGGTAAAGGGTGCAATAATAAGAGGAAGAATGTCCTGAGGCATGTTGAGGAATCCACACTTGGTAGTGCTGGGGATGGAAGTAGGGGGGGAGGATGCGGCAGTGGGGAGACACCTGAAGGGGAAGATCTGATACAGTTGAGAGTGGCATCCAAGATATGGGCAGAGATGTGAATACTGGGTTGACACAAATGATGTTGCAGTTCTCTCTGGTATCAAATGAGATTGGAGGAAGTATTAAGATACTGGTGATCAGCCTCCCAATCAGGTGACAATGTAAAGATAAGACTTTAGGAGTCATAGGGCCAAATTTGCTGCTTCTGTAAATTGGCCCAGTTCCACTCACTTCGGTGGAGCTGTGCCAATTTATACCAGCAGAAAATTTTGACTCAGATGGCTTCTCTGGTGACCTATTATGTCTGAGCTGGACACAAGGTCTGCAGAGGGGCTGTGAGGTAGTTCACATACCCATGGCTGCAACTATGCCTTTTTAAAAGATAGTGAGTATCCCTCTCAGGGCTGTGCAAAGAGGGGAGGGAATGGGCGGGGGGGGGAGGGCTTCAAACATTCTGTAAAGGGCCCTGGGTTTTTTGGCTTTGATTTTTCACTTCTTACTCTTGTAGGTCCCTATGCTCCTCTGTGACGCCTCACTTCACTTGACCTCAGTCGAACTTATCCACATTCCTGGGCTCTAGCTCATTGATTTCACCTGATATAGCTCTGAGTTTCACAGAAAGCTTGTCCTCTTACCTGATTACACTCCGTTTCTGAGATTAGTTAGATCTTTTACCTACAGCCACCATCGTCCCAAACCTAGCAATTGATTCATGAGGAGTGTGGTGGGGTGAATTCTTACAGTAACTGACTGTCCCGTTCCCACCCCCCCCCCCCCCCCGCATGATACCTACAAGCACAAGAGTAGTGCTCAAAACCACAAGCTGCAACAGATCTATTAAAAAAAGATCCAAGTGTGAGTGGTCTACCAAGCTGCTTAACACTCACATAGTTTGATCGTGCTACTGGTGAACAATCCATGAATGAAAAGAAAAAAGAAAAGGAGTACTTGTGGCACCTTAGAGACTAACCAGTTTATTTGAGCATGAGCTTTCGTGAGCTACAGCTCACTTCATCGGATGCATAGCATATCATGGAAACTGCAGAAGACATTATATACACACAGAGACCATGAAACAAAACTTCCTCCCACCCCACTCTCCTGCTGGTAACAGCTTATCTAAAGTGATCATCAAGTAGGGCCATTACCAGCACAAATCCAGGTTTTCTCACCCTTCCCCCCCCCCCCCCACACACACATACATACAAACTCACTCTCCTGCTGGTAATAGCCCATCCCTCTTTGAAACCTCTCTTTATAATGCGCATGATAATCAAGGTGGGTCATTTCCAGCACTAATCCAGGTTTTCTCACCCCCCCCCCCACACCCTCCTCCAAAAACCACACACACAAACTCAGATGATGAAGATGTCATCAATATAGCGCTAGTAAAGTAGGGGCGTTAGGGGACGAGAGCTGAGGTTTCAAAGAGGGATGGGCTATTACCAGCAGGAGAGTGAGTTTGTATGTATGTGTGTGGGGGGGGGGGGAAGGGTGAGAGAACCTGGATTTGTGCTGGTAATGGCCCTACTTGATGATCACTTTAGATAAGCTGTTAGCAGCAGGAGAGTGGGGTGGGAGGAAGTTTTGTTTCATGGTCTCTGTGTGTATATAATGTCTTCTGCAGTTTCCACGATATGCTATGCATCCGATGAAGTGAGCTGTAGCTCACGAAAGCTCATGCTCAAATAAACTGGTTAGTCTCTAAGGTGCCACAAGTACTCCTTTTCTTTTTTCTTTTTACGAATACAGACTAACACGGCTGTTACTCTGAATCCATGAATGGTTCTGCTACTTCCACTTCTGGGCCTTCCTTAGCTAGTGAGCCTGCTCACTTTGGTGGGTGTGTGCTGAAGGCATTGGTTCTGGGACTGAAAGTTGTACTAGCAACCAACAGGCAGCTGTTATGCACATGGGCACTGAAAGTAGTTCAGTTATTGAAAACCTGGGACAGAATTTTGCCTTTGGTAAGGAAGATCTGGCTGATTGGCTGCACGTGAATTATTAGCTCCTTTTTGGTAGAAAATGCTCACGTAGTTAATGTACAGCAAAACTTTTTGCATAGCAAATGCAAAGGAAGGCAAATATTAAAACTGTGGTTCTTGGTCAGAATTCCTAATGGGGAATTATGCACACAGCCTGTATATCTGCCAACAGTGACTCTTGCCTCCTTATTCTGTTTCACTTGTTTGCTTTTCCAGACAAATTCCTCCTGTTCCTTTGTGAACCATAGAAAGGAGGACTTTTTGTGGGTGCATTTATGATGCCATTATTCTTGGATACTAGCTTGTGAGCCTAGTTGGGGCCCAATGCATTAGAGAAGCCCTCTGAAGGCCTCTGTACTTGTACTCCGCCTGCAGGACATCTCATCTATGATTACTTAATTTCTGCTTGATTGATGAACCCTGGAAGGGGCAGATTATCCAGGGCTCAGCTCAGGTCTCTTAAATCCAGACTGATGCACTGAAACCCAGTTGCTGCAGAGCAGAGGCCTGGCTGAGTGCTGGAGACTGGCCCAGACCTGAGGGGTACCCTGGCATTGGAACACCAATGAGTCGCACAGCAGACAAAGATATGCAGACTTGCTATCAGATTCAGATGGACATGTGGCTAGAGTTGCCAGGTCAAAAACGGACCCCTGCAGTTCTGGTCAGCACTACCGACCAGGCCATTAAAAGTCTGGTCGGCGATGCAGCAGGGGCCCAGGGCTAAGGCAGGCTTCTTACGTGCCTCGACTCTGCGCGGCTCCTGGAAGCAGCAACCAGATCCCTGCGGCCCCTAGGCACACGGAGGCTCCATGCACTGCCTCTGCCCGAGTGCCGGGTCTGCAGCTACCATTGGCCGGGAATCGCAACCAATGGGAGCTGCAGGGGTAGTGCCTGCGGGTGTGAGGGCAGTGCATGGTGCCATGGAACCTCCCTGGCCGCTCAGGCATCTAGGGGCCACAGGGACCCAGTGGCTGCTTCCTGGGAGCCGCAGTAAGCGCTGCTGGGACTCCGTACCCCCTCCAACTCCCCAACCCCCGCCCCAGTCTGGAGTCCCCTCCTACACCCCAAGCCCCTCATTCCTGGCCCCACTCCAGAGCCCACGCACCCCACCCCCTGCCCCAGCCGGTGAAAGTGAGTGAGGGTGGGGTGACGGAGGGAGCGATGGAGGGAGGTGGGATGGAGCGAGTGGTGGGTGTGGCCTCTGGGAAGGGGCAGGGCAGAGCAGGGGTGTTCGGTTTTGTGCTGTTAGAAAGTTGGCATCCCTACACGTGGCAGAGTATTTTTCATCTCTTGGATAATTTGCTGTACTTGGGTGAGAAGTGACTAGCTTTGAGATGTTCATTTGAGAAATTAGACCATTTATCGTAATGGTAACTCTTTAGGTTTACTTGAATTGCTTGCAAGGTATGATAGTATGTTGCAAGGTCATGTGGAAGCTATTAATTCTGGTATTGCAATGGTGATGTACTTATTAAACCAAATTCAATATTATTTTATTATAGGATCAAGAAAAGTACAGCAGACTATTTTCAACAAGGTTAAGAAAGCTAACTACTTCTCTGTTATGTGTGATTGCATTCCAGACCTTTCCCAAATGGAACAAATGCCTCAGGTGTTAATGTTCAGATTTTGAAAGATGAAGTGAAGGTCATTCAGAGTTTTGTGGATTTCACTGAAATCCACACCAAAGGAGCCCAGGGTATTATGGAGGCTATTTTAGAGAAACTGAAAAAAAGATGGTATAAATATGGCTGCCAGCCCTGTTGTCATTGCAGGGGAGAATGCTAATATGGCTGCAGCATACAAACGTGTTCAAAATCTAATTTAGCATGTAAATCAGTATGCATCTTTCATCGCATGTGGTGCCCACTCACTGAATCTCATTGGAGAAGCTCCTGCCATGGTGGTTCCCCAAGTTGTTGTTGTTGTTTTGGAGTTGTCATTTAGACTTCTAGTAGTTTGCATGTGTTGAAAAAACACATTAGCATTACATCAGACTGGCAAAGCACACAACCAGATGGCCAGCCTGGGTAAAGGTAATTGATCCACTACAGAATCAGGTTGAGGGTGTTTTTTGATTCTGTAGACGAGATCAAGAAAGCACACAAATTTAAATTGGAAACTGAGAGCCTGCAAATGAACACTTCTTCTGTGTTTTGTTCCATTGAGGAGACTGCTGCTTCACAGGCTGAAATGTTAGGCATATCCACGCAGTTCAAAGAACGGTGTTCTTGAAGGAAGAAGAAAATGCAGATGAACTTGCAAAGAATGAAATGTCATCAGATTTCCCCTCTTTCTCCCCCACCCCACCAAAAAAAAAGTTTGAGTTCCAGGTTTTCAAGCCCATTAGACACTGTATCAGCACAATTGGACAACAGGATGCATAAGTATGATGGAGGCAGAAAAAGGTTGGCTTTTTTTGGTGGGTGAGAAACTGAAGTCTCAGCAGCGAAGATGTAAAAGACATGCTTGACACTTAGCAAGTAGCTACTCTGAAGATTTAAACTTGGAGTTTTGGGAATGAGATTGAGCTCTCTGCCAGGTTTTTGCAAGCAAACTTTTAAGGGAGACTTGGAAATGAAGGAGCCCATTGATCTCCTTAGCTACATTCACAAGAGATCTTCAGATGTGAGTTTCCCGAACACACAACAGCATTGCAATTTTTTTTTTTTTATTATTTTTTGCTGCCTTCTGGTAACAATGGCTGCTAACAAAAGGAGTTTCAGCAAGCTAAAATTAATCCTGGGGCTGAGAAGATAGGAGCTGCTAATCTGAGTGCAGAGGGGACTCATAGCAGAAAGACAGGGTTTATATACCATCCCCTGGGTGCATGGGGGGCAATGTCTTAACTGATCCTCACTGGCCAATCCATCAGCTCAGTTCATTCATTCCTCTCCTCTCTTCTTCCTCAGCAGAGTGGGGGATCCTTAAAGGAGCCACTATCCCTTTTTCCTGCTGGTCCAGCCAAAGATCCCTCCACGCTTTTGAGATTGCAGGAGGTTCATTTGCTGTTGATTTCAATGGGACCAGGATTACACTTCTTCTCCTTGTCCGTACTAAATTCTGAAATGAATGGTAATAGTTAAAGCGAAAACAGCTTATTGTAAACAAATTAATTTTTCAAACTGGCCATATATACAATATATATGAATGAAAAACTGTTTTTTGTCCACATGCCCATAGAGGAAGAGCATAAATGAATACTGTGCTTCAGGGCTGCTGTAAAGACTCTCAATGGAAACTGAAGAATATGTCTGAATTGATTTATGTGAAATTGGAACTCTGTAATGACTGTTGAAAAGGTGGACTCTTGGGTGTTTTGGGTTATATATTTCCTTCATGCATTGTCTGCTGTTCTTTAGATTTATGATGGTGCCATCATGACACATACTGCTGGGTTATTTTCTTTTGGTTTTTAGTTTTAAAGAATTGTTTCGAAGTCCGCACTATGAAATGACATGTTTGGAAAGTAAGAGCTTGTCTTGGGAACTTTGATCGCTGTTTTTGTTAACTGTGTGTTTCTTATGGTGTCTCTGCTTTAGAATTCTGTTTCTGCATTTTCCCTACTCCCTGGCGGTGCTTACACTGTGTCACTTCATTTACATGGTATTTCTTTTTAACTGCTGTACTTGTGTGTTGCATGGTGTGCAAACAGCTCAGCTGCTTGCTATGTAGTCTTTATGGCTATATGATAACAGTATTCGTGGTTCTTCGAGAGGTGTCCCTATGGATGCTCCACTCCAGGTGTTGGTGTGTCCCTGCACCTTTGCTCGTAGATTTTTACAGCAGTACTTGTACCGGTTACGCACATGCAGAGCCTGCCCCCCAGTTCTGAATGTACCTTAACAGTACACGTACACTTCGGTCTCCTCAGTTCCTTCTCTACTGTCCCTGACCTGAGACGGAGCTCAGCAGACTTCTTAGAGACTCTCTTCCTTTGTTCATATACCTTCCCTGTAAAGTTTGTTACCAGTAGTACTTAAATAACATTTTTCCTGTCTTTTTTTCCTCTCTCAAACTACAAAAAAACAACCTCTTTTGAATCCACAATGCATACGTTAGACGTATGTAGGGCTTTGTCCTTCTATTTGGATAGTACCAAGCCCTTTAGGAACTCTTCCAGACTTTTTGTCTCCATTGCAGAGCAGTCCAGAGGGACACCTATTTCTACCCAGAGACTTTCAAGCTGGATCTCTGAGTGTGTCCGACTGTGCTATCAAATAAAGAAAGTTACACCTCCTGCCAGCATCAGAACTCACTCCACTAGATCTGTGGTTACCTCTGTGGCTTTACAGATGTCAGCCAGAGGAACTTTGCATAGAAAAGTGGCCACATGGTCTTCTGAACACACATTTGTTAAGCATTATGCCCTTACTCAAGGCTGTCTCTCTGTTACACGATTAGGCAGAGCTGTATTATCTACTACATTCTTACCAAATCTGAAGTCCCTACATCCTTGAGGTACACTACTTTTAAGTCACCTGGAGTGGAGCACCTCTCTCTCTCAGAGGAGGTTACTCAGCCTGGGCAGTAACTGACGTTCTTCGAGATGAGTGTCCCTGTGGGTGCTCCACTACTCACCCTCCTCCCCTCTACTTTGGAGTTGGGGTAGCCTCCATTGTAGAGAAGGAACCGAGGAGACCGGTTGTGCATGCGTACTATTAAGGTACACTCAGAGCAGGGGAGGGGGGCAGGCTCCGCACGTGCACGATGGGTACGAGTACTGCTATAAAAATCTCTGAGCGAAGGCGCAGGGATGCACCAACACCTGGAGTGGAGCACCCACAAGGACACTCATCTCAAACATCAATTACTGCACAGGGTGAGTAACCTCCTCTTATGTTTGCTGGCCACCCGCACCGTGCCTACATGTAGGAATTGTCAGCGAGTCACTCCCTTATATTCCCACTGAATGCTTCTCCCATGTTAGAACTGGAGAAACTTGCCATTTTACAAATGCCTTTTTTACTGTGCATTACATTTATTCTTAGTAACCTTTCATCATGGCTTCATTTTATTTGCTTGCTTTACAGACAATCTATTATATCTGTATCACTAGATCTTTTTCCAGTGTTAATAACAGCATAACCTTAAAATTGTAAAAGATTTATCGATTGACTCTTAAACAATTTTAATGTTGGAAAAAGTTCTGCAATGGGTAGAAGGCATAATAGAGTTTGGTATTGGAATGAAGTATTTGAGATTTTTTTTATTATTATTTTTAACCTGATAGTTGAGCTGAAAGCAAACCTGGTGTTACTGCGTGATATTTCTTTAAATAACATGGCTTCCCTTTCTGTGCAATATACGTTGTGTCCCATTATTGACAGAAGAATCAAAACTAAACTACATATGTCTAATGGCTCTTGTATTCAAAAACATAACCTACATGGTTGGTCTAGTAGAATACAAAGTATATGTAGATTTATACTTTGCAAATATAGGGTTTTTTTTTAAATTATTTCTTAATTCTGGGTTCCCTGTTGCAAGAGGTAATGATATCTTTAGCCCCTAAGCAGAATAGTTCAAAGGATGCAAATCTTAACACTGTTTCTAAGTATTCATGAGGTTGCCATCTAATAGGCAGGTGTTTAGAAGAAAAACACAGAACCTTGAGCTCAGGTCTTGATAAGTTGGACAAGGGACACATTCTTTCTGGCATAAAATCCATCACACTTGTTTCCTTCAAACGCTGAGGTGACATGGACACACTGTGGGTCAACCCAGGGGGTCTAGAATTCAAGTGCCTTTTGTATTAGGGCATTTATACACATGCAGCAGCGCAGCTGTACTGATGCAGGGGCGCCACTGCAGCGCATCTGGTGAAAATGCTCTATGCCAATGGGAGGGAGCTCTCCCATCGATATAATAAAACCACCTCTATGAGCTGCAGAAGCTATGTTGGTAGGATAAGCTGTCCCGCCTACATAGTGCTGTGCACACAAGTGCTTATGCTGGTGTAACGTATGTTGCTCAGGTGGTGGTTTATTCACACCCCTGAGCAACATAAGTTATGCCAACGTAGGCTGTAGTGTAGATAGAATCTAACGGTTTGAAGACCAGTCTGGAGCTGGCAGCCATATAGGAGAGTTGTCTGATGGATCTGACTCAGTGTTGCAATCCAAGCTGGAAACCACATGAAAAAGGGTCCTTGTTGCTCTTCATTCTCTCAGATGGTAGAGGAGAGCAAGGAGCTCTTGATGAGTCTGAATAAAAGTTACATACCTTAGTTGATCTTCCTTTACAAGGGGCTAAGTGGTGAGAGTTTTTGAAAATGTCCTTAACGGCTGGAAGCAATGATGCCTTGTGTCTTTCCTTTTCTTCTAACCAAGCTTAGGTCAGGTATGGTATAGGAACTTGAATGCAATCAAGCAGATATAGATAAACTATCATCATTTGTCCTAGTCATAGTTGATGAATTTTCCAAGCTATGGTGTGGGGAAGCAGGGAAAGTGTTTGCATCTCCTATGCAGTAGATCTCCATACTTAAAGTTCTTTCACATCATTAAGCACAAGGACTGCTTTGGGCTACTGCCGATTTGGGTACTAATATATAAAGAAGACCGGGATGGGGAGTAAAGAAGCTGATGGCCTTAGCCCATAGCTGCCAACTTCTCTGCATTGTAGGAATGTACGTGAAGCAGCTGCATTTCCCCTACAGTACCAGGAGGCATTACAAATTCTTGAAGTACATTGCTCCCAGAGTTTTCTCTACAGCAGTATGATTCTGTACTGCCTCCTACTCAGAGCTGTGCTCGTCTCCTGCTGTAATGTCTGGACAGATTTTTCATGATTAGCATCTATTTGCTTTCTTCCAGGCTTTGTAACAGAGAGGACCACTGACTTACTGGAGGTGTTTGTTTGTTTGCTTGCTTAAGTTTATAATATGATACTCCTTCTAATCATAGTAACCTCCTATGTTTTTACTTTATTTTTGCATACACTTTTCATATGGCTGGAAGCAAATCTTATATCTTGGGAAGGAATGTTCGTTCTTTTGGTTAGAACGGGTGTCTGGACAGCAACACCTTGATTCTATTCCTGGCTCTTACCACTGACTTGCTGTGCGACTCTGGAAAACTTGCTTAGGTTTCTGGGCTACAATTTACACTTCTGTAAAATGGTTATATTAAGTAGTATCCACTGATGTGCAGTTTAATTTGCATAAGTACTCCATTATCCTTGGCTGCAAGATGGAATAAAAATGCAGAGTATTGTTGCTCTCCTGTCTGAGAAACATCTATGTCAATGTCAAATTCATACTACTGAGTGTTTAATCCCTTGATGCCTACGTTGAATTTCATAATCCATACCATCAATGCTATTTGAAGTGATGTAGAATTTAAAAATCTAGGGAATACTTCTTTTTAGCAAATCTGATTTAGAAAAAAATTCTATTGAGATATAACATATTCATCATGTGGCTTAGTAATACTACTTTCCCTTGTGTTCCATTTCTTTCTTTTCCCTTTAACTTCTAGTCAAACCACCTTGAACCTTTAGAATGAGGGATCCCAGTAGGAAATTCTGTTGTTTTTTGATAAATTTTATGTGTATAAAGGGCAGAGAACTCGGAGTAATGTGGTTAATGGCTTATATACACTAAAGGCATTTTTTGTGCAGGGTTTTCATTGCTTTCAAAGCCAAGTTGAATGGGCTCCATTTATTTTTGTAAGTGGGTATTTTATTCTTTATTCTATTGAAATCTAAGAATTCCTTTTTAATCAGTCTTTTTATTCCAAT
Source organism: Chelonia mydas (assembly GCF_015237465.2). Lineage (NCBI taxonomy): Eukaryota > Metazoa > Chordata > Testudines > Cheloniidae > Chelonia > Chelonia mydas. The sequence goes on from NC_057854.1 coordinate 27,803,259, forward strand.
ATTTTATTCTGATTAAATTTATGGCACTAAATAGTATCTGATAAATCCCTGCCCCAGAGAATATGGTCAAAGCTATTAAAGGCCAACAAAGACAAGACCCAGCATGGCTGTTCTTTTAATTAAGGGTATGGACAACTTAAGGAGGAAAATGAGGAGAGAAGTGGCTCGGAAGGAAGTATTTAAGAGAAAAGGGAGGGGGAAGAGTGTGCTCATTGGACAAACCTAGGGCGGATAATGTAAGTGTAATAAGCAGTATCAGTTCTGACATCTGGTTAAAATTTTAAGACCTAGTAACTTCCCTTAGCTCTTTGTATGCTCATTACATTAGGTGAGTTTTGATGTGTATTGTAACTGACAGTCTCTTCAATGAAGACCTGATATTGCATTAGAGCCCCCAGTTGTAATGTGCCTATGAGCCCTTACGATCTGGGGTACAGGAGTAGCTGGTCTTTCATGGATTCTTTATCTGGCCAAAAAAAAAAAGCTTCAACTAAAATATGAGTGAGTGCTTACAATTGGAATGAAATGTAGACACTTTTATTTTCTCTGGTGCTCTGATGGTAGAGCCTTTGTTAGTCTGCATGAATAAAGGCACACAAATGAGCAAAGAGAAGAGAAAATAACTAGCAAAACTGAAGGAGATTGTGTCAGGACAGAACTGAAATGAGGGGAGCCTGGAAGAGAGCAAGCTAAATTTAGTCCAAGAGGGTCAATCAAGTCATGTACATGGATGGGTTTTAGCAGGGGGAATAAGAAGGAAAAGGTTATTTTTGGTGATATTAAAGAGGTGGATGCAGAGATTGATATGTGTATGTGCCATTTTGTCATGTGCATTGTTGCACTCATGCAGTAGGTATAAGTGCAAATACACAGTGTATGCAGGAGCATCAGGTATTTGCAATTTGGCCAGGCTGACTTCAGTGTTTGAAATGTTTAGAAAATTTGGACTACATATAATTTGGAAAATATAAACTAATCTCAAAAATGTGACCTTGGGAGACATGACAGTTGCACTACCATGAGTCCTTACTATGAGGGAGCCTTCTCCCTGACATCCCTGGCCAAGCAGTAGATACACTCCAATCCCTGAGTCCTCTGAGCATCCCGCTGGAGTGCCGAGCTGCTTATCCACTGGACGCTCTCAAAATTACCAGATGGCTGTTCCAAAGAAACAGTACACCGCAGCTTACTAGTTACACCCTAGACCCCAGCTCACACCTAGACACACAACACATGAATATGTTTACAGTGAAAATGTGAATAAGTTGATTTAACAAAGAACAGGGATTCAAATGATAGCAAAAAGAAATATTGGAGAAAAGGATTCCATATAAAATCAGTGTGCGTTCTAGAGCCTAAACTTACTTAATAAGATGTCCTCTTGTCTAATATGGTAGTGCTTTACCCAGAGTTCTTCCCATAGCGCTTCTCAACCAGGATAGTTGAGACCACCTTTTCCAACCCCTTCATGAGATCAAGACCTCTGGCAACTTGTCTCCCAAGATGGAGACTGACTGGGCATCTTTCTGAATCCCTAGAGATGTTAGACCAAACCTTTTGTTTTTTTCACCTGTAAAACAAGGTGTTTGCCCTACCTGCTCATTTCTTCCCTCCGCAATGTCTTCATTGCACACTGAGTCAAATGCTAAATTGACTTCCATGGTAGGACACGCAATATACATTGGTTAACCATGGAGAGAAGTGTCTCCCACCTTCTGCTGTGGTGGACTCAGTCTCAAAGCACACTACTTCAGGGTGATCTGCCTTTAACTAGAAGGCCTCATGTAAATATATTAGAAATTGTGTTCTTATTCCATATTATCTGTATGTGCATTTCACAAAGATTCTGATGATCAGTGTGACACGGGCCTTCGGTAGAAACAATGTGACTCTTTCTTTAGGGAGCTAGAATGTAAATACCAGACCCCAGGGATACCTGTAACTCTCATGTATCATTGTGCCCTCTGCCATTTGTCATCAAGAGGTCCTTGGGTCACATTTGGTATAGAATGGAGGCAGCAGAGAGGAATTAGGAGGGAATCTAAATTCACTTTTGGAGAGTCTGGACCCAATTATGGTGTAAGAGCAGCTCCAAACACTTGAATAAACTCTGGATTTACCTTGAGCTGGGTTTAGAATCTGGTCCATGGAGTCTGTGCTGGCAGCAGGGCATACAAGAGGAGGATAATAGGATGCTGGGAAGGGGAAACATGTCATATGGGAACTGGCTGCACAGTAAAGTAAGCTGAACCCTGGGATGAAGTGTCTGAGAGAACATTGAGGGGGATGAGGGTGAGTTGAAAGCAGAGGGTGAGTGAACAAGTATTGAAGGATCTGAAGTGCTAGTGAAAGTACATTCAGCAAGATAGGATATTAGCCAGGTGAGCAGTGACTTGTAGAAACCAGGGGTGAAATCTTGGCTCCACTGACATGAAGGGTAAAACTCTCACTGACTTAATTGGGGCCAGGATTTCACCCCAGGAGCTGACAGAAAAAGGTGAATGATCAACAGTTAAATAACTAAGAGATCATGTCATTTGTTGCACAGGCGTTTAGATCCATCTGACTTTTATAAATGTTGGTTAATTTGATCAAGGTCTTGTCAAAAAATTATTTAGACAACTGTTTCTTGATTCAAAAATATTCTCTGACATGATTATACAAAATCATTAAAGTATGCTTAACTGTATTGTATTAATCCTGCAATGATTCTTTCCATCTTTATTATCAGCACTGCAGCAGTTGATCATTCTTTTTATGCAGGAAAAGTATTTGTATTCTTAAGGCAAATTTTAGGAAATGTTTACAATGACCAGCTTGCGTTTGATCTTTAAATCCTTTTCGCGGATTTATTCAGCTACACAAATTAAGACATTCTATTAAATGAATGTTTAACTTTTTTGTATTATGTGAATTTTCCTCCTTTTTTTTATCATGCTACATAAAATGATCAAACTGTATAGATAACATTAGTGAGAGCGGAGAACTGTGAGTTAGAACTTCTGGGTATGTCTCGGACTCATTGCGTGACCTTGAGCAAGACACTTACCCCTCTGTGCTTTAGTTGCCTCATCTGTAAAATGAGGATAATATATACCTACTTCACAGGGCTTTTTGTAAGACTTAATTAATATTTTGTAAATCATTTGAGTTCCTCAGATGAAAGATACTATGTAAGTGCAAGCTTCTATAACTGTTAGTTGTGTTATCCTGTTCCCCCCACCCCCGAGCAAACAAGGAAACTATTCTGAGGGGAAACGTGTGGTGTTTTGTTTTTTGGTTTTTTTAAAAAAACTTTCTATTACCCAGGTCTTTTTCCATCCCTTTCATACTCTTTGTCCTTCTGTTCCCCAGAAACAAACCTAGGTGTGATGGGGAAACAAGTCTAGGCATGACTACAGCCTGTTTGTTTGTTTTTCACTTGGTAACATAGTGTAGGTTTGTCAGCCATTTTTCAAGTTAGTAAAGGGGTTAAAATCAGCCACCTTGTTTGATATAAAGGCTATCAACTTTATTTCAATTCATTTAATAATTATGAAGACTTCCTTTTAATCAGCTTAGTCTTTCCCAATGGAGGGAAAAAATCCTCTTCTGGTATGAGAGTCGTCATGGTGAAAACTAGATGTTGTAACTATGATGACTGTGATGATCAAAATGTTTAAATGTGTAAAATACAGGAACCAATTAAAGCTGCTTGAAATAAGGCTTTTTGAGAACAAAAATTCATTAGATATCCTTAGTGCTCTTTGGATGAGCTAGTAGTGAACACTCCAAATTTGTTTTCAGTAACGAAAAAGGCCAGATGGCTTCTGTTATGTTGCCCTCTTAGTAACTGACCAAAGGGTTGTGTGAATCATCACTACTTCTCACTACCAATCGTAAAATGAGCACATTGTTTGTTTGTTTTCCAGTCAAAATGCTTGCTATTCTTACTCTCAACTGGTAGGATCTTCCCAGTCTTTCTGGGTATGAATCTCTCTGATCCCAAAGCCTAATCTGTTCAGGCACAGGGATCTGTCATACAACGCAGTCTTCATCACTGTCTACTCCTCTGCTCAAATTAAAACCCTAAAATGGTTTGGGCCTGTGTTAGAATGGTAGGACTGATTCTGATCTCATTTACACTATGATACAAATCAGGAGTCATCCCATAGAAGTCAGTAAAGTGACACCAAAGAAAAAGTGGTATAAGCACTCTGGTGTGAAACCAAGAAAGCTGAGATCACACAAGGCTTGTCTACACTAGCAATTTACAGCACTGCAACTTTCTCGCTCACAGGCAGGGCTGGCCTTACCATGAGGCGAACCGAGGCGGCTGCCTCAGGTGCCAGACTGGGGGTGGGGGGGCACCACTAGGACCCAGAGTGTAGAAAATTGTGTCTGCTGCTGGTGCATATGTATTCTCTCTGCTCTAATGTACAGAGATGGTGGAGTGCTGTGAGGAAGGAGAGTACAAGAGACATGGCAGGCAGGAGAAAAGGTGAGAGGGAATAACAGAAAGCTGCAGGGAGAGAGCGGAGGAGGAGCCTCTTATGTACCTCTCTAGCACCCCCAGGAGCCTGGACTGATTAACACCAGCTTCTCAGGGAGCTTCCTGTTTCCTGCTGCTTCCCTGAACCCACTTGAGGAGAACAGGCAGTCAACTGAAGTAGTAGGAGCCAGTTAGGCCCTTGAGACGCTGATATCTTCCCTCGCTCAGGCCCTGCTACCAGCCTGCTTATTTGTCCCCGTCAATTGAGGGTTGAGAGTGGCTATAGCTGGCACAGAACAGCAGTCATGAGTGAAAGAAGAAGAAAACACTCCTCTGGGGCAGCATTAAGAAAAAGTAAGAAAGCAAAGGAAGCTTTCTATCTAAGCAGGAAGAAGCCCTCCTGAGATACATAGACACAAATGTTCACGGTGAGCCTTCCGGCCCCAGTGAGGATGAGAGTGGTGAGGAGATGCCTGATCTTCCACTTAGTCAGAGTGCAGGTGACCTGGCAGCTACTGCAGCATCCATATCTCCATCTCAAATGGATGTAACCATGCACATTCCTGAAGTGTAGATTGGAGAAGAGTGTAGTGGAAGCACAAGAAACAGCTGCTGCTGAGTTTAGTTCCTTAAGTCTAGATGATCCAGGACTGTGGACCTAGTTGAGCTGTAGCTTGAGGGACTTCCTTGTACTGCATGGGCCACAGCAAGTGGAAAAACTTCGTGTTCCCCAAAGACAATGAAAACAGAAGTTTCCATCCAACACATTACTGGCGTGAAATCCCCAATGGTGACAATGTAGTGAGGCCATGGCCTATGTACTCAAAAACCCAGAATGCTGCATACTGTTTTTGTTGCAAACTCTTCCGGTCTAATGTTCCAGCCACATTGGGTTCTTGTGACAAAGTTCCTCCTCTGCCTCGGTGAGTCCTGTGCTTTTTGCTGGATTTGCTCGCCTCAGAGGTTCACGGCAGCCCCCAGCTTGGCCGCTTCTGCTAGAGCAGGGGTGGGCAAACTACGGCCCACGGACCGGATCCAGCCCCTCAGGGCTTTGGATCCAGCCTGTGGGATTGCCTCCCTTGGTGCCACAGGCCTTGCGCCGCTCTCAGAAGTGGCCGGCACCACGTCCCTGGGCCCCCAGGGGAGAGGGGGGGAGGGTGTGTGCATTTCCCTTGCCTCCCAGGCACTGCCCCCCGCAGCTCCCATTGGCTGGGAACCAGGAACCACGGCCAGTGGGAACTTCAGGGGAGGTACCTGGAGGCGTGATAAGGGCAGCGCATGGAGCCCTTTACCTCCCCCTCCCCCAGGGCCGCAGGGACGTGGTGCCAGCCGCTTCCTGGAGCGGCACGCCATGGGGCCAGGGCAGGCAGGCAGGCAGCCTGCCCTGGCCCCAGTGCGCGCTGCTGCCACCACGGAGATGCTTTAGGTAAGCAGCACCGGCCCGGAGCCCGAACCGCTCCTGCACCCCACCCACCAACTCCCTATCCTAAGCCCCCTGCCTGCACCTTGCACCCCGCCTGCACCCCCCTCTGCCCCAATCCCTTGCCCTGAGCCCGTTCCTGCACACCGCACCCCCCCACACACAAGCCGCATTCTCTCCTGCACCCCAACCCCCTGCTCCAGCCCTGTATACAATTTCCCCACCCAGATGTGGCCCTTGGCCCAAAAAGTTTGCCCACCCTTGTGCTAGAGGCTCAAACCTGTCATTCACTCAGCTAACCTCCTCACTGGCCAGCATGGGGGAAACGGAGAACAATCCCCGCAGTCTCTAGTGCGTTGGGGACAGGCCAGATCCCTTTCCAAATTAGACGTTCTCTTCTGGTATTCCTCACAGAACAGGGCAACTCCTCCTGTGTCCGATCAGGAGATGGGGGGAACCCGGGCCCACCCTCTACACCGGATTCCAGCCCAGGGCCCTGTGGATAGCAGCTGTCTACAATGTCCCCTATATTAGCTGCGTGACAGCTACAGCTCCCTCGGCTACTTCCCCATGGCCTTCCCCCAGCACCTTTTTTATCCTCACTGCAGTATCTTCCTCCTGAAGCCTGATCACGCTTGTATTCTTCAGTCCTCCAGCAGCATGCCTTCTCACTCTGTGCTCCTTGCTCTCCCCCCCGCACTAACAGATGGGAGGTCCTTTTTAAACCAGGTGTCCTGATTAGCCTGCCTGCCATAATTGATTCTAATTTCTTTATTGGCTCCAGGTGTCTCAATTAGCTTGCCTGTCTTAATTGGTTCTAGCAGGATCCTGATTGCTCTAGGGCAGCCCCTGCTCTGGTCACTCAGGGAACCGAAAACTATTCCTCCAGTGGCCAGTATATTTGCCTTCTACCAGACTCCTGTACCCCACTGGTCTGGGTCTGTCACAGTTCTACAGGGACAAAGAACCGGAAAAATTCGGCTAGAAATCTGGCATGCCAAGAGAAGGCAGCAAATCACCAGAGAGCATTCCATAGGTGGAAAGAGCTTGAGATGAGACTAAGGTGAAAGGCCACCATAGATGATCAGCATCAAGAGAAGATTGCATCGGAGTCTCTTTACTGACAAAATGTTCTGAAAAGGCTCATTGCCATTGTGAGAATTCTTGCTACCCAAAACCTAGCACTGCGTGGCACTTCAGATCAGCTGTATGTGCCAAACAATGGAAACTTCCTTAAAATTGTGGAGCTGATGGCTGAGTTTGTTGCCGTACTGCAGGAGCATCTAAGAAGAGTCACTACCCAAGAAATGTACACACACTACTACCTTGGAAAAACAATTCAAAATGAGATCATACAGTCAAGGGGAACAAAAGTCAAACAAGATTGTGGCAGATCTGAAGTCAGCAAGATATTAGTCTGTTATTCTGGACTGCACACCTGACATCAGCCATACGGAACAAATGACTTTAATGGTGCGTTCTGTAACAACAACAGAACCCAGTGAAAATGTCCCTGCAATGGTGACTGTCAGAGAGCATTTTCTATAATTTAATGACATTGATGATACTACAGGAGCTGGTATGACAAATGTGCTTCTTGGAAGATATGGGAATTGCGATAGCTGACATGAGAGGTCAGGGCTACGAAAATGGTGCCAACGTGAGAGGCAAGACCAGAGGAGTGCAGACACAGATCCGAGAGTTAAACCCTCAAGCTTTTTTTGTCCCATGCACTTCTCATTCATTGAACTTGGTGGTCAGTGATGCAGCATCAGCTTCTAGTGAGACTGCTGAATTTTTTAATGTAATTCATATTTTTCTCTGCATCAACTCATCGATGGCAAATTTTGAAGCAACATCTGGGAACTTCCTCTCTGACACTGAAACCACTGAGGGGCACACAATGGGAAAGTCGAGTGGAGGCCATAAAGCCTATCAAACACCAAATTGGGAAGATAGATGATGCCCTAGTTGCCATTATGGAGGATAATGCTATGACAGGAACTGTCGTGCGAGAACAGTGGCAGAGGGAAATGGAATCGCCAGAAACATACATAACTTCACATTTCTGTGTGGCTTAGTGTTGTGGCATGACCTACTGTTTGAAATAAATGTTGTAAGCAAGAGACTCCACGGTGTTGACCTTGATATGTCTGGAGCAAAGTCATACCTACAGTCTTACCGGTCAGATGAGGGATTTCAAAATGTTCTGAAGAGTGCACAGATGTTGGCAGAGGAACTTCACATTGAAGCTATTTTCCCACCCATTCAAGAATACAAGAGTCACCGAAGATGACATTTTGATGACGAGGAATGGGATAATCCCATAAGAGACCCCAAACAACGATGCGAATTTGAATTCTTTAACCAGGTGCTAGATTGTGCAATACAGTCAGTTGAAGAACGTTTCATGCAGCTCAAGGAACACAGCAGTATATTTGGGATGTTGTAGGATATTCCAAAACTCCTCACTACACCGGAAGAAGACCTACACCAGCAATGCAGGGCACTAGAAACGGTGTTGACACAAGATGACACGTGCGATATTGATGCGAGTGATTTAGGTGATGAACTGAAAGCCCTTTCAAGATACATTTCAGCAGAATCAACTCCAAAGGCTTTTCTGGAATATATGTGCACAAAACAAATGACCACCCTCTTTCCAAATGCTTTTGTTGCTCTGCGCATAGTTCTAACACTTCCTGTAAAAGTTAATGAAAACACATTTACGCTCCATAATGACACAGCAGGGGCTGGTCGGCTTTGCAGCCATCTCGATAGAGCATGAGCTGGCCCAGGCTGTGGACCTTCAGGAAGCAGGTCAAATCTTTGCAACCAAGAAAGCACGGAAAGCACCACTTTGATTATTCAAACAGATAAAAATGCCAGTGTTTACTACGCAGACAAGAAAAGTTACATTTGCTGTTCGGGGGTTTGAAAAGGTTACTTAACTTTTTTGAACAAGGCATTTTAAGTTGTTAGTTCTCCTTTTATTGGGGTAGGTAGCAGAGCAGTACCATGAGAGCAGAAGAACAGGAAGAAGGCGGAATTGAGACCTTTCCAAGTTTTGGCCCAAGCGAGGGTGCATGGGGGCGTCATTTGAACTCTGCCTCAGGTGCCAAAATGTTGTAGGCAGGCCCTGTTCACAGGTGTGAAAAAACACCACCCTGAGTGCAGCAAGTTGCAGCGCTGTAAAGCGCCAGTTTAGACAGTGCACCAGCGCTGGGAGCTACGCCTCTTGTGGAGGAGGGTTTTTTGGAGCTCGGGGAAAGTGCTCTCCCAGCCCTGCACTGCAACTACACAAGGAGGCATGCTGCCTCAATACCCTATTAGTGTGGTTAAAATTGTGATGAACTGGTAGTGCATTTGATTGTGTTATAGTGTGTGGGTGGTGAATGAAGATCCTCAATCCTGCAAACATTTAAGTCTTACATTTAAATTTGGAAAATGTGGGTAGACACACTGAAGTCACTGAAACTGCTCCTGTGCTTAAAATTAAGTAAGTGTGAAAATGGCTGCAGGTTTGAGGACTTAATGCTGCCAGGTTTTTAAAAATTCAGATATTCAAAAGTGCATTTAGCCACACAAACCACAGATCGATGATTCAAAATGTTCTACAGTTTTCTTGTTTTTCTGTACTGTTCGTTGAACTTTTGCAGTTAACCTGATACACGAGCTCTAGTCCAAGTAGCAGCAGTACGTAGCGGGGAAAAAGGATTGGGGAGGGGAAAGTTTATTGGTTTTTATCTGTAATGTATTATAATTATAAACAAGAACAATATGTGTGTGGGGTGGGCGGGGGGACAAGCATGTTTTTATATTTCAGAGCTCACAGATTGCAAAGTACATGTAGGCGTCTTAAAACAGCTGGCTCTCCTGGTTACCTAACTTCCTCCTCCTGAGAGAAAAATATAGAAAAGAAAACAACAAAAGTAGTATAAATGTCAGTGTCTGAATGCTGGGAAGAAATTTATCTGGTTTACCAGCTCCACTGACCAATCACATCTTGTCTGCAATGGTGAGCTTATTACAAACTAAAGCCCTGATCTTGCAAACATGTATGCCCATATATGACCTTACTTACATGAGTAATCAGACTTTAATGGGCCACTGCTCATATGAGTAAAATTGCACACATGTTTAAATTAAAAATGCAGATAGGATGTCCGTGATTAACCAGTTAGCCTGTTCAAGAAGTGGGATAATCTGAAAAGTGAACAGTTAAAGCTCATAGTGTTAATTAGACAGCAGTTTGTAAACAAGTTTTCTGTAATTTGGTAACATGAAATGAAGGCATCCACTTCTACAAATGATGGAAAGAAGCCATGTGAGCCCTCTTTAAGTTCAAAAATGTGGACTGTAACAGTTAATTCCTTTGGAGAACTCAGGAGGTACAATTGAGAGACATTGTTGGGTCTGTATTTTACAGCTGTATCAAGCATGGTACGTCCTGGTAAAGGGTGCATGTATATAACATATATAAATGAATAAAATCGAATAGTGTTTCTCAGCATCCAAGACAAATTTTGTTTTAGGATCAAGCAGCCTAACAATTTCAAATGACTTCCAGAAAGTCTGTCTTGTGTGCTGTAAATACAGATTTGCTCAATTGCAATGGTAGATTGAGAAATTCTTCAACACACACTTTTTATTTTTTTTAAAGAGATGGAGTGGGGTTAGGAATGGAGGAGGGGGCTGTATAGATAATGAAGAAACTTTTAATTATTCCTTTCTAGACCGTGCTGTTCGCTCACATGGTCACAAAATATAATGTGTACCATTGTAGTTCATTAATGCTGAATATTAATGCCTCATGTTTGTAATTGTCCTTGCACGCTTCAATCTTAGTTGTGTATTTCATATGACACTCCACGTTCCAGGCCCTCCTGCAGCAAAAGGAAATAATTAGTTGGTTTGAATCTGTTTTTCTTTATACTGTTTCATCACAAGAGCTAATAACCGGCTGTCAGTTTGTATTATCAAAGTGCATTCGGAAATCAAAAGATTACAGTAGGTTTTTTTTTTTTTTCAGTTTTTAAACTTCAATAAAAGCATAGTTTAAATTAAACAAAACTTACAGCTAAATCCATTTCCTTTTTCTTCTTTTCCCCCATTAAAATCAATTTATCTAAGTTTATAAGGAATTTATAAAGGTCTTATTTTCCATCAAGTTTGCCCACTTTGTGTTTCTGAACAAGTGAAGAAAAGTGAAATGTCACAGCATATTGTATCTCCAGTTCTCACTCTTTTTTATTATCTTTTTGTTTTAGGTGGTAGAGTGACTAGCCCCAAGATTAAGGATAAACTATTCTGAAAAGGTTGATTTTTCTTCCTGACTCAGAATAATGGATATAAAAGACCGAAGACACCGCTCTCTAACAAGAGGTCGGTGTGGGAAGGAATGCCGCTATACAAGTTCTTCATTGGACAGTGAGGACTGCCGAGTACCAACTCAGAAGTCCTATAGCTCAAGTGAGACATTGAAGGCCTATGATCATGACACCAGAATGCACTACGGAAATAGAGTTTCTGACCTAGTTCACCGGGAGTCAGATGAGTTTCCAAGACAAGGTATGTGTAATGCACAACATTTTTTTTTGGTCCCAATAATCCCCGGTACAATAACTACTGTCAGTAATGTATATGTCTGCATGCCAGTAGCGTTAGAAATGCTTGTAAAATGGAGAAAGGATAATGCTTATCATTTTTACCTTTTTAAAGCAGCAACAGGGTTGCATTTTCAATTAGGTTTCAGAGTAGCAGCTGTGTTAGTCTGTATCCACAAAAAGAAAAGGAGTACTTGTGGCACCTTGGAGACTAACAAATTTATTTGAGCATAAGCTTTCGTGAGCTACTGCTCACTTCATCGGATTAGGAAATTCATTTCCTTCCATTGTCCCGTTAAGCTGTGAACATTTAGGCTTCCGATCCTGTCAGAAGTCACTTTCTGTAAGTGAGGCAAACCTAGATCACTGTTTTAACATATATTTTAAATAGAGAGGCACTAATGACTCCTAACCAGTTGTCATATTTGTCATATATTGGCAAATATTATAACCTTACAGTATGTCATTTGTATTAGTTTTAGGCATAATAGTGACATTTTCACATTGCTTTTTGTTTCTTTGATTGGCTGTATTACTAAAATCAGTAAAACATTGTGATTAGCATACAGTAATTACTAATCTGGTACCTTGGATTTTCTCCCCTGTTTCTAACATGTATCACAGAAATGGGATGCTGTTTCTTTTGGCTTCATTTTGTCACTGCAGTTGGCTTATACTTTATTTAATAAAACAAATAGGAGGAGGAAACACATAATTAATAATTGGTTATAATATATTAGCACCTCACTGAGATTCTAAAACTCATATTAAATTTCAACTTTACACAATTCTCTTTGCATTAACAATTTGAATGACCTACTCAATATAAAATTGTCTGCTTCAAATATCTATCTAGATTCTACTGAACGAAAGAGAATTTAAACTTCTCTAAGAAATAGCTTAAAATATGTCTCTTTGTTAGTGCCTCACTGCACATGTTTCTGCTTCTATTTTGAGAGTTGTCTTAGTAAAGTGAAACACAGCATAATTCTGTGTGTTTTGGGGTGAGGGGGAGAGATGTAAACATAGCTTCAGATGAGCAGTCATTGATCTGCTCAACTTCACCGAATGTTTTGCTTCATTAGATTGCCACTTGCCCCAAAATTGCATAGAGGGGAGCTAAAAAGTAAATCAATTCCACATGAAGAATTAGATGTGGTTTATTGTGTAACATTTGAGTGGATTTATGCAGCTTGAATTTATTAATATGTCCTCTCTTCTTACTCCCCCAAGGAGGAAGTAAATCTTTTAGTAAAGTACCACGCTAACATAGGACTCCTCTAACTTTTAAGGCTATCACTCTAGTAGAATCCTATCTCCCTAACAACATAAGATTATTCTCTACAGCACATTCTTAGTGTTCTTCTGATATTCAGCATACACTCTCCCTTTCTAATTTTATCTCACTTCACCTAGTTGTTAATGCCTTGTACCACTCTAAATTTTCTCTTCCTCATTGGCCTTTACACATGTTTCATATCTGAAGACTGTTACTACAGCCCGACTTTCATCTTGTTAGGAAATCTGTACGTATTTAGCTATTTTAATCTCTCCGCAAATGTCATTCTTTCAAGTTCCCTTATTTCTGTTGCTTTTCTCTGGTCTTCTTTCAGTTTGTTAGTATTTTTCTGGGGAATGTGGTGACCAAAATGAAATGCATGTCAGAAGCTGTTGCGCTTGAGCCATGTGGAGAGGAATTATTGCCGCCTTGATGTGTGATGGGAAGCCTCTGCTTATGCAATCCCAAAATGCTCTGGTCTATTATGCTGCTGTACACATTCACCTCAACTCACGTTTAATTTACTGACTACGCTATGAAACCTACATTTCTATTTTCATCTTTTGTTTTCTTCTTTCCAGGTTTCTTCTTCCTGTGAATAACTATTTCAGATTCTGTACCCCCAGCCTCTCCAAATGTACCAATTTACATCTTTCCAAGTAACATTTGTAGTTTGGTCCATGTTTGCACACGCGCGCGCGCTGTCTCTCTCTCCTTTACATTTCTTGTTAGTATTCGCAGCTCCTCTCATTTTAATATTTGCAAATTTCATGAATACACTGTCTGCTTTCAGTTTGAGGTAATTAATGAAGACAATAAATTTCCATGGTACTGCTCTAATCTAAAGGCCAAATTCCACCATCCTTACTCACATGTAGTAGATTATTCTTCAAATAGTTTTATGGGACTTCTTAAGGAGTGAGGTACTGCTTCATATAAAGGTGGCAGAATCTTTCCCTAAAGCAGGGGCGGGCAAACTTTTTTTTGGCTTGAGGGCCATATTGGGTTTCAGAAATTGTATGGAGGGCTGGTTAGGGGAGGGGGGCGTGCCCCTCCCAATCCACCCCCCCTGTTCCCTGACGGGGGGGGGCAGCCCAGGACCCCTGCCCCATCCACACACACGCCCCTGCCTGCCCCCCAGGATCCCTGCCCCCATCCAACCCCTCCCCGTTCCCTGACGGGGCCCCCCCAGGACCCCTGCCCCATCCCCCTCCGCCCCGCCACACACACACCCTCTCCCTGTCCCCTGACTGCCCCCCACCACCCCCCGGGATCCCTGCCCCCATTCAATCCCCACCCCCTGACCACCACCCTGAACTCCCGTGCCCTCTATACAAGTCGCCCTGCTCCCTGCCCCCTTACTGCGCAGCACAGAGCACCGGTGGTTGGCGGCGCTACAGCCATGCTGACCAGAGCATTGCCCGGCCTCCCAGAGTGTTGCGCCTTGTGTAGAGTAGTAAATTGATCTCCGTAACTGCTACCAGAAGCATATTCCTACACAGAGCAGTTTAATACACTACACCAGCAGCATGGCGCACTGAGGCTGCGGGGAAAGGGGACAGCGGGGGAGGGGCTGGGGGCAAGCCTCCCAGGCCAAGAGCTCAGGGGCCAGGCAGAAGGGTCCCACGGGCTGGATGTGGCCCGTGAGCCGTAGTTTGCCCACCTCTGCCCTAAAGCAATCATCTTTGTTGCTGCATGGGAGGTTATAATTGTTGCAACAAATATGTGGGATTTCATAATCCGGCAAATATGAGTTTGATGCTTGTGGTTTAAGAGTAGGTCTAAAATTTAGTTCTCATCCTCCTTCAGACCTGGTAATCTTCTGTGTTGATTTTTCTTTTTTTGTTCATCATTCCTTGTATTCTTACCCAAAGAATTTCACTATAACTGTCTTTTCTGATGGACTTTGGCTTGCTGGTGCAGTAATTGATCTTGATCTATCATACTCCCCCTCTTCCTGGTCATATTCATTCTTATTTGTATGTACACAAAAAATGTTTTATTACCTGTTACGATATTCAGTTTTAGAATCCTCCTGCCAAGTATCAGTTTTTGGTCATAATCTCCATTAAGAAGTCTTGCTTCTAATTATTTTTGCTTGTATCCCATGCACATTGCCTTAACTTTAGTATGTTAATACTCTTCTTATCCCACTTAAGATCCATTTTCAGTTCTCTTCCCTGATATGATTCTGCTCATCTATAGTCTTCTTTTGCTTGTGTCTTAATTCTGTGAGTAATCCCCATCATATAGACTACCTGGGCCACGCTGGTAGTCTCTTTAGTCCTAGCGTATGGGAAGCAACATATTGTTTTTGTTTATCTGGGCCATAGACTTCTGTGCCCGCGAGGGCCGGGAGGGGAGATGCCAGCGAAAGGAGGACACTCAGGCCTAAGAATAGAAAGCTACGCTTCATTGAAGGAAGGAAGGAAGAACTTACGCTCCAATCTGTGCGGGGAGCCCCTAGGACACGCGGAGGGGCTGCAGGGGACTCTGGCCGTTTGGGACAGCTGAGCAGGCAGGACTCCGCTGGGGGGGAGTCCTCTGCGGCGCTATATTCTCCGCGCTTATCTTAGGATTACATGGGGTCAACAGCTGGTTACATTCTTATATGTATGATTTATGCTTATTACATAATCTAACTTGTTTACAGGCAAAAGTATGCTAAGCTATGCTACAATATCTTTTGGCAGGGTCTGTCGGACAAAGTTCATTGAAACTGCCTGCATCCTACGCTTACATCCAGTCATGTACTCAGTCCACCACTTAGCTCCTCGCCAATCTTCCGCAACCTTGCCCCTACAACTTCCCAGCCCAACTGCCTCTTTAGGGTGTTCCTGATTCTTATCTGATGTTTAGGGTGATGGTTCTTCAAGTGATGGTCCACAGTGTACTCCACTGAGGGTTATGCGCATGTGCCATGTCCCTGGATCCAAAGCTTTTCAAAATAGTATTGCTCAGCAGTCTGAGCACGTGCTCTTGTATTGCCTTGGGTTTCACGCTAGGTGATACAGAGTGAGGCAGACCGACCGCATCTCCAGTTCCTTCTCACTGCCACAAGGTCCAAGTTGGAGCTTCTGTGATCTCTCATTCTTAGTGATGCGTTTTCTAAAACAAGCAAAAAAACCCATAGTTCTTATTTTCATTCATAGTTAGGATTCTATTGTTTTTGTTGTACTTTGGCGGGGGGAAAAACAGGAATTACCAAACGATCCTCCTCCCCCTCCCCTTAGATACCAGCTCTGGGTCCTGGATTATTCCAAAAACACCAGGATACAAAGTCTGTGCTTCCTGCTCTCACTCATTTTCTATCTGTGACAAACACCACCGCTGTTTGTACTGTTTGGGGGAAGCCCACACTGGCCCCAGGTGCAGTATCTGCCTCTCCTTCCCTGCCCGTATGCA
The DNA here is from genome assembly GCF_015237465.2 of Chelonia mydas. Classification (NCBI taxonomy): domain Eukaryota; kingdom Metazoa; phylum Chordata; order Testudines; family Cheloniidae; genus Chelonia; species Chelonia mydas. The sequence goes on from NC_057854.1 coordinate 27,819,440, forward strand.
GGAAAGCTCAGCTCTCTGCCTCAAGAAGCACCTCCTGAAGGTCACCATAGGGCCAAAGATGGATCCTGGCCAGGGAATCCCCCATGTACATCAGCCTGAGTAATCCAAGAGTGTTCCCCTTGCCACTGTCCAGATCTGCTGGTACCAATGCTATGGACACTGCATCTAGCCATGAGCCACGGAAGCATGCGTGTAAGCATGGCAATAAGTCATAGTCTAAATCCAAGAAGGACGCTGCACCATCGATGAGTTCTGGCCACGGAAGAGCTGTGTGCTCCAGTGAGCACAAAATGAGAAGAGGCCACACTGCTCACCAGCCTGCTTCGACTCTGCTGACATTCCATGAATTGTCAGTCCTGAGACAGGTGCCTATACCGGTTCCGGTCCCATCAGTAGACCAGGTACCATTGACTCTGGGGAGACTGGGGGCAGGTTTCCACTAGAAGCACTACATTGGCACAGCTGCACTGATGCACCTGTGCCACTGTAGAGCGGCTGGTGAAGGTGCTCTATGCCAACGGGACAGTTCTCCTATCAGCATAATTACTCCACCTCCACGAGAAGCAGAAGCTATGTTGGCGGGAGAACATCTCCCACCGACATAGTACTGGTGTACACTCGCATAACTCAGGGGGAGTGTCTTTTTCGTGCCCCGAGCGGTGCAAGTTGGATCAACTCTAGAGGTTGTGTAGACCTGCCCTCAGAAGCACTTCTGGCCCTCATGAACTGTTTGCCCTGAAAGGAGTGAGGTCTCCATGTGTTTGGTGCACTCACCTCTGTAGAGGGCTCCATCTCCTGCATTACATCTACCTCCTGGCTGTACCTTTCCAGTGCATCCTGTTCTGGCATCTCTGTCGGCACCACCTTTTAATGCAAGACTCTGACTCCTCTGAATTTGAGGATATGGACATTGGGCACAGTCCACTGCTTCTGTTCTGGGAACACAACTACCAGAGGTTTCCGATGGCTCTGTGGCAATTTCCTCCTGTGCCTTACCCAAGAAGCTGGTGTCTGGCTCCTTGGGCAAAGTATAACAGCAGCAGGATCAACCAGGTTGGCCATATTGGAGTTCATGGCCCCAATATACACCTTCAGAACAGTCTCATTTGGCTTGGAAGAACTCCCCTGTTTCACTGCCCTGCCCTTAATCCGGTAGACATCCAGAAATGGAGTTTGACAATGCGCTGATCAGCCCAGCTCCGGTTGATCTGAAGAGATTCCCTTCATTTCCAAATGCAACTGTGTCATCAACACCTTCCTCCCTTCCAGGCAACTCTCATCAGTTTCAAGAACTCATACAGAGAATAGCCAATGCTCTTGGGATCCCACTGGAAGAGGTGCAGGGCAGCCTGCACCAATTATTAAACATTCTTCATGCACTGGTTTTGGCAACATTGTTCTTCAGCTGGTGCACGCCAGCCACATGTGCACCTACCCTGAGGAGGGCCGAGAAAAGATACTACATTCTCCTCCCCCCTCATCCCCCGCCCCACTCCCTCAAAGGGTCAGAATTTTTATTTTCACACCATCCTTCTAACTCCTTGGGAATACAGGCTGTGTCAGTGGACCAAACAACACCACCAACGCTCTACCCCAACAGAAAGGGAGGGTAAAAGACTATACCTCATAGGTTGAAAGGTCTTCTCCTCAGCTGTACTACAGTTCCAGTCTCTAACTACTTGGCACTGATAAACTACGACTTTATAAACTATGGAAGAATTTGCACATAAATTATTTCAGCAGGATCGTACTCGATTCTAAGCAATTTTACAGGGTCACCAAGTCCATATTTCAGGCTGTGGTTTATTCAGTGGACACATCCTTATGTGTATGAGCTAATGGAATTGTCATGAGGAGGGACTCCTGATTACATTCTTAGGTTCCTCTAGAGAGGTGCAGAACAAAATTGAGGACCTTCTCTTTGACAAATCACACCTCTTCAACCAGAAGACTGATTCCTTACATTCACTAAAAGATCTCTGAGCTACCTTATGATCCTGGGGCACCAAACACCTTTACACTGGCACCAAAAAGAAAATTTTGTTGCCCACCACCAGTCCAACGCTATAGAACTCCACACTTCTTCTACCGATGGGCCTATGAATCTCCTCATAAGTGATCCCTAACGTACACAGAGCCCATCCACCTGTTCCGGCATCGCAGACCTCTGAGCAATACACTGAACCATTGTGAAAGCAGTATTTCTGACTGCACCTAGATAGCAGTCAACCACTCTGTACAACAATGCTCCTGCCCCTTTCAGTGGTCATCTCAAATTCTTTCTCCCAGCTCGGACAATTGGGTGCTGGACATCGTTTGATGCAGCTACACCATAGTTTGACAATGCTTCTTCTACATCCACCCAACCCCGACAGGCCACCCCCTCCGCAGAATTCTTTCTCACAACAGTATTCTGATCCTAGAGGTGGACTACAGAGAGGAGCAGCAGAGCCAATCTCAGAACCTTTTGGGGCACAGGATTCTATTGCAACTATTTCCTGTTACTCAAGAAGAAATGGGGATGGAGACAATCTTGGATCTCCAACCACTCATTTTGCAAGCCAAAATTCCATATGGTCACACTTGTTGCCTCATTCCCTCCCTAGAAAAAGGCATGTGGTTTACAGCTTTTGATATGCAAAATGTCTACTTCCATATCGACATACACTCAACCCCCAGAATGTTCCTGAGGTTCAAAGTGGGGCATCGATGCTTCCAATACAGGGTTCTCCCATTCAGACTTACCAGGGTCCCATGAGGTTTTTACAGATGTTTTCTGTGTGGTAGCAGCTCACCTATGACATCAGGGAATCCTTGTCTTCCCATACTTGAACGACAGGCTACTGGCAGTGCGGTCCAAACAGAAAGTGAAAGCATCGACGTCCCAGCTTCTTCCACTCTCCTCCCTAGGAGTGAGCATCAGTGCTGAAAAATTGACTTTGCATCCTCTGCGGTCCCTGGAATTCGTAGGAGCTCACATTGATATGACGGTACATGAGCTCATCTATCACAGTACAGATTCCAGAGCCTACTAGACCAAATAGGCCCGATAACCTCCAACCTTTTGGTCTCAGCCAGGACCTGCCTTTCCATCCTAGGGCACGTGGCGGCATGTACATACATCACATGCTTCGCCCACCTCCACCTTTGTCTACAGCTATGGCTCCAAAGAATCTATTCTCCTATGCACCAGTTCATGGACACCATATTCAATGTTCCACTGGAGGTTTATCTCTTCTCTTTGTTGGTGGACACACCTGCTACCACCTCCGGTATGCCCATGCTCACTGACCGTGACAGTCATATTCAGGCTGGGGCACTCACATTGGAGATCACAAGGCTCCTGGGTCATGCAAGAGGCCAGGATGCATAAACATATTGAATTTCAGGTAGTATGCAAAGCATGCCACATGTTCTTACCAGCTATCCGCTATCGCCATGTCCTTGTCAGACAACACGACAACAGCGTACTACGTAAACAAGGGAGCACAAGGTCCCCTGCACTGTACGTGGAGTCAGTTATTCTCTGGGAACGGTGCATGTCACACATCATATCCTTTACTCAGCAGCCTACCCGCTTGGCACACAGAATGTGATCTGCTGAGAGAATCTGCGGAACTTTGCAACTGACCACGAATAGGAGTTGCATGATCCAATAATCGCAGACATATTGCTGGGATACACCAATCAGAGACCTCTTTACATCACACACCACCACCAAGTGCACCCAGTATTGCTCCAGGGGAGGACTTTGTGCCCACTCATTGGGCGATGCTCTGGTTGTCGATTTGGTCAGACCAGACTAACTACGCCCCCCCCGCCCCCATTCAATCCTGCATCCTCCACAAACTCCAGTGCGGGAGAGCGATGGCCAGTGTGTATGAACAGGAGAATAGGCATAGTTTCACAATTTGCACACTGTTTTCAGTGTCTGCAATAGCTGTGTGTGGATTAAATGCTGTGCAGTTCCAAACGTAGTTAGGAAAACGTGAAGAGACGTATTTGCACATGCAGTTTCCAGCTGCGTATGTCTTGGAATTTACACATGCAGATTTATTCAAAGTTCAAGTGGGTGTGTTGATGGATTTAAATTTTGCAGGAAATAAACATTTGTAGTCCTGAAAGTAATTTTTCTTTTAGCTACTGTAGGAAGAATTTGAATGATTTTTGCCTTTTAAATGGCTTCAGATATTTTCCCAATATTGTGTCCCTTCTGCCAGTAAAGCCCTCTGCAGTGTGACTTGTTGACATATATTCCTTTGATTAACCATGGTATTGAGTCTACATAAAGCAGCTGCTTTAAGCTGAGGTCTTAGATGATACTTGTTTTTGACAATTGCAGTAAAAATCTGTCAAGTACTAGACTTGAGTTGTACCATTTTCATTTTTGATCTATGAAGGTTTGGCACTGAAATTCTTGATATAAAAGTTATACTCAGGGCTGGAAAGCTTAAAATTAGACCTTCAGACTTTGGTTTGGTGTTGTGGTCTTTCTGCTCTGCATGTCTGTTTCATTATTTTGTGAGCAGACAGCTCTTCAAAAGTTATGCCTCTGTGAGTGAGTTTGGGTGAAAGGGAATAGTGATGGGACACAGGGCCTCTTGTTTGTTTTAAATCAGAATTGATAATGACTGAATCATTACAGTCTGATAGCTAGTTTAGAGCTTGTGTGAAATGAGTTGTATGGTTTGTCTAGTTCCAAGCAAACATACCAACCAAAAGAAAAAATCCTCTCCATCATAGTTGTTGTTTGTCAGCAAACTACCTTGCAGTGTTGGTGTGAAAATGTGGAAAATGAGCGTGGTAGGCTGTGTGTGCCACCAGGCTGCAGTGCCATTACATTTAGGAGGGATTCTGATTTAGGTATTGTCATAATCCCATAGACCAGAGGTGGGCAAACTACGGCCCGTGGGCCACATCCAGCCTGTGGGACCCTCCTGCCTGGCCCCTGAGCTCCTGGTCCAGGAGGCTCGCCCCCAGCCCCTCCCCCGTTGTTCCCCTCTCCCGCAGCGTCAGCTCACTGCACCGCTGGCGCCATGCTCTGGGCTGCGGGGTGGTGAGCTCCTGGGGCAGCGCAGCTCCAGAGCCGCGGCCTGACCTGGTGCTCTGTGCTGCGGCGCTGCTGTAGCACTGCCAGCTACCGGTGCTCCAGGCAGAGCAGTAAGGGGGTGGGGAGCAGGGGGGTTGGATAGAGGGCAGGGGAGTTTGGGGTGGTTGGTCAGGGGGTGTGGGGGTGGGTTGGGGTGGGGAATGGGGGGGTTGAATGGGGGTGGGGGGTAGTCAGGAAGGTGGGAGTTGGATGAGGCGGCGGGGGGCAGTCAGGGGCAGGGGTTCCAGGGGCGGTCAGGGGACAGGGAGAAGGAGTGCTTGGATGGGGCAGGGGTCCGGGGGGGGGGCAGTCAGGAAGAAGAGGATGGGGTTGGATGGGTGGCAGTTCCAGGGGCAGTCAGGGAGTGGATGTGGTAGGGGTCAGAAGGGGGCTGTCAGGGAATGGGAGGGGTTGGATGGGGCAGGAGTCCAGGCAGGGGGGGGTGGATTGGGAGGGGCACACCCCCCTCCCCTAACCAGCCCTCCATACAATTTCCAAAACCCGATGCGGCTCTCAGGCCAAAAAGTTTGGCCGCCCCGCCATAGACAGTAGCTTCATCCCATTGGCTCAGCCAAGTGCATACATCAAAAGTCTGAACCTGCGGTTCCTCTTATGCTGAGCAGGATTACTATTTCAAAAGAATATCAGTAGGGAAAACTAACCAGCCTCACAATAGTCTAAACCCAGCTCATGTTTCATATTAGTGGGTGAACAATCCAATGCTTGGTGAATTCTTCTTCACCATGATAGCAAGAGCCGACATCAAGGGATGAAAAAGCATCATAGCTATGAATGCTTAGCTGCCACAAACCAATTATCCCTGTGATAACTTTTGACACCTTTTCTCACCGTTGTTTATTTTAATGTTTAGCATAGACAGAAATGCAGATATAATTCAACACCCCTGTATGGGTATCTTTATTGTCCAATCAGTTTGAAAAATTCAGCTCTTCAATTTATTGGGGGCAAAAGATTCTAACATTACAAGCTTGTCATAAAAGGTGAAGAATCTTTTTAAATGTTCCATGTTAAGATGAATAGAAATATTTTTACTCTGTCAAACCTTTGGCACATCTCTGTAGAGATGTGTCAGAAAGTAGTTCTAATACCTTTTGAATATTGGAGTATCTTACAACCTTCTGGTATGGTGTGGATTTGCCTACATGCTATGCATTTTACTTCCAAAGAGATTCACTTAAATTTTTTTATAAGGCAACATTTTTCTTCCAACTTCATGTACTGATACAACACAAGGAAGGCAGATTAGCAGTGAAGACTTTGAGAGTAGGGAGATATGTTGGAGGCCTTGGTTTTGTTTTAAAACCATGCTTTGAAGAAGCCACTTTGAAATAAAGATTTTATTTATGTGGACTTCTGTAACCAAGATATATTTAAAAGATGACTTGTCATTTTAGAACTCTACGTTTACAGAAAACTGGAATTGGCTGGTTGCAACTGTCCACTTCTATGCAAGTAGAGCTGGGAAGCACTAGATGCAAGCAGTGAACATTCCATTGCACCTGCAGGTAGAAGCTGGGTTCCAGTGGAGCCCTATTCATCTCTCCGTGTATAAAGTAGTAGTATCAAAAGAGATGTTGCATTTTAAGTGTTTTAGGTTTAACATTTAATTTTCAGCTGCAGCAGTTCCAGAATCAACCTTGAGGAAAAATGTACAAAAATTGAATGGATGCACAATTCTTGAGTTCTTCACTTGACAGTCCTGTCTGACAAGTTCTGCCTTTCTGCTTGAGCCAAACCCCAGGCTTTCAGCCATCAGAGAAAGTTGTTAGTCAGTATTTGTATTGCGCTGACTGCTTTCTCATCCACTCAATCTCAAGTCAGATCTAGTTCAGCCGTAAATCTCTGCTGGGAATGATCAGAACAAATAGTGTGTGCTTGAAGATATTAAAAAATCAGTGGAACAAACACAAACTTATTTAACAATGCCCAACAGCCTTTTATAATACTTGAAATATCTTGCCAAAGTGGACTGAGTATCACTTTGTATTTCATTACCTTTTCTTTTAGATAGACATACCATTGGTGGACAAGAACAAGTCATAACATTTGTACATCTCCTCTAATTATTTTTATTCTTGTCTTTATACAAACGTGTATGGCTAGTAGCTTGTTCTAATTCACATTGATGTCCAATAGGAACATTCTGACATTAAGCAAGTACTTCACAATGATCATAGCGCATGGTTATTTTATAGGAAATGTGTCCCTTTTACACGTTTCTATTTTAGCACTTGCTTTCACGTTCTATGAGTCAATGGAGTTCTGAGGATTATATATAATACAGGGGAAACTTAAATATATTGTGGTTAATAAAGAGGAGTGAGTCACAAAGGGGAGTAAGATACCCAGTTCCCACTGATTTTTCAAGTTGTGTTGGGACACAGGTTGGTCTCAGTTTCTCCCCAGGAATCTGCCTCTTCTCTTTGAGAGAGAATTTTCATAGCCACCCACTGTCCCTTGGGCATATCTGGGCCCAATTACCATATTGCTCAATGATGTCTCTGTTAGAGTCCAGCTGTAAGGTGTTCCTTTTGCCTCAGTTTTCCCAGTTAGCCAGAGGATGCAGTAGGGCCACCTCCTGCTGCTCCATTGTTTGGGTAGTTGGAGTCATTCAATCTTAATGGTTGGCCTGTGTGCTGTCTCCCCCTGTAAATGAGGGTAATGAAACTGACTATTCCCCTTTGATTTTCTGTGATTATGTCTATAGCAGGACTCTCAGGATACTTAAGGTAAATCAACTAAAAGGGTGAAGTCAATGCACATAAGTTTAAAGTGTGTTAAACGTCATGTGGCTGCTCTCCAAGAGTGAAGCGGCATTAGTTTGCTGTAACTTCCTTCTCCTTGGAGGAGTATATACATCAAGTACCCCCACATTCATCACTGTCCCATACTTCCTGAGCAGTCCCATTGATACTACTTATTGTGAATGAACAGATCAGAATCTGGCCCTAGGAGAGAAATTGTGTCACAGTCTAGTTAGAAAAAATGCTAATCTAGGAGGAATGGGGAACTGGAGAGTGAATGGAGGGATCACAAAATAAAACTAAGCAAGCAAGAATGGGAGGGGTCTGATTCCTCACAATGTACTCTAATACAGTGGTTCTCAACCACAGGTATGGAGACCCCTGGGGTACGCAGAGATCTTCCAGGGGGTACATCAGCTTATCTAGATATTTGCCTAGTTTTACAACAGGCTACATAAAAAGCATTAGTGAAGTCGGTAGAAACTAAAATTTCATACAGACAGTGACTTGTTTAGACTACTCTATATACTATTATACGCTGAAATGTAAGTACAGTATTCCAATTGATTTATTTTATAATTGTATGGTAACAATGAGGAAGTAAGCAATTTTTCAGTAATAGTGTGCTGTGACGCTTTTGTATGTTTGTCTGATTTTGTAAGTTTTTAAGTGAGGTGAAAGTTGGGGGTACGCAAGACAAATTAGACTCCTGAAAGGGGTACGGTAGTCTGGAAAGGTTGAGAGCTGCTACTCTAATAGATGAAAAATAGAATCACTAAATATAATGGAAAAATATCTGGACAGCTGTGTCTTAGAGTTAGGCTTACAAGGACTAGATTTTTTTTTTTTAAATTGGTAAATGTTGGTAATTGGCTTCCTCACAACCACCCACATACCAATGAAAATATATTTCCATCAGCGATCAAAATTTACAGATAGGCAACATAAGAAAATTCTGCTTGAGAATTAATTAGTCAAAATCCAGTGAGTTGTTAGAAATAGACTAGTGAATAAATAGTAAAAACAGCTATGATTTGTTGATTTAAGGATATTTACTTGATGTTGATAGTTCGTATTTTAAGTTTATAAAGTTTTAACTTTCTGAACCTTAATGTCTGCTATCATTAAATAAATGTCTCACACCCCGAATTTCTCAATAGTGTGAAAATTTAAATAATCTAAAGAATGCTTAAAATAAACATCAATATCATTTGTTGAAATTATTTTTAAAACTTCAAATTGTCAAAACTAATTAGTGCATTTCCCTGCAGTATAATACTGTTGTTCAGTGAAATGGTGCATTAGGACCTGATACTGCAAACCCTTATTTCCTGGCTCTGGGCTTGCTGTCTTGTGTGGTCCCATTGACTTCCCAATGGGGCTACGCTAGATATTTAGTAACTGCCTGTAAATGTGGTCTGTTCACCACCTGCAAAAAAAATCCACTTAATTTATAAAAATTATTTCAGTAAGAGCTGGAATGTGCAATCCTTATGCCAGTGGGCACTCACACCCCATTTCAGCATGGCACGTAAGCACTTGCCTAACCTTAGACACCTGACTAGTCTCATTGATTTCAAAGGAACTGCTCACATGCCTAAAGCTGGACACATGCTTGGGTTCCTTACTTTAAGGAACTTTACAGAAGTAGCCCATTGACTCCAGTAAGCATACTACTGTGAGGGAGCCCTTTTCAGTGGGAGTAAGAATTACATGCTCCCACCTTTCGTGATACGTGTAGACTGTAATAAGATTCTTATTATGATATGTGCCACTGTATGAACACTTGGGCAGTGCTTCACAAGACACGCACGGGGTTACAGCCCATACTACATATGCTGTCACTACATTTGTACACTGAAGTAAGGAATAATATAAAGTATGTATTGAGCTAGCACCGTTAAATTCAAATTCTTTTTTAAAAGTCTTCTGCATACATTTCATAGGAAAGTTGGGTCATAAAAGTTGGTTTTTTTATTAAATAAATTTCTAACAGTGCAAAGATATGAACCGGGTGGATAAAACTCAATGATTTTTTTTAAATAAAAAAATTGGATTTTTTTATTTAAATCGTTTTTTGGTTTAAATTGGATTTTTTGATAGGTTTTTTTTCTTCCAAAAAGCATTTTATCTAAAGATAGTTTTAATTAAGATACATTATAGCTCAAAGATATCTCATCATGGAATAGGGATTATAAATTCTAATTCTATAGTGTGAGACAATATATTTATGTAATGTTTAAGAAAAGTTTTGTAAATGAGTTCCAATAATTCATAGATTTAGGGACTAATCTTATGGGGTTCCAGGGGCTTCTGTATAGATTATTTAGGTTAATCTTTCTATCTACCCAATGGGACTCAGTGCTCAGTCTAGAAGATATTATCAGAGATGCTTAGTTTTGCAGTTCTCAAACTGTGGATTTGTGTCTCCAGAGTTAACATGCTTGTTAACAGCAAAAATGTTTTTAAATAAATAATATATAAGGATGAGAAATAACAGATCTCAACCCTATTGTCCCTCTTCAAATTTGTGTACAGTGAGTCAATCCCTTACCTCTCTCTAAAAGTGCAAAGTTTCAGAAAATTCAATGAATAGAAGAGTGTTGGGACTGGAATAGATCTGGACAAGGAGAAGAAGTCTGGAGATAAATGTGAGACGGGAGGGACAGGCAGTAGAAACAAAAGTGAAACTGTTTGAGCACCATATTCCAGAGGTCTTGAGGTCTTTCTGAGAGTAGCCTTCAGTGATTTGAGATCTACCATACCATTCTCTCACTAGAAGGGAAAACCTATAATGGCAGCAGGCCGTAAAAGAGACCCAGTTTAGGATATTTTAATGAAGCTCCTCTACCTCTGCGTAAGACAAGTATGCATACAAAATGCAAACAGTGCAACAAAGAAATGCAAGGCCTGGTTGCCCGAATGAGACAACATCATGAGAAGTGTTCCTTCGCAGGAGGAAGCTGCGTTGAAGGTGATGAAAGGAACGTGTCTGAACATGCAGGATTTTCAGGTTGGTAAACTTTTTTTATTTCATACTTCTTTCTTAAGGCCTGCCTGTCTTTTTTTCCTTCTGGATGATTCTTGAATTCTCATGTTTTAGCAAAAAAATATAGTTGTTACTCCTCGTTTGACGCTGTAGTTATGTTCCTGAAAAATGCTAATTTAAGCAAAACAATGTTAAGCGAATCCAATTTCCCCATAAGAATGAATGTAAATTGCGGGGGGGGGCGGGCAGGCGTAGTTCCAGGGAATTTTTTTTCGCCAGACAAAAGGCTATATACGCATACATATATACATATACACAGTATAAGTTCTAAACAATTTAATACTGTACACAGCAATGATTGTGAAGCTTGGTTGAGGTGGTGAAGTCCGAGGGTGGAATATTTCCCAGGGAATGCCTTACTGCTAAATGATGAACTAGCACTCAGCTGAGCCCTTAGGGGTTAACACATTGTTAATGTAGCCTCACACTCTAGAAGGCACAAATGGAGGGAGGAGAGACAGCATGGGGGGGGGGGGAGAGAGGGGCGTGCATTGCCCCTTTAAGTATGCTGACGCCACTCTAAGTAGATCAGCAAGTTGAGACAGCAGCTGCTGCCAGCAAGCTCCCTCCATCCTGAGCCCTGTTGTGTCCTCCCCCCACCGCCCGTCCTCTCCACTCTGTGGAGATGGCCCGATGGGGTAAAGGAGTGGGGGCCAGGGGGAGGGGGACACCCTGACATTAGCAGTTTTCTTTCCTCCCCTCTCCCCGCACAGCAATCAGGAGGCTCCTGGGAGCAGCTCCAAAGCAGAGGGCAGGAGCAGCACATGGAAATGGGGGGAGGGACAGCTGAACTGCCCGGCAATTGATAGCCTGCTGGGCAGCTGCCACACAGGGAACTTAGGGGAGTGGGGAGCTGATGGGGGGGCTGCCAGTCCACCCTAGTTCCAAGCCCCCACCAGCTAGCTCCAAGGGGTTACTCTTTCTGCAAGCACTGGACAAAGCAGGCAGCTGCCAAACAACGGTCTAAGGGAACAATGCACAACTTTAAACAAGCATGTTCCCTAATTGATCAGCAATGTAACAATGAAACAACATTAACCGGGACGACTTTAAGTGAGGAGTTACTGTACTATCATTTTAGATGCAGTTGTGATTAAAAAATAGCTGAAATAGTCAGATCTTCCTTTTACAACTTTACCTTTAAAGTAGTACTGAGTGTCAGTGAATGCATGAGTAATACTAAATAAGCAGTATGGTAATAATAATTAAATAACTGCATTGACTTATTTTGTTTAGGAGAACCCATCCTCAACATACAGGATTCTGAAGACTATCCACCTTCAAGATCACATCATTTTCTAAAGTTTTAGAGTTATCTCCCAATGAAAGTGTTTCAGTCACATCATGTATGTCACATAGCCACAGTATATCACTTGTAGAAAAAAGAAGAAAAAATTGCCATCATCCAGAAACAACCATAGATAAGTTTGTGATAAGAACCAGCAGATTACAAAAAGAAGTAATTGATGAAAAAATTACCCAGTTTGTTTATGCAACAAACTCTCCTTTCTGTATGATTGAGAACCCACACTTCATTAACATGGTTCAGTCATTAAGACCAGGATACAGTTCGCCCAACAGAGCAGATGTTTCAGGTAAATTGCTGGATAAAGTGTATGAAAGAGAAATTGAGCAGTGTGCAAAAGGTCTAGAGGGTAGAATTGTTAACCTGAGTCTTGATGGGTGGAGCAATGTCCACAATGATCCTGTGGTATGTGCTTGTGTGACAACAGAAGAAAGGAATGTCTTCCTTACAGAAACAATTGATACATCAGGAAATGCACGCACAATGGAATACTTACAAGAAGTAACAGTAAAAGCTATAACAAACTGTGGGGAAAACATTCAAATGTCTAGTATGCAGCTTGGTCATAGACAATGCTGCAAATGTATCCAAGATGAAAAGAAATTATTTAGAAGACGGTGCAGAGAGTCCCAAGCTAATAACACACGGTTGGAGTACTCATTTGATGCACCGCCTAGCCAAAGACTTCAGTGTTCCAGAAATAAAGGCTAATGTTGTAGAAATTGCAAAATACTTCCATAACAACCACTTTGCAGCAGCTGCTCTGAAAAAAGTGGGAGGAACCAAGCTAACTCTCCCACAAGACGTGCGATGGAACTCAGCAGTGGACTGTGTTGAGCACTAGATCAAGAACTGGCCTAATCTGATGACAGTTTGTGAACAAAATCCTGAAAAAATAGATGGCACTGTCAGAGCCAAAGTTCTCAACATTGGGTTTAAGAGAAATGCTGAACACGTGCTGAGTACCCTGAAGCCTATTTCTGTAGCCTTGAACAGAATGCAGGGAAATAGCTGTTTTATTGCTGACGCTGTTGAAATTTGGAAGGAACCAAGTGAGATGTTAAAGAGAGAAATATGCAATGACAGAGTTAAATTACGAGCATTAAAAAATGAAATGGGACAAGCACTATCTCCAGCTCATTTTCTTGCAAATATTCTCAATACTCGGTACCAGGGTCAAACTTTAATTGCTGAATAAGAGGAGTTGGCTATGACATGGACATCCAGCAATCATCCCTCCATAATGCCAGCTATAATAAACTTCAGAGCAAAGGGTGAACCATTCAAGAAATATGTTTTTGTCAATGATACTTTAAAGAAAGTCACACCACTGAACTGGTGGAAGTCACTTAAGCACTTAGATTCAGAGACTGTTGAAGTGATGATCTCACTTTTAACAGCAGTAGCTGCTTCTGTCGGTGTAGAAAGAATATTTTCTTCCTTTGGACTAATTCATTCCAAGTTTAGAAATCACTTGGAACCTGAAAAAGCAGCAAAGCTTGTTTTTCTTTTCCACATTATGAACAAACAGGAAAATGAAGGTGAAGACAACTGAGTTAGCTGCAGAAGCCGATATTTTAAATTTCTCATGTTGACCTGGCTGACATAGTCGATCTGACATTTTTTAATATTTCATTTAACTATTTTAAATTTTAACAAAAACAAACCTGATTTTAAAAAAACTTGAATGTTTAACTAAATTCAAAAATTCATATGCTTGTTTTGTTAAAATATTATGTTTGCTGTTGAAGAAAAAAATCCAGAATACTTAATGTTGTTGTTTTTAGTTAAATAAAACAATTTAAAATGTCTATCTTGTGGTGATCTCCTCCTAATAGAGCATGGCAAGAAAATCCTCCAAATATTAATGATTAGCCTGTTGACTTGGAGATAGTTCACCTCCTAATGACTTCATAAATATCTGCTTCACTTACCTTTGGTAAATGAAATAACCAAACAATCATTCATTTTCTTATATAGCTGTAAAACTAATCTGAAAAGTTTTCAAAATCCCTGTTTAAAAATGTATAGTGTGTACCTTCTAAAAATGAAACCTACATCTATCTCTGAGTTGTGAAGAATACGTATTAAGGTTATAACAACCAACAGGAATGTACTTTTGTGTAGAAATCCATGATTAAATTGAGTCTTCCTGACTAGTGATTTAAATCAATTTGATTTAAATCAAATCCACCCTGATATGAACAATAGATTGTGGAAATTGCTAATGTGGTTTTAAAAATGTTTTTCACAGCCTCTCTTCTTTTTTTTTTTTCTGAAATATATCTCCTGTACTAGTTGATATTTTACCACCTTCTCAAGCAAAATATTTTATACACTTGCTTTCTGGAATATTCTATTGATACTATTAATTGAGCTATGTAAAGGGATCATCTGAGCATAATAAAAAAAGAGAGAATATACCATGGGGAAAATAAGTACATTTAGAAAATTAAAATTGAACTTCTAACCAGGCTTCTATCACTAACGCTTCTATCACTAACACTTCTAGCTTTAGTCAAGTGACCCTCAAAGATGTAACACTAAATTCAGATTATAATGCAGCGTCACACTAAAATTGCAGGTATTCAGATTTGAATCACATTAGTGTAGGAGATTTCCCACCCCCCACTACTGCCCCCGGCATTTGTTCTAAGAAAGGCTTCTTGGAAAGGGAGTGAGGAAACATCTTTTGTGCACATGCACAGCTTTCTTTTGAGAAACAAAGGTCCTAGAAATCATAATAGTGGCTTGTTCCAGCAGTTCTAAGTAGCTCTTACTATACGGCAATGGTCATTAAATAGCATGAGGAAAAGATTAATGTAAACTTTTTTCCTCTTGTGATCTTTCAAAATATCTTTGTATTCTATAACTGTTTCCTTACACTGACTACCAGTTATACCTGTTAAGTTGTATCTGTTGAAAAAGTCCTAGTGTTTAAGCATTTGATACCATTGTAAAAGGAAAGGATTTAAATCAACCAGCTGGCATAGGATGCAACATGTGATCAGTTAGTTTCAGCAGCATTGATCTTCTTTGACAAGATAGAAAAAATGAAATTGGAGTTAAATAAAGTACCATAATCAAATTCACTATAAGATTGAAAACTGATGCCTCTGACAGATGACCAGATTAGTAATTATACCGCAGGACTAAATGTATTAAAGTGTGACTGTAACTCTAACATGTTTTTGTAGCAGAAATACTAGCCTGCTTAGTAATAAAGTATAGTGATCACCGTTAAAGTCAGCATTTACCTGCAGTTCACACCCCAATATCTGAGCTAATGCAATTGTTTACCATTACAAGTATGCAGATATAGGGAGATGCTGATTTCGTAATGGTGCCCAGTTCATTCAAAAGTTCTGCTTTCTGATTACTACCAGAATGAAACTTCCTTTGTTTCAATATATCAGAAATTCTTTGTAATTAAAAAACAACGCAATTTAAATGGTTAAAAAGTCATCACTGAAAGGACAGATAATAGGATAATTTGTATGTTCCTATGTATTTTCTCATTGCTGCGTTGCTTTGCTGACATATACTTAAATCAATTTCAAGCATCAGAGAATTTATTTACATTCTTTGGGAGCCATATTTGGGAGGGTGCAGTGCACACCAAAAAACAGAACAAAACATGGTTTCTTTTGTAAGAAGAACGTATGAAAAACTCTCAGAAAATCTTTCTACCATTTAAATTTCCCTATACATTTAAGTGTGTGTGACTCATTTAAAAATTCCTCTTGTTGAATCAAGCCCCTGAAGTCCAGTTCACAAATGCGGACCTGTTTATTCAAAGAAACAGAATTAGTCCCTATTTTGTTTGCTCTTTGGAGGAGCATCTTGGTTCATCGGTGCCCGGTTATCTTTAGACATTCTTTGGTTTACCTTTAAAACAAACTGTATTCATAGTGGGCCAAAAGGGACCATTAGTTAATCTAATCTGAATTACAGGCCATTACATTTCACCCAGTTACCCCTGTATTGAGTTCCATAGCTTGTTTAGCTAAAGCATAGCTTCCAGAAAGGCGTCAAGTCTTGATTTGAAAACATGATGAGACGGAGAATTCATCACTTGGCTTGGCAGTTATTCCCATGATTAATCACCCTCACCCTTTTAAGAATTTGTGCCTTATTTCCAATTTGAATTTGTCTGCCTTTAGCTTCCAGCCTTTCTCCAATAGATTAAAAAGCCTTTTGGGGCCTGGTATTTTCTCCCTGTGAAGGTATTTACTCACAAAAATCTCAGTCATTTCAAAAAATTAAATAAATCAAGCTCTGTTTGTCTCCCTGTGAGTCATTTTGTCCAGCCCTCAGATCACTTTGTGCCTCTTTTCTGCATCCTGTCTAATTTTAAACATCTCTAAAATGTGTTCACCAAAATTGTATGCAGTATTTTAGTGTCCATCTCACCAATGCTATATGCAAAGATAAAATCACCTATCTACTTCTACTTACTACTCCTCTGTTATAATTCTGAGGATCACGTTAGCCCTATTTTTGCCACAGCATTGAAATGGGAGATTATGTTCAATTTCTTGTCCACTTTGACCCCTAAAACCTTGTCAGTCTAGATTATTGAAATAGAGAAAATAGCATCCGGATATTTAAATCTATGGCTACTCTTTCTTTAGAGGTACTTAGCTGGAAGTGTCTTAGAATGAATACTACAGTACATATCTGTGAATGTAAACCATATTGGAAACAGATTTACTGTCCCAAAGTGTAATGCTTACTCAGCCATCTGATGAGATTTGAGCACTAAACTGTTTGAGAGGGATGCATAAAGCTGTTTTATTACAAGATGCTGTTATGAATTATAGCAGCTTTCCTTATGGTATACTGCTGTTGCCAAACAAGTTACATGAATATAAGCAGTTTTATTTGTATTTTTTTTATTTATTTATTTTTTGCTTCCGTTACCATAGAATATTTGGGTTATGGCTTCTTTTCATTCCTACTCATCCTCAAGTGACAGTCCCTATATTTTGCTGTGCTCAAAGTCAATGTGTCTTTTAAAGTATTTGGAGAAAAGCCTCTTTGGGGTGTATACTGTTTGTTTAAATGGGGTACAGAGTGGGTCTCTGGTGTTTTTGTGTTTGTTTGATGTCTTGTTGAGGAGACTGCTGAAAACAACTAGCATTTTCATTCTTAAAAGTAGGACTATGCTTAGAGCTGTAGTTCTCCCCATTCCTGTTCAATAAAATAATAAAGGAAATAATGGATTTTGGTTGAGAGTTGGATTTGTGGTAGTCAAACAAAAGGAGGGTGAGTGGAATACAACGCATAAGGAAATGTTATGCAAATGAGTGTAGTTATGGGCTGAAACTTTGTGGCTAGAGTCCAAGCATGGATTAAAATTCTCTACACCACCTTAGTGTAGAATTGATTTTTCCTGGATGTTGCAAAGTGAATTTGAGCAGTTTATGACCACTTTTTTAATATGAATAATTATAGTTGATATTAACAATAGTAACCATCATGTCCTGTGCTCTTGGCCATCCTGTGACACGTGGCTGTGTGATAGTAGTCTGTCACACGATTTAATACAGTGTGGTTTTGGGGATACAGTTTGATGGTAACATATTACATAAAATAGATTAATGGAAAAGTGCTATCAAATCAATCACTCTATCCCCCTTCTAATGGAGGATTATTCCCTGAAGCATGCTTTGTCCAGTGTCATTTTAAGTCTCAAAGGGCAGGGGGAGGGGGCCTTCTGTCACTTTCCATGGCAGATTATCCTAACAGTGATTTGGTATTCTATAGAATGATTTTACTGATATTCAGTCTAATTTTTACTTTTAAAATAGGTTTTATCCTATTGTCCTAGTGATAGTGAACACCCCAGATATCAAATAATTGCCCTTTTCTGGTATTTAATATTCTTTAATTATGTGTACATCTTTAGCCCCCTTTAGTTGTTACTTAACTTAATGTAGTTCTACTCTCCCCTCCCCACCTGTGCAGCTGGTCACTCCAAATGATCAGCGGTCTGTGTTGCCATCTCTGCACACCCTCCAGTTTATCAATATAGTTTTTTTTTAATATGTGGTACCTAGAACTGATTGTGCTGTTCCAAGTGTGTTGGCATTGTATAAGCTGCTGAAAATTGGCCAAATTCAGCTATTTAAATTAGCCTGGTCAAATTCAAAGTTTAAGTATAATTTTCTCCCCATCATCACTGCAGGTCTCTTTCAGCATACCCTATGAAAAAAGTGGAAGAACACTCAATCAGAGCTTTTAGCTGGTAATCAGCTAGCTATGTGCTGATTTGCTAGTTGAAATTTTGACATCTAAATTAGTGAACACAACTGATTCAATTGCTCAATTTAGTACAATGCGTGCTCATGTGCGCGCTCGCGCTCTTTCTCTGCTACAGTAGTAGAATCACTCTAAGACTTAAGTCTTAGAAGAACTATTCTCAGTATATTTTTGTGCTTTGGACTAAATATGCTTAGCCAAAATATCATACTATGTCTAGCAATACAGTTGGTCTTTGATTTGATATGGTGACAAACTTATCCTCTAAAGCAAATGGCCAACACTGGTATGTATGATGGCTGAACAGGGTATATTGCCTTTTTGCATTGCTTTCAGTTAAGTATATTTACAGTTGCATTTTAAAGAGACAAATATTAATTAAAACTGAATAGATAACATAAAATATATATGGAGTTGGAGATGACGGTTATCAACATCAGCTACAAAGTGATGCAAAGTGGATAAAAGAAACAACATAAAATATTTATAGGTAGCATGTTTCTTTTGTAACAGTTTATAGTTGTTTTTCAAACTTTCCACCTAAACATAAGGTTTCTCTAGGGAATTAACTACAATATGTGAAGAAGAACTGAAATTATGTTGAATCCCTGAGGGAAACCTGCATGGTATGTGAAAATTAATCTCAGCACGTTCCAAAGTTTTACTGCACAAATGTGTAAAAAGGTTATGACCAAGACACTCTCCATGATTAAGTAATCTTTTGTAAATACCTGTTTAGTTTTACTAACACCAGTGTGGTGGCTTGGTATCAAAGGGATTCTGCTATAATTATAATTAGTGCATAAACAGTTAACTGAAGTTCGTGCATTTGTTTCCACACTGATTTCCATGTATTCAAGAGAATCAGCAATTTATTGAGTGCGTGGCATGCACAATTAAATGTGTGCTTTCATAAATAGGCTATTGCTAAATTCTTGTGTGCTTAAAAAAAAAATACCTTGCAAGTGCATACATTACCACTGAGATGTGCTTGAAGCTCTGAATTCATTAAGTAGAATGTTAATAAAATGGGGACTGCTATATCACAATTGTAATGCTGTGTCTCCCACACTTAATGAAGAGTTATAATTTTCTAGACAACAAATTAAAAGGAGGTTAAAGTGGTTGGTAAGACTGCCTACGGATTTAGCAACATTCTAATTAAAAGAGAGGGCATTAAAGCAAATTAAAATCTTGAATTTCGAGGGATTAAAAATATTTTTAATACGTGATTTTTTAAAAAAAACTATAGCCAGGAACCAGAGATTCTATATGAGGGGTAAGAATGCAATATATTGTACTGAAAAGTGAAGGATTTTAGCCAGACATAACACAGAAAAATCACATGTTGTTCTCTCACAAGTGCCACTGAAATCTTTGCTGACTGAGTGGGATACACTTTCAGAATTGCATAGGACTATAGTGGCATGACTCCTACTGAAGACAATTCAGGTATCCGTGCTAAAATCCTGAAAATCTACCTCTTCCACTAAGGCTGCTTAAATGAGTCGCTGTACTAGGTCTGCTGATGCAGAGTAGTATTGAAAGCTCCATTATAGTACATTGGCCTGTGCTGCATGTACGACAACAAAAGCAACATACTTCAAGCAGTGTTATGCACATCTGATGGCATTGATCCTTTTCCACAAAGGCCACTCCTTCGACGAATATTTACTTTTTATCCACAAAACCCACAACATTCACTGTTTAGAATTAGCCTTTGAAAAAATTACTGACTTTGCTTTTATGATGACTTTCCACTCCAGTTGCTGTTCTGGGGCAATCTGTATTCATTTTCATGTTCTGGTATTCCAGTGAAATTTCAATGGATAATGTGAGGTACATAATGTATTTAAAAGTACTGGAGCTGCATTTTTCTTCACATGTAGTTGGCATGTTCAGCAGCCATGAAGTTTCAGAGCCATGGCCCCTAAATGGCATCAAGGGAAAGGCCAAGAAGGCAACAGCATAGAACTTTCAAATCCTTATGAGTCAAGTCTTTTAATATTGCAGTTTGTAGAATGTGTTTTGTCTCCATGTAATCAGAATAATATTTATGGAACTGAGTGTATTTGCAATAAACAGCTTTTGTGGTTATCAAACGCCTTGGCCTAGCTTCTGCATGTAATCACTCTTAAAAGCTGTTTATTGCCTCGTACTCCTCCATCGTGAACATAATGCCTAACTGTCTCCCTCCCTCATCTGTTGTAAAACATAACAATTTGATACCTAATGTGTATCCACACCAAAGAATGTTGTTTCATACAGTGTTCTTCATCACAGAAATCGCTGACTATATTCTACCCACTCAGTTCTTATTCACCTCATGTTTAGAGAGACAGAGTAGTTCAAAGTAAAATAAATTTAAAAATGAAATATCTGGTAATTGATATTTCTGTGTAGATTTCCTGTTCGTTTACCTATTTAGTTTTTTTGTTTGTTGTTTCTGTGGTGCTCTTAATCATAGTATGATGGAGCTGTGTAATTTTGTTTCTGCTTTTCCTCTCATTGCTGAGAGTGAATGTGAATATCCAGGTGAAGGAAATAAAATGGAACAGTATCCTACCCTACTCCCTTACCATATATCTGTGACTTGAAAAACCCATACTTTTGAAAGTGAGAGACAAAGTGCAGAAGACTGTCCTTAGAGTGAGGCTGGACATCTGTGAATAGTAACAAACTGAAATTAAGAGCATGACTTGGTGGATTGAAGGAACACACAACCAAGAAGGACTATTTCACAGGATGGCTGTAGCGGATGTAATATAAAATTTACAAGTGGTTGTTCAGAAGAGCTGACTTTAACTATTGTCTCTGAAACATCCCTGTCTTAAGTCAGATCCCACTCTGGCATAATGGATTCTGGTGCGTGTCACTGGATTTGAATAGGTAGAGATGTGCTCTGATTGTGATACATTAGAGAAGTTAGAAATTGTACATTTCAAAATTGATTTTTCTTTAGATATGTAATTTATAGTGATACTCCAATGTACAGTATTATTGTGAGCAATTCAGTCTACTCCTGCCTATCTATTTTCCCCCCAAATGTTCACATTTGAGAGACTTTTTGAGATGAAAATTTTTCATGCTTGCTTGGAGTGTAATGCTTTTCTTTCTTTCTCTTTCTTTATCAGATCAACCAGTTTCATTTGTTACTGAGTTTTTTGAGTCTGAGGGGAAAATACACATAAGATCACAACTCATATTTTTGTTTGAAATTTTGCTTTTTGAGCAACTTCAAAGCACTGTAGCAAACTTAGATTGAGACACAGCTACATCAGATTTTACTCATGTGACAGCATAGCTTTATGCATGGCAAATTAAAAGACTATTAAATTATCATTAGAAGAATGTACCTTATGCTGCCACAGAACAAACAAAATTAGGTAAAACCATGCATCTTGTACATGAACAAGTTTAGTGGTATAAGTCAAAATACTGAACCTAAAATCCTTCTAAGGAAGATTTTCAAAGGCACACAGGAGCATTAAGCTTTCAGCAGCTATGGAAAGTCAATGGGAGTTAGGGTCTTAATTCCTGTCTATGCCTTTAAAAAATTCCACCTTATATATTCCGTACCCAGAGTAAATGCAAGGATGTAATTTACTGTGATATATGCTGATACCATACACCTGAGAACACAAGTTGTTCACAAATAGCAGCAAATTTGGAATTCATCCCATTATTTTGGGATAAGGAGTTATTTAAAATAAATCCTTTCTTCATGAACTAACTTCATTATTTGCTCCTTCTGGTTGAAATTGACTTTTGTGCAGAGGGCATGTACAGGCCTTGCACCACTTCAGCTATCAAAATAGGCCTTCAGTGGGATGGAAGTTGTGGGTAGGCCTTGTGCTGGCCTTCAGCACGGGGGGAATTTCACCTTCTGTGACGGTCCATGAAAGGGTATTTTACAGTTCTCAGTAACTCCAGGGAGTGTTTCCGGTTTAATTCTCTAGCAAGATCTACATGCTACCAAAAACAAAGGAGAAACTCCCTTAGCGCTGTGGGCAACTAAATCAGCAAAGTGGAACTATATCACCTACAAAGTCAAGCTGGGTCTCCTGACTGAATTTTCTAGCATCCTTGTGGATCTGCCTTAAATCCTGGGGACTTCTAGTTGTAAATTTATAATGTGCAACATACTCTGTAATATAAATCAGGGAAGAGAGGGCTCTTGTAGAAGATGGCTTCTTTTGTTACTGTCAAAGAGCCTGTGGTCCTCGAATTTGTACATTCCTACTAAAAGCTATAGTTAGTTTTGGATTTGCCAGTGCAGGTAGTGGTCTTTTCTCTATTTTTATGATACCAAATAGATTCTTTACAAAATATTTTACTTTCTCTTGTCTCACATTTCTCCCTGCCAATTACATAACACACTCAGGCTGTCTCTCCTTTCTCATGTGCATGCAAACTGTACAGAATTAAGTACTTTGAAATTCAGATTTATGACTTTCCAGAAACATTTGCTATTGAAGCTAAATGGAATGTTAATACCTTTTTGCACTGATATCACTAAAAGGGCAGGTTAAATGGAGGAGAGAGCTGATGATCAGCAGGAAAGCCAGCCACCAATGGAAGGAGAGGGCAAAGGGGGTGAGTCAGAGGCACCACTGAGGGGGGGAAGCAGTAAAGAAGGCAGGAGCCGCTGCCCCTTGATTGATAACACTGAGTAGAGAAAGCAAGAGGGGAAGGTACTAGCAGGAGGGCAGGGAATTGGCACCGATTAGGAGAGCAGGAGGGAAGCCGCCAGTGGAAGAGGGAGAATGGGGGAACATAGGTGATCAGGGTAATGGGAGAGACTACTCCAGTGTGAGAGACTAATTAACACCAGCAGTTGGTACATTGAGAAGATAGGGGTAACACAGCCCTGCGAGGCCAGGGAAGTTGGCTGATAGTTTAGGTTTTGTTGCTCATATGGCAAAAAATAATATTGAAAATAGAAGAAGTGCAAACTATGAAGCTTTGTTACCCCAAAATGGGGAAGTCAGTGCAGCCTAGATAAAAGGCCGAAATTCTCCTCCCAAATGCTCATCTGTGGGAGGTGAGAGGAGTTACCCGTATCAGTTTTTCTGTATGCCTCCAACGGGTAATGCAAGCAGAGCAACATTTAATTTTATGGGCTGCATGCCCTCCCCCTCTTACATAGTACTGCCTGCAGGGAAGGATATGCTGCAGTGTCTGGATTCAACACAATTCTGATTTTGTGTGTGTGAAACCTTGTGTTGTAACACAAAACAAAATACTAGATAAATTAAAATGCCAGTTTTCTTATTTGTATAACATGTCTGTTCTTCGGTGTTTTTCCCATCTTTCACTGTTTGGAGAGGAAATACCAATGACTCCTAAGATGTCTTCTAGCCCATAATGGACTCTGAGTTTTGCACCTCCTCCAGTGAGAGAGGGTTTTGGAGGTGGGGGTCAGGGAGAGGATATGTGGGTGTCATCAGCCAAATGTTAAGTGACTAGATAGACCTGCCCTGTCTAGGGAACACTGTGATAAATGGTGTGCATGGCTGCTGATACATAGCATTGTTTCTAGGCATAAGCACAATCCTGCTGATACCCCAGGTACAGAACAGTGCTGAGTATAGATCTAAAAGTAAACAAAAGTCAGTAAATAGCTTTTGCCTCAGTGGTAGCTCTAGCAGCAAAGTAAAAATGGTGACAAATGGAAAAGGGTGTTTTTGTTTAAGCAAAAGGTTACTGTAAACAGAGAAAAAGTAATTCTAGAAGGGGAAGAAGAGCAATTGATTGGCACAGTTACTTTGGCTGTCTATGGATCAGCACTTCAGATGGCTTTAAAATCCACAGGGATATTCTTGTTAACTCATGTGCTTGAGGTTTTGCAGGGTGGGAGGTGGGAAAAGCAGGTCAGTTGCAGTCTACCTGAAAAGCTTGCTTATCTGATCAATTTGTGGCCTAGCAGAGAACTGAGTGTTAAGCTCCCAAAGAGGCCCTGGGCTCCGGTGCACAAATAGATATCTGTGACTGGGCAACCCCAGTATAGGCTATGGGGGTGCATCATAGGTAGCTGGTCCCTGTGAGTAAACTAGACCCAGTGTCTGTGTCATGAGGTGGGCCCAATTTAACCAATTAAAGGGAGCAAGGCTACACCTGGGGTTATAAAGGTTTGTCAGAGGGTGGGAAGAGGGTGATTGGACAGGCTGTGCCCAGGGAAAGGCATCACAGAGAAGTGGAGCTAGCTTTTGTGGTGGGGTTTGTGGTTCACGAAGGTTGTCCCAGACCTCTGCTCCAGAATAGTAATGGAGCTGGTGGAGAGCAGAACTGGCTGAATAAAGATTGGCTGAGAAGGGTGAGCTGAAGAATTTTGTGTTTGCTTAAGTTTGGATGGTAAACCTATTTAAAGGAAACTGGGTAGGGCAGTGTATGCTTGGAAAATTGGGGAGGAGCCCTGCTTCCTGACAACACGTTTAGCTGCTACATGCCTGACTGGCAGATGTAATGCAGACAGAATTTCTCCGCTCCTCCTTTTGGGTGTTGCTAATTTATGGGCAAAGGGCAGATGGTACCTTGGAGAATGTCTTTATCACATGCACTTTGAGTAATCGACCTGTGGTTCAAATGACTTAGCTGCAGTCAGCTCCTAGTGAATTGACTACACAACATCTGTAGACTTAACAAAAACACCAAAACTGAGGAAAGATGTGGTGGAGGAGAACA
The DNA here is from genome assembly GCF_015237465.2 of Chelonia mydas. Taxonomy (NCBI): domain Eukaryota; kingdom Metazoa; phylum Chordata; order Testudines; family Cheloniidae; genus Chelonia; species Chelonia mydas. Next base: position 27,844,597 of record NC_057854.1, read on the forward strand.
GGAAAGTTTCTTCCCCTCTGAGCTTCTGAAGCCAGAAGCCATCTGCTGAGTTAAAAATGGCTAATTAAATTTTCTTCTCACTTCTTTCCAGGATCTCTATGAACTTCTCCACAAGATGATGCACAATAGGTTTTACTATCCGTTAGTTATGTTGTTGCTGGGTATTTGATCAGGGAAAATTCATGAACACTGAACATTCATTCTATAAACGTATAATCTATTTTACTGTTTCCAGAAGAACCACTAATTAGAAACTCATGAAATTTGTGTTCTGTGAGCAACAGTTCTGTTACAGGGCCAAATACTCTGTGCACTTGGAGAAGCAGTTGAGAAGCAAGAGATGCTGGGTGATCTATTGCATTTGCTTTTAAAGACGGCATATAGAATATATTCAGGTATTAACCTGTTAATTTTCAAACGTTTTAATTTATGGCGGTAAAATAATTGGCTGACAATTGGGACTCTCTTAAACAAATAGAATACTGCAATATATAAAGCTACTGTTACTTAGGATATTTGATGCTACAGGATTCCGAAGTGTGTGTATGTGCGTGCATGGGTAGCACTCGCAATGTGAACTGCATTCTCTTCATTAGAGGCCTCCATCCCACCCTTTCTTGATCAAAAATTAGTTTAGTTCATTAAATAGTAATGCAGTAAATACAGTAAAAGAAGAATCATACACATCATTAGCATTACATGTATTTTCAGTTTTATTTGCCATATAAAATATGTAAATATTACATAATACACTTAACAAGGTATTGTCAAAATTATGAAGCTGTTAAAATAAGCTAGAAGGTTCAAATCAGCCACATGTTTGTTGCATGAATTATAGTTACAACTAAGTAAGAGGGCCTGGTGACTTTTCCTTTGAAATGCAGAAGAATGTTTGTGCACAGAATTTAAATGTTGGTCTGCTGACATTGCCAGTTGGGGGAGCATCGCTGCAGAGAAAATGTCCTTTCTTCTTAATAGGAATCAAGTTTTAACACCTGCTGACCAGTGAACATAGCCAAATTGTCCCTGCTCCACAGAGGGATTTTCACCTGAAGTCTAGAATAAGGCACAGGAAAATTCCCAATTCCTATCGGGATTAAAAAATAAAATATGATGGGAACAGGGAAGAGAAAAATAACACTATTAAAAACCAAAAGATATTTTAAAATTTATTGAATTGTGATGCGGTGTGTTTGTGTGCTTGATGTTGTCATCCTGTTGCATCAGCCTCAGACGTGCACCATTTTAATACCCTTTAAAGTTTGGGATGAGTCTGTCAAACATGAGTACTATCCTTAAAAAAAAAAAAAAAAAAATCTGGTAGCAACTCTATGGCTATTGCATACCTTATACACAGTTTGGCTTTTGATTAGTTACTTAAATTCCAAAGTAATATGAGGTATAATTTAATGCACATTCACGTGTAGTGGTTAACATGAACGTGTTCAACTTAATGTTGTAGCTGTTGGTTGGGAAGGGAAATATCAATTGATGCTTATCTAGTTCTTTGTACACTAAAAAGAGATGCAGTTCGCATGCAGGGTCATCATAACATGGTCTGACATCCAGTGTGACGTATGGATCATAAATCTACCAGAATTATAGACCATGCATAAATAGGATTTGTGTAGGAACATCATCCTACCGTCATAATGTTTTCCAGTTGTCTTCAGAATAAACGTATTGCTTCATCCTCTTAATACTTTTACGTTGATGTGTCTTAGCTGAAATTTGGATATTTAAACATTTATTTGAAGTATAGTGTAGAAAGGTTTTGCACATAAATTCCATGGAAAACAAAGTTAATATTAATATTCTATCCTGCTACAGGCTGGGACTGATTTGAAATAACACAAGGTACCAGAGTTTATAGTCTAAGGCCCTAATTCTGCAACTAGACTTTGTAGTTCAGAGACGTGTGCAGATTCAGTGTGGGTTAAACTAGCACATCTGGGTACAGAATTGGGGGCCTTACAGTATCGAGTCCTTAAAGGGCCTCATCCAAAGGACATTTGAAGCCAGTGGACAAGACCCATGTTTGTCAATGGACTTTGGATCTGGCCCATAAAAGTCACTTTTTTGTTTGTTTGTTTTAAAAACAGAGCAGCTTCACTTTGTGTGCATGTTGCTATGACCCTGACTGAAAGCAATTAGACGATGCAGTGCTTAAAGTTAGGTGCATATTTAAGTACTTTGAGTTGGCTTATAACTAGAATTGCAATGCACTAAAGCAATTCAGGGGCTTTGTTCTATTTAACCATAAGTAAAGGTTTGTCTACAATATATCTGGGTTCAGTCTACAATTCTTGTTTTGAAAAATACTTCCTAATGATTTTGCTATTGGTATGGCAATCACTGGGTTCTGATAAATTTCAGTATCTGATCAGTTTTATTGGTGTTCTATTATATTATGGAAAGTAGAATGGCTCTATGTATGTCTAATTTGTTCAAGCACCAGAGGAACTGCAATGTATGTTCTGTGTGAAGCATAAAAGTTGAGACCATATTAAATTAAATTAAATTCCTCTGCTAGAATGATGGATTTCATTTTAATAGAGATGTAAAATCTAGATGGTATTTGCCTCTAAATTATAACAAGGATGTGATACGTCTAATCTTGGGTATAAAATGCTTGATACTGTCATTTTTAAAACAACATGACTTGCAGCAAAATTTTATTCTGCACATCTTTCTTGCTTTCAGAAAGCAAGTACTAAGGTGTTTTTTTGACAATGAACAATCTTATTTATGAAGCAACAAAATTAGCGTTCAGTGCATTTGGGGAGAAGGGTAAAGTTATATGAAAACAATGATTTAGTACTCGGTTTTTGGTATCTGGTAGCAAATCTGGGGCAACTAAGAATAAACATATGTAGTTGTAGCATGTCTCTCTAAATGACAAAGAGCTGGACAGACATTTATTGAATTGGTATGCATGTACATATATTATGAAAGGCAGTAAATAAGGGAAAGATTGGAAAACAAAATGTTCTCAATGACTTATCAAAGCTAAAATGATACGCAAAGTAACTTCAAGTGCGTTTGCTTCACCTTTTATGTAGCAGAGCATGATATAAAACATGAGATGACAAGCAACAAATTTAATATTCAGTACTGAGAAAATCAAGAAGATATTTACACTAATGCATCACATTTGGCAAAAGACAGCAAAAGCCAAGACGAGGTGTGTTAATGGGAATATTCCAGTATCTGTTTTCTTCAAATACAAACTAGCTTTTTTCAGCCTTGCTTTAACCCTCCTAGGAGTACATAAATTATTGTCTCCACTTATCTTTTCTTCCTCCGTTCCACAAAGGTAATATGGGTGAGAGGAAAGAAAAGCAGTTAGACATTCCGGGCTCCCAGTCATGCACTCAGACTAATACTCTACACTTCTTTCAATTTGCTGTGATTACAGGCTCTGTTTTCCTTTCTGAGACACAGCCAATGTTGTGTGGCTTCTTAAGTAACTGAAAATCATTTCAACCTGTGTGAATGAATTTTTGATTAGTTAAACTGAAAGTCATACATCACATAGGAAGGATGCAGAAGATCAAAGTTCACTTCAGCTTGCTTCATATATTTGGCCTTTGCCTAATTTTTACTGATGTTGCGAGCAAATATTCATTGCCTTTGTGCATCAGAAAAATGTGGTGATCACTTAGAATTGAAAATCTTATGCCTTATTTGCTGTTGTGAAACAGAATAATTTATAAATATAGAAGTGAAGACAGAGCCATGTCTTTATGGGTTATTATGGACCTAGATTGCCTATGATTCATATCTAACAGCTCCAGTTGTGTTCCCAGCTTTATTAATGTCATTTATTTAATAAAGAAATCCAGCATTGTTGGGACAGTGGGGAGAGGAAGTATGATGGAAAATCTGCGCTTAATAAGGCAGATGATGGAAGTTTGATGGGGAATTGCAGACTGTTCTCAGTGGTAGCTGATGACAGAACAAGGAGTAATGGTCTCAAGTTGCAGTGGGGGAGGTTTAGGTTGGATATTAGGAAAAACTTTTTCACTAGGAGGGTGGTGAAACACTGGAATGCGTTACCTAGGGAGGTGGTGGAATCTCCTTCCTTAGAAGTTTTTAAGGTCAGGCTTGACAAAGCCCTGGCTGGGATGATTTAGTTGGGGATTGGTCCTGCTTTGAGCAGGGGGTTGGACTAGATGACCTCCTGAGGTCCCTTCCAACCCTGATATTCTATGATTCTAAGAGTAGTAGAATGTAAAATGAGACGAGCAATGAAATAGAGGAATAAATGTTAAAGAAAACCAGAAGTATCAGCCAAATTCCCTTGCTTTCCCAAATGCCTCTTGGGAGAGGCTGGGGCACATATATGAGCAACAAACAATAGGACTTCTGTTTTGGAGCACATAAGTACGTCAGAGTCAGTGATAGTAAAATCTTCAGTGAGAGAAACCAGTGCCAAAGAGCAGTTGGCATAATATTGATGATCAGAATGAATTTTGTATTAATGCTGCAACTGCCCATAAAAGTTAAAGACAATTGATTGTTCATGATTTAGGAGTGCCTCTTTGGGTAGGCCTCTAGTCACAGGCCCAGGTTTCTTTCAGGGTGTGTGGTGGTGGTGTGTGTTGTTGTTTTTTTTTTTTAATAATAGTAGGGATTTTAAGTGGATCCTTTCCAACAGCCTTTTCTTCTGTGCCTGATAGTTTTGCAGTGTCCTGGTGAATCTAGAGTTGGGGTGGGGGGGGGGGGGGAATAGGGATACTGCATCTCTACAAATCTGGTCCTCTGTGTCCCTGCAGTGTTATTGATCCCTGTTCTAGTATAACTTGCAGTCTTATGGGGCTGTTCTATTAAAACTCTTGAAGTTTGTAGAGCTGTTCATTGGCACCTACGGACATCCACCCACACAGCCACCCAACATGCCAAACTCCTAAAAAGTCAAGTCATCAAAGCTTAGAAATAAACATGAAAATCATTAACTAGTGGCAGCTGAGACAGCTTTGCTAAAGCTTTTGTGATACTAGAAGCTTAATTATAGCTACATCTGGACTTTATAAAACAATAGTCTGTGTGGGTTTTTTATTTGTTTTTGTTTTTTAACCTGTTGGTAAGTTATCGGGGGAAGAAAGCCTTTCCAATTTTTTCTTAGAGGAAATTGAAAATCCTTTCACTTGAAGTTGCACACATTGGGGCTAAAATACTTTTAGTTGTTTTATTAATACCATATCCAACTCAGAAATGGTGAATTTAGCCATTCTGATTATTCCAAATGATTAGTCCTCACTGAGAAGTAAACTGCCTTAAATATTTGCAAAAAACAATACAAGCATCTAAAAATGCAGTTTCACTCTTGTGCAATGGTAACTTTAGCTAACATTTAGAGCTCTGGATGATTACTGTTACTTTTGCTAATGTTCACATAGGAAGTTTGACAGATTTCAATGAGGAAATAATTTTTTGTGAATTTTTATGCTCCTTTTCATCTTAAAAAACCCTGCAAATGAGGGAACGTGTTATCCTGCAGGGGAAGGATAGCCAAAAAGAGTTAATTTAGTTCCTCATTCATCTTCTAAGACAATGGTCTGGAGTAGTGTGGGTTTTTTTGTGGTGGTTAAATAGCACCAATTGCCTATTTAAATATGTTTTATTCATTGTAAACTTACTTTGCCTTGTTCTGTACATAATTACATTTTGAGCACAAACTGCATGAACCTGGATTAAAGAGAAATTTGTTTTTCACCCTTACTCATTGTCATTTAAATATCCACCCTTAATGACATTCTTTGTCTTAGTGTATTGTGCAACTGAAAGCTGTCACTTGTTTCTTACAAATGACATGCTATTTGAGTTGCTACCTAAAATAGACATGCACGAGCATGTGCTCACAGAGGAAAATAAGATAATTTCAGAAAAGGCAGATACATCAGAAAAGAATTGCATTACAATATTTTTATACAATTTTGCTAAAATATAATATCTCATTGTTTCTCCTCTTTGATTCTCAAGTCGTTTGAGTCCAAAAGTTTTCATTGTGAAGTACTGTGTCTAGAAGAAAAAAAACTGGACAAGCTATCTAAGATTCCCAGATAATCTCTCACCGTTTATTTAACTGTTTCTGACCAGGATAATTTTTGCTTTGCCCATGCATATGAAATTTAAGTACCCCATTTTTCTTTTCTTTTTTTTTAATTAACTTTTTATTTTGAAATTTTACTTGAACTGTAGAGAATTAGCTCGATCATGCTTCCCTTGAAATAGAGCAGCCTGGTTCTCTGCGCTGCTGTGCTGCAGTTCTAATCCCATTTTGGCCACTATTCAGTCACATAAAATCTCTGGCTTTGTTTCCCCATCTATAACATAGGGGATAATAATAATTGCTTCTTACACAGGGTAATGTAATGGTTATTTAACATTTTTCAAAGTGCTCTGAAGATTAAAAGTACTAAAGCAAGTGATAAGTATTATAACTAGCAGTGCTGTCAGAGAAAGAAATTAAACTAATTCATCCACATTTAAACAGACTGTACAAATTTACAAAAACAGGCTGTCCACTACATTATTCTAAAGTTGTAACCCTTAATATATTGTGACAGATGGGTTTATCTTTTGTCCCCATGCTAAAATCGTTGGGGTAAATGGTGTTACTCTAAACTTTAGAGTCCAAAGGCAACCAGTAGGACAGACAGCAGAGTATAGAGGAGGTGGATACTTCTGAACACCGGTACATCCAAATTTTAATGGGGTGTATCTACCATATAGGAGTGAATATTATGTTTAGACTGTCACTTTAATGTTACCATTCTATTGAGAATAAGTGACTTATGTCTGTTTCTGACCCAGTAAATGATTATAGTCAAGTCAAGGTGTAAATAAAGGAAGAAACTGAACAGGTTATGATAAAGAGCAGCAGTAAATACACATATCGGGGGGGGTAACCGTGTTAGTCTGTATCCACAAAAACAACAAGGAGTCTGGTGGCACCTTAAAGACGAACAGATTTCCTCTTTAAGGTGCCACCAAACTCCTTGTTGTTTTAGTAAATACATGGGGTCATTAAAGAAACTGATTAGAGTATCTAGTTAAATGAAATCAAATGATTTTGTAAGCAGTTGATTAGAGTTGCAGATTAGCGTTTAAAAATATTACCCTGGGAAATTATCAGATTACTTGGCAAGCTAAATAGTCTTGCTTTCAACTCGTTTCTGATTTAGCATTCTTGTTGTTCCTATTCCAGTTTAAGGGGTGATGTCTTGATACCAGGTTAGGTCAATAGTCTATTTTCATCTTACACACATGATCCAAAAAAGGATTTGGTAATATGTAATCATTTACAGGCCCAATCCTGAATCAGGTTTTTGTCTTTACTCAGTAAATAAAATTAGTAGATCTTATTATATTGTTACCCCTTTTCAACCTGTGTGGTTAGCCAAATTTCAGGGAAATTTCAGAGAAAATGTTTATAGTTATTTCTTTGATGCAACCCTGCTTATTTACAAAGAATGTGCAAAATCCTGTTTTACTGGAGGATCAAATAAGCATTTTCTTGCTCTCTGTTCACAGCTTCTTTCAGCTAGTACTTAAAACAAAAGTGCTCTTTCTAGGCTTTTTTCCAGGTCCTCCTCCTCTTCTTCCCCTTCCACTCCCCCCCTCCAACCCGCCCCCCGCTGTACACTTGGCTTTCTACTTCTTCTCTGTGTCCTGTTTTTCTTCTGCTTCTCTCACGCACCCCTCAACTAAAACAGTACCAATCCACACTGATGTCCTTTCACCTGCATAATTCCTCAGCGGGCTTACACATGGTTCTGTTTTGAGAGGTAATGTAGCTGTGTATTGGTTGGATGCCCCATAATATGAAGAAGCTTAATGACTTCATACAGCTACCTTAAGTAAACGGCAGTGGTTACTCTCCTCCCCTCCCGCAATGTCAATCGGATTTAGCCCAAACCATAACACTGTCAGAGAGGATACAGGTAGCATCAGGCTTATTGAGGGAGGGATGTGGAAATAGTTAGAATGGCCAGGAAGTGTGCCAGAGGAGTGTTTGAATCAAGGATGGTATGGATATAGAGAGAGATGTGAAGTCACCCCAGCCCTGAAAACGATAGTGTGGCTGTTGGAATGGGAAGTTCTTTATTGTTCTACCTCCCTCCACCCCACCCCCAAAAAAGGCCACTTGCTTGGAAGGGATGTTGGTGATGGATTTAAAATCTACTAAGCCTTGCACTTCCTCGTGGTTGCCATTAGCTACAGAAACTAGAACAGGGCAAATAACTGATATTTCGTTTACCTGAAAATTTCAAAGTGTAAAAGCTTGCTTTGGATTAGATATTTGGTTTTGACAAAAATGAAACCTTTTGTTTCAATTCTGACCATTTTAAGCATTTTGGATATTTTTAACATAACACGAAAACATTTTTAAACAATATCTTCCAAAACACAAAAATTGAAACACTTGTTTTGAACATGTAGAAACTAAATGTTTTGGGTGTTGTTTTTTTTGCTGGGGAGGACTATTTTGGTGGTTTTTTTTTTTTAAATGAACAATTAGATTAAATTGACATGAATTCACAAGAAGTCTTGGTGTTTCCGAATCTGCTTCTATTGCCAAAAATAGTTCTGGCCAAAAAAATTTCCCCAACTCAATAGAAGCAAGATCTTCTTTGGAGTAGGAGGGAAGAAAAGAAGATGGAGACTAAGGCAGGTAAAGGATGTAGAGTCTACCTTAATCCTGAGTTCCTTTTCTCTGATGGTTTAAATAATACCCTTCGTTTGAAGATAGATATGTTGCTGGTAATATACCTGGTGTCCTGGCTTAATGGTTTGAGATTATTAAGTAGTTTTATCTAGTCTGTCTTATTCCACAGTTGTAGTTAATTACTGCTGTCTGATGGTACAGGACTGTTGCGATTCTAATGGCTAATGTGATGTAGTTTACGGCTAATGTGATGTAGCTTTTTGGTAAGTGATTTTTTGTGTGCGCAATACATGGTTTTGCGGGGGGGGAATCCTTTCAAAACTGCATATATTGCCAGTTTAGCACCTATTATATTTGTACAACAGTATGTTTTTCAGAAACTGTTGAAGCTTTGTACAAAATATTCTATACACTTTTCTTTCTCAAATGTCTTTTGTGCAGGGATATGTTTTGGTCCCAAAAGGAAAGTGAATGTTACTCAGGCGTGTGTGTATGTTGTGGGGTGTTTTTTTTTGTTTTGTTTTAAATATTCCAGTACCACAGTAGATGTTTGGAAACAGGGGAAACTGACCTCTGCATGTGCCTGTGTTATAGCTAGTATGTTCTGCTTTCATTGTTTGTAGTGCAGCACTGGTGAGAGATTTACCCAGATAAATACAGTTAAAAACCAAGAACTTTTAGAAGTTGCTTTTGATTCTTTTTCATATATCCTTTAGAAAGCAGAGTCTCGGTGAAGTTCTGTTTCATCCTTGCATATACAGTGCACAGTTCATGACTGCATTTTTGCACCAAGCCTCCTGAAATGGCAAAAATGCTGAGAAGGAAAACTAACTATGGACAAGCCTCAGCTGGCCATACTTAGTCTCATTGTCCCAGTCCATTTCCTGACATATCCAGCGAAGCCACAGGCAGGCAGCAGGGTTTCTGTAGTTTCTTCTTCCAGTTTGTTCATCTCCCTGGTTCCCCTTGCTGTCTGGGACAAAGAGAAGGAAGGTAAGGGGGCTGCTGCCTTGAGAACAAAATGGGAATCACTGAGTCAGAATGCAAGGTAGTATGTGACACAAGTACAGAGAGGCAACTTAGATCAAGTTGTAGGAGCTGACTGGGGCACTGGAGGACTCATCTCTTCAGTGGATCTGCACAAGGGTTACTGGGTGCAGAATTTGGCCCTGCAAATGGAACTGACACCATCTACACTGCCCAACAGTTTTTACTGTGGGGGTCTGAACAGGAATAAGTGCTGTGCCTTAACACCCTCCTGTAGTCCCTCAACAGGACAACATTAACGTGAACTAAGGACCCTTTAATTTGCATCTCTAGTGTCCACTTGAGGGAATTACAGCGCATCACTTTGGTGCGCTCTGCTATTGATGCCCCTGTAGTCCAAACTGCAGGCCAGTGCAGGCACAGCCTTAGTTAACAATTCTGTTATTAGATGCAAAAGGCAGAATAGAATCCAACGTCATTCTACCGCTATTGCGTCTCCATTACTGACAGGAACAAAAGTAAAACTTATCTACTTATGTCTGTGACAAAAATATGATTCTGCGTGCACACAGATACATAGCTGATGTATTGTGTATGAATTTATCATCACATAGTGACCTTCTGGAGCAGAATCACAACTTGTGGCAGGTAACTGGCCTTGTTTTTATAAACTACAGAGTTTTAAATAACATTCTTTATCACTTTCATTGCTTATTCGACAGCAACTTGAAAAGCTTTTCTTTCCGGACTTAATTTTACTCATAAAACAAATGTAGTTAGCTACATTTACATTAAAGTTAGTTTAATGGAGTAAAGCCAAACATAAAATTGTGTAATTTGATTATGTTGGCAGAGACAGTACCTAAGCTCATTCTGGAAAAGACAATTAAAATCCTAAATTTCATAACTGAGAGCTCTGTAAGGACAAATGAAGCTTGGGTGGTAAACACTTAACAAGAGGGACTCCCCTTCCTTCCTACTCTCACTGTAGATTTAATAAGCTAATGAATGCATTCATAAAGTGAACCCGCTTTCCATTATTCCATCTTCCTGACCATATATCTGCAGGTTCTCTTATGCTACAGAAATGTGAATCTGTGAGTTGTGAGGATTTTGTCATCCCATGGGTTACTGCAGAATTCTTTGAATCTGTCTTTTCATTCTTGAAGTGTGTGTTCTGATTGCAAAAAGCCTTGATGTTATAATTGAAGCACTGTGTGTCCTCTTAAAAATAAGTAGCCATACTGACACTAACTATATCTTGAAATAGAGAAGAGGGATTTTGCCCATTCATTTTTAGGGTCCTTTTAAAACTTCTTTAACAAGAGTAGTGTTTGGAGATATTACAGTATTTAAGAATAACTTGGTGCACACTCTGACCTTTTTCTCTTTCTGAACATCTTCCCCTTTCCCCTACTTTTTTTCCATATTGAAATGTGGCACTAGATTGCTCAAAAAAGAAAGTGCTTTTCATACTCTTAATCAAAGAATGCACCGACACACACTAGTCTCTGTAATATTTCTTTTTCTATCCATGTCTGTATTTGGAAGACTGAACCTGTATAAGGTTGAAGAGTCACTCCATGGAATAAAGATAAATTGCGTGTCAGATGTTTGGCAAGGAAAGCTCAGTGACTGGTGAAGGCTGTAACAGAAATATTGGGAGGAAGCTTTTCAATACTAACTCTTTAGCCCATCAGTTTATATATGTAGTGGACCTGAGAGCCCAATCCACAAAAGACCTGAAAGCCCAATCCACAGAAGCCCTTTCTCCTTATTGAATACAACTACAGCATTGGGTCCTTAGTGTAAGGATTAATTTGGAAGTGAGTATGAAAAGTCTAGCAAAGCCATTAAGGCAGAAGATCACAGAGCCCTCAAGGACCACGGTGGATAAAAATCAATGATTTTAAAAAAATCAAACGTTTAATTTAAATCGGATTTTTGATAGTTTTAATTAAGATACATTATAGCTCAAAGATATCTCCTCATGGAGTAGGGATTATAAATTCTAATTCTATAGTATAAGACAATATATTCATATAACATTTAAGAAAAGCTTTGTAAATGAGTTCCAATAGTTCATGGATTAGGTACACAATCTTATGGGGTTCCAGGGGCTTCTGTAAAGATTATTTAGGTTAATCTTTCTGTCTACCCAATGGGACTCAATGCTCAGTCTAGAAGATACTATCAGAGATGCTTAGTTTTGCAGTTCTCAAACTGTGGATTTGTGTCTCCAGAGGTAACGTGCTTGTTAACAGCAAAAATGTTTTAAAATAAATAAGAGGTGAGAAATAACAGACTTCAACTCTATTGTCCCTCTACAAATTTGTGTACACACAGTCAATCCCTTACCTCTCTAAAAGTGCAAAGTTTCAAAACGTTCAATGAGTAGAAGGTTGTTGGGGGTGGAATAAATCTGTACAAGGAAACGAAGTCTGGAGATAAATGTGAGAAGCGAGGGACATATGCTTGTTTTGTTAAAATATTATATGTTTGCTGTTGAAGAAAAAAATCCAGAATACTTAATATTGTTTTAGTTAAATAAAACAATTTAAATGTCTGTCTGGTGGTGATCTCCTCCTAATACAGCATGGCAAGAAAATCCTCCAAATATTAATGATTACCCTATTGAATTGGAGATAGTTCACCTCCCAATGACTTCATAAATATCTGCTTCATTTACCTTTTGGTAAATGAAATAACCAAATGATCATTCATTTTCTTATATAGCTGTAAAACTAATCTGAAAAGTTTTCAAAATAAATCACTGTTCAAAAATGTATAGTGTGTACCTTCTAAAAATGAAACCTACATCTATCTCTGAGTTGTGAAGTATATGTATTAAGGTTATAACAACCAACAAGAATGCACTTTTATGTTGAAAACCATGATTAAATAGAGTCTTCCTGACTAGTTATTTAAATTGTAATTTAAATCAATTTGATTTAAATCAAATCCACCCTGTCAGGGACTATTAAGAATGCCATGTTCATTACCAAATTTACAGGATGCTTTTCCCCTTAATAATAATAATTAATTGAAGAATGCCTTCATACAGAGCCTTTCAACTAGAAGGATCTCAAATTATGGGCAACCACTAAAATGCCAGTATTGCTAACTGTTTCACTACTTACTCATTGTCAAACCAGAAGCCTCCAGCTTGTATGATTATCTAAAGCCACGCATTTTCAAGGATTCTCCACACAGATAAGGCTATACATTTTGGGTAGGTGAAGTGTTTAATGTATTATTTCTGTTTTCATATAACTAAGACAGTTATGATGGCACTAGGTAGTTTAAATAAAAGAAAAAAGGGGGGGGAGGGCACAGTAAAAATATGTATGGTGCCATCAGGGAAGTAATCTACAGTGCAGTTTGCCAGATCCCGAATTGTTTGAATAATCCTCCTCTGTTACGGTGATATCTGCAGTTAAAATGTTAGAGTAGGATCAGATAAAATTGAAATAAAAACTTCCTTTGTGCTCAAGTCTTGATGGTGAGGGGGAAGGGGAAGGAGTCCCTGTGGATTTATTGCCCCCATTTATGTCTAGCTACCCAAAGCTTTAATTAATACAATCTCTGGTTAAAGAATTTGGTAAGACCTCATCAAAGCTGGTTTTTGTTTTTTTAATTGCCTGATAAAGCTGTCTGGTGTTCAGAATATGGCACCTGCATCCAGTAAGACATCTGCATTGACTTGTTTTCACCACAGAGCTGTATTTATTTATTTGTATCTGGGGATGCCAGGATGCATTATATATCCTAAATGTGGAAGTACAAGGTAGTATTTTCCCACTCAGAAGCATTTTACATTAATTTGGAGAAATGTTAATGGTCTGAAAATTAGTCTGAGAATTGCGACTGGCAGGTCTTTCTGTTGTTGGGAACGTGTTCCAGGAGTCCTTGTGATACCCTGATCTTTTAGGCAATGTTAAATATTAGGTAACTCTCCAAACAACAGCATTTTGCCTGATACATATTTATCCTATAGATTTGGTGTTCTTATTTTCTCTGTTTTAAGTTATTTTTTTAATCTGTTCCATGAACTAGTCTAGATTGATTTCTGCTTAGGTAATTGAGTAAGACTTGTATTCTAGTACCAAGGATTCTGGGGTTTGCTTTTTTTAAAAAAAGAATCTAACTTTTGTAGCCTTTAAGTAACAATGAAACCTTATACTATAGAACATACAATCACAAATGGTAGAGCTCGTTCTGACTTAATATGCACCCCATTCCAATGCAATACAAGTGCAAAGCAGGGTTATTTCTGTTAGTGTTGAGGCCAGTCCTAGGTGCCCCAGTAATGCTAAAAATTCAGTCTGAGGTAAGGAAAACATACACTGTAGCTGCCTATATGTATCTTGCCTGCAGATATTAATTTACATTTTTATATTGTCTTTCATTCAGAACAATCTGAAAATGCTTCACACATTGCCCATCACTGATCTTCTTTGAGATTGAAGTGTTCTAAGCGCTGGACACAGGCCTAGTTCTTTAAGACTGTAAATGACGACAACAATATTCACCTGAAAATCTAAGGAAAGTCTGAGAAACATGGAATGTAATTCACCAACTTGAATTCGGGGAAGATGCTGGGGTTAATACTTTGAACTCTTTGATTTTAAAAAGAAAAGGAAAAAAGCAGTTATTTTACATATTGTCTAATGAGGGGTTGTTCCAACAGCATGTTGCCCTTAGTTACAGTACTGACTCAAAGGGAGCAGCACTACCTATAGTACTTAATCATCAAGGGCCTGATCCTGGGAGATGTGGATTCATTGGGTCGGAGGAGAGAGAATGACTCTCTAACCCAGTGGTTAGGATGCTCACCTGGGAAAGGGGAAAACCTGGACTCCAGTCTGTGCTCCAGTGACTGTTCAGGTATCTATATAAAGTGGAGCAGCTTCAACAGGACAGACTGAGAGACCCACCCCAGCCTAGCCGATTGTCTGGGACATGAGGCCATTCCTCTGAGAGGGGGAGAGACTTGGGTTTGTGTCCCTCAGGCAGAGTTATGTGATTTTTTTTTAATTATTATTTTTTAAACCCGTTTTGTTTTTTTGTTCTTTTTGTTGTTGTTGTTGTTTTTTTTTTTTTTTTTTTTTACCAAAGACTGGATTTTTGTGGGCCCAACACTATTCACTGAAGACCTGACTTCAGTGCATATTTTCAGTTGGGGGATGGGGGAATGAGTTTGTATGTTCTGTGTTAACCATTCTGAAATGTTTCATTTAAACTCTTATGTTTCAAAATGGTGTTTCGATTTTCAAATTGGACAAATAAAAAGAGTGAGAAGCACCTGAAATCGAAACAAAACATGGGAGGAGGCTGGGGATTTAATTGAGTTGACTGAATGTTTCAGTCCATTCAAAATGAATCAAAAACCAAATGTTTCAAGTCAACTCAAAATGTTTTGATCTGTTCTTAAAAATAAAATAAAAAATAATAATCAGGTTTTAGTTTGACCAAAAAAAATCAATTTATTTTAGGTTTAATGTAACCAGATTTTGGGGGATTTTTTTTAATTTGGCCCCTGAGCCAAAATATTGATTCTTTGTTCTGTTTTACTTGTAAGTTTTGTACCTGCCACCACTGTTAGTGTTTGAGTTTTCATGTTTTGAATTGCGTGGAGGATTTAAGTAGATATACTACAAGACTTTTGGTAGTATTAAATCCTCAAGCTTCTGCACCAAGTTCAGGCTAACCCAACTGATTTTGAAGGGGTTAAATGGAAGTGAACTTCATGAAATGAAAATGCAGAAAGTCTAACTCCCACTTGCAGAATTTTGTCTGTAGAAAATATTAGCCTAGCCTAGACTTCAGGTGAGGCAGTTGAGTATAAACATCAAGTGTATGCATCCAGAATAAACATTTTTTTTTGAGTGCTGAACAGATCACAAAGAACGGAGGCATCTCAGAAGGAATTTGCAATTAATAATATTTTAGCTGAAAAGCTGAGCCTTTCATTATGGCCATAAGTCTCTTATAACTAATAAAATACAGTGGTGTGATAACTTGGCAGTGACCACATTGGAGAAATAGTGGCTTTTGCTAGGTTAGCAATATTAGTATTTTCACGGTCCTTTTTAGAAAGATGTATACAGAATGAAGGTTTATGCTATGTCTCACCATGCCTTTGTGTTCCTTGATGATGATTACTCTGCATAACAGATGATGCAAGCAGGGCTGGCGCACAACATTTTGGTACCTGAGGCGGAGAGTTCAAATGACGCCCCCATGCACCCTCGCTTGGGCCAAAACTTGGAAAGGTCTCAATTCCGCCTTCTTCCTGTTCTTCTGCTCTCATGGTACTGCTCTGCTACCTACCCCAATAAAAGGAGAACTAACAACTTAAAATGCCGTGTTCAAAAAAGTTAAGTAACCTTTTCAACCCCCCGAACAGCAAATGTAACTTTTCTTGTCTGCGTAGTAAACACTGGCATTTTTATCTGTTTGAATAATCAAAGTGGTGCTTTCCGTGCTTTCTTGGTTGCAAAGATTTGACCTGCTTCCTGAAGGTCCACAGCCTGGGCCAGCTCATGCTCTATCGAGATGATTGCAAGGCCGACCAGCCTCTGCTGTGTCATTATGGAGCGTAAATGTGTTTTCATTAACTTCAGCTTGGAGAAGCTGCGTTCTCCACTGGCAACTGTTACAGGAAGTGTTAGAAGTATGCGCAGAGCAACAAAAGCATTTGGAAAGAGGGTGGTCATTTGTTTTGTGCACATATATTCCAGAAAAGCCTTTGGAGTTGATTCTGCTAAAATGTATCTTGAAAGGGCTTTCAGTTCATCACCTAAATCACTCGCATCAATATCGCACGTGTCATCTTGTGTCAACACTGTTTCTAGTGCCCTGCATTGCTGGTGTAGGTCTTCTTCCGGTGTAGTGAGGAGTTTTGGAATATCCTACAACATCCCAAATATACTGCTGTGTTCCTTGAGCTGCATGAAACGTTCTTCAACTGACTGTATTGCACAATCTAGCACCTGGTTAAAGAATTCAACTTCGCATCGTTGTTTGGGGTCTCTTATGGGATTATCCCATTCCTCGTCATCAAAATGTCATCTTCGGTGACTCTTGTATTCGTGAATGGGTGGGAAAATAGCTTCAATGTGAAGTTCCTCTGCCAACATCTGTGCACTTTTCAGAACATTTTGAAATCCCTCATCTGACCGGTAAGACTGTAGGTATGACTTTGCTTTGTCTAGTTATTCCATTGCTCCAGATATATCAAGGTCAACACCGTGGAGTCTCTTGCTTACAACATTTATTTCAAACAGTAGGTCATGCCACAACACTAAGCCACACAGAAATGTGAAGTTATGTATGTTTCTGGCGATTCCATTTCCCTCTGCCACTGTTCTCGCACGACAGTTCCTGTCATAGCATTATCCTCCATAATGGCAACTAGGGCATCATCTATCTTCCCAATTTGGTGTTTGATAGGCTTTATGGCCTCCACTCGACTTTCCCATTGTGTGCCCCTCAGTGGTTTCAGTGTCAGAGAGGAAGTTCCCAGATGTTGCTTCAAAATTTGCCATCGATGAGTTGAGGCAGAGAAAAATATGAATTACATTAAAAAATTCAGCAGTCTCACTAGAAGCTGATGCTGCATCACTGACCACCAAGTTCAATGAATGAGAAGTGCATGGGACAAAAAAAGCTTGAGGGTTTAACTCTCGGATCTGTGTCTGCACTCCTCTGGTCTTGCCTCTCACGTTGGCACCATTTTCGTAGCCCTGACCTCTCATGTCAGCTATCGCAATTCCCATATCTTCCAAGAAGCACATTTGTCATACCAGCTCCTGTAGTATCATCAATGTCATTAAATTATAGAAAATGCTCTCTGACAGTCACCATTGCAGGGACATTTTCACTGGGTTCTGTTGTTGTTACAAAACGCACCATTAAAGTCATTTGTTCCATATGGCTGATGTCAGGTGTGCAGTCCAGAATAACAGACTAATATCTTGCTGACTTCAGATCTGCCACAATCTTGTTTGACTTTTGTTCCCCTTGACTGTATGATCTCATTTTGAATTGTTTTTCCAAGGTAGTAGTGTGTGTACATTTCTTGGGTAGTGACTCTTCTTAGATGCTCCTGCAGTACGGCAACAAACTCAGCCATCAGCTCCACAATTTTAAGGAAGTTTCCATTGTTTGGCACATACAGCTGATCTGAAGTGCCACGCAGTGCTAGGTTTTGGGTAGCAAGAATTCTCACAATGGCAATGAGCCTTTTCAGAACATTTTGTCAGTAAAGAGACTCCGATGCAATCTTCTCTTGATGCTGATCATCTATGGTGGCCTTTCACCTTAGTCTCATCTCAAGCTCTTTCTGGTGATTTGCTGCCTCCTTTTGGCATGCCAGATTTCTAGCCGAATTTTTCCAGTCCTTTGTTCCTGTAGAACCCAATGTGGCCGGAACATTAGACTGGAAGAGTTTGCAATAAAAACAGTATGCAGCATTCTGGGTTTTTGAGTACATAAGCCATGGCCTCTCCACTTTGTCACCATTGGGGATTTCACACCAGTAATGTGTTGGATAGAAACTTCTATTTTCATTTGTGTTTGGGGAACATGAAGTTTTTCACTTGCTGTGGCCCATGCAGTACAAGGAAGTCCCTCAAGCTACGGATCAAGTGGGTCCACAGTCCTGGATCATCTAGACTTAAGGAACTAAACTCAGCAGCAGCTGTTTCTTGTGCTTCCACCACACTCTTCTCTGATCTACGCTTCAGGAATGTGCATGGTTACATCCATTTGAGATGGAGATATGGATGCTGCAGTAGCTGCCAGGTCACCTGCACTGTGAGTAAGTGGAAGATCAGGCATCTCATCACCACTCACATCCTCATTGGGACTGGAAGGCTCACCGTGAACATTTGTGTCTATGTATCTCAGGAGAGCTCTTTCCTGCTCAGATAGAAAAGCTTCCTTTGCTTTGTTTCTTTTTCTGAATGCTGCCCCAGAGGGGCGTCGTCTTCTTTCACTCATGACTGCTGTTCTGTGCCAGCTATAGTGGCTCTCAACCCTCAGTTGAAGGGGACAAATAAGCAGGCTGGTAGCAGGGCCTGAGTGAGGGAAGATATCAGCGTCTCAAGGGCCTAACTGGCTCCTACTACTTCAGTTGACTGCCTGTTCTCAAGTGGGTTCAGGGAAGCAGCAGGAAACACGAAGCTTCCTGAGAAGCTGGTGTTAATCAGTCCAGGCTCCTGGGGGTGCTAGACAGGCACCTAAGAGGCTGCTCTTCCTCTCTCTCCCTGCAGCTCCTGCTGCTTTCTGTTGTTCCCTCTTACCTTTTCTCCTGCCTGCCTGTTATGTCTCGTGCCCTCCTTCCTCCAGCACAGCACTCCACCATCTCTGTGCATCTAGAGCAGAGAGAATACATATGCACCAGCAGCAGATGCAATTTTCTACACACTGGGTCCTAGTGGCGCCCTCCGCACAGTCTGGCACCTTAGGCGGCCGCCTCAGTTCACCTCATGGTAAGGCCAGCCCTGGATGCAAGTCTGTTATGGCCATGTGAGAGATTATATAATTTGTAGGGTCTTTCTGGCTTCTGTCCCTCAGTTCACACAGGGTGTGTGTTCTTCTCTTCCTTATTGCACATTAATCTTCCCATTTCTCCCTCCTCTCCCCAAGATTTGGCGTAAGTAGCCGTCATACTGATGATAAACTAAATTCTTTAACTCATCTTTATCTAAGTATTTCAATATGCTTTCTTGTTGACTTCTATACTTATGAACTGTAGTATTTTTTCACTTTCTCTCATACATACATTTTTAATGTTCTGTTAATGTGATGAATCAAAATGTGCATTGGGGGGGAAATTATGTAGATAATTGCCTTTCTGCGACATAAATTAAAACTATTGAAATGTTGCACTACTTATTTTAAAAAATATTAACTACTAAGAAAAGGTCCTAGTTTATTACAGAGGACTAGGTAGCTTGATTGAATAATTCTTGTGCTGGTAAATCGCTATAGTTTGAATAAAGCTGCCGCCTTAGGTATGAAGCTGTTCATCATGATGATCATAGTACATAAAATAGTCAATATTTCTGTGAAGAACAAAATAACGTTGTTGTTCACCTACTGACATAATGCAGTCCCAAAATAAGCCCCTGAACAATTACAAGATTTCAGTGGAATTGTGCCTGCTTTACACCAGACTGAATTTGAAGCTGCGAAACTACGATACCAATGTAATCAGCGAATGCCTTGTATTGAGAGGTGACCTAGCAGCAAAGACTGTACCAGAGGTAAGTCTGGTGGGGACTATGTTTTTCACTAAGTGTAGCAGGGAAGAGTAAGTAGAGGATAAACCAGTATCACTCCAAGCTACAAAAAGTGCCAGCTGTTAGGGCAACCCACATTAAATGTAATGACAAAATTAGTGTCACTGCCAACTTAAAAATCCTACTGCTGTCTAAAAAAAATTTAAAACCTACTATTCTTACAAGTAGCCCTCTGTGATAACTATCACTGATGTAGGGCAGGGTCAGTCTGTTTTGTAAGGTGGCTTACTTTTGCACATTTGAGAGCACTGTGTTTCTGCTACATGATCAGGCTGTATGGGTGGGTATTTTCTATAGCAACAGGGTGAGAAAATGAATTTTTAAAAGTATGATGTGATCATAAGACCTCAAAAATGGCAGGGGACTCAGAGGCAGGAGTAGGGTGTGCAATTACTCTTTAGCTTAATTTTTAAAAACTGACTATATCTTGTGGGTTGTGTAGGGCCTCTAAGGCAAGAGCAAGAAATTTAAACTTGATATTTTGTGCAAAGGGGAGCTAACAGAAATATGCAAAAAAGGGGAATATGTAGTCAGATGGACAAAAAGGATAATTTTTAACTACATGTTATGAACAATGTTATGGGTGTTTGAAGGAGACATTATTCAGCAGATCTGAGGCATTCTCGAAGAAACGAGAGAAAGAAAGGGTTAAAGAAGAGGGAAGTGGCTTTTGCCACATTTGTGTCTCAGAGACCATGTCTTAATTATTAACTAATTGCATGAATGTTTTGGAGCCTCCATGGATACTCCTAAATAGAGGTTCCAAGTGTTTAATTGAATTTCTTTAGGGAGAGTGTTAATCATTCACTTAAGCAATATATTTATATTAGTCAGTGAAGGAAGGAAGTCAAAGGGCTAATAGATCTAGTGAGAAAAGCACTTGCTTTTCAGCTGCGGGCCATGCAGAGACTGTTGATCTCTGAGGAGCCCTTATCCTGGAGACAGCTTGCTTTCAGTATACTCCAGTGGCTGAGGAAGCCAAGAATATGACTGACAGCTGTTCTTTTTGGACCTAGAAAGAATGGATGATGCTATTGTCACCTTTTATATCAAATTATTTTATGTCTGGTGGATTAAATAGCTCAGGAAAGAGGTAGAATCTTTTGGTTCGATATGCATTACTAAAAAAGCCCTTCCTTTCCAACGTAGCTTTCAGTGGGAAATGTTTTTAATTCTGGGAGGCTTGTTTCTCTTTCTTGTAACTGTATAGCAATGTAAGGATAACAAACTGTTCAATGCTTAACAAATTTCATACGGTGCCTTTTTTCTGAATGCCCTTTTATTTGAAGGGCACGCATGTGTGTATACTTTGGTGACAGTTGTTCCTATGTGTGAATTGTGGGCACCTTGAAAGATGATTCTGGCAGGTAGATTAGATCAGGTAGTTGGAAAGTTCTGTCTATTTTTTGAATTGTTGGCCATCTGTATCACTCCAAAATATAGATCCTGGAAATATTACTTTGGGCTGCAATATCTCTTGTACATAAAACCCACTTTTAAAAAGTGTGTGCACAGTTTTGCATGTCCGAAAGATTAGATACAAGTGTGCAAGACTTGATTGTGCCCACAAAAATATGTGCACATAAATCTCTAGTTGTGTGCACACTTTGGGCTTTGTACACAAATCTTTAATTAAAAAAAGCCATATCAATTAAAGTAAATATCTGGCGAGGACAGCCCTGGTACTCAGGGTATGCTCACACTTCGAGGGAGAGGGAAAGGGAGGTTGAGGGAGAGGGAAACCACAACAGCTTGTCTCAGAGCCCACGCCAACAGAATTGGGCTTGCACTATGAGTCTAAAAATAGCAGTAAAAACGTGCCGGCTGAGGCTGGCTGGAGCCTGGGATCTGAGTCCCACTCCCATCACTGAGATTCCAAGCCTGGTCTCCAGCCGACCCAAGTGGGAACGTCCGCTATGTTTAGCGCCGTAGAGCAAACCAGAGTCAGTTGATCCATGCTCTGAGACTCGCTGCTGTGTTTTTTTTGTTTTGCCATATAGAGACACTCAGTGTCCCTGTTCATCTATTGCAAAGTTGGAGAATGACTGTGAGCAGCTACTTTGTGGTAGCCATGTTGGTCCCAGGATATAAGAGAGACCAGGTGAGTGAAGCAATATCTTTTTATGGGACCAACTTCTGTTGGTGAGAGAGACAAGCTTTCAAGCTGACACAGAGATCTCAGATAGGCTTGGTATTGCCCATTTTGCACAATACTTGCCCTGATAGATTGATTCACCTTCTGAAGTTCAGTAAGACTTGCTAATGATTAGGAGATCCACGGCAAATTATAACATTTTTGCAAAGTAAGTGATCCTCCACAAAAGAGAGAGAAGAGTGCTCCTAAAATGTGTATTAATATATTTTGACATTTGTAGTTTTTCATACTTTACCATAGACTAATGTGGTGGCATGTTCCTCAGGTAGGAATAAAGCTTGCCTTTTTTTCTTCTACAGATGCATACCATTGGTGTGTCAAAAACAGTAAATATGTGTTATACAATTTTTTTTTAAATAATGAAGTTTTAGTAATATTGGACCTTGCTAGAAGACTGTTACATCTTTTAGTTGGCAGGAGAGAGAGGAGAATTTCAGCGTGCAGGCTATTGAATTGTGTTTTTAGTAATTTTCTATTGTACTTCTAACTCTGTCAACCGCCTGCCTACCCCTCCTACTCCACACCCTCCAGCTTAGATGTATATATTATAAAATTCTTTTCATTTCTGATCTTTCCTTCTTTGCATTATTTCACAGTTTATATTTCAACATAAATGAGAGATTGAAATCTTTTAGTTTTTTCCTTTTTAAAAAAATCCGTGAAGGGGATGGGCAGGTGGTGCACACTCAATGTGTCGGATGCAAAAGCCTGACATACGCAATCCGTACAAATGTACACCTTTTAATATATGAAATAGGCAATAGTCATTGATATGTCTTGTGTTGTATGAATGCATATGTAAATGTAATATGCACAATGTGTGTCTGTTAAAATATCGAAATCAAGATATGTTGTTGGATTAGTTTCAGAAAATGCCTGTTACACATGTAGAGCCTGATTTTTTACCACTGGCTCAATCCAGTTTTTTTGCACCAGTGTAACTACATTTAAATAATTACATTGACTGGAGTTATACCAGTTTTTAAAACTGATATAACAGTGGTGAATCAGGGCTGTACGTGTTTTGGGGTGTGGACAAGGGTAGGCATCTTTGTACCTTTCTGTGCTACCAAACACTCTCTTGGTTAACAGCAGTATCTCAAAGTATGATTTTTAGAATCTCAGGATATTGAATAGTGCATTTTGTGATCCTTATTCTTAATGCCACTGCCAAGTTAGGTATCCTACTTGTAATGATGTAACATAGACTTGTAC
This sequence comes from Chelonia mydas, assembly GCF_015237465.2. Classification (NCBI taxonomy): domain Eukaryota; kingdom Metazoa; phylum Chordata; order Testudines; family Cheloniidae; genus Chelonia; species Chelonia mydas. The sequence goes on from NC_057854.1 coordinate 27,867,938, forward strand.
ATTTTGGTTATGTCCACCCTGGATTGTAAACCTGTGTCTGTGGGACCCAGGCTCATGGACTCTCTGTTTCCAAGTCTGTACTTGTGAGTCTAAACCAGGGGTGGACAAACTTTTTGGCCCGAGGGCCACATTGGGGTGCAAAACTGTATGGAGGGCCGGGTAGGGAAGGCTGTGCCTCCCCAAACAGCCTGGCTCCTCCGCCCCTTATCTGCCCCCTCCCACTTCCTGCCCCCTAACTGCCCCCCTCAGAACTCCACCACCCTCTATCCAACCCCTCCCCCCGTTCCACCGTCCCCTGACTGCTCCCTCCGACCCCTATCCACACCCCTGCCCCCTGATGGGACTCCCACACCTGTCCCCTGACCCATCCATTCACCCCCTGCTCTCTATCCACACCTCCTCCCCTTACCATGCAGCTCAGAGCAGGGGGGAGGGGCACAGCAGGGGAGGGGCTGGGGTCTAGCCTCCCTGGCCAGGAGCTCAAGGGCCGGGTAGGGCAGTCCTGTGGGCCGGATGTGGCCCGCGGGCCGTAGTTTTCCCACTTCTGGTCTAAACTGTCTTGGAAACCTAGATTTACAATTGCTAGACTTGGGTCTCTTAGCTGTGCTAATGCGTCCATGCAGCACTGCACAGATGTTCTGACTCGAGGCCATGTCCACACTGCAAAATGACAAGGCTTGGACTGAATTCATAGTGGGATTTGGGCTCTGACTCACCCCGCAGCAGGATCCTAGGAGCCAGGTCGTGAGTGCATGCTGACCAGAGTCCAGCTGATTTGCATGAGGATGGAAGCAGAGCTTGGGCTCAAACCTGAGTTAGAGCCCAGGCCTAATGTGCAACACGGACATATTTTTTTAGTCCAGAGGGGACCATTATGATGATCTAGTGTCACCTCCTATATAATACAGACCAGAAAACCTGATTCAGTCATTTCTGTATCAAGCCTTCTATTTGAGCTATCACATATGACAACTACAATATTGCCAAGAAAAGTTTCTCATGTTGGGGGGAGAGTATATGTGGTGGGGCGGGGGGGAAGGTTGGAGAGATACTCTAGGACAGTGGTTCTTAACCTGGGATGCACGCACCCCTGGGGGGTGCAAGATGCCCTTTCTGGAGATGCGAGACATGCCAGATTTTTTTAGAAGGTAAATCATCGAAAACACAAATTAAGCACAGGCAGGTAAGTAAAACTACTTTTTCATCAAACCTATGTATTTATTAACATGATACTTTTTTTAATGATTACTGTAATATACAAACAAAAATATATCTAGGTTTAAAGAACTGACCTATTTCAGCGATTTTTGATAGGGGGTGCGAGAACATATTTTGAGAACCAGAGGGGTGCAGGCTGCAGTAAAGGTTAAGAACTACTGCTCTAGGACCTCTATTAGCATTATTTTTTCTATTTCATCTCCAACTTACTATGTTGACTGGATGTTAATTTTGTTTGAACACAAAAGTCATGAGCGGGAAATGAAGAATAAAACTTCTATGTAATTTTGAAATTAATCTGCTGTTTGTATGTAATTTACCATTTGTTTACTATCAGTTATAGTCATTACTGTCTATTGCAGGTGGGCACAATATTTTGTGGATCATAAATTCATATTAGAAGTAGTTCCTCATTGGGTAAGAGTATCAGTCTGCAAAGAGGCCCTATGAGCAGACACCTGCACTTATGTAAAGCCTAAGTGAATTCAGTGTGCTGGCTTCTCTGTGGTTATGAGAATCTGCCAGTGTGGTGGTCATGGATTTATTTGCGGAGTAAGGCATAAATTATGTCAACGATAAACATGTAGAACATATACGGTACAATATGGTAATTTTTCTGAACCTTGCCATTTACCTCCTTTAATAGTTGCAGTTAATACTACCTGTACATGAATATGCTTTCAGTCTTTGACATATGACATAGTTGTCATAGTAGCTATTAATACAAAATAAGAAATGTATAGTGTTCAACTTTATTATAGCTGTCTGTCAGAAAGTTCTGAGGTGCATTTCTTTAAAGTCTCTGTCTCCTGAGGAAAAGGGGATAAGGCAGTGTGTCCCTGGACAGGATCTATGTCTCATTATGTCAATCAAACGCCACTTCAGAGGGGAATAAAGAGATTTGTATCTCAAAGCTGTGCATAACGACTTCTCAGCTTTTCATTTCATATTTATGAGCGGTTTACTTTGAAGTGTTTATCAGGCAATACGCAGAAACATGAGAGAGGATTGCCTGAAACCATGTTCGAGTGTCTAATCTGTTAAATGCTTGCTGAGCAGGCTAGTTCATCAGTGCATGCAATGCAAAAAAGAAAAAAATAAACTGTTTTTTAGCTTTTGAAGCAGAATCTTTATATTAACAATATAAAAAGGATTAATAATGCCAAGCATTTTGAAATAATTGTAACATATAAAACTTACAAAAGTTGGCTGTGTACTGTATTAAATTGATAGTTCCTTGCTTCAACAGAAGCTAGACATAATTTAAAAATAAACTGACCCATTTAATATGGCCTTCCACTCTGAAGATCCGAATTTACAGTGACTACAGGACTCTGATTATCTAATCTAGAGGCTGAGGGCAATCATAAGGGTAGAATTCTCCAGTTCTTTGGATGGAGGGCAATTTCTGGCAGCTGATCAAAATACAGCAGTAGCATTGGTCTTTAAAGGAAAGAAGTATTCCACAATATTGCCCACTGACTCTGCTATATATGCAGTGGACCTGTGAGAAGGGAGGTAGGGTTAAATGGGGGAGAAGCCATAACTTTAGGTAAGACAGAAATGGAGCTGCCACCATTTCTCACTTTTAACATGTTTAGTGAGTGGGATAGGAAGGTAGATGTATACAATGATTGCTGTTACAGTTCAGTGTTACTCAGTGGTTTATTCTCTCTCCTCTGAACTCTGCTTTTATTTATTTACATAACTATATCGTGTGCGTGCGCATGAGATAGTCAGTTGATGGTTTTTAGATAAATAGGTCTTCAGGATGCCACTGAATATACTGAGGCCATATAAACTTTTTATATATGCCTTTTTAAAAAAAATTAAACAAATAAAAGCCAGGATTTCACCTTTTCAAAAATAGTTTCAACTATTTTATTCTGTTTTTTATTCACTATCAGTGTAATCGGTTCTGTGCCAAACACAAAATGCAAGTACTCTGCTGCAAAGAGCTTTCTCTTTTGCTGTGCTATTTAGAGAGATGGCTTCAGGATATATGCCAACACTTTCCTCTGATTTTGGATTACTTGATTTTTAGGGTCTTCCATTTAGGACTTTTGACGATCCAACCCAAAGTGTCTCAAGCACCCATAAATTCAAAAGTGTGGAGACACAGTATTTCTGATAGCTAGACCCGAGGTGTCTGTTTAGAAATACCAAAAACCACTTCTGGAAATTTTGGTCTTAGTTCTGTTTTCTTCATCTGTTGGTATGATGGGTACATATGTTTACCCCCTTCCAATTCCCTTAAAAGTATCTCAGATAAAATTAACTTACCATTAAAAAAGGGATAGAGAATAAGATTAAGAATATCTTATTGCCCTTATATAAATCCATGGTACACCCACATCTTGAATACTGCATACAGATGTGGTCCCCTCATCTCAAAAAAGATATACTGGCATTAGAAAAGGTTCAGAAAAGGGCAACTAAAATCATTAGGGATTTGGAATGGGTCCCATATGAAGAGAGATTAAAGAGGCTAGGACTTTTCAGCTTGGAAAAGAGGAGACGAAGGGGGGATCTGATAGAGGTATATAAAATCATGAGTGGTGTGGAGAAAGTGAATAAGGAAACGTTATTTACTTGTTCCCATAGCATACGAACTAGGGGCCACCAAATGAAATTAATGGGCAGCAGGTTTAAAACAAATAAAAGGAAGTTCTTCTCACAGCGCACAGTCAACCTGTGGAACTCCTTGCCTGAGGAGGTTGTGAAGGCTAGGACTATAACAGGGTTTAAAAGAGAACTGGGTAAATTCATGGAGGCTAAGTCCATTAATGGCTATTAGCCAAGATGGGAAAGGAATGGTGTCCCTAGCCTCTGTTTGTCAGAGGGTGGAGATGGATGGCAGGAGAGAGATCACTTGATCATTACCTGTTAGGTTCACTCCCTCTGGGGCACCTGACATTGGCCACTGTCGGTAGACAGGATACTGGGCTGGATGGACCTTTGGTCTGACCCAGTATGGCCATTCTTATGTTATCTTATGTTAACTAACTCACAAAGAGAGAGCAAAGGAGCAAATACAGCACCATGAAGACTTACAACCAATCTGAAATTTAAAGAAAATGTGCTGTTCTTGTACTAGATACCTAGAGATGCATGGTCTGCGTGTGGTGGCGGAAGCTACTGGACCCAGGTGCTAAAAGCCAGCCTCTCGGGTCAATGACAGAGAAACAACTCTGAGGTAATAGTCAAATCCTGCTTCCTTCCAGTGCAGAAGGCCTGAAGCACAGAGGAAGTACCATCATTTCTGAGAGAGTACAGTGGCTGAGAGGCAGTGGAGAAGCATGTGGGAAGCCAGGTTGTCTGCCAAAGCTCACACAATAGGGAGTGGGAACTGAAGCCATAGCAGCTGCTATAATGATTCATTGGGCAGTCATAACTCCCCCCCTCAAACTTAGGTGAGATAGGGGAGAAATACAGATGCAGGATGCAGCAAGGGCCATAGAGCCTGGTGCAGAATGTGGGAGGGGAGAATTCTGTTCTTCCTGGCCAAAGTTTTCAAAGTTTTTTTTTGCAAAGTTTTGCAAAGTATTGCAAAGTTTTCCTGTGCTCATTCTGTTGTTGCACAGGGGACCATGACTTGGAGCTTAAAGTGTGCAATAAGGTTATAAAATTTACTTACTTTGGAAAGAGCAGGATAGGATAACATGCAAAAGGTGATTCTTTGAGAAGATCTGTAAGGTTTAAAAAGTGGGAACTCGTGTGAGGATCAGTGAAGAATTCAATTTAACCTTCCTTCTGCTAAATCCTAATAATTCTGTAATTAGAGTCTATGAAGTGATAAAATTAAAAGCATCCAGGTATACTTGACCTTTATCAGTCAGACATGAATTTATCATTTCACCTGATCTGCAAGATACTTATAGAACAAGTTAAGCAACTTAAAAAGTATGATGAAGTGCACTGTAAAAATAGCTGCATGGAACAATTTGCACAGTAGCACTCTTTGAAACCAAGCAGGTTTTGGTCTATACCTATTTGTAGCATTTACTGATACTTCCTTACTAAGAATTTATATATAGGGTTTATGATATCCCAGTACAGAGAATAAGCAGTGGAGACCAGTTAGATGACAAATTGGCTTTTATAGTACCTAGTTATAGGGCAGAAGTGTTTTATCTTGGAATGATTAGTATTGTCGATATTATGTAAAGGGTGGAAGTGTGTAGTAGAAGTCACAAGCAGAAAAATAGCAATGTCTTTTGTGTGTGTGTGTAATGCTCAAGGAGGTAAATCTAGTGGCTAAGTATTTATTTGTATTTATCAAGTGTTTAGTACTCTGGACATGGAAAGCAGAACTTTTGGATGGAAAGAACAACAAAAAGGAACACAAATGCTGGGTTTCTGCTGCCCAGGCTTGACATAGTTACCTTTCTGATCTAGCAACCCTGCTAAATCAAACAGAGGGTGTTTTGTACTAATCCGGTGTCACCTGTAAGCAATGACTTTCTCCTAGGACTCTTGGATCCTAGTACAGAAGCTCGACCACTTGAGCTACAGGAGAATGTTTGATAGAACCGTAGCTGTGAGTATGTCCCTCCAGACCCAGGGTGAGACCCATTGCTAGTAATACAATTATTAAGATGGAAGTCCAAAGTCCGTGGTGAGGCAGAAAAAATCCAGGAAGCATGACTTTGCTGGTTCGGATGCATAGAGAGGATGAATGAAGGGGACTGAAGTGAAGATAGCATGGCAGGAGATGGTGGTAGGAAAGAGACCCCAAGAAAAGCTGAGGAAGCAATGGCTGGATTGCGTCAAAGAAGAGGGTGAACAGGTGGACCTTACTGCTGCCTCAGACAAAGGGGGTGGATGCTTGCACGATGACCTGCCCCTAATTCATGGGAAAAGGGGCTGGGGATTTAGAAGACAGTTACAAGTAAACTGTTAATATAGGTCACCAGATCATTTCTCTGAGGTAAAGAGATGGTGGATACTCACCCATTTTATTATGTGAGGTAAGCACAACCTCCTTTCTGCGATGCTGATAACATAGGGAGGGTTAATTTTGCAGAGGTGGAGGAAATGGTGGTACTCTCCTAAACTTTGCTCACCTGCGATCCCAAAATGTGACATCTCTCATAGAGCAGATTGATCAGATGATCAAAATCTGATCATGCAGGCTTTGGTGGGCTTTTCAGGCTTGGCTTCCTCCCCAGTGGTGGTGTTCCACCACAGATATCCTTGGGGAGGCTGGTATAAGGCATAGACACAATGAGCACGGAGCCCTGACTCACATGGTTATGTGATGTCAGAACATAAGCTTTTCAATAAAAATAAAATTGTTTCTAGCTCTCATGGTTGTGAAGAGAAGCTAGAAAATGTGACCCAAATATAGCTGGCCTTTGCTCCTGGATACACCCAAGGCTCTGCTTCTCATTCTGGCCTTTTGGCTGCACAGTGTAGACTGGGAATAAAAGTGGTATCATCTCCTAAGCACCACCCACTTATGACACCACTCTCAGTGGACTCTGTAGATTGGTGATTTCCCCCATCTCCCTTTCTACTATGCTTTGATCAGCAGTGAATCAGTTAATAGTGCTGATATTTAAACTATCATCACTGGGTATTAGAGCTAGGACCCCAGTGAGATAAACAGGGTGGTTCTCCTCTCTGAGCTATTGTTTGAGGTTCTGGACAGAAGTAAGCAGACCTCACTGAATCAATTTGCATTCATTTTAAAATTTTTCAAGATTTTTTTTCTGCAACCATAGTGCTGGAAACAAGAGCTGATCAGAAAATTGAAATTGGTAGAGTTGGAAATTTCAAACAAAAAACCTTCAGTTGAAATAGTTTGTTTAAAAGAAAACTGTTTTCCTGTATGAAATTTCTAATTACTTTGAATTGAAATTTTTCAATTCAAATGAACATTTTGAAATAAGCATTTTGTTTTTCATTTTGACTTAAAATATTTGGGGATGGAGGGGGAAAGTTGCTTGGTGTTTTTTTGTTTGTTTGTTTGTTTTTTGTTTTAAATTACATTTTCAGTCTAAACACATTTCATTTTTGGCATTTCCTATGGGGAAAAATCTGAATTGTCACTTTTACGCACGCACGCACGCAATTTTTTTCAAGGGGAATATTACCACATGCAAAATTTAAACTAGCTATGTTGGAAACTTAATTTTCATTTCAGGTAGATTCTGGAGAACAAGATGGCCGACTCAGAAAGCGATTTGCAGATCACTGACTTGGCATGAAGTTATGTTTGTTGAGGAGCTGGGAGGAAAAGTGACACCAAAACTTCAAGGAAAGCAAAGTTAACAGTATGAGATTGGGAAGCAAATGGAAATTTAGGCTTAAATGCCCAAAGAACTGATCATAATAACAAAGTAGTGCTCCTTTTCAGGGGTGGGACAGAAGGATGACAATAGTATGTGCCTGTGAGCATCATAGCCAAATTATAAGAGGCTAAAGTGAAAAATCCAGTGGATTTTCTATGGAACAGAAGGAAACTGAGAGCAGCAGTGACATCACTCTTTGTGTGTGGAAAATGTCACTGGAGGGAGGAAGAAAGAGGGGCCAGGAAAGGGGGTGGCATTTCTTCCTTCCCAACTTCTACAGAAAACTGATAACAATGATGTATTCCTAACAAGGCCGACCCCACAGGCATACCCATAGTGCATTTTCCTGTCAAATGGCTACTATTGTGTACATTAAAAAAAAAAAAAAGCCTGTGTTCATGGTTGCATATTCATTCTACAGATGATAGTAATTGGCACATAAAGGAAATCCCTGTAGTAAAAGTGTATATTCCATCTGCAGGAAAATTCAGGACCAAAAATAATTGGCTGAGTTGGTGCCAACTGCTCCATTTATAACATCACAATAGACAATGGCCATGAAAGTAACTAATTATCTTACAAGGTTTGAAAATGAAAAGATGAAAGCAGCTTATAATATCAAGTAAATAAAGACATTTCCTCATTTCTTCATTATGAATGAAAACAATAAAAAAGTGTTGCTGCCATCTATTTGGCAATAAGTACATTATCTAATAGCAGTGAATCAGTCTCCCTTGATGTTTAATTTGGATTTTTTTTTTCCTTCGGGGTTCTAGTGATCAAATACATTTTTTAACTAAATTACCAATTTTATCACACTTTGCTGGGAAGTTTCAGGAGCTATGAGAACACCTTTTCCCCCTTTCATCTGTAACTGCTTCTAGGAGTGCTAAAACTTTGGGAAACTTGTTTCCAGTTCAGGTGGATGCATCTATCACTGCTGAAAGTGATTTGAGTTAGTCTTTTGGTAGATACTTTTAGCCGTATTAGAGACTGGCTGGCACCTCTGGCATTGCTGAAGCCTATTATGAACAACATCACTCAAACATGTACAGAACACTACAGGGTTCAGTAGTGGCACAGGGCTCTTTTATTCTATTGTATAGGATACATTTTATGGTGCCACTTTTTCTAGTTGACATGTTTACAGTAGAGAAGCTCCTTATGACTAAACAGCTGACAGCTGCTAAAGCCAATAAACTCTTTACATGTGCCTGGGGACCTTCATAAGATATTACCAATGTTCTGAACGTGTGAAGTACAAAAGAAAACACATAAGGAATCGTCTGATGGCAGCATTTGCAGATACTTCCATGATGCCCAATTAGCCAGTTATAAAGGTATGAAAGTTCATTGCCTGTGACTTTTACTGTTTCTTAAAAGCAAAATTTATTGGGCATATTCTTAGATATGAACAGTGGTTGTTTAGTTGTTTTCATAGGGTATTTAAGCTTTATTTTAATAACAGAACAACCAGAAAAAGAATGTTTATCTAATTCATCAGAGTATCCTCAGGAATGTGTACTTCTGATAAAACGTTTTCTAGAAACTTTCCCATACAGAGATGCAAGTTTTTTAAGTAAAATAACTGAGTACAGACTTGCCCACTGATGTACATAGTTTTACTGTAAAGAGACTATATCCACAGGCATGCACATATATAGGGACATCAAAAGGCAATTGAGCTTAAAAGGCCTCAAATCTTTTTATGATAAATACTTAGGTGCTTTTACAACAGCATCTCTGACACAGATAAGCTCATGAAAGTGCCCATCTAGAATGCCACTGACATCCTGCTGGTATCATAGTCTAACAAAAACTGCTGCCTAGTGTTGAAGAGTCTGGATTGTACACTATGAATATGAGTAGATGTATCTAACCATCTAATGCAGCTGGTTCTAATTGTGATACCACTTTGTTCCTATCCTGAAACTTGCTTGAAAGTGGAGTACACTTTGAAGATCCAATCGGTGTCCATCATGGAAAGAACTAACGGTGCAGAGACAGGAGTGACTAGTGGATGCCAATGAGCCAGTTGTTGTGAATTAAAGGTCCACTTTAAAATAATAATGCTATCTAGTTTATTTTATGATTCGTGTCAGTTGTATCTGAACACCACCCAAGATTCTAAAGTGTGCACCTAGAGGTACAATGGTCTGTTTACTTTGTGCTTCTATAAAGCTTTCTAGTCAATGACTTAAACCATTTTATAATTAAACCTTCCAACACTCTATTAGGTAGATAAATATCTCAAATAGGGAACTGAGGTATGCTATTCAGTTACTTAAATGGAGATGTACATTGAGTTATTTGCCAAGCTGGGAATAGAAACCATCCTTTCTAACTCCGCAGTCCTATGCTTTAACCACTAGGCCAACATTTCGCTTCTCTGTATGCTCTGTTTGAGGTTTAGATTGAATTTTAGTGTCTGGGTGGCGAAAGTTGGGGTGGTGTGCCTGGATTACGGTTGGGAAATGCACTGGAATATTACTGGAAATTAGTAAAGCAACATCACTTAGGTGTTTTCACGCATGGATAGTCTCACCAGAGCTAGCAAAATTTAGGGTTCAAGTTTTTGTCTTGACTTGCACCCCATATATTCTTGTTGGAGTGTGTGGAGATAGAATCTGCAATAGTTTATAGTTTATAGTCTAACCCCAGCTGCCTAGCCCCAACTGACTGTCATTGCAGAGACAAGTTAAATCCTTCCTCCAACTAAACTCATGCAACCTCATTGACTTCATTTTAGTTGAGTTGCTACATGTGTAACTGAGGATAGAATTTGGGCCAGTATTTTTTCTCACAAAGGATAAAGTTTATAGGCTGCTTTCAGCCTTTGTTTTGAGAATGTTAAACCAGAAAGTGTTGCTGCTAATTATCAATGCCATACAGTAACCCCCTTGTTTATCTTCATTATTGAGTGAATATATCTTGTCATGAGTGATGTGGTGCAACTAATTCCAGAGTGGCAGAACCACATATACTATTGCAGCTGCTCCTAAATCCTGCTAGTACATAAAAACTAATTGTTATAGTTTTCCATCTGAAAACGCTTCTCATGTCTTTTTGCCACTTTCATGACTAGTGCAGAAAATAGGATTAGAATTGTGTCAGGTTACTGGTCATAGCCAACATCTCTCCAGGCATTCAGCAGTCACACTAAAGAACAGCCTTTTTTTTTTTTTTTTCCCCCCCCTTGTGCCAGGAAGCCAACATTGTAATTCAGAATTCTGAGTCGAATGCATGTATGTATTGGGAAGTGTCAGTACACAACATGAGAGAACTATGGCCTGGGTTTTAATTTGATATCCAAAGAATGTCCTTATATGCTAACTGGTAGATAAACTGGTAGATAAACAGTATAAGAGGCAGAGCTTCGGGGAGAAGCAGGAGGGAGCGGAGCTGCCATCAGCTGCTGGGCTCTTCCTATTCTCTTCTCCCCTTCTGCGAGAATGATGTCAACTCCTGAGGATGCGGGGAGAACACCACCTGCTTCCTGAAGCAAGTCTTGTTGGCTGCTGTTCCCCAGGGGCGGGGGAGGTAGCCAACTGGGGGAGTTTCCACCAGGTGGGGCTGAAATTCTCAAGTGGGCTAGGACTTCTTGCATCACCATGAGACTGGTTGCAGCCCAGCCATACTTGCAGGACTTGCAAAGAAATCGCAAGAGCTGACAGCACTGAAAGAGCAGAGGGGAGTTAATCGTACTATTTCCCCACCTCCCCCCTGCTCCAACCAGTGCACAGGACAGATACAGGGCTGTGTAGTGAAGGAGGCAATTGTGTGTGGGACCTATATCTCACTGGTTGCAAAAGTTTGAACTTGGGTAGTTGGCGAGGTAGAGGATTACAGGAGGAGAAAGGATGTTTGAGGAAGTTAAATGCCACCCTGGAGAATTGGATTTTGCTACAGCATTCTTTGCTGTGCTGGGCAAGTCACATAAACCCAAGTGTTCTTCGTAAGTCACTTATTGTGCTCCTCTTTTTGTAGGTTCCCAACTTGAGAAACCTGGCGCCAAATTTCCAGAACTGTTGAGCACTCATGACTGCGACTGAAGTTGACTGGAGCTATGTCATGAACATATAAAAGTGCAAAGTACTTCGAAAAATTTGTCCCTAGGTTTCACAAGTTTAGCACCCAAAATTAGTGGGCATTTCTTAGGACTTTTGCTTTATTCTCTGGGTTTCAGTTCATGGTTTTTCAAAAGGTAGATCATACCAGACCAACCTGATCTACTTCTTTGAGAAGATAACTGGTTTGTTTTAGACAAAGGAAATGCAGTAGATCTAATCTACCTCTATTTCAGTAAGGCATTTGACACATTTCCACACTGGAGATTATTAGTTAAATTTGAGAAGAAAGGGATTTAATGTTAGAATTGAAAAGTGGATAAGGAACTGGTTAAAGGAGAGACTACAATGGGTCATACTGAAAGGTGAACAGTCAGGCTGGAGGGGGGTTACTAGTGCAGTTCCTCAGGGATTGGTCATGGGACCAACCTTATTTAACATTTTCATTAATGACCTTGGCACAAAAAGTGGGAGTGTGCTTATAAAATTTGCGTATGACACAAAGTTCGGAGGTATTGCCAATCTGGAAGAGAACTGGAGTATCATACAAGAAGATTTTGAAAAGTAAAGTTATAGAAATGGGATAAAATTTAATAGTGCAAAGTATAAGGTCCTTCACTTAAGGACTAACAAGAGTTTTTGCTATAAGCTGGGACATATCAGTTGGAAGTGATGGAGGAGAAAGACCTGGGTGTATTGGTTGATCACAGGACAATTATGCGCCACTAATGTGATGTGGCTGTGAAAAGGGTTAATGCAGTCCTAGGATGCATTTGGTGAGGTATTTGCAGTAGAGACAGGGAAGTGTTAGTATCATTATACAAGGCACTGGTGAGACCTCAATCTGGAATACTGTATGCAATTCTGGTCTCCGATGTTTGAGAGATGAATTCAAACTGGAACAGGTCAGAGAAGGGCTACTAGGGTGATCCGAGGAATGGAAGAGGAGACTCAAAGAGCTTGGCTTGTTTAACCTAACCAAACAAAAGCTGAGGGGAGATATGATTGCTCTCTCTAAGTACATCAGATGGAAAAATACCATGGAGGGAGAGGACTTATTTAAGTGCCAGTGTGGACATAAGAACAAATGGATGTAAACTGGTCATCAACAAGTTTAGACTTGAAATTAGATGAAGGTTTCTAACAATCAGAGGAATGAAGTTCTGGAACAGCCTTACAAGGGGAGCAAAAAACCTAACTGGCTTCAAGACTAAGCTTGATAAGTTTATGGAGGGGATGTTATGATGAGACTCCTACAATGGCATGTAGCTGATCTGCATCTGTTAGCAGCAAATAGCTCCAACAGCTGGTGATGGGACGCTAGATGGGGAGGGCTCTGAGTAATTACAGAGAATTCTTTCCCAGGTGTGTGTCTGTTAGATCTTGCCCAAAAGCTCAGGGCCTAATTGATCACCATATAGGGTTGGGAAGGAGATTCCCCCCCCCCACCCCAAAATCAGATTGGCATTGACCTTGGTGGTTTTTTGCCTTCCTTTGCATCACGAAGCATAGGTCACTTGCAGATTTAAACTAGTGTCTCTGTAACTTGAAGTTTTTAAATCCTGATTTGAGGATGTCAGTACCTCAGCCAGAGGTTATGGGTCTGTTATGGGAGTGGGTGGGTGAGGTTCTGTGGCCTGCAATGTGCAGAAGGTCAGACTAGATAATCCTGATGGTCCTTTCTGACATAAAGTCTGAGTTTCCCAACTGTAAAAGGGTGATAACACCTCTCCTCACAGGAGTGTTGAGAAGATTGATATTTTGAAGCACTCCGATATTATACCAATGAGCCCCATGAAGAAATTTATAATTTTTTTCAGTGCATTATTTGAATGGTGTGTTGTAAATAAGACTAGGACCATACATGGAATGAGAATAAAAAAGAAATACTGAGTAACAACTCGTTCACTGAATGAGGCAGGTATCTTGCAGAAAAAAATAGTAGAAGATCATGTAATTAAAGCCATAAATGGATATTCACAACAGGGCTGAATTAAGATTGCATAGTCAACCTTAAGTTTGGCATTTTTGAAAGTTTTGGTGCATGGCTTCGCAACCTTCATGGTCTGTTAACTTAATTTTTTAATGTAATATACTAATAATATCAGCAAACTGGTTGTCAACACCCCTGCTCAAAAAAAACAAAAACAAAAAAACCCTCATCCAACCTGTAATATTAGACTTTTTGGTTTCTGAGCTAGCTTGAGGAATGGCAGGATTATGAAGAAGAAAATCAAAAGGATTTTGTTGTGACTAAACAGATGCTAGAAAACAAAGTTCCCTTTGGCTGGCTCAATCCAGTTTCATTCAGTAAACTTTCTTAGATTAACAGATAGTTTGATTGCTAAGAAGCGTTCATGTGTGTATTTCATTTAAAGTTTATTACCTAGAAAACAGCATGTTCTTAACCCTCCCAAAATTCCAGTCTGAGTGTTTATCGTATACAAACGCTATTCATTATTGTGCCACTTCTGTGTGCACTGTTGAGGCAGCTGCACTTTACTGATAGATGTGGTGATTCCTGCCGTGTTCCCATACAGTTGGTATGCCCAGCTAGTAAAGTCTGTAAACCACTTTATTATCTATTTGGATGAAAGGTGCTTTATAAATGTAAGATCATTATCATTAAGTTAAAGTTATACATTGGAGTTGTTCATTAATTATGAAATGTTTGGCTTTGTGAGCAAGCAATAGCTAGAACCCAATAACACTTGAAGTGCAGAAAATAAGTAGTCTGCTGACCTTTTTGCTCTGTGGTTAACTGTTACACATAGCTGCACGGTAAAGGTCCACCTATTCATCCCTGCTATGTTTCTGTATGCTATCTCTTTCAAAATCTGTGGGCATTAGAATCAGCTGTATATCTTTTCCACTGGGAGGGTCTGCTCTTCAAGCAGATCTGTTCCCTGGCATTTTAAGGAATTTGGCCACATTCAGATCTGCACTACAAGTACACTACATCTTATACTTGCTCCTTTTTTTGGCAGCAAAGGAATATATGGGGATTTGAATTTTTAAAAATAGATGGATATGTAGAAGAAATGGCTAACCCCGAACTCGGTGCAGTGTAACCCAGACCATTGAATTTCACACACTAATTCTTGCCTCAGGCTCAGTAATTTAATGGTGCTGTCCTTTGAATGGGTGTGGGGTCTTTTTCTGAATGGGAGGTTTCTACCCTCTGTGGCATCAACAATGTTAAATGGGAGAATTTTCCAGGCATATGCATTTTAGTTTAATCACACAAACCCCATTAATCTCAGAGTCATGTGGTTAATTCCCTGCACATAACACACAAAATGAATGTCTCTCTTTCTTGTGCACATTAAAACAATTGAAATGCAAGGTGATGTATAAGTGCAAAGATATACACGCAAGTGCTCGTATTAAAGGAATTTTTCTGAGAATCTTAATTTGGGTAAAACAATAAGAAAGTCACAAATGCAGGAGAACAATAAGTAGAGACTTGGCTCTTCTTCAGACTCCTCTGAGCAAATATCTTCAGTTTTGGAGGCTGAATCTAAAATGCATAATAATATATAATTAGAACCAATATCTAATATGTTGGAATGTGGAATGGAATGTAAACTGAGTTGAGAAAGGAAGCCTAAGATAGCATTGACATATATAAAATATTAGAAGATTGAAAAAATTGGTATTGTTACCCACTTTTATTCATCTTCTAAGGTATGATAAAAGTGTGTAAAATGAGTAGAGAAGTGTCTGTTAGGCGTTTGTTCTCCCTGTCTCATAACACAAGAAGGGGAGACTTTCAATGAAATTAAATGTTGTCAAATTCAAAACTTTTTCATGCAACACAGCACTTAGACTGAAGAACCCATTGCCACAGAAAGTCATTGAGGCCAAGAATTTAGCAAGATTTAGAAAGGGATTAGACACTTAAATGGATATCAAGAATATCCACAATTGTTATAATTTTGAAAGGAGTATATAAACCTCATGCTTCAGGGCTTAGGCCGATCTCTAATTGTTAGAGATCGGGATGAGACCTAATGTGGAGGGAAGATTATTCCAGGTCTACCTATTGCTGTGTTGTTAGACCTTCCTCTGAGGCATCTTGTATAATGTGGCCACTGTCAGAGATAGGATGCTGAATTAGAAGCACCCTGAGTCTGGTCCATTATGGAAATTCCTGTATTCCTATAATGTGCTATTAACTAATCCAAACCTCTATCTACAGATCAGGTGAAAAATACCACAGGCTTTGTTTTCTGATCTTTGTGTGTTGATATAGTGAATAGAATAGTGCTTCATTCATTTAATCGCACCCTTTTGGAGTATTTGTTGCCACATAAGTTATGTAGTCAGTTTGAAAACAGTATTAGCAGCTTAATTTTGATTTCAATGTGTAATATATGTTAGAAAACTGCTTTTGTACTACTGGGAAACTACATAATGCACTTGCATCTTGGACTTGATGATCCAGTAGTTCCTTTCTATCTCTTAATATTATGAACTTAAGATCAATAACCTACTTTTACTTGGCAGGTTATCTGTACCTTAACAAAACATATGGAATTAACTGCCGAAGTTTAATTAAAATAATCACCATTGAAGATGTCTTGCAGGTTAATAGCGCCTATAATATTCTAAGGACTTCTGATTCCTGGAGAATTTTTTTAAAATTACTGATGAGTTGCTTTCATTGCAACATGTTGTTTTAAAGAACCAAAGCTCTTTATTCCACTCATTTGGTGGAAGTGTGTGTGTGTTTGTTTTGTCACCAACAGTGCGATACATGCCTATAAAGCACGTAAAGTCTTTGCCTGTGGTCAGAAGGCAGAGTAAGAATAGATTCTGAATTACATTTTGGTACTCTGGATTCCAACTCGCATAGTGTTTTATACTAACCTCCTACTCTGCAAGTAAAGCTTCACTATAGTGCAGATATTTTTTGGATCCCATGTACAGCACTATTGGAATACGTTAAGTAGCACTAAAATAATCCAGCCATCTGCTTTACTACTAAAAGTAGTAAATTACTTGTAGTGAATTTCAGCTCAGAGGGCCAGCTTCCCTCCTTCTCTATGGATGCAGAACAGTGTAGATTGAACTCTTTTCCCTTTGTTCTCACAAGGTCACAGAGTTGGCAGAAGACACCAGGCAACAGATACCACCACTCCCCTTGCCTGGGTGTTCTCTGAGCTGCAGCATTATTTTATCTCAGGCTCTAAGGAAGCTTCGTGGAGGGCTCTTCCTGAGAGAGAGAGAGACAGAATTGGATCATCTGGCCAAAATGACTCTGTAGCTTCCCAGGCCCTGTCCTTTTATGTGGCTTACGCTGGCTGGCCCGCTCTACTGAAGAGTAGAGATTATGGGTATTTTGCACTACTCTGCCTTTGCTCTGGCAAACTATTTGGCATGAGGGTCCCACATGCTGGAGTCTGCTGAATCGTCCGAGCCCAGGAAGTGAATTTGGGTACATTGTTGATTCTTGACATGAACACATTTGACTTGCTAAAGAAATGCTGGATGCTTGCAATTTGCAATTTTTTAAATTGCATCCATACATCTGAGTATAATAATGACTTTTATCCCATACAGAAATAAAAAAAAGTGGTTTATTAATATCACTTGAACCCTAGTGCACAATTACAGCTGGACAAATAATCTATTAATGAGCACAATCACTATGTTAGAGAAGATATGGGTTGTTTTAGTTTCAAGAGTTGATGAGTAAGCAGGCATATGATATAGGGATGTAAAATTAAAGAATGCTATACAGAAGACAGGATAAATAGGAGCACTCATGCCTTTTTCTTAAAATCCAAAAACCAAGGGACGGTCAATGAAACTGAATGGCAGCATTTTTGAAACTGGTAATTGGAAATATTTGTGTACAGGATGCAAACCAGCCACTGACTGGAGAAGGAAGACACTTCCACTATGGTGTTATTCTATAACTATACCCTGTCACGATAGGGTTTTTTGCAAAAGAATCTCATGCTAACTTCTGTTGGAGACAGGATCCTGGCCTTAGAAGGACCAGTGGTCTGGCCGAATTCCTACATCTGACTCTTAATTTGATCTGTTTGTATAGATATACTGTTATCTCTGGAAGCCACATACATTTTGCCATACTCCCAATTAGTAGAAGCCAAAACAGCTGAAAAAGTGAATTCTGTTTCTATTACCTCTCTTCAACCCATTTCCATTTATCTCAGAGAAAATAATATGAACAGTCATATTAAGTTCATTGTTTGCATCAAATGTTAGTTTGTTTTTGATGTCAATACCGAATGTTCATTAGAGTGTAAACATCTGGGCATTTAAAGGCTATTAAAATCTACAGAGTAGTATTAAAATACTTAACTGTATATAAAAGCTTAATTAAGCTAATATATTCATAATAGCTTTGTGTTCATACATACTTATGTTAACAACAAACAAAATCTTTTTTAAAAGCATATTTCCACTTTTATATTTGGGATGGGTATAATTTTAGCATCACTTCACGTCGGGTATGTTTCATATAAGTTTCAGTAGGTCCTTGAACCTGCACTGTGCCATTCAAAATGTGCCAGAATTGCAGGATACAGTTTGCATTTTGTATGAGACACTTCTTTGGTTCAGTGTGGATGCTTTTATACCATTAAGTAGCTTTCTAAGTTTCAGATCAGTTCAAATCCAGAATGGCAAAGGCAAAACTTTAATAAAACTCGCCAGATTATTTTTTTGTAAATCTATGGACTGTGCACAATTTGTAAGTAATCACTAAAATTCATGGGATTGTGTTCAACCCAGACAACCTACCATGTGAACAGTTATCAAAAATTCATTATGAAAATCAAATGGAATAATAAAGATTACTTAAAGAATCACTGCCAAACTACAGATGACAAAAAGCTTTGCTTTCAATTTTGGGGCAAGGGCCATGAATCAAAATACATTTCTCTCAAAATCTGGGTATTTTCTTTTTTTATATGCTGAAAACTTAAAGTAGTGGAGTTCCGCATGATATGGGGTTTCTGTTGCAAAAGGTTGGCACATCTTAAGTGTCATATTCTCAAGACACACATCATAACACCTGTAATTATTTTACCAAGCAGAATAGACTCTTAACAGAAAACATTTGGGTTAATTTCCCTTAATTAAGTCTTGAGGGAAAGGAGGTGACTCTTTGTTTGTGTGTTTTTCTTTTTATCTTATTTTTAAACATCACAGCTGACTAATTTGTTCCCTTAGAAATGTCCCTTCTCCCTTTTTATTTCTCTAACTCACTGCCGCCTTATTGCAGTGTTCCTCCTAGCACAGGAAGGGTGCAATCTGTTAATGCTGTTTGGTTTATTGGCTAAAGTGGGGTATCTCAGGAGCTGAAAGTTGCTATTCAGGAGCATATCCATCCTCTTTTGGTCAAGCAAACAGCTTAAGGCAAGCCTGCACTACAAAATTAAGTCAACCTAAGTTAGGTTGACTTGCAACCATCGCAGTAATTAAACTACTTTTGCATGTCTACACTATGCTCTTTGTGTTGGCGGTGTGTGTCCTTGCCAGAAGTGCTTGTGCTGATTTAACTGTGTGGGACATTGTGGGACAGTTTTTGAAAGTCAGCAACAGTTTATGTAAGCAACGCAGCGTCTGTGCTGATGCTGTGTTGACCTAACTATATCTACTTAAGTGGTCCATCTCTTGCGGAGATGGAGTTGTTAAGGGCTTGTCTACACTCGCAATTTACAGCGCTGCAACTTTCTCGCTCAGGGGTGTGTAAAAATACTCCCCTGAGCACAGCAAGTTTCAGTGCTGTAAAGTGCCAGTGTAGATCGTGCACCAGCGCTGGGAGCTATTCCCGTCATGGAGGTGGGTTTTTTAGAGCGCTGGGAAGTTCTCTCCCAGTGCTCTGCCGCAACCACACAAGCCACGTTAAGCTGCGGCATCATATCAACCTCATAACAACTTATGCCTTACATCAACCTAACTGTAGGGTAGACCAGGGCTTAATCCTTCTGAAAGAGAAATCACATGCTCTTTCTTTAACTGGTGGGTTTGGGGATAAAGGTTAAGTAAAACATAACTTTACTTTGCATAGCAGTTTTCTCAAAATAGTTTATGGATTTAAATCAGTGATACTCCGACTGCAGCTTATAGGCCGCAAGTGGCTCTTTAAGTGTGTCTTGCGACTCTTTGCAGCACACAACATTAAAACACTGTGTGATTTAATTATTAACCAATGAGGATGCTTTTACTATGTTAACCAATTAAGTTGTCAACTTGCAGTGTTATTAATTTACTTGCTGTGAGAATAATATATTTTAAAAACTACATATTTCCCCATGATACTATTTAAATATGAATAGTACTACAGTAAATGAAACAATGAATTCATATTACTGTGGCTCTTTTGGGTAATTTGGATCACTAATTTGGCTCCTGAACCACTGAGATCTGAGTGTTACTGAGTTAAATGATCTTGTGGGACTGGAAAAAGATTTATGTAGATCGATTAACTAGATATTTTAAATATATGAGCTGTCTTGATTGATCTGTGTGAATGGAATTGTTACTTTTTGTTTTTAAACTGGTTAATGAAGCATATTTATTAATGAAAATATCTTGTACAAAAGTTGCCTGTTTATAATCTGTCTTTGGGTGTCTTGATTTGATATAAATGTGTGTGGGGGCAAATAGACTGTTTAAACAGACTATAAAAGCACCATTATGGAAGCACGGACCTCAGACTAAGTTGCACTGTGAACAATATGAATTAAATATTCCGCAGATGTATTTCCAGTGACTTGAATCTGTCTTTGTTCTTCATTTCTGGTCTGGCATGGGTAAATGAAATTGCCCATGCTTTTCAAAACCAGCGGAGCCAGAGAGACCAGTGAATATTTCCTTATATATATATTTCTAAGTTCTTTGTCCCTTATTGTCTAAAAAGATGCATGGTCTGTTCTTAGTACCCTTGGGAATATGTGAGTGCGTTGTAAATGTGTCACCTACCAACTTACTGAGTCATATTATGAGCTACTGTGTTTTGACATGAATCCTAGAAGGTTTGACTTCAGACATGCTGTTCTCCTGTTTGCATTTTTTGACACAGTAACATTACTCATAACATTACTGTTGGGAGCAAAACTTCTGTGAATGGAGAAAACGCATGTCACCTATTTCAGTTGTAACAGGAAACCCAAAATATCTAACCTTCCCACATATTAAAGCTGTGCAAAATTGTGACAACTTTTCATACTATGTACAGTTTTCCACTATTCTGGGTGACTCTGCACTCAAATTGTTTGCACTAAGTTAAATTAAATCTTTCACATTTTCAATGAAAAATAGTTTGAAGTTTAAAGCCATTTCTTCCTGGAAGTGGTGGTCGTTTTTTGCTCCGAAATGGGTTGATTTTGTCCACCTTATAAGTGATTAAAAATGACGACATGTAGCAATGGTTTTGGTGAAACCGTTCATAACAAAGGCCTCAATCCTGCGAATAATGTTAAGCATGTGAAGTCAATAGGACTGCTTATGTGCATAATATTAATCACCTGCCTAAGTGTTTACAGATTTGAGGCCAAAATATGGGAGAGGAAGGAATGCCTCAGATTTTGAGGAGTTTTATCTTTTGTTTTGTGTGTTTCACAATTCTCTCTGCTACACACCATATGCTTCTGATGAGCCTTGTCCTTACAAATCTGTCCACCATATACAATTCATTATGAAGGCATGATTTATAAAATATCTATGAGAAGGTAAGGTGGCCTGTTAATTTTATTTTAAATATTTTGACTAATTGTTTTTGTTTTACTGTCCTCCTAGGAACTAACTTCACCCTTGCAGAACTAGGAATCTGTGAGCCCTCTCCCCATCGAAGTGGCTACTGCTCAGACATAGGAATACTTCATCAAGGCTATTCCTTGAGCACCGGGTCTGATGCTGACTCAGACACAGAGGGAGGAATGTCTCCAGAGCATGCTATAAGGCTGTGGGGGAGAGGGATAAAATCCAGGCGCAGTTCCGGTCTGTCAAGTCGTGAAAACTCAGCCCTTACACTGACTGACTCTGACAATGAAAATAAGTCAGATGAGGAAAACGGTAGGCCTGTTTCTTGAATATATGTTTTAATATATATCTATAAGAACATATGGTGGTATTTTTTGCATATAAATGAGTCACTTAAGTTCTTTCTTTTCCTTGTCCACTTGCCTTAAAAAAAAAAAAAAAGTAAATTAAAAAAATCAATTTTTACCAGAAATGACAGGAGAAATATTATATAATATAGTATGTATTTTAAATAACAACGTAATTGAATGGTGCTCTTATTCTCCAGTAAACTGCATAACAAAGAATGCGATTTGAAAAAACATGACCTATATCCAGAAATATTCTATTTGTAGGTATTTACAGGTGGTTTTTAATGGCAGCCTGGGTTTTCTCTTAAAGATGTTCTCAGAATACCACCTTGTTTTATACTTTAATTTACAGACAGCAATGCTTCATGTCTATTACTGAAGAGGAAACTTGGAGCAGATTGTGGAATTTAATAATGACAAGTCTGAAGAAACTTATCAGAATTTTTTTTTCTTGTATATGATTTTTACCCACAGTGTGAAATAAGGTTAATAGTTTTTAACTAATTAAAACCATATTAATTCACAGTCAATAGGACTCTTGTTCAGGTGTTCTCATGAAACTTTGAAAGCTTTATCTGAATCTCAGGTTTCTAATCTCTTAATGGTAAGTACATGCAAGGTTTTATAATGCAAATGTATGTATCACAGTAACTTAAAAAGATATGTATATATCTGTTTAGTATAGATTCTTAGCTGTTTAATTTAAAAATAAAAAGGTAAATTACATAATGCAGAACCCATGTAGGACAAAACACATGGGCAATGATTTGTTGTGAATAAAAACTACATTAAGCTAACTACCACTTGAAATGTTTAAAAAAAGTTAGTTAAAATTCACATAAAACAATTTAAAACTCATTTCTCAGCAGTGTTCTGTGCCTACTTTAAAAAAAATGCCTAGCTAGTGAAGATGACTTGCTATGGATAGCAATGCAGTGTCTGCCTTCAATAATTCTCCACACTAAGATGTGAATAAGGCAGGAGTGTATAAGCTGAAGTCACTCAAAAAAAAACCCCCCAAAACAATCAAGTTTAATTCTGAAATAAGCCATTTTGGGGAGATAAAGAGGAATCACAAGAATAGTGTTCTACTGTGGCATCAATAGAAACATTCAAGGCAACTGCTTGATGTCAGCTACTGTGATTGACTCCCTGCCATGTTATCTGGGGATTTTAAATTTATGGTGTGTTGGCACATTCAGCACCTTCAGGTATTTATCTGAAAAGGACTTTTATTTTATTTTAAGCTTTATTCCAGGCAAAGTGGATATTCAGCCTCCCCCTGCCAATTTCAGCAGTGCCAGTATGTTAGGACTTGAAATGCAAGCAGTTAAATGTTAAAGAAGATGAACAAAAAACACAAATGAAACTTCTCAAAATGTTAGAAATATATGACCAAGTTAGACTTAAAGAGTCAAATTTAGCACTCAGTAGATACATGCAACTCTTGCTGATTTCAGGAGAAATAGCAGGCATGTATTTGAGGGAAGAAGTTAGCCCTAATCTTTGTATTTCCATGAATATTGTTGCATGCATTTCTTCATTAAAGTATATGGGGGTTGTGTATTTAATAGTAATGGCAGATGCTAGGAAAGCAAATAACCAAAGTGTTAAAAATATATGTATGTAAAAATACACTGACTCACTCTGCTATTTGGTAAACTTACATGCTTTGTACTCACGCATAAAATATATTCACGTAATGGCCTGACCCAGAATCCATTGGAAGACCATGAAACAACTCCCATTGACTTCAGTAGGCTTTGGAAAAGTCCCAATAATTGTTTCAAATGAATGAACTGACTAAGAAAGTTATCTTTCCAGTACTATTAAAGCTCAAAGATTGAGTTTGAGTCTACCCCTGCTGAGGTCAATGGCAGTTTTCACCCTGAGAGTTACCTCTACCTATCTAATCTATCCATAAAATGCATTTCAAAAAGGTAGTTTTTCAAACTATGATGTTTATCAAAACAGGAAGCATGCTATAAAATGAAGTGCAAGACACAGTATATCAGATTCACTTTTGAATGTACATTATTAGCATTTTATTTAGTAAGGCTTTTATGATGATAAATGTTTCCATATGGTTGGCTGTAAAATATTCACACAGATGTGAAATGTCTGTTATACAAGCAGAGGTGTTAACTTAAGTAAACTTCAGTCTCCTTCTCTGCCAAATCCTGTTCAGCTTAAAAAAAATCAGTTCCTTTTCACATCACCGATTTTATGAAGTTTGGGAATGTATTATCATATAGATTGACAGGTACCCCACTCAGGTTCAGCACCGCTGCCTGGACGCTTACAAAGCCATCATTAATTTCTTTCACTTTTGCCCAGCATTGGTTTCCTACATAATAAACACTGTGTCCTTCAGAACCAAATCAATAACCTGTTAGATATGCTTTTCTTGAAGAGGAAGTAACAAGAATCTACACTTCAAGAGAAATGCACTCTCCAGTACAGTTTCAGGAGTCACAGGCATAAAACAAGACATTTCTTGGTATGGAATTTTTATACTTTGCCCCTAACCACATTAGTTGAACTCATGATGCATAGATTTCATTGAGTTTATTTAAAGCACTGCATGCCCTTTTTCTTGACATGGTTCAGCTGCTTTATTGCAATACATATTACAACTTTAAAATGGTGACATTTTTGATACTGAGATGCTAATCACAAATTCTGTCATTCCACTTCAAAATAATAAACTGTGTCAATTTTCTTTTAATATTAAATCAATATTGGTACTTCTCCGTACATTTCCAAGTCGTACAGAGGAAGCTTAATTGCTATAAATCACACTAATATTACTATTTTCAACACTTCTGCTACTTCAAATCCATTTACAAGGCTTAGGACTATTTTTTTTTTCACTTTTAGAGTTGCTATGATTGAACTTTATCTTAAATTAGAATTGTGTGAACCTTGAATTAGCAGGTTTGAAATGCATATTGATAAATTAAAATAATTTAATGTAAATTCATTTAAATTTCCTGATTTACTTGGGAAGAAACTCGTTTCTGATAAAACAGGATATTAAAAAAAAAAGGGGGGGGGGTGCTTTTCCAACTCTATCTATTTTTACAGTCCTGACACTTTTTTCAATATATTATCCTAGAATTTAGTATCCCGTCTTGAAATGTAACTTTTATAATGCTGTCTGTAACTCGTGTGATCCCTTGTAAGAGAGGCATCCAACTAGAATGTGAATATGTAAGGGTAAACAATACAAGTCTCTTATAGCCATGGTCAACTGGATTCAGAGCTTCTGGTTACCTGAATAGTTATGGGTGTTCATCCAAAAAATGTACAGCAGACATTTATAAGGAAGCTTGATTTATCTCACACCTGGTGTGCCTTATGCTAGGTAGGCAAAAAGTCAGTTTTGGGGACCCACAGGTTGTGGGGAACGTACTCAAATGTATCAGAGTTCCAGAGTTTTCTGTTCTCCTGGTGCTCTGCTAGTTGTGTCTAATCTACAGGAGACACTATTTAAAAAGTCAACATTTGCTGACAGCGACTTCACCATTAAGTGGCAATAACAGTATCTCACATAATCCTGGGTGGTTACTGACGGCAAATGGTGATTTATAATAGTAACCCGTGTAGAAAAAAGTTTACTATGGAGGGTGGGTGTTAATACAGGGATTTTCTTAGTTGAGAAAGGTGGGTTTGAAGTGATGCTGTCTTCCGCAGAATAACATTGGAGATGCTCAAATCCCAACCTATGCCCACATGTGTTTGGTTATGGCCAGGTTCTGTCACCCTTACTGTTGCTTAGTCACAAATTACTCACTAATGTACAACTTAGCATGAATAAAAGGGTAGAATCTGCCCCTTACAATATATGAGTCAGATGGTACAATCAGTGTCTCTCCATTAAAATCTTCTTCAGTGATGTTACTTTATACATCTGAAGAGCAGGCTAATTTAACCCTACATTAGTTACAGAATTAGGCCTATACTCACATAAGACCTCATTGGAAATACATGAGTATGAGCTGCATATTTGTGCCCTTACATTCTATGTTGTGAAAATATAAGACTGACTTTAGAAGTAAGTCGGCTTGTAATGGAAACTAATATAAAGCCATTTAAACTAAAAGGATCACTCATTTGCTTGGTATATGAATATTGTAAATTGATGAATAAATCCTAAATGAATTTTAATTACCATCCCCATCCCCTCCAAAAGCCATTCTAATTATGGCTTCTTTTTAAAAAGACAGATGAGGTTGTGATCAGGTGGAGGGTACAAGACTCTACTGGACTAAAACACTGATTTGCCATGAATTGCATTTGTAGGTGTTGCAGCTTATTTATTCTGCCTTGCAACTGTCCAGTGTGACTCTTATGCCAGCCAGGAATTGTTGAAGTAGAGCAGTGCACTGACCAGTTCTTTTATACCCAGAGCTGCAAGGGAAGATGGGGTGGAATTCGCTACCTTCACTCTGTGCTCCATGAACATTTTCCCGCACAGGGGGAATCTTCAGCTAGTTGGTTGTCTGGCTATGCCAAAAGAATGACAGGAGACATTAGATATGGGTTTAATCAGGCCGCAACTTTATTATTAGATGTCTGGGACTAACCCAGCAGATAAAATGTGCAGGTGAAAACCCCCACAATTCACTGAGGGGGGAGAGGTAAGTGCTTCTCTCTCTCTCTCACACACACACACACTCACACTCACACTCACACTCTCACACACACACACACACACACACACACACACACACACACCTACCTCTCTTTCTGTTCATGTCCCTCCAGCAGATCCACTGCTGGGCACCTACAATTCCAGGTGGAGGCTTCCACTAGCTCCCCCCCTTTTCATCCAGGTCCCTCCAGCAATTCCCCTGCCGGGACCATACTGACCACGCCCCCTTGTAGGAGGGGTTAAGGTGAACTATAATGTTGGTGGGGGGGGATGGCTCCCTGCTGTACCAATCAGAGGAGTCCCCAACTGCTCCCGGCTTGCTCAACTACCAAGCACCTCTCCTTAATTACTTTTCCAAGCAATGTATATGTTCTTTTGTGCCTTAATTTGTGGAGTACCTGCACTGAACATCCGCTATACACTTAAAGAATTGCGACATATCACCTACCGCCCATCATGCTATGCATGAACATAGCCCACTTGAACCTGCTGCGAGGAAGGTGAGAAAACCCCCATGGCACCTGGCCAATATGGTTGTAAGGAAATAATTCCTTCCCAGCACCCCTTAACGGGGCGGCTAGCATAATGCCCACAGCAGATATAGCTAATCACCCAGTATATTTGTGACCTAAATAGGGAGGGGGTGCTGCCTAGCCTGTTCCGAGTGAATGAGAGGAGGGGCCAGAACCAGGCTGACCTTTTTAAACCCCTCATTCCTAGGTGGTGAATCATCCACCATGCTGACTGCTTTTCCAGCAGTTTTATGTCTCCTCTCCTCCCCCAAGTCAGAAAGCATTGCCCTCTTCTCTCGGTCAACCAGACAAATCCTCCCCTCCCCCGCCCCGCTTAAAGTGCAAAGTGGTGATTATAGCAGTTTTATGACCCATTTGCATGCCTGAAGCAATGTAAATTGTATTCTATTCAGGTTCCTATAGAGTGCCCAACTCTATGGTATTTAAAGGCTAGGCTCTGACCCACAATTACTGATTGTGTTGTGGAATGTTTTATTGATTAGCTAATGAAGAGATTAGAGGTAGGGAGCAACATGGAATTACTCAAGATTCAGTGTTTTGGGATAAAATGAAGCCAGTGAAGTAAGTGCTTCAACAAAATTATAATAAGCAAAATGGGTGGTGAAAAAGGAATTAACTAACCTATCAAGGTCTTTCCTGCTAAGTGTTTTTTTGAACCAAGTAACATTTTGTAAGCACTTTGTCTATGTATCAAGAAGGTAGTTAGTTATTAAAAGAAAGGTCAGCTGGCACTATGAAAGCAAGTCAGTGTTGTGTTTTGGGATGGAGTTGGAACAACCGTGTCAATGGTATGGACTAGGAGTGCGATGCAGCGTACACTTTTCTATGTAGCACCTTAATTGCAGGTACCTGATACTATCATTGAACAGCAGGACATAACATAAAATGATATTTTTTCATTACTGTGTTGTTTTAAATGTATTGAAGGCTTCTACAGTAATGTAACTAAAATATCAAATATTTCAATTTTTTTGAAGTAACTTCTTTTTCTCAGCTTTACATTTATATGTGAGAAGGTAAATGAAATCAGTTTTGTGGGCAGAGGAGACCTCTCAGGACTCAAGTTATATTATTAAGGTAAAGAGTCAGACTACCAAAGTGACAGATAAAATAGTATCTAAGTTGTAGTGGCCCTCGATTTTAGAGAGAGAGAGAGAGAGAGAGAGAGGAAGGAATAGGGAAGAACAAAAAGCATGGGAAATAAACCTGTATCAAATTTCCGTAGAGCAAGGAAATATTTCAACACTATATGGTAATCTGTGCCTAAATTTTAAATGCATCTGCTATGAGATTCATGATTTAAAATAATTACTATATAGATAAACAAGGACCTGCAGAGAATGACTCTGAAAATCCGGCCATCATTAAATGAACGGGCAGATTGTGGCTTTAAGCCCCAGGCTACATTTTATGGGGCATGAGTTGAGAGGCTGCAGTCAGCAGACCCTGAGAGTGTTCTGAAGTGTCGCATAGAACTCTTGCCAGCATCCGTGGGTCTCACACAGTTGAGTTACAGCTTTGCCACCCATTTAGAGTGCAACGTGGGATATGAACCCTTAGCCCTGACCTCTCCCAATCCGTCTGCGGATTGTACTCCCTATTTCTGATGGAAAATGATTTCTGCACAGGATCACACACAAACAGTACATCCTTGTGGGACCAACCGTTAACTGGTTGGGAGAATCCCAAAGGGTGAAAAATTTTCAGGATCATTATCCATCAACACTAAACATGTCAAACCCTGTGGGATGTAGGACTGCATCAGCCCCTGTTTACCTATATTTTTTTGTCTTCCCTTTCCCTTCTTATTTTTTAAATTGTTTAAAAGTTTGAATGTTTCTTTCATGGAAACAATAAGGTAAGTTTACATCACTTACTGTAACATCACTATCGAAGCCTAGCAAAATGGAAGACAGATTTGGTACAGAAATCATCTTTTTGTTTTGTACTGCAGAGGGTTTATTACACAAGAGCATAAGAGGGCAAATAATTTTTAAAAATCCCTTATGTCCTTTTAAAATTCTTTTAAAGCTCACAGTATTAAATGCTACAGTTAATCATGTAATGCCACTATCATGTATATTCTAAATCTGTAAAGAAATTCACTCACATAAGGTAACCCAAGTTGGTGTTGACCTTGTTTTTTTGTTGCTGTCTCAATCAAAAATAGAATGAACACCACAATTTGACATTTTCCCAAGATAATTGGAATCAGAGACTTCTGTTTATGCTCAAAAACAAAGATAAAATGTTACCACATGGGGAAAATGTAAAGAGAACAGGTCAAGATTTAGGGCTTTACAACTGAGATGTTTTACTTATTTTCACTGTCTTGATCTTGGGCATGTTGCTCTCAATATTGTTTTTCCTTGCATTTTTCTTCAACTTTATATTTCTGATTTCATGAGTTGCACATAGAAGGTTATGGTGAAAGTGTGGCTTCTACTCTGTAAAAATGATTTGAGATTCCGTGTGTGTGTGTGTGTGTGTGTGTGTGTGTGTGTGTGTGTGAATGATTTGCCCAGTTCACAGTTAGAGATTTTCTCTTAACTGTCATCCCTGAAAACTTTGAGACCTGAAAGCCAAGCAGAGTTCTCTTGGTGCTCATCAATAGTAAAGATT
Organism: Chelonia mydas; assembly: GCF_015237465.2. NCBI lineage: Eukaryota > Metazoa > Chordata > Testudines > Cheloniidae > Chelonia > Chelonia mydas. Next base: position 27,897,422 of record NC_057854.1, read on the forward strand.
CTGAAAGTGGAACTTAGTTAACAATTCTGTATTTGATATACATGTGTTAATAGGACCACTGCAGACAGGGGTGCTAGAACAATTTGTAAAGTGGGGGTGCTGAGAGCCTTTAAACCAAACTGTAAACCCTGTATATACTGGAAACTACTTCAAGCCAAGGAGTTTGGCAGCACTCCTAATTCCCGCACCTATGACTGCAGCTGCTGGAGAGTGAACTGGAGTCTTAAGTACTAACAAAAGGAAAAAGTAGGGGTTGTTGGGGGATACTTAGTAAAGTGAGCAGATCTACATGGGAATAGACGTAGGAAGCAGATCTGTGAAATGTACAATTTTTACATATGCACTTTCCTCTTCATAGGCTCATTTTAAAGAGGGATGAACTAGCAGTAAGATAATATACACTTTACATCCACTTTACATCCAGGAGCAACAAGAAAGCTGTAGATTTAATGTAAGATTTGAAGTATAATATTGATTTGAACAGGTGAGAAGAGTGTAAAACAAACCCAAACAAACTAGACGTGTCCAGTTGATCTGCAGGGCAATCACGTATGCCAAGGCAGAGAGCCTGCAGAGTTGTGCTCAGATCTTTCATTTAGTAATGCAGCTTGACTCCCCTCCCCACACAGAAACAAGTTTGTTGCTGGAGAGCAATGGGAAAAGGTGCCCCAGAACTAGATTTTCTTAGGTCTGCCAGAGGTTCGAGGCCATCCCAGAAAGAAGATCTGGCCCAGATTAGCGCATATTCACAAAATGGAGGCCCAGAAGAGGATTTTTAAAAAGATAATACAAGAAGTGCTGATGTGTATGGGCATGGAAATACTTTATCTGTACTTTAGGAAAGCTTGTGAAGTACTTCTTAAATGACAAATTTAAAAGGTCATCAAGAATGGTATCAAAGCTCAGCTGCTTAAGTGGATCCAATTTTGATTTGATCTCAAAACCCAAGGGCGCTTCTGAGAGGAAGCAGTTTGGGAATGGGGGAATTGACTAGCAGAGGTGACTTAAGGACTTAACACTGATCATCTACAGTTTTGTTCGGATAAGTGGCTTGTGCAACTCAATACAAAGAAAGGCAAGGTAATGAAGTTGGGCACAAAAAATGAAGGAAGCGCGCTCTGGCGCGCGCTCTCTCTCTCTGTGTGTATATATATAACACTAGCGCGCACGCACACACACACACACACATAATGGTCATAAGCTTTAAAACACTGAGCAAGAGAAGGATATGAAGTACTGGTTGATAAAATCTAAGACAGTTTTTACAGGTTTAAAAGATACCCAGTAACCCTTTGGTGCAGACCAATGCTGAACAAATACAAGTGGTGGTAAATATTCAAGCATGTCAAAGGAGCTAGGTAGATGACATCTGGAATACAGTGCTCGTTTATACATAGAAAAGAAATGTTATGCATGGTGCAGTAACAACGCCTACATTTATGTTGACTGAGACTTTACAATAATAACCCATGTAGTTCAGGTTTCAGAGGGGTAGCCATGTTAGTCTGTATCAGTAAAAACAACGAGGAGTCCTTGTGGCACCGTATAGCTTGTTGCTTATAACCAGTACACAAATTATTCTGCAGTTGTGGAATTTCCTATAGAATTCACTCCCTGCCTCAGAATTATGCTCCAGAATCTGAGCTTTCATTTAAAAAAAAATTGAAACTAGACATTTTGATTGCAAAAGAAACCTCAAAGGTGTGAACTACAGTAGAACCCTCAGAGCTATGAACCCCCCCCCCCCCCCAGACGTTCTTGTTAAACCCTGGATTTGTGCTGGAAATGGCCCAACTTGATTATCATACACATTGTAAGGAGACTGATCACTTTACATAAGCTATTACCAGCAGGAGACTGGGGTGGGGGGAGAGAAAACGTTTTGTAGTGGTAAACACCCATTTTTTCATGCTTTGTGTGTATAAAAGATCTTCTATACTTTCCACAGTATGCATTCGATGAAGTGAGCTGTAGCTCACGAAAGCTTATGCTCAAATAAATTGGTTAGTCTCTAAGGTGCCACAAGTACTCCTTTTCTTTTTATGAACACCTCAGGAATAGATATTGTTTGTAATTCTGAACAATACAATATGGTGGTTCTTACAAAAGGTTACAGCTGAACATTTACTTAATACAGCTTTGAGACTTTACTATGCAGAAGAAAAATGTTGCTTTTAACCATCTTAACTTAAAAGAAACAAGCACAGGAACAGTTTCCTTATCTTGTCAACTTTTTTTAACTTTCTCTTTGTATTTTGTAGTAATTTACATTTAACACAGTACTGCACTGTATTTGCTTTTTTTGTGTCTGCTACTGCCTGCGTACCTCCCGTTCCAAATGACGTATGTCGTTGACTGCTCAGTTTGCAATTCCGAGGTGTAAGTGTAAAATGATTTAAGTGTCATCTGGTGTCTCCTGGGAGTCTGACACCATAGCTCTGACAACTTTGGGCTGCTCCATTCATTTCAATGCCTCTGTAATTCTACAGTATGGCATTTTCCCAAGATGCCATGGAATTCCCCATTTTGCTGTTGTCAGGATCACCCCTTTTTTTTCTGTTTTATTGTAACAGGACCTGCCTGCAGTCACCTCTTGCTCTGCAAATTTTCCTACAAGAGGAAGCCTTACCTGTGTTTTTGCAAGGCGCAAAAGAGCGGGAATAAAGGATATTTCATGGTGATAGAGTAAATTTAAGGTTGTCATGGAATTTAGAGGGTCCTGCTACAGAATTTAGGAGTTGTTACCATGAAATTTGTTCACTTTGGGTACTTCTACATGGCAATAAAAGATGCAAGGCACAGCTGTGGGTGGCCCGAGTCAGCTGACTCAAGCTTGGACTGGGATCTATAGAATTGCCCAGGCTGAGGGACACTCCCGGAGGGGAGAAAACTGTTTATTGCAGTGTAGACATACCTTTTGTGTCCTAGAATAAAGAATGTCCTAGTTATAAATTCATCATACATTTAACTGTTTGTGCACATGTTTTCTATGCTTCGCCCTCTGCCTTAGATTTTATTAGTTGTGATTTTTTTTTCTGCTTTGGGTTTGTAACAAATTCAAAACTGAATGTTGTGTTTGAATGACCTTTGAACCACTGGCTTTGCAATGAATTAGTAAGTTATTAGGAACTTGTAACAAAAGCCATTACAATAGAACCTCACTAATTATCACTTCTACGAACCCATCAGCTCTATACTTTTTTTCATTAAACCTTTCTGCTTCACCCCACTTCTTGTCTTAGATTTAATAGTAGAGAGAAGTGATAATGGGATGCCATATCATTAACTGGATGATAATTTTACAAGATGTTGTAACAAATGTATTGTACAATATAATGAGGTATTATGAATGAAACTAAACTATGTCAAAATATTTTCTAAAATTTCATATTTCGAGTTGAGCTCATAATTGTGCAGTTATGTGAAAGAGGGGTTATTGAAGATAAAACCCCTGTGCTGGGAGCGCGCGTGCGCGTGCTCCTTTCTCTCTCTCTCTGTGGTGAGACAATGTAGATTTAGTGAAGTAGACTCAGATGATAGGGGGTAGGTCAACAAAGTAAGCAAGCAACAATACTTCTGCTCAAAGTGTGATTTAATTTGAATAATGCCTTTGTATATTTTTGCACAACAGAAGTGTGTATCTGATAAAGTTAATCCAGTCTGGCAATGAATGTGTTGTAAGTGGCTGAACGATAAAAACAAACTCGGGTAGATTTGGATGTTAATATTGTTTTAATTAACCTTATCTCAGTTAAACATAGGAGTGTGTGTGTATGTATATATAAATTAAACCAAAGCAAGCATCTCAAGAATATATTTTGCATTATATTTGTTTCCACTTTCTCTTTCCACATAAAGTATGTGAGACTTCACCCAAAGTTTCCTCTAGTTCTTCTAGGATCAGATTCAGATCTTTGCTCATGTAGAATTGTACTTTCCACTATCTGCAATCTTCTTGATTACAAAGATTTAGATATTTAATTAACTAAAGAATAGTTGGGTCAGTTTGAATATTGCATTTTTTCCAGTCATTCATTTATGCAACTAGGTCTAAGCCTAATAATAAACTGTGTGCATATGCAATATGTGTGAGATATGTATATCTCACACATTGCATACATACACAGTTTATTATTCATCTTAGAACTCATTTTTATATACACATTATATAAATATGTAAAATATAAATAAAATTAAGTCTCAGCCTAACTAATATAGTTTATATAATATACTTAGTTTTGTCATGCACGCTATTTCTAAATATTTCACACAATGCATTTTCTTATTACAGTCTGCTCAATGTCCATTTTTGTCAGCTTGCCTAAGTACATCTATTTTGATATAATTAAAAACATTCTTTCTAGCTCTGTTCAGAAGTAAATCAGAAAATGCATATTTCTTGGTGCTAATTTTGTTTTTAGCATCTTGGAATAAATGTAGATGCCTGCAAAAATAAGATTCCAAATTCACTGTGGGTTTTTGTTAAAAATCAGTGTTTTAAACGTTTAATATTAATCTATTCAATAAATGCAGCTTGTGAAAACTCCATGTATTCCATTGCTTTAGCTGAGAAGAAACATAATTCAGGAACCATAATACTGTTTTGATGATTCTGATCCTCTTACAGTCTTGTTTCAAGAAGCTGCAGAGGTCATCAGAAATGCCTCAGGAGGTCTCAATTCTTTGCTGTCATACCAAACCCAAATGTTTTGTTATAGGCAGCTATTTTTCTACCTCCAAAACCCTCACCTGCTTAGTCTCTCAGTGCTCAGTTCTGTCACCTATATTATTCAACATCTATATGAAGCGGTTGGTAGAGATGGTGACACATTGTGCTCTAGTGTCATTATGTAAACATCCAGCTCTCTGTATTATTTATGTCAAATGTAAACACACCCGTCTTCCGCTTTTCTCTTTATCTATCCAAAATTGGCATCTGGACAAAGAACATCTGACAAAAATGGAACACTGATAACACAGATGTAATGCTGGAAGGAAGATGGAAACATTTTGAAGAACTTGCCTTTCATATAAACTTCCCCACTATTGAAGGCACATTCAAGTGGTCTGCGTTCTTAGGATCGTTTTAGGACTTGTCAGGACTGCTGGAGATCAAATATATGTGGTGGCAAAAATGCTCAATACTATTTGTGATTGGGAAGAGACCTGCCCTCCATATTTTTGAACCTATGTACAGTGGATCAGCTCATTTGTGACCTTTTAAGCTTGAATGTCACATCTCATTATATTGTTTTGGCGGGTGTCACTAGGAGGTTCCATTGCATGTTGTCTTCCAAATTCTTTTTCTTAGTATGCAAACAGTTGTGTTGGAAAGACCTGCTGTGGTAGTGTCACAGTTATGCAAGGTTCAGTATAGAGGCAGTGGTCTTCGGATACTGGGCTGTAATGTGGGTGTCCTCTTCAACTCAGACCTCTCTGGGTCCTCACATCCAGGCTATGTCTGTCTTGCAGATTATTTTTGCATAACATCTCTAAGATAAGGCCTTTCAGCTGGAGCCCATTCACACAGCTAAAACTCTCATCTGGGTTCTCATCATCTAGCATCTTGGTTACTGCAACAAACTCTCTGACCTTGACAAATATGATCTTGTCCCACTAATGTACACTCAGAATGCAGCTGCAAAAATCTTTTTCCTAGTTTGTTGCTTTGACTATGTCACCCTTCTCATTGAATCCCACTACCAGCTCCTTGTTCTGTCATATTAGACATAAGCGACTTGTCTTTTTTTCAAGGCCATTCATGGCCTATGCAAGCCTAGATATCATCTCTCTGATTAGAGAAGTTCAGGCAGGCCTTTGTGGGAACTGGGCATTGGTTTGAGCTGAGATTACTGGGAGGGGTTTGCCTACATGCTGTTTGAGTATCTCTGTTCCAGGACTTGTGAATATGCAGGGGTGAAAGTAACTTACATTTCTTATAGGTACTGTCATATTGCAACCCCCCTGGTGTGGCGGGAGGGGCTCAGGGCCGGGGGCTGGAGGTGTGTGGGGGGAGCTCAGGGCAGGGGTTGGGGTGTGGGGAGAGCTCAGGGGAGGGAGTTGGGGTGTGGGGGGTGCAGGAGTCAGGGTTGGGTTGTGTGTGGGGCTCCAGGAAGGCTGTTGGGGTGTGTGTGGAGGGGTGCAGGAGTCAGGGGTGGGGGGACTCAGGCAGGGGTGGGTGGGTGTGTGTGTGAGGTGCTTAGGGCAGGGGTGGGTGTGTAGGGGGAAGTCCCGGCGAGGACTTGGGAGGGATGTGTGTAGGGGGAAGTCCCGGCGGGGACTGTCCCAGTTGCAGCTGGGTTACCTGGATGGTGGATGGGTCCCTGCCCCACACTGTTCCTGTTCCTGTCAAGGGAGCTGTGGGCCAACTAGGGTGACCAGATGCTAAATACAAAATATCGGAATCGCCGCAGGGGAAGCGCCTTTTCAATTGTTACATGCACCCGGCATGTTCGGGGGCGGGAAATAAATCGTGCCGGCGAAGAAAGAAGTAGCCGTCGCCGAAGTGCCGCCAGGTGGCTGTAACTGAAAAAGCGCTCCTCCTGCCTGTCACCGCTGCCTAAGGGAAAAAAAAAAAAAGCAACGCCCGAAACAAAATGTCGGGACAAATGGCCTACTTCGGTCAGGATGCGGGACAAACTGCTCAATATCAGGACGTCTGGTCACCCTAGGGCCAGCTGTGTGGGGGCACTGCATCTGCAGGCAAATGAGCGAAGGCAACAGAAGACCCCCTTGCCTGCCGCGCTCTTACCCTCCCCGCCCCCCAGGAGCCTCAGCAGTGGCATGCCGCAGGGATGGCACGTGTCTGCAGTGCCCTGGTGTCCAGCCAGTGCGGCAAGAGAGGGGCAGCAGGACAGGCTGGGACGCGGACGCCTAAGCCTCCACCTACAGTGCGCCCTCCTTCAGCCCTTCACTTGCCTGGCTGCCTGCTGCTTAGCACGGGGCCGCCAGCACCAGCTTGCAGGAGAGTTCCGGCAGCCGGCAGGACCCCAGCTGGGAGCACGCCACACGCCACGTCTCCACCCTCAGCGGAGCGCCCCAGCATCAGCCGGCTCCTTCTTACTGGGGCGGCGCACCGGGGCACACAGCCTTACTTTCACCACTGTGAATATGTATAAATAAAACAAGTTACAATTAGAATATACCATACTGTTACTGATTTCTTCTCTTAAACATCTCTTACTGCTCAGTAGAGGGATGACACTCATGTCAGAATGGGACACTAGAGTCAGAAGAAGGGATAACAATACTCTAGGGTATGTTTACACTTGTAACTTGGAATCACACTCCTAGTTTCATGTAGACATACTTGTGCTAGCTCTCATGGTGCTAATGTGCTAAAAATAGTAGTGGACTCTGTGGATATGTTCTAGGTTGGCTAGCCTATGCTATTGCTCACCACTTCCCCTGATACTGTGGCTACACTATTATTTCTAGACTGCTTGCTCAGATGAGAGCTAGTCCAAGCTGGGAATCACAACACTGGGTCCTAGTGTAGGTATAGCTTAGAGCACCGTTTCTCAAATGCAGCCACTGTGGCCACGTGCGGCCATCAAGGATTTTCCTGAGGCCATGACAGTTTCCTGGCAGTGGGGGGAGGGAAGCATCAGCCCCTCCCCTTCCTCCCTGTTGCTCCTGCATGTGCTGCCTCTGATGCCTCTGGAGACACAGGGGGGACACAGCGCTTAAGGAGCAAGATAAGGTGACGAGGAGGGGATGAGAGGGTGAGGCGCCGAGGCAAGCAGCGGGGCCTGGCGGTGGAGTAAGAAGGTGAATGGCTAGCCAGCAGTGGTGGGGGCGGGGGGTGAGGAGGCGAGCGGGGGGGCGGCATGGCGGAGGAGTAAGGAGGTGAGCGGCGAGCCGGCAGCAGGGTGACAAGTCGGGCAGGGGGGTCTGGCTGTGAGCAGAGGAGTGGGGAGGCGAGTGGTGGGTGAGAGGAGATGAGCAGCGTGTAGGGGTCTGAGCTGCGTGTGGGGGACTGAGGAGGGATGCAGGAGGTGAGCGGCAGGCATGGGCAGTGGGTGGAGCACCCCCTTTGGGGAGGCTAACCCCTTCTACCTGTGGTCCCCCAGCAGCCAGAGCCACAAGCCCCCCGCTCAGAGAAGCCCCAAGTGTGCCCCCCCCATGGCCGGAGGAGTCCCAAGACCCCTCAACACACACACCTGCCCGGAGGAGCCCTGGCTGGCTGAAGCCCGGAGAGTGCCCTCTTCCCCCCGCCTCCCCAAACCATTCAGAGGAGCTCCCAGTCAGCCCAAGCCCCCACACCCACCCAGAGGAGCCCCAGACCAGCCGCAGCCATGCTTCCCCTCTCATCCCCAGACCCAAGCCACCCAGATATGTTTTTCATTATTATTTGGACTTCTATTATGTCAAATAATTTTTAAATTTACTTCAGAACTGTTGTACAGACAACCACTTTTACCAAAAAAGCAAAGGAAACAATAATATAAAAGACAAGAACGTACAAAGCACCTTATTTGTGTTTCTATTCTGTTAGGTCCAGTAAAGAATAGAAATAACTGAGCATGATTTTTATTACTGAATCTGCAAAAAAAAAATCCAAAATCTTACATAAATTACAATGATTTTAGGAAAAATAAATAAAAAAATAAAATAATTTTAGGAAGAAGTTCAGTGCGGCCACCAGCAAGAGTTAGTGGTTGCGCTCTGAGGCCATCAAACAATTTGTTGCGAGAACCCCGGCCTTGAGTGAAATGATAGAAAAAGCTACATAAATACAATAGCCCGCCTGCTTACCAGTGGAAGTTGCTGCAAACACCTCACCCACATGTTCTACTGGTTCCTCGCTGCATTCAGAGTCCAGCTTAAGGTCCCTCTCCTGATAGTCAATCTTTCAGGGGATTAGATGTAAATTCTTTGACATAATGCTGGTCTCTTAGGGACTTTCCATAGCTGCATTCCACCAAAATGGTGAAACTTTTGATCAGTGCATGGGGGGTGGGCTCATGAGTGTAGATGATGGAACACTTGAAGAAGCTGGGCCTTGTATGGGACTCACTGCAGCCAGATATACTAATGATCAGACCTCTTCACATTGAGAACTAAATGCAGAACTCATTCCTTTGATAAATTAATGTCTTCCCTCGATAAATTCTTCACAAACCACATCCACTTAGACAAACAAAACATATGAACTAATTAAGCTATATTTCTCCTATGGATTGGGAATGAAGATAAAATGATAGTATTGTTTTTGGTTTTTTTAGTTTTAAGTACATTGAAGGCATTTCAATAATATGGTATTGAATGCCATATAAATACCTAGATAGTTGAACCAAAAATTATGTAATCACAGACCAGAACTTTGCAATTCGTTTTCTTTCCTTTTTTTAATGGTAGGCAGCTGAGGAAGTGATCTGACCTTTAAGAATGCAATGGAACAATCCTTTTAGTTTCTTTAGCTACGGGTCAAGCCCTACAATCTTGCTCCATCTTTACTACAGAAAACCTCCCATTGGAGTTTGTGGGAGTTTTCCCTGAGTGAAGGCCAACCGTGACTACAGGAATGGACACTTCCTACATTTTCTCGTCTTGTCTTTCAAAATGAAAAATATAATTCCAAGCTAGAAGGGCCAAAACTTGTTCACTTCAGGAGGCCTGTTTGCATGAGTAATATGAGTGGGCTATGCACTAACATATGTCAGTGCCAAAAACCTATAAAAGATCCACTGAATTGTGTTTAAATAACCTAAGTTTATCCATAAAGTTTCTAATACTGAAGGCTTTACTCAGGCAGAGCTTAAAGGGATTTGTCAAAGATATAAATGGACATTTTGCAAAAGTGAGAACAGCAATATCTGCCTCAAAGGGACAGATATGGGCAAATTATTTGGCTGGCAATTATTAAAACAGTGGTGTTCACCTTTAATAGAGGGAACCTTTATAGTAACTCTTTTCACATTACACAATTTTTTTCAAGTAAAATAAATCCTAGGGTCAGCTTCTGCCACCCTAACACATGTGATATTGTACCTTGCATTGTGGTTAGTCCTGTTGAAACAGTGGCATTGCTTGTGAAGTAAGGTACTGATCAACGTGAGGAAGGGCAGCAGAACCTGACCTTTTTAATGATTGTCTGTGTACCCTGTGCTCTCTGTCCTTTGTAGTGATTAGGCCTTATAGAGTGGTTTATGAGGTTAATCTTACGCAGGGATTGGTAACCGGCGGGCTGGGCCAGTTTGTTTACCTGCTGCGTCTGTAGGTTCGGCCCATCATGGCTCCCACTGGCCACAGTTCGCTGCTGCAGGCCACTGGGGGCTGCGGGAAGCGACACAGGCTGAGGGATGTGCTGGCTGCGGCTTCCCCCAGCACCCATTGGCCTGGAGCGGCGAACCGCAGCCAGTGGAAGCTGCGATCGGCCGAACCTGCGAATGCAGCAGATAAACAAACCAGCCCCGCCTGCCAGGGGGCTTACCCTGGCGGGCCGCTTGCCAAAGGTTGCTGATCCCTGCTCTGACCTTTGTATTAAGGACCCTGTCTGCTTTAGTTCAAGCACTTAGAGGCTCATGCTTTTAGAATCAGAGATCCCAGATTGAATCTGTGCTGCTAATGGCCCATGTAGGGGCATTGCATTACATCCACATCTTTTATTCAGTGTAATTCCTGACTTCTTAAATTGTCATAAATATCAGATTGTCTACTGTTTTTTGGTTTTGTTTTTTAAAAAAAGACAAGCAAGTATAAGGAGGCTGTAACCGTGCCTCAGTGGGTCACAACTGAGGATTCCAAATTCAGAACGAACTGCTGAGAAATAGGGCAGATATATCCAAGACTGGTGGCTAATCCCCAATAGGATATACCAAACCAGCAACAAAAGTAAACTTCTGTTTCACCACACTGGCTAATAAGAAGTCATAAAAGTAGTTTCCTTTGGCATCCCAGACCTTGTATTACTAGCAAAAACACTGGATTTAAAGGTGTGGTTCTTTACAACCAGACTAATCAAATAAATGGTGGTTCTGATCCCAAAGGACCAGCCACACACCCAGGTCAATACATAAGTTAGATCTTACCCAAAAATCAAACTGTTGCTAATCCTTTAGTATCAAATCTAAAGGTTTATTTCTAAAAAGAAAGGAAGGTGAGAGTTAAAATTGGTTCAATGAATCAAATACAGTAATTGTAAAGTTCTTGGTACAGGCTTATAGCAGTGATGGAATAAACTGCTGGCTTAAATCAAGTCTCCGGCTGCTTCCAAATCATTGGAAGGACCACAGTCCATTAGGTAGAATGCACCCATTAGTGTAGTCCATAATTCAGAGGTTTGGGCAAGAAAGAGGCTGGAGCAGGATAGAGGCCTTTTATAGTTTCTGCCATTTGGAGGGCATCCCATTTTTCTTACTGTGGAAAATTACAGGAGCAAGATCGAGTTTGGAGTCACATGGACAAGTCCCATGTCCATGCATTTTGCCTGGTTACAGCAGGAAATTCCATTAAGTGTAGATGGGTGTCTCCCATAGTCCATTGTCAGTTAAGTTCTTTTAATGGGTCACTCAATTTGAACAGTCCCTCCAAGATGTGCTGGCTAGCTACCTTGTGGGCGGTATCCCAGGAGCAAACATTTGAAATCCAGGTATAGAGCCAATACTTATAACTTCAAAAACAAAAATGATTATATATACAGATAGCATAATTGTAACCAGCAAGTCATAACCTTTTCATAGACACCTCACTTGACAACCTTTGTATGAGTTTTGCTGCAAATATATAACAGTGGTTGCAACAATGATCTATATGGTCATATTTTAGTCAGATAACGTCACAGAGGCATTAGTATCAATAGGGCACTGCTGACACAGAAGGGAGGGACTTTCTGCTGATGAGATGATACTTGCTAGAATGTGCAGAATGCCCCATAAACCTGTCCTTGTTTGGCATCTGTGCCCTGTTGAAAATGAGACACTATCTTGGGAGTAGGCATAATGCCATCTAATTACAACAACATGACTGTAGGCAAGAGAATGAGTGAGCATCCTTTGTTTGCAAGAAGCCTGACTCATTCAGAAATGTTGAAAGGGTAGCAGTTGGACCCTTCCCACTAACGTCAAGTGATTTTTCTCAACGTTGGATTAACATTCAAGGCTGAAAGCCTAACTTGCATTTCTTCAGAAGATGGGTTGTAGGAACTGGTGAATCAGGAACAAGCGATCCACAGGAGACTTTTATAAAATCTATTGCTGTGACTTGAGTGGAACTAGATAAGAAATGGATTCAGCTATTTTCGTTAGACTGTTACTACTTAATAGAACATTAAAATAGGATAAGCTATGGCAAAATTATGAATCTTTGTGGTAATTAGGGGAGGAGAGGAGGGGAATTTTGTGAGCTGCTGACAGCAGCTAAAACTCCTGAGAACTGTAAAGAACTATTTTTTTTATATAATCCCACAGACTGCTTGTGCTTTACACATAAAACAGACCTGGCCCCTGTCCTAGTAATCTTATAATTTAAACAGAAGAAAGGTAGAAAAAGAAAAGAGAGAAACGAAGAAAGGAATTGTGATTAAATGGCAGTGTGAAGTTGTCTTGTCACTTCTTTTTTCTTTAAGTAAACTATGATGTGATTAGAGGTCAGAAGTCCAGTGTTTAAAGTCCTCAGTCAAGAAGTGTATTTTGAAGAGGAAATTGAAAGAGGAGTAGGTAAAGGCATGAAAGACTTGGTCAAAGAGAGGGTTGCAGGCATACAGGGCAGTGTGAGAAGAGGAGAGAGTGAAAGGTACAAAGGGAAAGTGGGAACAGATGAGCAGAGAGGTAGAAGAAGCTAGACTGTCCTTGAAAGCAGGGACAAGGAATTACATGAGATGTGGAGCTATGGGAAGCCAGCAAAGGAATGAAAGATGAGGCATAACCAACACCTAGACATGGGGTGTTGTAGTAGGGGAATAAAGATTTTGGAGATACTGTACATATTTTGCATTTGACAATTTGGGGGACAAAAGAGAAATTAATAGGAGACCTATACAAAATTGATAGATGTCTGACCTAAAGCCACAGCTGACAGGGATTTCAGAATCAAGAAGATGGCTTCTTCTAGTCCTAGCTCATGCTGTTATGCCTCAAGATGACGACAGAACATGGAATGCATAATCAGTCTGTAGGATAACTCTCTGTGTATGTGTGTGTTTCTCTGCTGTAACCTTTTGGATACCTAAATAAAACCCCAAAACAAACAAACCATACAAGCCTGCATAGTTAATACTAATAAAATACCTGGGCAAAATGACACAAGTTGGAGGTAGATTGTGAAGCCTTCACTCTAAACAATATGTCCTTTGTGGGTTTAGGTCAAGCCACTGATGGTTTATTTTCTAATAGTTCTTCTGGGTATTTAATTTTTATTATTATTTTCTTCCTTTGCAGAAGAAACTTCTTCCCGTGCCCCCCTACATTTTTGTTTTGTTTTTTTATGATATGCTGCAGTGCCTTTGTCATAAATATGAAGGGAAGGGTAAACACCTTTAAAATCCCTCCTGGCCAGAGGAAAAACCCTTCCACCTGTAAAGGGTTAAGAAGCTAGGATAACCTCGCTGGCACCTGACCAAAATGACCAATGAGGAGACAAGATACTTTCAAAGCTGGAGTGGGGGGAGAAACAAAGGTTCTCTCTGTCTGTGTGATGCTTTTGTCGGGAACAGAAAGGAATGGAGTCTTAGAACTTAGTAAGTAATCTAGCTAGATATGCGTTAGATCCTGTTTTGTTGAAATGGCTGAGAAAATAAGCTGTGCTGAATGGAATGTATATTCCTGTTTTTGTGTCTTTTTGTAACTTAAGGTTTTGCCTAGAGGGATTCTCTATGTTTTGAATCTGATTACCCTGTAAGGTATTTACCATCCTGATTTTACAGAGGTGATTCTTTTACTTTTTCTTTCATTAAAATTCTTCTTTTAAGAATCTGATTGCTTTTTTCATTGTTCTTAAGATCCAAGGGTTTGGGTCTGTGTTCACCGATGCAAATTGGTGAGGATTTTTATCAACCTTCCCCAGGAAAGGGAGTGTAGGCTTTGGGGAGGATTTTGGGGGGGAAGATGATTCCAAGCAGTCTCTTTCCCAGTTATATATTTGTTAGACGCTTGATGGTGGCAGCAAATAAAGTCCAAGGGCAAAAGGTAAAATAGTTGGTATCTTGGGGAAGTTTTAACCTAAGCTGGTAAAAATAAGCTTAGGGAGTTTTCATGCAGGTCCCCACATCTGTACCCTAGAGTTCAGAGTGGAGAAGGAACCTTGACAGCCTTGAACTCCAAAGTTGAACGCAATTCTAGATAATCTCTTCAGTGCTGTTTGACATTGGTGTGATGGCTCAAGTATGCTTTTTTCCATATTGGAATGCTGCAACATGAAGACACAATATAATGTGGTGGCAAAAATTGAGACAATTTCAGCTTCTAGAAATAAGTCTAAAGAAATCAGTATTAATTACATTACTCCACTGTGTGCTAATATATTTGCCTTTGGCTCAAGGAATACCTTTAAATACTTGAATTGCTTCAGATCATTAGGTGGTAAATTTGGGCAACGTTTCAGATGGTTTTGCCTTCTTGTGGTCTGTGTATTTGCAATAGCATTTCATTTCCTTCGCATGAAAGAATTGTTTCTTGACAAACTTTTCAAACAATTTTTAAATGTGATTTGAAGTTCCTAAAGTCTTGCTTGAGCTCTGCTGTTGATATCTCAAAGGAGTAAAACATACGTAGCAACTCCTCCAAAAAGATTCTCTCAAAAGAACGTATTAAAGATGAAATATAAGGATTTTTAGATCAAAAGGATAATGATTCTTTAAAATCTTTACTATGTGATAAATTATTCTGAAGGTATTATAAAAATGTACAAACTTGCACAAGGGAATAGCGGAAAAAGTTGGTAGTGACTTTGAAATTATTATAAACACAGAGCTAAAGACATACTGTACTTTCATAAGTTTATTTGTTTTAACCAATAAACTAGAAGTCTATAAATATGCACTTTAGACCTTTTCTGCTTGTCAGTCTGAGAAAAATATAGGGATAAGATAACATTTTGGGAGTCTTTATATAGCTTAAAATATTTTGTGTTTTATCAGGAGATTGACATAGATGACACTGATATGACAAAAGAAATCAGGAGTAAGAACTGAGATCAGAGGATAATAATACTGTAGTGACTTTCTTCAGAGGACAAATATCGTCCTTTTAGTGTCACTTAAATTTTGATACATGTATAAATGAGGCTCCAAGCATTTTGGTTAAATTATAAAATCAAGATTTCTCTAAAAATTAAGCTAACCTAGTAACATATGTCATTATGGTCATAAGTGGTGCATTTCTAACAATAGTTTTAACTAAAACTCTCCCAGTTCAATAATTGTGACCAACTTCAGCCATTTGATATAAGCACACAACTCCCACTGAGTTCTGTGACAATCAGGCACTCACAACCAAGGCCCATAATGTCCAATTTTATGATAATTTCTACCTCTCATTTTTATCTGAGCAATATCTTTAACTCACCATGCTTAAAATGTATTTCTGGATGCAATATATTATTTATATTGCTCAATTATTTATTTTTGCATCTTTTCTCCATTTTGGTGTATGTATTTACATTTACTTTAATGATGATTAGACATTTTGCAAGATGTTGTGTGTGAAACTATTTATTTTCAGGCATTATTTCTTTAAGCATATTTATTATATTGAACTATAGAGCTGCAGGTCTTTCTACTCACAGGTACAATTGTGACCACATGAGAGAATCAGGAAAATAATAAATGTCGTAGTAAAATGTTTCCTTCACTTATATATGTTACCCAAGTGTCTTTTAAAGAAGTTGTGTACACAGTGCAGCACAATATTGAGTTTTAATTCTCTACTCCCCTACCACACACACACACAGATTACGGATGAATGTTCTTACTCCACCTGTTTGTAGTTGTTCCTTAATGAAAGCATAATTTAGTTAGTTGATTGTCCAAATGATGCTTGTTTACCCACTACGCTTTCATTATAATAATAAACAGCTCTGTGGAAATTGCATTGCTGTCCATTTTGGCATGAGTCTAAATTTGCATATAGTCAAATAGTACACCTAGGTTCAAAATAGAGTTAGCTAATTCTGTGAATGAGAATGTGATTTACAGTTAACAGGATTGTTGCACGCGAGGAGGGGCATAGTACAATTGGGGACCACTACTGCCATAGTTAGGCTATAGGATGTGATGGACCAATGATCTGATCCAGTGTGGCAAATCTTATAGAACTAGGAACCTGGAAGTGTGTGACCTTCTCAGCTTGTACTCTTTTCCTATGGCCATCTGGGTATCTCTGATTTTCTAAGAAGGAAAGAGGCTTGCATACCAAAATACATTGTTATAATTTGTTTGATTACTGACTTGCTGTTGACATTTGAGAGGAATTCACATCTGTTCTATGTATGACATTAATCCCTCACCCATCCCACAAAGCCCAAGTGGACTCCATCAATACCCTGAACTGTGAGCTTCATGTGGTTTGTTCAACAAGATTTCTTTTTCTTGGCAAACTTTTTGTAATAAATATTCTAATGAAAAGATACAAAGACACACATGCCTACAACCCAGTTGAAAGAACACAATGCAAATACAGTGAAACCTGTCTTAACAGATCAACCACAGCAGAAATAAACAGCAGGAAAGAAGAGAATTGAATTGTAACCTGAATACGAGCTTTGTGAGGAAGGCTTATAAAACAGATATTTTGTAATAAAGTTGAAGTCTATATCATAGTGAGTTCTACTTTTTCAAGGTATGTTTTCCTTCGGTAATTATGAAGAGAGTTGTTAGCACCACTGGACTGCACCAACTTTGACCATGTAAACTCTGTGTACAGCAGCCACAATAAATCATGATAAAGTTTTGCAAATCAAGCAAATAACTATTCAAAATTTGTAATTGTGTTCAGTTTTTGAAACAATTGACCTGGGGTTAAAAAACAAAAACCTTGACTCCCCAGATGTATAAAAGTTTAATTTAACACATGTAATCCTAACTTACTTATTTATTTAAAGGGTGCTACTGAGAAACTTGTAGTAATGAGTAAAAGTGTCAAGGTAATCTATCCACAACAATTGCCACAATCCCTGGGCAGCCATGTATAAGTAATGTGTTGCAGTCATTAAAAAGTATTCCAAATAGTGATAGTCAATGTAGTATCTACACCTGAATGTGCAGTCCTAACTTGCGTGTGTAGTTCTACTGAAGCCAATGTGTCTACTTGCATGAGCAGCTACTCACCAACATGAGGAATGATTGCACAACTGGGCTTTTTATGAATACATTCTTTCTTATACTATTGTGCTCTGGAAACACTTGATTTCAGTTAGTTTCTGAAATTCCATGGATTAAAATGACAAATGTCATTTTTCTACATGATACTTTTTAGTATGACATCATTCAAAAGTGCAGTTCAGTAAGTGACTTGTGATAATACTATACTAAGGTCTTTAGGAAAGATTGATTCAATTAAGTAGGTTCATTTCAGTTGCTATTACTTTAAGTGATGCCATAATGTACTTGAGAAGCAGTCCTTAGTTAATAATGGCAAGATCACTGAGTACATTGACGATGTGCTCAAGTACTCGTTCATATTGCAGATCAGGTATCCGGAAATAAAGGGTATCAACTAATCCATGGGTAGTGTATTTGTCTAAAAATAAATTTCAATGTCATCCACACATTTCTGTTTGGTAATATCAGGTGATGTAACCTGATATGATGCCCTGTAGTCACTAGGAGTCAAATTATTTCCCCCAGTAAATTCGATCTTTGGCCTAGAGCCATATAAGACTTGGAGGATGTAATCTGGTTTGTCTGTCTCTTCATCCATCCGGTGTGTTTTGCCATAATCCCAGACTGTACGGTCTCTAGTGAATAACTTTGTTCTGCTCCTGTGTATGGTGTCTAGCACAATGAAGCCATGAACCCCTAATTGAAGCCTCTAGTTGCTTCTGCAATATAAATAACCAACAGTGTTCTCCACCTGAACAGGGTATGGAAAAACTGCATAGCCACTTTGTGGCTGCTATTTCTGCCTTTGTCCTATAACATTGATAACTAGCATTGTGCAGGGGCCTGGGCAAATGGATCTATGTAATTCATTTATCCATTGATTACTCAGTGATCTTCTCCAGTCCTCCACACTTCCTTGGAGAGAGCTACCCAGTGCCACAGCAAACAGTGGCGTGGAATCCACCAGTACAGTTTCTACTAGAGCGCAGTCTGAATATATTGTGTATTTTATACTTGTGCTTAGAAGGGATGAGTTACTATTTTTGCTACTACTGTTGAGATGACACAATCGTTGCCACATTTTTGCGAGTGGGTATTTGTAACCTACCTGTCATTTAGGATTTACAAACAAGAAAGCAGAAGTGATGCTTTGATGTTGTTTGCATTGTACAGGGAATAAGAGGAAAAGTGAAAATTTCACAGGGAAATTACTACACAGGAAAAATGACTGGGTTCCTGAGGATTTAAAGTGAAATATCGAATTTACAAGCATTTTACATAGTGACAGGATGACAATACCAGAAACCATAACTGTGATCTGTTCAATACAGCATCTTTATATGTGATTTCCACCCCCCTCACACACTTCTGTCCACTCCTCTCCCCTTTCCCCCAGGAATTTGAAAGAACACTTTCCAGACTGACTTTATTCTACAATTTGTGTGAGAGAAACTGAAATTTATCTACTTGCAATGCATATGCCTCTCACCTCAATCTATTTAAAACTTAACTAAATATATAAAAACTGCCATTTGAGTAGGATGGTGTCACCTGGACTGTTTAGGGAAGATGCAAAAATTAATTGTCCCTAGTTTTATAAGTGGTACTGTTCTTCCAGGCCACAGCATATGGTATCTGTGAGTGTATGTGGACGATTCTTCAACATATTAATAAACAGCTCCAAGACAGGACGTCAGATCTGGTAAATCAATGTATTAGAAATATATTAGACCTAATCCTGATTAGGAAAATAGCAATCAAAGTCTTCAACTCCCTTTTCATTTGTGGAGACAGATGGCATATCTGTTCAACGGCAAATATCCAAAAAAAAAAAAAAGTATCTTTCAAAATGTGGCAATCAGAATAATCTTGGAAAGGAGACCTAATAAGCCATATGTTCAGTGAATTTACTCATTTTGTTCTGAGGTATAGACATAAAATTCACCCTTCTGCTCTTTTGCAATTGAACAATTCCCTTATTACCTGGTAAACAATTAAAACATTTAACAAAGCTCTGGATATGTCATATAGTATCCAAATACAGTGACCAGATTTTACGTAGTTAAAATGTAAATGTATTTAGGTTAACAGTCTGTAGTTTACATAGTTTCTCTCTGTGGAGTTCATGCGTTTGAAGATCAGATCTACTGGCAGCTTCCTTGATATACATAAAACAGATCTAAAATTATTTTAAATAGAAACTCTCTGAGGAATGTATCTTCTTTTTCATTCTGTTGTACTGACATTGCAGATGTGCCAAACTGTTTGGCAGTATTATAAATGCATTAGTGAAACACTAACATATTCTCCAACAAATATAGGGAGTTCAGGAGGTTTTCTATACCCATCTTGCACCTACTCATTTTATTTAATTCATGTAATTGGCATGCTGTTCTGCTTTTACAGCTTGTTAAAATGAGATGAGAAAATGGTTGGAGCTAATAGCTGATGGAAAAATCCTTCCCAGCGTAGGAAGGCAGGACAGCTATTGCATTGCTTGCTTAAAGCATAAAACTTTCCCAGTGAACAGCTGTGATTAAAAGTGTGCGTGTGCGCATGTGTAATTCATTTGTATATATAGGAAAGCAGGCCTATTGTATATGGATTTATAGAAATGCCCATGGTTTAAAAACAATTCTAGATCCAGAAACAGCAAACTTTTCCTAATGTTTTCATAATACAGAATTCCACACAAGTAGAGCCTTTATTCTGCTAATACAAATGTTTACCTTGCTAGTTGGGCTGCAAGACTGAGTCCAAATGAGTAGAAGGAAAGAAAGATCCTTCAATGGCTGGGGCGGTGCTACAGGTGCTGCTCTAGGTTCCTCTTCCCACTCCCTGCAGCACGTGTTCCTTCTCTTGGTGGGTGGGTAGATTATCCTGCTTGATGTGCCTACTCTCAGTGCCATTGGACTGTGGAGCCAGGAGGGACTGGGTGATTGGTTTATGCCTGCTAGGGCAGGTGGAGAGTAGCTTCTGCTTTCTCTTATTCCTGGGAAATAGCCATTTTGAGCTCTTTTGCTTATTGCCAGTCTGGCTCTGTTCCTGCCTCACCCTTTCCCATCCCTAATGTCTAATGAGATAGATCTCTTATGATGCCAGGGGGTAGGCTGATCCCAAAGCTGTGTTTGGAGTCTGAAAGGAATTTTTTTCTCATGTTCTGTCTGGAATCTGGGAGGTCCAGTTTTGGGTGGTTTAAAATGCATTATTGTAACTTTGATAGGTTTAAAAGGGTCTGATGTGTGGTTCCTGTAACCTAATGGACTGTTTGGGCATGGGCCCAGAGAGTGACATAGCACAGTGGGGGAATATTTCCCCACGTCTCTCACAGCATGTGATTCCCTACTCCTGGAACGGTGGAGGGGAGCAGGTTGGGGGGACTTTGGCTTCAAACTCAGGCCTCTGGGCACAGATGAGGGTATAGATGGAGCATTGCCCCCATATTTGCCTTCAGGTTTGTTGAACTTGGGGCCATGGATGAAATCCACACTGGAACAGCCCTCCTGGGTAGTTTGGGGGGAATGGTCCCCGTTGGTAAAGAGTTTTAATAAAGTTGCATCTTCTGGATTTAATGATACCATGGTGAACATAGAAACAGTGATACATGTCGGCATCAAATAACTATTTAGTTGGGCTTTATTCTTTGTTAAAGTAGGAGAAACTTTCCCGTTTAAAAATTGTTATAGTCCATGTGATGCTATTGTTGTAGGGTTTAGTTAAGAATTAGCTTAGTCCATGAGAACTTCTTGAGAAATATACTTTAAATTCCTTTTTTAAAGTCCTTTTTAAATTTTCAGATAATAAAACGGATCCCTACTTCACTTGTATATATTTGTGCAAATGGAGGGACAACATTTTAGAGGTATAATTGCTATGTAACATACTTTGCTATTCCCTTCCCTTTTTCATTTCCCTTTAATTCTAGATATATCCTACTTCCCATTGTCAAAGTGTAATGAGACTAAAGCTAACAGTGCTCAGTTAACTATAAAACATATATGTGAACATAAGAGTATTTCCTTCACATATCTTTGCTTAAATATTGCCAACACTTCTGTTTCAGCCAGGGAGTCGTATGGAGATCCTTTCTTGGGTAAGAGGGGGGATGAGAAAGAAATCACATTCTCTTTTGTACCATTATTACCCACTTTAAATGTATTAAAACCATCAATTATAGTTTGTGCACAATTAATTCTTTTTAGCTGTGATTTAAAGTATCCTAGGTTTTCCTGTCATTGCTATTGAGCGTGCATCACACTTGATAGCTCTTATTTGTTGTGAAAGGAAAAAGTAGCTCATATATAACCCTCTTTGAATGGATTTGTCTTGTGTAGCAGGTGAATCCTGCTTCCAATGGCACCTTATGCTTTTCATCCCCCATATCAGGTGATGTATAAATGCCAGTGATAGTCTATTTGAGGAACTTCAGAAAATGAAACCCAATACAATTGTTTTAGGTTTCAACTTAATTTGAAAATGTATAAGATCAGATATAGTTTAGTGGGAATTTCATAATTGCCAATACACCCACCTATTCCCCTGGACCTCCCAACCACATAGAAGGATTTCAATGACAATAAAATCAGTAATTGTATTGAGAGATTGTATGAGGAGAGAGATATGGTGTATCCTATCATATTAGGAGATGCATACTGTATGCCTAGCATAGAGAACTTAAATTCCTTCCTTACTTTAATAAGGCAATTTGAATATGTCACCAAATTTCTGTTTTGATACCTTCTAATACATTCAAATTAGCACTGTGCAAACCTTTTTCACGCAAATGAAGACACACTAGTGAAAATGTCAGTCCAAAATTCTAAACCAAGTTGGTACAAACTGTGAGTGAGCCCTGCCAAACCAAAGCCTCACTGATCTGTGTTCAACTAAGTCTTGCAAAACCATAGGGATATATTTAAGTCCTAATTTAAGTGATTTTTGCCAGTACATAAGCTTCCTTTTTATTTTATGTTTTGGCAAACTAGGTGTCCCTGATTTTCTTGCATAACCTTGAAATAACACCTTTTGGGATTATACTTTCTAAACAAAGAGTTCGGTCATGGTGTGTTTTATTTTTTTTTAAGTCTATTGGGCATAAAAATGGAACATGTGATGGGGGTGTAGGTGTAACATCAGATCTTCAAAACATAAGGATAAATGACCTAGTTGATAGTGAGCTACATGCAAGTATGTGGGGTCCTGAATCTGGCCTGTGGCCTCTATATTTATGTGCCTGTAGCTTTGTGCGCAAAATCAATTGCATGAAACGTTTTGTAGACATTGTTTGTGCATGTCACGCAATTCAAAGAATTTACTTCTGCAAATCCCTTTTTTGGGGTGTTTATTTTATCATTTCTGCATTGCAGATAAGTTGCACATGAACAACTATAGACCATGATGTGAAAGTATGCTCTCCTGCTTATTAGTGTTTTAAAATCATCTAATTTCTTCTCGTGCTCCTATCATATCTTAATCTATGAACACCTGCAGCTTTTCAACTTCATAAATTCTCTGACTGGTTATTGTGAAAGACTCCTGGTGTACCTCATTTGCACTCAAACTTGTATTGGTTTTGCCAATGGGTAACCTTCATTGCTTAGTTCAATCATATTTATAGGCATGCTGGTCTAATCCAACTACAATATTGTCTTTCCGACATCCTCTGGCAAAAAATACTGCTACATCACCTTGCCCTCTTAAGGTACAATAATACCCAATAATATTTTCTAGGACTAGAAAAGGTGCCTATTCCAGACACTGTAAAAAATGAGCTGGATCACTATACACATCCACCAAATGGTCTTATTAAATGGCTTCTTGCATCTTCCTCCAAAGCATCTCTTACTGGCCACTATTGAAGTTCTTCCTCCCACGCTGAGCCATTTGTGACCTACCAACCTAACAGTCACCTCTTCCCCCATTTATTCCTTCCCACTGTCTCCAAAATATGTTGTAAATGACCCATGGCTCTGTTTTCAAGTGCCTTAGTGATGTAATTCTGGCCAACTCAGTTCCTGACTTGACTGGGTTACTGGCAGGAGTAAAAGAGGACAAGTCTGACTCTTGGGTGGAATGAGGCATAGAAATAAACTTGGTGGTACTTTTTTTTTTCTGTAGCAGTATATTTTCTCTTTAATCTTTATTTCTATAAAATAACTTCTGCTCTTCTCCACAGTGTACTTTGCTGCATCTAAGTCAGTGGTTCTCAAACGTTTTTTTCCGTGGACCACTTGAAAATTGCTGAGGGTCTCGGCGGACCACTTAATGATCTTTTCAAATGTTGTTTGTACCGTTAGCTAACTACTATAAAGTGCTTTGGATAAAAGTGCTATATATAAAAAAAACCTTAATAATAATTAACATTATTTTTGTTCTACAAATAAAAGCACACAACGCATATTTTAATATCAGTAGTCTTACTTTTCTAATGCGATGGATGTGCCCTCTCTCCCCCGCTGTGGCAGCCCCCAAGCTGGGGCTGGGAAGGGTGGGGGGGTCTCTCCCTCTCTTCCCCACCACAGCAGCCACAGAGTTGAAGCTGGGAAGGAGGGTCATCTCTCCCTGTCAGCCCTGGAGCTGAGGAAAGTCACCTCTTTCTCTGGCCACCGCAGCCTTGCACGTCCCAAATTCCCTCCACCCTCTCTTCTCACCACACTGCCCCTTCCCACCTACCCGTTATTCCCCCCAAGGCCACCACCTCACCTTACATGTGCGTCTTCTCCAGGGTCCATACACCTAATTAATGGAGCCACGCCTGAGCGGCTCAACTAATTAGGTGGGTGGCCCTTCATTTTCTTGTGTGCGGTCGCCCAGGCACGCATCTTAGAGGGAACTGTCCGCGGACCACCTGAATGGAGCTCAGTTTGAGAACCTCTGCTCTAGGTGATGCATGATCATTCTCTTGGTAGTCCACGTCATGGTTTGCTTTGGGGTGAGGTGCCATATTTGACTCAATAACATTTTTTTTTGTCTCCAGAGTAGGAAGTGTATCCTACTATCTGTCTGTAATGCCCTTAAAGTATTGCTGGTGCCAGAAACCAGTTAGTGCATCTATATGAATAGTAGCTGGAAAATAGAGGAAGAAATACCCTATTTATTTTAGGTTTCAGAGTAGCAGCCGGGTTGGTCTGTATTCGCAAAAAGAAAAGGAGTACTTGTGGCACCTTAGAGACTAACAAATTTATATGAGCATAAGCTTTCGTGAGCTACAGCTCAAATAAATTTGTTAGTCTTTAAGGTGCCACAAGTACTCCTTTTCTTTTTGCCTATTTATTCTGGTTGTCTTTGAGTCCTATTTCCACCCCGAAATCCAAGTGAACTTTATTCTGGAAGAGGTATGGAAGATATAGCTTAAAATTTTCAAAAGCACCTAAGTCACATTTGAAAATGGGTCTGAGGAGCGTACGTCTCATTGAAAATTGAGGGCCTAAGTCATTTAAACATTCCTGAAAAATTTACCCTTGATTTATTCAGCGATGAATGAAAATAGTTCAGGCCTCTTCCCATACAATCAGTGGATTCAGTATGTGAAGAGCTATTTTTGTAAAGGTGTTCCTAATTGTTTTTATCTCAGATTTGTTTTCAGAGTATTGCCAATTTAATCTCTGCTGTTTGAATCATTGTCATATATAATATGCCATCTGAGTCCTTCACCAATTGTAAGCAGTTAAGAAGTATCTTTATTACACTATTAATTTTTAAACAATGGCAAAATAGTCAGTTTGTGATCCTGCATACCATCATTCTGCCATCTCCTAGATAGCCTTTTCCATCTTTAACCAGTATCAGACACTTGAGTACTAAGAGGTTTGCAAGCTGTCTGAGGCAAAGTAAGCTAAACATACAGAGATCTACTAAGGATCATTGTGCCATCCAGAGTGACCGCAGTTGATGACCTCACAGTAGGCATTGTGTAGTGAAGTTCACAGATCTGCCTCAATACTGTTAATCCACAAATCTCTGAGGAGGGCCCCTGTGGGTGGCACCAGGTAGGGTCAGGTTGTGTACTCTTTTGTGCGTCAATGGAGAGTTTAAGAGCATGGTGTGATGGGTTGGCTTTTTCCATCATAGGGACATGACTGAAGAGCATGCAACACCGCTTTTGAATATAATCAGAGGATTGAAAGAAAGCCAGATCTTTGCAAGATTGACATTGTGAAAAATGTCAAACGTGGTATGCTCAGGATTTGGTGCTAACAGCGCATATGGAGTGCCTCTAGCCTCTTCCAGTCTGCCTGTAAGAGGGTCCAGGTTTCTGACCCGTACAGCAATACAGTACACAGGTTTGATAGATCCCTGAGGGAAAGGGAAATATTAAAGGATTTTTTGTGTGTGACCATAATGTTCCCCATTATGCCTGCTGAATCCAAGCATTTCATGATAAATTCCCTTGGCTTTTGGCCAGCCTAGAACCTCCAGAAACATTCTGGTAGGTCTGTCAGTTTAGTTACAACCTAGGATATTTCTCACCCTCTTGGGAAGATGAGCACACAACCAGATAATATGTCACTGAAATAAATAAAGCAAGGCTATGAGCCATGATGAAATATGCCAAAGAAAGAAACTATAAAGAAAAAAATCCACTGTGGAGGATGGTTGTTTGGTATTCTTTCTAACAAGTTGCCACTTCTATACAATGGGAAAATGGTGTCTGAGATGTCAAAGGAAATTCTTCTTTAATAAAGTGAGCAAAAATCATCACATTGCTGTGTTTATTAATGTTTGCTTTTCCGAAGCATTAAATTAAAGATGGTATTTGGAAGAAAAACGAAAGCTACTGGATATTTTTTTTAATTAAAGTCATCTGTGTAAATAGTTTTCTAGTGCTTTTTACTACTCTCTATCTGTGCACTTTTAGGGTTTATTTAAGTATCTTGAAAGAGTAAACAAAATGTGGAATAAGGTTATCTAATTACGAGACTATTCCCAGCAAAAGGCTCAGTCTTGCAGTCTAAATATCAACATAAATCTTGTAGGCAAAAATATCTACAATTTAGCATGTGATTTCTGGGACATCGGGTAAGGCCTGCTTCACATGTTAAAAGGACCAATCAAGTGCAATATGCACATTGTAATGTAAAATCTGCCATTTGAATTACATCAAACCCTTATGTTCTGAAAATCAGCTTGCCTTGGAAAATGCTCAGTTGAACTTTCTGCAGTGTGTTTTTGTTACTGCTATACCACCTGGAATTTATCTGAATATACTGTAGTTTTCACTTCTGGAGTGTCAAATAAATCATCATATTTACCCACCTCCAAACTGGACAGTACAAATAAGGCTAGAACCTCATGCCTTATGTATGGAACTGGCATGACTTACTGCAATTCTGAGTATAATATCATAAAACATTCAGGATGTGGTTAATACATAACCATCAAAATAACAGAGTGCAATTCTAAATTTATGAGGCTGAACTTAACACTGAATCTCAAATAAGAATCACATTGATTTCTGTAGCGGATGACTTAAAAACACATTAGGTGGCATAACTGCAAGACACTACATTGATTTAAGCATAAATGCATGGCACTCATTACTTCACCACCTAATGTTTCGCAATAATGACCAAAGCTATTGTATATTGATGAAAGGAAAATTATTTGTTTTGTTATATTATAGTGCTGAAGGAGATGCCTTGCTTTTGTAAGTAAGTATGTATGATTTTGAATTACGTTTTCTAGCTACTGACATTGGACACCTTAAGAGGAGTTTACTGTGATTTCTTAAGATAACCATCTAATACATTTTTAGGAAGATGTATTTAGTCCACCCAAGTAACATGCCCCAGTTCAAGAACCCTATTCAGGGTACCCCTTAAGTTGTATTTAATCCATTGAAGTTCGATGGCACGTGCTAAATGATAGGACAGGTATATAAATCTATCTATATTATGGTTGGATAGTGATATACTGCAAAATTTCATCTTTGGCAGAAAGCTCTATGAAGGGGCTTGGGTCAGCTTTTATGGACAGGATTTTGTCCCAGTGCACAATAATGAGATTTGGATTCTTGCCCCTTTTTTGCTGCTGCTCCTGCAGCAGTGCAAATGGGACGTAAAGCAGTCTGGGTTGGTTTGCTTTAACTTTCAGGTTGGTTCAGCCCTTAGTACCCCCCAGGATCCATGGCAGCAGTAAAGGTAGCTTAGGTCTTGTCTGCCTCTCAGCACAGCAGAGGTTCCAGTCCTAATCACATATGGTTAATAGGGCTGAAAGCAAATCTAATTGTGAATGCAGTCTAAGCTCTTAAAAACTAGAGGTATCAATTTTTACTCCTAAGATGTTCAAATACAACAGGCTGTGTGTTCAACTGAAGTAGTATATGGTTACTTTGTACGCAATAATTACATCTAAAATATAGATAGTATAGGCCTGATCTGAGAGCTGATGACCGCTTCTTGGGCAGTGCTGAATGCCTTTCCTCCTATTAACTTCACCTATCTCTTCATTAGCTCAGCATCTTTCAGGATAAGACCCTTTGACCTTGTTGCTGTGTTCATTAAGGTCAGTGGGAGCAGGATTGGCCCTGTATTTCCCTGGTGTAAAGTTTCGCTATGTTCTACTTCAATAATCAATGTTTTTTGAGGGGGTGGGGAGAGAATGTTGTGATCCTTTCACTTTCATTTTGCATTAATTTTCGATTTACTTATTTTTTCAGATTTTTGATCGTATTAAGTTAATGCATTAGTCTTTGTGACATGCAAAATGGACTGAGATGTTAGGGAATAATGTTTTCTAATTATCATTGACATTTGCAGAGAAGATTAAAATTTAATAAAATTAATTGTCCATATTTGAATGGCTCACTTTGCAGTTAATCATACATCTTTAGTTTCCACTATAGATCTTTTTTTCTTTTCCTGCAGTGTTCTTTCCTTGAACTGCAACTACAATAATCAAGATAACTGACTAAATATTTATAAATATCTTTAAATTAGCATAATGTAAATAGAATGACGTTTAGTGTAAACATTCATTATTTTATTTTAAAATTGTTGGTTGGAGGTCTATCTTAAACTTTTACTTTTTTTAAAGGTAAAATTCCCAATTTACCAGGAAAATATAACTTTTGGAGGTTACATTTAATGGCAAGTAGAGAATACATTGCTTTCACTGCTGTGCATCTCTAGTAATATAATTTTAAGTGCTAGGGCCCCTTGCATCCATTTCTGAATCTATTATTAGTTGATTAAATTAACTGGCTGGATCAGTACAGTGAGAAGAGACGCAGTAATGATATTACAGAATTAGTATGCTATGATGAATTGTCAAGAAAAGTAACTGTGACAGCCCTGTGGCCATATGCACTTAGCCATGCAATTTATAGTCATTTGAAAAGCCAAGGACTTTTCAGTTTTGGTTAGGAAATTTGTACTTGCTTTTGACAGAAGTTGAGGGATATGTGTGTACTGAACAAGAGAGGGTTTACAGTGCCAGTATGAAAAGAAATCAAAAGCTTCTCTTCAACTGTTAGCACTTGGGTGATTTGCAGTGAACAAGCCATAGAGAAGGATGCCTTTTATTGTAGCTGTGCCCTTTTATTGTAGCTGTGCCAATTCCTTTAAATAGATTTATATGATAGTGCAGTTCCTTTACAGTTGCAGAAGATAATGTTACTTTGGGTAAGATAAAAGTAAATGCAATCTTGTATCACAATTTTCCTGGTAATGGAGGACTGTAAATCCTGGTGCAGTCTATGCAATGCTTTTTTAGCAGGACTGCAAATACGGCTGGCTTTTTTTGTTGTTGTTGCTTTTGGTACCTCTGAGCTTCTTAATTACTACTATTTTTAAGCTACTTCAAATGTATTACTTTTCCTTCATGCAAATATTGGTAAGTAAAATAAACTGATTATCAAATGGCTTCAAAAAGCTTGTGATTATGTAAAAATTGACTCAGGGCCACCTAAGTAGTTAGTACACACTTTTCACCTTGGCCTGTTAATTTGCTGAACAATTTGGAAACTATATTTAAGACCTTGCTATTACAATACTTACTATGTTGTGGGGAGGCTTCGTGTGGTGGTTTCTGAGCATTTAAGCCAATACTTTCTCCAGGCATGTTTTCAAAGCAGTAATAATCAGAACTTGAATACAAAAATAGTCAGACTATACCAAAGGATACCAGGTCATATATTTCATTCTCTTTCAGAAAGCCTATTATATCGTATCTCTCTATTAACAGTAGCCTAAATCTGTTATACACAGGGCTAAGATTCCACATGGGACTTCTAAGAATGGAATTAGGTTTCTAGTATTAATTTTGTTTAAATTCATTAAAACTCTGGAGAATGTAGTCAAATTATGGTTTTCTCTGTAACTGTATTGGAGAATGTGTTTTTTAATATATTGTATGACCACTCATCATAATAATTTTGAACTCACTGGTACAAAATAATACATGGCTCTTGCCCTAAGAGTTTACAAATTAATATGTGCTATGTGGTTTTCTGGGGGTATAAACCCCCTGTTCACAGATTCCAATACCATATCCTAACTCCTACACACCAGACCATCTTGGATCCACTGTTTGCCCTGGTGTTTGCCCCAAAAGAGATTATAGTTACGAAAATATTCTGTTGAGTGGATAATCCTTTATTTACTTGTTTGTCATTAATTTTAACATACATTTATGCAGTAGGACCAAATCCTGGTCCCTCTGAATCCATGGGCAAACTCTCAAGGACTTAAATGGTGCGAGGGTCTATATTTAAGGATTGTGAGTTTAATTAATTTTCTTGTAGGCAGATGTAAACAGTTTTGTTCAACTTGGTCCTTAAAAATTTGTAGTGTTGCACCTCCATGATAGTCTGTCATCAGAGGGGCTGTCAGTGAGTGGTTTCCTCTTGGGAGCCGCCTTGGGCCTCAGGGTAGCCCTCCTAGTGTCCCCTCACCTGAGTTTATCCTCTTGGTTCCTCAGTAAATGAAACAAAGCCCAGTAGCAGTGCCCCTTAGTCTGTTTATTAACTTAAAGTTGAGAAATAATCGTGTTCCTCCCACACCCAGTCCTAAGCTGGACATAACCCCCCACAAACTCCCCTGATCTTGGGATCTTTCCTGCGCAAGCCTTTCTCACTCTGTTGTGTCTCTACAGCCTCCTGAGTCTGGTAATCTCTTCCCCGGCACCAAGCTTCCTCCTGCCCTTTATAGGGTTGCAGTGTGATTTGCGTCTGGCCCAGCTGCCCCTCATCATGACAGAGGGGCAACCAGGCCAGACTTGTGTGAGTGGCTCTGTGACATAGCACACTGGGTTGCAATGTCCAGAACAGGGAGCCAGGCCCACTGACTGGTGTGTGTGGGCTCACTCTGCAGGCCCTACTTACACCAGAAGGCTGCTGCAGGGGATGATCAGCCCCCATTAGCTCTTCCACTGGGTCTAACTTTGTCAAGTCCCTAGTTTCATGTCCGTCCACCTCAATACCAGGATTTAGGTCAGGAGTTTTCTCTGTATGTCTGTTTGGTGACAGACCATCCTGATAGAATCATTCAGCCATTAAAATTGTCAAACAATGATCATCTGCCATATCCAGCAGAAAACAAACAAATTGTGTATGTGTATGGTTTGGTTATTTTTTTCCATATTTCAGCCTTTGCTTTATTTTTTTGAAGTAAAAGATATTTTTTAATAAACCACCTTGCCCATTTATCTCTTTCGAACATGAAGGGTAAGATTTTCAGCCTAGTCTTTGCACCAAAAAATGGCTGCTGGAACTTCTTGAATTACACACACTGATAAAGAGGTGCACAGAACTGTACTTGCAGTTAGTTGTGACCATGAATTATGAGTACTTTAAAAACAAATTGGATCCACACCATACTCGACCAAAAAAAAATTAAATCAGATGTTGTAACAAATTTCCACATAGAATTTCTTGTGAAAGTGACTGGTCCTTTTGGTCATGATTGCAGTAAATCTGTTTAAATAAAAGCACCTTTGTATTACTGTATTACCTAAGGGAAGGCTTCTGCTGAGGTCACTGTGTCGAAAGCTGCCCTTGCAGAAGATGAGCAAAACTCCGATTGATTTCAGTGGAGGTTGAGTCAGTGCATGTTGCTGGGCCAAAACTTACCCTCAATGTGTAAAAATAAATAAATAATGAAGAGATATTTGAGATTCAGGTATAGTTTTTTGAGCTACACCACTTTATTTCACAGTGCCTTATAATCGGGACTTCCGTTCTGAAACGCACTACAGTTGTGTGGGTTGGTGAGGTTCAGTGTTATCCCTGATCTATGAGTAGTGCAACACTAAAGATAACTTTTTATGGTCTTGCTTATAGGTTCATATACAAAAGTACTCTGTCCCTGATTGGTGTATAGTCAGTCTTTTGAAGATTTTTGTTTGACAGTTGCTTTATAGAGACTCTAGGAGCTCACTATAAGACAATAAGTGAAACATTTTATTCCAAAGAAACTGCAATGGTAGACATTTAATAATAGTCAAGATTCATAAACAGGGGAGTATGCAAAGCTGCAGTTTTATAATTGTATGTCGTAGCCATATCAAATATGCAGTTTATCTTTTCACCTGGAGAAATATTGTTGCACTCCTTAGTCACTTCTAGGTTCATATACTAAATACCACCCAGAAGTGATAGTATATCAAAATGATCTGGAAAATGATGCACCAAACATGTTCACACCTTATTCCCTACCTGGAGTCTAAAGAACACTCTAAACTGGGCAGGGCAAAGATAGTTGGGCTGAAGAAGAATTCCCCTGTGATACCTGTGGAAATGAATGCCTTTGATGTCCATTCACTGTAGAGAAACACAGTAAGCAGCTAAATGCCTTAATGTGTTCTTGCCACTGAAAAATCTAAAAGCTTCCATGTGCATCATGAAGCTTCTGCAGTAAGGTTTTCCCCGTCAGCAAAGGAAAATGAATGCCTTTCAGCTTTAAAGTTTAAATGCCTTGCTCAGCAGGGAGTCCAGAGAGATTTGTTCAACTGAAATGAGCTTATAATAAGGCTTTCATCCAAAGATAAGCCAGGACAACATCCAGTAGCTCTATACTCTCTTACTAGAAAACATAAATAGGGTTCTCTCTGTTATGTTGTTGTTATTGTCTTTTATGTGGTATGTTGGAATTCATGCTAGTAGATGTTTCCCATCTTAAATTGCAGTAAAGCAATGTTTTAACTAGATTTTTATTTAGAAAGACTGAGAAATTGAATTGGCTGTGGTCTATTTAAGATTTGTTGTTGTTGTTTGTTTGTTTTTTTAAAAAGTGTCTAATTATCATCTACAACATTTGCAATAGCAAATAGCAAATTTTATATCCTTTAATAGTCCTGTACAGGCATGTCATACCCCTAGGAAAATCCCCCAACCAACCATCATATATTCTATTTATTTTTTTACTTAATCAAGTTGTGTTTTGAGCAGCAGTTTTTAAATTAGGTTGTTCTAGGTATAATTTATGACTAGAGACTTTGTCCATTCTGTTGTTTTGTGTGTGGTGTTTGTCACAGGGTTTTCAGTATTCTTAATGAGCTGTTAACAAGCTGTCAATTACAGCGTTCATACAAATTAGTGAGACACCGAGGGATTGATGTACCTAGAGTTAGAGTTAAAGTATGATATCTCAAAATGTTATGAACTAAATCATTCCAATTTTAATCACTGTTCTTGCAATGTATTCTTTTTGTTTATAAAGCATTTATCTTGCTTGTTTCCTTTAAATTATATTTATAGAACTTAAATATCAATTAGCCCAGGTCACACATTGTGTTTAAATACCAGGGCTCAAAAACCTAATCAATGACAATTATATATTTAGAAGGTTTACATGAGTTTCATTTGTTTTTCCTTTAAGTATTCTCCTCGTTTTTCTTTTTCTCATTTTGCATCCCTTTGTTTTCTCCCCTTCCTTTGGATTTCCTTTGCATGCCCACCTTTTCATCATCACTTTTTTTTTCTGCCTTATTTTATCACCACCTTTTCCTTTTAGGCTCTCTTTATTAACTTTTCCTTATGGGTGGCAAACCAGGTATAAATCTCAGTACACTAGCCATCAAATCTCATGTGGATGGGTTTTTTTCAGTAGTTGTCAGGAATGAAGCATAATAGCTCAGGCTTCTTCTGATCCTAGACATGGTTCAAGCCACAATCGTAGTCTCTTTCAAATTCTAATGGTTCTCCTTCAAAATATCAGCATACATTTATTTGTTGTCCCTGCCACCCCCCTTCAACCTCCTCCCCCCACCCGGGTATTAATTGTCTTGTAGTACTTGTCCAACATCATTGCATCCCCCATGCACAGTCTCGGCTATGTGGGCTCAAGCCATTTTTACCCTACCAGTCTTAGTGGAGTTTCAAGTGCCTCCCTTTTGTAATTACCACTGCATTTTTTTCCCTCCTCTTCATCTGATGATGAGAAAATGGAACACAGTAGCAATTGCTTGTGTCATAAATATAAAAGGAAGGGTAAACACCTTTAAATCCCTCCTGGCCAGAGGAAAAACCCTTCCACCTGTAAAGGGTTAAGAAGCTAAGATAACCTCGCTGGCACCTGACCAAAATGACCAATGAGGAGACAAGATACTTTCAAAGCTGGAGGGGCCGGGGCGGGGGGGGGGAAACAAAGGGTTCTCTCTGTCTGTGTGTTGATTTTGCCGGGACCAGAGCAGCAATGCAGGTCAGAACTCCTGTAAAAAGTCAGTAAGCAATCTAGTTAGATATGTGTTAGATTCTGTTTTGTTTAAATGGCTGATAAAATAAGTTGTGCTGAATGGAATGTATATTCCTGTTTTTGTGTCTTTTTGTAACTTAAGGTTTTGCCTCGAGGGATTCTCTATGTTTTGAATCTGATTACCCTGTAAGGTATTTACCATCCTGATTTTACAGAGGTGATTCTTTCACTTTTTCTTTAATTAAAATTCTTCTTTTAAGAACCTGATTGCTTTTTCATTGTTCTTAAGATCCAAGGGTTTGGGTCTGTGTTCACCTATGCAAATTGGTGAGGATTTTTATCAAGCCTTCCCCAGGAAAGGGGGTGTAGGGCTTGGGGGGATCTTGGGGGGAAAGACGTTTCCAAGCGGGCTCTTTCCCTGTTATATTCGTTAGACGCTTGGTGATGGCAGCAAAAAGGCCCAGGAACAAAAGATAAAATAGTTTGTACCTTGGGGAAGTTTTAACCTAAGCTGGTAAAAATAAGCTTAGTGTTTTTTTCATGCAGGTCCCCACATCTGTACCCTAGAGTTCAGAGTGGGGAAGGAACCTTGACAGCTTGACATTGGTGTTTAATTGTTAAAAGTGAAATGACTAATGTAGTACCATGCCTAACAGCAGACCGTGACATTCAGCTGGGTTTGTATTTAGTAAAAAAAAATATCTGGGGTGATTCTGAGAAATCATATAGCGGAAGAGCTTCTTTTTTGCATGAATGTTTTTAAACCAAACAAACAAAAAAAAAGCAACAGCTCCAGAAGTTGTCTAACTTCTTGAACTTAGGCTGAGATGAGTTTTAAAAGAGTGGGGTTTACAACAAAAAACAAAAACCCACGTATTTAGATACTGGAGTTATTTCAGATTTACAATATGGTAACAGTGAGCAAAATTGGGTCCTAATACCGAGCACAGTTAAAGCAAAATCTAAATAAATGAAACTATGAAATATCCAATTAGTTGTGTTCATTTACAAACTAAAGTTTTATTGAACAATTTATTCTTATTTGTGTTCTTACTGCAACAGTTATCTAGGGTTTTTGCTTTGTTTTGTTTAATTTTTAAAATGGACAATTGCTCTTTCGTGTTTGTGTCCCTTATACATTATCTCTCACACAGTGCTCAAATCTGCCAGTCTTTCTTGCGCTCAGTACTACAAATCTACAAACAGTTCCATTGTCTTCAATGGTCCGCTTGCAGAATAAGGTGGTACTGCATGCTGAGTAAAAGTGGAAGAATCAGGCCTATGGTTAGCAATTTATGTTGACTCATACATATCAACAGTCAGTAACAACAGGATCATCATAATCATGCTGAGCATTACCATACTATTCCAGCACTTTCTTTGGCTCTTGAAGTTCAGAGAATCATAGAACTGGAAGGGACCTCGAGAGGTCATCTAGTCCAGTCCCCATCACTTGTGGCAGAACTGAGTATTATCTAGATCATCCCTGACAGGTGTTTGTCTAACCTGCTCTTAAAAATCTGTAATGAAGGAGATTCCACAACCTCCTACGCAATTTATTCCAGTACTTAACCACGCTGACAGTTAGGACGTTTTTCCTAATGTCCAACCTAAACCTCCCTTTGTCAACATCCTTCCTGAAATGTGGGGCCCAGAACTGGACACAATACTCCAGTTGAGGCCTAATCAGTACAGAGTAGAGCAGAAGAATTACTTATTGTGTTTTGCTTACAACGCTCCAGCTAATACATCCCAGAAGGGTGTTCGCTTTTTTTGCAACAGTGTTACACTGTTGACTCATATTTAGCTTGTGGCCCACTATGAACCCCAGATCCCTTTCCACAGTACACCTTCCTAGGCAGTCATTTCCCATTTTATACGTGTGCAACTGATTGTTCCTTCCTAAATGGAGTACTTTGCATTTGTCCTTATTGAATTTCATCCTATTTACTTCAGACCATTTATCCAGTTTGTCCAGATCATTTTGAATTTCAGTCAGATCCTCCAAAGCACTTGCAACCCCTCCCAGCTTGGTATCGTCCGCAAACTTTATAAGTGTACTCTGTATGCCATTATCTAAATCATTGATGAAGATATTCAGTAAACCACTGATAATTACTCTCTGGGAATGGTTTTCCAACCAATTTTGCACCCACCTTACAGTAGTTCCCTCTTGGTTGCATTCCCCTAGTTTGTTTATGAGACGGTCATGCGAGACAGTATTAAAAGCCTTGCTAAAGTCAATATATACCAAGTCTACCATTTCCCCCCATCCACAAGACTTGTTACCCTGTAAAGAAAGCTATCAGGTTGGTCTGATACGATTTGTTTTTGACAAATCCATGGTGACTGTTACTTATCACCTTATTATCTTCTAGATGTTTGCAAATTGATTGCTTAATTATTTGCTCCATTATCTTTCTGGGTACAGAAATTAATCTGACTGGTCTGTAATTTCCTGGGTTCTCCTTATTTCCCTTTTTACAGATGGACACTATATTAGCCCTTTTCCAGTCTTCTGGAATCTCTCCCATCTTCCATGACTTTTCAAAGATAATCACTAATGGCTCAGATATCTCCTCAGTCGGCTCCTTGAGTATTCTAGGATGTGTTTCATCAGGCCCTGGTGACCTGAAGACATTTAATTTGTCAAAGTAGTTTTTAACTTGTTCTTTCCCTATTTTAGCCTCTTCTGATCCTACCTCATTTTCAATGTCATTCACTATGTTAGATGTCCAATCACTACCAACCTTCTTGGTGAAAAGTGAAACAAAGAAGTCATTAAATACCTCTGCCATTTCCACATTTTCTGTTGTTATTCTTCTCCCCTCTTCCCCCGCCTTGAGTAATGGGCCAACCCTATCCTTGTCTTCCTCTTGCTTTTACAGTGCTTCAGACATTTTTAAGGCCCCAGTCCTGAAAATGCTCATGCACGTGCTTAACTTTTACTTCACTGGGTTATGTTTTGAAATAGATAGAATTACTCAGGTAAGGGCTGAAACTTGCTCCATTATTATCAGTGAGAGTTTTCCTGTTGACTGGAATAAGAGCAGGATTGAGCCCCAAGTAAAGTTAGGCACATACACATGTGTTTGCAGAATCAGAGCCTAACTCTCGTCCAACTCAGTGGCATCGTTTTCATGGGATGTTTGTTAAGCTTGTCATTTGATAAGAGCTGTTGGATGTTTTCAGACTTCCAGTGATGAGCAAACCTATCAGCTGTTTGCCTCACAGAGCACATGTGGCTGTAGGAGCTTGATTGCTAATGTTGTATGGGGCTGAAGAGTTTGCTTCAATTCTATTTTCCAGAATGATGTACTTATGCAATAAGCTATTTAATTGGCTAGATAATTGATTAGCTCAAAAATGATCTTCACAACAAAAAGCCCCCACCAGTCACGTAAATAGCTTGTCCTTTAGAGATCCTAGAATAAAAGACGTAAGGACAGATGTCTTCCAGTTGTAATTTTCCAGCTGGAACCCTGCAAGAAACGTGATAGCTGAGAGAACATCATACTGTCAGGATGTGTTCAAATTTACATTTTTTTAAATAGTTGTCAACAACTGGCTGCATCATCTGGCATTACTGTACATTTTTAGAGTTGTTAATTCTTCCAAGTTTGGGAATATTTAATCACATCTTTTAGTAGGGCTTTCTGTTTTTTATAACTTTCTTAGAATAAAGGTGGGGTTTTTTTTCCTCAAAGGTATATTTTTATATTTCCTTTCTTTTTAATACAAAAACCAGAAAGATCTGCTTAACCTTTAAAGGACAAATGAATTTGAAGTTACTTTATTCCCTTGTAGACAAGCCAATAAAATGAGAAAAATAGCATTATAGATTAAAACTACCAATAGTGAGGTGTGTTTACTGTTTTTATAAGAAACTAAATTTTAATTGGTTAAATGTATACTTTGTTGCTGAAGAGATCACCTTGGAGTTGCATACTTTTTTGTATATTGTGTATTACATATACTCTGTTCTACCACTTTTTTTCCCCAGTAATGTATGCTTCTATGGTAATATTATTCCATTGTGCATAAAGGTTGCATTTTTCCCCTGGTGAGCATTTAATACACTCACTTTCATCTATTTTATAACACCACATATTGCAGATAAACTCAGTCTGGAGGGTCATGTCCCGAAGCCCTAACTGAGGCAAATTTCTCATGAAAGTCAATAGTTTCATCTGGCTGAGGAAGGACTTCATGATTTGGCCTTGTTTTCCTACAAGTCCTCTTCAATCACTTTTTCGATGTGTTTGAATGTAAAAGCATACCTGAATTTGTGGACACTCCAAGAACTAGGATTGAGATGCATCAACAAGAATTCTTACATCTATAATTCTCATTCTTAAAAGAAATTAGTCTATTAGGAGCTGGGTCCTGAGCTGTCTGGACAGAAAAAAAAGTGAACAAACAGCAGCAAACTGGTGGGCACTTGTAAGGTTGCCAGTGAGGTAAAGTATCATTTGTTCTTCTTTGAGTAGATGCAGCCTTGTATTCTACTTAGGTGTATGCACATTCAAGGCACTGGAGCTGGAGGACTTTGCCTAGCAGTACCTGTGGGAGCAGTGCTCACACCTTGTGGCCCTAGCCCCTCCCCAAGCCATATAAGGGCAGCACCTCAGTTCCTTCTCACCACCCATGGCTAGAGTCAGAGTTCTGCTTGATGTTTTCACCTCATGTTTCAGTCTGGTTTCTGAGAATTTTTTCTTGTTTTTAGTAGTTAGTAGAGCTTAGATTAAGTTTGTTAGTATAGTAATAGAGTAGTTAGCTGCCCTGTGTTATGCCCTCACCAGGGTTCAAGCATCTCCAACAGCAATCCCCGTACGGTGTGTGTTGTCTCTGTGAAGGACACAATAAAAACTGTTGCTACATCTGCAAGTTGTTCACAAAGAAAACTCAGATGAGGAGAGACACTTGTGGCTGAAGCAGGAGCTTCTTGAGTAAGTCATGAGGCCTGCTTTTGCACTGAGGGCCCTTGTCTAATCAACGGTCATTTGTATATTGGACATTTGTAGGGCTGCCACTTGGTCCTCTGTGCATACTTTTACCAACCGCTGTGCTATTACTGCTACATCCAGATCAGATGCAAACCTTGGGAAGGCAATCCTGCAGTCCTTTAAATAGACTGAGCCCTACCTCCTACCAGTACTGCTTGAGTCATCTCAGTAAAATTCACAGCTGCATCTAGTTGAAGAAAAAACTGTTACCTACCTGTGATGGTTCTTCAAGATGTGATGCAGATGTGTGTTCCACAACCCACCCTCCACCCACTCTGGGTCAGAGTCTGTACTTCTGATGTTCGGAGTGAAGGAACTGAAGGTGTTGGCACAGCACCTCTCTTATATGGCCAGAGGAGGAGGTAGGGCTTGGGCCACAGGGTGTGAGTGCCCCACGATGGCTACCGGTAGGCAAAGTTCTCCAGCTCCAGTGTGCTGGGAGTGCAGGCACCTAAGAAGAATGCACGTTTGCATCACATCTTGAAGAACAACAGTTACGGGTAGGTAACCATATTCTGCTCTTTGGTTTGCTTTAAAACTCCTTGTTGCCTTAAATACTAAGTGCCATGAGTGTTTGATGAAACAAATGACTTTTAAGCAATTAACTCTGTGTGTGTGGTATTACTCTCTTTGTGCTTGAATTGTGTCCTTTGTATACCTTTTGTACTGCCTTGCTCCAGCTGAGGTTCAGTTACTATCATTCTTTGTTGTTATATGTTAGGCAGTGAGGCGTTCAATCCCCAATTGCTTTAAAACTGAATATGTGACATTACTTATATTATGTTTCATAGGGAAGAACTGGGGGGAGCTATTTCAGTGTTGAACTCCCCATCATGTGCAGAGCAGACACTGGATGCAGGGGCTGTGTCTACTTGGGATATCTCTAACCCATCCCTCAAGTAGATGCACCCGGCAGACAGAGGTGGGGATGGTGCATGGATAGCTCCTTATTTTCCTCTCACCTGGGTCTAAATCCATTGTCTTCAGTAGAGATGCTCCTGATTTTTACTAGTGTAAATAGTCCCTCAGTGCCTGGATACTCTCCCCAAACCTTACTTACCTTCACCCAACAGACCCTTGGTACATTTCTTTCTTTTAGCCATACTCTTATAGGATGCTTAATGGCAATCATTCTAATAGTTTTCTGTTAGGTATGTCTACAATGCCTAGCATACGGGGACCCAATCCATGATTGAGTAGGGTCTCAGACATGGCATCTGGTTACTCTGGTCTAAATCAGAAGTAACTCCAAATGAATGGGTTACACTGCTGTAAAAGCATGGTACGTATAATCAAAATCAGGCCCTCAGAATGTCTCACAAGTAGTAGTAAGTATCAAGAATCTAATTTTCATGGCAAAAAAACAAATGATACAAAAATAATTTGCTAATTTCTCCCTGTCATTTTACAAAATAGCACTTAACCTGTTTTTAGAAAACATATAAAGTTAACTTGACTACATAGTGCATGTGCATTGTATACTTCGCAGTCATGGAGTAAATCATCTGTGCTAAGCATACTCATTAGTGTTCAATTTACTTCTCCATCTCTTTGATGGCACCATGCAAATGGTAGGGGCACTTATTTTGTTTTGATTCCTTAGTGGAAAATTGTATTCACATAAGTAAGCATGCACTGAAGAGCAATAAATCATTATTTCTCAGATGACCAATATCAGCAGGAATCTCATATACTTGACTGCTGGAGTTGATTTCAAAATTCATTGAATAATTATTGGTGCTGCTTTTCATAAATGAGGAATATTTTTCTCCTTCTGATTCAGTTAACTTTTAAATGCTGCTTTCTCCCCTCCCCCATGTTCCCAATAGGTCTAATTAAAAAACAATGAAGAAAGGGGAAAAAATCAAATTAAACTACGGCATAGCTATAGATAATGTGCTGTGTAGTTTACCAAAAGTCTGATTCAGGATATTTTAATAACTTCTGATTCTTGCCAAAATCCTAATATGTATTGCAATATTAATGTTCTGCAACAATGTAAAGTGTTTGTTGTCATAAATAACTTAAAAACTGAAAATGCCCTTAACAGAGAGATCTGCAAGTAGATCAGAGTAAACTACCTTCATTGTACCAATACAAAAGGGTAAAGACTATAGATGTTTTAACATGAATTTGGTATTTCACGTTTGAGGGTGATGTGAAATTCTGTTGGTTATTCAGAAATCATAGTGTACCAAAGGAGGGTCACAGATTATTTTTATATGTAATACAATCATGCACCAACACTGTAAACCCCAATTCCCACAAGTTTTTCATAGTCATAGTTTTCCAGTATGAGTTGTCATATTGTAGTCAATGAGATTTACATAAAAGTAACTTCTTAGATGAGTAAATTAATAGAAGTTGAGATCACTCAGTGCTTCTTATGGTCTGCCCTGTAACAGGTGGAAGGAGAAAATAAGATGATTAGACAGTTGTCAGAGTCAAAAGGAAAACTCTGTTTGGAACTTGAAAATAAATCTGATTTATACACTATTTAAATCTGTTATACCTTTGCCTGCCAGAACACTGTCATAAATTACTGTTTTATGTCTCAAAGGATTAATTGAATTTTTTGTAATAAAACACTAAAGAAATTCTGTATAATAGTGAGCCATCAATTTGTTAAAATAAGAGAGAGAAAATCCATTAACAGCAGGTAACTTATCTAGTTGGCCACCTAAGTGAATTTATGAGATATTGATCGGCTCCCAAGTCAGTTTTAATACAGACTAAATATTGTGGCTCAACTCCAAACGCCCTGCCAGCTTTTCTTCATATAGAAACTTTGCTAATTGGTTCAATTAATTTTAGAAGTTTAATGTACAAAATGATATGGGAAGAGGTGGTCTGTCTCTAAAGACTTTAGCTACTTGCTTGTGAGTGATGTTTTTTTTTTCTTCTCAGCCCATAATTGATGCTTCCTAAACACAGACATCAATTCTGCTAAGATTTCTCCTTCCAAAAGTTTTAACATTCAGGGTTAAAGTTTTTTTAGTGAATTTTCCACTGGGAATATATTTCTCTTATCAATGTTAAATCTCATCAAAATACACAAAACTGCTGATCAATACCTCATAAATTCACTTTGGTGTTTCAACTTTCACAAATACACTTCAGCAAAGTGAAATATGCAGAAATGTACAAGGTGACTACTTTAAGAGGAAATGACCTAGTTTATCATCTATTAGTGTCACCTGATCAATTACAGAATTGAAATTTAGTAGTTCCCAAATGTTAGTACCTTGATTACATTACCACTCGCCCACCTATCCGGTCTCCATATTCCCAGAAACACTAATCCTCATGTAACTAGCTCACTAAAACACTAACACCTCATTTATTTATTGTATTGTCTGTTGAGTTTTCAAATATAACTTTCTGCAGGAAGTAGATGTATAGACACAGTATTTCCCAGACAATTCTGGTAAATCCTAATTATTTTGGAGAAGAAAAAAATGTTTTGAGGCTGCGATGTGGATTTAATTTTTAAATTCACCATCCAAACATCACAAAATACATACAAAATATTCTTCACCCATCTCCAGAACTATGAACAGGAGAGCTTAGCAGCTCCATATGATTAATTTCAGTTAGTGAACCAGAAACTTAGCTTGAAATTGCACTTCAGACTTCAGGAAAAAAAAGGATAAAAAGTCAAAAAGTGGAAATGAGTTTCCATTTCACATTACAAGATTGGAAAATTTAGTTTTGCCTTTCAGGAATATAAAAGGCCTTATCTTGAGCCGCTATCTAGTGGCACATTTTGACATCTAATAGCTGAAAAACTATAGAAACCATCTTTAATTACACATCATGAGCTACATTCAGATGGGATTTACACCAGCATCTGGAAGGAGGAAACCCTGGTGCATGATCCTGGGGTGGCAAATTTGCTAGGCTAAAAGTTGGAGACAATAGGAAGCAGCTGAATCTTCCTGTTTTTGCAAGGCTGTCCAGGGCAGATAGTAGAATACACTTCAGCAGCCTTTGCTGGCAGGACTCCTATGAAATTCCCATATGGAATTAAGATCGCTACCCCATATCAGAAATCCACTGGGAGCTGATGACAATATTGAGAGTCTTCTTCCCTTCGGGGTGAATCCTCACCATGGTGTTAAGGGGTCTTGCTGGCATAGAGAGATGGAGTGAGATTATGACTCCAGTGAAGTCAATGGAAGCTTTGCCATTGACTTCAGTGGGGCCAAGATTTTACCCAATAAATCTGGCCCCTTTTCTCAAATAAAATAATCGTGGATAATTTTTGATTAAAAAATATGTTTTAATGAATTAAATGCAAGGGTAAATCAATAGCTAAGTTAAAATTTCTTGGAAAACTTAAGAGTTTATTCTACAGGTTTGTTTTTTTTTAAGTTGGGCCATTTATTGAAAAATAAATCTTAATTTAATACATTATCTTGGCTGCGCTATAGTTCGTCAGAGATCCTAGAAGCCTATAACTATAAAGAATTGCTCTGCTTCAGTTGTCATCTGTAATAGCCAGGTCTGTTGTATTTTTTAAGGAAGTTTTGGGTTTTTTAAAAATAGTCATCAAAATGTATTGTTCCTTTGAAGAAGAGCTCTGTGTAAGCTTGAAAGGTTTTCTCTCTTATCAACAGACGTTGGTATTCTAAAAGATATTCCCTCACCCTCTCTAATGTCTTTGGTGGGCATTTACAAATATTACTGTTCCAAAAGGAATGACAGCATTTGTGTTTAAACCCCATGCATCGTGTAAACAGTCTCTCTAGCAGCTCAGACTGTGAAGTGGTTTTCATTACTCAGGAGGTAGTAGAGGATTTTGATAGTGGTCAGTAAATTTTTTCTTCCTTCTTCTGTCTTTCCC
This sequence comes from Chelonia mydas, assembly GCF_015237465.2. Taxonomy (NCBI): domain Eukaryota; kingdom Metazoa; phylum Chordata; order Testudines; family Cheloniidae; genus Chelonia; species Chelonia mydas. Next base: position 27,941,162 of record NC_057854.1, read on the forward strand.
CTTCCTCCCACTCCTTTTGGGCAGGGGTGATAGTGACTTAAAATTTGTGCAGGTGAGGTTTTGAACACCTGTGTTCTCCTTACCAGTAGCTCTTGACACAACAACTAAAGTGTTCAACCACCTTGATATCTGCCACTCCCTAGGTGGATTATCATTATCAACATTAGCTTGTTGAACCTGCTAAAAAGTGAAGTGAGATGGCTAACTGTTTGCAGTTACAAGGTCATGATAAATGTCAGGCTTAATTTAATGCTCCATTGTGGTCAACAGTAGTGTTTTGCACTTTTCAGAGCTATTATTTCAGGTTGACTGCAGAATCAGGGAGGTATGCCTGAATTCATTTAAAATGTGGAAGGTTATAGTCACAACCAAAAGGCTTAGACTTTAGTCTTAAGCTTAAATTCTGGAACACAATTATGCCATAAATATTTTAAAATATCTTTAGTTACGCTGCCGTACGTGGGTTCCACCTACAGTAAACTGCAGAAACGTATATCTATTTAATTTTTATTAGATCTAGTTAAAATACTTGATCCAGGACACAATAATTCATGCACACAGTTTATATGAATGCATATGACTTTTTGGCATAGAAGTGTTTCAATTTTTATCCATTTAATCCTGATATGACACTTAGAAACATGCATTGGAAACAGCTGTGAGCTCAAAGGGTAGCAGATCTTACAGCATACTGCAATGCTCTCTGAATTCTGCCAACCATCCCTAGCTAGTTCTGCTGCTACTTCCCCTTGTAGGAGCCTCAATTTAGCAAATGGTGTGGGCGGGAGAGAGGTTGAAGGAGAGGGGAACTATATATATGAGAGGAATGTCTGAATATACATGTATATAAATATTCTCATTGTCTGGTTCCCTTCTCATCCAGGCTCCCTGTGTATATGAGTGAATTGAAAGCCTATCTGGATGTTCAGGTTTGTGGCACTTTTGGAAATAACTTTGGCAACATCTCTTTGGGGCCTCTTTCTTGATCCTGACTTCTTTTGTTCAGATTGCAGCCCTACCTCCTTGGCCTGCTCTGTCTATTCTCTTTGGTGGGATGCAGCAGGCTGTGAGTAGGTCAGGCTGAAAGTTCTGCACTGTAAGCTACTCAGCTCAGCATCTCTGGCTGCAGCTTTACTCCCTTCCCCAGTCCTGGTGTGTCTGGTAGTGCTTTGAGAGCGGCAGTCACTAGCAGTGCTGGCAATGCAAGGGAAAGCTCACATTTTGTGTAGTTTAGTTTTCAAATACAGAATATCATTTCACCTGTCTGAGCTTTTCAGCAAGGTAGACCCTGGAATAGTTCTGGGCAGCAGGAACGCTTGGGTTGTTTCCCATTTCTGTGTTCAGATAGAAGCAGAGAGATCATTCTGGGTTCATATCCACATAGCCCTCTAGTGAGTGTACAAGTTCCCCCATGTCCCTGATGCACAGAGGATACACATCTGTTAAAGATCCAGCTACAGAGGCATGGCTCTTCAGCTCAAGCTTTAGCAGGTAGGGTTGCCAAACCTCCAGGATTGGCCTGGAGTCTCCAGGAATTAAAGATTAATCTTTAATTGAAGATTATGTCATGTGATTAAATCTCCCAGAATACATCCATCCAAAATTGACACTCTATTAACAGCTCATGTTTTTTACTTTTGGAGGTCCATGATTCAATCCCCAGAGTGTCAGCCAACAGGACAATCATCTCAAAAGGGTAAGCTGTTATAGTTAATTGGGACATTGCTGGCCAGTCTTAAGTATTATCTTGTTTTGGGGGGAAATGGCTAGAAACTTTTTCCCTGCACACAACAAATATCAAGTTGACAATTTGAATTACATTTACATGATTATGTAATACAATATGTAATAATTGTGTGTTTCATGTTATGTAATTCACCAAGGTTGTAAAACGGTGCTAAGAATTACATCTGCAGATACTGGTTTGACCACAAGTTCAAGAAATCATAGTAAGCTGCCTGGTTACAAATTGTTCATTGTTTTTACATCTAAAATATAAATTATATGCCCAAATCTTCCATCAATCTGATGTGGATGTATTGACAATAGTGCATTTTTATTAAGTAATTTGTATTTATTCATAAAGATTTGCCTTTCTGTGTTAATAGTCATGATTTTATGCAAACCTTAAAATGCTTCTTGGTTGGCAGTGGGAGAATCCATTTTAAAAACCAGGTTGACTTTTAATTCAATTTGGAGGTACTATATGGCAGCTAAAGACGAGAAGGATGATCTTGTGTTTAAGATACTGAACTGGGAGATATGACAGAGTTCAGACTCAGTTCTGTAGATTTCCTACATGATGTTGGGCAAATGACTTAGGTAACATTTCAAAAGTGCCTAAGTAACTTAAGAGTTTGAGGCTCAGATTTTAAAGGTATTTAGGTGCCTGATAATAGGACCCTTGTGGGATTTTCAAAAGTGCCTAAATCCCATATTTAAAAGTAAACTAGGCACTTTGGCTTTCCATGAAATTTAGGAGCCTATGAGTTTGATGTCTAAATGCTTCAGCCACTCTTTAAATTGAGACTTTGACTCCTAAGTCACTTAGGCACTTTCAAAACTTCCCCTCTTACTCTCTTTGTGCATCAGTTCACCGTGTGCAAATAGGGATAATACTTGCTACCTCACAAGATGGTGTGAGGATAAATCAACTGGCTTGGGTTGCCCCTTCCCACAGAAAAAACACTGTGGGAAACCTCGCTGACAATTAGCTCAGAGATTCCCAGCTCCTCCTCATTCTGTTGTACAAGTTGTCTCCTTTTCCCACAGAATAGGGAGAAGGGTATATTCCTAAACCCCATGGATCTATATGATGTCAGGGTCATCTACATGAAGGTTTGTGCCTCTTCTCTTACCTTTGTGGCAGTATGGCTCAGGGTGAATAATATATTCCACCTGAACTCTGCTGGGTCAGAGGATGGGAAATGTGTGTGCTACCCCTTCGCTTCATTTTCCTCTTGCCCACTGAAAGTTTCCTCTAGGTCCTGATCTGGATAAAAGGTTGATATAGATCATAGCCATTTGGAAGGTAGTCAGGTACTGCAGTGATGAGTTTAATAGAAAAGTCTCTATGCTTATAAAGTAAATTAATCAAGACCCTATGAAATGGAAATCCCTGTTTCCCATATTAGTCTTAAAGCTTTTTAAAGTGGTTGAATTATGGATTTGTAGATTCCCCCTCCCCCCCAATGTTCAGCTTAATGGTGAAAATTTTTCTCCTGATTATAAGAAACATCTGTCATTTTATCTCAGTAACTAAATTAATTAAATAAAAAAGTGTTATTTTTAATAAGATTTTAAATATTAGCCTGTTCCTCTGAATGTAAATGTTTAATAATATTTTATATTTCCTGAGCTCTTCATTACTGCTGTTAGGCTGCTGGTTATGTCAGGTATTCTCAGAAGGTTCAGTTTTACTTAATGATCAACCTTATGTTTTAGCAGGTTGTTTTCATTATATTTGGTGAGTCACGTTCTGCCCCAGATTTACACCGTGTGTAACTATGTTGGTTATGTTGGTTATGTTGGTTTTTGCAGCATTGATGTATATTTAATTTATAGAAATATGATTGCCGATAATACTGTAGAATTTTTAAAGGATTCTAAATTATAAAGGAGAATGTATAGATTTTATTTCTATTTTTATTTTATATATTCCAAACACTGAGTTCAATGGAATTTGATTTTGACAAAATACAGTGGCTAGATCAGATTGACTAAAAAATAGCAAATGTGCTAAAGCTCAGTTTGCACTGAGATTTAATGATATATCACACCTTTCCCTAGAATTGTATTTCAAACTGGTCTCTATATTAGTTTATAACAGGAGAAAGGTCTGCTTATCTACCCTGTCCCCACTTAGGCTAGAACACAGTCCTTAAAACAATTTTACAATACACTTGGGCCCTTCCTTTAGAAAAGGCTGGGGAGCAGGAGGGAGAATCTCCCAATATCCCCTCACAGCGTCTCCTACACATTCATTCATCAGGGATGTCCTTCCCACCCACATCCACAAGAAGCAAGTGATTCAATCCCAAACCTACAGCATGTCCAGAGAGCTACCTGGAAACATGACTGCATTGGAGCTGCCCTGCCAGGGATTACCTAAACCTGCATTTTCCCCCAATTCCTCCATGGAGGGGAGCAGGGAAAGGTTTTGCAACATGGAGAAGGCCCCCCCAAGAAAAGTAACATGGACTTGGATTGTTCTCTCTCTATCGTGCTTCCTTACAAAGTTCTCTCTCCTGCTCTAATCACCACCGTCTAGGCCAGCATATGCTGGGCTGGCATGGAAACCTTTTTCATGTCCCCTATTACCAACAGGAGAGTGGGGTGTTTTTTTTTGTGGGGGGGGGGAGAAAACCTGGATTTGTGCTGGAAATGGCCCACCTTGATTATCATACACATTGTAAGGAGAGTGATCACTTTACATAAGCTATTACCAGCAGGAGAGTGGGGTGGGGGGAGAGAAAACCTTTTGTAGTGATAAACACCCATTTTTTCATGATTTGTATGTAAAAAACAAACATCTTCTATATTTTCCACAGTATGCATCCGATGAAGTAAGCTGTAGCTCACGAAAGCTTATGCTCAAATAAATTGGTTAGTCTCTAAGGTGCCACAAGTACTCCTTTTCTTTCCATGTCCCCTTAGTAGCTATTCTGTCCATGGTCTTCACTCTTTGCAGGGTTTAACTGCTACCAGAGGGCTTCGCTCTGGCTCTCCATGCCATTGTGAATTTCACTCATAATGTGAGACAAGAAGGTACTTGGAATGTGACAGCTAAATACAAGATCAAACATTACCTTTCCCAGACCTGAGGTAAAGCTCTGTGTAGCTTGAAAGCTTGTGTCTCTCACCAACAGAAGTTGGTCCAATTAAAGATATTACCTCACCCTCCTTGTCTCTCTAATATCCTGGGACTGACACGGCTACAACAACACTGCATACTCATAATGGGAACATTTCCATAATAATTATAAATGTACAGAACCTACTAAAATGTAAAACTTCAGCATGACCTTCAGTATTTCACGTAGCTTTATAATGGAAACTCTATACTAGGAGAGTAGGTTCCCACTGAATGCAAACTCTTTAGAGCTACTTTGGTGATAAATTGTACGTGACTGTGCCTCTCCCTCTTAAAGATTTAAGAAATAGGATATCCAAAAGGACTGATTGATGGGAAAGCTGCTTACTCTCTGATGCCATCAAGCAGGTGCTTCCAAGCAAAGGGAAGGAAAAAGTACTCTGGAAGGATGGATATGACCACTACTATGTTTGATTTATGGAATGAGACCTAGAGGCCTGGACTGAGCATATTGGCTGCCAGTGGCAGCTATACTGGAGTAGTTATTGCCAGGTATAGTAGAGGAAATGGAGAAAAATGAAAGAGTGGGGATAAAAATTTCTTTCCGAGTCTCTGCTTATCAACGTAAAACATCTGTTTCAGCTACACTGGCTCCCACTGACAGTCAAAATTATTGATATGGTGGTATTGCTGCTTATATGCAACACAATGACACTGTGCTTTCCTGAGCTGCATTGTAACAAATCATTACTGCATGCATATGGTGTAGCATACATTGCAGGTAAAATGTAAATGATCCCAGTGCACTTTGATGAGTATCATGTACAAAAATTTGCATCAGCACAATTAATTTTTGTATGTTATAGATGTAATGTTGCTAAGTTACAGAGAGAAATTGGTCATACCGAGAAAACACAAGGTTCCAATTGTTTTCACCAATTCTTTTCAAACACAATTCTTTAATTACAATACAATATAGCTTTTGTTTAAAGTAAATAAAATGGATACTTTTTAAAACATCCATCTCATTCTGTCCTCATATGTTATATAAGTACTTACAGCTATAAATAACAAAACAAATATGCTTAGTTCATCTTTTTTATCGAGGGAAATTTGATGTTGTCATCCCCCTCACATAAAAGAGAGGGAGCAGTACATCTCCCTGTAAGAATTACATCCATTTAATAAATAAACTAGTTGCATAGAAATAGATAGCCAAAGTTTAAAGCCACAAATAAAAAATAAAATATCTGATGTTAATAAGATCACTTCATAAGGTGAGGCACTTAACTTTTTCCCCTATGAATTCCCGGTGCAGCCATAGATCAGACATTGAATTATAAAGATAAGTGCTTATGTTTCACAAGCTTCAGAAACTGCTAGCATTATGCAAAAGGGGAAAAAAGGTAAAACCTTGAACTAAAAACTGGGCAGTAGCAATCTGGTAATTCTTTCTTAAAATCTGCCATGAATTTTGTAAAATTTGCTGGGATTTTGAATCTTGAATTGTGTTTTTATTGCAGAAATAGATTATTTTGTTAAAGATGCCAGTCACTGCTCTGTTTTATAATTTAATATCAGGTATGTCGGGTGGGGAGATAGAGCAGTTCCTTCAAAAATATTTTGTTAAAATAAGATGGAAGTGTTTGCTTCTGCTACTGGATCCATTTTTATAATAAAAATTTACAAAATCTCAGAAGCAACACTGCCACTTTTCAGATGACAAAGATAAATACCAACACCACCTTTACTATAATATTTAAGCATAGTAGCAAGTATGTTAATTAGGTGAAAGGTTTTTGACTGTATGCATCTGAAAACATACAGGGCTTGATCTTGAATCCAGTAAAGTCAATAAAAAACATCAATGGTGCAGGATCAAACCTTTAGAGCTTGTATGTACTAAAAAGTCTTATTCCTTCATATTTCATATGTCTGACATGTCCTAGCCCATGCTTCTAGAAAAATCTAGTGCAATTTTTAAAGTATTATTTGTTTGTTTTTGTTTATTATGGCACTTTATGCTCAAATGGAAGCTCTCCTTTGTGGCAAAATGTATCATTCAGAAAACTAGGATTTTTTTTCGTTAGGATTCAATTATTTGTATTGTTTCTATTTCAAGTTTTATTGAGCAAACTTTGCTATTGTAGTTTTTCTCTTATCATACCAGCATTCTTTCACCATTTAGATTTTCTTTTTTTTCCAATGTGGCATAGCATATATTGCCATATATTATATTGTAGTTATACAGCAAAGTATGAATAATCACTGAGTATGTAACATTTTGCAAATTTTAAATATATTATGAAACTCATACATTGTTATAATTATACATATTTTTAAAATCTTTGAAGACTGTCTTCAAAGGTAACATATTAATTTTGAAGTGATTGTTTAAACACACACAGTATACAGGAGTGACTTTCCGAATCAATTTGTGGCATTTTTATTTATCATGCTTGGTTATCCATTGCTCTCTAGGGGGAACAAGAACCTATATGCCCCAACAAATATTTAAGTGAAGACATCTTGACCCCAAGGATGTTATACAATCAGTTCATGTTTAGTACATGAGATTACTTAGTCAGAGACAGTAATGAACCCGCTACACACACCACATGGTTTCAATTACAGCTTTATATGACTAGACAGCATGGTGCCAGAAACGAACGATTGAAACAGTTGAAATGGTTCTCTTCTTCACGGTTCAGATACCTGAGCCTCTGCTTTGTTTCCTTATTAATGCTTATTTTATTTGCTCAGAGCCCTGACTTTGAAACTAAGAACTTTGTGTTAAACATACAGAACATTTAGTTTTAAAGAATGCTCTGATATAACCTCGTAATATTTCAATGGAGTCCTTTATTTAGAATATTTGCTCGCTTGGTTGAGACCTATAATATAACAGTTACATTGTCAAAGGTGTTTTAAGGGATGCAAGAGTACTAGTGCAAACATAGGCCCCAATGCAAGAAAACATCCCTCTGAAAAACAGCACTGAAGCATGTGCTTAACTTTTTTTTAAAAAGTGACTTCAGTGAGACTTAGACATGTGCTTTAGTGTGGTCCTGATGTGCATACTGCCATGGTACACAGAAATGCTCTGGGAACTACGTAGGGGCAAGCAGCTACAGCTTTGTGGTATCTTAAAAAGGTCACATGGCTAGACCCAAATCAGTGAGTGCATAAACTAGTGGAAAATTAGGTGGGTATGTAGCTCTTTTGAGAAGTAATAATAAGTAGCCATCACCTCAGTCAGTGACAGGCATCCTGTTCCTAGTATTCCCCATTGCCTGATGATCACTTATCTGCCTACCAGTATGTGCACCCTTTTAGGTTCTTTTTAGTTCTGCCCCCTTTTAGGTCAACGGAAGCTTTGCCATTAACTTAAATGCGAGCAAGAGTAGAACATTTGTATGGTGTCTGCTCTTAAGTATTGTAAGTTCTGATGTTTTCAGTTACTGAAGGAGAAGCCCCGAGTGAAGAAATCTTTGCAGTTCCCTGCGCCTAAGAGGATAGGCCTTCTGTCCATACTCATCATGACCTTCGTGGGGTGAAAGAACCAGGACAACTTCATGGCAGCTGACTTCTGGACCAGTCCTACCACATATGTATACACCCATCTGTCCCAGGAGCCCCATCAGAGGACCTTATCACGTGCAGACAATGCAGATCCTTTAAGCAGGCCTTTGGCATCTTGTCCTCCTCCTCATTCTGCAGATGAACCACCATAGGTCTGTGCTGTTGAGGATCCAGCACCTGCAGAGCAGGAGGAGGATTTGGACTATACTGTTAAAGTTTTTTAAAGCTTCGCAGCTCACCTTCAGAGGAAACAGTCTTCTCAAATATCTTAAAGCTGTCTTGTTCAAACAGACTACTTACTCAAAAGCACATCCACTCAATTTGCAGCAGCAGTCAAAAAAGCTAACAGAATGTTGGGAATTATTAGGAAATGGATAGATAATAAGACATCAAATATTATATTGCCTCTATATAAATCCATAGTATGCCCACATCTTGAATATTGCATGCAGATCTGGTCACCCCATCTCAAAAAAGATATATTAGAATTGGAAAAGGTACAGAAAAGGGTAGTAAAAATTATTTGGGGTATGGAACGGCTGCCATATGAGGAGAGATTACTAGGACTGGGACTTTTCAGCTTGGAAAAGAGACTACTAAGGGGGGATATGAGAGAGGTCTATAAAAACACTTATTTATTTATTTTTTCCACACCAGTCATGATATTTCCTCCTTCTCATAGCACAAAAGCTAGGGGTCACCAAATGAAATTAATAGGTAGCAGGTTTAAAATGAACAAAAGGAAGTATTGCACACAACACACAGTCAACCTGTGGAACTCTGCCAGAGGATATTGTGAAGGCCAAGACTATAACTGGGTTCAAAAAAGAACTAGATAAGTTCATGGAGGACAGGTCCATCAATGGCTATTAGCCAGGATAGGCAGGGATGCAAAACCATGCTCAGAAGCATCCATAGCCTCAGTTTGCCAGAAGGTGGGCATGGACGGCAGGAGATGGATCATGGGTCATGATCATGATGGATCACTATGTTCTGTTCATTCTCTCTGAAGCACCTGTCATTGGCCACTGTTGGAAGACAGGATACTGTGCTAGATGGACCATTGGTCTGACCTAGTAAGGCCATTCTTATGTTCTTATTTATACCGATATGTATTTGTCTTTAATTGAACAAATGAATACTATCATCCCTGATCTCACTTTAAGTAAAGTCTGTCATCCTTTCTCCTAGCAAGAAGGCAGAGAGATTTAAAAATCCTGAAAATTCCCTAGTAGTGTTCAATGGGCATGCACTGTAAGAAGAACCTGCTATATCTTACATGAGATTTAGGGTTATAATTTATCTTAACGGAAATTTATTTCGAACTGAAAATATTAAATGTTCCCTTTTGTCCTTTATGCAATAATAGTAGTATGAAGAACCACAATAACCAGAATTAACAGCATTTTTGTTGATGGATCAAGCACTCACAAGTTAGGGGACTCCAGAAATTAAAGGAACACAATCAATTTGAGATCTAGGCAGTTAAAAGAAAAAAAGTTAAAAAATAATTTAAGGTATTACTGCACACCTGCATTTAAAGATCCCTGCCATGTTCTGTGGTTTTACAATCTCACTTTCGTGAGTGTGTGTCTATGTACGTGTATGTGTGTACATACACATACACACATACCCAGTTGCTGAATAAGGAAACCCAACAGGGTAAAGTGAGTAATTACCTACACAAAGGAAAATGAAGTTTGACCACTCACAATGTGCTTTAAAGTGCCCAAAGTAAGCAAACAAAGAAAAAAAGGAGGGAGGCGATCTAATTTATTGTAGATAAGCCTGACAGAATTCAGGGCAGGCCAGTGGAATTGGAGCTTAAAAGACTCAGTACAGCTCAATCAGGGGAGTCAGTGCAAAAGAACAGACCTGCACCGGCAGCCCCTGCAGGAGTATAGCAGGTAGGGTGATCAGATTGGAAGTGTGAAAAATTGGGACAGGGGTGGGGTGGTAAAGGAGCCCATATTGGGGGAAGAAAAAAAAACCTCAAATATCAGGACTGTCCCAGGACATCTGGTCACCCTAATAGCAGGTGTCCTTCACTGGCCAGAGCAGACCTCAATATGGAGCTGCAGGTTGCAGCCAGAGAGACAGTGGAGCACCTGCCCACAAGTGAGGGGGAAGAACATCCCGACCCCTTTCAGTTGAGTAAGCATTGCAGGTCAATAGCCAGGGCCCCATTAGGCCTCTGGAGAGGCAAGGTATGTGGTAGGAAGTAACCCAGGGGGCAGGCTTGGTGATACCACTGCCTAGGCAGCACACCTGAAATGCCAGCCTCAGGACCCTGGGTTGGAACCCAGTGGAGCGAGAGGGCTCAGGTTCCCCTACCTCAAGCCCACCGATTCGAGCCGTAGGTGCTACTGCCAACCCACAGAGTTGAGCCACAAGGGGGCATGGTAAGTTAGTGCTCCGACCTGCAGGGTCAGATAACTATTTAATGACCATACACCTTGAGATTCAAGAATTTAAGTCTTGATAACCGTTAAGACAAATTGTCAATGTCACATGTCAAAATATAAGAAGTAACTATCCTTAAAACAAACTCTTAAGTTCTCAAGCAGTATTTTTCTTATTTTGCCTTTCTGTAATTTCATTTATTACAGATGGAAATATTTTTTGTTGATTTGTGTGTATAGAGTGAAATAGATGGCTACCAATATTTACCAGTAAAAACAAATCTAATCCTTCCAAGCCTACTTGTAGTTCTAGTAATATTAGATAGTGAAAAATGCCCTGGCAGAAGTGTGATTTCTTTGAGTGTATTCCTTTAAGGTTGTTAATATTGGCAGTGTTGACTTAGCCACGTTGCACATGTGGTACGTTTTATAACAAACATTGCAGAGTTATATGGTCAGTTTTTCAGTTTGCAACATACTGGACTTATTGTTCTGCAATAATTGACAATGGGAACAGTGGGGTTCTCAGTATATTTTGAAAATGAAGTCATTTAGGAGTTTAAATACAAATTTAGAAACCTAACTTCAGGCTCCTGTTGTGGATAATCCTGCCCTTACTTCATGTACTGCTCTTAATTTCCACTGTACAGTTGAAGCAAAGTGATCAATATACTATTGAAAAGATAAACTGTCAGTTAAATGCAATGCCCCAATACTTGTGCTTGTCCACCTTTACCATGTGTCTTTTCTACTAGTTTCCTTTACCTTTTTTTCTGTTGAATAAGCAGTGTTGGTGATGTTAGTATTCAATAATATATATGCTTTAGAAAACCATTTGATTGCAGTTTATCAATGTCATTTTTCCAATCACTTTGAATTGTTCCTATTTAATTGCCACTCCTATAAATTACTGCATCATCAGGGTACTTAATCACTTTATTGGAATGAGAATGACTAGGGAAATAATGTATAGAAAAGAAAAACAAAAAGGGACCATTATCTATTCTTGGGGTGCCTGAAAGCTAATACAGTAGGCTGCCAAGGAGGATCCTATTTCCTCTATTATCATAATCTGTGAAGCAGTCCTCAAAATCAAATCATTCAGTTTATCATTTAGAATAGTGTGAGTTTTAATATGAAAACTAATATATCAATAGATAATTTATATGAATATAGAAGCTTTTAAAGATTCTATCTGTATGTTGATAGATTACCAAAATTCTTCATATTGAAATTCACACTATGATAAATGTAAATTATGGCAACTTACTACATACTGGTAAAAGTAACCCTTGGTTACAGCGGTATTGTTTAGATCTCTTCTACCATCACGTTAAAATTTTGGTAAAATTTGTTAGGTCCACTTGTTTGCTGATAGCTTTGCTGTTTAAGGGCGACATTTTCAAAGACACAAATGGGGCCCAACAACATTTTTTTCAATGCTAGTTGGTTACTGAGCTGCTGTTGTGCCACAGAATATCTCCCCCTAAATGTGTCGTTGGGCGTAGCAACGTATAAAATGAAACTTTTTCACAGTCGTTTCTTTCAAACCAACCTCACTGTAGGTGAGAATTTGACATTTGGGAACATAGATTCAAGTATCGATTGGGCTGGCAACAGTTCCAGGTGGCTGTCACTTTCCTCCCTCCTTTCTCATCATCAGCCAAGACTTGCGGGTTTTAGATATTTTCTTCTAAAGTTGGGGTTACCTGTTAATAATTTTGTCCGTTTTCATTCATGCCAGTAATATCTTTCTGTGCTTGCTCAATATGTCCCCAGATAGCTGTAGCATCCTATCTGGTAACGGTATGTCAGTAACTGTAAACCGCCATTTATATAGTCATCTTCTTTTGCAAGTTGTGACATTTCCGAGCAATACTAAGCAATCCAGCATGTAGCATTTGCTATTTCTTTACTAGCCTTTGTTAGTCCATGCATTTTGTTACTTTGTATACAGCTGCTCCTTTGTTGCCAGAAGTTCTTTGTCCTTTAAGTTTAAATTAAATTTTGTTAGCACTCAAATAAGAGTGATGACCGTGTTAGAAATGTCTGGGTACATATAGATAAGTGTTTTAGCAGATGCGGCTTATTAGAGGACTTTTATGTCTTAACACTATCTAAAGTGATTTCTTTTCTTCTAAATCAGACTTTAAATTTATTAGATACATAAATAGGGTTTTCCCTCTTTAATCTTACCTTTCTTTTTTAAAACTGAGCAGAACCTGGAATATACATTTCTTTTTTTTATGTTAAGCAACTTTAAATTATCATAATTGTTTGTGGTTGGTTGACTTCAAACCATACCATCCATTCATCAAATTTAAGCAGCCTGTTTTCTCATATTAATGTATCTGAATTTGAAGCATCTTAACTTTAATTTTATATGTAATTTCTTATCCCAAAATGTGGACCCAGGTTGAGGTGTGTTTTTTTTGTTTGTTTGTTTTTTGCCAATTTAAATTAAACTTCAGGATCAACCTGCTCTTCCTCAATCTAGTATGTTACGTTTAAAACATATAGTTTAACTGCATGGTTCTTTTACCTCTGAGATAATGGCTTGACTCCTACCTAAGGTCAAAAATGAAAATTAGTAGGGTGACCTCCTCTTAGGTCCTAACCGTGGGGTCTTTGTGCAATCTGATAGCCTATTGAAGTCCCCTTGGACTTCAGAATCAGACTTATAATACCCAGTGTATTTATACCCAGTTTATACCCTTCTAAAATAACCTTCATTTCAAAGGATTTGTCAAAGTCAGCAATCTTTACTGAATGAAGGAACAACAGTGAAATAGCAAGGGTGTTCCTGAGCAGGTCTGAGGTACAAAGGAGAAATATTCTCAGTGTGTCTCCATGCTACATTCCCAAGTATGCCCCTCATTTATACAGGCCTACTTCCCCGATGTACATGCAGATGGAACTGAGCTCTTTGGCTGGTTTTCTTGATGCTTATTTGATCCCTTAGCTTTCATGAAGCAACTCCACTTACAATTTTTTCTTTAAAAAAAAAAAAGGCGCTCTCAATTTATCTGTAACTTGGAAAAAAATCTGTGATACTTCCAACAAGTTTCTAAAGCAACTAAATTGTTTTTGTTAAAACAGGACAACTCAGGGAGACAAAGTGGCATTTTTCCTGTCCTGAAAGGAAAGCTTATGATGTAGCAGCACTAAACAGTAACAAGACAACATGCGGGTGTAGAAAATGAAATGCATTATGCACCAGAGAATCAGAATACTTTAATAACTAAAACCAAGCAAAACTGAGAAGCATTTTAAACCTTCTTTGTTCCCCCAGTTGGATTTTGCCTAATCGCAGGCATGTGCACAAGTGTGGAAAAACCACACAAGGATCAAGTTACTACCCAGTAGGGAGGTAGGAAGCAGGTCCTCCAACTATCCCTCTGCCCTCACCAGGGCCGGCTCTAGGCACCAGCCTAGCAAGCAGGTGCCTGGGGCGGCAAACGGGAAAGGGCGGCACTGCGGCGGCTTTCGGTGGCACGCTGGTGGCAGCTCCTCCGCTTCCCTTTTCAGCAGCATTTTCCTTCACCACTTGGGGTGGCAAAAAAGGTAGAGCCAGCCCTGGCCCTCACTGGCCATCAGAAGGTAGCAACATGGGGATGTGCGTTCCTCCTGCAAGCTGTGTTGTTCCAGTGTGCCATGGCAAGGGGAGGGATGGTTAAACACCACCATTCAACCCCTTGGGATAGACTCACTTGAAGGAGATAACTTATGGTTGAATCGCTTGAGTTAATTCCATGGCGTAAATGTACTCAGTGAGTGCCAGATTGTGTTTTGCAAACTGTCCCAGATTGAATTATATTGTTGTCCCTTTACAACACTCAGGCAGCATAAAGGGACCATGGGTGTTACCTGAAGTGGTCCCCATGGGGAAAAAATCCCTTTGGTGTAGTGTTATTTGACAGAGGTAGAACTGGCATAATTCTGTACACCACCCCTGCTTTACAGGCATAGGTGTGGGAACTAGGAGTGTGGTGGTGTGCTGCAGCGGAGCTCTATTTATGCGGAGCTCTATTCCCGGCTCCACCCTAGTCTCGGCCTCCTTACCCATGTCCAGGTCCCCATCTCCCAGAGACATGGCCCCAGCTCTTTTGGGGGGGCACATGGGCAGGGGTAAGGGGATTGGCTTTCAGCACCCCCACTATTAAAACTGTTCCAGCGCCACTATTTACAGGCTCTCACAGTAGAGAAAATAGCAGGCGAGACGGCATGGCTGGAGCACTGTGCTTTGGGTATTCTGTTCGTGTATCATGGTGGATTACACCTAACAGAATATTTGGCCCTTTATTTTGTACATAATTTAAAGGTGAAACAAAAGTTCCATTGAAGAAATGTAAGCGTGAAAAGATCTCAATTTTTCTTTAGGCTGGAATTTTAGATGCTGGAGTTTTGCTTAAAAATGCAGGAGGTAGAGGAGTTCATCTTTTATTAACTCTCTCTGGCACTTACTGTGGATTGAATGCCCATATCCAACATGTTACTGATATTTTTAGCACTACGATAAGGCAGATTTTTACTCAGTCTATTACAACAGACTCACAGTTCATCAAATTGTAATAGATCAGCACCATAACTGGTTGGCTAAAATTGTGTGCCAAGATAGCTTATCTGTGATGGAAATTTAATTGTCCTGAACCACCTCAATTTTGGAAGATAGTAATGTACTAAAATGAATAAACATTGCAAAGTAGAGCTCTGTATTTTCTTCACAACCTGGATGAGCCATGGTGATACAGAGTAGTGGCTTCTTTGCTGCTGCCTTGTTTCATCTCTGTTTACTAAGAACGCTTATTAGCTTAGAAGGTGAACAGTTGTGTTTCTTGTGTACTTTCAGTATTGGCCATCTAGACCCAAAAAACCTATCATGCATTCCAATTTTCAATTATATCCCTGCAGGATCTATGTTAACCGACACATTTTTTAGTTCTTGGTTCTGTTGACACTGGGAGGGTCAATCTTTAGTAATGGCATTTAATTCAGCCCTGTACTTGAGTGTTAGATGCCCAACACAGAAAGGAGCAAAATCTATCCTTCCTCTTGAGCCCAGGGTGGGGGCTGCAGTGCAGGCTGCTATCCCCTCCACCACTGTTTCAGCTTATGGGCTGGGCTAGTAGCCTCAGCTCCTTACACCATTTGTGCAAGATGTTTGGGCCATTAGATCTGCATCTTCATGGAATTCTCCCAGGATAGCTCCCCTCCAATGCCGTTCTCTGCCTTGGCCTATCAAGCATCAGTATGCAGACCGCTTATTGTCACTCTCTCAATGCAGCCACTTGTTGGGGCTGGATTTCACCCTATGTGTGTTAATTTGTTTCTTTGAATGAGATGAAACAAAGAGGGGATTATATTGTTTTGCCCTATGTATTTTGTTAGATATGGAGAAAACATTCTCTAGCATGGGTAGTGGTTAATTTTCTAATAGATTTGTTGCTATAATATTTGACCCTGTGTCATGGAGCTGCTCCACATGCCAGACACCCACTAATTTCAACAGGCATCCCATGTGGTGAGTGGTTGCAGGATCAGGCCCACCCCGTGCACTATCACAAAGTTTTAAAATACAGAAATTATTTCTACCCAATGATACTCTGTCTACTTCTGTCTTCCTCCCGGTGTATTTGAAAACATTTCAGCTTGTAATATTTTTGGCGTCATGCTTAGTTCCTGCCACAACCAGGGGACATAATTACTTACCTGCTGTATGGCAGTGACATCTCTGACACATTGGGGAGAAAATTAGTATTGCAGAAGTGGGGGCAGAGAGAGTCCCTTTAAAAAATGTGATTTAAAATGGCAGATGACCCTTCCGTGTTGTTAAGCACTGCAGCAGCGTGACACCCAGTGGTGATGTGACACCATGCAGCTGCAGCATGAGGCTTTGCCTAAAATGTGAGCATGGCGATCCATATGGAGAGACTGGAGAAATAAACATTAGGAGTCTGTCTGTCTGTCTGTCTTTCCCAGCTTCACCCAAACCTGCATACTGTGCATTAATGGGTGAAGGGCCCCGAATCCCTGAAGATGGTTCCAGAGAAGGGAGTAGAATTATCGCTGAAGGGAGGAATTCTTGGAGGAGGAGACGAGCAGCACTGGTTAGGAGAGTGGAGGAAAGGAAAAGGAGAGGCTGCTGGTGGACTTGATGGGTAGGTTGATTCGTGGGATATGATAGGTTGGGTTTCTGAGAGATCTGATGGCAGCAGGGGTATACTAGGATGCTCATATAACTAATACTCTATGCAGTGCATGTGTTCTTGAGGCATCAGGCTGGTGCAGTGTTCGTGAAAGTTGCTGTCATTGAGAGTCACTTAAATTATGTGATGCAGTATTTTGGTGGATTTTTTAAATTGATATTTAAATGTACGTGGTTTAACTTTCTCCCATCTCCCAGGCACAGGGATGCCTAGTGGGCAAAGGCGTCTCAATCTTTCAGTTTCTCAGTAGGGTCAGATGAAAGTGTACAGTATAATTACCAGGAACACCAGTACTCTCACACTATTGTAACTGTAGCTATCTAGCTAGGTATTCGCATGGTCACAGCCATTCAGTTAATTTTTATCTTCTCAATACGCCTGTTAGGTAGAAATATACTAGCTCCATTTTACAAATGGAGGACTAAGGTACAGGATAGATGAGGTGACTTGCCCAAGATCACACAAGAAGTTTTTGGTAGAACTGGGAATTGAACCCAGTTCTCTTGATTCCCATTCCAGTGCCTGGTCCATTAGACCATCCTTCCTACACTTAGTTTGGCCCAGCACTGTGATTGGCTGAGACAGTTCCATTCTGAACATTTTTGAAAAATTAAGCAGCAACATGAAACATAGTAGTTACCTACAGCTCAGGATAAAGGGTTAAAGGGCTTGAGGTGCATAACAGGAAATCTCATCTGAGATCACAATTTGACTACACAAGGATGATGGTTAGAAGCAGTATTAAACATCTGTCATTGTAGTTCAAAGACCTACTGTTTGGTTGTTAACTCTCTGCTCTCTCATGCCAAGAGTTCAAGCTCAACTTCAAAATGAAACGCCTGCAAAGATTACAGCGAATGTAATCATCTTGGTTGCACTGGCATGGGAGCCATTCCACGCCGTTACCAAGGTGAATGCTTTTGGTGCAGGAGGAACTATAATTTGTCATTTTCACACTATGTACCAGATCACATTGCTGAGTCAGAAGCAAGTATTAGCCATGAAAAACTTGCAGCTATTCCATGTAGCCCTTTAGTAAGGGTTTACAAGAAGCTAATCATGATAAAGATACATCCCAAAAGTAGACACAAATTGGAGAGAAACTGCTGTTTTTTGTACAATGTGCATTTCTTTGAAAGCTGGAGAGTTTTCTTTCTAGGTTTAATAAATTACCTTCATGTTGTTTTAAACACAAGGGGCCATATTCATCCCTGATGTAATTCCAGTGTCTTCAGTGGAGTTAAGTTAGGAGTAATTTGATCTGATATTTCTTTTAGGAAATGAGGAATTCTTACTTCAAATACAGAATATAAAAGCTAACATTTGCTGAAATGTAATGATTCATTTGAATGACTAGTTTTCATAGAAGTATTTTTTATTTTATTTTTACTAAAACCACACAGTGATTAATAGATTAATCCAGCCTGCATTTATAGTACATCCTAATTCTGCATTATACATTTGCTAATGTCATGGAGCTACAAGTTTTTAAATTGGACTTTTTTTTCATTACCAGGTTGGGGTAGGGAGCTGTAAATTATGCACCTCTGTGAGGAGACCCAACATTTATAAATCTATTCTAAGGAAATTGAAGAAAGGCTCCTCACCCTTTACAACAGGTCTTCAAAGTATTAATTTACCTGGCCATTTCAATATGGGGAGATTACAGCCAATAGCTGATTTAGGCCAAGGATGGATACACTTTCACCTTTTAAGTTTTTTCTTAGAATTAGCAGGTAGCCCATTTCCTTAAAGTAAATTTTCCTAAAATATCCATAACTCTTCCTTTATTGACAGGTTTCAGAGTAACAGCCATGTTAGTCTGTATTCGCAAAAAGAAAAGGAGTACTTGTGGCACCTTAGAGACTAACCAATTTATTTGAGCATACGCTTTCGTGAGCTACAGCTCACTTCATCGGATGCATACTGTGGAAAGTGTAGAAGATCTTTTATACACACAAAGCATGAAAAAATACCTCCCACCACCCCACTCTCCTGCGGAGAGTGGGTTTGTGGGGGCGGGGGGGGGAGGGTGAGAAAACCTGGATTTGTGCTGGAAATGGCCCAACTTGATTATCATACACATTGTAAGGAGAGTGATCACTTTAGATAAGCTATTGCCAGCAGGAGAGTGGGGTGGGGGGAGGTATTTTTTCATGCTTTGTGTGTATAAAAGATCTTCTACACTTTCCACAGTATGCATCCGATGAAGTGAGCTGTAGCTCACGAAAGCTTATGCTCAAATAAATTGGTTAGTCTCTAAGGTGCCACAAGTACTCCTTTTCTTCTTCCTTTATTGTAAATCTGCTGACCTAGTGAAACTTAATTTGGATAATTAGCATGAATACTCTGTGTGTCTGAGAATAACGTCATCCTGTAAAGTTCTCCAGTATTATCATTAATTATACTAATCTGTGCCCGCTTTGCTGGGGTTTTTTTTAAAGCCGATATAAAAGACCATTTACCCTAGCTGTAGTTCAGATGATAAGCCACATTTTGAGAATATTTACATCCTTCAAAGGGTACCTGATATGTTTGATATCGGTGACATCAGCTATTTGCAATAAATTCTAGGTTACAAAGAAATGCATCCCAGAGCTCTCAAATATTGTTAACAGCAGAACTGGATTTTTTTAAGTGCATGACCATTCGGTCTGATCGTTATGATGGATCCTGTGTGTTTGCACCAGTTCTAATATAATGTCAGAAGTTAAACTCAGGTAATGATTCTAGTTCTTTTTGATATACACTCTTTGACTAGAAGTTTCAGGATGTATGATGGAAAAAGGAGAAAAGTAGCACTCCTTGCTACTGTAGGTTATATGAAAAATGCCATATTAAAACTTTTTTTGAAAGACAGCTTAGAAATTTACTTTTTGATTTAGAGATCCTAAGTCAATAGGTTTGTGAGCAGCATATGAGAAGATTTATTTTTCAGAACACAGGACATCATCCTCATAGAACATCCTTCCTTCCTGGCCAGCTATCCTAACAACATTAATTTGTTGATTTCTTAGGTGTCCCCGCCCATTCCTGGCTCAAGAGTATGATGATGCCTGTATGAAGAAAGTATAGAATGGGTACAAACTGGGATAATTCAAAATAGCTATTTGGGAACTTTTTATTATAACCAACCTTTCAGTCCAGCTATTTTAACCCTGGTTTCTGGAGGTATCAAGAACCTCTGAATTATTTACAATCATGCTTTTCTGATGTGGTAAAAACAATGCTGGTTTTTAAGACCTTCTCAATAAAATGTATTAAACAGTATCTTCCTCCACATTACAGGTTATATCCAGGTTGATGATTTAGATAAAAATAATAAATTGTATGCCTATTGTTTGGATATTAACTAGTATGTATATTAGTATGTACACAAATAGCTGGTATAAAGACAGATAAGAAATACAAACATAAAATCCTTAAACAGACACACTATTGCACCCAGCTCACCACTGTGTTACTTGGGTCACTTACTTGTACGTGGTATTCAGCCCTGATTTAAAGTGGGAAGAACTCCTGTTGAAGTCAATAAATCAAATTCTGCTCTGTTGTGCCAGTGTAAATCCAAAGTAATTCCACTGACTCCAGATTTATACCTGTGAATCTGAAACTAGAATTTGTCCCAATTCTTTTAGGAGTGTTAGGTACAGTCTGGGAAAACATTACAATACAGGGGCAGCCTTTTTTTAAGTTGCTTTTTCCTGTTTCCATCCAACGTCTAATTTCAATTGGCTTTTTCACATCTGCTGAAAATCAAATCAGAGAAACTGTGCAAATTATGCTTTTTGCCACATACATGTATTTTCAGACCAACTTACACTCAACATGTACCTTAAACAACTGTTAACCTAAGTACTGAATTACACTGGAAGTGGAATTCTGAACTCTGACCTATGTAAAATTTGATTTATGCCCTTGACTTCAATGGTTATGCTGGCGTAAATGAAACCAGAACTTGGTAAATGTATCTTAGATCATATCTGGCATCAGATGTAACTATTCAACTGTGCAAACCTATGCACAGCAGCTATCTAAAATAATGACTGTTTCTGGGGGGGTGGGGGACACTTCTTCCCAAGGTGAGATAAGCTATGGGTTTAGATGGTAAATATTTTAAATACCTGCGTAAGCATCTTTGTGTTAGCCAACATAGCTGTTCTGTCTGAGCCTTGTGTATTGAGAATGACATGTTTCATGACATCTGGGGTTAAGGTGAAGCTATTGGGACTGTTAGTTAACGTCCCTTTGTCAGTCTGCTGCAGAGATGACTTTATATTTACAATAGGATTATTAGGGTGTCCACTACCCTCTGACTAGAATGCAGAATGGGTTTCCTTCTCAGTATGAAGATATTTTCTATGTTCCCTAAAATATATATATACTAATGTGGTCCTAAAAATGTCATGCATATCCCAAAACATCAAGTAGCTCCAAGGCAAGTATATAAAGCAGAATGTTCCCTCTGTCTCAGTAAAGACAATTGGCAAACTTATTGCATTAGAATTGCTTAATTTATCAATAACTATGTGGTTATGAATGTACAAAAACTTCATTATAATTTAAAATTTTAATTCTTACTATAAAATTAAATACAGACACTCAAAAGATTTTCTTTTGGAATAAGAAAAGGAGTACTTGTGGCACCTTAGAGACTAACCAATTTATTTGAGCATAAGCTTTCGTGAGCTACAGCTCACTTCATCGGATGCAACTTTTGGAATGTTTGCCCTTTTAACAATATGGAATATTTAATATAGAGTAAACTGTTATCACCAAATGTAGCTAAAACAAATATAGAAGAAAACTTGTCACTTTATAGATTATCTCAATTTATTCATCACTTTGTTGCTTGAATACCAAATTAATGACATTAGATGTATGTACTCCCATTGCTTGTGACATCTTGTGGGTTATTTGGTTTACAGTACTTATGGTTCATCATAGATTTATGTTCCAGCCAGAGATATGAATATTATTGAGCCCTATGGCATATAAATGATCACAGATTTTCAAAAAGGAGGGATTTTTGAAGGCATTGGTGTAGTAAGTTAAACTTTTGAATTAATAGGAAATAAATTTGAATTAAAAGATATATAATCCGGGTCACAGAAGGATCTTAGCAGAACTGCTGTTTGAAGCCTTTCATTCTTGACCTATAGGGCACTTCAGATGTTCTGTCATTTAAACTGCCACGCAAGCCCTTTTTCTGTTGGCATGTAGCCATACAGTCATTAAAATGTGGTTTTAGGAAATAGTAGTGTGTACTATATACAGATTTTTCATTAAATTCCCTTCTTCCTTCCACCTCCACTTCCCCCCCAAAATAGCAGAACACTAACAGAGATGAAGAATGCTATTCAAAGAGTACACTGGTGTATGTGTTAGAGGAACACTTTGAGCGAGTATACATCACAAGTATCTTACAAGTATATTCATTTTCACAATTCAAGATGTTTAATCTGCATAGATCAGATGTAGCCAAAGTACAGCCATGTGCCAAATGAAACCCATGCTGTTCGGTATATTACATATTTGTAACAAAATTTCCCACTTACACTTGGAGGTGTAGCCTGCAGAGATTACAGTTCAGTGGTCACAATTTTAAGAAGTTCACTCCAGATAGTCTACCTACTTGAGCTATATTCCCTATGCATAAAATAGGGGATACTGGTGGAACCACTAAACTCTCTTAAAACAGGATGGACTGCTGCAGTGCCGCTAATGTATGCAGTGATTCATCTTAGAAAGAGTATTCTCTAGTGGCACAATGCTGGGAGTACTAGCTATGACTAGATAGAGCGAGTGATTTGGTTTCCTTTCCTGGCTCTTCGACTGACTTGTTTTTTGACCTTGCACAGGTTATTTAACCTCTCTTCCACATTTTCTGCATTTGTAGATGGGGATAATAACAGTAATACGTCCCAATCTCCCAAGGGTGATTTTAGGCTTTAAGTTACTTGTTTCTGAAGTGGTTTGATATCCTTCGAGGGAAAGCACTATCAGTGTGCAAGGTGTTATTACTATGTGTTTACTCTAGGTTTGCACACTTCATTGCTTATGTAGGATGCAATCTGTATCCCAGGACCTGTAGCAGTTTTACAGGATACTGTCACTAAAGGTAAATTTGATTGTCAAGTCATCTAAGATGCTCCTTTTCGTTTCTTCATTGTTTTATTAGTTTCATAACAGCTTACTCATGACAGTACCCATGTAGTGCTGCAAAAGAAACTGATCAACAGTGTTGTAACATCAGAGGTAACACTCTCCAGTAATCATAATCTTGACCTTAAATCCTAACCCTGCTGCCTATCTTAGAAATCTCTTCCCTTACAAGTGCCCATTTGGTCCTGCAAGCAGAGGAATTTTTCTGCCTGCAGCACCAAATGGACAGTGTTTAGATTAACTAAAACAGTTTTTTGACTCAGCAAAGTTAAATGAACTTGCCTAAGCCAGACATGTTGTGGAGAGAGCCAAAGTTGAATCTCCAGGCTCTCTCATACTCGGTCAGTATAGCTCCTGAGCTGAAGCAGCTCCCCAGACAAACAGAAATGCCATTGGTTTGAGTGTTAGGCCTCACTTTGTTCAGCCAATTATCTTGATCTGAGTGGAAGCCAATATGGTAATGTTAATCATAGCACATGACCGATTGATTTGTGTGGCACAAATCCAAGATAGTATTTTAGAAACTGAATATTTAACTCTTCATCTTACATGACAACTCTACAATTGACTTGCACTAAGACTTCAGTTTCAACTGCTGGCAATGTTTAGCAGTATGTCTTGAGACAAGATTTATAGAGCTTAATGTTCTCCTTAAAGATATTCATGCAGCACTCCTCTTGGGTGCTTCTGAAGTTTCAATTGAGGCCCTAATATCCATGGACAAAATTATCCATAATGGGATTTTCTTCCTGAGGGTCCGAGGCAGCAATGGCTGTTTCCATGTGACTGTTCCTTTGGGTCTATGAGATTTGAGTTCTCAGTTGAACTGGCAGGGAGTTCCTTCCATAAAACCTACAGAGCTCCCAAATTCTGCTCAGGGCCCTGTGCATCTGCCCTGCTTTGCTGATAGGAGCCATGCCCCAGTGGCTTCCCCACTGACCACAACCCTCACCTCATGGGTGGCTTCATGGAGGGAGTGAGGGAATATCATGATGACAAGGTCAATGTTTTATCTCTGTTACTATGTATTCTCCCTGGAGCTGAAGGGATGACATGTCCTTGAAAGGGCTTTTTCCTCCTACTTCCCTTCCTCCCTTCTCCTCAGCCGCCAAGCCAGATTCATGAGTTCACATGCATCTCTCTTCATCATAGGTGGGAAAGGGGGAGAAATGCAATTAACAAAGTCCTCTTTGTTTGATGTTTCACAATGGCTTATTTGGTTTCAATGGGCCTTCCTGGTGGGTAGGAACTAACACTTTCTATAGGAAGCCAGAATTTTATATTAATATTTCTTTCCCACTTGATATATACTTACAGAGGATTACAGTGAAAACGCTTAATATCACTTTATAACAGGGGATACAGATGTTACAGGTGAGCTTTATATGCAGCATCCTACAAGTATTTCATAAAGTCTGAACACATTTTTAGAACTCTAATACCTATCTTAACAATACTAACACAGAGATAAGGCAATAGGTCTCCAGCTATGTATTTGTTTGTGTTCAGTTGAGTCCTAGGAGCCTTAGCATGAGTTTGCACCTGGCCTATCAGCGTTATACCTAAGTAACCCAGATCAGAGTTTCCTCCACTCACAGAAATAGAAGGGGTAATCTGATCCAGTATCTTGAACTTACTATAGAGGCTTTTCATCAAAAAGAAATTCTACAAAATGTGGAAATATGGAAAATTGTGAAGGATGAGTACAAAAGAATAGCTCAAGATCTAAGGACAGTCAGAAAGGCTAAGGCACAAAATGTGTTGCACCTAGCAAGGGACATAAATGGCAATAAAAGGTTCTATAAATATTTCGGAGTAAGAGAAAAATTAATGAAAGTGTAGGTCCTCTACTTAGCGGGGAAGGAGAGCTAATAATGGATGACATCAAAAAGGCTGAGGTGTTTAATGCCTATCTTTCTTCAGTCTTCACTAAAAAGTTAATTGTGACCAGATGTTTCACACAATTTAACAGAAGCAAAAATTGCAAAAGAATCAGATAAAGAATGTTTAGGTAAGTTAGATGTATTCAAGTTGGCACGGCCTGATAAAATTCACCATAAGATACTTAAGGAACTAGTTGAATCATCTTGGAACTGTTAGCAATTATCTTCAGTAACTCCAAGAGGACAGGTGACATCCCAAAGGACGTCCCATAGTACCTGTCTTTTCAAAAGGGTGCAAAGAGGACCCAAGGAATTATTAGTCCAATCAGCCTAGCTTCAATACCTGGAAACATACAGGAATAAATTATTAAATCAATTTGTAAGCACCTAGAGGATAGTAGGATGATAAATAATAGCCAATATGGATTTGTCAAGAAAAAATAATGCCAAATCAACCTAATTTCCTTTGATGAGGTTAATAGCCTGGTGGATGGGGGAAAGCAGTAGACGTGATTTATCTTGTTTTTGGTTAAGCTCTTGAGACATTCCCACATGATATTCTCATAAGCAAACTAGGAAAATGTGTTCTAGTTGACATTATTATAAGTGCTTGAAAAGACTGTACTCACAGAAGTTATCTATGGTTTGCTGTCCAAGTGGGAGTATGTATCTAGTAGGTTCCAGTGGGGGGTTGTCCTGAATGCAGTACTAGTCAGTGTGTTCATTAATGGTTTAGAGAATATGCTTAAAAACCCATAGATGACACCAAACTGGGAGGGATTGCATGTACTTTGGAGGACAGCGTTAGAATTGAAAAGGACCTTGACAAATTGGAAGATTGATCTGAAATCAACAAGATGAAATTCAGAAAAGACAAGTGCAACGTATTATGCCTTGGTATAAAAAAAACAGCAAATGTACAAATACAAAATCAGAAATAACTGGCGAGGCAGTAATACTGCAGAAAAGGATCTGGGGGTTATAGTGGATCACAAATTGAATATGAGCCTACCTTGCGATACAATTGCAAAAAAGGCTGCTAGTATTCTGGGATGTATTAACAGGAGTGTTGTATCTAAGTCATGGGAGGTAATTGTTCAGCTCTACATGGCAGTGGTGAAGTCTGAGATGGAGTATTGTGTCCAGTTTGAGGCACCGCACTTCAGGAAGGATATGGAGAAAGTCCAGATCGGAGGAGAGCAACAAAAATGTTAAAAGGTTAAGCAAACCTGATGTGAGGAAAGATTTTAAAACAAACTTGTATGTGTAGTCTTGAGAAAAGAAGACTTGGCAGGGGGGCTTGATAACAGCTCTTAACATATCTCGAGACTGTTACAGAGAGGATGGTGATCAATTGTTCTCTAAATCCAGTGAAGGTAGAACAGGAAGTAATGGCTTTCATCTGCAGGAAGGTTTAGGTTACATATTAGGAAAAACTTTTTGAATAAAAGGATAGTTAAGCACTGGAATAGGTTACCAATTAAGGTTGTAGAATCCCTGTCATTGGAGTGTTTAAGAACAGGTTAGACAAACACCTGTCAGGAATAATTTAGGAATAAAAAATAACTCAGTGCAGGAGGATGGACTAGCTGACTTCTTGGGTTGCCTTCCAGCCGCACATTTCTATAATTCCATGATTAGGAGGAGGTCTGTCAGTGGCAGATCTGCATCTTGTAGTAAGATGTGGGTCAGGGAATTGGTGACCATATGTTTAACACCTCTTCAGCTCTGTGCTTTCACAACTATGAAAAGCATATCACACATAGGCTACTCTAAGGTGTTTGTTTATATGAGTTGACAGTTCTATAGTAAATTATTTACAGTTGACCATAACAATAGATGACATAATGAATGAACTAATTGGCTACAAAGCTCTGTTTGGGTATTGCAGCAGTTTTGATAGTGGGCTCAACTGATAGTGGGCTCATCCTCTTCTCCTCTGTGTTGGGTAGTCGCAGACACAGAGTCATTCTAATTTCTAGTCCAGTAATTCAACTCTTGTAGCACAAGTGGCCTCTGGTGGCCCGATGCTGGATCCATTCATGTTGATTGCAAAGTTTTCCTTGCATCACTGGTGCAAGATCAGCTCCTAGGTGAGGCTTCTCCCAGGATACCAAGGTCAGTTGAAACAGATGAGGCCTTTTCCACACCTTTGAAAAATGGACTAGAGGAGTGACAGCTCTCCCCTTCACCAACACCATCACTTTTCCAATAGCAAACTTCTGCAGGATAGCCATTCTCTCCTCTTCCCCTCCCCAACCCCCAAAGGTTGTTGGGTTAGCCATTTGAAAACTCCTGCTGACTTCAGTGGTTCAGGATCAGGAAATTAGGAGAGTTTTTTTAAAAAGGAAAGACTTGGTCCTTTCTCTTTTACACAGCAACAAATAGCTCCATTTATTAATCTAAGGAATTGTCTGCCCAGTCTGTAAATCTACAGTACGCTAGTCTGCCGCACATTAAGTCAGCATGTGGACCCTGTTACTGCACAGTGAAAGTCGCATGCTGTGCTTTGATCTACTGCTGTTTCAAAGCTGTAGACAAGCCGCATTGAAAAGGTAGCTAACTGAGTGATACTGCGATCTGTCATATGGCCACAGACTTCCTCTGCCCCTCCTCCCTGAGATTTGACTGTTCATCCACTATCATTTGTAAAAATGTCCTTCTATCCTTCCAAAGAGATACATGGTATAAATAACCCTTAATAGAATCATACTTATTTTCCTGAATTGAGAATAAAATAAATACATTTATGGTCTGCATTTGAGCATCAAACACTCTCAGTTAAATTGTTCTTTAAGATACCCTATTGAGTGTGTTAAACATCTACAACAGATTAAAATATATCACTGTATTTTAAACTGAAATTGGCCTGATGGGAAGAGAGACAACAACCAGGGATTAGTTCTAGAACTACATTAAAAATGCACACTTATCTGTGCAGTTAGATTTTAATAAACATTTTTGATAGTTACTTAAAAATACATGTTTTTAATGCAGAAGTGGCACTGTGTGAGAATAATTCTTGAAAAAAACAGTTGCTTTTTAATTAAGGTCTGATTATAAGTATTTTCTATTTTCCTAAGTAAAGATTAAATTAATGTGTTAAATCAATTTTCTCCCTTTGACATATACATATAACAAATTAGACACAACACTGGAAGCTGGTTCTATTAGATTAGGACTCCTTGTGTTAATTCAAGGAATATTTTTTAAATTGCAATCATGGTTAAATCTGGAGCAACGTTTATTAAGTGTTTCTTAGGCTGAAAGTGGTATTACATTGAATGAATTATTTACTGTTAGCAAATCTTTCTTTTTGATTGTATTCATAATTGCTAACCAGATTTATTTTGTATCATTTCTTTTTATGATTTCCAAATTTGTAAAAGTTGTTTAGATACATTTTTAATTGTTTGTATAATATAAATTTTGTTTTTTATTTCATAAAACGTTCAATAGGAAAGTATAGCGCCCACTGTAGGAAATATAATATGTGAGAATTTTTATAGATATAAATACTGACATAATTTCCTCTTGAATAAGGTGAAATAAGGTGAATAAGGTGAAAAAGCTGACTACTTAACACCTTTTGTTGGAAAAACAAAAGAACAGCTTCTGCCATGCGCCTGTCATGAAATCTTTGGACTTCATGCTGTTGTAATTTCTGTGGTTTGTTGGTAAATGCATCGATCACAAACCTGATCCCAACCCTCTGGTAGGATAGGGACGTGTAAAGATGAAATCCTGGCTCCATTGAAGTAAATTGGAATTTTGGGGCTAGAATTTCATGCGTAGTACGGAGAGATGTGCAAAGATTAGCATGCGTTTGCCAAATCAGGCCCCTAAAGTTCACTACTATAGATGTTATTTTTTGCATGCATAGGGCCAGATCTTCAGATAGCTCCTTAGACTTCCGTATTCTGATTTATACCACCTGAGAATTTGGTCCATGTCGAGTGCATATCTAGATATGTGCCATTTCTTGTTTTTCTCTAGTCCAACTGAGTCAGTTTGAATAAATTATCCCTTTTGGTAAAGAAATAGTCTTAGAATGTCCACTGTAAATTTTCTATTGATCAGCAAGCTCCAAATTCATCACTATTGGATATTATTTATGTTGGTAATTACTAAATATAGAGAGAAGAGCCTGGATTGGAACTAAGATTGACATTTGGGTTTAATACTATAATGAGACTTTAATAAACCAGTAATAGGCAGCTTCACAAAATAAAATGAGCCATGACTGCAAACACGTAAATCAGTTCCCTGGATCTTAAAAACATAAATTGTGTTAATCTGTATTGATAAAAATAATTGCTTATTTTATGTGGTTCAAATTTAAATATAGATCAAGATAACTCTTCTTAATATGGCAACATAGCTTTAGAAATTTCACATAGTGCTTGCAGATATTGCTTTGAGATGTTCAGAAACGTTATGTAGTTGGGATTTCAAGAGAGCTAGAAATTGAAGTTCTTTTCATTTATTTATTTTATTATTTATTTACTCTGCCTTTACTCTGTCTTCCCCCTTCCCCACCTCAATCCTTGTTTTCATTTGTTCTATATTTCTGTACTAGACTGGTATATTTGGTACCATCAGGTTCTAGCTTTTATGGCTTGACGAGTTTCATTGCATTGGCAGGGGGTGGGAATAGATCTATTTTAAGGCAAAATTAAGAGCTCAATCCTGCAAACAATTTCATATGTCTGCTTAACTTTAAGCAAGTGTTTAGTCCCATTGACTTGAATTATAAGCTTGTGCATAAGAATTTACAGAAGAGGGCTATAGCTGCAAATTTAGGCCCTGATCCTGCAATGTGATGTGTATGGTCATAGCCTTTGTGTAACCTCACTAAAATCAATGAGGCGGGGGTCCCCTGCACACATGAAGTTGCAGAAATGGGGTCTTACATATAGACACAAGAAAGGAAATGAGTAGTGAATATTATCAGATCAATATTGCTCATCCTTAGGATGTGCCTTTGTTATTGGCTAATTTCTATTGCTAGCTGTTCTTAAAAGGGATTTTCTCATATACTGTTTTTTTCTAAGGAAGGGCTAAAAGGGTTTTTTTTGTTTGTTTGTTTGTTTTTTTTAAGGGTTTTTTCCTCATGCTTTTCTTTAGAGTTGTTAGGAATGCCAAATGTAGTCTGTCTTGTTTTATCTGTCTGCCTTCTTTTGGCTTTGTTTTGGGGTCCCCCCCCCGGAGGACCATTGGAGGATGTGGAGGGCTCTTAACACCTTAATGATTGAAGGAGTGAAGGTTTATGAAACACAGTCCAAAATGTTAGTTGTTCTTTGAAGTTAAATAGATGTGAACAAAACAAACAACAGATCAACTGCCAAACAAACTGGGTAGTTTGACTAAAAAACCTTTCACTTCATTGCTCAACTTTTACTCTCCTCGTTTCTGTGATTTCATCATTTCCCTAGTCCTCTGGTCAATACAGTCTGCCAGCCTAGTCAAGACCTAAAGTTCTATACTAAACAAGTAGGGGAAAATAACGCCATTTTTGTGGGGTTGAGGAGAGGGAAGCTTTTCAGATCTTTATACATCATGAAATTGGGGGAGGGTGAGAGGGTGCAGAGAACAGTTTTTTTTTTTCCCCTTTCAGATCTTCTTTAAACATAGTCTTCATACAAATTGACACCAACAAAAATGTGTGTGTCTCTGTATCATGCATTCTATGTTGTGTGTGTCTGTAGTATATGTAATATATGAGCTGTGATGGTGAGTTAATATTTTAACATGAAGATTTCTGTTTTGGTATGTTTTCTGGACAAATGCATTTTAAATGCATAAAAATAAATTTATAAACACAATACCTGAAAAAATGAAAACAATAAATCTCCTGTTAAAAAGAAGTACTCCCAATTATGTTTGTTGATTACAAGATAAGCCCTCTATGATTAATACAAGCCACATGTGTCATTGGAATGGAATTGCTGTGCATAATAGCAATATTAAGACATCTTTATTCTCAAAGGTAAAGATAAACGATGTAACAAAAAAACTGATCTTTAAACTGACCAAGCACAATAAATTGTTAATGTTTTTGTGAACTTGATGTATATCCAATTTTCCTTCTGTCAGCTTGACACACCTCTCCTTCTATGGTACGTAAATGGATAGATACATTGCGGAAGAAAAATTTTTGAAAAGAGATGTTAAAGTGGCAAATCTTGAATTTTGCTAGTGAGACAACATTACAATAACCATACAATAGCCAGTTCTCCTGCAATCTCACAGAGTGGTGGTGGTGTTAATGCCTCAGAGTAAGGCCTTTTTCACCTACCAAGATATAGCTCTTACTTCTGTGCTTGTGCTAACTAGCAACTATAGAGCACTGAACCTGACACAGTGGGTTAGTGATGTAAGCGGTGCCTGCAAACTGAGCACTTAACGGTAAGATCTACATATTTTAATGAGGATGGGAATATAGAAAATGGTATATACTGATGGCTGTGGTCATAAATATACCTCGTGTTGCTGTTTTTTCCCTTGAAGACTTTGCATTGTTTCTTCTCATTAACACATGATAACTGGAATAGGTTTCATATCGCCATCCACCATTCCCCCTTGGCTTGACATTCTCAGAGTTCAGATGAAGCACTAATAACCTTTCTGTGCTGTGCTCACTCTAATGATGTCCATTCAATAAATAAGATGTGAGCATCACTGCCATGGTAAATAGAACAGCAACAGACTCATATCTAATTACCAAGAAAAAAAAAAGCTGTTACAGCAGTGAATAGTTAGCATTTAAAAAAAAAATCATCTTGGTTCCAAATAGTTCCTTTGGTTTTTCTTGGTGGTTGTTTTTTTGTTTTTGTTTGACCATCTATCCCTTTCTGTCTCTGTTGTCCTCGGCAAGATTGGACCAGTGAAATCACTTGTGTGATGCTTCATTCTCCTGTTGAATTAATCTCTTTCTCTGCAACATGAGAGCAATGGCAGAGTTTCTTCAGAGTCTTCTCTCGCACTGCTCATGAATATGCTGCAAATGTCTGACCACACAAATAGCTGTGCAGACAAAACTTTGATAAACAGTGTTTATCAAATACTCCACAAACGAACCCGCCATTATAGCTATAGCACAGAAAGCAAAATATGACCACCACCACGACAAAAAAATAAATGTACGTCAATATTTTTGTGTTTTCATGCTTGCCCAGGTACTTAATAATTGGTGACTTATGAGTGTGGCAGGAAGAGAACACAAGCATTTTTACTTTGAAGCTAAACTTTAAAAGACAAGCATAAATCATGAAGAGTGCTCCAAATGTTACGTTAAAAATACCCACTAAAGGTTGCACCATTGCAACTTTCTCATTTAGCATAACACTCACATGGGCCTGATCCTTAGTGATGCTGGGCAATTCCAAACTCTATTAAAGACAGTGGCAGATGCAGGTGCTCACAACCTCTGAGATTCAGGCCTATCCAGGGCAGGATATGTAAAGGCTAAATTAATCCTGTTTGACGAGCTTCCTCAGCTGTCGTTATGCTTAATGGGAGTTGAAAATGCTTTGAATGTTGCAGTATCAGGCTCATACTCATCTTACCCTAGTCCAATCCTGCTCCTGCTGAAGCTATTGGGAGTTTTTGCAATTGACTTCAGTGCAAGCAGACATGAACTCTTGGAAAGAATAGTCAATTACAGGGTTTACAAGTCTTGCAAATCTTTCTTCTTGTCATTTTTTAGCAGCTGCCTGTAACCTCTCCGACAGCTACTATCAAATTGAGTGATTTCTGGTAGGGCAATTGTGAGGCTGTTGGCAGACTCAGAATCAGAGCTGGATGTGCAGAGAATTAGGAAGTAAACATGCACTCAGGAAGGAGGGAAGCAGTATGAAGGCATCCCACCCAGGGAAGCCTCAGGCATGGACCAGTAGGAACTGGCTTAGGGGACACCAACCAACAGTGGCACCTCCAATCCCCTTTCTTACTGCTGCACTGTAAGTGAGTTATGGGGGTTGCCATAGAGCAAGAGTATCCCCTGCCTTCAGAGAAGAAGCTCCCTCTGGTCCCAGCTATGCTGTCCTTCAGGACGCTAAGGTTATAAGGAAGTACGCCTCCACCAATCTCTGGACAAACCTTGAGTCCAGCAGGCCAGCCACTATTCTCCCTTTATTTTGTTCGGGTAGCCCAGCATATGGGAAAACCATATCTCTCCCCATCGTTATTCTCTCAAGAGGCAAAGTTTATTTATGTGACCCTATTCTGTCCCCTCACATCACATGTGTACAGGAGAGACCACAGGACAGGCTGTGATGATTCCTTATCATCTGGGTGAGTTTGATGTTTGGCCGTGGCCTTAGTGAGCCCACATAGCCTCCCAAAGTCCGACAGAATTTTACTATGCCCTTATTCCCTACAAGCCATAATGGGTGAATCTACCAAACTCCACTTCCTATATAGAATTAAGAAAATAACTTCAGAGCCTTCCTGAGGTTTGGCTTTACTAACAAAAAAACAAATTAACACTAAAAGCACGCAGTTTGGTTCACACCTTTTCAGGTTCAGGCTCTCAGAGGGATTTTGTGTTTTAGCTGTTCACCCCACATTCTAGAGAGGCAGCCCCACCTTCTTTATGTTGTGTGAATAAACAAGTTATCTTCCTTGGTGGGACATCAGAAACCACTGGACTCCTTTCCCAGCAGGATCAATACATAGTGAGGAGTATTGTAGGCAAACACTGCCAACCTGTTACAACTTTAAAGAGTATGTGCATGGGAGAGGGTGATAGTATGCAGTCCCCTTGAGCAACTGGGTGCAATCTTTGTTCCGGCAAAACTCCCACTGGATACACCAGGGGCACTCTCTTATCCTGAATAAAGATGGCAAAGCCTGAGGTACCTCATGCACTTTAAATCTTACTATCTTAATCTTCCTATCCCTGTTCTCGGAGTTTTGACAAAGTAGACTCAGTGCAGTTAGGTCCAAAGTATCAGTGGGTTTGGATGACACAGGAGTACTCATTGTTTCTACCATTTTGAGCATATATTATATACAGTAGGATAACCATAGTACACAGTTATGCAATTGGACTACTCTGTGGTACTTCAGCTTATGCAGACGGGCAGTCTCCGATAATTTCTGTTTGGTTAATAGAGACACTAAAACAATTTCTACCAGTCAATGGAGTGATAGTCTCTTTTAGCAACACAGTTGTTGTCTACATCTTCTGGCTGGTTATGACAGCAATTTCTATTACTATTGAAAAGTTAGTACAGTAATTGTTTAAGCAAAGCCAATAGCTGATTTAAAATAAAGTGAAATCTCTTGTTAGATACTATTTTAAAAGGTTAAAATCATTTTTATTTAGCTCAGATTTAAATAGTGAAAAATATAACAATGGGAAAAGGCTTACTTAATTATTTTGTTTACAGTAGTGTGTTCTCACCTAAAAAAGAAAAATACAAAAACCATACAGTTTGTTAATCTATCTCTGCTGCCAAACTGGCTGCTTTATTCAACAATAAATTGAATACAAAAGTTCCCCCAAGGCAGGAAGACAGAATACCAACCTCTGAAAGTCTAGCAGCTTAATTGACATTTGGTGGTAGCCTTAGGCAGAAGTTAATTTGTACCTTGGTTATATATACACATATACTTTATAAAAAGTATGCAGCTTATATTACAGATAAATTAAAACTAATTCATGTTGTAGTTCTCAGGTATACATTTATTGGCATGGCATAAACCTATTTCATTTTACGACTGATTTTCTCACAATTAATAAAATGTCAGCCTTCTAGAAATAGAATATTTTCAGATAGTTACATGGGAACTTGAAACATTCTTTGTATAAAATTTTCATTGATGCATATAACAATCTCTAAAGGGTTTGTGATATACATTCAAATATGAAGCAGAACTAAGGGTCTAATCCTACAAGCCTTTGTTCTTGCAGCTGTCCAACTGACTTTAGTGATGCTACTCCTGTTAAGTATTGACTTATGGTAAGAGCTTGCAGGATAGAACCTTAGGAAGGCTTTATGCATTAGTTATAAAAAAAAAACACTTAAAAACCTGATGGGTATGCTTTATTTGCACTTTCAAATAAATAACTATGTTACTTCTCTAACAATGGCTAGTACATAACACTTAAAACCAGTCCCTCCGAAAATAAATTTGGGGTCAGTAGATAAAACATATTTGTCACTTCAATGTAAGGCAAATAAAGAATCTCTTAAAATAAGTGTTCAGGTTCTCAGTTGGTGTAAACCAGCATAAATCCATTAAATCAATGAGTAAATTCCTGGCCCCATGGAAGTCACTAGCAAAACTCCCATTGACTTCAGCAGGGCGGGATTTCACCCAACAGAAGTATGCCAATTTATATGGGGTATATATCTGGCCCACTTTTGTCTCATAACTATAACATCCCATCATACATGTAATAATTCAGATGTTTCTTATTAGGCCTATTAAGAATTGTGGAATTTTGTAAATGAGTTACAAAATGAAAGTGGCTGGACAGTTTGAATACTTTTATGATGGCATTTAGCTTATTTGTGAGGGACAGTGTATGGGAGAGGAGTGTTGATTAGAAATCATCAACTATTTTTAAGTTCTTTGCATCTTGTAATATTCTGAAATCACCACACAGTTGTTGTGGTTTTTTTGTAATATTTAAACTGAGATGGCCCCATGTTTAATTTAATGGAAGTCTTTATACTGGATCCAATCCTGCTTCCATTAAAATCAAAGGCAAATCTCTCAGTGATTCTATGGGAGCAGTCCTGGGCCTATAACTTTTCTCCAAATGCTAGTAATTGTTTGGTGACTAGTGCCTGAGTTCAACAGTATGGGCTGATTTCCAGCTAACCATTTCCAAGTAAGATCACTTCTTAGGCATTCCCTAACTTCTCATTAGTAACAACACAGGCTTCAATGCTGCCCTGAGAACTGAAGGGGCAGACCCCTCTACTCACCTGGCATCCACTAATGCTGATGGGGCCCTTCAAGGCTCCAAGTACAGGATCAGGGCATAGGGTAAGAAATACTGAAGAGTAACACTTTTAATATTTAGCTAAAAGTTACCCTGTAGGTCTTTATGTAAGCCCCAGATATGCTGAATCAATAGGGTGCATCAACCTTATAACACAGGCTATTTTAATTTTCCTAAAAAATGGTGAAGAAAACTGTTTTGCTGGGACAGATGACAACAGAGGAGGTTAAAGACTGTATTGATAACGCAAGCTGGTGGATACTCTTTATGTTAAAAACACTCAATTTTTTACCCTTTTCTAAATATAAATAGGGCAGGGCAGTGTTGGTAAATTGTTCTATTGGATTAATGCCATCACTGGGTTTTACTTGCTAACTCTTGATGCTGTTTATCAAGGAAATGTGCCATCAGCACATGTGGTTATATACATGAGAGATGTGGAGAACTAGTCATAGTAGATCACATGCAGGTAATCTGCAAAACACTTCCAAGCTGTCAGTTTTGTATCGCTAAAATTAAATGTATGGAGAATTTACTGCCTATTCGTCTCGTGAATAAATTACACATACAAACAGAGGCAGAGAGAATATAACAAATCTTGCTGTTGGCCATGCAAATCTGCTTTTGGCAATTTCTCATCATATATCTAACAGTGTTATATTTAACAGGTCATGATTATGAACAGGCTATAAAGTCATGTTGCATTGTTTCTGCAATACAGATATTTAATATAATCTTGTTTTATGAAAGTTAACAATATGATAGATTATATTTGACATGTCATAACAAACTCAATTATTTTTTGAAAAAAAATGGTTCTGGGTTTTATTAGTCTCGATGAAACCTCCTGTAGGTATGGATAAAGATGCATTTGTCAAGTTCAGAAATGATTCTGTATTTAATTCCAATCATGGGTGTCATCCTTCTGTATTACCTTTAATGCACAGACTAGGGTTTGCATACTAGTTGATATTTAAAGGGACATTATGAGAGTAAAATTATGCATTTTAAAAAATCCTTCTTTGTTACAAGTAACATTTTAGATCATCACAATTTAAATATTTTTCAAAATGTGTTGAACTTTTAAGCTACGTTTTTATGTTTTATATTCTGACAGTTCGGCAATAAGGGGCTAAGTAGGTTATTTCAAACATTTATAGGCTAGAAATTTCCAGGTCCCTAAGGGAGTTAGGCACCCAACTCTCTTAGTGCTTTTGAGAATCCCAGCCATAGGAATTTTCTTACCAATTTCATTATCAGATACTCATGGATTGTTGCAATGCTGCGTTCTTTGGATTGCAAACATTGCAAGGGAATGTTTAGTTTCTTTAAAATTACTTGTATGGATCTTGTAAAACTTTATTTTTTACAAAGCCTCGTGGACTTCTGGGAACCACAAGGGGTCACCGAGGCTGCTCTGGCTCCCCAAACAAGCACCATTTCCCTTACTTATTTCTGCTCTACACTTAAAATGTAGATCAGCCTGGCTACTTCACTTGAATTTTCACACCCCAGAGTTTCATAATAAAGCCAGCTTAAACCTGGGTGTAGATGTGGCTACTACCGTTTGGAAAGGGAGATTACCTTCACTGACAGAAACCCACCTTCTATTGGTGTAGGAAGAGTCTACCCTATGGTGCTGCAGCTGTTATTCCTGGGGGAATTCTGCACATAATTAATAAGCCACACATATTTTTAATTTTTTGTGCAGAAAAAAGCTTCTGACGGCCTTTTTCTCACCAAAGGGTGCTGTGGTGATAGAACAAAGCAGCAGCTCCCGGCCAGCTAGGGAAGAGAGAAATCCTGCCTTCTTTACAGCACCTATCAGGGCAGGTCAGAGCTATGGGGAGACAGACAGCATAGGGTGTTGGGGGGATCAGATGGGCTCATAAGGGCTAGTGGGGGAGGACGGACTGGGGCAGAGGCTGAATGGGAGTGGAGGCACAGGGCCACAGATGGGAGGGACATGCAGGGCCACATGGTGATGGAGGGAGTGGGTGTCTGAGTGGGCATTGAGGGACACATGTTGGACAGGGGGTGCAAAGACACATGGGCGTGCAGAAATATGGGGACGGGGCAGATGTGCCTGACTGAAGGGGTCAGCCAGTGTCTGCATGGGGGAAGCTCCCTAACAATCCCTCCCCACTCCCCAAAAAACCCTGTTCCATACTTTTCCCACCCATACCCAACAACCCTCCAAGTTCAGACCCAGACTCCTTCCCAGCAATTTACTTCCCTCACCCTCAGCTCCTCCATTACCCCTGATTCCCCCAAGCCTTTGCACTGCTTCTGAGGGGTGCAGAAAATACAGTTCTATATTGTAGTTTAAATGAATTATTGCTCAGAGTTACATATTAATATGCCTAGTAAGGAATCTATTTGTCAAAAACCATTTCCTGAATCTTTTTTGTTGTCTGTATTGTTAGATGTACTTGCTGACAGGTATTTTGAAATAAATGACCCAAAATAATTGAAACTGGTGTGATTATATTGTGTTATTTTGACAAATAAAATACACAGAATTTTAAAATATTGTGTGCAGAATTTTCAATTTGTTGCAAATTTTTTAATTTTTTGGCGAAGAATTCCCCCAAAAGTAAACTGTGCCACTGTAATACCTGTAGTGTAGATATGCTTTTAGTGGAGGAAACTCTACAGGCCTGAGACATAGGAATGATGTTGAAATGCAGCTGACCCTCACACATTTTCCCCTCCCACTGCAGCATTAGGATGAGAAGCAATGAGCTGCACAGAGGGGACCTGCTACCCTAATATTAGATAATTGGGTCCCTTATTT
Organism: Chelonia mydas; assembly: GCF_015237465.2. Taxonomy (NCBI): domain Eukaryota; kingdom Metazoa; phylum Chordata; order Testudines; family Cheloniidae; genus Chelonia; species Chelonia mydas. The sequence goes on from NC_057854.1 coordinate 27,979,970, forward strand.
TCTGAAAACCTGAGGCTAGTGATTACAGCCACACATCAAGATTATAAAGGAGCTTTTCTGTTACCTCTTTTCTTTAACTTTGGTTGTCTTAATTCCTGACTGGTCTTCTAGTGTGTATGAGCCCTATTGCAAGTCCATTGGTCTGGATCCTTTCTTTCCCTACAGCATTGTCACAGCTGTCTTACCTAAGGTCAGCCTCATATAAATTTCCATGAACCATTTTCTTAAAGCTGTCAGCCAAGTTAGTACACCTGCACATTTTACCCACCCACTCACTCACTTAATGCCAAAATGTCAAAAATCATGGGGAGCTTTTAAAAAAAAAACAAAAAAAAATGGATTCTGTGACTCCTGCTGTAAAATAATATATTACCTTAATCATTAGTTTCCACAAATTATACCATTAATGGAGCAGAGCCAAAAAAAATTATACAACTGGAAAAAGGCCTTCAGTTTTAAGAAAAGGATATTTAGAAACATAGAGGAAAAACAGGCATTTTTAAAAATAATTCATGAGCAAAATCCATCTTTCTGCAACAGCACTGATCCCTTCTGTTTTATTAAATTAGCTAAAATTTCTCTCTCTCTCTCTCTGTCTTTCTCTCTGTGTTAGTTGTTTCTAAGGCACCAAACACCTAGATATCTAAAACATATTCACTGACTTTAACTAATTAATACATATATTTTAAGTGACTGATTTTCTTTTCACCATTTATATTTGTTTACATTTTGCATTTCACTCAGCCTGGATAGTCATACAAGGCTGGTCAATTTTATGTATTTTTTTTCCTGGACTCCCATTTTGATTTACATGCAGTATCACAAAGATATTGTGTTGGAAGGTAGGAAATATTTTTCAAAATGCTTTACACTTACTGTAAATAAAACAAATGCACATACACTTCACAAATCTTCATAGTAAGTTTAGTTTTGTAAATACCATCCCCCCGCACCCTCAGAAAAAACAGAGATCCTAAGTTTTAGATCAAACTATCCTGCTTTTAAAAAGTGTGGCCGAAATACATGCCTATTGTACGTCTCCTTTCCGATGCCAGAGCTCCTGTTTCCTATTTTTTTGCTCAGTCCACTAAAACAAGTTGCATTTTGTAAATGGATGGATTTAATACAATATTTTTCCCATAAAAATTCTGCTGCACTGTTACTGATTTATATGTAAAAGTACATGTGGAATTCTAAGGGACTACATATCTCTCTCAGATCCAATTTATGATCTACACATATCACAGCTGTTAAACTAGATTGTTTCTACTCAATTGTTAGGACTAATCCACACCATAAAGCCTACTTTGTCCTGGCTGTATTATAACACTCATCTTCATATATGAGGGTTTTGATGAAGTATATCATTTTGACTTGCTCATTTCTTTTCTCTTTTTATATTTTATTATTTTGTAATATTAATTGTATTTGTATTATATTATTTTATATTTTCAATTATCACATTATCAAAAAGAAACATTTTGGTAAGTTAGTTTTGATGGTTCTGAAACAAAAACTTTCAGAATATCCATTGAACTATTCATTTCAGAACAGGATGAAAAGAAATTTTAAAATGTCAGAATTTCCCCAGGACAGAGATTCAGTTTTCCAACCAGCTGTAGTGAAAACTTCATTTGGTCCTATCTACACAGAAAAGACTAAACCACATAACAGTCAGGGCACTTTTGTTGTATTACACACTTCCCTAACACAATGGATTTTGCTGGGTTGATTGGCCCTGAATGTATACTGTTTCTTTTTTTTATTTTTAACAACTCCAAGTTTATAATGATTCAAGAACTATTTACTTATTCATGTGTACTGTACCTGTAAGTTAATGATAGTTAATGTGTTGGGTACAAATGAAAATTGTTGTTAATTAAAAGATTTGTATGTTTTTTGCTGCGGGGGGAAGCCCAGTAGTTTAAAAATCCAATTATGTCATTCCTGTGGCTGCCAACTATAACTCTGTTATGAGAAGGAGCAGCTGAGCCCATATAGGTCTGCTAGTTATAAAGTATAACTGATAAATTTATGTGAGAAAAACATTCATATGGTTGCAGATTATACTGAGGCTAATGACCATAAAGTTTCTATTACAAAAGAGTTCAGAGTGCCAAGCTATAATGAGCAGCAGTTGGATTGTATTATACAATAGTTAGAGGAAGGGATTTGTCCATGCTAAATCTTATGCAGCTGCTTCTAAAATGTAGTTGTAGTCCCTCTCTAAATGATAATAGTACATACTTGTTAAGGAAGCACTTAGCATTTTAATAAGAAACGTAAGACCAGGATTAAGTTTCGTTCAGCTCCTCGAGTAATGCTTTTCCAAAATCAAGTCAAATGTAAGTAGCTGGCTGAAACATTGGTCAAATTAATAAATCATGACTACAGTCTTTAAAACTGAGTGTCTCTTGATTTTTATAGAGACTTGAAGATTATGTAAAGGATTATATAACCAGTGTTGTTCCCCCTCCCCCGCCTCCCCAAGTAAAGAGGATTACTAATGCATTGTACCTAAGGAAATCAGTTTTGTTCCTAAATAAGCAGTGACCCTTCCCCCACTAATACAAGTGCACTATGTTTAAAAATAGCTATAGACAATGTCTTCCTTTTGTCATAGAATATTAGAAATTAAATTAGGGAAGACATGATTTATTCCTGTATTTATACTGGATCTCCTCTCTTCTAATCCTTGAAATACTGGTTTGATGTTTGCTCAGGGCTCAATCCTGCCAGGCACAAAGCACCAGTGGTGAAGTGCTGGGTTGAGGGTGCTCATCCCTTGATCCATCATTCCATTTGTCACCACTGCACTGAACATCAGTATATTTACTAGTGCCAGGCATAACATTAGCTATATCCAGCAGGTTAAATCTGGATTGTAGTTGTATTTCTCCCCTTCAGCCACTTATGATTTCCTTATAGTTAGACATTCAGAGTATCCTTAATTATAAATGGATTGTAGTCATCTGAAACTCAACATCACAGAAATTGTAATCCTTCTCTGTCGGTGTCGGTTGAATGGCAGTGCCCCATTATAGATCTTTTTTCCAGTGGCACTTAGTATGAGATTTTAAAATTAGTTCCCAGTTTCCTTGTTTTAAAATTATAACTATCATTTTCTCTAGGGTATGATGTGTAATCTAGGAGCAACATATAAACCCAGAAAGCAGCCTTAGATAGCAATTCAATCTTGAAGTTCTACTCCTATTCATTAGTTGCTTGAGCTGCACTGTCATGGTTTATGATGTTAGCACCAGCCCTCGATTGAGTTACATTATTGTATTCAATTAAGGACTATGTATTATTGTACATGTTAACACTGCAAACCACAGATGCCTGCCATCTGTGGTTCCATTCCCTTCCCCCACCTCCCAAAATGAAACAATTCAGATTGATGTTAGTAAGCAGATAAAAAAAATACAACAAAACCAATAGAGGCTCTCATAAGGATTTCAACATGCAGATTTGTGGTTATATGGGTTCTTATGAGTTTCCAGTGCATTAACAAGGAGGGCCAATGAGGATTTGAAAAAAAACCCAAAGAATATTGCTTCATTATTAAATAAATATGGCAAAGATTCCCTTTCCAAATGTAGGTGAGTGCTTTACTAATAACATCTGCATATGCAATGTATGCTAAAGTAATAAAGCATGTCTCATAATGAAAGGGGTAAGGACACATTCTGGGCCTAATTCATCATTGCCCAGTACCTTATGCAGTCATATACACCAGGAAAGAATGGGTGTAAAATGCTACCATTCAGATCTGGTAACAATGTACACCCCTTTTGCACTGATGATGATGTTTAAACAAGGTTCAGGACAAAACTGAAATAGTCTATAACAATGGCCATACTCGGATCAGACCAATGGTCCTTCTAGCCCAGTATCCTGTCTTCCAACAGTGGCCAATGCCAGGTGCTTCAGAGGGAATGAACAGAACAGGCAATCATTGAGTGAACCATCCTGTCGTCCACTCCCAGCTTCTGGCAAACAGAGGCTAGGGACACTCAGAGCATGGTTTTGCATCCCTGATCATCTTGATTGATAGCCATTGATTGACCTATCCTCCATGAATTTATCTAATTCTTTTTTGAACCCGGTTATAGTTTTGGCCTTCACAACATCCCCAGGCAATGAGTTCCACAGGTTGACTGTGTGTTGTGTGAAGAAGTACTTCCTTACGTTTCTTTTAAACGTGCTGCCTATTAATTTCATTGGGTGACCCGTGGTTCTTGCGTTATGTGAAGAAGTAAATAACACTTACTTTCTCCACACCACTCACGATTCTATAGACTTCTATCATATCCCCCCCTTAGCTGTCTCTTTTTCAAGGTGAAAAGTCCTAGTCTTTTTAATCTCTTTGTGTGGAAACTGTGCCATACCCTTAATCATTTTTGTTGCCCTTCTCTGTACCTTTTCTAATTCTAATATCTCTTTTTTGATATGGGGTGACAAGAATTGCAAAATGTGGGTGTACCATGGATTTATATAGTGGCATTATGATATTTTCTGTCTTATTATCTATCTCTTTCCTAATGGTTCCTAATATCGTTAGCTTTTTTGACAGCCACTGCACATTAAGTGAATGTTTTCAGAGAACTATCTACAATGACTCTAAGATTTCTTTCATGAGGAGCAACAGCTAATTTAGATCCCATTTTGTATGTATATTTGGGATTATGTTTTCCGCAATGTGCATTACTTTGCATTTATCAACATTGAATTTTCATCTGCTATTTTGTTGCCCAGTCGCTGAGTTTTATGATATGTCTTTGTAATTCTTTGCAATCTGCTTTGGACTTAATTATCTTGAGTAGTTTTGTATTGTCTGAAAATTTTGCCACCTCACTGTTTACCCATTTTCCCAGATCATTTATGAATATGTTGAACAGCATTGGTACTAGTATGGATCCCTGGGGAACCCTGCCATTTACCTCTCTCTATTCTGAAAACTGACCATTTATCCTACCCTTTGTTCCCTGTCTTTTAACCAGTTACCGATCCATGAGAGAATCTTATCCCATGACAGCTAATTTTGCTTAAGAGCCTTTGGTGAGGGACCTTGTCAAAGGCTTTCTGAAAGTCCAAGTACACTATATCCGTTGGATCACCCTTGTTTACATGTTTGTTTGATACCCTCAAAAATTTTAATAGGTTGGTGAGGCATGATTTCCCTTTACAAAAGCCATGTTGATGCTTCCCCAACAAATTTGTTCATGTATGTGTCTGATAATTCTGTTCTTTACAACAGTTTCAGCCAATTTGCCTGGTACTGAAGTTAGGCTTTCTGGCCTGTAATTGCCAGGATCGCCCCTGGAGCCTTTTTAAAAAATTGGTGTCACGTTAGCTATCCTCCAGTCATCTGATACAGAAACTGATTTAAATGATAGATTACATACCACAGATAGTAGTTCTGCAATTTCATATTTGAATTACTTCAGAACTTTTGGGTGAATACCATCTGGTCCTGGTGACATATTACTGTTTAATTTATCAATTTGTTCCAAAACCACCTCCTACTGACACCTCACTCTGGGACAGTTCTTCAGATTTATCATCTAAAAAGAATGGCTTAGGTGTGGGAATCTCCCTTACATCTTCTGCAGTAAAGACCAATGCAAAGAATTAATTTAGCTTCTCTGCAATGTTCTTATCCTCCTTGAGTGCTCCTTTAGCACCTTGTTCTTCCAGTGGCCCGACTAATCATTTGGCAGGCTTCCTGCTCCTGATGTACTTACTTTTCTTTTCTTTTCTTTTTTTGCTGTTAGTTTTTGAGTCTTTGGCTAGTTGCTCTAATTCTTTTTTGGTCTGCCTAATTATACTTGTACACCTGACTTGCCAAAGTTTATGCTCCTTTCTGTTTGACTCAGGAGGATTTAAATTCCAATTCTTAAAGGATGCCTTTTTTGCTTCTAACCAGTTCTTCTACTTCGTTGTTTAGTCATGGTGACACTTTTTTTGGTCCTCTTACTTTTTTTTAAATTTGGGTATACATTTAATGTTTCCATGCAACTTGCAGGCATCCCACTTTTATGACTGTACCTTTTAAATTTCCATTTAACTAACTTTGTCATTGTTGTGTAATTCCGCTTACTGAAATTAAATGCTACTGTGGTGGGCTTCTTGAGTGTTCCTCACTCCCCACAAGGATGTTAAGTTTAATTATATAATGGCCACTATTACCAAGCGATTCAGCTATATTCACCTCTTGAAGCAGATTCTGTGCTTCACTTAGGACTAAATTAAGAATTGCCTCTCCTTTTCTGGGTTCCAGGACTAGCTGCTCCAAGAAGCAGTCATTCATGGTGTCAAGAAACTTTATTTCTATATTCTATGCTGAGACAACATGTACCCAATCAATATGGAGATAGCTGAAATCCCCCATTATTATTGGGTTTTCTGTTTTTGTAGCCTCTCCAATCACCCGGAGTATTTCACAATCACTGTCACTTTACAGGTCAGATGGTCAGTAGTATATTTCTGCTGCTATATTCTTATTATTTAAGCATGGAATTTCTATCCACAGAGATTCTGTGGTACAGTTTGATTCACTTAAGATCTTTACTCTATTTGACTCCATGCTTTCTTTCACCTAAAATGCCACTTCCCCACCAGCATGACCACCTCTGTCATTCCTATATATTTTGTAACCTGGTATTACTGTGTCCCATTGATTATCATAATTCCACCAAATTTCTGTGATGCATATTATATCAATATCCTCATTTAATGCAATGCACTCCAGTTCACCCATCTTAGTATTTAGACTTCTAGCATTTGTATACCAGCACTTAGCTAAAAATTGTCAATTTTTAGCTATCTGCCAGTATGTGATGCAATTGAATGGGACTATGTGTCATTTGACTGTTTCTCTTCAGTTCCTACCTGTACTTTACCAACCTCTATCCTTTCTTTGTTACTAGGATATAGAGTATCCCTTTTAATAAATCCTCCCCTAAATGATGTCTCTGTCTGAACTGTGTGCTCCTTCGTACTTGTCGGCTTTCCCCCAGCCTTTAGTTTAAAAACTCCCCCAAGACATTTTTATCAGCTTCCATCCTCTTCTCGTTACTAGTGCATATAGAATCCCCATTAATAGAGCCTCCCATAGCAGATGAGCCTGTCTGAACCATGTGCTCCTCCGCATCTGTTGGCTTTCCCACAGCCCTTAGTTTAAAACTCCTCTACAAACTTTTTAATTTTACCAGCAATCTGGGTTCATTTTCGTTTAGATGGAGCCCATCCTTCCTTTATGGGCTCCTCCTTTCCCAAAAGGTCCCCCAGCTTCTAATAAACCTACATCCATCCTCCCTATACCATCATCTCATCCACTCATTGAGACTCTGCAGTTCTGCCTGTCTAACTGGCCCTGCATGTGGAACTGGAAGCATTTCAGAGAATGCTACTGTGGAGGTCATGGACTTCAATCTCTTACGTAGCAACCTAAATTTGACGTTTAGGACCTCTCTACTACCTTTCCCTATGTCATTGGTACCTACATGTACCACTAGATGACCACCGGTTCCTCCCTAGCACTGCACATAAGCCTGTTTAGATGTCTCAAGCATTGCACAACCTTCTCACCCAGCAGGCAATTTCATACAGTTCTCCCAGTCATTAGAAATACAGATAGCTGGGTTTCTGATGATTGAATCCCTTATTAGTATTTCCTGTCTCTTCCTAAAAACTGGGAAGCAGAGTCCTCCTCACTCTGCTTCACTGCTTGTATCTGAAACAGATTTTGCATAAATTGTAGAGAGGTTTTTTTTATTAATGTCTATAGTAATGAGCAATGGCTTAAAATAAATCTGAAAGGGGTTGCTAAAAATACCATGGATTCCACCCTATTCTGATCTCATCCCCATGCTCCAAAAGTTGGGCAGCTATGACCTGATTCAAAGCCTAGTCTTTTCATTTATATGTTAATGACCTTTGGATCAGGCCCTTGGTTTGTTTGCAAAAGTTTATGTTGCAATAAGTGAGTAATAAATTATCCAAAACAGAAGTAGGCAATTGTAAGCTATCAGCACCAATTTGTAGCCATTTATTTTTGAAAAGCAGTCAGGGCTCTCACCTAATTTAAGTTAAATGTCATACGTTTTTTGGCCGTGATGAGATGATTGACTCCTGGATAGAAGATAGTACTGCCAAATTTCAGTTGGAGTTATTACATTCTGTTGTCTAAATTTCCTCTGCAGTTTGAATTAGATATGGTATTTTTCTTCAGATCCTGTTCTAAACTGTTGTATATAAAATGCCTGCATATAGGGTTGTAAAGTGCTTTGGATCCCCCTGGGATGAAAGGCAGTATGGTATCAAAACTTTGTGAATGCAAAAACTACTGTAATGCAACTTTAGAATAGAGAAATCGAACACACCAAAGTCAGGAAATTCCAAGTTTTTGTTTTCTACTGCAGCTTTAATACAACCACCATTTATTTTTGTGTGATCTATAGCCTATAAGTACAGTAATATAAACAATATAGCAAGGTTTACATTTAACCAAGAGGAAATAAAAGCAGAAAATTTTGCATAGGTACAAAGAGTTAGCCAAGGTAACATTGTGAGAGACACCTTAACTTTTTGAATTGCCTTTTGAGATTGTTATTGATTCTTTGCTTTAATATTGTGATAATTAAATGTCACTTAATTGTTTTTTAATTGTATGCATCTGATTGAATAATTATATCAATGGAGACAAAAGCAATATAAACCATTTAATTTCAATATTACTTTATTAAATTTAGGATTTGTTTTATTTACATTCAGTAACATACATAATTTTCTAAGTGCTACGCAGAACATTTTAGAACAGAACATCTTGAAGCAGCTTAAGAATGCTACCGGTTTGCACCATTTGGCATACTGTCCTCAACTACTCATTATTGCTGGAAATTAAACAAGAGCTTGGCAAAATAGAACTGTGAATTTGGTTTTGTATTTATTTTTCCAGCTTTTACTTGCTTGTTATTTTTTAAAGAAAAAAATGTTATGATGAGTAATCCTTATCTCAGGAAGCCTCCACTGAGCTGTCTCTTTACTGAGACTCCCTGAACTGCACACGTTCATTGTTTTTCTCTATTTTAGATTAAGAGCATCATAAAAAGATTAATAGAAATATTCCAATATATTGCACAAAATTCCACCTTTCAATGTTCATAATGTAAAAATACATTTTTCTTCAAAATTGAATATTTTCCCCTTCCGCCTTGAAGGTTACAACACAAGTTGTGAAGTTCACCAACCTTTTGAGGATTATACTCACCCAAAAGGGAAACCGGAACACAAGGGGAAGCTTTATTTGTGGATGTTTTTATAATTTCACAACTAAAGAGAAGCTAAAATAATTTTGCTTCAACTTCTCCCCTCCGCCACAAAAAAACCACCATGGAATCTATAACACACTTTTTGATACCGTCGGTACTATAAACCATCTTCCAAATTTTAAAAAAATATATTTATCACAGAGTTTACTACTGGCACATAACCATTTTGTGATCATATTCCCTTAAGGGACACTTTTATTTTTTAAATCATCAAGACAGGGCAAAAGATGGTGTGACAAATCTTTAGGTCTCTGGTGACATTTTGGGTTTAATCCAAAGCCCATTGATGTCTATGGAAGTTTTTCCATTGACTTTAAAGGGCTTTGGCTCAAGACATTTAATCAACAGGAGCAATAGAGTACTAACAATATTATTAGATTGTGAGCTCCCTGGAGACTCTTTTCATACTGACTTTGTACAGAATCTAACACAATGGCACACCAATCTTGATTAGGGCCTCTCGGTGCTGCTCTTGTAATGAGAAAAATAAATAAGTGAGCAATAATTATACTTAATTTTTTTCACATTGATCTTAAAGCACTTTGGAAAGGAGGGTAATCATCATCCCCCATTTTATAACTGGGGAACAGAAGCAAAGGGAGTTTAAGTAACTCAGTGTAATACAGACAGTAGTGCAGCAAGGGAAATAAAACCCTAGTCAAGTAGTATCTGTTTTTAATTGTCTGTCTTGTCTATCCCTGGATAATCCTTTTAACCCGTGATATGGTATCTGAAGAATTTATGGACATGGAGTGAGCTCTGCTGTATTTTATTCTCTCAATTACAATTACCTGCGCTTGTAGGAGCTCCTGTATCATCTTAATGAACAACACTCTTTTGTCTGAAAGTCATGACCTCTAAAGTTTTAGTGGGCTAATGCTGGATGCCTTATGTATGGTCCCTTTACCTTGTATCTTTCTTATGCTTCAGTTTTCCTGTTAGAGATGCTTCCAGGATCTCCTCTGGCACATATCATATAGTTGTCACTGTTTGTTATTCGTGTTTCTTAATTTTTACTTTTATTCTGGACTCTGGATTCCTGTCATTTGAAAATAATGGTGTATGAAATACTAGTCAAACAGTGAACTGGGGCATGATTCCTGTGACACTATGTAAGGAGTTGGGCTAGCTCTTCCCTCTCACCTGAAGAGAATAGGATTGTGGTGAGTAAGAAAACAGTCCCAGGAGGCTTATTCTGTCTGTCTTCCACCGCCCTCCCCCTTCCAAAAAAAAAAAAGCCTTCTTTCCAATATGGACGCTACAGTTCCCTCCACAAGGCACAAAATCCCTAAAGAAAAGAAGAAAGAGGACAATTAAACTCCAAAAATTAAACACAAGATCCCCCCTCCCAAAGTACAGATAGCAGCTCTCCCTTTTGAGTACCTGGCCTCCTTATGTAGTCTCCCCTCTAGTTCTCTTCCACTTCATTCCCCCTGCTGCCTCCCTATATCTTGTATAGAACCATCATCTGAAGCAGGAGGCTGAGCAAGGATTAACTATTTGAAATCTCACCACCATGCCTCTTATTAAATGTCATTATTTTCACCATTTCATCACATTAAAGAAGTTGGCCTGTGAGGACTCTCATTAAAGAGGACTTGTGATAGCTCAATCACTGTGTGTCCCGGATATCTCTTCTGCATTTTATATGGTCATCATACACATTTCATCACAAATTCCATGGTGATAGGCTTAAGGCCCACTATATGAAATGCTGATTAACATGCTGTTTGAAATTTAATCAATTTCAAATTGCATAGGTATAGGCTATATAGTTTGGGGGTTTTTTCTGCTGACATTCTGAGCTTTTGAACAAAGTGCACTGGAAGCACTGTCAGGTGAAAAGATCAGAGTATGAATAGGCTAGTGTTAATTATGGTTTTTTCTGTTTGGGTAGGGGTGAGGAAACAGAATCGCAGAGGACGTTTGTGAACTAACCTTAATATCTCCTGTCGAGGATATAAAATGACTTACTTACCATGGGCATGTGTTGGAAAGGGAGCAGGGGGGAATGTTTCTAGTGTTAAATGATGACAGTGATCCTGTTGTTAAGTACTCTTATCCTATAGATATATATATATATATATTTATATATATATGAGAAAAATAAATGAGAAAATATATATAGGATGAGCACTGAACAGTGAATAAATAATCCTAATGAGAAGCAGGCCCTTGGTTTATGAAGCTGTAATTAATTGAAGAAATGACTTTGGAGTATACTCAGTAGCACATGAATGAATGAGCATGCCCTGTGCATGAAGATGTTTATTACTTATTGATATTTAAAAGTTGCTGAATTAATCTTATTTAAATGACTGTGCACCACCAAACACTATTACAATAATTTATTATGTAGTATAACTTGAGGGTTTTAGTTTGCTTTAATGTAAAACTTGCAAGAGCAATATATTGCCTGTAGATTTTTCTTACTGTTCATTGTTGCTGTAACTAATTCATCATGACTGTTTAGATATGCAAAATCCATAATACTTCAAAATATGGATTTTGCACTTTTTGTTTCCTACATCTGAAGCTTGATTTAAAACTGTACTGTGAAAAATTGTATTTATCATGTAGGAAACAAATTTTGCTTCAACCTGTTTGAGATAAATGGCAACAAACACCTCGGCCAGCGTAGCAGAGGATTGTAGATGTACATAAAGTTTGACAACTTTGCAAAAATATGTTATCTGTCTTACTTAAATCCAGGTTTGTCTTTTTTTCCTATTAGGTTTTGGTCACAACAAATTTCCATTGGGTCTTTCCCCCCTTTATTTATATATACAGAATTAAACTGTGAGTGAGTCTCGCAGCTTGGGTTCACAGGTTTGTGTTAGTGGGGTTCATGCTAGTAATCTAAAAATAGCTGTGTAGACGGTGCATAGGACTAGATTTGCAACCTCCTTCTGTTGGAGAGTGCTCAGTCCCAAAGAAGAAAATAGGCCTATTCCTTTTGAGAAACTCCTCATTAACGTGGGTATGGGTTGCTCATATTAGGCAGCAGTAAGTAAGCATCTATATTTTGCATAAATTGGAGAGGTTTTTAAAATATGTTTTTGCAGTTATTGGTATAGTGAAGCAGGTTGCTGGTGTGAAGTTAATTTTTGGAACTATTTTTAGTAAATAAGAGTCAGTAATCAAATAACAGATTTGCTGACACAGATTTCATCTGGTATATTATAACACCACTCAAGGATTTTCTTGAATACATGGCTCGCGAATGGTGGCCAGTCCCATTATTACGTAAGTATGGGCGTGTGAAAAGGAGGCAAGCTCTTTAAAACTACCACTTTAACAGTTTTGCTTCACTGAATTCTTGTTTAATTTCTAGGAGTCTGAAGAGATTGGTTTAGGCTCAGACACAAACCATGCAAAGTTTTTTTCTTTTAAAACCATTTCAAGATTTTATTTTCATATGCTTCTAATTAATGTTCTGAAAATGATGCATGCTCCTGAATCTAAATTAAATAAAATCCAAATTAAATTGTTTATGTAGGTTTGGGTCTCCAGACAATTATTCAATCAGCAGGCATATGTCTTTTTCTAAACTTAAAATTATAATTTAATTATTAATACACATTATTAAAACAAAACAACTTGCTAGAGGCCATTTCAAAATTTATAATTAGATCGTTTAAAAGAGGGCTGAAGTGAAAGAACTCAGAACTGTGGTCTACTGAACTCATTTTAATTTAGTGAAGCCTGATATTGTTTCAAGCAGGTAAATTATTACACATCTCTGAAAAAGTTTATAATACTATGAAGGGAACAGCTTGACCTAACCTTACTATCTTCCAGTATTGCTCTTTTGGGGCATGATTGCAACTTTGCCAAGACCAGAAGTAAGGGGCCCCAGGAACAGATCAGGGAAGGAATGTGACTTGGAGAGTCACAATTCCTGACCTGGTTTCCATGTCCCCTATTTCACTCCATAAGAAGTAATCTGTTGCTGCTAGTAGCAGAGTAGTCTCCTTTTGTACCTGCAGAGCTTTGCTGGATGATGAGATGAGGGGGAATACAGAGCCAAGGCTCCACCTATTTCCTACCCAGCTACATAGATGGAAGTAGCACCCTCAGAGTCTGTTTTCCTCCTGCACTTTCCCAGTGATGTGGGGCAGCCACACAGCAGAATGAGGGGGAACCTTGCATGCTATTACTGCCTTTCACAGCCATGTTGGGCAAGTCACAGTTTTGCCCTTGGAATTTTGAGCCCCATTTGCCAAACATTTAAGCATATGTGTAACTTTTATTCATCTGTGTGATACCATTGACTTATTGGTAGAACTCATGTTTGTTGTGTTACATGCATACAAGTTTGCTAAATCTCTGTCTTAGTCTTTGTTAGTAGATTTTTGTTGGCTTTGCTTCTCTCAAATAGATCTGTCCAAAGAGGCTCAGTGTGCCCTTGGTTGGAAATCAGTATCCCTTCTAGATACAGTTGGTTCACGGCACCTTATTCAGGAATTAATAAAGGGATGAATGGTGATGCTGTACTCCTCCCGATATCTGTAGAGGTGCTTTCGGATTAGAAGAATATCTCCATCTCGGTATCTCATGCTGTCTCACTTTCTCTGGGGTGGGGAGAGTTGGCAATTCACTCAAGCTTTTAAATGAAAATGCATTCTGAACAGTTCCTTTGAAAAATATAGAAATAAGACTTTGGATTGGTGCATTGGCGTCAATTACACTGCTTTTAACTAAGGACCTAATTGGGCAATACAGTTCTAGTTAGGCATAAGTGATAACCAAATAGTGTCATTAGTGTCAACTTTAATGACAGCTGATTTTCTTCAGTCGTGCCAAACAATGCTATAGACTGCAGAGACTATTTTGAGGTATAGGAGAATTAAAAATGAGTCAGAGCCAAAATGCTTTATTATGAATATAATGCAAAAATGAAACATAGTAATATCACAATTACTGGAGTTACCATGAAATTGTAGATGGCTAAACGCTGCTAGTGACAGTGGAGTTAGGGCTGCTTATTTGCTTACCTAAGTGTGAATCTGGCAATATAACTGGAAAATTTATTACATACCACTTCTAAGGATAAGACTTTAAGCTCTTAGGGGGCTGAGACACTAAACTACATGTTTGCACAGCCCAAGTACAGTGTGGCTCTAAACCAGCTGGGGTCTCTAGGTTTTAGAGCCAAGATTTTCAAAACTGTGTGTCAAAACTGTGTCCAGCTTCAGGATTCTCCTCATTTTTGAAAATCGGCCTCCTCATTTAGGTGCCTACGGACGGACTCAGGAGCTCAAATCTAGGCATCCATTTTTGAAAATCTTGGGCCAAAATAATATAAATAATAACATTAATAATGAATGATTAGTTAAATGAGAATACGCTGGCGAGAGATACAGCCCCTATTAATGAATTTACCAAAATACTCATCTGGAGTTACCTTGCTCAAAAAGAGCATAAGATACACTTGCTACACTCATCAATTTACAATATACGGATGTGGAAAATAATTTTAGTGGAAGTAGCTCTAGAAAAAATGGTTTATTTTGAATATCACATGAAAACTTGATCAAAGTACTCTAATTTTCTGAATGATTTTAAAAAACTCAATAGTAATGTGCATATTTTACAATAAACATTTTCTGTTCTTGAAAGTTTGGGTGAATTGCATTGGAGTTCGTTTATAATTTTCCTTAATGGAAATGGAAAATGCGTAATATCCCACCATCTAGGTTTGCTAGTACAGCACCAAGTACAAAGAAAGGACAGTAGAGGTGGTGATTTTAATTATCTATGTAAATTAAACTATGTGCTGGAGTCCTGTGAGTGAAACTCATTATTTTAATTGTGTTTGGTTATGAGTGTAAACTGCAGGCCAATTAATTTAGAAAGCATGTCTTGATGGATGCACTTGCAGGCTTGAGGAAAACATCCAGGATAAGAGAGTGCTGTATATGTACAGGGCTGTACTTCAACTATCATTTACTCACCCAGAGAATGCTATTGTATTGAATGCTATGGGAAAATATTGTTGTTCTGCAGGGTATGCTAGTATTATGGAAAGAGATGTGCTAGCCACTTCCTTTCCATTTTTATTTTGTCATGTCTTGTCTTGTTATAAATCTAAACATGGTTATTTCCAGTCCTCCTTTGGTCCAAAATTGTATCATTTTGAAATATCTTCTGGCAGTTTTCAGGCTTCAGGTTGGTCAGGATGTGTCCCTTTGTAGCTAAGAAATCATCGTTCTGGCCAGGAGCCATACCACCTTGGGCTGTGATCTCATAAGCCAGTTAGTGTTTGGTCTGGTCATTACTTAGGTTTTCCTTTGATGTCTCTGATCTAAGTGCTGCTGGTTATTCAATAGACTACTGCTCTTGCCTTTCAGTCAGTATTGAACCGGTGCCCCATCTTGGTTTTAGGGGGTATTCTGCAGCTGTGAGGATGTATGTGTTTTGGATGAAACTTAAAGCAGGGAACGTGGCCATTAAAGAACCCATAGCTCTTTTCTCTTGTGCACGTGCGCACTCATGCTCACAAAATCAGTTTTTAATTTTAATTTCAGTTGGCTAAGGAGTTTTTCTGTCCTAAACTGTTGCTACGTCCATCTAATCATGATTCACATCAGAGATGGCTGTGTTATTGGATGGATGAGGTTATTTCTTTGTACTGCATACTCTCCATAAAATGCTGTGGTATTCTTCTGGATAAAACATGCTTGTTAACATCAATGTCATTAGTAGCCGGTTAGCCTGTGGACGTCACCTTCTCTGAGGCACAAGGGATTGTCTTTGTAACTCCGAAATGTGCTTCTACATGTAGGTCATTACCTTGAAAAGGAACAATATATTCACAAAAGACTGGTACATGCATCACACTGACTAATATAGCCTGTGTGTGCTAACCACACCACTCACTTTTTCTCTCCGCCTTTGCTGACACAAAAGTTCTTCGGTGTTGTCTTTGTCATTCAGGTTGGTGGAGCTGGATCTGTCTCTTGCTCTCCTTCTGACTTACTGTCCCTTCCCCTCCCCATACATGCACAAATCTTTGCTACGACTGTAAACTTATTTGAACTAGCACAGCTCTCTCAAAAGAGAGATGCTGACAGGGTGTGAGTGCAAGCAGCGATCTGTCTGCGCAGAGTTCCTTGTGAAAACAGGGTCTTGATTAGTGTGTAACAACCACATTTTAGCCTCGGTCTTTGTGCAAACCCCCTGTTATAAGTGGGAGAGTTGCTTTTGGTCAAGGGGAGTAGCAGATGACTTAATTTCGGTAGTCCTGAGGCCCACAGACCATAATTAAAAATGTTATTTGGCCCTCCCCCCTGAACAAGTTTGACATGTCCAACATATACTCTGTGAATGAATGTCTTCTGGAGTGATGTGTTAATTTGGCCTCAATTACTCTGGAAGATAAATAACTCAAACTATAACACACATCAAATATTTGCATTCATAACAGTGATGCCTAACATACAGCATGTATTATTATTTTAATGTGTTCAAATTACAAACCTTTAAATCATGTTTTTGTAATAAGCAAATTTACCACTGGCTGATAAATTCTTGGAATTTTCCCCATCATGCAAAATATTTTATTTTATTTTATTTTATTTTATTTTATTTCATTTTAGAAGTTTTCTTTTAAAATATGCACCCAAGATCTGGACAGATTTACAAATATGATACACCTAATTTAAAACAGTACTCAATGCCATATCTAATGCATATTTTAAGGAATGAAATTCTTTTCTGTGGATTTTCCATTTAAGATGGAGCCGGATATATAATATGGGTGAAATCTGTGGTTCCTAGAAATGACAGGGGAATTTACAGGTCTTAATAATCATGCACAGCTCACTATTGCAGTTACATATCTAAGAAAAACTCATAAAGTGACTAATCTTTCTGTAAGTGCTATGCACTCTTATGGCATTGTAGGAATAATAAGAGTAGTCTTTGAGAACAAATAGAGCCTATCATTTGAAATAAGCCAGTTGCTAAGAAGATTGACAATGTATTTTTTTTAACCTTTGGAGACAAAGCACAACGTTATGTTTGAATTTTAAGATTTTTTGATTGATACCAACTTGAGTCCACTAAAAGAACAAGATTTCAACAGGGTTCCAAACAAACAGTGCCCTGATCCTGCAAACACTTACACATGATCTTAGCTTTACTCAGGTGAGTAGTCCCATTGATTGAAGCCATGCTCAAACCTTGTTCATTATGGGCTTTGACTCTGCCAGTTGCTGAGCACTCTGGCCCTGATCCAGCAAAGCACTTAAGCGTGTTCTGAACTTCAAGCATCTGTGTACTTTGAAGTCATTGTAACTTTGAGCTTGTTTAATGTTGAGCACGCGCTGAGGGGCTTTCCTTGATATGGGCCAGCATGTTCAGTACCTTGCAGGGTCAGGCCTTATAACAGTCTCCCCAAAAATTCTAACCAATCTATAAATTTGTGCCTGTGCAGCATGTTTAGGGTTCATTTTAAGAGTTGTCCAAATCATATTTTGAATGAACAGAAATCTTTACCTTTCCAACCCTGTAGAATCTTCTGAGCATTCAAAAAGTGACTGTCAGCTTTCATAATTTAACTTATGCACACTTTATATCAATAATTACCTACCCTTTCACTCACTTTGCCCTGGCATAATAAAAGCTGCCCACCTAACGTTCAGTTGAAAATGGCAAATGCACAAGCATATTATTCCTACACCCACTCCGTAGATGCATGCACACGTTTCCACCTAGTTTCTGAATAATGTCCACATTTAATTCTGGGTCTGATTGTCGGAGAAGTGGATCTGTCCTGTATATTTAGTTGCAAATGAGAAGTTTATAGCAATCATCTGACATTTAGGGGAAGAAAAGATAATCTGGACTTAGTTAAAATTTATTGAAAGGCTGTGGTGCTACTATAAATATCATAGGAACTGGTTTTCAAATTATTAGTATCTCATGTAGTTTGCTTTTTTGTTCTTCTGTCTTATGTTTGTTTTATGAAGCTGGCCCTGCAAAGTTGTACGTTCTAATGAAGTTGTTCTGAGTAGAGTACATGTGCTGTAGTCTTCTGAGTGGCTTTTTTCATTGCCCAAGAAAGAACTTGAAGTTGCTGTTAGATATGCGGCATGCACTGCTTCATGTGTTGTAAAGCCAGTTTCTGCTCAATAGTAAATTTTCTAAGGCAGGTGACAGAGTAGAGATAACACTTTACTGTTAGTCTGTGCTCCATTACTCTGGTATTTATAAAATTGAATAAAAATCACTTCTAGCTTTACACTTCGTTGGCCTGATTCCCACTTCTTTACATCAGTTCTGTGCTATGTGACCTCATTGACTTCAGTGGAGCGATACCAGTATAAAACTGGAGTAAGAGTGGAGAATCAGGCCGCACAGATTCTGCCTGCTGGGCAAGTGACTTACTATTAATTTGCTGAGAGACACAAGGTGGGTTAGGTAATATCTTTTATTGGACCAAGAGATATTACCTCACCCACCTTGTCTCTCTAATACCCTGGGAACGACATGGCTGAAATTACACTACATATTTAATGTTCTGTCTTTCACAGGTCTGTTTTGTGAATATCTTTTAAAGATGATTGAAATATAATGGATTGAGTCCTAGCTTTTCTTACTGTCTGACTCCTCTGTCCCCTGACTACAAGTCAGGTGTATCCTAGCATACACTCTGAAGATGCTGTAACTTTCAGCTGCTCAGATGAGAGTATATGTAGTTACGTGGGATCTGTGTAGGAGGCGTTCACGTCATTCTGTTGCCTCATGAAGAATTTATTAAATTTACAAAATATGTCTAAGCAGCGCATCACTAATTCATAGAGCTTCCATCGTATTTTTGTGTAGAGTAGGGACATGTGGGAAATATCATTTGTGCTGCTAAAATGGTGCTCAGGAAACAAAAATGCAGAGCTCCAACAGGCTATGTTACAGCTGTTTCTTATTGTGCCATTTTTGGATGCCTTTTAGATAAGGGAATCCTCTGAAAATTATTAGCGTCAAAAAAAAATGGAGAGCTGCCTTTGGTGTTCAGATAATTCATTTAACTCCTGGCATCTGATTTTATGGATGAATCGTGGTTCTGAAGGGCTGTTTAAGTGCAATAGTGACTGGAGCTGAGGAGCTTGGATGCCTACTCAGCTGCAACCCTCCCTGGGGCAGTGTGTCAGTGACTTTGTTCCTTCTAATTGCCACTTACGGCAGTCAGGGCACTGAAGGAGAAAGAGACTGGAATCCAGAGAGAAATCGTCACACTACCAGGAAGTTATATACATTGATCCGATGGAATGAGCACAGATTGCCTCACTAGGCTTTGCTTCTGTGTAACTGAATATGAGTCTTTAGAGCCTGCTCCTGCTCCCACTGAGGTCAGTGACTTCAGTGGGCGCAGGATCAAGCCCTTGGCTCTTAGGGATGAGATGCTCTGTCCTATTCAGGAATTAAGCCTGTGTAGTCTGACAGCAGGTTTGAATGAGGCTGTAGAAAGGAAGGAAGTGGCTCCCTTGTTCTGCCGTAGGTTAACATAGGAGGGCAACATTTATGGTGGTGTTGCTGCTTTCTCATTCCCTGGTTGGCTCTTTAATTCCAAACTCTGCTTTTTCCATATGATCTCCGTAGCTGTTGGCAATAGATACACTATGTACAGATGAGAGCTAGCCAGGCTGATGGGAAGTGACTTCAGTGGGACCTGGACCCAAAGTAGGCTAATGCAGGACTAGGGTCAAATGTGCATTGATTACTTCAGTTTTGGATACACTGTTTTTGCAAGACCTGCAGTGGACGAACTGATACTTGAAATCAGGCATATAGTTGTGATTTTGTTAAAACTTTATCTTAGATACTACTGAGGGGGAAAACAAACATTCCTTTGGGATAGTTAGCATTTATCTTTTATTTACTTGACTGAAATAAGTGAAGCAATTGATTTTATAGAAATGGGTATGAAGCGGATATCCCGAAAGGATTGCTTTTTGTGGAAAAATCAAAGGTATATAAAGACTTTTTCTTTGATTAATCTTTTATGTGTTATGGAAAATGTTATGAACAAAAATGGAAATGATAGAACAAGATTATTTCCATGCAGTTCTGTGCACTGCTAACTAAACTATAGAATTGACTTTGAGTTATAATCACTTTTAAGCCTCAATTTTTTTTTATTTTAAAGCATCATTCCACTGGGCATTGTCACTTAATTTTGAGAACTGAACACTTACAACACTTAGAACATCTAAAGGGTGAACTGGTTGTTAGGTATTTACAACATTAGAGCAATAACTTCTGCACAGTAATTAGAAGAGGTTATTGTTCTTCAATAGTAAATGGAGGTACTTAGGTTTCATTCACTGACATTTCTTTGGCAACACTGTCCAACTCCTACCTACTCTCTTTAGGCAAGTGATTTCTGTGCACATATCTATTCAAGGGACACCATCATAGGACCTAACCACATCAACCACACCATCCAGGGCTCATTCACCTGCACATCTACCAATGTGATATATGCTATCATGTGCCAGCAATGCCCTTCTGCCATGTACATTGGCCAAACTGGACAGTCTCTACGCAAAAGAATAAATGGACACAAATCTGACATCAGGAATCATAACATTCAAAAAACAGTAGGAGAACACTTCAATCTCTCTGAGGTCTGTTACTGAGTGACCAAAGTGGCAATTCTTCAACAAAAAAACTTCAAAAACAGACTCCAACGTGAAGCTGCAGAACTGGAATTAATTTGCAAACTAGATACCATCAAACTAGGCCTGAATAAAGACCTGGAGTGGTTGCGTCATTACAAAACCTAAACTTAATTTCCCCAATACTAATTTCTCCCTACTGTTACTCACACATTCTTGTCAACTGTCTGTAATGGGCCACTTGGTAAAGCAACCCACATCCTTTCATGTATTTATACCTGCTCCTGTATCTTTTACTTCATACATCTGATGAAGTGGGTTCTAGCCCACGTCAGCTTATGCCCAAATAAATTTGTTAGTCTTTGAGGTGCCACAAGGACTCCCTGTTTTTTCCCCTATATTCAGGTAATTTCTTAACAGAATTTTCTGCAGTATATTTTTTGCACCTAACTGTAAAGTGCCTCAAGTGTTCATTTTGTGCTGAAATATATTTAAAAAAAAAAAGCTGATTGATTAATGGCTCAATTTGCAAAGTGCTGGTTGTCTTCTTTGATTTGCTGAGTGAACACCCTCAGCTCTCATTGTCTCCAGTTGACTTGAAGGGGACTGGAGGGTGCTACACACCTCTCTGAAGGTGCTCTGCATTCGCAGCAGAGGGCACAAAATACAGAAGTTCAAAGTGCACAGGAGTTTTCTTTGTATCATTCATGAACAATTCATACAGTTTTCATTTGGATCGCAGTAAATATGTTCAAATCACAGGCGTGTGTCATGTGATTTGATTAGAATGTGACAGGGAAATGTGGGGGTGTGGTACATTCTTTGTGTATTATCCCAATATGTATGCACTTGTTGTTCCAATTTTTTGCCCTTAAAAAAAAAAGTATGTAACAAAGTCTATAATCACTACCCCATTGCCTACATGTATATTCTCAACCTTCTTAATAAACAGGCACGCCAATGATGGAACAGATCCTCAACTGGCATAAATCAGTTTAGCTCCTTTTTAGTCTTTGGAGTTGCTCCATATATTTACACATAGATCCTTATCTTGGTTACTAGTAGCACGTTGGACTGTTAAAACTGGAAGAATATTAACAATCCAGTTTTCTTTTTTTTATTTTGTTAGTTTTCTTTTTGTACTTTTTACAGCTTGGAAATCAATTTTACTTTGTTGATAGCCAGCTTCAATTTCAGAGTCTTCATGCTGCGATGATGAGGTTATAAACACTTCCAGGGACTGTTTTAATTGTTTAAAAACAATTAATTGGAGAAAAGAATAATCATGGAAACATTTCTGTTAAATGTCCTAAGATCTTGTTTTACACAATCTAAATTTAGAACCAAATTTGAGTTGACATTATCCTTTTAACACCTAAACCCAAGCAGAACATCTAAATCCAAAAGGAAAACTAAACCTAAATAAAACAACAGTAAAACTAAGAGACAAAAATATACCTATTGAAAGATGTAATCTTTTTTAAAAAAAAAAAGTATTTCATTTTTTAAAAATCCCTATGTCCTATGTTTTATAAGTTGTACTGTCAAGAGATTGTTCTGAGTAAGGATAGCTATCCGTCTCCACCTGGTGAAGGAAATTATAGACATTCAAGGAAGCTGAAGCCATTTCCACTTATACATAGTGCAAACACAGCAAGGGCAGGGGCATGCTAAGCTTCCACACAGTTCCCTACCCAATAGGGTGACCTCATGTTCCTGCACACTTGGACCATTTTGGTTTTCAAAACCTGTCTCCGTGTCCTGGCTTTACAAAACTGTTTGGTTTTGCTCTTTTTTGCAAAAATCTGCAGACTCTGGCCACCTGAAGGAGGCACTGGTCAGCTGAAATGGGTAAAATGGGTAGCAGGCTGTCTGAACACATGTTTTCCTCAAGGTAGGATCCATCTTTCCCTGTCCCTTTTCTTCCCCCTAGTAGGAACATAGGACTGAAGGAGATCATCAAGTCCAGTCCCCTGCTATCACAAACAACCTAATCCCATTTATAAATGTATCAAGCCCCATGTCAGGGTTCCTTCCCCACTCTGAACTCTAGGGTACGGATGTGGGGACTCGCATGAAAGACCCCCTAAGCTTATTTCTACCCGCTTAGGTTAAAACTTCCCCAAGGCACAAAGTCTTTGCCCTTGGATTAGGTAAACGCTGCCACCACCAAGTGATTTAACAAACAATCAGGGAAAGGACCACTTGGAGTTCCTATTTCCCCAAAATATTCCCCCAAGCCTTTACACCCCCTTTCCTGGGGAGGTTTGAGAATAAACAAGATGAGCACAAACCAGTCTTGGATTTTTAAGACTCAGAAAACACAATCAGATTCTTAAAAAACAGAACTTCATTAGAAGAACAAAAAAGATAAGAGAACAACTCTGTAAGATCAGAATGGAAGATAATCTTACAGGCAGTCAGATTCAAAACACAGAGAATCCCTCTAGGCAAAACCTTAAGTTACAAAAAGACACAGAAACAGGAATACACGTTTTCTCCAGCACAGTAAATTTCACAAGCCAAAACAAAGAAAACCTAACACATTTTCTAGTTAGATTACTTACTAACTTTACAGGAGTTGGAGGGCTTGCATCCTTGATCTGTTCCCAGCAAAGGTATCACACAGACAGACCAAAGCCTTTTCCCCCCACTCCAGATTTGAAAGTATCTTGTCCCCTCACTGGTCATTTTGGGTCAGGTGCCAGCCAGGTTCCCTGAGCTTCTTAACCCTTTACAGGTAAAAGGACTTTGCCTCTGGCCAGGAGGGATTTTATAGCACTGTATGGAGAAAGGTGGTTACCCTTCCCTTTATATTTATGACACCCCGTCTTCAAGGTAGTTAGGTTGTTCACTCCTACTACTCCTATATGAAGCTATTCCAGAACCTCTCTTTCCTCTGATGGTTAGAACTCTTCTAATTTCCAGCCCAGATTTATTCACAGCCAGTTTATACCCATTGGTTCTTGTGCCAACATTGTCCTTTATTTTAAATACCTTTTCCCTTGATGGTGTTTATCCCCTGGTGTGTATACATAGAGAGAAATCCTATCCCTCTCAGCCTTCATATTGTTAGATTAAACAAGCCAAGCTCTTTTAGTTCCTCTCATATGATTGGCTGTCTGTTCCCCTGATCATCCTAGTAGCCCTTTTCTTCATCTGTTGCAGTTTGAATTTCTCCTTATTGAATGTGAGTGATTAGAATTGTTTTACCAGTGTCTTGTACAGTGGCACGAATTCTTTCCTCTATCTCCTGGAAATACCTCCCCTGATGCATAAAAGGATCACATTTGTCTTTTTCATGGCCACATAACAATGGGGGCTCAAGACATCGTGCTCTGTCGAGTATCAGAGAAATACTCAAAACGTTCTATATATCTGGGTTACAACTAATAGACCTTACTTGATCTGCCTGTCAAGGAAAGTCAGCAGAATAATTCTCCCTCTGTGCAAGAATCTAGGGCCTGACAACTGTTACAATCTTCAGAGTAGCAGCCGTGTTAGTCTGTATTCGCAAAAAGAATACAAACAAAAAGAAATGCATCCAATGAAGTGAACTGTAGCTCACAAAAGCTTATGCTCAAATATATTTGTTAGTCTCTAAGGTGCCACTAGTACTCCTTTTCTTTTTGTTGCACTAGTACTCCTTTTCTTTTTGTTACAATCTTGTGTCCTTAATTTCAGTCTAAAGAAAATCTCCATGAGTGACTTAAAAAAGGTTTATATTTGAATAGTACAATGTGACATACATTATTGTTTTAATGCTATTCATGAAGTTTTTAAGTTTGGGAGTTGTGATGATGAGCAGATTTTCTTTTCTCCTAATGCTGTGTCATCTCTCACTAATTATCTCTGAAAGACAGAAACCCAAATGCATGTTGTCTCTAAAAGCAAGTTACAGAAATCCTCACTTATAAGTAACAGAAGTAATTTCAATGCTCACTTTTTAAAGTTTAAATAATAAACAACATACGTCTGAGTGTGTAGGAAGTAAAAATGGGAACACTTAAATTCTATGTTAATCAAAGCACACAATAGATATTTGCAGAAACACTGCATTGATATTGATAGTGTATGCTTGACTCGTAGGGAGCAAATAACCTTTGATAAATTGTGTAATTAACAGTGTAATAAAAGAAATTATATTAAAATAATCGATACATATAAAGAGGAGCTGTGGTTTTAATCATAGGATAATATGTATGTTACACAGATGGATTTAGATACAGTAATAGTATCAGATACAGTAGTCTAACTATTGTAAAGTTCCTTAAAGATAAAGATTTATACACATGCTTAACTTTAGTCCATTGAACAAGTCAGTCGAACTACTCAAATGCTTAAAATTAAGTATCCATATTATGTACATCTTTGCAGGATCCGTGCTTAAGGATGTAACTCAATCCCTGATCCTGCAAATGTTTATGCACATGGGTTAGTTTACTCAGTCCCTTTGTCAACTCATGTGAGTAAAGCTGTGCACTGGTTTGTTTGAAGGGTGATGGCCTAATTTCCATTTCAAACTCAGTTTATCTCTCAGACACCATATTCCTTTTAAAATAGGGTATTATATTTTTTGTGTGGAAATTTTTCTGTGAATGAGAGAAACTTTTCTGAGATACAGAACTTAAAAAGACATATTTACTTTTTTTTTTTAAAGTCAGTTGCAAAATGGCTTTGCTTAAACTTTCAAAATCATTTTGAGTCTTTGCTGAAATGTAATACGTAGGAGTGATTTGGATGGTTATATAGCCAGATCTTTTGGTGTGGTGAGGCTGTTTTACACTGCAAAATTAGTGTGTCTTGCTTTGGGGAGGATCACTGCAGCGTGTGCGGATCTAGTGTCAATGTACAGCCTCCTACACTATCTGCTACCAGTATGGGGAAGCTGGAGGAAAGTGGCTTAACCAGGATGCCTCTCCACTGTGTTCAGCTGTTTTGGCCCCTAAATTAGACCACAATTTAGGCTGCTCCAGAGACAAGCCTTGCACAGAGTAACGCAAGGATTAAGGGAAAGCAAAGGTGAGTTTTATGCCTCCTTTGAATCCCACCCAACCCCTAAATGGTGCTGCATTCTTAGCCTTAGCTGAGAATCTTGTCCATAATGTTTAACTCATGCCTATATCTACTACAGACCATACCATAAGCCATTTCAGTGGTGGTGTTATGATACCTTGCTTAATGACTTCCTATGTCACATTCCCTTGGTGTATGCTGATGAGGATTTTTGAGTTGTGTTACTGCTATTTGTCTCTTTTTAAGACTACTTTCAGTGTTTTAGCATCATGTTCAAAAGGCTAGTCAGACTACTGTGCTAGCAGCTTCATTAAAATTCTGTTCTACACATCATCTGACTCACACTTTATAATCTATCAGAACACCTGTTTTCTTTACAATGGCCACAAGGCAGCTCAAAACACTGTGGTATTTAGCATTTAATAATGAGCACCAGATATGTATTTTTGACACTTCAAATTTTCTTTAGAAAAGTGCATGGAAAAAAGCCAAGTTTGAATGAATTATCTACCCCCCCCCTCCCCCCCCATATTCATTGTGTGTATTTTAACAAAACTTTAAAATTCCATAACCAAATGAAAAATCCTCCACTGCCTTAGTCAGTGGACACTACCCTCCTTACCTGGGGTGGAATCCACACAGCAATCACTTTAAAAGGTCATTACTAATAGCTATTTTAAAAGATTTTAGGCAGGAATTATTGGAGATTTGTATCTACATTTAAATGAGAGTCCTTCACAAGCAGTTCATTGTAACATTTTCCCTATGAGGAAGCTTAGAAGCTTTACTATGTTGTTAACATCTGTCTCTTCATTGTTCCATTACTTGGTGAGCACTGCAAACATTTTTTTCTTTTAGTTGCATGCTTTCTAAATTGCAATATTTAGTCTAATATTAGCCATTTGATACAGAAACAGTTTGCGGGATCGGCATGGGTAGAAAAATATGATCTCAAGGGGCTGAAAGTCTGTCACCATATTATGTAAGCAAAGAAATATTTCCTAGTGGATATGAAATGCTATGGCTTTAGTGCCCTAATAGAGGACATGCTGCAAGTTGATTATTGTAATCCTACAGTGTTATCTCCTCAGTGAGTGGATTAAGGGAGTTCTTTCTGCTGAGGGGTCTGAATAAACATTTTCATTTACTCCCTGCTGTGTCACTGACAAATAGAGGTGTTATCTAGGAACATTTTAAAGCATACTGTAAACAAAATTATAATAGTATAGCAGCTAGGTTTCTCTTGGCTGTACACTATCATGAAAATACACACTGAATCAAACTTCATGCAACCGTATAACCACAGAGGGGAAAAACCCCCACCATTTTACTTGGAGAGGAATATAAATTTCTTGATTAACTATGCTAGTTGTTTCAGTAGAAGTCAGATTCAGCTGCAGTATGTTGTGTATATAATTTAGCTGTTTAAAGGGAAAACCTTTTATGGTATATTCAGTCCAGTGAATCAGGAACTTAAAAAGTACAATGATATAAAGAGAGACCTTCATGGTGGGGTAAATATATTTTAATGTGCAATATGTTGGAAAACGTGTTTTTTCAAGGATTCTTACCTTAAGAAAAGTGGAGTGATTGTTAGTTGCCTCCCTAGCAAATTTGTCAAGAAATGTCAGAAAACATCCTCAAGTGTACTTTTTTTTTCCTGTGTGAAAAGTTCCTTTAGAAACTTATTGCCAGGGAAAAGCCTTCTTCCCTGAAAGGAGTGATTGCAGTGCACATTTCATTAAAAAGCTTTTCCAGGTAGTGAACCTGCAGCCAAAGTGGACATAGCATCATAGTGGTGGGCAGATCAGGGTTGATAGCTAATGCAATAAGGAGAAAAACCACCATAGCATCAAAGAAAAGGACTTGAAGGTGCTAAGACAAACGTTCTTGAGTTTTGTAATGTATTGTCAGGTCTTGCCTAGTAGCATAGGTCACTCAGTAGTATGCTGTAGAGATTGCACAAATGGTTAAACAGTCCAGCTCCATGACAGTAGATCTGTGAGCCTTCATTAATTCTCAGGTTATGAAAAAAAAAAGAAAATTGGATGGGGTGGGTACAGTGCTAGAGAATTACTCATAGAGGGCACTTGGAGAAAAACACGGTCAAGATGCAAAGATACAGTGGGACTACTTTGAATATTGCAGATATTTCTTCCTCTGTCACTGTATATACACACTTGTTTGCAGAGAATATGAAGAAAATGAAATAATGGCTGGATATAATAATTACATTAGGTACAATGGTGCAGGCCAAATTATGTTCTCTGATACAAAGAGGAAATCCTGTCTTCTCAATAATAAGATGAACTGGTGTAGCTGACAATGGAAGATGACCCTGAATCTAGGGACAAATCTTCTGCATGAGGATATACCTTCACTTAGGGAAGATCCTCACATCACCGCCACATCCGTGGGCAGGTAGGGCCTGTGAGTTCTGATACAGTTCTTAGTAAGACAGAAGCAGGAACTAGATTTTCTGATTATTTCTGACCCTGGAGTGCAGGGGTGAAAGAATCTCATAGGTGCAAGCAGCTCCCCTGCCCTCATGCTCTCAGCACGCTACCTGGTGATGGGAACCTGGGAGGCAGTGACCATGAGATGGTCGAGTTCAGGATCCTGACACGAGGAAGAAAGGAGAGCAGCAGAATACGGACCCTGGACTTCAGAAAAGCAGACTTTGACTCCGTCAGGGAAATGATGGGCAAGATCCCCTGGAAGAATAACATGAGGGGGAAAGGAGTCCAGGAGAGCTGGCTGTATTTTAAAGAATCCTTATTGAGGTTACAGGGACAAACCATCCCGATGTGTAGAAAGAATAGTAAATATGGCAGGCAACCAGCTTGGCTTAACAGTGAAATCCTTGCTGATCTTAAATACAAAAAAGAAGCTCACAAGAAGTGGAAGATTGGACAAATGACCAGGGATGAATATAAAAATATTACTTGGGCATGCAGGAGTGAAATCAGGAAGGCCAAATCACACTCGGAGTTGCAGCTAGCAAGAGATGTTAAGAGTAACAAGGGTTTCTTCAGGTATGTTAGCAACAAGAAGAAAGTCAAGGAAAGTGTGGGCCCCTTACTGAATGAGGGAGGCAACCTAGTGACAGAGGATGTGGAAAAAGCTAATGTACTCAATGCTTTTTTTGCCTCTGTCTTCACGAACAAGGTCAGCTCCCAGACTGCTGCAATGGGCAGCACAGCATGGAGAGGAGGTGACCAGCCCTCTGTGGAGAAAGAAGTGGTTCGGGACTATTTAGAAAAGCTGGACGTGCACAAGTCCATGGGGCCGGACGAGTTGCATCCGAGAGTGCTGAAGGAATTGGCGGCTGTGATTGCAGAGCCATTGGCCATTATCTTTGAAAACTCGTGGCGAACGGGGGAAGTCCCAGATGACTGGAAAAAGGCTAATGTAGTGCCCATCTTTAAAAAAGGGAAGAAGGAGGATCCTGGGAACTACAGGCCAGTCAGCCTCACCTCAGTCCCTGGAAAAATCATGGAGCAGGTCCTCAAGGAATCAATTCTGAAGCACTTAGAGGAGAGGAAAGTGATCAGGAACAGTCAGCATGGATTCACCAAGGGCAAGTCATGCCTGACTAATCTAATTGCCTTCTGTGATGAGATAACTGGTTCTGTGGATGAAGGGAAAGCAGTGGACGTGTTGTTCCTTGACTTTAGCAAAGCTTTTGACACTGTCTCCCACAGTATTCTTGCCAGCAAGTTAAAGAAGTATGGGCTGGATGAATGGACTATAAGGTGGATAGAAAGCTGGCTAGATTGTCGGGCTCAACAGGTAGTGATCAATGGCTCCATGTCTAGTTGGCAGCCGGTATCAAGTGGAGTGCCCCAAGGGTCGGTCCTGGGGCCGGTTTTGTTCAATATCTTCATAAATGATCTGGAGGATGGTGTGGATTGCACCCTCAGCAAGTTTGCAGATGATACTAAACTGGGAGGAGTGGTAGATACGCTGGAGGGTAGGGATAGGATACAGAGGGACCTAGACAAATTGGAGGATTGGGCCAAAAGAAATCTGATGAGGTTGAACAAGGACAAGTGCAGAGTCCTGCACTTAGGACGGAAGAATCCAATGCACGCTACAGACTAGGGACCGAATGGCTAGGCAGCAGTTCTGTGGAAAAGGACCTAGGGGTTACAGTGGACGAGAAGCTGGATATGAGTCAACAGTGTGCCCTTGTTGCCAAGAAGGCCAATGGCATTTTGGGATGTATAAGTAGGGGCATTGCCAGCAGATTGAGGGACGTGATCGTTCCCCTCTATTCGACACTGGTGGGGCCTCATCTGGAGGACTGTATCCAGTTTTGGGCCCCACTACAAGAAGGATGTGGAAAAATTGGAAAGAGTCCAGCGGAGGGCAACAAAAATGATTAGGGGACTGGAACACATGACTTATGAGGAGAGTCTGAGGGAACTGGGGATGTTTAGTCTGTGGAAGAGAAGAATGAGGGGAGATTTGATAGCTGCTTTCAACTACCTGAAGGGGGGTTCCAAAGAGGATGGCTCTAGACTGTTCTCAGTGGTAGCTGATGACAGAACAAGGAGTAATGGTCTCAAGTTGCAGTGGGGGAGGTTTAGGTTGGATATTAGGAAAAACTTTTTCACTAAGAGGGTGGTGAAACACTGGAATGCGTTACCTAGGGAGGTGGTGGAATCTCCTTCCTTAGAAGTTTTTAAGGTCAGGCTTGACAAAGCCCTGGGTGGGATGATTTAATTGGGGATCGGTCCTGCTTTGAGCAGGGGGTTGGACTAGATGACCTCCTGAGGTCCCTTCCAACCCTGATATTCTATGATTCTATGACTCAGGCTGTGCTCTGAGCACATGATTTATCCCTATAGCTCCAAGTAGATATGAATGGAGTCAGAGGATCACAGCAAAATAAATTTCTCAAGCAGAAGTTAATCAGACATGACAAAATAGATTAAAATATAGACAGAATTAAATAAAACATACAACATTTGTATAAAAGTGAATGCAAAACATGAAACAGAATAAAGTGCATAACACACTAGGCACAAAGCATATTAAAAACCATTTGAACATGGCTTGTCACATAACAGGTTTCAATATATTGATCATTTGACAAAAACAAGGAAGCTGCTCTCGACCCTAAAAGCAGCAGTAATGCCAAGGTCAACGTGTATTAGATTTGCTAGCACAGCACAGAAAAGATTGCTTAAACTGCTGAAGCTTTCACGACATCCCACAGAAGTGTTTCTGGAGAAGAGGTGAGGCCCAGTAGTGACACTGGCAGGATGGTTTGTTGTATAACCTGAATTTCTTCTTCGAGAGCTGTCCCTGTGGGTGCTCCACTCCAGGTGTTGGTGCGTCCATGCGCCTTTGCTCGGAGATTTTTACAGCAGTACTCGTACCGGTCGCGCATGCACAGAGCTTGCCCCCTTTTCTGAGTGTACCTTAATAGTACGCGTGCGCAACCGGTTCCCTCAGTTCCTTCTCTACCGTCCCCGGCCTGAGATGGAGCTCAGCAGACTCGTTAGAAAACTTTTTCTCCCTTGTTACTCTTACCCTTTTAGATAGATAGTTTATTACCAATAGTGTTCGTTATTAGTGTTACCAGTAGTGTGTTAAGAAAAGGAGTACTTGTGGCACCTTAGAGACTAACCAATTTATTTGAGCATAAGCTTTCGTGAGCTACAGCTCACTTCATCGGATGCATACTGTGGAAAATACCGAAGATGTTTTTATACACACAGACCATGAAAAAATGGGTGTTTATCACTACAAAAGGTTTTCTCTCCCCCCACCCCACTCTCCTGCTGGTAATAGCTTATCTAAAGTGATCACTCTCCTTACAATGTGTATGATAATCAAGTTGGGCCATTTCCAGCACAAATCCAGGGTTTAACAAGAACATCTGAGGAACAGTGGGGGGGGGGAGGAATAAACAAGGGGAAATAGGTTACTTTTTATAATGAATCAACCATTCCGTCTCTATTCAAGCCTAAGTTAATTGTATCCAATTTGCAAATTAATTCCAATTCAGCAGTCTCTCATTGGAGTCTGTTTTCGAAGTTTTTTTGTTGAAGGATAATCACTTTGAGATCAGAAATCGCGTGACCAGAGAGACTGAAGTGTTCTCCGACTGGTTTATTAATGTTATAATTCTTGACATCTGATTTGTGTCCATTTATTCTTTTACGTAGAGACTGTCCAGTTTGCCCAATGTACATGGCAGAGGGGCACTGCTGGCACATGATGGCATATATCACATTGGTAGATGTGCAGGTGAACGAGCCTCTGATAGTGTGGCTGATGTGATTAGGCCCTGTGATGGTGTTCCCTGAATAGATATGTGGGCACAGTTGGCAACGGGCTTTGTTGCAAGGATAGGTTCCTGGGTTAGTGGTTCTGTTGTGTGATATGTGGTTGCTGGTGAGTATTCGCTTCAGGTTGGGGGGCTGTCTGTAGGTAAGGACTGGTCTGTCTCCCAAGATTTGTGAGAGTGTTGGGTCGTCCTTCAGGATAGGTTGTAGATCCTTGATAATGTGTTGGAGGGGTTTTAGTTGGGGGCTGAAGGTGACGGCTAGTGGTGTTCTGTTATTTTCTTTGTTAGGCCTGTCCTGTAGTAGGTGACTTCCCAGAAGGACAGGCCTAACAAAGAAAATAACAGAACGCCACTAGCCTTCACCTTCAGCTCTTCAAGCGGCCCTCGATGCAGCCAATACTGCAGCAAGATCCACCGCTATAGCAGTAGTCATGCGCCGAGGGTCGTGGCTCTCTTCTTTATTTCCTCGAGAGGTCCAGACTACTATTGAAGACCTTCCATTCGATGGCAACAAACTCTTTGCGTCTACAACGAACGACGTCCTTTGCTCTATGAAGGATTCAAGGGCAACTCTCTGGTCCTTAGGAATACAAACCCTATGACCAGAAGGCAACAATGTAGATACCAACCCCACCACCGTCCATGCTACCCCACATATACCCAGCACTTCCAGAGATCACACAACCAACAACAGCAACAACGCCATAGACCCAGATACCAGCATCGTCGCCCCAATTCCGCATCAGTGTCTTAACCCCCTCCGACTAACAAGCAGATTTGAAGCCTTGGACGAGGGTTTAGAAAACTATGTTCCCCCTTCAATGCTTACACCCCCGTCCCTACTTTTTGACACCGCCTACGACCATTCTTCCATCAATGGCAGAACATTACCACTGACAAGTGGGTTTTAGAGGTCATCACACTTGGCTATTCCATCCCCTTCCTATCCATGTCTCCTACCCACCCACCCTCGCCGTCCCTCTTCAGGGACCCCTCTCACGAGCAACTGCTCCTACAAGAAGTACAACATCTCCTTCTATTGGGAGCAGTGGAGCTTGTGCCCGAAAGACACAGGGGAAGGGGTTTTACTCCCATTATTTCTTAACAGAAAAGAAAACCAGGGGATGGCGACTGATCCTCGACCTCAGGCGGCTCAACAATTTTATCAAAAGACAAAAGTTCAAAATGGTTACCCTCACCGCTATAATCCCAGCGCTGGAGCAGGGCGATGGGTTTTCAGCCCTTGACCTACAGGACGCCTATTTTCATGTGACAATACATCCAACCCAGAGACGCTTCCTTCGTTTCACCCCTGGCTCGACACATTTTCAATACAGGGTACTACCCTTCAGCCTATCCACTGCCCCCCGTGTTTTTTCCAAGCTCCTGGCCATAGTTACTACCCACCTCAGGAAGCAAAGAGTCATAATATTTCCTTACCTAGATGACTGCCTTCTCAAAGCCTCAACGCTCAACAAAGCACTTCGACTCACGCAACTCACTGTCGATTGTTTCCTATCCGTTGGCCTACAAATAAACAACGACAAATCCACATTAATTCCTACCCAGCACCTGGAGTTCATCGGAGCACACCTCGATTCCCGGACGGGAATAGCATCTCTCCCATCCGATCACTTAACACCATAAAGCAGCTGGCAACAAAACTTCGCAACAGTCCTCAAGGTACCGCTCGAGACTGTGTACAAATACTAGGTCACATGGCCTCGTGTGCTTTCGTGGTCCAAAGTGCACGACATGAGGTGCTTCCATGCTTGGTTGGCCACGGTTTACGACCCAGTGTGCATGCCCTAAACAAACCCCTATCCATACCTTTCCAAGTCAAAGACTGTCTCCTATGGTAGACAGTTCCCTCCAACCTCTGCTTTGGAGTCCCCTTTCTCCAGGAAGCTTCATCTATCATAATGACTACCGATGCATCCCTCACAGGGTGGGGTGCTCACATGTTACATCACACAACTCCAGGGGCTATGGTCTCCATCGGAAACCTCCCTGCACATAAACATCCTGGAATTTCGAGCTATTAGCAATGCCTGCCGTCACTTCCTCCTGTTAATCTGGAACCAACGTGTACGGATAATGACAGACAACATCGCCTGCATGTTCTATGTAAACAAGCAGGGAGGAGCTCGCTCTCATTTACTTTGCACAGAAGCTATGAAACTCTGGAACTGGTGCCTTGCAAACAATATCCGGATATCAGCCGCCTACCTTTCTGGGGCTATGAATACAACAGCGGACAAATTAAGCAGACTCTTTTCTTGGGACCATGAATGGGAGATAAACGAAATGATCATCACCAACATATTCCGCATTTGGGGCTACCCAACCATAGACCTCTTCGCAACTGCAAAAAACACGAAATGCCCTGAATTTTGCTCAAGAGCAGGACTGGGCAAGCACTCCCTGGGAGATGCATTTATGATTCCATGGCACTGGAACTTACTCTATGCTTTTCCCCCAATCCCAATTCTCCACAGAGTTCTGACAAAAATACGAACAGATCGTGCCAAAGTGATCCTGATTGCCCCAGCAAGGCCCAGACAACCGTGGGTCCCATTCCTCACCAGGATGTCAACTCGACCACCAATCTCGTTGCCTCTCATTCTGAACCTCCTATCGCAGCAACACAGCCAATTTTTCCACCCCAACCTGTCCATGCTTCGCCTCAAAGCTTGGTTCCTACATGGTTCTCCTAAAACGAAATAGCATGCTCTGATGAAGTCCAAAGAGTGCTCCTACATAGCAGAACACAATCTATTCACACCACCTATCTCCAGAAGTGGAAGCGATTTACGCAATGGTGCTCAACTAAACAACTGCCTCCTATGTCTGCACCTCTTCCTCTTATACTCGACTATCTTGTTTGTTGGATCTCAAACAATCTGGCCTTTCTTTTAGCTCCATCAAAGTCCACCTAACTGCTATTACAACCTTCCATGATAAAATAGACAGTACCTCTGTGTTTGCTCATCCGATCACTAAACATTTTCTCAAAGGACTTCAATCTCTATACCCAGAAGTTAGACCTCCTACCCCTCCATGGGACCTTCACTTAGTGTTATCTTGCTTAACTCAACAACCATTCAAACCCCTCGGCACTTGCTCCCTCTTACACCTTTCTATAAAAACAGCATTCCTAGTGGCAATCACTTCTGCCAGGCAGGCAGGAGAAATAGCAGCTCTCATGGCAGACCCACCGTATACCGTATACCCTATTTTTTAAGGAAAAAGTTACCCTTTGATTACACCCCAAATTTCTTCCAAAGTTCCATTCATCATTCCACCTCAATGAACCGATACACCTGCCGACCTTCTTTCCTAAACCACATGAGAACTTGTTTGAATCCACAATGCATACTCTAGACATACGCAGGGCTTTGTCCTTCTATTTGGATAGAACCAACACCTATTTCTACCCAGACACTTTCAAAATGGATTTCTGACTGTATCCGATTCTGTATCAGATACAGAAAGTTACGCCTCCAGCAGACATCAGAACCCACTCCACTAGATCGATGGCTATCTCCGTGGCTTTTCTACGCAAAGTTCCCCTAACTGACATCTGTAAAGCAGACACTTGGTCTTCTGAACACGCTTTTGTTAAGCACTATGCCCTTACTCAGGGCCCCCTCTCGGATACTTGATTAGGCAGAGCTGTTTTATCTACTGCATTTCTACCCAATCCGAAGTTCCTACCTCCTTGAGATTCAGTGCTTTTAAGTCACCTAGAGTGGAGCGCCCACAGGGACAGTTCTCGAAGAAGAAGAGGAGGTTACTAACCCTGTGCAGTAACTGACGTTCTTCAAGATGAGTGTTCCTGTGGGTGCTCCACTACCCACCCTCCTCCCCTCTACTTCGGAGTTGGGGTGGCCTCCGTTGTAGAGAAGGAACTGAGGGGACCAGTCGTGCACGCGTACTATTAAGGTACACTTGGGGGGGGGTGGCAAGCTTGCACGTGCGCGACCGGTACGAGTACTGCTGTAAAAATCTCCGAGCGAAGGCGCAGGGACGCACCAACACCTAGAGTGGAGCACCCACAGGGACACTCATCTCGAAGAACGTCAGTTACTGCACAGGGTGAGTAACCTCCTCATCTGCTGCAAAAATTAGATCCGTACCCATGCTGATGTAGCTGCCAACATTGTCTTCCCAATTGCCATCAAGGCAATGTTTCCTGGAGCACTTGTACTGGCATAAAACAAACCTTGTCAATATCTCTGTGTGAGATTTATGCAGAGCGAAATAAAAGTGTGATTTGGACACCTGATGCGTGAGTCTTCTGTATGAAGCATGACACTTGGCAATGGAGACAGTGCTGAGCTCTGCAGATCTGCCAGTTCTCACTCATTTGGTGAGACTCCATCATTTTTCCCCTTTAGTTGTATGCAAATATCTAGCTAGTAGCTTTTGAAGTGATGAGAGAGATGATATGCTTTTACAAAGGTGTTTTGGTTGTTAACAGTGCTTTTTAGACACGTTTTGCTTCTCCCTCTTCATTTGCACTGCTAGCCTTTCAAAATTTTATTTTTATATATTTATAGGTTAGATGAGTAATTTCAAAACTGTACACTACTCCTGCCACCACCACCTTCTTCAGAAGCACTGAAGGTGGGATCTTGTAAGACATGGTATTTACAGCTAAAGGTGAAATTCAGATCCAGGTTCGGCCCCGGTATAAGGCCTTATCCACCACTGAAGCTGTGTGTTAAAGGGCCAAATGCTGATAACACAGAAATCAGTGGGAGTTTTTCAGTTGACTTCAGTGGATCATGATTTGGTCCTCTGGTTATTACGTTTATTAATCGTAGCCCCTCTCAGACCACAACCAATATCAATATGATGGATATGTATATTTTTTCCATAGTTATTGCAGATAAGGAAAATTATAAATAGATGGCGGACTTCGTTTTGGGATTTTTTAAAACGTTCATGCAATTTATAAGTGAGGGTTGAGTTTAGTGTTGTTTGAATAATGAATATAAGCATATTTTGGGGGAAAATAGTTAAAATTAGGCAAGTGTCTTTAAAATTCCTAAAGCCCTCCAGACAGTCTCATAAATTCTATTTTGTAAGATAACAAATCAAGATCACCCAGAATACAACAGACAAACATTGTTTTAGTATGGGAGGTATGCAGCCATACTTCAGTGTTCGCAGGTGCTAGATTTGGCATTTGCATATGGTATTATTAAGAGCAGCCAGAATGCTGCTCTGCATTCAGGGACCAGCAAAGGCGACTTTCCTTCTTGAGCTCTGCTGAATGCCAAATAGATGGTTCCACAGAGCTGGCCTAGTATCTCTGTTCCATAGCCTGGTGGGTCAGTCTGTATGTCTCTTTAAACAAGAGCTTGCTGTTGTAATGATTATTATTTAGTTTCTGATATTTACATGTCAGGAATTTGTAAACCTATTAATATTTCTTAAATAAATAATGAGTGTAAAAAAAAATGAAGTTAAATTCAGCTCTGTGTGTACTGGGCTTCATTGCTTTTGTGAGCATCAGAAAGATTTGCCCAGTAAGGCCAATTTTATTATTACAGAAACATCCACTAATGGTGATAGCAGCTACAGCACATGACAAATTTAGCTTCAGTCATAGAATAATAGGACTGGAAGGGACTTTGAGAGGTCATCTAGTCCAGTCCCCTGCACTCATGGCAGGACTAAGTATTATCTAGACCATCCCTGACAGGTGTTTATCTAATCTGCTCCTAAAAATCTCCAATGATGGAGATTCCACAACCTCCCTAGGCAATTTATTCCAGTGCTTAACCACTCTCACAGTTAGGACGTTTTTCCTAATGTCCAACCTAAACCTCCCTTGCTGCAATTTAAGCCCATTGCTTCTTGTCCTATCCTCAGAGGTTAAGAAGAACAATTTTTCTTCCTCCTCCTTGTAACAACCTTTTATGCACTTGAAAACTGTTATCATGTCCCCTCTCAGTCTTCTCAAACCCAATTTTTTCAATCTTCCCTCAGATGGCATGTTTTCTAGACCTTTAATCATTTTTGTTGCTCTTCTCTGGACTTTTGCCAGTTTGTCCACATCTTTCCTGAAATGTGGCACCCAGAACTGGACACAATACCCCAGTTGTGGTCTAATCAGCATGGAGTAGAGCAGAAGAATTACTTCTTGTGTCTTGCTTACAACACTCCAGCTAATACATCCCAGAATGGTGTTTGCTTTTTTTGCAGCAGTGTTACTCTGTTGACTCTCATTTAGCTTGTGTACCCTTTCCACAGTACTCCTTCTTAGGCAGTCATTTCCCATTTTGTATGTTTGCAACTGATTGTTCCTTCCTAAGTGGAGATCTTTGTGTTTATCCTTATTGAATTTCATCCTATTTATTGCAGACCATTTCTCCAAATTGTCCAGATCATTTTGAATTATAATCCTATCTGTCACAGCACTTGTAACCCCTCCCAGCTTGGCATCATCTGCAAATTTTATAAGTGTACTCTGTATGCCATTATCTAAATCATTGATGAAAATATTGAACAGAACTGGACCTAGAACTGATCCCTGCGGGACCCCACTCAATATGCCCTTCCAGCTTGACAGTGAACCACTGATAACTATGCTCTGGGAACGGTTTACCAGCCAGTTATACACCCACCTTGTAGTAGCTCCATCTAGGTTGCATTTCCCTAGTTTGTTTATGAGAAGGTCATGCAAAACAGTATCAAAAGCTTTACTAAAGTCAAGATATACCACATCTACCGCTTCCCTCCTATCCACAAAGCTTGTTACCTTGTCAAAGAAAGCTGTCAGGTTGGTTTGACACGATTTGTTTTTGACAAATCCATGCTGACTGTTCTTTATCACCTTATTGTCTTCTAGATGTTTGCAAATTGATTGCTTAATTATTTGCTCCATTATCTTTCTGGGTACAGAAGGTAAGCTGACTGGTCTGTAATTCCAGGGTTGTCCTTATTTCCCTTTTTATAGATTGGCACTATATTTGCCCTTTTCCAGTCTTCTGGAATCTCTCCTGTCATCCATTGCTTTTCAATGGTAAAGCCAGGGTGGTCTCTTGCCATACTTCCTATCTTTCCTATTCAGTGGGATAGTTTGCTCTTGTGCCCTTAATAATGTCTCTTTGGAAAACGGTCAGTTGTTTTTCCCCTGAGACTTGTTTCCCATGGGATCTTACCTACCAACTTCCTGAATTTCTAAAGTCTGCCTTCTTGAAATCCATTCTTTATTTTGCTGTTCTCCTTCCTACCATTCCTTAGAACAGGGGTTCCCAAACTTGGTTCGTAGCTTGTTCAGGGTAAGCCACTGGTGGGCCACGAGATGCTTTGTTTACCTGAGGGTCTCAGGTACGGCCGCTCGCAGCTTCCAGTGGCCACGATTTGCCTTTCCCGGCCAATGGGAGCTGCGGGAAGCGGTGCCCCGGCCCGTGCTGCTTCCCGCAGCTCCCATTGGCCGGGAATGGTGAATCATGGCCACTGGGAGCTGCCAGAGTCCGTACCTGCGGACGCTCAGGTAAACAAAG
The DNA here is from genome assembly GCF_015237465.2 of Chelonia mydas. Lineage (NCBI taxonomy): Eukaryota > Metazoa > Chordata > Testudines > Cheloniidae > Chelonia > Chelonia mydas. The sequence continues at coordinate 28,019,763 of NC_057854.1, forward strand.
CATGTTGCGGCCCGCCAGGGGCTTACCCGGAACAAGCCGTGAACCAAGTTTGGGAACCTCTGCCTTAGAATCATGAACTCTACCATTTCATGATCACTTTCACCCAAGCTGCCTTCCAGTTTCAGATTCTCAATCAGTTCCTCCCTATTTGTCAAAATCAAGTCTAGAACGTCCTCTTCCCTATTAGCTTTCTCCAAGTTCAGAAATAAAAAGATTGTCTCAATACAATATCACAGAAAGGTCAAAGAGGAACATGATTTTTTAATAACCCATAAGTTGTTCAAAATGGAGAGCTTTGGTTTCCAGATTGTTGTCTTGGGAACTGCAATACCGAGTCAGGCCAACGGTCCCACACTGTTTCTACTAGTGGCTGATAGTAGATGGTTCATAGAAAGGTTAAACAAACCTTGTTAAAGAATTTGTTTGCCCACCCTACAAAAGGGGGACATTTCTTTTTAACCCCAGGCATTTATTGATTGGCTTATGCTCTATAGCATGAGGATTTATATTACTTACAATTTTTATGTTTTTAAAAATAATGTTCTAGTGGTTCCCGTTATTCTATAAAAGTCTAATGCATTTTTTAATTCTAAGTTTTGGCCTCTGTGCTATTTTGTGACAATGAGTTCCATGGGTTAATTATGCACCACATTAAAAAAATTTTTTTTCAGTTGTCTTTCAATTTAATTGAATGTTCCCTATTTGTGATACTATGAGAATGGGAAAATAGGAGTTTACAATAACTCTCTCTGTACCCATCTTCAAATCTCTACCATATACATTCTAATTTAGGAGCTTTCATACTGTACTCTTTCCAGTGTCTATATTATTCTTAAAGAGGGAACTAATAAATAGATTATACGTGGAATTTTTTCTTCTAAAATACACACACCACACATTATAAAGATTAGAGCCAACAAAGCATGCACTTGCAGTACATCAAAATGATTAACTACAACAAAACAACTGACCTGTGAAGGTTCAGTGAACATTATGTGTGCCAAATCAGAATGTTTAATAAAACTCTTGAATTATCTGTAAAGAATATCTATTATGTAAATAATCACATTGAAATTATTTTAGTTAATAATTTTATGCTTCAGACAATTTTTTACTTTATCCAGTCTGAACTATACAAATGTAGTTTGTGGTTCTTTTTTCCTCGTTTTGAGTAGAATAGTTCCAATAATAAAATTTTCATTAAACATTCACACTGGTACAATAAATTAGGACATTCTCACAGATCAATAGAATTAAGCTAATTGACATTTAGGTTCAGAAATATGAAGGTAACATACAAGCTGCTATTAAGGTAACATACAAGTTTCATTCCTTGAGCAAGGATCTATATTAGAGAGATTCTGAAAAATGTTCAGTGTCCTGAACTCCCATTGAATTCACAGTGGGGGCATTCAGCATCTCCCCAGGAAAGGATGGTCTAATAGTGAGAGAGTTCCTCTCAGCCAGTTGTTGATTTACATGATTTTCTCCTCCTTCCCTAGCTTTCTTTTCAATATTTCACACATCAGTAAACTTTTCTGTAATTTAGGTTATTATTATCGCTTCTTCCCGCCATGTCACATGTGTTTCTTCTGTATCCTGTGATTAAATACAGAAATAAGTGCATTTTTGTTGGATAGAAAACCATTCAGTAGTGTGATACAAACGTCATAGAGCCAATTTCAGATTCATATGCAGGGTGAAATTGAAATTAGTGGATAAAGTCATAGCTCTCTTTAGTTATGCCGGTAGTGGGCACAAGTTAGTGCAACCATGGATTCCCAAACAGCCGCTCAAGTAAATTACTCCTGCCAGGAGTTAGAATAATCAGAATATGGGAGGCTTGCACAAGAAATTTACAGAATGCTCTGTGCTTGGTTAACTCCACATCATGCACATGTTTAGCTACAAGAGAGGTAAGACCGATGGATTAGGACCTATCAGTTCCAACTCTGTGGGGTTTTGTGGTGACATAAAGGCACAACAGCTCCATCAGACAGTTCTTCCAGACAGTTGGCTATCTCTTTGTCCCAGATATGTGCAAAGCCAAATGGTAATTTGATCCAGAAGGTGCATAGGTCTATCCAAGCAGAGTATTTGGTCCATCCACTTTAGGTTAATATTATTCAGATATCTCCTCCCCCATCCCTACCATTCCTCAAATAACAGTCTGTGTAGATTGAACCCTTTGGAGGATTGGGGCTTTGAAACACACACAACTCTGAGGTATTCTGAAACTATACAAAAAACAAGAGGGTGTTTTATAAAACATTGTGTTCCTTCTGCCAGGGAACATTTAGGGTAGCATCTAAATGGGAGTGGGTGTTTAGGCCTTTAGCCAGGATGAAGAATGTGAGACTATATGAATCCAAGTTCATTAAATACTTTTAATAACTCTTTAGAATGTGTTCTCCATTATTCTTTGATAGCTGCATAAAAACAGTCTTCTCTTTTTGACAAATTCCGCTTTCATTTTTTATTTAGATAAAAAAACTTCAATAATTAAACTTTGCCAATGAATGTCAAATTCCAGTTAGTGAAAAAGAGAATGTTAGTAAAAATGCAGGAACAATCTTTTATAACACAATGTAATGCTGGTGCCCTATAATGGAAAGTATGTTTCATTATCTTAAACAAAACCTTCTGCACACAGTTAAATGATGCATTGGCCATAGCCCAAACACTTGTTTAAATTTGTTTGTTTTTTTTCTTTGCTTTAAAGTAAAATCAATATTTCCTTGGACAGAAGAGTTTTGAATGAAAGGTGGGTCTATCTCAGAGGTGGGCAAACTACAGCCCGTGGGCCACATCCAGCCCGCGGGACAGTCCTGCCCAGCCCCTGAGCTCCCAGCTGGGGAGGCTAGCCCCCCGCCCCTCCCCTGCTGTCCCCCGTCCCCTGCAGCCTCAGTGCGCTGCGCTGCCAACACTCTGACCTGCCGCTCCTGTTGGGCAGCGAGGGCTGTGGGGCTGGTTCCGGCCGGGCGGCGGGGCTGTGAGCTCCTGCCACTCTGAGCAGCATGGTAAGGGGGCAGGGCGTGGGGGGGTTGGATAGGGGGTGGGGTCCCGGGGGGGCAGTTAGGGGCAGGGGTGTGGATAGGGGGCGGGGCAGTCAGGGGACAGGGGGAGGTTGGATGGGGTGGAGGTTCTGGTGGGGGTGGTCAGGGGACTGGGAATGGGGGGGGTTGGATAGGCATGGGAGTCCCAGGGGGCCTGTCAAGGGGTGGGGGTGGGGGTGTGTTGGGGCAGTCAGGGGACAAGGAGCACAGGGAGTTGGATTGGTCGGAGGTTCTGAGGGGGGCAGGAAGTGGGAGGGGGTGGATACGGGGCAGGGGACAGGCTGTTTGGGGAGGCACAGCCTTCCCTACGCAGCCCCCCATACAGTTTTGCAACCCCAGAGTGGCCCTCGCCAAAAAGTTTGCACACCACTGGTCTATCTTGTGTCTCAGGTAACATTATTCTGCTAGGAAGTGACAAACATCACACAAAAGATGATCAGTTAAGAGGAAAAATTTTGTCATTAGACAAGCCTCACCCTAATCATATGGATGATGGCTCATGGAATAAGTCTTATCAGGGTTCCATTTTAATTAGCAGAATTTTTTCTTAAGCCATAAAGCACAGGTTGATTAATAACACATTTGTGACGTAATACAAAGCATGTGAGTTTGTGGACAGAAGAGGAGTTGAAGTTAAAATAATGAAAATTAGAGGGGTTCTTCTTCAAGTACTTGCTCATGTCGATTCCATTCTAGGTGTGTGCGTGCCTACATGCGCGATCGTCAGAGATTTTTGCCTTAGATTGGGAATCACATGTGAAGGACAAGTGTCGTATTTCCAATAATTTTTGACCCAGGACTCAGCAAGAGTGGGATATTCGTTTGCAGGCTCTCCTCATAGAGGCTGCCCTTCGTCTGGCTTCCGAGTCGTCCTGCCAAGACTCACCTATTACCTTGGCCTTGGTGCACACAGTGCACCCCCAGCACTAGGCTCCGCCCAGCACAACTCCCTATCACTAGTGCACAGAAAGAAAACAAAGAAGCACAACTCCCCGGCACCGGGCAATAAAGGCTAAGGGGCATTGGGCAAAGGACTCAGTTCAGGCCACCCTGCCACTTCGGAGCCATGTGGACATGCCTCAGGGTCTGCCCAAGGAATTTGGCACCCTGGTGGAGCAGTGGTTTAGCCAGGTGGAGAGAACAGGTGGGGGAGCGGAGATAAAAAAAAATTAAAAAGGCGCCACCCGCTAGTACTCACCTGGCAGTGCTCCGGGTCTTTGGGAGCGGGTCAGGCAGTGCTCCGGGTCTTCAACGGCACTTTGGCATCAGGTCCTTCACTTGCTCTGGGTCTTCAGTGGCACTTCAGCGTCGGGTCCTTCACTCGGTCCAGTCTTCGGCGGCACTGAAGGACACCCCTCCCCTACCAAAATGCCGCTGAAGACCAGAGTGAGTGAAGGACCCGACGCCGAAATGCCGCTGAAGACCTGGAGCACCGCCTGACCTGCCGCCGAAGACCCGGAGCGCCGCCGGGTGAGAAAAAATTAAAAAGGCACCACTTCTGCTGGGTGGGAGAGCGGCTGCTGCCCCGCTCCCCCCCCCCCAGCTATGCTCCTGTGGTGGAGGAGGGCAGTGCAGCGGGTAGGTGCTTTTTCCAGGTGACGTGGGACATTGTGGACTCGGCAGCTAGGGTGGTTGTGTCGGCGGTGATCACGAGGTGCAGCTCCTGGCTTCAGACCACCAGCCTGTCCCAAGAGATGCAGACTTCTATCCAGGACCTCCCATTTGATGGGAATGGTCTCTTTTTCAGTGCAGACTGATGCGAGGCTGCATGGGTTAAAGGACACTTGGGCTACCTTTCGCTCGCTGGGCATGCATATGCCGCAGTCTGCACAGAAGCCTCATCAGGGTCTGCAAGGAGAAGGGATAGAGACATGAGCTTTAGTTGTCATCACCCTTCCTCCTCCCACTCACCTGCACAGCCTGGCCAGGCAAAGCATCCGAGGAGCCAGAAGCACTCATTTTGAAGGTGCGCTTGAGAGAAGCATCCCAGTCAGTTCCCCGGATCCACCTTGTTCTTTCCTCGACCATTTTCGTCCCTACCATTCGGACTGGTCGCAGGTCACCTCGGACCACTGGGTGCTAGACATAGTATCTCGGGGCTATATCCTGCAATTTTGGCTGCCCCTCCCTACCACTCCTCCTTCCCCGTTCCTCTTCAGGGACTCTTCTCATGAGCAGCTCCTCATCCAAGAGGTTGAGGTGGAGTGGGTCCCTTGGGACATGAAGGGAAAAGGGTTCTATTCTCACTACTTCCTAATTCCGAAAGCAAAGAGGGTCTCAGACCCACTCTGGACCTGTGTCGCCACAACAAATCTCTCAGAAAGTTGAAGTTTCGCATCATCTCCCTGGCCTCCATCATCCCCTCCCTGGATCTGGGAGACTGGTACACTGCCCTCGACTTGAAGGATGCTTATTTCCGTATTTCAAGGTCACAGATTTTTCCTCTATTTCGTAGTGGGCAGATGCCATTTTCCATTCACAGCGTTGCCCTTTGGCCTCTCATCAGCCGCCGAGGACGTTTACAGAATATATGGCACCAATGTCTGCTTACCTGAGACATCGAGGGGTCCAGGTCAGTGTTCTCTCTAATTTTTTACATCCATGTGCAGAATGAATTTTGTTATGTGCCCCAATATGGAGGTGATGTGTGACACATCACCTTCATATTGTTGTATATAACAAAATTCATGTGGTGAGGGTGGGGCCAAGGGATTTAGAGTGTAGGAGGGGGCTCAAGGCTGGGGCAGAGGGTTGAGGTGTGGGGGGGGTGAGGGCGCTGGCTGGGGATGAGGGGTCTGGGGTGGGTCAGGGATGAGGGGTTCGGGGTGTGGGAGAGGGCTCAGGTATGGGGCAGAGGGTTGGGGTGCGGAGAGGAGGGCGGGCTCTGGGGTGGGGCCGGGGATGAGGTTTGGGGTGCAGACTGACCAGGGGCTATGATGGGGAGAGAGGACTCCCCCCCAGCCCTCTCTCGCCGCAGCAGCTCGAGCCAGGGGAGAGGCGCCTCTCCACGGCTTTGGCAGCTCAGGATGGGCCTGGGCCGGGCATGAGGGAGGAGTGCCTTTCCCCAGCAGCTCTGGCAGCAAGTTCTGGGACAGATACGTATTGGGGCTGGTGGGGAGGGGAACCTCTCCCAGCCACAGCAGGTCCGTGATGGGACCGGCAGGGAGGGGCATCTCTCTCCACCGTGGCAGTGGACAAACAGGCATGCTCGGCCCATGTTCATCAGATCTTGCTGGGTAACAGGAAACCCTCCACCAGAGCGACTTACCTGGCCAAATGGAAATGGTTCACATGCTGGGCCTTGGAATGGCGTATTCAGGTGAAACAGGCCCTGCTGCAGGAGATCCTGGATTATCTGGTGCACGTCAAACTCAAAGTGTTGTCCCTGTCATTTCTATCTCAGCTTTCCATCCTCCATTCCAAGGCATGTCGATCTTTGCTCATGACATGACTGCATGGTTTTGAAAATTCTGGAGTGACTCTACCTGCATGTCTGGGATCCCATCCCCCCTTGGGACCTGAATCTCATGCTGTCAAGGCTCATGGGGCCTCCCTTTGAGCCTCTGGTTTCCTGCTCTTCTCCTTCTCTCCTGGAAGGTTTCATTCCTGGTCATGGTAATGTCAGCCCAGATAAGGGCGCTAACTTTGGAGGCCCCCGTATGGTCTTCTACAAGGATAAGATCCAAATGTGACTGCACCCAGGTCTTTTCCCAGTTTCATACTTTCCAGGACATATACTTACCCATCTTCTTTCCAAAGCCTCATGCATCAGATGAGGAGTGTAGGCTACAGTCCCTGGATGTCAGGAGGGCGCTGGCCTTCTCCGTAGATAGAACAAAGCCATTCTGTAAATCAACACAGTTGTTCGAAGCGGTGGCAGACAGAATGAAAGGTGGCCCAGTGTCTGCTCAGAGCATTTTGTCCTGGATCATGATTTGCATCCACTACTGCTATGAGCTGGTGAAGGTGCCTCCACTGGCAATGTGATGGTACACTCGACCAGGGCACAAACATTGTCAGCAGCCTTCCTGGTGCAAGTGCCAATCCAAGAGGTCTGTAGAGCCACTGCTTGGTTGTCTGTCCAGGCGTCTCATTGTGCGCTTACCGAGCAAGTTTGAGACGATGCTGGCTTTGGCAAAGTGATGCTGCAAAACCATGAACTCCGAGCCCACCTCCATTGATACTGATTGTGAGTCACCTTGAACGGAATCAACATGAGCAAGCACTCGAAGAACAAAAAACGGTTACTTTCCTTTCGTAACTTGTTCTTTGAGATGTGTTGCTCATATCCATTCCATTACCCACCCTCTTGCCCCTTTGTCAGAGTTGCTGGCATCAAGGAAGTGAGAAGGCATAGGGCCAGCAGCACCTGATATACCGACGCACTCAAGGGGCGCAACAACTGGCCCTATGGATACTGCTAAGGCAAAAATCTCCAACCACACATGTGGGCGTACGAATATCTAGAATAGAATGGACATGAGCAATACATCTTGAAGAACAACAGTTAGGAAAAGTAGATAACTGTTGTTTTTTTTTAAATATTAATGAAATATCATTAACAGGTTTTGAGAGAGAGAGAACCCAGAAGAATATAGGGATTCCATTTATGAATACTCTATACCTTATTCACATAGGATTTGTATGAACTCGCCTATTAAAAAACAAAACAGAGCTTGTTGCCTGAACTTATATGCATTCTGATAGTAGATACATAAAAATAGGATAAGTTCTGTAGGTATGTAAGTTAAAATTGCCTGAGGTGCAATGCACCTTTGCCATCCCTGGTGGAAATTTGTGTTATGGACTGCATCTAAACAGTAGTCGCTGCCACTCTGTTGAAGGTAGAGTCTGTGCAAATTCTAGCAATGAACATGTGATCACTCCTTTTAAGACCATAATTGATTTCTATGCCAAATAGCAGCATGTGCTTACTGAAACTGCACACTTGCTTAACTCCACTTCTCATTGAATCAGATGCATAATATACAAGTGAACTTTCAATATGGTGGCAAAACTTTCATAAAAATGCTGGCACATATCTTTCTTCAGTGTTTATATAATACTTTATTTTTGTAGAGATGTGCCCACAGGTTCTCTCCTGGTTTGGTAAGTGACACCTTTACAGCAGCATTACTTCCTTTATATTGGATGAAGAGAGCTGCTTGGTTTATTTCAAGTAGTGGTGAGCCAGATTATAAGACTATTGTGTGACTCCCCCAAATAAGACCATAGCTTTGATTGCACATCATAAATTGAAGTAACATTATGTGAAATAGGGCTATTTGAGGCCTACAAGTTAACCCAACTGCATTAACCCTTCCCTTTAAATGGAGAAAGCTACACAGAGTACAGGACTCAGCTGAATTAACAGTCATGGAATCGTAGGACTGGAAGGGACCTCAAAAAGCCATCTAATCCAGTCCCCTGCACTCATGGCAGAACTAAGTACTATCCCTGGCAGGTGTTTTTCTAAATGCTCTTAAAAATCTCCAATGTTGGAGATTCCTCCTTGGGCAATTTATTCCAGTGCTTAATCATCCTGAGAAGGTGGGAAGTTTTTCCTAATGTCCAACCTAAACCTCCCTTGCTGCAATTTAAGCTTCTTATCCTTATCCTGTCCACAATGGTTACGGAGAATAATTTTTCTCCCTCTTCCTTGTAACAACCTTTTATGTACTTGAAAATTGTTATCATGTCCCCTCTAAGTCTTCTCTTCTCCAGATTAAACATAACAATTTTTTTCAATCTTCCCTCATAGGTCTTGTTTCTAGACCATTAATCATTTTTGTTGCTCTTCCCTGGACTTTCTCCAATTTGTCCACATCTTTCGTGAAATGTGGCACCCAGAACTGGACACAGTTTCCCCAGTTTGTTTATGAGAAAGTTATGCTAGTCAAAAGAAAAGGAGTGCTTGTGGCACCTTAGAGACTAACAAATTTATTAGAGCATAAGCTTTCGTGAGCTACAGCTCACTTCATCGGATGCATACAGGGGAAAATATAGTGGGGAGATTTTATATACACAAAGAACATGAAACAATGGATGTTACCATACAGACTGTAACAAGAGTGATCAGGAAAGGTGAGCTATTACCAGCAGGAGAGCGGGGGAGGGGAGGAACCTTTTGTAGTGATAATCAAAGTGGGCCATTTCCAGCAGTTTACAAGAACAGTAGGAGGGTAAATAAACAAGGGGAAATAGTTTTACTTTGTGTAATGACACATCCACTCCCAGTCTTTATTCAAGCCTAAGTTAATTGTATTAACAAGCCGACAGGAACAGTATCCACGATAATGTCACGGCAAACCTGGTGGCTGAACTTTGTGACTTTGTCCTCACCCATAACTATTTCACATTTGGGGACAATATATACCTTCAAATCAGTGGCACTGCTATGGGTACCCTCATGGCCCCACAGTATGCCAACATTTTTATGGCTGACTTAGACCAACGCTTCCTCAGCTCTCGTCCCCTAATGCCCCTACTCGTGCTACATCGATGACATCTTCATCATCTGGACCCATGGAAAAGAAGCCCTTGAGGAATTCCACCATGATTTCAACAATTTCCATCCCACCATCAAACTCAGCCTGGACCAGTCCACACAAGAGATCTACTTCCTGGACACTATGGTGCTAATAAGCGATGGTCACATAAACGCCACCCGATACCAGAAACCTACTGACCGCTATACTTACCTACATGCCTCCAGCTTTCATCCAGACCACACCACACGATCCCTTGTCTACAGCCAAGCTCTACGATACAACCACATTTGCTCCTACCCGTCAGACAGAGAGAAACACCTACAAGATCTCTATCAAGCGTTCTTACAACTACAATACCCACCTGCTGAAGTGAAGAAACAGATTGACAGAGCCAGAAGAGTACCCAGAAGTTACTTACTACAGGACAGGCCCAACAAAGAAAATAACAGAACGCAACTAGCCATCACCTTCAGCCCCCAACTGAAACCTCTTCAACGCATCATCAAGGATCTACAACCTATCCTGAAGGATGACCCATCACTCTCACAGATCTTGGGAGACAGGCCAGTCCTTGCTTACAGACAGCCCCCAAACCTGAAGCAAATACTCAGCAGCAACCACACACCACACAACAAAAACACTAACCCAGGAACCTATCCTTGCAACAAAGCCCGTTGCCAACTATGTCCACATATCTATTCATGGGACACCATCATAAGGCCTTATCACATCAGCCACACTATCACAGGCTCGTTGACCTGCGCATCTACCAATGTGATATATGCCATCATGTGCCACCAGTGCCCCTCTGCCATGTACATTGGCCAAACTGAACAGTCTCTATGTAAAAGAATAAATGGACACAAATCAGATGTCAAGAATTATAACATTCAAAAACCAGTCAGAGAACACTTCAGTCTCTTTGGTAACTCGATTACAGAGCTAAAAGTGACAATTCTTCAACAAAAAAACTTCAAAAACAGACTCCAACAAGAGACTGCTGAATTGGAATTAATTTGCAAACTGGATACAATTAATTTAGGCTTGAATAAAGACTGGGAGTGGATGTGTCATTACACAAAGTAAAACTATTTCCCCTTGTTTATTTACCCTCCTACTGTTCTTGTAAACTGCTGGAAATGGCCCACCTTGATTATCACTACAAAAGGTCCCCCGTCCTCGTCCAACCCCCGCTCTCCTGCTGGTAATAGCTCACCTTTCCTGATCACTCTTGTTACAGTCTGTATGGTAACACCCATTGTTTCATGTTCTCTGTGTATATAAAATCTCCCCACTATATTTTCCACTGTATGCATCTGATGAAGTAATCTGTAGCTCACGAAAGCTGATGCTGTAATAAATTTGTTAGTCTCTAAAGTGCCACAAGTACTCCTTTTCTTTTTATGGACACAGACTAACATGGCTGCTACTCTGAAACTTATGCTCGTCAGTATCAAAAGCCTTACTAAATCAAGATATACCACATCTACCGCTTCTCCCCCATCAAAAAGGCTTGTTACCCTGGCAAGGTAAATTATTAGGTTGGTTTGACCCAATTTGTTCTTGACAAATCCCTGCTGACATGTTACTTATCACCTTATTATCTTCTAGGTGTTTTCAAATTGATTGCTTAATAATTTGCTCCATTATCTTTCTGGGTACTGAAGTTAAGCTGACAGGTCTATAATTCCCTGGGTTGTCCATATTTCCCTTTTTATAAATGGGCACTATATTTGCCCTTTTCCATTCTTCTGAAATCTCTCCCATTTTCCATGAGCTTTCAAAGATAATTGCTAATGACTCAGATACCGCCTCAGTCAGGTCTTTGAGTATTCTAGGATGTATTTCATCAGGCCCTGGTGAGTTCAAGACATCTAACTAGTCTATGTAATTTTTAACTTGTTCTTTCCCAGTTCTAGCCTCTGATCTTACTTCATTTTCACTGGCATTCACTATGTTTTATATGTCCAATTTCTACTAACCTTTTTGGTTAAAACTGAAACAAAAAGGTGACTTAGCACTTCTGCCATTTCCACATTTTCTGTTGTTTTTGAGTAATAGGCCTACCCTGTCCTTGGTCTTTGTCTTGCTTCTAATGTATTTACAGAATGTTTTCTTCTTTCCCCTTATGTCTCTACTAGTTTAATCTTGTTTTGTGTCTTGGTCTTTCTAATTTTGTCCGTACATGCTTGTTTTTTGTTTATATTCATCCTTTGCTCAGGGTTTAGCTGATCGCCATATTTGGGGTCGGGAAGGAATTTTCCTCCAGGGCAGATTGGAAGAGGCCCTGGAGGTTTTTTGCCCCCTCTGTAGCATGGGGCACGGGTCACTTGCTGGAGGATTCTCTGCTCCTTGAAGTCTTTAAACCATGATTTGAGGACTTCAATAGCTCAGACATAGCTGAGAGGTTTTTCGCAGGAGTGATGGGTGAAATTCTGTGGCCTGCGTTGTGCAGGAGGTCGGACTGGATGATCATAATGGTCCCTTCTGACCTAAATATCTATGAATCTTTGTAATTTGACCTAGTTTCCACTTTTTGTAGGACTCTCTTTTGAGTTTCAGATCATTAAAGATCTCCTGGTTAAGCCAGGATGGTCTCTTGCCATACTTCCTATCTTTCCTCAGCAGTGGGACAGTTTGCTCTTGTGCCCTTAATAGTGTCTCTCTGAAAAACTTCCAACTCACTTGAACTGTTTTTCCCCTTAGACTTGCTTCCCATGGGATCTCACTTACCAACTCCCTGAGTTTTGCTAAAGTCTGCCTTCTTGAAATCCAAGAAGACAATTAGTAGTACAAAACTAGATGATGGGAAGTATAAGTAAATAGGCAAGTCGTTCCTTAACCAGGTTTTTGCTTCTGCCTTGCAATATGCGATGAATAATCAATGTTATAATTCAATAAGCCGTGCATCAATCATTCAGAGTATAGACAACTAAACTATATAGGCCAAAATTTCAAGATTGGTGTGAAGAACGTGTGCTAGATTTTATGCCTTTTTTTGCATGAGCAATTGCACATACAGGTTCACACACAATTAAGCAAATTGTGTCAGCAAATCTGGTAATAATGGGAACAAACTATATGTGTGAACGGTCCTGTGTCCTTTATATAATTGGCCGTTTAAGTGAATTAAATTAGGGCTGATTTTTCTTGGGGTTTTTGTTTCTTTTCTTATAGCTTTATTTAGCTATACCATTTTGCTGAATTCTCCCAGGATGTTATGAAGAGCATCTCCAGAGTTGTATCATAGAGTCAAAAGCCAATGTTGCACGTGCTCTGTGTGCTGTGGCCCTGCCTGTGTTATTTAATGTGATTCTCCTCTGGACTATTCCTGCAATTTGTTTCGAAATTTTGTGCCATTTAAATAACATGCAATCAAGATACCGCATCATCTCCAGGTTAAATGGCATCAGCTTGTACTTTTCTGAGCAAAACAACTTGTCATTTGCAGAGGGTACATGCTGTTTCAACTAGAGGTGATGTGATGTCTGGATAACATACAGCCTGAACAGTTTTGGTAAAGAGTAGCTCCATGTCTAACAGCATCACATTGAACAAGACACATGGATGAAAACAACCTATTGGCAGCTTTAGTTTATGACTAAACCTGCCACAGAATAATAAAAGAGGTACAGCTCACATTTAAGTGCTCAGAATAACTTTTGGAGTAAGAACATTTCTCTGAATTTTAAAGCACACAAGAAGACATGGCCATCACCTGTGTCATCTTTAGTCTTGCTGGGATTATGATTTGCTATGTCTGTCAAATGTGAATACCAGTGCTATTCATTCTCCTCCTGCCAAATAAATGTAGTGTGACTACAGTAATATAGGTAAGAAGAAATCACCTTAATTAAAAAGAAAACTTCTAACAGAAGTAAATAAAAACAAAACAAAAATAGAGCACTTGTGCTTTCAAATAATGAATTGTTAAGGAACTAGTTATCATTAACAAATACATGAAGCCTTTGAATTTAAGACCATTCAAATTGATTTGCCCTAGCAAATTATAGGATAGTAAACGCACCTCTGTCTGCAGGCTTGACTGGTGGATGTCTTGTTTTGATTTGAATTCCTCATGACTCATTTATCTATTGGTAATTAGAAGTTGTCTAGTTTTGTGTTTGTTTTAATACGTGAATGGGTCAAATCTGGTAGGTCTGGCACTCTGGCTGTTTTGTTTGTTTGTATTTTGTGGAACAGGGCTTCAGGGTGTTTTGGAAGTTAAACTATAATTTCTGGTAGCTGTGGAATTCTGATCTCACTTATGCAGGTGTGAATCAGGAGTAATGCCACTGAAGTGAATGCAGTTTCCTCAGTATAAAACAAGCACAAGTGAGATCAGAATCTGGCCCTGAATAACTGTAAATAGATTCTTGATGTTTTACTCCTCGGGTTTGGATAGAGACCTCAAAGCTACCCTGAAGTATGAACTATAGTGGCGCATGATAAATCGGCGCAGGTGACCTTATTGTCATATCAAATATATGAAAAACTGAAAGCACATTGAATTGGTAGAAAATACTGTATCAATTTCAGTTTACAGAGAGTCCTCTGGGACTAATAAACTGTCTGACTTTAAGCTGAATTGAAGAAGTCTTATTGAAAAAGCATGGAACAATATTGTAGCTTTGCTTTCCATACAGTATCTCGCCAAGGTCTGTGTTTTTCTGGTTCTTGGAACTTTCCCTTTATTATTGTTTTAATCATCTTGATCAGCATTATTATAATCACAAAACAAATATATAATCACAGCCTGAGAAAACGATAGTCTAGTCATTATGTTTCAATGTCACCTTTGTCAACTCAAGCTTAGCTATCATTTGAAATTGCTATATCAATCCTGTGATTAGACATAATTTGTGATATGACCAGCATTCATAGGTGAGTAGTTTAAAATATAATAACACCTAAATACTCCAGTATGATATTAACTCTTTCCTCTTAAGTTATTCTGTCCTCCTACTACAAATGTTCTTTGAAAAATATTTTTGGAACGAAATATTTTATTTTGGTAGGTAATGAAATCTTACTGTATGATCACTAAGTGACATTTATGAATTACTCTAGTAATGTGGAGTCATTTTGTATGTGTCACCAAGGATAGACAAATTCTTTGTAGTCATAGCTTTTTTCCCCTCAAAAATCAGATACACTTTGTGTGTGTAATTAATGGTTTTCAAAGTGTACCTTTATAATACCTCAGAAACCTTTGGAATTTACCATCCTAGAAAAATATCTGCCATTTCTGTATTTGTGAAAAAACATTACTATATCTCTTTTATTCTGTGCTCGTTACATTTAAAACAAGATAAACTTAACAAGATTGTTCAGAAATGGAAAGGATTATTCACTACTGGTTTTGCATTCTTCATTTCAGAGGAATAAAAGATAAACTGAGTTAAAAAATAGGACCAGTTAATGCAGCATAAATGTGATGCATGAAATGTGACATCTCTTTAACATTGAGGGAAAATACTTCTTTCCATTGAGTGCTTGCACTAAATGCAAAATATTGACACATCCCTATTGTATTAAACAAAAGGATTCGTTCAGAAAGATAATCTTATAGAATGGGTGGTATCATGTGATCTTATTAATATTTATGAAATATGATAACATAGTAAAAAGGAGAACTGGGACACAGGCACTATCTTTATAGACCCTATTCATTTCAGCTTCAAAATGTTTTTCATTTCACACATCAGACACTAATTAGCAAATATCTAATTAGTGTTTGAAGATTAATCGCTCATGGGAGTTGAGGCTTTGAGCTTTCATGCATGCGAAAATAGTGCCACTTTAGGTGCATTTGTTAAGGTACAGTAACTTTAAATGATGTAACTTTTTTATTTTTCTCTGAAATTGTGTAAATTACAATAAAAAGTAAAATTAAGCTCAAGTAAACGGAGAAGAAAGCTGCATTTACAAAGGAAAAGGCAAGGTCTAGACACAGTAAAAGAATGGCTAAAGTACTTAAAACCTATCCAAAAGTTGGTAAGATTCCAGGGGCAGGATGGGATTTAATGGTAACAGTATTCATTTTTACTTTTCCTGGTGAGAAATTATTTGCAAAATTCATATTTAGATTGTACTGGATGAATTATAAAAATCTTTTACATTACTTTTGAGATTCTAAATCATCTGAACATCTCGAACACAGTTAATAGTGGAACAACTTGTGAAGTACTGTGGAATTGACATGTTTTAAAGTACAGTGTGTTAAAGTTTTTTAGTTCACATACATCATGTTGGTAAATTATTATTCTTGGCAATTCATTGTGTTTCTTTTTAATAAGAGGGACATTAAATATAATATAAACAAACTCTACTTTAATAGTCTTGTGACAGAGTGGATCAATGCATGTCAGAGGAAATGTGGTTGATGCCCAGTAAATAGCCTCGTGCTTGCTTGAGCAATAGAACTACTAATCACAAAGAACTGCTGTTAAAATAGTTGAAATAAAGAGAAACCAGGTTTCAGTACTTTGCTTCATGGTTTATGGCAACATTAATAAGTTCACCCTGGAGCAATATCAACTAGGACCTAATTTTGAAAATACATTTATTTTAGGTATGCTGTACCTGTGCAAATAATTTTAAAGCTAAAACAATCATACAGTATAACACCTAAATCTACAGGCAGTCATGCAGAAATGCTTGAGGACAGCAATATGGAACCATTTTGACGTTAGAAAGTTTGAGAAATTTCCCAAAAGTAAAATGCTTTAAGAAATTAAATGCTACAGTACTTCCAGTGTTAAACATATATACTATTTAAATGTTGATAATAATAAACACTGTAGGATTCGTTTAGGTCAAGTTAGGTCCAAAATGAAAGGCTGTACAGAAAGCATTCCAGTATCATCACCCTTTAGAGTGTTCGGTTTTTGGTTTTTCCCCTTTATTTGTGTATATCTTGAATATCCCCTCCCCCCACCATTTTGTCAGAGCAGGAGGTGTTATGGCAAGGTTTTTTACTCTGTTCCAGAGTGCAACTTCAGAGTTGCAATAAGGATCAGTTGGTATCAGTATTCTATTGCACTGTCTCTTTCTTCTTTCTTCAAAGGCCGAGCTAATCTCTCTGTCAACTTGAGTGTCCTAATTTATAACTCAGCACCCTTAGGCTATATTTCTGCCCCCTTCCCAGTAATTGACATGTCAATGAGAATGCAAGAGCAACCCCCGCATGGGTAATGGGGATACTGAGACACGGCTGTTGTTTTCCTTTCAAAGGATCTCTAACAATGCGCTGAATTGATCCACTGCTGTATGCCTGCTCTTAAGTGCAGTGTCACTCTAGTGGCGAGTCTTTTTAAACTGAAGCCCACTTTTTTGGTAGACCAACGTCTAGAGATGTGCTGCTAATAAGGGTATGTGCTATTCCGTACCCATTATATACTGCAGAATAACAAGCAAACTTAAAATGATCGGCGAGTTTGTTGAATCTTTGTGCTAGTTGAACCAAATAATAATGGAAAAGTAGAATAAAATAGCTACAGTAGTAACATTCTGTAACTTTTTTCATTTAATCATTTTTATGAAATTGAATACATTGGGCCAGATTTTTAAACATCAGATTATGGCAGACATTTGCCAGTGCCTCAAATACTGGATATGCCTGCACATGGCCAGTTACACCTAACTTACATTCAAGTTCATCATTCCAAGATGTGTATGATACAATTGTGACAAGAGAAGTAAAGTTCCAAAGTGTATCCTGAGTATCCCATGATGATTTATTAGCAAACAAGATATTTTAGCCATGGGGAAGATCCAGCCAGCTCAATTGTGTCCCCTTGTTCTTGGTCAATTTGATTCTCACCTCCCTGCAATATGAAAAGGAAAAACAAACACATATTTTTTGTCTCTCTCTTGTATGGTCCTATAATATATTTAGCACATGTAATACCCTTTAGGCAAAATAGTTTGGCTTAGGCTACCTATGCACTTGTTTTCCTACTTTTTTAGCTTATGCCTCCTACTTTTTGAACCTTCCTCCAATGGTGCTGCAGAAACTCATAGATTTATGGTTCTCAAAACCTTTTAGGTCACCTAAGGATATTTCTTTTCCAGGGAGAATTAACCCAACCCCTGTAACCTTACTTCTTAACTTAGATTCTTGAGACACTTGTATCTGTCTGAGTAAAATGGAGTTATTGAGAGTTTTCCCAGGGTATCTAAGTATTTATTGGTTTCAGAGTAGCAGCCGTGTTAGTCTGTATTCGTAAAAAGAAAAGGAGTACTTGTGGCACCTTAGAGACTAACAAATTTATTAGAGCATAAGCTTTCGTGAGGTGAAGTGAGCTGTAGCTCATGAAAGCTTATGCTCTAATAAATTTGTTAGTCTCTAAGGTGCCACAAGTACTCCTTTTCTTTTTAAGTATTTATTATATGTCACCACATGAAAAAAAAAAAGTACAGAGTTCTTGGCGAACAGACCAGTTTTATTTTGTTCTCCACAGGTTCCAATGTTAACATTAATACTACTGAGCCTTTAGAAAGGACTTTCTGCCACATTCTTTCAAAAAAACCACAAAAAAACAAAAACACAGGGTATTTTGTTTCAAATACCTTTAAAAAATACACTGAATCAGATGAGTAAAAAGCCAAACCACTGGTTAATACTTTTTAAATACATTATTTATTAAATATGTGGTGAGAAGAAATAAAAAAAGAACAAAAAATATATTAAGTAAAACTGGGTGAATTTGGAGAGAAATTAATGTGCAATATTTCCCCAGCTTTTTTCATTACTTCTCATCCCCACAACGTTGCTTTGTCAAGAAGTTTTGGAAGACTGTTTCCCTCCCCCCCCCCCCCCCCAGTTTTGTTGAGAGAAGCATTTTTTGTTCAAAAATGTGCACTTGTGAAAACTCACTTTAATTTGCAGATATGTTATAAAAGCAACTTTTCTCTCTCATGGCCAATGGGCATGTGTAATTTACAAAAACTCATACCTCAGTGGGGGCAAATCAAGCCCAGCAGATACTACACTTCACAAAAATTGTCCCACAACATCCCTGTGGACTAAGCAAATCTCTCTTCTTTCCCCCCCACCCTAGTTATAGATGGAGAAACTGAGATTTAGTAGCATACTCAAATTCACACTGCACATGAGAGTCAATACCAGATTTAGAAGACAGGTCTCCTGAATGTTAGGTCCTTGACTAATCCACTAGTCTGTAGTTCCCCAAAGGCAGGCGATTTAACCTCTTTGTCCCATTTTCCCCTCTGTTATATGGGGATAATATATTTGCAATAGATATTAGAAATATACAAGAAGTCCACAGCCACATGTGGGGATCCAAGAAGATATAACGAACCACAGTCTACAGACCTAGGGCCTCCTTCTCCACTGTGTTAAATTGGTTTTATCCAGTGTAACTTTATTGAAATCAGTGGAGTTATACCATTTAAAACTGGCATAACGAAGTGGAGAATCAGGCCCCTAATGGGGGGGAGGGTGCCACATACCCTATCACTTCACAGCTAATAGTAATGCCATTCCCCTCAACAATCAATATGTTGCCAGCATAAAAATATCTATAATATCTCTGAAACATTGATGATATATCCAGACTATGAAAAGGGATATATAACATAAGAACCAGTGTCAAAATTTTCAAAAACATGAGCCAAAAATTAGGCTCCTAAATTTGTATTTAGATGCCTACAAATCAGATTTCCAAAAGTGATTTAGGAGCATATTTCCCATTCATTTAAGTGGAACCACTTTTGTGAATGACTGTAAATTCTAGTCTCATATTCTGTTATATTTCATGCTATACTGTACATACTAGAATACTAAACATCAAATTCCAGTAGTCTTAAGATATTAAATTATAATAAAATTGATGTGTTGGAAAACAGTATGCCTCTTAAAATAATGTAGGTGTTCTGTCCTTATTTGATCTGTAAAATTGTGTAAGGGTAGAAGTAGATAATCTCAAACAGTTACGATAAGAATTACAGAAAAACTGGTCATTTTTAATAAAAAGTTCACCTAAAAAGGTATCAGTTGCATTATCTCTGCATGTGTTTATTTGCATCTGCCAGAACTATAACCAGGTGTTAGCATCTTCCCACAGAAAGTTCAGATATTTTTCTTTGAATGAAAATGAAAGTTGGAAGTTTGTGAAAGGCATATCTGTGTGGAATTCATAGGATTTCATGTTGTAATGCAGCAAGAAGGCTTGCCAGAAATTGCGTGTTTCAGGGTGATGATGCAAAACTTGACATCTGTTAAATTAACATCTACCTAACATTTTTGCCTTTCAGTCAAATGCATTCAAAAAATTTAAATCTTTTTTAGCTGTCAAAACAATCTGTCACAAGATATTTATTTTTTGTAGAATGGGTTACTTAAGAAAAGCAGCATATGGTTCAGTGAACTGCACCTACACTACAGCTTTAGCTTAGATCTGTACCGCCTACAAACTACTGGAAAATATACATACGGTATGATCACTTTTATTTTAAAATCAACTAAATGTAGCCATACATTTTCCTTGACCTCTGCATCTCTTTTGTAATCTGTTATGCAATCTGTTCTTCTTGGGTGAGAATCCTAGGTATATAGTGCTTTCTGCCTTTTAAATTCTTAATTTTTTGCCTCATAAAAATAAGGCCTGGTCTACACTAGCAAATTAATTTGGTTTAACTAGGTCTCTCAGGGGTGTGAAAAACCCACACCCCAACTGCCATAGTTAAGCTGACCTAACTCCTAGTGTAGACAGCACTATGTCAACAGAAGAATTCTTCTGTCAACCTAGCTATCCCCTCTCAGGGAGGTGGGTTACCTATGCCAATGGAAGAACCCCTCATTTCGGCGGTGGTAGTGTCTAAACTGAAGCACTTCAGCAGTGCATGCAGCTGTGCCACTGTAGCATTTCAAGCGTACGCATGCCCAAAGATAGCAATATGAATATCCCCATTATAACATGTCAAATGCTGGAACTATCCCTGCAGTCATCTCAACTGAAAGCAATCTGAAATTAGTTTCTTTTTAGTTTATTCTGTAGTCATTCATTCCTCTTGCTCATAGAGATAATATTAACAATAAAAAAATGCCAGTAATGACCAAAACAAAGTCTTCAAAGCAATACAAGCGTACACAGTATTGTGATGTTCCGACTGTTTATCAAAAATGTCATCTCATTCCAGTGACACACTGTGTGTGTAGCTTTGTGGCGTGTTCAGTGCACTTTTAACATAGCCTTTTCAATGATGGCCTGATGCCTACTCAGACAAAACTAACACTAACTTCACAGATGATTTTGCCTGAGTAAGGACTGAGAGTGAAAACTTGTCCCCACTGAAGTCAGTGGGACTTTAGCCATTGAACTCAATAGGGTCAGGGTGTCATGCTAAGTGGGGATTCTAGGAACAGTTCTTGAACATCTTGCTTTTCTGAACTATAGACAAACTAAAATTGCAGTCTGAACTATTTTAATTATTTCTTGGGGATAAATTTATTGAGTATGCATGTTCTTTATACTCATTTTTTTATTATATAAACTTTGGAAAAAAAGGAGGGGGAGACTAGACTCGTAGCACATAAGAAGCATGTGTGAATGTGAGATATCCTGCTCTAGGAATAGCCTGTAGCTTTCTAGGCTGGTAGAGATTGTAAATACTGAGGATATGACACACTTTACCTCTGGGAAGACAAGAAAAGTATCACCCACACCATTGGAGCCCTTCAGAGAACATCCCTGATTTGCCCATTCACTGAGCTGCTTCAGTTTAGTTTCAAAGTAGGGAAAGCAATATATAAACTTTGCAATAAATCATTACATTTCATTTGCTATAAATGCAAATTTCTCAAGTGCCCCAAAAGGAATTTCTAGGCCTCCATATCAGTGTCATATTTACAGAGAAACACAACATTTGAAAATCGAGAACATATGGGGACATACACTGTATGGAAGCATTCACTTAAATGTTACGTATCATAGATTTGTTATGTAACTTTAATAGTTTTAATGTCATCAATATTTTAAAATGTAGCTTGTTTTACAGTGTAGCCAGCTTTGAAATTAGATTTCTCACTATTAATTATACACCTCAATATTAGCCTCGTGTTTAAAAATTAGCAGTTAACAATTTTTAAAAAGCCAATTAAGTATTTATTTGCTTTTCTAACATGTATCTCATGTATCCTGCATATTCTGCAGAAACAATTTTAGAGATGTTTGAGAGAATTAAAAAAAATAGTATCTGCTTCTTGTATCCCTTCTGCTAGCAAAACCAGGTGCCTCAGTTACATGATATGAACTGTACAGGTCTCAGAGGAAGAGAAAAATTAAGGGCACGTCTTCACTGGCAACTGCCGTGGTAGCGCTTTAACATGGTTTGTGTAATCGCAGCACAGCGCTGGGAGAGAGCTCTCCAAGCACTCTAAAAAACCCACCTCCACAAGGGACATAGCTACCAGCACTGGGAGCACGATTCCCAGCGCTGGTGCACTGTCTATACTGGCACGTTACAGCGCTGAAGCTTGCAGCGCTCAAGGACGTGTTTTTTCACACCCCTGAGTGAGAAAGTTGCAGCGCTGTAAAGTGCCAGTGTAGACAAGCCCTAAGACTAATAGATGACATCTTCACTTGTTGTAAATCAGTGTAGCTCTGTTGACTTCAGTGGAGCTCTGTGATTTGTACCTGTTGAGGATTTTGGTCCAAAAAAATGTAAAACACCTCAGGCTAAATTCACAAAGGATCAGCATTACAACACCTATTTTGGGTTGCCTGCTACCTAGTGGAATCCACAGCCCCAAGTTAGGCAGTCAGGCTAGCCATAAAATGCCTGGGGAGGGTTAGGCGCCTGAGAATAGCCCATAAGCTGATCAGGCAGTGGCCTAAACTAGCCAGTAGGAAATGCCAAGGAGGGGGTGTGGCCTCAGCTCCACCCCTCAAAGAAAGCTAAGCACCTTAGTGTGGGTCAGAGGGAGGCACCTTATCTCCATCTGGGATTCACAGCCATGGAATTAGGTACCTTAGCTCTTTCTGACAAAAAGTGGTGTTAGTGACCACCTTCCCCCTCCCTAAACTTTAGGCTAGTAGTTAGAAATCTGCCTCATGTAGAGGAGGGATTTGAATACCCATCTCAGGAGACTCCAACTGTTGGACTCTGGGAGGTTCTGCGGTGAGTCGATCTCAATCTCTCCTGTTGAAGCAGTTCCACTTTGTATAAATAATTAAATATTCATTGGACCAGAGAGAGAGTGAGACTGACTGTTACAGTCCAGTGCTTAGGTCACTCAGTTGGGATGTGAGAGACTCAAGATCAAATCTCTGTACCAATGGCTATTTAATGACTTACAAAGTGGAATGTCCTCACCAGGAAAGATTGAGAAACCCAATGGATAGGGCATTCTCTAGAAATGTGGATTCAAATCCCCGCTTTACCTCAGGCAGTGATGAGAACACAGATCTCCCACATCCTCAGTGCGTGCTCTAACCATGCAGCTAAAGGTTATAAGTAGGGCAACAGCTCCGCCTCCTCCTCCTCCTGTGTTTGTTGCAGGGTCCAGCTTGTAAGGTGGCCTCTGAGAATGCCTACTGGATCAGGTGAGAAAGGCAAGGGAATGCCTTTTTTGAGGATCCCACTGGGGCTTAGGCATTAGCTTAGGTGCCTGGGTGTCGGGATACAGGTGACTGTGCACATGTTCAATGGCAGATTTTGAAGTGCCTAAGGGACTTGATCAATGGAAACTTACTGATGTCTGACATCTAAGGCCCATCCAATGCTTGACGCAAGTACTGTTGTTACCGTTGTGAAGCTGTGAATCTCTCCTTCCCAATGTAATAAAGTTCCTGTTTCTAGTCTTGCAGGGCTAGGGTGATCGGATGAAACAGACAAAATATCGGGACACATGGGGAAAGCAAAAAAAGCGGCCGGAGTTGCCGAAGCAAAAAAAAACAAAAACAAACCACCGGAGCGGCCAAAGACCTAAAAATCGGGACAGTCCCGATTTTATCAGGACGTCTGGTCACCCTATGGAGGGCTAAGAGATACACACTTTTAAAGCCTTGGCATTTTTAGGTATAGAAGACCTGTGGCTGGTCTAGAAATGAAACTTGCCTTTTCTCAAGGCAGTTGCGGTGTTGGCCAAAATACCATTTAATGTCTAGTACAGTTTCAAGAATATTTTAGGAACCCCCTTTAGGCATAACTGTATGTATTTTCACTTTTTTTTAGCATCATTTCATAAAAGCAAATTTATGAAGTGGTAAACCATCCTGATCAATAAAAAGAGAATCTTATCAGTGTGCTAATAGTTAAAATGTGATGGAAACTGTAGTCATATCCTTACCATGTTGTAATGCTCCATGGCCCGACTCTCATTTCACACTGGTGTAAACTGATTGAAAGAGAGACAGTGCTAATGTACAGTGGTAGTCAGACTATTAGACCATAGGGGTGCTATTCAAATAGGGTAAAAACAATGCTGATATAAAACTGAGTATTTAGGAGCAGAGATACCCATGTTCAGGACAAAGATTTAAAGAAAATATGAAGAGGAAGAAACCAATAAACCGATATAAGACATTTATGCTTTAAAAAGTACTTCCCTCTTTCTCCCTTCCACCTCTTCCAATCTGTTTTTCACTGCTCTGAGGAGGCAGATGCTCACAGATATTGTGAGCGGAGCGCAAAAAGGTCCTTTCAAATAATTGTTTTGTGGTTTTGTTCCCAGCGTCTCCTCTTTCAGCTTCCCTGTGAAGTATCATGTCAATGTCTAGCTTCCCTAGTCTATTCATATATCTGGAATAAAACCTTTCTCCAGTGTGGTCAGAGCTGTATCTACTGAGTGGGCACTCTCATGCGTGTGGCATTAATAATAATTTTAAAAAACCACACTGGAACAAGTGCACACTGTGATTTTTTTTAAAGGTACGTTAAGTAACAATTTAGCCAAATAATAATGAATAACATCAAAGTTCTGTGCAAGTGTTAACTATTAAAACATCACAATTAAGGCTGTGAGGTAGGTAAGTATCATATCGCTATTTTACAGATGGAGAAACTCAAGCACATAGCACTTAATTGACTTCCTCATCTTCCTACAGTGAATAGAGATGGGATTAGAACCCAAACTCCTGACACCTAGTTGTGCAGTTGGTCAGCTAGAATAGATTGTCTCCTAACGACTAAATGAATGAAAATACTTCTTTTTAAACACCATCCTACTGAATTTTGAGAGCTCAGCTTTCAGTGTTGGTCTCTGATTTTGTTGATACAGTTTTGTATCTGCAAATTACTGCACCTATATTTTTGCATGCAAAAATTAATTGTGGGCTCAAAAATTAGTAGTAAAGACATCTACCTCTTTCTGTCCACAAATTAAATTACAAAATCAAAACGTTTTCTGGAAAATGAGAAACTGAGTTAATGCCCAGTTGCAAATCAGATCCCCAAATGACAAAGAAACATAGTCCATATTTGCTTATTGTCATGCGACTATACAAAGTGTTGTTTCTGTGCATGATTCTGCTGTGTGCATAGTCATTAAGAAGGAGCTGTGCATACTGATATATTTGACTTCTAAGGAAGATATCCTGTCTATACATTACAATTGTTGCTGCTTTGTTTTGGGTTCTGGACAGTACTTGAGGTAGATGCAACCTCTCTACCACTGAGTGATTGTTTGATGAGGGAGTAGATAGCATCTGTCACGTGAAAGCACAGACTGGAAAGGTTAAATTAAGTCAGGGCTTTCTCATTCCCGTCATCCCCAACGGGCAGTTCTTACATACTACCAAGAATAATAAATCCCTCTCTGGCATAGTCATGTTCCAGTGTGCCACTGAATGAGCAAACAGAGCAGACTCAGAAATTGCAGTCAGGGACTACGTATGTATAACTACAATATTTTTAGAATCTGGAAGATTGCCCACACTCTTGCTTTCTGCAATAGACATACAACAGAAGAATATGAAAGACTTTGTTGAAGTTATAACTCAAGTTTATTGTTAGACAAGGGAATTAGTTTAGATAGAGCCCCCAAAAATGTTCAAAGTCTGGGACATTTAGTCAAGATATTGGAAGAGCTCCTTGTGGTCAAACTCTGAAAGCGCAGATGACTCAAACAATGATCTTGTTCCATTTTCTTGTTTGTATGTTGTTCTAGTACATTTGTACAGATTATTTGTTTCTGTCTCCCTCTGTTGTTCAGGCTCTGAGACATTTTTCCTTTTCATCTGCTTCAAGCCCAGAAGAATTAAACCAATCAGCGAGCAGGAAAATTAGATTGTAATGAGATATTTAATTTTTACTGGTTAGTTGATTTAATTTGAAGCTTTCAATTCTGATTGGCTTTGAGTCAAATATAGAATAAATTCCAGTTTTGTCTTCAACAATGATCAACTGAAGTCAGTATAATCCCAGATATTTGATTCTCTATTCTAAAGGAAGGGGGAAAGAAAGAAACTCCGTGATCTATTGGTTTTGTTTAAATGGATTTAATTTCTTGTATTCCAACATGTTTTGCCATTTTACAGCAAACTGTACAACTGTGAACCCATTGCTCTCTGCCGTCAGGTTGTGTTAATTTTTCTTTTCGTGCAGTAGCAGAGCTCACAATCTATACCTGACACTTGAAGAAAAAAAACTGTCTGTTTCTTCAGGCATCTTGCAGTGTTGTCATGCTGATGACTGAGGCTACTGGATTACCATTAGTGTTGGCCCTTTGGCATCTATTTTTGATCATTTAGCCTTGCTGAGTTCTTCTGGTTTTCCATGTGCCATCAAGGCAACAATGGCTATCCAGATGATCTTGCTGTTTTCTATCTTTTCTGGAGCTCTTTCTCAGTTCACACGTTGCCAATTTCTGGTTTACATCAAAAGATTGCTCTCCTCTCTAGCCTTAGAAGGCGCATCCTGTGAGTCAAAGTGCATTCCATAACTTTTTGGATCCTGCTTCTGTATGCCCTATATCACTTTTGCTGTCCCCCAAGATGAAATTTGCATTCCTTTAACTCAGAGTAGAATGAAATATTGGCTAGCCCAGGGGGGGCAAACTATGGCCCAGGGGCTGCATCTGGTCCTTCAGAAGTTTTAATCCGGCCCTCGAGCTCCTGCCAGGGAGCGGGGTCCAGGGCTTGCCCCGCACCGGTGCTTCAGCCAGGGGCTGGCTTCACATGGCTCCTGGAAGCAGTGGCATGTCCCGCTTCTGGCTCCTATGCGTAGGAGCAGCCAGGGTACTCTGCACATTGCCTCCTCCCCAAGTGTCGCCCTCGCAGCTCCCATTGGCAAGGAACAATGGCCAATGGGAGCTGCAGGGTCAGCGCCGGTGGATGAGGCAGCACACCAAACCGCCTGGCTGCGCCTCTGCATAGGAGCCGGAGAGGGGACATGCCACTGCTTCTGGGAGCTGCTTGAGGTAAGCGCTGCCTGGAGCCTACATCCCTGACCCTCTCCTGCACCCCAACTCCTTGCCCCAGCCCTGATCCCCCTCCCACCCTCCAAATCCCTTAGTCCCAGCCTGGAGCACCCTCCTGCACCCCTGATCCCCAGCCCCAACCCACAGCCCATACCCCCAGCCAGAGCCCTCACCTCCCCCATCACGCACTCCAAACTCCTGCCCCAGCCCGGAGCCCCCTGCCGCACCCCAAGCCCCAATTTCGTGAGCATTCATGGCCCGCCATACAATTTCCATACCCAGATGTGGCCCTTGGGCCAAAAAGTTTGCCCACCCCTGGGCTATCCTATCATCTGAGGAGCCCACCATACTATTTGCTCCTTCATCACATGACCAATTATTTTATTTGTTATTGCTATGAAAAATAGGTTGGTGTTTGAAATCTTGGCCTTTAATTTGGTATATAGGGGCAGCCTATTATGCAGTCGAGTACTCCAATTTCTTTCCTAGAGCTGTATGAAAGTGGTGGCTCTTAATAAAATTTCACTCTAAAGGCAATCACTCTCCAGTGCTTAAGTCCCACATCCCACCTGACCCCTCCCTTCCTGCCCTGCTCCCCTGCAAACTTGTGGGAAAGGGAGCAGCAACAGCAGGGCTCAGGGAGAAGATGACCCTATTCCAGAAGCTCTGGACCCCCTACCCCGTTTCTCCCTTTCCCCCTCAGGAGCAGAGAGACAGCCCCAGGCAGGGAGTATGGGAGCCAATAGCTTTTCTGGGCGGAGTGGGGAGAGGACACAGCCAGCAGGGTAAGTCACTTTACCTTTCATCAATGGCAGGGGAAGGAAGTGTAGTGGGCTCTGAGCTGTTCACAGGCTGGCAGGCTTCATTTCCCCCACCCCATGAAAACTGTACTCACTAAGCCTGGACATTCTGGCTTCCCCCTACCCTCATGGACAACTCTGTGTGCTCCTGGGCAACTGGGATTCTGCTCTGTGCTCCCTATAGGGATGCGGGGAGAGAGGAGCAGCAGGGACCTCTTTGGAGGCAGCAGCAATGGAGCCCTGCAGAGTGGCAGGGCCTAACCTAAATTAATAATAATGGGGAAAAGGAGGGGGCTAAATGTAGTTGGGCCTATTGAACTGCATAGGGTTCTTCATTGTATTGGTACCACCAGATGGATTGGGAATGCGGGGCAGGTGCTAACTGAATGGCATTAGTAGCAGGGTGGTGCAAAAGTGTGTGGGTGTGTATGTGGGAGGACTGATTCAATTGCACTGATACCAGCTGGGTTGGGAATGGGGTGGAGACATGGAGCTGACTTAACTGTATAATGGGGAGTGGGAGATACAAAATAAATTGTATTGAAGGAACCTGGGCAAGGGCCCCCCTCTCCATGCCCCAAAATTGACTGCAAAAACCATTTATTTTATTCATATAGTGTAGAAACATCCTTAAGAATCATTTTTATAATTACAAAGTCCACATTTGCTATCTATAAACCGTGAACTAAAATCTGTAAAGTAGTATGCAATGCTGATCAAAGAATGGGTGTCCAGTATTTTGGTTATTTGTCATCCATTTTGATGGCTTGGGTCACATATTGGCAGCAGGTCTGACTGTTGAGATACGGTTAGAGTGGAGCAGCCTCGGTGGTAACAGAAGATAGAAAATATTCGGAGTCATAAGAAAACGCATAATTTCCAGTCTGATCCTACAGCCAAAAACAGATGTTGCAGAATAATGTGTGGGTTGAAGAGTGCACAGCCATTAGTGAAGACTTGTTCCCAACCCCCTTCCTCCTTAATGTTTATTACAGCCCCAGATTTCTGATACGATCTTAGCATAACTAAATAAGTGACAATGTAATTTGCTGTTCTTATGTCCGCAATTTTAATTTTGAGATTTACTGGATTAGAAATGGAGGACTTTATTTCATCTCTCATATATCCTTTACCTGCTTTGTGTTGTATAGACATACCTAGCATCAAGAAACCAGTCACTGGAATTTCATAAAGTCTGAAGAAAACAGAATGCTAACAGATCCTGAGTGCAGTTTGGAGGGGCTTTAACACACCTTTACACAATCCACAGGATATTTTTAAGGAAGGGAGATGATGTGTTTCTGATGCCAGAGCAACCATTAGTTTCCAGTAGTAACACTGGGCAATTGTGGCAGTTGGGGATCACCTGGGTATAAGAGAGCATTGGCCACTCCTCCCTTCCTCTGACCACACCCTGTATGCCAGTACCTCGGAGATGGTGGCATAAGAGCTGACACCACTGGAACATTCCCTTAGACTGGACAAGTCCTTTAGTATGCAGATAAGGAGGCTTTGGGAAAACTTTGTGGAACCAGCATGGTGCAAAACTGCTCTAATGTAGATGAGAATCAGGCTATTTCCACCCCCCCCCCCCCCCCGTCTAGTTTAGTGGTTACAATTTTTGGGAAGGGACTGATTTTCTTTTCTTTTCTTTTCTTTTTCTTTCTGAATTTTGGTCTAAATTATTTTAGGGTAGTGTATGTGTATATAAATATGCACACATGCTTATATAGGTATGTGTCATAAAGTTAAATGGCCCTCAATCTGCACTGAACGAGTTTGAGACAATAGCTCTATACACCAAGTAAAGTGTTAATTTCTGTGCAGTACCTATGGTTCTACTGGTAAAATTAAGGAGTTGAGGATTGTATTATGCTTTATTCCTACTGTGAACAGAATTAAGCAGACACCAATTTACACCTCATTGTTAAGAGTAGCTGATTTTTCCAAAAGTGAGACCACTTTGTATATCCTTTGTAATTAAGCCAAAGGAGGAAAAAATACTTTTTTTTCCCTTCACTGCAGATCAGGAAGCAAATATTTAATGTTGAATGAGTTCAAATGCTAAAACATACATCAGTTCTGAGAGGCGGGGGAAAACAAAACAAAGCTTGATTCTATCTTCTACTGCACTGGAATATTAGTCATTCCAGTTTCCATGAAATGTTTTGTTTCACAAAACAGAATAACAACTGACTAATTGATACTGTGTGTGTGGCAGGGAGGGAGGGACTTTCAGAGGTTGGAATTTCAGTTGCATTTGGCCTGAATAGCCCGTATTGGTAAATGACAAATTGTACTGCACTACAGTACACCATCATTACCCAGCCCTGCAAACCCTTATTCACATGAGGAGACCCACTGATTTCAGAGAGACTCCTTGTATGAGTAAACACTATTAAGTGAGTAAATGTTAGCAGGATAGGCCCTCAGTATCATGACCTTTTAAATATGTCACCCAGCCACTTGTATCCTATTTAAATTAGTTTGGAAACTTTTTGTGGTAGAGGATTGAGTTTTACTATGCATCTCTATGGCACTTTTCAATATAGGGCTCCGATTCTAAGGGGGTCTCTATCTAGTTGCTGCTGTAATACAAATAATAAATAATAGTGACAATAATAATATTTATGAATATATCAGACACTTAAAAATAAGAAATATAGCACTAACTTAAACATGACAGATTGACCGTTCTAGTAACTTACATCTTATCCACAAAACAGGTATAATATAAGCTCTCCATTTTACCACATCAACATACTTCAGTGTCTAGGGAAGAAAAGATAGAACAGCCTCTGTTTGTTCAGGACCCAATTCAGCAAGATTTCTGACATTATGAACATGAGTAATCCTACTGAATTCAGTGGTGCTTAAAGTCATGTGCGTAAAATTAAGCACATACTTAATACCTTGCTGAATCTGGGCCTCAGTTCTCGGCTTCTCTATCCAGACTAGTAACTGGGTGTTGTCACTTTCATTTAGATGATGTAACATGAACACCTGTCCACTAGGGAAAAAAAACCCATTTTGTGTTAACAGCAAGTGGTCTGTCCAGGGTGTCCTCAGGTCCTTACTTTCAAGGTTAGAATTGAACTTGTGACTTAAAGATGAAAGCGTCTATCCTGATGTGAATTCCCTGAACTATTCTTCCTCCTTGCCCTTTATGTGCTTAGAAATTTTTGATGTCATCTTCCTGTGCTTTAAATGTCAGCAGATGTTGGAAATAGTGCAGTAGTCCTCCCTCATTGCTCTTTAAATACTTTTCATGCTGAGTAAACAAGCCTAAAACAAAGGTCTTTTTAGTGCATAGCAGAACATTTAACATAACAGATTAGGCCCTGAAAATAAACAAATATTGTGACTTGAGAGTATTTTTGTGAGAATTAGATAAAACCATCATGGGCAGCACTTTTAATTTAATTTATGGCATTGCATGATTTATCATATTTTGCCCCATAAGCATTCTTCAACTGATCACTTTTCATTAATGATCCACAAAGATGATAAAATCCATAGGAAGCTGGGACAGCCGACACTGGGCAGTACAATATAATGAATAAAAGAGGGACAACAGAATACATAGCTGTTAAGACCAGTGACTTAAACATTCATGTTACTTTGGATTCACATATCTATTTCCTCTGGCAAAAAAAATAAATAAATAAAATCATAGTTAGAGTAGCATCATATTGCATAGCTTTTTTTTATTACTCCAAGCCAAATCCTGCATCCTTTACTCGTGTGAGTCATCCTCTTTGTCAATGGTACACCTCACATAAGTAAGGGTTGCAAGCTCAAGCCTTTATTCAGCCTGTTTCTTTAAACAGGTGTAAGATTTCCATTGCGGAGCTGAACCTGCTCCCACTGAAGTCGGCGCCCTCATATTAACTTCAAGGAGAAGGACAGGGCACTTAATCAGTTTTTAAATTAGTTTTACTACTTTTATTTTTATGTTTAAAAATGACTAAAACTAAAATCAGGAAGATGGAATTCAGAGGAGAAGGAAAATATGGAGTCTATCCAGCAGGTTGAGAGAATTTTTTTTTCTTTCTGCAAGATTAGGTTTCTTAATGTCATGAACTTGGTGTTGCACATTAAGACAAGCACTTCCCAGGATATGCATATATATATTTGTTGTAACTCTGTCATATTATATACAGTGTAGTTCATATCTCTTCCTGGCAGCTTCCAGAGTTTTTTAAGATATTCAGCATCTGAAATTGCACTGTTTTATCCTAGATTTCACAAATAACAGTCAGATTATTGTAAAAGAGAGCTTGCTGATAAGTAAGGTTTTGAATTGCTTCTTGATTGTTATAGGAAAGTATGTCAGCAAATGGCAACTACTGTAGCAAACTGGTTTGAAAAAATATTTAAACTAAAATCTGTAACACTGAATTTCTTTTCTTAGGAATACATCAGAATTTGTGTTTATTATAAAGCTTCTGCTCTGATGCCTCCAAATTTGCAGTGCTGGAAAACATTCAGAAAAAATACCAAATAGTTCACCAATGCCTGTATCCAACTGAGTGGAAGTGATAGCATATGCTTAGTCATCAAGTTTAAGTGGAGCCAAGTCCCTTTCCTCCATACAGGAAAATAAATATTTGAAGAAGCAATAACTTTTTCAGATATAATGTTATTGTGTGTCTAATTTTAGACATCATTGGTTATTTCCATGGACTTTTATGAGGAAACATACTTAAGAAGTCATGTCTTATTTTTTTTTTTATCTTAACTAGTTGTTTCATGGCTGCAGAGCATAAAATGTTAACCAACTGGAGTGTGCAAATAGCCTTTTTTAATTTTGATTGATTGAATCAACTTTAATGTTATAATCCTCCACCCAGTTACAAACTGTTACAAAATATTCAACATATTTTCCCCCTCTTGCAATAGTCTTACAAAAATACAAACGTGCAATGGAAGATGAACACTTTGCACCACAAATGAATTTTGGAAAAGTTGTTCCCCCTCACCTTTTTATGAGCTTGTGTAGTTTACCAAATACGTGGTCTACAGGATAGGTCTATATAAATCTTAATTTTGCATCTTTGATGACCTCCCAGTTAATTCAAGTATTATCTCATAGTTGATGTGATGTCATCAGAGACCTTAGATATGTATGAATAGCTTTAGGATCCAATCATGGAAAGCTCTTAGTGCCCTCAGTTCCCAGGAGCTCACAGGCCCAAGCTCTAATGCAGTACTTTACTTGTGAATTATTCTCACTTTTTCTTTGTAATATGCAGTATATATCTTTCCCATATGGCAAAGATCAAGATAAAAAGGATGCTACACTATGGCTATATCAGGACTCCTCTGTGGAAGTATAGCTACCTGTTCATGGGCCTGAGCCACAAAGACCAAACTTTCCCAAAGCTCAGGGCTGCTCTATTTCAGGCTTCTGGTTCAGGCCTATCATTGATATAGTGCCAAGTAGCAAAAATCAGATCTTGATTCAAATGCAAATTTCCCCAAAGTTCCAGGCACCAGCCAGGGATTAGATATCAGTTGTTTTTGGGCACATATTGTCCTCACCATTAAAATGTTGACAATGTTGCATTAGATAGCAATTTACATGCCAGATATTCCCAAAACTATGGTAAAGCCAATTACTTTAAGAGGTAAGTGTTAATGTTTTAATGGTGATTGTTCTGTCATATGCACATGTTGTCTGTTCCATAAAGGCCTTTTCATTGACTTCAGTGGGCTTTGGATCAGGCCCTAAACTGAATAGAAGATATGCACAGAACTGCACTCTTTATTTTTTTTTAAATCACAAATGGACTTTTAACTTCATCCTCTAGCTCTACATTGAACGGTTAATAAGAATATAAGAACTTTTTCAGTGGCATACGGGGGAACTACAGTAATCAGAGTGGGAAGTAAATTAATGGTATGTCTACATTGTAATTAAAAACTCGTGGCTGGCCTGTGCCAGCTGACTCAGGCTTGTGGGGCTTCGGCTAAGGGGCTGTTTGATTGCAGTGCAGGCATTTGGACTTGGTCTGGAGTCTGGAGAGTTCCAGAGCTCAGGTTGCAGCCCAAGCCCAAACATCTTCACTGCAATTAAACAGCCCCTTAGCCTGAGCCCATGAGGCTTAGTCAGCTGGCCTAACTGCAATGTAGACATCCCCTAAAAGGCTGCGCTTCTCTACTTAATTTTTTCTTTCTTTCCTTTGCATGATACTTCACCATGGCTCTTTTATTGCTATTTGTTGCTCAGGAGGACATAAATAAATTGTTCAAATTTGCTTATTAATTGCACATTGTAAATAAAGCTACAATTTTTGGGCCAAATGCAGGCCCTGGGGACTTTTAACTTGGACACGCACATTCAGTCATACTGCAAAGGCAGTGTTAATATGGGCCTGTATTCAGACTATCTTTTCACACATTGCCACTCTCCTTTCCCTTCCAGGGCTTAAAAATATGCTGCACAAAACATGAGGCATCCTACTCAGGAGCCTGCTCTGGTCTCAGAGTCCGCCCGTGGTTACTGCACTTTTGTTAATATCAGTGGATACTGAAATTCCTCGGTGTGGGGGAATTACAAAGTGTGGGGGAAAAGTCCAAGTTGCAACCCACAATACTTTTCTAATGCGTGGTGTTTAAGGCATGAACCTATGTACAGCTTGAGGATTGAATCAGGCCCAAAAGTGTGCCATCAAATGCTGTATGTGCGCACTAGCTTTACTGCTGTGTATCAGTTCCAGCTTGAATACT
Organism: Chelonia mydas; assembly: GCF_015237465.2. NCBI lineage: Eukaryota > Metazoa > Chordata > Testudines > Cheloniidae > Chelonia > Chelonia mydas. Next base: position 28,054,228 of record NC_057854.1, read on the forward strand.
GCCATGTGTCAACATTCTACTTAAATCATAATACATTGTCGTGATACTTCATATGCCGGGTAGCACTGGAAGTACATTTTGCCCAGAAAATCATTCAGCAGCAGTAAAATGGTGAAGCTGCGGTAACTGGGAGAAGATGTGGGTGAATGCCAGGGATGTTAATGCCAGTAAATCTTCCTTTACTCATGGGAAATTAAATGTTTTGTGAGCCTAAAGCCCCCCATGGTTCAAGTAAGTTTAAGTTTGCAAATCACAGCATCAGCACTTACTTGTTGACTGTTGAAATCCTAGAATAGGAGCAAACAAGGAGAAAGACTGGATTTGCTAAGATAGTAGAGAGAAAAGGAAGTGGGAGGTCTTCCTCTTTGACTTATAATTGGCTTTGCTAAGGTAATGCTCAGAGATAGCTTTGATTAGCTGTTTTCCCTAGAGCTAAGAAAACTTCTACAAGACTCAGGCTAGAAATCAGATATTTACATCTCCATGCAAAATGTCAGTACTAGTAAATTTTTCTCTGCAATAGTTATTCTAATGTGGTATTGGATGATTTCTGTATGCTACTGTAATAATGGTTGAGAGTTTTTAACTAGAAACACATTTAAGAAAGATAAAAGAAAACGTTTGCATTTGTGTTACTCTAAATATGTAGCCTGTCATAAACCTCTTGGGCCAATTTCTACTTGCTTTGCTTAGAAGAACAGTCTAACTCCATAGTCAAAACTTCCAGGAGTTGGTCCTTTCAGCAGTGCTGGACTGATACAGTCAAGGAGCCAGATCAGAACCTTTGGAAAAGGCCCTGATTTGGTAAGGTACTTAAACACATGCCTAGCTCTAAGCATGTGAATAGCCCCATTGACTTCACATGCTCGAAGTTAAGCACATACTTGTTTAAGTCTCTTGCTGAATTTGGACCTAAGAGGTTTGTGAGTGAAGTGTTAATGGGTAAATAAAGCCAGGAATATTTTCTTCTGATCATTTTTTAAAAAAAATATCTCCCATTTAGTGCAACCGGGTGTATTCCAAGATCCATACAAAATGATCATTCTGATCTAAGGATAAAAGCCTTCCTTGACAGGGACAAGGTATCTCTCATATCCTGGCACCAATATGGATACAACAGCAATAACAAACTGGGTCAGTTTATTAACATAACAGTAGAGTTCTGAGAGAAGTGAAAGTGGGAAATAAACACCCCAGGCAGAGAATCTCTCCCTCCCTAACATTCTTCATTTCTAACATAGATCTGAGAGAGATTAGTCTGTATCGGTGCCTTTAGACTGTGAGCTCTTTTGATAAGGACTTAGTTATTTTCTGTCACAATTTACAGAAAATCATGTACAGTACCACGTACAGTTATGACCCTCCTCTTTTCCTCCTCCTCCTTTCCTCGAAGTAGATCTACTCAGCCAGTCCCACGCTCAGCTACAGCCACCTACGCATCAACTACCAAGCCACTCATCCCTGCAAGCTTACCCCCCCTCACACACACCAGTACAGTCAGTCACTCATCCGTAACACACACACACAAATACTCCCACAGCCTCTTACCCAGTTGCATCTTCCAGCAGAGGTGGGGAATTGATGCTAGAAAAGGAGTCACTCCTGGGGGCGGAGAGGGAAACAAAAAAAGTACCAAGAAGCATGAAGAGCAGCCATTTCCTAGATAGCTTCCCTACAATCTTGTAGAACACAGGGAAATGTTTCTGGTAGGCCACCAGAGGGAGCACCAATGTGCTGGGTTGGGCTAGGCTCACAGGCCTAGATTCAGGAAGAGAAGTCAACAGAATTGCCCTGCAGGCCATATAATATATATGTTTTTGCCCACAGTGCATTCCATATGCTGGAGTTGCAAATATGGGATGGTGGCTGTTCAAGAGGCAGTGGAGTGAATCTGTCTTCATTATCTCTCTATTTTAGGTACCTGGTATCGCCAAACTCTAGCATTAAACACCATTAGATTGACTTACAAAGCATGGGAGAGTTAAAAATAAATTTGGAGTCTCTATCCTGCAAGTTTGCGAACCACTAGAGTTCATGTTTTCAACCTTTCCTCTTCAATCGTTGCGGCCAGGAACTGTATTATTATTATTAAATCTGAGATTCTCATGTAGTCATTGGACTCCAAGAGCTAGAGCTGTAAGAGAAACACCAAACTTTGTAAAACTCACACTGAAATCATGAGATTGGTCAACACTGGGTATTTATATGGCCCCGATCACCATTGCATGTTAGCCCCTCATATACATCAATTAATTCATCTGCATAACCCCTTCTGTGGGGTCAAGAAATAATTTAGATGGAGAAGCTGAAGTGTGGGGAGACTAAGGGCCAGATTTTCACAGGTATTTGTCCACAAAACTCCCATTGAAATCAATTGCATTTAGGCCCCTAAATACCTTTAAATATCTGACTCTATGTGATAAACCCAAGGTTACACAAAAGTCTGTTACATAGCTGGGAACTGGACCCAGATATCCTAAATCCCAGTCCATTGGCCCCATCCTCCCTATTCTCAATAGAATTAGGATGCTTACTAAACGCTGAGTGAGACACAGGGAGGCAGCTGTAGCAGGGACAGGATTTGTTTACTTTTCCATTGCCCCCTCAATCCTGCCTCCCTGTGCAACAGTATAGTCCTCCTGTGACCTAATATCCACTCTGCATGCAGGGAACATGTCTACTGACCAGTTGACTAGTTGCCCATCGGCCCGATTTGGTCCTGTCCTTACGTTGAAGAAGGCATAAATGAAGTACATCAAATAAGAGGCTCTAACAATATGTTTAAAAGGGTATTAAAAGCCCATACTACATGAAATCTAATCCTACTTTATATGAGAATGTTGCTCATGGACTTCTAATTAGAAGAAAAGTTAATAATCAAATCTGAAATTAAAAATTGATTCCTAATCATATTTCCAAGTTCTAAACCTGATCTAATGTCTGACTGATTTGTTTGATACCATTAGTCCTAGATCAGATTCCCTCCGCTCCTACCACCTTCTAACTTGATGTAAAAATAACAGCGTGAATTGAGAGAAAATATCTGTAATACCTGCTCTTTGACACACAAGTTCAGCAGTGCTAATATTTTTTTTGTTACTGTGTAAAACTCAATTATCAGCATTAAGTATTAATTCTTTTGTTTACCAATGGTAGTTTGTCAGCTGTTATAAGTAGAGTTCCATCTGCCAGTTAAACTATATTGTAAATTGTTGTAGAAATTAGCAACTCACATTTTTTGTCTGTCCAAATGAATATGTGAACTAATTTGCACATAATGCATCCCTGGAAGAAGAAGAAAAAAATCACAGGTATATTGCACAAGCATATGCCAGTCAGGCAAAAAACCAGGCACACATTGTGATTATCTCAGTTTTCAAACCTGGAAGAGACAAGAATGTGTAGCTAAATGAGAGAGGCAGTATGTCATGCTCACTGAGATAAAAACAGAAGCTGCCAGACACTTTGGCTTTATTCTGAGAATCTTTGCTTGAAAACTCCCCAATCTTTTCTTTATGCTTATTCTCCCTCATATTCTCTCTCTCTCATTGCTTTCTCATTCTCTCTCTTATTGTTCTCTTTTCCTGCCTTTGATGCACATACGTTGTCACATTTCATTGACTCTCCCCTCTTCTCTGTTCTTACACTCACGCCTAGTGGTGCTTTAGCCAGAGCTTGCAGCCTCTCAGGCGAGTTTTAGTCATGTGTGAAGCTCAGTTTGATCGAGCGCTCCTTTTCTGCCTTTTCACTCTTGCAAAAGATTAAAAGGTGGCGTCACATCGCTCCCCTGCTCCTTCTTGCAGGAGGGACTTAAAAGGGACAACACAAACTAATCACTTTCAATAAGCATTTTCTTGCAAAAAAGGGACTTAGCTGTGCAATTTGAGGCTGGTGGTGAGGACTGGGAAGGCTAGAGATGCTTCATACTGCTAACAAGGGAAGGAAGCCTTCAACTGAGGCAGGTAAGAAGTGTCTGAATCTGAGTGTTTTACAGAGTGGCTTAGTCAAATCGGTAGATTTTCATCATTTTGTAACTGAGGAAAGCATCTGCATCAAAAAGCAGCAGGGATCTTTTATCGGCTTCCTTTCATTCAAGATGCAAAGTACCTGTAATAATTGTGATGTATTGGAACATGCTGTAAATTCAATTGCAAATGGATTTGTATAGAAGCTGCATTTACACTGAATGTTTGTCCTTCTGTTTTATTTCAGTGCATGGGAGACTGGAAATAGAAAATGCAGCTTTTATGCAAGCAGGACTTTGCATAAGGCTGAATTCAGTGTTTAAGGGGAAATCTCAATGTGCTATTCAGTGTCTAATTCCAGTTCTTAGTCTTTCAATCTTGCAGGCACCTGAAATTCTGCAATTTGTTTCTAACAACTGAACACACACAATTAATTATAATTATTTAAGGTTTAGAGTAAAATCTAGAGTGGAGTTTGTTGCGGTGATAGTGATTTGTTTGCCTGACGTTTCGTCAGAAGAATAGCTATGCCCCTTTAGACATATTGTAAAACCTAGTTGATGTTTATGTTCTGTTAATAGAGATTAAGTACCATCCGGAATGAAATATGGAACTAAAACTCATAAACTGCACCCGTGTTTAGTAAAGCAATCACCAAATTAGAATGATGAATTTGTCAATTGTCAAATGGAGTTAACTCTGGAAGTGCTGTTCACAAGTACACCTGGATTACTGTAAAGGGGTTTCCGTATAACAGCTATTGAGATGGACTAATTGTCAGTCAAAAGGTCTGAACTTTAAGCTATGTGTCTGAAATAAAATTATAAACCTCAGTGTCCCTAGTTTTCAGAAACATGCCTTAGGTTGCATAACTAGTGTGATGGTTGAAAGGGATTTAAAGACAAAAAGTAATTTCACAATTAAATTATGTAAAAATAGGAATATATATGTTACCTAAGCTTTCTCCATTCATGACGACTAAAATGTTTAGCTATTGGGATCTTTTTAATTCCTCATTAATTTTTTGGAATCCTGTGCTCCTGCATTTTATAATCATTGTCAGTGTGCGTGACCTAAGACTTTTGAATAAGAGGGATAGTATTCTATAAACCGCAGGATTATTCTTTTTCTCTCCATGGTAATGCAAAGATTCCATTAACCTCTCTTGATAGTCAGACCTTTATTAGTGATTTAAAAAAAGCAAACAGCATGCAATTGTCAGGGTTACCTATTTGTAAAAGTATATTAGTAAATTAAACTGCCACTGGAAAGAGAGGTATAAAAAGATAACTTTATAAGTTACTGTGAAGTAAACCGTATTTGACAGCTAGATTGTAGCATTGTTGACCTATAAATAGGCACAATGCAGAAGGAAATTAATAAATTTGATAGACAAGTTATTTGTCTTTATGCAAGTTTACACTAATGCTATAATACACGGGTGCCCATCACCATATATTTTGTAAAAATCAGCGGTGACGCTTTGGGCGTACATTCACATAACTGATTTTACAAGATAGGCAGCAACAAGCCACCATGTATCTATGAGTGGGATCGAATCCCCAGGGAGTTCTAGTCTCCCTTTCATCAATGTACAGGGATTCATATGCATTATTTCCTTTACCTTCAGTGGGAGATTCCATGCAAATCACCCCATATTTGAAGGTGTGCACTAGACCCCGTAGCACATTGTAGGAAACTCCAAATGAGGCAAAATATCAAAAACTTTCTTAGGGATTTGTCAGGGATATTCCTTGATTCACATGTGAAATTTTATTCAACTTAATGTAGTTTAAAACTTTGCAAGGGCCACGACCATAGCAGTATCTTTTTTCCAAAAATTTCACTTAAATTCTTTCAACTAAAGCTACTTCTCACTTCAAACCTGCATAACTGCATGTCCGATCAACCTCTGCTATGCTTATAGTTTCTAAGTTAAAAAGGAGGGGAGTGATTTTTTTTGTATCTCAAACTTGAAAGAATCTGACTATTCCTTATGTAGTGTTTTAAAAGGATGCCTTCATGCTGTCTTAATGATGTTAATAACATAAAAGCTAAGCCTTGATAATAGGTTAACTTTACATATCATTTAGTCAGTTATTATACATCCTTATGAGACAGCAGATCTGAGAGGTCAAAGGCTTGGTGCAACTCTGGCAGCTTAAGCCAGTAGTAGTAACTCTGTTTAAAACTGAATTGCACGTCATTTATCTCTCATTTTGGCAGATGCTTAGTCTGCCCTATTAAACGTTAACTGCATGATTAATATAAATAGCAGCATTTTACTGATGTTCCAGTAGATGTTGCTGGAGAGCAAAGTAAAGATCATTTTTATAGAGAAATAGAAATGCAGCGGGGTTCAAAAAGCAAAGAAAAAACGCAAACAATGCTGATAGTATTTATGCAGGTTGCTGATTGATTAATTATATAAGATCATTACATTAGTATACCATTCCACAGGGTGCTTTTAAAACTGAAGATGCATATAGTGGTATTATTCCAATTGTGTTGGATACATGATAGGTCTGTTTGCAATTTGAAATAAACAAAAAAATTGAGTTTACTGAACATTGCTATTTAGAATGCAGATTTTCTCAGAAGAGCTGAGAAAGCATACCCTTAAGAGTAATGATCAAACACATTATAAAAATGTGCACCAGTTGCTAATATGTAATGAAATATTAAGAAATTAAAAGCATGCAACCTCTAAACTAATTTCAGTGCTCTGAGGCTGATTTCCTAGTGAATATTAACCGCTTAACGGAGCAATGTGTAAAACAATCAAAAGGATTTAATGGCTTGCCAGTAAGGGTCTATCATTATATAAGTTTGAAAAATAATAGCATTGCCCTCAGAATAGAAAAGGTAATTAAAAAGAGAAATTATGAGCTACATTTCAATAGCAAAAGGTAATGTACAGAATAAAATAAGTAGAAATAGGATACCTGATAGCAAATTTGAGCACTGAAAGCTGTGGTGTCCTATGCTGAAACTACTATGTTAGTAATCACTCTGATAAAATGACAAAGCAGTCCCAGAGGAGCAGTGGATTCTACTATACAGACATTAACTGATGCAATTTCAGGCAACCACTGACCTCTATCTGTGGGAATATTTATTTTTGGAGGGGATAACCAACTAACAGATTTCAAATTCAAAACAGTAATGCATTTTTAAAAACATAAGATAGGTTTTTGCAGTACACACAAAAATTTTTGCCTGGGTAATAGTAGAGTGTTGCAATGCACTTATGTTGTATATCACAGTGCCTTAGCTGAAAAGATTAGTCTGGGGTAGGGGTGGAGACTTGGGATGAGATTCCTTTGCATGAAGATCTCCAATATGTTGAATTTAATACAGAATGTATTGTAGGATGGTTTGATTTAATACCCAGTCATTTTCTGTGCTAATATTTTGTACTTCTGCTTATGTGAGCAAGAAGTGTATAGATAGAGAGATGTGTGGCAGATCTTTACATTTTGCATATTTTGTAATTAACACTGTGAATCAAGTGTATTCAGGGATTGCCTATTATTTTGTTTTAGTTTTGGTGAATGTACTTTGCTTTTCACAGATGCAGGCTGAACAATTCCCTTTGTCTGAGATATTTTTGTATGACATTTTTCTTAAATGGACACATTTAACATAGCCACTGTTTTTTCTTCAGACTACGCTTTTTGTTCCTTTTGTTTCTTTAGTATGTTTAAACACACACACACACACACACAGAGTACTCATTAATCTTAAATGAAATGTATTCATGGTTTTTAGTTTGACATTACATAAATGAAATCCTCATCCTGTGTCGCATGCCAGTAGTTTTGGAACCATCAAAACGCTGCAAACATTGACCCAAATTTTTGTATGCATTTTTGTGCATGTCCAATTCAGACTTGCAGATCCCTCAATCTGCACAAACTCAGTTTGGATGTGTGCAATGGAAGAAATGTACATCTAAGCTGGGCATGTGCAAAAGTGCACAGGCACTTTTGTTCATATCTCTTTTAAAATGCATGCCATTATATCTGTGCATGCCACAAGAGTGGGTTGCAAACTCAGTTGTCATGTACTTGTCTTTCTTATTTTGTTTTAAGAAAAGGAGTACTTGTGGCACCTTAGAGACTAACCAGTTTATTTGAGCATGAGCTTTCGTGAGCTACAGCTCACTTCATCGGATGCATAGCATATCGTGGAAACTGCAGAAGACAAACCTGTTATTTTGTTTTATTTCATATATGTCAGTTCCCTGAAATGGTACAGAATTCACTTTAAATGGCTGTAACGTATCATAATTTAAGAGAATTCTCTGTTGAAAACAATAGGGAATTCTGCTTAAAAGCTGATGACACACTATAGCACTAAGGAATAAACTTTCTTCTTTGTATTTTTCTGTGATCTCAAACTCATAAGGAAAAAAAATCAGCCCACCCTGAACAATTGCTGCTTTATGTGGGAAGCTGATAGATTTTACTAAAGAATTCTGTAGATTTTCACAGATGTCTACGGCAAAAATAACATTACTTTGTTAGTGGGATTCTATTTCTGAATACACTATAAAGAGCTTAAAACAGTTACAGTGTAGACAGTCTATGGCTGTCATTAGTCTAATGCCACACCTGTCAACAATAGTTGATACCTAGTCTGAGTGATTGTGCAGTTGTCTCTGTGTGTGTGTGTATGTGTATATATATATATATATATATATATATATATATATATACACACACACACACACACGTGTAATGTATAAGATACATAAATTACAGAAAGTTTTAACTGGTGTACATGTATGTAGACTACCACATATCACTTGAGAGCAGGATGAAAATACAAACTGTTTCCTCTCCTGCATGCATTAATTTAATTCTTCCCATTTACATGTCCAATGCTTTCATCTGCTCACTACTGTAATACCTTCAAAGATGGGGTCCCACTCTTGGCAGTCACACCAGACACTATCAAACATTATAGACATCACTTACCATACACGACTGCTTTCATAGAAGCAAATTACGGGGAGTATTATTGTGATTAGTTTCAGAGTAGCAGCTGTGTTAGTCTGTATCCACAAAAAGAAAAGGAGGACTTGTGGCACCTTAGGGACTAACAAATTTATAAATTTCTGGGTGTTTATCTTTCTGTGTTTATTTGGAGCAGAAATTGGTTATGCATAGCTCTAATGTATACTGGAAATATGTTACTATATACAGTGCATAGAGTATCTGGGAAGCTTGGACTGAATGCTTCTATTTAACTCATACCATCCTTTCATCTAATACACTGGTCCAATTCTAGCCATTGTATAAAATACATTGTAGTTAACAGGGTTTTTTAATCCTCTATGTATAATTTGTGAAGAGCCGCAATGCCATAAAGTTCCATTTCTATGGTTTGCTTGCACGGTACTTACTAAAACTCTTACTCGAACTGCAGCTCACAACTGTTCCCAGATCATGTAAAATTTACATCATGTATTATGATGTGTAGTATGATGTAAAATTCTGTAATAACCTAATGCAAAGTAACCTATTAGAAACCAAAACCTATGGTAGATCACTTTTTCTGATTGTTCACACCAAAATATCTTTATGCCTATTTCATACCATGGAATAATGTGATATGAAAGGATCCTACGAATGGCATTTTTGTGGCATGTTAGCAGTATTGGAAACAAACATTAATGAGTAAATTTTCAGTGCAATGCTGTAGGATTTCATCTGCGTGCCTTAACGCTATTTATCCTGCATGAAAAAAAATGTGCATTTAACAGGATGAAAGCACAATCATTTATTTTTTTGTAATACCATTTTGATTATTTATATATGACCAACCTGTATTATCAGGTTTTGATTAATGGTAACCCTTTTGGTGTTAACACAGGCATGAAAGAAAAGCAGTAATTCTTACAGCCCTGTACATTCCCCTTTATTATTGGATTAATGTCTATTTTGAATAGGCTTTATTTGATAAAGTTGAGCTCTTTACCTTGGCCCTTTCTCTTTGGACTAGATGTCAAGCTCAAAATAGGCTTTTATACACATTCCGTCTAGGCAGCACAACAGAGGCAAGCAAGCTGCCACAAGATGTTACCATTTCTAAAAAGTGTTGACTCCAAGTTGTGGGTGGCATTTCTCCCCCTCTTTATGTATTCAAGTATGATCTGGTAACGTAACGAGAATTAGAACTTTACCTTCCTCATGAAATGAACAGGTTTTGATTCTTAGAAATGTGATATATTATAGGTTTATATCGAGAGTCACATATAAAGCTAAATCCCCTTCATGAGGCTGAAAATTAAACCATCTGTGATATTTGGGCAGGGGAGTTGAGGGGAAACAGGCTTAAATGTATCTGGTAAAAGATTCTATGCATATAGTAAATACACACAAGAAATAAAACCATTCTAAACCTAATGCAAAATGGGCTAAGTAACTCATGCAGGATGTGTGTGTGTTTACACAGATTTATTATAGCATGTAGTGATATCTAGGTCTAGCACTAAAATGTGCACACACAAATAAATGTATAGATGTATACACACACACATACATATACACATATAGTCTCTAGAGGTCAGTAGAATGTAAGGAATGGGCAAATGTTCAGCTCTCTAATATTGAGACCCAGAAACACAGTATATCAGTGCATCCGATGAAGTGAGCTGTAGCTCACGAAAGCTTATGCTCAAATAAATTTGTTAGTTTTCCACTGAATGCGTCCGATGAAGTGAGCTGTAGCTCACGAAAGCTTATGCTCAAATAACTTTGTTAGTCTCTAAGGTGCCACAAGTACTCCTTTTCTTTTTGGGTATATCAGTTGTCACCAATGAGAAAAGATAAATATTCTGTTAATGAAATTTCAAAGTGAAATAATTAGTCACAGTTAACAAAGAGTCAAATGAAAGAGAATCATGTCTGTCTGGTTGGGGAAATTAGTTTAATCTATTTATTTTAGGCAAATTCCTGATAAACGTTCATTTATGTGGCGAGAACCTTGACAGAAACCCAAGCTATAATTATTGTATAATAGTTCATAATAGTGTATGTCCTTACCACCTTTTTCTAAGATGGTGTTCAGAATGACTGGAATAAAAATCAAAAGAGGCTTTTGTGACATGTCTGAGTACTAAGCAAAGCAGGAACACAATGCAGACAATGTAATTTCTTTTCATATTTATCCATTCATCCTCACCTATTCTTCATAAATTGTTTTAACCTTGTTCACCTTCTGCTAAAATTGAATATTCTAAATGACACAAATCTCTGGTGGTTTGAGAGTGGATGGAGCTGTCATTCATATTTTCCTTTTTTGGGGGAAAAACCCTGTTTTTGACAGACTTTTTCTCTACTTTCAAAAGCTTTTTTTTTTTTTTTTTTTTTACCTGTTATGATTATTGGTTTGGTTTCATTATGTTAAGTTAAATTTCCTCTGAGAGGGTTAGCAATGCAGTGGCTCAAGGCTTTCATCTCTGAAGGAGTTGGTTCAAATTACAATTTGTGTCACAAGTGGAAATGAGTTTGGTGTCTCTAGTGAAAATTTTGTCCATATCTTAAAAGCATGACACAATTCAACACAATTGTAATTCCCTACCCAAAAGAGGTCAACGAGTGGAATGGCTAGATAGTTGCAGTTCAAGTTTGGGTTACATGAATATGGAGCTGCAAGAGAAGTTTTGCATTCAAATTCAAACAAGAGAAAGTAGGATTTATAGAAGTTCTGATTTGGATGCTGACTTTTGCATTGCAAGAAAATTTACTTTTTTTTCAACTGAAATTCTGCTCAGCAGAGAAAATATATGATGGTTTGAGAAGAAGGAATAAATGTTTAAATAAATTTGACTAAGGCTGGAACACCTACAGGTTCCTTGCTCTGTGGTTCTATTTGGTCCGTTGGAATACCATAGCACACCTTATCTCATTTGGGAGTTGCGTTCTTATTAAGCAGGCCTACCTAGGAAAAAAGATGAATAAAGCCAAAGTTCATTATAAGAAAATTGGGGAAATTAGCTTTGTGGAACTTGGTGGCATTCTATTAGTACCGCAACAATTCAAATGTCATATAGTTGATGCACAAGATGGACTTTATGCAAGACCACTTGTGGGGCATATTTGCCCTGTATACCATTTCTGTTGCTCAGCAGTCAAGTGATCAGTCTTCAATGGCTGTTGGCTCAAAATCTCATTCGGTATTCTGCCAAAGAGGCTCTTTGCATATGGAAGAGCACTCCTACTTTTGCTATGATAGTATTGCTTTTTCTTCAAAAATATTGAAAGAAAATACAGAGTTGTCACAGGTTTCAGAGTAACAGCCGTATTAGTCTGTATTCGCAAAAAGAAAAGGAGTACTTGTGGCACCTTAGAGACTAACCAATTTATTTGAGCATAAGCTTTCGTGAGCTACAGCTTACTTCATCGGATGCATACTGTGGAAACTGCAGAAGACAGTTGTCACAAGTTCTACAGTGTTTGAACTTTGAAGGTAAACTTAGTCAATACCTGCCTGCACTTAACCTGCGCTGTGCTTTACTTGAAACAGTGCTGTTTAGTCATTTGTTTTCATAGGCATTACATTTCCTCCTCCTCTACTATGAGGGAGTCTTTTACAAGTTTTTGTTTCTTTATAGAATAAATAATACATAGTGAAACTGTTCAGGATACATCAATAGCATGGAAACATAAAGGTAAATATTGATTGATAAACAGTGCTATAAAGTAGTGCCTTGCATGTCTACATGGGAAATTTCACAGCATAATAATAGGTGTAATTATACAATTATAATTATGTATTGATGCTCTTATTTTGGAAAAAGTAGAGTTATATCAATAGAACTGTGGTGGTGGTGGTATTTATTTATTATTATTACAGACATGTTTGTAAATTTGGGCAAACCTTTAGAAGTAATTCACTGTTTTTTTTCTCTTCACTTTTTTTTTCTCTTCCTCTCCCCTCCCCCTTTTAGTTTATCATCCATCTGTGATACTTGAGACCTTTTTTGTTTCCCATTTATTGTATGTTGTGGGATAAGATGTTGCTATTGTGTAACTCTTGTGTTTGGACTTAGACAAGTTGCCCCTTTCCATTTTACTAGGTTTTTAGTTATTTTTGTTAGGATGCCCTGGGGCTGTCCTTTGAAAACTAAAAGTCTAATCTAGAAGGCTGAAGAGCTCAACTGTCAAAATAGTTTGCTTAGCATTTTTCTTGCTAGAAATCTAATTAATTGCTAAAGATATTATTCTGACTTCTTTCCAAAGTAGTTTAGAAAATCAAAATTTTAAACTGTCATTTTTTGCTTATGGATCACTTACTGCAGATGATGTAGGACTAACAGCTTTCGATGGGGCTGGTCTAACAAAACTAGAGCTCTGCAGGTAGGGCTCAGTCCTGCAAAGTGCTGAACACTCTTTGGAGATGCTGAGTGCCATCAACTCTGTGACATCAACAAAATTTGAATGTGATCAGCATCTCATGGGATTAAGTCCTTATTTTCTCTATGCTATAAAAAGACTAAGATGGAGATAGTCACAGTGAATACTTCCTGCATTGCAAATACATTCACTGTTCTGTATATGTTTGGCAAAATCTGACATAGCCATATCAGATAAATGTGTGCAAGACAAGAGGAATTACTTCTTCATACAACACACAGTTAACCTGTGGCACTCACTGCCATGGGATGTTATGATTGTTAAAAATATAACTGGATAACAAAAACCTAGATAAGTTCATGGAGGATAGGTCCATCAATGGGCTATTAGCCAAGATGGTTAGAGATGCAACCCCATGCTTTGGGCAACCCTAAACCTCTGATTGCTGAAAGAAGTGAGGGGAAGACAGGGGTGGATCACTCCCAAATTACTCTGTTCTGTACACTATCCCTGGCGCTCTGGAACTGGCCATTGCCGGAGACAGGATAGTGGGCTAGATGGACCTTTCGTCTGACCCAGCATAGCAGCTCTTATGTTCCTGTGTTCTCACTGAAGTGCATTGGAGTTCTCCATGTACATCTCAGGGTAGAATCTGGACCAGATCAACACATTTTGGGGAGGGGATAGCTCAGTGGTTTGAGCATTGGCCCGCTAAACCCAGGGTTGTGAGTTCTAATCCTTGAGGGGGCCATTTAGGGATTTGAGGCAAAAATTGGGGATTGGTCCTGCTTTGAGCAAGGGGTTGGACTAGATGACCTCCTGAGGTCCCTTCCAATCCTGATATTCTATGAACTACAAGTTTGGAACATCTGAATGCCAATTAGATTTGCACATACATACAATCCTACAGAAGAAGGTTGGGGAGGTTATATCGAAGGGAAAGGTGGCTAGATAGAATATTCTCTCATCCACATTGCATAGCTACTTCTCTTCCCTGCTTGGTTTGTGTCTCTGCTCTTTTTGTCCCTGGGGAAAGCTGCTTAGTAGACCTGAAAGCTGTGGTAACAAGTGCTTTGTGTGGCATGTTTTGTCCTTTGTATACAGTGGATCTTACAAACAAACTTTCATGGTTAGTCACTGCTTCCATGGGTATTAGTAACTCCTCTCTGCTGTGTCTTCCAGAGATTGTTCAGGGAGTTGGCAGGATCCCAGCCACAGGAAGCACCTGTGTGTGAGATGAGGACAGGGAGCAGATCTCAGTCCTCTGCCAGAAATCCTGGCCAATCTCCTTTCCTTATTCACACTGCCACCGTTCTTAAGAGAAGGATTCACTGGACAGTTAACGCTTTGAGAGTCACGTGTCTTGGGAGGCCTGCATTCCCCTTCTATGGTTGTTTTACGGATGAAGAAAAGAAGCTGTCTCAAGTGCAGAATATGATTTACAGGCACAACTCCCATCAACACCCATGCACGTATGAGGCCAGAATTAGTGAGTAAGAGCCCTGATCACTGAGATGTGAGCAGGTGAAGCCCCATTAATTTAAATACAATTGTTAGGATATACTGGCAAATATTCTGGTAAACCATGTTAAGTAGCAATATCAATGAATCAAGCATAGGATTGTCTCACTTTGGGTGGTATACACTGAAGGATTTTTTTAATCTCAAGTATATTGTTTTGCTTACTTAGAGTTGACGTGGCCATATTTATATATTTATGAGCAGCCAGCCAACAAATGATTGTAATTTAACTGCAGTAGACTACATTTTGTTTTAGATATAGGCATACAAGGCTCTTGTTGACCTCACTGAGAACTGGGTTGATGCATTTGAGGGCAGAATTTAACTGCAAATATCTCATACTGGTTTTAAAAAATCATCAATTTTCAATAGTCATTTTTAGTTTCACCCTTTTAATTGTATCAGAAGAAATATTAATAATGAAGAGTTGTGTGCTCCTATCTGCATGTTCAGAGTATACACATGTAAATCCAACATTATATGTGCCATCATGTCTTCTACTGAGATAAGAATAGTTGGTTACTGTATTTCTTCTTAACAAGAGAAATGGTATTTTTAGATAATAGAAAGACAAAAGTGCTTGTCTTATGAAAAATATCAACTCACTCACAGAATTATATCCATACTGCAGTAACCATGGCATCCTTCATATCCAAAGTATTCTGAAATGGCTCTAATGATCAATATGACTATAAAATAATAAATTGTTTCCATTAAATTATTTAATTCTCTCTCTCTCTCTCTCTCTCTCTCTCTCACACTCACAAACACACACACCCCAACACACTATTGATTTGGATGCATTTTGTGATCCCAATCATGGTTGTGGATTTGTTAATATAAAATTGGCAATTGTTGGGCTTTGAAGAGGGATACAGCATCTTCAGCAAGAGCTTATTAAACTGTAAAATATGGATTGTCTTTACCCTAATGGCCTCTGAATCCTATTACCATCCCATTAGAGAGTGTGGGATTTTAGTAATTCTGTTGTTGTTTCCAGTGGGCAGTGACTATAATGGGGAAGGGCAGGGGTTAATGCAATTCATCTCTTTTAATACTTGTACCTCTGAGTCCCTTATCACTCTGCATGGTTTCATTAGGTTTCTTTTTTTTAAATGCCAAGAGAGTTTCTTTAAGCACCTCAAAATAAAAATAAAAAGAACTTGAGATTTCCTTAGTTATCTCCATTTTGTAAACAGAGGAGAAATGAATACGTTGGTATGTAAACATGTTCAAAATAGGCTGCAGTGCAGAAGGATTTTCAATTACTATCATTATGCCAAGAGCTGTATTAAAATACCTCTTCAGTCAAGATCATTATTATATTATTATTTATTTATATTGCAGTGGCACCCATAATGTACTAATCATTTTCGAGATTAAATAGGAAGGTATCATACTTGCCCCAAAGAATGTAACAGTCTGAAAGAGAAAAAACAGAGGGTGGGGGAAGAGGCAGAGCTAGTTTCACATTTTATTTTTGTCTGTTGGTCTGTCTTTTTGCATAAACAAACCCACAACTGCCCTTCTACCTTGCAGTTATTACCTAGTTAATTTCTTGCAGGCTTCGCAGCAGAAGCACACCTTGAGGAGGGATTTGATTGAGGGTGCATTAGCTCAGAAAGAGGATGCTGTGTGTAGAGGCTGTTGGCACTTCCCAGTAGAGGATACGGCCAACATACTGACTGCAACAACTGCATAGGAAGCTGGTATAATATTTCCATGTATTTTGTGGAGATTCTTTGACAGCTGAGTTCCAAATGCCAGAGGGGATTGCTTCTAATGTTAGAACAGAATCAAAATTGGGAGATTTCAAGCTGACATTGTTAGATCACTTAAAAGAGAGGGTTGTCAATGGAACTTTTAATATGCACTTTATCTGATGCTGATGTGCACGTCAGGCTGAGTTGGCATCAGACGTTTTATTTATGAAAAATGTTTCTAGCTAATAAATTTTTTCTTCAAAAAAATTATAAACAGGAGAGATTAGTTGCAAAACAAATTAGTTTCCCACAGAGAAGCACGGAAAGGTGTAACCATTTTCCTTAATTGGAAGGAAGAAAGCATTACAAAGGCTGGAAAATTCATAACTTGTCTTTCCTCAGGTCTAGTAATGGATCAAAACATCTGGGTTTGATGCACCACGGTGTCACCTGTAGCTACAACTGCTCCTTCTGCTGTGTGATTGACTAAACTCTTATGCCCAAATAAAAAAAATTGGTGAGAGAGAAATGGGAAAAGATGGGTCTTTTGAAACACAATTAGTGATGCTCGTAGGACTTGTTGGTCACATATTACTATATAATTATATGCCCACGTGTCTAATAACAAAATGTGCAAAGGCAAAATAGAGTAATTCTAAATTTAACACTTCAGCTTCAAAGTATTCTGGAAATATTAACTCCTTATGCCGTACCACACCCCTATGTGCTGGGATCCTCCATAAGCTGTTTCTCTGTGGCCAATGCTATCAGGCATTGCAAACAGGTAGGTGTTTGCCACACAAGTGGCAGTCTGGGCACTGAGATCTAAGATTCCCCCAGTTGCTACTGGTACCATTTGGCTTTGTGAGGAAAGGGACTCAAGGGCTTCCCCCTTCCTCATCTCCTTCCAGGCCACTACTTCAGGGCTGGGGGAAAGGAACTCAAGGATTTGCCTTTCCATGGTGCTGCAGGTCTGGTGAGGGAGGAGCTCTAGAACTTTCCCTCCCTTTCTCTCCCCCTCTGTTTCTCCTACTCTCACTCTCCCTCATGGAAAATGAGGGAGATGGTGTGTGGGATGGAGAGAGGAAGTGTTAGAAGGCAGAGACAGAAAGGCGGACACTGTGTGGTATAGAAGAGGTGATAATGAATGAGAAAGGTGAGAGGGTCAACAGGGAGGGCAGAAGGAGAAGGAATGATTGAACAAAGAGGTAGACTGCCTGGGAGAGGCATTAGGGTAAGAAGGGAAGGAAATAGGAATTGGGGAGGCTGCACACATGGGTTTTAAAACTTGCACTTGGGAAAGTCACTTGTTCAGCATGCAGAGAAATAGAGTAATATTGTCTGCAGGGTAGGTAAGTTATATTTGCCTTCCTTTAAAATATAAAAAGAAGCCTATGTGACTTATCAGAGGTTACGTGTTGAGTGACTGTTGTAGCAAGGGCTACACCTCCAGGCCTCCTGGCAAACTAGTACTCTGCTTAGACCTCTCCTTCCTTCCTATATTCACTTGTTTATGTGTATTGTGGCAGTGCCCACAAGATCAGGTCAGGACCCCATTGTGCTAAGTTCTCCACAAACACATAGAAAGAAATGGTCTCTACTGAAGAGCTTGCAATCTAATCAGGGGTACTGGAACAATTTGAATAGTAGGGGTGCTGAGAGCCATTGAACCAAACTGTAACCCCTGTATAGCATGAAAACCATTTCAAGGCAGGGGGTGCAGCAACACCGCTAGTTCCAGCACCTATGAATCTAACTTACAATTACATAAGGTTGTGTTATCTGATTATTGCAAACTGCTGTTTTGGCATAACCAGCTAATAGGAGACTACTCATCCTGTTAAAGAAGCTGACTCCTGTAACTTGGTCCCCTTAAATTGCTTGATAGCCACTTGGTTTCAGCTGCCAGGATCTAGATAATTATGTTAGAGTAAGAAAAAAAGTATGTTGTGTTTGTTAGTTTGAATTTCACACTAATTGGCATGGATTACTTGATTTCAAATATCAATGTTGTTTCTTAGCTCAAATGTCACAGTTGCATCATTTTGCTCTATGCCTTAGGAGAACAATTAGTTAAAATTGAACTCCAGTAAAAATGCTAATACCACTACTTCATTAATATGGATATTTTCCAAAACCGATTGAAGTCAGTAAGCATAGTGCAGCAATGGTCTCTCATTTTTATCTTGAGAAATAATAGGGAAATGGAATATGACAATAGACTGGCTTTCCTCAAAACTTTATGTCAGTGAAAGTGAGTATGCATGGCAACCATCACAGGGTAATTACACATAGCTTGATCCTGCATTGTACAGGTCCAGAGTCTTGTGCATAGAAGTGGAAGTGAGGAATGGGAGAGTGAAGCAAGGGAATGTGACCCTGCAGAGAGATGGCACTTTTGAAGCGCTTAATGATTTATTAATGGAAACCAATTCATGAGTACTCTCAGTGTTACGCTTTGGATGTTTCAGCAGCACTTCACATGGTTAATGCTGCTGTGATCCTTTGTTAACGGAATGGGTCAAGCGATTTCATTCTCAGTGGTCAGTGATGGGATGGTTCAAATCAGATATGGTTTCATTTTCCTATGATGCAATGCAGTCTTTATTTGTCTTCAGTGTATGTCTCAGGCCCCACTGGATTTTGTTAGTTTTTGTAGATGACACACCTATTTGGTTTCTTTCTTTCATATCACCATCACTTGCTGTCTACATCAGATCAAGACATGGGTGTCATATTGTTTTATGAAAATAAATCCAAATTACAGAGTTGTTCTGCTGAGTCAGGCTCTTCTGTGTAATTTCTTTTGTATAATGCTTATGTTACACTATGCTTGAGTGTTGAGTGTCTTTGGGTTGCATTGACCTGTGATTTACTGATCGATAAGCATCTCAGGATTGCTAGGTAGGTACCTTTTTATCACTTCAAAATATATCTGGACTAAGGCTTCTGCTGACAACAATATGTAAATTTTGGTAAAAGCCCTTTATTATTTCATGGCTAGACTAGCAACTCTACAATTGTCAGCTTCTAAACTGTACTGTTATAGGATGTAGAATATACAGAATGCAGCTGCTCAGATTCTTACAGGCATTCACTTGTCTCAGAATATTAAAAACCTCTCTCTTCAAGCCCCATGCTGGATGGTTGCGAATTGTGCCATGATCCATGATTTTAAATTTTTTTCTACTCATACTGGGTGAAATTCAGCTCCATGCAGAGGCCCCTCTCAAGGCCTGTTCACCACATGACCCTATTTTGAGGATTGCAATAGTAAAGAATTTCACCCACACTGTATGGATTGAGTAATCATTTTGTGTGTCCCAATCATAACCTTGATCCTTGATGTAATGGGAGTCAGAACTTTGTTGAAACTATGCTCCTTTGTGGAACTGGCTGCTAGCAGTCTACAGAAACCTCCAGTCTATTGTGGCATTTGAGTTTAAAATTAAAGTTTTATTTGTAAACTCTTTGGGGCATGAACCACCTTATTGATTTGTGTTTGTACAGTACCTTGCACAATGACTGGGTCCATGACTGGGTCTCCTAGGCACTACTGCAATACAAATTATGTATTGTGGATTGAAAAGCTGACTTTGTACTAAAATTAAACCAAGCTCAAATTACTTCAATGTTTTACATGTGCCAGAAAAAAAACAACAACATTTTATTTCTGATGCCAAAGAGCTGCATTTCCCATTGACAAACATCAGACTCTTACCCTAAATGTAATTATAAGGAATCTGAAGTTAATAAACCACATAATATTTTCATTTTCATCTATAAAGCAAAAATATAATGCTTAGGGAAACACTCAAGGGAGATGGAAACATGGACATGAAGAATTATATAGTCCTGTATGGAATCTGTCATACAGATTTGAAGTTTGGGTGGTATCCCCTGGGCTAGCAGTTTAAAAATAATGTTCAAATCTGGTTACCAGTTTGTGGTAAAGTGACATAGTCTTATTTCAGTACCAGAAGTTTCAGCTTCATAGTTTCAGCTTCGTAACTAAGGTTACCAACACTCCTGGGTTGGCTGGGAGTCTTCTGGAATTGGCCTCAATATCCCAGTGACTATTAAAAGTGATCTGGGAGGTTTTAATAAGCCAAAAGTCCGGTCAGCGGCGCAGCTCCCAGAAGCAGCCAGCATGTCTGGCTCCTAGGCGCAGGGGCCAGCAGGGGGGGTCTCCATGCGTTCCCTCTGCACCCTGACCCGAGTGCTGTTTCCACAGCTCTCATTGGCTGGGAACTGCGGCCAATGGGAGCTGCCTGCAGGCAGGGGCAGCACACAGAGTCACCTGCTCGCCCCTGAGCCTAGGAGCCACCCAAGGTAAGTGCCGCCCAGCTGGAGCCTACACCCCTCACCCCCTCTCACACCCCAACCCTCTGCCCCATCCCTGAACCCCAGCTGTACTCCAACTCCCTCTCAGAGCCCACACGCCCTGGGATTAGAAAGTTGGCAACCCCATTAGTAACTACCCTTATGAAGTAAGGAACCTGTCCTGTTTCCATTTAAATCAGTTGCAAAATTCCCATTCAGTAGAAGCAAAATTGGGCCCTAAATGGAGATGAAGGTATCTGTAGATCCAAAGAAGAATACACATAGAGCTGTTACTAATCTTACTTCTCTGTATATTTCTATTATTTAGCAGTAAATTATTCCTGTTTGGAAAATATGCACAAATGTGGAGTTCTGACTGGAGGATTGGGACCTAAAATGTATTCATACAAAGGGTTATGAATTGAAGCCTCCTTTGCATATAAAGATTAGATTGTGCCCTTTTCTGTCTTGTTTGGAATAGGAGAATTAAAGTGGGGCTTCTTGCTCAGCCAGCTTGAATCTTGGGCCCATTTCTTGGGTAGAGCACGGCCTCTGCTCTCTAGCTATTCCCCCCCGTGAACTGCTGAGGTAGGAGAGGGTAAAGAGGGGTGAAGCCTTGGGATAAGGGGAGAAGTAACTTACAGCCCTTTCAAAGGCTGCCATCACTTACTTTCTCTCCTTATTAGTAGGATGTGGGGAGTCACAATTTCTTCCCAGGGCTGCTCCTGTTTGGAGCAGTTACACACCTTCCTTATGAAGGGCTGATCCTGAAGGCTTAATTTTATGTACTCCTAAATGAATTAACGTGCTACTACAACATAATGATCTTCATTGTTGGTGCTGGGAAATCATGGGCAAAAAAATCTCTAAGAATCCACTTATGCCAGAACAATTTGAGAGACAAGATGGGTGAGGTAATATCTTTTTTATTGGACCAACTTCTGTTGATGAGAGAGATAAGCTTTGGGGTTTACATAGAGCTCTTCTTCAGGTCTGGGAACTTACTGATGGCATAGAAAATCAAAAACTTGAAAGTTTTGTTTAATAAACAAATGATCAGAGAATTCACATATTACTTAACATCAAACACAGCATCACCAAATGCTATAGATGAGAAAAGGAGTACTTGTGGCACCTTAGAGACTAACCAATTTATCTGAGCATAAGCTTTTGTGAGCTACAGCTCACTTCATCGGATGCATAAAGTGGAAAGTACAGTGAGGAGATTTTATATATACGCACGGACCATGAAAAAAATATATATACATTGTAAGGAGAGTGATCACTTAAGATGAGCTATTACCAGCAGGAGCATCCGATGAAGTGAGCTGTAGCTCACGAAATCTTATGCTCAAATAAATTGGTTAGTCTCTAAGGTGCCACAAGTACTCCTTTTCTTTTTGCGAATACAGACTAACACAGCTGCTGTCATAGATGAGAAAATTATTCTAAAACAAAACACTAGGGGCCATGCCCTTTGAGATACTGAACACCTTACACTAATATTGATAGTGTTGGGAATTGAGAGTGCTCATTGCTTTGCAGGATCAGGCGTTCATTGTGTACATTAAGGAGAAAAAATCATTGCACTGCTTTTCATCATACACGTGTTCTTTGCTCCTGATATTTTCCTCCTGGTGGCCAAATGTAAACGTCCTTATTACAGTAGTTTGCAAACTATAGTCTGTTAATTGCAAGTTATCTTAGCAATATGATTGGACCTTTCAGATAATCAAGATCCTTTCTATTGTTTCATCATGTCATTCTCTAGCTCTGCTGTTCTGCATCAAATACCAATACCTCATAATTCATTATGGGAGTTACAGGATTGCTGCCTTTACAACATGATTTACTTTCTAAATATATCCCCCAAATGCATTTTGTTATATTTCTTGCTTAAGTGTTCTCATTAGCGTGCATAAACAGTGAGCCCTTTTTGACCTCTTCAGTGGTATTGGTGTTCAGACACTGTGAATTCATTTATTGCTGTGGAATGCAGCTTCCTTTCTGCAAAATAGGCATACTGTCTGGGCAGTCCTGACACTGCATTTCAAACCTGTACTAAATTGGCCAGAGTTTCTGCACGAATTCTTTGTTGTGCACAGATATTAGTTTAAATCTAGACCTGTCTCGAGGACAACAATCCCATTTTGCAGCACCTGTGGAGATTTTTAAATTTGTTTTTGTTGAACATTGGAATGAAAGCAATACCTTCAAACATTTTGGTGAAAATGTAATTGTGTTGAAGTGTCTGTTTTTGGGTTGAAACCTAAGCTACCCAATTAGAAAAGGAGTGTATGTGAGAGACTCTATAGCCTGATGCTGAGAGCATTGGGAGCCCCAGGTTCAAGTGTCTCTTCCGATGAAGTGAGCTGTAGCTCACGAAAGCTTATGCTCAAATAAATTTGTTAGTCTCTAAGGTGCCACAAGTACTCCTTTTCTTTTTTCAAAACTGAGCTTTTCATCTTAAATCTTTCTGAATCTGGCACAGCGGGGACTTTAATCTGGATCTCCCATATCCCAGTCATAATCATGAAGCTGTAGGTAGGCGTGGCAGAATTCAATATTTATTTTTATGTAATTTTGATGATAATATTGATGTTTATTGTTAAGATTTTTTAAATTTTTATCAATTTAAATTTTCACAGTTATGAGAAATTATGGGGTATCAGATGATGGGGGAGTCAAAAAATTATTTAATGACATTAGACATTGAGATAGTAAAAGTTAAAACTTCATAACCATTAAAACACAAATGGTCAACATCACAGATCAAAATATACAAAGTAAATAACCTTAAATAAAACTCCAGTAAGTTCTGAAGCAGCATTTTTCTTATGTTGGCTATCTGTAAATTTCTGTTATCCATGAAAGTATTTTTTCATTGCTTTGGGTGTCTACAGTGAAATCAGTGGTTAGCAACATTTACTCATAAAAATCTAATCCTTCCAAGCCTAACTATAGTGTGTGAGACAGAGTATGAGTCTTTCTCCCTATGTCGTCTTCTCTTGCAAAACAGCATTCCTGACAAAAACTGTTGAAACCGATATGTCTCCGCAAAAAGGTTTTAGTGAAATTTCATTCAGCTGGAAATGTTCCAACCAGCTCTATTTAAATCCTCAGTGAGAAGAAACAGTACACTTATATGTAAACCATCTACACAATAATTTTGTGTGGATGTATAAGTAACAGAGGGAAGTGCAAAAACAACTGCAGGCCCAGTTTCACAAGATGCAAATTGAGGGGCTCAGCATCCTCATTTCCCATTGAACTCTAGGGATTGTCTTCATTATGGGGGTAAGTCAACCTAAGTTACACTACTTCAGCTATGTGAATAATATAGCTGGAGTCAACATAGTTTAGGTTGACTTACCCTGGTGTCTTTACGGCCTGGGTCGACGGGAGATGCTCTCCAGTCACTTCCGTTATTCTTCTCGGAGGGCTGGAGTACCGGGGTCGACTGGAGAGCACTCTGCCATCGATTTAGCAGGTCTTCACTGGACCCGCTAAATCGATCCCTGCTGCATCAATTGCAGCGGCGTCAACCTCCCCAAAGTGGAAATCAGCCCCTAGTTATTGAGCTCCTTACCAGGTCAAGCCCTTTGCCTGAATATTTTAATACAAGGAAATTTGCAGTACAGTATTTTCATTTCTCATTGCTATTTAAAGAAAACATCTTCTGTTATACAGTATAGAACAGGGTTTTCTCATCTGTTGGTATTTGGTGTATCTATATTATTTTTTCTTATTAATCCTTACACACCGCAGGAAGGCTCATAAAAATTCTACTCTCTTGTGCAACATGCATTAAAAACCAAGCATAGTTAAAATCAGGAAGGATAAAATTTAATCATGTAGGTCATGGATTATGTGACTTTAACAGATCCCCGTGACTGCTTTGGCTTCAGCCCCACAGATAGTGGGGCTCAGGCTTTCATGATTTATTGTTTATTGCCCATGTTCTGTCTGCGACTTTTACTAAAAATACCCATGACAAAATCTTAATGTTAACAATGAGCGAAGGGATTGCTCCCTCTTTATTCCTCCAGAGGTAGACAGCACCCTAAAAGGGCGGGGGTGAGGAGGAGATTGGGCCAATAGGGGTCCCCAAAAAAGGGATGTATTAGCATGCCCAGGAATGCTGAGAATGTCTCCTGATGTTTCTCTGAGGTGGGCTGGCTCTGCACCACCTCCAGTGTTAGCCCAGGCTTTACAGGTGTGATTGACCTCCTAGCGTTCAGTTGTTTCAGACTTGGTGGTTATATTTTATAGCTCCTCTTCACCTTCATGTTGAAGTATTGCAGCCACTCCTCCAGACCAGAGAGTGGAGTAGTTTCCCCTGAGGGTCTATGCTACATTTATTGTTAGTCTTGCAGTATTTAGTGATTATTTTTTTTAAGCCAGGTCCCTGAAGTCAAGTCATTACATCCTAATTGCTGCTTTCATTTAAAAACAAAAGTAAGTTTCTGGCCCTCATGGTTGTGGAGAAAGGCTTGAATACATGACCTAAGTGTAGCCTAGAGACTCAGAAACCAGAAGACAATTAAAAAGAACTCAACATTTTTTTCTAAATGCCCTTATTTTTTCAGGCTCACCTGTGATTTTTTTTTAAATAGTTGGGCTTGGCGCTGCTGCTACACACACACTTTACCATGGTAGACCCCTGGCTTTTTGTGAGTGATATGAATTTCACCCTGGGACAGCAGATTGGTATTATGTTTTAATTGTCTATTAAGAAAAGCATAAGGTCCCAAGATTTTTCTGTTTAGGATCTATAACATGGAGTTAATCAATGTAAAAGGTGTGTGTGAGCAAGAGATTATCTGTGTGTGTGTGTGTGTGTGTGTGTATAGAAAGAGTTCCTGCTTTCTTACATGCACTCAATTTTCTCCTGTGCTAGTGTCTCCTGAGATCCGTAAAGAGTCAGTGCCAAGATAATGCTGGCACCATTTTCTTATTGCCATGGTGATCTTCAGCTCTCCTGAATACCCAAGGGGGGTGGAAGACTATGATATTTTGAAAGCAACTAGAATTTTGGTAATTAAAAAGGCTGGAATGAATAATCTTTCTAAATTTTGCCACCTTGGTAATAATAATAAACTATGTCTAAATTGGAAGGTCATTATTGTCCATTATTTGGCTAATACAGAGTAGTTGTGAGCTGAAATGAACAATGAAAGTTGTGGGCCAAACTCTGGCTGGCCCACAATGGAGGAGTAGGGGCCATGGAGTCCTCCACGCCTTTCTGTCCCTCCATGTGGGGCCAGGCACAGTCACGGTTCATACCCATTGGGCTCAAGTTCTTCAGTTACCTCAATAAGGTTGGGGAGCAGAAGTGGCTGGCTTCAGAGGGAACTGCATTCTGCACCCGCTTGTGGGGACTGCGCAGTAGCTACTTTGCACCTCTCTTCCTGTGCATACTGAGGTCTGGAGGGCAGCGATTCCAGGGAGCTCCCTGTGAGGGGTAGTGCCTAAAAGTCATAATCCTGCTTTGTGTATGTACGTGTAGTTTATGGAATTTGAATATCATGCATGATTTGGGGCATCTGAATTTTTCAGTGCTTTGATAATGGTGTAGATTCTGGCTCAGATCCTGTGTTTTGTCTGGCTTACAATGCGTGTAATGTCAGGTATGAGTATCAGGAAGCTGGTTACAGCATCCTGATTTCCTGTCCAGATGCAGACACAGAGTTGCCCACCTCAGGGACCATTTGGATGTGTTCTAGCCACGCCCCTCACCTCTGTTCTTGAAACCTTTCCATATCCCATACATCCTGTGCACTGGGTCTGCAAGGACAAGGAGGAGGGCAAAGATCATGGAGTTAAGCCTTCAATTTGCTCTGTTAATAGCATAATGTTCTTTATATATTGTCACCAGTTTGTAATATATTAAGAATCCATGTTTGAATTCCCTGTGATTTTAGACTGCTTTCAGGCTAAATTGAAGGCATCAGGCACAGTGAATGCACCTGCAAATTGTGCTTGTTGGTTCTATTAAACATGTCTTTGTGCATGCAAATAGGCATTAATAGATTGTCTACACTGCAATCACCGGGTATGATTATAGCTCAGGTAGACATATTCAAGATAGTTTAAATTTAGCTAGTCAGATACTAGAACAGTGAATCTGTGGCAGCATGGGCTTCAGCAGGGGCTATACAAGCCCACCAGCTAGCCTGCACTGAAACACAAGGTGCTGTGTCTTTACTGCTCTGGGACCTGGGATAGCTAGATTTCTGTGGGCACATCCAGGGCTGAATATTTTGCTGTCACTCTTTAAAATGTAAGGCAATTGTTGTGGAGGGTGAGTATAAGAAAAAAGGAAAGCAGTAAACGATCATCTGTTTGAAAGTGCTTTTACCTACACTTTCATCAGGTCACACACTGTAGTCACATAGGTAAGAGTGCTCATTTATGCCTATCAATAACTGAGTTATAGATCTGTATTGGATTCAAAATGGGACTCTAAGACCAAATGCTAAAGTCCTTAACTCAGAAAAAATGCTGTTGAGCTACTCGATTTGACTCATGGAAAAATCAGGGAGCTGTGTGTGTTGAGAGGGAGAGCTTTGCAGGTTGCAGATGGCTGTACTGTGGTAGAAAAACCGTTGGGCCTTTTCTATTGAGATGCACTTGTGCAGTGTTAGAACTGTGTAAGGAAAAATTAAGCCTCAGTTAGTCATATGATAATATAATTAAAAGAAATTGAAAATATTCACTGAATAAGGAAAAAAAATCCAGAAAATAATTATTAAACTAATTAAAAGAAAAAAGGGAAAACTGTGTCTCAAAGAACTCTGCCAATTTTAGCTTCCATAAACATAAAGCCTTGTAGAAATAAATAAATAAATAATGTGCCCTACTGTACCCAAGATGCATACCTATACCTGTCTGCACTTGCAGGGAAAGGATTGTGTAAAACTGGTCTTCTCCAGTTGTGATGATCTGGTACGCTCTCTTGAATCTGTGAAGCAGGAGAAAGGCATGCTTGTTCATTAGGAGCTTCGCAAACAAATGCAGATTTCCAATGTGTAAATGGATATTTTAAAATGGATTTTTCTCAGGTTACCTCCACCCTGTATTTTAGTTTAAATAAAAAAGTTATTTGACCCCAGTGTTATCCCTTGTTCTACCCCTCTTCTTGAAATATAATTATAAGATATGTGCACAAACATGGATTCATTTTATGTTATTCTACACAGTCCCTGGAGGGTGAATTAATACTTGGAAGAGTCATTTGGTATCCACTGTGAAGGGACTAGTGAAGCAATTATTATTTTTGAGAGTAGAAACATTTAAAATATTTATCAGCATTTCACTGTTAAGAATATTATTGATATATCTGACCCAGGGCCGGCTCTAGGTGTTTTGCCGCCCCATGCTCCAAGAGCTGGAATGCCACCCGAGAGAGAGGGGGGGAAAAAAAAGGGATGGCCGAAATGCCACCCCTGGACAAGTGCCGCCCCAAGCACGTGCTTGGTTTGCTGGTGCCTAGAGCCGATCCTGATCTGACCCTGAAAGGAAGGAATGGTTTCAGTTTCTAGCATCTTCCTCCTGTCTCCTCCCTTCCCCCCCGCTGAGAGGAAGTCTCCAACAGCTGGTAGTTTTCCTGCATGGCATAGATACAGCAGAGCCCTCTTAACCATGCAAGTTTAGTTTACATTCATTGTGCTATTTTAACCATTTAGTTCCTCCGGTGCATGCTTTTAATAGGAAATGTTTTAACAAAATCTTTCCACATGTGCTACTTCTCATGTATTTACCAGGGTAGCTGATTTTAAAGATATTGGGGAAAATACTAAGGGGCACAACATTGACTTTTGTAGAAGGGAGCTATGCTAAGAATGGTCAGACATGGTTGGGTACACAGATGACTACTCAAGCCCTTCACTTTTGGGACCTGCAGAGGCACTTCCATAACCCTCTTTAAATCACGCTGTCCCCCGCCAGTTTTCCTGATGCTACTGTAGCTGCGGTTTGTTGGAGAGCCAGATTTTTATGGGGCTCAGTCTGGGCCCAAGAACAATTATTTGTTTGGTGGCAGAGAGGTGCATGGATACTATATTGGTTCTCCTTGCCCTGATTATCAATAGTGGAGATGTTGTCTTCAAGTGATGGGGCTCTCATTGTTTCCAACCAACAGTTAAACATTTCAGAGCTGCCAGTCACTTCCAGAATTGGGGCTCAGCTACCTTGCTGTTTCTCCAGCTGTCAGTCAATGGGGAGAAACTGCTCAAGCTGGGATGTTAGGGAGCATAGTTTTCATACTTTTATGTAGTGCTTTTCATCTGTAGTCCTCAGAGTGCTTAACAATGTTAAATAGATATCATATCCCCATTTTGCAGATGGGTAAAAAGAGTCTCATGACTGGCCCAAGGCTACTTAGCAAGTCAGTAGTGGAACTGGGAGTTGTCCTGATTCCCATTGGACCACCGTGCCTGACTGCACTTCGACATATGTTAGCAGGGGATGGAATCTTGAACTCTACCTTTGCGGGCGTAAGTGGATTTGGAGAGCCACTCAGCTGTTGTTGCTAGGGGCAGGATTCACTCCCTGCTCCGTGGGCATGGGGCCATGCTGGCACATGTATCTCTGGTCAGACTCCATGTCCTTTTGAGCATGTGGGTCAGGATTTGCCTAACAGTAATTAATGTACTTTGACACGTGATATGCGTTCGTTTTTCATGAAACCAGTTTAGTCTTTTAAGAGCTATGTGTGTGTTTGAAGATATTAGTTTTGAGTAAAATTCACCATTTAAAAAAAATTGTAATAGTTTGACTGAAAGTGGGTAATTAAAGGATTTTATGATCAAGTCAAGTCCTCTAATTCTTTTTAAGAAACACAGGGCAAAATATAAATATATTTACCATTGCTTGCAGTGGAGAGAACTGTTATATTTTTGGCTATGAACCAAGATTAAAATAAATAAATGATACCCTCTATCTATACAGATATTTTTAGCTTACCTCTGCTTCTTTTATATATTATTGCAGCTCAACATGAGATGAGACCTGCAAATAACCTAAATTAGTCTGTAGCATTTATATCTTGTTAGGTTTCCTGCTTCAGAAAATATGCAGGAAAATGATTATATGTGGTATTCATTTAGGGGCTGATGAGTTTGTTATAATTATGAAGGTAGACATAATGAGATGAAAACATCTCTTTCTTTAGGCTCTCTGAGGAATTCCTAGTCTCTGTACTGCCATGTTGGGTTAACTATTTTCTGCCCAAGTGGCTCTCAGTAAAATGATTTTTTAGCTTTCACTTTTGATGTCTATGAGGGTATATTGCCTCATTGGTGTGTAGGGGATTGACTGACAAAACTCCTGTTAGTATTTACGGGAGATAACTGCCTAAATCTCACATGCAAATAGATGGACAATTAAGGCAAGTCTGTGTTCAGTGCAATTATCATCTTGACTGTTATTTAGCATGCTTGGTTTTTTTTCCTTTTTATCTTTAATTCTTTTCAATATTTCCTGTTTCCAGCTGAAATACGATTTATCCCTGAATTGGACTGAAGTATAAATATAATATAACGTGCACATTCTTGGGTCTTTATCTTGCATAGAATATATACTGTTGTTAGGGATTTTTTTTTTGTTCTTCTTCTTCTAATTTTTACATTAAATTTAAAAGTAAATCTTTGTAGATGCAGAGGTCTGTGTCCATTTTGTAATTCCTGAACTGCTTTCTAATATTTAGTGAGCAGTTTAAAGCATTTTGCCAGGGAAACTCTGATGTATATAGAGGTTCAATTTATCATTTCCTGTGCAGCAAGGAATCCATAAGAGCATGACTATGAATCTTGAATATTTGATAAGGAATATTGAAACAATGTCCTTCATCTCAGTGCATGGCTAGATTGTGAATCAGCCTTTGATTTTTTGGTTTGGATGGTAACGTTTCATAAGACAACCCTGTTATTTATTGCTTCTCAATTAATAACATGTATTAATTTTGTTGATATTGTGCACAACAATGCATCTTAAGCTAGCTTGAACAATGCACTATAATATAAAATACCAAATCATTTACTTTAATATGTTTTACATTCAGATCTGGGCTTTTTTTGCTTACTCCTTTCTATAGGCTATGCACCTGTGTGATTCTGTATGTACATATATAATTAGTGTACGTCATGTGTAACTCTGTATACATGTATCTGTGTGTATCTATATTTATGTATAAAATGTGTGTATATACTCATATCACAGTATCTTCACAACACACCTGAGAGGTGACGTGGTGATGATATCCTAATTTTCCGGATGGGGGAAACTAAGGCACAGAATGATTAAGGCCAAAATTGCCAGAAGCATTCATTAGTTTTGGGTGCCCAACTGGAAACAGTGAATTTTTCAGAGTACTTAGCATTTTATAGCACTTTTATATGGTCAAAAGATATCTTTCATTTACATTAGTTGCAGTTCTGAGTGCTCAGCACTTCATTAAATCAGACCCCAGAGGTCTTGAGTTGGGCACCCAGAAAATGAGGAAAACATAGATGACTATCTTTGAGCGTTTTAAGTGACTTATCCAGCATCGTATAGATATCCTACCTCAGCATAGGGTGATGCGCTTGATGATTCTTGAGGTCCCGTCCAGCCCTATGTGTCTATGATTCAGTGATTCTACAACTCTGTGGAAGAGTCAGGGATAGAATCCAGTTTTCGATGGTGCCATTCAGCTGCCATAACCTTTCTCTTCCTGGAGTCCCCTGCCTTATTCACCACACACCTTCCAACTGGGGTCCTACATGTAAGAGTCTTTCACTCCACAACCCCGATTTGTTCCCAGAGCTCCATCCATCTCCTGCACTGAATGAGGAAGGAGTTCTGTGGAGAAATAGTATGTGATCATGTAATTTTATGTGATATTGCAAATGTACAAGGGGTCAAATTGAGTTCTTGATTTTGCAATCTTAATGTTATTTTAATATGATTTCTTTATATGTAGTTTCCTAGTTGTATAAAAAACAACAACACTGCAACAAAGGAAAACAGAAATTCCATCTTGAAGAACCATATTAACCTCCAGATAGGTCATCTACAGGACTGGAACTTTTAGATCCACAGCACAGACTCCTATCATTGGGGCTAATGGTGTAACTGGTTGTAATAATAGGCTGTTATCCTCTGTGTGGACTAGCCACTAGAGGGTGAAATGGCCCACTTTACCAGTGGGTTTCACTGATATTTGTTTACATTTGAGGAATGTTGGGACTAAGGAAACCTGGGTCTTATTCCAGGTTCCAGAGGATAATATGCTTTACTGCGGTGTTTCCCAAACTTGGGACGCCGTTTGTTTACCAGCCGCGTCCGCAGGTTCGGCCAATCACGGCTCCCACTGGCCGCGATTCACCACTGCAGGCCAATGGGGGCTGCGAGACATGGCGGCTGGTACATCCCTCGGCCTGTGCTGCTTCCCGCAACCCCTATTGGCCTGCAGCGGCGAACTGCGGCCAGTGGGAGCCGCAATCGGCCAAACCTGTGGATGCAGCAGGTAGACAAACCGGCCCGGCCCGCCAGGGGCTTTCCCTGAACAAGCAGCGTCCCAAGTTTGCCCTTCTTTTTCTGTCCCTGCAGACTGTCCTTGTTCCTCTCCTTCTATTCTCCTATGTTCCTGTTCCCCTCCCTCTCCTAGTATGTCCCTTTACCCCCATCCTTGTTACCTCTTTTCCTGTCCCTGCTGCCTAATCCCCACTCTGCTCATCAATGTTCAGTATTCCACTCAGGCAGCTTTCTCCTTTTCCATGTGTGGCGACGCCAGCAGAAAGAGCATTGAGAGCACCAGAGAAGCAATCTTTTTGTGCTTTGTTCCAGTGCCTTGAGCCACAGCAGTGGGGAAGAGCAATTGCAGGTAAACTGTGGTTGACATAAAGAAAAGGAGTGCTTGTGGCACCTTAGAGACTAACCAATTTATTTGAGCATGAGCTTTCGTGAGCTACAGCTCACTTCATCGGATGCATACTGTGGAAATTGCAGAATATCATTATTATATACACATGGTGTCTGTGTATATAATAATGATATTCTGCAATTTCCACAGTATGCATCCGATGAAGTGAGCTGTAGCTCACGAAAGCTCATGCTCAAATAAATTGGTTAGTCTCTAAGGTGCCACAAGCACTCCTTTTCTTTTTGCGAATACAGACTAACACGGCTGTTACTCTGAAACCTGTGGTTGACATGGAGCTCGGTGGTGGTGGAGCATTTCTCAGTGGAGACAGAATATTGGGAGAATTTTGCTGCCAGTGTGTACAAGCCCCTACTGCGCATATGCAAACAGTCATTTTCAGAGGTTTATAATTAAGGCTATAATTGAGTCATGGAGGTCATGGCAGTCATGGATTCCATGAGTTTACTGGACCTCTGTGACTTCTTCAGCTTCAGTTGTCAGCAGCTGAAGCTGGAGCTGGGGCTGTGATCCCCTGCCCTGCAGGAGGGGTAGCGTGTCCCTGTCCCACAGCTTGCGGCTGGGGCTGTAACTGGGGCTGTGCGCCCCTGCCCTGCAGCTTCCGCCAGAGGCTGCAGCTGGGGCTGCATGCCCCTGCTCTGCAGCTGTATCGTTATTTTTAATAAAAGTCACAGACAGGTCATGGGTTCCTGATTTTTTGTTTATTGCCTGTGACCGGTCGGTGACTTTTACTAACAATAATTATCACAAAATCTTTGCTTTATTTATAATTTGGCCAGTTTGGGGTTGTTTTTCACAGGTACAGCAAGAGGCGACCCCTTTTTGGCTCTAGGGCGACCCTTCCTTTCCCAATGTGAAGCTCCTGCTTCAAAGCGTGCAGGCACTAGCTTTTTCCAGTGAAATGGCTGTAAGAGGTTAACACTGGCAAAACAGCATATTTTCCCCTAGTCTCATTCTTGGATGTGGCTTGAGCCAGTTTTGCTGAAACTTTCCAAAAAAATTTCAGCCTGAGACAGCCAGGCAGTATGTAAAATTTTATTGAGTGGTTACAGTTTGGAAAATTTATAAGCAACTTAAAATGGGGTTTTACAGTGGAGCATGTTAGGCAAACTTTATATAGGTGTCACTACCACCTCTGCCTACACATAATAAAGCCAAAGCCTAGGGTGGAGACATGTTTGATACAGAGAGTATTTGCTCTTTTTAGAGCACACAGAGAATACTGTCTGATTGACAGTGCTGTTGAACAGGCAAAATAAAAGCAGCAAATATCTAAGGAGCTGCTAGCCCAGTGTCGTGGTGGTTTAATGCATTGCCACATGGGACAACAGGATTTTGGAGTTGCGTTTAGATTCTTGTTCCATGGACTAGAGGGATCTGCAAATGTCATAACTATTTTTCAATGACAGTAAGACACAGCAGGCATGTAATTATTTTATTTGTTTACATATTTATTGAATTTTTAAAATATGGCAGTAGGTTCCCATCCTATGTCCTTAACACTTTTCCCACAAATTAAAACACACACAGTAATACCATACAAAGGGACTATCTATAAATAATACTGCCCAGCCCACAGCCCCTTCCTGTGCTATACCCTGAGAACCCTGAGATAAAAGGTGATTTTGAGGAGATAAGTCTGGGCTTCAGTGGACCAAGAGAGTGTGAGGAATGATTTCCAAAACGGGAGATTCCTGACAGTGAACACCCTTCCAGCCTCCCCTTTCTTTTATATTGAAGAGACTCCTGCTTGAGAACTTCTGATTATGTAAAGTAAGATGATAAATTGTAGAGAGAGAGGAGATAGTTCTACTGCAGCCCATCATGACAGAAGCTTCCAAGACAGTGTACTTATGCAGGACAGGCAACAATCTGGCACAAAGGGTTGAGGGAGCCAAGAACAAAGTAGTATGGGAAAGATTAGTGTGATTTGATTGTGCCATAATCACAGAAAGTGACAACATTTTGCTCTTTGTATCTGCCCCTTCTCTGCCTTGACTGATATCTACGTATTTTACTGACAAAGAAGGAAGCCTGTAAACACTGAAGATGTGATGCAGCTGCCATATGTGAATGTGTGAACTGAATTCTATTCTACCTCATGTATCATCAGCAAAGTTGTCAGCTAAATGCTGATTGCAGAATCTTTATTATCGGTGTTGATTTAAGAGGCAGGAATAACATACCTTGGTTATCAGATCCCAGGACAATTTTCCAATGCTGGCAGTTAGAAAATGCGTCTGACTTGTAAATGGAATGTACTTGCTCAGGAAATCATTGAAGGAGAATAAACATGTGTTTATGCAGTTGTTTGCGCTGTTACTTTTCTGATGCTAACTCCACTTTAAAAACACTTTTGGTCTGTTCCAAATTCTGTAGTTGCTGCTAGCCAGATTTTTACAGAATTTATGTGCCTAGAAATGCAGATGGTGCCTAGTGGGATTTTCAAAAGCATCTAGGTGCTTACCTTCCACTGATGTGTCCAATTCCAATAGTGTACAGGTAAGTGGAAATTAAGCAAAGTGAGGAAGAGTCAATGCTTAAAAACCTCAGGTCCCTGTCCTTTAAAAAGGGCTTATAAATATCCTCTTGAAATAGAAGCTGTCCCTAAATACAATCATCATACTGTAGAAGTATATGTTTCTCTTTGTTTTTAGACTTCAGAATAATTATTTGAAATCACAGAATCCAGAGCATTTTAGTGCCCGGGATAAGCAAGCATATTTGCGCCTCCTAGAGGCAATGCATGAGAGGGTATGCTGGGTCACATGCCGCCCCCCCCCCCCCCCCCCAGATATCTCTCTTTTAGCACAGAGGTTTTCAAATGGCCAGGAGCTCCCAAGGCAGGGCAGGCAGCACAGCTCCAAGCTTTGCCCCTGATGCACTCTTGCCTCTCCCCTGAAGGAACCCAGTGATGCCCCCTGGAGCTGGCCCCTGCCCACAGAGCCTGGCTGCCATGAGATGCTCCCCGAGGCACTCACTCACCGCTGCCCTGGTGCTCTTGGCTGTGCTACTGCTCCTCAGCCAGAAGTGACACTTATCTCTTGATAGTGCAGGGGCTGGGGGAGAATGTGACAGCCCCATGCATCGACTCTGAGCGCGTCGGAGCAGGACAGGGAGCACTGCGGGGTAGCCAGCCAGTGCTCCAGTAGAGAATCAGGGGCCCGAGCGAGCCAGGCATCTCCCACCAGCTTCCAATCCAGCGACTCCTGGCGGGAGGTGATGGTTTACAAACTGGGGGTGTGTGCCCCCCTTCCAGGGGGTCACGGCCCACAGTTTGAAAACATCTGTACTAAATGGAAGACATAAATCTGGGAGGCATGTGACTCCATGTGCCCTCCCATGTCGCCCCATTTTTCCGCCTCTGCGGCTTTGCGCCCTGGGCAGCTGTCCCGCTTGCCCCGCAGCACTGATAGAATCATATATGTTAGGTTTGCCATTTTCAGTTTTTCATCATAATTACATGGTAAATCTCTCTTGAGGATTTTATTGCATTTGCTGGTGGTGATGTCTGCAGGAAGCTGGGGACTGAAGTGGATTCAAGTCTTTGGTGTCTGTAAATGATTTCTAATTGAGGACTGCCTTGGCAGGCCTGACAAGCAGGGATTTACATGGGTTTACACTGCTTGAACTCTGTGTTTATAATTGCTGAATTTGGTGGCTATTCTGTAACATGCTTGGAAACAGGATTTGTTGGTAGTCATTTTATGGTGTAGCATTGAGAATAGATCCCTGTAATTTTTAAATGCACTTTTAATTATTTTTTTTTAAATTAAAGTAACTCAAAACAACACACAGCAACATAAAATACCGGTAATAGTGATGGTGAGGGGTTAAAGACTAGTACTTTGGTTTCCAAAGGGGCTGACAACATGCAGCTTATGTTGACTTCAGCTAGACTTGAGAGTTCAGCAGTCTTGATGAAACAGACTTCAGATTTGGCTAATTCTTAGTTGTGTGCTTGTGAGGGCCAGCCAGGAACTCGCATTTAGAGCAGACTGGGTATAATTAAGGAGACTCTGTGCTTCACCTAATTATACAGAAACAGGAAGTTAAGCAGGGACTAGAAGACTTGCAATGGATGGTGAATTGTCTCTTCTCTTTCCCTTCCCCCTTATTTTTGATTAGTTTGCATCTTTTGGTTGCCCTGGCTCAGGCCTCTGAACAGGGAATGTTTGATGACCCCACTGGAAGAAAGTAAGAGGTCCTCATCTGTAGTGCCAACCTTAGTCACAAGGGGTACACTGGGCTTGCATACTCCTTTACACTGCTAAGAATTTATAAAGGCTTTTTTCTTTTTTTTTTTTTTAAAGGAGAGTGGTAATTTTTGCCATGGGTTTTAGTGGTTCTGGCCATGTAGTTATGTTTCTTTAAACCAACATTTGTGTTTTTTTTTTAATTTACCATACTCCCCCTTAGAAGTTTCAGACAAGGGAAGTTTCCCAGAAATTCTCAATGACACTTTAATAGAAAATAGGAAGTGTGAAAAGTAGGCCATGCACAACACCAATAAACATGAACATTTCATTGGCGAGCCCTCCTACCCCTGACAAAGTGACCTTGGTTGGAGGAAAGATGACAGAGTGCTTTCCTGGCTGGGCCTGACAGCAATGCGATCGCAGCACGTTTGACAAATCGCTCACATTAAATCGGGGGGCACTTTCAGCAGCACCGGCGTCCCTATCCATCAGTCCTGATTACTACACAAACGTCAACCATGGCACAGAGCACATTTGTCAGAGGGAGTAAAAAGCAGTTGTTAGTAAGAGTACTACCTGTCATACTAATGGACTAAAGCGTGTTGCTTTGTGACTTGCAGGAGCCAGCAGATTTGCAAATAAAGAAAACATAATTTTTATGGCTTGGCCAGTGTTTCCTGAAAATGGTCTTCCTGTTTCAAAGAACACTGGGACAGCTTCTGTTAAACGGGGAGAACTGTACACCTAAGCTCTTGAGCAAGGAAATTGCAAATCGGCTGGGGCTTTTTGTCTGCCAGAAATGTATTCCAGATATTGTATTGTGTGGTATGTTAACTGCAGTAGAAGGAATCATAATCTATAATGTTAAAACTCCTTGAAATGTCTCAGGCACATCTTCAAACTACCAGCTGATCTATAACTCATTCAAAGGATGTGATTTTTTTTTTTTTAAATAAGCACAGATAGACTGATGTCTTCAGCCATAAGTCTGATTGATCCTTTACGCTGCATCTTTCACACTGTGATACAGCATGGCCAGAAGGCAGCAGGAGAGTGATATAGGAGAGATACAGAAGTCCCAGGATGAGGAGAAGCCTTATTCCCTGTAGAGGGAAGAAAGGTTTCTATAGATTAATTAAAAGCACCTGAAGCCAATTAGAGCACCTGAAGCTAGTCACCTGATAAAAAACGCCTGCTTCAGTCAGCCAGGGAAAGGAGTTGGAGCAGAGTGGTTTGGAGATGCAGCAGAGAGCAGTTTGAAGGAGTTGGAGCAGAGTGCAGTTTGGAGGAATTGAAGTAGAGGAGAGTTTGGAGGAGTGCCGTGGCTGGCTAGAAGACCAAGACCCTAGGTAAAGAGGCACCCGGCTTGTGCAGAGAGAGAGAGAGGGCAGGAAGCACCACAAGCTGAAGAGCAGGTGAGGGAAGTAGCCCAGGGGAAGGAAGCACTAGTTCAAGTGGTTTACCACTATCCTTAGGGCCCCCGGGCTGGGACCCAGAGTAGAGGGCGGGCCCGGGTCCCTCCCTCTCCACTACCCTTCTCTGCATTACTAGTGGGACAGTAGATACCCTAGTTCAGGGGCAGGAAACTGCACCCCAAACACCCCCCCCCAAGAAGAGGAAGCGTGGGACCCATCATAATTGTACTGGTAATTTGCCACAAAACATAAATATATCTGCCATTCATACCTATAGCAGGGTTGGCCACTTCCCAGGCACCCTCCCCTCCCCTGCGGCAGCCCTGCAAGTGGCTCCTCACCTCAGTTTCCCTTTTGAGTCCCCAATAACTCCATGGAAGCATTTCCTCAAGTCCATCAACATAATTCCTTAACCAAAAAGTTCCAAAGCATAGTCCATATCACTCTAGTGCAAATAGTCCTTACAAATTACAGCTTCATTCTCCCCATCCTAGTGTCTTCTGGCACACCTGGGTTCTTTATCAGTCCTCCTCTGACCCTCTTCCAGGAAGATACCTTCCTTCTGGGGCACAAGTTCCTGCATTTCCCAGCAGGAACTTCCACAGCTTCTCTGCTGGGAGCCTCTCTTTGTTCTGGGGCCCAGCTTTCCTGCAAGGAGATGTCAGCTGATAAGCTCCTTCACTGTTCCCCCTTTCTTCAGCACACTCTGGCCGTTGGCTCTGCTCAGAGTCAGCAAGCGTCTCTCTCTGCTGTTCCTCGTGCCTTCAGCCTTCCCGCCCTGGCTCTCTGGCTTGGGGACACCAGCCAGTGAACCCCCCTTGCTGCTCTCCTGCTGTCAGTGCTCTCCTGGGAAGCACCTCTCTCTGGCAGCTCTCCTCTCCTACTCTGACTGACTCAGTCTGTTCTTGTAGCTCCCCAGTGCCACCCTGCCCTCTTAATTGGCCCAGTTGGGAGCACCTGGACTGGAACAAGAGCACTTAGCCCAGTTTCACTGAATGAGCCAACCCTATTACAATGAAAAGATGTAGAATTCTAAAGAAGACCGTTCCCCTGGGTGAAGTCATAAACTGGCTTATGTCCTTATCTTCTTCTAGATCCCCAGTGTAAATCTAATTTGCTTTGGCTCTTCTCATGGTCATTTTCCCCCTTCTCTTTTAATGAATCACTAAATTCCCTTTCCCGAAACATTACAGAAAGATTCAAACCTTTCAAAAATAGCTCAGCTGCATGAAGAGCTGAATTGTGTCCAGTGCTGTGCATGCAAACACAACAGAAGACCTGCTTGAATGTACTGAGGAAGTTACCCATTCCCTTTCTGGCTTTTCTAGAAAGTTACCGCGGCACCACTACAGTGATTGACATTGCAGAGGAATGTCCTGGGTCATACCGATGGGAAAAGTGGCCATGGCCAACACATTTATGGGCAAATATCTATAGAAAGGATATCATTTTCTGTGATATTGAATCACCCTGTAGAATAACTTCCATAGAGACCTATTAATTTTA
The DNA here is from genome assembly GCF_015237465.2 of Chelonia mydas. Classification (NCBI taxonomy): domain Eukaryota; kingdom Metazoa; phylum Chordata; order Testudines; family Cheloniidae; genus Chelonia; species Chelonia mydas. Next base: position 28,094,148 of record NC_057854.1, read on the forward strand.
TCCTGATTAAATAGAATAGGGCTGGTCCCAGGTCAAACTCAGATCCACGTCTACACTGTAAAACTGGCATTTATATGAGTCTGTTAGGGAATTATTCCACTTTAACCTCACTGTCCAGAATTCAGCTCACAATACATGAAATGAAACTCCAACATCTAGAATAACTAAGATCCACATTCTCCGACCCTTATACGCATTGAATAGTATCCTATTCGACAAGCAGCCCAACTAAAATCAGTTAAACTACTTGAGAAGTAAGGTATCAGTGAACATGAGTAATGGTGACAGAAATGGACCCTAAAATGTTTTAAATGTCAAATGCAAATTTAGAGAGACAAGGTGGGTGAGATCATATCTTTTATCGGACCAACTTCTGTTGGTGAGAGGACAAGCTTTTGAGCTTCTCTCTCTCACCAACAGAAGTTGGTCCGATAAAAGATATTATCCACCAACAGAAGTTGGTCCGATAAAAAGATATTATCCACCTTTACACACACACACACACACACACACACACACACACACACACACACACACACACACACACACACACACACACACACACACACCCCCCCCCCAGAATTGCAGATGCAGACTTGAAATATGCTCAGAATGATAGCTTGTTGTGCTTACATTTCTTTCATTTCATTTGGATTTACTAAATTATGCTTGCCATATATTATATGTTGATTTCAAGTAAATTATATTGGTATATGAACATACAGCAAATGAATGTACATATGATGTCCAGGAAAAACTTCCATATCTTTATGGAGGCAACTGAAGCTTTTTAAAGCTTAATAGCCTATTTTAAAGGGATACAAAAAATAAACAAAAATAACCTCACATTGCTATGACACTCTTATGTACTGTTGTTTTGAGTAACCCCTGAGATTAGGATAACTAAATGAGATTTTGTGTGTTTGTGCATCTTCAGTCATTTTCACTGTTTCTTTGTCTTTCTGTTGGTTTACAGTTTTGCTGCATAGTTGATTTACCCTACTTGTCTCTGTGGGTCTTTCACATGCACCAAGGGAGAGGATGGCATTTTTTAACAATAGGATGTATGTGGTTGTGAAAAAAACAAACAAACCCAACAATTGGCAAGTGAATAAGGTGCAGGTGTGCAACCTGAAACAACATTTAACTTACTTTTTTCAAGTGGCCTAGATATAAAGCTGACGGTGGCCCTTGAAACACCTGTAATCAAATAGAGCCAATGCCAGTAGTTCTGATGCAGGCAAAATTTCTATGATGGTAGTGGGAATTTTGCCTGATTAGGAACTGCAGCTTTTGTCCAATAAACATTTTAAATCCAAACTAAAGTTTTCAGACCTTCAGATGCAATTGTGAGAAGTCAGCATCTCAGTTCAGTGAGTCCATAATGGTTATTACCAATACTATTATTTATTTGCAGCAGCACCCATTATGTGTTGGGCTTTCCAAACACTTGAGAGGAATGATCTGTGCTCTGAGGAACTCATAGTCTAAGGACAAACAGGTAGACAGGTTGAGGGAACGGGAACAGCCATGGGCAATGTATATACAATATATATTTATATAATATAATGTATTACCAGATGTGATGAGCTCCCTCAAGTGCAGGTGTGCTTCTAAGTGGCATTGCTGTAGGTTGCTACATCACGTTCTGTAAAATGTCTTGCTGTATTCCCCATATTACATAGAATGTTTGCTTTTTTGTAAATTATTATGCTCCGTTTTATGTTCTTTTATTTTATAAATAGCCATAATTTTTTTCCACATGTTTTTCTAGTTAGGCAAAGGCAAAGTCCTAGCATGGCAAACATGCTTTGAAAAATATGTTTTTAAAGTAATGCAGAGGCAAGAGCATCTCACAATGAACTTAATGATAGTGAAAAGACAGAGACACATGGAGGCTTTAGGTCTCTGTTTGTGATAGAATATATACAGTATGAGAAGCACTCTGAGTGCCTCACCCTTACTGGGTAGGACTGCCTCTAGGGATTAGAGAGCCATTCAGTCTTTTACATATGTAGGCTCAGATTGCCATTAATGGTGAAGGCTTTTGTGATGAGGGCGCTAGTCTACTAGGAAGTGGACTGAGGTTAAACCATTCATAAATTCCTAAACAATAAAAATAATGCTCATCTTACACCTTCTATATCAGGTTTCTGTCTCTAGTAAATGGTGTTATCATGGAATCAGAAACTTGCACTTAACTGTGGCAGTGTCATTACATTACTCCTTTTACAGTGTAAACATATGTTTGGATTAGGTTTAGAAAACTCAGGATCAGAGAATCTTAAGAAGACCCATTACAAAGAAATATACAAAAATCTTCTGCGTGGATTTTATTCTCTCTTATTAACTATGTTCTTGTAAACTATCAGTCCAAAAAAGAAATTTTAGTATATCTGCATAACACAGCTCATCTGACAGCGCTCATGAAAATTCTAAACTAACAACTTCATCTTGTTTCCATGTGAAAATGCATTTTCAACATAATAAAGATTTTTATTATAACAATATTTCAACTCTAGGGCATGCAGTTATCATGAATGATTCTTTTCTTTGGGATTAGAAGCTCTCAAGTATGTAATTTCACCATCTACTTCAAAAGACTAGATATTAGAAGTGGCCACACCCCTATAAAATCCTGCTGCAGAAATTTAATACATAGTAATTGGCTTTTGTAATATAGAATTTATTTACAAATGAAGCTAATGAAGCCACAGTGCATCATAAAGAACTTTGTTCATGATAAGTGATACTAATTTTATTTCCTGTAGATAATCATTATTTATTCTATTTTTGCCATTGGAAATCAGATACTGAATGATACATTCAGTGGTAAATATTTTAGTTTTATTTCTACTGACGCCAGTTAAGAACAAGTATAGCTATTTCCAAAAGATTCTGAATTGCCATGAAGTGTCTGCACTGGTGGTAGATGGACATGAAAGATATTCTGCTCATGTTTATGAAACACAGTGCAGTGATTATTTTTCTTCATAGGGAGTGGGGCATCATTTTACAGATCTACCAAAAAGTACAAGAACAGTAAACTCCTTAGTGCATTATGATTAGGGTTCATTGTTTAGGGATTTTGTTAGGGCTGTTGATTAATTGCAGTTTACTCATGCGATTAAGTAAAAAAAAAAATCAATTGCGATTAAAAAAAAAAAAAAAAGTAAAAAAATCACTATTAATGGGAGTTTTAATCGCACTGTTAAATGATAGATTGCCAATTGAAATGTATTAAATATTTTGGATGTTTTTCTACATTTTCATATATATTGTATTCTATGTTGTCATTGAAATAAAAATGTATATTATTTTTATTACAAATATTTGCACTGTAAAAATGATAAACAAAAGAAATAGTATTTTTCAATTCACTTCGTACAAGTACTGTAGTGCAATCTCTTTGTCGTGAAAGGTTTCAGAGTAACAGCCGTGTTAGTCTGTATTCGCAAAAAGAAAAGGAGTACTTGTGGCACCTTAGAGACTAACCAGTTTATTTGAGCATCCGATGAAGTGAGCTATACTCCTTTTCTTTTTGTCGTGAAAGTACAACTTACAAATGTAGATTTTTTTTGTTACATAACTGCACTCAAAAACAAAACAATGTAAAACTTCAGAGCCTACAAGTCCACTCAGTCCTACTTCTTGTTTAGCCAATTGCTAAGACAAACAAGTTTGTTTACATTTACAGGAGATAATGCTGCCTTCTTCTTATTTACAGTGTCACCAGAAAGTGACTAGAAAGTATCTGGCATTCCAGAGGACATGCTTCCATGCTGATGATGCTCATTTAAAAAAATGCATTAATTAAATTTGCAACTGAACTCTTTGGGGGGAGAATTGTTTGTCCCTTGCTCTGTTTTACCCACATTCGGTCATATATTCCATGTTATAGCAGTCTCGGCTGATGACCCAACACATTTTAAGAACACTTTAACTGCAGATTTGACAAAATGCAAAGAAGGTACCAATGTGAGATTTCTAAAGATAGCTACAGCACTCGACCCAAGATTTAAGAATCTCAAGTGCCTTCCAAAATCTGAGAGAGATGAAGTGTGCATCTTGCTTTCAGAAGTCTTAACAGAGCAACACTACGATGCAGAAACTATAGAACCTGAACCATCAAAAAAGAAAATCAATCTTCTGCTGGTGGCATCTGACTCAGATAATGAAAATGAACATGCGTCGGTCCACATTGCTTTGGATGGTTATTGAGCAGAACCTGTCATCAGCATGGACGCATGTACCCAGGAATGGTGATTGAAGCATGAAGGGACATATAAATCTTTAGCTCATCTGGCACATAAATGTCTTGTGATGCCAGCTACAACAGTGAAACGAGAACACCTGTTCTCACTCTCAGGTGACACTGTAAACAAGAAGTGGGCAGCATTATTTCCTGTAAATGTAAACAAACTTGTTTGTCTGAGCAATTGGTTGAATAAGTAGTAGGACTGAGTGGACTTACACGGTCTAAAATTTTACATTATTTTATTTTTGAATCCATTGTTTTGTACATAATTCTGCATTTGTAAGTTCAGCTTTCATGATAAAGAGATTGCACTACAGTACTTGTATTAGGTGAATTGAAAGATACTATTTTGGTTTTTTAAAGTGCAAATACTTGTAATAAAAAAAAGTGAGCACTGGAAATGTGTATTCTGTGTTGTAATTGAATTCAATATATTTGAAAATGTACAAAAATTCCAAAAATATTTAAATAAATAGTATTCTATTACTATTTAACAGTGCGATTAATCACAATTATTTTTTTAATTGCTTGACAGACCTAGTTTTGGGGTTTTATATAATGCCTGCTCCATTCAACAGAGCAAATCCTACTTTTTCCTCAAAAGTGTTTGATTTATTTTTTTAATTTAAAACAACAAAAAATTCATCTTGTCTTGAAAAGTTACATGAGCATATAATGGAAAATAGTTCAGCTTGGAAAGAGCAAATAAATTTAATATAACTTAATTAAGAACCATTTGTGGTTATTACTAAGTTTTGTGTCTTTCTTTGCTCCTTTTGGGTTCTATATTCTTCCCTTTAAGGGCAGCTTTCACCACAGTGCGGAGGCCTTACCTATCATTTAAATCCTATCTTAATTGGGAAATCATAGAATCATAGAATATCAGGGTTGGAAGGGACCTCAAGAGGTCATCTAGTCCAACCCCCTGCTCAAAGCAGGACCAATCCCCAATTTTTGCCCCAGATCCCTAAATGGCCCCATCAAGGATTGAACTCACAACCCTGGGTTTAGCAGGCCAATGCTCAAATCAACTGAGCTATCCCTACCCTGCTCAAGCCATCCCTCAAGCCAGACTCTCTTTGACATTAGTGAGAGTTTGGCTTGAGTGAAGACTGCAGGATTTAGTCCTTAAGTGGTGTATAGACACAGAGACGACGCATAACTGTTGATTGTGGGGTGGGGAGCACAATTTAAAGGTTCTGGTGGTATGCAGTGGGATTCAGGGACTGGCATATAAACCCTGGTAGAAATCTGGGAAGGGTACCTGACCCTGCGTGCCCCCCCCCCAATCACCTTTGCATAAGTGCTTTCATGGAATGCCAGCACTGGGATGAATTTCATCTTTAATGAGCCACCATGATCAGTAAAATTATGTACTTTCTCTGTGGGTGAAATTCACTGCATGCAAAGGGGTCTGCACGACACTATGGGTCCTGATCCAAAGCTCACTGAAATCAATGAAAGCACTCCTATGACTTTGTTGAGCTTTACATTGGGCCCATAGTTCAGACAGGCCCAGGCAAGGCACTGTGACTCACTAAAAGCTTCATATTTAATGGCTTCACTGATTCAGGCCACTTGCCTTGGGGCTGAATTTCACTCTCACTATGTAGAAGGTAGCATCAGTTCCTGATATTCCATAATAAATGGGGAGAAGAGCTCTCACTCTCAGATATTTTTAAAGTATTCCAAAGTGTGTCAGAGTGCTGTGCTTGCTGCCAAGATGAACAGTGGAGATCAGCTTTGTTTAAAAAAAAAGAGAGAGAGAGAGAAAAGAAGTAACATACCAAAAAGAAATGCTTTTGGATTATTAGTAAATATGTAGTGGGGGACGAGTGTACCAGCCACTATATTGCTTTTGTTATTTATAAGATCCTAGCTGTTTTCAGAGGTGTCAGCATGATGCTTTTCATTGCCTTAATTAGATTAAGAATGGATTAGAGGAACCAAATCTATTATTAAAAAGGCAATTCTACTACATGCTGCAAAATGTAACCGCAGTTCTGTTTTAATTACTCAGATTCCATTGAAACAAAATATCCTAAGCCCAATTTATAGCTCTGAATATATGGCACTAATTCTGAACCCAAACCCCAAAATAGTATTTTTAAAAAATAAATTAATAAAGGAATCCCATTAAATATATTTCTCATCAGCCAGAAGTGATTATTTTGTTTCAATGACGCAAACCATCCTAGATGAGAGATCCTCCAGATATATATTAATTGCTTTATTACTTCCATGTCTGGTGTGCATAAAGATGTAGATTTCTCATATGAGCAATTTCATTGATAGAAGTAGGACATTCTAAATACAAGCACCCCTTCCATTATCATGGCATTATTGTTCTGCATACATCTGTATCCTCTGCTGCATCTCTTCTCCTGTCTGTGCACCTTTATCAGTATAAAGCTATGAGGTGTGATCAGTTATGACTGCATTTATAACAGCTAATATAATAGTTGATGTAGAGTTAACCAAATATGTGCATCATTATCTGAAATTTCATTTGTATGTTTGTTTTTTGGGGGGGAAGGGGGCAGGTTATTGAGGGTTGCATGCAACTCAGAATGACCTATGTATAGTCTTCACCCCAGCTCCCCACAACAACATTGTTATTTCATGCTACTGTGTATTAGAACTCAATGGCAAGAACATCATATATAGGGAAATATAGTCTGAGAAATAGTTGATGGGAACGAGAGGCCTATTAGCACTGATTTCTAGAGTAGGGTTTTATCTTCATAAGAATGCCTTTACTCCCATGATACCACAGTTAGGTCTCACAAGTTAACAAAAGATTGGACTGTTGGAAGACTTTTAAGAAAAAATGCAGGGTGGCAGAAGGAATGAAGTGTTGGAGGAAGTCTACTCTGTAAGTGCTGTTATCTGTGTGTAACTATTTGTACATGGCACTGTATAAGGGGTGACCTGTGCCATACAGTTTGTTGAGCTCTGCCCAAATGTGCTTACATTCTAAAGACATGTGAAAGCAATGCAATATGAAACAAACGTATCAGTCATGGGATAGCATAAGGCTGTTATAGTGGAAATGCTTTGTGAAATAGCTGGGGAGTTTAGAACGTCTTTGAATGAGGCGCAAGAGGGATTTGGCACACAATCCAACGAAAGAAGAGAAATTCTATCTTAACTCTGTCAGAACACTCCCAGCTCAATCTTCAAGTACTTTGTCTTATTATTACAGCATGTTCTTTTGAGAGGCTTCCCCTCACGCACACATCTTCTGTGCACTATCACTTGGACATTTCAGCCCACTTTTGCAAGTGCTTTACGCATTAACCTCCCCATAGGGGTTCTCTACATGGAACACATGCAAGATCAGGCACCATATTTGTGCTTGATTTGTATATGAAAATGATTTTTTGTGCATGAAGATTCCATCATTGGCATACTATCACTTGGGTGTGCCTAAATTAAACACAGAAAGTTGCATTTGCACAAAAGCCACAGTTGGAGAGTTTAGCTGTAGCTGACCTTGCTTTCTGTAGATTGCCCACATCTGCTTTTGTATTTTTACACAGATTTTCTATTTATATTAAAATTTCTGGGAGTCAGGAAGCTATTGAACTTGTCAGATTTTACTACCAAAGATCAATAATTTATAAAGGACAAGAATTTGTTCAACACTCCGTGTTCTGAATGAACATTGTTAGAGTCTTAAAAAATTGCCTACTGTCGTTTTGCACATGACTTTGATATTTCCTTGAAAAGGTTTTATGTTGTTTGTTCTGGTATATTCAGTTGTCTTTTACCTGTTACCATAATTGTCGTCTTTTAATAGGCTTCTTCAGAACAGCACCACAGTAGACTATATGAGCTTCACCTTGTCTTTAGGTCTTGATGAAAAAATACTTTTCACTTATTTGAAGAAGTTCATATATGTTACAAAATCTCAAAGGAAAATCTATTGAAGGTGATTGAGCTGCATATTCATGAGAGATTCCTGCTGACAGACGCACATTGTAAGCTATTTTATATAGTGGATCTTCATAAGACTACATTAGTGTACTATATTTTACACCAGTCATAATTTATCTTTATTATAAGCAAGCTAGGTGAAATTGAGAAATTAATAATGTTTATATTTGTGTCCTATTTCAATTATCTGACCTAATGATTGTGAAAGATTTTTTTTTATTCAGCAAAAGAGGGCAACTCCATTTTTCTCTAAATAAGTTGTTAAAATAATAAGGTATCTTGATAAAACTGAAACCATAGTTCATGCTGCTCTTGTATTTTTGTTCATGCCCTGAAGTACAGTATGCTAAAAATAGGGGACAGGAGGGGAAGATCTCCAGATATGACAGTTGTTTAAAGTTGTGTTTGCAGTGATGGAAATGACAGCTGCTCCCCAGGGAGGAAAAAACAGCCTTTACAGTCATTCTGCTCTGTGTATGTACAAATCCAAAAAACTGGAGAGAAGCCCACTTGAGTTGGGATTTCATCACTTTGTTTATTTTGGGTTTTTTTTTCTCTTTTACTTGTTTCTGTCTCTTTGCTTCCTTTGGAACTGTTGCTGACTTCCCTACATGCACAGTCTGTCAGTGATTCTGTCTTTTCTCCGGTTTACGAGTGTGCTTTTTAATGAAGGCCTATGGAAATGATTTTTTTTTTTTTTTTAGGAAGGAAAAATAAAAAGGAGGATGCTAGGCAAATGCAAATTTAAAAATTCACTTGCATTACAGTCCCTTAAATGCTCTGGGTTTTTTTTTTTTTGTTTGTTTTTAAAAAAATCTTTTATCAAAAGTGGGATGCTTATTGCTGTGATTGAAGCACTGCCAATTACTATATCATCAACATTTGTCCTTATTGAAAAGGTTCACAGTGATTAAACCAATAGAAATTACTATAAACAAACCTATAAAATATATTAGAGAATTATAACCCTGCTAAGGAATTGTATAGGTTAGTTTAAAAAAAAAATAGAAAGATTGTCCTTCCCTATTAAATTCTATGGACTTTTCAATAAGGTCGGCGTGTTTCAATTTGGTGGTAATTGGAGGGAATCTGTCTCCAGATTCTAAAGATCTTTATTTTAACTCCTCTGTCCATTTTTTGAGTGTTCTGTTTTTGGAGAGGCACTGTTTTTTTTTTGCTTTGCTACTGCCACAGATACCACTGGCTAGTAAAGCAAAAACAAGTTACCTAACCTCTTTATTTGACCTCATGTGCCAATAGCATTGAGGACATTTTCAGTGACTCTGGGAGACGAACATGGAAAAAAGAAACACAGACCATGTTAACTTTAAAGGGACACACACAAAAATAAAGGGGGCATCCTTATGTCTGAATATTTTTTCCTGTTATTGTTCCAAATTGCCCTTCAGATTAATATGACTGAAGGCTTTTTCCTCTTTTTTTGTTTGTATGTCCGTTTGTGTATGCTCATTTTCTGTATTTATTTTGTTAAGCATTTTTCTCTTGTGGTGGTTGGACACAATAAAGGAGAAAGGAAAATGTTTATAATATTGGAAAATATGATTGTAAAACCACAAATGTTAGATGGGTTAGATGTGCTACCAGAAATGACTTAGTTAATTTTTTTTTAATTGTCTGTCTTCCATGTTTACTGTCATTAAAAGCAAATGAAAGAGAAAACATCAGGTTTTGCTAAATAGAATATGATAAAATGTATGATCCTGCTTCTATTAATGTAATAGTAAAGTTTTTGTGGAGTCTAATAAGAACAAGAATCTGGACCAATTTCTCTGCTGGTGTAAATTGACATAACTCCATTAATTTTGATGGAGCAGTGCCAATTTATACCAGGAGACAATTTGTACATTTCTACTTACTTTGGGATAGAAACCCAAAATTTGTAAGATTGTTTTAACTTTTGCTGTAAACAATGATCAAGAAAAGATCACTGTTGCTCATTGTGTCTTTTAAGGCACCAATTCAGTGCTTAACAGAGAACCCACCTTCCCTGCTGCCTTTTCCTTCTGTTTCTCTTTTCCCTTTCTGCATCTCCAGTCCTTTAAATATGTTTTGCTAAAAATAAACAAAGAAATAAAGCACACCCCAAATGCTCAGCAAAACATCTCCTTTAATAAGGAAACCTATGTTACTTTGGAGAGATTGTCCATAAAGCTTTCTGCTGATTATGAGCTCACCGCTTGCTAAGATGTTTCCCTTCAGACATCTGCTTTAGAGAATGCTTCTGTATATGGCACTGACCTGGAAATGCATCATGCTTTACAGGTAATAGAACATTTCATTCTGAATAGAGAAGTCCCAGTGGAAAGAGAGGCTTCCAATACAATTGAGTGATCTTAACAATGACCCATAGGGCAATAAAAGTGAAATGTCTTGATTTTTATTTTACAAATTTGGAATTCAATAAATATAACACAGGCAATATTTAAAATATCTTCCTGTGAAATTGGTTGCAGTTACTTGGTTTTGTTCATTTGTACAAAATTTGCTAAATCTAATAAAGAAATGAAATAAGGGAATGAAATAAGTCAATGCAAGTTCCTTAATAAAATCTGTATTAAAGCAGAATAATAATTAAAAAAACTATAAAAAATTGTGAGCAATAACCTAGACGGTACCATATCAGCAGCTTGTTCTTTAAAAACATTTGAGGAAAGCTCATGTTCTTTTAATGATTTGATCTTTTCCCCTCTTTTTTATTTACAAATGGCCAGTTTAGATGATACAATATTATGATGCCAGATTTGAATATAATCATCTCGTAGTCAAGCTTTGGCTTGTGGGGTGTGGGGAAACTGGGGTGTGGGGAAACTGGCTGCCAACTAGAGACGACCTGATTTAGGAATCAGGGTGGGACTTGCGGACCTGATGCTCACTCAGCTGAGACAACAGTTGTTAAAGTGATGTGCTCAGTCCCTGGGGATAGGGTACTGGCTGTGCAGTTTACAGATCCCCTCCTAGCTAATCTGAAGAATAGCCATGACATTGACTCCAGAGGGAGTTGTTTGGCAGCCTTCCCTGTTAGAGGGGAAAGGTGCTGTAATTAGTGCCAATGGAACATGGGGGAAATGCACTGGAAAAGGCTGGATTTTATTAAATTAAATTAAGTTAAATGTTTTCATCAATAGCTAAACAGCTAACAACATGGAACTGTATGAATTAATTATCAAAAATGTTTGTGCTTCTGCAATATACACTCTGAGTAAATGCAGCTCATGACAGAATACAGCCAGTTCTGTGATACACATATAGATTTGCTATGAAATATAGATAAATAGACTGAAGAGTGCCATTTCTGTCCTGTTCGTTTTAGCTTCTTATTAATACCTTTTCCATTTTATAGGGAACAGAGTAACTAAATGCACTGTGTTGGTTCCTAGAAGGCTATTTGTCATCCAAAGACTTGTGCCATTGGCACTATTTACATATATTAGTTTCTTGCAAATTTAATGGAGGATTAGATTTTTTCCCCTTTATACCAGTGATTTTCAACCTTTTTTCATTTGCGGACCCCTAACAAATTTTGAATGGAAGTGCAGACCCCTTTGGAAGTCTTAGACATAGGATCTGCAGACCACAGGTTGAAAACCACTGTTTGATGGTCACAACAACCTATTGCGGACTCCTTCTTAGACATAGTCTGCGGACCCCCAGGCTGAAAACCACTGCTTTATACACCCTCAGTAGTGCTTATTTGGGGTTCATAAATGACATTCCCCTGACAGAAATCATAAAAATATAATAATGCTAATTAAAGAATATTTACAAAACATTGGTGTTAAACCAGTGATGAATTTCCTAGTTTTTCTTCTGCTCAAGGTACAGCTCAGACTGGCATAGCACACAAATTAAGTTAACACTGTAACATAAGGTCTTATAAATTTGGGGCACCACCAAAGCTTTCTGTTCATAGTGTCCAGTACATGTGTACTGTGCTTAGTATATGCACGTCTTTTCTTTCCTCGTTTTAAAATACAATGCCAATTTTGTTAAAGTAGCTGCTTCACTGCAGGCAGTGGATTTCAGGGTGATTATTGTACTTTCCATGGCTTATAACGCTACCTAAGGCACGCTGTGATCACCCAGAAATTCACTGCTTGTCATGTCTTGCTGCTTCCAGATAGGTAGCCAGATTAATAATAGACTGACAGAATATAAAAAAAACAGTTATTTTGAGCAAGATGAATGTTCTTTGTATTTTAGTTTTAAAACTTTCTTCATGCATTTAAAAATAAATTGCCAGGGTATTTTTTTGTGTTGTGTTTCAATGACCAGAACACATTTGAACCCAGTAATTTTCTGTTTTGGATGACCTCCTAGTCAAATCACATTTCTGCCTTAAAAGCTTGAAGTTTAAAATGAGATGCTTGCCCCACTTCTGTAGCCTACTGTAGCAAAAACTGAAAGGTCATTCTTGTGATTGAGAAAAAAAATCTATTTTTTGGGGAAAGGAAGTAAGGAAGCTGAGTGAAAACAGACTCTGGACTTTTAGAAAGTCTGTGAGAGCAGGTACATTGTATAGTTCACTTAGTGTACATGGTGCTAAAATTACCAGTTGTCCTCTTTTTGTTCTGGCCCCTTTTCTGTAAGAAGTAAAGCCAGCCTAGTAATAGTTTTCTCTGCTGCCATGTGGGTGATTTTGGTTCCTTCCCTGTCCTAATCTCTTTCTACTATATCTAGCAGGGATTAAGTGTTTTTCTGAGGTATGCTTCAAGCATACATCACTGAGGGAGAAAGATGACTTGCACCTGCCAAAAATCACCCCTACGTCCAAATGAGGAATAGAGTTTTTATCCTTCATGGGAAGTGCCTCCTAAATCTGCCACTGCCCAAATCACTGAAATTGTGACTATAACCAGGGTAGGGGTTATACCGCTGGAAAATGAGTATTCGTTTTTTTATGGTCTGTGATCAAACCATAAACACCAACTAGATGGTACAAAATCTTTTCAGTTTTTCCGCAGTCATATTGTGAATGAAGAAATAAGAGACTTCATAAGTGAAAAGGCAACAGGCAATAACATATGTTATTAGATTAGAGATTAACAGGCATGTTAGTCACTATGATATTGTTACTTCATGCAGGTCCCAAGGACAATAAATGACTACACCCTAGGGTGATATGACCTGCTTATTTTTCTGTTAGGAATTGGACCATTTCTCAGGCAGTCCATCATCAGTGCCCAAGTACAAGTAACTTAGTCCCATGCTATGACTGTATATTTGAATTTGAGAAGGAAGTCATAACTGAGCTCACTGTCACAATCCTACATTACTAGCACAAACATAACTCCTAAAACTTGTGAGAAATAAGATATATAAAGAGAGAGTCCTCTCTGCATGTACCTTCAGATCAGTAGGGAATACGAAATGATTGATGTCCATTTGCCTTATGAAAGATTGCATACTCCTTCCATTAGTGCAGGTGCTGATCAGCAATTAACAGAATTAAACAGAACCAATTGTAACACATCCTCACCTCTTCTTGCTGTGCTTTTCTTTTGTCAGGATCCTTCTGTTTGCTTCTCACTTCTTTTCTACCAAGCATCTCTTTCCCTCTTCAAATTTTGATTTTAAAACACATTTCTGCCACAAACCCATTATACATTTTTTCTCTGTTGTCTAGTATATGCATTTCAAAACTCTGAGAAATCAAACTTTGAATATTTGCATACAGGAAATATTGTGTTACCAAAGTGGGGTTTTTTTCCTGCTCATTTAAATTACCCATTCTTTACATGGGCAGAATAGCTTTCAAACACAGGAATAAGACATGGAAAATGTAAAAATTAAAAAGAATTTACTATTTTTATTTTTTTATATCTGATGTGAGTTTAGGCCTGATCTAAACAAAGCACTTGAATACATACTTAACTTTAAACATGTATTACTTTTGACTTTGATGGGACCATACATGCTTAAAATTAATCATGTGCTAAATGATTTGTTGAATCAGGACATTACAGAAGAGGAAGCGAAGTATCTGTCCTGGTTTTTGAATACTACCAGTGACTTTAGTATAATAAATATGTATGTGGTACATATTAATTTTTGCACTTACTGCTGCATTCTTCACATTAAAAATAAGTGGGAGTGAGGAAGGGGAGGAAGAGGGAAGGGAGTCTGAACAAGTAAAACATAACAAAGGGAAAGAAAGATCTCACCTTAATGTGACAATTCCTGTTATATATTTCGGTCCCAAGAATTAGATAAATCTTGTAATTTATAGGTAGATATTTACTTTGCTTGATATAGAAGATAATGATTCAGCAGGATAATCTGTGTATATGGGATATAGAGTGAAAAGATTATGTTTAGTCCATTGTGTCAGTTACTCTATGGTATTAATAAGGTTAGGTCATGCAGGATATGTATTTACTGGCTTAGGCTCCCATTTGTAATGAGCTTTGCATGTCACAGTGATCTGCCTGCATATAGCTCATTGCATGACGATGGGAGTGCAGTCAGAACTGAAACTGATGTATCCCATATAGGCTGTATTCTTTTGAATCAGAGTGTTAGCAATATAATTCTTTATTACACAAATACAATTTAAACTGTCAGATGGTACTCCCATTGCATGCTGCACAAATGTGTTAAAATTTGCTATTATGTTTAATCAGGAGAATCTGCAGAAGTCATAATCATATAGAATATTTGCAATGGAAATCTAAACCTCTCTGATTTGTAGCCTTACACTCATTATTGGCAATGTGTTCAGATATTTTTTTTTAATCCCTTCAATGTGAAAGTTTCTGAATTAAGTTCCTAATATAGTTATAAAAAGTCCAACAGCTGCGAGAAATTATGATACAAGCATATCAATCCATGTGCAAACAGATTTATACAGCAAGCTCCAGTACTCTTGCTAACTTTCTGCTGCAATAATTGAACACAGTCTGATGGATTTGTTAGTAATTTCCCTATGATTTTTCCCTTTAATTATTATTTGCAGTTACCCATTTTTACAATGATTAGTAACGGCCTAAAAGTATCAATAGCAGGAATAGAATTTGGGAGAGTTTAATGGACACATTATTCTAAGCATTTGCTCATATCCTAATTAAGCTAAATTATAAAGGTAAAAGAGAGTAGAGTATGTAATAAACACCAGCTTGCAAAAGTTAATCTAATGCTAAAAAAGTAGAGCTTTGTAGCCTTGTATTTTCTATATGCTAAATTGGCCATCCTGTAAGTGCACTAGAAACTTGGATTGTGGGGGAGAATAAGTGTGAGAATACTTTCCCTCCTTCATACCTGTTGTACTGGTCCATGGACGGTCATAGCTCCTGTACTCTGGAGAATTCTCTCCTAATACACCTGTAGGTACAAATCCCAAATGAGTCAAAAAGCAAGGAAGAGGTCTTGGCCTTAGCCCCCATTCCACACTGACTACCATTACTAGTGGGGTGCACAGGGAATGAGAGCACAGTGTGTTATCCTAAAGGATGGTCTGTCTGCCCCTCTCCCCTTCCTCACCACAAAAAACCTTTCTGAAGCACATCCCTGCCGGAGCTCCCCTTGAGATAGTGACAGCTGTGGACCACTCATTGTACACCACTTTGTTTCATTTAAACACTCTGCCCTGTACATTGAGGCATCTAAGGGTATGTCTACACTGGCAAGTTTCTGTGCAACAAGTTATACCACTTTTATTAAACTGCTGGAATTAAACCGCTGTTGCCTGTCCACACTGTGCTCCTTTTGACGGTGGAGTGCATCCACATTAGCAGCGCTTACAACTGCAAAGAGAGCAGTGCATTGTGGTAGCTATCCCACTGTGCAACTGGCCGCAGGCTGCTTTGGAAGGGTTTGCAATGCCTCATGGGGCAGGCAGAGCATCACATGATGCAGGTTTCCCAATCTCATTGTTCCATGGGCTTCCTAGTACACTGCCAGCTGCTTTTCAACTGCAGGAGGTAGGCAGAGTGTGTGACAGGGAGTTTGTGTGTATGTACAGAGGGGGGAGGAAAGACCACGTTTTGGGGGACAGCGAGTGTGTCAGCATGCTGTCTTGTAAGTTTAGACAGTGGCAGGAAGCAACCAGTCCTGAGGCAGGAGGAGGGGTCAGCCCCCTTCTCCCTCCCCAGTTTGCTGCACAGCAATCTCTCTCACTCACACACACGCCTGCCTCTGTGTTCAACACACACACACACACACACACACACACACACACACACACACACACACACACACACACGCCTGCCTCTGTGTTCAGCAGCAGGAGCATTCCACATTAATGGTTTGCTTTGTGTCCCAGAGCAGATGCACGGCTGTCAGAAATGGAGCTTTGAAAGGGGAGCGGCGCATGCCTTCAGGGCAGCCAGCCGAGTTCAAAACAATGAGCAGAGCGGCCACTTGAGGGATTATGGGACAGTGTTTACACTGCCAATACAGCACTGGATCCTCTGCACTGTAAGCCTTATGTCGTGGTTTTTTTGCAATGCTGCGACTGAGGAGTTTCTGCACACTAAGTGGCGTGGCAGTGTGTACACCTCAAGAGTTACACCGCAGAAAGCTGCTCTACTTTGCAGAAACTTGCCAGAGTAGACAAGGCCTAAGTATCTGCCTTTACTCAAGCACTCTGACTTCAAATCAAAGATAGGGAGAGCACAATGGCCTGGAGTGAAACATGGGATGGTTGGTTTATCTGCTGGGGTTACTAGCAAGGAGCCTGAAAGCGTTTCCATAACCGTGGTTGTCAGGGCGTGGCTAATTGTGAAAAGACAATCTTTCAGTTATCATGTTCCTCCTTTCAGCTCTTTAGTAAGGCATCCAGAAATTTGTCAGAAAACTGCAGAAGAGAAAAGAGCACTTCGCTATCTTCAATATAGGCTTGCTGTCTTGTTATTTTTAGTGTCAATAATCATACAACAGAAATGCTTAACTTCTGAAAAAGGAAGCAATGGGTCGGGATCGTAGCAGCACTTTTGCCATAATGTTTTGGTAACTCAATCTCAGATGATAAAAGCTTAGTTATTGATGATGGTACAGAAATGACCAAAAACTTGTATAGACATTCATAAATCATTTAAGTATGAAGCAGTTTAGCTCACTGTGCAACAGGAATGTAACTTGCCAAGCCCACTGAATTGTACAATCACCCGTCATTCCTTAGAACTCAGTTGTTGTCCGTCATTGGGAAGGGGGGAAGAACAGGACTGTCTGCCAGGGAGAAGCTGTATAGGATGAAAATTGGCTAAGAGGATATAAATGTAATTAGGGAACCACATTTTCATGACTAGTGAAATTAGCACCCGTTTATACATGTTATACACTTGAACCCTTGTTGACATCCTGAGGATGGGAAAATGTATCTGCTAATCAAAACATGTAATTATATCCTATGAAGCTGAAGTAACACACTGAATCCTTGCACATCGTGGTGTTAATGAACAAGGAAACTCATTTACCCAATCACCTCAAATTGTCCTTTCGCGCTTTATCCCAGCTCTCCAAAGGAAGAGAGATCAGGAGGGTGCTGAAGTGGTTAAACATTTAATCTACAGAGAGACAGACATTGGATGGACTGTCAGTATTGACATCACTTGAAAAAAAGAAGAAGCTGTCCTTGGAGGAGGAAATCCTGAATGTAGAACAGACAAAGATAGACTAAGTATCATCTCATTGGAAAAAAAGTTAGTCTGTATTCGCAAAAAGAAAAGGAGTACTTGTGGCACCTTAGAGACTAACCAATTTATTTGAGCATAAGCTTTCGTGAGCTACAGCTCACTTCATCGGATGCATATTGTGAAGTGAGCTGTAGCTCACGAAAGCTTATGCTCAAATAAATTGGTTAGTCTCTAAGGTGCCACAAGTACTTCTTTTCTTTTTGCGAATACAGACTAACTTTTTGCGAATACAGACTAACACGGCTGTTACTCTGAAACCTGTCACTGGAGAAGTGAGATTGCTGGTGGACCTATCATCACATTTAGGCAATTGACAGCTTTTAATATCCCAGAGGTATGAGCTGTAGTCTATTGGCTATCCTTGGAAGCCATGTCTGCAGGGTTGTTTTTTTAAAGTAAGAGTTCCTGATTTAAAAAAAGAAAAATAGAAATGTAAATGGATTGGACACACAATGATTTTGTTCAATAAGGGGAAATTATATGTATTATTATGTTTAATAATACTTTGTAAGCTTGATGATGTGATAAAAGACTAATCTTCCTAGCATGCTTTGATTTTGACCTTTGTATTCTAAAATACTGAACGCACCTGGTGGGTGTGCTTGCAATAGAGAGAAGAGTAATCATAATGCAAAAGAACATTTGATTCAGTCTGCAAGTAGAAAAACAAATAATTGTTTAACAATTAAATGGAGTGGCTACAGAAGTAGTTTTCACAGAATCACATGGAGGGAGATGGAGGGAGAGGGTTGTGTGCAGCACCTTGGTCACAAGTTAAGTGTTTGTGTAGTGGGGGCGAGTAGGCTGGAGCAGACATGAACTCACTTGATGTTAGTATGGCATTAAAACCCTCTGAATTATCAGTCCTCTTTTTTTCAATTTCATGTCATCTCTAGGATCAGGGTGGTGATTGCGATCCAGGTACTAAAGAAAACAAATGAACACCTCTGCTGTAGGACAGGTTAAATCCAGCTTCAGAGTCGAGCTTTGCCATCACCATATCTCATATAATAGCTAACACTGAATTATCTTTTTAAGTTCTCCCCTTGTCATCTTTTTCTTTTTAAATTAATCAAATAAACTAAAATATTGAGGTTATGACACCCCTGTTTGACCCTCTTTCCTATCCTGTTCCCCTTCTAGCTGCAATATTTGGTGCAATTGAGGAGGGTTATTATTTTTTTATCCAAGATAATTAAAATTAAAAAAGAGAAAAATAGTGTACATATTATACTTATTAATTGAGGTCCTCTGAAAAACGTGGTAGTATAAAAATGCATTAAGTAAAGTAATGCAGTTAAATTAACATTTTTAGTATTAAGATGACTGTTAGAATGCTGAAAATGAGCAGAAGATTCATTACTTTTAATATTTGAAGGTAAATTAATTCAGTATCTCATAGTTCTGTTGATTTCATTTTCCTTCATATTCTAATTTCATGTCAGTGAGATTGCAGTAATATTTACATATTGTCTTTGCTGCATGCAATATAGTTACTGCCTTAAATTTCCCACCTGGATCCATTTAATCTTATAATAGTTTTTTTGGATGTAGACTTGTGAACATCATAAACGTTCAGGGAAAAGAGTACCACTGTGGGCTTTGGAAATTACATTAAAAACATCCTGTATATGTTTTAAATAAAAATGAGGTTGTGTAAAGAATATTAACTAAACAAACTGGTATGGTAATATGCAATTTACACTGAATCCCTGCATCTGTCAGTGTAGATGCACTGGTGCATGAATTTTCTGCTTGTTCTTCTTACTATTATTTATAAATAAAAATGTGCTAAGTGCTCTCTTGTGCATAGACAAAATTCTGCTTTCTGTGGTATGGTTCTGAATTCTATGGTCAGGCTACAAGTCATCATAAAATAAATCATCAGAAAGTGAATCACTTGGCACAACTGTTGTGTTCCAAGACTGGTTCTCTCAAGCTGTGCTAGGCCTTAACTCTCCACTCCATGAATTATAGTGGTGGGAGTAGGGAAGGTTTACAAATCCTGTTTTCAGGCAAGGCTTTAAAATTGGGGTATGATCGATCCTTTTCTCTTAGCAAGTGCTCCCTGGGTCTGCTCATGGCCCTATGCACTCTCCTCCTTTGACTACTTAACCATGTATAGTCTAACATTGAGACTGTGCAGAGATCATGTAGGCATTCCTGGCTAGCGAAAATGCATGTGTAAATTAACACACTGTTTTGATGAAAAGTGCCAGAATGTGGCTCTTTGATTGTAGAATTTCCAGAATCATCAGAGATAATCAAATCATACGTCAATTGCTACACTGGGTTGAATTGGAAAGACCAGATTCAGATTTTGAGTCCTTTGAGTTCAGTAAAAATACAGTTGGCACTTACCTTTTCTTCTTTCTTTCTTTTATTTTATTTTCTAATTATTATTTTGCCTCTTGAGAGCCTCTGTACAGCAAGGATGTCTTTTGCTGTGGGTGTTGGGATTAAAATAAAATAAAAAAATGAATCTTTTAATAACTCTCCTATACAGTTTGCAGGTGCTGTCCAGTAAGTAACAGTTTTACAGGGTTTTATCAGTGTCATCATGCACAAAGAAAGGTCATAAAGTTAAACTTTGATATCTTTATATTTTTGAAAAGGTTACTGCAGCAGATGCATATTTCCTTCTTGCACCATCCAGGGTAATAGGTTTGACCCTGTAGCTATGCCTTTCTCTGAAAGGTATGTATTATTATCCTTGGGTATTATTTCCTGATGATATCTATGTACTGGGTCATTATTGAGAGGCTAGCTTGTTTCTAAAATATATGATTAAATGTGTGGTGATTTTTAAAAGAAGTTTCAAGGGCTGGTTGTGAAGTAACTAGAACAAACTGGAGGATTCTAAAAGAGCTTAGGAAAAAAAAAAGCCTTATAATTATGAAAGGCTTGTTAAAAATGAATGTGCTATGGCTAACTGTTCACCATTGACTAGGTATGAATTATATCAAAATGTGTTACCTTTTAAAGACTTAGCTGCTGCATAAGGAACAATTTATGCCCCAAACTTGCATACAGAGCCACTGTTGACAGCTCTGGGATCAGAGGGCATAATAAAGTCAAAATGATTTTACAGTAGGGTAAGTACAAATTTAAGGAATAAGTATCTGATATAGTTAAACTGCCTTAAACTTAGGGTGTATTTTATTATTTGTGTTCTAATAAGGCCATTGTTTTCTTGTTTTCAGTTCTACTGAAGCTCATTTAAACACCTCCCTCTGCACACACTTCAAATTCCATGTCTCCCGACCATGTCTTTCTCAGAGAGTGGGGTGTATGTAAGTTTATGAAATCAATGAAAAGCAAGGAGATATACAGAGTTGAAGCCAAACTTATTTTTCTGTTGTGCCCCACTATACCGCTGGCATTGCAGCAAGTGTACAATGTAAAATCCGCTCCTTTTCAAAGCTGTTTGCAATAATTGTATGAGAGTCACTACTTAAACATGTTTATGGTTAGTATCTACATTACCCAGTGGTGGTAATAATAAATAACAGTAGAAAGCCATTGTCCAGAGAAGCATGGCATACAGATTTTGGAAGATTTAAAATCAAATAGAAAAAAAGAAAATCCATATGGAAACACATTGATTCAGCATATGCTTCTTTGCTGCAATAGTGATTAATGTATGATACACAAATGTAAACATTTGATTGTGTCAGAACCCACAAATCCAGGAGGATGCACAGAATCACCAACACTACTTCACCTCTGCTCCAAAATCATTACTGCTACCTCTTTTGTAGCTCCCTGCCTGCCCCCTTCCTCCTTTACCCTCAGCAGAACTTGGAATCTACAGCAAGTCATTTGAAAGTCTGTTTGATGTCAGTCTCTAGTGGCTAGCTGTGTGCGACTGTTCACTCACTGAAGTCAGATGGATGACTGTCCGGAAAAGAGAGCAGGGGGGACACACATCACAGGCTTTGATCTCTCCTGACTCCCTGTGGAATTCTTCCACCTTTTCATGTTGGGGATCAGTTAATTATTAGATGAAATTGGTTTGGGGACCAGAAATCATTTTGAAAACTCAGTTCTCATGCTGATGCTATATGTTCTTTGATCTGTGTGGAACTACAGATTTAGAAGACAGCAGTACACAGCATATTCTGTAAGTGGGTGAACCTTACTTGCAGAAGTGAATTAGAACAATTGCAGGCTCCCCTACCTACGAATAGCCCTACTTCTAACTTAATTGCAAAAATTTGCTCCCTCCCTAGACCATAAGAGTGCTATTATTACAAGTGTCACTGTTTGTAGATAACAGCCTTGTAGAATTTATTAACTGTAAACATCATACATAATGCAACACAGACTCAGTATTAATGTCTTCTTTTTAACATGTCCATCTACCTTGGTTTCCAATTTCACTAAACTCCTTGTTGACATTTCTCATGTTACACTGATTATTCTTGGTTCTCCAAAATCATTTTTAATGAAGATGGAATAAATTTCCATCTTTCCTCCCAGTTTTAAGATACACATAACCCCTAGTAGTAATAATCATTGGTTTAACTTTCTGGCGGTGTTTGAATCATAATCTTCTAAGAAAGGGTTCAGGTATTGGACCTGATAATGCTGTTCCCGTGATTTATTTATTTTTTCTTTAAACAGAGTGTCTACCACCAGGCTGATGCATGTGTAGTTTATAACATTTAACAAATGCAAAGAATCCATAAGAGGTCATGTATGCCTTTTAATCTTATCTCATGGCACATTTTAATTTTAACTGGAGAGCTAGTGGATTCAAATAATATTATATAATAATATTTTATGTAAAAGAAAAGGAGTACTTGTGGCACTTTAGAGACTAACCAATTTATTTGAGCATAAGCCTTCGTGAGCTACAGCTCACTTCATCTGATGCATAAAAGTGGAAAATGCATTTTATGCATCAGATGAAGTGAGCTGTAGCTCACGAAAGCTTATGCTCAAATAAATTGGTTAGTCTCTAAGGTGCCACAAGTACTCCTTTCCTTTTTGCGAATACAGACTAACACGGCTGCTACTCTGAAACCTGTCAATATTTTATATGTTTAGAATGCTGAGTTCCAGAGACAACACAAAAAGAAAGTAGAGGGTGAGTTGTTTACAGAAGTATGAGCATTCTGAACATATTTCATGCTGTTAGTAGGTGCAGCAATGTGGCTTACCTTTTGAACAAAAATACATTGATATACATACCCCTCCCAAAAAAAAGGTTAGAAACAAGGAAAAGAGTGATTCTGCCAAGCTAATAAAATAGAGCTAAACATCACACACATTAGAAATAAACAACTAGTTCTTTTCTGTTCAGTACATAGGCCCTTCTAAGGTGAGGGAAAATGTATCTTGTCATTTCCTTGTACTTTGTTTTCAGTGCTTGTATTTCAATATCTTTTCTGGATATTAAATAACTCAATATCTAGGTCTTTGTAGCGAGGAAACTTGGTAGCACAGATGTTAGTTTTACTCTAGTATTCCCAATGGTAAAGTTGCCTCCAATTTGGCATGTATTATTAATAAAAGGTGCTAAATAAATAAATCATAGAAGCAATTAAAGTAATGAAAATAAATGCTAAACAACCATTGCTGAGAACTGGCTTAAGTATCGTTACTTCATTAGCTATGAGTCTTAAAACAATGCTAAGTAGATAGTCTACTTGTTTTGCTAGTCAGTGCAATTGGAATCTCAGTCATTTGATTCAATTCCTCAGTTGCTTGTATGACCAAGTGTTGGTTCCTATTGATAATAGTCAGCATCATAGTAACTCTCCAGCACTCTGAACCACCATAACATTTACTTAAGACTTTAAAACTTCAGAGGACAAGGCACATGCAAGTAACCTGGAGCACAATCTGCATCACCTTCCAAGTGTGAGGTTCTTAACACACAACTCAGCATTTCAATGAAGAACTCCAAATTATTTGGTGTGAAGAATACTGTTATTTAAAACTTTTTTTAAAGCATATTTACAATTGTACCTATTCTAATCATGTCCTACTCTAATCAGTACACTGGTATAGCTGGAGTAGTCTTGTTTTGAAATTTTGGGCCGCACCTTAAGGATATGCCTATGCTGCAGTTGAAGGTGTTGTTGCAGCTCAGGTAGGCATACCTATGCCAGCTTTAATCTAACGAACATGTCTAAAAATAGTGAAGATGTGACAGCAGTCACTTCAATGGGAGCTATACAAATTGGCCTGGGCCCTGTGTACATGCTTGCGTTGCTAGCCCATACTGCAGTTTGTACCACCATTTCTTCACTCCTCTTTTTAGTTATGCTCGCTAGATTAAAGCTTGAGCTGCAGTCATGCCTTTATTTGTAGGGCAGATATACCCTAAGAGTCATGGCACAGAACTTTTGCAGCCCGAAAGTGTGTGTGTGTGGACAGGTGTTATAATGGCTTTGTTACCTTTGCATTCTCTCAATTCTGGGATGCTCTGGGGCCCAAGGAGCCTCCAGAATAATTTAAACAGCCCTGGGACAGTCAGTCCCCACCTGCATATGGACCCACAAAATTTGTACAGTGGTACATGCTGTGGTCACACTCCTGGCCAGCCTCTCACGCTGCTAAAAGGTCTTGCTTAGAGGTTCTCATAAAACAGCTTGAGGCTTGTCTTCTTCAGTTCCTGTGACTGGGAAATTTTCCTCTGGCCAGATCAAGGGCTTTTAGGGTTCCTTTAAGCTATTCTAGCCCTTTTTAATTTGGCATAAACAGGATGGAGCAGTGGTTAGAATCACCATATGTGGTTAGAAGTGGTATGATGCTAGCCTGATTTTCAAAGATGCTGAGTACACCCATCTCCCATTAACTTCAGTGGTAGATGAGATTGCTCATGTCATAATGTTTCACCCATTCTTTATGTATTAATGAGTGGGATTTTCAAAGCACTCAGTACTGTGCTAACTCTTTTTAAATCAACTTTTTAAATCAACAGGAGCTGAGTTAAGTCACCGCTGAGTACTTTTTAAATTCCCACCCATGCTGTACAATGAACCATGTGTAGGTCCACATGAATTTTTTTTTTTTTTTGACGAACCGGAATATCTGGAGATTCGCTATGCATACCATTGCCTCACTTCCTTATGCACATGGCACTATTCATTGTGTCAGCCTGAGAATCAGAGGGTTTATCGCCTCTCTGTGAACATGGTCCAGAATTTGGCAGATACGTGCAGATTCTTTCAGGGAATGTAGTTAGACTTGGTCCAGTGAAGTCAATAGGATCTGAGTTAGGTCAATGCTATGTTCTTTTGAAAATCCCAATCTATTGATTTTTGTTATTGGCTTACTGTGGCTCTGACTGCTCCCAGTTTTTTCCTTACGAGATATTATTTATGAAAGCTGAGTAGAAAACGATCCCTCTCACAGATTTTTTTTTCTGCTGCTGGGATTGGTTGGAAACTTTTCATCATGCACAGATGGATGTGTACCACCTCTCCCTTTTTGTAGTATACACATGTTCACTTTCAGAGCCAGAACTTGGTCTTGAATGTTTATATTGTTGTGAGGGATTTGGTGATTCTGTGCAATAGCCCTGTCTTCTGGCATGGAGTTGGAAGGCTTTTTATCCTTCCGCTAGAGGCTATTTCAGGATAAGTAGACAGCCTGCACTGTATCTTTTTATTCAATCACTTCTATACACTGAGTGCCAGTAGTATTTTCACAATAGCACTTATGATAAGGGAAAAGTAAACATGAATGGGCTGCTGACAATTTATTGATACTTCTGGTTGTGTTGATCAAGAGCCCTGGCAGCACAGTGGTTCTGCCTGGCCTGTGTTGTGAACAGCCAGTGTCCTTCCACATCCTTTCTGAGCTAGCCATTTCTTCTCCTCAGGGATAAAATGAGAGTTGGTGACTTAAGGATGAAATAAACAAGACCTAAGATGGCTTGTCAGTGTTGAGCCTTGTCCTGACAGCTGCCTCAGCAGAATGCATTTAATAAATTGTGATCGACAAAATACTTGAAAGCTACAGCTTGAAGTTGAAATCAAGGTGTATGGGGAAGTGGATAGGATAACATTAGAATAGCCTTATAGTACAGAGAGCTGTCATGAATCACATAACTGCTTTTAAATTGGAAAAACTTTTAACAGTGGGAAAACCTGGATGGTCATGGTACAGTTATCATTAAGGCCATTCCTATAATTGAGCCTCAATCTCAGCGACTTTGTGCAATATTCTGTTACTTGATCAGATTTAATGTAGCAATTAATTCAGTGTTAAAGAGAGAATCTAAATTCCAGATCTTAATATCCATGAACTTTGGGGAAGTCCAGATCCAAACTCTGAAGTTTTGTGATCATTTCTAATATTAATACAATCCTTATCAATGTATCTCATTGTAATAGGTTAGTTCTTATCAACACCATAAATCTGAGTGATTTTAAGTATAGAATTAAAATTACAGGAGAGAAACAGAAAAGGAAAACATCATCATTATAGAGACCGCAGGGTCAGAATACTACTGCATTATCTGAGACGCAAAACTTTCTCACTTCATCTTTCTCCTCTCTCGATAGCATCCATCCCTCTCTCAGACATCAGATTATCTGGTCATAAGCATCACTTAAACTTCAGCTGCTAAATTATAATCTTATAATAAGTTCTTTGGCTATTTGACTTTGCACTTTAGCCACTCATCAGCTTCTACTGGGCTTTGTCAAATTAGGAAAGAGATGGCTCAGTTATGCAACTGGGAGAAGGGCCAGTGCCACTTGTATGGGGGAACAGGTATGAGTGAGGTGGTAGGTTTGTTAAATAGCTGGTTGGAAGGAGGGCTGTCATTGTTACTGATGGGAGTGTGGGAGATGAGGGGGGATAGCAGGCAGACTACATTAAATAACTAGGAGAGGCGTTTGATAAGTTAGTAAGTTTTAAACCGCAGCCCAGTTTTCCCACTTTTTAATCATAATTTAAATGTAGTGGCCTGAATTTTCAAAAGTGACTAGACTTTTATGTTCCCAACCTGAGACACCTTAAAGGGGGCCTAATTTCAGAAGGTGGATGCTCAGAAATTTCTGAAAACAATACCTCTTTTAAAGTGTCTCTACCGTGTTAGCCAAAAATAGAGGTTCTCAAAGATAATTTTGTAAATTTAGGCCAGTATCTTTTCCTTAATTGCTTAGAGAAGATATATTTACTATAGCACAAGCATGTGGGAATACACTACAATATTTTTATATAATCCCTGAGGTGATTTTCAGAGTGTTTCTGTTCAAATTTGGTTGTAAAAATAACTCCCACAGAATGTTGCTATAGTGTTTCCAACTGTAGAATGCTGTGACAGTAAGCAGATAGCAAATAGTCTGTTATGCTTTATAGATTGCAATCATCATACTCCAGTACCAGTTGATGCATCTGTTGGTGTCCATTCTATTTCATATTTGCATTTAAATTCCTATGGAACAAAGAGAAGATAAAGAGGAAAACAAATGATGCTTATTTGTTGTTCTGTTGAACTCCAACTATATACTAGAAGTATAACTTTGAGAACGAAAACCTCAGGGGAAAAAAAATCCTATGTATTCTTTACAAAACATCATATGCCCATTCAGTCATTAACAGTCTCAAAATCCCTGAGGCTTTAGTGAAGACATAAATCTGCAAGGAATAACTCAAAATACATTGAAACCCAAGGAAAAGAAATGCACAATATGATTGTAATTTGTGTCAATATTTTTAGTTCACATAGAATACATTATAATGCTTTTCTTCACCTTACACACATTGCTGATACATGTAG
This sequence comes from Chelonia mydas, assembly GCF_015237465.2. NCBI lineage: Eukaryota > Metazoa > Chordata > Testudines > Cheloniidae > Chelonia > Chelonia mydas. The sequence goes on from NC_057854.1 coordinate 28,121,740, forward strand.
AAATATTGTCTGCATTTATTTACTTTTAAAATATTCCTCCTTTTTCATCTATTGTTGTAGTTCTAATGTGTTTTCTCTATCACAGTGCACAGCATGAACTTGTAATACATTTAGGTATATCTGTCTTACATCCATGGTAATTCTTCAGGCTGTTATGAACTACCTGGTTTGTGGGAAGCCTGGGAACAGTCCTTTGGGTTAAATCCAGTCCACCAACAGATAAATGTGTATACTCTGTAAAATGTAGTGCGTGGAGGGGGAGGAGGGGCGTGGGTGTGTGTGTGTGTACACAAGTGCAGCAGCTTCCCTAAAAAATAAAATGCCTACATATTGTAGGCCATTTTGTAGGCCATGATGCACACCATTATATAGGAGAGCTGGAGTCGGCCATTGTGGTGAAAAAGTCAAGCCCTACTGTTGCTCATCCCTCTGCTCCCAGCCCTTGCTTCAAAGATGTATTGACCCATAATTAAGGCTACGAGTTGGTCATGAAAGTCATGGATTCTGTGACTTCTGCAGTGGCCAGTGCTGGCTCAGGGGCTGCCCGACTCAGGCAGCCCCTGGGCTAGCTGCAGCAATTTGGGTGTGGGGGAGGGGGCTCAGTGCTAGGGCAGGGGGTTGGAGGGGGCAGGGGGGCTCTTACCTCGGTTTGGGGGGGCTCCCAGTTCCCATTGGCATAGCTCTGCAGCTCCTAGGCAGAGAGGCAAGGGGGCTCTGCACGCTACCTGCATGCCCCACCCCCGCAGCTCCCATTGGCTGCAATTTCTGGCCAAGGGGAGCTGCGCAACCGGTGCTTGTGGCGGGAGCAGCACACAGAGCTCCCTGGCACCTCTGCCGACTAGGAGCCGCAGGGACATGAGGAGCTGGGTAGGGAGCCTGCCAGCCCCGCCAACTCTCCTCCCACCCCCAGCACCAGCAGGCTTCCAGGCCACCTCCCCCAGCACCCATGTTGCCCCCAGACCGCTCCCCCCCTCCCCCCAGAGCAGCTGAGGCCCCCTGCCCAAGTCTTAGATAGAGGTGTAGAGTAAAAATCATAGACAGGTCACAGGCCGTGCATTTTTATTTACTGTTCATGACCTGTCCATGATTTTTACTAAAAATACCTGTGATTGAAATGTAGCTTTACCCATAACTACTAATGGCTCTTAATAATGAGGAAGGGCATTTTTCTTGGAAGACCTGGGTCAGTTACTGGTACATGTTGTATAAGTGTTGTAGATGGAGAGACAGAAAGCATGACTCTTATTAATGTAAATGAGATTTGATTAGTACTTCCACAAGGAAGGATGGTCTAGTGGTTAAGGTGCTAACCAAGGACTTGGGAGACCTGGCCCCGCTCTGGCTCCTACACACTCCAGTGGGAGCTGCAGGGGCGGATGGGTGCCTCCGCGTGTCTCTGCATAGGAGCTGGAGAAGAGACATGCCACTACTTCCACGAGCCACTTGAGGTAAGTGCTGCTCAGAGCCTGCACCTCCTGAGCCTCTCCCCATGCCCAAACCCTCTGCCGCAGGCCTGATCCCCCTCCCGCCCTCCGAAACCCTCGGTCCCAGACCAGAGCACACACCTATACCCCAAACTCCTCATCCCCAGCCCCACCAGGGCTGGCCCACAACATTTTGTAAGTTTTCCTCCACCTCAGTTCGCCACATGGTAAGGCCAGTCCTGAGCCCCACCCCAGAGCCCGCACCCCCTCCTGCACCTCAACCCCAATTTTGTGAGCATTCATGGCCCGCCATACAATTTCTATTCCCCGATGTGGCCCTTGGGTCAAAAAGCTTGCCCACACTTGACCAAAATAGAGGGCAGGATTTAGTTCTTAAATTTTACCAAACCTAAACAAAGATGCATATATTGTGTTCTTTTTTATAGTGTTACATTTTCACTATCATTTAAAACAGTCACCCATTAAAGAGAGAATTAACTTCTTCGGGTCTGATTCTTCCACCTTTCATTGCTTGGGCATTGTTTTTTCCTGACTCTGAATGGTGTATCTTTATTTTTAAGTCCAAGATTGCATGTTTTATCAACTCTATGAGTCACAGACTAGAAGCTGTAATCTAAATTCCCATCCGTAGATCTTATTTGAAATGGGAAGAGTGATAGCTGAGTGGGTGGATAAGTAACAGCAGGTGTAGGGTGGGGAGAGATAATGACAATATCACAAAATCTGACAAATTTTCAAAAAATCATGTTTTAATTAAAATACACTGTGAGTCATCTGTGACTTTTCCCAAAACTTTTTGTGACAGACCCAGCAACTTATTCATTGCTTAATAACTTACGTAAACAAGTTAAAAATGAACATTAATTTTTGACTGAGGACAGTATCTCACACTCAGAATTAGAAAGGAGATACTGAGTCATCTTGATACAAGCTAACATTTTGATAGCAGTCTTTTTTGGAGGGTGGGGGGTGTTAATGTAATTCTTTGTAAATAAAGCCTCATTCTGAAAATCACAAAATCCTAAAAAGGGGGTAGAATGGATACTGCCTCAGCTGGTGACAGTAATATCACCGGATGATATATTATTTATGGGAAATACGAGCCTGTCAAACAACAAGATTTCTGTTAGAGAGAACTAGACAAAAGCTTTATCCTGTAATTTTGAAAGCTGAGTGCCAATAAGACTCAACATCTGCCCCTTTGCATTGTTTGTGTTACCATCAGTATATCAACAATTATCATTTCAATTGCAAGTGTAGGGGGAAAACAGTAGTCTCTCACATACCAGTATGTGGCAACATTTAATGGCTATCACTGCACTTGAAGAAGTGAATGTTGAGTTTCATATGGCACCTACTATACATATCAAAGGCTTCCCTATCCCAGCACTGATAATAGAAGTGTCTGTGGATATTTCATCACATGAGCCTGTATCTCTGAAACATGTAAGTCCACTTTTTGTGCAATTCAGATTGCAACTTCCCAGCAAGCAGACAGTAAATGTAGGCTTTCAGGCTCTCTGCAGGTCACTCTCATTTATTTTATTTTGTCCCTTGTTTGAGAGAACAGCCTCTCCATTTTTCCATGAATGCCTCAACATTATTTTGGAACTGTCACAATGCTCCATTTTTGCTGACAATATCTCTTAAATTAAAATGAATACAATCTGATCAAAAATTGCTAACATCACTTTATTCCTTTACTTACAAAGGAAGAAGCAGAATGGTACTTGGCAGATAATTTCCGCTTCAGTGCCTGCTGATGCCTACTGCTTGAAATGCTTGGTAGTTCCAATGGGATAAAGCTGGATCTATTTGTAGAAAGTGGACAGTTCTCATCATTTCAGATGGAAAATGTGTGTTTATTTTAAAGGAATCTTTCCTCCTTGTGTGCACCGAAGTGCATTACTTTGTACTTGTGAGTCTGCGTGACTGTGAGGGTCAAAAGAGGTTTAATATAGGTCAGTACACTGGCTTGCTTCCTCTGAGGCCTATATGTTTGTCTGCACTGCATTAAGCTAAAACTGAAGTGAGTATGTGCTCTTAGTTTAATAAAGAATGGACAATGAGGATATTATAATCTATGTATAAGTTGGCACCATTTTTCGCTTTTTGTTTCGCTTAGATTTCAGGACTGTGATAAAAGGCACTGGGGAGGTACTGACTGAAGTCAGCCTACACATGAAGGTGATTTGGTAGCCATTGCAAGATCCAGTGGTTCCAAGAGTTATTAGCACACACTAGTCATATTTTCTTCTTGCAAGAACCTAACATCTTTGGTATTTTGGTAACATCTTGGCTGACTCATCTCTACTCTGAACTCTCCAGATGTAGAGGTGTAGAATATTAACACATATCCCAAAAAATGAAGGCAAATGTAGATTTCTCTTGACCATCTCAGTCTAGCTTGTGCTGCAGTGTTTTTAACATATTCATTTAAATGCTGATAATGGTCATGGATAAGTTCCATGAATGGCATCAGTAATCACATACAGCATTTACTGTATATTGTCCACTTCTAAATTTTGAGTTTGCAGATCTCCTGGGCATCTTTCTGCTGCTTTTGGCAAGCTCTGTTAACGTCAATTCCTCCTCTACAGTTGGGGAGGGAACATTTGGCATAGATTTTTTTTGCAACTGGTTTAGGCAAAGCAATACAAAACTCCACTGTGGACTATTCATTTCTGCAGTCTGTGCTTCACTAAATTCTCCCCATTAATCTAATAATTAAGATATTGCTCTTTGCAGGTATAAGGGTGTGTCTTGGAGCACTAATTGAAGTAAAAGCACTAGTCTGATTACTATTTTAAATAGCTTTTGTACAGATAGTGGGATAGCCATGCAAAAGGCTTTAGGATCAGGAACTGTGTAGCAGAGATATTAAAGAAAGTGCAAGTACCCTAAACCTAGCTATAGCTTCTGCTTCAAACTCCAGCTTCTCTTATTAAACCTAAGTATAATTCCATTGCTTGTAACAGAGCTGCTATTTTATTTTTTTAAGGCTGAAATTATGAAGTCTTAATACTGAACCAGAGCCAATAGCAGTGAATGGTTTGCTTACCCACAACTGTGGAAATAGCTGTGGGAGAGGGTCTGGGAAAGAGGAAGATTCTGCAAGATTTCCATTGTTGAGTTTCTTTCAAATTCTTCTGGTGGTGGAGGGTTAAGGTCATCTCTCTTTCCTCTTTAGGAAGTGTGAATAGGTCTGGCCCCAAGCCCTACAGATAATGGGTTTTAGCCCATGAAAGCTTATGCCCAAATAAATTTGTTAGTCTCTAAGGTGCCACAAGGACTCCTCATTGTTTTTGTTGATGCAGACTAACACGGCTGCCACTCTGAAGATAGTGGGGAGTGATTCTCTAGAGGCATAGTGTATCTGCACAGACCAATTCCATTAGAACCATGCTACCAGGACTTTCCCAGCCAGTAGCTGCCCCAGGATCCTTATTAATAGGGGTGTCACATTCCGAGGTGCACCAAAAGGCATATTTTTTACAAAGATTATTACAATAGTGTGGGGTGTAAATTCAGGGGTTTTCTCGGTCACAGGCCTCAAGTGGGGGATGGTGACCGTTGAAGTTTCTCACTCCTCCTTTCACACAAGAATGGCAAGATCTGTTCTTGAAGAGTCCCTTCTTGTGAGGATCTAGGAGCATGATCAGTCCCAAAGTTTTTCCTTTGATGTGGCCAACATCTGTGCTGTGCTGTATGGGGAGATATTTATGAAAATATCAAGGCTATTCCTTCAGTGTACGTCTTCATTACAGAGTTAACTTGGCACTTATTCAGGTGTTGCCACTAACTCCCCTCCCTTCCACACACAAAACCGTCTTACCCAAGTTTATGGGTGCTTTCAATCTGGACTCATTGGCCTAGCTGGGAAAGTACGTTAGTTTTAGCCTGGGCACCACTTTCACTTAGGCTGATAACCCACCCACATTGCAGTGAAGATGCAGGGATATCACTCAAGTGCTGGTAGTTCTCCAGTGCCTTTTCACAATTCCCTGGAAGTCCTAGTGACACACACATGGGAATGCAGCACTAGTAAGGACAAAGTAACTTGATATGGCTTTGCAGAGTGGCTGTTTACCCCAGAGCTAGGCTAATCTGAGTATTCAGACCCAGGTACTGCTTGCCTGTGTTACCTCTCTAGTGAAGACTGACCTTCGGAGACATGCATGTATTTATATGGATAATGCCTGTTAACGCTAATCTGAATTATGCATGTGCCTGTACTCTTGAATGTGAGAATAGAGCCTAATATTTTTACTAGTCCTTGGAAAATGGAGATGCAAACGAAGAGATTTTCTTTCTTTTTCTAACAGTTACATAGTATTTTCACATGCTGCTAATTACTTTGTTCTGTACAACCGTTGCAAGCAATACACTTGGAAAATCTGACTTCTGGCACAACAAGATTAATATTGATAATATTTACTAGCAGTTTAGGACAGTATGAAAATTCATGTAAAATTATTTCCAAGTCCCATTTTGATGCAGTGGTGGATCAGAAGCCTTCATTTGTAATTTTTCTAAAATGTGCCTTTTATGAATGGGAAAGGGTGAAAAAGTGGCACATCTGTAACTGATTTCAATGAGCTGCCAAAGTTACTTGAACTAACACTAGTGACTTGTTTCCTGTGGTGTTTTTAATAATTTCATTACTATTTTGGAAAGTGTCTTCAAATATTGAATTGTGGATTTATTTATTTTTTTAAGAAAAAAATGTGGGTTGTGTGGATAGCAGAAAAGAAGAGGATACAATTCCGAGTTCTCTTCTGGAAAATAATGCTATTTGCAACTTACTGGAACAATACAGCACATAAATATGAAGAATCAAGCTGTTTTTAGTTTAATTGGCTTGGTGAATGTAGTTCAGAGAAGCAGAGAAGTGAATAACTACAACTCTGGCTGCAAGGACAAGAAAAGATCAAACAACACATCATAAAGAAAATGTAAAATAGAACACAATAGAATAAAACACCAGAATAGGTAATTCTATCACTTAAAGAAAATAGAAGAAAAGAACAGTTGCATAGGCCGTTTTTGGTGTAAAATCAGAATAGATCAAGTGGCATGTTTTATTAAAAAGCAGAGCAACTCATTTTTTGTGGTCGTTTTTTATTTCTACCTGTCACCATCAGATTTTCCTCTAATTCTTCAAAGTCACCAATTGCATATAGAAAGCATGAGTTCTCTGGTTGAAAGTACAAAACATTTAATTTTTATTTAATATTTTTGATCCAAAACATTACAGCAGGATAAGACAACGAAGTGACGACAACATGAAAACAACATGGAGATGGGCCGGAAGCAGAAACCCAGATCCAAACTTCCCTCTACTTTGTAGAAGTTTTGATCCAGAATCTGAATATTGTGGTTTGGGCCCATCTCTGCAAAAACATAAGTGATCAATGATAAAAAAAAACAACCAAATCAAACACGGATGAAAATTAAATATTTGCTAAGGGGAAGAGAAGGGAGAGTATAAAGATTAATGAGTAGGGGACTAAAGCCCTTAGTGATACAAACTAAAAGATGTTGAAAAGAAAGGTTATGATTCCAGCTTATTCTGAGCAGAAAAGTTAAGAAGAAAAGAAGTGCCAAGTCAGAAGCAGCCACACGTGCCAGGGTGATGAAGAGGAAGATAGTGATCCACAGCGATGAATGCAGCTAAACTGAAAAGGACAAGAACAGGCATGAGACCTTTGGAGTTAGCCACAAGCATAGCATTAGTTAGGGCTGTCTTGGAAAAGGCAGTAGCAGTCAGGCCATCACCAAGCATTACAGAACGTGCTGCCTTCCCACCTTCCATGCAGGCTCCATCACATTCTGCAACTGGCTGTGGTATGAATTGGAACCACACCGTTGAGCAGCGTCTCTCTCTCTCTGACCTGCAGCAGCCATTCAGCAGTGCTTCCAGAAGCTGCTGGCCACCTTGCAAGCGAGTGGGGAGGGAGGTATAAAGGGGAGAAGAAAAGCTATTGTAGCTCCTTTCTTCTTGCTTTCCTATTGGCCAGTGAGATCCTAGGCGGGCTGTAAGATGGGTGTGTCATTGACTCCACCTGGGCCCAATTAGAGAACGGGATGCCTAGCGCAGATGTTCCCCTCCTCACCAGTCAGCCAAAGAGTAGTCTCAATGGTGGCTGAGAATGGGAGGATCTGGTCAGACTCCCACCACAACCTTGGGGAAAAAACCTACAGATCAACTGTAATGGGGGTAGGGAAGGAATGAGATCAATATTCTGAAGATGGTGGGTGAGGAGCAGCGGCACAGAAGCAATTTGCTCTGTATGCGGGAGCAGGCAAAGGCTAGACTGGAGCTAGGATAACTGTTTGGAGACAGGAGACTAAAAGGAAATTTTAGGAAACAAAAAGCTAACTTGTTTTGTATTAATTATTTAAACAAAGAGTTGGTAGAAAAATATTATGGAAATTCAGTTTTGCAAGCATGGAATCTGTTAATAGGTGGGTTGAGGGAGGGCTCAGGAAACCTGGTTTGGAGTTATAATTATTTAAATATAGTTATATTTAGTGCTTGTTAGCAGAGAATTCTTTTGGAGGTACAGTATATAACCTCTAGCTCCAGTAAACCTATTGTAGGAACAGATAGTGTTGTAGAAGTAAATCTTCAGGGGAGATTGGAATGAGGACAAGGGTGGCTTGGCAAACTGGTACTAAGAAGGTAATCCATGTGGAGGGTGTTGACATGGTATCTAAGATCTGTGAATAACAGGAAGGTATAAAATGAAGCATAGCAAGTTCATGTGTAGTGTACTTTTCCTAGACATGGGTGAGGCATGTGGGATAGGGACTAAAATTAGGCATAATGACTTATGCGTTTACTTACAAAAGATTTTTTTTCTTTTTAGGAGACCAGTGATTGTAGGTCAAAGTCTACTCTATCCTTCCTGATAATTGCAAAATCCATTACTGTCCCTTTGAGATGTTTTTTATAAAACACTGTATTAAATCTGAATAAATGCCAATAAGTGTATTAGTTAGAACAATAGTCCTCATGAGGATGTTTGATTCTGAGCATAGCAGCTAGAGATAACCCTAAATGCAATTAGGTTTAACTCCCTGTGAGTGTCAAAGGAAAGTAATACCCACAGAGACTTCCCAACAAATGACATTATTTTTAAAAAGTGTCTCAACATTTAAATTATTCTTTCCTCTGGGTATCAGTAACAAAACCTTTGTTAAGAATTGTTGGAGAAACAGAGCCTTGGATAACGCAGAATGTAAAATTATTTTTGAAAAATTTGTTTTAGATGTTTCACATCAAAAAGATGGATGGCTCTGCTTCTGCGGGGGAACAGTTTGTTGTTCTCTTCTGTAGTCTTTGTAATTGTAAGGATCAAAACTCCCAAGGTGGCCAGAGATAAAGACAAAATAGTGATTTCACTAAACATATAGGAATTTATAAAAGGCAATGTGATCCAATGTTGATGATTTTTTCTCTGCTTGTATCTGAAATAAAAACAAAAGCTTTTATTAAACAAAAAATCCCAGACATTAAACTTCATAAATCCTGTTCCTATTCTAGCATATAGTGTAATAGACACTGTTAGATTACAAACCACTAAAATTGCTTAATTTTATTATCTGTACTGCAGCGCCCACATCAGAACTATTGCATTGTAATGGGGATTTTGGCATTGATATTCAAAACAAATAGTCCCAATTACAACAAAATTACATGTACACCCCCATGCAAAAAACTCCACCCTCCCAAACACTTCTAAAATAACCCATTACGTATGTTTGCAGGGTTGTTGTAGCTGTGTTTGTTGGTATGGTGTGGTCTAAATGCTTTATTGGCACTTGTCTGGCACAATCTGCATAACTCACACATTGCTCAGCTGCTTGTGGGTAGTATGGCCATCCCAAATCCACGCCAATAAAAACTTTGTGCCACAGTACACCATCATGTATATTCTCTCTCTCTGTGGGACATAAATATCATCTTTATCGGTGTGGACTAAATATACATCCCACTGCTTCCACATGTTGGTGCATAAATTGTATGCACATGTGCATGTGTTTTGCAGGTGCCTATACTTTCATGCAGACATTTGAACCTTGGTGAGTTTACAAAGGTTAGAAATTTTAAAGTGTGCAAGCAGGTGTTTGCAGGGTAAAATATATTAGTGAGCACAGATGGTAGCTGAGAAGGGAGTCGGCCGAAAACATGGTCCTAAAAGCACATAAAACTGGGCACTCTTTTGCATGTTCAGTGATTTTGCCCTTCCCATAAAAGGGATGTATTGCCTTGTAGCCTGATTACCATCGAGAACGGTGGTGGGCAACCTGTGGGCTACACACAGCACGTCAGGATAATCCGCTGCCGGGCTGCCAGACAGTTTGTTTACATTTGCACGGCTGCCTGCAGCTCCCAGTGGCCGCGTTTCGCCGTTCCTGGTCTATGGGAGCTGCGGGAAGCGGCTGCTTCTGTATTCATGTATTTCTATTCATGTCTCTGTCTAGATACCAGGTTACAGATGCTATATAACACCAAGTGTATGCACTAAACAAACCTATTCGAAATCTTTTTTCCCCTTACATTTTAATATTGCATCTTTTGGGTAATCATTTGCACCACTGAAAAGAACAAATGTGCTATGAATTATTGGCTGTTTACCTGTTCTGTGACTGCTAAAAATAAGCTATCAGGATTAATATTCAATAAGATTTCTAGATTTCTAAATGCCTCCTTAGCTTGACTACATTTTTTGTGGTATTATTCATAGCTTTTTACTTGCAATGGAGTGCCCTTGAAAAATCTACAATATTTTTCTCCCTGCTTCAAAATCAAAAGTCAGTCTCATCAAAGATAAAACTGAACTGATTAGTCCTGGGCCAGAGTATCTGAAAATGATTTATTTTGCATCTTTTTCACGAGGAGTTCAGTTTTTACAGCACATCATACTCAACTGCATGTATGTGGTACAAGAGCACTGAGTGGCCAATTTGCTAATCACACGTGCCTGTCTTTTGCTATGTGTAATTTCTAAGGATATGTCATGTTCTCTGGAACATTTTTCCACCCCAAAGTCATTACTCTAAGTCTTAAGAGGTTTTACTCTTTCAATCAAATAGCAGATGTTTCAGTTTAGAAATGCATACCAAGTAAAACAGATCTCCCCCTACTCTTCCTAGAGGTATAACACATTTCTTTTAATGCCTTCAGTACAAGTGAAATAATACTTTTTTCAGTGTAGTGGCTTTATTCAGTTATCAGACTGAATGGCGTTTGTTTGTTTGTTGTTTGGTTGGGTTTTTTGCATACCATAAGTGACAATGAAAAGCAAGACAGACATGTTTTCAGTGCTGATCCTGAAACTAGTGGGTGCAGGATTGGGACATTAATGAACCATGGCCATAAATTAGTAGGAGCAAGTATCTGCAAGATGTTGAATATCTGCTGAGAGAGGACCAAATAACCTCACAGTGAAACCCATGCAAATTGAGGGCACTTAAACTTTCCAAAAAACAGACCCTGTATGAATTACCAGGCTTCTGGCCTCTTCGGAACTTTTAAGTAAGTACTTGAAAATTTCAGAGTAACAGCCGTGTTAGTCTGTATTTGCAAAAAGAAAAGGAGTACTTGTGGCACCTTAGAGACTAACCATTGCATCCGATGAAGTGAGCTGTGGATCACGAAAGCTTTTGCTCAAATAAATTGGTTAGTCTCTAAGGTGCCACAAGTACTCCATTTCTACTTGAAAATTGAGTTTTACCTCACTTTACTTTTCTTGATTAATCACTTACCAAAACTTAGTAGTACTATTTCTAGTTATTAAATCCTCTGACAGATTCTTCAAGGATCTAGACATTTCTTGGGAAAATAGAAGTATAATTGTTTTTAAAATGTATACCTTATTTTAATTCAATTTAGATTTGAAATAGTTATACACATTCAAATGAAAGGTTTTTTATTAGTTTAATTCTAACTGATCCATGATTCAGAGCTGAACATTTCCTTTTCTTTTTCCCCCTTTTAATAGAGATTCTTTTTCTGAAAATGATTATTTTAGCATAGAAACTTTTGGAGAGGCTTTAGAAACCAATTTCTCAGACCATTCAGCTAACATATGTTATTAGAAATTGATAAACTGTGATATTTGAAACACTTTGTATTTTTTTTTTATTCCAAATCACTGGACTGTGTCTAGTTCAAATTCAGCAGAATGAGCCTGATTATGTTGATTCTGAATTTAAATCTATGTATGCAACTTGAGTAAACGCAAAAAACCCCAAACCTATCTAAACAGTGGAGAGTGTCTCTTGAGATGCATTAGAATAGAGATCATGAGTAAAAAGTTGAAATTGTGTTTTAAATAGATATAACATGTAACTTACATTATGGTGCTATAGGGCATTTAGTAAAACTATTTTTCTTAGGATATTAAATGTCTCTTATAGATATGTACAAATCTCACTGACTTTTGGGGAAACTGTGCGCATGTATCCAGAGGCAGACTTTGTTTCAATATGTATTCGCTTAAGTCTCAGTAACATTTAGGGCCCCGTTTGGAGACTCTGCCTACTCCCACCGATGACAGTGGGAGTCGAGGGTATTCAGCACTTGCAGGAATGGGTTCTTACCTGGGGTTACAAATGTTATGCATACCTAAGCCTCTTTACATGTCATTGATCATGTTGTATAAAATTTATAAACCCTCATGTAATTTCTATATGAACAGCATTCTGTTATTTAAATATATATTTACTGTCGTTCTGTGACCTTGCCCAGCTTTGTTACATCAACAGTGTATGGGGGAATATTAGGGAGAACAAAGAGTTGTCTCTAAAATGTATTTATTTTATTTTATTTAGATTTTCACACACACCTTTCTGAGACATTGAAAGACAGACAGACAGGCTGGCAGCAGCTGGCTGAGACAAAGAACTCTCTCATACGTAAGGTTTTTGTCTTGCTTAACCCATATTCCCTATAAACGTAGAGTCTGGCTAGTTTGCTTCTGCAGTGATTAGCCTTGCTGTATTTATATTATGCTTATCAAATATTTTATTTGTGGGATTTTTCTGTGTTTTCTACTGTGTAGTAAATAAACCTGGCTTTTATTCAGATAACTGCAATCTATTAACTGACTCTTAAGCTGGGGTATTTGTTACTGGACTCCTAAGGGAGGAATGGGTGGTGAAGGAACTGCAATTCCCCTGAGCCAACCAGAGAGCTGGCATAGGCCAGCTACGGGCAAAAGGATTCCTGAATAATGTGAGGGATGCCAGGTCTGCTTATACACAGACCTAAGGACAGGCACCACAATATCTGTACCAGTCATTTATTTACAAAGGTGGCTGCATATATTTTTGCTCATTAGTGGAAGTTTGCATGTACTGCTTCAGAGATGTTGCAGTCCGCCTTTTTTAATGAGAGATTTTGTGATATCTCTGTTCATCTTTTGCCTTGACTGAATTTTTTTATCTAAACCAGTTTCAAATCCAGACAGTAGCTCTTAGGGCAACGTTAAGCTTTTTATCTTACATATCCTATATAACACAATCAGAATTTTTGTAAAGAATTACCTCCGTGACAGACGAGTTTTGTTAAAGTATATAACTGCATCATTCCTCCTCACCCCCACAGCAAGATAGATAAAATCACTTGGGAAAAGGGAGGAGTGTGAAAAAAATAATGTGGCATTCTTCTTTTATTAAGAGAAAATTTTAATAGTTGATTAAACATATGAAGATCTTAGAACCAAGTGCTTCTTGGTGTGATTTTCTATCTAAATAAAGATTCAATAAACCCCTTTCTCCTGATATCTCTTAAATACTAAGCATTGTTTTCATTCATTGGATATGTCCAGTTGCATTAACCTTAGATCTTAGTCAATATGTTCCATTGTGCCCTTACTAATTTCCCAGGAGCCATTTCTGATAAAGCCTTATGCCCTCAAGGCTGCAATTTCTGTTTTATGTTTGACTGGCTGTTCAGATGAAAGATGCTTCCTATTACGCTATTCTGCTTTCCTTGTCTTACAGCCATCATCATCTTTGTGACGTGTGTTCAGTTAGGCCCTTATTTAGCAAAGCATTTAAGCATGTTCCCAAGGGCTTTGCTGAATCAGAGCCCTAAAAAGAAATAATAACCTAGATTCTGATCTTTAAATATTTGATAGTGGTGTTTTTCTTTTTGTTTTTCTGATGTACTGTCTTCTTTAACATTCATTTGATTACCCCTGGAGTCTTGCAAACAATCTTATATATGGATAGGTTGTGCTATGCAAGCAAATCTAGAAATAATAATAGACTGATCAAGAACTCCAGGATAGGATCCTATTTTGTTTTGCCTGTCTAGAGCCAGATCATGTCAAATGCTGAATACCACTGACTCCTACAAATTGTGGTAGCCTTCTTTGTAGTCAGTGAGAGTTGAGGGTGCTCCATAAGTCTTGGGATACTTACAGCATCTCATAGGATCAGGCCCTTAAAAATCAGTCCAGGTTTACAGTGAGAGAGAATTTGTTAGCCACAGGAATTACATTCCCATGATAGAGGTCTATGATACAGAAATCAGGCCCAGTTTGTAGCTAGTAACTACTTTAAAAAAAGATAAATTGTATAAAGATGAGAAATGATCTGCTATATCTCTGCATTTCTGAAGTGCCCATGACCATAGTATCGTGGCTAGTGATCTAGCTATCAATGAAATCAAGGGAGTTACACTAACAATGAGTTTGGCCGAAACAGTATATCACTGAATCGCAACACTAATAGCAGCAGTATTTGAGTGCGTCCTCCAGAATCCCTTGATGCCTATCTTAGGGGCTCTCTGCAAGGCCTTTCTCTCTGGGTCACTTCATCTATGAACACTGTATTCTTCCTATCCTTTCTTTTCTGAATTATATTGTGTTTTGTTGCTCATTTTGTTTAGCTTTCCTAGGAGCCTGACCCCACGTCCCACTGGAAATAGTTGGATTTATATATTGTTTTATATTGTGCCGCATCCCATGCATTCAGTGATGTAGAAATGAATGAAATAGTATCTAGTGGTAAATATTAATATTAAATATATAGTCTGTTTTTACAGCAGTTTTAATTCTTATTTATGGTTCTGCTGTAACTGGGGAAAAAGTATAAAAATCTAAACACATGGCAAAGAAATGGAAAGAAATTAATCATCTCTTGGGGACTTTTCTGCGTATGGAATCATTTCTACACATAGGGTTTGGCATAGCTTTGTAGAAGAATGTATTGCATATTGTGTACTGTAATTGTTACAAGAAAAGAGTGAGCTTATACATACAGATGTTGTCACTGGTAACAGTGCTGGCTTAATCTATTATGTTTATAATTCAGAGAAGGAATTAGGACCAAAACCCAGCTTTATCTCTATTCTTTTTTAAAAAAAAAAAAAAAATGCCATGAGGTCTTTAACATCCATCTGACTGCCAAAAACTGACAGCACCAACACTTGGTTTAAAGTGTTTTCTGGATGAGGATACATCCAAATAGTGCTGTAACCCTATTAGTGCACATGGTCTATTAGCTGTACAGGAGCCTTTGTTTTAGCGTGAGTAAAATCCTCAGTTTTTCATTTGGGAGGTGTCCAGTTCATACGTGTGCTTGCTAAGTTTGCAAGTATACTGACTAAATGTGTGATACTCTGATACATTCAGTATGTGCCAAGGAACAAGATGTCAACACTGTTCACCAAAACATTCAGCAAGAGATAATTATAGGAAGGGCAGCTAACTGCTGAGCCTAGGTACTGTAGCGATGGGCACTTTGGAAATGTAGTTAGAAAGATACCATTCAGACCTGCCTTACAGATGAATGCAGTAGCATGTTTGGTCAGCAGTGTTCATACTGAGCTTTATTTTATAAGATTCTGAGCACCCTAAGTTGTCGGTGTGCTCCATGGTCCATGCTCAGAATCTGGATGGACTGAGCCCATGAAGATCACCCCAAGTCTTTCACATTTTCTGCCTATCAAAAAACAGATTATTGTAGTTTTAAAACTAACTAGGGTGACCAGATGTCCCTATTTTATAGGGACAGTCCCGATATTCAGGGCTTTATTTTATAATGGCACCTATTACCCGCCACTTCCTGTCCCAATTTTTCATACTTGCTATGTGGTCACCCTAAAAATAACTCACCGAAGCATCCTTCTTGAGGATCATGCTGGTGGCAATGTGTGTGCTCTGACTCCACATGCCTGGCCACCAGCATGTGGAACTTGCTGCCTGTGGATGATCTGTCTCATCCCCTCCCATTTTTAAAGAAACTAATGAAGGTACTTCTTTTTGTTTAGAGAGGTTGTCCACTTCCTCAATAGGGCTTTCCTTTCTCATGGTGCTTCACGGCTTTAGTATTTTAGTCCTTTTGTTTTTAATGTATTCTGTTTGTACCGTTTTATTTTGTGTACTGTTATATTTTAGTTATGTATGCCCATATTTAGCACCATGACCATCTTTTTTATTATTATTATTATTAAATTGTTATAGTCTTGAAATGTCAGGGAGGCACTCAGATCTGATTTGTGTTTGCAGAGTTATAAAACTAGCATAACAGATTTTATTCTCCCAATACTTTCTTCTTTTTACCCAAAGCCCAGTGACACGGTATGGCCAAAACCATGACTTGTCTATCAGGCTGATATGCAATTTATATTTATCAATTTTGAATATGGTGAAGTTGCTTAAAGCTCTCCTCCGTGTTTGAACCATGTAACCCAAGCTCTCACAATATCAGGTTAATTTTTAGATAAGCATTATGTTCTTGAATAATTTCTGAGTTATGTTAGGCCAGTACTTCTTCCCCCGCCCTCCAGGAATTCCACAGGAAAAAGAGGACATTTGGTGTTAGGATAAAAGAAGACATAGTGATACTGACTTAGGCTGCAATCAGATCTGTGTGTGCTCACTCCTGCATTGATGCTGAGCCCCACTGACTTCAGTGGGACTCTGTACAATCATAAGAGTCTAGCCATGTGGCTGAGATTGCAGGATCGGGGCATTATTAAGTAATCGAACCATCAGCAAACTATCCTTATTCAGCAAAACACTTAATTCTATGATAACGTCTTGATTTATTTTGATAAATCATAGTGTTGGAATTTAAGGGCTCTTTTTCTACCCCTTAAAAAGCTTTCTTAACAACCCATGCCTGGCTCATGACAGCTGACTTTGGCTCACGGGACTCAGGTTAAGGAGCTGGTTAATTCCAGTATAGACACTTGGGTGTGGGCTGCAGCCTGGGCTCTAGGACCCTGTGAGGCGGAAGGGTCCCAGATCTCGGGCTGCAGCCTGAGCTCGAAAGTCTATACCGCCATTAAACAGCCCCTGAGCCTGAGTCCCATGACCCTGAGTCAGCTGGTGGAAGCCAGCCATGAGTTTTTAATTGCAGTAGAGACATACCCTGAGTTCCTGTGTGATGCTAGGCAAATCACTTAAATCAGACATTTCAGAGGTGGTCACTATTGTTTCCTCATTTTCTGGGTGCCTGACTTGAATCCTAGTGTCTGATTTTCACTCATAGCTGAAACTGAAGTCAACAAGAGCTATGCTTTAAACATAGGAAGTGCTGTATAATGCTAAGTATTCTGGAAAATCGGGTCCTAAATGTCTCAAAATTAGTCTCACTAATCCTAACTTAGTGGATTTGTTTTACTTTAATCTTACTGTGCCTCAGTTCCTGATCTACAATGTGGGGGATAATAACACCCTCTCCCCACACAGGGATGTTGTGAAAATAAATTTGTAAACATTTCTGAATCACTCAGAGGCCAAAGTGAAAAGCCCACAAGGATAGTAATTCTGTCTTCAGAGCAGGGCTTGAATAGTGTGCAGTAAATAAGGTCTGAGGCCATACGTTTTTCAATGAGAAGAAAACAAAATATTGAATAGTTGGTCATTTAACTGAGCATCATCCTATACTCTGTACTGAAGGTGGCCAGGAGTCCATTGGACAAAATAGTATGTGATCATGTAATTAAAAAGTGTAGCAAAATACATATGTACTGGGGGGAACATTAAGGTTGCACAGGAAACCTTAATTATAGCATTTCCTAACTTCCAAGCACTTAACTATGCAACATTAATGTTCTTTTGACATGATTTTTGTGTGTGTGATACACACACATTGTATACACTGCAAATATATAACTCAGGACAATGGAATGGACTCCAGAGTGTTCGTGGTGTTCTGTAGCATCCTTCTAGTGCTGATAGGTTTTTTAATAGTGATGGTTAATTTTGTGTGTGTGTGTATAAATATATCTATATGTAATATATATAACTCCCCCAACAAGTTTTCTTCAATAAATATCTGTAGACTCAGTTGTAGTTTCTGATTTACAAATCAAAAATAATTTACTTAAACTAGTTTCAGTGTAATTACTTTTTGAGTTGTTAATTTTGGGATCTGAGGAGTTGGTATGGGTCTCTAATTTCTGTAGCATGACATTTAAAATAACAAACTCATTTCCAAAAAGAAAAGGAGTACTTGTGGCACCTTAGAGACTAACCAATTTATTTGAGCATAAGCTTTCGTGACCTACAGCTCACTTCATCGGATATAGCTCACGAAAGCTTATGCTCAAATAAATTGGTTAGTCTCTAAGGTGCCACAAGTACTCCTTTACTTTTTGCGAATACAGACTAACCCGGCTGTTACTCTGAAAACTCATTTCCAGTAATCTTCAGAAACAAATATGTTCCATTATTGTTGTAAATTATATTTACATACACTGGACACAATGCACCCTGTTGTGACTCCATTGAAGTCTCTCTTCCATTAAAGTCAATGGAGTTACACAAGGGATGAATTTGACCCTCTCTATTTTACCGTGGATTTGAAATATTTCAGTTTCATTGTCCTTGCACAGGTTTTAAAAAAAAAGAAACTCTTATAAAGTAGATAAGCAAAAATGTATTTATATCCTGGGGTGTTAGCATTGATTTCTATAGTAGCCAGCTTCAGATGTAACAATTACTTTTCTCAGAACATGGTGTTTTGCCCAGAAATCATCCACTAGAGCATGTAAACTGCATAGCAAAATTTATATGCTTAAAAAATAAAAATTGTGAGAATGGAAGAAATTCTGAAAAAAAAAAATCCTTACGGATTGGGTACTAGAAACAAACAAATTGATGACAGTATCAAGTGGTTTAATCCCAAGGGCAGATTTAATCTTTGTTATGGAATTTGTATCTTGGAAACACCATATTCAAGCTAACAAATTTGCAAACTTTGTTTGAGAAACAAAACAGATTGCGTGTTGCAAGACAGAGTTGCTGGCAAAATACTCTATCGTGTCAGATTTATACAAACCTATCTCCTGTGTATTGCACCATGTCCTAGAAAACTGGAAACCATGAAAAGAAGTGCTCATATTTTAAGGAACTCAGTGACAGCTGATAAAAAAACAAAACATTTTCTGTGGCACTTTTTACATAAAGAGTCCACCTTAAAGAAACTGATTTGATGGAATAGGTGGTAATTTTTAACACAAGCAGTGACAAAATAAACACCATCTGTTAGTGTTGACTTATTCCACAGTATTCTCATGCTGAGTGACTTTATTTCACTTTTTTTCAGCAATAGTTAATGACACATCTGGTATGCAGTGAAGGTGCATTTGGGGTGATTAAATGTGGACATTCGTTTAGACAGAGTGCTCACAGAACAGTTTTTCAAGACATTAAGGGACAATACTAAGCAACCAAAAGAGAGTGTTTTTAAAATGTCCCAATGTTATATTCTTATTATATAGCATGCAGTATGCAAACAAAGAATAGATTAAATGTTCACAGTTGATCGGGTCCTCCCCTTTCTCTGTGTCTTTGTATGCCACATTTGATGATACAATCTTATCTTTGATCTTCAGAGTCGATCCTCTGTGCCTGTCATTCATATGGTAAACAATAAGATTTTTCAGGGTGTACCAAGATGGCCTGTCTTTGCAGTTACAATAACATATTTTCTGTAGTATAAAGGAAATAGTGAGCTAAACCATGTGAAGAATTCTATATATAAACATATTCTCTGAGAAACTGAATGAAATGTAGAGCTCTCAGGCAGAAAGTATTACCCTTTACTTCTGTAATTCTTGAGTTAAGGTGCAGGGACTTAGCAAGACCACAGTGCCTGGACATCGTACTGGGGAGGAAAAGCATACATCAGAAAGAGTTACTGATAAGGCAGTAAGCCACAAACTGGAGAGAAGGACAGAGATTACAGCAATATACAAAGAGCTTTCTTGCTGAAACTGTCTTAATGTTTTAAAATAATGGGTTACACATTAATGACTATATTATAGTAGACTATCTGTTATTGTAATATCCGGAAAATAGCAAATGAATTAATCATGATTAATACCAAACACATTCATGATGTCTAATCTCTTACTTTAAATAATTATTTTGAACCTTAAAGATTTATTAAAAACAAACAAACTTTTTCCATATGCTTTTCACCAGTGAGTTGCTAGGGCCTCATGTGAGCTCGTCATTAACAGAATCCACCTTTTGAGCTCTGTGAGAGGGAATCTTACCTTCTGTATGGGGTGGAGTAAATCACTAGCCCTTTTATTTCTGAAGTTCTCCTAGATCATTAATGAATATAATGAACAAAACCAGCCCCAGGACCGACCCTTGGGGCACTCCGCTTGATGCCAGCTGACAACTAGACATGGAGCCACTGATCACTGCCCGTTGAGCCCAACAATCTAGCCAGCTTTCTATCCACCTTATAGACCATTCATCCAGCCCATACTTCTTTAACTTGCTGGCAAGAATACTGTGGGAGACTGTGTCAAAAGCTTTGCTAAAGTCAAGGAATAACACGGCCACTGCTTTCCCCTCATCCACAGAGCCTGTTATCTTGTCATAGAAGGCAGTTAGGTTAGTCAGGCATGACTTGCCCTTGGTGAATCCATGCTGACTGTTCCTGATCACTTTCCTCTCCTCTAAGTGCTTCAGAATTGATTCGTTGACGAACTGCTCATGATTTTTCCAGGGACTGAGGTGAGGCTGACTGGCCTGTAGTTCCCCTGATCCTCCTCCTTCCCTTTTTTAAAGATGGGCACCATATTAGCCTTTTTCCAGTCTCCGGGACCTCCCCCGATCTCCATGAGTTTTCAAAGATAATGGCCAATGGCTCTGCAATCACATCCGCCAACTTCTTTAGCACTCTCGTATGCAGCGCAGCCGGCCACATGGACTTGTGCTCGTCCAGCTTTTCTAAATAGTCCCGAACCACTTCTTTCTCCACAGAGGGCTGGTCACCTCCTCCCCATGCTGTGCTGCCCAGTGCAGCAGTCTGGGAGCTGACCTTGTTCGTGAAGACAGGGGCAAAAAAAGCATTGAGTACATTAGCTTTTTCCACATCCTCTGTCACTAGGTTGCCTCCCTCATTCAGTAAGGGGCCCATAATTTCCTTGGCTTTCTTCTTGTTGCTAACATACCTGAAGAAACCCTTCTTGTTACTCTTCACATCTCTTGCTAGCTGCAACTCCAAGTATGATTTGGCCTTCCTGATTTCACTCCTGCATGCCTGAGCAATATTTTTATACTCCTCCCTGGTCATTTGTCCAATCTTCCACTTCTTGTAAGCTTCTTTTTTGTATTTAAGATCAGCAGGGATTTCACTGTTAAGCCAAGCGCGTCGCCTGCCATATTTACTAATCTTTCTACACATCGGGATGGTTTGTCCCTGTAACCTCAATAAGGATTCTTTAAAATACAGCCAGCTCTCCTGCACTCCTTTCCCCCTCATGTTATTCTCCCAGGAGATCCTGCCCATCAGTTCCCTGAGGGGGTCAAAGTCAGCTTTTCTGAAGTCCAGGGTCCGTATTTTGCTGCTCTCCTTTCTTCCTTGTGTCAGGATCCTGAACTTGACCATCTTATGGTCACTGCCTCCCAGGTTCCAATCCACTTTTGCTTCCCTTACTATTTTTTCCTGGTTTGTGAGCAGCAGGTCAAGACGAGCTCTGCCCCTAGTTGGTTCCTCCAGCACTTGCACCAGGAAATTGTCCCCTACACTTTCCAAAAACTTCCTGGATTGTCTGTGCACCGCTATATTGCTCTCCCAGCAGATATCAGGGTGATTGAAGTCTCCCATGAGAACCAGGGCCTGCGATCTAGTAACTTGCGCTAGTTGCCGGAAGAAAGCCTCGTCCACCTCATCCCCCTGGTCTGGCAGTCTATAGCAGACTCCCACCACAACATCACCCTTGTTGCTCACACTTCTACACTTAATCCAGAGACACTCAAGCTACTGCCGAACTTGATCCTGCTACTTCCCACTAGTGTCTGCTGCTTGCTCAGAATCTGAAGAGCTGGTACTGGGAGGAGCCTGAACCCAACCCACTCTCCAGCCTAGGAGATGAATTCGTCTATTCTGGAGTCCCTGTCATTGGAGGATTTTAAGAACAGATTATACAGACACTTGTTAGGGATGGTCTAAGTATACTTAATCCTGCCTCAGTGCAGTGAGTCCCAACCAGCTCTATATTTCTGTAATTCTATGTGTCTCCAAGTCAGCTACCTGCCCATCTCAAAAGCAAATAAGATCCATTACCTAGCTGACCACCAAACCCAACAGACAAACCTCAACACAGCCAATAACCACAGGATGACTTTCCTGACACCATTATGGCCAGGAAAGGTGACAGGACCGACCATCCATCCACCTGTTACTACTGTGGGGAATGGCTGCTTGTTAAGGAAGCCAACTAGAGTAGCATCACTATGATACTGAGGAGAAGGAAGCATAGTGAGCAAAGGGCGTACTGGACCAGAGTATAAGGGACGGGAACTGATGATGTTTTGGGGGCAGTGAATAGTGAATAGTATTCTACCTCAAGAATGTAGTATGGAATGTAGGTGGAGCAAATTTGAGGGAGCTCCATTTTAAAATGATCTGTTTCTTTGGATGGAGAGGGGGTGGGCTTCAAGCTGCTTCTAATTGCCTCACCCCCCCTTTACTTTGTGCCTGGAAATCACTGAGATGGGTGATATGCTTTGGATGGGTAGGTGAATGGATTCCACCACCTCAAAATCTTGTGGCAGAACTGGGGCCTTGCATTGCAAGAACCTCTGGCCAAAGGCCATGGTGTTGGTTTTTTCCCCTTTGTTTTTATGGAGCCCTTATGAGCACTCAGTAAATTAATACTACCGGTGCCAGTGATAATGGTGTTCTAAGAAGGCAGGGGTTGCGGAACAAAGGTTCTTGCATCAAAAGTGGTGCAATTGTGTGGAAAAACACAGAGGGGGCTGGTGTTAAAGAAGATTACATCTATTAAGTACAGTCAGAAGGAGATAAGTTCATTTATTATGGAGGGCATTTTTTCATAGCAAGTTGGTCTTTAAAGCAGGTAATTTGATTATCAGTTTTATACCTAGCCTATTATGTAACTTGTTTGCCCAACTGTTGTGGGCAAACAAAGTCTAATTTATGATGTCATATCCTTAACTAAATAATACCTGGTAGACAGAGTTTGATGAAAAGTGGGAAAAGTTTCCCTTGTCTTTTTCAGTATTTTTTTTTTAATTACAAATTTTGACTAGCTCCACTTGAAGTTGAATATCTCTTATGAAAGAGTTAGTTGCTTTTCATTGGTTGTGTGCAGAAACAATATAAATCCAAGAATTTCATCTGATTTACAACTAAGAGGAACATTCCCATTTTGATTTGCACCCACAACTCCCATTATGACTAATGCATATCAGTCCCTTGATGATTCTTCAAGGTGCTGAAATACTATGAGAACTGAGGATACTTCACAGGATCAGGCCTTTATGGAGTTTCTAGAAATAATTATGCATGAGACTGATTTTCAATAGAAGATTTTATGGTTTACTCAGTGAGAGGAAGTAAATGATGGACTTGTGACTGTACAAGCAGGAAATGATCAAGAATGACTGTGAATAGCTCTGATTTTGTGTTCCTGGGATCAGGCAACACTGTAAGCTTCCTTTATGTTGAACTTCACAATATTAAGCCCAAGCAGTATAATCACTGGTTATCTTACAAAACCTCACTTTGACCTCAGGGACAAACTATTTTCCAGAGTGTCTCTCTGCTCTCTGAGTGAGCTCAACTCTCATCCCATCTGCAAATCTGAGTCTGTCAGGATAGGCCCAGAATCAAATGTTGGCTGACAAATGGAGGCTGGAGACTATCTACTATGTTTTTACGTTGGAAGGGTGTTTAAGGGAATATGTTGAAAGATTCTATCTGTTGCAACTGCAGAACAGAAGTGAGTTATAGTCTTTCTTCTAGGCCTTTAGACAGGGCCAGCATAGGGCTGTATGATGGCTAGCATTGCATAGACATAAAGAACCTTCTCTCTCAACTCCACTATCTTTGTGCAGGAGCCACCCACAACCCCAGTCCTTACCCTGGGAAGGTAGGTGTTGGTTCCATTGCTGCAGTCCCCCAGAGATGGAGATGTAGGGCTATGTAACATCTAGTGTCACTGACCTAGTTCAGAGAAGGGTGAACGCTATGCTTTGTGAGAAAGTGTTGCAATTCCCACTGAGGCACGTGCTCCCCCATGGAGACTCAGTCAAAATACCTCCTGAGAGTCTGTCTGATGGGGAGTACCCCTTCCTGCATCCCTTGAATACAGTTTATGGATTAATAGCTGCAATATAGCCAATAGTGCACATTGTAGATAACAGGAAACTGTTTAGAGAATGTAAAGTGAATGGGGGCATCCAGTAATGCTGCTCTGTATGTTTAAATTTAGACTCTAGAGGCACAGAGAATTAATGTTGATACCAGCTTTTCATCGTCATCTAGGGGAATAATATGAATATGGACATGTTTAGTGCATTCCCAAACCTTGTCTTAAAAAAAAAAAAAAAAAAAAAAAGTGAGTTGCTAATGAGGGTTGGCAGTTGGGTTCTGCAGGATCACAGATATACCCAAATATCTTTGTAGTTGGGTAGACTTTAATAAATCCAAATAACTTGGTATCAATATTTGTGTTTTGGTTTTCATGGCTTTTGGACTTTTGAGATCAAAATTAAAGTCAGAACTGATTTTCTCAGGTTATTTTTATTGTCCTGTAACTGAAAATAACCTGAACTCACATTAATTAAGTCTCACAAATGACTTCCTGAGCCATTAAAAAATTCATGGAAAACATAAACACTAAGGCAAATAAATAGAAAGGCAAGCCAGCACTCACACCTCAAGTTGTTGGATAAAACCATTAACAGCTGGTTTTGTATTTATCCAAAATGATTCTCTTCCCTAATTTTGGTCAGGAGTATCAACTGTTTCATGTGAAACAATATAAATAGAAAACCAGATAGAAAGAAGACTATATATGAGATACCTGTACTTAAGAAATTTTTTTTTAAAGTATAGGTAAGCAAACATTTTCTTATATATATAAACCTCTTATATATACTTATATACAGACACACATATATATATATACACACTTACAAACTTTATATATATAAACCTCATATCTGTTAGTCTAAGCCATTACACCACACTTATTACCATGGAATCTTAAATACCTTGTTTCCCTTGACCTCCCCTTGCACCTTTGTAGGAATGAATCACTCCATTCAATTTAATGGATTGTTAGTGGGTGAAGTGTAAGCTAATCTTACGTCCACGTGCTGATGAGTAGACAAATATCTTTCCATTTGAAGCTGCAGAGGTTACAGTGATATTTCTAATGCATGTATGGATATATGGCCTAAAACAAAGCCTGTTAAAATCAAATGAAGTATCAGTAGATACTGGGTCAAGCTCCTAATTTGTAGGAGCAATACTGGCAGAATTGGTAAAATCTTTTAAAAATAAAACCACAGTACTTTTAGTTTTGTTTGGGTATTTAATATCTTTATCCAGTTTGGTTAGTAATGATGTAAATATACTGACTAAAGTTGGAGAAAAGCACAAGTCTGCTTATAGAATATATGGATGGTTTCACTGAGTGCTATTAACGTGTCTTAATTACTCAGGTAGTAAAAACATCCCAATAGATCAGACAGACTAGTCTCACCAGATTTCTATCTTCACAGACCAGAGCACATTTTAAACAACAATTGGTGTGAAGATGAAGCTCAATTGTAGGTTTATGTATAATGTATATATTAGATATTAATTGATTTTGAGTTCATCCCATTTCCTTTAGCAATGAGCATGATATGCTGCTTTGCATAAGTTTAATAGTTATATTGGATACCTTTTTGGCTTGGCCTAACCTGTATAAACATTGAATTTATGAATTATCAAAACCACTCTGAAAGATAGCCTCATGTATTATGTGTATTATCATTTTATGTTAATTTGAAACATTTTTCAAATTGCTCTGCATGAAATTAGGATAGAGGATCATTTATTTATTCATATCCATTATGTACTTTCTGAAACTTGAGTAAGAGGATAGAAAAGGGGGAACAAAGATTTTTGTCATGGTGTGCCTTATATTTGCTGTGGTGGGGTGATTATCTCCTCTAACTGGGATTTGATCATATCCACTGGAGGAGTGGGCGGGAGGAGAATAAAAGAACAGTTTGTCAAATCATCCTAGTACCTAGGAACTTTTTTTTGTAGATTTTTGCTGACTTTCCAGAATACATTTGTTCTGAGAGACTTCTCTTTTGCGTTGACAATCAGTTGGAAATGCATTGTAAATAATACGCTCTGCAACAAACGCGACTTAAGTTTTATGGCAAGATCTCTTGATTTGTGTAGCAAAGCCAAGTCAAATGAAGCAGCATTAATTACATTTTTAATTTTTTAAAAAATATGAAAAATAAATAAGAAACTAAATAAAATTGATGCAATACTTCCATTATATTATTCCCTTTGGCAGTAAGTTCTTTTCAAATGTCAGTTGTGGAGTATTTCTTTCTTAATTTCTTTCTTCGGCTCCTACATTTAAGATTTTTGCATTGATAATGAATAACTGCTTTACAGAAGTTGTCTCGGGAAGGCAGGAGATTTTGCCAGCTGGGTAGGTGGCAGATGGGGATTTTTGGTGCCTGAAGAATCAGAGGCAGTTTGGATTTTGGCAATGACAAGGCAATTGAGGCTTTCAGGATGCCCCTTTTTGTTTCCCCCTTCTGAGCAGGGACAGAGGTTAATTGAAATTTTTGCAGAAGTCTTTATTCTTTTGCCCTGCCCCAGGTTTCACACTAATAGTCTCTCCCATTCTCTAACACAATATCTTGTGCTAGTTTCAGGAATAAAGACAAGCTCATGAGCTACATGTATCTCCTAAAATCATCATTAGTGAAAGAGTTGATAACATTACAATTACATTGTCATAGTTACGTTTCATCGCTAATACCTCACTGAGATGAATGGGTTCAGCTGACTCCCCTCAGCTATTGTTTCTGTTGGTTTGCAAACTCAGGCAATTAGCACTCCATCAGCTTGCATTCCGTTCCCTTTTATTGAGAACCAAACCTTAGCTTGTGCAGTCAAATTCTGGCGGAGGGAGAAGGACTCTGCCTCTGATTCCATAGCACTGGATTTGCAGTAAACATGGCCCTGAGCGTACAAAAGTTGAATGTTTACTGAAGCATTGTTTGCTGGTGCTGCCTGGCAGTAGAGAGCTTTCTGAAGAATATTGGGGCGAATCACTAAAGAATCACTGGTTTCAGAGTAGCAGCCGTGTTAGTCTGTATTCGCAAAAAGAAAAGGAGTACTTGTGGCACCTTAGAGACTAACAATTTTATTTGAGCATAAGCTTTCGTGAGCTTATGCATCCGATGAAGTGAGCTGTAGCTCACAAAAGCTTATGCTCAATAAATTTGTTAGTCTCTAAGGTGCCACAAGTACTCCTGTTCTTTTTTTAAAGAATCACTGTGTATGTGTTTCCACTCTGACGAATGCTGCTTTTTAAAGTATAACTGAAAAGATGGTAGTTCATTATAGGTCTTGTGCTGGCCTCATCTCCCTTCCCAGGCAATATTCAGCACCTCACAGGATTAGACTCTGGATTTGGATTCTGAAATTTTGCTTATACTGGGACATCATGTGCAAATAAAAAGATCAGATCTTGCTGGGCAACAGAAATGGATACTGGTCCTTGAGGCCAGCATTGGATAACTGGAATGGGATCTGAGGACTGACCAGAGCTGCCTCCCAGTTGGCTTGATAGCACTGACCAAACAGTGGGGTGTCCTCAGTACAAAGTGCCTTTCTTGGGCATCAGGACTGGGATGTTGACAACAATGAAAGTCCTCCTCCCTTTCAATAACAGACAGGACCTATTGCCTTTAGGTGTTGCCTTGTTAAATTTAACCCAATCGAACTCCAACCTTTTGGGCATACTTCTGTTGAAAACTGTGGCTGTCTCATTGGCTCTTGCTCTGAGCAATGGATATGTTTGCTTCTTTATTTCCTTTCACATGTCTGGGTTATAAGCAACTAGTGACAACACGTGCAGGATTTTTGAGAAGTTATGTATTAATGCTTGATGAAAATATTTTTTCTTCACCTAAAAATGTTCAGCTTTTGTTTCTGACTTAGTGTGTGTTGAGTAGATTTGCATTCGAGGCATATTTTTCAGCATGACTTAAATTGAGAGTTTATGCAAACGGTCTCCTAAATTACAGAGGAAAGCTAAGAGTAGAACCATCATGATTGTGTAGTAAAGGCTAGGCGATAAGCTTCTGCTTATTCTGCAGAGAGGCAGAATTTTTCTTTCAATTTGTTTATAGCCAAGAAATGGCATCTTAAACACAAGGACAATGGGCTTCAGTTGGATTCAGCTGAGTCTAAGAAAGATAGATGGGACTGACATATTGATTTTTTTTTTTTTAGTCAGTTTTGTGATACACATTATTGACATTTCTGTTGAGATGGTTCGAAGTTGGTAAAACTCAATGTCAGGAAACCTATGCTGTCTCAGACATATACAATACACAAAGGGGAAAGATAACTGCTGGTCAAAGATTATTTCTCTCTATAAATCAGGGATATGTAAAGTAGTGAAAGATGTAACATCCCTTAAAATGAAATATTAAAAGGGTATTTGTGTTATATTTATAAGAAGCACACATGATCTTTATAGGGGAGAAGGCAGCATGCTGCATTTATTGAGACTACAACAGTTAGCATATGCTTTTCAGTTACACACACATACACATCATGCACACAGTCCTGCCAGTTGATGTTTTTATAGTTACCAGTCTGTTGTAGCTCTAGTCAATCTAATGGCCAGTTAGATTGAACACGAGTGAGGAGCTGGGGTCTGTTGGTCGCGATCCAGTGCTCCGAGGTTTTGGCAGGACTGAACCCAGAGTTTCATGGCAAAACACCCCAGCTTTATACTTGTAAATTCCCATTTGAGTCCAGGCATTTTGCAATGTCATCCTGTAATCATTAGTCCTTAAGTGGTGGTAATCTTGGGGTTTTCCACTGTTATCATTTGATGGTTATTGTTGGGCTTCCCACCGTTATCTCCTATTTGTTGTCCTGCCTTTGGGGGTGGTTGCCTCACCTCTGAGGCTGTCAGTGCTGCTAACATGTTTAGCATCGATACAATGGATGTTTTTCTGATTGTCTCCTGGTGTTTCCAAGTCTCTCACTTTTTCTTGACCATCTGGACATTTGTGATGGCTTTCACACCTTATCTTTTCCTGATGCATGCATTCCTCATTCACACAAACAGTCTCTCACAGAGAAGACAGCAGTATTTTATATTCAGCAGAATACATTGTAAATTAAACTTCACTAAATCTTATGGTCAAAACAGTTTAAATCGTGGCTCACGCCTTTAACATTCCTTAAATCTAATTAACATAGACACGGTACAAAGATCCTGTCTTTTACTCACTAAACCTTAAACCAAAGAAATGACTAGAGGGAAGTTTATAATGCATATAGGAAACAAGATCCCAGTCATTCCTTTCTGTTATTCAAAAAGGGTGGCTGGCAGAATTAATTCAAGGTTTACATCAATTTTTATAGTACAATTATAAAATCCTGTCTCTACATTTGCTCATTCTGCATTTTGTGTGTGTGTGTGTGTGTGTGTGCTTTTAAATGTGTGGTCCAATAACAGACTAGTGGGAATCAGATTGTCTCAATGCTGAGTATTACCTAATAGCAAAGAGAAGCATGTATTTGTTCAGGTGTATGCAATAAATACATGGAGTTCAGCGCTAACATCTTTGGCGTAAAAAAAGAAAGAAAGAAAAATATAAACAACTAAGGAAGCTTGGAGGAGAAGAATATATATTCTATTTTGTTATACTGTGTGTGTGTATATATATATATACACAAATGATATTAATTCCACCTTTCATTGTGGCTGTTTTACACCATTGATAGGGTTTTATATACGACTAGATGCTAAACTATGAAGAGTCTTATTCACACTTAGAGTTTTGAACTGACTGACCAATTAAGGAATGCGAAATAATTCTCCCACAGAAAGCAGTCTTGGGTATGCTTTGTCTGAGGAGATTGTTATTTTGTATTGGATGGGGAGATTTTCACTTCTGTGGATCTTTTTGCAGGGATCAGATGTGTGAATCAGGTGGATCTGGGGCTTAAATGGATTTTGGATTGGTCCCATAATCTATTTCCTGTGACTGCTGGGATATAGGCTTTGCTGTAAATCAACCCTTCCTGCCATGAACATTCTACTATGATTTAGCATTTCTACTAAAATAACTGGTAATAATATAAACTGCCATGTGAGTTATGGAGGCTTCCAACAAACTATTCACAGATATTTTCAGAAAACACTTGAGGTGTTTTTTTTGGTTAGCTAATCCATGTATTTAGAACTTGTTTGCAGATTCAGGCAGCATATTTATTTTAATAGCTACACATTACTTCTACCAAAGGTGAAAAAAGCTCTTTCTTTCCCCCCTGTCAAAATAAGATGAAAAGATCTATTTTTAAAATACTCTCCTGTCTTTAAATGTTAAACAAATTAAGTGGGCATGATACTTGTGAGCGGGTGGTTTTTTCATTTCACCCTGGAAAATTCTAAATGTAATGTATATGCTTAATGTTAAGTCAATATGGTAAATTAGTAAATATTGCATATTGCAAAAAACAGAACAGAAGCAGTTACAGTTTGTATATGCAGTATGAATCCAGGCTTCAGTAAATTAGAACACATTTTTCAGTGTTCTTCCTGGTAGTAGTTCAGCATGAATAAAACCATTTACTTGCCATAAATGACACTATATTTCTTTCAACAAACATCTCTGCAAGTTCATGTGTATTTCCTTTATTAAATGATAACATCATTTCTAGCTTCAGATTTTAGTGTGCTCCTGCTGGAGGCATCTGATTGTAGAGATCAAGTTTGAGCCTCTGCTAGAGCAGAGCATTTCTCTTCCTTAGCAGATTCTTGCATTCACAGGGAAAAAACAGTGACTTTTAAAGTTATTATTTTAATGGACATTTTAAAATCAAACCTCAGTGTTTCCATTTTTCAGACGCAGTGCCAGTTTGATGTATTTTCAGCAGATTACACTAACCTAACAGAAAGTTATACCCTGTTACCTTCTCCTTTGAGATTCTCTCTTTCCCTCTTTAAAACATGCTGTAGTGTATTTTTTTTAATGTTTGTGAAAGTTGCTGAATTGACAACCTTAGAAAATGAAGCCCTATATTAAGTCGCTGTACAGATACACCATGGGCAGCAGTGCAAGCTTCCAAGCTCTTTGCTGCCAATGTGCTTCAACATTGTGGGGCAGTTTTTTGGAGGAGCTACTTCCATGTGTGAGTTGATTACTAAGTCTCCATGTCCATTCATTTTTGTGATCTATGCTGACACTGTCAATAAGGGTGCTGATTCGTACCCATTATGGTGGTAGTTTTGCATTGTGGACACTTGACTCCACTTATTAACAAATAAACATCAATTTATTTCACACAGCCACCACAAGCTGTCAGATCATTACAACTTTTAGTCACCATCAACCAACTGGATTGGAACTGGTGAGCTAGACGTGAAAGTCCTTGGCATATCTTGACCAGCCCTCCAAGCCACTAAGTCCTGTTATTTTTAAGAGTAGTTATTCATAATCTATGTATATGGTTGTCAGGAAAAAAATGAATCTCAGTTTAAAGAACATTGTGACGGTCACCTTATAACTCTCCTCAACATGCAACACACATGCAACGTACGCACAGTTATGTTCACAAAATTTAACGCATGGACAAATTGGAATTTATAATTAATCAAAAGTATTTCCATGCCAACTGTTTACAGGATTAAACAGAAATCACAATCTTTTTCCTAGCTACTAATATGGAGAGATTAAGTGATGAAGGTAAATTAACCAAATCACTTCACTGTGTAAGAATCCATGACGCTTTTCCCCTCACATTATAATTATTACTACGTTATAGAATAGAGATCCATTATGATGAGGCTGAACCTTTCAAAACTGTAGAGAAGACAGTATTTTGTAATGGTAGGTGTTCGTTCATTAGGTAATATACACATTCACCTCAGGTGCATGGCACATTATACCTTCAGCTCATCAAAAAAGATCATAGAATTGAAAGACATCGTCCCATGCCATTGCTGCCTCCTCTATGGAGGAGGCAACTGCTGGGGAAGAATGGGAATAGGCTTTCTTAATTGAATTCCTTAGGTTGCTCTTAATTTGGACCACCTTCTTTGGATCACCCTTTGCTGCACTTTCAGGACTGTTTGAGCCCATCCCCTGAGCTGTCTGATTGTTCCGCTGGTTGTCTTTCTGCTTTAGAGGCCATTGTCACGGATGGCAGCTCTGTGTAGGGAATGAAAGCCTTTGAAATTGATGCATCTGTTCTACACAGTCCATCGGCACTAACATGCTGCTGCCCCACCTCCTATACGCTCCTTAATTTAAAACTGTGTTAAAATGATGAGATCTGGGTTAGAAAAAAAAAATCCCCCAAAACACTTCTTACTAGGAACATAGGATTTGCAATGCTGTAACGGATCACTAGTTCACCTAGTCCCAACATATTCAGCTGCTGAGTTGCATAGATTTTAAAATACCCAGGATACTCAAAGACAATTTCCAGCCCTCCATTTCAATGTTCTTCTAATTATAGTTCCACCTCCTGAAGGCAGCGTTTCTGAGGGCATGTCTACATTTACCTCCGGAGCGATCGATCCAGTGGGGGTTGATTTATCGTGTCTTGTGAAGACACGGTAAATCGAGCGCTCTCCCATCAACTCTGGTACTCTACCAGAGCGAGAAACGTAGGCAGAGTCGACGGGGAAGCGGCAGCAGTCGACCTACTGCAGTAAGTAAGACACCACGGTAAGTAGCTCTAAGTATGTCGTTTTCAGCTACGCTATTTTCATAGCTGAAGTTGCGTAACTTAGACCTACTTAGCTCTTCTCCCCCTCCCCCCGAGTAAACCAGGCCTAAGAGTTGCTTTACATCACAATTGAATTTCCATTCAGAAGTTCCATCCTCATCTGCACAGCTGATCAGTCCTGGTATCCACTTCGGTATTTGTCTTTTCTGCTAAACTATAGCCTGAATTTGCAACACTTAGGTAAGTAATCCTTTCTTGGGTAAGTTGTCCCTTTGAATCCAGTTGATCTACTTGTTGGAGTAAAGATTCCTGTAGTCTTCCTCCTAATTATTAAGGGATCTTGAAAGGAGTCTAATGGAATTAGGCACTCCATTTCCAATCACTCTTTTAGATCCCTTTAAAAATTCTAGCCTAATCTCTTACCTTTCATTTTCTGCTATACAGTTGGATCTTGATATTTACTGGTATGTATTTGTTGTTTTTTTTTCTTTCACCTAAAATAATAATACGCAGTCTCAACTTTTCATTTACAATAAGTTAATATCAGTTGGGATTAGTGTTAATTCTAGTTATATACTTTTATTGCTACTCATTTACACAATTTTGTTAGTTCGATGAGTGGAATGCAGAATCGGTTCAACTTTTGTACTTTTATTTTATTTTAGTTTTTTAATAATTATAGCGGAATGGCTTCCAGTGAAACTGCCCAAAAATAAATAATTGAAAAATAAAAATAAGGTTTTTCTCTTTGCAAGTCCTGTGGGCATGAGTGATTATTAAGTGGTCTTTTTCAGGAGCAATGTAAACACAGGATTCTGAGGGAAACTATTATTTTGTATATAATCTATAGGTCTGAAAAAGATGTTCCATTTGTTTTCCAGTTTTTAAATCCTTTGTGATGAACTGTTTTCTTGAGTTAACCTCTACAAATCTGTCGTCATTAAGTTGTTAGAACATTCAGGAGTGCCCTATTCAGTATATAGAGGATCTCCCAAGAGGATAATACAGGTCAGGTCAACTTGCTTCCTCTCGTGACTTAACAACCTCCCTGTGTTTGCAATAAAATTTTCCTGCCAACGTTTAAACTCCACTCATTATTGGTTAGAAGCAGACTAGAAATGTGTTAAACCACCCTGAAATGATATGTATAGCTGAGTTTATTTGGTTTGTACACGATCATAAACACCATAGATCAGGGGTTCTCAAACTGGGGGTCGCAAACTGTCAGCCTCCACCTCAAACCCCACTTCACCTCCAGTATTTATAATGGTGCTAAATATATGAAAATGTGTTTTTAATTTATTAGGGGGGGTCACACTCAGAGGCTTGCTATGTGAAAGGGGTCACCAGAACAGCCATACATGTTAGTTTTCTTTCTCCTACACTTCACAAAACTTTTATTTGAACCATACAAACATCCAGCTCTTTAGCTGCTCCAGTTAGCTCTTAAAATGTGCCACTGTAAATATAATTTTCACAGATTATTTATTTATTTATTTTGTGCATTGTTGAATTATACATTGGTAACTTAATAAAAATGAGGGCTTGGATGAAACATTTCCTTGGTGCCCTAGATCTTTGTTACAGCATGTGTGCACCTGCTTATTGACTGTAGCACAAAATCCTGTAAACTTTTCTCCTTTTTCAGGCAAAATTTCTGTTAATTTCACGATTTGGCTTTGTGGAACTACGTGATAGGCAAATCTCCAAAATGACGAATTCATTTAATGGAGTATCAGACTATTGGACACTCCCCTGATGTTATCCAAAATGCTTTGGTCTGTAAAATTGAACTGGAAATCTAGAACAAAGTATTGCAAGATTTCTTGAGCTTTCTACTCTTATTTATTGTAAGGCTTTGTCTACACACAAAAGTTACAGTAATTTCAGAAAAATAGTTTGTAAGTGGATTTAATTAAACTGGTGTAAACCTGAATTTTAGCTAAATCAGAGAAAGTTTTATATGTAAGTCAAGGTCTCAGTATGTAACAACCAGTGAATAGTGTCCACTTTTTGGCAGTTCTGCTGCCAAGTAGAACAAGGAAATGCAGAACTATGTAGTTAACTATATTTTTCTGAATCTCACAATGGCTGAAATTGGTGAAGGTTTAGATAGGTTTATCTGAACCAGTTTTCCCATCTGTGTACTTTTTTTATATTTTTCCCATTGCTCCAATTAGACCTTCTGATTTTGAGGGATTTTTTAAAATAACTTGGCAGGTATAATATGTAATTCTGTGTATGTTTGTTTATGTACAGTGCGGCACATAATATGCATTGAGGTGGGTGACTTGTGTTTGTGTACATATATATTTATATTGTATATATAGAGAGATCTATAAATACATACACATTCAATGTACATGTGAATATGTATGTATATACAGTAAGTGAAATCTTGTCATTGAAGTCAACGGCAAAACTCCCATTGCTCCAGTGGGGGGGGAGGGGAGGAAGCAAGACTTCACCTAATGTAAACATGAGGAGGAGGATTGCATGTACAGTATATTGCATGAATAATTGAATGAAAGGCAATAAAGGTTGAAGACAAGGCAATAATTCAGACAGAGGTATTGACCTGACAACAGAGATTTTAAGCACAGCAAAAAGCCTCTGAAAAGAGTTGCCCAGTATATTAGTGTTTAATATATACCAAATTATTTCTGTAAGCCTTCCGCTCCCTAGGTTCTTTAAATCTAAAACCCATTATGAAGTGGAAGGAGAATAACCAATATACATTTATGCAGCTGAAGGATTAAAGGTCATGTGATGACAGAAGACAGCTTACTGAAAAGCAAAATTTATTAGGAAATAATAATTTGTATTTAATACAATAAATCCTTGCTTAATAGCTTCTCAGTCACTTAATTTTCTGAGATATCATATATAGCCAATCTACTTAATGTAATGCATAGGATTTTAATAGCTTTATGCTCTGATATTAGTCTCCATCAATCACCTTTTAACAACAACTCTATCTATTACATTCTTCTGTTATGTTCCCAGGAATGCTACATTGTAGTAGCTATGTAATATGTAATGCATCTCTAACTTTTACTTTGAAAAAGGCTATTTTGAACTGATTTCAATGGTACCATTAGGAGCTAATTAATGGACCACCTCTGCCACCCTGAGTTCCATTGAATAGAACATACTCTGCAAGTGGTGCCTGTGGTCCCTATTGAAATTAGTGAAACTACTTACTGTAAGAGTGGCTGAATGAGGTTCCCTGTATATCCAAACAGATGTTTGACTATATAATAATAGTGTCATTTTTTAAAAAAATGCTGCATTCTTATTATCACCAGTATAATAAAATGCGGTATATACCTGTTGATATAAGGTGAGCTAGAAAGAAAACCCATACAATACATTTTAAATAGGTTCCATATTTTACGTGTCATAAAACTGAATTAACCCTTTATAGAACAACGTCATATATTCACGGTCACCTGCGCAAGTGTAATCACATTGCTATATTTACCTAGTCAAAAACACATACAAGGTGCTCAATGAAATGTTTCTTTCCCAGGCACCACACGTTAAAAATCTATTATGTATGTTTGTATGATAGTGAAATGAAACTGTATTCCATTTTGGAGGAGGTTTGCTGAGAGAGATCTAATGCCATAAGCCTCATTTGGAAAGCACATGTTGCTGAGATTCAGGAAGGAATCTATCCCATTTCACCTTGCATCTTTATATTCCCATGTGTCATTTTACAGCCCATGTGCCTCTTTTAGTGAAGCTCAGCTGTGTAATTTCTACCTTCCTCCAGGCAGTGATTCTTACAAGCAGACAATTACTGGTGTCAGCAAACATGTGGCTATGGTTCACTGCATGATTAGCTCTTAATATTTTGTTAAAGGAATAATTTGAAACCTTCAGTATGATTGGGGATAAATCACTTTTCAAGTGTATCACAGCAGATTGTTTGAGATTAAAGAGATGACAGAAATATGTCCTTTTTAACTGTTAATTTTTAATAGAAGAAACATGGTTAAAATTTATTAGTAGTTTTATTAGGATATAAAACTAAATTCTACTGTTATCTTGGTATAAATCCAGAGCAACTTCAGACTTTAGTGTACCTCATGCTGTGAGGGTTGCACAGATGTAATGGATGGTGGAATTTGACCCAAGTGATCTATGAATGGCCTTGACTTTACATTTTTGTGCTCTGATCCTGCTAATGCTTATACGTTGTGACAGGGTCGGGCCAGATCGCTATAGGAGAGTGATAGAAGGCAGATATATTAGCCCCAGGTTAAGTAGATCCCTTTTCCCTGGGTAAGGTAACAGGGAAGTTTCCAGAACAATCAGGAACTTTCTGGAAACAATTAAGGCAGACAGGATGATTAGAACACCTGCAGTCAATCAAGAAACTGCTAGAATCAATTAAGGCAGGCTAATCAGGGCACCTGGGTTTAAAAAGGAGCTCACTTCAGTTTGTGGTGCGTGTGAGGAGCTGAGAGCAAGAAGCTGAGAGTGAGAAGGCGTACTACTGGAAGACTGAGAAGTACAACCATTATCAGATATCAGGAGGAAGGTCCTGTGGTGAGAATAAGGAAGGTGTTGGGAGGAGGCCATGGGGAAGTAGCCCAGGGAGTTTTAGCTGTCAGGCAGCTGTTACAGGAGCTACTGTAGACAGCTGCAATCCACAGGGCCCTGGGCTGGAGGACGGGCCCGGGTTCCCTCCATCCCCCCAACTACCTACTTGATACCAGAGGAGTTGAATTGGACTGTGGGTTCCACCAGAGGGGAAGGTGTCTGGCCTGTTCCCCGATCCACTAGGTGGATCAGCAGAGACTGTGGGGATTGTTGTTCTTCCTTTCCCCATGCTGGCCAGTGATGAGGCTAACTGAGTGAACGGCAGATTTGAGCCACGAAAGTGGCCAAACTGAGGGCTGCCATGAACCTCTGAAGCGAGAATCCGCCAATAAGCACAGGACCCATCAATGCAGAGGAGGAACTTTGTCACAACATGTAACTGTAAACACATACCCCTTGAGCTGTAACTTTTCATGCTTAATTGTTTCCAGAATCAGGGCCTTAGACTGCTGGATTGTCATTTGATTTTTGCATTTTAGACTACAATCTTACAAAACACACTTGTTAGTAGCTTTACATTGTGCATAGTTGCATTCAATTAATAGGATTACTTGTGTACATAAGTAGTTGCAGGAATAGGACCTTAGTTTCAGACAGAATTTCTAAACTTTCGGTGTTGATGTTGAAAATCAAACTTTGGTTCTATAAAGTTTTCTTTTCCAACGTGTGTTAGAGCAATGAGATAATTTTCTTGCTGCAGCCAACTGAAATAAGCATGTTTGAAACTCAAGAGTTAGCACTAGATTTCTTTCCCCCTTCAAGGAGCTTAACTCAGTGATCATTGTGTTGTTAAATACAAATGAGATTTTATTTTCTTATGACTAATTTAAAACAGGTGCATTAATCATTACTGTATAGCCAAGCGTTTTAATTATTAAGGGTTTTTTAATAATAGTTTTAGAGACCCAAACTTTGATTTCTATTTCCTTTTGCTTTGTTCCTCCTTTGCTGTGGTAAAGAATGTTCAATATTATCCATACAGTGGTGTTGACCTTTTGTACTTCTAGAAAACAGACTTAATACGATGTGTAAATAACAAAGAGGATATAATACTTGTCAGGCAACTGATGGCCAAATATAAAATACACTAAGTCAGAAACTGAAGGGAATATCCAAAATAGAGAATTTTACAAAACTTGATGTCAGCATTCTACATTCTATATTATTCAGACTTCTAGCCATCCACAGGCTAATCAAGCTGAAAAATGATGGATTTTCTATTGTTTTAGTTCAATAATTCAACTTCATATAATTGTTCGGAGTTTGGTTTTGTTACAACTTTACCAAAATTGGTAGCATCCCTTGGTCTACCTGGGTATAGGAGGCTAGATCCCTAACCTGTAGTTCTTCAATGCCTTTCTTTGACTTTCTTTTTGACATGAGTAAGAGCTTTGTGAAGCTTGAAAGCTTGTCCCTGCCACTAACAGAAGTTGGTCCAATAAAATATATCACCTCACCACCTTGTCTTTTTATTTTTATATCATTGCTATTTTTATTCTAATATGCACATTGTGACAGATTTCCCCATTGTACCTTCTTTGCTTGAGTGTATATCTGAAATTATAGCGCTGTATTTTCTTCCCAACATTTGGATTGTTTTGTGTTGGTATGTGATGGAATTATTGTAATTATTAAAAAAAAATCTTCCAAGACCAATAGCAGTAATACTAGTTTGAGCACCATATTTCTAATTTAATTTAGTTAATTTTTAATTTAGCAATATAACCTATAGTGTACACCCAATACCATCCTGAGGTACTGCATGTGATCAACAATGTAATATGTAGATTCTCCCATTCTCTAGGTTTGTCAGGTTGTTTTATACTTTCCATAATAAAGTAATATTCTTGATAAGATAAACAAGATGATATTAAGTAAAACTGATATGAATATCTAATGTGTATGTTCTCTAGTCCTTATATATAATTAGAATTCAGCTGGAAGTTTTAAAAGCATTAATTTCCGTTGGCAGATGTGAATTGAAATAGTAAATTATGAAAAATCTGCAACACAGTTACATGAGGCAGACTAGAGATAGGTTGACAAATAGATTTATCTTGCATTTTTACTCAAGCCACCCAATCTATCCATATAGCTAAATCCTGCAGTCAATGGATGTTTTGCTTGGGTAAGGACAAAAAGGTTTGGCTCTTGGTTTTGTCTTCCAGCACCCAGAGGCTCTGATTCAGGAAAATACTTAATAATGTAGCAGATGTTAAGCACTTGCTTAAATACCCCTTCCTGACTAAGGATGCTTTCCTGCCTCAGGGCCAGAGGGTGTAAAGATATGCTGTATCTCAAAAGGTAGAAATAATATCAATTGAGCCTGAGTCATTGGGGCATGTTTTTATTTTGTATTTCTGCTATTTAAGAACTCCTGTGTGTTTACATTAATAATTAACAAGGACAATTATCTTTATCTTTTCAAGTGAAGTGCTGCACTCGTAAATCAATGATGTGGCAGTAGTTATTAATTACATAGATATTTGTAAAGGAAGGCAAGTTAATACATTCCTTTTACTACCAAGACCAGCCTTATCTGTGAATTTTGACCTAAGCAGTCCTGTGGAGTTCTTGTAAAGGGTTTGGCAATGGCTTGCTAATGGTCAAAATGGCTTAACCATGTTTAAATGAGAACCTTTTGAATTAGCTATTGTCAGTATCAGAGTAGCAGCCCTGTTAGTCTGTATCTTAGATAGTCTCTAAGGTGCCACAAGTACTCCTGTTCTATTGTCAGTAGTTATCTGCATGAAAAAATCTTTGATAGGTTAATACATGTGTTTTATTGGAAAACAAACACCCAGCAGTACAAATATGAGCCCTCTGTCTTTTGGAAAACATGAAAATTTAAAAATGAAGCGTCTTACCTTTTAAAGGTTTCAGAGTAAATTGGTTAGTTAAATTGGTTAGTCTCTAAGGTGCCACAAGTACTCCTTTTCTTTTAACCTTTTAAAATTACAGCTTGAAGTGTCAATAATGAATCCATTAATTTCTGGAAATAGCTATTTAAATATTCTGTTTTAGCTCCCATCAGCATTCACTTTTACTTTGCTGTGTCCAAGCCTAAATGAAAGACTGTGTTAGTTCTACTGTTTCTAGCCAATCTGCCTTGCTTTGACTCGTAACCTCAGGCTTATAGAAAAAGCTCATCTGTATCATATGACCCATTCACCTATACTGTGTCCTTGTGGCCCACTGAAAAGCATTATAATCTGCTTCATTTCACATTCATTTAAAGTCTTTGGGTGAAAATCTGACTCCACAAATACCCCGTGAATTCTGCGGTCCCAGGATTTCACCTTTTGGGCCTGGGTCTGCCCTCCGTTAGAGTGGAGTAAAACATGAGTAACTCCTTTCAAGTCAACAGTTTATCCAGGTATAAAATTAGGGTTAGTGAAATCAGAATCAGGATCTTCCTAGTAAAGGAAAAATACTACATTGTATGTATAGCCCAAACCAGACACTTGTGCCATATGCCACATTGGCAGCTAATGCAGGGAGAAAAAAAATATTGGTAATACCTTATTCACTGAAGTAGTTTTACAAAACTTTGTGGTATCAATTTTGTATTGATTTGGGGTAAATAATTGAATGTTAAGCTCCATTGTTCATTAAAACAACACTATCAGATAGAGAGTTTCTATTGAATGATACAAACACTAATGACTTTCAGAACCTTTGGAATTATTGAAATTTTAAAATTAGCATATAAGGGAACAACCAGTAAAAAAACAAGGCTAATACATGGCGTAAGGTACTTTGTTCATTTGGTGTGTTAACAATAATTTAGTTTTAATT
Organism: Chelonia mydas; assembly: GCF_015237465.2. NCBI lineage: Eukaryota > Metazoa > Chordata > Testudines > Cheloniidae > Chelonia > Chelonia mydas. The sequence goes on from NC_057854.1 coordinate 28,162,842, forward strand.
ATGTGTGAAAATATTGCATAATACTTAAGAACCTGTTCTGTAGCATGTTATTAAAATGTTGTTGTTTATGAAAATAGGATTGCTACCTACAGGATTTGCTATTACATTTTTGCGCAGAAGCAGGGTGAAATCATGAAATATATTGTGAGCAGATTTCAGTGTTTGTAATTTAATGAAGTGCAAATCAGAAAGGTTCTATGGTACAGGAATTGACATATTGGAATATGTGAAACGTAAGGGTTGAATCCTGGCCCACGTATATACATAGAGCTTCCAAGGAAGTCAGTGAGTGTTTCATGCTCAGAGCTTGGAATCTGAGTCAGATTCTGCCTGGTCCTTGTGTGGTAGCTCAGTATAAGGGTGTAAAGATAGAGTGACCATACGTCCATTTTAGCTGGGACAGTCCCCTTTTTAAGCCCTGTCTCAGACGTCCTGACTTTTTTGGCAAAAATGGGCATTTGTCCCATTTGCCAAAAATGTGAGGTGCATGGAGGAATGTTCCGGGGGGGGTGGGGGGAGTGGTGACGAGAGGCACTAGGCAGTGGGGCTCAGGCTGTCAGTCCCAGGAGGTGTGGGGCTTGGGCAGTCAGCCCCAGCCCCAAGCAGAGTGGAGTGATCGGTGAGGACAGGTGGCTCAGGCCAGCCTCAGGGGGTGGGTGCGCTCGGCCAGCCCCACCCAGTGTCCTGTTTTTACTTTGGGAAATGTGATCACCCTATGTAAAGACTAGACAGAATTGCATGAGAACCAGGCAGGGTTGCACCCCCTGTGCTCTAGGGAGCACAAGTATTTCTCCCTTCTTACTCGCCTGAGTGTGGCCAGGGCTCCGAGAACATAGGTCCAGAGGTCCATCCCCTTGTATACAGCAAGCGGAGCTGGCTATCTGCATTGGGGAGGTAAACTGCAGTACAAAAGGATGCTAGAGGCATGCACTGCTGCACATTCTGGAGCTCCAGAAGATGTCTTTTGCCCCCTGGTGTTCTAGCTGCACCAGTGCAGCTTCACACTGCCCCTAACTATGAGCTACTTACCCCAGTGCCACGTTCTAGCCCTTAATGAGTAAAACCTGGTAAACTTGCCACATTATTAAAAGATATGCAAGTAAAATGGCCTTTCAAGTCTAATGTAATTGAGACAGCTTGAATACTGCAAATGCCAATTAAAGAGAGATCATTTAGAATAATAGTACTTAAACTATCATTTGACTAAATTACATAGCTATGTAAAAAGGTAGGGAGAGAAAATCAAGCGGTGCAAGGCCAGAATTTAACCAAGGGTGGAACCAATTTTGTTTCAAAATATCAGAGGTAGAGAAAAATTGATATGCTCTTCTTCTGTTTGAAGCCTATGGAACAGAAATTGCTGAGAGGCATCTGTTCAGTTTCTACTGTCCTTTGGTCTCCTAAAATATGGGTGTTTTGTTGGAAGGATAGGATACACAGCACAGTTAAATGAAGGGTCATATACCGACTCAACTATAATGGTCAGTAAAATAATAAGAGAAAAAGAAGAGGGACAAATATATGGTTGTCAGCTTGAGGACACTGTAGCAAGAAGCCTGGGCATGGAGCATGAAATACCTATGAAAAGTCATTCACTACAGGTTTCCTATAAAATTGAATCTGTTTTGGTGGACAGCCTAAATAATTTATGTTCATTAAAAAACCCACATTCGTATCTACTTTCTGAGCAGTTTTGCACAGGATCTGTAACAATTACAATTTATTATTTAATATTTGTAACTAGTGTGATTGTCTTGGGTGGTGCATTGCATAGTTAGTGAAACTATGGTGCCTATCTCAAAACACACACAATCTAAGTGGATCACCAGAAGAGAGAACTTTGGGGGAGATAACAGGCAAGGGGACTAGAGAGAGGGATAGGCAAACAAGGTTGTCACAGTACACGGTCATGTTTGTTCCTAAGGGCTTATTTTTTATATAATTACATTTGTAAATTATTTTTATTGTTTAAAGAGAATTAATTAGATGGTAGTTGGAGCAGTTGCAGGGAAAGTTGTATTTTGAGGAGGGATATGAAGAGTGGGAGGGAGTTTGTGTGTCATGCAGGATCAGAGAGGACTTTCCAGACGTAGGTGTCAGCTTGGGAGAAGGGAAGAAGGGGCATGGCGAGTGATGCAGAAGTGGTGGAATACAGGGACTGAACAGGTGAATGGTGGGAGACCAGGAGTCAGATGTAGGCAGGGCAGAGCTGTGCAGAGCCTTGGAAGCAAGGGCAAGGAGCTTGAAAGTGACCCAGAAGGAGATGGGCTTTTAAGGGAAGTTGAAGGCCATAGTGATGAACGAGCCTAACCGACCCTGTAGCAGTTGTTAGAACAAAAGCTTCTGAAGCTGTGATGATTTATTGTGGCAAGTCTAGCTTGTTAACTCCTCCAGTGATATAAAGCAAGTTGGAGCAGCCTCCCTGGGAGAGAAATATGGAGCTGGGATATGGGAGCTCATGTAGGGCAACTCTAGAGATGGCCAGCTCATGGGAGGAATTTTTTTGTTGTGCTTTTCTTTTTGAATTGCCAGTAAAGCCAATTAGATTGGCATTTGTGAGGGTCAGGATTCATAGATTCATAGATATTTAGGTCAGAAGGGACCATTATGATCATCTAGTCTGACCTCCTGCACAACGCAGGCCACAGAATTTCACCCACCACTCCTACAAAAAAAACCTCACACCTTTATCTGTGCTATTGAAGTCCTCAAATCGTAGTTTAAGACTTCAAGGAGCAGAGAATCCTCCAGCAAGTGACCCGTGCCCCATGCTACAGAGGAAGGCGAAAAACCTCCAGGGCCTTCCAATCTGCCCTGGAGGAAAATTCCTTCCCGACCCCAAATATGGCGATCAGCTAAACCCTGAGCATATGGGCAAGATTCATCAGCCAGATACTACAGAAAATTCTTTCCCGGGTAACTTGGATCTTACCCCATCTAAAAACCCATCACAGGCCATTGGGCCTATTTACCATGAATATTTAATTACCAAAACCATGTTATCCCATCATACCATCTCCTCCATAAACTTATCGAGTTTAATCTTAAAGCAAGATAGATCTTTTGCCCCCACTACTTCCCTCGGAAGGCTATTCCAAAACTTCACTCCTCTGATGGTTAGAAACCTTCGTCTAATTTCTAATCTAAATTTCCTAGTGGCCAGTTTATATCCATTTGTTCTTGTGTCCACATTGGTACTGAGTTTAAATAATTCCTCTCCCTCTCTGGTATTTATCCCTCTGATATATTTATCGAGAGCAATCATATCTCCCCTCAACCTTCTTTTAGTTAGGCTAAACAAGCCAAGCTCCCTGAGTCTCCTTTCGTAGGACAAGTTTTCCATTCCTCGGATCATCCTAGTAGCCCTTCTCTGTACCTGTTCCAGTTTGAATTCATCCTTCTTAAACATGGGAGACCAGAACTGCACACAGTATTCCAGGTGAGGTCTCACCAGTGCCTTGTATAACGGTACTAAAACCTCCTTATCCCTACTGGAAATACCTCTCCTGATGCATCCCAAGACTACATTAGCTTTTTTCACAGCCATATCACATTGGCAGCTCATAGTCATCCTATGATCAACCAATACTCCAAGGTCCTTTTCCTCCTCCGTTACTTCTAGTTGATGCGTCCCTAGCTTATAACTAAAATTCTTGTTATTAATCCCTAAATGCATGACCTTACACTTCTCACTGTTAAATTTCATCCTATTCCTATTACTCCAGTTTACAAGGTCATCCAGATCCTCCTGTAGGGTATCCCTGTCCTTCTCTAAATTAGCAATACCTCCCAGCTTTGTATCATACGCAAACTTTATTAGCACACTCCCACTTTTTGTGCCCAGGTCAGTAATAAAAAGATTAAATAAGATTGGTCCCAAAACTGATCCTTGAGGAACTCCACTGGTAACCTCCCTCCAGCTTGACAGTTCACCCTTCAGTAGGACTCGTTGTAGTCTCCCCTTTAACCAATTCCCTATCCACCTTTCAATTTTCCTATTGATGCCCATCTTATCCAATTTAACTAATAATTCCCCATGTGGCACAGTATCAAACGCCTTACTAAAATCTAAGTAAATTAGATCCACTGCGTTTCCTTTATCTAAAAAATCTGTTACTTTCTCAAAGAAGGAGATCAGGTTAGTTTGGCACGATCTACCTTTTGTAAAACCATGTTGTATTTTGTCCCATTTACCATTGACTTCAATGTCCTTAACTACCTTCTCCTTCAAAATTTTTTCCAAGACCTTGCATACTACAGATGTCAAACTAACAGGCCTATAATTACTCGGATCACGTTTTTTCCCTTTCTTAAAAATAGGAACTATGTTAGCAATTCTCCAATCATACGGTACAACCCCTGAGTTTACAGATTCATTAAAAATTCTTGCTAATGGGCTTGCAATTTCTTGTGCCAATTCTTTTAATATTCTTGGATGAAGATTATCTGGGCCCCCCGATTTAGTCCCATTAAGCTGTTTGAGTTTTGCTTCTACCTCAGATATGGTGATGTCTACCTCCATATCCTCATTCCCATTTATCATGCTACCATTATCCCTAAGATCCTCTTTAGTCTTATTAAAGACTGAGGCAAAGTATTTGTTTAGATATTGGGCCATGCCTAGATTATCCTTGACCTCCACTCCATCCTCAGTTTTTAGCGGTCCCACTTCTTCTCTCTTTGTTTTCTTCCTATTTATATGACTATAGAACCTTTTACTATTGGTTTTAATTCCCTTTGCAAGGTCCAACTCTACTTGACTTTTAGCCTGTCTCACTTTATCCCTACATATTCTGACCTCAATAAGGTAGCTTTCCTTACTGATCCCTCCCTTCTTCCACTCCCTATATGCTTTCTGCTTTTTCTTAATTACCTCTCTAAGATGCTTGCTCATCCAGCTTGGTCTACAACTCCTGCCTATGAATTTTTTCCCCTTTCTTGGGATGCAGGCTTCCGATAGCTTCTGCAGCTTTAATTTAAAATAATCCCAGGCCTCCTCTACCTTTAGACCCATAAATTCTTCAGTCCAATCCACTTCCCTAACTAATTTTCTTAATTTTTGAAAGTCAGCCCTTTTGAAATCAAAAACCCTAGTTGCAGATTTATTTTTATTAATCCTTCCGTTCAGTTTGAACTGAATTAGCTCATGATCACTTGAGCCAAGATTATCCCCTACAACCATTTCCTCTATGAGGTCCTCATTACTCACCAAGACCAAATCTAAAATGGCATCCCCTCTAGTCGGTTCAGCAACTACTTGCTGAAGGAATCCATCAGCTATCGCATCTAGGAAAATCTGAGCCCTATTATTATTACTAGCACTCGTCCTCCAGTCTATATCTGGGAAGTTAAAGTTTCCCATGATCACACAGTTTCCATTAGTATTTACTTTATTAAAAACATTAAAAAGGGCTCTATCCATATCCAAATTAGATCCCGGCAGTCTATAGCACACCCCAAGCACTATCCCAGGGGAGGCTCTAATAGTTTTCTTCCCCAATTTAATTTTTGCCCAGACAGACTCAGTCATATCCATTTCATCGCTTCTTATTTCTTTACATTCTATCTCATCATTGATATACAGTGCTACTCCACCACCTTTACCTTTATTTCGGTCTTTCCTAAACAGCACATACCCTTCAATACCTGTAGCCCAGTCATGACTACTATTCCACCAGGTCTCTGTTATACCTATAATATCTGGTTTCACTTCCTGCACCAGTAACTCTAGTTCCTCCATTTTGTTACCTAGGCTCCTTGCATTAGTGTACAAACATCTTAATTTTTGCTGTTTGGCCTCACTCACATTCTGTACCCTATTAGGCACGGTTATTTTACTACCAGTATAACCTATTAGACTTGTATCTACACTACCCTTCCTCCTACCTATGGCTGTATCCACTCTTACTTCATTTTCTTTCCACTCTATGCTAAATTCTGGCGTGGAGATTACCTGGACATCTCCCAACTGTCTCCCCCAAATTCCTAGTTTAAAGCTCTCTTAATCAGTTGTGCTAGCCTCCATCCTAGAAGTCTATTTCCTTCCCTACTCAGATGAAGTCCATCCCGAGAGAACTGTCCTCTATCCATGAATGCCTCCCAGTGGCCATACATCCCAAAGCCCTCCTTATAGCACCACTGCCTAAGCCATCTATTAATCCTGTGTATTTATACAGCGCTTAGCACAATGGGGACCTTGATTTAGAACAGTGGGTTCGACCATAATACAAAAACAGCAACAATAATAATAAAAACTATGAAAGGGGTGAGTTTGGATACTGACTCAGGGTGTGTATGATCTGTTGAGAACAGGATGGGGACTCAGCCTTTTCATTGCAAGGTAGATGAGTTTGGCAGTCACATTTTAGATAGACTGGAGGGAAGTTAGGTGGCCAGAGAGAAGGATGTTACAGTAGTCTGGGCTGGAGATAATTGAGGGATGGACCAAAGGGTTTGGCACTAAGCATGGAATAAATAGGAAAGATTTTGGATAGGCTACAAAGGAAGAAAGAACAGGATTTAGCGACAGCTTGAATATGATCAGTAAAGGAGAGAGGAGTCAAGGATGGTACTTGACTTATTTATAACATTAACATTCATGCCATCCTAATTGCAGAATACTACAGAAATATACTCCTGAAATATCTTGTATTGTCTGAATAGTTCTTTGTTGGAAAGGGGGAAATTTTTAATATCCTGCATGATTTGGCATACCTTGCAGACTGAATATGCCTGAAGAAAACCTTCAATGGCAATTAATATCTAGGATACTATTATGAGTGAATTTCTGGCTTTTCATATTATAACATATAGATAATCATTGGACTTGAAAATTGAAAGAGAACATTGATGTTTCGTGTCATTTGAGACATGTAATTGTAGGGTTCCACAATTATATGAATTTTATAATAAGTGCCTTTAGTCCCTTTTCTTATGAAGATCAATGCATTTGTGGGGGTATTGGGGAAGGGAATCTTTTTGCAAGGTTTCTTGTTGGCGATGTATAAACAAAAGAAAAGAGATTTTCCTGATCGGCTTCTGCGTTTGAGGCTGGGGATCAAAATTCACTGTATTGAACTCTGTTATAACTCCTGTTAGAGATCGTTCAGTATAAATACCTATTACACAAGGATGCTTATTGGTACCATGAAAATGTGGTAAACTTTATCAGCCTAATACCCAAAAAAGTGCAAGCTCTTTGTCACAAGAATTAATTGAAGCAGAAGTAAAAAAAAACCTACCAGTTTAAACTAATACACATGCCTTTACCCAGTCTTCACTTGTGTTCATTCAAAATTGACTTGCTCTTGGTAGGTGCAGAGACCTGCAAAAAAATATAATAGTTGCATACACCCTAAAATGTGCATATACAAAAGAATTAACATTTGCACCCACAAAACCCATTGGCTCCCAACTATTCTGCCATTGTGAATGCTAATGCTTGTGTATGCTGGTGTGTGTTAGGCTGTTAAAGGGCTCATGGGGGAGTGATAAATGATGAAGAGGATAGGTCACTAATTCAGAGCAATCTGAATTACTTGGTAAACTGCACACAAGCAAACAATATGCACTTTAATATGGCTAAATGTATACATCTAGGAACAAAGAATATAGGCTGTACTTACTGGATGAGGGATTTTATCCTGGGAAGCAGTGACTCTGAAAAAGAATTGGGGGGTCGTGGTCGGATAATCAGTGGAGTGTGAGTTCCCAGTGTGACGCTGTGGCCAAAAGAGCTAATATAATCCTGGGATGTATAAACAGGAGTATCTCAAATTGGAGTAGAGAGGTTTTTTACCTCTATGTTTGGCACTAGAAATATACTGTGTCCAGTTCTGGCACCCGCAATTCAAGAAAGATGTTGATAAATTGGAGAGGGTTCAGAGGACAGCCCTGAGAATGATTAAAGGATTAGAAAATATGCCTTATAATGAGAGACTCAAAGAGCTCAATCTGTTTAGCTTCTCACAAAAAAAAGTTAAAAGGTGACTTGATTACAGGCTATAAGTGCCTACATGGGGAACAAATATTTAATAATGGGCTTTTCAATCTAGCAGCAAAACGTATAACGTTATCCAATGGCTGGAAGTTGAAACTAGACAAAATCAGACAGGAAATAAGGCATAAATTTTTAATTATGAGAGTAATAAACCTTTGGAACAATTTTCCCAGGGTTGCAGTAAGTCTCTATCAGTGACAATTTTTAAATCAAGTTAGGTTTTTTTTTTTAAGTATGCTCTAGGAATTATTTTGGGGGAATTCCATGGACTGTGTTATACAGGACGTCAGACTAAATGGTCACCATGGTCCCTTTTGTTCTTGGAATCTGAGAGTTCGCATATGAACAGGTGTTTGTTCTTCTAAAATGCAGATTCAAGTGAAGACCAAGACAATAAATCTGGACCACAGCATCAGTTCCGAATTCCTGGGTGACCATGTTAAGTAGCAGAAGATATAATTAATCTAAAGTAAATATACACAATATAAAATGCAGATGTGTAAACTAAGCATTAAATATACTCAAGCATCTGTTTCAACATAATGTTCTTCTCAACAAACTGGGGTTTTTATTTAAGAGGAATGCAGTGTACCCTGAGCATTGGACTCTAATCAGCCAATTAAGGTACCCAACAATTACAAGACTGGGGTGAAAACTAATAAAAGGATAACATAACTATATTGATTTTAAAGCAGTTCATATATTACTCCCACAGGACAACTCTGGTTTTTACTTCTGCAGTACATTCACTGCTCTTGTTGTTGCTTTTTGCTCAGTGTGGAAGCAAAGCGTATTTAGCAGTAAGGTTTTAGTGGGTGGACTTGTCTTGAGGACAGCATCTGCCTTTCCTGTGTATGCTTCTCAACATAGTTTATATGAGCTTTTTTGTTATTCCAGGAGCCTCTGAAGCGTATAATATTTAGTTCCCATGAGTCTGAACTATCTGCCTCAGCTCATGTTTTAGCAAGTTGTTTTGTCCTGCAGCTGGGTCAGGATTTATCTGTCTTTGACAGAATGGACAAACTGTCCACAGGTCTTACATGCTACCGCTTGTATATTTAAGTAACTCAGCTGTCACTCAGAAATGTATTGATGAGCAAGCTTAAGCATCCCACAAGGGTCTAAATAATATCCTTTATAATAATAATGTCTTGTGCTATAATTACACCATTATTTGATACAACTGTTCTCTGACTCGGGCTAGGGAGTAACCCCTTGCTAAAGAAGGTGTGCGGGGTAGAGCATAGTGTGGTTTTTACTCAAAATGCTTAATGCACAGGACTGTATGTTTTTACAGTTGATATTAGGAGTGTTCATTCTTCTTTAGTTATCATTTTTCAAATCCCTCATTCCTATTTACTACCTACAAAGAGGTAATTGTTTCCCCAGTATTTTAAGTGTGGAGGGGTCTCCTCTGCATGGAACTGCCTTATCTTACATTGGGGGAGCAATTCAGATACTTCAGTAGGTCCATCCCCACTTGCACCAGCCCTATTTTGAGGTTGGAGATCCAAAGATGCCATCACAGACTGTCAGAAAAAGCTGGCAGAAAGCAGATGCAATCTGATCCTGTATTAGCTGTTCTGTGATCCCCTTCATGCCAGGAAGCATGTGTGTGGGTCCCAAAGGCAGGAGTGACTAAAGGAAGTCCTGGTTACATATCTCCAATGGAGCCATGCTGTCACAGAGTCTCAGGGAGGGCAGAGGACCCTACAGCGGTTCTCAAACTTTTGTACTGGTGACCCCTTTCACACAGCAAGCCTCTGAGTGTGACCCCACCTTATAAATTAAAAACACTTTTTTTATATTTAACACTAATATAAATACTGGAGGTGAAGCGGGGTTTGGGGTGGAGGCTGACAGCTCGCGACACTCCATGTAATAACCTTGCAACCCCTGAGGGGTCACGACACCCAGTTTGAGAACCTCTGCAATCTGCGTAAAGGAACAGAACCTCTGTACAGATTGTCCTGAACTTCTGTGAAATCCTTGGAATCTGTAGGCTCCTTGAGGAAAAGTCACAGTCCATTCAGCAGCATTCAGGTTGAGTAGACTCTGTTTTAATCATCTGAAGCTTTTTCTACCATAGGAGAGGGTGATATGTTGCAAGACTCTTTTTTTTTTTTTCTTCTTTCTTTGGGATAAGTGCCAATTTTGTGGATCACTTGCAGACCTAGCAGATTGGCTCTAGAAACTAATATTAGCTTTACGTTTTAGCCAGCACTCTTTTGAGTGGTTTCCAGGCATTTTTAAGGTAGACATAATTTCTCAGAGATGTGCTTAAAAGGATGGAAAAAACTCAGAGTCAAGCTTTATTAGCTCTTGAAGCCAAACCTTGACAGTTGGAGACCTCTTTGAAAGAGATGTTTTAGAACTTTTTTTAAGGCATGGAAACTGTAAACATTAATGTTTTAAACAAAAAAGTAAGTGCCTCATTAAAATGTGCATGTCATGCTGTATGCTGTTTATGCCCTGAAATGAGAAGACTTCACACTTGCTTAATAAAAAATAGCAGTTTCTTAATTTCATCCCTGCAGTTCTGGACTGGGAAAATGATTTATTCTGTAGATACTGTTTTTACTGTTATCAGAAGTTTGATGCTAGTCAGCATCTTGATAACGTCCAACAGTGTGATTTATTTTTAACAGAATACTAAGATCCCAATTGTGCCTCAGGTCCTATGCTGAATGAGCCGTTGGCCAGTCAAGAGTTTTTTTTTATGTCATAACAAATACATCTCAGGCAGAGCCTATTGGCCATACAGGATTTTGTAGACATATGGCTCCTTTGCAGATAGACAGACAGATAGCATCAAAAGAACTCTGTGCAGCTCAAAAGCTTGTCTCTTTTGCCAACAGAAGTTGGTTCAATAAAAGATATTATCACCCAAGAACAGCAATCTTTTTTTGCATGATGGACACTGTATAAAACAAACCTTGAATGGGAATTAGTGGCTAAAACCTTGTAGTTAATTAGGAAAAGTTCTGCTTGCCTTTGTTTTTAGTGAACAAACCATTGATCTGATCCCATGTGTGAACTTTCTTCATGGGCATTCAGATATTAATGGTCATAATTATTGAGCATTGTGCACCAGATTTAAGACTTTATACACTCTTGATGCTGAGAGGATTTTAGCAGAATTAAAGAAGGTTGCTGTTTAAGGTTTTAGTTGGATCTGGCTTCAGATTAACTTTTTCCAAATGAATGCAGGTTTCATGCAGTAGATGCAACTTTTATCATATTTCCCTTAAGGTTATATACGACTTTAACTAAAAAAGCTGTAGTCCTCAGTTTTCATGGGTCACAAAACAAGTACCCATTCCCCCTTATATTTTGCTCTGGCCATTAATAAGATCTTGATAAATTTACTTTGCCATTCAATGTAGGTAATAGAGGATGGAGTACTGCATGGGTCCATACATTTTCCTGTTGTCTAGGAAATGGCACATACTGTAATCAGTAATGTGATAAATTACTTTGTCGTTATTATTGTGCTTCATTAACTTTTTTCAGGACAGAAAAACATTTCTGTCCTGAAAAAAATATATCTTTATCTCTTGTGAGTGTTCACCATTATTCAGACTTCTGCATCATTCTGGATAAATGCAAGATTTACATTTAGATTCCAGTAAATACTTCTAAGAACAGGTATCAAAGGTAAACAAAATATCTCTGAATATACAGCAGCTGCCAAGAGCACTTAAAAATATAGAAGAGACAGCTCTTTATTTTTAAATTTCAATTTTCCAGGTGTTTTTATGCTAGAATGTCAACAACTTCTTTAATAGCTATTTCACATTATTTTTCATTTGATGTGTCTATTTCTGCTACCGCTTTATGTCTTGACTGGAAGAGTCAGGAAGACTAGAGGATTTCTCATTAATGACATGTGGTGACACTTTACTTTATTGTTCATTGATGACTTTCTGACAGAGATAGATGACATGCTTGGAGTTTCCAAGAAAATGTGATTCCATCATTGAATGGGGGAGCTTTGAAACAATTTTTGTGATTTACAAACAGGTTATGGATGTGCCAAATCTGGCAAACAGTGACATTTACTGTAAAATGTGGAGCACCAGCAGTGGAGTCACTTGATTGTTGTTATGCTGAAATCTGTTTTCTCAGTGTTACAGTTGAGCATATATTTTACAGCCCCAAAAATATTAGTTCATATTGTATTAGTTTTATTAACAATACAGAATTAGGGAACACTCCCTCTTTGTATGTTTGATAGCTTGACACAATATTAAATACAAAAAGTTAGTAAACATTTTGGTTAGTTTCACCTACAGCATTTCAAGCTTTTAAAGAAAGTGGGGAATAATTTTATTGCATTGGGTTATGTGGACCTAGCATGACTGTATAAATGAAAAGATACAATAATGAAAATGTAGAGGAAGAGCCAGGTGGAATATCATAACTGATTCACAGAGCTTCTAGGCAAAAATCTAGGAAATTTAAATTGTGAATAACATTTGTAAAACAGAGTCAAGTAGAAATAAAAATAACATTCTTCCTGTTCCCAACTCTTTCCTGTTCCCATGGCATAGAAGGAACTTCCTTCATGCTGGGCCAAAGTACTCAGCAACAACTGTCATTGGTGTGTGCTCTGGAAAACATGTTTCCTCAGATCATAATATTCTTGTCACAAGCATAGACCCTCAGGACAATGAGCTCTCTGTTTCCTGTGGAACTTTAAATCCAGTTCAGGAATCCCAAATATAGTCCTGTGGCTGCCACTTAACCATTGGATTGCTGCTGGATATTTCAAGTATGTCCAGTAGGGCAGAAGACACCCACAGTGCTGCAGAATGTACCACAGATATCCTTACATTACAACATCACAAAGAATTGAGCTTTAGGAAAATGGATCAAAAAATCTCATCCAAAATCAAGAATACTAATGTTACACAATTTACCAAAAAAAAAAACAACAACAAAAACAACAACAAAACAACAAAAAGAGGGGGAAAAAATCCAGACTTGAGCTTACAGGAGGCTGTCAGCTAGTGTTCTGAGTTTTCATAGATTCATAGACTGTAAGAGCAGAAGGGACCATTCTGATCATCTAGTTTGTCTTCCTACATAACACAAGCCATAGGATTTCACCCAGTAATTCCTTCATCAAGTCCATATTTTGTGCTTGAGTGTGGGCACATTTTTTTTAGAAAAACATCTAGTGTTTTAAGATTCTTACTGAGCCTGTAAAATGGTCATTTTTCTTCTGTTTATTTTATCATTTTTACTACTGTCTGTTTACTTTTCTAAATCAAATTGCTTTTAAAAGCTCTGTCTAATCTGAGCTCTGTAACCCCTGTCCTGGAGGATGTATACATAGGCTTAATTTTGAGCACATGAATAATCCCCTATAGTTTCTATGAGACTATTCACATGCTTAAAGATAAGCACTGCATAAGTCCTAGCAGGATCAAGATCAAGATGTAGTTATATATTCCAAAGATTGTACTATTGTAAATTGTCTCTCAGGAAGTCCTGGATGTCACTCCAGACTTCCTGCTCCTGCTGAGAGCCATAAATTGTATTACCTAACTACACAACTTCAGTGGTGGTAGTTGATGATCATCATTGTACCTGGCATTAAGAGGCCATAATGGCGGCAGTGGGGTTCAGGATCTCACCTAAGGAAACTAATTATAATCATTTCATCATAATGTTCTGTGTCAGCCCTGCAGGGGAACTAGAGATTAAAATCATATAATTTATTCTACAATAAACAAATTAGAGATTAAAATAATATAAATTATTCTACAATAAATAAACCATAAATATAAAAACTGGAGATGTTCCTCCCCACGTGCCTCTGACTCAACTGGTTGCCCCTCCTTCACACTGCATGCATTCAGTGGATCTGCAGCGTACACAATTTGGAAAGTCAGCAACAGCAATCTTTCCGCAAACCTAGAGGATAAAACACAGTTATCAGAGCAGCTAAAGCCCCTCTTCCTTGAGTTTCAATCTGTGGTGGACAACATACTGTGCTACTAGATTTCACACAAAACTGTCTTTTGCTCCAGTTAACAAGGTTCCTCATCTTTTTGAGTTCTAGTTCTATAGCTGAGATGTTCGTAAGTGAATGTAAAAAAAGTATTTATTTTATATTTTTAACTTTGTGTTTTTCAGTCCACCAACAACATATAACTAATTACATTTGATGACTGTATATATCCTGTTTTCATCAGATGCTGAAAAAATGCTGTCATTTGATGTTGTGGAGTTTTAATATCAGTGGAAGTTTCTTTTACGGATGCTACTGAAATAGAATATACTATCACAATGAATAAAAACAGGAAGGTTTAGATTTTTTGATTAGTGATATGTCAGTAGTGGAATGTGCATGTTTGTCAGTTGCATACACAAACCAAAAGAATACTTGACGCTCTGTTTTACAAATGTTCTTCACAATTTAATTTCCTATCTTTTTGCCTAGAAGCTCTGTGAATCAGTAATATTCCACATATTTTTTCCTTTACATTTTCATTATTGTATATATTTATTTACACAGTCACGCTCGGTCAACAAAACCCAGTGCAATAAATCAAGACATGATGGCAATCACTTAGGGGTATTTACCTTTTTAGCTTGGATAGTGGACTTCAGCATAACAGTGGAGGGTCTAGGGGTCTGCCCATAACTCACTTCTTGGCAAAAGAAAAATTGATTACAGGGGTTTAACGAGAGACCTAACCAAAACTAGATACATCCAACCAAGGTGCTCTGTGAAAGGCAGAATCTGAGCTATATTGTTAGCAATAAAAGGGGAGCCATTAATTGTTGTTAAGCATCTTCTCTTACTCAGAGGGCTATCTTCTAGAAAGCAGAGAATGAAACTATCTTGCCAGCCCCCTAATGTAAAAGAAAATGTAAGAGAAATGTAAGAGAAAAGTGCTTTGAAAAGCAGGAATGGCTGCCCTAGGTTGGGGAGGTATGCCTGGGCATGCAAGCTGACCCACATGCATGGACTTGATAAATAGGGCCTGGAGACAGCTAAGAGGAGTTGGCATTTGGACAGCAAGGAAGGCTGCCAATCTGATCAGAGAGGTCAGAGGGGGGTATTGCTTTCACTTAAGTTGAGAATGCCGAATTTAGTTTCGTTTATGGAAAGGCATAGATACATTAGATACATTAAGCAACCTGTGTCTTTTGTTTCAGTTTCATTCTTTCTATTTTTACTAATACTATTACTATTATTAGTATTACTAATACTATTTTTACTATTTTGTTCTATTAAGATTACGGCTGTCTTGGTAATTTCACACAGACATCCCCAAAGGGAAGAGAGCTCTCTGTAATCTCTAAAGAGAGGTGCTGAAGGATAAGGAGCTCGTGAAACTAAAAATCCCATTCAGTCTTGATCAAGGGACATGGACAGGGATATCCTATCCCAGTGAGTTGTGTTGCCATGAGGCTGCAGAAGGCAAATGCCCGAGGAAGAGATAAAGAGTTGTAGGGAGTATAGGTTACAAGATATGGAAGATAACAATGGTACATAAAAGATCAGGACACTGCTAAATGTTGAGTGAGTTTTCTACACTTATAGTAAAACTGCATTAGGTCTAAATTATTGGGTCAGTTATGTATCCATAATTATAAACCAAAATAGTCAGGCTCTATCATGCATCCTCCGATGTAAAACCACAGGAATAGATCTGTGTGGGCTTCTATGTCCTGACACATATCTTGCTGAAGAGAGTAATTAATATTTAATTGAAAAATACTCTGGGCAACGTTTTCTGGTCCACCAAGGTTGTTTTGCTCTTCTCTGCGGATAGAAAACAACCATAACCCCCTTACCAAGCCAGTTTCTATTTTTACTGGAGGATTTCCCATAGATAGACAAAACTCTAGTGATGTAGGGCCAGCATGGCATTTCCTAGACCACTCCCACGTCTGAACCCTGGCATACAGTTGTGTGTCATGGGGAAAGGGGGTTGGCTGAGCATGTCTACACCATGGTGATTTCTGGCTGCCAGAACAACCTCTTGGAGCCATAGGAGTCTAGGTAGACCAGCCATCAGGCCAACCTACTTTATGCTGAGGACTGGTCTGTGGCTGGCTGGTCTCCAGTCGGGGACATAAATTAGTTTTAAATGTTCCTTTGCCTCTCCTGATTTTTGTGGCACCAAAAGTATTATGCTTTACTAAATTGTGGAGAGCAAGCCAAGAGAGTCAATAATAGGGGGCCTGTTCTCTGCCTAATTACACCAGTTCAAAGTGTTAGAGGATGTATACCCACTTTGCATAGATGTAAATGACTGCCCAAGGTTCAAGACACAGGGAAACCGGCCCTTTGAAGTACTAAAGCTGAAACCTATGACTCCTCTTATCGTATCCTGCCATTGAAGGGTATTCAAATCAATCCATAATGAAATAGCGCAATGAATACCACAAAGCCTTGGCACAAAGTTGAGGATAATGTGCCAACAAAGTTCAGTGATTTTTATCATTGTCTTAATATTAATTAGGTGTGTAGTTGCAGCAGTTTCTGCATTCGGCCTATAGTTTCTTTGGTATCATATTAGATATACTCTTGGTGTTTTAGAAACCTATTTTGTCAATTCAGACATGCGATTTTGTTCTTAAGCTTTTCATTGATTCACAGACAGAAAGCACACAGTTCATTTACCACCAAAAAGAACAGAGTGGATGCATTTTCTTCCTTCAAATAATGACCATGAGTTGACTTAATGGGAAACAGTAACAACAAAAGTTTAAAAGTCCTGTAATTGTTGCCTAATGGTACCTCAGTGGCAGTTCCAATACACCAGTTAACGTATGATGTTTCACCGCAGGATGCCTGATCAAAACAGCTTTAAAAAACACCTTAATCTCTTATAATTTGATGTAGACAAAATGAGGACTGGAGAAATGAGGGGAAAAGCGATACAGGCATATTGAACTGACTAGCATGGGGAGGTTGGGTTTATGGGGCAGGAGGAAAAGCACTGTTCAGAAATAAAACATGTTGAATTCAGAACATTGTATCTAATGCAATAGTTAAAGCAGCTATTCAAAAGAACACAAAGCTGAGAGAGGGAAAAATGAAAGAAGCTTTTTCATAGTGTTTGAAAATCTTCCCATTAACTGAACACAATGTGCAACAGCAAACATATGGATCAGTCTCATTAAGAAGAAAGAAAATTGTTTGAAATAAACCTCAAAGAGGAAGAAAAGAGGTTGCTTTTTGGGAAATGACTACACTCTTGTTGTCAAGACAAAAGAGTAATGGAGTTAAATTAGAGCAACTATCAGCTTGATAGGTTTAAGCAGAGATAGAGCTACAGTACAACAGCCAAACTCTCTCTGGTATGAAAAAAGAAATTAGCAGGTCTGTTAAGTAACCTGGATTTCAATAATGATCTGTTATCCCTGTTTTTCAATGATAGGAAGCACTTTCCATTTTTGGTGTACGAGGTAGGAATCAGAGAAAAGTTGGGGTGATGCTGGTTTTGCAGGTACAGTACGTAGTACAGAATTCTGAAAACAAGTTGTCCAAATAAGCTATAGTGTTCTTTTTATTGAAAACATGAATGCCCTCAAGAATTGGTTTCAGAGTAACAGCCGTGTTAGTCTGTATTCGCAAAAAGAAAAGGAGGACTTGTGGCACCTTAGAGACTAACCAATTTATTTGAGCATGCATCCGATGAAGTGAGCTGTAGCTCACGAAAACTTATGCTCAAATAAATTGGTTAGTCTCTAAGGTGCCACAAGTTCTCCTTTTCTTTTTGCCCTCAAAAATTGTAAATACATTTGTTATCTATCCCCTTGTCCATCCTTTGGCACTGATTCATCAGGGTATTTAAGCACACGAGTAAGCAGTGGGACTACTTGCATGCTTATTGTTGGGCATATGGTTAAGTACGTTGATACATCAGGGCCTTTGGCATGATATTATTTTAAAAAACACTAGATATTAGAAATGGGGAAAGATTAATCCAGATCATCTTCCTTCACCAGTTGTTCTCTTTGGTCTAACAAAGCACTTAAAGTTGTGCTTAACTTTAAGCACACAAGCAGTCCCATTGAAGCTCAGGCAAGAATCATACTGAATTTCTCCTCTTAAAAAACAAAACAAAACTCTGGCAGCTAGAGTCTTCATAACAAAGAGTGACTTATTGGATTTATTCACCAGTAACCTGAGACAGACCAATGATCTTGAAAGTGGCAATCATTCATATAAAAGTCTGCATTTTGGGATGGAGAAATGCAGTAATTTTAAGCACATGGGCAATTTTCCCCCTTTGCTTCCTTATTTGAAGAAGTCAGCAGACATTTTTATATTTAGGGTAGATTGTGATATTTTATATGGTTTGCTCTAACTATTAATAGCACTGAATACCCTAGGTGTTCATTTTCAGAAAGCCCTAGAGGTAAAGGACTTGTGGCACTCAGGTGCACGTTTTGTCTAGCTTCTTGTGATACTGTGTAGGAAATGCAAGTGCTTATCTCTCTCTCTTTAAATAGCCTCTCTGACATAAGGCAGGAAACAGTCAACAGCCTTTTTACAAATTGGCATCTGAATTTCTCCTGATGCTAATGTTGTACTAATTGGTTACCTGGATGCTAGTCAGTAATTAAAATAAAGTAGGAAAGGGAGCTGATAAAATGAAAATAATATAACAAAAAGGGTTCTATTTCATTTAGTATAGCAAATTAATTGCTACAGAGCTGCTTCTTGTCCCAGCTACATTCATCTAAATGCTCCTGCATTGTCGTCCTTGTATGGCTTCAGTATGCAGGGCCCAGGGAACTCCAAAACAGTGGGGACAAGGAAATTTATGCCAAAGGTCAGATCCTTCCTTTTCCCCCAGCTGCAGGAGTCCCTGGTTGTGGGCCAACTTTGCTTTTTCATTTTGCACTAGGCTACCATTTTTTGTTGTCTGGCTGCCTGTCCCTTCCCCAGGAGGGTGAGTTGTACTGTTTTGTGTAGGTATGAGCCATAGCAAGATGGTTTTGATGCCTGAGCCATAAGAAAGAGCTCCCCAAGCAGGTAAACTCTGTATTGCAGAGTGAGCCCTGAATCCTACAGACTGACATACCCCACTCTATGAGGGTAAAAAATGATCAGTCTGGATTTACTGAAAACTGTCTCTTCACTCTCCATAGCACTTGTGAACTGTCTGTTACTCTTGCATGAGCGTGTTCTTTTCTGCCCTCATATCTTTCAGCAGTATTTATTGAAGTCATTTGATCAACTTTTCTCCCTTCCATTTTTTCCCAATTGTATTCTAATCTGTCTTAATTTGTGTTGTCACATGGGAGGTACCAAATTTATGAATAGATTTTAAAATGATCTCCCATTGCACCATGCTTATTCTAATTTAATTAGATATTTAGGGGTTTAAAGCATTAAGAATGGCATCATTATTCTTGCCTTGACAACTTTATCACAAAACTAAGGAAGTCCCTAGAAAAATCCTTCAAGACTTTCAAATCTATTGTTTTTCCTCCTTAGTTAATTCTACATTGTTATAAGATGTGGATATGCTCTTAAAAATACTATTTGGTTAGAGATAATATTGTATTTTTTTCCAGAGAAGGAGGCAAAAATAAACTGCCAACAAGCAAAAAGTCATATTTAATCATCAGAAGTTTCTGGCCAAGATTTTTCAAAAATTGCTAGTGTTTCTGGGTGCCTCCGTTGTTAACCTGCTGAGCATCCATCCACTCTTGTAAAATCAAGACCCTTTAAGGTATCCCAAGTGGGGCAGCAAAAAAGAAGACAGACAAAATCACAAGTCATTTTTTAAACTTGAGGCTTATTTTAAATGGCTATGATGCCGTAGTTGTGAAGTGACACATTTCAAAAGTGCTAGAAAACGGGTCACAATCTTTGCAACATTGTACTAATGGGTACCATAGTAACAATGTTGTACTCCAGTAGTATTGGAATATGCAAATTTAGTAAAATTGACTGTATGTGCTTTAATTGATTTTTTCCAGTAGTGACTCAACCATCAGTGTGCTATCCCCTGCCTGATTTGAAATCAAACACTAAGAATTTGGAAGCATAAAATCCAGGTTTTCAAAGCACCATAGGTTAATAGAAACATTCAGCATGCAAGTGAAGCTAATCAAGATAAATGTTGTCAGAAACTAATCTACATTTCAGGCGCACTGTCATAAATATAAAGGGAAGGGTAACCACCTTTCTGTATACAGTGCTATAAAATCCCTCCTGGCCAGAGGCAAAACCCTTTCATCTGTAAAGGGGTAAGAAGCTAGGATAACCTCGCTGGCACCTGAACAAAATGACCAATGAGGAGACAAGATACTTTCAAATCTGGATGCGGGGAAACAAAGGGTTCGTCTGTCTGTGTGATGCTTTTGCCGGGAACAGATCAGGAATGCAGCCTTACAACTGTTAGTTAGTAAGTAATCTAGCTAGAAATGTGTTGGATTTCCTTTTGTTCAATGGCTAGTAAAATAAGCTGTGCTGTATGGAATGTATATTCCTGGTTTTGTGTCTTTTTGTAACGTAAGGTTTTGCCTAGAGGGATTCTCTATGTTTTGAATCTGATTACCCTGTAAGGTATTTACCATACGGATTTTACAGAGGTGATTCTTTTACCTTTTCTTTAATTAAAATTCTTCTTTTAAGGACCTGATTGCTTTTTCATTGTTCTTAAGATCCAAGGGTTTTGGTCTGTGTTTACCTGTACCAATTGGTGAGGATTATTATCAAGCCTTCCCCAGGAAAGGGGGTGTAGGGCTTGGAGGGATATTTTGGGGGAATATGTCTCCAAGTGGGCTCTTTCCCTGGTCTTTGTGTAAGATGCTTGGCGGTGGCAGCATACAGTTCAAGGACAAGGCAAAGTACCTTGGGGAAGTTTTAATCTAAACTGGTAAGAATAAGCTTAGGGGGTCTTTCATGCAGGTCCCCACATCTGTACCCTAGAATTCAGAGTGGGGAAGGAACCTTGACACGCACTTTGTTTATCTTGCTTTTCTTCTGATCTATCCCCGTAACAGGTAGATGAAGGTAAAATGCTTCTGCTTCAGGTCAAAGCATGAGACACAAATTTTGACATTATGGGGTGCATGCCTATAAGGAAAGGAGATAGTGTTGATCTTAAGATTCAGTGGGCTGCATAGTTCTGACTCTTGTGCAGGTGCCTAAGTAAGACTGGTGGGTGGGGAAGAGAAGGGTGTTAGAAGACCCCGCTTGCCCTGCCCAAATGACAGTCTCAGTCACTCAGGGACAGAGGGCCTGATGTCTGTCAATTATTGTATTTTGTGGGAAGGAAAAATTGCTAAGAGTGTTTTTTAAAAAACAGTAAATCCATAATCTCTCTGTGACTAGCTAAAGTAGAAGCAAGATACATCCACCATGAGGGCATAATCTTAACTCCTATAGCCAAGAGCAATTGACAGAAAATCAAAGGTTAATCACATTGACTTGTCTGGGGAGGTGGAAATCAAAATGAGATGTGGAATGCTGCACTTGGAGACAGAAAAGTAGGGAAAGGAACCTCTTAGGGCATATCTTCATGGCAAACTTAACTCAGGTGATTGGCACCTGGGTCAGAACACCCAATTTAGCAGTCCAGGTATGATCAGCTATGTAACAAAGTTGTACCTGCATTGTTGGGTCTTAGTGAATGCTACATTCACCCGTGTATGTTTCAAGGGCTTCTGGGTGCACATCCCATAGTTCTTAGTGTTGCAATAAGATGAATTTCTCTATGATTCTTTCCCAGTGAATTGTGGGAGAACTTGCCTGTTCTTCTGGGAACACTTTATGAACTGTGGGGAGGCATTTAAGGATTATCAGCACTTGAGTGTTTCAATCTAAGTCCTCACTGCAAAGTGAGTGTTACTTGATTGAGTGAAAGCTGCACCTGAGCTCTAATTTATACCTCCATTTGGGCCAGGTAGCCCTGGGTTTAAAGCACCACCAAGCTTGGGTGATAAGGCTTTGGGTGTGGATGGAAGGGGCTGGGGCAACACCTGAGTAAGAACACAGAGTTAGCGCTGGGTGCAAACATACCTTAAGCCCCATCCCAGTGAGGCAATGGTTGTTCCATGGGAGAAAAATACTGTGACATTTGCATCACATTGGACTCCCAGTCAAACGCTCTTTTGTGGAAATTTTAATGTAACCACACCCTGATATAGCAATAACCTCTAACTCTTAGGACATAAGTAGGTCACGTAAGGGATATATGGAGAGAAGCTGACTAGGGAATGATCAGAGAGGGACTTGATTTCTAAAGGGAGAAAAATTTCTCAAAGTATTGGAGACTCAGCAAACACTAGTTAGAGATGTTATGAAAAGAAACATTTGATATGCAGGACACATTTGAAGAGGTTCAGTGGACAATGCATGCTCTCCCCATGTATCCGTGAGATTGTACCCCAAAGGGGATTGGGAGAAACTCTGGCCATGCCTTCTGTCTACCCCACCTATTGAGTGAGCTAGGCATGTGCATAGGAGAGTCAATAACTCAAGATAATGGTAATTTCAAGATGTCCAAAAATATTGAGTTAAGGGAGCAGCTTCATAACTGTCATCCAACTTTATGCCTCTGGAAACTTTTTTTGTATTGTGCTCACTAACAAAGGAACCGTTTTAACATTTAGCAAGAGGTCATATGAGGCATTCCCTTTTAAAGAGTTACTTTAAATTGGTGATATTTGACATTTATGATTTGTCTGTGAAAGAAAAAGTTATTTTATCCAGTGATACAATTCTTTGAGAAGATTTAGAACCCCTAGGAATATTTTTCTTAATGTGATGTCATTGTAATCTATTGGACAGTATATAGCAACTTTTAGGAATGTGACCAGTAAAACCAAACAAGAAAGCATCAGCATAGAGCATGTGTTATGAATAACATAGCATTTTGCATATGCCACAGCATACTGTAAGATCGGAACTGGTACAAATACATCACAAACTGCTTCCTGTCATATGTGATGTACAAACAACCCTTCTAAAACAGCAGAGAAGGATCTCTCATGCTTCTAGATTAAACCATCTCTATTGAGCAGAATGATGATGGCTGGAAAGGAGAGCAAATATTGGAGTGGGAGTTCTTAAAGAAAGAAAGGTGAAGACACTAATGAAAATGATCAAGAATGCTTGAAAACTAGCCTCGTGTTCCTCTTCAACAATACGCTCCTTATTATCAGATTTTAGCAGGTTTCTTTAAAACTGCACTCACAAAATTTGAGTGCATTTGTTTTGCTTACTCAGACAGATGACTTTTCCGACCCTGTAGATTCAGTTTGAGCAGGCCTGCTGAAAATTTGCCATAACATGTCAGTCTCCTTAGCCACATATTTTACAATTTAAAAAAAAATCAACCCAGGGAATAGGCGAAGGAGTGATGGAGGGTGGAAGTATATTGTGAGGACTCGGCCAAGCAGGTGCTCCCCTCCCTATACGAGCAGCTTCCAGGGCTGGATGCCAAGGAAAATCATGGCTATTCTAAGAAACATAGTTTCTATAGTGACCCTGTGTAGGCAGAACTCAACGGCATATAATCTGTCCTATATTTTACCTGGAAGACACAGATATTCTGTGACTGAGTTGGAAGTGCCTCCCCCTTTTGGAACTCTACCTCTCTATGTAGTGCAGTATATTACCAAGGAGCATTTGGTTATTCATTGGAAACATCTCTCAAAAAGAACTTGTAGTAATTTATTTTTATGAATCGCATTCCTAATTCATAATTTTTAATTAACATGAGTGACCTATTATTCTCATTGTGGATAGCATTAATATTGAGATGTACTGTATAGTTAATGAGAAATTTGATCTTTCAAAATCCTATTTGAAATATCTAAAATTAGATCTGCTGTAAATCAATAAATATACATATGGGCAGTAAATTATGTCTTACCCACGGGCATACCATAGAACTTTACCTTTCAGTGCGCCATTTTCAATAAAATCTCTTTCCCACCATGGCAATCCACATACTCCTCGTAATGTAGCTTTTCTGAGCTTGAATGTCTTTCCATTCTATCTAGTCTTTGTTGTAATCATCACTGTATAGTTGAAATTGAGTCTATTTCACCTACTGTCCAGAGCCATTTCAGAGGTCTAAGAAATAGTAATAGAGCCCTGCATGGATACAAAATTTGTATCCAGATCCGATCCGCAAACATAGACAGAAAGCTGATATCCACAGATCTGCAGGGCTCTAAATATTAACACATTTTTTTTGCTAATAGAAGAATAGAATACCAGGTTGTAGCAAGTATTGGAGCCTTGTAATTTCCCTTTGGAAGAGAAATCAGTGATGTAGAAGCATGGTGTTTTCTCTGTGTAACTTATTTACACTCTAACCATTAGTCCTTGTACAGAGAACACAAACAACATACCAGCAAATCACTTTTTCAGAAATCTCATCCTAAGCAATAGTGTCTGGTCCCCACAAAGCAACTCTGCACCAAGAATTAACTCTAGATCAACAGAATAAGGCAGAGTTTGCAATAGACGCCCCCATCCCAAAAAGATCCTAACAAACTACAATACTTCATTTCTTCAAAGACTGTACACTGTTCATGCACACTAAGAAAAAAAGCTTGTAAGACCATGTGTAACAGTGTCATCTAGTGACTGCTGCTATAACAATCCTCAGGGTGCTAACCTGTTTGGGTGGTCAATCTCAATAGCAATCCCGTTTTTCCCTAATATAATTCAGGTGTCTGATACCCATCTCTTCCCCTTTCTGACTATAAATGGACTCTAGACTCATCTGTCATGGGCAGCTTTTGCTTCCATAACCCTTCCTGCTCGTCACTGACTTGTAGCTCCCTCTCAGCCTCTAGTTGCTAATCTGCTGGGCACCTGAGCCACCTATAATCCCCTTCCCATACGTCAAATCCTCCCACACCCTTTGTGACCTCTGATCTGATGAGATTTCCCAGTTGCCAAAATTATTCTCTTCCTTCCTTCCCTTATGAAAATAATATGAAAGGTTTATCCAGTTTTCACTTCAACGATCTGATCACCATAGGCCTTAGGAGTTATGGTAAGTTCTGGCTGGTGACATCCCTGGTGTAATTGAAAAGAGGGAGTGAAAGAAAATAACACTTTAATGCTTGGAACTTTTGGTGAATTTCCTCAACTCACCAAGGTGAGGCAGACTAGGAATGAAGAAATATAGAGGGTTAAAATTTAACCAAGACAGACCAAGCTAAACGTGTCCATCATACTCTGTTCTTTCAGCATTTAACAATTCTGTTGTGCAAGATATTTGAACATTTTGTAGCATCCGTCAACTGAAATATACCAGTTGATTCCGAAATGAGGCCTCAGAAACCACTTACATCTACTTAAATCAAAACACAGGTGATTTCATAGGTAAAATAACTGTTTAAATTAAGCTTTATAAAATGGAGATTTGAAAGCAGCAATAAAACACACACACGCTTAGATATATATATATTAAGCACTTGTCAAAAAATGTTAACCTGGTGAGACGTGGAAATGTCAGACACATTACATGTGCAGGACGTGCAGTTGGCATTTTGCTGTCAGCAGGGGAGTTCTTCTACAACTAATTCCTCAGGAACCACATGCTGAGTCTATCTGCAGGGAGGGAAAAGGGGGTGGGGGAATGGAAGCAGATATTGTTTATATGATGGGAGGAGGGTTTCTTCCCTGCTGCAGAAGACCTCAGTTGTGTTTGGAAAAGTGCCAATGATTTTCTAGAGTTAGAGATTGAGAGACAGTGAATAAAATTTATGCTTTACTCCAGGAGTGAGACAAACTATACTTCTCATTAGCATTGCAGGCACAACTGAGTGAATTCTACTCTCCTTCATGTAAAGAGGGGTTACAATTTTTTCTCCTCCTGCAAGTTTAAATATTTGTCTGTTGCTTTATTATGGCTGGTGTGTTTGGATTTGGCGAGACTCTATTTTATTAGATTTTTTTTCAAATATGGAAAAAGGGAGGCGGGGGGTAACCACCCTTGGTAGCCTGCTTTAACTTGTGATTGCTTTATCTTTTTTTGGTAAGGCTTTTTGCCAGGTTCTGACAAATGATGATTAAATTGTTTGGTATAATGTTAGATTTAAAAAGGATCTTCTAGCCTCTGGAATGTACAATGTTCATCAGTTCTACTCATGCTCAGCATAATTATTAATATGTAACTTAGTACTGTTGGTTGATTCGCAGCTGTGAAAAACAGTCCTGAGAAATGGAAGCAAAATAATACTATAAACCATAAATAACTTTTCCCCCTAGATAATGTCATGTAAAATCAATTCACTGACAAATGTGCAAACTTCATCTGTTATGTAGATATTATTTAAGGTTAGTCCATCCACTTCTCTTTGTCTCATTGTTTCTGCTGAGACCACCTTGTGGTGGATATGAATACACCATTAATGAGCATGAGTTATGGGTTTTACCCTCTCTTAGGAGCTAATATTAAAGCATTTTAAGAAAAAATGATATTGGAGTTGCGGGTGATTAATTCCATGGACCTGACTTTCTTTACAAGGCTGCTCCCTTATTATTCTTACTTAGTGATAGGATAAAATACATTCTGCAGTGCAGGGCATTCAACAATTCCATATTACTTTACAACAATTCAGAATGGTCTGGTCCAATCCACTCCTTAGTCCCCATCCCTAAACCTTGGGGGCATACACTGTTCCACTCCTCCAAGGGAGGGGGGAGGGATAGCTCAGTGGTTTGAGCATTGGCCTGCTAAACCCAGGGTTGTGAGTTCAATCCTTGAGGGGGCCATATGGGACCTGGGGCAAAAACTGGGGATTGGTCCTGCTTTGAGCAGGGGGTTGGACTAGATGACCTCCTGAGGTCCCCTCCAACCCTAATATTCTATGATTCTATAAGTCAGGATTCTATAAGTCTGGTGCATGCGTTTTAAAGTATGCCCCCATTCTGCCATTTTGAACTTTCCCATGCTCTAGGCAGGGGTTGTACAGACCCTCCAGAATAAGAGAGAAAAACCACACAATTTTTCCCAGTTTTCTCTTGTGTTCCATGCTTTAGTTATGCCCAGATAGAGCCAGGAGTTTGCCCTATTAATTGCAGTAGGAATTACGTACAGCTTGTTGTTCTAACCCCATTCACAATGAAACAGAAATGGTAAAACATACATGACCTTTTAGTTTATCCAAAATGTAAGTATTTCGAATGTTTCCCTCTCATTGCTCCTTTATAAAAAGGTCACAAACTGGTTTCACAGTCCTTTGCAACAGAATCTCTTTCCATAATCATATTTTTCTAAATAGCAAAGAAATGTGGGGTTTCTTTGTTTTTATTTTTCAGTAACTAAAGCCCTGATCTTGCAAACCCTAAAGCTTTCCCCCTGTAAAATCAAGCTTGGGCTTTACTCATGTAAAATCACTGTCTTAAATTAGGCTTATTATTAAATTGGGTTTATTATATTGCTCTTTTGACCAGGAGATTGACAGTCGATGTTCGGTCGCCGGTTAGTCACGGTTTTCCACTTAAGAGTGTGGACTTTCGTAAAGGTTGTCATCTTCCCTCCCTCCGCGTGGTGTCTTAGTGCTTGGACTCCAGTCTGAGCCCAAAATGTTTACACTGCAATTTTACAGCCATGCAGCCTGAGCTCCATGAGCTTGAGTCAACTAACCTGGGCATACTGCAGCCATGATGTGGGTCTTTTGCTGCAGTATAGATATACCCTTAGGCAATTTTGAAAATGTTACCTTAAGCTTATCAAACATAGACTGTTCCCTGAACCAAGTGATACTGCATCACGTAACATTTTACATATATGAAACCCATCAGTTTTAGGTTGTGTGGTGCAATGTACACGGAACCTGGCTCTGCCACTGACCTGCTGTGAACCTTGAGCAAGTTGCTCCCATTTCTCCATCTGTAAAATGAAGATAATGCTATTGCTCCTTCAAGTCTTTGTCTGTAGGGATCACACTTGTGCATATACAACTCATGAGTATGAGGTTGGAATCTTGACCAGCAGCATCCACTGGGGCCACAACTACTACCACATGTCCTCATGCTCCCTACCACCAAGCGCACATCGGACAGAGCAGCCCCGACCACATCTCAGTTCCCTCTTGTCACTTATGGCAGCAAGATGGAACTTAGTGTCATAGCACCAGTCATAGGATCAAACTGTGAAGTTGTTGATTTTTAGTTTAGTTACTTTAGCACAGGGAAAGCCTTGTGTCCTGTTGGTACAGCCTCTTAAATAACCATTACTTGGCATGGTGGTGAGGTGCTTTCCCACCTAACAACCAAACCTAAACCCTCTGGCTTCAAGCCAGGCATGTCATGTGACAATCATTCTACTAACTGATGGGCATGTCAGTGCCTTTTCTTTATAGGCAGGAGCCACATTCCTGGCCACTGTTAGTCCGTCTCTGCCAGAGATATTTGGTTAAAGCTCTGCCTACTGGAATAATCCATGAGGAGAGGGTCAAATTCAGAAAGACATTCCTCCGACTCCAGAAAGTGATTCTCCTCCCAGAGATTCCACTCCTTCAGTGCCCCAGTAAACAGGGGAGCCTAGTCCAAAGGCTTCCATCACCAGTTCTCAGAAAAGGTCTGTTGTCCCTTCAGCTGATGTCCTTGATTCTCCAAATCAAGTTTGGCACCACCTACGTGGACAGCGCTGAACCTGGAAACACCTCTACAATGTTAAGGCAGGGCAGATCTGAGCTCTGCTCGAAGGGTGACTTTCAGAACCAATCCTCTTCATTGGGATAGGAGGGGTAAGTCCCCTGACCCTTCCTCTACCAGGAACAAACAATTATCTGACAGATTACCTAAGCAAACAGTATTCAGCCAACCATGAGTGGTCACTGAAGGGCACTGGTCTCAAGACTATATTCCACAAATGGGGCTCCCCTGTGATACATATGTTTGCCGCCAACAAATGCCTTCTCTTCTGCCCCAGAGCAGGGTACCAGCCTGGGGTCCTTCCAGGATGCTTTCATCATCCCTGGTTTCAAGACATATGACCAGGGAAGAGTATAAGAGTATAAAAATATTGCTCGGGCATGTAGGAATGATATCAGGAGGGCCAAATCGCACCTGGAGCTGCAGCTAGCAAGAGATGTCAAGAGTAACAAGAAGGGTTTCTTCAGGTATGTTGGCAACAAGAAGAAAGCCAAGGAAAGTGTGGGTCCCTTACTGAATGAGGGAGGCAACCTAGTGACAGAGGATGTGGAAAAAGCTAATGTACTCAATGCTTTTTTTGCCTCTGTCTTCACGAACAAGGTCAGCTCCCAGACTGCTGCGCTGGGCATCGCAACATGGGGAAGAGATGGCCAGCCCTCTGTGGAGATAGAGGTGGTTAGGGACTATTTAGAAAAGCTGGACGTGCACAAGTCCATGGGGCCGGACGAGTTGCATCCGAGAGTGCTGAAGGAATTGGCGGCTGTGATTGCAGAGCCATTGGCCATTATCTTTGAAAACTCGTGGCGAATGGGGGAAGTCCCAGATGACTGGAAAAAGGCTAATGTAGTGCCAATCTTTAAAAAAGGGAAGAAGGAGGATCCTGGGAACTACAGGCCAGTCAGCCTCACCTCAGTCCCTGGAAAAATCATGGAGCAGGTCCTCAAAGAATCAATCCTGAAGCACTTGCATGAGAGGAAAGTGATCAGGAACAGCCAGCATGGATTCACCAAGGGAAGGTCATGCCTGACTAATCTAATCGCCTTTTATGATGAGATTACTGGTTCTGTGGATGAAGGGAAAGCAGTGGATGTATTGTTTCTTGACTTTAGCAAAGCTTTTGACACGGTCTCCCACAGTATTCTTGTCAGCAAGTTAAGGAAGTATGGGCTGGGTGAATGCACTATAAGGTGGGTAGAAAGTTGGCTAGATTGTCGGGCTCAACGGGTAGTGATCAATGGCTCCATGTCTAGTTGGCAGCCGGTGTCAAGTGGAGTGCCCC
Organism: Chelonia mydas; assembly: GCF_015237465.2. NCBI lineage: Eukaryota > Metazoa > Chordata > Testudines > Cheloniidae > Chelonia > Chelonia mydas. Next base: position 28,192,740 of record NC_057854.1, read on the forward strand.
AGGGGTCGGTCCTGGGGCCAGTTTTGTTCAATATCTTCATAAATGATCTGGAGGATGGTGTGGATTGCACTCTCAGCAAATTTGCGGATGATACTAAACTGGGAGGAGTGGTAGATACGCTGGAGGGGAGGGATAGGATACAGAAGGACCTAGACAAATTGGAGGATTGGGCCAAAAGAAATCTGATGAGGTTCAATAAGGATAAGTGCAGGGTCCTGCACTTAGGACAGAAGAATCCAATGCACGCTACAGACTAGGGACCGAATGGCTAGGCAGCAGTTCTGCGGAAAAGGACCTAGGGGTGACAGTGGACGACAAGCTGGATATGAGTCAGCAGTGTGCCCTTGTTGCCAAAAAGGCCAATGGCATTTTGGGATGTATAAGTAGGGGCATAGCGAGCAGATCGAGGGACGTGATCGTTCCCCTCTATTCGACATTGGTGAGGCCTCATCTGGAGTATTGTGTCCAATTTTGGGCCCCACACTACAAGAAGGATGTGGATAAATTGGAGAGAGTCCAGCGAAGGGCAACAAAAATGATTAGGGGTCTAGAACACATGACTTATGAGGAGAGGCTGAGGGAGCTGGGATTGTTTAGTCTACAGAAGAGAAGAATGAGGGGGGATTTGATAGCTGCTTTCAACTACCTGAAAGGGGGTTCCAAAGAGGATGGCTCTAGACTGTTCTCAATGGTAGCAGATGACAGAACGAGGAGTAATGGTCTCAAGTTGCAGTGGGGGAGGTTTAGATTGGATATTAGGAAAAACTTTTTCACTAAGAGGGTGGTGAAACACTGGAATGCGTTACCTAGGGAGGTGGTAGAATCTCCTTCCTTAGAGGTTTTTAAGGTCAGGCTTGACAAAGCCCTGGCTGGGATGATTTAACTGGGACTTGGTCCTGCTTCGAGCAGGGGGTTGGACTAGATGACCTTCTGAGGTCCCTTCCAACCCTGATATTCTATGATTCTATGATCTACTGCGTCTGTAAACACAGCTACTGATCCCTCTCCCTGGTCTCCAGGCTTACTCTCCCAGAATCAAAGACAAATTCTCCACCCAGGCCTCTTATTGCCAACCTGAATCCTTGGATGGTGGCTGAATGAGCACAACAGAAAGGGATTGTTTCAAAGAAGTCCAAGATATCATGGTGCAGAGCAAGAAACCCTCTACAAAATCAGTCTCCAGATCAAAGTGGAAGAGATTTTCCATCTGGGCTTCACCACAGGGTCTGGACTGATTTCAGGCTTCAGTTCCCAGGATTCTGCATTACATCTTCCAGCTCACCATCAGTTTTATCACAGTTCATTTAGCTGTCATTTCAGTGTGCCTCTCTTCTGTGCAGACAAGAACAGTGTTTTCTCATCCTACTCTTTCAAAATTGCTAAAAGGACTGGTTCATGCCGATCTCCCTATTTGGGAGCTTTCCCTGTCCTGGGACCTGAATGTCATTCTTAAGGGCCTTATCGAACACCTGCCCCCTTCTGTTGTGCTCTCTTCACTAACTCACACTCAACACTTCATTCCTGCCAGCTTTCACCTCAGCAGGAGAGTTAGGAAGATTCAAGCACTAATGACTGACTTCCCCTTACCCTGTCTTTCACAGGGTTAAGTTGGTGCTGAGACCCCAACCTGAGTTCCTCACCAATGTGGTGTCTGATTTTCTTGTAAACCAAAGCATCAGTGTTCTCATTTTCTTCCCCAAACCACACTGAAACCCAGGAAAAACCTAGCTTCATACTTCAGATGTTTCCAGAGCCCTTCTTTACTATTTAGATAGGACAATCCCATTCAGGAAAGCATCCCGCTTATTTGTGGCATTAGGGAGGGCTGTGAATGTACAGGTCATCTCTTCCTAGAGATTATTCAAGTGGATTACTCAGTACATTATAATTGGCTACCAGCTTGCAGAGGTGTCCCTTCCTTTCAGCATCAGGGCCCACTGAACTAGATCCAGGCAACATCTTCAACATTGCTAGGAAATATTCCTTTATCAGAAATCCGCAGAACTGCCACCTGGAGCTCAGACTATACATTTACCAAAAGGATTTGACAACTAGATCAGATAGCAAATTCAGCAGAGCAGTTCTACAATACTTATTTAGCTAGCTATAGCTCAGACTCCTCAGACCCTCCTCCTATTGATTTGTGAAGTGCTATGTAGTTAACATAGGTGGCTTCCACGTGACCAAAATAGAAAGAAAGACTACCTACCTTACAGTAACTCTAGTTCTTTGAGACTTGTTTCTGTGGATTCCTACAACCAGGTTTTTTTCACAGTCCATCCCTGCTGGGATTCTGACTTTGTGAGGGAACTGAGAGGTGTCTAAGGCTGCTTTTCCCAGTGGATGGGAGGGAGGGGGAACATGAGGGGACACAGAGTGTAGGTGTGGCCCCAAATGACAGTGCTGGACAAAGATTCTGATCTTGTGCACAAGGAGGCAAATGTGCACCACAAGGGAGATCCTACAGGTCAGAAGCCTTATAAAATTGCTAAGGATTATTAGTATTATTGATTGATTCTGGCAGATCTCACATAGTGACAAACAGAAATGAGATTATGAAAAGGACAGACATTCATGCAGGATTGGTCAGGTCTTTGCAGCTTGTGATCCTGTATTGTGATCAGTGCTGGCAGACTGCTGTGTCCAGGCAGATCCCCACTGAGGGTAGACAGCACCTATGCAGATCACAGTGTGGGATTGGAGCCTAAATTCAGTCTCAGAAGAGTTTATCATGATTTCTGTTTCACTGAGGAAGGTATTAATCGAATCGCTGATTGGTATGCATGGAACAGGAAAATGTCTAGATGGCCTCTCCTCAGTACTAGTTTGGATACTATTTTGTTAAAATATGCATCAGCAGTTTACCACTTGAACCTCCTAGGTAATGAAATAATATCCAGGTTTTTTTACAAACATTTATGGTGTCTGTGTAAAATGGTATCTCTTCAGACTTGTGAAGCAAAAAATCAAGTTGCAACATTGGCTGAATGGATTAAAGGAATGGCATACTGTGACATTTCACTTTGTCAGGAAAAAGTGGCATTTTTCCTTCCCTTATAAAAGTAATGAATACTTCTGGTGACCATTTCTCTATTTCAATATTCTATAACATATGTCAGTTTGTAATATTAGCTACATAAGAGTCAGATTTCCTACAAACAGAAATTTAGTAGTTGTCAGTAGGCCTTTTCACTGAAGTTCAAAAGTAGATAAAGAAAGATGTGGGAGTACTCTAGTTTACTCTACTCTAGTTACTCAGATTTTAAAAATGGAAAATGTTAACTACCAGTAAATTGTTCTTAACAAATCTGACCAATTTTGTCATGTGACATTTAAATATTTCACTTTTTCTGTAAGATTTAAAATGCTAATGATTCTAGTTTTGTTTATTACTTATTTTATTATGTGATAAAGTGATGTTACCTGGCATAGTACATTGTATTGCCTTATGCAGTGAATTTTTTTAGTGTGGATAGATGCTATGTTGATTGAATAAAATACTTATGTTGACCAATTAGTAGATGTCACCGTGTCTCAGTGGAGAGTGCCAAATTCAGGACAAATAGCTGAGAAATAGGGCAGACTCATCACCAAACTGGTGGTTACTCTATCATTAGATTATAACAAACCAGTAACAGAAGTAAACTTCTGTATTACCACACTGGTTAACAAGAAACCAAAAATGCTGTCTCCCTAGGCATTCCAGCCCTTGGCTCACCAGCCAGAATTATGCTTTATGATGAGTAATTATTGAAAACCAATTTCATCATATATAGGGACCTTCCAATCCCAAGAGATCAGCCACTTAGCCAGGTCAGCATATAACTCAGATCTTGCCCAATAATCATGCTGATCCCAATCCTTTAGTAACTAAAGCTAAAGATTTAATAATAAAAGAAGAGCATTATTAATGTTTAATATATCATATACATACAAGTGATTTGCAGTGTTGATAGATCAGAATCATAGCAGTAATGGAATAAACTGCTAGCTTGCAAAAGTCTCTCTGGAAATTACCCAAGCATACTGGGGGTCATCAGTCCCTGTTCAAAGCTTCCTTGTTAGAAATCCAGTCCAGAGAAATGACGACAAGATGGGGGTGTTTCAGGAGTCTTTTATATCCTCTGCCATGTGCATGGAATTTACTGTCCCAAACAAAGCTCATAGCCTCTCTTTGTGGAAAGTTACTGGACCAAGATGGAGTCCAGGGTCACATGAGCATATCACATGTCCTTACATGCTTTGATGACTCTCAGGGCAGCCATTGCCCATATTCTTGCTGAGGCATCCTCAGAAAGGCTTACTGGACAGAATGAGTTTCTTCTATGGTCCATTGTAAGAGTGAAATGTCCTTAATGGGCCATCAACATATAGCTGTCTAGCCCTAAAAGTAAATCTTATCTGTTGGGTATTATCCAGTAATACAACATATGTATAAGATACAAATCCATGGCCAATATTCATAATTTTAGATACAAAGATGATGCATGCATAAAATCAAGATAAAAAGAAAAGGAGTACATGTGGCACCTTAGAGACTAACCAATTTATTTGAGCATAAGCTTTCATGAGCTACAGCTCACTTAATGAAGTGAGCTGTAGCTCATGAAAGCTTATGCTCAAATAAATTGGTTAGTCTCTAAGGTGCCACATGTACTCCTTTTCTTTTTGCGAATGCAGACTAACACGGCTGTTACTCTGAAAGAAAATCAAGATAATCATTCTTAGCAAATCATAACTTTTCCATTGACACCTTACATGACATACTTGTACAAGATCTGTTGCCATTGTGTAACCATGGTAATATCAATGATATAAATGGTCATATTCAATCATCCAGCATCACCGTAGATACCACTGAATGTGAAAACTGCCAGCATATAACTCAGATAATCTTCCCTTTAAAAAAAAAACTTGTCTTTTTTGTTTGCTTGGTTTATTTATTTATGTTGCTAGCTCTGAAGAACGAAACCCTCTCTTTGTCTTTAGAACAAGTTCACTAAGGGCCTAGATCAGTGGTTCTCAACTCTGGTCCACCGCTTGTTCAGGGAAAGCCCCTGGCAGGCCGGGTCGGTTTGTTTACCTGCCGCGTCCGCAGGTTCGGCTGATTGTGGCTCCCACTGGCCCTGGTTCGCCGCTCCAGGCCAATGGGAGCTGCAGAAAGCGGCGCGGGCCGAGGGATGTTGAGAACCACTGGCCTAGATTCAGTGCCCATTGAATTCAGGGCATGTTGGATCAAACCTTCAGAGCAGTGACAGTGCAAGCTTCCCAACACACTGTCACCAGCATGTGACAACCGTATTGTGAAGAAACCACTTTTCAAGTACAAGAGAATAGTTCACTGTCCATTGCCCAGTTGTTCTATGCCTTCTTTGATGTGACAACCAACTAGAATGCCACTTATTACTGACTATATGGATTGGGTTTTGTGGATATAGCAACTCGTGCTAGAAACTTAATTGAGACCACCAACATACTCCTCAATGGTATCTGATCAACAATCAGATGTAAACTATTTTTGTCTTGCCATGTTTTATATAGCTAACAATTCTTAGTATAAATCCTTGTTTCCATTGTATGTGAATTTTAGAGGTCACAAAATCATATCCAAGAGGGTGTGAGGTGATAGATATATTAACTAGAATTTATTTCTAAGATCAGTATTGAGCAGTAGCATTTGTTTACTTTTTGGTTTGTTTTTAAAAAAATTTAATTGGAATCACCTGTATGTAATTTTATTTTGTGTTCTATTTTTCATCAATAAACTGCGAGTACAACAGTAACCAGTGTGCATATTGGGGGAAAAAATTAACAGCTGTAGTGCCTCAACATGCTTGGGGCTAGCCTGAGGACCTTATTGTTTTTCAGAACTGTAGTTTGATTCCCACATTGCCTGTTGGGTTGGGAAATCAAAGTCTCTGTGACCATCTAATTTCTGGATTCAAAAGAAAAAAACTTTATTCTTTGATGTCCTAGAGGGAGGTAGAAAAATTGTTGGACTTAAGCTTCTGTGGACAATTGCAAGAAGCTCACTAAGTTTCTTTAATTTTTTTCTTTTTTTTGCTGTTGAACATGTCAACTGTAGGAAGCTTACTAGTTGTTGTTATCACACAAGGATGCTCAGAGGTTTTGTTAGGTAGGGAAGACAGAATAAAGAATAGAGAATAAGTGGGAATGTATGTTATTAATATATGAACAGTGATTACTTTGTGGCTGGATTTTACTGCACTGAAGGGCAGTGTCATGTTTTTAACAGCTGACATTCCAGTGGTATGCAAGGAAGAGGTGGAGGATACCATCTTGTGGACAGGGTGGTACATTTTCCCCCAGACACCCGGTGTAGTAGGTAACAACAAAGAAAACAGGTACACAGATTTGTCCTGTATTGATCTCCATTCATCAGTAATATTCTGACATGCTGGGCGCAGTTCTTTTGTTGTGGTGCTTTTCATGGATGTGCTATTGCAAGTTACTCAGTCTATTATAAGGTAGCATCTGCATTCAGTTTTCACTTTGACACAGTTTTAAAGCATCCAACTAAAGACACTTCATTAAGTTTACATTGAGGTTGCAAGGCAATCAAAATTCCACTATAGTTTTAGCCAAAAGATTTACTACTCCCAATTCAAACCATTTTAAAGCCACTGCCATTCTGTTTAAAGAACTACTGCCACACAGGAAAACTTTCATAAAGTCAGATATTTCATCAACACTCACTTGAACTGTCATGCAAGTTTTCCTTTATTTCTTTTCCATGGTAGCTAATTATCAAGGTGTTTTGCTTGTAAAGAGAAGTAAAGTAAAGCTCCTTTCTTCTTAGTCTCCTGCCTGGTCTTTTCAGTAACACTATAGTCCAGAGTTTGTGGTATCGCTTAATGAATCAGGTCTGGAGCAGAGGGCTTATTAGAAATAATAAGGACACCGCTATAACCCTCTACGACTCCCATACATACAAAACCAGTGAAATGTAGCCACAGGTGGAGAGTAGAAACTAACACAGCATGTTGCACAACAATGGAGAGAGGGAAAATATTACTAGGGACATTGAGGAAAACCCCTTCTCATGTGAAGAAGTGTCATCGGTCATTTAATGTCTGCACAAAGCCACATCTGAAACACCTTCATGGAGCTCACTTTAACTGCTTCAGAAGTATGAAGGGCTGAGTCAACTTTACTAGGTTTTTAGAAGCATTCTAATTATTTTAATCCTGATTTTTGGACCTCAGTCCACTCCACTAATGACACTGTATTGGAGTGAATTCACTGAATCAGTGTGGCAGGAAGAGAAGCTTTATTAGCAAAGAGAGAACATCCAAATTTACACTTATACTCTGGTAGTCAGTTATAATTGGAAGGTGGAAAAAGTAACCATTTTTGAGGTTTGGGATTAAAATACTTAAGTTTGTAACATTTGGCCCCTGTGTGGATCATGGAACCATGATCATTTACTTTTTGATTCTTCTGTGTAAAGTTGCCTTCAGCTGTTGATCACAGAGTTGCATCCTGGCCAGCAACCCCCAGTACACTGACAATATTACTACTTCTTTGTTTCCTCATTAGCTTTGTGCTTCTGAAACCACAAATTGCACCACTGAACCCACCATATGATCAGTAAATGTCAAATAGATCCAAGTGCTGTTGCCAGCACTGCTACTGAAATGCTGCAATCTGAATGTGATTTTTTTTAATTGGCTGTTGTGAGGCTGGAATATATGGGGGAAAGTTTATGAGCTATGACTTGAACATCAGAGTCAAAGAACAAGAATTTCAGCCCCCACATTTGCATGTATAAAATAGTACTTGTACTTTATAGGTATATGTACTTGTATTTTACCTTGGGTAGGTGCAAATATCTGCATTTGCTTGCACTTATATGAGCTCTTCCGTACTTGCAAGGCCATTGTGGCCAGCTGGTAGTTGGGAAAGAAGCTGCCTGAAAATCTAGCCTAAATGAAGAATGGATGGTGATGTCACAACATATCAATTTTAAATGCTTGATTTCTGTTACAATGCAGACAGACAGGGACAAGAAGAGGAGTGTGGTATTTGCTGTCCTTAATATAGCCCATCCCATGAATTAATGATAAATGACTTCCGGCTTTTCCTGGACTCATTTCAGGACCCACTATTTTTTTCCCTTGCTGTCCTACTATTCCCTCTCTTAGAATTTTTTTCTATTTACTTTAATTAAGCTCTCCCCAGGCTCACAAACTTGTTGATCTTAGAAAGCTTTAATTTAAAGAGAGGAGATTTCCCCCCCAGTTCTCACACCTCTGCTTTGTACACTATCTGATGAGTAACTGGCAAACAACATATTGTTAATCCCAGTTTTCTTACTAGAAAGGTGGTTCAATCAATTGAGGTCAGATGGAGCCAGAATGCAGGTCTCACAATATTCCACTGTGCTTCTTGCAACTCTAATTTATCAGAATAGGTACACTTAGACATGGACTGTCAGAGAGAGAGAGAGAGAGAGAGAGAGAGAACAATTCTAAAATGAGGAATGCTCAGGTGTAAAATCATTTTGGAATATTTTCTAATCAGAGAGGCATATTCCACATGATTACTTATGCATTAACATTGCCAGTTTTCAGTAGCATTGATATTTATGTTGCATACTTTTAAGTAGTAAGCTGCTTGGCATGTTTTTTGTTGGCAATATGAGTATTTTCAGCTGTACAAGAAACAATGTTTACAAATGTACTACATTTGCCTGATCCTGTACATCTAAATGGAGTAATTTCGTAGTTGTAAAAGGACACTTGGAAACTGTGGGCCTGTGAGGATTGAGTTTTACTAGTTTTAGCCATATTCAGTCTATTACCCACACACTGGGATAAACATTGCCAAAATGCATATTTATGATCTCGAGATAAATGTTCATTCTCTGTGTGTCAATGGGGAGCTCAGCCAAGCCTACTGTGTGTGGCACTTTTTTTTCTATGACTGATAGATATGCACATGCAAATAGGTATGCAGATGAACCCTTCAGTGAATGTTTCCAGTGAGGTCTATTTGGTTCAGACATAGAATGATGGCACTTTGGGAGATAAATTAATCCAAAGCCTGAGGTGAACATCTTATCACTTTCATACTAAGTCATGTTGGATGCTCAACATCTAAAGAAGATAAAAGGAGTTGGTTTTATATTTGCACTTTCAGCAGCACAGCCTCTGCATATAACTTAGTGAGCAGCTGGAATGTTTCTTCAGTCCTATGAGGAAGTTATTCAAATGGATCCATTGTGGCTTGGATGTAACTTTGTTTTTTAGTAACTGCCCTGTGATGGGGCGTCTCCCCCACACTGGAAAATAAGGGGTTAATAGAGCCTAGAGAGGTTGCGTGCGAAGCAGCCAATAGGAGAGAGGCTGCAAGGAGCATCCAATCTGGGTCCAGCAGGCCCATGTAAGAAGAGCCGTAGGGCAGAACAGGGTCAGTGGCTTCTGGGATGTCAAGGAGAAAAGACTGCATCTCTAGTAGGTTGCAACGCTGTAGCACCTTGGTCAGAGCAGTGCACACAGGGACCCAGGGAATAGAGAAGGAGCTCTGGATGGGCTGCTGGGAGTGAGTAGGGTGCTGTGGCTCAAGGAAATGAGGCCGTAGTTGAGGAAAAGGAACACAGTAAGTAAGTGCAGTTCAGAGGGTCCTTGGGCCAGGACCTAGAGTATTGGGTGGGTCCGGGTCCCTGCCTCATTTGCCACTGGGGAAGGGGCTGCAGTACTGACCCATGGAAGGGGGGAGCACATATGATGACATGGTTGGAAGGCTGTGTCATGAAGACGACACCACGGGTCAAAGAGCAGACGTGACAGTGGGCAAGGCACCACAGGGAGAGTGTACCAACCTGTGGAGATAATCCACAAGACAGCCAGCAGGAGACGCCAGCCCATGTGGTGAGTGAGCCCAGTCACAAGCCCAAAATGGGAAGTGCCATTTGGAGGAAAAAACATAGTGTCTTAAAAGAACTTGCTGACTTTCACTGTCAGTACGAATATTTCTGAGAGAAAACTCACATTTTGTAAATTATTGGAACTTGTTTCATTGCATAAAATTCAGTGAATATGCAGTGCTGGTGTATTACCTAGATCACTATGAGGCTTCCATCTTTCTTTATATCATTAAACAGTATAGGACTAAAAAAGAAAGGGAATTTCAGGGTTAATGCTGCCACCTCCAATGTTCAAAAATTATGAGTTACGCCCTAAAATCGTTAATAAAAATAATCTGTGATTTGTTTTTGTCTGCCCTTTTTGTTTTTGAGCCTTGACAGTACACTTGGGTTACTTTTTTCAAGCTTATGTCTCCAGTTGTGAGGACTAGAAACTTACTTTATATATAAGCTGAGAGTTTTAAGTAATCAATTGTGTCTCCAAGAACTAGGGCTTCATGATATCTAATACTGTATTGTGAGACTCTCGGTAAAATCACCATTGCTGGCTACACTGATATTACAAAGGTCTCATAAATGACCTTGTATACTGTGGGCCAAATTCCACAATAACATAAATTGGATTGTATATGTTGGGTATAAATTAGGGTATGTCTACACTGTTAAAAAAAGAGTTTTTTTTAATTCAGGTGAGATAACCCAGATTAGTTAATTTGGATTAAAATAGCAATGAAGACACAGCAGTTCAGTTTTTAACTAAGGTCAGCGCTCAAGTAACAACCTGGAGAGGAGCCTGGGGTTGCATTCAAGCTGCTAACCTGAGATAAAAGCCAATTTGCTGTGTCTTCACTGCTGTTTTAATCTAAGTTAGCTACGGCAGGTTAGCTAATCTGAGTTTTATTTATTTATTTTATTTTATTTTATTTTATTTATTTCAGTCTAGAAATACATTTATTTTCTAACCATGGGTATGTGGGTATAAATAGCAACTTAATGCAGCTAACACTGCTCTGGTCTTCTTTAGGGACCAAATTCAACTCTGGCTTAACTGCTTTCAGTTCTCATTTTTAAGTATGGTGAGGGTGTAAATTAAAATAGGACAGTCTGCTTTATCTTACACCGTGTCACTAGATGGTTTTCCAGCTATGCTGCCTTGGCATTGCACCTTTTTTATACCTTCTTGGTGTGTTTATTGCTCTCGTGCACACCTACTAAATGCCATACTGATGCATGTTATGCTACTTTGCCACCTACTCCTATTTTCTAATTATATCCATCATGTAACTTACACTGCTGTTTACAGCTCTATTGAATTTGGCTCAGAGTCCTCCGTGGAATTTGCACTCGCTTACTCCTGCTTACATTTTGCTGAATTTGGACCCATATGTGCTCCAATACCTTGGCATAATGGAAATCCCAAGTATTATTTTGATATTCTTGAAATAAATCTTTACCAACTTTTTAATATTAATATTGATTTTAATAAAAACAGAGCCATTATTGTAATTTGTGTGTGCCTGCTATGTAATGTTACTGAAGGCATTAGCTTTTTCTTAACAATGTAAAAAATTCTTTGGGTTATGATGTATTCTTATTGTCAGGGTGTTAGTTGTTCATACTACAGCTGGACATGCTGATAGCATTACTAAGATTTTGTGCAGTCAATACTAAAATATGATTACAAAGTCAACTTTTGCTGTACATATAGGCCCCAATCCTGTGAGCATTAACACTGATGTCTAAGTTTGTGCATGGGAGTAGTCCGATGAACTCAATAGGGCTACTTATTTGTCTGTTTGCCTTGGGTGTTGTGTGTTACATATGGAATTCTTAGCTAATTTTTGTGTGTGTGTGTGTGTGTGGATAGAGATAGTTCCTAAGAGCTCTAGTACTATTACAGGTAAAAGGTTACTGGAGTTTCTTGAAAACTTGACTCTGAACAAAAAACACAAATGTAATTGAGCACACTATTAAACAACAAAAAGATTTGGCCACCAGTTATATGTATTTGTTATATATTTGGTCAAATGGAGTATCTTTTTTCATTGTTTTGGCATTAATGGGCTTCCTTTAGAGTCTTCTTTATTTTTAATAGAATCTGGTTTTATGTCTCATGGTTAATGTTCAGCTTAATCTCCCTTATTAATATTTAATTAATAATTTAATATGATAGTCCATTTACATGTGGTTTATTTTGTCGTGTGGCTTTCCCCATCTTGCACATGTGCTTTAGGTTGGGATATGTTTTGTTTTTGGGGGGGAGGGATTGCGGGGCAAAAGTTAGTTGTTTAAATATATTAAGTATCTCTCTAACTTTGCTGTGGTCCATAGTTTTCACTGAGCATTACATCTCCTGCATATGTGCACACATGCGCGTGCAAATGCCCCTTTATTTTTAAAGATTGTATAAGTCATAAAATGAGTGAAGGCTGGTTATTTAGATACACATAGTCTGGGCATAGTTAAAAGATCTCTTCTGCCTTATTCCTTCAGGTAAGATTTTTTTCTACTTCTAATGGTCAATCCCCCTAAAATCATATCTACCACTAAGTGTTTTTTAGACTGCTTCCACCATCTTTGTGTTTGTGACTGTGTTTGGAGTCAGTTTGAGAATGCCATGCTGAATGAATTCTGGGTACAACAGTCTGTTCATGTGCCTGCATTCCCACATCTGAATTTTTTTCAGGTGCAAAAACCTGTCTATTACAAATCGATTGTCATTGGACCAGGTTTACTAACATTACCAATACAATGCAAACTTTTTTACTGAAAGTCCAGTCTTATATATTAATAGAAAATACACTATAGCAGAGAAGGCTCATACTTAATGGATATTATGGAGAGTAGTTTCTGCACATACAGCACTGGATACTTACATTCAAATACAGTAAGTTAACTGTTTGTTTAAAAATGCATGCATGTGGGTGTATTGTATGTATATACAAATGCACTTCTAAGCAGCCAACTTACTGGACTTACATCTGTGTGTATTATAGTAATATACAATACACAGTATAATTTAATATTTCAAAAGTTGTTGTTGCATTTGGTCACATTCTATCCTCAGTTTCACTGGTGAAAATGAAGTCACAAGAGTTGCTCCAATGTAACTGAGATCAGAATCTGGCCCATGGTACCTAGCCTTAGAAAGTTCTGAGTGGCAAAAGAGTTTTACGAGTGAGCTACTTTTGAAAGCAGTGGAAGGATGCATGGATGTATGGGGGCCCAGATGATTTGCAGCCCAGTATTTGTTATACACTCAGACTAATTTAGAGAAATACTTACTTCCATGGTCCTGCAATGGGATCTTCAGGCATGTGCCGTACCCAATATGGAGTTCCATAGAAATCATCATAACTCTGCTAAAGGATAATGACCTTCCATACCCTTTAGCAAGACTTAGGTGTTCAGCCATGCAATTTGATGACTCTTTTAAAGTCAATGTACAAGTGATTGCTAGCAGACAGAGTTGGATTTGGAACTCAAAAATTAATTGATATGGAGGGCAAGGATGGGGGAAACTTAATTAAATCTCAGTTAGGCTTCCTCGGAAAGTAAAAATACTATTAAAAATGAAAAACAAACAACCCCACTTGTCCTCCAAGTATTGAACAACTAGCACTTTGATGCACCCTGCTGTATTCTCTCTCGTTTTTGGAATATGACCACTGTAGCAGCCCTGACATTTGAAATTGTAATTTATTTAAATGAGAGAGTTTATTTTTGTGCATATTTGAACTGAGGGGAAGGAACTGCACCAGATTTTCATATAGCCCAAAAGATTCATGTCACAGAATAGATCATTTTTGCCCATATCTACCCCTACAGCTCTATTAATATGTTAGTTTGCCACTTGCATAAAATCAATCCCTAAGCACGGTCAAGTATGTGGAGGGTCATGGGTGTGTGCTTGCATATCTATCTGTCATTCCAATTCTCTATTTTCAGTCATATTTTGCTCTAGAATTACACAAAATAAATCACATTTTAGGTACAGTTTTATATATACCTCAAAAGTTCCCTAACCAATTTGAGCCATAATTTAAAAAATAAAAAAAAGATAAGTATCATGTCTTTTTATCTGGGAACATGTATGCCAGCTGTCAACCTGCTGCCAATTAAAGTGTCCCCAGAATCGTGAAAGCCCTCAATACTAGGGTTTATATCAGAAACACTGACAGCGTTGCAAACAGCTGCTCTGAAGCTTTTTGAAATTGTAAAGTTATACGACTGTGTGCCAAGTTCTGAAAGTCCAAAGAAGCAGTTTAAAAATGAAATTGTATTATATTCAAAAATTGTTTCAGTATGTTTAAAAGTTGAAAATAATCCTCTCTAGTTCAATAAAAAAAGAAATATCACTGCTTTATAAACCCACTTCAGTCATTCTCTCTCTTTTTTTAACTTTCCCTTTGAAGCTAAACACTTGATGGATTAGCCCAGTGCTAAAGAAAATGCCCTCTTTTATGTGTGAAAGCTTGGTAATTGCTGCAGAAAGATGCTTAGTGGCTCATAATATACATATAATCAGATTAGTTTTGAATCCTACCTCAGCTGAGAATGTAGGAGTAATCCAATTCGTGGCTGTTTACCTTGGCTTTTTCTGATGATTTTACCCTTTCTGCTTGCCTCAAAGGGTGCCAGGAACCAGGTCACATCAGCATCTTAGTAAACAGGGCAGGTAATTGTTTAGTAGTGCAGTAAAGGAGTAGGTTTAAGCCTCTGAGGAGGACATTTTTGAAACTATTAAGACTAATCATGTTGTTTTCTGGATATGCCACTTACAACTGTAAGGCCTGGTTGTGCAGTTAAACTCTCAAGTCATATACAACTGCATAGTGACAAATCCTCTCCCAGAGCTTTGAGCACATGGCTATCTCTGATCCCTTAATTGATTCCACCATGTAGGACTTTTAACACCTCTCTTCAAGGGGGCAAGTATCATGCAGTTAAGTTGTGCAAAATTGGAATAAATTAAACTCAGATTAAACTGGCAAAGTTTCAAAACTGGATGTTATCTGGAAGCTCTGGGAAAGACCAAACACATGGGCCCTTGAGGTCTTTGATTAAAGCCCTTTTCTTCTTCTTTGACCTTTAATAGAACTTATTCCTTTATGGTAATAGCTAATTATGAGATGGGAGGCTGCTGAAATGTCAGTCAAAAAGTTTAAAAAGTGAACTACTTTATTCTCCGTCTGGTTCAAATGAACCAGAAATTCCTTTATATTCAAGGCAGTTGAACATTCTTTTCCCTCTCTTTCACTCATTCTCTCCTCTTTTCCATGCAAGACTTTTTTCAGGAAATCTCCCATTACTGCAAACTACCATTGAAGCTTTACCTATTATAGTACGAGTGGGAGGGTTAGTATATTCAGATTGCTTGTGTTTTTACCATTATATCACCTAACTTTGTTCAGAGTGGGTCTAAGGGGTAGGAAGAAATTGGCCCTTAACGTTTTAGCTTATTCTTTTAATTCAGATACAAAATTACACCAAAAGGCATGCCAATTTTTAAGTATGCTTATTAATATGGTTTTCTTTTAAAATTCATTCTGTCTTTAATGTCAGGCAAATTTACATCTAGCTTTATTAACTATGTATCAGCACTGATGCTTAGTGGGGAGGTTGAAGTTTATAACAAATGGATATTCCCTCTGAGTATCCCAAGGGTTATAATTCAAATCACAGTTGCTCCTCTTGTTTAGTGGTGATGCTTGGAAATTGAATGTTCTTCAATTACCTGCCATCCTGGGCATTTCTTTGGATAAAACACTTACTAAGAATCAGACCAACTGTCTGCAGTTCCTAATACATAGAAGTGTACTTTAATAATGGCCTTGATATAGATTGCCACTGTATTAGACCAATACGAATATGCACAATAGCACGGCTTGCAATGGATGGCCTATTAAGAAGATAAATGAACAGAAGCATTTTCCTTGTTCCATATGTTACATCTCTTTTTAAAATGCTGACAGGTCTTTTATTTTGAAATTATATTTAACTGTAAACTGTAAAGGATTGTAATGTTGCCCTCCCAAAGATAAGAACTAAATCATTTTTAACTGTTGCCAGGTATTTGGAAGTGCAGAAACTGTAGTACAAACCATGGATTTAAAATGACCTGGTAAAGATGTGCTGAATTGTTTTAATGTACATCAGGAGGTGGCTAAAAGGATAAAGGGTTCATCATTTCAATATACACACTATGGTGGCAAATAGAAGTCAAAAGATACTTAAAATGATCTTCACAATGCATTGTGATTTTTCTTTTTTGTGTATTCTGTGACTGAGAATTCTGCTGTTGAAATGTGGTTAATTTTTTTTTGACAATTTTTAACCGGCTTAAATTAAATTTTTAAAAGTGTAGAAATTGATGTTCTGCCTACTTGGAATATATCTTAAAGATTCTAGCACTTCAAAGAAAAACACTGAATGTAAATCAGATGCAAACATTTTCTGTATCCAACTTGACAAAATTTGTTCAAGGTTTCCTGGGGTAATGCTAAATTAGAATGGTGTTTGGTGTCAGTCCAGTAGAAGTGTTAATCTCTTCTCTTTTGTCAGAGTGGAAATGAGGATGTGAGGGCATTTTCTCACACCCAGGAAGACACAGTACATGGTATCAACTCAGTAGATGTTTGGATAGGATACTTAATGCAGAATCCCTCCTCCCTACAGTCAGGAAGACTTGTGTCGGTTTTTAGTCTGCTGGAATTTACTATGTCTGACAGATTTTTTTTAAAGTAGACAAATATCTTTTTCTTTTCTTACTGCAGGGTAAATTAGGTCTCAGAAACAGTGATGTGTATTATAGTCTATACCAGCTCCAGAAGCTGAAAGCATTTTTTTTAATGAAGCCAGAGAGATGGAGTGATCTGCTTGATAATAAAGCTTAGCTTTAATGCCAGCTCCATGCTGTTACAGCATATTACTAAACAGCAAGAAATGTGGCACAGATGTTGTGGCAGCCATATTTTACACCCTCCAAAAGGTCATGTCGCTTGTTATTACATTCAGAATCAATATTAAGTGAGTGTTCCAAATTTCAACTGTCAGTTGAATTTATTGCTGCAAACCAAGGCTGAAGGGTTTTCGACTGTGATTCAAGCAAGCTAACAAATTACTAATATGGGGCATGCTTAGTAGAAACAGGTGACCCACATATCAGAAGAAAAGGGCAATTTCAAATATCTGCAAGAAAATATTGTAATGGTCACTAATAGGAAAGATTCACAAATAGACCAAATAGTTCTTAAATGGAAGCAAGATTTTTCTTTTAAAAAAATGCCAGTATCTATAAAGTTTTCAGCTTCTGTCTTTTTTCAACAAATAGTCCAATCTCCATTTGACACATACAGAAATCATTTTCAAGTTCAGAATTTTAGCCTATGTATGAAAGTCCTACTTTCTGATAATGGATTTCTGTAACTAGAGTGGTAAAACAAGCGAGTTTAATGATTCCAAGAAAGGAAATACACAAACTCACTAGTTGTGTTGGGGTGGGGTGGTGTTATGATTAATGTTCTGAATGTTGTGTTTGCTTTGTATTGACTTTTGTAACTTCCAAGAGCAAAGATAAATTGAGATATGAAAATAGCCAGTTTCCTTTTAAACTGAAACGATGTGTACTGAAAACTAATGCCATTATATGCAGAATCACCTGGATCAGTTTTCTCCAAATTGTATTGTTTATCTCAGTGTTTTAGCCTTTACTAAAACTATAATGGTTACAATTAAAAACTTTCCAGTTTTGCCCGAGATAACCTGATCTCAGTATTTTCAGTATTCCCTAGCTATCCTTTTTTAGCAGTTCGGGGGGGGGGGGGGGAGGCGGAGGGGGAGGGGGAAGCAAAAGAGGGAGTTTGGTTGGAGTTATTTGTTGTTGTTTTTTGCTTTTGGCGAGTACCAAGGTAACTTGATTTAGGCAACTGACATGTTTTTCAGTGTAGCCAATGTACTTCGTAGTTTGTCCTTCCTTGCCCCACCTCCTTGCTCTTTCCCCCTTGCTTTTAGGACTATTTGCTTTTGCTAACAGTGCCTTCTTAATAACTTAAATGCCTTGTTAGCAACTAGATTCTTAAAATAATATTTTTTAAAGAAATGCTGAGCTTCTGGGGGTGGGGGTGGGGGGCTGATAAGTCTTCAACTATTTTAAGGGCTGTTATAAAGAGGACAGTGATCTGTTGTTTCCCATGTCCACTGAAGTAGGACAAGAAGTAATGGGTTTAATCGGCAGCAAGGTAGATTTAGGTTAGATATTAAGAAAAACTTTCTAACTCTAAGGGTAGTTAGGTTCTGGAATAGGCTTCCAAAGGAGGTTTTTAAAAAAAGGTTGGATGAACGACTGTCAGGGATGGTCTAGGTTTACTTGGTCCTGCCTCAACACAAGGGGCTGGATTTCATGACTGCCCGAGGTCCCTTCCAGCCCTACATTTTTGTGTTTCTGTGATTCCCTCCTGTAATTGTGAAGGAATTCCATCCACTTTCAGATGAGTAGAGAGAGATTATTTCAGCCAAGCTGCTCATTTATATAATTTCTTCATGTTGCTTCAGTCCCAACATTCTTCATTCTGTTTAACATAAGTGCCACATACCACAGTTTATGACACTTGAAGCTAAAGATGTAAAAACAAAACTAAAGTACTAGGGAGCAGTCAAATAGAAATAAGAGCAATTAGAGACAGACAGTCCCTACAGTTGCCTTTTGGGTAGTTTTTTTTTTTTTTATCTTTTCACCAAGGAATTAGTAACTTTCAGTTTCCTACATCTCAGTTTAGAGTATCTTTCTCTCATATGTGCTTATGCCAAAGAAAAATCAATGCTTGTTATGAGAAGTCTGCTTTTAACCAAAAAAGTAAGCATAGGTGAGAGAAATAAGCCACTGTACCATTTTAAGACATCAAATATTGTGCTGTGTTTTTGGCTAAAGCAGACATCTCTGGTAGTCAAACTAAAATATAGAAAAGCATTTTTTCATTTAAAAAAAATAGGAAAAAGACCCACTAGGCTCAAGTTATTCCATTTTTTGTATATTGGAGAGACTAGAATCTGATATGAACGAGGACACAACTAGGGAAAGAGAAGATGACAGGGCCTGTTCAATAAAATGTACTGGAGCAGCCACTAGATAAAAGGATGCTGTAGTCAATTGGCCACTATGGTATCTAGCAGCCTTAAGCAAGCACAAATTGTGTGTGTATGAAATAGATTACAAAGCTTATGAAACCATATATTAATTGAATTCAGCCTCATTCAACCACATGACTCACTCTTGGAAGATACAGCTAGGCTCTGTCTTTCTTTGGGCAAAAGCGTCATTCTCGACTCTGTTCTCTGATATATCTTCTCCCTTGTACTCAGGGTCCTGGCCACTCATAGTCTTTTCTTTGTTTCCGTTGTTCTGTAACCGCTGTTTCAGTTTTCAGTGGCCCTCTAAGATTACAAATCAACAAGAGATCAAACACTTGTTAAAAACTTCAGTCCTGGGGGAAGAGGCATTTTCAGGGACAGTGTAAAAATGAGCATACCTTGAAATTATATGGGATCCCCTTATTGGCTTCGCCCGCCCACTGCTAAAGGATCCCCCCCCAGCGTAAGGGGGGGGTCCACAGGTCCTGGGAAACCAAATAATTACGGGGGACAACTAATGAACAACAGGGACAGGAGTGCGGTCAAAGGGTCAAACGAAGGGAACCTGACAGGGACACTGAGCAGAGAACCCCGGACAGCGCCCACTGCTCCTCAAAGGCGTCAAGGGAGTCAGTGGACGCCGCCCAGAGGAACTCTGCCCGGAGGCATGAACGGACAGAGGATCGGAATACAGCAGAGTAGTCCTATTGGGATCCAGGAAGTGGGCGGGCAAAGCTCGCCCACCGCTAAAGGATCCCCCCCCAGCCTAAGGGGGAGATCCACAGGACCTGGAAGCCAAATAAGTACGAGGGACAACTAATGAAGAACAGGGACGGGAGTGCGGTCAAAGGGTAAAAAGAAGGGAACCGGACGGGGAAACCGAGCAGAGGACCCCGGACAGCGCCCACCGCTCCTCAAAGGCGTCAAGGGAGTCGGTGGACGCTGCCCAGAGGAACTCTGCCCGGAGGCATGAACGGACAGAGGATCGGAATACAGCAGAGTAGTCCTATTGGGATCCAGGAAGTGGGCGGGCAAAGCTCGCCCACCGCTAAAGGATCCCCCCCCAGCCTAAGGGGGAGATCCACAGGACCTGGAGGCCAAAAAATTACGGGGGACAACTAATGAAAAACAGGGACGGGAGTGCGGTCAAAGGGTCAAAAGAAGGGAACCGGACGGGGACACCGAGCAGAGAACCCCAGACAGCGCCCACCGCTCCTCAAAGGCGTCAAGGGAGTCGGTGGACGCCGCCCAGAGGAACTCTGCCTGGAGGCGTGAACGGACGGAGGATCGGAATACAGCAGAGTAGTAGAAGGCAGATATACTGGCCACTGGATAGACTGTTCCCTGACTGACCAGAGCAGGGGCTGTTCCAGGCTAATGAGAACACCTGACTCCAGTAAACCTGCAGTGAGTCAGGTGAGGCCATTAAGCTAATCTGAACACCTGACTCTAATTAAGGCCCTCTGATGCTGTAAAAGGGCTCACTCTGGTCAGGCTGAGGGAAGCCAGGGAGCTAGAGGAGAGGAGGTGAAGCTGAAGGGCTGGGTAATGAAGACAACCTCAAGCCACTGGAAAGGGAGCCCTAAGGTAAGGGTGAAGAAGGTGTTGAGAGAGAAAAGTGGGAAAGCTGTGGGGAAGTGGCCCAGGGAAATGTCAACTCTGACAGTGAAAGGTCGGCTGCCAACAGCTGCTGCCATTAGGGTCCCTGGACTGGAACGCGGAGAAGGGGGGGGACCTGGGTTCCCCCGAACCTGCCACTACAGAAACACCTCCTGGTAGGGGAAGACAGGCCCCTGTCAGGACAGGAGGCTAAACTGTTCGGGAATAAACCCATAGGAACAACAGAGACTGTGGGAGTTCTCTCACCAACCTCCTTGCTGGCTTATGATGAAAAGGGCTCAGTAGATTGTAACACTGGCCCTAGAGAGAGAAGGGCTATGTGGAGGGTTGCAGTGAGCCTCTGAGGCTAGCATAAACCTCCTGGAAGCGCGGGACCCACGGGGACAAGGTCGGAGCTCTGTCACAGTATCTTCACTGAAAGACTTATGAAAATAAGTTGCTATTTGTGTGCAGTTAACCAGTTCTTAATCATTTGTACTAATTTACTGCTTTAAAACTATGAGAGACTCAGGACCAGATTTTCACACCAGATTACAACCACTTGGCACCATTCAGGTGGTATACAAAGGTATTAATCCAGCTGCAAATGTCCAAACAGGAATTCCCTTGGCATAGGGAAACTCCCTGCTGCTGCATCTCTGCCTCTGCCTGGACCTTGTGCCTCTGCCCAGCCTGTCCTGGTAGAAAAGGGCATGTCAGAGGCAAGAGAGGGGGAGTGATGGAGCTCTGCTTTGCTACTCCATTGTCCAGTGATGGAGAAAGGACCCTATGTCAGTGGCACAATTTATATCTATCTAGTAGCAACTCTGAGTTGTGTTTGGTTTGGGGGCTGCTCCTCAGAATTAGAGAACCAGAACTGGGTTCTGGATTCTACATCATTCTTTCCTAAGTGGAGCAGAGCATGGGTGCAGGAGACAATCTGGCCATTTTTCTACCCCTGTTTTATTTCAAAACAGAATTAAGTAAAAATATTTTGGTTGGTTTTAAATGCTCTTAAGATGAGATTCTGTATGCCAATTTCCTGCCCACAGAAAATATTCTGAAAATGATTTATTCAGTGATTATTCTTATCTCTTCTGCAAATGAGTTTCCAAATCTAAGCTGGGCTCTTTTGCAAGTTCTGTCTCAAGAGGCCATAAGACTTCTCCTTTTGTCAACAATTTCACTGTGCTGGTAGATTGTGATAGTTCTGCAGGGAGAGGTGACCTGTCATGTACCTGGGGCCAATCCCATAGAGAATTTTGAATTATCAGGGCTGAGACATTGAACTGGAATTGTATTCATTGTGGAACCAAGACAGAGAGTGCAGCCAAGGGGAGATGAGCTCACAGCAACCGGTGTTGCTAAGCTGTTTTTGTAGCACTTACAGCTTTTTCCAGAGCATGCAGCTTTATTCATAGATCAGTTATCTTCCCGTTTTTTCCTCTCAATTTTTTTCTGGATTAAAAAAAATATTTTCTGGGCTTTTGTCTACGTTTTCCCCCTTTTAATCACTTTCTGTCCCAGAAAGAACCTGTTTTTGCTGTACTGTGCCATGCCCCACATTGATGCTCACCTTTGTTTTAGAACAGGTGATTGTAGACACCAGCCCAGACTCAGTCAGTAGCTGCCTGCATGTGGTGCAGTATAGCTGAGTTGCAAGGGGGTTCACCCCTCAGCCTATCCGGAAGCAGAGCGAGATTGCATGTGGATCTGTGCCTGCATTCCTAGGAAAGGCCAACTCGAGTTAGTGCCTAGAGAGGGCATTCCACTAGGAAGATTTCTTGGGGACGGGGGCAGGGATAGCTCAGTGGTTTGAGCATTGGCCTGCTAAACCCAGGGTTGTGAGTTCAATCCTTGAGGGGGCTATTTAGGGATCTGGGGCAAAGATTGGGGATTGGTCCTGCTTTGAGCAGGGGGTTGGACTAGATGACCTCCTGAGGACCCTTCTAACCTGATATTCTATGATTCTATGATGGAAACTTGTAGTAAGCCTGGAGAGCAATCTTTGAAAGTTATAAATGCTTAGCCAGCCTGTTGCTAATTTCATTAGTTTGGATGTCCTTTGGCTCCTTCAGATGGCCAAACTCTGGATTTGTATAAAAAAATCTGTTTTGTAAAGCCAATTAATACTTTGAGGCAGGCCCAAAGCTTGAGGGGATACCTGGTCACTCTAGGCAGGTTTTGTTTAGCAAGCTATTTCCATGTTTCTGCTTTTTCCCTCTCAAAAGCTCCCCGGTCCAATGTATTTCAGCAGACTTTGAAGAAGTGTCCCTGTTTTTTCTCTCCTAATGTCCCTAATTAGAGCATTCAAGTGTTGACAGGCCTGCCTATCCTGTAGACAAACAGAGGAGTCCAGAGCTGTCCATCTGGCACTTTCCCCAGCACTAAATTCAAATATTCATTTAAAAGGAAAAATATTGTAGTGTTAAGTCTTGAAAACACTGAATTTGCAATGGAAGTGTTGACAGACACACACTTCTGTTCCTAAATGTTAGTTAAGGCATATGTATCTATTTAATTTTTATTCACATATTTAATTGTCCTTTTTGTGAAAGTGTGGTTGGTGCTGGAAGGGTTCTCCTAGTAACACACGTCAATAGTAAACCTCTTTGAAAGACAGATTCACACTAATATACTCTGAGCATATGGTTACCTAAGGAGGAATAAAGGGTGTAGCTATCCAATAGAAAAGTGTAACATTGGCCAATCTGCTGCCCCTGCTAGCAGTTATGCCATTATATTAAATATGGTCACTGACCAGTGGATGCAGTTAGACAGGGAAATCTAGCAGTGTGACAGTACAAAGAATTTTCTAAAATGAGGGAAGTAGAGAAAACTGCTAGTCTCCTTAAGAAGTGTGTGTTCCTGGAGGGGAAAAAATAAAATAAAAGCCCTAGCATATGCCTGCCTACACCCAAGAAGGAGTTTGTTTCCCCAAGTAATGTTACTATGAAAGTACAGTCCAAAGTTCTTTTCACCCCCCAGATTACATTATATTTAGGGATTTGTAGAAGCACTTACTATATTTTCTAAATTAGAAGTAATGTGAGCATCCACTTACCCATTGTACAATAGCTGTAAGCAAGCAGATAGGCCTGAAATCACTGGGAATATCTTGGTGCTGTTGCAGAGAAGTGGGGGCCTTTTTCAGTACATGTGCATTATTGTAGCTGAAATATTTCTATTTCAGGTTACCCAGTATATTTCAGATTCAACATCAGAAGATTCTGTTTTCTTTAAAGATGGTAATTAACTTTTATGTTACCTCAAAATTATTGCCTCTTGGCCTCATTCTATTGAATTAGGACTGATGCCATATGTCAAATCAGACTGCTTCTTAAAGGAGGAACGGAGGAGGGAATTGTGGCAAGCTGAGAGCAGGGATGATAAAACATAGCCATCATCCCAGTTGGGTAAAAAGTGACTGCATAACTGTATCCAGTGTGACTTATTTTATTACTTTAAATGAGTTGAGAGCTCTCTAATGGTGCCATTCTTTCTTAACAATTTAGGTTAGTGTTGTCACTGATGTACAGTAGGCCTTCAACTGCTGATAAAGCTTAAAAAAAAAAAGGAAGGAAAAAGATGTTCTATTGAGAAATGAGGCAAGGGAAAAAAGGAACCAAACCAAACAAAATTCTCTCATGCTCACCTTTAACTGTCTGTAGAGTTATGCTGGCTCTCCCTGTTTCCCCTTGTTTATTCCACCCACCCACCCCCACTGTTCCTCAGACATTCTTGTCAACTGGTGGAAATGGCCCACCTTGATTATCACTACAAAAGGTGTCTCCCACCCGCCCCCACCCCCCACTGGCCTGCTGGTAATAGCTCACCTTAAGTGATCACTCTCATTACAGTGTGTATGGTAACACCCATTGTTTCATGTTCTCTGTGTATATAAATCTCCCCACTGTATTTTTCACTGAATGCATCCGATGAAGTGAGCTGTAGTTCACGAAAGCTTATGCTCAAATACATTGGTTAGTCTCTAAGGTGCCACAAGTCCTCCTTTTCTTTTTGCGGATACAGACTAACACGGCTGCTACTCTGAAACCTAATTACACTGGCTGTCAGGGACACACTGATCTCCAGTATCAGCGACTATCATTTTATCTATTTAACTGTACAGTCAAAAAAGAATGTGTCACATCTAAATTATTCCTTGTATTACTTTTAAAAGTTGGGGGGGCGGGGTTTCCAAAATACTCTTTCCAGAATGAACGTCTCCAATGCCCTAATTCAGCAGAGCGTTTAAGCACATGTTTAAATTCATCTCCGTTGAGCAAATCATTTAGGCACATTGAATCAATGACATTTAAGCACATTCCCAAAGTTACACACACCCTTAAGTACTTTGCTGAATTGGGCCTAAAAGTTCATCTATTTGTTCATTATTTATTTAATGAACGAAAATGCTTCTTCAGGTGATCCAGTGTTCAACTGTGATTTTTTTTAAAGCTGCTTTCTGATCAAATTTGAACCAAAACTACTTTTTTGGTCTGTTCTCCATGCAAAAGTGTGAAATCTCTAAAAGTTTCAGAGTTTCTGCTTTGGGTCTAAAGAAAGTGAACTAAGATAAAGACCTGATAGCCCACTAATGGTTATTTTTAATAATTAAAACCTTGTTTTAAACAGACTTGCATTTCATGTACTGGAAAGAATGGTGCGGTGCATTGATTATGGCACTAACATAAGACTTGGAAGATTCAAGTCCCTGCTCCACCACCGGCTCCTTGTGTCACCTTGGACAAGTCACTTAATCTCTGTGTGCCTCAGTTTCTCAACTGCAAAATGAGGATAACACTACCCTAGCTCACAGTGGTGTTGTGAGGATACATAGGTTAAAGATTTTGAAGCACTCAGTTACTGTGAAAATGGGGGCCATATAAGTACCTAAAATAAATAGATTAAAAGCTTGCCAGTTTTGCATTAGATAAATAGTGGTTATTTCTGTATTTGCTGTATTGCCTAATTTTTCCCTTTGTATACCATAGCCAACACTTAAAACTACTGGGAACACAATAGCAAAGAATAATGAGATCAAGTTATTTAGCTTTTAAGGCAGATTCTCAAATGTGATCGTGTACTACTACTTGGTCCTCCAAAATGACTAGTCATTTAAGGAAAATGTCATTATATGATTTCACGTCGCTCAGT
Source organism: Chelonia mydas (assembly GCF_015237465.2). Lineage (NCBI taxonomy): Eukaryota > Metazoa > Chordata > Testudines > Cheloniidae > Chelonia > Chelonia mydas. Next base: position 28,218,517 of record NC_057854.1, read on the forward strand.
TGTTGATCTGTACCTATTATCTTTGTCTATATAACCAGCTTTGTTGTGGCTGTTTGTTTTGCAGGTTATCTTGAGTTCTCTGTCAAATTAGATTTTTCATAACTAACATTATTCTCTCACACCTTTTGCACATACTCCCAATAGTTAACAAGCACATATTGCAAACATTATGTGCTCATTAGGGCAGAAGTTAGCATTGAAATTTTGAACTCAGGTAATCTGGTATTTAATTTCAGTTGGATTCCAGTTCAATTTGTCATTGGTACAGTACCACTAGCTGCACAGTAGGTTTTGCTCAAGGCTACTGTCTGTTGTTTGTTTTCCAAGGTTGCTAGCACATAGAGATAAGTGTATTCTCCTTTCAAGTTGCTGCCTTTCTATAATTATTACATTACCTCCAATTTAAAACATCCATATCCTAAACTCCCTAACTAATGAGATCCCTTATAAACAGTTTACATGTAATGGATACGTGAAACTGAGAGATTAAGTGTTTTGGATGTGAAAAAACACTTTGTAGAAAAGAGCCACTCATCACTTTATTGCCTCTTGAATGTGCAAGGTAGATATTAATGGATCTTAGTCAACCTTTGTTTTAGACCCAGCCAATTAGTTTGTTGTGAGTAGATAAAATAAAATAATCTGAGTCTACTGCAGATCACATTATTGATTTATTGTGGGGAAATGACTTTATTAGGAAGTTAATATTCATTTTTATACAAGCATGGGAAATGTTACAGGGATGCTACACAAACACTACATTAATCTATTACAATTAATAGATTGTAAAACCAGAAGGGACTACTATGATCACCTCGTCTGAGCTCCTGCAAACCATGCCACAAAAACTCACTCAGTAAATTCTGCTTCAGACACTTAGTATGATGGTTATTTCATAGATACCAGTTACCTATTGCAGACATATTTGTGGAGATGTAATAACTTCAGGACTAATGCTAACATCTCATAGCCAGGATTGGGCCTGATACGTATTTGGAAAAAAATACTGTGGTTCCCAGAATTCAAACCACAGGAGACTGCAATCATGCCATGGCTCTGTAGGGAAAAAACATCTGCAGCAGCCTGAGGTACGAGGAGACAGATGGGCAAAGTGGGGTAGAAGGGTATTGAGACTGAATATGGTCTGTGGCGCCCAAGTAAATGTGGATCGAGTGGCCAGAAAAATGACAGATCTCAATGTACAGAAGCAGATCCTTTCCTCCATATCCTTAATTGAAGTGCCAGACGTTGGGAGGACTGTTTGGCCACAAGTGGGCTTTGGGGAAAGGGAACGCTCTGTACCATGGGCTGTGTGGTTTTACACTGCTGCAGATTTTGTTTTTTCACCACTTTATGCCTGCTTTTTGTCCAGCAGTATGATTAGCTATTACAGTCCACGGTGGTTGGTGATTTCTATAATTTTTTAATATAAACTGCTTGCCTTTTTTTTGTGATGTGCTACTATCGTCATCACTGAGGATACAACCAAGGATCTTTAACACCTGCAGTAGAATCTCAGTTACGAACACCTCAGGCCTGGAGGTTGTTTGTAACTTTGAAATGTTCGTAACTGAACAAAACATTATCAATGTTCTTTCCAAAGTTTACAACTGAATATTGACTTAATACAGCTTTGAAACTTTACTATGCAGAAGTAAAATGCTGCTTTCTCTTAATTTTTTTTAGTAGTTTGTTAAACACAGTACTATACTGTATTAGCCTTTTTTTTTTTTTTTTTTTTTTTTTTGTCTCTGCTGCTGCCTGATTGTGTACTTCCAGCTCCAAATGAGTTGTGTGGTTGACTGGTCAGTTTGTAACTCTGATGTTCATAACTCTGAGGTTCTACTGTATCATTTTGCTCTCCTGATAGGGATCTGCGCTTCTGGTACGGAAGGTCTGCAGGTTCAATCCCTGAAGAGTAGCATCTGTGTATCTACATACATATACATATATATGGATTTGCTAAAACAGCAGAGTTCTTGTTGGCTTGACCTGATGTGGGGGGCTCCACTTATCTCACTTGGAAGTGCTGCTACCTGCAGATCACATGAATCTCAGTTTGATTCAGTGAGAGACACACAGCATCTCCACCAGCCAAAGATATAGAAGAGGCAGTGGGGGAAGGACAAACTCTGTCCTGAGTAATTGACTGGCTTGCAATTAAGAATTCAATAGGTGTATTGCTATATGTTCAACTGTGTTCATGTTTGAATGCCACTGTTTTGCATTATAGAGGTTTTCACTATGGGAAGGCTTTCAACCCATCCTTAAATGATAGAATCATAGGACTGGAAGGGACCTCGAGAGGTCTTCTAGTCCGGTCCCCTGCACTCAAGGTAGGATTTAGTATTATTTAGACCACCCCTGACAGGTGTTTGTCTAACCTGCTCTTAAAAATTTCCAGTGACAGATTGTACAACCTCACTAGACAGTTTATTCTGTTTAGTGTGAATAAGTGTAGTTGCTTTGCAGTGCAATTAATGATGTCCAGTCTGGGCCAGATTCTAAGTAAGGAACAGTGTCTGATTGAAAGGACTTCACAGTGAGGAAAATGCACTAAAACCTGGGGAAAGGCAGGGTTGAGGGAAGTAATTCTCAGTCCCAACATGTGCTTCAAGGCCTTCTAATTCATTCTTCTAGAGCCTATCCACAGCCAGCTGCTGTAGGATCTGGGGAGTGGGAGTAAAGGATAAAGTTTGCTGCTTCCCCAAACAGGCTTGATTCCCAGGGATATGCACTATGTACAAACCCATTGGCCACAAACTGTTCCTATCTACTTGGCAGTGTGGGGACGCACTGTTCTCTCTGATCACTCTGCCATGTACAAGAGGGTGTGGACTTTCTGCACCTGGTCAACTGCTGCAGTGGCAGTGCAGCATTTCCACTGTCTTATCTGAGTGATCAATCCTGTTTTAACTTTGACTCATTGTACCAGAGAGCGCTCAGACTATGAGATAAACTCTGTCTGCATTCTGTTATTCTGTCAGTAAGCTAGATGCAAAGGAGGGTCTTTACATTGCAAACTGTTAACTGTGGAATCTTACAAAAAGTTGTTAATTTTGTTTATTTTTAGCAGAGAATGAATTCAGTTACGAAGCAAACCCTTGAAGTAATGAAAACGTTTCCTCCTTGCTTTGGTCAGTTCAGAATTGCACTGACATTGTAGGAGAAACCTTCCTAATATCTAGAGGTGATTATACTCATTTGCCTTTATGGAAATCTCGAATGGAATGCTTTTCTGCTGCATCTCTGGATTGGCCAGGCACTCTTCCAGATTTTCTACAAAGATGATGAAACATTTGTGTTAGTCTGAATATGTGTAGGTGCTTTGTAATGCAATTAATGATGTTTGAACAAGGCTCCTGTCAACTTTTATTCTCCAACAATGAGTCTGACAGTTATACCTAATACTAGCTTTCAAATGACTTATAAATGAAAGACTTGCAACTTTGTAAGCTTGAGGAAAAATTAAGCGATGCCTGAAATTGAAGGAAATGATGAACACTCATGGATAATGTTTTGATGGGTTATTACAGCTCAGTATAAGGTGTCTTGGAATCATCTGAAGTCTCTGGATTCTTTTGTGCCCCTGTGTGATGATTTCCCCCCCTAATGATGTGATTTTTCACCACTATAAAGTTGGAAGCTGGAGAGTATTAATGGCAGACTCCTACTCTGCTTGTTAAAACATGTATTATATCACCCCTCTGCTGAGATAATATAAAGGATACCAAATTCAAGAACTACCTTAAGAACTTGATTTCCGCAGTTTGTAAAGACCCAAATGATCCCTAGATTTGACTTGTTCAGTTGCGGTGTGTAAATTGAAGGTGTGCTGCTCTTGTGACACCCCTTACTTACTGATCCAATAAAGTGGGTTTGATGGCAGCTGTGGAGATCATCATCCACCCAGGCTTTTTGCCGAGGGAAATATGCTATTAGAGTATAGACATTTGTGGGGAGGGAGGAAGAAGTGGGGAAAAAAGGGTGTCCGTGAATGTAGCCCAGAAAGAGGGAGATGAGTCATAGCTCCACTCAGATTCCTGAGACACAGCCGCTACACAATAGAAATTAGTACGACTCTTTCATTTCTTTACATCTTTAAACTATTACTCCTAAAATGTGATGAGACTGAAATAGCTGCCAGCTTCAAATGCCATTTCTTATCAGTTCCTTTTAAGGTGAAGGAATTGAGTGCCAAGCTTATATCATACCAGCCCTCTTGTTTTCACTTCTTTTCCCTTGAGTTGTATTATTTTATTTATTCATTGTGTATATAGTACATAGGAATGCATAGTGCTTTATAGACAAGTAAATCAGTGGCCAATCCCAGTCCTGAGGCGCTTGCAAACTAAGACACAACAAAGCAAGTGATCCGAGACAAAGGGTAGGGGAAGGGTGAGGGTTATAACAATGGAAGACAATGGGCTTCTTACATGTGCATATTGTATGTATATATTTTTAATCTAATTAAGAAATATTTGGGGACAGTGTTTGGAAATAAGGCGTGATGGAGCTTGATGATGGAGGCGAAGCACAAAAAGTATGGGATGTGAAGGAGAATGATATTGCATGATACAGGGAGAGCCAGATTATTCCTGGCTGTTGTGTGTGGGAGGGAGAATGCAGGAAATTTTCCCTTCTGTGTAGTTGCAGTTTTTGCGCAAAGAATGCGGAGACTGCTACCTTGGGAGGACGTTCTTAATCCCAAAGGGGATGGGGTGGAAGTGGAGCCTCATTGCCCATGAACCCCACTGCACCAACTCTCAAAGCAAGTTAGGTATACTAAAGAAAGCAAGCTACATACCCTGTATACGGCCCACACACAGGGTATATCTCCAAGGCATGACCTAGACCAGCTTCCCAAACTTGTTCCGCTGCTTGTGCAGGGAAAGCCCCTGGTGGGCTGGGCCGGGCCGGTTTGTTTACTTGCCGCATCCGCAGGTTCGGCCGATCGCGGCTCCCAGTGGCCGCGGTTCGCTGCTCCAGGCCAGTGGGAGCTGCTGGAAGCGGTGCCCGGGCCACGCACAAGCCGCAGCCACTGGGAGCCGCAATCGGCCGAACCTGCGGACACGGCAGGTAAACAAACCGGCCCGGCCCGCCAGGGGCTTTCCCTGCACAAGCGGCGGAACAAGTTTGGGAACCACTGAACTAGACTATAATCAAGGAGGATGCTCCAAGCCTAGGGAGTAGTATGAGGCAACAATAAGAAAGCCAAGGAAAGTGTGGGCCCCTTACTGAATGAGGGAGGCAACCTAGTGACAGAGGATGTGGAAAAAGCTAATGTACTCAATGCTTTTTTTGCCTCTGTCTTCACGAACAAGGTCAGCTCCCAGACTGCTGTACTGGGCAGCACAGCATGGGGAGGAGGTGTCCAGCCCTCTGTGGAGAAAGAAGTGGTTTGGGATTATTTAGAAAAGCTGGATGAGCACAAGTCCATGGGACTGGATGCGCTCGACCGTCTCATGGTCACTGACTCCCAGGTTCCCATCCACTTTTGCTTCCTCTACTAATTCGTCTCGGTTTGTGAGCAACAGGTCAAGACGAGCTCTGCCCCTAGTTGGTTCCTCCAGCACTTGCACCAGGAAATTGTCCCCTACACTTTCCAAAAGCTTTCTGGATTGTCTGTGCACCGCTGTATTGCTCTCCCAGCAAATATCAGGGTGATTGAAATCTCCCATGAGAACCAGGGCCTGTAATCTAGTAACTTCTGTTAGTTGCCAGAAGAAAGCCTCGTCCACCTCATCCCCCAGGTCTGGTGGTATATAGCACTAACTCATATTAGTGACTTTTTTGTTTTGCTGGATATTTGGAAAGTTCAGTCCAAACATTGTTGATGGGATAAATGTATTTTCAGATATTGTGTTTTCATTTTATGAAAGATCATTTCCACTGATTGCTTTCATAGTCTCAGAAAATGTTCCTCTTTTATTACCAGTGATCCTAAATGTGTCACATAAAAATGTGTCTGAGTTTCAGAACTGGAGAAATGGAAAGAGGAAGATGTTAAGAATGTCTTTGGAAATCTGAGTAGAATTTATTTCTCTACCGTGATCGATAACAGAATTAATCATTCTTAATCAAAGAATGATAATATCAAGAGTTCCCTGCCATGTTCCAAAAATATTCCACAGAAATATTAAAATTGTTGATAGTCACTGCTCTTTATTCTAATATTGAGCTTGTGGAGCTGGAAACATAACAAATATGTTGCAGTGGTTCATGTTTTGGGGCTTAATGAGAAGAGCCAGATGCATAACTTTTCATTTACCAATAACAATAAGTTCAAGTAGAATTTCTTCAGTATTGAACTGAAAATCCACCCCAAACATTTCAGACATAGCTCCAGTCCCGATTCGACAAATACTGTGGGAAATAAATACTGTTTTCAGTGGAGTCAGACAGCGAAATAAAACTTTGGGTGTTCTTATTTTTGCTTTTGGTAATGGAACATTCACAATTTTTAGAGCATGTTATTTGTTATAACTCTACAAGTTTGATTGTTTTTTACAAGTCTAGAAATAAACAACTGGTGGTGGTTTTCTTCCTTTGGCAAATAATGCCTATGCATAGTTCCACTGTCTTCAGAAGGATCAACATGCAAGGTCAAGGACTAACTACCTGTACAGAGTGGTTAACGAAACCAGCTACATACAAAGTGCTGTCAACTGCATGGAGTAAATCTCTTTCCATTATAGTCATTCTAAATGTTACCTGTAACAAAAAATAAAAATCAGAGGAGAATGACTTTCAGTGTGTGGTATCCCTTTTTGAGTACAGTTGAGATGGATGCTTGTTTTCCCCACTGGCTAAAATACTTAATAATGGCACCGTCACTCTTTACGGAGCATGGTGTACGCACCAATGAGTATACGTGCACACCCACGCACTAGCAAGGCTCTGAATCTGAGCAGAAGATTCTTTCCTCCTCTGATGCTGGTCATCAGAAAGCTTGATCCAGTCCACCTCGCAATGCTTTGCTCCCTCTACAAGCTGATTCTGCCAACTGGAACAGCTTTGAACATTCCTTTCTCAATCATACAGAGATTAGGATATTAAGTCAACTTGCAAGCATCCCAAAATTTATGCAGCTGTCTGCGTCTCTCGACCAGGGGTGGGCAAACTTTTTGGCCCAAGGGCCACGTCAGGGTCAGTAAATTGCTTGCAGGGCCATGAATGTAGGGCTGGGGCAGGGGGTTGGGGTGCGGGAGGGAGTGTGGGGTGCAGGAAGGGGCTCAGGGCAAGGGGTTGGGGCAGAGGTGGGGTGCAAGGTGCAGGAGAGGTTCGGGGTGTGGACTCCAGCCCATCGCCACTTACCTGGAGCGGCTCCGGGGTGGCAGCCGGCCCCAGCCCCGCGCTGCTCCAGGAAGTGGCTGGCACCTCGTCCCTGCCGCCCCTGGGGGAGGGGGCACAGAGGGCTCCGTGTGTCTGTGGATATCTCCCCCAAAGCTTCCATTGGCCGCGGTTCCCCGTTCCCGACCAGTGGGAGCTTCGCGGGAGGTACCCATAGGCAAGGGCGCAATCCCACAGGCCAGATCCAAAGCCCTGAGGGGCTGGATCTGGCCCGGGGGCTGTAGTTCGCCCACCCCTGCTCTAGACCCTTCATGAGTTTCAGAGTACAGCACACTTTTTGGTATTCTGTAATCTGGCATTCGCTCGACATGTCCAAGTCACCTGAGTCTTTTTTCTTACTAATTAGCATTCTCGTGAATTACACACCAGCGCAAGTATCAGGGGGTATCCGTGTTAGTGTGTATCCGTAAAAACAAGGAGGAGTCCAGTGGCACCTTAAAGACTAACAGATTAATTTGGGCATAAGCTTTCATGGTTAAAAAGAAGTGGTTTTTTAACCACGAAAGCTTATGCCCACATAAATCTGTTAGTATTTAAGTTGCCACCAGACTCCTCCTTGTTTTTATGGACAGCAGCACAATTTAGCACTTCCACATTTGTCACCTTGTCTTGCCATCTTATTCCAAGAATTTTACTCAAGCATCTGATATGAAAACTGTTCAGTCTTTTGGTATGTTTGGCATAAGTCGTCCATGTTTCTGAGCCATATAGGAGAGTGAGTAAAATTCATGCCTCATAAATACAGATTTTCACTTTAGTTGACAATTTGTTGTTGTTCCAGGCTCTGTCTTGCAAAAATCCAGAGCATTTAGAACAAGTCTGCAGATGATGCATGAGGAGAGATAGAACCCACTACACGCTGTCATGGCTACATTGGTTTTTCAGGGCTAACAGGAGAGGATGAAATAGTAAAAAAAAATTTGGCCGGGGTGGGGGGCGGGGGGTTAGCAAAGTAAGTAGCTACAACTGAGCCTCCCACAAGGAGCAGGTCTTTTGAGTAAAGGAACATTTTACATGCTAATTTCTGACCATAACTATTCTTCAGTGTGGAAAGAGGTAAATCTGTTTAGTTCCTTCTTTGTTGTTGTTCCTCTTAAGTATGGCTCTGTAGAGTGTAGACTTTGAATGTCTGTGATGAAAATAGGACTTGTCAAACAGCTAATAGCGTAAAGGTTGAACTTTGCTGGCTAAGACCATCTAATCCAAACGCAAACATGTTTCTCAGCTTTTCTTTGCATAATAGGAGAGGTGGGGAGACTTCTTCTCTTTGTGTGTGTGAGTGTGTGTGTGTGTTTGACACTAATGGCACTTGAACATTATGACAGCTCCTACAGTATACACTGAAATCGTTGCCTTAAAAGGAACTTTCTTACTGGGGAATACTTTCCCATATAAATCCATTTATCTTTCACATGTTTCTAATAATTTTCCTTGCCTTTTATGCTAATTGTTGAATAGACTTATTATTCAAGACAGGATATTCTCTGTCACAGCTTATCTACTTCTACTTAAAATAGAAAGATGTGCTGTTATATTTCTAAAAAGCTGCTGCAACAAAACTACATCACATAGAAATAAATCCAACTTCTCAAACTCAGGTTCACTGTGTCTGAGCTGTACTATCTTCTAGATTATGCTTGGTGCTGGGACCGTGTCTTTCTCTGGTTTTACAGCATGGGCCACAATGGTGCTTAATATATAATAATCCTGCATGCAAGTCTAATGCTGAATTTGAGACATCAGGGAAAAAACACTCTGTTTGCACTGCATAATCAAGCCAGAGATTATAGCTGTGGGGAAACCAAGGTTATAGGCATCTTATAAATACCTAAGGTAGATGGACAGAGAGAGATCTGCAATAATACTAAGCAAAAACACATTTCTTTTGGGGTTAATGTTTCCCGTATTTTTTTCTAATGAAAAAGTGCTTTTCTTTTAAAGCAAATAAAATTATATGGCAGAAGACAATGACAGGGAAAAAAAAGAGGGATCTGATGCCTGACTAGAGCAGAAGACTAGGAAGTCAGGACTTGTCAGGTCCTGTTGTTTGTTGTGCTGCTGAGTAGCTGTGTGACTTTGGGCAAATTCCTTAACCTCTCTGTTTTGCCAACTACAAAATTAAGATAATAAAATATATCTATCCCATAACTCATAAAGATACCAGCATTTGAAAATATTTAATAAGGAGCACTTTGGAAGGAGAAATGCAATGGAGTAGATGAACATTTTACCAGAACAGAAGAAAAACATTTTTTTCCCCTTTAAAAAGGGTGGGGAAGGAGCAGTTATTCTTCCTAGAGACAGCAAATTGGGAGGCCTAATCAATATTGTAAAGCACTTTGAATTCCTCAAATAGTAATTCTAAATTGGAACATTTTTAAAAATTATGTTCATAAACCCTTGTACACCTTTTATTCATTTATATGTTTTAAATAGATATGTAATATGGGCCAAATGTACTCCATTGTTTTCAAAAGCATACCCCTGAGGATAAATATGGCCTGCGTGTGTAGCAACCTACTATAATATAAACTGTATGTGAGTATTGAATATGTATAATATAAAGTATTGTGTGTTTGTGTGTGTCTGTGTGCATTATTTATTTTTAATTTGTTAAAATACCTAAAAAAAACCATTTAACCCAGTACTACTGAGCACACTTTAGTTTCTATCCAAAGATCAGGATCTTCAGCTCTGAATACTAGAATTTCAAACTAAATATAGTTAACCAGATAACATGGATGCTCCAGACAAAATAGATATTTTATAGTTGGGTTCCTAAAGCATTCATTAGCTTCCACCTGCTTGCTTCAAATCACAAATCTTATAATGTAAGACTTCAAAATCGGTAGGTGTTTTTAGGTCAAGGAGAATCTGGTTCTTTTCCCAGTGCTGTACTTCTGTGTGACAGTTTGGTGACAAGACGAAGGATACCAGGGGAAAAAAAAGATGATAATGCAATGTGACAGCAAGTGAGGATGATATGTACCAAAAATAACAACAGAGAGGTTTTTAGGATAATGCACTGTCTGGAAAAGAACTGCAGACTTTTTTTTTACAAAAAAGATCTATTCTACTGAGAGTTATTGTACTAGGGTAGGCATGCTGCAGCAAAAAAAGAGGGGAAAAAAGGGCGGTAATGTGTCCCACGAGACATCTTACAGCAGTTTCTTAAAGCATAGTCTTTAACTACTTCATTAGAGGTTCTCCCTTTCCCTCTGTTCCTTACAATTTTGTGTCCCAGACAACAGATATTCTATCATGTTCTTGCCTTGTGTTTGGTAGCAATTCTATTGCTGTGCCTTAGGCTAGCAGGCTACTATGTTTTTGCTGTGTGACCCTTAGGGTATGCAGTCCTTTCCTTTGGACAGCTGCCTCAGTCCAATCCCTTCTACTTCAGGCTGTGTTTTGAAAGCACTACCCTTTCAGAATTCTTTTCTAATTTGAACCTTGTTGGCCCATAGGACTCTACCACACTCTAGTCCATACGCCTCTCAGTTTCTCCTTCCCTTTTTTGTTTTTCTTAGTTATGCTCTTGCTTGGTTTGTCCATTGCATGTATTATGTTTGTTTGTTTTTGATTACTACTGTCTGACTGGGCAGAACCATGGGGTCCTTTGCAGAGAGTGGGTGCTATATAAACAGTATATTTATTTGTGTATGACCCAATTCAAAATTTTCAGCTGCTTCACTTTGATTCCACCTAGTGTGACAGGATGTGCACGTGTTCACACCTTACACACTAGTGTAATAGTTTTCTATAAGGCATGTCTTGTAAGTTACTCATTGAAAACTCAAAATTTGCTGGTCAGTATCGTCCTGATAAAATGTGCGTGGCAACATGGTGTATAATGTTTAAGATTTCTCTGTGTGGTGTTATTAACTCATGTTCCAAACCCCACAGTCCTGCACAAACAAGTCTGTCCTAAACAAAGGAATATGTGCTCTAGATAATTTGCATTTAAGCAGCAAACAGCGTCATCAAGTAGGAAAGGAAACCAAGAAAAGCTCAACCAGGTGAGAAAAACCAGCAGGGAAGATCCTTCCACATTGACTCTTTGTCTCCTAGTGACCATCTGGAAATGTTTTGCAAGAGAGGGACTGACAGTATAAAAAAGGAGTGACAAACACTCCAAACACCCCCCTCCCTGTCCATTACATTCACTGAACCTGTAGGGACAAAGAAAGCATTCGCTGGATTCTGGGGGAGCGGTCCTGACCCACAGAGTGTGGTCAGTAATCTACTGAAAGCACATAGTGAGAAATTTTGCTTGAATCTAATATAGTTTGTTAGGCATTAGTACGTATTTTCTTTATTTTTCTTGTAACCATTTCTGACTTTTATGCCTTATTACTTGTATTCACTTAAAACTATCTCCTTGTCGCTAATAAACTTGTTTTATTGTTTTATCTAATCCAGTATATTTAAATTGAAGTGTTTGGATAACTCCTTTAGGGTGACAAGTTGTGCGCATACTCCTCTCTTAAAGGAATAATGGACTTTTATTGTCCAGGAGAGGGCTGGGCAGCACAGGACATAGATTTCTCCCCAGAAATGGTAAGACAAGGGATGTGTTGGGGTCACCCTGCAGTATAACCGAGGCTGGTGAGAGCCAGAGTAAAACCTAAGTGTGGCTGCAGTTACGCACAGATGTTCAGGATGTGGCTTGCATTCTGGAAGGCTTTGTGAGTGGCCCCGTGGGAGCGTCTTCAGCAAGACATTGTTAAGCAGCCAAGGTTGCAGGGCATAAGACACCACTGCTTATTAGTCTGGATTGTACCCTGATATGTCACACCTGGCCAACTAGTTTTTGTAACAGGGCAATGAGTCTGTTAGTCTACTGGTTTCTGATCTTCCAATAGAAACCAAAGGAGTCTGATACAAACCCTCAAAGACCACTTAAAGAGTTCTAAGGGGTGAATTATACCTTTCCTGAAAGTGAGGGATTAATATCGGGGACTAGAGCCATGAATATGTTGTATGATTGGGTTGTACAAAATTTGCGCATACATCTCAATCCACACGTGCAGCAATCTCTGCTGATCCAGTTCCAAGACTTTCCTTAATTGGAACTGCTGCAGTCAGGTCAAAGAGTGGAAGAGTTTCTAATGTGAACAAAGAGTTTTCAGAGACATGATTTCATCAGCGATTTAAAAATGATTTTTGTTTGTTTTTCTTTATCCCATTTCTTACTGGAGATATAGTGTAACTTCTCCCATAAGAAATGGGATAAAGGAAAAACAAACAATATATATATATATGATAAAATATGGGTCCCATTACATTTTGTCAATAAATAGCCTGATAGTTTATTTATGACCATTGTGAAAAGTACCAAAACAAAATGCATTCTGGCATTGTGTTATTCATGAACTCCCTCTTTTTAACATGAAGGTGGATAATTCACTATTGCATATTGCATGCACTTGACCCAAAAAGGAGATCCTTTTTTTCCTTATCCGTATTTTACTTTTGAATTGCCAGACAATTCATCATTCATATATTACCATGCAAACGTGTGACCTACAAATCTTCCTTTCTGAATTATGCACTCCTTATGCTTTCCAACTCATGAAAAAGAAAGTAGTTTAGTGGGGAAATGGTAAAGCATTCATGCAGTTCTTGGGTTTTTTTTTTACTGAAGAGGCAAAAAAGAAGGAAATGACTGTATGAATAAAGTTCTCTCATGCTGGTGCAGTAGCAGTGTACTACCTGAGGGGGCAGAATTAGGAATCATCCAAGTGATTAAGGTTAAGGAAATAGTATAGCCTGAGTATATTGCAAAGTTAATACACTTGGCCTCCTGGGACAAGAGTGGTGCTTCTGCTCTGAGATAATTATACCAACTAGTTATGCCTCAAGAAATAAGCTGACCATAAAAAGTTCAGAAAGATATTTTTCATTGTTTATAAAATTGCAGTTGGCTAGGTGTCTTTTTTTTTCTTTTTTTTTGCCTTCAGTGAAGGGCAAAAATTGGTCACTGATTACTAGTAGGATGGTAGGATGATATTTTTGGATTTTTATTGGTAAATGTCTGTACGTGTCGATTTCACTCAACACACAAACTGATGGGGAAAATATTTCCATCAATGAGAATCATAATTTACATATAAGCAAAGTAAAAATAAACTTCAGTATTATCTGCTGAAATGATAAAAAAAAAAAATGAATTCTGCTAAGCCTATCTATTGGTCACTGTTAGAATTAGGTAGACGTACTTACCTCCAGATGAGGTTTTATAGTGGGAGGAAGGACTACCAGAATGTATAGGATTTCACAGAAATGTCACAAATTATGGCAGTCCCTGGCAAGAGATGTTCCTCTGAAACACATGTATATGGCCAGCATCTTTAAAGATCTCCTTGCATGTACAGTGTGCTGCCAAATGTATGTGCTGTGGTTGATTTTATAAAATATGCTGCAGTGCATGTGGTGTGTTTGGAGGCGAGGATTGGACAATAAGGAGTAATTTGATCCCTCTTCTCCCTAGTTAGGTGCAGTTCTACTGCCCAAGTAGGGAGGATTGATGCAGGGGAGTCATAAAATGGATATGTCCCAAAACTTTTTACCTCACCCGCCCCTTACTCCTGTCCATGCCCCTGCTCCGCGGAGCCGGGGCCACGGCTCTGGGAGGAGGGGACAAGGTGTAAGGGGGCTAAGACTGGGGCCATAGCTGGGGGCAGAGGCAGGAGTGGAGTCTCAGCTGGCAGCCAGTGCCTTGGGCCTGGGGCCAGCGGCTGAGGCCAGGAGTGGAGCCATGGACACGGGACCAGGATTCTGGGGAGGGGCCAGGACCAGGAGCGGAGATTGGGGACCTCTGCCCAAGGGGCATGGAGAGCTGCTCCCTGGGAGATCCCTATGTGGTATTATGCCGAGTGGGAGGAGGAAGGGCTGGAGAATCTCTTGCTGAATTCATCTTCCTGTCTTCCCTACCCTTCCCTTGGAGGGGCAAATGGTCTTCCCACCATTTGTCTTCCTCTTCCCCTCCCATGTTGACATGACTGCAGGACTAGATGCTGGGAAAAAGATATGCCAACTGAAGTAAATCTGATTAATTTTGTTTTGTTTAAAACATTTCACTGGGCCAATCCATTCACAAATATCAACTTTTGTGTTAAATTTTGTGTGTGTGTGTGTGTGTGTGTTTAAACACAGCCCTCACATATTAACAATATCAATAGTGAAAATATGCCTGCTTTTACTCTTTTGGCTTTCTTCTGGGGAAAACAAAAAATACAGAGGATGAAATTGCACTGACGGAACTACACAGTGGGCATCATATATCAAAGGGGAGAGGAAAAGCTTCATATTTGTTAATTTTGCGCACAACTTAGATGAAAAATGTGAAAAGTGATAATGAATTAGAATAACAAATAGCATCCAGCATTAAAAAGTGACTAATCATCGTCTGGGCAGCAAGTAAAACAGAATTATGTTGCAACTTGATTTCACTGAATATTTTACAACAGTTCATCTTTCTTGTTTCAACTAGAAGAATGTTTGGTGGATTATGTCAAAGTCTCTGTTTGGACTTAGTGTGAAGCAGCTTATAAAAAGGAAAAACACTGCTTCAGGATATCTAAGTGTTGGGATGTTAGAGATGAGTGTGCAGATTCTGCTCTTTGTTTTTTCTGCCTCAAATATTTGTATTTATTTACTGTATTTGGGGTTCTGATTTTCAGAAGTGCTGAAAGCCCATAACTACGATAGAAGTCAGTGGGGCATACTGTATAGGTTTTCAGTATTTCTGAAAATCGGGACCCTGGTTTTCTCATGGTTTGTTATATCAGTCCTACTAATGGCTGCCTAAGGCAAAAAGAATCCCATGAAAAACACTACTATTCAGAGATTCAAGTTTATACAGACTTACTCAAATACAGAGGGACACTGATTTATTTGTGCTCTTGAAGAACCTCACATGCTCAGATGGAAGTTCTAGTGTCTTGACTTAAAGGGAATTGTTCCGAGATAGTTTAATATTTCTGAGGAGAAAAGTGCCTGAATTCTTTTTCTGTTGAAAGTTGGCTTTACTAAAATACCCCAGAAGTGTGAAATTCCACAGTTAGAAAACGAAAGCTTGATTGTATTATTGTAAGCAATTGGCCTCTTGGAAGCTGTCCATGTAGATGATGAATATGATTTGCTATTGAATATCGTTGTTATTGAAGATGAAATATATAAAAAACAACACAAACCTCCCCACAAAAAAGCAAATGCTTGTTCAAAGCATTAGCAGCTTATTAAGTCTCTTTGTTGTCTTTAGGGGAACAAATGCTACTTTTAAAATTAGGCATAGTTTATGTTCTGGATCTTAGCAAATTGCATACTGGAGGGAAATTTTGAGATGAGAATTATAACTTCAGTCAAGACATGGATGTATATTTAGACTTGGAAGGATTAGATTTTTTTATCAGTAAATATTGGTAAACATTAATTCTACCATACACACACACACACACACACACACACGGACAAAAATATTTCCATCAATAATAATTGAAATTTACAAATAAGCAAAGTAGGAAAAATGCTTCTTGAGAACTTATTAGAGTTTGATTTAAGGATTTTTACTTCGTATATTTTGATGTGATAATACTAACAGTTATAAAGCTTTAACCTTTTGAATCTTAACAATTACTGTCATTAAATAATTGTCTTCCCTCTATTGTCTGACCTCTCCAATAATTTCTCACAACTGTAAAATTGATTTAAAAAAATTTAAAAAGTTAAAACCCATATTTTTTTTGCAACTGTGACAATTTAAATGGATAAAATTGAGAAAAAAATCTTTAAAATAAACATTGATATTCATCAGAATTATGAAAATTAAAAATTGAATGCGGCCAAGCCTACTTCTGTTAGTCGGCAGAATGGTCACTGTATCTAAGCTCTGCCATTCTTTCTAAAAGACTATGCAGATCCCCGTGTGGAAGGGCCAGAAAACTCAGAGTTGAAATTCCTAGAATTTCCTTCAGATCATTTGGTCAGGGAGACAGGATTTGTTCCCCACAGAACAGGCAGTTAGCAAAATCCAGAGACTTTCCTGTTGATTTTAGGGTATTTGTCCATCTGATATTCCCCAAGCCACTGCACCTCACACCCAACGCACTCAGTGGCAGCATAGCTTCCTCTTAAGTCATGCAGCCATGACCATCTGACCACTGCTCATCCAAAAACCCTATCTCTTGTGGGGAAGCTTTTGCTGAGTGAGAAAAGCAGAAGGTAATGTTTAGAGGGTCACCATTAGCTTCCACAAGGTTTGAAGGGAAATAGTGTAATGTAGAGCCCAAATTATGTCTTCTACCAACTTACAGAATCTTAACCTCCTCAGGGATGATAGCTTTTCACAGAATTAGGGAATGTGCCATAGAATTATGGCCCATAACTGTTTTAATCTTTCACTTTTATCCCTCTTGATATAATATATATGCACCTTAACATTAAGGTCATAAAACTCCACCAAGGATAGGACAAGAAGTAATCAGTTTAGTTTGAGCAAGAGAGATTTAGATTAGATATTAGGGAAAACTTTCTAGCTATAAGGATAGTTAAGCACTAGAAACGGTTACTGAGAGAGGCTGTGGGATCCCTGTTGTTGGAGGGTTTTAAGAACAGGTTAGACAAACACTTGTCAGGCATGGTCTAGGGTATACTTGGTCCAACTCTTCATTTCTGTGATTCTGTAGTTAACACTGTTCCCCCAAGATTACTAGCCTTGTTTATCAGCAGACTCAACTGTTTGAAAAGTTTCAATTAGTAGCACAAGCACAGGCTTTTGAGATTTGGCCATCATTAATAACAACTAGAGACAGGTATGAACTGAAATGTCAGATCTAGAGAAACCTGAACCTGGTGTGATTTTTGACTGCCAATTATCTCTCTGATAACCCAAACCAAAATCCACAAATTTGATTCCCTGAACTTTGGATAAGTACCAGTCCAAATCTGAACTTTACAGCTTAGGCTTTTCTATAATAATAGCCATTTGCAAGCTTAAAAATGAGATTGGCTTCCTTACTGCATTACTTCCTTCTACGGCATGTGCACACTAGTTTATTATTGTAGAATTCCACATGAGTGCTTGGCTGTTGACACTGATTTATTTAAAACAAAAATGCACTGAAGCATTTGTTCGAAAAATGAAAACACCAAGAGAATTATATAGACTTGAGAGACTTAAGGAGCAAAAGGGTATGGTCATACTTCTGGTTTACTAACCTGCTTAATGTACTCTAACTATTTAAACCAGTGGGGAGAAAAAAAAAAGGAAGAGAATCATGATGATGCCTATGTCCTTAGGAACCTTGAATTAATAAGACAATATTAAGTATTATGATAAAGAACTATCCACTTTGACTGCATCTGGCTGGACTAGCGGTCTATATAAACTGATTTAACATTCCTAAATAGCCTGTTTCAGAATGTTCTGGGTCAGACATAAAACACAGCATGGATTCTGTGATGGTGGATTCTACTTTGGTCTTTCTGAAAGCCTGGTGAGGAGCCAAAAGGGGGCTTTCTTAATCATCATAGTGTATTGTTTTCTATCTTTAATATTTGGAAAGGCCAGAGTGTTTTTGAGAGTGTTGATTTTTCATAAAAAAAAACAAATTGGGTCTTAACAATTCCTTATAGAAAAGTCCTATAGAATTTAATAGGGATTAAACCACTAGGGCTATATAGAAATGTAGTATTGTTTTATGGAAGTCATTAAAAAAGCCTATGTTATTAATAGAGAATGATGCAATTTCTAATGGATTTCTGCACAATACTATAGCAGGGATATTTTTATCTATTCAGTATTCTAGAATAGTTCAAACATTCTGTAGAAAGGGTCATAATTTTCCTTTAAATGTTATAGGACTTCTTCAGAATGGATGGTTTACTGCTACATCACCTTGAACATGCCACAACTCTATCAAAGCTGAGTTCACTCTGAGTACCCTGCAGGAGATAGCTCAGCATTTCACATGGTTGGTCCCTATGTCATATTTTGGGCTTATGTGATGCAGCCTATATCATCAGACATCTGATCTGATGGAATGTGTCTGGCTCTGTATGTTATACATGAACATATGACGGGGAATGCAACACAATATAAAAGGCTGGCTACTTTTAAATGAGATTTTATTGAAATAGTTTGCTTCTAAAAATAATTGCTGCTCCTCTGCATGTGGGTCTTTGAAAAAATCTTTACTGGAGATCTACTGTATGTGTCATTCACTCTTGAAATTTTATCACTAATTTTTAAAGGAAACAGTACCCAAATTAGGCTGCATCAGTAGAGAATTAAGCTGCAGGCCTTGCAGTAGCCAAAGTTTGATGACATTACACATCCCCTCTGAATTTTGATTAGCCCATTAGAATGCTTTCCTTGTGAGATCCAACTTTCCTGCCTTATATTCCTCCACTAAATATTTTTCACTGCAGAACAATACTCAAAAATGGGGGAAAAGTAAGAATTCACAAAATTTGGCAGATGTTTTGAGAGGGACATAGAACTATTGATTAGGATAAGACGGTGACTGATTGACTGGCACTTGATGGATTTAAATGGCAGGCCTCAAGTTTAGTAATTATACCTCAGGGAGGGACACTACATTCCCCTCCCCCCTACCCCGGCTCTCACATACCTGGCACTGAATTACAGTGTAGGTTTAAAGGGCTTTGACCATGAACCAAACACGGACTTAGTTCAATTGTGAAACCTTTCCCCCTCCCACCCATAAGGGGGGTGGAGTGACAAAGGCCACAAGACTGGGTGGAGGGAACTGTAGTACTGGATGATAACCATAGGTCCAATTATTAAAATGCTCACCTGGACCTCTCTGTGACTTCCTGATGCACCAGTTCACTTAACCTGAAAATGCCAAAGAAGGCCACAATGAATGTTGCTTTGGATAAAAAGACTACCCCATCCCACAACTGTGTCTACTGGATAGAGCATAGACTCATAGACTTTAAGATCAGAAGGGACCATTGTGATTCATCTCGTCTGACCTCTTGCACATTGCAGGCCAGAGAACCTCACCCACTCCTGAAATAAACCCCTAACCTCTGGCTGAGTTACTCAAGTCCTCAAATCATATTTCAAAGACTTAAAGTTATAGAGGATTCACCATACACTAGTTTAAACCTGCAATTGACCTGTGCCCCATGCTGCAGAGGAAGGCGGAATTAAAAACCAGAGACCAATCTCAGCTGGGGGAAAATTCCTTCATAATTCCAAATATGGTGATGACTTAGACCCTGTGCATGTGGGCAAGATCCACCAGGCAGATACCTGGTGAAGAATTCTCTGTAGTAATGAGAGCCCTCCCCTTGTAGTGTCCCATCTCCAGCAGTTGGGGATTTTTGCTACTGCCAGTCACCGATGTGCAACATGCCATCGTAGGCAGTCCCATCATACCATCCTCTGCAGAAACTTATCAAGCTCAGTCTTGAAGCCAGTTAGGTTTTTTGACTTCATTGCTCCCCTTTGAAAGCTGTTGCAGAATTCCACTCCTCTTATGGTTAGAAACCTTCAATTTAATAACCCTGTAAGAATTTCTGTCATTATGGGGTGCTTGTTGTCCCTGCCTGTTGCCTCTGGACCATCCGTCCAAGAGCTTCAGTACTATGAAACCTCTACATGGGTCTGGGAAGCCTGCTAGGTTGCACCAAAAGGACAGGCTAGCTAGTCGACCCAGTACAATGGAGGGAGCCAACACATGGTGCACCAGAGACACTGCATATCTCACCACTTGGTGCCTAAGCCTGGGCCACAGATGCTGGAGCTCTTCCCAAGCTCTACGTTCTGTAAGCTACGTAAAGGTCTGAACATCCTCTGGCAACTGTGTTCTTGACTAGTCCTATGGCTGTCAGAAGCCAAAGCTCCACAGTTGTTGGGGCATCACCTGTGGATCTCTGTTGAGAAACAGAACAAGCTCCAGGAATCGGTTGTCCTGAAATCAAGACAGAATGTCAGCAATGCCAGTATCTGCTCCTGAAAATTCTACACTAAGAAGAATGTTAAACAAGAGGTACTTCAATACAAAAGCTCTCACTAGCCTCTTTACCTGAGTGGACTTAGTTAACTTTTTGCTATATGAACCATGGCCTGGTTGTCACACCAGAAATCTTTTTATTTCTGAATTGTTCTCTCCAAATAGTGACTGCCACCGATATTGGGGAAAATTCAAGATAGGTAATGCCTTTTGCAATACCTTGATTCACACAGTCCTCTGGCCACTTCTGAGCATACCACTCCCCTTGATACTACACCCCCAAAACCTATTCCTCTTGAGGGGTTACATTACACTTGAAGCTCTGTTCTCAGTATCCAGGCCAAATTCCCCCTTCAAACCCTGTTAAACTGCTCAAGAAATTTGTCCCATAACTCTACATCTTCCTTCATTCTTCTGTCACTCTGACAAAATGATGAGGTTTGTGCACCTTCAGTGTGGCAGCCACCAGACAGGCACACAATGCCTTTCCCAGGGTCACCACCCGACATGCAAAGTTTAAGTGCCCCATGATTCCCCGTAGCTGTTTCAGGGTACTGTTTTAGTATCTTTGATTGCTGTAATCATGCCCTGATAGTATCTAATTTCTCTGTGAGTAGCTGAGAAACATCCTGAAATGTATCCAGTTTGATTCCCCAGTACATTAGCCTGTTTGCAGGCCTTCTGTTTTTTCCAGTGGTGAGGGTGAAAATTGGTAGCCCTTGTAATAACCACTTTATTGCTAATTTGAGTGGGATGGACCTTTTAAGTGCATTTGAATCAGAGAGAGAGAGAGAAAAGAAGAAAAAAATGGGAAGGTCTAACTGTGTACATGAGGTTGTTAGGTTTTTGGTGTATGCATTCCAAAGCTCAGATCTGGTATAAACAGTATCCTATACTTTGTGTGAGCTTGCAGTGGAATGTTGCTTTAGAAAAAGGCAAACTTCCAAGTGAAACTGAAACTACCTACGCAGGTTTTAAAATGTGTCTAGCAAGCGGTTCCTTTAAAATTACATTGCAGGGCTTTCAACATGTTCTGTTTTATTATACAAGGGAAAATAGTAGAGAAATAGCTTAAACAGACCCACTTTGATTGGCTAGTTCAGGTTTCCAACAAGACCGTAGGAATGAGGTTAACATAACCTGGATGGCTTTGGGGAGGAATGAGTTAATTTATTCTTGTGTGCATGTCCCATAAGGAAGAGGGCTGATCTGTCAAGGCCATAAAAGCCTGGGTAAGCATGGAGATGTTACTAACAAGATATGACTCCCCTCTTCACAACAAAGATAAAAGCTTTTCTCTGGCCTTTTAGAGATTCCTGCCTTAATGGTGCTAGCAGAATGTGCTTTATTGTGCAGCAAACCCCCAAATGATATCCTCTAGGAGAAGCTTGTTTAAAGGATCGTCTGAAATAGCCAGGAGGAGGGCCACAAGTGACACAATTCACTTCTGGACAAGGTAGCAAATGGATCTATTTATATATAGTCTTAAAGTCATGCCACCCCAGTGATATAATTTAACTGTGAATGGCATGTGCAAGATCACAGATTACACATTTAATGAAGCACAGCTACAGAAAGATTCAAGGATTGTACAATTTTTTTCTTTAAGAGTGGGCTCCAGGCATCCCTTAAGAGACATAGCAATTATTATGCTTACACTCCAGTGATTTATAGAAGCACCTGGAGGAACACTTAATTCTTGTTTTGATAAAGTTTCATAAGGAATTTTGGGTCTAGAAAAGGAGATTAAAGTGGGATCTTTTAAATTTACTTTAGTCTGCCTCTCAGACATGAAATGGCAACATGGTAAGTCTAAGCGAGTCATGTTAACTAACTGCAGAAGGGGTGAAAATGTATCTTCTGTTGTACATTATTTAAAATGGTAATTAACAAATCAACATTTTACTAATACTGTACTAACAAACTTTACAAAATAACAAGATCATCTATGTGGACTAAGGGCCTGATTCTTATCTCACACTAGCTGTATAATGATGTAACTCCACTGACTTCATTGGATGTACTCCTGCTTTACAATGGTGTACATGCAATCAAAATGGAGCCCCATTAGTTCAAAGTGGAGATTTGTGAGTTTAGGTTTGTTTGACAGAGATCAGAATTTGGGGCTTTATCGCTCTTCAGATCTGTTTTCTCAGTTACCGGATAGTGTTCAGTGACTGTCTACAGACATAAACTTAAAGTATATGCACCCTTTGTATGCATTTTTAAGAGAGAGAGAAAGAGAGACTCTATTATGTGAACTACAAGGGAAATCTGACATGCACGAGGTAACATAAAGAATAGTAAAGAGAGAATATTTCAAGATGTTTTAATCAGCATGATCTGCATATTTATTGCATGTGCACTCTTTGTATCCGTTCTACACCTCGAAAATATTACCACATATTAGGAAGAAATTTTTAAAAAGTGTTGCTCCCAAAGATAATAAATGTCAAAATATTTCTGGAGGTATTAGGAGACTTTTACAAAATGATGCATCTGTTGAGGTATTGTGAGTCCACATTTCACATAACTCATCATCAACTGATTGTCACATTTACACCATTTAATTTAAAAAAGACCATTTTATCTAAGATATTTGTAATTGCGTGTGTTTAATAATACTTTATCTTCCTTAGTGAAATGCTTTGAGATCCTCAGCTTATAGGAGCTTATAGAAGTGAAAAGTACTGGTATTATATGTTTTAGCCTGTAGGAAATAATTTCCCTCAGTTTATGTACAATATTCTGAAAGCACATGGCATCATTTTTATACCAACAAAAGAGTATGATGCTCTGACTGACAGAAACCAAGGCCATGTCTACACTATGAAATTAGGTCGAATTTCTAGAATTCGGTTTTGTAGAAAGCATTTTTATACAGTCGATTGTGTGTGTCCCCACACAAATGATCTAAGTGCATTTAGTCGGCGGAGTGTGTCCACAGTACCGAGGCAACCGTCGACTTCCGGAGCATTGCACTGTGGGTAGCTATCCCAGAGTTCCCGCAGTCTCTGCCACACATTTGAATTCTGGGTAGAAATCCCAATGCCTGATGGTGCAAAAACATTGTCACGGGTGGTTCTGGATACATATTGTCAGGCCCCCTTTCCCTCCCTCCGTGAAAGCAACGGCAGAAAATCGTTTCGCGCCTTTTTTCGTGGGTTATCCGAGCAGATGCCATACCACGGCAAGCATGGAGCCCGCTCAGCTCACCATCACTGTCACCGTATGTCTCCTGGGTGTTGGCAGACACAGTACTGCATTGCTACATAGCAGCCGCTCATTGCCTTTTGGCAGCAGACAGTGCAGTATGACTGGTAGCCACTGTCGATGTTCTCCAGGGTGCTCTTTTAACTGACCTCGATGAGGTCGGGGTGCTTGGGCAAACATGGGAGTGATTCAGTCAGGTCATTACCCTTTTAAGTCCTTTTAAGTTTCGTCTCATGGCGATTCAGTCCTGCCGGCAGTCCTACTGCACCGGCTTTTAATGAGCAGCTAGCAGTCGTATTGCAGCTTCTTCTGCCAAGCACCCAGGACATGACGATGGCCAGCAGTCATACTGCACAGTCTGCTGCCAGCAAGATGTATAAAGATAGATGAAGTGGATCAAAACAAGAAATAGACCAGATTTGTTTTGTATTCATTTTCTCCTCCCTGCCTCCGTGAAATCAACGGCCTGCTAAACCCAGGGTTTTGAGTTCTATCCTTGAGGGGGCCATTCTGTTTCTCCTTGATGCAAAGCTACCCCCTTTGTTGATTTTAATTCCCTGTAAGCCAACCCTGTAAGCCATGTAGTCAGTTGCCCCTTCCTCCATCAGAGCAGCAGCAGACAATCGTTTCACACCCTTTTCCCTGGATTGCCCGAGCAGACACCATAGCACAGCAAGCATGGAGCCCGTTCAGCTCACCGCAGTGGTTATGACCATTATAAACACCTCGCACATTATCGTGCAGTTTATGCATGCAGAACCAGCACCTGAAAAAACAGGCGAGGAGGTGATGGCAGCGCGGTGATGAGGACATGAACACCGAATTCTCTAAAACCGCGGTCCCCAGCAATGTGGAGATCATGGTGTTACTGGGGCAGGCTCATGCTGTGGAATGCCGATTTTGGGCCCGGGAAACAAGCACAGAGTGGTGGGACCGCATAGTGTTGCAGGTTTGGGACGATTCCCAGTGGCTCCGAAACGTTCGCATGCGTAAGGGCACTTTTATGGAACTTTGTGACTTGCTTTCCCCTGCCCTGAAGCACAAGAATACCAAGATGAGAGCAGCCCTCACAGTTCACAAGCGAGTGGCAATAGCCCTATGGAAGCTTGCAATGGCAGACAGCTACCGGTCAGTCGGTAATCAATTTGGAGTGGGCAAATCTACTGTGGGGGTTGCTGTGATGCAAGTAGCCAACGCAAACATTGAGCTGCTGCTATCAAAGGTAGTGACTCTGGGAAATGTGCAGGTCATACTAGATGGCTTTGCTGCAATGGGATTCCCTAACTGGGGTGGGGCTATAGATGGAACGCATATCCCTATCTTGGGACCGGACCACCAGGGCAGCCAGTACATAAACCGCAAGGGGTACTTTTCAATGGTGCTGCAAGCACTGGTGGATCACAAGGGACGTTTCACCAGCATCAACGTGGGATGACCGGGAAAGGTTCATGACACTCGCATCTTCAGGAACTCTGGTCTGTTTAAGTGGCTGCAGGAAGGGATTTACTTCCCAGATCATAGAATAATTGTTGGGGATGTTGAAATGCCTATAGTTATCCTTGGGGACCCAGCCTACTCCTTAATGCCCTGGCTTATGAAGCCGTACACAGGCACCCTGGACAGTAGTAAGGAGCTGTTCAACTATAGGCTGAGCAAGTGCAGAATGGTGGTAGTGTGTGCATTTGGACGTTTAAAGGGTCGCTGGCGCAGTTTACTGACTCGGTCAGACCTCAGCGAAACCAATATTCCCATTGTTATTGCTGCTTGCTGTGTGCTCCACAATCTCTGTGAGAGTAAAGAGGAGACATTTATGGCAGGGTGGGAGGTTGAGGCAAATCGCCTGGCCGCTGAATATGTGCAGCCAGACACCAGGGCGGCTAGAAGAGCACAGCAGGAAGTGCTGTGCATCAGAGAAGCTTTGAAAACCAGTTTCATGACTGGCCAGGGTACTGTGTGACACTTCTGTTTGTTTCTCCTTGATGAAAGCCCACCTCCTTGGTTGCCTCTAAATTCCCTGTAAACCACCCCCCTCCCACTTGATCACAGCTTGCTTGCAAAGGAAATAAAGTCACTATCGTTTAAAAAACATATCTTCTTAATTGATTGATTTTAAAAATAGGGAGATAACTCACAAGTTAGCCCAGGTGGGGGCTGGGAGGAGGGTAGGAGGGAAGGAAAAGGACACTTTAAAACTTCTTGAATGACAGCCTTCTGTTGTTTGGGCTGTCCGCTGGGGTGGAGTGGTTGGGTGTCCGGAGCCTCTTCGCGCCCCCCCCCCCCACCTGCGTTCTTGGGTGTCTGGGTGAGGAGGCTATGGAACTTGGGAAGGAGGGAGGGCTGTTAAACAGGGACTGCAGCAGCTGTCTGTGATCCTGCTGCCGTTCATGAACCTCCACCAGACATCAGAGCATGTCCATTTGATCCCGCAGTAGCCCCAGCGTTGCCTCATGCCTCCTCTGATCTTCCTGCCTCCAACTCTCCTCACATTCATCGGCCACTTTCCTGTACTCTGCTATTGTGTCCCTCCACACAGCTCTGTCAGTGCTGGACGACTGCATGAGCTCAGAGAACATTTCATCACACGTGCTTTTTTTTCGCCACCTTATCTGAGATAGCCTTTGGGACGGAGGAGGGAGGCTTGAAACATTTGCAGCTGCTGGAGGAAAAAAAGGGAGTGAAGTATTTAAACAATACATTTTACAGAACAATGGCTATACTCTTTTACGGTGAACACCACTATTCACATTACATAGCACATGTGATTTTGGTACAAGGTCGCATTTTGCATCTTATATTGAGTGCCTGTGCCTTTGGTGTGAGAGATCACACACGCAGTGCCGGGCAACAGAATTCGGCTTGCAGGCGGCCATGGTAAGCCATAGTCTTTCGGCTTCTGCAACCTTCATAACAGCAGCGCCCTCCTCTCCCATACCAAGCAAAGCACGTTGAGTTGGCCATTTAGTGCTGTGGTTTTTCTATTAACGTGCAGCAGCAGAAACCAAACTAACCCCCCTCCCCATCCAGTTTTCTGGGATGATCGCTTTACCCCTCCCGCAACTGCGTGGCTGGTATCAGGGAAGATCCCTGCTAGCCAAATGCAAACAGCTCAGCGCCAATGTCCCCCGCCCCCCACCCAAACTGCGTGGCTAACTGTGGGGAGAATTTCTTTTCAGGCACAGGCAAACAGTCAAGTAGGAATGGCCACCTCTGAATGTCCCCTTAATTAAATTCCCCTATTTCAACCAGGTTACCATGAACGATATCACTCTCCTGAGGATAACACAGAGAGATAAAGAACGGATGTTGCTTGAATGCCAGCAAACACCAGGACCATATGCTGCCATGCTTTGTTATGCAATGATACCAGACTACATGCTGCTGGCCTGCTGTGGTAAAGTGTCCTACCATGGAGGACGAAATAAGGCTGCTCTCCCCAGAAACCTTCTGCAAAGGCTTTTTAGAGTACATCCAGGAGAGCTTCATGGCGATGTCCCTGGAGGATTTCCGCTCCATCCCCAGACACGTTAATAGACTTTTCCAGTTGCTGTACTGGCCACGAATGCATCCCAAGTCCTCAGGGCTACTTAATAATTAAAAAATGCTTGCTTTTATAACGTGTATTATATTAAAAAAGGTACACTCACCAGAGGTCCCTTCTCCGGCTTGGTTGGGTTGGGAAGGTATTTCAGTCAGGGTGAGAAAAAGATGCTGGCTGTTGGGGAGAATGGTGTGCTTTGTGTTCTCCTCAAGCTCGTCCTTCTCCTCCATCTTCCCATCCGCAAAATCCTCAGCCATGGCAGAGAGTACCCCATCCTCAGAGTCCACGGACAGGGGTGGGGTGGTGGTGGTGGCCCCCCTTAGAATTGCATGCAGCTCAGCATAGAAGCAGCATGTCTGAGGCTCTGTCCCGGAGCGTCCGTTTGATTCTTTGGTTTTCTGGTATGCCTGTCTGAGCTCCTTAAGTTTCACGCGGCACTGTGTTGCGTCCCTGCTGTAGCCTCTGTCCCTCATGGCCTCTGAGATTTTTTGAAATGTTTTGGCATTTCATCTTTTGGAACATAGTTCTGATAGCACGGATTCCTCTCCCCATACAGTGAGCAGATCCAGTACCTCCTGTTCGGTCCATGCTGGAGCTCTTTTTCGATTCTGGGACTGCATGGTCACCTGTGCAGATGAGCTTGCTTGGCCAAACAGGAAATGAGATTCAAAAGTTCCCGGGGCTTTTCCTGTACACCTGGCCAGGGCATCAGAGTTCAGAGTGCTGTCCAGAGCTGTCACAATGGTGCACTGTGGGATAGCTCCCGGAGGCCAATACCTTCGAATTGCGTCCACACTAACCCTAATTCGAAACGGCGATGTCGATTTCAGTGCTAATCCCCTCGTTGGGGAGGAGTACAGAAATCTGTTTTAAGAGCCCTTTATGCCGAAAAAAATGGCTTCGTTGTATGGATGGGTGCAGGGTTAATTCGATGTAACGCTGCTAAATCCGACATAAACTCGTAGAGTAGACCAGGCCTAAGTTTTCCTAACAAAAGACGTGACCTGGAGAAATTTGAGGAGGTGATAGAAGGACGTAGTTGTTGGCTGGCAAAGTCACAGCTTCATGTTTAATTTAACAAAACATTAAACATTTCATGTTTAATTTAATGAAACAGTAGAACATTAGGATTTATAACCTTAATGACACCATGTCAGTAATATAAACTATTAGCTGCATGCATGTGTACAAGACGTGGATGTGTGGAAATTATCACCAAAAATGCCTTTATTTCTGTCATTGCAGAAAAAAAACAGAGCAGCTAAAGCAACAACAACAAGAACAACACATTAGGCATGCACTACTAGTCTAGCTAATTTTAGGGGTGCTATTAGCAGGCATTTAGGCAAATCTATTAACATTTAGCATCAACACAAATGCAATTGCATTCCTACTTTTCATGTTTCTGATAAAATAAGCATGGCTATTCAAGGGAAAAAAGGATGTTGGGACCATTTGTTAGGTGTTAAAATAGAAATAGAAAAAAAAGTTTAGAGCAACTCAAATCAAGAAAGAAACTCTATTCCAAATTTTCTTTTAATAAGGTGGCTAAATTCTTTGAAGAATGTTATTGATCAAGTGAGATGCTGACAGTTTCAGTGTATCATCATATCTTATTTTAATCCTGAAATCATGTTGGGTTGATGGGTATTTCTTTGCCTTTGGCAAGTATGGAAAAAAAAAGTCTTTTTTAAATGCTGATAAATAAACATTTTGGGTTTTGTGTGTGCATTTGACACTTTCGACACTAGCTTTCTTCTCATCAAATATGGAAATTATAACTTTAAAATGTAGTGAATAACATTAGCAAATAACTGAATCACCATAAGTTGTTTTTTTTAAATGGCCACGCTTTTTATTTTTAGGAGGATCTTTATAAAAGAAAATGCTATGTTATTTCATGACTTGAAATAATAAATATTGTGAAATAACAAAGAAGATAATTCTGTTTTTCCTTTTTTGCATGTAACATGTAGGATTTTCCATAGCAGGGGAGACCAAAGGGCCAGGTACATTTAATTATCCTGTCACTGACAGGGTCAATTCCAAATGCTTCAGTAGAAGTCATAAAATATCCATAGTGAACCCAGATGGCAGTGCCATAAGTGGGAAAATTCTTCCTTGGCAGTTTTATGCTTTTTTGTGGCCTGACCCAAAACCTACTGGAGTAAATGGAAAGACCAACATCAACTGCAGAGTAGAAAAAAGGAATTTTTTTTTTAAAAAAAGTGAAAAAATTGATCTTATTTTCAAGAATTAAAAAAAAAATTTGACCAACGCTACTTCGTGTGCTTTGGCAAGACCCCTGAGGCAGGAGCCTGGATAGTCCTTATACTGTTATCATATCTAATATAACTTCAGATGCTTCCCAGTGTTTTTTTTTTAAATTACTAAGCAATATTTCCAATACAAGTCCTTTGACAGTGAATTCCACAGATTAATATGTGCTTAAAAAGGTGTTTCCTTCGATTCATTTGAAATGCCCTTTATTTTCAGTGAGCACTCTTTCTTGTAGAGAAGAGTAAATGGCATGCCCATTTAACCTTCTATCTGTCATTCATTATTATACCTCTTACCTCTTCTTACTCTCTTCTTCTCCCCCCCCCCCCGCCCCCAAATAACCCTAATCTTGTTAAACTCTCCTCGTTCGGAAGCTCCCTGTCTTCCCAGTGTCACTGATAAAGTTTATTGTCTTTTCTGGACCTATTTCAGCTGTTTTATCCATTTCCGTCTGGAGTGTCACCTTTGAGGTGTCCAGAACAGAACACTGTATTTGTACTGATGACATACCACCAGCAGCATTATAATATCATTTCATTGCTTAGATACCAATGTGACAGGCACCTCATAAATACCTCTGATAGGTAAAATAGAGTATAATATTTCCCATCTCATTTTATAGTATATAATATACCATATATTATTTCTCATATCCGTATCATATATGACAATTAAAATCATATTAAGCAAATTTTATAGCGTAATATCTTCTTCATATTTTTGTCACACTGAACATTGAGCCAGAAAACCTCCATTTAGCTACCTACAATGAGAGGTTTTCTGAGAGTTCACAACTAATGCATAACTAATAAGAGTGCTTGACTGTTTTAAATATTTCTTCAAGGTACTTTACCTTTTACAGTTGTTGTCCTTCAAGTTGTGGATCTCAAATTGAGTGAGTCAACCATGTGATGCAGTTGCAAAAACGGCTGGTTTCATTGTGTATTAATAGCAATGTAGTATGTAAGACACAGGAAATAATTGTCCCGCTCTACTTGGCACTCTGGAGGCCTCAGCTGGAGTAGTGTCCAGTTCTAGATGCCATGCTTTAAAAAGATGTGGAGCAATTGGAGAGAGTCCAAAGGAGAGCAACAAAAGTGATAAAAGGTTTAGAAAACCTGAGCTATGTGGAAAGTTAAAATAATGGGCATGTTTAATCCTGAGGAAAGAAGACTGAGGGTGGGGGCTGAAAACAGTCTTCAAATACGTTAATGCTGTTACAAAGAGGACTGTGATCAATTGTTCTCAATGTCCGCTAAAGGTAGAACAAGAAGTAATGGGCTTAATTTGCAGCAAGTGAGATTTAGGTTAGATATTATGCAAAACTTGTAAATTATAAGGATAGTTAAGCAGTGGAATAGGCTTCCAAGGGAGGTTATGGAGTCCCCATCATTAGAAGTTTTAAACAACAGGTTAGACACTGTTAGGGTGGTTTAGGTATACTTGGTCCTCCCTCAGCACAGGGAGCTGAAATAGATGACCTCTTGAGGTCCCTTCCAGCCCTACATTTCTCTGATTCTATGGTGGGAATTAGGGAAGCAAGCAGGTTTTCTTTGAGCAGCTGGGAGGAAGAAATGGAGAGAAAAAGGAGGGCTGGTTGAGGGTGGCAGAAAGTGAAAGAAATTGAAGGGGATTGACTTTCCTTTGCTTCCACTCTCTCACCTGAGAATGCTACAGATATGTTACTTGTTTCTGGGTTTCTACGCTTTAATCGTGTTTTAACACTTTCTCCTCTGTTATCAAGCTACTATACAGCTCACAGATCTAAGAACCCCATAATCATCCCCGGCACAATTGTGGTTTATTGCACTTTAAAATCTCAAATTATTTCATCAATTTGTTAATATGTATTTGTTTCTGATGGTGCTTTTTCTTTAAATACGAAAGAACAACCTCTAGTAGGGGGAAGGCTATAGGGGTTGTGTGGATTTGGCCCTTAAAATAGCAACTTTACATTACACTGGTGCATGTTTTGTATTTAACATTTATAGATTTAAACAATTACTTAAGACAAAGTATTTTGAAATATTTTCTTCCTTCACTTGCCTGCTGAGACTTGAGTTCAGGATTCTGAATTTCCCCTCTAGCAGCAACTGGTGACTTAACTAGTGCTGTAGGGAGTGCACATTTTTCGTTTGCTTAAGCAGTAGAGTTGTCGTTGACTGCCACAGGGGAAATACAGAAACCTGAAATCAGGCCCAAGAAATTAAATGAAGGAGGAAACAATCTTGAAATATTTTATTTTCTACGTTTAATCTTTATCTCTGCATCTATGATTTGTTATGGTTTTAGACATTATGCAGTCTTACTTTCGTTTTAAAATTTTCTGCTCACCTTTAACAAATTGCATGCAGGAGGTTATATACTTAATGACAGATTGCAAATGAAATTGAAAGCTCTACTGCTTCATCGGCATAATCCTCATTGTGGTGAACACTCTCAACTCCCATTGAAGTCAGCAGGACTTGGAAGTGCTCAGTACTTTGCAAAATTATGTGTAATGTGCTGAACGACCCAATTAGTTGTAATAATGGAAGTACTGAATGCATTATGACCTTGAAAAATCACCATATATTTTTCTTCAGGGTCCAAAGACATTTTCCAGTCTAGAGCTGACTTGCTTCCAATGCATTGCAATGGCTAGTATGGACCACTCTGGTAATGCCACAGCTACCACAAAAGCTGAAGAACATGTCCAAGCATGGTGCTTAGGCAATTGATAGAGGGGGTTTTTTAGGTCCCTGAGGGAATACTTATTTTAAAAGCCTATGAAAAGTACCCTTTATAATAAAAACTCTCAACACGTGTCCAGCTTCCCTGATACCAACCACTGAGACATTACAGCCAATAGAATAGTTGAATGCAAATTAGCTGTAGAGTAGGGCAGTGTTTGGCTGAGTTACCTTCGAGGTCACAGTGGCCCTGCTTACATTATTTGAGCTGTTGACCTGAGCCTGTATAATCACAAGAATTAGATACAATAATCATTAATAATTTAGCTTCATTACAATCTAATTTCTTCAAATAAAGCCTGCATAAGGTTTCAGTTAATTTTAACAGTCTAAAAAGTGTGAAGTGTCTGCATAACTCTGTTTAGATCATTTGGGACCAAGAAAAGACAGATACTTTAAAGACCCAGTTTTTAATTAATTGTAGGTCATAAACCAATCAGCAGATGTACTTGTAAATTTTCAGAGAATGCATTCTATACTCAGTAAGTTTGGGGAGCTTGCAGTGTATTCTTCATATGCCACAATTTAAGTGCAAAATGCAATTCAACCTTAACTATGGAGTGTTATCTAGTCCCTCCATAATAATAATTAATAATAAAAACACTTCTTCCCTGGCATGCTGATCAAGTCCATACTAGAGCCAAGTTTTATAGTTCCTGTAATGTAATCAACATAGTACATACCAGCACATCGCATCGGAGTGGGGCTAGGACCAATGGTAGGCTTAGATATGTGTCCTGAAAAAAAAGGTAGATTTTTAGGCAGCAATATGCTGAAAGCTCCTCTTAGCTTGACTCATAGGGTCATTCAGCACATACTGCTGAAGTGGATGGAATTTTCATAATTTCATTTGCAATTCACCTTTCAAATTATGGGCAAAGCAATCAAATAGCAACATATTAACTTAAATTCACTCCAGACAGCTGGTATTGTCCATGGTAGCAGATCATTTTGAGTGTTATAAACCTCTAAGTGTGATTGCACTGGTACTTAATGTACAGTTGAGTGGCTGATCAGTGACCTTTTAATTTGAGATGGGCCAAACAGTGTTAGAATACTTCAGTTGCTTCCAAACACTACAATTGGGAGAATAGCAGCTATTGGAAACTTTCTGACCATTATTGGAGTGACCATATTTGTGACTCTCTGGTTGTACCACCTTCTAAAGTGTTATTTCAAGGTCAGCAGCCGTCTTAAGAGTAGGTGAATTAAGCAGCTGCTCTGGGCTCCGTGTTTAAGGGTTGCTGCCAGGAGCGGAAATTCAACTCATAGGAGGTTATCTTATATGTACAGGTACACACATGTTCACATTCTCACTGGGCAGACAGGGACTAGGTATTTCAGATACATGCCAGAATCCTAAACAATTTGACATCTGCTAGGAAGCATAGGTGTGTCTTAGACAAAATATTCCAGGGTGCATCCGTGAATGATACTATATGGGGTGCACAGAATTAACACAAGTAAGGGACTTAACTGGTTGGAAAAGACCAAAAGGAAAGTAGATGGCTATTGCAGGAACGGTCATCCTTATTCATCTCTGGGGTTCCAGTGCAATTGCAACTCCTCCCTGTTGCCAACTCTCACGTCCTGATTTTGTATTTGAGCTTAATAATTTTATTTGGCTTTGGATCAAGATTGTGAATTTTCCCTGTATTAAAAAGTTGCTGTGTTTTAAGGATTATTGCTGCATTTTCTCCAGATGCATTTTGGGTCTGCACAATATGAAACCCTTATAGGAATAAAACAAATCTAGAATTGACTCTTAGTACATTCATAAATTTGTACTGCTTTCTTCTTAATCTAAAAACTGATTTGTTTTCTTTCCTCAGTCATGTACCCTTTAACATTAAGTATAACATCATGTTAATAATGAGGAACACTTTTCTGCTAACTGATCTCTGACCTAGCTGCTATATTAAGCAGATGAAAGTGACAGAAGATAAATATGCCCAAATAACTTATATTAATACCAATTTTTCTGAGACCGAGAATGTTATGGATAATATAAGCATTTGCAATTGTCTTAATAATCTCTGTAGAAAGAATCCAACCATTCTAGCAGCTGGTGATTAGTTTTAGTTTTTAGACTGCTCTCAGGGGGAATTGTTATTCTAACAAAATTTTAATCAACTGTTTCAGTGGCAATATTGAATTTAAAAAGTTAGTAGTTACTAGTTACAGCTTGACTTCGTTAGTATACAGGAAAATCAGTCATTCTGTGGTGATTAACATCTATTCAGAGCTCAGAATGCATTATGGGTTTGAAATTATCATAGGAATTAATGCAATCTTTTTAAAGGGCTTAAAATATGGTAATAGATACAGCATACTAGCACCTGCAGCTCAAGGTACCAGAGTTATTAAAGATGGATATAATTATATTTATTATTGCAGGGATCTAGATGAAGAAAAAAACCAAAATGTAATGAGCATGAATAAGATAGGGGCTCTTTATTTAAAGCCTATTAGTTAAAGAAACCTTTTCTTATATATGAGAAATATACTGTAGTTCCTGATATATTTTAATGGTTCTGTATGGTCTGTTGCATACACAGCACCTCCAAAGACCCTGAGGGAAATGACACATATTTTGAATGACCATACAGCTCTATTGAATAGTCCTTAAACAAAGAGGACCTGATACTGATCTTTCTTACACTGATGTAACTCAGCTGACTTCAGTGCTGCTACTCCTTATTTACATGTGTGTAATTGAGAGCAGAGAGCAGGGGCTGCACTTTCTAGTTTTTAAGCATAGTCTGTGGTTAACTCCTCTGTTTTCTTGCATTTTTAAAGGATTAGTCACCTGCAGATTAATTTGCTAATAATACAAGATGTTGGAAGTATTAGAAACGCTATTTACCAGTTGTTTGCTGTCCTATGACAACACATAGTAACTACTAGAAGTGCTGAACCATGTTGTATGAAAAGAGATAAAAGACAAGAGGTAGGAGAGTTTCAGTACTTATCGATATGTAAGATGTGGCCACAGAATTAATATAAAAGCCTGTTTGAGTACTTTGTTGAATCATGGCCTGTATGTACACATAATAATATCCTTTGGAGGTAGAATGGAGCTAATACCCACAAATCTTCTGTGTGAACCAAAGGGAACCTGTTGCAGGAATAGACCAATATGATGGAGGCTGGTGACATCAGAAAGTGACAAGGTGAAACTAACGTGTGACTGACTCCTTGTAGACCTTTGCTGAATCAGGGCTATGGTGCAGGACAGATAAGTAACTGATCTGCTGTAGGCTCCAATTCAGCAAGGTAGTTAATCCTTGCCTAACTTTAAGATCCTGAGTAGACTCACTGATCTCAATATGACTACACACATACTTAAACGTTGGGCATGTGCATAAATACCTTGCTGAATGGGTAGATGTACTGTTGGCAAAGATTCCAGTTTGGAGATGGCAGAAGGTAACAGAAAGTGCTTGTGTTATATTTGTACAGAAAAAGCTGAGTTTCAAATGATGGCCGGATGAATGTTTGCCATCATTACAACATTAATGGTCACATTCTGCCCCCAATTATGTGTGCAAAGCACTCATGAAGTCAGTGGGAGTTGCGTCTGATAGAAGAATGTAGCCTTAATTTTCCATCTTTGTAAGCAAAACAGTGACTGTTGCCGATTAGGTAGAAAAATATGAAGTAACGTCAAAAATGATAGCTAGTTCATGCATTAATGAATATTTTTGTCCACCCAGTATAGGAAATAAGGGCCTTGTGGACTAAAAGATCATCGTTTGTCCATCCTTTTGCTTCAATTTTCTGAACAGTTCTTTCAGCACTAAATGCTTTTAAACCTCTGTCAGTAACATATAATAGTCTTAATGGAATAGAAAAACAAGTTTTTACTGCATGGGAACAAATTTAGCAGCTATACTAAGCAGTTAAAACTACTGTTTAGTCCATATGTAGATTTCCTCATGCAGCCGTAAAAGCTTGGATTGCTTCAGCCTTAACCTCAAGAATAAGAGTCATTTTAAATGAAAGGGAAAATGGAGTAAGTGAGAGAGAGCAAGAGAAACGGAGTGGGGGCTGAGGAACAGCTAAGCATCCCACAGAAGAAGCAAGTCAATAAACAGTGTAATTACTAATTCATTCAGGAACAAAAATAATGGTTTTCTAAAGTGAAACGACCAAATCCAATAACTAACAGTTTGTCAGGGCAATAATAATGGTATTTGTATCTCTTTTAATTGGCTTTAACCTTTCCCTTTATGTGTGAACTATTAAAAAATTAAACAGGAAAGTATTTAGATAGACAGACTTACGTCAGTGCATGGCTCACTCTCTTTTAATGAGGTCAAGGTAATAAAGAGTCTGAGCAGATCCAGCAGCCTGGTTGATGAATGACTGTCTTCCACTGCAGGTATAGAATATTGTACTTGACTTTTTGCTGCTGTTGATTGTGTATGAAGACATTGGTTTCTATCCATAGGGAAAAGAAATCTTGAGTCTTCTGTGTGCATGCTCACACAAACATGGATGAGTTCCAGTTTCAAGGCACATGAAGGTTTTAAGCCATTAAGGGAGATAACATCTCTTTACGATGTAATTGGTAAAATCATGTGAGAAAAGTGCAGTACTGTATCTGACAGACTGACTCAGTCACACACAGCAGTGCTATGATCAGAATTTATCTGCTGATATGGCATTCTTCTAATGAAGAGCCAAACATCTTAGATAAAAAAGTGGCAACTTTATTTAAATCACTAATACCAAAGGTCAGGTGGAAGGCAGTCCTTGCCAATTTTTCTTTCCCAGGTGCCTCAGTTCATTGGACACCTAACAAAGTGTCCTGGCTATCTGGCCTGGCTGAAAGCATTGTTATGCCCCCATCTCCTTTGAACACAATTTTGTGGGTCAATTAGGGTTGCCAATATTGCATTTCAAAAATAAGGGACTGCTTTCTTAGCATGCCCACCACACTCCTCCCGATATTTATTATTATTATTATTTTATTTTAATAGTAATAAATAATCAGTGCTCACCTACATTCACCAGAGATATTTCTTGCTGCTTTTTGCAGCACTCAGCCACCTCCTGATCTTGATGTAAAGAGATGAAGAAATAAGGGATTTCTAGGGTCAATGCAGTTCACCCTAACTGCTAACGTAGGAGAGGCATGATCTCCTGGTTAAGCCACGCCAGTCACCACCTGCCTTGCTTCTGCTTGGGCTGGTGATCACTCATCAGAACATGCTCTGCCCCATACATGCTACTACAATGTGTTAACAATTAGTGCTATGATATGTTCCTATTTGGGTGCAGAGGGGGATAACTTACCTTTAGAGAGATCTGAAAGTTGCTTGTACACTCTAGCCTGCATTGTGTTGGCTCTAAAGTTGCTACCTGTGTCAGACTATTGTACCCTAATCATCCTCTGTAATAGGGTATGGGGGGAAGATAAAGTAATATTCAAGCAGATAATGAGGACAAATAACTAAAGCATACAGACCTGTAGCCTTAAAATTCCACCTGTCCTGCAGGTGATTTGCACTGAATAGCACCAAATTCCTTTAATAAAGATAACCCTTTCTTTTGGACAGGTGGAATTTCATAGCTTAAGGTCTGTAAATGAAAGAGAATCCTTATTAGCTCTTGATCCCATTTTAATTCTTAATTTTCTATGCTTCTTTAAGTCAATTTTCTTCCACTGAAAAAATATCAGAAGTTAAAATCTGAAGCTGGACAAACAAGAATCCCCTGGCTCACATCACATGTGCAATGCAATTTATACAGCAAGCAGCATTGTCTAAGAATAGAATTGTAAGGACATGCATGAATGCTGACTGTATTCCTGTGGGAAATGGAAGCTTCATAAAGAAAGGAGTAAGCCTTTTCTAGAAAGTTAGGATGAAAATCAACGTTAAAGGGACTGTGAGATAACATTCCCATGTAGTCACCTTACTTACTAAACTTACCTTCAACTTACTAAAAATATCTTCACAATAAATTCCCTAGAGAAAATCCTTTAAAAAAATTAATGATATAAGTGCTGCTTCTGTGGGAGACCATTACATTGTTTGTACGTAAGTTTTATTAACAATTCGCAATTAGGTATTTTTATGATACTTTTAAGATAGTGAATTATGATGACTGAAAATACCCTCCAGCTTAATTGAGAACCATTATGTGTAGTAATTGCCACTGATTTCTGCAAACAGTCATTTTTCTCTGGCCTATTAACATAATTTGAATTTTTAATTGCACTTCATAATTGTCTGTTGGAGTTAACAAACAAGCACATTTGCCAAAGTGTTTAAGAACAAAACCCCAAATGGACAGAATAGTGATGTAGTATTATTATTAACAGACCTTGTTAGAACACTCCAGTATGTCAAGTTTTTGATGGGGGCATGACTTTTAGCAATAAAAGAGCACTTTGGATTTTCCACTCATCACTCCATTTATTGTAGATAATGCTGCATATTCTTGAAAATTTGTGTGGCTATTTGCTATTTTTCTTTTGTTTTCTTTTACTTCTTGGTAAATGATCTCCAATATAGTTACAGAGAATCAGCTTTCCTACTCTGTACATTTAAGGAGTTCTATCCCCAAAATATATACAGTTATCCTAAACGAAGAAATTTGACGCAAACTTAGATTGTAATCTCCCTGAGGCAGGGACCATCCTTGTTTTGTGTTTTTATAGCACCTAGCACAATAGGGCTTGGTCTATTAGGTGCATTAGATCTTTTAGGTGCTAGAGTAATGCAAATCATAACTTGTAATTATTATAATTTGTGCATTAAAGACCCTTTTACAATATGCTTTGGGGTTTCTACAGACTAGATCAGAAAGCTCCCAGAGAGTTGTTTTAAAATTAGTTATTATTTCTCATTCTTTTCATTTTTCACTTCTCCCTCTGATGCATGAATGCTTGTCAACATGATACCACATTATCATCCAGGTCAAAGGGGCCAATTTCCGATTGATATGGTATTGCAAAAGCCTGGGGCCTGAATGCCCACAAACCTCACATCCACTAACAACCTTCCTCCACTACTTCCTGTTTTGTTAAAGCTTCAGATGACCTTCACTTAACTGCAAACAGAGAAATGTTTTGCTTAGTATGTACATTTCATGTACATGTTCCTTTATTTCTTAACAGCATACTGAAAACATAAAAGAGGCTGGGGAGTACAGGAAGTTGATTTCATGTGGTCTCATGGCAAGCTTCCTAACTGAGCAGCCAGCAACAAGCATCAATTCAAATTCCTCAAGTGAAATCCTGGCCCCATTGAAGCCAACGGAAAAAACTCTCATTGACTTCAGTGGGATTAAGATTTCATCCCTAAAGTTTATATCTGTTTCTCTTATTAGGCATCATCTTTGTGTACTCTGATATGGTCTTACCACAATTATTATTTCTACAACAGTTATTATTTTGATCTGTTCAGGAAATCCTTGTTTTACCAGCTACAAACAATTTAAGATAGTAGCCTCTAAAAGATTGATCCTGGATCCCCATCTCTACATGAGTAGTCACATATGTATTTATTTAATTACTTATATATTGCACATAAATGTACCGGTCCTAAACTCTTGGCATATTTGCTATCAATTAAAAATACAGTTGTATTAAAGGAAAAGCATAATCCCCAAAAGCAGAAAACAATTAACCCAAGTCAACCCAACCCAATTTATTCGTGTGATAAACTTCCTCAAAATCAATGAAACTACTGGTACATGTAAGGACTACTGAATTGCGCAAGGGTTTGCAGGTTCTGAAATACTAAACATTTAAGAAAGGTGAAAGGGTCTTTTCCCTTGGCCAATTTTTAGTGTAAAAATGTACATCAGGGCTTCATCAGTGTGTTTATTTAAAGGCTGGGATGTAGTGAGGTGACAGCAGCTTGAAAATCCAGTCCTGGTTTCTGAATCGGGAATGCTATCAAATTCTCCATAGTCTTCAAACTGAGAACTCAAAGCCCTATTTAAGTATCTTTAGAAAAATGTCATGGCAGTGATCTTTACAATATTAGCTATAGGCAAGACACGTTAGTCGGGGAAAAGGCATTTTTCTGGATTGGAAATGTCAGTACTGTTTATATAAATGCTTTTAAGCAGGCTCATGCTTCTTCATAACTTTTCAGAAGTTAGGCAAGGGATCATGCTACTGCTCTAAACTAATTCATTCAGTGAAGTTGCTACTGCTTAATGCAATTTTGTGCCTGTAAGCAAGGCATATATTACACAAATGGCAGCAGTTAGCAATCTTTTCTGACACGTTTATCCTTTCAGACTGAAACTCACTGTCTTATTACCGTTATTTTTTTCCCATTATATGATCACATACTGATTGCCATTTAAAACTTAAAGAAACCACAGTGACTGAGAAATTTCTAGCCATTCCTATTTCTGTCACCCTTCTGTACGCAACTTGTTTTAAACTAGTTTCTAGTATTTTAGCATTTAGACTGAGGGCCTTCAGGTAATCTTCTCAATTAGTCTCTGGGGCTTTAGAGAACAGGAAAGTGCAATTCTCTTAACAGTGGCTGAAATTATAGGTTCAGGCTAAAATTAAGGTCAGGGCTGTCTTTACGCATATGCAAAGTACGCAGCTGTATAGGGCACCAAGAAATTAGGGGCACCAAATTTACTGGTGCCGTGCGCAGCTGCGTGCTGCTCCAGCCCCTACTCCGGCTCTTCCCCAAGGCCGCCGCCCCTGCTCTGCTCCGCACCAGTCCCACCCCCCACCACTCTGAGCTCTGCAGCCGGGCTGGGCCTGCACTCACCAGCGGGAGTGCAGCGACCTGGCCTCAGCCATGCTGTCGGTGAGTGCTGGGGGGTGGTTACTCCCTGCCCCCCAAGCCAGAACCCGCCCGGCCCCCACGGAGGCCTGGG
Source organism: Chelonia mydas (assembly GCF_015237465.2). Lineage (NCBI taxonomy): Eukaryota > Metazoa > Chordata > Testudines > Cheloniidae > Chelonia > Chelonia mydas. Next base: position 28,259,484 of record NC_057854.1, read on the forward strand.
GCCAGCCCCTCCCGGCCCTTCTCTGGCGGGGCTGCATAGGGCTCCAGAATTGCTAGGGACGGCCCTGATTAAGGTACAGGCTTTAACCAATCTGACAAAAAAATAGATATATAGAGAGACAAATCCTGGACCTTTTGGATTATTATAGGGCCGGTAAATATGTGATGTTCTTTTAGAAGACAACTGTGTGATTTCCATTTTTGGGAATTAAGGTAATAACTATTCTTTTTATCCATCTGGCAGGTGACGCATCAGTACCTGTATGTTTCCTCTCTGTATATCTGTCCTCTCCATCTTCCCGTACTCATCTGCATTCCCAATAAACTCCAAAACACTCTGTTCAATCTATGTAGAAACTTGAATGAGAAGTCATGGAAAAAGCAAAAAAATCATCTGGTGTTTTTTGTTTGTTTGTTTGTTTTTGCCCTGAGCCAATTGTTTATTCATTCAACTATCAAATAATTTCACTGAGATTTATTATTTTCGTCTGTGAAATTCGACCTCATGCATTTATAATTAAAAAGGGTGCATAGTAGTAAATTGGTGTATTTGTCATTAAAAATTTGTTAGCAATATAAATGAGAAAACAATAATTAGTTTATAAACAGCTGACACTTATTTGATTTGTTGTATTGGTATTTTAATTGGAGAAAACACTGTTTAATCATATCAATATTTAGCAGAGAGAGGCCACAGCTGCAGACTTAGGATCTGGATCTAAACTTTCCAAACGTTTGAGGGTATTAAGAGAGAATGTTTTGGTTCAGCCTGTTATACATGTAGAGGCACACCACAAAACTTTTTTGAGTTTGAATGTTCCCAAAATTTGCTGGCGGGTAAAATTCACGTGTCTCACATGTCAACCAAATGAATGGAAAAGGTCTTATAATCTTAGTGTTCTTTTCTCCCCTTGTTGCATAAGTGTCAAACACAGCTGATTCTTCATGCTTTTGTGTGGGAGAAAGGGGGAGCTTCTTGAAGAATAGGGAAGAAAATAATCATTACCTGAATTATTTGTTGTCTTTATGTAAGATTAAGATAGGTTTTAGGAATTGTCATATCCAGTGTTATGATTGTATTAAATTATTACTATTTCAGTCAGCATAAGCTGTAGTGTAGACTTAGCGTTAGTTTTTCAGACCTCAAGAACAGCTCTGTGTAAGCTCAAAAGCTTGTCTCTCTCACCAACAGAAGTTGGTCCAATAAAAGATATTACCTCACCCACCTGCTCCCCCTTTTCTAGATCATTTATGAACATGTTGAACAACATAGGTTCCAGTACAGATCCTGGGGGGACCCTGCTGTTTACCCCATTCTATTGTGAAAACAGATTATTTATTCCTACCCTTTAACCAGGTACTGATCCATGAGAGGACTTCCCCTCTTATCCCATGACTGCTTTCTTTGCTTAAGAGCCTTTGGTGAAGGACCTTGTCAAAGACTTTCTAAAAGTCCAAGTACACTGTATCAACTTAATCACCCTTGTCCATATGCTTGTTGACTCCCTCAAAAAATTGTAATAGATTGGTGAGTCATGATTTCCCTTTACAAAAGCTGTGTTGACTCTTCCCCAACATATCGTGTTTATCTATGTCTGATAAGTTTCATGAATATATATAGATATATGTACTTTCCTTTCACATCACAGGTTGCACGTGTAGAAAACTTAGGTGTAGAAAAATTGAGTTTAACATATATAGATAAACAGATATTTGGTAATTATTGGGTGGAGTATGTAGCATGTGTTGCTTCAATACATGGTACTCTTTATTGTGTGTTGCAAAGGGAAATTATATTGTGTCAGCACCCTTTTCTAACTCAATGTGAGTAGATGGTCTGTAAGATGTGTAGAAGGGTGACGTAAGTTTTTTTGGGGAGGGATATTGGGATTGGGGTTTCTATTTTGTTTTTATTTTTTGGCTGGGGATCAGAGAGAGAGATGTTGGTACATCAATTTTTTCCCAAATATTTTTAGCTTAAATGGCTGATTTCATTATACTTTTTTGTTTGACATATGAGCATATAACTCACTCCTGAAGCTGTGTATCACATCCGGATAGAATCCTAATGGAAACTTATATTTGAAATAGTTTACTTGGGTTATCAGGTACAGGCAATTGGGCATGCTCAGTTTTCTTCTGCCATATTTCAACTTAAGGATAAGAAACAATCTCATACTTTTAAGCATGCTTTTTTCTGTTAGATATCTCTGTTGACTGAATTTTTGACAGTGAAAATGTGTACAGTTATACTCAATCCACTCTCACTCACTGGTTTTCTTCCTGAAGTCTCTGAGTGGGTTTAGTTATGACTTATAACTTGAGCATGGCATTTTGGGAGAAACTGAAAAAGTAGTATAAATGTAAAAATATACAGCTCATTCTGTCTTTGAAATTGTTGGTGTGAAAAGAGTGTTTTATTTAAACAAGGTCTGCTTCAACCTTGATTGACTTGCAGTAAATTGCCTGGTACGAGAGGCAAAAGGAAGTGGATAGAAAAATGGCAATCAGCACCAAATGTTTCACATATTGATTGACAAGCACCAGAGATGTGTTAGAGTAAGATAAATTGGCCAACAGGGCCCATCTTGACAGCTCCTGAGATGGGAAAATTGTTCCTGTTAATTTGCCGCTGGGACCTTGTCATTTATTGGGATATACATTTGAGTTTCTTCTAATTGTATAAACAAAGTTTGGATTCCTGTGTAGCATAGTTCAACCTCCGTTTGGTAATTTTTTTTGTCTGCACCTTTTCTGAGCTGTATTTGTAAATGGCTTTAAGACTGGGGAGAAGGGAGTCATTTAAAGAAACGGTTTAGCCTGAAATGCAGTGCATTATTCTACTGTCATTATGGATTGAACCTTAGGACCAGTTTGACTTCAGTGGGGGTTTTGCCTGAGTGAGAAGAGCATAACAGGGCCCCAAATCATGTTCGTAGGATAGTCACATCCAGATTTATACTACTTCATCCTAGCAAATTTAATCATTACTATAATGAAAAGATTTCTTACCTTTTTAACACATCTCATTTTGTACTTGCAAATGCCTTTTAATAAGGTTACAGGTTTTTTTAGTACTGCAGGGTAAAACTCCCTTTTCTATAAAGAAGTCTTTTCATCTCTGCAATTTCTTTTCATTAAAAGGACATTTTATCTTTTTAATTTCCTGTACTGCTTTCCCAATGTCCCCATTAATTATAGTGGCACCCGCTAGTGCTGAGATAGTTAATGGTCTGACAGCCTTTACATTGGAATCTTCCATTTAGAAGGGTTTGACTTGGTCTATAAAAATTTGATGTAAAGTGAAATTTAACATAAATATTCTCAGCTCAGGAGTCAGTGTTTGTTCATTTTCTTTTTATTTTCCTTTTGTTAATCCAGCAGATTCCGGTGTTAATTTATACTTTTTTTGGTGTTTTGTTTTATCTTTAATCCTCAGACTCTCAACTCAACAGTGGCTTTAAAAAGAATGAAATTGTACACACCATTATTCCACGTTGGGGACTGGTCAGAATTTTATTTATTTTTCATTTATACTGGTCATTTGTGGCTAGATTCTGGTGTTGCCACAAACCCTGTGTATGGTGGGGCAGTGCATAGGTGTGCTGTCCCAGAAACAGCACAGGGAAGGAATTGGGTATGCAAGTCTCTCAGCAGACATAGTGCCAGATTTTTAAAGGTATTTAGGTGCCTAAAGATTCAGATAGATTCCTAGTAGGATTTTCAGAAGCACTTAAGCACTTCAGATTAATTTCAGTGGGATTAAGGTAGGCACCTTGGCACTTTTGAAAATCCCGGTAGACACCCATCTACTTACATACCCCAAAATTCCACTGAAGTCAATATGGACTATATAAAAATGCAAGATTTGGCCTTACAAAGGTAGTGAACAGATTAAACTACTAATACGGGAATACAAAGAGAATGAAAGTTTAGCTCAATGGTGTTTAAATATTGTAGCAGTCACTACAAAGTGGGTGCTCTTAGCATGCAGTATGAAACAATGGTGTGAGCTGAAAAATGGGTTTTCAGTCTTTCCTTTGTGAATTTCTTAATAAAATAAATATCCAGTAGCATCCTTTATTTTAAACAATCCAAGTATTCTTAACTAACTGTCTATATAATAATTTCTCCCACCGCTAAATTACAACCATATTTAGGGTGTATTGCAATGGTTGTTTAACATTAAGTACACAGCAGCACTCCCTAGAAATTTAGGACAGGAAGCAAGTGAGAATACTATCCTCAAACTAAAGGAGTACTTGTGGCACCTTAGAGACTAACCAGTTTATTTGAGCATGAGCTTTCGTGAGCTACAGCTCAATGAAGTGAGCTGTAGCTCACGAAAGCTCATGCTCAAATAAACTGGTTAGTCTCTAAGGTGCCACAAGTACTCCTTTTCTTTTTACGAATACAGACTAACACGGCTGTTACTCTGAAACCTATCCTCAAACTGCAGAAATAACTAACAGGGGATGAATTTAATAACTTAAGTCCACTCAGCCAGAATATTCTGTGACAATATGTTATGCTATTTATTTGCTTTATATAGTGCTACAACATGAACTATATCTCTGGATTATAAAGCTAGTAATTGATCTGTTTAGACACTCCAGTCTTCCTGATTACCTAAATCAACATATTTATCTGGATCCAGTGATCAAAGTTATCCACAAGTGACTGTCTTTATCAAAAGGGCACAAGAATTAACACCAAGTCTGTACTGCATTAGTTGGAAACTTCAAATTAGTTCTATCTGTGACTTTACAGAGTTTACTAAATAAATAATTGCAGTTCTGAGTTTTCTCATGTTCATTCAAGAAGGTGTGATCTTCTCCACCTACCACTGACTTTGGGCAGACGAATCACTAATGGTTCTTCTACTCCCAGGAGAAGGGTTTCTCTGTAACACAGGTACCAAAAGCAGTTTAAGACCATAGTCAATAGAGGTCGTCATTCCCCAGCTTGAGCAATATGTTGATGTGAGTCAGAGCTTTCTGAGGATTGTGTAAAATAGGGTTGGGGGATCAGGGGAGATTCTAAGAGTGGAAACCAGCTTTGTGTTTCCGGTTGTAGTCTAAACTCAGCTTTAACATGGGGTGAAGATCAACTGGTGCGCTTGCATGCACATTTACAAGATATATGGTAACTACATATCTGAAGTCTGAATTTAATCTCTTCACTGGAAGATTTCTCTGGCATGAACATTCAAAGCATATTAGCTGATACAGGTTCACAAGCAGAGAAGTTACATTTCTTTCTTCCCAGCTTTTAAATTACAGTTTGAATTAAAGTTTGAAATTCAGTCCAGGTGAGGTCCCAAGCAAGTCTCTGGGGGTGAATTTCTCCCAAATTATGTCCTGATATTTAGGACTTTGTTTTTATCCACAGCAATGGTAGAAGGAGCTCCAAGACAATGCCTTATATAGTTCAATTATAATGATATATGAATAGCTTGCTAACGCCTTATTTTATGGTGATCATGTTAACGCTTGCTTTCAGTGGATTTGTCCATTTCATCTTATTCTTATGATTGGCTAAATCAGAAGTACAGTAAACGTACAGCACAAAATTTGACTTTAGTGAATGATGAAAAAAAATCACTGGAACAAATTATTGTTTTCCAGCTATGAAGATATCATTAAGCATATGCCAAGTAATCAGCTTGCAAGTGTAATAGGTTCATGAAGGAAAGGAGTTTTCTAATCTTATTCAGTGATGTTTTTCCCAAGACAGCAACAGCTTTTATAAAATGAGGGTTATATCTTCTCATTATGGAATCTAATCTCCCCAAAAGACATTCAACAGCTGCAAAACCCTAACATCTTTTAGTTGTAAATTGTTTTTATTATTTATCCTCATTTAACTAAAAAAGAAAGGGCTATCAGATGATTTAACAAGACAAGAATTTAGTGACTTTAGCTTTTGACAGCATCAGATAATTTCCTCACATGCTGATCTCTTTTGGATCTGTTTTCAGTATGAATCTCTGGTTCTCTTTAGTGTCCAAATTCTGCGCAAGTTTTACATAGGCCGTATGTAGATTGTGTAGGAAATGGAGAGTTTAATGCTGGTTATTAAAATTAATCATCTCTCTTTAGCACACATGTGGATTGTGATAGCTGACTTTCCTGTGCATTTTGAAAAAAGTTATCAGTGAGTGATCACCCTCCAGATAGTAGATACTTTTCCACGCAAATTTTAGTAATAATAGTACTCTGCACTGATAAGGTAGTTTTCATATTCATAGCACTTCACAAACATGTTATCTTCACAAGTAAGTATTTCTATGCCTATTTTATAGAGGTTAATTCAGATTGCTCAAGGTCATAGAATGTGAAAGGAGTAGAAGAAGGACTTGAACTCAGGACTCAGGCTGGATCGAAGCCACTGAGCCACCTGTGTGCACTTTTTTACTCTCCCTCTGTCAAAGATCAAAGGTGCTAAATATATATATATAAAAATATATATATATTCCATTGAATATTGTGACTGTTTCTGATTTTTGAAAAGAAAACATGCTCAATATGGAAATATTTTACTATTTAATTTCCAATTCTCTCTGTCTTTTTTACTTAGTTTTTCTTTGGTCTTTAAAAATAAATGACTTTTGTTTGGTAGTTGTTAGATAATTTAATGATTCATTTGGAGAGAACTTTGTACGCAGTTTCTCCTTCACTGCAGGCAAAGTCTGCTTAGAATAATGAGCAATGCAAACCCAGTTAAACTTCTTTTGTTATTTTCGTGAATATTATCTTAACTTCTCTTTTACCTGTTCCTTGAAATTTGAAATTACAGATTCCTTTTTTAGTTTCAGGCCTGAGGTCCTGCAAACTTAGATATTAAATTAATCTTCAGCCTTAAGAGGAAGTAGCATGACTCCAGCTGAATTGCAAATGAGAAATTATCTATTTTTATTAAGACCTCTACAAAAATCCTCATCCTTAACACCACCATGTGCAGTTCAGTTTATAAATTGGGCAAATGTCAGACCTACACCGTTACGATAATTGTCTAGGACCCTGTTTGACTAAAGAATTATATATGTATTATGCTGATAATGGGCAAATTTCAGAACCTAGCAAAAAACAGTTTGTTACATTGAATCATATCATGTCATTCTAAATCACCTTGGAGAAAGATGAACATTTCCAGGAGCAGAAGTACAAACTGTGGATGATACTTTGCTACCTTATTCATTTTGAGAATTTTCTTATTACACAAGTAATCCCATCGATTTCATTGGGACCACTGGAAGCATAAGCACTACTCTGTGTGACTGAGACTGACTGAACTGGGCCTTGCATAAATGATGTGTTTGTGTAATTCCAGTTAAAAAAAGCAAAGGATGGTTACTCACAAGACACTATTTTTTTTTTATATATATATACACAAGACACAATTTGCCTGACTGGACCAGTCTAGCCTGTATTGTGTTGTACTTGTACATGACTTCATGTTTTTGCGTTATCTTGACTCCATTCACACCATAGCAATGACTGGTGCTTATTTTGCATGACATAAGCAATGAAAAGGCTAATCCCCAAGGCATGTTGTTTCCTTTGTTTTGTAAATCAGGTCAGTTTATTTTAGAGTTCAGTGGTTGGTTCTTTAACAGTGAGGGCTATTAAAGCCATAGAAATGACTTATTTCTGCTGGTTCATTGCTGTTGTAAGTAATTTTGAATATTTTCTGTTTTCTCTGATTCTTTATTTTTGGCCACTGATTTAAGTATTAGGTTTTTGCTTCACCTCACTCAATCACCTTCTGTGACTTCCTAGTGTGACACTGTGACCCAACCGCTGTTTCACCGCGCCTTGATGAGCCTTTAGGAATTTAAGACCCACATTTTTAAAGGATTCAGTCATTGCTCAGCTGAGTGGAGCAATGTCTCACCCTTAGGCAACCTGTTGCCCAGTGAAATTTTCAGTCCTCAGGTGGCACCATGCTGCCTAGGTGCCTTATAGAAGAGTGCCTGGGGAAGTTAAGCCTAAGAAAGGGATTTTCAGAAAGCAACCATCTGACTGAGGAACCACCTAAGTTAGCCCAGAGTGAAATGCAGAGGAGAGGTGCAAGGAAAGGAGAGATGTGCTTACGCGTTTAAGTGGCTGACCCAGTGCACCTGGCTGTCGTGCCAGAGGTAAGTGCCTCTGTCCACTCAGGATCCTCAGCTGTGAGCCCTCTCCTGGTGTTAGGAACCTAAGCCAGATCAGCTGCTTAAGTAGTCTATGCCATAGTATCCAAAACTGTCTTTCTCTCTCTCCTCCTTGCTTATGCTCAAAACCTCTCTGACACCCATGCTACATTCACCTGTGCTCCTAGTTGTGTTTGTGCAGATGCTGTGCTGCCCATCCACCTATTGATAGCCTGGATCTGGCCTTCCTGCTGCAGGTCTGCTGAGTGTCAGGTCTTAAGTGTGCTCAGGTCATGCCTCCAGAATTGGGCCTTGCTGGCAGGATAGGAATTCCCCTGCCTAGCTTCATCTTGAGCAGCTCATTAGCTGTGGGGTGTGACAGCAGTGCTTTGGCTGCTTTGAAAATGCTGATCCCCAGAAATTTAGAGGTCTTAGGCACCTAGGAGGGGTTAGGCAGTGCCTGAGCTGAAGATCTGAAAATGTCAGTGGCGTCTATGTGGTGGATTTAAGTGGTTATGTGTCTGTTTAGGCATCTAAACCCCTAGGCCCTAGGGACATCGATAAATCTGGAGTTTGGATAGGACTGGATTCCACATCAGACTGTCTCCTCTTATAAAGACCTTATTTCTTCTTTCATGTGCACAGTGGTCACACTAAAAATATTTCTCTTAGTTTGACTGTTTTTGCCAGTGTGCTACTTTAAGAGATTGGAGATTTAGAAACATTTAAAGTAACTTTCCTCTGTCATACCTCTCAGCTACCCCTTGCTTTAAATCCTGATTCACTCCTGTCTTCTCTCTCTTATTTTCAGACTTGTTCGCGTCATTAAAAGCTGTATTATGAAATTTAAATGATAGGAAGTGTCACTGATGCTAAAGAAATTGATGTCTCATAATCATTTAAAATTTTCTTCCCTACTTTGCTTGTATACCTCATTTTAGACCCTTCTCTAGTCTTGGCAGGTTGTGAAGTATGTGACAAAGAGGGCTTAATCAAGTTCTCTTTAGAGGTAAATTATTGCTGCTGCTGACAAACCAACAGGCTTACTATTGCGCAATGTCTCACCTTTCTCCTGGGAACTGAAAGGACATATTAGTCAGCTTCAGGAGCGAACGAGAATGTGAGGATTCAAACCCAGGCACTCCCATGTGAGAGCCCTTATTTCCTGGTTCTCCAGGCTGGCCTCTTTTGAGTGTATATAAAGAGCAAATGCTGTTTCAGTTATAAAAATGGAGGCTGGTGCTACTAAACCAGAAAGAAGACTTTTTATTTTCTGGTAACCATTCTAATTTCATCACCAGGGCTCAGAAAACTTATGTTCCTAGGGCCAATTTTGACAGTACATATTTAATTTATTGAATTGGACTTTTCTTAAGAGTGCCCAGCTTGAAAGTCGCCAATCATAGAAAAATCCTGCTTTTCACAAGTATTTGAAACACAGCTTATTCATGCAAAACAGCTACTCAGTTAAAGAATGGCGGAGAGTCTGCTGAATGTGCTGTACCTCAGGAAATTTTCACATTTATCTGCTGCCTGCATAATATATATTGCTGTGCACTGCAAAAACATGCATCTTATGTTATCTAATTGTTTCCTGACACATTTAGCAACATTTCACACTTTTTAAAGTGACATTAACATTGCTGACAGTGTAGGTGCTTCAATTAGGCTGGCTTTGAATTGGAGCCAGAATGCAGTGCATGTCCCTTAACCGTGCTCATAGAAGAAGAAGAAAAACATACGATTCACGGAAATGGGGACTTTGCCAATATTTTCACGTAGCTTCCTATTTATTGTGTCAATTCTATGTGTACTTGCTCAGGAAAAGGTAGGGTAAGCTTCCTTTGTTATTTAAATCACCTCTAGTTGTAGGCCAAAATTGTCCACCACAGATACCCTCCATACTACTACTTGATGTCCAGAGGCCTCCTTCCATACTACTGCTTGATGAATGTGGTAGTTGCCAGTAAGACATTGGCATTTGCTGTTTGAAAGTAATTTCCATTACAGTAGCACCACATGTGGGTACAAAGTATAGGGAGTATCTGTATTTCCACAGAAATGCATGTTATATTCAATGACTGAATGTCAACATTTGAATGTTTGCCACTATATTCAGCTGTCTTTATTATTATGGTGTCAATTATAATGGAAATATCTCATCTTCTTTCCCCTCTGAAAATATTCTACTCTCCCATTGGGTACCTTTCCAGTTCCCTGGCTGTCTGCATTTATCCTTTGGTTTCCCATGAGGTGTTATCGAATTGATCATTTAAGAAATACTGATGTGAAAATTTCCCATCCTATTGTCCATCCTGTGCAGTAAAGTCTGTGCAGTTTCATTTTGACCTACATATAGGAAAAGAATATCATGTATATTTGTGTCCTGGTCCTCAGAAACAGACCATACAACAAAGATCGCTGGATTCAGTAAAAGACGTGCATTTGGTTGTATTTGTGTATGATACAATATGTAAATGATGTGGACCATCCATGTTTATCCTGTATATGGAAAGATCGCATTTTAGATAAGTACAAATTAGGTATGTCACAACCTCTCGATTATGAAGATTACCAGTTTTATAAAGCTACTGGAAATCTCATTTTGTTTATAAATGCCCTAAGCTATGGTAGGCTAATTTCTTGATGTCTTTCTAAGTGTAATTTTTCAGAGAAGATATGCTGTTTAACTACAAGAAGTCTTTGTGTAATATGTTGGACATACATGTACTGGTGCAGCAAAAACCTGGGGAGACAGCTCATTTGTTAACCCCATAAATGAGATTCTTCAAATGGGAAAAGCCCAAGAATGCAAAGTTACAAATAAAATAAGCTTCATACTCTGTTTATCATTATTAAATCATAAAAGGTGATAGTCTTTCTAAAAAGATGTTTTATACAAATTCATAATTTATGATTCATCGTGGGATGAAAAAATTTGGGGGCATGAGCAGCCTCCTGTTGACGTTAATAGCAAAACTACAATTGACATCAGAGAGAGCCGAATTGATCACTTGGCCATCTTTAGAGCACTGTACTCTCACTAACTCTGTGTCTCTCTTCTGTGTGTTGAATAAACAGGTCTCTAAAAAGACCCAGGGTTCAATCTCTGTCTCTGTAAGAAATATAATATTTTTACATGGTACAAAAATATGAATATATTTGGCCAATTTACTGGGATACAGTACAGATGAATGGGCCCATTACCTCTATTTTAAGAAAATGTTCTAACAAGTAAATTGTTATCATGGCCTTTGACTGCCTCACTTATATTCTGCCCACTAATCTATTTCCCCTGATACGTACTCTAATTTTCCATCCCTGTGCTGCTTCATATTGCTGCCTTTTTTAAATTAAACAACCTGCCCCCAAATAAAATAAATATCCTTCTCATCAATATGGAACTTTATGTCAAAAAATTTGGCATCACCCACTTTTTCTGAGCTACAAATGAGAACTAGATTAATTATATTTTTCGTTTCTCCTTCTAATGTCTGACTTTCTAGGAGAAGGGATTTTTTTAAAAGTACCAATATATTTGTTAAAAGCTCTCTAAAATATTAAATATTTTTCTGTAACATATGTTTCATATGCAAAATACATGATGGCGTGTTGTAATGTAAAGATTTGATTGGCATTCAGTTGAGCTGACCCACATAAATTTGAGGCATTACCACTATTGAATAAATATGTTTTGTTGGCATGAGTTTGTCTTGACCAAAAACATAAACACAAACACACCCCTCACACTCCTATAAAATAACCTTTGGTATAATACAAGACTCTATTCCCATATGGTACAGCATATGCAGATTTTAAAAATATGAAAAGTCTTCTCTCTTCCTTTCATCTCACATGTAGTGTTGAAATAGACCCAGTATGTGTGAGAATTCGTTGTACACACTATATACAGTGTCACATTCCTGTCTGAGGTGTGTCAAATCTCAAACCAGCTGCTTGTTCCCAACGGAATGTTGCAGAGAAATAATTAGAAGCCAATTCTGCTCACTCATTTTCCTTGAAAGTTTAGGATATATGCTATATTAATTCTGTACAAATTTGATGATGTTGAATCTTGTTATCGGTATTACAGGTATTTCCTGGATTAGGTTAGTGAAAAGGTCTAGGGCTAGCAAGGTGGTGACTGGTCACTGCTATAAAGTCTAGTTCTTTTCACATTAACTTGTGTTTGTTTATGCCCGTACTACATGCTAAAGGTGAAAGCAAATCACATAACAGTTTTGTGTGTGCGTTATTTTTATGAAAGAAACACAAAAATGCATGGAGAAACATAAACAGCCTGTTAGAGCAATGTCGCATTGCTTTTAGCTCATCTTCTGCAAATTCCAGAACTCTTTTTAGAGAGAAGTGTAGTGTCTAATGGAGCTGGGCATAAAGAACTCCCAAGTGCTAATTCTACTTTAGACATTGACTCAGTATTTGCTCATGAGCATGTCACTTAATTTTTCTTTTTCTCAGTTTCCCCATCTATTAAAAAAAAAAGGTAATATTTACCTGTGTATCTCCCGGGACTCTTGTGAAGATTGATTAATTATCAAATGTGTGTAAGGTGTTATGAATGCAAAAAAAAAAAAAAGAGCAAAAGTTCTAAATATTGTTACAATTCATGTTTCCAGATCAGTGGGGATTGGTTGGAGTCAGCTGTTAATAATCGCCATAACTCTCTCTTTGTACACTGAATTTATATTTCTTTCTGATACTCTTTTTGTTGACATGCAGTGCATTGTTTTGTATTCACTCTTTTCTCCTTCCACCTTTTAGGGTCTGTCTTGCCCATTTAGACTGTAAACTCTTTGGGGTAGCAACATTTTCACCTCTTATATTTGTACAGTGCATAGCTCAGTGGTGCTCCAGTCTCAGTTGGGTCCTGGGGCACTATTATAATATAAATAATAATTACATTATTTCATAACTTATGTAATGTTAAGGTTGATATCTGCACACTTACATAATTTAAGCAGAAAAGCAGTTTGAAGCTGCACAATCATGTCATATGCATAAAGTTCCTTCTGCAATTTGGTGTGTACCACTGGGGAGCTTCCGTAGGTATTACTGTACAATAAAGAAAGCTAGGGCTTCATGATGCAAAAACACCAAAACCAAATGCTCAAATTGTACATTTTCTTCATTGCTGTATTTTTAGAAATGTTGAAAATGAGGGTGCACCATCTAACATAGTCTTCTTGTGTCTTTAATGTTTGTTGCTAGCACATATGCAGCATATCTTCCTATGCCTCACTGACCTCGGCAGCGTCGCAGAGGTCCCATTTCCACATGGATAAACTGTTCTGGAACAATTTCTCTAACTCACCAAACACAAACCATTTTTATTCCTTCCAAAATCAGGCATGCAGGTCGTCTTGTACTGGCTCCCTCCCCCTTCCCTCAAACAGACATAGTCATTATGGACAATGAAAAGAATATTCTGTCACCCATCTGTCAGTGTTTGGAGGATTAGACTAAGGCAAGATCTTGGGCATATGAGTCCTGTTGTCAGAGAAGGGGATGGTGCAGTGACTCAAAGGCAGGGAGTGAGGCCCTATGCACCTGATTTCAGCCAGCTGTATGTTGGGGTGGGCTGAGCTGCCTCACTTTGGGGGAACGATCAGGACTCAAGAGTTGAAGAAAAGAGTGCACGGTGGGTGGGGAGGGAGATTCTGTACCTGGAAGATGGGACTAGGAAGAAGTGGGACTGAGAGGGTGTGGAATTGCGGTTGACCAAACCCACATTCAGCCTTATCGCTCCTGCAAATTTGACTTGCCCATTATACATATCTACAGTATTCCTGGGCAGAGATGCAGAAATGGCTCAGTCTCTTCATTCACACAATGGAGTCTGGGTTATGTGTTAAGGATTCCCTTATAATACTCCACTGTCTCATAACTCCTAGTTATGGCCCATTTCTCACAATAGTATAATTTCATTGAAGGGAATGAGGTAATTCACATTGATTATACTTATCACTGTCCCATGTCTTCAGTAGTATTGATGGGCACCGGTAGCAAAAACATTCTAAGAGGGAGGTTCAGGACGGATATATTCTGTGCTACACTCATACATCTCTTGCCCCATGACTCCAGTGAGCTCCCATATTTGGGCCATTGGAGGCAGTTGTCATTATTAGTGAGAAAATTCTGCATGTGCTTTTTTACTTGTGCTGATACCCACTGTGGTCACCAATGGATCGTGCTATGTCCATATTTCAAATTTGCATCCATTTCTACCTTTGGTGAAATCCTGTTGCGAGGACAATTCATGGCTTCATATGATTGCCACAACTGGATGTTTTCCTCTGTTACAGCTTTTGCAAGAAATCTGTACTTCTAATAAATCATGTCCAGGATCCTGCAGAACAGACAAAAGCAAGAAAGTATAAGTGTAATCGCTGTGTTTTAGACATATTATATACAGTCTTGCTCCCAGTGAAGTCAGTGGCTAAATTCCCATTGACTTAAGTAGATATCAGGCCCATAATCTGTGTTTGCTTCCAATGCTTACCAGCTGGCATGTTTCCTAGTTGCAGGAAAAATATGTGAGTAACCTAATAAAACATGGAAATTGCTTAGCAAATTCAGTAAAATTTACTATACAGGAAATATTGTTGTAGATGGAATATCCAAAGTAACTAAACATCCTAATTACTTGTCAAATTGGGGGCTTCACAGAGTACACACATCAAAAAATGTAAACAAAGAAAAATATTACAAAAGATATTGTTCCAATATCTCATGCTTAAATTCCATTGGCATTTTGATTATGCTGCAATTGCATTGCCCATAGTAGGGCCTCTGAAAATGTTACTTCTAGAAATATTACAGGGATAAGGGATAATTGTCTGACTGAGACTGGGATTATATACCCCAGGCCATTCCAGGGTCTAGCTGCCTCAATATGGAAGGATTATCATTCACCTCTTCTCTCTTCAGGGGTGCTGTAGGAACTGTATTTTTTTCCTCCTTTAGTGCGGGTCCGGTCCCAGTAAACATGCAGCTAGAAAGGATGGCAGAAGAATGGTTTAATTTTGTATTGCTTTCCTGTTTTCTGCTGGTGGAAAGTGGTTCTGATCATTCTAAATGGCTGAACAGGAAGTTACATGATTTTGCAAAATGGAAAAGAAATAAGGTGTAACCAGTGATTATCTTCATGTATCCATTTTGGCCACTAAGGCCCAAGTCTTGCAAAGCACTTAAGCACATACTTAACTTTTAAACATGTGAGTAATCTCATTGGCCTGTTAACATCAATGGAAAGACTCTCTTTAACTTTAATTGGTTTCTGGATCAAACCCTAACAGCTTTGCTGGATTGGGCTCAAGTGATCGGATATAAAGACCAGGAGAAATATAAATACTCCGCTAAATTGACGGGTAGACATATGCTTAATTTTAAGCATGTGCATAATCCCATTGTGAAAGCAACCTGAGGGAGAGCATTACTTTGATTTAAAAGCGGGTTCCTGACCTGCATGTTAATCCTGGGAATATGCTTTCTATGGGGTTTTCTTTCTATAATAAATTGTAAGTAACCAAGGGGTTGTTTTTGTATGAAAACTCTTTGGATCAAATGCTGAAATTGATCTGACCGGGATATGCAGGAGCTCAGCACTCTCAAGATCTGGGCCTTTGGCTTTCTTATTTGTGGACATTTCTATGGGATAGAAATGAGGCTAACCAGGCCTCCCCCCCCCCCCACCCCCCCTTTGTTTAGCTGTATCTCATTCATCCAGCATCAGCTCATCTAAGCAGTTACAGACTGATGCTGTGGAGACATTCCTGGAATGACTTCACAACATAGCTGATCATTTTGAATATGATACAAAGGGGCGAGTTGGTACCAGTGGTCAATAGGTATTTTGATTCTGCCCCAACTATAATCATATATACTAATGACCAGTTTCAATGTGACTTTTTTAAAATATTTTTTCATTACACTCATTGCTGACCTTTGATCCATGTGTCCTCTTTCCCAGGTCGTCCCATTCCACCTACATCCTCGTCTAGCCTTCTCCCATCTGCTCAGCTACCCAGTTCCCATAATCCTCCACCAGTTAGCTGCCAGATGCCATTGCTAGACAGCAATACCTCCCATCAAATCATGGACACCAACCCTGATGAGGAATTCTCTCCTAATTCATATCTACTAAGAGCATGTTCAGGGCCACAACAGGCTTCCAGCAGTGGTAAGGAAATTTCAAGCATATGGAATGTTGTTATGACCTTTTTTGTGTCATGTTTGCAAGTATATGTCTGTATCATACAAAATGTTGACTCCTAAATATGAAAATGAAGAAAAAATAACAGTTTTGTAATTTATTGCATTTACGGTTTTTTGGGAAACACTATGTATCATATTTAGTTTTCCTTTATTTCACTGTAGAGTATTTCTTTTATATTAAGAGTGATTTAAGGCATGTAAAAACTATTAGTGCATCTCTGTTGCTGAGAGAATGACTCACTCAACTAGGTAGTAGCCTTGAAGCAGTCTCTTGTAGAAGGGACATGTGTATAAGGTACTGAACACAATGGTAGTGGTTTGCATTTTTATAGATCAATGATATATGTAAAGCAAATTCTGAGGCTGTGTACCAGAAAGTGTGTCCTGCACCGGTTATTGTGTTGTGCTCTTGTTTCAATATTATATCTAATCCTAGCTTGTCAGCTTACATATAACTAAACTATTGATGTTTTCAGACAACTAATTTATGTCTGGAAAACATTTTAGGCCACAGTTTTCAAAAGTGGGATCTGATTTTGTGTTGCCTCTGTTTGGTGCCTCAATATCTGGGTGCCCATCTTGGGCCAATAAGGGCCATTTTCAGAAATGCTGAGCCGCCGTGACTCCATCTGTAGTCAGTGGAATCTGTGAATGCTCAGTGCTTTCTGAAAATGAGGCTCAAGATGTCTCAGGCTAAGGGACCCAAAATCACAGGCCACTTTTGGAAATGTTAGGCGCACAAGTCTTCACTTATTTTTTGCGTTAGGTTATTTTGTCAAGGAAGTGCATCCAGTTGATATGGACCATATTCAGATATGTCTGTGTGTAATTCCTATAAACTTAAGTGGGAGTTTTCAGAGGACAGAGTCTGACCATTAGTCTCTTGCATGGGAAAGGTTTCAAATATTCTTTATAAAACGCATTTGACCCTAAT
This sequence comes from Chelonia mydas, assembly GCF_015237465.2. Lineage (NCBI taxonomy): Eukaryota > Metazoa > Chordata > Testudines > Cheloniidae > Chelonia > Chelonia mydas. The sequence goes on from NC_057854.1 coordinate 28,276,786, forward strand.
TCTCCTTAACGATGCTATTCTGAACTTCTGTTTTGGAAGGTTATTCACTTACTGTTGTAGTTAATGTACATTTAAAACCCTTAGCTAATAAAAATGTTTTACTTACAACTTATAGCCTTGACATTTAACCCCAATGAACACACAGAAAAGTGACAGAAAAAGTAGAAGATGCAGTTACTGATCACTCACAATTTCTCCCCAGGTCCTCTGTTCTCTATAATGATGTAGGTCTGCGTGACACTACGAATCCTGTGTGGCATGGATCTTTTGGTATTTATGCACGTGCCCAGTAAATTTTAATTATAAAGTTTGCTGACCAAGATATACTAGCATTAAATCAGATTACAACACATTGGTGCACCCAACAGAGTCATCTCCTGGATGTAGTCATACATGGGAACCCAAATGTTTGACTGGAGAATGGAGAAATGTGGTACTAAAAAGCATCTGCAGGTTTAATGACTATTTATATTTCATTTTAAATGATGATTTATCATTGCAAGTCTTTTATGTCCTGGAACCTTGGGGTGGCCTTGGCCATGTTTCATGTTGCTCTCAGGCTGTGGGCTGATACTACGTACCTTTATAGTATACTCAAAAATGTTTTGAATTGCTTTTTTAAAGGCTGGTATGGCTCAGCATTTTGTCTCTGTGCCCCACCACAACAATTTTCAAGCATGTTCCATTTTCACCTTTAATAACATATCAGGTTTCTCAAAAGGGGAGCTTATTATGTTTCATTTCTAATTTTGAATGTACCACAAACAGGCGATTACCTATTACCTCATTCTGACCACAGCTGTGTGCAGGGTTCTTTAAACATTACTTTGCTGTGGGGGCTCTTCAGAACTTTCCAGATGCCTTAAATAACTAAATAAGTATTCAAGGTATTTCCTATAGTGTACAAGTGAATACTGAAGATACTAATTTTTATCTTAAATAGGTAACGCTCACATGTTCTTAAGCATCACCTTGTCTAACGGTATGTCTACACTACGAAATTAGGTCAAATTTATAGAAGTCGGTTTTTTAGAAATCGTTTTTATATATTCGAGTGTGTGTCTCCACAGAAAATGCTCTAAGTGCATTAAGTCGGCGGAGTGCTTCCACAGTACCGAGGCAAGCTTCGACTTATGGAGTGTTGCACTGTGGGTAGCTATCCCACAGTTCCCGCAGTCTCCGCTGCCCATTGGAATTCTGGGTTGAGATCCCAATGCCTGATGGGGCTAAAACATTGTCGCGGGTGGTTCTGGGTACATATCGTCAGGCCCCCGTTCCCTCTGCTGATGAGCTCTGCATGGTCACCTCTGCTGATGAGCTCTGCATGCTCACCTGCAGCTTGCCACTCTGGCCAAACAGGAAATGAGATTCAAAAGTTTGCGGTTCTTTTCCTGTCTACCTGGCCAGTGCATCTGAGTTGAGAGTGCTGTCCAGAGTGGTCACAATGGAGCACTCTGGGATCGCTCCCGGAGGCCAATACTGTCGAATTGTGTCCACAGTACCCCAAATTCGACCCGGCAAGGCCGATTTAAGTGCTAATCCACTTGTCAGGGGTGGAGTAAGGAAAACGATTTTAAGAGCCCTTTAAGTCAAAAAAAAGGGCTTCATCTTGTGGACGGATGCAGGTTTACATCGATTTAACGCTGCTAAATTCGACCTAAAGTCCTAGTGTAGACCAGGGCTAAGTGCTAAGTGTTACAATAACAAAGATGCTTTCTACCTGCAAGACTTTCAAAGTACCATATGTCATAAACAGAGATGATCCTGAGCCGTAAAATTCAGACCTGAATCATAATCTGATTTTTGAATGCCTATGCAAATTAAATTGTTTGGATCCAAGGTTTCAGTTCAGCACATTATAGAGAGGGGAGATAGATTAAAATTTGATCTGGATTTGTGTTTGGATTCTAAACCCCTGGAAAGTTCTGAGCATTTTGGATCTAGGGCCTAAATTCATGCCCATCTCTGGTTATTAATGCATGACAAAGATTTTATCTTTAAAAGCTGTGATGCAAACACTTAATAAACATAGAAAAGACCATATTAAATTTGAAGAATTCTCATGTTGATCACGTTACTTAATAAGGGGCTCCTGTTTGGCTGATGGTATACTTACATTTGCCTCAACACTACGATTATAGGATAACTCCTAAATGGGGTTAAGATGAGTCTTCCTGGATGTGAGTTGATAGTCATCCATATGTACTGACCTGTGCCCTTCACGATAGCCTTTCTTGATATATTTGAAAAATGCATATGCTTAAAAAAATTTACCTAATCTAATCTTCCATCAAATGAGCAATCCATTGTTGATATTATGAAAGCCTTTAATCTACAATAAATCTTTATTAGAACTCATCAGAGCTTCTAGTTTGAGAGAAATGTGATTATAGCACTCTTAAAATGACATTACATCATTGGGGTGATTGGTTTATCATTTGGAGAAGCGACATCAATCATAACTAGCATAACCACACAGTAAATGAATTCAACCTTTCTACTGTGGAACAATGACACTATAATTGCTCAAAATCAGGCTTAAAATGAAATCAGAAAATGCACTTTCTTCAAATATGATGTTAACTTAATGGAATATATTATTAAAAATCGTGTTTGAGGAAATTCTATGTAATTAAAAATATGTGGAAATGTATTCCTTTTTTCTCTCATTAGAACCTGATTTCAGTTGCAGAACCATTTTATATGCAACCGAGATTATGCTGTTTTTAATTGAACGCCCATCACTTACGTTTTTCTGTTTTTGTTTCTTAATATACTATGCAGCAGAATTATATATTAAGGAGGACAAGAGGCTGTTGGAATATGATGCACGTGTTGGTAATATTTTTGAAAAACTCACAAATATAGCGGAAAATGAGACCAAAAATGTGTAGCATTTTATACATATAAAGATACCAGAGGGCAGAATATTTCCATAAGAGGTCAGTTTTGTCACTACACTATCTAGAATGGTTTCTTACAGTTAACATGGAAAACAGGCTCATTTTCTTTTGTTATATAGACACAGGATGTGCTTTTTTGTGATTATGTTTAGAAATGACCCTTATCTAATGAAAATATTATTTTGATGTGTGTAGTCAAAAATGGACAGTAGTGGTTATCTGTTCATAGGCTGTATATTTCATAGATAAACAGGATAGATTTTAAGTTACCGACACTCATTTTTTCTTGTCAAATTAAGATTTACTGCTATTTGAACATCAACCCCAGAAAAAGAGAAGTTTGTGTTTTCTGTTTTCAGTATAACTAACATACCCCTGGATACAATTTATTTTTTTCTGAAATGAGTAACCTCTTGAATGATACATTTTGTTTCAATGGATAGTTAATTAGAGCCTTATTTAAGATCCAGGACTATACTTTCATTTTGAAGCCTCTGAATCCTATAGATTATATGAAAGCAAATGCAATGTTAATTTCTTTTTGTCTGCATAAAGTATTTTGAATTTGAGAATAGGGTGAAACTAGAAATTTTACCAAGCCCTGAGACTGAATTCTGTTCTTCATTTGCTCTGAGCTGTTTTCCAGTGGTTTACAGGAATCTAAATGAAAGCAGAATTTGGCCCAATTTTTCAGTGTTTATGTATCTTTTGACACGGATGAACTAATATAAAGCATTTGGCCCAATGTAAGAGTATACATTCACAAAGCATTCTGGACATAGCCTAGAAGAAAGAACTTTGCTTTTTCACAGGTGCCATTGTGTCTGGGGGGACAACAACAGGGAGTTGAAATGTGCAGTTGTTATGGAGTATGTTAACATAAATTATTTAACTCATTGGTTTTGACCTTACTCTCAAAGGGTCTTGGTTCTGTGTTAAACTCAAAATAAACAGTAACAAAAATCTTATTAACATGACCCAAGTTTGATATGATTACACATGTGGAATGTGAAACATATACTATAATGCTGTGTGAATGCCTAGTTAAAAGGATCTACCTTCCTCAGCAAGGTACCAAGAGGTACTACAAAATACAGCAGGGCTTCATATTTAGATATTTGGGTTCAAATCCTCATAAACTACCTTTTACAGCAGTCTGTTCCAGTGGATACAAAGCATTGCTCTGAAGGAATCTGGGATTTTTTATTATTACATCACCCCTGAAGGTCTTAGTCCAGATTCTCTTCTAGGAGTGTTCAAAGCAGTCTGCTTTCTGACCTTCTACAGTTCAGAGTTATGTAAACAGATGCCTCTAGTATCCAATAGTATAATTTAAAACCCTATGGGAGAAGTCATCTTCAAAAAAAAAAAAAAAAAAAGAATCCCACAGAAAAATAATGAAGTCTCCCACAGACAGTGAAGTATCACCCCCCACTGAATGGAAAAGTAGTTTCTGTATCTACCGGCTTACATAGTAGAAAATAAAGTAGCAACAAGAAAAATCCTGAATCCTTAGCTTACTTTTTTCCACAAAGGATTGACTTCGTGTTATTTAAAAGACTAAATAAAAGGGTTTGGGTAACTCGGTAGGTAGCACCTTTATCTTTTTGCCAGAAGGACATCGGTTTAAACTGTAGATAAGAAACTTAGGCATGCATATCCATCCCAGCATGATTTCAGTGGCTGCTGGATTGCTAGAGGAACTATTCTTCTGTATTAAACTGGACTCAATACTGATGGTATTAAAGATCCCCTGGCACTTTTTAAAATAGAATGCACGGGTCAATTTTTAAAAGAAAAAATATATAATCTCCTTGGAAACAAACATTGGTGCTTGAAAGTTATGGGGCCAATCCAGCATAAAATTCTTACTGTCAACCATCTGCATCACTCATGGAAAAGATGTAGATCTTGGAGCTGTGAAAGGCAAACATTCAGCATTTGGTACTAAGGCTGACCTTCCACAAAACTTACTTATTAATTTAGCTCTATAATGGCATCTTTCAGTACCACACCCAGGTGGTGTCTATGCCTGCTTTCTCCCCATGACTCTCTAATCTCATAGGACTCCTCATTGGTGACTAACCAAACTAGTGAAATATAGTTCCACTCTAATTCAAAGTAACTTTCTTGTGAGGCCTATGGAGAGACACACAGGGCCTCAAGACTCATCCTCAGACCATTTCAAGAAAAGTTTACCCTTCCTGAGAGCCCTCCTCCTGATCACTGTCATGTAGGATTACCAGGTGTCCAGTTTTCGACTGGAATACCCAGTAGAAAAGAGACCCTGGTGGCTCTGGTCAGCATTGCTGATGGGCCATTAAAAGTCTGGTCGGTGGCACAGTGGGGCTAAGGCAGGCTCCCTGCAGCTCCGGGAAGCAGTGGCATGTCCCCGCTCTGGCTCTTAGATGTAGGGGAAATCAGGGGGCTCCGCACGCTGCCCCTGCCCCAAGCGCCAGCTCCGCAGCTCCCATTGGCGGGGAACGGCAGCCAAAGGGAGCTGCGGGGGCAGCACCTACAGATGGGGCAGTGCGCAGAGCAGTCTGGCCCACCTCCGTGTAGGAGCTGGAGGGGGGACATGTTGCTGCTTCCAGGAGCTGCCTGAGGTAAGTGCTGCCCAGAGCCCTGCACCCCTCACCCCCTCCCATGCCCCAACTCCCTGCCCCAGTCCTGATCCCCCTCCTGCCCTCCAAACCCCTCATCCCCAGACTCACTCCCCCTGCACCCCAACCCCCTGCCCCAGACCTGATCCCCCTCTTGTCCTCCAAACCCCTCGGTCCCAGCCCGGAGCATCCTCCTACACCCCAAACCTCCCATCCCCAGCCCCACCCCAGAGCCCGTACCCCTAGCCCGAGCCCTCACCACCACCCCCGCATCCCAACCCCCTGCCTCAGCTGGGAGCCCCCCCCCACCCTGAACTCTTCATTTCTGGCCCCACCCCGGAGCCTGCACCCTCAGCCAGAGCCCTCACCCCCTCCAGCACCCCAACCCCCTGAGCCAGCCTGGTGAAAATGAGTGAGTGAGTGAGGGTGGGGAGAGCGAGCGATGGGGGGGAGGGGAATGGAGTGAGCAGAGGTGGGGCCTTGGAGAGGGGGCAGGGGGCGGGGCAAGGGTGTTCGGTTTTGTGCAAGTAGAAAGTTGGCAACCCTACTGTTGTGTTGCCTCTCCTCTCCACTGTTACTTTCCTTTTTCATTTTAATTTGGTCCGTCTTGAGCTCCCTTCCTGGCCACTGGAGTGGAGAAGTCAGCCACGGAAGGATAGTTGTGGCTCTGAACCCCTTCATGCTTGTGCATCTAATTGCCAGGTGCCTGGATTAAGATGTCAATGACCTTTATTCCTAGAATCTGAGTAGCGTGGAAGGCTTCATTTTAGGCATCACCAATACAGTGCCTAAGATCAGTCAGTGACTAGCTGAGGCAGGTAAGGCTCCATGCCGGCAGAGACACGTTCTTTTTTTTAAAAAAAATCAATCCTATGTGTAGTTTCCAATCTATGCATTTAATGCTCAGTCCCATATGATATATCAGTAAAAATACCTTGAGAAACAGCATTGAATGCTCTTGATTTCAAATTGAAATACCACAAGCAAGCATTTTCTCTCAGTATTTTACAGCAATGGGAATTGAAGACTGAACATTTCAATTTCTATATTCAAATTAAAAAATGCTCATTTCCTGTTAATTTGGGGTCCCAAAACTACAGGTTGTTTTTGTTTTGTTTCACTTCCCACTGGTGCCTGCTGTGTGCTGCCCCAGAAATAATAAAGAGCTAAACTAACTTGAAGAATTGTGCAGTGAATGATCAATATGGAGAAAGTGAACCCAAAAAGCATTTTCTTCTCAGGAAATAGTTGGCAATATGTAGGGGAGGGTATCCAGCTTTCATGTTTTCTTTCTTTAGGGTAGATGAGATGGGGTAGAAACTTAAACTTATTACATTTTGTCAGCTATATGTGTTTAGAAAACTGTAGCTGCTACCAAGGAGGACTCAGGATCTAATGACTTTCTGTGGATATTGTTTTGAGCTGGATTTATATATTTATCAGGTATATCCTCAAAAGGGAATTTTCTGTACTTTAGTTGTAATTCATTACTTTTCCATCTCTTTAATTTGGGGGCACTATCTAACTCCCCTGTGCTCCTGAGCACAGACAAGGTTTTTTCCCATTTTAAAACGGTGTTAGATTGGCATTAGAACTGGAGAAGCTGCACAGGGCATGTTTCTGCATTCACATTTAAAAGTTGTTTTTCAGCCTTTACAATTGGCTCCTTTATGCTGCAGTTACTACTGATACTGTTGCTGCTGCTGCTAAACTGTGTAAAATCAGTTGATGATGCCAGCAGATCTGTGAATTCCAGCCATTAGACTTGAATTCAGACGTTCAGTATTGCAGAAACAATATAGTTATTAATTTATGAACTCATAATCATAACATCTAAACAAATGGTTGAACAAGTCACAAGTAGAAGGTGGTAAGGTAACAAAACCAGCTATATTACATTAAGAAAGAACCTAAAATTGACAATAGGTCCTGATGACGTTATTTTAATCAAATTATGCTCTTGAGAGTTATAGTGACTTTCAAAGATTCCTTGTTTGTGTTTCTTAAATCTTTTTGTTTGTTTGTTTCATACTTGTAAAACATTATGAATTGGCACCTTTGGAGAACTGCAGCCTCTCTTTAGCAATAGAGGAAGTTCAGCAAAGACAGTGGCAGTGCCAGCTTTCCAAGCTTCACCCCTTCCATTATGCCTTACCCCTGCTGTCTGATGCCACTTCTAATAAGTGAGAAAATAGTTCAGTCTCCATGGTCATTTGATCTTTGTCAGTTTTATGCTGAGAGACCCACCAATTTATTTTACCTATTTGAACTTCAGTTAAGTACCAGACAAGTGAGACAGTCCAGCAGTTGCATTGTGCAACTGTACCAGGATATGAGTACTGTTAATAAATGGTTAATCAATTGTTATGCATAGTTATAGAGTTAAATAGGTTAATAGGCTTCTTATAACCATCTGTAATACCTTATTCTTTTGTGCTTATAAACATCTGCATCACATAGTACTCATGTCTGTAATATGAATATAAACTCTATTAAACATTTGTTAATCTTCAAAAACTTTTTATGTATGTACCCTTACATAAAGTGTGATCATTGCAGATGTATTATTTCTGGTGTTTGCACTGAGGCGCATAGAGTAGGACATTTGTACACTCGTGATCCTGGAATGGTTAGGAAAGGATTATAAGTAAAATTAAGGTTTTCTGCTAGTGTTCTGTTTTTACTAGAAAACAATTATTATTTCTAATAAGATATCTTGGAGTTGAACCAATGCTATCAGTGAAATGCTCAACTATGGGAACCCAACAATAAAATAGAGAGATGATCAGTTAGTTTTCTGTTACTCTTTGGAGCCATTCTTTACGTTAAATTTTAAAACTAAGATGACCGGTTCTTTCTCTCTTGTTTTTAATATCTCAGCAAAAATATCACAGCTCCTTTTACAATTAGACAATTCATACTCCTCCTCCCACCCAATTGTAACATAGAAAGCTGAGGATGTGAATGTTGGTATAAATTGTGAATTATTGGCTTCAGCAAATACCTACTTTTCAAATATATCGACATGAAAGTGGAGGGAAAAATACTATTTCTTTGTGCAGCTCCCCAAATATTTCCACAATGCATTTTATGGCATTCACACTCAACTGAAATTGCATTTCAGTCTGTTCCATTTGATTGGATTCCGTGTTTTCTTCACATCTGTCGTAATGGTACACTTATTCACAGTTCCTAAGCTTAATTTTGTTTCAGTGGCCTTTTCTATCTACCTAGGACGCCTTGCCATTCAGCTCCCTCCCCTTCCCCGTCCATGCTAAGGATATCGTTTTACATGTTGCTCTCTCTCTCTGCTGCAGTAGCTGTCTTTCTGTTTGTTGCATTTATATGAGATACCATGTTGCTATAACAGCACAGAGATCTTTACGAGCTGAGCTCTTTTCCCATTTTTTAACCAGTTCTTCTGATGCTCAGGTCAGGTCTAGCCATTTGGTAAATCAATAAATACACAGAACCAAAAAGGGACAATACCTACTTAAAATATTATGAATTGAGATGGTGGTGGTTGTAACCTGTACTTACGTTTCTTCTATCCCGAAACTGATTAGGATTGAAAACTTGAGGGATCAAGTGGCAAAATAATTCATAAGTGAACAACAAAGTTGTATTATTTAGAGCAGGCTTTGAACTTGATGCCTCTATTTATCATGCCTAAATTGCCAGAACAGATTCTGCCTCCTGAGATGTGTGATCTCTCCTCTAGATATATTGCAGTAAAATCTACTTGCTGTGAACTCTTACACAGTGAAACTTTGTAATATACAGAGGGAAAGTTCCCAATTGTTTCAGCACACTGTTGGGTGCCAAGATTTGGGCTGCTTTTTGGCAGACAAACCTGCTGCCTCAGAGGGCTCTCTTGGGGTATGTCTACTCTGCACACTTCTTCTGGCGGCAAGTAGGGTACGTACAAAGCACAAATGCCTAGCATGGATATAAATAACAGTTAGATGGTGAGGCGCTGCTTAGGCAAGTAAAGACACACCTGAAACCAAGGGTATGTACCCTAATGGCTCTCTTCATGCCCAAGCAGTGCCCTCCCTCTAAACTGCTGTTTTTAGCAGTGTAGCGTCCCATTGCCAGAGTCTTCGCTTGCTGCAGGGAAAGGCTCTGGCAGCTCCTCCCTGCTAGGAGGGGAGGCAGTGGGGAAAGGCTCCAGCCGTTCCCCACTGCCAGAGCCTTTCCCTGCTGATAACCCCTTCCCTCCCACTACCCCACCCCGATCAGAGCCTTTGACGTATGTGGCTATACACTGCAGTGTGGACTCAACGTGCTTTTTGCTGTGGTGGGTAGATGCATATACCATACACGCTGCCACCAGTGAGTGGTATGCAGTGTAGCTGTAGCCTTGGTCATAGAGAACCCATGTCAGACAGGTTGGGGTGTTTGCTGATTCTGAGCCAGCACCATGTGGTTTGGAGTACAAGCTGCTTCACAGTGCTCCCAGTCATCTGTAGAGATGATAATCTTAACCCCTGAAGAATTAAGATTTCTCAGCCTTAATCAGTGACTTGACATGGGCATATATTTCTGTTTAAGTGAAACCTCCAGGGAGTGCATTTGGTCTGGAGAGGAGTAGTGGTTTTGTTGTTAAGTCATTGGCCCAGAGCTCAAAAGATCAGCATTCAATTCCTGGCTCTAGCTCAATCTTCCTGTGTGTGACCTATCTTGGTCATTTATTCTCTATCTGCCTTAGTTCCCCATATGTAAATCAGATATAATTAAACTTCCCTCCTATTGTGTTGTATTGTGAAGTGCAAAGATACTATCGTGTTAGAGCCATGTAAGTACCAGATTCCCATTCCCCTGTTCCTTTTCACAAAACTACACCTCAGTCATGGACACATTTCTTACTGCAGAAGTGATATTAAACTGGAATTCCCAGCTGTCATTTCACATGACTCCCCGGGACAGGTGGAAGGTTTGGATTGAGATAATGTAGTACACTGAATTAATTAACTTATCAATTAGTTCATGGTTTTGGGTGCTATATAAGTAGAGCTGGGTGAAAATTTTTGGGCAATAGTAAATTAGCATTTTTCAGGTCACTGAAACTATTCATGAATTGAGGTTGAATTTTGCAAAAAGTTTCAGCCAAATAAAAAATGTTTTCACAAAAGTCAATGGTTCATTTTGGCCATTTCAAAATAAAATGTTTTGACTTTTCATTTTGTAAACGTGCTTTATTTTGAAATTAGGCTTTTTTTAAACAGGGGGGGACCAGAAACACCTGAAAATGACCCCCCTCTGCCCTTTCCCAATGACCCCTTTCTCCCCCCAAAAAGTTTGTTTGTTTGGTTGGTTTTGTTTTGGTTGAAATGTAATCAATATAAAACTAGCAAATGGTATAACACAGTTTAATGTGATATAGAACATATCAGAAATTCAGGCTCCATGCAAATATATACAAAAGCTGCATTTTAAGTCGGCAGAGAAAGTTGGATGCCCAATGGTCAGACCACCCTAAATTTAGTAATATTATTATGTATTTATTGCATTAGGTTTTTAGTATGTTCTATCCGCTTCCTGGGGTATGTACACAATTAATACAAATATAAAAAAAATTAATTTAACTGCTTAGTAGATTTGAGCCAATTGATTTAACGGTGAAAGGCTCTATATTATATTAGAAATCTTGAATCATCCAGAGGTTCACAAACATATAAGATTTATTCCCTATCTACAGTTCCAACCACACACCATTTTTCTTTTCTTTTCTTTTTTTTCTTTATTGTTGACAGAGCTGGGAAGGTTTGACTCTCTTCATTCTTGAATTCCTCTGAGATTATACCAAAGAAATAAATGCATTGGAGAATCTTGTTCCACATTCCTGCTTTTTGGAAACAATTTCCATTCAGTTCCCCATTGTCACAGAGCAACCGGTAGCACTTTACACTCCTCTTCCATTTTCTATTTTGGGATTACTAATTGAGGAGACCTAGACACCCAACTGTGTAGCCAATGCTGCTGGGTAACATGGAAGTTAAACTACTCTGTCATGTTTAGTTAAGGTGATGGAAACATTCATTTTTAGCACTTGTACATATTTTTCAGTGAATTTAGTGCTCATGATGCTGGACTAACAGCTCTGGAGACTGAAGTGTTCTTTTTTTAATCTATAGAACAGGTTTAGGATGGGCAGATTCAAACTTCCCAGCTTACCTTGCCCCAGTGCACTTTAACTCTGATGTGGAGGGACTGTGTTTTAGGATTAAGAATGTCCCTGGGTCCAGATTCGTTTCTTGGACAATTCTTTGGAGTGTCTGGCTTCTAGTCAGCAAAAATTTAAGTACATGCTTAAATCGATCCTTGTTAAGCAAATCACTTGAGCACATGGTTAAATTTAATCACATTCTTAAGTCCCACTGAAGCCAAAATTATGATCCCATTGAAGCTGTTGGGATTTAAAAACATGCCTGAAGTTGAGCATGTGCACAAGAGCTTGGCTGAATTCGTGACTTTAAGACTGCTCTGTGAAAATGGGTTTCAGATGTTTTTGGATATGGGCACGAGATTTGGACTGACACCACCAACTCATTTAAAGTAGCCCGTCAAAGAGTCATGACTTTGAGCCTCCGCAGACTTGGACAACTCTGTGTTTTGTCAAGTGTTTCTTTTCATTTTATCAACATAAACAGTGATTGGGAATGTGGATTTTTATGGGAGAAATATCTGATGTTAATTATTTTTGCATCTATAGTCTGGGGTTCTTAATATTTAGACACTCTTTAGTTAATCCTCCTGTTAGGGTTTTCTTCTTAAGGATCAAACCAATTCCTGATTGACATTGGAGAGTACAGCATAGCACATATGTTTTCTTTTAATAAATGTCTGCAGACATGTGACCATTAACTTTCATCTGACAAAGATATTATGTGGTTGTATTGTTTCTATTTTCCATAGAGTCCTCCACTGGCTGCTTTAGGAGAGCATATCTAAATAGCTATCTCCGACATGTAGATTTTGGAGGGTGTGTGGAAGGATTGCTGTATAGAAACTAACTCACCTCAGACCTCACAGCACTTTGTTTAAGCATAATGCATATCGAAGATCAGAACAAAAAATATGAAGGCTTTTCTTTTTGTAGTTTTATCAACTCCACGCCCCAGTGCCATTAATCCTCCATTTGAACAATTCTTAATTCAATTTAGTTAACCTCTTAATAAAAATTATGGCTTTTCAGACCAATTTTAGCCTGAGATATAAAAGATGTAAATGACTTTGTGGTTGTCAGAAGCAGGTATTTTCATACTTAAAATAAGGTTCCCATAGATCCCTTGCTTTTGTAATGGTACTTGTATCTCCAGCAGACATTTTATGTTCAATAAATTCGAAAGACCTTTTACTGTAAGTGAGCTGATCTCATGAGGAAATACATACATTTTGCCATAAGCTTCTGTGTTTCAACTTCAGAGCCATGACACTCAGATTAATAAGAGCCACAGAATTCTTTTTAGTAGGTTGATAAAGTGGTTCCCCCATTGCAGGAAGACAGCTCACACACAATACTGTGTGTATTATAACATACACAAATCTAAGCAAAAGTAGTGCTTAAGACTATGATAGAAATGGATGGAACAGAAGAAAAGATCTCCAAAATGATGGCTGTCCTCTTCGCTAATATTCAGCCCTGATGTATGAGGGTACATGCAACTGCTTTGAAGCCAAGACTAAATTTTTCTCCTCTCTCTCCTTTCAGTAACTCTTTTGTGGCAGGGTATTGCATTTAATTCGGTACACTACAAAAGATATCAAGATATGTTGATCAAGGGCCCCTGTGATGTACATGCAAAATTATAAACGCTGAATATTATATTTGTGGCTGGATCGGCACACATCCTGAACATTGGCAGGGTGAGGGGTATTGTTAATGGTGATGGTTTTGTGCAGATGTAGAGCCAAGTCCTAAAATTACTTCAGCACACACACACAGATTTGTGCCCTGTTTGTGTATAAAATAAAAGAGATGAGTTATTGTCTTTCTGAGCTAGTTATTTGTCACTTGAGTGTACAAGACTGGTGAATATGCTGAAGTTATTCCAAAAAAACAAATTTATAAGTACGTACAATCCTAATGTAACAAAGTACATTTTGTTCTGTGTGTGATTAATCTTCTTTCATTATGTGGGCCAGCTGTTGAGAATGTGAGTATAATCTCACTGCTCCCAGTTTTTTTATGCCAATGTGCCCAGAATTTTGGGCTATTAAGCTTCCAAGATTTAATTTACATTTCTTAGTAATGTTTATTTGTTTCAGCTGGGGATGAGAGAATGCAAGAAATCTCTTGGCTCTAATTAGTACATTTTTGTAATTGGAAAACCGGGGTTTGGAGGCTGAATCAAAATTATGTTCCTGATTAGAGCTGAGTGAAATTTTTTGGCTGAAACTTTCTTTGGTGAAAAATGCAGATTCGGCGACACTGACACATTTCATGAATTTTTGTTGGCTCTGCTGAATTCTTCATGTTGGGTGGAAAAAACAAAAAAATCCAAAATTCCAAACAAGTCAAAAAATTTAATTTGTAAGTTTATGAAATGTTTCAATTTTTTTGGTTTGAAATGATTTTTTGGTTTGAAATATCCTTCAAACATATTAACAAAAAAATAGAAAATAAAAAAATCTTTAACTCAAAATGTAACATTTAATTTTAGGTAGAAAGAAATATTTTATTTGACTTTTTTTTTAAACTTTTAAATTCTCTGAACATTTTGAAAAAATATATTTTTGGTTTGATACCAAACAGTTTCTTTTTATTTGCCAGTGAACCAAAAAGCCCATTGTTCATGATAATGAAGACAGAGAGCCTGATCATCTACTTTCAGAATTAATGGAAAATTTTACCGCTGACCTCAATAGGAGTAGGACTAAGACTGGAGTTTGGTAAAGATTAGCAGTTAAAATTCCATTGCTGTGGAGCTAATGGTTGCAGAACCTCTTGCAAGCAGTTAATGTAATTTTATATACATGAATGTTTAATCCCTATATCTGTGCAAAAGAGTAGGGTGGAGGAAGTCCAAAAGGTAGAAGAAGTTTGTAATGGGGTGTGTTGGCCCTATAAGACTGTTAATGGGAGGCTCTGAAGCCAGCACTCCACCTTAGCATTTCCGGCAGAAGTACCAGTGTCATGGGGAACACGGTCACGTGGGAGATAGTGTTCTTGGAAGTCAGCTGGGAGTTTGGGAATAAAGCTTAGACTGCTGTTTGTTTTCAGGGCCTGAGGCCAGAGTTCTAAGGTGCATAGGCTGGAATTTCCCCTCTGGGACTTATACTTCCCCGGGCAGCTGAGACTGGGAAGGGGGCAAAATATTTAAAGACCCCCCCCACTTTCCTCAGGAGTTCTTTAAATATTAAATGAAGAAGAGATTCGCAGAAAGCTGCAAGGGCTAAGAACCCTCTGCTAAATGAAGGGGATGAGAAGATGAAAAAAGACTTTTGGATTAGTTTGATTGACAGACGGGTTTTGATTTTGGAGAAAGGAGTATGCTGTAGACCCCTCTGAGATGGGTGTGTGCTAACTCCAGAAGGTAGAGGCAGGGAAAATATTCAGGTTGGAGACTGAAGCAGAGCCTCTGGGAAAGAGTAGTGCTGTCCCCAGAATTACGGGAAGAAAAAGACCTAGCTGAGTAGCCTTTTGTTTCTTTTGAAGAGTTCCATGGACATCACCTTCACTTTCCCTGTCACAATCAACCCATTAGCAATATAATGCCCCAGAAGTAGGGCCCCACCAATTTCACAGCCATGAAAAACATGTCACAGACCACGAAATCAGCCCTTCCCTGTGAAATCTGATGTCCCATGCTGCTGGGAGCTCTTAGCCTGAGGTCCACATCGGGGTTCAAAACTGTATGGAGGGCCGGGTAGGGAAGGCTGTGCCTCCCCAAACCCTAACCCTGTCCGCCCCCTCCCACTTTCCACGCCCTGACTGCCCCCCTCAGAATCCCTGACCCATCCAACCCCCCCCCCCCACTCCTTGTCCCCTGACCACCCCCTCCTGGGACACCCCTGCCCCTAACCGCCCCCCCCGGGACCCCACCCCCTATCCAACCCTCCCTGACTGCCCTGACCCCTATCCACACCCCCGCCCCCTGACAGGGCCCCCTCTAAAGCCCCTTTCAGAATGCGACCCCACAAACATGGGCGGAGGACTCAGGAGGAGCAGGGGCAGCTGTGCAGCTGGAGAGAAGGGGCAGTTTCCCCTTCAAAGCGCCGCTTCTCTCTGGCCAGCTGCTCAGCCGCCGGGTGCTCCTCCTGAGTCCTCCGCCCGCCTGCTCCCCTGTGGCTGCAGGTGAGCCTCCCTTCCTGCTCTCCCCTGCCCCCACGGTGCAGCCCCCTCCCGCGCTGGCGGCATGGCGAACTGAGGCTGCGGGGGAGAGGGGACAACAGGGGAGGTGCCGGGGGCTAGCCTCTCTGGCCAGGAGCTCAAGGGCTGGGCAGGATGGTCCCATGGGCTGGATGTGGCCTGCGGGCCATAGTTTGCCCATCTCTGTCTTAGCTGCTAGTCCGGACATGCTGGGGCTGGACAGGAGTTGTCCTTCCCCTGCATGGCTGCTCTTGGTGAGGAGATCAGATCCAGCTCCAGAGGCAGCACAGAAATAAGGGTGGTACACTCTCACTTCTGCACAGCAGTAGGGCTCTGGGCTTCCATTTCCCACCTCTACCCCCACCGTGCAGCTCCTGCCATGGCTCCCAGTGCCAAGCTCAGCGCTTCCTCCCCCATCGGCTCCTGCCAGGCTGGGGGCTTCTGCTCCCAGTGGCTGCAGCCAGGGCAGCCTGGGCTTGCCCCCCTGCTCCAGCAAGGGATTGGGGCAGCCCAGGCTGGGGACTTGCACCCCAGCTGAGGCAGCCCGGGATCATAGACTTTAAGGTCAGAAGGGACCATTATGATCATCTAGTCTGACCTCCTGCACAACGCAGACCGCAGAATCTCACCCATTCACTCCTGTAACAAACCCCTAAGCTATGTCTGAGCTATTGAAGTCCTCAAATCATGGTTTAAAGACTTCAAGGTGCAGAGAATCCTCCAGCAAGTGACCTGTGCCCCGTACTGCAGAGGAAGGCAAAAAACCCCCAGGGCCTCTGCCAATCTGCCTTGGAGGAAAATTCCTTCCCGACCCCAAATATGGCGATCAGCTAAACCCTGAGCATGTGGGCAAGACTCACCAGCCAGACACCCAGGAAAGAATTCTCTGTAGTAACTCAGAACCCACCCCCTCTAACATCCCCTCACAGGCCATTGGGCATACTTACCACAAATAGTCAAAGATCAATTAATTGCCAAAATTAGGCTATCCCATCATACCATTCCCTCCATAAACTTATCAAGCTTAGCCTTGAAGCCAGGTATGTCTTTTGCCCCCACTGCTTCCCTTGGAAGGCTGTTCCAGAACTTCACTCCTCTGATGGTTAGAAACCTTCGTCTAATTTCAAGTCTAAACTTCCTGATGACCTGTTTATATCCATTTGTTCTTGTGTCCACATTGTTACTGAGCTTAAATAATTCCTCTCCCTCCCTGGTATTTATCCCTCTGATATATTTATCGAGAGCAATCATATCTCCCCTTAGCCTTCTTTTCATAGAATCATAGAATATCAGGGTTGGAAGGGACCTCAGGAGGTCATCTAGTTGGTTAGGCTAAACAAGCCAAGCTCTTTGAGTCTCCTTTCATAAGACAGGATTTCCGTTCCTCGGATCATCCTAGTAGCCCTTCTCTGTACCTGTTCCAGTTTTGAATTCATCCTTCTTAAACATGGGAGACCAGAACTGCACACAATATTCCAGATGAGGTCTCACCAGGGCCTTGTATAACGGTACTAACACCTCCTTATCTCTACTCGAAATACCTCGCCTGATGCATCCCAGGACCGCATTAGCTTTTTTCACGGCTATATCGCATTGGCAGCTCATAGTCATCCTTTGATCAACCAATACTCCGATGTCCTTTCCTCCTCTGTTACTTCCAATTCATGCGTACCCAGCTTATAACAAAAATTCTTATTGATCCCTAAATGCATGACCTTGCACTTTTCACTATTAAATTTCATCCTATTACTATTACTCCAGTTTACAAGGTCATCTAGATCTTCCTGTATGATATCCCGGTCCTTCTCTGTATTGGCAATACCTCCCAGCTTTGTGTCATCCGCAAACTTGATTAGCACATTCCCACTTTTTGTGTCAAGGTCAGTAATAAAAAGATTAAATAAGATTGGTCCCAAAACTGATTCCTGAGGAACTCCACTAGTAACCTTCCTCCAACCTGACAGTTCACCTTTCAGTGTGACCCGTTGTAGTCTTCCCTTTAACCAGTTCCTTATCCCCCTTTCAGTTTTCATATTGATCCCCATCTTTTCCAATTTAGCTAATAATTCCCCATGTGGAACTGTATCAAATGCCTTGCTGTAATAGAGGTAAATTAGATACACAGCATTTCCTTTGTCTAAAAAATCTGTTACTTTCTCAAAGAAGGAGATCAGGTTGGTTTGGCATGATCTACCTTTTCTAAAACCATGTTGTATTTTGTCCCAATTACCATTGACCTCAATGTCCTTTACTACTTTCTCCTTCAAAATTTTTTCGAAGACCTTGCATACTACAGATGTCAAACTAACTGGCCTGTAGTTACCCAGATCGCTTTTTTTCACTTTTTTAAAAATAGGAACTATATTAGTAATTCTCCAGTCATAAGGTACAACCCCTGAGTTTACAGATTCATTAAAAATTTTTGCTAATGGGCTTGCAATTTCATGTGCCAGTTCCTTTAATATTCTTGGATGAAGATTATCTGAGCCCCCTGATTTAGTCCCATTCTGATGTTCAAGTTTGGCTTCTCGGAAGTGGTAATATTTACCTCAATATCCTCATTCCCATTTGTCATCCTACCATTATCTCTAAGCTCCTCACTGAGGCAAAGTATTTGTTTAGATATTGGGCCATGCCTAGATTATCCTTAACCTCCACACCATCCTTAGTGTTTAGCGGTTCCACTTCTTCTTTCTTTGTTTTCTTCTTATTTATATGGCTATAGAATCTTTTACTATTGGTTTTAATTCCCTTTGCAAGGTCCAACTCTACATGGCTTTTGGCTTTTCTCACTTTATCCCTACATGTTCTGACCTCAATGAAGGTAGCTTTCATTGCTGATCCCTCCCATCTTCCACTGCTTGTAGGCTTTCTGCTTTTTCTCAATCACTTCTCTGAGATGCTTGCTCATCCAACTTTGTCTACAACTCCTGCCTATGAATTTTTCCCCCATTCTTGGGATGCAGGCTTCTGATGGGTTTCAGAGTAGCAGCTGTGTTAGTCTGTGTTCGCAAAAAGAAAAGGAGTACTTGTGGGACCTCAGAGACTAACAAATTTATTTGAGCATAAGCTTTCATGAGCTACAGCTTCTGATAGTTTCTGCAATGTTGACTTGAAGTAATTCCAGGCCTCCTCCACCTTTAGATCCACAAATTCTTCAGTCCAATCCATTTCCCTAACTAATTTCCTTAATTTTTTTAAAGTTAGCCCTTTTGAAATCAAAAACCCTAGTCACAGATTTATTTTTGTTTATCCTTCCGTTTAGTTTGAACTGAATTAGCTCATGATCGCGCAAACCAAGGTTGTCCCCTACAACCATGTCTTCTATGAGGTCCTTCTATGAGGTCTACTCACCAAAACCAAATCTAAAATGGCATCCCCTTTTGTTGGACTTTTGCCCCTACTCCCCAAGCTCCTGCCGTGGCTCTGGGCTTCCTCCCCCAGCGTCTCCAGTCAGGGCTGGGGGCTTCCGCTCTTGGTGGCTGCAGCCTGGGCTCAGGGCTTCCACCCTTCCTCCCCTGCTCCAGCCGGGGCTCGGGAATTCCACCCCCTCCACCCCCCAGACGAGGCAGCCCAGGCCCCGGATTTCTGCCCCCTGTCGCCCGGGCTTGGAGGTTCTGCACCTTCCTCCCCGGCCGGGGCTCAGGGCAGCCCAAACAGAGCTTCCGCATCCCCCAGCCTAGCTGAAGCAGCTGGGCTTCTGCACTCCCCCACAGCCGGAGCTCAGGGCAGTCTGGGCTGAAATTGCCTAGGCTGAAGGTTTCAGCCCTGCGGCTGCATCTGGGGCTCGGGGTGCCCGGGCTCAGGGGTTCTTCCCCCAGGGATTCTGCCTGGGCTCGGGGTCACCCAGTCAGGGCTTCTGCCCTGGGGCTTCTTCTGGGGCTGGGGCACCAAATTGGCCTGCCTTAATCTGTCACTGGCCTGGACTAGCAGCTAGGAGCCCCCCGGTTAGGCCACTCCAAGCAGCATGGGGGAGATCCTACCCACTTCCACCTCTGGGAACCTCCTCTAACTGCAGAAAGCTCAGAGGCTGCTGCCTAGGCGGCACAGAAGTCAGAGTGGCAATCTTGCTCCCCCATAACAACTTTGCCAACCCCCCCCCATGATCCCATTTTTGGTGAGAATCCCCGTGGTTACAACACCGTGAAATTTCAGGTGTAAACATCTGAAATCGTGAAATTGACCAATTTAATAACCCTCTGGCTGTGAAATTGACCAGAATGGACCCTGAATTTGGTAGGGCCCTACCTAAAAGGATTTCCTTTATATTTTGGACCAAGATTTCAGAGCAGCTGAAGTAGAGAGAGCCCCCCAAAGAAGCCATGCTAAATTTTATCAAACCCTCAGTGTGAACAGCTCTGGAAACTTAAATCTGATTCAGTCTTGGTAGTCTGGAACCATCTCTGGTTTATGCAGGGCCCTCCCCCCTGCCCCCGCAGCTAGAAGGGATATATTTGAAATAGCTGGCTGGACTTAACACTTTGTCTCAGCATACCATAGGCGCCAATTCCGTGGCTGCTCCGGGGCTGGAGCACCCATGGGGGAAAAATTGTGGGTACTGAGCACCCATCGGCAGCCCCCCATCCGCTCCCCCATCCCTGCCCCACGCCACCAGCACCTCCTGCTCACCGGAAAGCCCTGTGGATCAGCGCCTCCCCCTCCCTCCCCGTGCCTCCTGCCCGCCGTGATCAGCTGTTTCGCGGCGTGCAGGAGGCTGGGAGGGATGGGGGAGGAGAAAGAATGTAGTGCGCTCAGGGGAGAGGGCGGAACGGGGTGGGAAGAGGTGGGGAGGGGGCGGAACGGGGTGGGAAGAGGTGGGGAGGGGACGGGAAGAGGCTGGTCGGGGCCTTGGGGGAAGAGGTCAAATGGGGGCAGAGCCAGGGGTTGAGCACACCCCCAGCGCATGGGAAATTCAGCACCTGTGCAGCATACTGACACTAGACTATAATTATAATAATAATAATACTTTAGCCCAAGGATCTCAAAGCACTTTATGGACATTGATTGTTTAAGCCTCACACCACCCCTGGCAATAATAGGCATTGATATACTCATGTTACAAATCGAAAAATTGAGGCCATACCATAAAACAGTGGCAGGGTTGGAGATACAACTGCATTCTCGGCTCTGTCCCTTGCTCTAAACTACTGGACTGCACCCATTCTTAGATTCCTCAGGCACAAGAAATAACATTCCAAAGCAAAATGAGCTCTGGGGCCCATCTACGACTTTCTGCTTACCTGAGCTTTTACACTGAGAGCTGCACTGAGATTTTTTACGTTATATCCAGTGGGTAGCGGATAGGGGGTGTGGTATAACAATTCCATTCCCCTTATGTAGTGCATCACTCCATTGATTGAAATGGTCAGCCTTTGGAAAAAATAAGTGATCTGGGTTAAGGAATTAGTTGTCTATCCCTTGCTTTCCCCATTGATATAGATGCATTTTTGTCTAAAGCTCTTGGATATTATATAATTTTTACTGTTTCCCACTTCAAAGCAGTGTTAGAACTAATGTAATTAAAGGGGGAAAGGTTATTACATAACTGCTTACTGCAGGGTTTCTGTCACCTTCCTCTGAAGCATCTGGTGCTGACCACTGCCAGAGACAGGATATTGGGCTAGATGAGCTACTGGTCTGATCCACTGTGGCAGTTCCAGTGTTCCTCTGGAAATTGACACTTTTGCTGTCCATACAAACATACATATGCATTTTTGAAAGAGTTTAATACGCTCTTCGTCCTTCCATTTGCCTTCTGAAACCTGCTGAAATATGTGCATTTTGCTAAATAATCATAACATTAATCATTATAGCAATATGCACTAATGAACATGTTTAGAAACTGAAACAAAGAAGCCTTACAGCAAAATGTTCTATGTGTAAACATGGAAAAACCTGTAACATTAGCTTATCTTCTCTAACAGGCTTCAAAAAATTAAAGACAATGGCACATTATATTGTGAACTTTCCCCAGCTGTTCTTTATTAATCTATGTTATTTGACTGTGGGTAAAGGCTCTCTGTTGGCTATATCTAGTCAGCTTATTTTAGCTGGTTTGTTGCTCCATTTACTAAACTCCAGGTAAGTAGATAGCTATTTCCATGCTTTCATTTTGTTCTTAAAATCTCATTTGTGTCATTAACCGAATCTGTGGCGCTGCTTTAGTACCCTTCTATAATCCAGAGTCTCTCCTCCTTTTGCAATTAAGTAATGCATAGCCAGAAAAAGACTAGGAAACCTGCTATATAATTTAGTTTTCGTCGCTAAAAGCGATTCTAAATAGAAAGAGAGCAATAGCATAGATGCTTTACATGTCATCCATACTTATGCTTAGTTGTCATGTGATCTTGATATAAACCTGAGAATTCTGGTAGGAATGCCCATCTAAGGGGCAGATCCTCACCTACTATAAATTTCCATAGCTCTATTAAATCAATAAAGCTATGACAATTTTAGGATCTGCTCCGAAGACCTTAAAAACAAAGATGTGTGAAAGAGTGGATGAGAGTTCACAGAGAGAGAGAGAACAAGTGTTTGAGAAGGATTCTAGAGCCAAGGAAGTAACCAAAAGGGCTGATGGAGGGTCCAAGAAAACGAAATACGTTGGAATTGAAATTACAGTTCCAATACAGGACATTTTAATATTTGCCTTTTAAGAGATATTTTGGATCCCTAGAACTATTTTTCTACTTGGTAGAAATCTAAATGAATAAAAAAGCAGGTGGGGATGCAAGGCTATCATAGAGAAGGCTAGGAGATCCTGTGCTATGGCCAGGAGTGCCGAGAAAGCAATGAGGAGAAGGTTCTGAATTCAGAATCAAATTCCAGCTTTCAGGTTTCACGTCTTTCACTTTTGTTTCTCCCTGGTACAGCAGACCCTTTTTCATGAGATGACTGTGAGACTTGATATTGCTGAAACATGTCACCAGTAAAAAAACATGTGATGTTAACAAGAACAAGCTATTAAAAGAAATGCAAAGCTCCTGTTTAATATGATTTTAAAGGTAGGCTACTTTTTTGGTAAGTAGATGAACTACTCTAGTAGTGCATAAATGAACAAAATAATAACTTTGTCTGCTGTTGTAGAGCAAAGCCAGTAAGTCATTTTATACCTGAGCGAGGTATTACTGTGCTTATCTATTCACCATGAGTGTGCATAGTCTGAATACTGCATAGTTTATACTGTCAGCAAACAAAATAGCATACTAAGCTATAGACCAAACACTGCATACAGTTCTGACAAAAAAGATGATGTAAAGCCAATTAAAGTGCAAGCGAATGTGCTAAATTAACTTGAAGTATTTCATTTAAAACCACAAAAGCAAAGGGATTCACAGTGAGGGCTTCCTTGTCTGTCCTTGACTATCCTCACTGTGCTTAATTACTAAAGTGCCTAATGTGTGACACATTGATGGCATGCATATGTTTCACATCTTCTGTGATCTGTTACAGTGTCTTCTGAGAGACTGCAGTACCACAACTCCTACCTTCCAGTGGAAACTATAATCATCATAGAGAACAGTGTAATTAACATATGTCAGCACTGCATGCTAAATACTTCAGTATCTTAGAAAATTACACTGATGAGCACTGCACATATGCAATGGACAGATGCCATATGATAGATAGGTTGTGCTTTCAACCTACTACCATTCTGACTTTGGGGATCTCCAGAAATTGTCAGCCCTTCATTTTTTAAATGTGATAATCAAATTAATTGAATGTAATTTTTATAAATCTCAGCCATCATGTTAATGGGTAACACTTCAGAAAGAATCAACAATATTTTTCTCTTTAATATTCATTTTAAATGTTGTTTTACATACTGCACTCCCTAAGGACAGTTGTCTTCAAAACACGTTCATTGATGATAACTAAGTAATTTAAATTAAATTAAGACATACTTAGAGTCCCTTTAAAAGTTCCTTTATTCCCAATTATTATGGCTCTTCATTTGTAGAATAAACCCAAAAATTCGTAACGGGTGTAAGTTAAAATCCCTGTTTACTATAGACATTTATCTTTTTTCTCAGAGTAAAATAATTGAAACCACTGATTGCCCAAAGTCAAAGGAATAGGTCCAATCCTTCTTAGGCTTAGCCAGATATTACAGGCGATTTGTACTGAAATACAGCCAAATCGCCGGCCCACTGACAGACCTAACCAAAAAGAAACAGCCAAATGCAGTTCAGGGGACTGAAAAGTGTCAGAAGGCCTTTAACCAGCTTAAAGCGACACTCATGTCTGACCCTGTGCTAAGGACCCCAGACTTTGACAAACCGTTCCTAGTAACCACAGATGCGTCCGAGCGTGGTGTGGGAGCAGTCTTAATTCAGGAAGGACCAAATCAAGAGTTCCATCCTGTTGTGTTTCTCAGCAAGAAGCTGTCTGAGAGGGAAAGCCACTGGTCAATCAGTGAAAAGGAATGTTACGCCATTGTCTACGCTCTGGAAAAGTTATGCCCATACATTTGGGGATAGTGTTTCCACCTGCAAACCGACCATGCTGCGCAACAGTGGCTTCGTACCACCAAGGGAAATGACAAAAAACTTATTCGGTGGAGTTTAGCCCTCCAAGATTTTGATTTCGACATACAACACATCTCAGGAGCTTCTAACAAAGTGGCTAATGCACTCTCCTGTGAAAGTTTCCCAGAATCAACTGGTCGAAATTGTCCTTAAGATGTGGGAAATATTGTTAGTCTTTATACAGTTAGTAGTATATTTAGAGATGCATGTGTCTTATTAACTCTGTTTTCTCCTAGAGCTCCAGGAAGAAATCACAGCCAGTGTTTCACCCTATCTGTGATTTGGGGGGCGTGTCATAAATATAAAGGGAAGGGTAACCACCTTTCTGTATACAGTGCTCTAAAATCGCTCCTGGCCAGAGCCAACATCCTGTTACCTGTAAAGGGTTAAGAAGCTCAGCTAACCTGGCTGGCATCTGACCCAAAGGACTAATAAGGGAACAAGATATTTCAAATCTTGGGGGGGGAAGGCTTTTGTTTTTGCTTTTTGTTTATGTGTTTGTTGGGACTGAGAGAGGCCAGACAGAAATCCATCTTCTCCAACCTATCCTAATCCAAGTCTCCAATATTGCAACCAGTTTAGGTAAGCCAGGCAAGGTGGACTAGTTTATCTTTTGTTTTATGTGAATTTTCCCTGTGTTAAGAGGGAGGTTTATTCCTGTTTTCTCTTAACTTTAAGGTTTTGCCCAGAGGGGGATCCTCTGTGTTTTGAATCTGAATACCCTGTAAAGTATTTTCCATCCTGATTTTACAGAGGTGATTCTTTTACCTTTTCTTTAATTAAAATTCTTCTTTTAAGAACCTGATTGATTTTTCATTGTTCTTAAGATCCAAGGGTTTGGGTCTGTGTTCACCTGTACAAATTGGTGAGGATTATTGTCAAGACTTCTCCAGGAAAGGGGGTGTAGGGCTTGGGGGGATATTTTGGGGAAAGACATCTCCAAGTCGTCTCTTTCCCTGTTCTTTGTTTAAAACGCTTGGTGGTGGCAGCATGCTGTTCAAGGCCAAGACAAAGTTTGTACCTTGGGGAAGTTTTTAACCTAAGCTGGTAAGAATAAGCTTAGGGGGTCTTTCATGCAGGTCCCCACATCTGTACCCTAGAGTTCAGAGTGGGGAAGGAACCCTGACATGGTGGCAGAGATAAATTACCCTCATATTTTATTAACAACAGTCTTCAGTGGTCCTGGTCATATTCAGTCTGGATATAAAGGTTAAGAGAGACCTGGAACGGGAGGAAAACACATAATGAGGTTGGCAAGATGTGTGCCTGTGCCAGACTCAAAGGGAAAACAAAATGTTTAGCTTCTGTTGCTGGTGGACAAGGACTGAACCATCTTTTATTCATTGCCATGCTGAGTATGGAGTTATTTATAGTGTCTTTTGGAGGAAAGCAGGTTCGTGTTAAAGGGTTGAATCCCATTATTACTGTATTTTGGATGAACCAAACATAAATGTTCTGAACTACAACATAGACAACCCTGTTTGATTCCCTGCTCAGGTCTATCACCCCCAGAAGTAGCAGGAACTGTATGTATTATCGAAACAGAAAGCATTGTGTGGTCTGGATGAATGTCCTTCTCTTGCTAATTCAGCAATTCACTGGCCAATTAAGGAGAAACACTGACAGGCTTAGAAGAGAGTCCAGTGGTCTTTGCTGAAAGGATGGAGCTTGTAATGTTATGTGAAAAACTGAGTTCTCAGGAATGGAGATAGAGAATTACGTTTTCAAAAATATGCCTCTTGTAGTTTGCGGTTTTGTTAGTATATTAGCTTTTGTAAGGGAAAGTTCTTTTCCTCGTAGAATTCATGGTAGCTGAATTGGAAAACAATTTAGGATATGTTCCACCAACTTAACGCAGGTACAGGAAGATAAGATTTATTACGTTGGTTTTGAATAGAAAAACAATTGTTAAGTTTTTATGAATGATGCTAAATACCTTTGGAGAGGAGGGGAAATATTTTTACGTAAAGGAAATAAAATTTAAATTTTTGTGTGGAAGATACCTCTAGAAAAATTAAATGTCATGATTTTTTTTTTAAAGTCAAACAACATCTTGGCAAGTGCTGGAGGAGAGGTGAATATGGAGACATTACTTTTATACATGCCAATTTTCAGAAATGCTCAGCAATCATAATCAGGGTTAGATTTTCAAAGGAGCTCAGCTTACATCAAAGTAAATGCCAAGAACTTCAAATGAACTCAGTATGTTGGGTTTCTGGCACTTTTGAAAAGTTGGTCTTTGTTTAGGTGCCTAACTGGGTGCTGAACAAATTTGAAAATATGGCACCACAGTGCCCAGTCCTGTGAGGTGCATGGTGCTCTTATCTCATTGAAATCGTGTCTGGGACAGTTTTAGAACAGTTGTACTGCCTCTGTCCTATATAGACTCATAGACTTTAAGGTCAGAAGGGACCATCATGATTATGTAGTTAGTTCTCCTGCACATTGCAGGACATAGGATCTCACCCACCCACTCCTGTAATAAACCCATAACCTGTGCTGAGTAACTGAAGTCCTCAAATCATAATTCAAAGACTTCAAGTTACAGAGAATTTGCCATTTACACTAATTTAAACTTGCAAGTGACCCATGTCCCATGCTGCAGAGAAAGGTTAAAAAAAAACCAGGGTCACTGCCAATCTGACGTGGGGGAAAATTCCTTCCCAACCCCAAATATGTCAATCATTAGACCCTGAGCTTTTGAGCAAGAGTGTTGCTATATACTGTTCTCCTGTCTGTGATTGGGAAAATACGGGTCAGAAAAACTTGTTCCTAGTGTTGTCAGAGAGGAATATGTGACTTGTGATACGTGTTCTACTTCTATCCACAATCAGGAAATGGAAGTAACCTCTTCCACTCCTTGCCAAGGACTTTCTGAAACTCATTAGGCTACCAATTGGGATGATGAAGAAAGGCACAAAGAGTGGGATTTTGAAAAGCGCTCATTTTTGGCTTAACTCTACTCCCATTGAAGTCAGTGAGAGTTTTACTACTGATTACACTAAAAGCTTAGGTAGGCCACACTCAGCTCTTTGAAAATCCCACCCAAAAACTCTAAACACAGTGATATGTAATTATGATTCTCACAATTGGTACAGGACTAACAAAATCCTTAACTTAGCCACTGCTATTATTATTTGGCCAATCGCTCTATGCCAGTGGCTCTCAACCTTTCCAGACTGCTGTACCCCTTTCAGGAATCTGATTTGTCTTGCATACCCCAAGTTTCATCTCGCTTAAAAACTACTTGCTTACAAAATCAAATAGAAAAATACAAAAGTATCACACTATTACTGAAGAATTGCTTACTTTCTCATTTTTACCATATAATTGTAAAATAAATCAACTGGAATATAAAGACTGCACTTATATTTCCGTGTATAGTATATAGAGCAGCATAAACAAGTAATTGTATGAAATTTTAGTTTGTATTGACTTCACTAGTGCTTTTTATGTAGCCTGTTGTAAAACTAGGCAACTATCTAGATGAATGGATGTACCCCCTGGAAGACCTCTGCGTACCCATAGGGGTACATGTACCCCCAGTTGAGAACTACTGATGTATACTAGAGATTCCTCTCTGATTCCTTCAGAATGTGTTATAGTTTTTTGCTGTGTACAGTTCTGAATTATTGTCATTTCATTACCAGATTTATGGATAGCTTAAATATAAATATAGTCTTTATAATCAAGGGATGAACTTCACGTTTTAAAAATTATTTATATTGGTCCTTTCCTAAGAAGCTTCTGCCAGTGTCATTTATTAGCTGGCTGAGCATATGAAACACTTACAAGTACAGTATTAGGGTTGTTAAGCTTTCATTTTTCAACATTTGCGTTTTATGACTGAAAAGAGAGACTGTACTGGTTATCACTTATAGATGAAAACCCATAGAATGGAACTTCATTGGGCAGGAAGGCTAACCTGTTTAAAGACCAAAAATCAGCTAATGTAATTTAAGGTAATCTGGAGCATTTGTAATGCATTTTTGTTCACTATGTAAATATTTTTATAGGCGCATTCCATGTGTAAAATCTTTATAAGCAGAAACTAAATTCAGTGAGGTTTTAAGGATGCATTTTTAAATTTAACACTGTGTGCGTGTGTTACAGATACACTATATAACTAAATACAGTGTGTATATATGTTACATGTATGCTATGTATATTGTTTGTATGAAAAGAAAAACAGAGATGGAAAATAATTAAGATAAGTTCTTAAAAATAGAAAAATTCTGGATATCTGTAGTTGAGAAATTCTTTTGGACAAAAGCAAGGAAAAGGGCATTATCTGTAATTAGAAATAATAATGTATAATTGGTTCATTTGCCATATTTCTACAGTTCTGATTTAGTTGAACAATGTGATCATTATGCCACCAGTTTTCAATAGAGGTGTCACAATGAAAAATAATTGCAATATTCCACAATATTAACTGCACCCTAATTGCAAAAGTTTTGAAATATAATTACCATGAAAGCTAATGCGACAGGGAACATTAAGCATAATTAGTGTGTTAAAAAAAAAGGAAAAACCGTTAGAAGCTTGTTATTGTCTCATAAGGTAGCTTCAAATTAGCTGGATGTAGAGCACTTTCATCTAGTTTTTCTATAATTTTCATTATTAGCACAGACTGTAATAAATTTATTTGACATAGCCCACACCTGCCAGCCCTGCAGGAGAGAGCTTCTAATGTGCGCAGGTCCAAAGCTTTCCCACAGAATCCGTCAGAACTTCCTGGGAGGCAGCAGTGGGTAAGGTTATTTTTAAAAATAAACTAAGTTGCACAATACACCGCTCAGTGTTAATGCTTAATCTGTGTTGTAAGTAGTTCCACCGAAACCCAAAACACGTAAAAATCCTATTGCAAATTGCTCTGAACAGTCAAATGAGTGAAGATTTCAGAAGACTCATAGGGCACTGGCGTATTCTCTCCAATTCACCACTGTGTATCAAGAAAAATTTGTTCGTGCACAAACTACGCAGAGTTTTCACAAGTACAGTAGCTAGTTTTCTGTGAAGCGTGACAATTCACATACTAGTTCATCCCTGATGTGAGTAGGTGCAAATGGTGTTGCACCCACTTTGCTAAGGCTGCTTGTAGTCACATGCATTAGAGACCAGGATCCAAGCCATTAATAGTTCTGAAAGTACTTGTAAGGTCACATTTTGGGTATGTATGATCACCACATAATCAAGTCCTGGACTCTGATTATCTCTAGAAGAGCACCTTTTCAGTAGGAAGCAGCCACTTCTTTCAAATACTCTTTTCTGTGATCTTTGTATCCAGTTGATGACATCATTTAAACTGTGTTCTCAAGATAGGTAAACAATGTTCGGAGAGGGGGCAGGGTTGTATGTGTGAAAACATATGAAGTCAATATTTTGGCTCTATAAATCTGGAAAAACTCCATTGACTTACATGTTATTACAGGTAAAATTTTCAGAATGTGACTGAGTCTAAGTCCAGTTCCCTAGTCATTTAGAACAAAAAATACCCGTAGTCTGCCTAGTTGCAGTTACTCCAAATTTACACGGATGTTACTGAGAATAGAATTAGGTCTTTAATTTCCTGAGAATTCAGATAGGTCAAGTTGGTAAGTTTCAACACAATTTTTTCAGTTGAAAGCCCCTACCTTTCGCCTCCCCTTTTTAATATACATATAAACTTAAGCTTTGAGGCTATTAGTCAAAGGTGTGGTGGTGGAGTTGTTTTTTTGTTTGTTTGTTTTCTTGGCTTAGTCACTGTAAGATCTTAATTCTGTTGAATGTACTTCAGTTAGTAAAGAGAAAGGGGTCATACACTTATGGATTAGACTTCATTTAAATCATGTTTATGATTCCACAATGAGATCTTTTTGTTAGTTTCTTTCTTCTTTTTTTAACACCAAAATTAAATCAGTTTTAATTGTCACCACAGAACAGGGCTGTCTTGTGCAAAGGTAATGAAACAAAAGTATAAATCCAAGGACATGTTAAAATATGGAAATTTAAGAGGCATTTTTCAGAATAGCTCACCATGTGGACACTTTGTTCTGGAATAAAAGTAACTCAAAAACTAGAGTAATTATTCTGGAATAGAGTGTCCACATGAGCTATTTCTCCATAGCAATGTCATTCAGTTTCCATGTGTTGACAAGCCCTCAAGCTCAGATTTTTAAAAAGCGTGCTCTACTTTTGAGCAGGTAGCTCAGCTGATGGATGCCCAAGTTATGACACCTTCTGCCTGGCTTTCAGAAGTGCTGAGTTTATACAGATAAACAGGGCCTTCATTTGGAGTTCTAAATGATCAGCACTTGTGAAAATCAACCCTAAGGTGACTCAGGTTGGGCACCCAAAAACTGAGCCACTCAGCATCAGAGACCACACTTTAAAATGTGGAGCTTAACCTTTCTGTGGTTCAGTTTGCCCACTTAGAAAATGGATATAAATAGTATCAGTCTCTCAGAGGGGTTATGAGCCTGCATTAATTAATGTGTGTAAAGGTATCTGGAGGTCCTCTGATAAAAATGATATACAAATGCACAGCATTGTTTATTATTATTTATTTATTTATTTAAACCACACAACTCCATTAAAGTGGATTGGAGTCAAGTGCAGTTAAAGTGCACTGCAACAGTTTGAAAGTATGTCTTTAGTTATTAATGTCGCTGAATTAAATATCCCAGTATGCAAGTCCAATCTAGGCCCAATCCAATCATAGAATCATAGAGATATAGGTCTGGAAGGGACCTCAAGTGGTCACCTAGTCCTTTCCCCTTTCTTCCCCTTCCCCCATGGTGTGGTAGGATTAAATATACCCAGATCATCCCTGTCAGATGTTTGAATAACCTGTTCTTACAAACCTCCAATGGGAAATTCTAGAATAGAGGAGTTCATCCTCCAGGGTAGTAAATGGGCAGGGTCCAGCACTTGTCCAGTGAAGTCATTGGGAGTTTTTCTATTGATTTCAAGGGGCTTTGGATTGGCCCTAATGGGCAGTAATGGAACTGCACATGTGCAAAGCCTGTTCCACTCATATATTAGAGTGTGTGCTTTACATGAAAAACAGAAGGTGATATGTAATTCCTGTAAGATTAAAGTATTCATCCTGCAGATATTATGTATTCTAACTCTTCATCATCTGGTATTCTCATATTAAGTAGGCATTCATCTGCAGAATGAAACTTGCTTTAATCTTAAATGAATTATATGTTTAGGATATGAATTCATAATAGGTTATTGAGAAATGAGTAAAACTATAGAAGTATGCTTACATTTGTAGATGCTGGAACCTGTCATTATGCCTGGATTTTTGTTGAATCCCTGTTAAATGCCTCAAGGGCCATCTAATTTATGAGTACATATACTTTATAGAAACTCAGAAATAAATATTTATGCATCAAAATCCTATTCTTAAGTGCTCGTATTGTAAACGTCTTACAAGAAAATTTTATTTTTTCCCTAAGATGTAGCAATTTTTTAGATTAAGGACTCATGGAAATTATTTCTGGCAGTTAGACACATCTTTATTTTATATTCATGCTTTGTTTTAACTGAAGTATAATTATTCAGGAATTAATGCTTAATAGAGATGTGTCAAAATCAAATAGTTTATCTAAACTACACATATGTACCCTTAAAACTACCCACTGTTTGCAATATGCTAGCCCAGCTATAGAACCATCTTAATTTTGTTTTCCCTGACCCTCATCAGCCCATTGAAGTCAATGAAAAGACTCTCATTCATTTCGTTGGGCTTTTGGATCAAGCTCATAATCATCACATGAGATCGTTCAAAACTGTCCTCAGTTGTCTCACTACCACTTCAAACATACTTTGCTGACAGACTGTTGTTTCGGCCATTTGACACCCCCTCACTAGTACTCATCAGCCTGAAGATGATTTCTGCTGCTTACTTGTGCTTTTGCTCTTTATGTCTAAACCTAATAATCTTTGTTAACCCTTTGTTGTGCTCTTCAGACTATATTATTAAATTATTTCACCCCTCTTGCTATATCCTGAACTAACAGCGGACTGCAGTTATTCTTCCAGCTAGGTTTTAACTTCTCTTTTTCTGAACTGCTTCTCTCCTTCCCTTTATGCTTCTTTCTTTTAGTTACTCAGGCCACTGACAAACAATTCATCCCACTTGTTCTTCATAGTAGCACCCAAAGCCTTAATCAGGATCAGCGTCCTGCTGTGCTACAACTAGGATCCCTGTCCTGAACAGTTTACTTGTGAAAATGTCTAATCTTATTAAAATAATGAATCATTCTACTCTAATATAATTGTTCTTTTTCCTCTGTAAATTGCTTTGAGATCCATAGATGGAAAGAGCTATGTAAAATCAATGTGCTATTATTAGGACTGTTGATTAATTGCAGTTAACTCTCACGATTAACTCAAAAAAAAATTAATCGCGATTAATCGGAGTTTTAATTGCACTGTTAAACAGAATAGTAACTGAAATTTATTAAATATTTTGGATGTTTTTCTACATTTTCATATATATTGTGTTGTAATTGAAATCAAAGTGTATATTATTTTTATTGCAAATATTTGCACTGTAAAAATGATAAAAAAAAAGAAATAGTATTTTTCAGTTCACCTCATACAAGTACTGTAGTGCAATCTCTTTGTCATGAAAGTGCAATTTACAAATCTAGATTTTTTTTTTTTGGTTACATAACTGCACTCAAAAACAAAACAATGTAAAACTTCAGAGCCTACAGGTCCATTCAGTCCTACTTCTTGTTCAGCCAATCACTCAGACAAACAAGTTTGGTTACATTTATAGGAGATAATGCTGCCCTCTTCTTATTTATAATGTCACCAGAAAGTGAGAACAGGCAAAGGCTCTTACGCAAAGTAAGCTGCCACGGGATAAGAGGGAATGTGCTCTCATGGATTGGTAACTGGTTAAAAGATAGGAAACAAAGGGTAGGTATAAATGGTCAGTTTTCAGAATGAAGAGAGGAAAATAGTGGTGTCCTCCAGGGTCTGTTCTGGGATCAGTCGTATTCAACATATTCATAAATGGTCTAAAAAAAGGAATAAAGACCCAGACAGACTGCGAAGAGCTACAAAAGTGACTACGGGGTGACTGGGCAACAAAATGGCAGATGAAATTTAATGTTGTTAAATGCAAAGTAATGAACATTGGAAAGCATGATCCCAAGTATACATATAAAATGATGGGGTCTAAATTAGCTGTTACCACTCAAGAAAGAGATCTTGGAGTCACTGTGGATAGTTCTCTGAAAACATCCACTCAGTGTGCAGTGGCAGTCAAAAAAGCAAACAGAATGCTGGGAATAATTAAGAAAAGGATAGATAATAGGACAGAAAATATCATGTTGCCTCTATATAAATCCATGGTACACCCACATCTTGAATACTGTTTGCAGTTGTGGTTGCCACATCTCAAAAAAGATATACTGGAATTGGAAAAGGTTCAGAAAAAGGCAACAAAAATTGTTAGGGGTGTGGAATGGCTTCCGTATGAGGAGAGATTAATAATGCTGGGACTTTTCAGTTTGGAAAAGAGACGGCAAAGGGGAGATATGATTGAGGTCTATAAAATCATGACTGGTGTAGAGAAAGTAGGTAAGGAAGTGTTGTTTACTAGGGGTCACCAAATGAAATTAATAGGCAAATGAAGTATTTCTCCACACAACGCACAGCCAAACTGTGGAACTCCTTGCCAGATGATGTTGTGAAGGCCAAGACCATAACAGGGTTCAAAAAAGAACTAGGTAAATTCATGGAGGATAGGTCCATCAGTGGCTATTAGCCAGGATGGGCAGGAATGGTGTCCCTAGCCTTTGTTTGCCAGAAGCTGGGAATGAGCAACAGGGGATAGATCACTTGATGATTACCTGTTCTGTTCATTCCCTCTGGGGCACCTGGCATTGGCCACTGTTGGAAGACAGGATACAGGGTTAGATGGACCTTTGGTCTGACCCAGTAGGGCCATTCTTATGAAAGAACAACCATAAAGTTTTGTTCTGAGTTACAAACAACATCCATTCCTAAGGTGTTCTACAATATATAAAAAGTTACTCCATTAGTAGCAATAGTTATACCAGACAGAAACCAGTCTGAGAAGAGACTCAAGCCCCGAGGGCCAACTTTTCAAATGCACTCCGCACCCAGAATTGGGCCAGTTTTTTGAAAGAGTTCACCTCCCATTTAGGTACCCAAATAAAGCACCAGATTTTCGAAAGAACTCAGCATCTAGCAGCTTCTATTAAATATAGCTTCTACATGAGAACAGTGGTAGTATAACACGACAGACCTTAGTCATCGTTGGCCGGGATCAAACTTGGAACCTCTGGAATTTAACGCATGAACCTCTAATGCATGAGCTAAAAGACACCTCTCTCTCTTAGCTAAGGCTGTTGCAGGCTCACCAATCTCTAGCTGCGACTAGAAGGAGACAGATTGCCACACGGAACCGGCATGGGTTGCAGTAGCATCTGGATGTTGAGCTCTTTGACATTCTTGAGCTTAGCATTTTGGACCTTTGATGCAGAATGCTATAGTTATTAAGACTCTCAGTAAAGTCTGATTACACACGCACGTGCACACACACTCATGCCAATTTTTTTTAAAATCAGACATTAAAACAAAATCTCTTGCCTCCCATTACAACTGGGGCAAACATTTGTCTTTAATAATATTCAACATGTCTAGAATAGAGACCTGTATGTTCTTTAGTCCTTTCTGTGTGTGTAGCAAGCCATTGTTTTTGTGTAGATTTTGTTTTTAGAGGAGAATGGAAGAGGTGCCTTTCATTTCTTCTGGAATTGCCTTTTGAAAATGAACATGTACTGATAACTACACTTACATCTTGTATTTGCAAAAGGATTTCTGTGGTGTGGCGCATCAGTGCCTGCAAATGCAGCAGAGACACTTGCAGCACCATTATGATTCTTTGCATTCTGAACTGGTAGCAGTTTTTTGATAAAAGTAAAATGCCCAGATTTATATTTGGTTCCCGGTGGATTTTTTTTTAACTTCACTTTATTTTCAAGTTGTTCAATGAATTGGAACAAAAGGACACTGAGAAAAAATTCAGATTAGATCGATGAGTCAGTCATCTAATTCCATTGTTCCACACAAAACCTTTGCCACTGGGTCGCTGAAATCATCAATCCTTGGGAGCAAACACAGAGCTGTTCCTGTCACCAATTTCCTGATGAAATGTATGTTCCAACTCTTTGCAGCATACCAAAAAATATTCTTAAATTATTTCCAAGTGTTCTTTGATCTTTTCTCTCTTTCTACACTGCTCACATTTAAGGGGTATATCACCTCATTGTGAAATGCACATCTTGCTCATTTCCCTTTGTTAATATGAGAATGTGTCCTTCTATATCTAGAGGAGAATTAGCTTATTCAAACTAATATATTTCATATGATGCCTACTGTTAGCGCCAATAAAATAAAATATACAGTGAAGTTAAATACCTTTTGTGGGCTGTACTCTAGGATGGGTAGGTGTATAAAATGTCTTGTGCGATTTCCACAGCATGCATCCGATGAAGTGAGCTGTAGCTCACGAAAGCTCATGCTCAAATAAATTGGTTAGTCTCTAAGGTGCCACAAGTCCTCCTTTTCTTTTTGCGAATACAGACTAACACGGCTGTTACTCTGAAACCTATGAATAGACTGTTTCCCCATGTAATGAAGGTCAGTCACTTTCTCATTAATGTTAGGCATTCATTAGTTGTTCCTGCTTTACTGCTGTAAATAAGGATCCAGATCTTCCTTCTCACAGCTGTTTGTGTGAGTAGCAGACAGCAAAGTTTATAAATCACTTCACCTTGACAGATAGTTAACAGTCAGACAATTCCCACACATTATGCATTTATTAAGAGGGACTCTCAGCTGTTTAGCCATTGGCTATTTTTCATGAAAAAATTTGTAAAGAGGAAAAACAAACACACACCTCAACAAGTGAATGGTAATAGTGCTTAACACTCTGGCAACCTTCGGTTAAATAAGCAAACAATAATAAATGTGATGTCAAACAATCCAACGATAGCCGAAGCTTTAGAGCATGGACTTCGGTTAATCAACAGATTGCATAGGAGAGGACGGTTTAGTCTGAACACTGAACTATTTTGACAGGTTTCAGAGTAACAGCCGTATTAGTCTGTATTCGCAAAAAGAAAAGGAGTACTTGTGGCACCTTAGAGACTAACCAATTTATTTTGAGTACACTGAATTTACAATAACAAGAATTTTGTCTGTAAGCTTGCATAACATGCTTAACCTCTTCCCAGCTTTTCCCACTCAAGTATTTTTATTTAATTTATAACCATTCCTTCCCAAAAATATAAAAGAAAAAGTAATGCAGGCAATCAACCAACCAAACCAACAAATAGAGGTCTAAATCTGTGACATTATTGACAGTGGAATGCATAAGCCATTTTCATTCAGGAGGGATAAATGATCCTGCAACATTTCAGGCTTTTGCCAGAGTTGCTGAGTTGCTGTGCCACTGCTTCTCTGTCAGGGTAAAATTGAGGTAGACTCCAGGTGGCTTGGAAACTACAAAAGAAGGTTCAAAACTGCTCCTGTCATGTGCAAAACAGATTATAGAAATTATGGAATCTGTTTTCCCATCAGTACATGTGCATAACTCCCATTAACATTAATATGACATAAAAAATTATAGGAGTATATAACTCTCAAATACTTTTATTGCTTTATGTTGTTGGGTAGCAGCCACCAACCCATTCTGATCATATGCAGCTGTAGAGATATGCTTTATTTTGTCACTTTGCCTTGCTGCAAAAAACCCCCATATATATTTGTTAAAACCATTATTGTTGCAAAGACAAATTAGTAACTCAGAAGTTAGTAACGGCTAGAATTAAGGTTGCCTGTGCAACCTTTATTTCAGCTTCCTTTTGTGTACATAATGTATTATGATAAAGTTTGAATTATATGATCACATGCTATTGTTTCCACAAGTATCAGGGGGTAGCTGCGTTAGTCTGTATCCACAAAAACAACAAGGAGTCCGGTGGCACCTTAAAGACTAACAGATTTATTTGAGCATAAGCTTTCGTGGATAAAAACCTCATTTCTTCAGATGCAAGATGCAAGAAAACTTATTCTCAAATAAATCTGTTAATCTTTAAGGTGTCACTGGACTCCTTGTTGTTGTTTCCACAGGATCTCGTCTCATTCAGTGCACAGTCTCCTTTCCTAGACAGTCCCAGTTCCCTACTACCACCTCTCTCCCCTACCTTTCATCTCCAGGGTTCCCCCCCTTTCCCCAAGTTCCTCATCTCCACTGGCTCCATCCCAGTCCTGATTTCCCTTCTTAGGCTCTTCAGCCAATCTCAGCACCTCCTTCCCCCTCCACACCCACACCTCCCAGATACTTGTCCCAGTCTCTTTGTCCAGCCAATCTGGATCTGCAATTTGGATCTCTCCTGCATCACAGCATCTTATCAGATCTTTTTCTCCTTCCCCCACTTCCTTGTCCCCACCCCCACTGGTTCTCAGCTCCAGTCTCTCCTACAGGTCCTGATCTGATCTCACCCCCTGTTTCCCTGACTGGGTACAGGTCCTAGTCTCCTTACCCAGCCAATCCCTGTCTCCCCACCAACTCCCAGTCCCAGTTTTCCTCTCTCCACTACCAGCCTGCAGTCCTAATTTCCACATTCCCTTCCCTCCAGGCTTCTTATCCAAATCTACTCCTCTGTTGGTCAGGCTTTTGTCCCCTCCACATCTGAAACAGGAAGCTTCCTGTTCCACACTTCCTAGGCCAGTAGGGTGGTCACTCTTTCAGTTCAGGTACCTTGACCCTGACTCAGCAAGGTCCTCAGCAGTATAGAGCTCCAGTTGCAGGGAAAGCTCGGCTCAACCCAGGGCTGGAGCAATGTAGCTGCTAAAATTCTTTGTCTCACATGAATATGTGCAAACTGGGATTTTTCAGAGGCTTATACCTTAGCCAAATTTGGGTAGATTTTCACAGTAACAGCAGAAGGCACATTTGGGACACAAAGGCTACCTCCATGCCAAATGTTAAGTCCCTGCTGCTAAGCATGAGGGCACTAGAGCTATTCAGAGAAAAGGTTGCCAGAATTTTTTAACACCAGTCTTGTTCTCAGCCTGAGGCAGACACCCCAGCATGGAAAATTTTAGACCAATTGGGTAAAGTTTGGTAAAGTTATAAGCAACTGAAAACAGGGTGTTATAATGGGAATTGTCAGGCCTTGCCTACCGTGCTACTAGCCCTGCCGAGAGAGAGAGGGAGAGCGAGTGTAGAGCTTCAAAATCTAGAATACGTCCTGCAGAGGAGGATGTGACACAGTGATCTGTCATGTGG
Source organism: Chelonia mydas (assembly GCF_015237465.2). NCBI lineage: Eukaryota > Metazoa > Chordata > Testudines > Cheloniidae > Chelonia > Chelonia mydas. Next base: position 28,315,467 of record NC_057854.1, read on the forward strand.
ATATCATCTCCACATATGTGGGATGTGTGTGTATGTATGCGCACACATTAAAATGTGACTATACTTGCATAGCTTATTAAATTACTAAAATATAATGGAATTGAATTAAACTATTTTGGGGGTGCATATCTGCATAAATGAACATATATGTTGGTGTTTATATGTATACAAGAGTTCAGAGTAATGATAGTTCATATATATATATATGCAGAACATCCCACAAATAGTTCAAAGTCATTAATCAGTAAACAGAGATATCCACCAGTTTGTTGGTATTGCATAGATGTTTGCTACACACAATGGTAAAATGATTTAGAAACTGCTTACTAATATGAAGCTATCAATTCTAATAACTAAGAAATTACCTGAATTTTTGGCTCATTCTATACCACCAAGTGGAATTTATCACTGTTAATACCAAAGATGCTTGTGATGGCATTTTACAGCCTCCAGATCTCCTTTCAACTGGTTAAGCTCTCTACCAGATCAGCTAGTTTACAATCTGTTGGATCATGCTGCAGCTGAAGCTGCAGTTTGATTTTGTCTCCATAAAGCCAAGCCAAGACTAGAATTGACACCAGAGTAATTAGAAATGAGTTTCCAGATCTTAACTCATCAAACAAACTGCTGTTGAGTATATATGGGCCTACTGGGGGATGTAGTGGGAGGGGGGGAAGTCTGGAGGATAAAATTAGATTGACCTTGTAGCAATGCCCTTGCTCTTAGTCTTTCTACTGGATAAATAGCCAGCATTTGGCAGTGCTTCCCTGTCAGGAAGGATGCATCAGCCTCACAGTCTCTCTATCCTATGGGCACTTATACCGAGACAGCAATGCTGAAGTGCCAGGGAGGCAGGGGAGAGGGGCTGGGAAGATGGGGAAACTTGGGGGTGGGGGGAGAACGGGACTATTCAAAATCATAGCAAAATTGCCAAGAGTACAAACAAGGTTCTTTATCTGTCTATCATATCTAAACATCAAACCTTTTGGAGATTTTTCACTATTACTGGGTTAATTTGCAACCTAGTTTCCCGAGCAGTCAGCCTTGTTATCTGGATTTCTCCATATGCATATTCATATGGGGTGTGTGTATGTTTATTCATTTATTATGTTCTAGTATTTCAGTGATGTGTAATTTCTATTTCTTTCTTTTGTCTGGAGGCTTCTCAGATTACATTTAGATTGTATCCTTTATCATCCCAAATTGACATTTATGCTTTTACTTCTATTGTTTGCCTATCTTCTCTCTGGTATGGATCAACAATTTGTTTTAATCTATGTCACTTCTCTTATCTCCCTCGACACAGTGATGCAGTCATTTTGCACTAGCGTACGCCTACAGAGGTTGTGTTAGCAACAGTGTGGTGGGTTTTTTCGCCCCTGTCTAAAATGCTGGTGAATGTTAATTGCTTTTCCAGTTAGTTTATAAGAATGCAGAGACGACTGAATGCGCGAGACCAGTTTTGACAAAAGTAATGGAATGCTAGTGCCTATGAATAAATAAATCTGATTTACATAGAAGAATATTGTGGCAATGGATAGGAAGTCACAGAAGGCAAGCAAATTATGGTTTCAAGATGAGTTATTCCTTTTTCTTAGTCGGGGGGTTGGGAAAAGCTAAGGCGCACTGAAATATGATTCTGGTGTTGAAGAAAGCCTACCTGGTTTTTGGTGCTTTGTTTCATAAATACATTTCTCTTGAGGGGTGGGGGGAACGGTCTTATTTTTCTAAAATGACATTGTCTTAAAAAAATCAATTTGTGAATGTTTGATGTGGGATAAGCAGGAAACGGTTGGATTTCAAGTGTGCTGGTTATGAATTTTTTTGCTTTCTAGGAGTAGCTTTACTTTCTGTTCCTGGTTGGTAAACTCCTACCCTAAATAATGCTGTGTTAAAGCTACAAAACAAACCACTCTACTGCATAAGAAATTACTAACTTAATAAGCATCTACTGTGTGAGCTGACAGATTTATTTGCAGCTCCAAAGGATTGGAGGACTCCCGGGAAAAGTGTAACTCTCCTTTGGAAAGGAGATCAGGACTTAGAATGGCCTAGCACAGAATTCTCTTATAGTCGGAATTGCTCCACTAAATGTGTTACTGCACCAAGTAGGCATGCTGATAAAGACAAGCCATTAAAATATGTGTCAGTCCAGTGAGTGATTCTCGTATATCTCTCTCTCTCCTTTTTTTTTATATATATATATATATAGTAGACCTGCAAATGCTTTATTCAAAGTAGAATGTTGATCAGTTTTGCCTGGAATTTCATGCACCATAAGGTCATCATTTGGTACAAAATCTGACCATATTATCTCTGGGATTCTCAGGGGTGAATACGTGTTGTAATGTAATTGAGAGTACTGTCTGGAGGGTGAATGGATTCCATATACCTATACCTCTGATAATGAATGTTGGCTGATGTGCAGGAAAAGATTGCCACCAGTTTGGTAAAAAGCTCAATGGCCAATAATGCCAGGAGGGAAGAAAGCACATGTGACAGAAAAGTAGGAGAAATGTCATAATTAAGTGGAAACACACATTGAAATTATGCATTGTTATTTAATGAGAGCAGCTTACTACATAAATATGAAAAAGTATCAGAGAAACAGAACCATAATCTCTCTTATTCAAGCTAGGAAGGCTTCTCAGACTTAAAGCTGCACAATATATTTGTGTATATTTCCTTCATCATCGCTGTTCTTTTCAGTGATGCTCTTCTCCCCTTATTCTTGGTGTAAAGTCCATTTTTATTATTAGCCTTACTTTAAGAAAATCAATACAATTCTGAGGAGAAGGCAATGTTTAGAAGGAAGCATAAAAGGGAAATACTTTGGAAGTGGTGGGGAGGTCTTCTGTGCTGTGGAATTGAAAGCACCCAAGCCGTACGCCCATACACAGCCCAAAGGAAACAGGGACCACAAATAAAGGAAAGGATATTTCTGGCTTTTGTAAGCTGAAAGATGCTGCTGCTGCTGCTGCTTTTTTTTCCCTTTTTTTTTTTTTTAACTGAGGCGGACAACATGCCTGTCTCTTAGAATCTCATCAAATCTGAGTAAACGACCTTACAGCACTGTAGCTCTTTAATTTATGATCACGTGGTGTCTTATTCTGTTTTTAGCATGGAACATCTCCTTGACCAGCGCCTTTGTATGGATTTTCACTAAAGTATGATGTGATCAAGTTTTAATTGGTCAGAGTTAGAATACTAGATGTGCCAGCTAATGATATCTAAAAGAGCAAATGCTTGATAATATATGGGTGACTTTAAATCTGAATTGTTTTTATTTTCATGTCAGAACATGCTGTGTTTGAGAAATATGCAGCTCAGAGCAATATATTACAGTGCGGCCATTTATATTCACAGAATTGTGAAGTATTGTAAAATTTAAAATATGAAATTATTGGACATCAGTTGCAGCAGTACTGTGGGTACTTTTTTGTGCTCTGTTTTAGCATAGTTTTTATCCTCCTATCATCCTGCTGGAAACTATTTGCCAGTAATAAAAACATACAGCAGTGGTGGAACCGGGGGGGATGGTGGGAGCCAGCACACTTATATCATTATTTAGCAAGTTGTTCCAAGTGCTGAGGCTGGGCTGGACTCTGCCACTGAAGGGGGCAAAGGAGAGAGTGGGACCTGAAGGAGCTGGAGCAGTCACTGTCATGCCCAGGATTAGACTGGGGAGCAGGTAGAAACTGGGGTGATTGGGTCAGGCCTGGGAGCAGCTACCCCAGGCAACAGAGACATGAACTGCTAGGACCCCGACCCTTACCAGCCTGGAGCTGGTTGCCTTCACTCCCTATGCAGAGCAGCCACTCCCATTCCACCCTGCTTCTCATGAAGAGCACCCCATCGCAACTTCCTTTGAGACCCCAATTTCCACCCACTCGCCTTGACTCTTCTCACTCCCCATGCTTAGTATGGTGCTTCTAACATTTAGGTTTCACTGTGCAGCTCCTCCCCCTATTCAAAGCGAGATTCTGCCACTTCTATAAACACATGTCCTTTTGTACAGTAAGAGCCTGGTCCTGTCCTCATATCTGCAAATGGGCCACACTAAAAAGTGGTATAATCAGTGCACTGGAAAGGATTCTTGTGGATTTTGGCATCCTCCAAAGAAGTTTTGACCAAAAAAACAAGCAAGCAAACAAATAGAGGTGGTTTTAGCATACACCCTAGTTATCTATATTCTTGATTCTCAAACTCAGATATACCTGCACCAAATTTATTAAGTCATACCGTATGCACAGAGTCATGAACAATGCATACGAGACTCATCAGATAACATAGTCAACAGGGAATTTGCATGTCCACTAATGCCAAGAGGCAAATGCGAAATCCTGCCGATTTATGATGCTCCCTTGGGGACTTTAAGCCTGACCTTTATGAGGTCCTGAGCACCTGAGCTAAAGGGAGGGGACGGTGCTCAGCATCTCACAGGGTTTTGAGGCTCTTTAAGATCATAAAATAGTGAATGGATTATATCTAGTCACATGGAGGATCAGTAGGTGTTGGCTCTTGCTGTTTTTAAATCTGTGGCTTTCAGGGTCGTAGTACTAATCTAAGTCTTCACAAAACAAGTTATTAGTAAACATTTAAAATAGCCTCTCTCTTTACTTTTTTAGAGTGAGAGAATGCAGTGGGGAGGTTGCAGCATTTTGTAACTTGCAACATGTATGCAAGCGAAGTGAAAAGTATGCCACAGCCAACTTGTGACATGCCTTTCACTTCAGTGACATGCCTGCTGCATTCCACAAAATGCTGCTACCATTAATTCCTATGGCACCTAATCCCTTGGTAACAGTAAGAATGCCTTGAGAGATCCTAGTACAAATGTTTCATTATATTTTCTTTTATTGAGATATATTCGATACATTTTTCCAGAATATCTTTCATAGATTTTTCCATTTCCCACAATGAGCAGTGGCTTTCATTGAGCTGCCCAGAGTAATTCCCAGTTTTTTCCCCCTTCAGTGCATACAGTTAATTTGGAACCAGCAGTCTTCCATATTATTCTTTACAATGTGTATGACCTTGCATTTTTCAGTACTGCAATGTTCCTGCTATAGTGCTGCCCATTCACCAGCCATTGTATTGTTCTTCTGAAGGTCCTCGCAGTGTTCTCTATTCTTTACTAACCTATACAGTTTTTTTAATCATCTATAAATTTTACAACCTTTCTGTTCACCCCAATCCCCAGAATGTTGAAAAAATACTGAGCAATACAGACGTCCGTGCTGAACCTCCACTGTGAATTTTTTGCCCTGTAAAAAATTGACTATTTTTGATTTCATAGCCAATTTCTAATCAATAAGAGTGTTTTACTTCTTACTCTTTAACTACTTTATTTCACTTTATAGTCTTTTGTCACGGGCTTTGTCAAAGGCCTTTGGAAGTCCAAATATATTTAGTTAGGTTTCAGAGTAGCAGCCGTAGCTGTAGCTCACGAAAGCTTATGCTCAAATAAATGTATATTTAGTTAGTTGGCTCTCCTTTATTTTGTTGACATATTCAAGGAATTCTCATTCTTTAGGGTAGAAAGATCAAATTTATTTTTGCAGTGACCAGGTTGGTTTGTCTCCTGTGACATATTTTTCATCTAGGTGTTTATAATTCTACTTTTAATTGTCATTTCAAGTTATATGTTAGTGCTGAAATATAGCTCACTGGTCTGTAATTCCCAAGACAACCCTAGGATCTATTTTTGAAGTTTGGTACAACATTTACTACCCTTTAGTCCTCTGGTACGATCGCTGATTTTAATGAGAATTTGCATATTTTTGATTGCAGCTCTGTCACCTTGTTCTTAAATTACTTCAGAATTCTTGGATGTAAACTATCCAGTCCTGTTGACTTGCTCCTCTTTAATAATTTATTCTAATTTATATCAAAAGGTTGTTACTTTTTAAAAAAGTGCGTTATCTCAATATCTGTCATTAGTTCATCTTCGTTACCTGCATAGAATAGATTCTGGGAAGGCATCTCCCCAAACATTCTCTGTAGTGAAGCCTGCAAATTAGCTTGCCTGCAATGTCTTAATTGCTCCCTTTACTCCCTTGCAGTCCAGCAGACCTGCTGATTCTCATTCAGACTTCCTGCTACTGATATATTGAAATGACTTCTTGTTATTTGTTTTTATATCTTTGGATAATTGCTCTTTAAATTCCCTTTTCACCATCCTAATTTCCGTCTTCAATTTTACCTGTTGGAATAATCTCTTGAGCCTTGCCATTTAACTATAATCTCTTCTTTTTCCCTCACCTTCCTGTTTCCTTTATAGTTTAGAGTTGTGTGTGCCATATGTCTCTGCGTTATGATATCTGAATCTTAATCCCTCCTGTGCCATCCAATATCACTTAGGGCGTGAACAAGACTCAGCCATATTGGTTTGCCGTGGCCACTCTTTACATGTCCTCTGTGTTGTTAAGTCCCATACATTTTCCCTCTCTGGGTACTGTTCCACAGAGGGATTCTTTTGCTTGGCTCCTTTTGCTTGTTGCTCCAGCTACCCAATGGTATGCCTGCCATGGCAGATGCTCTGGCTTCGTTCTTAATCTGTGTCCCAGATAGTTCCATCTTCTTTTCTGTTGGCTCTTCAAAATATTCCAGAGTGAATTCCTATGGAGGCTGTCAAATGCTTTCTTAAAAATATATGAAATTCATAATGTGTGCTTTTTGCCATTTGATGCTTTCCTGTCATGCCACCTCTAAGGACTTTAATTTCTTCACATTTCACTTTGGGATCTTTCTGGCTAACTTCATAATTATTTTTATATGGTACCCCATTTTCTTTTTGCAGAACTATGATTATGCCTCTTTCCATTTATAGATATGGACAAGGTTGGTGTAGGGGTCAGCTTGATCCTGCCAGTCTGGAGAGGTCCTGGAAAGGAATAACAGAGCACTGTGTATAGAACTTCATATGGGGGGAACATCAGGTAGGGAATATTTCAGGTTTAGATTAATAAGAAAATGCAGAATAAAAACCTTCCGACACTCAGACCTCTCAACTGTGCAACATATCACGGTGCATCTTGTTTTGGAATCAGTGCCGGCTCACTCCTGCATTTCCGCCTCCTGAGGCATGGTACCTCCTCAGCTGAGTAACAGTCAAGGCAGCAGCAGGCAGCTGAGAAGAAGAGTGACTGACTGTGTGTTAGGCACACCTGCTGAATGTGTGTGATGACATTACAGTGCACAGCCCACACCCACTCGGATACTAACAGACACAGGGAGGAGCCCCTTCCTGCTGCTGCAATCTTCTGCTTGATGAAGCCTGGAGCCTACACCAGTGGTGCCACCATGGTCCACATCAGATATGAGACCTGCTAGCAAAGGGGTAAGGGTGGGAGAGGAAATAGGTGAGAGTAAAAGGTGGTTGAGAACAAGGAGGAAGTCACTGGAGAATGAAACATTGATATAGGGAAACACTGTAGTAAATTAGGATGAAAGCTCTGGATTTTTTCAATGCATTGTTGTGATAAAGTGGTGGGGTAGCTCCCTTTGATGGACACCCAGCCAGCCAGTTAGCTGTAAAATCCCTCTTGGTAGGAGTTCTCTGCTTGCTTTACCTGTAAAGGGTTAACAAACCCACAGGTAAAAGAAAAGTAGTGGGCACCTGACCAAAAGAGCTAATGGGAAGGCTAGAACTTTTTAAAATGGGAAAGAACTTTGTTCTCTGGAGAAGGAGGCATGAAGCAGCAATGCTATAAGCGAGGATGCTGTGTAAGGCTTGAACCAGGTATGAAAATTCATCAGATCATACCTAGAATTACTTATTTGAAACCCCCACAAATATGTAAGTATGTTTAGCTAGACGCAATCAGGTTATTTTTTTTTTTTATTTTGGCTTGTGGATCTCCTCTGTGCTAATTCCAGATGCTTTTGTTTGCTTGTAACCTTTAAGCTGAACCCCCAAGAAAGCTATTTTGGGTGCTTAATTTTTGTAATTGTTTCTTTTAAAATCTAGCAAAAAGCCTAAGTTCCAGATTTTTTTTTCCTTTTTGTTTTTAATAAAAATGCACCTTTTTTAATAACAGGATTAATTTTTTGGTGTCCTAAGAGGACAATATACTTTGTCACTTTCAGGTACATTTGCACAGGTCAGACATCTGAGGTATTTGTTGCTATTCTGTGGTGTAGCTTTGCCTGGTATCAACCAGGAAATGTATTTTTTATTTAAATAACCCAGAATGAGCTCTCACTTTAAAAATCACTTTGTTCCCTACTTTACCTGTTTTCTAAGGGGATCCTCTCCCAGCAAACACCATGTTGTTTGATTAGCTGGTATCCACAGCTAATTTCTTTTGTTTTCTTTTTCAGCTCTTCCCCGGAGGGGGGTGAAAGGGCTTGAGTGTTCCCCACAGGGAGGAATTCCCAAGTGTTCCTTCCTGTCCCCTTTGAACCCAGGGGAGTTTGCATTGGGTGGTGGCAGTGTTTACCAAGCCAAGGACAGAGAAAAGCTGTAACCTTGGGAGTGTAATACAAGCCTGGAGTGGCAAGTATTAATTTTTAAAATCCTTGCAGGCCTCCACCTTTGGCACTCAAAGTGCCAGAGTGGGGATTCAGCCTTGACAACTGTACTAGGCAAATCGCAATTCCAGTTCCAATGAACCTCTGTGAATATGGAGCACGGCTGCAGTTCTTATGCAGGGGAAATGCCCACAGAGGAAAAATGGAAAATGTATGTGTTTTAAAAATAAGGTTGGCAAGTCACTTACAACTGTGAAAGTCAAGGGGCGGGTGGAGGGGAAATGACTTTTCCAGAGGAAGAGTATAATGTGCATAATTCTGGGTATAATTTCCCCTAGTGGGAGCACAGTCTTTGAGAAGAAGGGGGAAAAGTGGTTTTGTTAACATTGGTCAGAAATATACAGTCTGGGAGGAGTAAAAGAACTGTAGACTTACATGGTATTCACGCTCTACCATGTCAATGCTATCATTGTGTGCAGCCCTGGAGAATGTTTCTTTTACTACCCAATTAGTTTTTATTTTATTTCTGGTGACGATTGGTAATATTAACTACCAACATAAAAGCAAAAATACAGCGTGCTGAAACAAACGGATGTATGTTCATGCTTAGATTAAAACATTACTTGTAATTGTGTACAGGGACATCTCTTTGCTGTGGCAGTGGTATTTGTGGGGTTATAAACATTAAGTTGTATAAGAGGAAACTAAAAAGTATACGATCTCCCAGTTATAGTGTAATCCACCATTAGTTACTCAAAGATTACTTCATTCATACTGTATCAGTATACTTATCAAATAGTTATATGACTCTTTAACTATTGCCAAAACAAAAGTGTCATTATTTACCCACTGTGAAAATAGCCTAGTGTTAGTAGCATTAGAAATCATTAGCTCTATTAAGTCAGCTATCGGCTATGTTAGCAGCTGGAAATATCCTGCAACTCAGGGGGGTTCCGAAACATTCTCCAGTCATTATATTCTAGATCACTTTGATTTCTTGTATGGTTCAAACTGATTCTAATCAAATTCAGCCATCGACAAGAATAGGAAGTGACAAAATTGGTAGAAAAAGATTTATGAAACTTTTCTGTGTTGCTTAAGGCTGTGTTTTGAAGCAAGATAAGAGTGTTGTCCCTTAGATAGGCGCATGAGTGAACAGTTCAGCTGTGCCTTTCTGTCCTCTTCATTCACTGATTTTCAAGATGACACTGTTATCTCACCAGAAAATACAGCCAAAAGCATTATAGATGCCTGGTACAAGTGGAACCCGTATTAATGGTGGTTGATTAAAGAAGGGGCATGTTCAGATCTGTTTACTGTGCCCTCAGGAAATAGCCATTTTTATTTTCTGAGGAGTACTGAAAACATAAAAGAATCAATTTTGTCTTGGCTTTGCTCTGAACAGGGTAGACTTTTTAAATGGTATCTTAACTGACAGGATTAAAAATAATTCTTTTCACATGACATGAGAACTTCCCCCATTAGAGAGTGATATCTTTTTGCACAACTCTGTGAAAATAATTCTTCTAATTTTTTTCTCCACTGTATTACCATGAGCTGTGCTTTCAGTCCTTTAAAAAACAAAAACAAAAAAAAAACCCTGAAATTTTGATATTGATTTTTAAGTATATGCAACGTATGTTCAAAGATAACACTTAAAAAGAGGGGGGAGAGGAAAAAAGTTAAGTCATATTCAATATATTATTGTCCTCTTTTTATTCAGGACTGCTATCCTGCTGGACAAGCAATTCTGCTTCTCCGATCTTGACCGTGATAGCTTTTTTCCTCCTCATAATCTTCTTATGCCCTTTCCCCTCACTCTTCTCTCTCTGTCCAGGATGTTACTCACTTCTTTAAAGGCAAAATTGAACAGATCTGCCAGGAGCTATCCATCCATTCTCCTTTGCTTTCTCCCCTTTCAACTCTACATTCTACTCTGAGGCTGCCAAGATTCTGTCCTTCTGAAATCTATCAAGTTGCTGATGCCACTCGTATTTCCTAATCTCTTTTGCTTCCCCACGCATTCCTTCAGAATCATCAAATATTCCCTTTTCTCTGGGTTCTTCCCCTCTGCACTGAAGCATCTTAATATTCCCCCATCCTAAAGAAATCCTCACTGTTTACCCTATTGGGGTGCCCTAGATTTTTGCCGGTTAACAGCACCTTCCTCTTCTCTTTTATTTCTAAGTATCTTTAGCATTCTATCTATTGCTGGTGTCTTGACTTCCCCTCTATTCTGGATTCAGTTTCCCTGTCAACTCCTGTCTTCCCCCTTTCCTAGCCCAAGTATCCGTTTTGCATGCTCATTCTCTTTGATTTCTCTGCTGCTGTTGACATCACCCACTTCTTCTCAAGACCCTTTCTTCCATGTCTTCCATTATCATTTATAGCACTGAGAATGCAACTTCACCCCGATAACTCAAGCCCATTTAGAGCCAATCTATATTTTTAATGTTCTCACTAATTTGTTGATAGGAACCTTTTAAAGCATTGTTTGTTAATAGTTGTGACTGGAACTTTTAAAGCATTGTTTGTTAATAGTTGTGACCCTTCAGATTATTTGGCTCTCCCATAGCCTATGTCAGACTTCTTGTTGCACTGTTTAAGGAGGGAGTTCAGTCTCTACAATGGTACTCACATGGATATCTACTTCTCATTCTGTTCCCCTGCCCCCACTACGACGCTGATCAAAGTTCCGTTTCTATATGAAGTGTTTTTGCCAACCTAGCTATATCTGAGGTCCAGTTTCCATTGTCTTAAAAAAAGCACATAATAGGTATAGGAAAAAGAAATAGGTACCACCACTGGGGATGAGGCAAAATGCCATACTCAAGTTGGAATTTGTTCAGGACAAAAGGGCTAACAAACTTAATCTTTCATAAAGTAGCATGGGATCTTCACTGATCAAAAGTGGTCAGGAGGACCTTGTACATCTCAAGCAAGAAATCTTTGTTTGCAGTGTGTATTATCGTAAGGATGTATTGCATCTAAAATCTAAGTTCATGGAGATGCAGTTAACAACTCCACAGTTAAGTTTTTTTTTCTTTTAATGGACCTTTGCAATCTTCTGTTTTTGCTCTTTCTTGCACATACATTCAAAGTTGTGAAAGTATTTAAAAAGTTGCAGAAGTATGAAGTTGTAGAAGCTCCATAAAAATGTTTAAGAAACAGATCTGTCTAAAAGCAAAACTTTGCTTTTATTTGCAGTCATTCAAAGAAAAGATCATTCAAAAATCTGCAGCCTCGTTTGTCCTTTTAACATTTTCATATTTTAATCAGAAAGTACAGTATCTAGGTTGCAGAATAATAGCTTAGAGACTGAAGATGTGCAGGTATCTGACATACACTACAATAACAAGCAAACTTTTCAGTTACATGTTTGTTTATATGAATGGTATTCTCTAAGAATTTTTTTCTAAATAGAGGGGAAAGCCTCATAAATATGGCATGTATCATGATCTCCTGCTGTGCAAATATTTAAACAACATTTCCAAAGTTGTTCCGCTTTGAAATGTAGCTGCTGTAATTTTAGGTGAGATCAGTGATGCAATTTAAAGGAAAACATATATATCTTTAATAAATTAGATCCAGTTTGTCAGGCTGGATAACAATCCTAATTCTTAGCTGGAGATGGAACTAGAGTGGATGGTATGGGGATCCCAGTGTCTGCACACCGACTAACATTCTGACTTGCAGATTTACAGGATTTATCTCAAAATATCTCAGCCTATCAGTTTGGGGCCACATAACCAGCTCTTTGATACTGCAGAAAGGAATTACATACAGAACTTGTGGTAAGTTCTTTTTAGGATAGCAGATTTGTTTGTGTGGAGAGATGCTGTTAACAGAGAAGTAAATGAGCTCACCTCTAAAATGTAATTGATTTTGTTGGACAGTGTGCCAAAGTGCTATTTTTAATAACAATCAAGGGGTCATGTTTATGTGTGTCAGGAAATAGTATGGCACATACTACTACTTGTTTTAACAATAACTACCTTTGATTGTTAGGAAGATAATATAAGGCATATTACTATAATACAGCTTGATACTTCTGCTACCTGTTCTTCTTAAGAGCTGAAATGTACCTCACTTCAGTTCCTGTCTAGGTTCTCATCTGAAGTGTTTATAACTCAAACTTTACAAGTGTTCTAAAGATAGCAGTGAAGCATTTCTATTTCAGTGAAACTTACATAGTCTGAGAGATTTGAAGCAACAGAGAAGACAAAATCTAGTTTGCTGATTTCGCTATGGCGTATATTGAACTGCCTACATGAATACATATAAGTGAAAGAATGAATGTAGCAAAATGGAGAGGGTATTGCATTTTGCACTGTTTAGTTTATTGGCTTAGCAGTTTGTTGCTGGCATTTTATATCTGAATGCCTAAGTCCTATACAAGTTGTCTGTCAGTTGCTGTTTCATTAGGTTTAGAGGAGGAAACTGTGATCTAGTCATTGTGGCAGAGAGACAGTAACAGATTTTGCTCTCAATTGTATGATGTATAGTACATCTGGAATAACTCTACAGAATTCAGTAGTTACTCCTGATTTACTCCATATGACTGAGAGAAGAATGTCGCACACAGGTGTTTCTTGAACAAAATGCATTGTACTGTATTAATGTAGCTCAGTGGTTCTCGAACTATGGTCCACAGAGTCATTGCTGACAGACTGCAGAACAAAATAATTTGTGAACCAAGTGGTGAGTGAGGAAATTGGGATGGGAGGTGGGTTTGTGAGAAAATCCTTTCTCTTACAAGGGTTCTGCAGAATGAAAAAACTGGAGAATTACTGATCCATCTATTATGCTTAATCAGAATTAGGTACAGGCTAGGACTGGAATCTCTCACTTGCTCTACTGCTATACAGAGATATCAAAATTTCTAACCTTGTTGTCATGCAGAAATGTTTGACTCTGATGCAAGAACCTAAGTAAATTTTCTAAAATAACTTCTTGGGTTTGGAAAAACTATTGTGGCACTTCCACTTTTCAGTGGCATTGGTAAGAAAACTCTAGAAACATGAGGAGAACAGGAGATAAGAGGATAGCAGTGAGAAGGAAAAAAGCTTCTTAAGTTTGTGTTCATGAAACTGGGAATAAGAATCCATTGAGTGAAGTGAGGATAACATTGGCTTCTGTAGCTTTGTACTTGCCAGCGAAGTATGAACCTTTTATGTTGTTCCAAAAGTCAGTCAAGCATGTAGAATGTGGAGCTCCAGCAAATCAGAACTTCTGGTGCAAGCGGATGTCTCAGCAGTTTTCTTGCTACAGCCATTTTTAAGGATATTTCTCTTCAGTGACCAAAGATCATTCATGTTACCATTAATGTATTTAGGCACTCAGTTATGCAGGTAATATCTAGTCACATACCATTCAGAAAGTAAAGGAACCTGAAATTTATATTTTATTTGCAAATAATCCATCACTGCACCCTCTTTCAAGGCTATTAAGATAGTGCATTCTTTAGAGAGTCTGTGCTAAGGAGGATGGATTCAGGGGTGAGTCTCCTAAAATCGGTGGACTCAATATCTTGGAGAGGACAGGGGAGAAAAAGAGGGAAAATAAAAGGAAAATTACGAAAAAAGGAACATAAAATCAAAGCTGCTAGAGCAGGTATGGAAGAAAATAGGAAAAAAGATATGTATAATGGTGTGTGTCTTTAAGACCTCCTCTCAGTACTTCTGGTAGCCAATGGGTGATAAAAGCTATGAGAGTGCAAAGCAGACTGCTAGAGCTCTGCTAACAAAAGAGGATTGAAGCTCTGTCTCTGTGTGTACCAGGATACCCTTTCTGCAAGATAGTTCACTGGCCTGCTGTGTTTTCCCCCTCTCATTTCTGTCTGTACTCTCGTTCCCTTTCCATGTCATTCCTTCTCTTCAACAACAGCATGCACCATTTGAAGGGCAAGCAAAGATGGAATACATATATATTTTGGATGCTTTTTATGCTCTTATGTAATACTAATGCCTTGCACTTAGCATCTCAAAGTGCTTAAGGAACTGTCATTTACTTATCCTAACAACAGCCCTGTGAGGTGGACAGTTTATTTTACAGGTGAAGAAACTGAAACTGAGGCACACAAAGACTAAGGCCAACAATTTCAAAGGCTTGGTTAAGCCACCCGGAGGCACTTGGCCACTCATGTAAGGGTTCAGGTGGGAAATGGACATCCTGTGAGAGCCTCCCATCCTTGATAAGTTGACTTGAAGGCGGCTTTGCTCCAGTGGAGCAGCAGAAAGTGTCCCTAATGCCAGGGAGAATCTGGCCCAATGTGTTTGGGGTGTCTCCCCTGTTACACCCCTCAAGTCATTCTTCATACTTGAAAGTCAAAGGGGTACAAGTTACACCAGCCACATATTTACCCACATGTTCTTCGAGTAGATGCAGATGTGTAGTCCACTTAGGTGTGTGTATGCCCAGTGCACTGGAGCCAGAGACTTTTGCCTAGCAGCACCCATGGAGGTTCTTGCAAGTTGTGACTGTCACCCCTCCCCGGGCTACCTGACGCGACACCAGCCCGATCCCCCTCAGTTCCTTCTTACCACTCATGGCTAGAGTTGGAGCTTTGTGTCTGTAACTTCACAACCTTCCCATTAGTCTTAGCATAGCTTTTATTCTCTGTAGTTCGTGGTAATTAGCAGTTTAGTGCTGTAAATGACTGTAAAGGGGGTCCCTGCAGGACCCTCCTGGCTCCCGACCCTGCTGGGCTGAGAAAGTCACACAGAGACCTTTTGGTGCAGTGCTCACCTGGTGCTTTTATTTACAGGCTGTGCTCCCATCACCTTTCTACCATACACATAGTCCCCTGCTTACAGGGGGGCAAGCTATCTCTCTCTGCTTCCCCTCACTGCCTTCCCTCTACTGCAGCTTCCCTCTTTCCAGCTCCTCCTCCTGGCTTCCTTCCCCTGGGGCTCTTATCCAGCCCCAGCCTGATGAGGCAGCAGCTGTTCCAGCTTCCCCAATCAGGGCCAGGTGATCTACTTAGCTCCAATTCACTTCCCTTAATTGGAGCTGGAGTGACAGAGGGTTGGCTAAGCAGTTTTCTTTTCTTTAAATGGCTATGTAGCAAGGTGGTCTGGTTCCCCGCCGCCCCAGAGAGTGACCAGCCTCTCTGAACGCCAAAGTGGGTGGAGCCAGCGAACCCTGCGCCCGCCCCTTAGAGGTCAAGGCGCAGGACAGGAAGCATAAAAGCCCGATCCCAGAGCTCAGTTAAAAGACAGCCACCGGAGAGGCCAGACGCATGTGGCAGAGCTCCCAGCCGGGAGGCCACAGCAAGCGGCTGCCGACCTGAGGTCTGGCCAGACCAGCCAGTGCCTGCTGTTGGCCTGAGCCCAGAGACACTGCCAAGCTTGCCGCTCGCCAGTTACCCCAAGGACCTGCCAAGCCACCTGTGTGCCAGTTACCCTGAGGAGCCCATGGTGTGTGACCCCTTGGAGGATGCCGGCCAGACCCAGGTACCTCTAGAGGGGGAGGTAGGAAGAAGCCTGGGGGCAGCCGACCCTAGTCAGGCTGCAACACTGCCAGAGTCAATGTCAGTGTGTTGTGGCCAGGATCCCTACTGACACAGCAGCGGGTCTTCTGCTGCTTCTAGGGCCCCGGACTGGGATGCAGTGAAGTGGGTGGGCCTGCATCCCCCCTGCCACCCATCTTGCGGGTGGCAGTCTCCCCCTCTCCCAGGCCATTCGGAACCAAGAGCCTGGGTTTGCTATTGAACTCTTTGCTCAGCCCCTGCCTGGGGGCCTGAGTTACTGACTGTTTGTTGTCCCGCCCTGACCCAGGGCCTGGGCCTTGCTCATGGTGAACTCTTTGCTCAGCCCCTGCCTGAGGGCCTGAGCTACTGACTGTTTTTGTCATGTTAATCACTCTTACGACTGGAGAAATGCCTAAAACAGGAAGGGAATGTCTTGTGATTAAGGGACCCAGATTCTGTTCCAACCTCCGCCACTTACTATATGCAGGTCTCTTAATTTCTTTGTGATTGGGTTTATCTGTCTGTAAAATTTCAGTAATATTCCTACCTCATACATAGATCTTATGAAGCTTAATAAATGTTTATGAAGCACTTTAAGAAACTCATGTGTAGACTCTATGAAAAATGCAAAGTTTTATCATCATTGTTATGCAGTGGTGGTTAATCAAAGAAATTGAATGTGGTGTTGATTGCATGCATTTTTGAACAGGCAGAAGAGAATTCTGTGAGATGGATAAACTGGGGTAAGGGGTTATTCATCTTTAACATTCCCAGGTCTTTCCCTATTTTATTTTTCCTGGTGTTTTACTACTCACTTTGAAGTCTGTGGCCACTGTCTACATTGGCAAGTCCCCCACTCAGAAACCATAATTTAGGAATAAACCCTTGTCCTCCAAAACACACGTCCTCCCCCATCAGCGCCACATGTTCAATAATAATATGTGAAAATGTGAGTGTGGCTTGCAGCTAGAAAATGTGTTTCCTCTGATCTGGTTGCCAAATCTTATGTCTGTCGTAACCCCATCAAGGAGCAGTATTTTGATTCCTTTGATGTTGAATCAGATCTTGTGGATAATAAGGTTTCCAAGGTTTACAACTGGGTGGAAATGGCAGGTGAACACCTTATAGATATGGAGAAGATATTTTCAGAATAGAGTGTGAAAGTATTAAAACATAATGGATGCCCTAATTAAAGATAATTTTTTGTTGCATTTAAAGAGTAGAAAATCTTACTAAGGCAATGCATATGGGTATACTAGACAATGGGCCATTTTATTTGCTGGGGAACATCTAGTTAATTCTGATTTCTTTGCAAATGTTTGCTGCTTCCACTTCAGATCGTAATACATTTTATGATGGCTAATAAAGGTTTCAGTCCTTAAATCTATTTCTTCAGCTGGTAACATCATTCTAACATTTATACTCTCCTATGAAAGATAACAGATGACTCAAGTTATCTGGATAAAAGTGAAAATATTAGATAAAACAACACAAATACATAAGGAATTTGCTACTCTTATTTTTTCTGCTTTTGTCTTGTTTCCTGCCAAGAGTAAGTTAATTAAAGATGAAAAGCAAAAGTGTGTGTGTATAGATATTGTGATGCAAATACTGTTCTTTCTTCTCAAGTTAAAAATAAGTAAGATTGCTGTGTCAATTCGTATAACAGGTCTGATATTGATCTACCAGGGTTTTTACTGGATTTTTGGGACAGCTAACTGTAATTTAATATCTATTTAATTATTATTGGTAGGCCAATATGAGCAATGATCATTACTGTATGAGAGTAATACTATACACTGAAATTTGTATGTATTTATTTTTCCAAGGTATTTTTGAGGACTTATCTGTCCAGACAAAATGTTTTTGTCTACTGTTGATATTGAATTTTTACATTTTTTCTTTAATGTTTAGTTATAGGTTAATGTCATAATTATTATGAAATGATAAATAAAAGGAAAGGGGGAAAAGGCCCATTGAATGTGAAATCTGGAGTGTAAAGTAGTTTAGCAGCACAGTATTTTTACAATCCAAAACTATAATCCACAATATGTTATTCTCTCTAATTACAGACCAAAGAGTGCCAGTAAATATCTCATTCATTTTAAAACACAAATTAATCAAAATTTTATAGTCTTTCTCAGTGGGTAATAATTAGCATTCTTGTCAATATTCGTTGTATTGTGAAGTGTAGTTTAAATGGAAGGTAGTAACAAGCTTCAGCACAGAGATGCACATACCTGTACCTAACAAGATTCTGAATTAGCCTGTTTAGAGAAGGTTTGGATGGGGGAATTTTCTTCTCCCTAAGATTTAATAATACTATATAGATAAACTTGGTGCGTCTTAAAAACCTCATGTGCCATATCTCCCAGGCCCCCTTTTCCATATCTGTTGTCAACACCACTGTTCTCCTCCTTCAAGGTGGCAAGGCTCAAGTTATCCTTGACTCTTCCTTGTTTCCTTTCCTTATATCCAGGCTCCTGCCATATTCTGTCATTTCTCCTTCAACATCGCACAAATCTGCCCCTTTCCCTCCACTGCAACTTCTAAAGCATGCTCCATGCTTATATCATCTCCCACCCACGCTGTACCACATTCCACTTCTCTGGCCTCTTTGTCTTTGTTCTCTTCCCTCGCCTAACTACACAACATGCTGCAGCTAGAATCATTTTCCTTGTTTTACTGCTCAATTTTTCTAAACTACTTAAAGGACATGATTTTGTTGCATATCCCTCCTGTTGTCTAATTTCTGGTTCAATTCAGCTTCCATTCAAGTCAATGGAAGTTTTGCTTTAGATTTGAATGGGAGAAGGAGCAGGGCTTTAGACTGTATGGTTCTTGGTTCAGGCATTAAATGGGTATTTTAATTTATTTTTACAACATCCTAAAGTGTGCCGGAGTCAAGAATAAAAAGAGAAAAATGTCACCCCTTCCCTGAATGCTGACCACACCAATGTTACTACAGAAAATCTAAATCTCTTCCAGGTAGGATAAAATTCTGAAGGATATTTTTGATCCACAACACAACAAATCTTACAAGTATTAAAAATCAAAGTAAAGACTAACTTATCTGAGTCACTCTGATACTTTGATAGTAAACATCGCTTACTGATTTATCAGATTTTTTTTAAAAATGTGTAGATGCATGGAAACTGATTCTCTGGAGCTGATGTAAATTTGTCATATCAGCTTTCAGTGCCACTGAGCATAAAGGATTAAAAAATAAAATAGCCCTAAGGGGAAAAAAATGCTTAACTGCAATGGACTTTTCCTTTCTCTAATGGATTTAAGCAATCTATACACATCTTTCAATGGAGATGTAAAGCTGAGGTCTTGAAGACTTGTGGTCATTAAAAATGCTGTTAGCACTTTTTGCAAGAGTGCAGATGTTAATCCAGAGGTTGTGGCCAAATTGCAATTTGAGTAATTACACTTTGTCCATCTATATTCCCTTGTGACTTTAATTGGATAAGGTTCCGTAGTCGTCTTCACTTCCTATTCCTAAACTCTTGTGTAATATTGCTGCCATTATTATAATGGATTGAGCATGCCACTCCAGAACTGGCTTGATCTCAGTATTGCATAGAGTGAAATGACCCTCATATGCAGACAGGTAGAGGGGAAAAAAACACTATATAATTCCATAAGTATTACTTCTGTTGTATTTTCTATAGGTCTCAGAAATGTCACTGGTTCACTAGATGGTTGTGTTAATACCAATAAAGTGCAGCTGTTATTGCTGGAGTTTTTGCATTTCCCAGTACCCCAGGAAATATTGTAACTCATGAGAAATACCTGTCCTGGAAAAAGAAAAAGGACAAGGTGAAAGAAGACATTTTCTTTACTTCTAGCATTTTTTATATGAGAACAACCTTCCAAAAACATATACTATATCTGTAATGGATAGAATTATGGTTTTTACTCTGCCCTTGACACTTGGATCAAACAATGTTGCCAACAGACGTTATGCCTTTTCAAGCATTCCACTTATTCTGGTGGTGTTGGACAGCTTTGATGCTAGGCTATCTGCCAGCCTGACTGAAATTGTCTCTTTTGGTTTTAAATTCAATTTCCAATATATGTTTTCATGATAGAAAGGTAAAGATAGTGCATATTGTAAGTGGCAGCACACAGCTTATACTTACATTCTAATTGTGATGTCCCAAGCAGCCAGTTTGTGAGCAAACAGTGTCAAATAAGATGGCAATAAGAGTCTAGTGGATGAGAAATAACAGCATTTCTCCTCTTTTATAAACATACTTGTATACACAGGGAGGTTACTTGACAAAAAGTTTTGTTTAAAATAAAAAAAAATTGTTCCCAGAATTCTCTTATAGCTCCCAGAATGTAAAACTCAAGTGAGGCGTACCCTGATTAAGCTGAAGTTTCAGCAAGATGTTAAGAGTTTGCTTTGGATTTTTTATCCTCCTGCAACTAGTCAAAGTTGTCTATAGATTATTACCTGCCCTAATCAAACTAGTAAATATTTACATCTCCCAGCTTGTAGTCACACTCACACTAAACTCAACAATGGTTAGGCAGTGGATATTCTGTGGCATCTGCTTTTCATGCTGACCAGTATTGCCTTACTGTTTCCTTGCATGACCCCTGTCTGTTTGTTGTATTGACTGGTGGTCTTCTATTTTACAGCTAGATTGTAAGCCCATCAGGGGAAGGGACAACATCTTTGTTGTCTTTATAGTGCATATCACAATGGGGACCTTATCTAGGATTGTGGCCTTTAAGTTCAAACGCACTAAATAAAAACCAGCCATTGGGCTTTTTTCTTGTGACAAAGTGCAGAGATCCTTATTTCCAGTACAAGTAAGGAATCTGTGTACTGATGTGGTCTATCTATGTACTGATATGATCCACATGACCATAACATATGAGTGCCTCATTAGCATTAAACTCCCTGATCAGTTCTGGGAAGGAACAAGAGATAGGGAGGGAGTGCCTAATCTAAAGCCTGTTGAAGGCAATGGAATGACTCCCATTAACTTTAATGGGCTTTGGATCAGACCCTCAATGCATAACCAGGCCTCAGATTTGTGCTCAAAAAGCTATATGAGATTAGCAGCATCTAGGGAGCAAACATGGTAATTGCATATCTGGGTTGTATCCCATTATGGGTTTTCTGTTTTTCTTTGTGTGTTCTGGTTATTTAAGATTTTTGTTTGTTTGTTTTTCTATACGTGTGCGCGTGTGCACACACACATTCTTATAACGAGTGTACTAAAAACCTCCAGGTTAAAACCTTAAGAAGTAAACATGCCAACCAAAGAACTGGTCTTTTGTTGCTGAACTGGCTAATTCATTTCACCATCTTATGCTGCTCTCCATCATCTGTCTCACCGGCTTGAATAGTAGAAGCAACTTAGCATGTCGAGTAGCAGCCTACATACAGAAATTTACATTAAAGTAAACTCTCTGCTAGTGTGATGAGTCAGACGACTTTTACAAGACTTCTTATACCAACAATTGGTGACCTTGTTGATCTAAGAAAGTAATGAAGAATTAAAAATAAACTCCACAACCTTTGGAAGAGATACCAACCATGTAATACTTTGAGTTTGCTTCTCCGCAAGGGAAGCAGTCAAATATTTGTTTCTCATGGGTAATTATTTGCTTCTTGCCTGTGTTTAAAAAGAAAGGGTATTGAAAAGCCTGATGCAACATGACATATATGTCATATTTCATCAAGTATCATTTGTTATAACATGATGCAATGCAAAGTTGACATTCATCTGACTTTTGTTTATATAGTCTAAGAAACTTTTGTTACTTGCCCTATGAGACCTGTACCATGAGAAATTTTGGGGAGAAGGTCACCCAGATTGTAAACAATTCTGACTTCCAGAGAGCTTTGAAGTGGAATTGCTCTAGGAACCTTTATTTTGCCCTTGCCATTTGCTGGCACGCTTCAGTTATTCTTGGAATTAATGATTGGTATACATCAGAGTTTGTCTCCTGTCATTTGATTCTTAGGAGGCTCAATCTAAAATCAAAACTGTATTTCATTGTTATTTTGATCCTTTCCTTATGTTCAAGGATTGATATTGTAAAAATCCTATAACCCAAAGAAAAGCCAATGAAAGAGCAATGGGGTAAAACTTAACACAATTGGGTTTTTTTCTTTCTGAAAAATATTTTCCTTTCTCTTCAGTTGTCCCTGAAAGCCTCCAGTTTTGTGTGTAGTGTATGCTATGACAGAGTCTCTAAATGCAATAGTATCAGATGGAATAAGAAGAGTTTAAATTTTTGATGAAACCAAGTGCTGAGGGATGATGATCATGCAGAGGAATAATAGAGGAAATATTTCCTGTTAGAAAGCAACAATCAACATGTCATCTAGGTTTATTAATAATTTCACTCCCAAACTTTTCAGTGGGGAGACTATGGGTCTTAATAGCATTGTAAAGGTCCTCAGGGCAATTGAAAGACCAAAAATCATTACTTTCCGCTGATAGGTTTTCCCTTCCCAGAGGATACGGAAATGCTCTAGGTAATGTTGATTTATTGAAATGCTCAGCTAGGCATTGCTCAGATCTCACTCTGCTATCTGCTTCTCTGACACAGTTATTTTCAAATAGTCCATCTTGAGAGACTGTTTTGTATAAAAAACATTTAATGGGTTTAGATTTAATATAAAATGATAATTTCCAGACGACTTTGGACAGTAGAAAGTAAGCGCAGTGAAGCTCCTGAAACAATCAAAATGATATATAGCCTTAAAGCACCTGTGACTAACATTTCTTTTACACCCATTGAATACAGTTTTGTATGCTAGCTAGCTGGGTTATATAAAACCCAAAGTACTGCTAGGATAGCATCTTAGGGGGGACTACAGCCTGCACCTGACTCCTGAATTCCTTATCCGGATGGCAAGCGCCTGGCTCCCCCTCTCATTTTCGGAATGAGCTGGAAAATATACCTACTCCTAATACAATTATTCTTACATCACTTTGACAATTTTCACACTCCCCCATGGACCATCCAGAGAGCAATCAGATTTTCAAGCTGTGTTCAGCTAATGATCTCCCATCTAAAAAATGTAACAAACTAGACTTCTGGCCAAAACATTTCTGTCAAGAATCCTCTTTATATAGTTAAAGGGAAGATATTAACTTTAATTGGTTTTAAGTATTCCCCTTATGGGATCAAACTTGATAAGCTTTGTCAGGGTTCTGCTGAGTGTGTAGAGCAGAGGTGAGCAAACTACAACCCGTGGGACCGTCCTGTCTAGCCCTTGAGTGCCTGGCCGGGGAGGCTAGCCCCTGGCCCCTTCACTGCTGTCCCACCTCTCCCGCAGCGTCAGTTTGCCGTGCCGCCAGCACTCTGGGCGGCGTGGCTGTAAGCTCCTGCCGGGCAGCATGACTGCGAGAGCCACCGGCCTACCCCTGTGCGCTAGACTGCGTGGTGGCATGGCTGGCTCCGGCCAAGCGGTGCGGCTGCCAGTCCTGGTGCTCTAAGCAGCATGGTAAGGGAGTGGGGGGGGAGGGGTTGGATAAGAGGCAGGGGATCCTGGGGGACAGTCAGGGGACAGGGAGCAGGGGGCGGTTGGATAGGTGTGGGAGTCCCGGGGGGGCCTGTCAGGGGGCGGGGATGTGGATAGGGGACAGGGAGCAGGGGGGATTGGATAGGGGGTGGGGTCCCAAGAAGGGGCGGTCAGGGGACAAGGAGCAGGGGGTTGGATGGGTTGGGGGTTCTGAGGAGGGCAGTCAGGGGGGCGGGAAGTGGGAGGGGGAGGATAGGGGCGGGCTGTTCGGGGAGGCACAGCCTTCCTTACCCGGCCCTCCATACAGTTTCGGAACCCCAATGTGGCCCTCAGGCCAAAAAGTTTGCCCATCCCTGTTTATAGAGTATCTGCTTTGGGAGAGAGATAGAAAGGACTCAACACTGTATTTTCCTGCTGTACAACATAGATGTATGGGCGAAGCCATAATTTGTACGTGGTGTAATATGGTAGTTCATTCAACCTGTCCATAGTGGCACCGTACTCTAAGCATTAACTTTTGAAATAAGAGTACCTATAGTTCCTGGAGCCACCAGTTTAAATCCCAGCCATATTAACTCAGTCTTTCCTTCACTCAGCCTCTGCAGGTAAACTAAGTGCCATGCAATGTGCGGGGAGGCAAGAAGGTAATTTTTCAGAGGAGATCTTCAAAACCAAGGGCCTGTCTGTTCTGCAAGGTGTCATCGTTCTTTTTATAAGAGAACACCGTTTCACCCAAGGTCCTTGGCCAACATTCCTTTTTCACAACATGTTGTGCGGGGCATTGATTCAGTTTCCTGCTTGGCTGCTACCCTGTTCTCCAGTGATTGCATTTCAGTGGTGGTGTAATTCCCACCATCTACAGTTGTGAAGAGCTCTGTGAAAAAAAACACTCTGTGCAGATGAAATACGTTATTTTACAAGATATAGATATGCTTTCTTCTCTTACCTCTGTATTCTCATATCATTCCTCTAACTGGGACCAGAACCACACCAGCCGAGTTAAAATAAAGTAAGAACACCATGCAGCATCTCTAAAGAGTGTTTTATACCCACTGTTATACCTTACATTATTGAAAAGCTGCATCCCTTCTCTCTAATAAGGTGAGGCTGGATTCCTGTATATACCATATCTCTTTGGGTGAGTAGACATGAACAGCAAGCTTGTACTTAGTCCATGGAAGTAGGAATCAGGGCACTCAGGCTAGGAGCTGTTCCTGTCACTGAGAGTAATCACTTAACTTCTAAGCCTCACTTTCTTCATGTGTAAAATGGGGCTAATACATTTGTGTTACTTAATGAATCACTTTTAGCATCTCACAGGACAGGTGTCATACCAGTGAAATATTATTATTAAAAATGATGCACTGCTTTCCATTAATTAATAAGCCAACATTTTACCTAGTTCATATACCATACGATGGTCTCTGAGATATTGTAGTTATTTCATAGCTCAGTATTTCCTTATACTTAGAATATCTCAGATACCACATGTCACAGTTTCAGAGTTAACTGACTCTTTGGCCCATCTCCTGGTCTTCCTGGAGGTTGCCAGTGTTAGGGCTCAGGTTCACAGCTGTCTCTTCTTTTGTGTGGAGACCTGCATATCGTTCCCTCCAAACCAGGGGTTTAAGCTTGCAGTCCCTCTGCACCTTAGTGTGATTTCCCCAGCAGCTCTGATTGGGGTCCACCTGTGGTTAACCTTTCTCCAGGGGCTTATAACCCTGTATACCAATTACCAACCAGCCTTAACAAAGCAAAACATTCTTAGAGTAAAAGTATTACAGAGAAAAACCCAAATGAAAATTCTAATATATATGCTAAAAACTTTACTGGAGGTCAACCATTAATCTTATGAGGCTCTAGTAACCAAAGTCCTTCCTAAACGCAGCCCAAATCCCTTTCTTTGTGTGTCAGTCTTTTGTGTTATATTTAGACTGTAAGCCCTTTGGGGCAGGAACAGCGGTAATACAAATAAATAATTAATAATGGCTATAGTCCACAAGTGGAAGCTGATATGTTATTGTTGTTATTTATTTGTATTATCACAGGGCCTAGGAGCACTAGTCATGGACCAGGGCCCCAGAGTGCTAGGTGCTGTACAAACACAGAACAAAAAGACATTCTCAGCCCTTTGAAGCTTCCAATCTAAGTAGTGGCTCATAAGTTGCACCACACTTTGAGTGAATTTTCAGTGTGGATTGTACAGTGCTCATTCCATCTTTTCTGCCTCAGAATACTGTAATAACAATGGAAATAAAGGCAAATGGCAAATGGTTTAAAGTACAAGAAATGAGAATTCATGACATCTCTGGGTGTCAGACGGATCTGCTTTTTTTAATAGCACATGTTAACATTTTCAGAGCATGCAGATTGTCCTCACATTGTGTTTAAACTTCAGCCTTGTGCCAAATAGCATGGGAAATGTAAAAAAAAATAGAAAAGAAACAATAGGATTAGCTAGAGCTATAAATAAGAATCAAACCTGCAGTACTAGCTAAAAAATGTACAAGGGTATTAATGCTTATGCTTCAGGGTATAAACTGGTCATTGGGATCACTGGTCCAGAGTGATAACGTACTACATAATAAGATGCATTAATGGATTCCTATGAGGAATCCAGTGTTTAGTACAGAATACTGAATTAGATGTTTTGATATGGCAGTTCCTTTCTTTAGAGAAGAGGTATGGTAAAGCTGTCTGAGCACAGAACTAGAAATTCATGAGTTCTAATCCTGGCTGACAGAGACTGAAACCCTCTGCATCAGTTTTACTGTCTTACTGTGCTTTCAGTATTAAATATTGGTTAGAAGACAATTATGTACTTATTCATTTGGAGGCACTACTGTATAAGGGGATTGTTTAAAGAGTCCTGTGCAGAGGATTAGGTTATGTGTCTGCGCAGAGATTGTTTCCTGACTCTCAAATGCTCATATATAATCATAGGAGCAAAGAGCAATGGAACATGAGTAAGGTGCAACCCATATGGCTTTTCAGGGGCTCTGTTGGTATGGAACTTTGAGCCAGAAAAAAGACTGCTCTGTAATTTGACTGTGTTCAGTGATATTTCTCCTGATTCTAGCAGGATTTTAAGTAGAGCTTTGAGGTGGCAGATTAAGTTGCCTATCTCTCAAATCCCTGTGTTGCATGGTTTTTGCAAATTTATACAGTTCATGGGCCAGTGCGTCTCAGTGCTTGGAAAGGGATTTGATAATGTCAGAGCAGGAGTAGGATGGCTGTCTCATGTTATATGGTATACAGGCAGGAGGTGATGTTTGGAACCCAAAGAGTTGTGTGTACCCATGAAAACATACATAGCATTATCATTGTAACTGTATCACCTTGTGAAATCCAGTAGCAGGTTTATTATCACCAGGGTACATTTGCAAATGCTGCATTAGAACTCTCATGATGATGCTATGAGAGAGCAGTTTCTCCAAGGGAGCACTGCACTCTCTTTACCCACCACTGAACAGTCTCCACAGCAGTCCTCCTGGCACGTATGATTTGAGAGTGGTGGGGGAATGGCCAG
Organism: Chelonia mydas; assembly: GCF_015237465.2. Lineage (NCBI taxonomy): Eukaryota > Metazoa > Chordata > Testudines > Cheloniidae > Chelonia > Chelonia mydas. The sequence continues at coordinate 28,342,443 of NC_057854.1, forward strand.
CTGCTCAGTAAATTGTGCCTAGAAAGCCCCCTGCGCCCTCCCTATGCATATAGGAGTATGGAGAGCAGCGGCTGCTACTGCAGCAGTGATTGTGAGCTGTGCAGGTACTCTACAGGTTTGAAGATGGATTTAATTTTAGACCAATGATGTAGCTTAACCATAAATAGTCCAGGTTTCTAATTGTGTTATCTAATGTGGAAATAAACAAAGCAACGTTATTCCTAAATTTCCTTTTTGAGGGTCTGTTCCAAAGCCCAGTGAAGTCAATTGGAAGACTCCTAGTGACTTCAGTCACACCCTCTCTGTTAGTTAGAACACAAGTAAGATTGGGGTACTTACTATTCATAAAGTGGAATGCAAACTTGCCCATTCCCCTCAGTCTCCAAAGGCAAAGTTGTAGATAGATGGTGTACTGAATCTTGGATGCCAACAATGTTTCTTGAAGGATCATATCCCCACTTTAAAGTTCGATTTTCAGAAATGTTCAACACCCATGGCAGCTACTACAGTTTATAGGAATTGTGGATGTTTGTTCACATCTGAAACTCAGGTCCAAAGACAAGAAAGCTCTTTTACATTTCATTTTGTATGTCCAGCTCTCTAAGGTTTTTTGTTATTTAAAACAACCCTTAACTGGGATGCGAAGAGGGGTATAAAATAAAGTTATACCTGTAGTGCCGTCAGAATTGGCTTCCTTTAATGGTTTGATATAGTTTGTGTCAATGCCCTGCTCTGCAAGAGCTTTCAACACTACATTGATCTCTACGCTGTCGAATGCTTTTTCATAGTCGATTAAGGCAATACATAAAGGGAATTTGCATTCCCTTGAGCATTCCAATAGGCTGGTTTATAGTGAAAATATGGTCCATTGTGCTGAAATTCCTTTGAAAGCCTGCCTGCTCTCTCAGCTGCTGCTTGTCCAGAATCTGTGAGAGTCGGTTTGTTATTATTTTGGTGAACAGCTTGTAAATATGTGAGAGCAGGCATATTGGACGATAGTTCTTTAGACCTTCCCAGCCGCCCTTCTTGTACACCAGAATGGTGTTGGACTCTTCTAAATCTTCTGCATTTCCAAGTAATGGCTAAACCTCTGAGCAAAGGTTTCCCGGAGGTCTTGGCCTCCAGCTCTTATTTCGATTGTCAGTCCATCTTTACCTGGGGCTTTTCCTTCCTTCTTTTGGTGAACTGCATGTCAAACTTTGCTGACAAAGACTGGGAGTACATGCTCGTTGGTCTTTTGAAGTGTTGTACTGGGACGTTCGTCTGAGACGCGCACAGTTCAGTGTAGAAATCTTTGCAGACCGCGTCCATCCCTGTTCTGTCAATTGCTCGTTTTCCATCCCTGTTCTTCAGTGCCATTATTGTTGAACTGTACAGTGTCAATTACCTTTTGCATTTTTTGAGGCTTCTGCAATCTTCAGTCGTCTTTAAGAGCCTTTCATTTCGGTACGTCTTGAAGTCCTCCTTTTAGTCTTCTTCTTATCAACTTACAGAGGAGGGAGTACTCAAGTTTGTCACCATCATTTCGCTTCATATTCCTCTGCTTCTGTAGCAAGTTCTGTGTTTCCTCTGAGATTCTTCCCTTCGCTTTTTTCAGTCTTTCTTTCTTGGCTAATTTCACGCATTGCCTCAATTTATCAGTGAAGTTTTTATAATCCTCATCGCAGTTATCTATAAGACTCCAGACTTCCTTGGAAATGTTCGCTTTCAAGATTGCCTCATCGAATATTTTTGGCCTCTGTCTCTGATATGCCATCTGTAGTGCTTTCTTCTCCACCTTTTTGTTCAAGTTGAGCTGTGCTCTGAGCAAGTAATGGTCACTACCAGTTTTAAATGATAGTACTACTGAGATGTCTTGTACAGTGCGCTGCTTATTGATCACAATATAGTCAATCTCGTTCTTATTCTTCACATTGGGCGCAATCCATGTCCACTTCCTCTTGGCCTTCTTCTTAAACCAGGTGTTACCAATGAACATTTCTTTAGTCTCCGCCAGAGTTGCCAGTCGCTCTCCTCATGGATTCCATTCACCGATGCTATACCTTCCAATGAACTTTTCACCTTCTTTCCATTTTCCAGCTTTGGCATTGAAATCTCCCATTGTGATCGTATATGTGGATTTTTGAGCAAGGGTTTCCTCAAGCTCCTCATAGAATTCTTCCACATCGTCATCTTCACTTGTGCTTGTGGTAGCATAGATCTGAATAATCTTGAAGGTGCTGTTCTTGTTCAGTTGGAGGTGTAGCACTACGATGTGCAATGACTTGAACTTGTAGGAGATGATTTTTAAGACCATTCCTTGTTAATGATGAAGCCGATTCCTCCAACGGTTCTCACATCTTCTCCTTTTCCCAACATGATAGTACTTTCGTCTCCTTTCTTCGTCGTGTTTTGCAGAGACCAAGGATGTCACAGGCTGTCCTTGCCTTCTCCTCCATTAAATGGTTGATCAAATTGTCTCTCGTCAGTGTCCTGCAGTGCACACTCAGAGGGCAGTCCTTTTTCTGGTCCCTGAGATTCTTAGCCTCTCGTCAACTGAACTCCCACCAAGTGTGAAACAAGGAGACACAATTTCACCAAAACTCTTCACAGCCTGCCTCGAAATGGTAATGAAGTGGATGAATTGGAAGAGTGGAATCAACATCAACGGAGAGCAGTTAAACCATCTCATATTCGCGAACGATATTATGTTGATCCCGAAAATACTATCAAACTACAGAAAATGCTGCGAGAACTCAACACAAAAAGCAGTCAAGTCAGACTGAAAATTAACCGTTGCAAAATGAAATATATGCGGTCTGATACCTCGCTAAAAGCCCAAATAACAATCAAGGGAGAACAAATAGAAGAAGTTGAGCAATATGTCTATTTAGGCTAAGAAATTATCATGCGCCATGATCAGGAGGGTGAACTCTCGCGAAGAAAGAAAGCAGGTTGGTGCACATTCCATTCTATCAAGGATGTCCTCCAAGGAAAAATCAACAAGCCAACACAAGCCAGCCTCTTCAACTCAACGGTACTGCTGGCAATGTTGTACGGCAGTGAAACATGGTCGCTGACGAAGACAGAGGAGCATCAACTATCTGTCACAGAGAGGGCAATGGAAAAAAAATGCGATGGGCCGGGCATATAGCGAGGCTCACTGACAATCGATGGACTCCAGCTGTCGCCGACTGGTACCCACAGGAACTGAAACGACTACTTGGCTGACCTCCAAAGAGATGGGAAGATTTTTATCGTGAAAGGACATGGCCGTACATGGAGAAGGAAGGCCAGGATATGAGAAGAATGGAGGACATGTTGTGATCAGCGCAATCTATATGAGGCTGAAGGACCAATCGATCAAGGTGATCAAAACAACCCTTCCCCTCCCACCGTCAAAACACCTGAGATTAAATAGTACATAAACCTCCTAATTGATGTAATATTTGAGGAAGGGCATAATTCCCACAGCTTTTCTTTTTCCAAAGCAAACCAATATACTTGTAGCTGCTGTATTTAAAAAAAAAATCCTTCCCTACTACACAAAGTTATTTGTAGCGCATCAAGTTATTTATCATCTTTAGGCTTCCAACTGCTGTGGCAATAGCAAGAAACCACTGAGCATCACATATTGAAAGACACAGTGTACCAATCCTTCAAGCTGCTGATTCTTGATTACATGAAGAGTGATACTCCTCCTTGAAGTTCCAAGACTAAGAAAGTCACAGCTGTTGTTGCTGTGGTTACTACTAGCTTCAGCCAAGGTGCCTATACAATAAAAGTGGAGACGTTTATTTCCAAATGCAGATTTTGAATCTCTGCAAAGTTCTGGGGTGTTCAAAACCCCGAGTCCAGTTTGGGTCTAGCTCTATGAAAAAGCAAGTCCTTCTTTCCAGGACATTTACAAATACACATTTAGTTTAGTTACTTATTTGATTGTTCTGTACTGTGTGTTACAATGTTCTTGATTTGATATAAAAAAATGTTTTGAGATTTAATCTAGTCAATTCCTGTATATAGTTTTGTATTTAAATAATATACTTGAACTAAATTAAATGTATTCTTGGGAACTTGAACTTAACCTGTTGCCTCCTTAATCTTGCAGTCTTGTAGAAATGTTTTTTATTAGTATTAATGTATTGACTTTACTATTGACTGATTTTTTTTTTTAAAAAAACAGCGTCTAATATTGTGGCTGAAAATTTGCAAGGTTCATAGAGAGATTCTCTGTTGCAGCTGGCAAGGCTGTATGTCTCAAAACTGAACTTTACAGCAAAACACTATACATAGTTACAATATATCTTTTCCATGTTTATCCTCCCCTGCCACACAAAACTAAGGGAATTGTTTCGTTTAAGTGATTAAGTCCATTCATTTTCAGACCAGCAGTTAAGTGTTTAATGAAGTCAATGGGACCTGAGCACGTACTTAAAGCTAAACATATGTTTAAGTGCTGTCCTGACTAGAGATAGATTTAAGCGTGTTCTTAAGTACTTTCATGAATCTGAGTCATTATGAATGTACCATCTAATAACATATCTAAAATATACTTAGTCATCTAAAACTAGCACACACCAAAAAAAAGGTATTAACTTTGTTTCCTTTTATAGGTGTGAACTAGACCGACAGTATTATGAGATATTGTTGAGAACGTACATAGATTAGTATATGAAAAAGAGATGCTGCTTCAGAAAATAGGTTGATTGCAGAACATATGAAACATTGGACTTCCTGAAGTAACTTTTAATACATAAGTGCTCAAATTTGCATGTTATCACTCACAAAAATCCATTTACTGAAATCCAAATTAATGTGTTTTGTTCAATGCCAAAATTCAGACTTTGGGAAAATAGTTCCACTGGGCTCATCTGTACTTGGATATTATCCAAACACATTGTCTTCCTCCTTAGTCTGACTCTGTCCCCTTTCCAAGAAGTGTACAAGTACCTAGAGCACAATGTGTAGATTAAGCATTTGATGTTTAATAGTATGTTAAGTTAAACCACCTTCTTCAGACTAGTACAGGAAGGATGAAGCATTTTAAAAATATGTAGGGCAGAATTAATAGGGCAGAGAGCACGTGTGATGAACTGCAAGGTTTGGGATGCACTTGTCCAAAGTAATAGACATTCTGTTAGCATATCTTCTCATTTTTATCCTATATGCTATTTAGGATATGCTGTTTCCATTTCTTAAGAGACTGTATCCAGTTGCTTACAGTACCATGTGAAGTATAGGATTTCTTTCTGTTATCATTCACTTTTTAGAGAGTCTCCTCATAGGGCAATTTTTGCTTATGCAAGTAGTCACAATAAAACCTACCCATTTGTTTCTGTCTCATCTGCCCATCACTGTGGTCTCTAAGGGCCACAAAAATACTTAGGAAAATCAACATTTCTCTCCAAAGGACAATATTCCCCACCGCTCCCCTAATTATGCTATCTTGAGTGAGGTGGTTCTTGTGTGGCACTGCAGCAACAGCACCAGCTCCCCAAAATCCTGTCTGCAGAGAACACAGGCAGAGTGCTTGAAGAATCCAATCAGGAGCGGTCACTTTGCACTCTATAGCAGAATGCACTCTGTAAGGTGGAAAGGAAGGAGGGAAGAAGCATGAATTTACCACTGTCATCTTTGGGTTGCCTCGTGCCATTGGTGGTGGTAGCAGCATTCCCTCTTGCACAAAAAGGCCTCAAGTTGCAGGATTCTGGATGTGACTTGTACAAGGTGATCATGGAGAGAGGGTCCTTTGTACTCTCTCTCCCTTGCATAACTGCACGTCATTGGCCAGATTCTGTCTTTGAATAGGCAGTCTGTTCTGGTCATAATTTCCAAACTTAAATGCCTAAAATGAAGCCCTCAAGTTCATATTTAGGCTTCTGGCTACTTCTGATTTTCAGAAGTGCTTAGCACCCTTTGAACAGGTGATGAGAACCTCTGGAAAACAAGTCACTTATCGAGGAGTTTAACTTTAGGTACCCAAGTTTGAAAATGTTGAACTTAATTAATTTACAATTAATTGAGAAGAGTATATTTGCCATACTTCATAGTTCCACGTGAAAATAGATCAATCTGGCTGTAAACATTTTCCCCAGTGATGTTTTATTTTATTGTTTGAGTCATTAAATCCACAATGTGCTTCATAAAGTCTAAAAACAAACATACATCAGTATAATTGTAATTTTGCTAATTTTACTTTTTCTAATTATTATTCACTAGAAAACTACAAAAATTAATGTAATGATTAAGACATGCAGTTACTCCACTTACTTGTGGATTAACTTGTATTTTTCATCTCTTTCATTAGTTTTATTAAAATTTTAAAATTGCCAGAACATATGGAATTTCATTAAATAAGCTTGTTTACCATTATGTGTTTATAGTTAGAAAAGTGACTCTATTGAAATGATACTTTCTCGGCCATTATATTGTCTTCCTGTATATTTTTGAATTTTATCTGCTTACTTACTGACTAAAACAAGTTTGTATTCCCATTATCAAGGCAAAGCCATCTCAGTCCTGGAAGAATGAGCTAGATTTATTTCCCCCCTCCCTCATGCATCGTCAATGACATTTTTAGCCACATTGCAGTGAGAGAAGGAGGAACAGCAGCATAATGTTCAGATTTCACACAGAGTTTGTGGTACTGCCAGTTAGAAAAATTGGGCCAAAGCCTGATCCCATTGAAATACATGAAGGATTTGGCCCATCTTTTTCATTGTAAAGTGTACGTATTTGGGGCCCGATCTCTTCTCCCTGTACTGGTAGAAAACCAGCGTAAGTGAAAGAAGAATCAGGCCCCTGCCCTGGGGGTTTTTAGGAGATATTAAGTATGGAACTCCCAGTGTCATTTTACCATCATTTATCTAACTGCAACTATGCTGTAAGGGGTAAATTTTCAAAAGGCCTAAGGCTTGTTGAAGCTATGGGGCAAAAAAATCTGCCATCAACAGATGTTGATGATATTTCTCTTTTTTTCTTGCAGGCCCTTCGAATCACCACAGCCAGTCAACACTGAGACCACCTCTCCCACCTCCTCACAATCATACACTGTCTCATCATCACTCCTCTGCCAACTCCCTCAATAGGAACTCTCTCACAAATCGGCGGAACCAGATCCATGCACCAGCTCCTGCACCAAATGACTTGGCCACCACTCCTGAGTCTGTGCAACTTCAAGACAGCTGGGTACTCAATAGTAATGTTCCACTTGAGACCAGGTAGGTCGCAAGGAATGATCTTCAGTAGGACTGCTCTAAAAATACACAGTATAGTCTCAATTATCTGACTGTCATGGGGACGATGAATAAGATTGGATAAATGAGATTTCATACGATTGAGGGAATTTACAGTACAGGTTTCGGATAGCAGGGATTTTTGGTTAATTGAGACTTGGAAACTCAAGGCTGCCTTATACTGAAAGTACTGCAATGTTACATAAACATGTATAAAATCAACTGCATTGAAAAAGAACAGCTAAGAAAATACATATGAATTTGGTTAAAAGAAAAGAAATATATTTTATTAACATTATGTCAATTCATCTTTTACCTAACACAACATAAAAATATATATTTAGTTTAGAATAGCTGTTATTCATTTGGCATTGATAAATGGACAGCTAGACACCTCTTTGTTTGTCTCTTATTTTAATACTTGTTTATTCATTCAGACAGCTCTTGTGTACCTAACTAATAGAATTAGCATAACATATTTTTACTCCAAAGCTCAGGGGGAACTTACTTATAAGAGTATATTGACTTTCACTGATAAATTATGCGTTTGGCCTATCCTGAAGTAATAAATGAAGACTCATTTGAAATTTAGTGTTTTGGGAGACCTTTAGAAACAATCCCTGATTCAAGATTGACAGAAGTTTAATTTTAATTTATATTTCATCCAACATGCAGACTCACTTTAATCCCTCCCGTGCACACTAGCGGCTTGAAGCCTGTGGGGCACACAGTTATGTATAAAAGAAAAAAAAAGTGCAACACTTATGATCGCCAAAATAAATCAATACAAAAAGACGTTTTCTGACATACTGCATTTCTAAACGTTCAGTTTCATTGTCATTTTTTTTCATCTTAATTCTAACTTGTGCTTTAAATATCAGAAACACTGGCAAAGCTGGTCTCATGGAAATTAGAACTAGCAACTGTGGTGATACATCTGTTCACTGGCACCAACCCACTGCTCTTTCTGCCCACTCCTATCTTTCGAGTGGGCAGGCTGGTTATTGAAACATACAGGACTTATTGGAGGGTGTCATAGAGCAAGTGTCTTGTATCTGCAGTTGTGGGTGCCCATAAGAATAGATTAGAAAGTTATTGTACTTTATACATTTCGGTAAACATAATTGTAGTGTCCCTCACTCTCAAATGGGGAGGGAGGCCACTCCACCTCACTACAGGCGGGTAGTAATCAGTCTATGGGGAAGCTCTGGCCCTCTGGGGTGGAGGGGACAGAGTGCAAACAGTCTTTAGCCCACAGCCTTCTGCCTGGGACAGACAGCAATTAACAGTCTATCGTGGCAGTCTATAAGGAAGCTCTGGCCCTATGGGCGGGGCAGAGCCCAAGCAGTCTTTAGCCAAGAGCCTTCTGCCAGGGGCAGACAGCAAACTGTCTATGGCCCAGCTTCCTGGCTGGCCTAAGGTAGGTAGGCTGCCACCCCGGGGATGGGGTTGGCAGTAAGGGGACCTGGGCTCACCCTACTCCCAGTCCAGGGCCGTAACAGTTCCAGGGAATCCTGCCACTGGGTCAGTGGGGATCCTGCCAAAACACACTGACTCACTCTCTGGCAGCAAAACCTGGACTAAAATCTGGTTCCCCTTGACCACTCTCTACCACAGCCTGGGTGTAGGGGGGCTCCATAGTCCAAAGGTCCTCTGTCCCCTCTGGTTACTCGGCAGCCAGTAGTCCCCACAGCTCCTCGGGGCACTTGTCTGCCTCCTCCGACTGCAGGGCATAGCTCCACTTAGGGCCAAGTCAGGGATCCTGGAAGAGAAGTCTGCCCTGCTAGTCTCCAGCACCAGCTGAGCTGCAGGGCTCTCATTTTATACTTCCTGTCCTGCCCCAGGACTTCTGGAGGGGTGGGGTGGGGTGGATTTAGCTCCGCTCACCACGGGGAGTATAGTGGTTTCTTGCTCTCCAGGTCGGAGGGAGGCCATTCTGCCTCACTACAGTAATGCTATGAAGTAAGAGAATGGAGCAGATGGGAAAGTGTATTGGTGGTGGGATGTACTTGCACACCCATGTTTGCATAGGTTAATTATTGGTTGAGAAGTTGGATTGTTTTCCACACGGTGTCACTCATTCGTGGTTTTGGTTTGAAGGGCAGCCATAGCTGTTGGGATTTGACATGAACTGGAATCTTTCTAAGCATACAGGAATTGCCATACTGGATCAGGCCAAGGTCCATCTTCTTCAGTCTCTGGCTGTGGCCAGTACCAAATGGTTCAGCTGAAGGCAGTAGGCAGATGTGAGATAATCAGCCCCTATTCCTCCCTCTCCTTTGGTCTTGTCCTGCTCTCTAATAGCTAGAGATTGGTTTAAGATTGGGTTCTTTCTGTGGTGCTCTAGAGGTCAGTCGTTATTGCTGGACTTAGACTTGAATCAATCAAGTAAATGGCAGTGGCTACATAAACTGCCTGGGAATGAGTGTGGTTTGGTTTGGTTTTATGCTGAATCTAGAGCGTGGAGCTGTTATGGTCCATTAGTCAGAGTTGCTATACTGCAATGATTTGTTCTGGAGAAGACTAGTATTGGAGAGTTGGGGAGCAGGTCTACCTTCAGTTATGCTCACGCTGCTCCTGTTAGCTTTGTGACAGTGACACAGTTAGACCTGAGGGCAAAACCAGGCAGTTGATGTGGAGGATAAAAAGGAACACATCTAACTTTGTTTTTATATATTATCAGGAGCTTGGCTTCAATATTTGCCATTTCAGGGTCCAAGGAATATTATACTCTGTAGATTTTGACCTATTCTGGGACTCACTAAATACATTCTGTACCTCTACTTCATATTATTCTGCCCTGCTAAGACTCTGATATGGGCCAGGGATGCTGTGGAGGAGCTGAGCACAAAAGCCAGAGGGAAGTGAGGGTTATCAGAAGTTTCAGGTGACCAAATTGAAAATTGGAGATGATGGCTCTGGTGCCGATTTCTTTTACTAAGAAAGTTGTAACAGATAAGAATATTTTTGACCAACTGCCAAGACACTATTCTTAAGTGCCAGATCTGTTGAGAATACATCTGCTACTATGTGGAACTTGATCTTACATAGTAAAGTGGAACTAGCATCTATTACTGAGAACTGTCTAGATAAAAATTCGAGTCCTCTTTGGGATGGCCTGATCCTGCCAGGAAATTCACTGTCTGAGGCTAAAATGCAAAGGGAGATAGTGTCCGTCTATTTAAGAACTCTTCTAGAGAGTAGACTGTTGTTCTTCAATACACAAAATACTTGGAACACATAACCATGATGAACCAAGTTTTAAATTCTCCAATTTACCAACCACTACATACCTGGGGGGAATTCCATAGTGCATTTGCTGAATTCATATTGGTCATGATATAGGAGCCCAAGGGATGTTATTCATAGAGTGTTAGATGTCAGGGATGAGTGGCAGAGCAAGGAAGACAAAATGCGATCCCAATTCTCTGCTGTAACCACTAAACCATATTTGTTATCTAGGGTACACAATCCTGCAACCTTAGCATAGTTAATCCTTACTTGTGTTTTTTGAGGTTGTCAGGGTTCCTTTCCCACTCTGAACTCTAGGGTACAGATGTGGGAACCTGCATGAAAGACCCCCTATGCTTATTTCTACCTGCTTAGGGTAAAACTTCCCTAAGGCACAAACTTTTTGTCCTTGGAGGGTACGCTGCCACCACCAAGTGATTTAACAAAGAATCAGGGAAAGGACCACTTGGAGTTCCTATTCCCCCAAAATATCCCCCCAAGCCCTTACACCCCCTTTCCTGGGGAGGCTTGAGAATAATATCCTAACCAATTGGTTATAAAGTGATCACAGACCCAAACCCCTAGGTCTTAGGACAATAGAGAAATCAGTCAGGCTCTTAAAAGAAGCAGAACTTTATTAGAAAGAAAACTGGTAAAAGAAGCACCTCTGTAAAATTAGAAGGGAAGCTAATCCCACAGGGCAATCAGATTTAAAACACAGAGGATTTCCCTCTCGGCAAAAACTTTAAAGTTACAAAAAGAAAACCAGGAATACACCTTCCTCTCAGCACAGAGAAAATCAGAAGCCAAAACAAAAGTAAACGGACGCATTTCCTTGCTAGTACTTACTAATTCTAATGGAGTTGGATTGCTTGCTTTCTTGAACTCTCTCCAGCAAGCACACAGAACAGACAGACAAACCCCGCACCTTCCCCCCGCTCCCCCCGATTTGAAAGTATCTTGTCTCCTTATTGGTCCTTCTGTTCAGGTGCCAGCCAGGTTACCTGAGCTTCTTAACCCTTTACAGGTAAAAGGATATTGTGCCTCTGGCCAGGAGGGATTTTATAGTACTGTATACAGGAAGGTTGTTATCCTTCCCTTTATATTTATGACAGAGGTCAATGTGACTACCTAGGTAAGGAAGGGTTTTTTAGGATTGCACCTTCAGTGTACAAGATGTCTACACCCTTCAGGAACAAGACAGGGACAACAGAGAAAAAAAAGTGAAAATATGTGTATTGGCATATGTATATTTATGTGATTTACATCTGCATGATATATAGACTGCATTTGATTGCTAAGGAGTCTTACAGATTAACAAGATAAAATTTCACAGGACTTGTCATCAGCCTTATTTTCCAATTGTGTGCCTTGTAGCCCATGTCAGTTTAATTATAGATGAGAGATCCTTGAATTTTCTTTTTTGATAATAAAATCTCCAGCAACACACAAATTCACCTTGAAAACAAAAGATCGGTTTGCTAATGCCAGTATTCTTAGCTGATATAGGATATTCGGGGGTTATGAATTGAAGTCATTGGTACACACAGGCTTTTCACAACAAACATTCTCACTCTGCTGTGCTTAAGATCATTGCAAAGTTGTTCCATGATTGATTTTTCTTAGTATCTAAGATTAAATAGCTGACAGGTCTTGATGATAAACTCCATCATAAGAATATTAACCCAGGAAAAGGTTTTGTTTTTTTTCCTTTTTATGATTTCTAGTAAGTTTTACTAAAATTGATACCTGCAGAACCAAATCCATCTGTAACTTTCAAAATGAGTCTGTAATTCTTACCCATGTTCCAAAACTAATGTGGCCTCTAAATTCTTATTAGAGCCAATGCAGAAACGAACGAGACCTTTATGTTGCTCTTTCAGTTCAGTCTTTATTTTATAGCTTTACCTTGCTGCATTGCACTGATCCCACCAAGCCAGTGGCTCTTCACGTTGCAATGCACTTTAATTTTGCAGTTTTCTTAGTCTTCCTTGAAACTTGTCAGCTTATTAATCTCAATATTGGACCTGCTCAATAGGCAAAGTCACCATTTACAACCTATGCTGTGCATTTGAGAGGGAGGAGAGTTTTACAACTCTTGCTTTTTCAGCTTTTCAGTTATCTTGAATAAATTCTGCTCCACGCCAAAATGCACATTACCAACAATCACATTTCTGGCTATGAAAAAGACAATTAAGTGAATAGTAACATAGCTATTTTACAGGAAAAAATTATGTTGGAGACACAAAATTCAGATATCAGTTTAGATTCCATATACCTCCTTGTCTGAGTATGGAAGGCACACAATAAAGTTATAAATCCAAATGGAGGCTGTAGCTGAGTGGTGCAGTGTAAATCTGCGGTATCCTTTGCTCCAAATAAGACTGCTCTCCTTTCTCCTCTGCTGTGGCCTTTGGAAACCCATCTCTCCACTCCCCCCTTACTAATCCTGTGGTCCATTGGAAGGTACAGCAGATACTTTTTAAATGTCAGTCTTCACTACTTGGATCTTATTTCAGTGTTGTGAGGGTTTTTTTGTTTGTTTTTTTATTTTTTGTTTTATTTTGTTGTTGTTTTATGAGAGTAGTTTGGGATGGAGCTGAGTTATTAAAAATAAATAAATAAAAAAATGTGTCCAATTTGATTAGGTCATTATTGGTTTTATGGGATTATGGGTAAATGGCATATGTTTCAGCTTGGGTTTTCTTAATCATAGCTCTTTAACGTATATGCAAAAGAAAAAATATACACTGGTAAAATACATAGTTTTAAATTTACACTGAAAAATCACTCAAATTATTATTATTTAAGTAAATTTGATGCATCCTCCCCACATAACCTTCCTTCTTACAGTCATTGCATGCATACACCTTGCTCTTAAGAGGAGTATGTGAAATTTTAGGCCAGAATAAGTTGTTACATCTTCTTTAAAGACAGGTTTCAGAGTAACAGCCGTGTTAGTCTGTATTCGCAAAAAGAAAAGGAGTACTTGTGGCACCTTAGAGACTAACCAATTTATTTGAGCATAAGCTTTCGTGAGTTACAGCTCACTTCATCGGATGCATCCGATGAAGTGAGCTGTAGCTCACGAAAGCTTATGCTCAAATAAATTGGTTAGTCTCTAAGGTGCCACAAGTACTCCTTATCTTCTTTAAAGTAGCTGAGGTATCTAATGGAAGAGGTCATATATCCTTAACTAAAACCACATGAGTACACTACCATGGCACATCAAGATGCTTCCTCTAAGATTCATTTCTAGAATACTGAGCTGCTTCACCTTTAAGCTCAAAGCTGCAGTTTAATGCTCTTTAACTTTTATTATTCTCCCTGCAGTCTGTTTCAGACGGTCTTCTCCTCCTTTGAAAAAGTGCTGGGATTCCACATTTTCCAGTTAAGAGGTGTTCATTTATTGCTTCTCCAATCAGTACTTTTTATGCGATTGAATAATGAGAATGCTAACTTTGAACATTGATATGATTTTCACCCTTCTGATATGGCCAAAGACGCAGTTTTCAACTTTAAAGGTTGAAACACTTTTGAGGGATTCTTTATGGGAGCACACAGTGAGAGCACTATCACTTTACAGTGAAAGTTTACATCATTCCCTGCCCTGTAATAGTCGTCTTTGTTACGGAAACTTCACACTGGGCCATTTGCAGATGCCAGTCAAAGGCATAATGGCTCATAAATGAGGGTAACCCAAGAGCTATTATAGATTTTCTTTGAAAGGATATTTGTCTGAGATTGCATGATACCCTAATGCTAGTTCTTATGCCTGATGTTATTTATATTGCTATGAATTAAGCCTGCATCACTGTAATTAGCAATGCTTAGTTCAGAAAGAAAGGAAAATTCTTAAATAGCAATAGAAATTAGGCCCATTCTTCTTCATTGCGAGAATATTTTTGACTGATTCCTTCCATTCTATGGGTTGCATATATTTTGTTAGATGTTCACTTCTATATACTGTATATTTGGGATTGTTGGCAGGGAGCTGTCTATAGGCTTCAGGGAACATTATGGCAGAGTGGCAGCTCTGCTTCAGTTAAGGTGGAGAGTTGGTTGCTGTTGACAAGGCAACAATTCTATGGGCTCTAAAATCCACATTTGAACTTGGATTGTCTTTAAATCTGTCATGCCGTATTGGGGTGTGGTGTAAGATTAGTGGTCCAAATTTGAGGTCATTTGAGTAAAGATTCACGCACACACACACACACACAATCAGCTGTTTACAAAATCATCTGGTTCTTCTAACATTTTATGTGTGTGCGCACCCACATACGAGGCTCAAAGGATGGTTATAATCCTCCCCAAACTTATCTCAACTAGTGCATGGTATGCATTGCCCTTTTGGGGAAACAATACTGCTAAAGTTATTATGGGTGAAGTTTGGAACTCCAGGTCAGCATGAGCTCAACTCACACACCTCAAAGACTGAAATATGCATGTGCAAAAAGACTAGGGTTCTGTTGAAGGTGGACGGTTTGCACGTAGTTTATCACAGTAACTGGATGGCTCAATGTGATGTTCTCTGAACCTGAGCTGCTCCTATGCACTGTAAGTTCAAGTCCTATACTTGGCAGTTTTTAGATTATATACATTGTGCATACCAGCTGGTCTTCACCTGTGTTCTTCAGGGGCACCCTTTGGAAATTCGAGAGACCAAGATTTCTAGTTTGAGTGATACTTTAAAGTGCCCTAAAATCCACTTGCAGACTCCAGTGGTACTTTACAAGTATTGTCAAAATAATTAGTAGTAATTAAATAGAGGAAAGATGAAGTACTCTTGTTAGCAGTTTGGGAAATGCAATTATGACTCATATTCTTTCCCCATTTTCTGAATGATGGAACTAAGTATGATCAAAGGAAAGCAGGTCGCTGGGTCATTTGGTCAAGGGCTTCCTGTTATACAGTCCCCCTTATATAAGCTCTTCATAACATTTTCAGATGCTCATAATCCAACTTCTGCCTTTTGGAGTTTAAGAGGAAATGTTCCCTGGAGGCAGTTTATCCCATAATAATTTACAGTCTTTTGTGGTCTTTTTCACTTTTTTGTGAAGCATTTGGTGCTGGACAATGTTGGTGACTGGTGGGCCGCTGGTCTGACCCAGTGTGGCAGTTGTTGTCAGAAACTCTAGTGTCTTGTTTCAACAATTCTTTGCTATTTGGGTTGTCTTTTGCACTCCCTTGGGATAGATATAAATTATTACCCAGGCAGTGAAGAATCAGAGCCCTAAGTGAATGTCAAAGTAACAGAAGGCGGGTATATTTGTGCCAGTATTACTGTAAGCAATATGCCCATATGTGCCATTGCTGATGGAAGCAAATCTGTAGGAACCTCTATGAGCATGGATGCATATGGACAAACAGGTATGAAGACAATGAGCACCATGGAAACACCTTGAGTTAAGTAATAGAATTAAGAAGGGCTCAAGGTGTTTCCATGGTGCTCCATACTAAAGGCAGTGTGCACCTGCATCACGTACAGGCAGCTCCAGGAGGGATTATGTTTGAGTGAGGTCTGGGCACACAGAGAGAGAGCAGCTGCTGCTATACCCATTCACAGGGTACAGTACATTTCCCCTTGAATGTCTGGCTGGTTTGGGGTGGGAGCGAGGCAATGGGTCCATCACACTCTTGCCCTCTTTGATGGCCTGCGGTCAGGGAGCAGATCCTTCACTCACCTCTTTACCAGACGGAAGCTGGGTAGAATTCATGTGTGCCAAGGCAGCTGCCATGTGCCTTCTGGGCCTATCTAAATAAGTTAATAAATAAATGAATGAAGCATGTTGGAGAACCTGAGGGTAGTATACGCTTTGCCCAAAAGCATCTTCAAGCAGTTGACCAAGCTTTTGGGCCATTTTAGAAAGGTCAGTTTAGCAGACTAACGTAGTTCTAGGTTAACCTAACGAATGTAGACTCTTTGATTATCAGAAAAGGAGAAGGAGGCACACTGGCAAAAGCACCCCTTTAAGAGAGAAGTTCCAAATAATGATAGGGATGTTCTAGCTGTTAGAAGGCAGGATTTCTGCTTTCATCCTTTGCTCTCATTCTAGTTTGTAAAGATTGAGACATGACAAACCAACAGTGGAATCTGCTTTGGGGCAAAAGGCGAACATGTTTAAGATTTTTTTGTTATTAAAATATTGTTGTTTTTTCCACCCTGATTAATTGGCCTGATTTAGGCTTTTATCCTTGTAACATTTAAATATAGTCTCTAATTGTAAGATTATTTTATGTGGATAGCCCATTTGTTGAGATGTTTTGTAATTTAAGGAAGAATCTGAGTAAAAGGGACCTGAACAGTCTTGCATTTCTGCATACCATAGCCACTTGGAACTTTGCAGCAGATAAAACCAAATCTTTCCTCTTCAAAGGGACAGGCTACTATAATTTCAGCTAAAGGAGAACTGCCTGGACATACTGGGTCTATGACACACAGTGGAGTAGTTTGGATTCTATCTAGTGCAAGTTTCAGATTAGCAGCCATGTTAGTCTGTATCCGCAAAAAGAAAAGGAGTACTTGTGGCACCTTAGAGACTAACAAATTTATTTGAGCATAAGCTTCGTGAGCTACAGTTCACTTCATCGGATGCATGCAGTGGAAAATACAGTGGGGAGATTTATATACACAGAGAACATGAAACAATGGGTGTTACCATACACACTGTAACGAGAGTGATCAGGTAAGGTGAGCTATTACCAGCAGGAGAGCGGGGGGAGGACCTTTTGTAGTGATAATCAAGATGGGCCATTTCCAGTAGTTGACAAGAACATCTGAGGAACGGGGGGGGGGGGGGTAATAGTTTTACTATGTGTAATGACCCATCCACGCCCAGTCTTTATTCAAGCCTAAGTTAATTGTATCCAGTTTGCAAATTAATGCCAGTTCAGCAGTCTCTCATTGGAGTCTGTTTTTGAAGTTTTTTAGTTGAATTGCCACTTTTAGTTCTGTAATCGAGTGACCAAAGAGATTGAAGTGTTCTCCGACTGGTTTTTGAATGTTATAATTCTTGATGTCTGATTTGTGTCCATTTATTCTTTTACGTAGAGACTGTCCAGTGTGGCCAATGTACATGGCAGAGGGGCATTGCTGGCACATGAACGAGCCTCTGATAGTGTGGCTGATGTCATTAGGCCCTGTGATGGTGTCCCCTGAATAGATATGTGGACACAGTTGGCAACGGGCTTTGTTGCAAGGATAGGTTCCTGGGTTAGTGGTTCTGTTGTGTGGTGTGTGGTTGCTGGTGAGTATTTGCTTCAGGTTTGGGGGTTGTCTGTAAGCAAGGACTGGCCTGTCTCCCAAGATCTGTGAGAGTGATGGATCGTCCTTCAGGATAGGTTGTAGATCCTTGATGATGCATTGGAGAGGTTTTAGTTGGGGGCTGAAGGTGATGGCTAGTGGCATTCTGTTATTTTCTTTGTTGGGCCTGTCCTGTAGTAGGTAACTTCTGGGTACTCTTCTGGCTCTGTCAGTCTGTTTCTTCACTTCAGCAGGTGGGTATTGTAGTTGTAAGAATGCTTGATAGAGATCTTGTAGGTGTTTGTCTCTGTCTGAGGGGTTGGAGCAAATGCGGTTGTATTGTAGAGCTTGGCTGTAGACAATGGATCATGTGGTGTGGTCTGGATGAAAGCTGGAGGCATGTAGGTAGGCATAGCGGTCAGTAGGTTTCTGGTATAGGGTGGTGTTTATGTGACCATCGCTTATTAGCCCTATAGTGTCCAGGAAGTGGATCTCTTGTGTGGACTGGTCCAGGCTGAGGTTGATGGTGGGATGGAAATTGTTGAAATCATGGTGGAATTCCTCAAGGGCTTCTTTTCCATGGGTCCAGATGATGAAGATGTCATCAATGTAGCGCAAGTAGAGTAGGGGCATTAGGGGACGAGAGCTGAGGAAGAATCATAGAATATCAGGGTTGGAAGGGACCTCAGGAGGTCATCTAGTCCAACCCCCTGCTCAAAGCAGGACTGATCCCCGACTAAATCATCCAGGGCTTTGTCAAGCCTGACCTTAAAAACTTCTAAGGAAGGAGATTCCACCACCTCCCTAGATAACGCATTCCAGTGTTTCACCACCCTCCTAGTGAAAAAGTTTTTCCTAATATCCAACCTAAATCTCCCACACTGCAACTTGAGACCATTACTCCTTGTTCTGTCATCTGCTACCACTGAGAACAGTCTACAGCCATCCTCTTTGGAACCCCTTTTCAGGTAGTTGAAAGCAGCTATCAAATCCCCCCTCATTCTTCTCTTCCAAAGACTCAACCTCCCCAGTTCCCTCAGCCTCTCCTCATAAGTCATGTGTTCCAGTCCCCTAATCATTTTTGTTGCCCTCCGCTGGACTCTTTCCAATTTTTCCACATCCTTCTTGTAGTGTGGGGCCCAAAACTGGACACAGTACTCCAGATGAGGCCTCACCAATGTCGAATAGAGGGGAACGATCACGTCCCTCAATCTGCTGGCAATGCCCCTACTTATACAACCTAAAATGCCATTGGCCTTCTTGGCAACAAGGGCACACTGTTGACTCATATCCAACTTCTCGTCCACTGTAACCCCTAGGTCCAATTCTGCAGAACTGCTGCCGAGCCATTCGGTCCCTAGTCTGTAGCGGTGCATTGGATTCTTCTGTCCTAAGTGCAGGACTCTGCACTTGTCCTTATTGAACCTCATCAGATTTCTTTTGGCCCAATCCTCCAATTTGTCTAGATCCCTCTGTATCCTGTCCCTACCCTCCAGCGTATCTACCACTCCTCCCAGTTTAGTGTCATCTGCAAACTTGCTGAGGGTGCAATCCACACCATCCTCCAGATCATTAATGAAGATATTGAACAAAACCGACCCCAGGACCGACCCCTGGGGCACTCCATTTGATACTGGCTGCCAACTAGACATGGAGCCATTGATCACTACCCGTTGAGCCCGACAATCTAGCCAGCTTTCTATCTACCTTATCGTCCATTTATCCAGCCCATACTTCTTTAACTTGCTGGCAAGAGTACTGTGGGAGACCGTGTCAAAAGCTTTCCTAAAGTCAAGGAACAACACGTCCACTGCTTTCCCTTCATCCACAGAGCCAGTTATCTCGTCACAGAAGGCAATTAGATTAGTTAGGCACGACTTTCCCTTGGTGAATCCATGCTGACTCTTCCTGATCACTTTCCTCTCCTCTAAGTGCTTCAGAATTGATTCCTTGAGGACCTGCTCCATGATTTTTCCAGGGACTGAGGTGAGGCTGACTGGCCTGTAGTTCCCAGGATCCTCCTTCTTCCCTTTTTTAAAGATGGGCACTACATTAGCCTTTTTCCAGTCATCTGGGACCTCCCCCGATCGCCAGGAGTTTTCAGAGATAATGACCAATGGCTCTGCAATCACATCCGCCAACTCCTTTAGCACTCTTGGATGCAACGCATCCGGCCCCATGGACTTGTGCACGTCCAGCTTTTCTAAATAGTCCTGAATCACTTCTTTCTCCACAGAGGGCTGGTCACCTTCTCCCCATGCTGTGTTGCCCAGCGCAGCAGTCTGGGAGCTGACCTTGTTTGTGAAGACAGAGGCAAAAAAAGCATTGAGTACATTAGCTTTTTTCACATCCTCTGTCACTAGGTTGCCTCCCTCATTCAGTAAGGGACCCACACTTTCCTTGACTTTCTTCTTGTTGCTAACATACCTGAAGAAACCCTTCTTGTTACTCTTAACATCTCTTGCTAGCTGCAACTCCTAGTGTGATTTGGCCTTCCTGATTTCACTCCTGCAAGCCCGAGCAATATTTTTATACTCATCCCTGGTCATTTGTCCAATCTTCCACTTCTTGTAAGCTTCTTTTTTGTATTTAAGAGCAGCAAGGATTTCACTGTTAAGCCAAGCTGGTCGCCTGCCATATTTACAATTCTTTCTACACATCGGGATGGTTTGTCCCTGTAACCTCAATAAGGATTCTTTAAAATACAGCCAGCTCTCCTGGACTCCTTTCCCCCTCATGTTATTCTCCCAGGGGATCTTGCCCATCAGTTCCCTGAGGGAGTCAAAGTCTGCTTTTCTGAAGTCCAGGGTCTGTATTCTGCTGCTCTCCTTTCTTCCTTGTGTTAGGATCCTGAACTCGACCATTTCATGGTCATTGCCTCCCAGGTTCCCATCCACTTTTGCTTCCCCTACTAATTCTTCCCAGTTTGTGAGCAGCAGGTCAAGAAGAGCTCTGCCCCTAGTTGGTTCCTCCAGCACTTGCACCAGGAAATTGTCCCCTACATTTTCCAAAAACTTCCTGGATTGCCTATGCACCGCTGTATTGCTCTCCCAGCAGATATCAGGGTGATTGAAGTCTCCCATGAGAACCAGGGCCTGCGATCTAGTAACTTCTGCGAGTTGCCGGAAAAAAGCCTCGTCCACCTCATCCCCCTGGTCTGGTGGTCTATAGTAGACTCCCACCACGACATCACTCTTGTTGCTCACACTTCTAAACTTAATCCAGAGACTCTCAGGTTTTTCTGCAGTTTCATACTTGAGCTCTGAACAGTCATACTGCTCTCTTACATACAGTGCAACTCCCCCACCTTTTCTGCCCTTCCTGTCCTTCCTGAACAGCTTATATCCATCCATGACAGTACTCCAGTCATGTGAGTTATCCCACCAAGTCTCTGTTATTCCAATCACATCATAATTCCTTGACTGTGCCAGGACTTCCAGTTCTCCCTGCTTGTTTCCCAGGCTTCATGCATTTGTATATAGGCACTTGAGGTAACCTGCTGATCGCCCCTCTTTCTCAGTATGAGGCAGGAGCCCTCCCCTCTCACGCGCTCCTGCTCGTGCCTCCTCCCGGTATTCCTCTTCCCCACTTACCTCAGGGCTTTGGTCTCCTTCCACCGGTGAAACTAGTTTAAAGCCCTCCTCACTAGGTTAGCCAGCCTGCTTGCGAAGATGCTCTTCCCTCTCTTCCTTAGGTGGAGCCCGTCTCTGCCTAGCACTCCTTCTTGGAACACCATCCCATGGTCAAAGAATCCAAAGCCTTCTCTCCGACACCACCTGCGTAGCCGTTCGTTGACTTCCATGATTCGACGGTCTCTACCCAAGCCTTTTCCTTCCACGGGGAGGATGGACGAGAACACCACTTGCACCTCAGACTCCTTTATCCTTCTTCCCAGAGCCACGTAGTCCGCAGTGATCCGCTCAGGGTCATTCTTGGCAGTATCATTGGTGCCCACATGAAGAAGCAGGAAGGGGTAGCGATCTGAGGGCTTGATGAGTCTCGGCAGTCTCTCCGTCACATCGTGAATCTTAGCTCCTGGCAAGCAGCAGACTTCTCGGTTTTCCTGGTCGAGGCGGCAGATAGATGACTCAGTTCCCCTGAGGAGAGAGTCCCCGACCACCACCACCCGCCTCCTTCTCTTGGGAGCGGTGGTCGTGGAACCCCCAACCCTCGGACAGCGCATCCCATGCCTTCCAATCGGCGGAGTCTCCTTCTGCTCCCTTCCCTCAGACGTATCATCTGGTCCACTCTCCGCATTAGTACCTGTGGAGGGAACATGAAAATGGTTACTTACCTGTATCTGCCCTGCTGGTACATGGACGTTCCCCTTTTTTCTTCTGGAGGTCACATGATGCCAAATTTCTTCACCATCCTTCTGTCCCCGATGTGCAGCCTGTCTGAATCTTCAGAACCTTGTGCCCGTAGAAGCCTATCCTGACATCCGTCCAGGAAATCTTCAGTTTCCCTTATGCAACGCAGGGTCGATACCTGTTGCTCCAGACCTTGAACCTTCTCTTCCAGTATGGAGACCAGCTTGCACTTTGTACAGACAAAGTCGCATCTGTCCTGTGGAAGAAAGACAAACATAGCACATCCAGTGCAGGTCACAACAGCTGAACACCCCCATCCGTATTACCTTCCTTCTACGAGCTTCCTCAAAAGTTGTAGTAATTACTCAGAGAATCCGGCAAGATGTAAGCTGGCAAGATGTAAGCCTCAGTGGGCTCTCCCCAGGCGAACTCCCAGGCAAACTCCTTTTGTTCGCTGCTCAGCTGGTTCGCAACTGACTGGCTTTTTATGCAGTCAGGCCCACTTAAGGCTCACCTGGAACAAAGCACACCCAGTTTCCCCCCTTTTCAAACAACCAATCAAGCACACAGCACACAGTCACACTGTCCTCACAACAAACACTCAGATACTCACCAACACAGCCTCCTTAATGCAGCCCTTAGCGTACCTCTTCTCAGGCAGATCCCAGGCAAACTCCTTTTGTTAGCTGCTCAGCTGGTTCGCAACTCATTGTTCTAAGTCAGCCATAAAAATGTTGGCATACTGTGGGGCCATGTGGGTACCCATGGCAGTGCTGCTGATTTGAAGTTATACATTGTCCCCAAATGTGAAATAGTTATGGGTGAGGACAAAGTCACAAAGTTCAACCACCAGGTTTGCCGTGACATTATCGGGGATAGTGTTCCTGACGGGCTTGTAGTCCATCTTTGTGTGGAATGTTGGTGTAGACGGCTTCTACATCCATAGTGGCTAGGATGGTATTTTCAGGAAGATCACTGATGGATTGTAGTTTTCTCAGGAAGTCAGTGGTGTCTCGAAGGTAGCTGGGAGTGCTGGTAGCGTAGGGCCTGAGGAGGGAGTCTACATAGCCAGACAATCCTGCTGTCAGGGTGCCAATGCCTGAGATGATGGGGCGTCCAGGATTTCCAGGTTTATGGATCTTGGGTAGCAGATAGAATACCCCTGGTCGGGGTTCCAGGGGTGTGTCTGTGCGGATTTGTTCTTGTGGTTTTTCAGGGAGTTTCTTGAGCAAATGGTGTAGTTTCTTTTGGTAACCCTCAGTGGGATCAGATTAAAACTATTTCCCCATGTTTATTTCCCCCCTCTCCCCCCCACTGTTCCTCAGACGTTCTTGTCAACTGCTGGAAATGGCCCACCTTGATTATCACTACGAAAAGTCCCCCCCCCCCCCCCCCCCCGGCTCTCCTGCTGCTAATAGCTCACCTTACCTGGTCACTCTCCTTACAGTGTGTATGGTAACACCCATTGTTTCATGTTCTCTGTGTATATAAATCTCCCCACTGTATTTTCCACTGCATGCTTCCGATGCAGTCAGCTGTAGCTCACGAAAGCTTATGCTCAAATAAATTTGTTCGTCTCTAAGGTGCCACAAGTACTCCTGTTCTGTTATCTAGTGCAAGTACACATGCATGTTACTGCCCAATTCATTGTGGTATGTTCACATCTGAAGTTATTCTCACTGATTATTTTTATTTTTAACAAGGGCTGTGTACTAAAGCACTTTGTTGTATACTGTGTCAAGTCAGTGCCGTTGCTAATTTTACAAGCTCCAATATGTGGCAATTCATGCTTGTCTTTCTTAGGGTAGGATCAAACTATTGGTGTCTTTTTGACTAGATGAAGACATGTCCAGCTGCAGACATAGCACTGGTACCCTGTTTAAGATTCAGGCTCGCCTCGCCCTCCCTGCACCCAGTGCAGTTGTTTTGCTTTAGAATGTGAACTTTGTCCTCTGAAAAAGTGTTGCCACTCATTAAACAATATGATGATAATGCAGCCATTGTACTGTACTGATGTTTTCTTTTTCTCTACCTGCTTTAGTTACTTTTAACTGAAGCCTCCTGCACATAGCCCCTTTTATGTTCTGTTTAATGCTGTGACAGAATAAGATGCCCTAAAGGCTGGCACCTGCCTTTCAGTCTAACATACTACCTTCCTGTCAGGCAGCTTTCAATTACTGTGCTTCTGTGTGTCCAACTGTGTCTTTGTTAAGAGTTTCAAGATGGCAGTGACAAGCTATTCTGGTACTTAAGGCAACATGCATGACAGTCTGCCTTAACACTTGCATTTTTAAAAAGCTTTGCCTCAGGGGTCTAGGGAACCCAGCATTTAAGAAACCCTGAGCCTTTCAAGGACTGATGTGCTGGTTTTAGGTAATGCTTCGTTGGAAACTTGGTTGCTGCTGAGAGGCTTCAGAATCTACTTGAATGGATATTAAGTGTCATAACAATATTTATGTGTTGATTCTAAATGATTGTTTCCTTGCCTAATGGCATTTTCTTGGCTACTAAACCGTGCAGTTCCTTGCATATTGATTATGTGCTGCAGGCCAAGAAACATACTAAAATAGCATGTTCTCACAAGTTTTGTCCTGTTTGCGTCAGTGGCGTGGGTTTATATGTACAGAGGAGATAGTGCTCTGTGTGTGTGTTTACGCATATGGTGCCTGTTTGTGTAGGTATATAATAGGAATGACAGGCACCTCATGTTCAAACACAATATATATAAAACACATATTATAGGTATATACTGAGAGAGGGATTGCATTTACAATAAGACTAATATCCCTCCATCTGATACTTGAATGGTTGAATTATTCTCTTTGACAAACTAATTCTTCATAGGACAATTAACTTCTGTATGGAGGGATTTTAATCCTTTTTTAAATGCAAATGTGTCTCTCAGTATATACCTATAGTATGTGTTTTATATAAATTGTGTTGTGCATGAAGTATCTATGTGTCGCTGATATTTATATCTTTCTTATCTATATATAGATAAATAGATAGTAACATACTTGCTAAAGTTTGCTGAAGAATATTTAAACATGCTTTAAAAAAAATTCTCACATTTCTTTTTGTTCTAACTTACAACCACAGTCCCCACAAACTTCATGCATACTTATTCTGATAACATCCTGCACAGAGGCCACTTTTGACATTTCAAAGTGAAATGTGGTCAGTTATGTGATGTGATTGGTGGTGTGGGGGGCATCCTGCAGCTGTGCAAGAAGCCTATGAAGGGTTCCCTGGTGCTTCTGTGTTTCCCCCGCCAGCTCAGTTCTTCTCTGACTGGCAGTAAATAGGTGGTTTGTCAGAGCAGAATTCCTCTCCCCGCTACTTCTCTTCCCAAGGCCCCCCTCTGAACTCAAGTCCCCCTTTTTCCTCATCACCTTTTAGGTAGCTCAAATTCCCCTCTCCCCCACCATACACCCATCATGGCTCCTCTCCCGCACCATACATTCATCATGGCTCCTTCCAGTCTCACACAAGTCGCTATTCTCCCTTAAAGCCCTATGCTTGCGTGAGGCTTCATCCAAACCTCCCCACAGTCCTGTTCCCCAGGACCCCACCCAGAGACACCAGGCCCTTTCACATATAGCTACCATGCTCCCCACATCCTTGGCCCTCACTATACTTCCCAACCACATTCAAGTTTTAAAAGCTGAGTGGTTGGGGAGTAGAAGAGCATAGCAGGTACTGGGAATATACCCAGAAGGTGCATGGGGACAATACAGGCCATGTGTGGGGCTCATTGAGAAGAATAAAGCCCTGCAGAGGTTAATGGAGAGGCAACGCTGCTGTGTAGGAGGGCAGTAGGAGGAGCAGGCTATGGGGAAGTGGCAAACATCACAGCTCTGCGGGGGCATATGGACAAAATCTTTACACTGAGTTAATCTGATACATAGTCAGTGAGATACAAATAAACATGGAACTCTACAGTGTCATTTTTCAGAGCAGAATCACAGTTTCAGTGGATGCTTTTGGATTTGACAGATCCAGGTTGTAATCGGCTTTAAAAAATCTTTTGTGGGTTTGTTTGGTTGTGTTTGTAACTAGCTTCCCACAATAAGGAAGGGCTGCATTGTTGTTTTAAAGTGTTTGAATGACTGGCGAGTGCAAAAATCAGAGTATTTGGTATCTTCTCCATCCTATTGCCCTGTCCGTTGTTCCTGTTTGTTGAATTCTTGCAAGCAATCTGCCTCTTAGGAGAGGAGAGCAGATGAGAAGAGTGCAGTGACAATGCATTATGTGCTTGTGAACCAAGCCACAGTTGACTGTGTGTGATTGTAGGTTGAGCAACTTTCCTAATCTGTGGTGTATTTATTATAGTGATGCAGTTAGCAGGAACATCAATCTGAGTTGAGGTTTTATATTGCACCTGTGGAGGTGCTCTCAAAAGTAATAAATTATTTTAAACTTATCATAATACATGTTTTCAAGATGATCAGAGCCAGAATAGATGGTACAGTGGGTACAGTCTTGGACACAAAATCCTGCTGTCAGTATACCAGTATAAATCTGGAATAACTCAGTTGCCATGTGTTAAGTTACTTTGGATATACAACAGTATACATGAGAGCTGAATATGTCACTTGAGGATTATGAGCTTGATTATCTTCACACTGTTTTTACTCTGGTGTAATTACATTGATTTCAATTAATTTACTCCTACTTTAAATTGGTGTTAAAGAGATCAGATTCAGACCTGACATGACCCTGATTCTGCTTTCAGTTTATCCCGTGTAAATCCAGAGTAACTCCATTGAAATCAGTGGATTTTTCCATATTTACGCTGGGGGTGGTCCCTGGGAGGTTGTCATAAAGAAGGTAGGGATTGTTTTCCGAAGATCCTTTTTCTTGATGAAAAGAGTAATTTAATATTTGTTTATTTGTTGTGTTTCTTGTCTATGTTTAAGTAGACATCCTACGTATCTTTATCCATTACAAGTATCTCCACTTACAAAGCATTGTTGCATTGCTGCCAGCAGACACAGTGTTTCTACTCTGAGGATCATCTCTGCAAAGGAAAGTCTGGTCTGACTATCACTACCCACACATACACAGATTTGCATAATAAACTTGGTATCTGCTGCACCAGGATCTAAAATCCCTTCCTAAATCTGGATCTACTTCAGCGTAATCATAGATGTGCCCCTCACCTTCATTATGAATGCTAAACATGTGCTATTTGCCGCATGTGACAGTCTAGCCCTGAAAAACACTGGAGACCAGAGTCAATGGTCCAAGCTTTATTACAGCCTTTCTTATCAAGGTGACATTTTTGCTTTGAAATATATGTATTTATTTACTTCATTAATGGAGTGGCCATTTTTGCCACCAAGCTTTTATTATAAACCAAGTTATTGAATAAACCAATCAGAACAAAGCATATTTTTTTAAAAGGTCCAATATCTAAACCAGAAGGCAGATATACTGGCCACTGGATTAACAGTTTTCTGTTCCCTGACTGACCAGAGCAGGGGCTGCTCCAGGCTAATGAGAACACCTGACTCCAATTAACCTGCAAAGCCTTTAAGCTAATGTGACCACCTGACTCTAATTGAGGCCCTTCTAATAATATAAAAGGGCTCACTCCAGTCAGGCAGAGAGGAGCCGGAGAAGAGGAAGTGCGGCTGAAGGGCTGGTTAATGAAGACACCTCAAATCATTGGTAAGGGAGCCCTAAGGTAAGGGTGAAGAAGGGAGAAGCAGGAGAGCTGTGGGGAAGTGACCCAGGGAAATGTAGCAAGTCTAGCAGTGAAAGGTTGGCTGCCAACAGCTGCTACCATTAGGGTCCCTGGGCTGGAACCCGTAGTAGAGGGCGGGCCCGGGTTCCCTCCAACCCACCACAACAGAAACACCTCCTGGGAGGGGAAAACAGGCCCCTGTCAGGACAGGAGGCTAAACTGTTTTGGCATGAGGCCGTAGGAGCAACAGAGACACTGGGAATTCTCTCACCAACCTCCATTGCTGGCTTATGATGAAAAGTGCTGAGTAGACTGTATCCCTGACCATAGAGAGAGAGAAGGGCTACGTGGAGGGTTGCAGTGAGCCTCTGAAGCTAGCATAAACCACCTGGAAGCGCGGCACCCAGGAGGACAAGATCGGAACTCTACCACAATATATACACAGTATGGAGATTTACTCCCATAACTTTCTCTACACACTTCAATTTCTGAATTGCAGTATCCTTGCTTTTCTACTTTTGGCCTGTTCCAGAGCAGAGAATGCCAGCTATGCAAAATCACATAATAGTTTTGTGATATGGACAAAAATCTATTATAGACTGGTCTGACACTGTCAAACTCAATTCACTTGTTTCCCAAACATAATTTTAGTTCCATTCTTTATCCGTGGAAGGTAAATTAAATCTACTGTGCCACTTAACTTGATGTGTATTGTTTTCATAGAGGAATTCTTGTCTTGATGCTAAGATCTGTGATGCTAATTAGGGTAGAAAATGTGCTCTTCTCTGTAGCACCAGTCAGCTGCAGAGAACACTTAGGACAACTGATTATTGATTTATCTATTTAATTACAATTTTACACTTAAATATGTGGACTCTGTTTAAAGTTAATTGGATGAGCAGTGAAAGAGGTGACTTCCTTTTCATTGTAAGTTGTAGGCCAGTGTTTCCCAAACTTGGGATGCCACTTGTGTAGGGAAAGCCGCTGTTGGGCCGGGCCAGTTTGTTTACCTGTCGCGCCCGCAGGTTCGGCCGATCGCGGCTCCCACTGGCTGTGGTTTGCTGTGCCCGGCCAATGGGGGCTGTGGGAAGCGGCAGTCAGTATGTCCCTCAGACCGCGCCACTTCCCACAGCCCTCATTGGCCGGGCACAGCGAACTGCGGCCAGTGGGAGCTGTGATCGGCTGAACCTGCGGATGCGGCAGGTAAACAAACCGGCCGGGCCTGCCAGGAGCTTTTCCTGCACAAGCGGCGTCCCAAGTTTGGGAAACACTGTTGTAGGCAGTCATGGTGCAAGGTCTCTCCAATCTTATCATGAATACACTAGTTAATACTGAGAAATAATTGTGGCCTGCACTCATTCTTGGTCCACAGACAACTATTTGTGCTGGAGCATGTCAAATCCCACCCAGAGATTTTTCTGACTATATAGATCACCGGTATTTAGGGACTGACCTGGGAAAGTCAATTAATTTCTTTTAAAAGCTCAACCTGGGCTCAAACGGAAGCTCTAAGTGTGAAAGGCCATTGTATTAACCATTAAGTTCTCCCTTTTCCAATTTTCTTGTGCAGCTCTGTGAATGCTCCTCCTTCTTGACCTGCTTTACCTCTGCTATTCTAGTCTTCATCTTTTTCTGAACAGAGTGCCAATTATGTAGAATAGCCTGGTGGTTATTTAACATATCTCTAGTTAAATGTTTTATTATAACTTTGAAAACCTAATTACCGAAGTTTTATGTGGTACTATACCATTTACTGGCTGCCACTTTATAAAAAGTACTCCTTTAGAGACAATAAACGCTAAGCTTTCAAAGGACATAGACAGGACCTGTAAAATGTGACAAAATCCAAAGGTTTATTTTTTTTTCAAAAGTATCTTGTCTATTTTTACCTCACCTATAGGAATACATATGGGAATAGCACAGTTCCATGCATTCATCTAAATCTCTTACTTGCCTTTCATAAAGTTTCATTCTGCACATGTCGTATTAAAAATCTATTAGGGATTAATAGCCTTGGTGGGGAGTGGCGGCACTTTCCACTGAAACTATTCAATATGTTTATTCATTTTCTACTTCACTGTGGCCAGATTTTCACTATACCTAACTTCACTTGAACAATGCATTATATTCAAACTTTTTTTTTTTATACTATAGCTCGCCCTGTTAGCTGAACAACACCTAGAGATCCTGGGTTAAAAACCTTGACATTTCAGATCGAGGCAACACAAGGACTGCACTTTTGTGCCTCTTGACACTGCTGAGATTTGCTCCAAGGGATAAAAAAAAGAAGCTAACAGAAAAACTTTTTATTAAGCCCGTTAGGCTTGAAACTGGAAAGGGGTGCTGGTATAATGAGGATTTGGGGGAGTTTGGGATGACACTAATGAAAGTGCTTATGAGTGATCAACCTGTCACTCAAACAAGAGGAATAGAAATCTCAAGAGCAGTGGTGTAACTCAGACAGTCCTATTTCACACCCTCCCACAAATTTTAATTTTAATTAATGAAAGTTGGTCTTGTTATGACAGTAAAAAGCATCTGAAACCATTCCCTGTTATTTCTTGCAACCTTCTAAGTGGAATAGAGTCTGAAAGATTTGTTTTTAATTTGAAAGGGTAGGTCACGTTGGGGTTAAAACCTTTTAATCGGAGCTTCTGCCATGAGCACATTTTCATAGTCCACTTATAAAAATGTGGAAAACAAGGGTTTGTAATGTTTCTAACACTTAACCAATCTCACCCCTGCAATATTAGCTACAAGCAGTAAAGAATGGCAATGTCCTTTGGCAGGAAGATTAATTGGAGAACACTCCCCATTAAATAATTGGTTGGAATGATACTGTTCCTTTAGTTATTGTTTTGCAAACAGCCCAGGATAGGGACGCTATTTTTATTTTTTTAAGTGAAAATGTCTCAGATACTATGGTTTCAAAACCAACTGCGGATTATTTAGTTTTTTCTGTGGAGCTTTTCAATGATTTTTATTGTATAAGTAAATACTAATACTCATGTGAGTGAGTGGATGCACCTCTTTCTGAAATTGACAGACATTGTGTCCACTTCCATCAGGGCTGTATTTTGGATTTAATGGTAAAATGCTAGATGGTCCTTTGTGTTCTTTAAAAACTAAGCAGTGAACAAGAATAACTGATTCAGTGTTCATCAGACTGTATAAGCAAGGCATATTTTCAGGGACCATCTTAAAATTCCAATCCGTAGTCTTAAATTGAGACTGTCAAAGTTGGCAAAACCACAGCACAGTCTGACTTTTATTTTCTTATGATTATTTGCAAAGTCCAGGCACGTAATTATATATTGGGTTTTATTTAGAAACAAATGGTTCAGTGTCCTCTAAAAAATCATGTAATGATAAATGAGTGTGCCTGTGAGTAATGATGGGGGAAATATACTTGGGAAACAGATTTTGGTTTCAGACTTCCAAATCATTGTTATAATAAACGGTGACAAAATACTGATTTTAAAGCTCATAATAAGTGATTTGATAGTGACCTACTTGTTTGTTCCAGACCATTAGCATTAGTCTCACATTCTCACATCTGAAATAAGACCTAATGTTAGTAAAGACTGTGGGCCCAATTTTACAAATTGCTCAGCTCCCTCAACACGTTTTGATTGGAAGAGGCACTCAGGACCTTGCAGAATTCATGCCAGTTATTTTCTTTCTCTTTCCTTGTAGTTGTAACTCTGGCAGGCGTCTCTCATACAGATTTAGAATGCTTATTAAGCTCTACTCTGCTACCAGTCATTGCCAAGACCGTGACTAAGACTAGCACAGTGTTGAATTCAGAATATTAGTTGGACTGTAGGTTTCAAAGGAAAGCCATCTAAGCCTGCAAGAGAAGAAAGGATGTTTACTTGGAAAGATAGGGATTTAGTTAAACTAATAAACACACAGGTATTGTAGGTTTTGGATCTAGTTGCGTGCCTTAATCAAACTCAAGCTAAGAGGAATGTGTAGTGATATCACTTCCAGGTCTGAGAATTATAACTAAACAGGTGCCACAGTTTGACAGTGCATCTCAGGTGATACCAGAAGGCACTTAATTGGGCAGGCTGGGGTCTAAACTAACACCATGTCAGGTTGTAGCTTAACCCACAATGAATTAAGAGATCATCCTTGCAAAAGTGGAGCTATATTTTATTTATTCATAGATTCATAGATATTTAGGTCAGAAGGGACCATTATGATCATCTAGTCTGACCTCCTGCACAACGCAGGCCACAGAATTTCACTCACCACTCCTGCGAAAAACCTCTCACCTATGTCTGAGCTATTGAAGTCCTCAAATCATGGCTTAAAGACTTCAAGGAGCAGAGAATCCTCCAGCAAGTGACACGTGTCCCATGCTACAGAGGAAGGCGAAAAACCTCCAGGGCCTCTTCCAATCTGCCCTGGAGGAAAATTCCTTCCCGACCCCAAATATGGCGATCAGCTAAACCCTGAGCATATGGGCAAGACTCACCAGCCAGATACTACAGAAAATTCTTTCCTGGGTAACTCAGATCCCACCCCATCTAATATCCCATCACAGGCCATTGGGCCTATTTACCATGAATATTTAGTTACCAAAACCATGTTATCCCATCATACCATCTCCTCCATAAACTTATCGTGTTTAATCTTAAAGCCAGATAGATCTTTTGCCCCCACTGCTTCCCTTGGAAGGCTATTCCAAAACTTCACTCCTCTGATAGTTAGAAACCTTTGTCTAATTTCAAGTGTAAACTTCCTGGTGGCCAGTTTATATCCATTTGTTCTTGTGTCCACATTGGTACTGAGCTTAAATAATTCCTCTCCCTTTCTGGTATTTATCCCTCTGATATATTTATAGAGAGCAATCATATCTCCCCTCAGCCTTCTTTTAGTTAGGCTAAACAAGCCAAGCTCCTTGAGTCTCCTTTCATAAGACAAGTTTTCCATTCCTCGGATCATCCTAGTAGCCCTTCTCTGTACCTGTTCCAGTTTTGAATTCATCCTTCTTAAACATGGGAGACCAGAACTGTACACAGTATTCCAGATGAGGTCTCACCAGTGCCTTGTATAACGGTACTAAAACCTCCTTATCTCTACTGGGAAATACCTCTCCTGATGCATCCCAAGACTGCATTAGCTTTTTTCATGGCCATATCTTATACTTTAAAGTATAACCTTCTGTGGCATTAAGAGGTTGGTAATGATCCCAGATTTTCAGATGTCATTAATTTTTTTCATATAAAATTCTCCCTTCCCCTTGCAGTTGTTGGAATTTGTTGTGGCAGACAGGGATAGTACAAGTAAAAATAAATGCTTTTAAATTTAGAAATGTTACTATCCCATGACTGTTCAATGGCTTATGTGAAATGAGTTGGTGAACTCATTCCAGGTTATAGTGGATGCCCAGACCCAGAAGCGCCCCCACATATGCAACTAATTAGAATCTATATTGGCACACTCAGCAGGGAGTCCAAGGACTGAAAGGTTTCAGAGTAGCAGCCGTGTTAGTCTGTAGCCGCAAAAAGAAAAGGAGGACCTGTGGCACCTTAGAGACTAACCAATTTATTTGAGCATAAGCTTTCGTGAGCTACAGCTCACTTCATCGGATGCATTCAGTGGTTTCCGAAAGCTTAAGCTCAAATAAATTGGTTAGTCTCTAAGGTGTCACAAGTCCTCCTTTTCTTTTTTCAAGGACTGGAAGGAACTTGAACTATCCTATGACCCCCCAGAGGTAATCCCCTTGTGATCAGGTTTTCAAGGCACAGCGGTAGGACAGTTTGTGATAGGGTTGCCCAGTTGTTGCTGATGCACTACCTGTTACATAAATAACTGAATGTTACTACCAGGCTGGCCTCTGTCATTAACGTTATAATTGGGTTGTTTTATTTTTAAATTAAAAATAGAGGGGAGAGGAAGAATTAAGAATAGCTGTGTTTTTATTCCTCTTTTTCTCTGTTGGAGTCACTGATTATTTGCATCTGGTCTTTATTTTTATATAAAGTGCAAGAATTGTAGATGATATTCTTACTGTTTATTTATCATTGACTTTATTCCTGCCAAAAGTGTGCTAGGCACATTACAGACAGTGAGAACACAGGGGACTTGATTCTATTTTGTCATCCAGTGTAAACCAGCAGTAGCATCACTGAAGTCAGTGGAGTTACGACAGCCTAAAATTTATGGCCCAGTCTTGTGCCCCAAATAGCTTACAGCTGAAATAGACAACGTGTAGATGGCGGATGGGATACAGAAAGTAAAGTGATTTAATGAGGAAGCTTAAAACACACTGTGTTAGTTCCAGGATTTGTACTTGGATTATTTTATCATTTTCTATTGTCAATTTTGTTAACACTTCTTTAAGCAGATAAGGTGGAACAAGTGTCTGTAGGCTTCCTGGAGGTACTGTTGCAAGGAGTGACTTGCAGGAAAAGATGATGGCAGAATTGTGAATCAGGTCAGAGAGGAGATTCCAGACATAATGAAAGAAGGTGCAGAGAGGAGATACTCTTCTCTAACTACAGTATTGCACCTTTTTAACTGTGTCTCTTTTCTTGCATTTCAGGCATTTCTTGTTTAAGACATCTTCTGGAACCACCCCTCTGTTCAGTAGTTCTTCCCCTGGATACCCTTTGACTTCAGGAACAGTTTACACACCACCTCCCAGACTGTTGCCTCGAAATACTTTCTCCAGAAATGCGTTCAAGCTGAAAAAGCCCTCCAAATATTGTAGCTGGAAATGTGCTGCTTTATCAGCTATTGCTGCTGCAGTTCTGCTTGCCATCCTGCTGGCCTACTTCATAGGTAAGTGCATCTTTCACTTTATCCCACACAAGCTAGTAAGAAGTTCTGTTTCCTATTGCCAAATCATGTTTCATTTTTCTGAGCCGAGTCCCTGGGATTCCTATGCCAAGGCGCCCCTGGGCTGCATCTCCGCACTTAACCAGGCTCTGCGGTTTTTGGGTGTTTCAGGATCAAGAGGCTCAGCCCTCAGGCTGAGCCCCAGGTTGCCCATTGTAGGGTTTGTACATCCCATCACAGTTGTCACGCCAAGTCAAAACTCAACACCTGTAAGGCTGTTTTAATCCCTTCACAAATTTGTTTGCTTATAAAAGATCAAAATACTTTTTAAAAATGTTTTCCAAAATTTAGAAACATATCATCATCTTAGAGCTCTGGTCAGCTGTCAGACATCAGGGGGCTGTGGACATCAAGACATTATTGCTGTGATGCTACATTCTGATTTAAAGTATTTTGTGTATGGTGCTACCTCATCAGGCAGGTATGCACATTTTGCCATTCCTCCAAATCAGGCTGACACTTTTGTGATATGCTATCAACTGACTGGTGCATATTCTGAGAGAACTGGGTTCTACACATTCATGGGTGCTTCTCAGACACAACAAGCATACATAAAACTTCTTTTTCACTTTTACTTTTCTCTCGTTGTGTCATGATCTGTATTACTGACCACCCTATATTATTGTTAGGGGGCTTATTCCTTCACCCACTCACTTCCCTGGTCCTTCTCGCATGAACAGAGAGCAACAATACCCAAAGTCCAAAGGTGCAAACAATTCGATGTTTATTGGGGTGAACTTCCAGCAAGCATGATTGCAATTTCCTTCCTTAGTATCCTCCTTCCCAGCTCTGACACCACAGAGCCTTACACCTGTGTCCCTGTTCCCATTCCTGCCCTTAGCAAAACATGATTCCAATTTCCTTACCCCCATTCCCTGTTCCCATTTCCCCCACCCGCATGCCCATCCCCACTTCCTGATTGACTGCAGACTATATAGTAAAACTTGAGTTCTGCTTAGCTATACCTTAACCAATCATTTTCCTGAAATTTAACTAACGAATCCTAACATGATTATGTAACCAATTATATCCCATCTTATGGGATTATATTATGTAACCAATTATATACCACCTTAATTAGTTTACACCCAACAAAATTAATTATATAGCAGACAGGAACAATCACAGAACCAGACAGAGATTATACAGACAAACAATAGCAAAGTGGGAACTATAATGACAAAACAATACAGAAGTGAGGATTTCACATCCCAGCTATTGATAAGTGAGTTCTTGCCAGACAGGATGCTATCAAACTAAAAGAAAAGGAGTACTTGTGGCACCTTAGAGTACTCCTTTTCTTTTTGCAAATACAGACTAACACGGCTGTTACTCTGAAACCTATCAAACTAAGTTTCCTTTTACATTTTCTAGGCACTTCCCTTTCTCTGGAGGTGATAGGCACTATCAGGACAGGATTGTATTCCTAACAGCCCAATAGCACCTTCTTTCAATGTGACTAGTTTGGAATGTGAGGATGTGACCGTTCACTTCCCAGCTTATGGCTGCCTCTGCTGCTTAGCCAAAGGCTTTAGCCTAAGAACAGGGGCTCAGACTGTCACGGTAAGAGAAGGCCCTTACACCGGCAGACAGTGATTTTGATTCTTTCTTTTATACCTCTATAACTAGCCAAGTGATAAGAATACACCTAAATTCTTAAAGTACAGGCCTTTGCAGACAGGCCTGAATATCTATATCCTAACACTTATGACCCTTCATGCAGTCTTAACCAGTTCTTCGAATACATTCCTTGAGCTTTGGGGGGCTCTCCTGTTTTTACTTATTTTACTTTTAATTAGTTTGTCCCCTAATGCAATTGTCTGCAAAAACTTATGTGTTTTTTAAAGAAGAAAAGAGCCTACAAATATTAGTATCACTAAGACAATTTCATAACTTACTGGGCTTTCCAAGCCCCCACAGCAATGCAACCATTTTTATGGCAATCTGCACAAACTCCACAGCTTCCTTTGACTATATGGCAACATTCTAGCAGTTTAGTCTAACAGGAAGATCATCCTTCATAGGAGAAAGCACTTGTCAGGCATGTAGCACATGGTTCTGCAGTTTCTGTCTTACTTGGTATGTTTCTGCAGTGGTCATAAGAACACAAGTGATCTCTCTCCTGCCATCCATCTCCACCCTCTGACAAACAGAGGCTAGGGACACCATTCCTTACCCATCCTGGCTAATAGCCATTAATGGACTTAACCTACATGAATTTATCCAGTTCTCTTTTAAACCCTGTTATAGTTCTAGCCTTCACAACCTCCTCAGGCAAGGAGTTCCACAGGTTGACTGTGCGCTGAGTGAAGAAGAACTTCCTTTTATTTGTTTAAACCTGCTGCCCATTAATTTCATTTGGTGGCCCCTAGTTCTTATATTATGGGAACGAGTAAATAACTTTTCCTTATTGACTTTCGCCACACCACTCATGATTTTATATACCTCTATCATATCCCCCCTTCATCTCCTCTTTTCCAAGCTGAAAAGTCCTAGCCTCTTTAATCTCTCCTCATATGGGACCCATTCCAAACCCCTAATCATTTTAGTTGCCCTTTTCTGGCCGTTTTCTAATGCCAGTATATCTTTTTAGAGATGAGGGGACCACATCTGTACGCAGTATTCAAGATGTGGGCGGACCATGGATTTATATAAGGGCAATAAGATATTCTCTGTCTTATTCTCTATCCCTTTTTAAATGATTCCTAACATCCCGTTTGTTTTTTTGACTGCCGCTGCACACTGCGTGGATATTTTCAGAGAACTGTCCACGATGACTCCAAGATCTTTCTCCTGATTAGCTGTAGTTAAATTAGCCCCCATCATATTGTATGTATAGTTGAGGTTATTTTTTCCAATGTGCATTACTTTACATTTATCCACATTAAATTTCATTTGTTGCCCAATCACTGAGTTTTGTGAGATCTTTTTGAAGTTCTTCACAGCCTGCTTTGGTCTTAACTATCCTGAGCAGTTTAGTATCATCTGCAAACTTTGCCACCTCACTGTTTACCCCTTTCTCTAGGTCATTTATGAGTAAGTTGAATAGGATTGGTCCTAGGACTCATCCTTGGGGAACACCACTAGTTATCCCTCTCCATTCTGAAAATTTACCATTTATTCCTACCCTTTGTTCCCTGTCTTTTAACCAGTTTTCAACCCATGAAAGGATCTTCTCTCTTATCCCATGACAACTTAATTTATGTAAGAGCCTTTGGTGAGGGACCATGTCAAAGGCTTTCTGGAAATCTAAGTACACTATGGCCACTGGATCCCCCTTGTCCACATGTTTGTTGACCCCCTCAAAGAACTCTAATAGATTAGTAAGACACGATCTCTCTTTACAGAAACCATGTTGACTTTTGCATAACAATTTATGCTCTTCTATGTGTCTGACAATTTTATTCTTTACTGTTGTTTCAACTAATTTGCCCGGTACTGACGTTAGACTTACCGGTCTGTAATTGCCAGGATCACCTCTAGAGCCCTTCTTAAACATTGATGTTACATTAGCTATCTTCCAGTCATAGGGTACAGTAGCTGATTTAAAGGACAGATTACAAACCATAGTTAATAGTTCCGCAATTTCACATTTGAGTTCTTTCAGAACTCTTGGGTGAATGCCATCTGGTCCCGGTGACTTGTTACTGTTAAGTTTCTCAATTAATTCCAAAACCTCCTCTAGCGACACTTCAATCTGTGACAATTCCTCAGATTTGTCACCTACAAAAGACGGCTCAGGTTTGGGAATCTCCCTAACATCCTCAGCTGTGAAGACTGAAGCAAAGAATTCATTTAGTTTCTCTGCGATGACTTTATCGTCTTTAAGTGCTCCTTTTGTATCTTGATCTTCCAGGGGCCCCAGTGGTTGTTTAGCAGGCTTCCTGCTTCTGAAGTACTTAAAATCCATTTTATTATTACCTTTTGAGTTTTTGGCTAGCTGTTCTTCAAACTCCTTTTTGGCTTTTCTTATTACATTTTTACATTTAATTTGGCAGTGTTTATGCTCCTTTCTATTTACCTCACTAGGATTTGACTTCCACTTTTTAAAGGATGCCTTTTTATCTCTCACTGCTTCTTGTACATGGTTGTTAAGCCACAGTGACTCTCTTTAGTTCTTTTACTGTGTTTTTTAATTTGGGGTATACATTTAAGTTGCGCCTCTATTATGGTGTCTTTGAAAAGTGTCCATGCAGCTTGCAGGGATTTCACTCTAGTCACTGTAACTTTTAATTTCTGTTTAACTAACCCCCTCATTTTTGCATAATTCCCCTTTCTGAAATTAAATGCCACAGTTTTGGGCTGTTGAGGTGTTCTTTCCACCACAGGAATGTTAAATGTTGTTATATCATGGTCACTATTTCTGAAGTTTCTTATCCTGGCTGCTGTTCGGGGGAGGGTATGGCAACCCACAGATCATTCACCTGATCTGGTATGGCAGTGTCCCTGTGTATGAGTAAAAAACTTTCACTTATTTTATGCAGCCTAATAGGTAGTACAGGGATAATTATGTATCTCCTGTAATAAACCTCAAATTAGCAACAGGCTAAGCTTGTTATATAAAGAAAATTTTTTGGAAACCATGTTATTTATTGAACTTGGCAGCTAAGATGTAATGGCTGTCTATGTGAGCAATTATACAAATGAGAAACTATATACTGCAAGTTCAATATTTTAATCACGGATGTAACTTGGAAATGATGGATGATTAAATATATTTATCTTTGGTATTTAGGCTCCTGTAAGATAAAACAAAGTTTCACTGGATGGTTTATTACTTTATAATCTGTCATTTCTTATTATTTATGAACTTATATTAGACCATTGACCCTTGAGAATTGAGGAATGGTTTATAACTTCACATGAATAAAGCTAATGGTCAGTTTGCAGAGAAGTGTTGGCGGTTGCTTAACCATTATCCTGACTGGAGAATGATGAACACAATGAAGTTGTCCAGTAAGCAGGAGGAGGAAGCAGGTTTTTAAAAGGAATATTGGTGGAAAGGGGAAACAATTAAGAATCACTTTTGTGTCATGTCCTGGTGTACTGAAGGAGGGGTATTTTAAAGAGCAAATAACCAAAGACATAAAACTAGATAACAAGGAATCTTTCAGAAGCGGGAATCCTAAGTGAAAGTTTGGTGAATCCACTAGACCAGTGTTTCCCAAACTTGGGACGCCGCTTGTTCAGGGAAAGCCCCTGGCGGGCCGGGCCGGTTTGTTTACCTGCCGCGTCTGCAGGTTCAGCTGATCGCGGCTCCCACTGGCCGTGGTTCGCAGCTGCAGGCCAATGGGGGCTGCGGGAAGCGGCAGCCGGTATGTCCCTCAGCCCGCACCGCTTCCCACAGCTTCCATTGGCCTGCAGCAGCGAACCGCGGCCTGCAGCAGTGAACCATGGCCAGTGGGAGCTGCGATCGGCCGAACCTGCGGACTCGGCAGGTAAACAAACCGGCCCGGCCCGCCAGGGGCTTTCCCTGAACAAGCGGCGTCCCAAGCTTGGGAAACGCTGCACTAGACTAAGGGCTTGACTACACTACCACTGAAGTCGATGTTACTTACATCACTCAGCACTGTGAAAAAGCCACACCCCAAGCAATGCAAGTTACATCTATCTATGCTCTGTCCACACCAGTTCTATGTCGGCGGGAGATGCACGCCTGCTCAGGGGTGGCGAATTATATACACTCGTGGTGCCTGGGCTCCAGCAATATTCTGGGCCTGGGGGCCCAGCTCCACCAGTGTTTGGGGCTGGTGGGGCTCTCCCACTTGCTGCCCCCACTCACCTACCCCGGCCCCGGAGCCTGCAGCTCACACTGACTCTGCTCTGCTGGCTACCTGCATCAACTGCTACCACAGGGTCCTAGTGCCCCCCATTCACAAATGGAAGCGCAGGCTGCCCTTACCCTTCCCTTCCGCCCTAGCCCTGAGCCTCTCCAAGGCCCCAAAACCCTCAACCCCAGCCAGAGCCCTCATCCCTCCACATCCTAATCCTCTGCCCCAGCCCTGAGCCCCCTCCCACACCCTAAACCTCTCATCCTCAGCCCCACAGCCCTCACCCCTGCACCCCCTCCCCAAACTCCCTCCCTGAGCCTCCATCCCCTCCCTCTACACCACTCCCACCCCAAACTCCCTCCCAGAGCCTGCACCCCTCGTTCCCTCCTACATCCCCAACCCAAAGCCTGCACCCAAACTCCATCCCAGAACCTGCACCCCTCACCCCCCCTGCACCCCCACCCCTTCCCCCAGCCCAGAGCCTGCACCCAGCACCCAAATTCCCTTACAGAGCCTGTATCCCAGACCCCCTCCCTCACCCAAACTCCCTCCCAGAGCCTGCACCCCCATCCCCTCCTACACCCCTGCCCCAACCCAGAGCCTTCACCCAGCACCCAAATTCCCTTACAGAGCCTGTATCCCAGACCCCCTCCCTCACCCAAATTCCCTCCCAGAGCCTGCACCCTCCACCCCTCCTGCACCCTAATCCCTAGCCCAGGGCCTGCACCCCAGACCTCCACCCCGACCCAAACTCCCTCCCAGGGCCTTAGGCGGAGCTTGGGGGGGCGGGTTCTGGGCACCACCAAAATTTCTACAAACCTGCCACCCCTGCTCCTGCTGACTTAGCTTCCACCTCTCGCTGAGGTGGATGTAGTGTGGTCACGTAGACTTGCCCTTAAAGAGTAAATGCAACTCTTAAGGATGAGAAGGAATTGTAGAGAAGCCAAATGTTGTTTTTTTTTTTCTATCAGCTTTCTCTGGAAGGGAAGTTGGGAAGATACCAACCTCAGACCTTGTCTCTTTGCGTAAAAAAGGTGGCACTGTCAGAATTAAAGATGTAAAAGGGAAGGTGTTGGAATAAGCTAAAGAACAAGTCACCAGAACTAGATGGTATACAGCCAAAATTTTTGAAGGAATGAAGTATATGAGATGCTCATACAAACATGCAATACTGCAAGATTCAGTACTAGGACTGTTGTTTCTTTAATGTATTAACTAATGATCCAGAAAAGGAAATTAATAGAGTCAAATCAAAATTTGCATATGACATAAAGCTATGTAAGTTTGTC
The DNA here is from genome assembly GCF_015237465.2 of Chelonia mydas. NCBI lineage: Eukaryota > Metazoa > Chordata > Testudines > Cheloniidae > Chelonia > Chelonia mydas. The sequence goes on from NC_057854.1 coordinate 28,384,042, forward strand.
AAGACTAGATAAGACTGTGAAGGACTGAGATACTTATCAAAGCTGGGTGAATGGACATTGTAGTGGTAAATGAAATGTAGAGTTGACACACACAAAGTAAAGCACATGGGAAGGAATAACTTGAACTACTCAGACATTTTATGGGCTCTAAATTAACTGTGTCCTTTTAGGAAAAAGGCCTGGGCATCGTTGTGGGTAGCTAAATGAAAACCTCTGATATATAGCATCAAATAGATGGAGTTCACAGACAGATGATAACAATTATTAATGCCGTGTGAGGGAAGATTGAAAAGATTGGCACTGTTTAGTTTAGAGCGGAAACAAATAAGAGGGGCTGTGATAGAAGTATACAAATAGTAAGTAGTATAGAGGAGTAAATTAAGCACTCCTATTTGCTTTTTCTTACAAAACAGGAACAAAGGGGAATTGAATGAAATCAAAAGGCAACACATTTAAAGCTGTGAAAAATAAATATATTTTACACAATGCCCAATGAACCTTTGGAGTTCATTGCCACAATAAATCGTTAAGGCCAGCTCTAGAGTTTAATAGGATTCAAAAAAGATTTAGATGTTTATATGTATCATGAGAATATTCACAGATTAGCCAGGATTTTTAAAAAAAAGACCCTTTTCAGAAGGGATATAAACACTGATGCTTCAGGGCATTAGCCAGCTGCTAACTGACAGGCTAGGAGAAAATGTCCTTTATCAGCAGGTTATTCTACAGGTGTCCATTATGGACTTTCCTGCACCTTCCTCTGAAGTTTCTTATCCTGGCTGCCGTCAGAGGGAGGGTATTAGCCTGATCTGGTGTGGCAATGTCCCTGTGTATGAGTAAAAAACTTTCTCGTATTTTATGCATACTTATGCTTGTTTTGTACACACACAAAAGTGTCTGTATGAACATGTTTTTCTAGAAGAACTTGGCGTATGTGCTTAAAAATTTGGATCTGTACCTTAATTTTCATTTTCCCTGGAGCAATTTCAGCCTGAAAACCCCCCCAACATTTCATGGTGGTGAAAATAGAAGTGAGGCAAACAATTTCCTTTCTTGTTTAGGGAAAAGGCTGGGGAGAGCACAATAGCTGATAAAAATCATAAAACTGATTTTTTGAAAAGTTTATCCAGCAATTTTTGTTTTGTCACTCATTTAATCTATGCTCTTACACTTCCTTCATCATGACATACAATAAATTTACATCAGCGGCAGTTTTGCACATGCAAAGAGAACAAATGCCTCTAATTAAATCCAGGATTGCTGGCTTGCTGAGTTTTTCTAGTGGGCTTGAACTTGTATGTCATTAAATTCATATTGCAACTTTGTGGTTTCAACATGTTTTGATAAATATCAGCATGTTGTGGTGCTCTTTAGAGAAATGCTGATACCTCACCAACCCCAAAAGTTATTCTGAGCCGTGCTACCCTGGAAGTGAGGCTCATGAGATGCAGGATCACCACATTCAAATTGGGACATCCTGAAAATATTGGCCTGGATGGCAAAAACCCAGTTACATCACAAGCAAAATGACAGGTTTCAGAGTAGCAGCCGTGTTAGTCTGTATCCGCAAAAAGAAAAGGAGAACTTGTGGCACCTTAGAGACTAACAAATTTATTTGAGCGTAAGCTTTCGTGAACTACAGCTCACTTCATCGGATGCATTCAGTGGAAAATACAGTGGGGAGATTTATATACATAGAGAACATGAAACAATGGGTGTTACCATACACACTGTAGCGAGAGTGATCAGGTAAGGAGAGCTATTACCAGCAGGAGAGCGGGCGTGGAAAAAACCTTTTGTAGTGATAATCAAGGTGGGCCATTTCCAGCAGTTGACAAGAACCTCTGAGGAACAGTGGGGTGGGGGGGAGAGAATAAATATGGGGAAATAGTTTCTTTGTGTAATGACCCATCCACTCCCAGTCTTTATTCAAGCCTAAGTTACACAAAGTAAAACTATTTCCCCATGTTTATCCCTCCCACCCCCCACTGTTCCTCAAACATTCTTGTCAACTGCTGGAAATGGCCCACCTTGATTATCACGACAAAAGGTCTCCCCCCGCCCCAGCTTTCCTGCTGATAATAGCTCACCTTACCTGATCACTCTCGTTACAGTGTGAATGGTAACACCCATTGTTTCATGTTCTCAGCGTATATATAGTCGAGCTGCCGATTGGATGGGGCTCCGCTTCAATGCAAAGAAGTGCGCAACTCTCCACATCGACGGCAGCAAAAGGGACTCGGTGCAGACGACAGGGTTCCAGATCCAGGGCGATCCCATCATCCCCCTGGCAGAGGGGCAGGCGTACCAGCACCTCGGCACGCCGATGGGTTTCCATGTCCGGCAGACACCCAAGGACACCATCCAGGAGATCTTGCAGGATGCCGCCAAGATCAACGCCTCCCTGCTAGCACCATGGCAGAAGATAAATGCCCAGAACACCTTCCTGATCCCCCGCATCTCAGTCGTCCTAAGGGGATCCGCCTTGGCGAAGGTACCCCTCAACAAGGCAAACAAGATCGTCCGGCAGCTGGTGAAGAAGTGGCTGTTCCTTCCCCAGAGAGCCAGCAACGAGCTGGTCTACATTGCCCACAGGCATGGCGGTGCCAATGTCCCCCCGCATGGGCGACCTGTGTGACTTCGCAGTGATCACCCACGCCTTCTGCCTGCTGACGTGTCCCGACTCCATGGTAAGGAACATCGCAGCAAACGCCCTCCATGACGCAACAAAGAAGCGGATCGGCAGAGCCCCCTCCAGCCAAGACACCACCACCTTCCTGAGCGGTTCCCTGGATGGCGAATTCGGACGGGATGGGCACGACATCGCTTCACTGTGGTCCCGCGCTCGCAATGCCATGCGTCGCCTGGGGAAGTGCATCGGCTGCTGCTGGGAGTGGTGCTAGGAGGCCAGGAACTGGGAGTCCTGATGCTGCAGATCAGGTCCAACGACAACACCTTCGTCATCCTGAGCGCCAGGGGCATGCTGCAGAGGACCCTGAAGGCAGCCATCCACTCACTGTACATGGAAACCCTGAAGCGTAAACCGGACCAGGGTAAAGCCTTTGAACTGACCAGCAAGTGGGACGCCAGCAACCACTTCCTCGCTGGGGGCGGCTTCACCCGTTTCGCCGACTGGCGGTTCATCCACCGTGCCCGGCTCAACTGCATCCCGCTCAACGGAGCCATCCACCACCGGAACCGAGACAAGCGTTGCAGGAAATGCGGCTACTCCAACGAGACCCTGCCCCACGTCCTGTGCAGCTGCAAGCCCCACTCCAGAGTCTGGCAGCTGTGCCACAATGCCATCCAGAACCGCCTGGTGAAAGCCATCACACTGTGCCTGGGGGAGGTCGCAGTGAACTGCGCCATTCCCAGTACTGACCACCACTTGCGACCTCGTGGTAGTCACCGACGAGGCCCAGAGAAAGATCATCCTCGTCGATGTCACGGTCTTCTTTGAGAACAGGACCCCGGCCTTCCGCGAAGCCAAGCTCGTAAGCTGGAAAAATACACCCCCCTGGCCGACACCCTGAGAGCAAAGGGCTAGGAGGGCAGATGGATACCCTGATTGTCGGAGCCCTGGGTGCTTGGGACCCCTGCAACGAGCGTGTGCTGTGGACCTGTGGGATCGGTCGATGCTTCGCACAGCTCATGCGGCGCCTCATGGTCTCAGACACCATCCGATGGTCCAGGGACATCTACATCGAACACATCACCGGCCACCGACAGTACCAGGAGCCGTGAGCTGGTACAACATCGTGCATCAACTATGGGAAAGGGACTGAGAGACTTTTTCCATTGGACCATATGAACTGGAACCATAAACTCACTGAACATTAAATCCCACCAAATGAGGGTAAATTCATCCTCATCATCGTATCCACTCATTATACTCCACACCTGAACATAGCCATTATATGAACAACATACCCCCATATCTCAATGTCTGTACTTTGACCCGTTAAACTTTTACCCCCAATCGGGGAGATTGCAGATTATTTATTCCTTACGCCTTTCCTAAACCGAATTTTGCACCCCTTGATAATCTGTACCTTATTCCCTGATCACCAGAAACTTCTATGCTTAAACTCTGTACTGTTTTCTTTTTACTTCCAACATCATCTTAATAAAATTATTAAATCTCCCCACTCTATTTTCCACTGAATGCATCCGATGAAGTGAGCTGTAGCTCACGAAAGCTTATGCTCAAATAAATTTGTTAGTCTCTAAGGTGCCACAAGTACTCCTTTTCTTATCACAAGCAAAGTAATTCAGGCTGTGTCAAAAAGAAAGCATATGCCACTCATACTGTTGTTGTTGGAGCTTGTTGCCTCATAGTAGGGGTGGGATGAAAGCATTTGTTGTGTTAAATTAGTTTTTAGCTCTTTAGAACCACACTAAGCTAAAAAAAAAAAAAATAGAAAGTCACCTTGTCTTTTTTTTTTTTTTACAATACAGTAATTCCTGCCAAATATAAAATATTATGTTTTAAGTAAGCCTCTAAACTGCTCTGACTTCTGCCAATCTGACTTTGAGCTTGAAAGAACATCTGGCCATCATCATGTCAGTATGTTAAAAGTGTGGTAATTTTAGGTACTTACAGTTTTCTTTGAAAACAATAGAAGTATTATTTTCTATGGAAACTAAAAGCCTACAATGTGTTTAAAGTTGCTCCACTTGAAAATTGATATGTTGAGACTCATACTGATGAATCTTAGAGTGCTGCTGCAATTTTGTCTACTCCCATCATGCGAAACAGAGCAGGACTTGGGGAAAGAAAATGACAGAAATGATGAGAATAGTACACTTATATAGCATCATTAGTGTGTACACAGCATAGGAAAAATATTAGCTCTCATTCACTCTTCAGTGTTACTGGACTAAAAAGGCAGATGGGATTTAAGGTAAACTTATGTTCCCTGTGTAGGCTTCAAATGTTGTATTCACCTTTGTTTTATGTGAAGGGAAACCTGTTATTTGAGGAACAGACCTGCCAAAGGCTCTGGCTTGTTAATTAAGCAAATACAAGATTCTTCTTCCCCCAGCATATGTTTAAACTCATACTTCAAAATAAATAAAATAAGGGTGCTGCAGCATGCAGATAGGCTGTGGACGTTCTTAACATTAGAGAGTAGAATAGCTTTTTTGTGCAATAGGTAATGGTAGTTTTATCCCTTTCCTTGTATGCAAAGGCATTCCTTTTTGTGAAGGTCAAAGAACCAACTTTGGTGGTTCAGATCAAATGGACCCTAGACTTAAGGGTTTTAAGACCTCCTGAGCTTTTATCTTTACTAACAATACCTTATTTATCATCTATGTGCATAAACCAAAATTGTACAGAGATATTAATGCACTGGATGCCAATATCAAGCTGAATTATCTTCTTGGCATCAGTTAGTAAAGTGAGTGCAAATTTGTCTGTTCAGAAGGAATTTCTTGTTCATTGATATTTGCAGTTTCTTCCATTCATAAATAACACTCACGAGCTTAAAAGGTTTCAGTAAAGACATAGCTGGAGGCAATATAAACCACACATACACCTTGTGTGAGGAATTCCTAGTTCCCTGGAACTTAGGGAACTAGCTACGTGAAGCTGGAAAGGAGTTTTGTTTGGCGGGCCTCAGCCATTTGGCATCCATATTACAACGTGTGTAGCTGAATTCAGTTGAAGTTCAAGGAGAATAAGCCAATTAAGGTAGAAATCTGAGAGTCCTTTGGCTCTGTGTCTGTAGATCAGGGTAAGCCAAGAAAAAGAGCCAGACCTGGCACTGATGGTAACCTTATGTATCACTTTATTTCTAATTTTGTTTTTGGCTTGGAAAGCCAGTTCACATTGGCTTTCAGTCTTGTCCAGATTTAGTTGAAATCGGGTACGTTGAGCACTTTGGACACTGGTACAGCAAGTTTGGAGTCTGATCCAGTAAGAGCCTTAGAGTATCTGGCAAGGTGCCAAGCACCCACCCTCAACTCCCACTGAACGTGCTCTGAACCTTGCTGAATATGCTCAGCATCTTGTAAGATTAGTCCCTCATTGCAGAAGCTTCTATTTAGCATACTCATCTATTTTTTCCCTTTGGAAGAGCTGAACAGTAAACACACTATAATATTAATGTGGTTGTTCAGTACAAAAAGACGAACCACATTTATCCTGCCATGGATGTCAGCTGAGGAGCAACAACCAACATGGAGGCAGAAGACCTCTGTGCAGAAGGGTTTTGGTGCATTTCCCGACATCCATAGAGATCTAAGATCTATGATTTTTCGAGTCACCCCCGCTGCTTATCTATGGGTAGGAGGGGGCTACCATCACACTCCTGAAAGAAGAAGTGGATGGAAGATCTGCAAGTCAAAATACAGAGTTTCCAGTCTTCATGTTGGAAAGACCAACTCCTCTAGAGGGAGATTTGGGCCAGTGATACTGCAAGACATTGAAGAAGCTTCTCAGGAAGAGCATGCTGCAACCCTTTGCTTCCAGTTTTCATGTTTTTGGCATTATGCCTTCTGGAGTTGTTAGTGCACGTCTTTTCCCTGTCGTTCCTTTTCCATTGTGTTGTGTCACTGATGGGAAGATATTTTGCAAACATGCTCTACCTAGGGATGCCTGTCTTCATAAAAATGTGCATATTACCCTCCATTTATGACTACAGTCATGATGCAATTCTGTCAGTTTCCTTTTGTAGATTATACCAGAAGCCTTTTTGGAGACATGTAAATGAAATTTGGGTTAGACTCAGTTCTATTCCATGAGGAAAGTATGGTACATACTGTGTTTTGGCACAGTATTTTTAATTTAGACCTCAATGAAAAATAGAAGATATCTTTCAGGCCCAGATCTTGATCCCAGTGTAGCCTGAGCATCTAGGCTATCCAGTAGGATTGCCTCCAGATCTGGCAGAGGAAAGAATTCTCCTCCCCAGCTGATGCTTTACAGACACTGCTCCAGCCATGGAGCAGGAGTGGTTCTTCACAGAAGTACAACTACCTGCCAGAGCCTCAAATTCCTGTATCAGCAATAGTAAAAAGTGGAAGTAAATAGTAATAGCAGTATTAAAAGGTAGTATGCCACCAATGCTAAAATACATTACAGTACAGGGTAACCAGGTAGAGGGCTGGACTAAAGAAAACTGTGCATTATTCAAAACGTGTGTGTGTGTGTGTAATTCAAAATTGTGGTGTATTTGGTACTTGTGAATGGTATGGCATACTGAGATTCCTCTGTTTGATTTCCAGAAAAGGGATGTCATGAGTGACAGCAGTGCAAACTTTCCATAATAGGGACCACCTCTGGGTGACAGGGTAGTTTTATCTGCATGCATATTCAGTTCTTGGCCTCTCTGCTGAAGGTTTTTGTGAAGCAGATACCTATCAACTAGGAACTAGACTGAGAGCAACTCATTTCACATAGGTCACCAGACAACCCTCAGATGCTAAGTACTTAAAATTGAAAACCCTTTCCTCTCACTTCGCTCCGCCCCCAGTTGAAACAAGCTTACTCTGAACCCTCGACTAGAGGCAAACAGTAATGAATGCTTTTTATTCATACCAACTTGCATTTTTTTAGCCACATACTAGAGACCGCAACACAGGGCCATCTTCAAACTGCTCCTAATCAAATCCTTTCCACTGCTTCTAGCAATGATGAAATATAACCTCTTCAGCTCGAGAAAGAGCCATCCTTATCCATCATGAAGCCATAGTAACATAATGTTAGTCATTTTTCCAGTTATGGTACTAGCCAGTGGTAAACTGGTTATACATAGGGATTTTTATTTGACACTTACATTAATTACCATGACAATAATGTTCAATACGATATAACAGAGTGATAATGGTTAACTATGGTATTACAATGATGAATATAGTCTTATAAGGAAATAGTGGTTAACATGGTATTACGGTGGTACAGTTTCTTCATATTTCTGTTCAAAAATGCAACACTGGCTTCCCTAGTGGTGCTCACTTTCTTTTCATTACAGCTACCCTGTCACTTCACATAATGGAACACATTCACTCTGCTACTGGAGGTGGAAGAAAGCATCCTGGTTTTAGAGCCACTGTGGGCCAGACTCTAGTCTCATTTGCACCAGTGTTAATACAGAGTAGTTTACCTTACTTCAGCGGTGTGAGTCCAGATGTACACTGGGGTGTCAGAGGTCAGAACCCTGATCTGTGGTGTAACAGTGGCAGAACACTAGGTGGTTTGCTTTGAGGAATTTCACAAGTGCAGAAGCAGATGAAATCTCCCAGTAATTAAGGGGAAGCAAAAATATTTTGAAAACATTACACTAGTTTAATATGACATGCTTAATATTATAGCCCAGCATTCTGACCCGAGACCACCGCTGGGGAAGGGTGAGTTTCTGGCCCATGGAACACTGAGTTTTCCGAATATAGTGCCAGACCAGAAACACCTGTGTTAAATAACTTTGTGGTAATTCACTTTGAAAAGTCAGTGTTCAGTAGCCCTCAAAATTTCTCATTTCTTGCCTGTGGAGGGACGGTCTAGGGGTTGCACAGTGGCTGCAGCATAAAAGCATATAGGGGACAAAGGCTTAAGACTTCTGGATTCATTTACACAGTATGCAAGCTATAACTGCTGCTTTGTTTTATTTGTTTAAGTTTTGCTATATATTTCTTTAGTACATTTAGGCCCCAATTCAGCTAAACATTTCAGCATATAATTAACTTTAAGCACACCTTACTTAGCAAATTTTAAAGAGGCTGAATAGATTTTAAAACCTCTGCTAATGTATTCACTCTATAATACCACAAATACACAGGGACAGAATTAGCAAAGGAGGCAAGAAGTTATGCAAGTAAATGCTGGGAAGGCAAAGTATAAAGGTAAGAATAAAAGATAGGATGTGAAAATAATAATTACAAAGGGTAACAGGCAACAGAAATTATGGAGTAATGTGCATTGAACAGTGGGAAGAGAAGTGACACATTAGCATATGAAATGACAGCAAACTTTATACGCATTCTTCAGTAAGCCCAAATATGTCTAAACAACCGTATTAAAAACCAGTAATCAGGGGTTAGTTTCATTTTCTGTTTCTTCAGGCTTTGTGCCAGTACCTGTGTAGAATCATCATAGTTTCAATCACCTGATTACATCCTATTTAGGTGTCAAATAGTCAGGATTATCTATCCACCCATCTATTCGTCCATCTATCCATCCAGTAGTTAAGTCCCTGCCTTTGGCTTTCACAGATTGAGAGTGTGAGTACCATCATATCAATAATGCTTTATAAGACAAGATTAAATTGTAGTTATCGTTTCAAAAAATGGTACTGTCTATCTCAATCTTTCTGGTTTCTGGGCCAAATTCTGCAGTCCAAATGCCCGCTGATTTAAGGGGGTTTTCCCTGAAGAATGATGGAAGGCCTATTGTAGGCCAGTTTTTAAGAGATAATGGTAAGTGTGTGTGCCTTTCACTAAGATGAACTGGAACTGTATGTTTGGATCCGAGAGCAGAATTTAACCATGTGTGCCTATAAGACAAACCTGCTTTTTTTCTTTGTTTTTAACCAGAGCAAGTTATTTCTACTTTAGCCCTGCATAACTAATACAGCTGGGGAAGAGTGAGCTGGTATTCTATTCTAATTCACGCGTCATCGCTGACACCAGAATCTTTATTATTTGAGAGGTTGTAAGAGGAAAAAACTACTTGAATTAAAGAGGCAGGACTAAGTGTGTAGCATTGATGGTTAAAAAAATCATGTTTTGACTTATGTGCTGAGCAGATTTGATAACAAGATAATAAATATTGAGCCCCACAGTGTGATAATTACAGTCGCTATCCTGACTATAACCACTCTTTTAATTAGTGCATGTGTTGGGGGGGAATTAAGCTAATGTAGTACTTGAATGGCAAAGGAACTTGCATTCAATCATATGTTGATCTTGCTGAACCTTACCTAAAACTTTGAATATGCTTTGTTGTTTGTTTTTTTTGCCTTCTTTGGGGATGCCAGGATTTATCCTGCTACATCAGGTTTAATTTTTAAAGGTAATATACATAATGCATAACAGTGCATCAGTTCATTTAATTTTAAGCTTTTCTTAATTTACTGGTTGGCTGATTCTTCCAACATTGTTTTTCTGGGTCCTTTTTGAGGAAAGTCATGGGATAGAAAATGCTTTAAAGTCCTCATGCCAGCAAAGTATAGTGGTGGTATAGGTTTCCATTTGCCTGATGAGATCATGTGCTTGCACTGTTTGCTGGATGTTTTATTTACCTCACAGAAATAGTCTTGGACTAGACAGGACTTTTTGAAAGGTCAGGTAGCCCATTCCTGATATACACACTGTATTTGTGAGCTAATGGGTTGTTTTGCTGTAAGTGGTAAGTTGAATGGACATAGCGGAAATGTTTTGCTTTAATTTGAACTTGAAGGGGGAAAAAATATTACTTGTAACTGGAAGGAAGGTTATGGTGGGGTCAAAAACTTACCCAGTTTCCAAAGTGAACTTTTTTAAAAAGAATGGCCTCTAACTTCACTAGGAAAACAAAAAGAAAGGCCTTTTGCTCACAAATGTAAAGTTAGAATCTGAAATTATTCAGTTACATGCAACTGTATACATATTTGAACCTACATTAAAACAAAAGACAGGGAATTGTCAGAGCATGGGAATGTCCTGGCCAAACCACCTGGCACAGAGAGGCAGTGGAATTGGACCCTTTGCTGTCAGGATACTTGCCAGCTTTAGGGTAGCTTTTCATCATGAGAGAATCACAAAGCTGCCCTAATGCTGCAAAAAGAAAAGGAGTACTTGTGGCACCTTAGAGACTAACCAATTTATTTGAGCATAAGCTTTCATGAGCTACAGCTCACTTCATCGGATGCATGCAGTGGAAAATACAGTGGGGAGATTTTATATACACAGAGAACATGAAACAATGGGTGTTACCATACACACTGTAATGAGAGTGATCAGGTAAGGTGAGCTATTACCAGCAGGAGAGCGGGAAGTGATAATCAAGTGATAATCAAGGTGGGCCATTTCCAGCAGTTGACAAGAACATCTGAGGAACAGTGGGGGGGAGCGGGGGGAGGAAGGAGGAGGGAATAAACATGGGGAAAGAGTTTTACTTTGTGTAATGACCCATCCACTCCCAGTCTTTATCAAGCCTAATGAAATGGTGTCCAGTTTGCAAATTAATTCCAATTCAGCAGTCTCTCGTTGGAGTCTGTTTTTGAAGTTTTTTTGTTGAAGAATTGCAACTTTTAGCTCTGTAATCGAGTGACCAGAGAGATTGAAGTGTTCTCCGACTGGTTTTTGAATGTTATAATACTTGAAGTCTGATCTGTGTCCATTTTATTCTTTTACGTAGAGACTGTCCAGTTTGACCAATGTACATGGCAGAGGGGCATTACTGGCACATGATGGCATATATCACATTGGTAGATGCGCTGGTGAACGAGCCTCTGATAGTGTGGCTGATGTGATTAGGCCCTATGATGGTGTCCCCTGAATAGATATGTGGACACAGTTGGCAACGGGCTTTGTTGCAAGGATAGGTTCCTGGGTTAGTGTTTTTGTTGTGTGGTTGCTGGTGAGTATTTGCTTCAGGTTTGGGGGCTGTCTGTAAGCAAGGACTGGCCTGTCTCCCAAGATCCAACCTGTCAGACAGAGACAAACACCTACAAGATCTCTCTCAAGCGTTCTTACAACTACAATACCCACCTGCTGAAGTGAAGAAACAGATTGACAGAGCCAGAAGAGTACCCAGAAGTTACCTACTACAGGACAGGCCCAACAAAGAAAATAACAACGCCACTAGCCATCACCTTCAGCCCCCAACTAAAACCTCTCCAGCGCATCATCAAGGATCTACAAACTATCCTGAAGGACGACCCATCACTCTCACAGATCTGCTGAATTGGAATTAATTTGCAAACTGGAGACCATTACATTAGGCTTGAATAAAGACTGGGAGTGGATGGGTCATTACTCAAAGTAAAACTATTTCCCCATGTTTATTCCCCCAACCCACCCCCACTGTTCCTCACACGTTCTTGTCAACTGCTGGAAATGGCCCACCTTGATTATCACTACAAAAGGTTCCCGCTCCCCCCCCTTCACTTCCCCCCCCCCCCGCTCTCCTGCTGGTAATAGCTCACCTTACCTGATCACTCTCGTTACACTGTGTATGGTAACACCCATTGTTTCATATTCTCTGTGTATATAAAATCTCCCCACTGTATTTTCCACTGCATGCATCCGATGAAGTGAGCTGTAGCTCATGAAAGCTTATGCTCAAATAAATTGGTTAGTCTCTAAGGTGCCACAAATCCTCCTTTTCTTTTTGCGGATACAGACTAACACGGCTGCTACTCTGAAACCTGTCCTAATGTTGCAGAAGCTCTTGCACTTCAATTATAATGATCACATGCCATGATACAAGCAGAAGTAAAGAGCCCGGGAAAGCTAAATTTATAACTCAAGATTGTCCAAACCAGGGGCAGGCTTTGTTATTACCTCTGCTGAGCGTTGTTATACTTTTCTCCAGTTTAATTCCCAGAGAATTTGAATGACCACAGCCACGGCCAGTCCTGCAATGGACCAACCCACTGTTTTTTGTTGCCAGCAGCTGAAATCACCCTGGAGTTGAACGGGATTTGTGACAATAATGTGTTTCTGCTGCTGAAGAAGGAGAGGATAACATGGTTATCTCACTTACAGTATATTGTTGCTGGAGGATTTCTATTTTAATTTGACTGATAAGTCATACAAAAGGAAGAAAGTGATTTTAAATATGGAGCTGAGTAGATAAAGAGACACCAGAGAAAGAGCTTGAGAAAGCTATGGGACATCTTAGCTTCTTTCCCTGAAATGGGAATTTATGTGCGTTTATTTGAGAGCAGAGCAGAATTGGGTCCTAAAAGTGAGAAGTCTAGTAAAATACACAGAGAATCCTGGTAAAACTCTGTCACAGGGTAAGGAAAAGCATAAGAGAAGAGAGGGGGCCTAATTTCTGCCTATTCGTTTTACTGAACCAAGTCTTTTTGTTGTTGTTTTTATCTGAATATAATCCCTTTTGTAATAACTTGAGAGACCATTCATCCTGGAGTATATATCCATAACCTGATGAGATTAGTGGAAAAAGAGCTGCTAGTGGATTCTGCCCATTCTGAAAAAAACTCAGGGACTCTGAGCTTTAGCTTATGCCCAGATAAATTTGATAGTCTCTAAGGTGCCACAAGGACTCCTCATTGTTTTTGCTGATACAGACTAACATGGCTACCACTCTGAAACCAGGGACTCTGAGATTATTCTTAATCTTGCATCGTGCATTAGTAACTAATTTTTTACCCTTTTTTTGATCCCTTTAACTCTTGACGTAATGATGTTGTCTATATAGTCTGACTTTATTTCTTTACTTAAGTTAATGCACCTTAGAACTGAGTGAACCTTTTCTTTGACCTGGATCAGGCCTTTGGTTTCAGTCCAGTGAAAGTATCTGGGCACTTGTCAAAAGACAAATTTTTACTATACCTATGGAATATTTCCAAAAATCCTAACATAAATAATAGAAAAATAGTGATTTAAAAACTAATTCCAAATACTAACCAGGCCTGGCTGTCTAGATGAAAAATAAGTTTCAATAAATGGGAGACAGATGCAAGGCATTTCAGTATGAAGAGAAGTGAGGATGCAGAAATAGAAATGGGTTTTTCATTACATAAGTGATTATGCTCAGACCAGAAATCCCGAATATTCTGAGGACCACAGCTGCACTTTCTGCCCTCCATAGTAGTAGCCAGTAATAGCATAACAGTGATGTGGTGCCAGAAACAGTTATTTGTTTTCAGAAATAGATGAAATGTTGGTTTTCTCTGCTTCAGCCAGTAAAATGCATGTTTACTGTATGGCGTATCTTAAATTTCTACCTTTTTTGCAGCAAATGAGTTGCAAATTAATATACACTCCATCTGAGTGCTCCCTGAATGTGTACACACAGTGACGTGTGCTCTCTTTGCCACTTGTTTTCCACACCTCTATCACCTCTTTGTCAGTTCTGGGTATCAGTATTGATAGCCTGTCCTGGATCATTCCAATTGGCTGAACTTCATTGATCAAGCTCTACCCAGCAGCCAGGGAACTGTGTTAGTAATACTGAAAGCAGGAAATCAGAGAGCATTTAAGAAAATAGCAAGAGCATCGTTAAAATGTATCTTGCTGTCTGATTAGGTTCCTGTCATGTGATCAACAGTACTTACTGTCACATTAACAGAGAGATTGGAAAATAGTGCTGGTGTTCCAAAAAAAGAAGTACTTTATTTAAAGGCTGTATTCAAACTCATCAGTGTGTACTTTTAAAGGGAAACCATTGAGGATAAAGGGTCTCAAATTTGACTTACTCTTTAAACATTATTCTCTGGATCCCTGACAGAAGTGTTGTCTTTTTTTTTCCTTTTTTTTTTTTAAAGAATAGACTGCAACCTGTAACAGTCTTTAATATATATAATTCTAACCCTTCATGGAACAAATGTGTAAAATGCTATTCTCCTGCCTTCCCCCCGCCACCCACACCCACAAAAGTCTGCATAACTTTCTTCTTCATTAGAAAAGTGTCACTGTGTGAAAACAGGTGTGTCCACTCTACCTTCTACCTCTGTATTTCTCCCCACTTACAAGGTAATGTCTTAAAAGGTTATCTGATCATAAGATGAGTGTTTATCAATTCATCACTCACCCTTTCTCCCTTAATTTACTGTAAGGACAATCGTAAATATCCAGAATATTAAGCTATGGATAATTGTGTCTTAAAAAGAGTGGCTTATTTACTGATGCACCATTTTGTACTCCATCCCTTTAGAAAGAATTTTTAATATAATGAATCTTCTAATAAAGCAGAACTAGATGAATACTGGATAAATTGCAAATATTTGGAAATACTAGTGCTTTGATTTGATCTGACCGTATTTGATGCCCTTAGCATTTGGAAATGAACAAAGCTTTGAAATTGGTCTCCATGATTTCATCAAATGCATGTACTCAAGGTAGATTGCATCTATCCCACCCACTACAATTCTTGAGTAGCCAATTTTGAAGCTCAGATACCATTCTGAATCATGTGGGAGAGTGGAATTTATTTATAGTGCAATAAAAAAGTATGTTACTATAACTAGAGTCTCTCCTAGCTTACTTATAGCCCTTCCCTTCTCTAGGGTTTTTGAGGTTTTAGATCTCCTTTGGCCCCATATTCAGCCTTGGGAAGAGTAAAGCATTCTGTCCTGGATGGAGCCAGTTTAGGGGGTATTCCTTAATAAATAGCTTTTCCATGGTATCCTCCAGGACACTTATATTTGATACTGTTTTGTCTCCTGTTGGTTTCTTCTCGAATATCCTCCTTTAATTTAACTCCTGGCAGTCAGACAGGTTAACATCAAACAGATAACCTGAGTGGCATATGATATTTTTAAAAATTAATACACATAACTACCTCATTCTCCACTGTAATCCTTTGGTCTTTAACTCTGATCAATGAAGATTGCACAAGGAAGATATCTGCTGGTTTGGTCAGGTGGCAGAAGGCAGGGTTTTGAAGTTATGATCATTACTGTACATAGTCGTATGAACCAGTCTAAACTATAATGTTTAAGATTGTGTGTACTTGAAGCTAAAACTGAAGGATTATAACTGTGCTGAAGACAAGGAGAAATGAGGCTTTCTTTACATTCTTTTGTGAAAGAAGTTATACATAAACATAAACACAATCTTTTCCTCTCCTGGCAAAGAACACACATCATAGGGGTTCTCCCCCCACACTGAGGCAACAACTGCAGGCACTCGTTCATTAGTCTAGGTAGGATTGCAGGACTTTCATCCACGTCTTCCTGCTGGGACATCATTGAGTCAGGGCTCCCAGCAGTCCTGGGTTTCCTGAGACTGTCCCATTTTGACCCCCAGGCCTCCTGTCCCACTTGAAGTGAACATTTCCTGCATTCAGGGCCCACTGTGGAAAGGAGAAGGGTAGTTTTCCTGGGAAGACCATTTGGAAGGGCCTCCAAACCTTGTGTGCCACTCGAGTGGAGTAGCAACCTGGAGCATGCAGTCATAACATCAGTCTGATATGGCCTGTCTGACTTTCCATCTCCTTGTGCAGAGGGGTGGATGGGCCAAACCTGAATGGTCCTGGTTGAGCCACTTGAAATGTTTAGTAAATACAATTTGACCTTCTTTCAGAATTGGATATGCACTACTCTCCTTTTGAACAGTCTGCTACAAATAAATTTTGCTACCCTATTGGTATCAACTCTGGATGGGATGAGCAAGCCCTTTTAAATCTATCCGTAGTAGCAAGCCCCTTTGCCAGTTCTGGAGGTGGAATTCTCAAAGTTAGTCATCAGCCCTGGCTTGCTGTAATAAATTATGTTGCTAGGCACTCTCTAGGGCAGTTGTAAATTGAAGGATTATTGCTTCTCATGAAATGACATTTAAATTGAACTTTCTGATTAGGCTGGTAAGATAACTATGGTATTATCCTATAATAGCTTCACCAGTTTGAAGCCGTTCCTAAATATAAATACTGCTTTTTCTGAAGCTTGTTCTTGGATGTCAAACATTTGAAGTGAAGGGGAGGTTTATAATAGTGCTTTGGCTCCAGATTATAAAAAAGGTAAACTTATAACTAAGTGTAGCGAGGTGGACACCTGCTCAGGCCCAGAGGGGTTTAAGATAACCCTGGGAGAGGGCTGGGGCAGGGGAAGAGCAGGGCTGATTCACAGAGTAGCCTCAGGTGTGGGCCACGCCCCAAACACACCCAGGGGGCCTTCTAAAAGCCAGGGAAGCCAGGAGCAGAGAAGAGACTCTCTCTAGTTTCTGAGTGAGAGGGATCTGGCTGTAGGGACCTAACTAGACTACCTAGATTGGAGCAGGGCTGGGGAAGAGCCTGAGGAGCTGGGGAGCTCCAGCCAGGAAGGCCCCAGGCTGTGGCCTAGCATTAGGCCCAACAGGTAATTGGGTTGCAGGGGACAGCCCAAGGTTAGACAGAGGCAGCAGGTCCAAACCCAACCTTGCCTGTGATGAGTGGCTCATTACTGCAGTCTGCCCCAGGGTGTGGGGGCTAGCTGGTGACTGGCAGGAGCCTACAACTGAGGCAAGGTAGGGATAGTGGGTGGGGGGTTCCCCTGGGAGGGGGAGACCCCGAACTGTGGGGTACTGCCAGGGGGTAGCACCCAGTGAAAGGGACACTGGGGTCCTGGGAGGGACACGGGATCCAGCAGCAGGGTGAGACACTGGCCTGAAGAGGGCGCTCTGGAGGCTGGAACGATAATTCCCTGTGATGACTAGCAGGAGGCGCCGCTGATGAGTCTGCGCCAAGTTAGATTCTGTCTCAGGTGTTTTTAGTAAAAGTTAGGGACAGGTTGTGGGCAATAAACAAAAATTCACGGAAGCCTGCGACCTGTCCCTGTCTTTTCCTAAAAATACCCTGCGAGGGGAGGACAAACAGAGTTCTGCAAGGGCTTGGAGCTGCTCCAGCCCCAATGCAGCTCCTGCAGCAGGGACTGACCCAGCCCTGGCTACCGCACCAGCGGGCCGCAGACTGCCGCTCTGGCAGCGGGCCACCGATCAGCCGTTCGGTGGCTCCGGGGTTGACTGTCAGTCAGCTGTTCCAGCGGCCACTGTTCTAGCAGCCCCAGGGCTAACCGCAATCACTGTTCCAACGGCCGCTGCTCCACAGCTACAGAGCTGACCACTGGTCAGCTGTTCAGTGTGTCTCCCCCACCCCTCGGCCGCTGTTCTGGCGGCCCCGGGACTGGCTGTTGGCCAGCTGTCCGAGAGCCGCTGCTCCATGCCTAGACAGTGCTCCAGTGGCCTCGGGGCTGGTCACCGCCCACTATTCTAGCAGACCCAGGGCTGACCGCCAGCCAGTTGTTATGATAGCTGCTGCTCCAGTAGCCCTGGGGTTGACAGCTGGTCCAGGCCTGCCCCAGAACAAGTCACGGATTCCCTGGAAAGTCATGGAATCCATTACCTTCATGTCAGAATCGTATCCTTACTTATAACAGAGAAATATATAAATTTTAGTAAGTCATTTATTGAATGTGTAATTAATTAAAATATGCAGATGTTTTCATGCATTTATCATTTCAGATTTTTTTTATTCATACATATAGGGACATCATCAATTTAAAAATTGTATTTCTGTCTAATTCTTTCTTTTGGTATCTTTTTGCTTTTTTTCCTACTATTATTAAAATTAGCACCTAAAATACTATAACTGACAGAGACCAGCAAAAATATTTTTCTCTATTTTTTTTTTTTCAGTTTGTTTACTTTGTGTATTTGACAGCACTTTTCATTAGGCCCTGATCCTGAAAACTTTATGTATATGGTTAAATTTGAGAATCTATTTTGGGACTACTCGCATGAGTAAAATTAGGTGATTGCTCGATTGAGGCTTTAATCAGTTTCCCCTGTTGTCTGAGTCCTTCAGAAGCGAAGGAGATTTTTTTTTTTTAATAGATTGTAAAACCACAACAATTGGCAGAGGGACTTGGGGCTGATGTAGTGATTGAGGGCTTGTCTACAGTGTGCATTAATCCATGCTAGAGGGGTATAAATTCTAGTGTGCACTAGGTTGTTATCCATTAAGTGGCCTATACACACCGTGCACAAAAATTTCCCGAGTTAAGAACATAAGAATGTCCATACTGGGTCAGACCAAAGGTCCATCTAGCCCAGGAGCCTGTATTCCAACAGTGGCCAATGCCAGGTCCCCAGAGGGAATGAACAGAACAGGTTATTAAGTGTTCTATCCCCTGTCACCCATTCCCAGCTTCTGGCAAACAAAGGCTAGGGACACCATACCTGCCCATCCTGGCTAATAGCCATTGATGGGCCTATCCTCCATGAACTTATCTAGTTCTTTTTAGAACCCTGTTATGGTCTTGGCCTTCACAACATCCTCTGGCAAGGAGTTCTGCAGGTTGTGCGTTGTGTGAAAAAAATACTTCCTTTTGTTTGTTTTAAACCTGCTGCCTGTTAATTAAACCTGCTGCCTATTAAGTTTGCACTAAAGTCCTGTTTCAAACAGTACTGCATTAATGTATACTAAGGCAGAAATTCTAAAAATGGGGGACACCCCCATCCCCTGGGGTTTGTGTAATGTATTTGGGGGAGAGGGGCGTGAGAAACTTTATGAAAAAATGTGTGCTTCATGTGTTTTACCCACAGCAATGAATAACTTGCAAAGCTGATTCCTCCAAACATATCAAGGCCACAGATGAAGCGGGTGCATTTGACTCTAGATGACTGTACATTTTGATGGATTTCTGTTAAGCTTGCATAGCATTATACAAAGTTATTGCCATCTGTACATTAATCTCTTTCCTAGGATGGGGTGTGCACATTTAATTGTAAGCGTCGACCATAATCGCAGTTTTGTTTTTGCTCTTATTAAAATGTATTGTTGGCTCTGTTTGAATCAATACCTTGCTGTTTTTAATATTAGTGAGAGTTGCATGTTGATTGTTTTTTCATTGGTATATGTACTTGTGGGAGGCAGGGCATAAATTGCTACAAACACAAGGACGGGAGCATGATCAAATAAGTTTGAGAACCACTGCACTAAGGAACTTTTAGTTAGCACCAGCAGTGTCCACACAGGCCATTTAGTGCATGACACCCTAGTGCACACCAGAATTTTTACCCATCTAGTATGGATTAATGAGTAGTGTAGAGAACCCTGAAACTACTTTTAATTCATACCAAAGGGGTAAAAATGTTGGCATTTCTTTTAAATTATTACCCTATTAAAGTGATCGAACATAAATTTACAACTGATAATGAAATATAAAATTGTATTCTTCTAGAACAAGTACTGGCTGAGTGACCCAGCAAAACCATTCAGTACTATAAGATTTCCTCTTGCCTCCTGTGTACTACAAGTTGCAGTATGGTACACATAAGATCCTTTTCGTCAGCCTATAGTGTAATATAAATGTAGACCCACACCAGATCAGCAGAGAGTCCAGAACAGAGCTGTGTCAGAAATGGTTTTCACGTCCCATGAAAATTTTCAAGATACCTAAAAAAATTCCTACCCCAAAATGGGACGAAAAGTTGAAATTTCAAACATTTTCTGAAACCAAAAATCCAAAACAGAAATTGGTTCTAGTCAACTGAAATATCTTGTTGCAATAATTTTGACTTTTAACCTTTTTGTAGTCCAACTTTACTAAAATTTCTGAATGCAAATTAATTTCAACTAAAAAAACCTCTAAAATTTTCTTATTTGAAAATGTCAAAATGGGATATTTTGACAAATTTAAAACTTTTTTCCAAAAGCTTTTTGAGTCAAGAGATTCATTGAAACTAAGCCAATTAGGTGAACATTTTTGGTTCTAATAAATTGGCATTTTTTGGTGAAAAAATAGTTCATTGCAATATTCCCAAGACTAGAGCTGGTGGGGAAGCTCAGTGTTCTGCCCTTCCTTCTATATGTACTAACAAGTCTTGTGAGAAGGATCAGTAGGGAGAAATCTTAAAAAGCAATGGATCAATTTGTCCCAGAACTATGAAACTGAGGAAGACCCCTCTAACGCTCTTCTAAAAGCAGCAGAAATAAAATAAAGGACTTATTCTTACACTCCTTGCTTGGGTAAAACTCCAGTTGAATGCATTAGTGGCATCTCCACTTTGAAAGCAAAGGGAATTTTGACTGAGTAAGGACTGTAGGATTAGGCCCACATTTGTTTATATTTTAGCACTTGCAGTCAACTGTCCAGGTTTAGCAGCAAATAAAAAAGAGCCATCTGTCTTCCCTGATTAGTGGCTAAGAGTTTGATAACCATCTCTCTCTGGTTAAGCTGAAATGAGTCGGGCCCCTGTCCTATAAAAGAAATCAGTCAGCATGGACCTTTGTCTTTGCAGAGTCCTATTGAAGTTCAAGGGACAATGCTCACGTTTCAGTGTTAGGGCTGGCAGAGCCCTCTATGGTGTCAGGGCCTGAATTACGGCTTTTTTTTTCTTTTGAATTAGATTTCCTTTAATTGTCTTTTTAAAAGTCTTGGCTACTTGGACAGTTTTTGGCTGGCACAGCTATTGATGGTGTCTTTACAGTACACATTATTGTATTTACTTACCTTGATTTATTAAAAAGGAAAGCACCTATCCAATAGCTCTAGGCATTTCTACAGTAATTAAGCATAATGCCACACAAAATCCAATACTGATGTGCTATATACTTCCAGTGCAATTTTTCTTTTTTCTGAACAAACACACACACACACACCACTGTATTGGGAATGATGATAACATCCCAGGTTAAATGTTTTAGTAAACATACTTTCCTTTTTCTCAGAAAAGTAACTTGCGGTAATAGAAATTAAATATGGTGCTCATGATTAGCCCTAGGGCATAGGAAGAAAAAGGTGAATTGATTTTTTTTAAAATAAGCTACCATTTAACTAACATTAAAAAAAAATACAATTGGAGTGGTTGATAAGAAAGACAGAAGTTTTATTTGCCCATGTAAAATTATTCATTGAAAGTCGGTGGGACTTAAGCACATGCTTAAAGTTAAGTCTGTGCTTGAGGGTTTTCCTGAATCAGGGCCAATAATACGTAGCATTAATTTAGCTCTTTTCAGTTGTAGCTCTTAGTTGTAGGTTTACTAAGGGCATGTCTCTATAGTGAGTTAGTGTGCAGCAAGATGGATTATAAATCTACAGCACACTAACTGGCCCAGGGGACCCTGCTATCACACAGGTTTCCATATCTGCTTCAAAACAGCAGTAGGTCAAAGCACACTATGAAACTTTTAGTGCACGGTAGCAGAGTCAACATGGCCAGTTAGTGTGCACAGACTAGTGAACTGTGGATTTACAGCTCTGCCTGCTCTGCACTAACTCTCCTTACAGACAAGTCCTAAAGTAAGTATTATCCCAATTTTACAGATGAGGAAATTGAGTTTCAGTGATGTATAGGTATTTTCAAAATTGGCTACTGATTTTGAGTGTTCCAATTTTTGAGTGCCCACCTTGAGACTTCCAGACCTGAATATTAGAGGTGCTAAGTATAGGGGGGTAAGTGGAACAGTAGAAAGAGGGTGAGGTTTTAGGAAGTACTCAGTTTGGTATGACACCAAGGGCATAGGATTGCAAACAGGAGACGAGGTTGCTACTGGATAAACCACAGGCTTCTCAGCATGTAACACTGGCCTCTCTGAAGGATAAATAAAGGTCTCTTTCCTGCAACATTGTGTGCCTACCACATTGCTTATTGTTAAGGCTACGTTTTAGTCACGGGTATTTTTGGTAAAAGTCATGGACAGGTCATGTGCAGTAAACAAAAATTCATGGCCTCTGACCTGTCCATGACTTTTACTATATACCCTGACTAAAAGTTGGCGGGGCTGCCTGGGGGCGCTGCGGGTGCTGGGGGAGGGCAGCGCAGGTGCTGGGCGGGGGAGGTGTGGGCGACAGTGTGTGGCCTGGGACCTCCACTGGTTCTGGTGGGGATTGGCGGGGCCAGCAGGCTCCCTACTTGGGTCCACTCCGCACCTCTCCTAGCAGCAGCAGAGTTTGGGTGTGGGAGGGAACAGGAGTTGGCGCATGGAATGGGGTGAGGCGGATTCAGGACGGTGCTTACCTGGGGGGCTCCCTGGAAGTGGTGTCATCCCCCTCGCTCATCTGCTCAGTTGAGGCATGGCCAGGCAGCTCTGCGCATTGCCTCCGGCCAGTGCGCTGGCTTCACAGCTCCCATTGGCTGGGAACCGCAACCAGTGGGAGCTGCGGGGGCGGTGCCTGCAGGCAGAGGCAGCATGCAGAGCTGTTGAGAGCCTGCCTCACCCGGTCCCATGCCCCAACCTTCTGCCCCCTTCCACACCCAAATGCTGCTGCTGGGGTGCGGGGGCGCCGTGGCCCGAGACTGCTCCAGCTGTGGCCGCTGTGACTGGTGCAGAGGCTGCCTGAGCTGCCCCTGAGCCAGGTGCACAGGCCACTGCAGAAGTCATGGAGGTCACGGAAAGTCATGGAATCCGTGACCTCCATTACAAACTCAGAGCCTTACCTAAGGCTAATGAAACAGCTGGGGGACACAATGGGATTTCCGATATAACTAACTCCAAATGTTCAAAAAGTGACCCCCCCCCCCCCCCAAAAAATCATGAAACTAGTTTAGAAGCATAAGATTTTGTTTTAAATAACAGATGTTGCATTCTTTGTATATGGCCTCTGGCTTTTGATCCTTCAGGGTGCACTTGCCTGACATTGTCAAGCTTTTCTCTGAAACACAAGGGCTAGAAACTTACTTTTCTTTTTTCTTAAATGGAAGCCGTGATTTATTCAATATCCGGATTCCAGCAGTTTGGCTTCAAAAAAGCACTAAAAATCACAAGATTTGACAACACTGTATTCCTTATGAAACACTGTGCACCCACAACTCCCATTGATGTCTACTGGAATTATGGACCCAAGGTTTCCCAAAATCAGTGGCTATGATGCAAAATTTGCCCTTCAGTGGTTTATTCAAAGTTATATGGCCAACCAGTGGCAGAGTTAGAAATAGATCGCAGATGTCCTTAGTCTCCCAGTCCAGTGCAGTAATCTCACTTCTGAAAAGTATTAAGATTTCTTTTTAGGCCAAATAATATGGACTATTTTATGTTACTTTTCTTGCAGCCTGTTTATTCCTGTCCTTAGCTAGGTATCATGGTTTTCTTGAGCCCAGAATTGGCTTTAGTCTCACTGCACCATTCACATATATAACACACATATATAACCCAATAATATTCTAAAATCATTAACACATATAGGATTGATTTTGGTCCCGTAATCCGTAATTTGCAATAGGTTTCTCTTTCAGAGAAATTTTAACAACACTGGTGCTCGAGGACCATTCTTTATCAGATTACTGGATACATTTAACTTCACTTTGGCCTTGATCCTGCAAATACTTATACATGTGCTTAACTTTACTACCATAAGTTGTTAATTGCTGTATATATATTAGTGTGTTCAGAATTGGGACCTTTGTGCTTCAGATTGCTCTGTTAGCCAAAAATCACCTCAAAATGTGCCATGTTGTGTCTCATATAGTAAGATCTGCCAAGAAATACATACCATATAGCAGGGACAAATTTTAAACTCTCACATAATTGTAAAAGATCAACTTTTAATGTAAATCTTTTCAGTGTTACATTTTTATAGTTGCTGGTAGTTGAAAAGAAAGTCTTTCTGACATACTCCACTCACATTACAGCAGGGGTCGGCAACATTTTAGAAGTGGTGTGCCGAGTCTTCATTTATTCGCTTTAATTTAAGGTTTCGCATGCCAGTAATACATTTTAACGTTTTTTAGAAGGTCTCTCTCTATAAGTCTGTATATTATATAGCTAAACTATTGTTGTATGTAAACAAGGTTTTCAAAATGTTTAAGAAGCTTCATTTAAAATTAAATTAAAATGCTGATCTTACACCGCCGGCCCACGCAGCCCGCTGCTGGTCTGGGGTTCCGTCCGCTGGCTCCCGCCAGCCAGGGTCCTGGCTGCCGGCCCCGCTCAGCCCACTGCTGGTCTGGGGTCCTGGACCTGGCCACATAGAGTAGGTACCTACTTTCTCCCTGGTTCTGGCCCATTCTCTCCCTCTCTCTGCACTAAGATGAGGGTGGGAGTGTACTGAGAACAGGGCTGGGGGTGAAGGAGCAGGTTGGGATGCAGGGTCTGGCCAGGAGCTAGAATGAGGGAGAGGGCTCAGGGTTGGGGCAGGAGGTTTGGGTATGGAGCGTTTACCTGGGCAGCTCCCGTTTGGTGCAAGGAGTGCAGGTGGGAATGTGGGTGTGTGTGTGCAGGAGCTGCCGTTTGGTGCTCAGGGTGGGGATGTGGATGTGGGGGTGCAAGAGTCAGGGCATGAGGTGTGGGGAGGCTGCGGGTGTGTGAGGAGGGTGCAGGAGTCGGGGTGTGGGGGGGCTGGGGGTGTGAGGAGGGTGCAGGGATCAGAGCATGGGGCTGGGGTGTATGGGGGGTGCAGGGGTCGGCTGAGGGGTGTGGGGGGTTCAGGGTCGGACAGAGGGCTGGGGGTGTGTGAGGGGGGTGCAGGGGTCAGGGCAGAGGGCTGGGGGTGTGGGCTGGAGTTGTGCGGGTGCTCCCAGCCCCCTGCCCTGAGTGGCTCACAGCAGGGGGCTGGAGGGGATATGCCGATTCCACCCCCTTCCCCAACGTCTCCGGAGCAGAGAGCGCGCTGCGGCTCTGCTTTTCCCTCTCCCACTCCATAGCAAGGGCCGTCAGCTGATCGGCCGCAGGGAGGGAGAGAAGGAGAGGCAGGAACCCTGCACGTTGGGGGAAGAGGCAGCTTGCCCGCCCTGCAAGGAGAGAGTTGGTGGAAATTATGGAAATACCATGCCATCGGAAATGGGTTGAGTTGGATATCATTTGAAAGTCCTTTCTTCCTTTAATACAATGGTTCAAAACTTCAGAAACCTAGAACTATGTCAAAATTTTGGAGAAAATGTTTAAAAGTCAACTTTTTAAGTTATTCTTTAACATAGGAATACATTGTTTACATAAAAAAGATATTTGATCTTTGGTAATCGTGGATAGGTTAGCCTTGACATGAAGGACTGAAAACATCTATTAATCAAAGTCATCATCAACATTGTAATCTAGGGCACCTCATCCTTGCAGCACTCACAGATCTCTCCACAAAACAGGCTGCTGGCCAAATATTTGCAGGGTAGTGAGGGTGAGCATCTGGTCTTTGCACACAAGCATTTGATTAGCTGAAGGATTGATTTGGGAGTGCATGATGTTTCACACACAACCGCTGTGATCAGCCTAGCCTCCAAGACCCATCCATGCCAGATAAGGGAACGTAGTTTTGGATGCACTCAATCATCCCAAAGTCATTCCATTGCTTGATAATTTGCTCTCTTGATAGCAGGTATAAATGCAGCCCTTGTCAGTGGCAATTTTTCTCCATTTGTCTGCTTAGAAAACATCTACCAACGTAGCTCTGCAAGTGTCCTAAAGTTGGTTTTCCAATGGTAAACTCAGTATACACGATATGCTGTGCATCCGATGAAGTGAGCTGTAGCTCACGAAAGCTCATGCTCAAATAAACTGGTTAGTCTCTAAGGTGCCACAAGTACTCCTTTTCTTTTTATGATACAGACTAACACGGCTGTTACTCTGAAACCTGTCAGTATATGAACACTTCCAGTGGCTTTAATTCCTTATCAGTGACTGTCTGTCTTTCTGAGCACCTTAAGAGCAAGGGGAGAGTCTTCAGAGGCTGGATCAAATGGCTTTTAGTAAGATGAATTTGGTCTTTCCAGCCAATGATCCAGTAATGCCTCATCTTGAAAAGGCACGAAACCTGCATCTCGTGTAGTGCTGAGTTAAAGGTTGACTGCGTTGAAATGTGCCTTTCTCCTGAAATGATGTGTCCTGACTGTCCATATCATTAGAAGGTACATCGTCTACCTCTTCATCTGAAGCTGTACTCAATGATTTTTTGCCGCTAGAGTGAATCCCACTTTTGCAGTTACCAAGTGAGGTCAAGGTTAGTGAATGTAGAAAGCTCTACTGTAGTCGATTTAAATGCTGCTTCATTGAAAACTGGACTTCTTGGCTTCAGAATTTTTGGACATTGGTAGAAAAGTAAGTGAGTCAGGAAGCTCTTTAAAGAACAGTTCTTTGCAGGTCCAGGCAGCACTTGTGGCTGGGTCTGGTCCCCATTAATACGCTCCTGATAGCAGACCATAACAGTGTCTTGAAAGGTACCTTTGCCATCTGCTGTATCTTCAAGGAAGTCTAAGTTATCGGCAGCACAAAATATAAACCTACCCTTGGCAAGGTCTAGGAGAGTGTACAACCCTTTATTCATTTCCATGAGGCAAAGAACTCATTTACAACTGCAGTCTCCAGGCAGAGTACTTTGTTATAGCCAGTGGAGGAGCCAATGCTGTGCATGAGCTGCATGAGGAATTTTTACAGGTTTTGGAATAAACTGTTAAAACAACAATACAATAGATTACACACAGGGTGCACAATTGTCATTTATGTGTTGGAAATCTGTCTTTCACTCAAGCACTAGCATATGAGGCTTGCAATGAAATGACAACCTTGTCTACACTTGCTTACTGTCATACTTGCTGGTGCTGAAGTCACTAGAATGACCCAAGTACCATTTAGAGAAGTAGTCATATGGTATTATTTTTTCAGGTTTGGCATCAGTTAGGGATCACTGAAGCCCCCAGGTATTGCAGGACAAAATATTTTTCCCTAAAAATTTAGTGGCTGCAAATAGTCTTCATATTGCTGTTGATACTAGCACTTTCTTCCACCTTTGATAGTGCCACATCTTTAAAGGATATGCACTATGATTCATTTCTGCAGATAGGATTGCCAAATGCTACATCTGTTTCCCACAATTAATCTTCAATAAATGCTTTGAAAGCCTTTCTGCTACGCATGTGTTCCTCTTCATGTATTTCTCTGTACTTAGCCTCTGTGTTGGCCATTGCCACCACTTTCCTACCCATTAGAGCCTCTGCAAGGCAATTTATGAACTCTAGTTGATACACTCAGTTTGCAGTAGTAAATCAACATTTGTCTCTGTTGCTTTTACCTTTTGACATAACACATTACGTACATTAGTTGCGTAGCACTCAATATGATATGCGGTGTCATATACATGGGCGCCTTTTGTGGTGGTGCACTCACTTTACTTTCCACGCAGTGTTCTCGCTAAGAGTGACTGCTTCATATGGTTTCTCACCTGTCCGCATGTTGAAATTATGCTTAATGGATGCCTTTGGGCTTCGGGCTTACTACTGAAGAAGCAGGTGTTTGTCTCGAAATGCATGCCGTGATATCTAGTATAAGGTGAATATTGTCCATAGCTGACACTTGTCCCAGCATCTTCAACTTTTTCCAGATGCCCTGTGGACTTCCTCTTCAACCTTGCCAAATTTAGTTTATGGGTGCACTTCTAGTTTATGGGTGCAGGTAAAGTGCTGCAGAACATTGTGTTTAACCAGATCCTCCGTAGTGGTATTCTCCAAAGATTCAGCTTTTAGTACAAACTTTCCATCTCTCCATTGATCCCTGCACATGATCAAGGCCAAAGTAAAAAATAAGGATTTTGTAATAAATTGCTTTGGGATCATATTGTATGTTATATAACTACGTGCATACCTTTTGCAAATGGATTCCAGTAATTTCTGGGTGGATGTTGATGTCTTAACCAGTGCCTCATTACATCTCTTTTGCCATAATAAACAAAGCTGATAATCAACACCATTGAACCACTTCTTTTTTGCTGATGATGGAAAATCAACTCAAAGCACTCCTTCCATTTTTAGTAATTTGTAACATTTTAAAAATCAGTCTGGTAAAAGTATATTTTTAAAAAGTTGATTTTTGCATATTTTCTCAAATATATATCTACATAATTGTTCTAGGTTTGTCATGTTTAGTACTATTGTGGAGTTCAATGGTGAAATGGCTTTCAAGTGATATGCAACTCAACCCATTTCTGATCACATTGTATTATCAAAATTTCCACCAACCAGAGGAGCTGGGGGGTGGGGGTGGGACAGTCAGCAAGTGCCCCCTGCCATGTCACAGAGGGTGACACCATTGAAGTGATGATTCTGTATATTTTTACAAATCAGATGATACCTCCCTTACCTTTTTTATCATTAACTTGCCCTCAGAATTAAACATGCTCCCAGAGTATTTTGTCTACATTGGAATCTCCATGTGTTCACTAACAATGTTAAAGACTCATCAGAGACAAAGATTATAGGGCAATATTTCTCATTTACGCTAAGGCCACTTTACAAGTTCAAGAGTGTGCAAATTACATTTTCACTTCATTCAAGACCCCTTTAAAATGCCAAAGCAGCATAAAATGGCATTAGTGTAAATGAGACTTAGGCCCATCACGTTTAACATTGTGTCAGCTGGTGGTGGCCGTGGTGGTAGATGTGATGGTTCTTGTCTACACTCAATGCTAAGTCATGTTTAGCATCCTTTCGGCTAACACATTCTCACATGATGTAATTTTCCAGTGTAGACAAGCCGTGAGATAGCTATTCCTGCAGAGTAGTTTGAAGCATATTAACAGGAGCACGTGAAGAGTCTTGCAATGCTATCCCGTCCTGTGGATAAGTAGAGAATTTCAGTCTCCCGGGCTATCAATCTGGTACATTTTATTAGCAGTAAATTCACTTTATAAAGACAATGATTTGAATTAGGATCTAATGTTGTGGAAACCCACTATAGCAATAATAATGTAGTGCTTTACATTAATGTTATATGCTAAAGTGAAGAAGAAACTTTCATTCTGTTTCCAGTACAGCTTGGGAAAGAGATTTTTGTAAAGAAATGCCAGCATGTTAACTTTTCCATTCTTAGTGATTTTCTTCTTTTAATGCAGCCTTGGCATCCTGGCAAAGCCTTTAGGAACACCTCATTTCCAAGTAATGGGGCCCTTACGAACTCAAGTCCACCCACCCATTTCCATTTTCCAAAACCTGATATGTTTTCCTTTTCTTTTCAATGTAGCAGAATCCAGTTTTGCACTGTTTTGTTTGCTTCCTTATGTGTGTGGTACCAGCATTGGTGATATCATTTAGAATGTACAAAACTGTAGGAATCTTGAACCACTGATATTAGTGGGAGAAATAATTAGTTTGTTAGTTCACTGCTGAGGAAGTTTGCTAGGTTCTGCAGAAGGTGGACAAAAACAATGAGAAAGTTGTATATTAGACAACATCTGTTTACTTGTAGTGTGGACAAGTCTGCTTGACAAAGTCTGCAAACAACTGCTTTTCTTGATGTTAACTAATTGCTTTCTGAAAAGGGCAGTGAATTTTCAGATCTCAGTTCTATGTGCATAATGTAATGTAGACAGAATAGAATCCAGTATTGCTTTTTCTACAACAGCCCACCCTATCCATCTTTCCCTTTCAGAATTTGAAGTATATTGCAACTATTACTTTGTAATCATATCTCCTGGATGAGACAGGACTGAGGCCTTCATCCAGGTTGCTCCAGAAGACATTGCTGTGAATACATATTGTTAAGCTAGTGTGTCATGTCTCACTGGTAACTATACATTTCATATTTCTTCCCCACTTTCTCTGCAGTTATAGCAGTCATTTTTCTCTCCTTCCAAGTTTTCCAGTAGGCACCCTCAATAAGTCTTGGTGCTAACAAGCAGTGTACCAGGGATGTTCTCAGGGTTTAAAATTTCTGAATCATCCTTCCTGTGATGAACGATAGCATGAAAAGAATTCATTTTGTACAATACAGTACAATCAACGTTGTAATGTGCATTAATTACAAAATGAATTAAAACTAACTGGCAGTAATAAAACATGGACAGTATCTGGATAGCATTTATTGTAGAACACCAGATACTGTGTTTGACTTCTGTGTCCAGAACATATTAAGTTACTGTTTGACTAGCTATATAAATTATCCCTATGTGTACTAGTTGGAAATGTTGCGTTTATGTGTTGGCTTATTCCAGATGTGTCTTACCTGTGTCTAGAAATATGTATTAGAAAGTGCTGTTATGCCTCTTGGAAATTTAAAATATAGTTTCATAGTGTAAAATGGCAGAAGGGACCATCAGACCATATAGTATGACCTTTCTATCACAGGCCATAAAATGTTACCAATTGCCCTGATGTTGAGCCCAATATCTTGAGTTAGACTAAACATTTCAGTCTTCAAGAGACTAAACTGTTGTTTGCCACAGGCAGAGATCAGGAGACACCAAAATGCCATCAATGCACAAAGCCCGTGCAATGGCAGGGAACAGATTAGGTGGGATATACCCAGCTGATCCTACTAGGTAATCTATGCTTTATGCTGCAGAAGAAGGCGTAAAGCCCCGAAGGTCCCTGCCAATCTGACCTGGGGGAAAATGCCTTCCAAATCCATATTTGGCCGGCAGTATGACCCTGCGCAGTATGTGAGCAAGACTTATCAGCCAAGCATTGAGGAAAAAGGAATCTCTGTACCATGTCAGAGCACTGGTCCACCCTGTCCTGTGTCCAGCTGTTACCAATCACTTCAAAGAAAGGTGGGGAAAAAAAGCACCTCAAAATACCTCTGGACAATTGTATATCTGGGTTGGGGGAGTCCTTCCTGCCCTCTGCAAAAAAAAACACGCTGAACCCCCGAAGCATGGGATTTGAATATAGACAATATCTTAACTTGGTAGTGCAAGTGTTACGAACATGATGAGGGCAATGCAGAGCTTCCTATTCTCTCCATGGTCCATGAAAGGCGGGAATGACCAGAATGAATCACAGATTCCCAGACTCATAGGCCAGAAGGGAACACTACAACCATTCAACCTCATCCCCCGCAGACATAGGCAGTAAAATTTTGCCCACAAACTGGATTAACCATATATTTTAGAAAGACCTCTAATCTCACTTTAAATACTCCAAGCAGTGGTGAATTCAGGGCTGCCTCTGATAAGCTGTGTACAGAGAGGGGTTTATGCATTACTTATATGCTAACACAATATATGTTATATAGCCTGTAGGGATGCTGTTTATTTTGTACCCTACATGGTTGAAGGGATTTTGTTGAAGTTGGCAGTCCCAAAGTTTAACATGCCTTCAAATATATTCATGCTCATATTCATCTCCTGTTCTCTGAAGATCTCTTCCCTAAAATGAAGGCAGAAGCACAAATCTGTTTGAAAGTACAATCATTGTCATTAAAAAGTCACACTGTACAGAGAGAAACCACACAGCATTATCTGAGAAACTTCACCATTTCACTACACTAAAAATAACTGGTATCTCAGATAACAGGGGTGATAACTGTGGATAAATGCTGATTGATTTATTTTTAATTTTGACTACTCTGCTCAGGGGGGACTATTTAAAACTAGACTGGACAAAATACTAATAAATATACAGTAGTGAACAAACTTTCATTGCTCTGGTGGGGGATTTGGTGATCTAACATAGTCTTTAATTCAGAGGTTCTCAAACCGTGGTCCGTAGACCACCAGTGGTCCGCAAGCTCCATTCAGGTGGTCTGTGCATAGTTCCCTCAAAGGTGCATGCCTCCGCGGCACCTGGAGAGACCCCTCTCCTTCCCAGTCCCAGCTCGGGGGCTGCCACGGCAGGGGAGAGAGGGCACATCCATCACATTAGAAAGGTAAGACTATTGATATTAAAATGTGAGTTGTGTGCTTTTATTTGTAGAACAACAAAACATTAATTATTATTAAGGTTTTTTTTATATAGCGCTTTACAAAGTGCTTTACAATTGCTAGCTAATGGTACAAACAACTTTTGGAAAGATCATTAAGTGGTCCACTGAGACCTTCAGCACTTTTCAAGTGGTCCGCGAAAAAAAAAGTTTGAGAACCACTGCTCTAATTCTATGTTTCTGTGACTCACGTTGATAAACCTAGAAGACAAAGTTTCTTGTCAGTCGTGTAAACACAATGCTCTGTTTTGTCTGTTTATGCTTCTTGTCATCAGGATGAGTATACAAATGTGCAAAGAAACTTCATGAAGAGGGATAGTGTGCTTGCTAGTACATACAAACCAAAACACAGCTGGTATGTCTGGTTTTACTGACCTCAAGGTGGCTCCTTTAAGTGCTTGTACTCTGGCACAACAAGAATTGGTTCATACTGTATTGTGATATTTAAAAATACGACGAGAATAATCAAGGTCTACAAAGTGCATATGCTGCAAGCCAGCTCCTGGGAGTTTCTCACAGTAGGTTTCACTGTCGGGACATATCCAGAGTTCCCCTCCTCCCAATCACCAGTTGGGAGACAATGATCACTTCCACCATATACACGCATTATTTGCAAACTGTGGCTCCAGGAGCTATATTTCATAACCTACAAAGATACAACATTCAGTTAATGAGCACCTAATGTACTGAACTACATAAAGACCTCCCCAGTTCTGGAAAGAAAAAAAAGTGACTTCTTAATAAAAAAACACATTGGGTGAAATTCTGGCCCCATTGAAGTTGACTGCAAAACTCCCATTGACTTCAATAGGGACAAGATTTCACCCATAATAGACAACCACAAAAACTTCATACAACAACCTACAAGTAAAACACAAACTCTGCTCCAGTGCCTTGGTTGGCAGCTGGGAAATGTGCAAGGAAGGAAACTAAAATGGGGATCACTCTCCCCATGTCATCCTTTATAATGGTAGCTTGACCTAGGGCCAGCCACTAATTATGGACTCTCTTTGGTCCCTGAATATGGCCAATTAAACAATACGATCAAACTCAGATAGTGTATTGTGCCCCAGAAGTGCTCTCAGAGCAGACATGAGAAAAGTATCCTATGTCCCACTTCAAGGAACAGGAAGGGGCTGGTCAGAGTGGAACCTCATAAATAGGCACAGAGGAGACTGATGTTGAGAGGTCTAAGAATACATTGACCACCCACAAAAAGTTGTTTTTGCCTCTTCTAATAGTAGTTTGGTTTTTTGCAACACTCAAGATATAGAGACAAATGTTTTAATAAACATCAATCTGCAATAGTTAGCTTTCAGCGAAGAGAGAGAGAAAAAAAATTCCTAGAATTATATTTAATCTTGCCTTATTTTTCACCAGCCTAGTCTGCTATATAGTGTCAGTGCCTTCATTCTTCCAAAAGTAATGTTGCTGTGTCTGCCTGATAATTGTTCAGATATCTTTTCAATTACAGCATTTGACAGTGTTTGTGACAGGCACGTCATATGTAAGGATACATAACAAAGGATGTGTTTAAAGTATTTTGTTACATGTCTGCTGCATCCTTATTTACATTTACTGAATCAGCAACCTATTCTCTCCCTCTCCCACATTTATCATATGTGCTTCTGGATCACATTATCCCAGAAATGGTCCTCATCATGTTTTACTACAGGAATAGTGATAATTTGGCATTGCTTAGAAATAACTCCAGAATGCCTGCAAAGAGCTTTAAAATTTTCTCGAGGAATTAGAAGAATTTTTAAAAATGTAGTGTGCTTGAAATTGTGCTGTGTTGACAGCCCTGGATACTGGAATGCAAAGGGTTTGGCCCTGTTTTTATCTCCATGAAGACTGCACTGGTTTCTCAGCAGATGACTCTTCCAGCTACCCTGTGGGAAAGAAACTTTTAAATGGAAGTTTAAATTATGCAGAAACTGATAGAAATTTCCTGAGGGAAGGCTGAGTAAAGACTGCAGGATTTGGCCCTACATTTCTTTCTTGATGTAAATACACCTTATCTGTCCAAGGCCTTGTCTACACTTGCAATTAACCCTAATTTCAGCCATCGTGGGCAGCAATCAGTGTTGCTTCAATGCCACAAACTCTCCCATTTAGACAGTGCACTCAAGGAGCTCCTGTGGCTGAAATTGGGGCTAATTCCAAGTTCAAACAAGGCCCTAAGGTATTAATACAGTGCCACTTTCCACAGTGTTTGGGGAGCAATGGCCTCTCCTTTAGTCAGGGGACAGCCATACTTCTTTTGCATTGTTTTGCATGCAATCTTGCATTTTAGTGGATTTCATCATCTTAGCAATTATGCCATGGATTCACATTTAGACAGAGACAATGATTTTCTTTTTCTTTTTCTTCTGCATTGCTGTTGTATTCTGTTGGTTTTGATTGGCAGTGGTGGAGAGTATAATTGGAGCTCTGAGTCTTGTGAGTGTGCCCAAGACAGAATACTGGAGGCCAAATTCTGCCCTATGATTTGCACAGGGGACTCCTGCTGAAGTCAATGGAAGCCCCACATACCCTTCTCAGGGCAGAACTGGACACTGTGTAGTTAAATTGTCCAGGATCAGCTCTAAGTTGTTATTTTTTTACCTAGGCATTTATGTCCTGCATGGTGGATTTATATGAGAAAACTGATGTGAGGATGTGGTGTTCAATTTGTCAACAATTGAGAGACACTTTGATGGTCAGGGTAGAGCACAGACTGTTGCAGAATGTACATATTAATGGCCTGATTCTGTAAACCCTTCCTTGTCTGTGGAGGCCCTTTGATACTAGTGAGACTGCTCTTGTGAATAAGAACTATTTGTGCGAGTAAGGGTCTGCAGGATCATTCCTTGTGATCTGAGATTTGAAAAGCCCTGGCAATTGCTAAGATACACAGTGAAAAGTGGAGTGTTTTTTTTTACTATTATTATTATTATTATTACACGAATGAAGTATTTTTAAAGTGTTTCGCAGGTCCATGTAGCTTGGTGGGTTATATCTGAGGCTTTTCTGAAGTGGAATTGTTAAAAAGAAATAAATCTGGTCTTGTCTGATGATTACATTACTCCATTTTCACCGTCGTGTAACTCCATTGAGATGAATGGATTTACACCACCGTAACACTAGAGTAACACAGGCGTGAATCAGGCCATTTAAATTAAATCTATTTAGTGTTCCATCTGTCACGTACGGTACCTTAAGAAAAATCAAAAGACCAATTAAATTACATTGTCACAGTATGAAAAAAGAGGAAAATTTCTGCAATATTTTTTACATGTAGTAAGACTGATCTGAAACATTTATGTGTTCAGAATTGTGTCTCAAGCATTTTTTTTCTTGCTCTGTATTTAAAAATTGATAACCTGGGGAAAAAAGACTGCTGAGTTATAAAAACATTTTTTTTCTTGTAATAGTGTCATCTACTGGTAAGTCATTATTAAACTTAGGATTTAAATTTGTAAATTTAAATTTGTGACCTTGACTAAAGTTTTATCATTTGAAGAATTTTCTCTAATGGTTTAATGTATCTGAAAGGCCAAACTCCCTTTATGTGGTGGAAATATTACAAATATCTCCTTTCAAATTGGAGCATCCCGTATTATGCAAAATCTAGAATGTGATTTTTTTCTTCTGCTTACTTCATGACTTGATCTGGAGCACTGCTTACAAAAAAAGGAAACAACTGAAATGTGCCATCGATTCAGATGAAAACTGGGTAATCTTAGGATTCCTGTTCTTGCCGATGGCTCAGATAGCCAGCTTGCAAACTCTCCTGGGGAACCTGGGCTACCAGTCTCCTGGAACTGGCAGCCGTTTATTGGCGTTAGCTTTGGGAATAATCTTCACTCTGTTGATTTCCTGTGCACAGAGGTTGTTTAATGTCATCGGAATGACATTGCTTTGTTGTGCATGCCGCATCTTGCAAGCAGCCGAACTGTTCCTTACAGGGGAAAAAATGGCTGCAGCATGCACGCTGTATGCTCTGTACACGTAATCCCCTCACTTGCACTGCATGCAGCACATATGCTGCGCTCATGCTGTGTAAATGATATATTTCTGTAAGAGATGGTCTGTCAGACCCAGAAACGATGCTCCAGGCTCAGGTTTTCTTCTGTTTAAATGGTAAAACTTTATTGGATTTTACAGCATGCAAATGCAAAAATTAGAAAAAAGGAAATGGACAAAGGAATAACTAATACAGCTTTACTAGCTGCTTGAAAAGTGGAGAATTAGTAGCCTGAATCTCTTATTCTTAAACTACTCACTATTTACTATGGGATAAATACTTTCTTGGACGATTTTGTGAGGCAAAACGTTGTCTATATGGGTGTCTCCCTTATACAGATGTCTCAGGTCTTATCAGAAGAACATTCTTCTGAATGTGGGCTGCGGATACTTACCCAGGTTTGTTATGCATGGACTCCATTGGTCTGCGCCTGCACCCTACACCTCCTCATGCTCCAAACTGAGGGCATAATGGGCAGAGAGGACCAGCCACCTCTCCAGTTTCTTTCTGCTATGCGTGGCCTGAGAGAGAACCTCTTCAATGTCTGCAGCATTTGCTAGCTTCTACCTCGAACTGAAAATATTTGTAAATAGCTTTTAGGTAATAGTTTTAGATAGTTTTTATAGTTAGATATGTGTAATTTTTAGTAGTTAGGGCCTTAGGGATCTCCCCCTACCTGAAGACTCCCCCCTCCTCTGTCCTGTACCGGGTGACTGGAATGCCCAAGATCCTGGGATTCAAGAACTGTATTTCCTGCCCTTGGGCCTCTCCTTTCAGCAACGACAAACTCATGTGCCTCTACTAGCTTGGGGAAGCTCATGTCTCCTTGAAGTGCACTATTTCCCTAACTTGTCAAGGCTGCGAGTATAGGCTCTGGGGATTCCTAATGCATCACACTAAGAGGGCCCCAGTCCGACAGTGGCCCATCATACTGCCCTGCTGTATATCAGGCAGAGGCACTGAGAAGTGTCCCTCTGAGCACAGTGGTCTCCTGAGTTGATAGGAGTAGAGCAAAGGACTCCTCCAAATAGTGGCATGAGGAGGGTATGAAACACACTTGTAAGGAGTGAGAAAAATTCTCCTTCAGGTCCTCATCCAAGAAGAGGACCTCTTCTCTGACATCCTCCAAGTCAGGTGAGTTTCCATGTCCTGGTATGGGAATGTCCAGCACTTAGAAGAACCACAGTGCCAAACTGACATTAACTGCAGGAGCACTGATCCTTCTTACATGGTCTTCCATAGGATTAAGTCTCCCTGAGATCACACCCAAGATGATTTTGAAATTCCATCTAAATCAGTCTATTCATTTAGCTGTTTTCTGTTCAAAGCCACATGGCACCATTAAGTATAGGAAGCTTCATCCTCTAGATGTCCTATTGACATTGGCATTCTAACGGCAAAGGATTAAATCCTTTAGGAAATCACCTAGATTAGCTATATTCTTTGCAGGAACATATGAGGGATGAAGTGATCTCATCCCAAAGACTGTCCAAATGGATTTTGGGTTCCATCTGGCTCTGTTACAAGCTAATGGTGACCCTTCCCCTGCAAGGGGTGTAGATCCACTCAATCAGATCCGAGGCTGCATCAGTAGCCTCACTTTGAAAGGTCCCTCTCCTGAAAGTGTGTAAAGCAGCAATATGGAGCTCTGCTCATGCTTTCATGAGGCATTATGCCCTGGTGCAAGATACTCCAGCTGATGCATGCTTCAGCAGAGCAGTGTTCCAGTTGATCATATAGCAAGGGTCCTCCCATCCTCCTCAATTAATACTACTTGTAAATGGCCCACAATGGAATACACCTATAGGGACCATCACTTGAAGAAGAGTGACAGGTTACTTACCTTACAGTAACTAGAGTTCTTCAAGATACATGGTCCTTAGTTGTATTACCTGGCCTCCTTCCCCTCTGCTGTAAAGTCTTATCCTAGGGTTCCTCGCAATAGGAAGGTACCATCCCATAGCCCTAGGTTTGGAGCATGAGGAGGAGACAGTGCAGACACAGCACAATAGACACTGCTAGCAAGAATCTCCCATTCTCAGCCACGTGGAGTGCATGCGTGCCCATAGTGGAATACAGATGAGGACCACTCAGAGAACTCAAGTTACTGAAAGGTAAGTAATCTTTCTTTATTGAGAGATAATGTATACGGAAAATAAGATCTGTCTTAGCAGTCTCAGTGTTAGATATGAAATATACAGGTTCCCTAGGATCACAAGTTCCAGTCCATGAAAAGGCTGAAGTGAACATTCTTCTGAGCTAGCTCCTTGCACTTTACTGTGCCAAAGGTCTTTGGGATGACACCATAAAAAAGGGGAGACTTTGGCCTGGTCTAGGAAATTAGATTGGTATAACTATGTTGCTTAGGGATGTGAAAAATCCACATCCTGAGCAATGCAGTTAAAGCGACCTCACACCCAGCATAGACAGCACTTGGTCAACAGGTGAATGCTCTTGTTGCGCTAGCTACCGCCTCTCAGGGAGCTGGAGTACCTATGCTGATGGGAGAACCCCTCCTGTTGACATAGATAGTGTCTTCACTGAGGTGCTACTGCGGCTACATTTTAAGTGTAGACAAGCCCTTTTGTTTTATGGATGCTTATGCAAATTAAGAAATGGAACTATGTCTCATGGCACCCTTCCCTAGACTTTTCGTACTTGCCTGCAGCTCCCCAACCCTCAGACTTAGCTCCCTCTGTGCAAGCTGGTAGGGGAGATGGAAGGAGAGAACACTGAAAAATGAAAATCATTCTCTTGTCAGGTATATTAGTTCAAAGCAGGCTGGTCACTGCTTCAGTCAAGATGGGCTTATTTAAAATCCACAGACAAGGGCAGAAATTGGCTAGTTATTTTGGCATAGCTTTCTACTACTGGGGAGGGCTGCGTGTGTAATAGCAAGCAGGAAAATGAGAGAACAGAACTCTGAATCCAGCTGGCTGACTCCCTGTCTGTTATGAAGTGAATAAACTGAAGTGGGCAGTCTGGGACCCGCAGCCACCCAGGCACAATTCTGTAGAGGGCTGTGGCTGACGCATTTTGTTTCATCTGGCTTCGATGCTAGCTCATGGTTTGATGGCAAGCCAGCTGCATCTCCCAGCAGCGTTTGTGCTTGTACCTGTCAAACATTCATGTCCTGAATGGATTTGGGGGATGTATAAGCTGCCAGATATGGACTTTAATCTCTTCAGCAGCTTCCTGGCATCCGACTGAGATGGGATCATGAATGGGGAGCCATCTGACTGACTGACATGTTCCTTGACTGACAAATCGTGTGTGGATGCAGTGCATCATTCCTGGGAGGCCCAGTGCAACAACTCAGATCCCTTAGGTCTCAAATTGCCAATGCGTAAAACCCTTAAATTCCACTGTGTCCTGCATGAAGATTGAAGATCCTGTTGTCCTTTTTGTAAGATCAGGGGTTCAGTCCAGTGGCCTTGATCAAAATTTAACCTCTCCGCATTTCTGTCTTGCTTGGTTTGTCACCCTCTACACCAAAGATTGCACTTCAGCTACATTGTATGTATATAGATTGTAAAGCACTTCATGATCCTTTGAAGTTAAAGGTTCTATATGAATGTAAGATAACAGATATATGTAAGGAAAGATCTCTACTAAAAATATTTTGCTATGGGAAGGGTTAGTAATCCTGCCACCATATTTGATGGGAAAGCTTTGCTTTGGTGATTTCATCAGAGTTTCACAGTACTCTCAAGAGGCTTACCCTAGGCTTCTGAAACTTTTGGTAAATCTTATCTGCTTGTTAAATCATCCCTTTTAAGAATTTGTAGTCATCATGCTCTTTGTTGTTGTTTTTTCTCCACTGACCTATAAAAACTCTAAGAGATTTTGCCATCCTAACATGGAAAAAGGTATAACTTACTGATTTTTTTTCAATGTAACTTTCCTTCATCTTCAAGGCTATTCTGTGACTTGGTCTCAAAGTCATACAATTTCTTCTTACCAATGCGTGGTATAGTAGAGTTTGTATAGCGGACTTTTCATAAACATCAGTCTTATAATAAAAGCTCCCATCCCATCACTTGTGTTTAAAAACTATGAACTTAGAAAGCCTGCTGCAGACAGTGTCAGGAGTTTTACTGATCTTAGGCCTTAGGCACATTCATTTGAATTGCTTTGAAAATGCATATCCAAAATTCAATAAAATAAGACAGTTTGATGGTGCAGCTGCAACGTATCCCCTCCAGCTGGGTAAGCCGAGATGATTTCA
The DNA here is from genome assembly GCF_015237465.2 of Chelonia mydas. Lineage (NCBI taxonomy): Eukaryota > Metazoa > Chordata > Testudines > Cheloniidae > Chelonia > Chelonia mydas. The sequence goes on from NC_057854.1 coordinate 28,424,485, forward strand.
AGGCCCTGGACTAGCAGAGCCTGGGTGTGATGTAGAGATTGTACAGATAGCTGCCAGAGAAGAGATTCTGGCAGCTCTGCTACTGCACTGCTCTCTGTCTTTTGATTTGGAGTAACAGTGGCTTTTGTTAGAAATGGGGTCCCTTGCCTGCTTTCCTAGATACAGATTTGCTGGTGCAACACTGGCAGCAAGCCAGTGGGAGGGGTTGCCTCAAGGGTAAATGAATACAAGGTAGGAAAAAACAATAACATCACTGTGCTCCAGTTGTTTTGAAAGTGACTGGCTATTCTGAATACCTTGATACGGATCCAAAACGATCCACTCTGTAGGCAAGTTTAGTTAAACTGCATTCAGAAATCATAATTTATCTGTGGGCAAACACCGTTGCTTTTGCATAGAGAAGGCAAGTCATGTGATCCCAAATGAAATTTGCATGGTTCTTTACTCAAAAAAGCTAATGTCAGTTATTGTCCCTTTTGTGCATATCAATGCCTTGGTTCTTTAAGCCCATTTAAGTACACAAGAGCACGTATTGTTTTTGAAAAAAATATTATTACCTTCCCCGTACTGCAAGACAATATATAATGTAGACCCTTCTCTACATAGCTGTTCAGTATTTGATGCAATATTACAAATCTATATTAAAATTATGAAGCATAAAATACTTTGGCTGCTGGATTCTACACTGCTGAGATAATGTGCTATCGAATAGTGAAAATGTTCCCCTTCTGCCCTGTACATCCAAAATTTCCAAATAACTCTTTTTTTTGCACCAGGACATTTCTTATCTCTAGTGTAGTACTGCTAGCCTTGTGGAGTGTCATAACCCTGGCACAATTAGCACTGTGCCTAAAGTTGAGATAATCAGAGTGTACATGTAGGGACATTATTTAAGCACCAAATCCCTGAACTGCACGGTATGTCCCCAGCTACTGAAAGGGCTACCATGAAATTTAATTTAGAATTTTACATATACCTTTTGAATTGGAAATCTCAATAATAATTTTCCCTTTGCTCAGCCTTTTAACTGTGAAATTCAGTTGGGGAGTTTTGAAGCAGCAGGTAATGTCACAGCACTCTGGAGGGATTTTACCAGAATTCTGCTATAGTGCTTGCAAGTGTCATTTCCATATTTAACTAATTTCAGTTTTTAATTAGCTCTGTGTGAAAAATGAGAGTTCACGCTGAGCTAAGCTGTCAGCATAGACTCTTGTTTCCTTTTTAGCCTCTCAGGACAATTACAGAAAAAAAAAGAGGAGTGCTTCAATAAATGAGCTTGAGCATGGCTCTTCCAGGCCTTCACATTGTTCATTGACGGGGGAGGAAGTGACAGGATTGTGTCCAGCTTGCCATAATGGGAAAGAGAGTGGCTCTGAATCCATTTCTAGTACAGATTTGATTTATTAAAGATTCAAGGAAATTTTTAGACTTGACCCGGAATAGGAGCAGACAACAAAATAAATTATATTCTCTTTCTAAACCTCTAAGATACCGTATGGTCATTTACTCTGTTTGTAACGGAACTTAAACATTCCAACCTAATTATTTATTGCACTGAATAATAGTGAGCTAGGCAGCATTCCACTTTAGAAAAAACACTGGGAAACAATTTTTTCATGGCACTTTATGTAGCCTAAGGCTGAACAATTCAGTGCACTGAAGGCTCCTGCGTGTAATTTATGTGGTCCCCTATAAAAAGATAACTGATTTTGATTTAATTCCATGATGCAGTATAGGGATGGACATTTGTTAATCCTCCATATGAAGAGAAAATTTACCACCAGGGACTTACATGCAAATTTAAACTATGTACTCTTCAAAAATGTATTGAGTTTTTGCAAACTCTACAAAACTATTTGATGAACGGGTTTATAAAACAATTTTTGGAAGTAGAACAGATAGAGGACCTGAATTTCATTTACATAACATCCATGTTAATAGCATTATTTGTTTTTAAAAAGAAGGCATCAATTGAAACACCAAACCAGTATTTAAATGGAAAATTAGCAATAAAACTATGTGTTGTGTTACCACAGATTTTTTTAGAGATGTCCTGAAGGTTGTTATATATAGGGATGAGTGAGGTTTGTAATACCCGTATTTTCATTTCATCCACTTATTCCATGAAAATATTGGTACAGTGCATTTCACTTATAACTGATGGTGGTTATTATAGACAGCCACTTATAGGAGACAGAAGCAGATTTTCTCTATTAGACTATAAACCACATACATCTTTCACAAATTAAAAAGGATGGAAGAAACCTCAGTTACAACAGACACTTTCTGGGCATTTAGGGGTGTTAGTAATATTATGAAGGGAGAAGCTAGACCCACTGAGGAAACTTGTCAGATGTGGAAGTGAAATAGAGGAGCTACCAATTATTTTCCTTCAAAACTATTGAGGGTCTGCTTTGTAAACCTGCTTCTGATGTTAAGAAAATACTCCAAAGGAGAATAAATCTACATTTTTTTCCAATGAACTACTCCCTGTAACAATCATCTGTTCTTCCTGTTTAAGAGCTTCAGAAAACAGCTACCATAGCAGATTTATGTGTTGGGGAAACTAGAATACTTATTACTTTCAGCAGTAAACTTGCTTCACAAAAAATCGTGTGCCTTGACTGCCAAGTTAATTCAGATAAATACTGAGTAGAGAGACTGAAATGCTGGATGGATTTTGACTGCTGTCTAATTTTTAAAATATATATTATTTACTTCTCCTTTGGTCACCACATAGAGCCCTACTGTACATGTCTGGGCTCTGGCTACTGAATTTTATGGACAAAAAGGAGAGCACAGACCATTCATCATAAATACCATCATTGTATACTTTGTTACCATAGCATTTTCTCTGTCTGTGTGTCTGCCCCTCTCTCTCCATGTATTTCTATGAGTGTGCCATCTTTCTGGAGGAGAATTCCCAGTGACTTAAATTGCATCAGCCATAAATGTTTTAAGTTTTATTACATTGTTTGACATAATTTATATACAGTCCTTAAATATTATAGGTAACTGAATTTATCGTGTAAGGTAAAAATTTTGTTGAGGGTGAATTCTCTAACATTTTATTCTATGCATAAATATAGTGCATGCAATGATGCATGCATTAATTTCTCTACTACTCAAGTTCAATTCAGGGTTCAATTTAAAATGTTGAGTTTTTTCTATAGTTTTTCATGGGTTAGATTGCAGTTGCCCGAGGGAACATCACTCTCCCCAGGATCTGCTGTAACATTTCAGGTCACCTGAGATGCTCAAGCTAACAGAATAGTCCTGGGGTGATATCTTGACCCAACTGAACTTCAGGTCAAAATTCTCATTGACTGCAATAGGGACCTGGGTTTCACCCCGAGTATTTAAACACGTTTGAAACTGGCAGTGAGCATGCTGCATTGCTGACCCCAGTCTACGAAATTGGCTTCTTGACACACCTCAAGTCTCTTGACATTTAGGGCCCAGTGCAAGGCTCATGTCTCGTCTTCAGCATCTTTTTGGGGAAACAACTGGAAATTGCTTTGTTTGAGGGGATGTCCCATGTTCTTTATTTCTCATAAAAGATGTAACAATATGCATCTTGTTATACTTTTATATGTGCCATGAGATGAAATTGGGCACATTTTTGTAAATGTGGAAGAGAAAAATTAAATGAAACAGTAATATATTCTGAATAAATTTAGACTCTAGTCTGTGATTTTAAGTGCTAATGTGAAAGCCATACAAGTCAGATATCAACCCTAGATATTGAATAAAGAACACAACAGGCCAAATTTTCATACTTGAGTGTTTAAAGTTAGGTACCTACATTTGTATTGAGGTGCCCAAATCCCGATTGAGGATGCCTCCGATATCTATGGGCCAGACTTTCAAGGACACTGAACATGTGTAGTTCCCATTGATTTTAATAGGAACTGCAGTTTTCTCTTACCCTTTTTCTGTCTTGTATATTTGAGGGCAGGGACTGTCCTGTTAAGCTCTTTAAGGCTGTTAAGCTCTTTGAGGGCAGGGACTGTCTTTTATTAGATGTTTGTATCATTCCTAGCGTATTGGCCCCAATCTCAGCTGGGGCCCATGGGCATTACTGTAACAGAAATAAATAATAATAATTAAATTGCTGCATGTTGTTCTAGTGCGGTAGATGCTAAGACACAGATGCAGAGCAAGGAAAGAAAGATCAGTGAGTTTCCATTTTGGCAGTTACCGTAATGGAAAAGTAAACCTCTAACATCGAAAACCTGCCAAGAACCTGGCTGATACAGGGTTGAAAACTGAACATGTCCTGGTAAGCCCACGGGAGATGGTAGATTGACGCTCAAATAATGGAGAAAAAAAATATATTTATTCAAACATATATAAATAATCATGGAGACATTGCTCCTTTAAAAAAAAGTTGGTATAAAAAATCAACAGCCCTAGAACAGTTAAATAGCATTAACTGACTTGTCTCATTTCAGAGTAACAGCCGTATTAGTCTGTATTTGCAAAAAGAAAAGGAGTACTTGTGGCACCTTAGAGACTAACCAATTTATATGAGCATAAGCTTTCGTGAGCCACAGCTCACTTCATCGGATGCATACTGTGGAAAATGTAGAAGATCTTTTTATATACACACAAAGCATGAAAAAATACCTCCTCCCACCCCACTCTCCTGCTGGTAATAGCTTATCTAAAGTGATCACTCTCCTTACAATGTGTATGATAATCAAGTTGGGCCATTTCCAGCACAAATCCAGGTTTTCTCACCCCAAACCCCCCGCCCCCCCCCCCCCACACACAAACCCACTCTCCTGCTGGTAATAGCTTATCTAAAGTGACCACTCTCCTTACAATGTGTATGATAATCAAGGTGGGCCATTTCCAGCACAAATCCAGGGTTTAACAAGAACATCTGGGGGGGTAGGAAAAAACAAGGGGAAATAGGTTGCCTTGCATAATGACTTAGCCACTCCCAGTCTCTATTCAAGCCTAAGTTAATTGTATCAAATTTGCAAATGAATTCCAATTCAACAGTTTCTCGCTGGAGTCTGGATTTGAAGTTTTTTTGTTGTAATATAGCAACTTTCATGTCTGTAATCGCGTGACCAGAGAGATTGAAGTGTTCTCCGACTGGTTTACGAATGTTATAATTCTTGACATCTGATTTGTGTCCATTTATTCTTTTACGTAGAGACTGTCCAGTTTGACCAATGTACATGGCAGAGGGGCATTGCTGGCACATGATGGCATATATCACATTGGTGGATGTGCAGTGAACGAGCCTCTGATAGTGTGGCTGATGTTATTAGGCCCTGTGATGGTGTCCCCTGAATAGATATGTGGGCACAGTTGGGAGTCTACATAGCCAGACAATCCTGCTGTCAGGGTGCCAATGCCTGAGATGATGGGGCGCCCAGGATCATCTCAGGCATTGGCACCCTGACAGCAGGATTGTCTGGCTATGTAGACTCCCTCCTCAGGACCTACGCTACCAGCACTCCCAGCTACCTTCAAGACACCACTGACTTTCTGAGGAAACTACAATCCATCGGTGGTCTTCCTGATAACACCATCCTGGCCACTATGGATGTAGAAGCCCTCTACACCAACATTCCACACAAAGATGGACTATAAGCCGTCAAGAACACTATCCCCGATAATGTCACAGCTAACCTGGTGGCTGAACTTTGTGACTTTGTCCTTACCCATAACTATTTTACATTTGGGGACAATGTACACCTTCAGATCAGCGGCACTGCTATGGGTACCCGCATGGCCCCACAGTATGCCAACATTTTTATGGCTGACTTAGAACAACGCTTCCTCAGCTCTCATCCCCTAACACACCTACTCTACTTGCGCTATATTGATGACATCTTCATCATCTGGACCCATGGAAAAGAAGCCTTTGAGGAATTCCACCATGATTTCAACAATTTCCATCCCACCATCAACTTCAGACTGGTCCAGTCCACACAAGAGATCCACTTCCTGGACACTACAGTGCTAATAAACGATGGTCACATAAACACAACCCTATACCAGAAACCTACTGACCGCTATTCCTACCTACATGCCTCCAGCTTTCACCCTGACCACACCACACGATCTATCATCTACAGCCAAGCTCTGCGATACAACCACATTTGCCTCCAACCCCTCAGACAGAGACAAACACCGACAAGATCTCTATCAAGCATTCTTACAACTACAATACCCACCTGCTGAAGTGAAGAAACAGATTGATAGAGCCAGAAGAGTTCCCAGAAGTCACCTACTACAGGACAGGCCTAACAAAGAAAATAACAGAACGCCACTAGCCGTCACCTTCAGCCCCCAACTAAAACCCCTCCAACGCATTATTAAGGATCTACAACCTATCCTGAAGGATGACCCAACACTCTCACAAATCTTGGGAGACAGGCCAGTCCTTGCCTACAGACAGCCCCCCAACCTGAAGCAAATACTCACCAGCAACCACATACCACACAACAGAACCACTAACCCAGGAACCTATCCTTGCAACAAAGCCCATTGCCAACTGTGCCCACATATCTATTCAGGGGACACCATCACAGGGCCTAATAACATCAGCCACACTATCAGAGGCTCGTTCACTGCACATCCACCAATGTGATATATGCCATCATGTGCCAGCAATGCCCCTCTGCCATGTACATTGGTCAAACTGGACAGTCTCTACGTAAAAGAATAAATGGACACAAATCAGATGTCAAGAATTATAACATTCATAAACCAGTCGGAGAACACTTCAATCTCTCTGGTCACGCGATTACAGACATGAAAGTTTCTATATTACAACAAAAAAACTTCAAATCCAGACTCCAGCGAGAAACTGTTGAATTGGAATTCATTTGCAAATTTGATACAATTAACTTAGGCTTGAATAGAGACTGGGAGTGGCTAAGTCATTATGCAAGGTAACCTATTTCCCCTTGTTTTTTCCTACCCCGCCCCCCCAGACGTTCTTGTTAAACCCTGGATTTGTGCTGGAAATGGCCCACCTTGATTATCATACACATTGTAAGGAGAGTGGTCACTTTAGATAAGCTATTACCAGCAGGAGAGTGGGTTTGTGTGTGTGTGTGGGGGGGGGGGGGGTTGGGGTGAGAAAACCTGGATTTGTGCTGGAAATGGCCCAACTTGATTATCATACACATTGTAAGGAGAGTGATCACTTTAGATAAGCTATTACCAGCAGGAGAGTGGGGTGGGAGGAGGTATTTTTTCATGCTTTGTGTGTATATAAAAAGGATCTTCTACACTTTCCACAATATGCATCCGATGAATTGAGCTGTGGCTCACGAAAGCTTATGCTCAAATAAATTGGTTAGTCTCTAAGGTGCCACAAGTACTCCTTTTCTTTTGACTTGTCTTAGTTTTCTAAGTCTGTTTTTCATTTAGGGCTCTGCACCTTCGTTCTTGCTTAGATATCACATCTTTGGATCAATAGGACATCCACCAATCTAAAACATTAATAATACCAGGCTTACAAGGATTAGAGTGGGTTGAATTCTGCATAGATACTATATATAATCTTTACTTTCTCCCTTGTATATCATAGAACATTATTTGGGCTGTAAGACATAGTTTGATGTGTATCATACAAATTAACAAGCTAAAATACATGTTCACTATCAAAAATGAATGAGAATCTTTTGGGAAAGCAGAAATGTTTATTATCCCTGTGGTTCTTTTATCTTTGTGATCACAGGAGAGCTTTTAAATCCACAATAGTAATTCATGCCTGGATCAAAACTTTCTAATATTATCATATGTGTAACATTACAGCCACATGACTATTTTAAAATATATTTTTAAAGCTTTTATATGATTTCTTTTAAAGGAAAAAATGGTATTACAGAACACTGTGCTTGGAAAAGGTACTGAGCAAGCATAATGTTTCTGCTGCTGTGTTCATCTGCATGTGGATCCTTCTATTCTATGGACAATGGACTAGCTGGCCATAACGTAGTCCAAATCTATTTTTGGAGACTGTATACAAAGGAATAAAGGTGGAGGAGAAATATTTCATTTGTATAAAAATCAGAAGTGGACCCAAGCTGCAAAATTTGGATCTGGCCTTTGAATCCCCAAAGCTTGGAGCAGTTAGAGTCTAGGATTTGTAGAATGGATGCTACATTTGAAATTTGAATCTGGCACAAGTGTGGGGAGATAGGTGTTCAGATACAGGGTTTAAATTCAGGAAATCTCTAATAAAATATTGACATTATGCACACTTTAGTTACATTCAGTTTTAAAGCAAAATATTATACAAAATGTAGTGTAAGGAAAATCTGATTCCGAGAGGGGGTAATTTAGTGGTCTAAAAATAAGGTTTGAAATTCCTATACTTCCTAGAACCACAATTTCAAGTTCTGGTAAGATCAATTCAGTCCTTCCTCCTTTTGATGTGAAATGGAAATTAGTTGAGTTCCATGCACTCGGTTGTGTGAGATTTTTTTTTTAAATGAGACCTTAAAATTGAGGTTCCGTCTGTTCTGGTTGAACACAAAAGATCTCATGGTATGTCTTCTAAGGGTAAGGTTTTCTAGTGTTTTTGTCCAGTGTCCCCTTACCCTACTCTTGTTCCACCCCAGAAGCAGTTGCATTTCAACCTTCCAGCATGAAAGGTGCTATGTGTGATAAATACAAATATTATTATTTATAGTCACCCAGTTCCAGCATTCAGAGGAACACAAAAGACTGCAATCTTGAATCTTAAGATTGCCAAAAGAGCGAGTTCATTTTATACAGTCTCAAGAACTGATTAATCTTGTGCCAATTTTCTGCACTCTATACAATCTAGGGCCTGTCATGAGAATGGATGAATGGTGTGCCGCATTCTGTTCCTCTTGTACGGTTTTTGTCACAAGATTTCAGATCCTGAATGCAGCATGCAATGCTGTTATCCTTCTTGTGACAAAAATTGCATTTGGAAAGTGGCACAAAATCAAAACATTTCTGTGAGGAGGATTGAAAGGGGAGCAGACAAAGAGTATAAAATGGAAATTCAGTCTCATTGCAGTCAGAATAGCAGGCAGAGAACTAATAATGATACAGATTGTGACTATTGTTCCAAGCTATCTTTTACTCTGCTTTCTTGTGGGGCTCCCGGGAATTTGAAGCCAGGTCTTCAGATCATTTTTTTTCTCCATAATGTAATTCCAAGTGTGTGTAAGCTTTTCAAGTATTTTTGAAGTAGAAAGACTGAAGTTGGACATAGAGGGGTAAATTTTCAAAGCATTGCATGGGAGATAGGCGCACAAATCCCATTACTGCTAATGGGATTTGTGGGCGTATCTTTCGAGCACTACTTTGAAAATTCATTCCATTCAGTTTGTTGCAGTTCAGGAGGAGAGAAATCACTGAGTTGGTTTGAAAAAAGTGTTTTGTTTTTATATTTTGTGTTGTTTTCCACTCTTACATATAAGCACATCAAAAATCAAATACCTTATTGCCTTGCTTCCATCTTCTTTTTTTCCTGCAGTAATAAATGTATCCAAAAGAAAATATTAATAATTCTCAGCAGAAGCACCCTTTTCCCCCCGCTGCTGATTATAATATTTCACTCTTTCACAGCACCCTTTTATTATCTGTATAATAGCAGCATACTAGGCACTCTGCAGAGGGGTTATAAAATAAGAGCCCTGTCCCAAACAGTTAAGAATCCAAATGTGAATTAACATGTAAAGAGCCAGATAGCACCAGGGAAATACTGCCCTACGTGGTGAGGAACCAACCTTCCCTAGCATCATGTCTCAGAAAAGCAGAAAAACACAATCTGTCCTGTATCTCTCTGGCATGCGGAAGGAGCGTGCCTGGCATTTCCTCCCTACGGGAGGGGAGCACTATGCTCTTCTCTCTGAAAACAATAAGCTACACCATAGAGAAGATTGCAGAAGTAGGGACAAAGCTCTGGCCCCTCCTTTTTCATGCCCCTGACTTGTGCCCCAGGGAATGAAGACATGACACTGATTGGTAACTGTATTTGTGAGCCAGCCCCTGTATTGGGAGGACAGTGGGTGACTTCTGGCACCCTTGTGTCCCCCTTGCGCCATTCATATGGCCCAGCGGTAATTTAGCCCTCAATAGGTGTGGGTTTCCATATTTCATGAAGCATTTCTCACAACATTCTTGTGTAGTAAATAAATATGGTCTCCCTCTTTCTCGCGCGCGCTCGCGCTCTCTCTCTGGGAAGATTATAGATAAAAAAACTATGTAACTTGTAAGATGTTTAGCTACAGTACCATGGTGATAGTACAGAATAAAAACATAGGTAAGTAGTATTCTGAACCTCATTCCACTAATAGGGATGTTGAGACATCCCCTGATTTTACTCCCTGTAGCATTGCGGTAACATCTCTGTAGTCAGTGGAGTTCTCCAGTTTTACACGACTTTCAAATAGGAACTGAATATGGCTCTAGGTGGTTAAATGGCGTGGCCAATGACACATGATGCATGATACAATACAAAAAATACAAAAAGGTTGCATGTGCTGATAATGCTTCAAATAAAAACACCAAATGTATGTTTAATTTAAATGTATTAAAGCAGTTAGTACATGTTAAATAACTTACCAGTCTTATGAGAAGCAGATTATTGAGGTTTAACAACTGTGAAAAAGAGAATCGTCTATTAGTTGTGAAAACAAGTATAGTTAATAAGCAGTTATCTTATTTACATATTACAATGGTTATATTAAATTTAGATCAAATGATAGATTTAGGAAATCATACTTTAAACTGACCTGAAGGAACAATCCTGCACTGGCACATGAAGGACTAGGTGACATAATAGGTCTGTTCCAGTCTCTGACTTCTCTGATGCTGTGAAAGTGCCATTCAGATGTTTCACATGAGCAAGTTTGGTAGAGTTCTTAATCACCTAACCCTGCAGCCTGATTGCATAGCTTCCCTAAACAATTGGCATTTCTCAAGTAAAAGAATATGCCTAATAAAATGATTTGATTGCTGTGTCTAAAATGTATCTCTTAAGAAAGTGTAAACTGTGTTAGTTGTGTCGATGAAGTCTGCTAGCAGGTTGTTTTTTTAAAAAATACTTATTCACTTCTCCCACAACCAGAATTGACCCTACTCTTCTATTAAACACATAGAATAAGTGTTTATACGTGAGTGAGAACAAATTTCAGCACTGGATTGAGGAACTTGCAATAAGTGGGGTCTGGTATACTGCATTCCCAGCCTGTAAAAATGTCCTAATGCTGAGACACAAGGGCATCCAAGAACCTAACTGCCTCTGGAAAATGATCTGTGGTATTAGGACCTATGGATTTGCTGGGAGGGGTCTGTTCAAGCATTTGTCAAGGCATCAGGACTGGTGAATGAGCAGGGGAGTGTTTTGATGCCTCAGAGCACATCTAGGGGTTAAGACTCTAGAGAAGGCATCCAGACTGGTGAATGGAACTGAAGAGTGTGTTTTTGCTGCAAGGCACTGGGGCAGGTGAAAGCTGCAAGGAGAGCAGACATTATAAACAAAAGTGGCCTGGGTTTGGGGGCCAGGCTAGATTCACTGGGTGCCCCGACAAAACCATAATGACAGACCTGACAGCTTTATCTTATTCATGTCAGGCATCACACCTAGCAGAATAGTTTTTCCCTCTGTTTGTGTGACACAAATAAGTGCAAAAAGGGACACAAACACACATGCAGTGCTCCTGAACCTGTTCCCTATTATTACTGTTATTTAGCTGTAAATAGTGCTCATTAGCCTGTGATATCTTGAAAAGACCCTGATGAAACCTAATTCTCTGTTAACAAACTATTTTATTGTGATACTCTATGAAGAATAACAGGGAATCTTACCCCAAGAATCTGAAAGAAGAACAGAGAGATATTTTATCTGGCATTGTAGTGCAGGGGATATGCAGTATCCTCTCATTACCAAAAAAAAAGAGAAAAGAACACACCTATTGCTTATCCTAGAAATGTTTGCCATGTGCTAGGTAAATATAGAGAGAGAGAGATATTTTAATGACAGAGTACTAATTTCTCCATTTGGTTATACTGGAGCAATCCCTTTGTTTTAAGCGGGTTACACTGATGTAAATGAGGGAGAAGAACTTGGATCATAGATTCCAAACTTCCTTAGGCTGAGTTTCATTTACATTGCCAAAGGGGTATAAAGAGACCTTAGTGTAACTAAGAATCATGGCCTCTCCATTCAACATCTGACTTGGAGACAGTTGCCTCCTCCGTCATTTAACAAGAGAAGTCAAATATTCTGCTCTTCCTCCAGTTACATATTGACACTGCTGATCCTTAAAAAATCCTCTGCTCCTCATTGCCCTCTCTGTAAACACAGCTGAGGGCTGACTGCCATGTGTACACAAGCCAAAGACAATGTCACTCTCCATATAACTTCTAATACTTATTGATTGGCTTTTGTCGGGTTTATTCCGTTGCCACCCATTGTGTGTGAGAAAATGTTTAGTCATGCCCCACAAGGCTGCAGTGCCCTGTACACAAAGGACACAGTATCTGCTTCCAGAGCTGCCACTGCCTTACTGAACCTAATGCTTCTCTGGGCTTTTGCTCAGAGTCTGTTAGCTGTGCATCACTGTTACCAGTCTTGTTCCTGCTTTCTTTTTTGTTAGCTTTTTCATGAGCATTCATGTGGCCATTTATTTTATTTTAAATTTTGAGGGGTGGAATCTGTCCATCCATTCAGGTGTTTAGAAGGCAAGCATCATTGTAGTATTTGAGCACCTTAATGCTCATCTCTCTTTAAATGAACGGAAGCCCTGGCTAGACTCAAGCATAATGGTGTCAGGCACTTGTGCAGATTTTCTCCATACAGTTCCTTCATTGCCTCTCTCTCTTGACCTTATGAACCCTTGCTATTCCAGTCTTGGGCCTCTCTTGAGGAGAGATTGACAATCGTGATGAATTGTACATCCATTTTGTAATGCGGGCAAGTAATCCCTTGGGACTAGGCCTACCACACTCATTTCATTTGTGACTTGTGTCAGACTTGAACCTGTTTCTCCAGAGAGAAAATGCTAAAACACTAACCCACTGTGTCTTCTAGCCCTCCAGCAACTGGCCACTAATGAGCAATGTGAGTTCAACAAAGACCAGTTTGTGACATACATAGGTTTATGTTGCTGTGGTTAAACAAGAATATCTGCAGTTAAGAATCATGTTTCTAAGCTTAGTAATTACTGTCATTTAATAGGAATTGAATTTATATATAAATTCAGTTTTTTACAAAATCATTGTGCCTGGATTCGGTTATCATGTTTTTTGTAGCTAACAGGATGTTTATTTGTCAGGACAAAAATACAAAACTTCCTTCGGTTCATATGAGTGCTTCCATGAGTTGAGACAATATGCAGATCAGATAAAAGTTCAAAATAGAGAAATTTCCCTTAGTGTATGTACTCCAGAATTATATGCCACTATATGGCTTATTAGAAGTCTTTTCCTTCCCTAGAGCAGTGGCATTCAGGGAAGTCCTTGGCAGTATGGTTTTTGTAACAGGAAAACTCAATAGGCCTTATTTGAACTCATGCTGGTGTCAGGAGTAATTTCACTAAAGTCAATGTTAAATTGGTACGAGGTCAGAAGTGAAGCTCACAGTATTTCTGCTCTCCTACATGAGAATAACCCACAGTGGACAATGGGTCTATGGTATTTATTCTGTAATTCTTTTGTTGATATAAATTTGATGGATCAGCTTCTGCTCTCAGTCACACTGGAGTGAATCTGGAATAATGTCATAGAACTAACTAGCATTAGCTAGATTTAAACTGACGCAGCTCAGAGCAGAAGTTGACCTGGACTTTCTAAAAAGTTATCCCACCTTGGGAAGCAGTTATGCTTGACCACTGTTGGCAAGTGTAATGATCTGATAAATTTGCCTATGTAAAACTTAAGAATTGTGGTTGATTTTATGAAATTGCTGTATTATTGAATTCCTCAGTGTATGATGAACCAGCCATTTGCAGACAGGGCTGATGTCTCCCAGATCTGAGCTAGGGAGCTGTGACAGCAGCACCAAAGAGTCCTTACCCTGAATAGTCTTCCATTAGGCACCCTAGAACAATGGCGTGAGTGCAGTCTAAAGGCAACTAGTTCTAACCAGATTGTCTGCAGGCGGTGTGGTTGGAGCAGTGGAAAATACCCAGCAGAAAAGAAGAAACAAGGTATTAGAACGGGTTTTTAAAAACACAGCCTCTGTAAGATTCAGGAGAACACAATGGTACATGCACTCTGAGCTGAGGAACCTTCTGACTGCCAGACTTGAACATGCTAAAGGCAGCTTGGTGCATGAACATGAAGAGAGTCCATAACTGGAAGAGAAGGCTTAGTCGAATAGTAAGGTCCAGGATAGAGCATCTAGGACCCTGAAAAGACACTGACCAAATCCCAAAGGATGCACAAGAGGAGTGAGGAAACTGAGGCAGGGATTTGCATGAAGGTTTTGTTTTTCCATAGAACTGTATATCTCTTGTGGTATCTAAAAGTAAAGTATGGTTGGTTTAGAAATTCCTCTGCAAAGACTGTGTCTCACTTGCTTCAACTGTCATGTGTCCCTGAAGGGCTAAACTGTAAGCAAGAGTGGAGCTCTGGGGAAAGTGTGCTTAAGTGACTGGGCTGTGTTGGGAGATCAGCACTGGTCCTAGGTGATCATGGGGTCCCACTCCCTGGAAGTAGTTCTAGACAGAGAGTCTGTGCCTGGGAAGTGTGCCCAAGAGGCCAGAGCTAGAGGCTGTGGTTGGAGCCTCCCCATGTCCAAAGGGGTCCACCTAAGATTGCCAACTTTCTAATCACACAAAACCGAACACCCGAGGCCCCGCCCCTCGCTCACTACATTCCCCCTCCCTCAGTGGCTCGCTGTCCCCCACCCTCACTCACTTTCACTGGGCTGGGGCAGAGGCTTGGGTTGCGGGAGGGGATGAGGGCTCTGGCTGGGGGTGCGGTCTCTGGGGTGGGGCTGGGAATTTGAGGGGTTTGAGGTGCAGGAGGGGGCTCCAGGTTTGGGGCGGCTCAGGGCTGGGGCAGGGAGTTGGGGCACGGGCTTACCTCACGTGGCTCCCGGTCGACGGTGTATGGAGGCTAACACAGACTGCCTGCCTGTCCTGACACCGCGTTACGCGCATCCCAGAAGCGGCCAACAGCAAGTCCAGCGCTAGTAGGTGGGGGGGCAGGAGGCTCCGCATGCTGCTCTTACCTGCAGGCACCGCCCCCCCCAACTCTCATTGGCCAGTCCCCCCAGGCTGAGGAGCCGGACCTGCTGGCTGCTTCCGGGGCGCAGCGTGGTCGGTGGTGTTGACCGGAGCTGCCAGAGTCCAGTAGTTCCAGTCTTGGAAACTGGACACCTGGTCACCCTAGGTCCAACACAGCTGACTGGTGAGCATCCACAAGGGGTAGCTCCACCTGGACTGTGGCAAAAAGTAACAGCATGTCAGTGGTGAGGAAGATTAAGCCCCAGCATCAGTTTTCTCAGATGTAGTTTTTAAAGAACCAAAGTAGACCACAGGAGAAGTATAGGCACTCATTGGGCCAAATTTCACTGCTGGTGTAAGTGTGCACAACTTCTGAATATATCCCACTTTTTCTAATTACGAATGTATTCCTTTGCTGCAGGCATTCTTGTCTGATTAACAATACAAAAGGTTAATCATATAAATTTACCATCTCAGGGTCTTTTGAAGCTTGAGAGAATAGACGGCTTCTTTCTGTCACTACTCAGCTGCTTCTCACAGCTGCAATATACAATACCAAAGCTTAGCTTTTCTCCCAGACACATAATACAACCAAATTCCCATACAGTATTCTTAGCAGAAGATGAACATGTCTCCTGTTTACAAACGGGCTTACTTTTCTTAGTGGAGGTTCATCATGGATGTAAGTGCTAGATAGATGGGACATGCAGAAGATTGTCATCTTCTCCCTGTTGTCTCTATAAGGGCCAATGGTAGACATGCAAATCCCAGCCCTGTTAGGAGTGATTTATAATTGCTCCTTCCTAATATGCATCTATGATTAAAGCACAGAGCAGCAGAGTTTATTATGAAATCGTGGCACACTTGGAAGCAGATGGATCAGGGTTTGTCTTAACACCACGTTAATAAGATCTTTTTTAATTCCTTGTTTGAATTTACCTGGTAGTTATAAATTAGCAAAT
Organism: Chelonia mydas; assembly: GCF_015237465.2. Taxonomy (NCBI): domain Eukaryota; kingdom Metazoa; phylum Chordata; order Testudines; family Cheloniidae; genus Chelonia; species Chelonia mydas. Next base: position 28,440,635 of record NC_057854.1, read on the forward strand.
ATACTACTCTTGGAAAGACTAACCACTAGTTATGTTTTCCTTATCTCTTTCTCATAAAAAAATAATGCTTCTTACTTGAAGCAATAGACTTTCATCTCTTAAAGTAAATGACCTATATTTAAGGTAACAATTGCAAGAGAAAATTAGGTACAATTTTGAACAGAAACAGCTTTCTGAGTGTTACTTCAGCATAGATACTATGAGTCTGATGGTCCCCTATCTAGGTTATTCCCACTACAGGCTCTTAAATTGATTGAAGTCTCACTCATTCTTTGTGTGGATTGATCCATCCAGACCAGTAAAAGTGTGTTGAGCCCTGAAACCTGCACATCACTACCAGAGGCAAGGACCATCCGTACAAAAGTCCTGTACTTCCTCATTACTGCCAGGCCTTCTCCAGGTCCTCTGAAACCAGCAGTGTAGCTTTCATGCTCACAACTCAGAATGGGGGAGCCCACATAAATTAATGATCACTTGGTCATTATTAGCTGGCACCAGTCTGGCCCATGTGCTTAGTGGAAAGATGGTGCCATGGAGAGCAGCTGCTCCCCTGCCTCTGGCCTGCTTCTCTGAACACTGTGGAGACCAAACCCTGCAGAGCACTTTCAGAGGGGTTTCCAAGAGGTTGAGAAGCAATGAAAAGCATGCTGCAGAGCCTGCAGCTCCATTCCATAGCCACCCAGTTGGGACCATTGGGTTCTTTTATCCTTCTGTATGGGGGCATGTGTTGTTCAAAGTTTTTATTTTTAATCTTAATTTGGAGCAGTCATGCCTATATTGATACTCTACATTCAGAGATAACTGCATGAACCATTTTCTATGCATTACTAATTACCTTTCCTGTGATCATTTTTTTGTCTTACACATCCCTATGTCAAATCTGTGAGCATATTGTTATGCTGGCTCTCAAGTGCTGGAGATGTGTTTTATTGGACACTGTCTATCTGTTTGTGACCATTTTAATTCTGTGGTGGATGCTTGTAATTTGGTGCATTGTCACTGAGACCTGATGTGGCAGAACTGAGCTATTAAAGGGACCATAACTAAAGTGTGGTGTGTGGCCCGCAAAATAATGGTGAGCCCCTCCTGCTGCTGTGCCATAGCTAGCAGAAAGTGTTCTCCTTGATGCTGTGTACGTTCTTTTGAGTGGCATCAGTGATGATCGTGGACAGACAAATAAATAAAATTCGCTTTGTTGGCACTTCAAACACAGCAGGAAACAAAATGAGCCACGGGGCTCTTATATGATGAAAGTATGGAAATTTATGCAAGTAACTTACATTTATGCAAGGGGAAGACGTGTATATAAATGTCTAGTGCAGCACCTGAAGGATGCACCCCAAGTCCTTGCCAAACAGACAAGACCAACATTTAATAGAGGAACAAAAAAGTATTTTCAAGTGTGTAATCTGATAACACAGTCAAGAGCAAAATCAAAATAAAAGCTGCTGGTGTCAGTTTAAATGTATGAAAATAAACACTAAATAATCCAGTGAGGAAATTCTGTTTGGGATCAATTGTGCTTTAGTGTATTTTAGATCTAATATAAGTTTATACTTCAGGAAGTATCACACTTCGTATTCAAAAATGCCATCTCTTTTTAACTTACTCTTTTAAGAAATTTGTATAATTTGGGGAATATTGAGAAACAAAGAGCTTGCTCCCAGTGTCTAAAATTGCTTGTCTGTATGTTTTTGTTTGTCCAGAGATGGATGATATGTTTTCCCATCGTGTTTTGTTATTTACTGTCCATGGTAAATGAACAAATATAAACCAAGTCAATGTGAGCCTGCTGCTTTTTTTAACACGTTAATTTGACCCTGGAACAAGCTGTTTTTACAACATCTTCTTGAAGTGGTTTAATTGAAAATGGCTGCTGCCCCTCCCATTTACTTTTTAATTTATGTATTGTATAGTTATTTTTCATTACTTTGTCTCTCCTGCAGCAATGCATCTGCTCGGACTAAACTGGCAGTTACAGCCAGCAGACGGACACACCTTTAACAATGGGATAAGAACTGGATTGCCAGGGACTGATGATGTAGCAACAATGCCATCTGGAGGCAAAGGTGAGGTTACAGCTGCATCTTTTGCAGTCTACGGTCTTGGAAACTCAAGCCAGACTTTTCTCACGGTGCTGTTTGTAATAAATGTACTTCAGGAAGAGGTATGCAAAAATATTTATTTATGACCTCTACATTCTGCTGCAGTAATCCTATACTGACTGGCTCTTTGCCTGGGTATAACCATCCAAATGCCTTCTCTACCTGTAGTAATTCACAAAAATCTTTAGACCCTGGACTCCAAGATACTAAATAAAGAGAATACTACCAAACATCCCAGGAAAAAGAAAAGGCTAGACACAGCATCAAAAAAAGAAATGCACTGTACTGTCTGCAAGGAAAGTGGAGAGAGCTTTGGCCCCTGCTGGGACCACATTTTACAATCTTGTCCTGATTTAGGCAAAGCTCTTATTGAAGTTACTGGGAATGCTGCCTGAGTAAGGACAGCAGAATTTGACTCCCTAGTGAATAAGCTTCCTGTTAGTATTAGTAAAGGGCAGTAGAGGAGATTATTCAAGCAGTCATGCTCCATATTATTCCAGGGAGAAAATAGAGACAATGGATGATGATAAGTGGGGGTGGAGTAGCAGGCAATGAGGAAGAATGCAGCATGAGAACAGCACATTGTATAGTTAAGAGAGTAACAAATTCAAGAGAGCATATTTCATGTACTGGCTTGTAACAACCTTTGTTCAGAAACGAAAAACATACGTCTTTTTCTGTATGACTGAGTGCAAAACTTCCTTTTGCTCTATTTTTATACCTCTCTTTTTATTGATTATTATAGTGATGTTATTAGTAATAATCAACACTGATCATTGTTTCAAAGCATTTCACAGTTCACTCTCAGATTGCCCTGTGAAGCAAGAAGGTCAAATGAGCAAACTGAGACACTGAAAGGAGGAATGACTTGTGCAAAGCTACAATATTAGTCAGTGGAAGTATTTTGGATACAGAACAGAACTGTGTGGCTCCTCTGACCTGTAGTTATGTGTTGGAATGTACACTATCACTGATCACTTCTGTGGTGAATGATATTGCAATGGGGGTGCCCAGTGCTCAAATAGAGTAATAGAGTAGGAAGTATAGAAAAGCTGGATCTGAGGTTAATGCCTGGGACTGGGAAGCAGGAGAGCTGAGTCCAATTCTCAACTGTGCCATATTCCTGTGGTGAATCCTTAGGCATGCCTTTGTGCCTCAGTTTCCCCATATGTTAAACAGAGGTATTAATATTTACCTCACAAGGGTGTTGTGAAGATGGACTTATTAATGGTGACAAAACACTTTTAGTTCTTCAGATGAAGGTGTATGGGCTTTCAGAGTTGCTGAGCACCTTCAGCTCCTGCAGAGTTAATCTGAAGTTATAGTGCTAAGCACTTCTAAAAATTAGACCCTAAGTACGATGCAGAATTATCATATTATATCACTGTTACATTTTGTCCAGTGTGTACAGGAGTGAGAGCCCCTATGTTACTAAATAGAAACATGAAGATCTTGTTGCTTTTACATGTTTTACTAAAGTGACTTAAATGTTAATAAAACCTTTGAAAAACAACACATTTAGGTAAGTATCCTTCCACCATTAAATATAATGAATGGCAGAATGTCTGAATGTAATGAATGACAGAAAAGCAGACCCTGATAGCAGAGAGGGTGTGAGAGGTTTTCTCCCCGCTCCCTTCATTTATATAATTTAAAGTTAATATTGCTAGTCCAGCACTTTTTAGGAAAGCCTCTGGCAGCTTTTCACATAACAGCCATTTCAGGTCTGCCCTTCCTGGCTGTGCAGAGTGACCTTTTATAATTGACATGGCTCAGGATGAAGCCAGTCCTTTTAAAACATTGGTCTTCCAAAGAAACCTTTAACCCTTCGTATGAAAACAGCCACTTATGTGTCATCACAGCGGGCAGGCCATTTAAAGGCAGTGCCACTTGTGGCAGTTGGAGGGGGGGAGAAGTTGCAGGGAGGGGAGGAACAAGCAGATATTTCTGACTGATCTGCCTATCTCTTATCCCTGGGCTAAATTCTGCTCTGAGTTTCACCAGTGTAAATCCAGAGTAACATAAATGATTTCACTAGTGTACACTGGCATAACTGAGAGCAGGAACTAGCCTTTTGATAATAAAATCATAATTCTTTATATTTATACACTGTAGCTCAGTGGAGGCTGGTGATGTCTGAACATGCTATAGCTAAATGAAAACAGGGCATGCTTACTGTTGCCTTAGAGTCCCAACACTCATTTAAAAACTGGGGGATTTGAGGAGGAGGGCAAAGGGAAATTTTATTCCTTCATGCAGGTAGCAATGCAGGTTCTCTCCATAATACTGAAGTGAGCACTGGGTGATCTGACTATCTAACTCATTTGCCTGCCTACCATATTGCCAGGTAGAAGTGTAGTGTGTGGGTTACAGGTCTTGTCCTCAAGCCATATCCTGCAATCAGCAGCAAGTACAAGCCATGAATGCACATGCTTAAAGAATCAGTAAAACTGCACCCACTCCACAGTGAATGCCCTTTGCCAGGAATCCTGCTGTGAATGGCAAGCATCTGTTTGCAGAAGCTGAGGATCTGCCCTGTAGTGTTTTTGTATACAAAAACAGTCTACAAATATTTCAAGGGAGTAAAAAAACTGATGATGGACAGATATCATTTAGCAGAGTAAAAAGAACTGGAATAATGGGGTGAAACTAATATAGGGGAAATATTGGCTGAATATCAGGAAAAGCTTCCTGACACTGAGGTCTATTAACCCTGTAGAACTGTCTCATAAGGAAATTGGTGGAAGCTTGGGACAATTAAAACTTAGACCGGGCAAACAATAATCACTGTACATTAGGGAATAAGCCTGCCATGGCAGAGCAATAGATTAAATGACCAATTAGAGCCTTTCCATTTCTGGATTCTCTGAGTCTGTGCCACAATGTGTCTTCAGTTTTAAAAATACTTTGGATGCTAGACACACATCTCCATAAAATGGGGACCTGCCATGTCCTTCATAACTGACAGAATATACTGTGTGAAAATCAACCTTAATCATCCCTCTCTAAACAGGTGATGTTTTATATAAACAAACTCCTTTGTCTGAGATTTAGAAAACCTTTCATTCTTTTATGACCTCATAATACATCTTCCCTAGTGTTACCACAATATTTTCTGTTTTCTGTTACTAAAATTTACTGATAAATGACACACTGCCTTGACTTATCATTCTAAATGTAATTATTATTGATTGCATTATGTCATAATATTCCATTGTACTCGGCACCGTACAAACACATAATAAGAGACAATCTCTGCCCCAGAGATCTTACAGTCTAATAGTCATTGTAGACAAAGATTTGATCCCTCATAGGCTCATTCAAACAGACAATCAACATATAAGGGCAATAAATTAAGTAACCACCTCCATTTTCCCTAAATTATACTGTATTTAATCATTTACTTTGATAATGTTTTAGTCAAGATACACCATGTTTTGCTGTGCAGGTTAATGTTATTAGGCGGCTACTGGGTAAATATACTGTAGGAGCAAATTAAAATGCAAGCAAGCAAAAATGCTGTAATTTGAATGCCATACAGGATTGCGAACCTGGTCTTCATAAATGCTCACATGCTGTGTTCCATCTTTGGAGGTGGATTGGGAAGGCAATGTAACCTGTATGATTTGATGTCTTAGTGGAAACAAAGCATTTGATTAAAATAAGAGACAACAGAATGTATAGGAGGTATTTTGTTTTATGTTATTTTGTTAGTGGCTGCAGCAGTAGTTTGTATAATTAAAGTCTATCTTGGTTACCTGTGTTATACCAACCGGAATGAAAGATGCATGTGGTGCTGCAAAAATTACTCACAGCATAATGTGTATTTTTTCTTGATTAAACATGCTGAACTCATAAATCTTAATTACATCTGCAGTGAAATGGTTTGCTAATAGTTCTGAAAAGGATGAGTCTTAACATACTATATCCACCAGAGCTTAGAGTTGTGTTTAGATTTTTAAATGAAGCAGGGGGTTAGTGGGGTGCCTATACTACCTAAACTCTTAAGGCCAAATTGTGCTTTGCCACAGTCAAACCCTTCGGAGCAGCCTGGGCAGAGATTCTCCTTCCAGAGTTCCTTTCCAAACTAGTCCATGATCTCAGTTCCCTTCCCCCAGGATGATATAGGCATGGGTGGTTAACCCACAAACTCCATGGATCAGTCAGTCCTGGGGGCCCTGTCCCTGCTCTTGGCACCTTCAGAGTATGGCTCTAGACTCTTGCCATCCCCAGGACCAAGCCATGTCCCACCCTCCGTGCAGCTCCCCAGACTCATGGAGGTCCAAGGATATATGGTGCCTGCTGCAGAGGTGGCTGTCTCACTCATCTACCTAAGCAGAGGCAGATCACACACAAGGGTTCCCTCCATGTGTGGAATTAGGAGATGTGACCCAGTTCCTCTTGCAGTACAGCTGCCTATAGGTTGCAAAACTACAGGTAATATTGAGCTTGGAAACGTTGCCTCCTCTTCACTTCACAAAACAAGACTCGTTATTACAGGAGCTTCCTTCCTGTCACTGGAGTTCGGGTTGTGTCATATCAGCCTCTCCACGCTAAACCCATATTTCCTAAAGTAAATTTATTTTATTTCGTTTGAAAAATATAGAATTTCCAGATGGATTTTGAGACAGTGTTTCATTTAATATTAGGAAGCTCTTTGGGGTACGGTTTGTATGGAAGATGCTACCCTGATAAAGTTGCACTGCACTAATATTTCCATTGAAAAGGCTTGTACAGAAATATATCTTTCTAAATAAAATTAAAACTATCTTTTTCTCCTTTCAAAAGAGCCAGAGGGCCCAGCCATTTGATGGACAAAAGGCCAGCTATGTTTTAGGATTAAGATGGTACTCAAACCAGCGTCACTCTTACATTCATGCCTTTCAGCAAAACCCTCAGTGCAATGTATCTTTAACTCGGGCAGTGTCATTCTCACAAACTGTACCCCCAAAACATTGCAGTGCTAAATAAAGCAAACACACAAATTTAAATAACAACAAACAGGAATGGAATAGGGAAACTAAATGATAAGGATAGGAAGGAAATATGTGTTTGCAGCTGAAATTTGGTAAGAGATGGAGAGATACAAGAAGACTGTTCCAAACTGAAGAAGTTGCAAAGGAGAAGGCTCTCTCACCAACAATAGTGGTAAGAACATAAGAGCAGCCATACTGGGTCAAACCAAAGGTCCATCTAGCCCAATATCCTGTCTTCCAACAGTGGCCAATGCCAGGTGCCCCAGGTCATCATCAAGTAATGCATTCCCTGTCACCCATTTCCAGCTTCTGGCAAACTGGGATAGCCATTGATGGGCCTATCCTCCATGAACTTATCTAGTTCTTTTTTGAACCCTGTTATAGTCTTGGCCTTCACAACATCCTCTGGCAAAGAGTTCCACAGGCTGACTGTGCGTTGTGTCAAAAATGGTATTTAATGACTGGTATTTAAAGCAGATCCATAGCCACAGGTTAACAAGGCAGATCATTATGGATCCTCTGGAACTGTTGGGCTGCCAAATTAGTGATACGTGTTTCCCAATTAGTACAAAACCAAGAATTTACAAGATCTCTATTAATGAAGTCAACAATTACTACCCTACAGCCTCACAGTTATTTCCTATTTAAGCATAGGACATTATATATAGCTGACATTAATTGACATTAACCTGATTTCATTCTTAGAGATACAAAGGATTGAATTGACAAGTGTTGTGAACTACCAACTTGAAGTGGTTCCCCCAGTTCAAGGGTGAGGGCGCGTTGATGGAATGAGGTGGAGAAGCTTGCTCTGCCACTGCTGTGTTGTTGTGTTCTTTGGATAAACAGAGGCTTTCGGAACTGTCAAATTGGCATCTCCAGTAAGCACTAGAGCAGACTTTAAAAAATGCACATAGCAAAATAGTAATTTAACTGGGTAAATAATACACCTTTAAAAATGAATAAGTGTTATTTGGTGGCTAACAAGCTAATATATACAGGTACTTAAATACATGTTTGACTGAGAGATTGGAATAGCTCCCGTGGATTAGAGGAAGGAATATGCATTTAAAACTCTCTTTTATAAAGGTTTATGAAAAAGGAAAATCACAGTAAAAATGTTTAAATAACCATGAGAGATTATGAGATAAACAAGCAAGCTTCGAGACAGCCACTCAGAGCATTGTTAATTCGCACCAGGATTTATTTGTTCACAGTGGCAAGAGTTCGTCAGGTTGTCCTTACTTCTCGGTTTCCTCTCAGTTTATGTAACATCCAGAACTTTACTTAAATGCAGTTGATGGTCTTTGAATATGATCTGCAGTGGTCCATCGAGATAGAGAAGAGTCTAAAAATAGAGAGAAGGCGAGAGTGAGTCAGAGGGAGGGATGCACTCTCACTACATTAGGAGGTGAAGAAGATCAAAAGGAACTGCACTATGAAAAAGTTATAAAGTTTACTTAGAAATTCTCTAGAGGCTGTGGAAGAGACAGAGTTTTTAAGTGGGGCCATTAGTGCAAAATGTGTTACTGAGAATATAAAAGTTGCAGGGGGGGCAGAGTACAGTACTTTTAGTCCTAAAAATAAGGAAAACCTGATGAAGCCTCAGCCAGCCAGCCACTAAGAGGCTCAATGGTTAGATTGCCGTTGCCCCTTCAGAGTTCCCTGTTGTATCATGTTGGGACCAGATTTATTTTTAATGATGTTCCTAATCTGGGGAGAAAGAGACAGAGGGGCAAAGCACTAGGAGCTCAGTTCCACTGTCAGGTATAATAATTATAACATTACTGGCTTATATTTCTCTAATGCCTCCATTTGGGGATCTTAAAGCACTTTTCAAAAACTAGTGAAGTAAGCCTCCCAGCATCCCTGTGAGGTAGGCCAGTATTTCTGTCCACATTTTGCAGATAGGCTTCAAGAATTTAAACAACTTGACTGGGATCACACAGGAAGGCTGTGGGCAAAGCCAGAAATAGAACCCAGCTCTCTTCACTCCTAGTGCTGTGCCTTACCCACACTAATTAATTTGGCACTGAAAGTAAAAAAGCCATATTGCAGATACTTCACCTTTATGAAATTAATATCTATTTGCATCAGTCGTAATGAAAGGAATGTGCTGCTTTTCTACAAATAACCCATGTTTGCATAGATATGTAGGTGCAGGTATTTATCATTTACTTGCACCTGTTGTAGTTATTTTAGGGGAAACATGAATCAATAACATATAATCTCCAGAGATTTAAAAGCTTTGATTACTTAAACCTGTGTGGGAAAGCTTGTTAAATTTGCAAATGCAAGACTTATCTACACTTACAGCATTGCAGTGAAGACGCTAATCCACTGTGTCAGTGGGAGAAGCCATATCATCAATATAGCGCTGTCTGTACTGGGAGTTAGGTCAGTATAACTGCGTCGCTTAGGGGTATGGATTTTCTACACTCCTGAGAGACGTAGTTATACTGACATAAGTTTGTAGAGGCCAGGGCTTAGAGGCGACAAAACTACAACATGCCATGTGTAACAGTATTGATTAGATCTTTAAAACTGGACATGGGGATACATTTTGCATGCTGGGAAAAGCATTACACAGGGATCTGAGTTTAGGCCACTCAGGGTATGTATACACTGCAGCTGTGAGCAAGCTGGCATGCTAAAAATAGCAGCTTGAGCTCTGACCTAAGGGGTAAGGTGGGCTTGTATTAGGGTAGCTAGCCTGTGCTAGCAACGTCTACAGTGTTATTTTTAGCACACTCACTTGAGCTGAGCTAGCATGCGTCTGTCCACCCGGACTGGTAGGCATGTTCCCAGCCGCAGTGAAGACAAGTGGGGAGCACAACTAAAAGAGTATATTGAGTCCCCTTCCTCCTGACCAGTGCTTAGAAGGAGCCAATGAGCTACAGCGGCAGCTCTGTCTACAACTAGACATTGGGTCACCTCATGTGGTAAGGAAAAACAAAGAGTGACAATGGGGTCGTACTAGGAAACCTTCCCTTCAACTTCTCCCAACAACACCTAGTGAAAGGCCACTGTGGTCTGAGAAATGTCAACGTTAGCACCTCAGAACACACAGGTCCACAGGTAGATTGTATTTTTGCCTAATGAGCAGAATCTGCACTAACTTTTTAAGCAGATAAACCACTGGAAGTCTAATTAGGAAAAAGAAGAAAATTTTATTTTAATGAAATTTTGAGGGAAAGAACTTTATTTTTTATGAATGACATTAATAAAGTAGACAAGGTGGGTGAAGTAATATCTTTTATAGGGCCAAGCTCTTTTGATAGAAGAGACAAACTTTCAAGCTCCACGGAGCTCTTCTTCAGGTGTGGAGCTTCAAAACTTGACTCTTTCACCAACAGAAGTTGGTCCAAGAGAAGTTATCACCTCACCCACCTTGTCTCTGTCATATCCTTGTACCAATACAGCTACAATAAGACTGCAAACCATTAATAAAGTAGTTTGCCAGTAGGGGACATATCTAGAGCATTAAGGCCAAAGCTCCTATGCTCTTTCCCCTTGATGGCTGAAAATTTTGCCTCAGTTCACCTAACCTGCTGTGTTTGGCTGCTAGTCAAGTGGGCTGGTACAGCGTACTGGTAAGAAGTGGCCACTGGTACCGGCCTGTACACAGCCCACATTAAAGCGCTGCCAGAGCAGCGCTTTAATGTCGCTGCCCCTTTCCCGCCCCCCAAGGCAGCCGATGGTGGTTTAGCGGGGGGGGGAGCAAAAGGGGCAGCTCCCCAGGGCCTGGCAATTTAAAAGGGCCCAGGGCTCCTGGCCACCGCGGCCAGAGCCCCGGGAGGCACGGGCTGGGCAGCGTGGAATGGCTGGCTGGGGGAGGCTGACCCCAGCCCCTCCCCTTCTGCCCAAAGCCCCGCCCCTTCCAGAAGCCCAGAGTTGGGCCCCCGAACCAGTAAGTAATTTATCTGACTTTCACCCCGCTGCTAGTGAACTTTGAAAATGAACCACCCACACCTGGAAACACAAAGCACAGTTTCCTGAAGAAAAATTGAAAAGGTCAGGGCTAAATTCAACCAAAAGTCTTAAAACTGGAGCCTCAGTGGGAGGTATGTCCTTTATTAGTGGTAGTAATTAAATGTACTTGTAAAGTTACAATTTAAGGGAATGTAGACTCAGCAGATTGGGAAGCAAGGGTTATTAGCAGAAGCCATTGATAGCTCAAAACCATAATTATTTTCTATCATTTATGGTGTAGTGTATAAGTTGCTTTAATAGACTATGCAGCAGTAATCTGCAGGAGAGACTGGTCTTCTTGCAGTTCAAATGAACTATGAGCTAATAGCACTGGTTACAAAATGAATGGGAATGAGATATAATGGCTTAGGCAATATACAGAATTCAGTTTTATTTTCTGTAGATAAAAATATGTGATGCAGAGTAATCTCTAAAGCAGATTTATGCAAAAAGCATTCTAACTTGTATTACGTTTTAAAACTATTCTAATAAGGCTTCATTTTTTATAGCTTGTTTTGCGGTATAATTTTATTGTTTCCCATTTTTGAGTTTTACATGAAATATAGTAACATTTTCAGAACTGATTATCAGATAATGCCTTTTGTGGATCAGTGTCATTTTTTATCATCCTTCTTGTTTAACTGGTTCAAATATTAGATACCTGTTATGGAAATGTACAATATCTCTAAATTTACATGAGCATTCTTCCATAGAGGTATAGCATCTGACTGTACTGGAAAATTGATTAGTAAAATATTGCCTTTAAAAACCTGCAGTTATAATCTTAGGGCATGTAATGAACTACCTGAAACTATCATTTCCTAAGTATTGACTTCACAGGGGAAGTTACAATTGCCTAATAAATAGTCTATCTGATGCAAGTGGGGGCACCAATGATGGGAAAAAGTGTCAAAATTCTGAAGTGGATTTCAGCACACTGGAATCTCTGATCGTCAGAGGCTGGTCTGGGTTCCAGACCCAGCATCCATAGTACAATGTATAGCTTTCAAACAAGCTACATTGTAAATTACAGGACTCTTTTAGGTCCTGATCCAAAGCATATTGAAGTCAGTAAAAATGTCCAATGGCTTTGGATCAGTCTCTTATATATTCATGAAGAAATTCAGCTTTAAAAAAGCACAAAGCAAATCATTAAGTGATTTGGCACTTTGTGTAATGAGTTAGGACACTTGGAAGGCACATGGACTCATTTGTGGGTCTCTCTATCTTCATTCCTCATGGCTCCTGCCATGTTAAAAATACTACTTCTCTAGTACTTCCTGCAGCGCTGGCCACATAGCAGAACTACTTCTACACTGTGACACATTTGGAAGTTTCACAAACAAGCTTCTGCATGGTGGGTCACTGGGTTATTTGAGGGTACTTGAGCAGTAGATGTGGTTGATAGGCATATAAATATCTTCACTCTGAATGCAAAAGATTATTTGCAGAAGAGACAATTTTTAAAACTTGGGATTTGTCCACATTTTGTCATTGTTACTTAAAGCAGAAGGGTGGTCTAGTTCTTGAAGCAGATGGTTGGAAGCCAGGATTCCTGGGTTCACTTCCTATCTCTGCCGCTGATTCTGGGTGATATTGCACAAGTTATTTAGTTTCTCTGTACCACGTTTCCTTATATGCAAGATGAAGGTGATACTACTTGAACTGCAGTGTTGTGAGGTTTAATTCATTAATGTGAGTAAGGCACTTTGAGATCCCCTGATGAAAAACTATAGATCTACAAAGTTAGTAGTATTCTGACTCATAACCTTTCTCAATGGGTGTGACACTTCCCAGAGATACCTGGGATTGTGAAACAGCTTTGTCTGTGCCTTCTGTTGCTCAGCTCTCTGAAACCAACAGCCTCTGACAACACTAGCCCTGCCTTTCAGGTCCCCACAGACTTCTTCCTCTCTGTGCAGTCTAATGGTAGGCACACACCAACCCCCAAGTCCCTGAAGCACTCCCTTGCAGTGTCCAGCCCTTAACTACTGTACACTCATAGAAATTACCAGGTAAGCTGTCCCCAAAGGAACAGTGCACACACCAGTTTGTTTGATTCAGCTGAGGTTTAGCTACAGGATAACTTCACTGCATTGAGATATACCTATAGTTAAAATAGTCATAAGTTTATTATTAAAGTGAGTAACGATAATGGAAACAGAAATGGCTATATATAAAACTGCAACATAAAATGCAAACCTGGGTGAACGCTTATCAGTGGTTACCTTTCCTATAAAATAAAGAATTTTTCCCTCCAAGGGTTCAGTCTTTTGGCAGAGATAGCTGGTTTTCAGTCAAACCAGGATCCAAGCGCTCATGAACACTCTTCCCCCCTTCCCCCCCCACACACACACGCACCGTTCTTCAAGGTGTTTCCTCTGTAAATGGATAACAAAATGTGTTTTTGCTTCTCCTTATATTTCCCAAAATTCATTGTTTTTCTCCTCAAAGTCGGGATGGTACCCATGATTCCCTTCCTAGTATGCTGGCTCCAAGTTGCCTTCATAGCTTCCTGTTGACTCCATATGCAAAACCAGGCTTCCACTGTGTTGACTTACAATGCTTAATCTACATATGAGGCAAAGCGGACAGATGAATCCATGTCGCTTTGTCTGGCAAAACCTGTTTGTCAACCCTGCCTGGGACACCAATTTTAAAATATGTTGTAAGTACATATACACAACTTCTGAAATATCATCCAGACACACACTTCATAATGATTTTGAGAATCAGTATAACGTAAGTTTGTGTTAGGTGCCTCACTCTACCCTCTTTACATAAATACTATAAAAGCTGTGTACTAGATGTGGTATGTTTGTCAAACCTGATAGAAGTTGCTGTTATAGAAGACCAGCTGACACCAAAAGGCCTGTCACAGTGGGCATAAGATGTCTCATCAGGATAACATGTCACTCTGGGACAGAAACACGGGCACTTTACAGGACATCATGTTAACTCCTTTTACTCCATTTGCAGCCCATGCACTCTTGCAGTTTCCCCTGCTTTTTCTCTAGTGCCCTTATATTACTGAAGACCTGTTAACCTCGAACATTCAAAAAGACATGGACTATTAAAAACTACAGTTTAAAGATTAACAGTTCTTACTCAAAGCATTCTTTTTACTGTTTAAAGACAATGCCTATATAACATCGCTAAGAGGTTTTTCACTACATGCAAGCGTAAGTACCGGGAGCCTCGGTAATTTGGAATTTAAAATTGAAATCATGCTGAAGTAGCTATTACAGTTAAAACAATAAAGACAGAGCAGGTGTTTGGTACTTATCTGCTGGGTTTACATGCAGGTCCATGCTATGCTGTTATGTCCTTCCTGAAAGCACTGTCTCCAGAGGCTGGCATTGGCAAAAATGTCCATAAAGTGCTGGAAACTGATTCACTGGTATTCAGGGATCCTTTCCAGATATGGTATCTTCTAAGAATAACATTGTACTGTGGTAGAAATATGGGAAAAAGAGCTAAGCTCATGATGGATATAAGTAGTATGTGTTTCCTTGAATTTCATGTATCACTACCACCCAATACCTAGTTGTAATTAAAGCCACCAAGAAGTAGATTTAGATGTTCATGAGCATAATAGATCTTCTCTGTGGTTTTCTGACCTTTATTTAATTTATTTTAATAACTTGGCACTCATTACCATGGCATCTGGGCACACCATCACTAAAGCAAATATCAATGTATGCTGGAAATTGGGGGCATTGCTACTCTCCTCTCTCTTCCCCTATTGACCATTTGCCCAACAGAAATGTCTGAAGTGTAGGACAAGTAAACATAATGCCAGACCCAACCACATAAGGCTTTGCTGAATGGATGAGCTTTCACTATGTTCTGAAGGCTAACCGTTTCATGGATAGAGAGCCAGAGGTGGTCTACTGGAAAGGTCTTGCCTCTTGTTTTCAATAATGCATATCTAGGGATTATCAGCAAGTGGAATTCAACCGGCTGCAGCCAATAAATTTGTGCACGGGGGAAAGAAATGCATTTTCATGTAGCCAGATCCCAAGCTATATGGGCCTTTCAAAGGTTATCAAACTCTTTTTTCTATCTCCTTATTAATGTGTTTCCTTTTATATGTGATTATTGTTAGTTTATAGAGAGGGGCTTAATGGACCTGTTTAATGTATGAAATCTGACTAATGAAGTCTGCAATCAGTGAGTTTACATTGAAATTACCCCTTTATAATTATTTCCTGGTTATTTTTATATCTTGGTCACATTAAGGATGTGGCTGAAAAGAGCACAAGGAGATTTATATGTGCTTAGCTGGCTCTCTGCTCTTATTATACTTGATCAGTAAAGAGTAATCACAGAATTAAAAGTGGTGGGGGAAAAGCTGTATGCAAGTTTCAGATGCTCTAAGGGGATGAATTTATAGCTTATTTAAAATCTAAGGGTCAGAGAAAGCAATGGAGTTGCACAAATGTAAATGAAGGGAGAAACCGATCTTTAAAATGTTAAGCTTTGTTTTAAAGGGTTTAAAATTGCCACAATGGTTCATCATAAATGGCATACCAAAAATGCCTGTATTTCTAGAAAAAAATCTCACCTGGCTAATACTTGTTCCTGTCTTCTAGGACCTTGGGCCACTAGAAACAGCAGCATAGATAGCGGAGAGGCAGAGGTCGGACGCAGAGTTACCCAGGAAGTACCACCTGGAGTATTCTGGCGGTCTCAAATCCATATCAGCCAGCCGCAGTTCGTGAAGTTCAATATCTCCTTAGGAAAGGATGCTCTTTTTGGTGTTTATATAAGAAGAGGACTTCCACCATCACATGCCCAGGTACTGTATGACTATGCTTAATGGATTTAAAAGCCAAAAGATAAAAGTACTGATGATCTAATGGCAATTAGTTTTAGGTGATAAGGGTTTGTGCTTTTGAAGCTGAGAGTCCTTGGTTCTTCCCCAGTGCCTCATGGCTCTGAGTTACCTCAGAGCCCCCTGGAGCTGCTTGTTTGCAACAATGGCTTTGTTACAGATTGGCATCCTCTAACAGTAGATTATTTACAGGAGTGACAATTTTTCTTTTAACTTGGAATAAATAAAGGTTGTTTTCCTGCAATCTTTATAATGTCACCCTTTTTAAAAATTAACATCTGCAGTTTGCCATTGTCAGCTTAAAATACTAGTGATGGAAATTCAGAGCATAAATCTGCGCTGTTGTGCTATAAATCAGAAATAAAATCCACGGAGGTCGTTGAAATTACACTACTGAATAGATGGTGGGAGATTAGAATCAGGCCCACTATCTAAGAGTAACATACCATAGGTGATTGGAATGCTCTAAAAAGAAGAGACCGTCACAAGCCTGATTCCCCCCTCATGTGCTCGTATAAATCAGGAGTAGTCTGGGAGGTTATATAGATGCTGACCTAGTGTAAGTGAGAAGATATTCAGGCCCAGACAGGGTCTTCATAAGGGACTTGCTGCTTTGACTTGCTGAAGAAAATCAGTTGGCAGAGTTTGGATAACTGGAAGTTTTCTATTCCACCAGCACTAGCACATGTTGTTCAGATGTGGGTTTTCATGGTTATTTTTGTCAGTGTTGGGTTAATTTTAATCCCCTTTTCCCAATGACTATACGCAGGCCTCTTCCATCACTAGGTCACTAAGCTATGTATGCAGATTTGCATTTTCCCTTTCAGGTATGGAGTTAAGTCTGGTGCTTGTCTTGCCTTTCTTACAAACAACTGTAGTGAAAACTCATCAGTCCCTCATTTTTATGCTGACCCCATAATACAGAGCAATGGGCACTCAATAAAAATAATGGCTAACAAATTTAGAAAAAAATATAAGCAACTATTTCTTCAGAAGATGTGTAGTGAGAATTTGGAATTCATTGCTGTAGGAGGGCATATAGTCACTGCTGAGATTTGATTCAAATAGCTGGAAAATTTTGGCCAGATCCAAAGCCCATTAAAGTCAATGGAAAGATTCCCATTTACTTTGATGAGGTTTGGCTCAGACTCCTCATGAGCAATAATATGTTTTGTAGCTATGCATGCCAAGAAAAAAAGAAACCTCCATTCTTCAGGGAATGAGCAAAAGCACAGATGACTACCAATTTCAGGAAGGGATTCTTTCACTCATGTGCAGCCTTGAAAATTAGCTCTTAGTACAAAGATTTTTTCCTTAAATTTAGAAAGATTAACTTGACATTTGAGTTCTGGAGAGCAAGTGCAGAAATCTAAAAATCCCTCTTGGGAATGCCCCCATTTGACGTTCCTAGACACTTAGCACCAATTGGCAAAGAATTTCTGAGTTACATTTTTTCATTTGCCAAAGCAGAGTGGAGTTACACAGATTTGTATATGGTTACATTACATGATTTTAGTTGCAACCCCCCCCCCCGCACACACAGCACAAAGAGTGAATAAATGAATTTTGTATGGGAAACTACACTGGAGTCTGAAGATTCTGATTTATGGGCTAGTTCTGCAGTCGTTCCACAGCCATAAGACTAGGGGCCAGGAACGATGCGCACTACTATATTCAAGGGATTACGACCACCACATCTACATAATCCAAGAGCAAATGGCCCTGTGGTTGTCTAACCACCATTCCCCTCTGTGGTGGCCTCTACTGAAATGTGCTCCCTTCCCCCCAATGCAGCCACTCTACAAATAACAAGAAATTCTTAAATCTTACAGAAGCAGGAAGCCTGCAAAACAATCAGCAGGTCTGCTAGATTGCCAGGAAGTAAAGCCCAGCAGACAGAAAACAAATAGTAGGGGTCAGTGATTAGATTTGCATGTGAAAGATTAACATTGGGGTTCCTTGAAGTTTTGTACTACAAGAGGGCTGCCTGGGGAGATTCCAGAAGATTGCTGCCCCATTCTCACCTATTCTTGGACATCTCCATGAAGGTTGGGAGGTGGCCAAGGAAATGAGTTCCAAAGGCAGGGACCCTTTTCTGAGACAGCCTTGATTTTTGCACTGGCAATTCAGTCCCATGAACTTGACAGCAAGAAAATTGCATTTGAAATTAATTACCCAATAGAGTAAGAATGAAATGTGGTTAGTCAAATAACTGGGTTCCAAATCATTCAGCTTCTTAGAGATTTTTACCACTCCTTTTAATTCCCCCAGGAAATCAACAGGGAGTCAGTGCAGACACTAAGCTAGGATGTCATGTGCTCACAGTGACCTGCCCTTCTCAGGAGCAACCAAAGCTCCAGGAAGATTTCAAATGTAACCTTAAGTAAGAGTGAATTGTCATTGTCTGGCTAGGAGGAGACAAAGGCATGGACGACTCTTGCAATAGCCCTATTAGGAAGGAATTGATAGTTTATTAATTCAAGCTGAATTTTACATGTTACTGCCCTGCAATCAAGTGTATCTAAGGTTCTGTGTTTCAGAAAAGACTATGACCAGGTGGAATCCTCCTCCTCCTATTCTCTCAACACAGCACCAACATACCAGATCCAAAACTCACATCCTTTATTGTTATCTTAAATAATTAAAAACAGCAACCCCATAAGTCTCAGCCTAAGCTTCCTTCTCTGCATGGTTTCTACCTACAGGACCTTTCTTTCCCAGTCTCTAGTTAGAACTCCCCAAGAAGAGACTCCTGCCCTTTTTTAACCCTGGACAGAGTTAACAAAATCTACGTGCATGATCCTCAGAAATTACTCAGCATCTTCATGCAGGGCGTTAGCATTGGACAATAGGAAGACTCAGCAGAAAAGTCCCACATCCTTATGCAGGATCCTAAATCCTGCCAGCCTGATGCAGAGAGAAATGATTTTAGAGAAAAGAAAAGAGCCTGCTACACATCTGAACTTTAGAAGAGTAGCCTTGTTCTGATTCCAGAAAGGAGCAAGGATTTCTGTATTAATGAAAATAATCTGAATTTGACATCAGATGATGTGCTAAAGTTGTATTTTAAAATCCTTGTTACTGCAAGTTAAGGACTTGAGCAGTAAAAGCAGTGAACAAGTTCACTTGACAGTTCATCACTGATCAGTGTTGATATGTCAAGCCAAGTAAAATCCTTAGTGGGAACAAGTCAATAATCAGCAAATTAGGTACATGATTACCCTGAGACAACAAGATGCAGCTCTTGTCTGAGAGCCCTGCTGAGATTTAACCTTCTCAGTATTACTGTTTAGCAAATATTCCAAATGCCTAGTTTAGTCAGTCAAACAGCCTGGTGTAATACTGTGGCTAGGGAATGGAGCTCTGGAGGGGGGACATATAGACAGAAATGCAGGCTTGTATGGCAAGTGAGCTAGAAATAAAAGCACTCACTATATTTTCAAGAAAGATTTTTCCAGACTATGTAGTGGTACAGCCATGTAACAAAACATTCATAACCCCCTTAAAAAGTGGCCCTTAAATGGTGGAAAGCAAATGGATAAAAGGCTGCACACTGGATTATATTTGGAGAAGAAATGATAAATCTCTTGGATTAAGCACGTATGTGCTGCTTATATAGTGATCCAAGCAAACATTGATAATACTGCTCATCTGCAGACTATTTCAAATGATAGCATGAAAAAGTAAGTTTATAGAAATACTATTAGGAATGCTTGGCCAAGGCAATCCACCAGAGCATATTACATCCCTTTCCCACGTAGTATCTTCTTTGCAAAAATCTCTCTTGTGTGGGTGAGTAAACCACTTTTGTTTTCAATTAGAAGTGAGACTAGCTGGAAACAATTTGAATAGTGGGACAGCCAGGATGTTCTCTTGCTTCATAAACACCACTGATATTTTCATATTTTTCATGGTCCCAGCAGTCACAGATTAGAATGATATCATTCTCATCAGTTCAGCCTCTGTTATATGTCACGCTTTGCTCTGACTTATGCTGCTTACATTATGTTACACTGAATCATGTACGTTCAAATATTAAAGTAAATTGTTTGATTGGCTGTCAGCTTGGATATCAGATGGCTGGTGGGTGGGTATTTTAATGCATAATCAACAATTTGGATGTTTATGAAGTACTAATTTTAAAACACTTTGCAAACAAGCTTTTCCCCCCCAACACATGTTGTTCAGATCTAGTTTGTGCTGAGTAGATCTTATGAAGTTTTGGCATGAGGATGAGTTCTCGCCACAATATCTAAATCTATATCTGGATTTTGAACACTTGTGATGTTCGTGAATTTTTAACTCCATGTTTTGGTTCATCCCATTATTAAAATAGGGTCTATTTGAAAAATCTGGGTTTATATCCTGATTTCAAACACTCTTGGACTTTGGTTTGGACTCATCTGTAATTTGGAAGTGCAACCAGGTATCAGGCTTTAGGACACTATGTGTGGAGTTGCAAAGCTATTTTGCTGACTCACACTGGCTGCCAGAGCAGGTGGGTCTCATTAGCTATTCTCAGAAGTATAAGAGAGAGGGATAAGATGCCATGAAAGGAAACATTGTAGGGATAAATTGCTCAGGTAGAACTTGGGTTAACATTGAGGTCTGTAAGTACAGATATGCTTCAGGACTTTCTTACATAGGGTAAAAAAACAAGAGCAAACCCAAGGAAAGGGTAAATTTGGAAAATTAACCCATTGTATTATGGCCTCCTTTTTACAGGAGGCCTGATCTGTATAAAGCACTCCCCTCATGTCTGCAAATTCAAGCCAGGAGTTCTACAAGGACAGGTGCTCTCCTGCTGTTTCTGGTGCTTTTTGTTTCTGGACAGTCTTTTGTCATTTCTGATTGCAAATCAGTCCTAAGCCATGAACCATAGAGGAGTATAAAACTAGAAGTCAGCCAAACTTTCAGATCTCTATAAAGGTTCCATTTGAGTTGTAAGTAGTGATGTGTGGCATTTCTTAATACGTGTGAGCTGGTATCATCCCTAGCACTCTGTGTTCATTGTGTGAGTAGAAACCTTCACAATTTCTTCCTGATGAGCACAGGTGCATGTGGCACATGTCTCACACTCTTATCCATCTATGGGTTGCTTTAGGGCATGTGTAACATTTTCAGCAGAAAATTGTGTAAAAACAGTTAGTAAATCAGAGGATCAGTAGAGCAACATGATGCAAAATAATGAGCTAGTGGGGCATGTGGTGAAGCAGAGCCAAGCCTGGGGATGGTCTTGATGGCCTGTTTCCTTGGCCAATCGAAACTAGACACGTTGCTCTGGAATGTGTATGTTAATGTCCACACAACACTTGGCAGCTGTTTACACAGATAAGTGGTAGGTCTGATTATGGCTTCTGCATAGGGAGCCATGTGGAAAGTCCCACTCAGCCAGAACAAACCCCATCCAAGCCAAGTTTTTTCAGTGGCACACACATAGGAGAATATGCAGGGACCATTCCCTCTCTTTTATGTCTCCAGGATCAGGAAGGAGAAAGGAGCATGCCCAGCGTACATAGTGTGCTTCTTGGGGTTTATGCTGGAGGTGTGCTCCACCTAGGGCCCCTCCAGCAGGCATTCTGCCTCCCTCCCACTCTTAGGCCTTGTCTATACTACAGGGGAAATTCGATTTAATCTACGCAATTTGAGTTATGTAAATAGTTTAACTCAAATCGATGTAGCTTAGATATACTTACCGCGGGGTCCACACTAAGCGATGTTGCTCTCCTGTCGACTCCCGCTACTCTTCTTGATCCGGTGGAAGACAGGAGTCAACAGGAGAGCAATCTGCAGTCGATTTAGCAAGTCTTCACTTGACCCGCTAAATCGACCGCCGATGCACCAGTTGCTACTCGTAGATCCCCCAGTAAGTGTAGGCAAGCCCTTAGTGCTGGCCATTTCTGAATGGGATTGAGACTTGTCGTGAGTGAGCTTCCATGAGTGTTGCCCATGCTGTACCTGTTTTAATATCATGGCTCACGACCGTGGACCTTTCCTGATCACTGAATTCATCTTAATGAGAAGTTTTAAGGAGGAATAATGCTCATCTATTGAATGTTGGTTATGGATAACATTTTAATGATATGGACAGGCCTCCAAAGGGATCTGCCATCACTAGATCACACCCATGATCACAGGAGGAGACTGGGGACCCTGCAGCCAAAGCTGCTTCCAGCCCTTTTAGCTCTTCCATGCTGTTCCTCTTCGATCCCACCAACCGCTGAGCCTGCCCTGCCATCTGAGGTAGAATCAGCATCAGACATTGGGGAGGCAGAGGAGCCTGCCAGCACAAGCAGAGCAGAACAGCATGTTGCCAGTGAGAAATGTCAGCTTTTATTGCTACTTTCTTCCATGTCGACCGACTGTGAGCAAACCTTCCAAAGAGCAATAAAAAATTTTCCGATGTTGTTGCCCCACTAATAACATTTTCCAAGAGGGTAGTGAGTCCATCTTTAACCTCTGACTGCTGGCAGGTAGGTTTTGGTAACATTTCCAAAGGTCGCTGATTTAGTGGTCTGATTTACAAACAGGTTTGACACCATTTATGCTCTGAAAGTTACTGACATGTCCGAATTGTCTAAATCCCTGCTATTTATTGGCTTATCCCTAAACCCACTAATTTAGCTGAATTGTTTTTCCTAGCCATGTGCCATGTAAAATAGGTTTGGGTGGAGAGCAGTCAGATATTTAGTTTAGTCACTTCTTGCTATTACACCTTCCCATCCACCACCCAAAATGCATTTCAGAGAGGAAAGATAGCCCAGTGGGCTATAACTCTGGGAGACTGGGGTTCAAGTCCCTGCTATATCACTGAATTCCTTAGGCAAGTCACTTAATCTATTTGTGTCTCATTTTCCTATCTATGCAATGGAGATAATAGCACTGTCATACCTAATGGGGAGTTCTGAGGATAAATACAGTAAATACTGTGAAGTGCTCAGATACTTTGGTGTTGGGGATACCTTTAGACACAGAAGTTGTCAGACACTACTACCCCTAACTTGAATGCACCTGAAAACAGGCAGGTACATATCATGACACTACTAATAGTCCCATAGTCCTGAAGACTTAAATATCTCTCTCTCTTACAGAAAGGAATATATTATTATTAATAATAATAATAATAATTTATTATTGATATTTCTTATTATTAATGTTTATTTAATTATTATATTTTAATTTATTTTCAGTAACTCGGTATTAATTAATGGAATTCAGCCTGCAGCGCACAAAGTCCTCTGTAGGTGAAGTGGCATGTTTAGAGTTCAGGACGATAGTTGTTTTTAAACAAAAGCAGAGTGTTTCTTTTCTTTGAGCTATCACCAACCTGGGCTGTAGGTGTTCGTGATAACAGAGGGAAATGCAATAAGACTCCTGGCAAGCAAGCACATACTATTACTGTATTTTATTGAACACATACGTCTTGCTTTAGACACATCTATCTATCTCGATCTAGTGCTAGATAGATAAATGTGTCTAAAACAAGACCTGTTTTCATAGGGGACTTGTTATATAGCTATAAAAACATTAGATATATTGGTTTTGGTGTATTTCTTAAGGACTTCCTCATATAGAGGCTGTGGGGACTAGTGGGTTGAGCATTGCGTCAGCCTGGGAGTTCTAGAATCACAGAAGTTAAAGGTAGAAAAAGTTTATGAGGTCATCTAGTCCACCTGCCTGCCTAGGTAGTATTCCATGTTGGAGATTTAACTAATATTTCTTCCAATCTTGTTTTAAATATACCAAGCAATGGAGTTTCCCTTGGGAGATTATTACCCAGCCTAATAGATCTCACTGTTGGGAAGATTTTCCTGACACTCTTGTTAAATTTTCCCTTTCTTGATTTCATCTGAATACTAGTAGCACCCCTCCTCTGTGCTAAATAATTCCTTACTTGCTCAGTGCTTTCACCTTCTGGATTATTAACATGAACATGTCCCACCTCTACTGGAATTTATCCAAGCTTGACATCCTCGGTCTTTCCTCATAAGTCAGTTCCTTATTTCTGTTGTTCCTTTCTGAACTCCTCCAGTTTGTCAGTAACTTTTGAGCAATGAGATGCCCAAAACTGAACACAGTTGCAATGGAGCCAACCAGTACTTCCTTGTTCTTTGTGGTGATGCTTCTACAATAAGCTTCAGTCAGGTACAAAGTGGGGTACCTTATATTAGGCACAAACAATGAGTTTATTCCATATTCACAATGAGGAGACTTTCATTCATTAGTACTTCAGGGGGCATGTCTGAGATTTCTGTATACTGTGCCAGCAGGAGACTGCTGTAGGTGATTGCTGTGGAATGGGTGAGTTTCTTTCAAAATGAGATTTCCTAATTTGAGAATTTATATAAGAACCTAAGACTTGCTATGAAGGATCCCAACATTAATCCAGCACATCCTGAATCTTGCCTCCAACAGTGGCCAATACCTATTGCTTCAGCTGGTAAAAAATCGCCATAATGTGCTTGGCCAGCTGAACAGTGCAGTACATAGGGGAGAGTTGGTTCCTGACCTCTTTGAACAATATTCTTACACCCTTTAGCATATGATCTTATTAAAGTTTGCATGTCTGCTGTACATATTGTCATTGGTCTAAAATCCATTCAGTATTTTTTTTAGATGAGAATAGACAATGTAAATAATTAGCAACTTTCTTCAAAAGCTCAGACTGTGGAGGACTTTTACTCAAACACTTGAAAACATTTTTGCAGAGTGCAGACACTTAATTCTGTCTGTATCACATTATCAGAAAGGGTAAGAGAATTGCTACCAGGCCCATAATGAATAAGGAAAGGCTAGCTTCAAATTGCCACACTCTCCAAATAAGGGTTGAAGGAAAGGGCATTTGGAGGAAGAAAGGGCAAGATATTCTGCCAGATTTTTATCTGTAGCATCACTCTAAATTCAGGTCTCTCTGTTTCTGTTTTACCACACAGTATGATTTCATGGAGCGTTTGGATGGGAAAGAGAAATGGAGTGTGGTGGAGTCCCCCCGGGAACGTCGAAGTATCCAGACCCTGGTTCAGAATGAAGCTGTGTTTGTTCAATACTTGGATGTGGGTTTGTGGCACCTGGCATTTTACAATGATGGCAAGGACAAAGAAGTGGTCTCTTTCAATACAGTTATCTTAGGTATGTATGCCTGCATGCTGAGGATTTTTCCCTCTCTTTGCTTATCTTTATAAAGTGTGGAGGCCTTCTATCAGCTCTCTCTTTTTGTGCATATTTTGCTTTAATCCAGTAATATTTGATGTATGTTGAGTGTAGGTAGGAAAAGAGGGAAATCTTTCTAGGGGTGAGTTGTGGATGCTTTTGTGTTGCTTATATTGAAGGCCGAAATCTGTGATCCTGTTAATATTTAGCTGTCTTTGAACAAGAAAACGAATGAACTCAGAGGCTTTACAATGGCCATAATATCTTATAACTACAGATATTAATAATAGTGGTGTATGACTGTTCCTGCAAAGCTGCATTCTAATTGGCTGTTTGGAGATTTTCAGTGTTGTCACACCCAACTGTCAGCAGTTCATAGCTGAGACTTCATCATTGAAACACTCACCAAAACTTTACATGGGACTTAGGTGGTGTCACGGTTACAAGATAAGCTGTGCTTTAAATCCCTGTTAGTCCCCCTTGAAGACACCCCCACAGGTGATGGTTTTACTACCTTCCCCCCTCTCTGGGTGCAACCATACCACCTTTTGACGGGATTGGTGGGCACCCTCTGTTTACCAGCCACGCTAACCTGACAGACCCAACTAGGTTTGGCACCTATAAGCCCTTTTCCTGTCAGGGCTGTGACAAGTGAAATGATTAAAGTGGTTGAAAAACAGCTACTAAAAAACGTTGCACCCAAAGTTATATAACACGCAGAGCAAAGGGTAAAGCCAGTAAAGGCCTATGCAAGATTTGGGCAAACTTTTTGGCCCGAGGGCCACATCGGGGTTGCAAAACTATGTGGAGGGCCAGGTAGGGAAGGCTGTGCCTCCCCAAACTGACTGGCCCCCACCCCCTCTCAATTCCCCACCCCTCAGAATCCCCGACCCATCCAATCCCCCCTCCTCCTTGTACCCTGACCACCCCCTCCTGGGACCCCCGCCCCTCCGGGACCCCACCCCCTATCCAACCCCGCCTTCTCCAAGTCCCCTGACTGCCCCGACCCCTGTCCACAGGCCCCCTGGGACTCCCACCCGCCTATCCAACCACCTCCTGCTCCCTGACTGCCCCCCACCCCAAACCCTCGACCCATCCAATCCCCCCTGCTCCCTGTCCCCTGACTGCCCTTACCCTTATCCACACCCACACCCCTAAGAGGCCCCATGGACTCAGGACTCCCATGCCTATCCAGCCCCCACTGCTCCCCATTCCCTATGGATAGTAATTCCATGCTCTAATGAGAATATAACAGGAGAGATCTATTATCGACCACCTGACCAGGACAATGATAGCGATGATGAAATGCTAAGGGAGATTAGAGAGGCTATCAAAATAAAAAACTCAATAATAGTGAGGGATTTCAGTTATCCCCACATTGACTGGGTACATGTCACCTCAGGACAAAATGCAGAGACAAAATTTCTCGATACTTTAAATGACTGCTTCCTGGAGCAGCTGGTACAGGAACCCACAACAGGAGAGGCAACTCTCGGTCTAGTCCTGAGTGGAGTGCAGGATCTGGTCCAAGAGGTAACTATAACAGGACCGCCTGGAAATAGTGACAATAATATAATAACATTTCACATTCCTGTGGTGGGAAGAACACCTCAACAGCCCAGCACTGTGGTGTTTAATTTCAGAAAAGGGAACTATGCAAAAATGAGGAGGTTAGTTAAACATATTAAAAGGTACAGTGACTAGAATGAAGTCACTGCAAGCTGCATGGACACTTTTTTCAAAGACAAACCATAATAGAGGCGCAACTTAAATGTATACCCCAAATTAAAAAACACAGTAAAAGAACTAAAAAAGAGCCACTGTGGCTTAACAACTATGTACAAGAAGCAGTGAGAGATAAAAAGGCATCTTTTAAAAAGTGGAAGTCAGATCCTAGTGAGGTAAATAGAAAGGAGCATAAACACTGCCAAATTAAATGTAAAAATGTAATAAGAAAAGCCAAAAAGGAGTTTGAAGAACAGCTAGCCAAAAACTCAGAAGGTAATAACAAAATGGTTTTTAAGTACTTCAGAAGCAGGAAGCCTGCTAAACAACCACTGGGGTTCCTGGACAATCGAGATACAAAAGGAGCACTTAAAGACGATAAAGTCATCACAGAGAAACTAAATGAATTCTTTGCTTCAGTCTTCACAGCTGAGGATATTAGGGAGATTCCCAAACCTGAGCCATCTTTTGTAGGTGACAAATCTGAGGAATTGTCACAGATTGACGTGTCACTAGAGGAGGTTTTGGAATTAATTGAGAAACTTAACAGTAACAAGTCACCGGGACCAGATGGCATTCACCCAAGAGTTCTGAAAGAACTCAAATGTGAAATTGCGGAACTATTAACTATGGTTTGTAACCTGTCGTTTTAAATCAGCTACTGTACCCAGTGACTGGAAGATAGCTAATGTAACACCAATGTTTAAGAAGGGCTCTAGAGGTGATCCTGGCAATTACAGACCGGTAAGTCTAATGTCAGTACCGGGCAAATTAGTTGAAACAATAGTAAAGAATAAAATTGTCAGACACATAGAAGAACATAAATTGTTGCACAAAAGTCAACATAGTTTCTGTAAAGGGAGATCGTGTCTTACTAATCTATTAGAGTTCTTTGAGGGGGTCAACAAACATATGGACAAGGGGGATCCAGTGGCCATAGTGTACTTAGATTTCCAGAAAGCCTTTGACAAGGTTCCTCACCAAAGGCTCTTACGTAAATTAAGTTGTCATGGGATAAGAGGGAAGATCCTTTCATGGATTGAAAACTGGTTAAAAGACCTGGAACAAAGGATAGGAATAAAATGGTAAATTTTCAGAATGGAGAGGGGGTAACTAGTGGTGTTCCCCAAGGGTCAGTCCTATTCAGCTTACTCATAAATGACCTGGAGAAAGGGGTAAACAGTGAGGTGGCAAAGTTTGCAGATGATACTAAACTGCTCAAGATAGTTAAGACCAAAGCATACTGTGAAGAACTTCAAAAAGATCTCACAAAACTAAGTGATTGGGCAACAAATGAAATTTCATGTGGATAAATGTAAAGTAATGCACATTGGAAAAAATAACCCCAACTATACATACAATATGATGAGGGCTAATTTAGCTACAACTAATCAGGAGAAAGATCTTGGAATCATCGTGGATAGTTCTCTGAAGACGTCCACACAGTTTGCAGCGGCAGTCAAAAAAGCAAATGGGATGTTAGGAATCATTAAAAAAGGGACAGAGAATAAGACGGAGAATATCTTATTGCCCTTATATAAATCCATGGTCCGCCCACATCTTGAATACTGCGTACAGATGTGGTCCCCTCATCTCAAAAAATATATACTGGCATTAGAAAACGGCCAGAAAAGGGCAACTAAAATGATTAGGGGTTTGGAATGGATCCCATATGAGGAGAGATTAAAGAGGCTAGGACTTTTCAGCTTGGAAAAGAGGAAACTAAGGTGGGATATGATAGAGGTATATAAAATCATGAGTGATGTGGAGAAAGTCAATAAGGAAAAGTTATTTACTTGTTCCCATAATATAAGAACTAGGGGCTACCAAATGAAATTAATGGGTAGCAGGTTTAAAACAAATAAAAGGAAGTTCTTCTTCACTTCCTGAAGTCAGCCTGTGGAACTCCTTGCTTGAGGAGGTTGTGAAGGCTAGGACTATAACAGGGTTTTAAAGAGAAATGGATAAATTCATGGAGGTTAACTCCATTAATGGCTATTTGCCAGGATGAGTAAGGAATGGTGTCCCTAGCCTCTGTTTTCAGAGGGTGGAGATGGATGGCAGAGAGAGATCACTTGATTATTACCTGTTAGGTTCACTCCCTCTGGGGTACCTGGCATTGGCCACTGTCGGTAGACAGGTACTGGGCTGGATGGTCCTTTGGTCTGACCCAGTATGGCCATTCTTATGTTCCCTGACCACCCCGCCCAGAATCTCTGCCCCATCCAACCTCCCACTGCTCCCTGTCCCCGACTGCCCCCCAGGACCCTCTGCCCCTTATCCAACCGCCTGCCCCTGCTCCCCAACCCCTTACCATGCCGGAGCCAGCCACGCCGCCGCGCTGCCCGGCAAGAGCAGCAGGTCAGAGTGCTGGCGATGCAGTGAGCTGAGGCTGCGGGGGAGGGGAAACAGCAGGGGAGGGGCCGGGGGCTAGCTTCCCCGGCCGGGAGCTCAGGGGCCGGACAGAATGTGGCCCGCAGGCCATAGTTTGCCCACCTCTGGCCAGTACGCATATCGCCCTTAATCTAAACCTTAACCTTTCCTTGCAAATTTTGGTAAATTCCATTCAGCCTGGTTACTTCCATCTCTGGGGAGGGGGAAAGAGCCTGCTTGCTGCAATTTCTATGTCCTCAGCGTGTGTCTGTCAGAGACTCCCCCTCATGGCCATTGCTGAAAGCCCACTTACCCACCTTCCTGCCTAGCCTAACATCTTCCAGATGTTCATAACCTCTTTACTCATAGGACTAGGCCTTCACAAAGAAAACTGATTGGAGCCAGGCAGGGACATTCCCCAATTAATAGCTTCCCACATTTTTTCCTTAAAGAGCCTCATCTTTGTCATTGTTTCATTTCTGTTTGTGTCACCCATAATAGCCTCCTTTGATTTAACTCCTCAAAGTCCAGCAAGGTAATATCAAGCAGGTAAACTATTATTTTTATAAATATATGATATTTATAAAAAATAATGCTCATAACTCCCTCTTTCTGCCTACTGATCACTAACACCCCAAAAGAAAGAGGAGGTGAAAGTATGTTGGCCAACTGTCCTCTCACCACCCCCACCACAAATATCTGAGAGTGGACCGTCCCCTAAAGACATGAGGATGGAAGGCAGAGGGCCACTACCCTTTGCCCTGAGAATAAAATTATGATGAAAGCTTGATGCTTTATGAAGAGGTACACTCAAGGGCAGAGGGGATTCCATCTTAGTCAGGCAACTGAAAACCAAAACCAGGCCAAAGTCCCAAGTCTTTATCAAAAGATGTGTTGAAGTTGGTTGAAGTGCTAGGGGAACCTTGCTGAGTGTCACTGTCACAGCAACAACTGAAACCACAAGTGAGTTTCCCCTATTTAGTGAAAGATTTTCATAGCCTACGAGTTGCTCATTTCCTCTCTGCTGATTAAGGAATTAAGAAGCAGTGTTGCTGGCCTTTGTGAGTAGTCCAATTTGTGAGTCTCGTGCAGGTCCTATTCAGCTAGGAGGAGGGGGATCACGATCCACAACCTAAAGGGAGACATTATAAAATGGTGAAAAATAGGGAAGACATTTTCATTGCTTGAAGGATCAATGCTAAAAAGACAGCTGCACTATGGGCCTGATCCTCCTCTCAGGTATCATCCTGGTATAGTACACTGAAAACACTGGTATAATCCACCAAATTTACTCAAGTGAGTCCTGATTAACACTGGTGTGAAAGGATAGTCCAGCCTTGAATCTTTAGTCTTAGGAGCAGTTATTTCTGGTAAGCTGCAATGTGAGATATGAATAATGATTTTCCCTTCATAATCCACAAATGATTTTATAAGTGTCTGTGTGTTTGCACATGCATGCACACACCCACAAACAGACAGATAGTCCACGCATATATCGAGAGAGTTTTCTGCAACTCCAAATGGCATGTGAACTTTCTTGTACAGGTCCCTTACTGGTTTGGTATACTCCCCTGACCCATCTTGCAAACACTACTCCTTGAGATGTGATAAACTGCTTGTCTTAATGTTGCCAGGTCTGGACTACATCTTAGAAGAAGGTCAAAGGTAATAGGTCTAATAGTCATGTAGATATCTTGATAGAGCAATTATATTAATCGGACTGAAATGCAGAGAAAAGTACAGTATTTTATCCAGTTCAGAGGTTCTTCCACATATATCTATTATCAGAACTTTCACTAACAAGAGGCACTGGGAGAACTGAAAACCTCTTTGATATGAAACATGAGAGAGAATGTCAGGGAAGATGTCAGCCACAGACCACACTAAATATATGGACACAGGGAAAGTACTTTCATGCGCTGTGTAGCAAAAGAAACAAATCTTTCCATAGTCAGGTGTCCTCTTCAGAAGACAACAAAATGGCATTTTTTTAAGAGTCACACATTTTGGCTTTTGTTTTCACCACTACCAAGAATACTATCCAGTGGCCTAGCTGATGGTTATTGGTTGAGTTTTATTTCACTTTATGGTCTGTTCAATGTATCTGAATTCTTTACTGTGCTTCAGATTTGTTTTCTATTCAGAATCCTGAAGTGTGACATTAGCCTAGAAAGGAAATGTACATTCACAGAGTCATGTGAATTCTGACTCCCAAAGATTCAATGTAGGTGTGACCTTGAGCGGGTTACTAGATCTCCCAGTATCTCAATTTCCCTATCTGTGAAATGAGGTTGATACTTACCTAAGTCAGGTGAAAACATTATAACTTCACGTACAATGATAGCACATAGAATCCAAACATATTTAGCAGATCAAGACTTTTAGAATGACATCTCACTAGGCATTCACACAATATATCATAATTATATGACAGTGGCGAATATGGGGGTGCCTTGGTGTCACAGTAAATATTTAGCATTTTTTAAAAAGTGGCCTGTCATTATCAAGTTGAATGCAAAACTTGCACTGGATATACATACAACACTAGCTTTCTTTCTGCAGCCAAGAACAGGAACAACTAATGTGTCTCTGATGTCTGTCTTTCAGATTCAGTGCAGGATTGTCCACGTAATTGTCATGGGAATGGCGAGTGTGTATCTGGAGTCTGTCACTGTTTTCCAGGATTCCATGGTGCTGATTGTGCTAAAGGTACCATTTACCCTATGTTAATTATTATTCTACAATTTGTGTTAGGCTTTGACATAGGAGTGGATCTCCAGAACAGGTTAGTTACATGGATTCTATTAAGATCCAAGAAGTGGATTTTATATATATATAAAGGTGTGTGTATACATATATACACACATACGCACACACAAACACACACACACCATTTTATCTTCCATCTGATGGAATTAAAGCAGTTGGTCAAGTGAAAATAATGCTGCATTGCTGATGAGCTTGGATAAGCGTAGTTAGTTTCTGTGCCAAGATACGTAGGAAAGAAGAATTTAATAAAAGGAAATAGCTTCATTTCCAGTAAAATCAGCTGAATTACCATGAGTGCTTTCTGATAATCATTAATTTACCTGTAATAGACAACTGATGATCTTCTTTATTTGTACATTTTATATATTCTTTCTAGGCTAAGCATGTTTCTAATTCATAAAGGGTTTTTTTTAATCTTGTAATCTTTTTAAACTGTAATACTTACAGGACTTTCAGAGAATGAGAATGAGAGATTTATATTCAGGGAAGTATAAAAATAACCCTACCCTAGACACTTATTTCAGTGAATTAACACTATGAGATCCAGTGTCACAATTTCCAAAGCTAACCACAAATGTAAAGCACATCCATGTGTGGATGATATCGGGGTGTTGTGTAATAAATGCTTCTAGCCAAGTTGGGGTAGGTATTTTTGAGGGGTAGTGTTTCTGATAACAATATTAAACTACAAAAAATAAAGTTCAAATCATGTTCAGGGTCTCACAGACACACAAAAGCCAGAAAACTGAGAGTCAAGGAAGATACTCTTGGCTTAGCCTAGCTACTGCAATACAGCAATATTGTATATAATCAACTGCTCTGTGGAGATCCCTTTAATTCGTGGGCATGGTGGTGTAATTTTAAAACAGGCTTCACCCTCAATTTCCTGGTTCGTGTGGGATTATGTCACACTTTCAGTACTCGCAAAAAGAAAAGGAGTACTTGTGGCACCTTAGAGACTAACAAATTTATTTGAGCATAAGCTTTCGTGAGCTACAGCATCCGATGAAGTGAGCTGTAGCTCACGAAAGCTTATGCTCAAATAAATTTGTTAGTCTCTAAGGTGCCACAAGTACTCCTTTTCTTTTTGCAAATACAGACTAACACGGCTGCTACTCTGAAAACTTTCAGTACTGTCTGTTTGGGATTGTTTTCTTTGGAGTGAGGGTTCGTTAATGTTCAAAGGGGGAAATATGCATGTTGGATACTATTTCAGATTCAGTGGTGACCCTTAAAAATATCCCCATTTTGCCTTAAATAAATTAATAAGTATACTTCAGTACTAGCCTTGTCACTTATACATACTGTAGGGAATACCAAGGCGACATTATTATCTGAGACATTAAGATAACTGGCAAGTTTTACAAAGGAGACCGCTGTATATATTCAAAGCATACGGCTTTACTGTGTGTGCTGTAAATGCATATTGACACTGATGCACATTTATTTGTTGTTGTTCTGTGAAAAAGTGTGTGTAGTAACTTCATGCTTGACTGCCACTCTTTAGACACCACAATCTTGGCCACTAAACATTTTATATGCCTTCTGCGTTATGCAGCAATAATTCTATATGTACTAAGCCACTTTTGGTGTAGGGGTATTACAAAATCTGCTTTAATACTGTACTTCAGATTTATGGCAGAAAACACTGTTCAGGCTCCATCAGACTAACCGTCATATTCTAGGACATTTGTCAAACAGTTATATCTCAATAAGTCAACTAGCACCACTCAATCAACACATAAGGCCTCTCCCAATCTTTCTTGCTCTTGTCTTCCATGTGTTGTGTCTTTCCCCTTTCAAAAGCACAAGTATAGTAGTAAGTTCCATGAATTCTGGGAAGCCCTTAATTTCTTTCCCATTTATTAAACACCATGGACTATGTTTTTAGGTGCCTGTAAAAGAGCAAAATGTGTATGCATGCAAACTTCACATGTACATGTGCAGATAGATTCACATACAGTTACTGGTCTGGAACAGACCAACAACTGTAGGGCTGTGCACATGTGTGCATGATAAATATCTCACCCACTGAATATGCCTTTTAATATCTCCATTCATTTTGTGTGGATTTTTCTTTCTACTCCAGTGGATACTGTATGTGAGAGCCATTTGAGAGGGCAGAATTTCAAATTAGGATTCTATGTATAGCTAAGCTTAAAATAATAACATGATATACTGAAATATATCAGTTTTAATGAAGGTAGCCTTTAGCTATTAGTTCAGTTTGTAGATAATATATTTTCAAACTGATTTTAATTTCTGAATTCCAAAACACCATACAGTTCACTTTCTCCAGTTGTCCATAGAAATCTCTAGAGTATTGGCCAATGTAGCTGAAGTATGAATTAGGGGGTTCCTTGAACAGCTGTTAGAGCTTGATTCATGCAATAATATAACAGTGTAACAGCTTCATATAGGGTGAAACTCACCTCTGTTACAGAGGGTCAATGCAAAGCCCGTCGCAACATCTAACCCCACTTAAGGGGTTTCCAAGCGGAGGGAGTGCCTGCACACCCTGTATGTGCCATGGGAAGGGTCATCACGCCATCCCATAGTTTGTGGTGGAAGGCCACAATGGGATGGGCTTGGGGAGGGACCACAGATCCTACATTGTGTGTATCCAGTGTCCCCAGTACTACATGTGACTGCCATGCAAGAACTGCAGCTACTCGCAGAAGCCATAGGCTGGAATATTAGCCTAGCCCTGGATTTGAGTGAAAGGTGGCTTCTACCTCCCCAGTACTCAGGCTTCATGTGAGTGGATTGGATTTCACCCATAGTGGAGAAAGCTAATACCATTACGGATCCAATCCTGACATTTATACTCAATCCTCAGTACTCAGGCAAAATTCCCTTTAAAATCAATGGGAGTTTAACCTGACTAAGTCAGGTTAAACTCCCATTGATTTTAAAGGGAATTTCTCATTTTACATTTTAATCTCAAGTGACTGAAGCATCACAGAAATGTAAAAGTTTTTAACTCCCAGGATAATTCAGTGCGTGTGTGTCTGTCTTCAAAATATGTGTTTGCTTTAAACCTGTGCAGAAGTGGCCATAAACTGAACTGTATTGCTGGTAACTTCATAAGTGGTAATATGTCCTTAAGTATTAGCCATAAAATTGCCCAATGACAGAGAGACAAAATAGTGTCAAGGAGGAATTCGGGGAATATGCACTTTGTAGAGACATGATTATGTTAGTTTGACACTGTGTTACATTTATTTTGTGTGTTCCGTTGTTTTTTTCCATACTTTCCATGATGCCTCTTGGGAGGTATTAAATGCATCTTCTTCCTCACCTTGACAGACTCTAATGCTTTTTCTTGTTCCTGTTCTAACACTGATTTAGGTGCTTTCAATTGGCCAATGTCCCTTGCTAAGTCAATAAGCAGGTATGATTCCTACTGCGCTGCTTTTTGAGATTTGCAGTACAGTATTTGTTTCTGAAAAAACCAACTGATCTAGCATCTTCGGAGTGTATCAAACTTACTACAATTTGTTTTACTCTTATAATGTTTTGAAGGGCATGCAAATTCTCTCCCCTCAGGAAAAAAAAAAAACGTTTATCCAAAGCCATCATCATACTGTTTTGCAAATGTGCTGGTATTCATACCTTTTTGAATTGTACCTTCTAAGGTGAACTTAGAGCTTGCATTATGAAATTGTTCAGCTAAACTCAAAAGGTAAAATTCTGCCCAGACTTATACCAAATGCAACATCACACAGGGTTCAGATACCATAATGATGAGCATGGTATAAACATCTACATAAATGAAAGGATGCAAAATTTGCTCTGAACTGTTTGAGAGCTGATGACTGGCATTCTTGATTTGTGAAGAAAAGTTAATAGTCAACTAGTGATAGCTCCTGATGGTGGCCATTAAGCTGGTATTTAGCAGATGAATTTCATTAATTATGCAATATAATAACCAACTTGTTTGGATTAATTTCTTGATCTAAAATGCTTTTTTTTTAAACCAGCAATGTGTAGCATGTTCCATCAGTTGCTTCTCCTGTCTGGCTGTAATAGATCTCAGTTATTTATTCTCAGCTTTTTCCTATTCTTCTTGTTTGGCTTTTTCATTATTTTATTTTCATTCTGTTTGTTTTTGGCTCGCTGGCAAAGGATGGTGCCATTTTAATAAGTATAAATACAAGGGTAGGTTTTTGTAAATTATTTTTTTCATTTTGAGCTCTTCCTTTTTTATGTTTAAAATAATTATTAAACACGTACAAAATATTTCTTTTCTTTATTTTGAAAGCATTTGGTATTTCTAATGGTTGCCTTTAATAAGATGGAAGCTCTTATCATTATCACTCCTTCTATATTACATGTGTGCTTTTGACCTGCTGTATAAACACTTAACAGGTTAGATGCTAAATTATTGGGTAAATAAGTAGCTACTAACTACTGAAAATGACAGCTCCTCCTTCTCGTGGTTGTCATTGAAGAAAAACAATGGTAATATTACAAAACGTAAGCTGTTTTAATTAGAGGCTGGTGAAACTCTTTTGGCACTCTCTGAACCTGGGGTTATTCAGAGACTTGTAGGCAGAGCAGGGATTTTCCTTTGTGCAAATATCAAGCCCCATGCCAACAATTAGGTTGGCTGGCCTTGCCTTCCTAATCTAACACCCAGAATGCTCCCATTGAAAATGGGTATGGGAGGGATTGCAGTGTGAAGTACTTGAAGGTGAAAGGGCATCTTGCTGATTTATTGATCACTCAGTTCATTTCTGCACTATACATCAGATGGGGGCCATCTCTTTTATCTATGGTGAGTGAGTGATCTTCTGCCTGTGCTAATGAGTAGCCCTTCGTAACATTTCCTTTGTATAGGATTAATGGAAATGATCTTGTCTTCTTAATTTGGTCTGAAATTATAGGAGGTGAATATAGAACAGGTGCACCAAAGACCCTAGCACATTCAGTGACTAGTGTGTGACAGAATAGCCTTGGCCTCTTGCCTGTCTGGCTGATGGTCCTTTACTCTGTTCTCAGTCAGTGAAGGAGAAATGTTCAGTCCATGTTTAATGCTACCCCATTCACTGCTTGTGGTGTGTTATTCAACTGAATCACTTCAGTTTGGCACATCAACAAAACAGAAGTCCAGGAGGAAAACAAGGGTGCCCAACGGTGAAATTCAGTTTGTGGGATCAGCAGAGCTAGAACAGGAAAGAGGCCAGAGGGTAAGGAGAACAGGAAGGATGGTGGAAGGAGACAGAAGTGACAAGAGGGGAGAGGGAGGAAAGGAGAAAGGGTAGCCAAAAAAAAAAAGCTTACTGCCAAATATGTTCCATGAGCTCACAGCTCAAGAAGTGTTTCAGCATGTGGAATATATTTATCAAATAGGTACTATTTCTTTTTAAAATGCTGTATTCATGATTTGCAGCTGACACATACCCCACAACCAAGGTATTGGGCTGACCACATTCAGTGTATTCAGCTTCCTTCCTATCATCTCTTCTTATGTCTGTCTTTAGGTATTTCTTTCTGTATCCACTGCAATAGAAGCTGCAAAGTGTCTTTCATTCCTTGCTTTTTGGTCTCACTGTGAACTTATGCAGCCTCCAAACTCTTACCAAGATAAGACTGGTTACCTTTTGTTATGTGCCTGTTCCGAAGTTTTAGCCTATGTGAATCAGCAATTAATGATGAGTGCATTATAAATTTCCAAATCTTCATCATGCTAATCACATATTTTTTCAGCTGATTTTCTGCATTCCTGGCAGGTGAGCAATATCATTGGTTGTCATGCAAAGATCTCCAGGTTCAAAGCTAGTATGGTGCTTTTACTGTGAGTTTCTTCCCAGTTTCACATGAGTGCTGCCTGCCCTTAAAAAATTACATCATTTGCATCATTTAAATGTATTTTGCTCCATTAAACATGTCAGATATAACTGCAGAACAAATAAATTGACTTGCAGCCCAGCTTGATAGTTATGGATGGTCATTGGCATCTGTCAGCTGTTCCATGGGCTTTGTGAAATGAGTTTGTGGCCTTAATCCAGTTCCTAGTGGACAGGTGTCCCCACCATAAAATCCAGCATCATGATTGGCAATCTAAACCGATGCCAAGAACTAAACTCATTCTTAGCAGTGCTCACTCCAAAACCAGGCTAAGGCACGCAGCCAGTCAATAGTAGAGCAAGGAATAGAACCCAGGAGTTCTGACTTTTAGTCCTAAAATCTCACCCTACTACACATGGATTTTACTGAATATTAAAGGTTAAAACATGGGACTGGAAAGTCAGGACTTCTGAGTTCTATCTATAGCTCTACTATTGACTCCCTGTGTGACTTAAGGAAAGTCATTCAACACTCTGCACTTCAGGTTGCTGTCCTTCAAGAACATATAGCTACCTCTGCAATACCTGACAGGGCCATTGTGGGTATTTATTAATGTATGTAAGGCTTGTCACGTACGGGAAAAGTATTGTTATGACACAGGTGCACAGATTATGCTGTAGCCCATGCAAAAAAAGACCTTTAAGAAGCCACCCATCCCTGCATTGCTATAAGTGGTATTTTTGGAAAGAGATGATTACCAGCTTCCAGCTTCTAGCCTTGTGAACATCTGAGATAACAGTCTTTAAAGTGACTACAATTTTGGTATATAAAAACAATTTTAGGTCATCATTTTTAGAGGTTTCTATGACCTTCCTTGAACGCTGAGTTGGACTCAGGATAACTAAAGAAAATGGCTTTACAGGCTGAGGAAATAGCCTTTTTTTAAAGCTTTCTAAAGCTTTTCTAAAATAGTTTTTCTGTAACCCATGTGGTATATACACAGTACATGATGGTGTGGTATATGATTTTATTAGCATTCCTTTTGGATGACCTTTAATCATTTTCTCAGGGCTTCATCATCCATGAGTAAAGTGACCATTCCAAATTCATGCCAATAAAATCTTTATATCACACCATGCTATCATACATTCCTTGTATGTGCATGTGCATGGCGATTTGCAAGACTGGAGGTGGGCATGTTCCCTTTCCCAAAGAGCTGGCAGTCTAACACAGAGAGGACAACAGTATGTGTAATGGGGGCAAGCGTGTTGTTTAGGAGAGCGAATAGGAAGGACTGCTGGAATAAGAGGAATAAAGAAGGACTCAGAAGCTGAGAAAGAGGGCACTTCGCAGGCAAGAAGTTTGGATCTTTGAAGGCAGCATACCAATATCTACTGACTCAAAGCTGAGAGTGGAGGAGGTAGTAGGTTAGAGGATGGAAAGGACTGACTGGGGGAATTATAACAAAGATATAAATTGGCATCAGATTATACATAGAATTATACACTAATATTATATCCTGTAGTGCAGTGTGTCTCACGTTGTCCATATTGCCAGATGCCACAGTTGGCCACCACACTGGTAGGTGAAAAGTAATGAGATTGTATGACATAATGGTTTTCTGATTCCACAGTGTTCTCATCCCAAGGAGCACATCTTCTTTTGCATTTCCTCAGTAGTTAGGCATCTTACTTTCGGGGTTAGAGACTGAGGCCAAAGACACAGCAACAGAGTTACCTTGCTTCATGATTTTGGTAATTAATTGATCTTTAAATATTCATGGTAAATAGGCCCAATGGCCTGTGATGGGATGTTAGATGGGGTGGGATCTGAGTTACTACAGAAAATTCTTTCCTGGGTATCTGCCTGGTGAATCTTGCCCATATGCTCAGGGTTTAGCTGATCGCCATATTTGGGGTCGGGAAGGAATTTTCCTTCAGGGCAGATTGGCAGAGGCCCTGGAGGTTTTTCGCCTTCCTCTGTAGCATGGGGCAAGGGTCACTTGCCGGAGGATTCTCTGCTCCTTGAAGTCTTTAAACCACGATTTGAGGACTTCAATAGCTCAGACATAGGTGAGAGGTTTTTCGCAGGAGTGGGTGGGTGAGATTCTGTGGCCTGCGTTGTGCAGGAGGTCGGACTAGATGATCATAATGGTCCCTTCTGACCTTAGTATCTATGAATCTATGGTTCCTTCAAAGTGGGACTGAGGTACATTGGCTGGCGAGTGTCAGAAAGTTTGTGCTGCTGTTACTGATGCTTGAAAGCTTCTGGAAACACTGGAAAAATGTCCTTCTTAACAGCTTTTCCGTGGACAGCATTGTAATAAGATTTTCAGATTTATTAAAAGGTGAGCAAGGCCCACACTCACTTGTTCTTTCTGGGTCTGATCCAAAGCCCATTAAGTCAATAGGAGTCTTTCCAGTGACTTCAGTGTGCTTTGTCTCAGGTCTTGCTCCCTCACCTAAATGCATGTATGTATACATGCGGAAGCTAAAATTAATGTTCATGTCAATGGATCCCCTGTGGCTAAGAGCTTTAGTAAGGTCTCCAATGCATGAGAAGTTGGCATCCCATGTTTGGAGATACCTGGGATTTTCCAGACCATATCAGCCCCTTTATGGTGAGTTAAAAATATTTTCCCAGTGCTATGTATCTTCAGCTAAAGTCTGAGAATCATTGTTCTGCAATAACCATGCTTTGCAAGGCTGCTGTTTTACACATAAAGTCTTTCCTCTTGTGTACTTAACATTGCTTAAATGTAGTTTATTTTTGTGTTTAATTGTCTTAGCTTACCTACTGGTGTTACAATCTGCATTTTGTTTTCTTTTCAAGTTACGTTGTCTCCATAGTCTTGCACCGATATTTTTTTGTTCCATTTAGTTTTAACTCTTTCTCTTTGGGCTTGTAGGTGGCATCATCTTGAAAACTTTGTGGTGATGCTAAAAATCATTTAAGCAAATAGTGGAGCTGCATTCATTGTTGCAAATTAAGCAATGAAATTAAGTTGTTGTGCCAACTCCCTATATGTTTGTCATATCTAAGTAATAGGAATGTATGGTCCTGAAGCAAAACCCCCAGCTCTGAATGTCCCTGTTCTTTAGAGATGTTAAAATCTGAATTTGAATCTAGACTTGAATCTTTGGCCTGGACCCATCTGCATTAAACACCAACGCTTCCAGTTGGATTAAACTCAGTTAGCTGCCAAACTGCTTTACTTGCTCAAACGAAATTATTTCGCTGCTCAAATTTAGCAACAAATTTCAATATCTGTAGCAGGTTTATATGTATAGAACTCGGTAACTTAAGGATCTTTCAGTTAAACCATTTTTGATAACAATGATAACTTATATAATGTGAATTAAAATGAGACCCAAAGTAATTTGAGAATATTTTGGTATTAAACACCTAGAAGTTATACTGAGAAACCCACCTCAACCCTATGCAGTCTGCTGCCGCAGTCCATCTTAGCTCTGGCCAGGCTGCTGCCTCAGTTAGGCTGACTTTAGCCAGGCAGCCCTAACGAGAGCACTGCCCTAGGAGCGGCTAAGGGTTACACATTCTTCCCTTGAAAGTTAGCCAAAATGTTATCTAAAATATTTAAAGAGGCGCCTCTTTTTTCCCCTGTCCTTTTCCAGGTGTGTGTTGAGGTTTGCATGTTGAGTCAGTGCATGTCTATTGTAGACCTGTAAGGAGGACTTAAGGCATTGTACATTGGGCAAGAGAGTTCAGCTATTTAACTGTTCTTCTCTCTCTTCTTTCCTAGAAGCTTGAAACCCCATCTGTTTTTTTACCCTCATTGGCTGTCTGTACTGGAAGAGCAGTGGAAGTGTCCAAGTTTAGATATTTTAGATATCCCTTCCTCCTCCCTCTTTTCAGTGATGAAGTTAACAGAGCTCTAACTTAGGTTCCCAGGTGCTTGCCTGTGACAATTGTCTGTTTCGACTTCTATTTCCCTCAAATGCTCCTCAGTGGAGGATAGAAAACACTATTTCTTGCTGTGTACATTCCTGCATTTTATCAGCCACACAATCGCTATTCCTAGGATTCTCAAAGCCGAGGACCAATGTTAGTGCTCACCACAGATCACAAATGATGATAGTTGAAAGCAGAAGTGCTTGTATTGGTGTACTATTTGGACCCTGAATCACCTGATTTCAAATATCAGCTAAGATGTTCCCTTCCCTTTACCAGTCCCCAGAGAACTTCCAGTTCCAATTTTCCCATGCCTGAAACCCTTCCCTAGAAGGTCAGCACCATTGCTCATCCCTAGACACTTCTTCAGAGAAGACAGTGGCGTCTCCCTCACCCAGCATCTTTAAGGATGCAACTAGACCCACAGGGGTGGCTAGCTGCATTACTTCTCCTCACTTCATCTTAGTGGAGGTGGCAAGCAGGCTCCCACCTCCTCAATCTACCATTAAATATGGAGTCAGGTATTGGACAAAGGATATTTGGTCCACATTTGTCTCACTAAATATTTGTCATATTTGAACGCTTTTTGTATTTGTCCATTGCTAGGGGCTGGTTTATTAGTGATTATTAATTGTATTACTGTAGAACTAGGAGCCCTAGTCATTTACCTGGACCCCATTGTGCTAGGTACTGTACAAACACAGACCAAAAAAGATAATCTCTGCTCCCAAAGAGCTTACAATATAAGATTTGTTATGGGTCCATAATGATTAGTCCCAGGATACAGGGTGCAATATTCCACCTGGTAAACACACGTGTAGAGATACACTCATCTTTGTGAGACTGTTGTTGACATTATAATATCTGTAAGCAAAGCAGCCATCTACTGGAGGTAGATAATTTGTAGGACAGTGCAGGAAGGGTTAGAAAAAGCTTTCACTCTGACACCTAAGATCACACCGACAATAATAATGAGAAAAACGGTGACCTGTTTGATAAATTTTGGCCAAAGCAAATGCTTCCTGAGCATTCAGAAGGATGTAAATATTCATTATGTAATTAATGCTGCTCAGTCACTTCT
Source organism: Chelonia mydas (assembly GCF_015237465.2). NCBI lineage: Eukaryota > Metazoa > Chordata > Testudines > Cheloniidae > Chelonia > Chelonia mydas. The sequence goes on from NC_057854.1 coordinate 28,483,328, forward strand.
TAAAAAACCCTAGAATTTTTTTGTAGAGCAGCTTAAGTACTTATCGATTGAGAACTTTTATAACTCTCAAAATGGAGGCATCCCCATATCTCTACAGGTATTTTAAATGAATTGAATTAATCATAGGCTTAAAAGTCTCTAGCGATCTTCGTTAGCTTCCCTGGGTTTAATTAAAACATCTGTGCGCTTTTAATTTATCGATTCATCCAACTCATATGTCATGTTTTTAACACACCCCAGCATGCTCTGCATCATTTTTAACCCAATTTCCACTTAACTAAAGCAATTAAATTCACCCCGGATTAATTAAAGCATCCATACTTTAGTGCTTAAGTCAGCGTGTGCTGCTTTCCCCACATGGTTTCTGAATGTCAGAGATTTGACACACCTGATGAGTTTTTTGTCCTTCTGGAAATTTTTCTGTGAATCCCTTTCTTGCTTACTAATGTGCAGTTTGACAGAACTAGAATAGGGAACTTGGTAAGCCTCAAGTTTGGGCCACAAAACTAAAGACTTGTAGATCATGGCTGTTGTGAATGACCATGTATTTTGAGTCTCTGTGCATACCTGTTTCACCACAGTCCTGTCAGAGTCCCACAACCAGGCATCATTTTTGGTTAACAATGACATCAAAGCATTTTGACTAGCAGACCAAAGTTTAGGTTTTTGTATATCTCCTGCAACAGCTGATGACATTCCTAAAACTAAAAGAGACAGGGAGCATTCCTTAAACTTCCTTAGGTGTTAGTGAAACAGGAAAACACTGAATCTTGAACTAATATCTTAACAGGTAGGTAAAGGGGGAAGTAGTTTTCAACTGTTGTGGCCCAAATCTTGAGCTGAGTGTTCACTGCAGTTCGGGATGTGGTGTATAAAAGTTGCTTAAAGTCACTTTGGCTTTTTCCTGATCCTGGTTTGATCTGTGCCAGCAAACTCCTAAGCATAAGTACGAGCAGCCTGAAGGCTCCTTGAAATTGTGCCATTTGCCAACAGCCCTAAGGAGCCCTTACAACAGCTAGCAATTTCCAGGGCATAAGGACAGCTCAGCTATTCCCCTTGTTTCCTGGCCACATACCCTTCACGAGATGGATGGAATAGCTGGAGAAGAGGGGTCTTGGGGCCACTTAATCTAACGATCCCCCTATACTGTGGAGGATTCTCTAGTGAACAGTTATGTCAGATTTAGGGCAGCTTTGTTCCAGGGGAGCAGCACAAAGATAACCTAGTGTAACCTGGGATCTGGCCTTATATCTTTGCATTTTCACATCTATACAGGTACCTACGATAAACTGTTGGTCCAGTTACATGTCAAAATGTGCACCTGGTTGATTAAAATGAGTCTGAATAGAATTCAGGAGAGCCTGTTTTGTCAAACAAAACGAGCAGCTCCTGAAGTCCCCACACCTGAAACATTGATTTCTCTGACCCCTTTTGATCTCTGATTTTTAGCAAGCACTAGATCAAGCAAAACCACTTTTGTACCACCTTTCTGATGTTTTCAAACAGGGTGCCTAAAATCAGGCTCCTAAATAAAAGTGGGCTGAGACTTGCAGCTTATAGTGATTTCAGTGGCATTAGTGAGTGAAAATGAGACTACTTACATTCAGGAACCTAAATAAGATTTAGGAAGCTAACCTTAGTCATCCAAGTCTGGTCTAAGTCTAAATTATGGAAGGCTTTGATATATGACTGTAGGACTAAATTCAGCCCTAGCATTAGCAAAGTATAACTCCATTAGCTACACAGAAGTTTCACCTCCTTACATTAGGGCAGAATTTGCCCACTAGGATTCATATAGAGATAAACTAGCATGTGTTGTTGAAATGTTTCACTTGGGTTGCTAAGGAAAAAATCAAGAAAGATACAGGTAGTAGAACCTTACTGTAATGCTATTTTGCAGATCTATGAAATAGGTTGTTGTAGGTGGACCTATTTCACATAAATCTTTGCAGCAGTGGGACCTTATTTCCAGTTGAGTTTGATGCTGAGAGTGAAATGGTTGGTCTTGTGAACAATAATCCATCTCCCTCTCACACAATATGCACGCTATATCAATAGCAGCAGCTTAATCTTTGTTAAGAGGCAGTCCTGGTTTGAGTTATTACAGAGGCTGAATTAATTATTCCCTAGAGAAAGTATTCCCAGAAGGTCAGCTTTGAGATCATTGGTAAGAAGTTCATACTATATCTGTCTCTACTACAATTCCCAGTGGAATAATAAAGAACTTCATTTCTAATTTGGCAGTTCTGTACTTTATATATCATATAAACACATAACTAGGAAATTGTGCAGCTTTGTCTAAACAGCATACAAGTATTGCACTACCACTGGGAATGCAGATTTTTTTGAGAGAAATTATGGTAAGCACTGAGTGTTAATGAAACAATATTAAGAATCTGAATAAAAATTCTACTGTTGCTATATTCTGTGTTACAGAAGAGCATATAGTCTACATTTATATTAGCTGTTAGAGGTGCTATGAGAGAGTTAAAAAATCTTTAATCTGGGCTCCTATTGAATGAGTTTTACATTGTGAAGTTACACTGGGAAGATAATTTTCACCTTAAAAACCAAGAGGAAATGGAGTTTGGCTATAGAGATCTTTCTTTCTTTCTTTCTTTCTTTCAATATTTTTTAATCCACTCCTTCTCCCCTCTCCCCTCCCAAAAAAAACCTAGCAACACATTTTAAGGCTATTTTGGCTGAGGAGACAAACTGCAAAAGTTGTGGCAAACCTAGCCTACCACAAATCAACTCCTCCCCACACTTCAGGGATGGGAGGATGATGGGATAAAGTCATGTCTGCAAGCCCTGGCACACAAAACTTCTGTTTTGTAGACTTGAATGTGGTTGGTTCACCTGAGTTAAGTTTGGATTGTGTAAATATTTAGTTGCTGGACCCCAGCAAAAATTAGATACTTAAGTTTTATTCAAAGACACTTGACCTTTTCAACTGGCCTCATGCATTCACATTTGTGCATGCAGTTCATTGTTTGATCACCCAGCTTCTCAGTCTAGACATGCAAATATCTGTGTGCATGTACAAAACATGTCTACACACAGTGATGTAAGTACACATACTTGCATGCCTATTTTGGGGATTGCAAAATCAGAGGCTGTCTCTGAGCACATGGCCCTTACTCTATATCCTTCTGTGGCAATTTGCATGTGAACATCTGTCATTTTTAAATGAATTTAAAAGATAATAGACTGGAAATTCTGCTAAAGTACAATTACTGAAATTCTTTTGAAGCATCTCGGGGGGTGGGTCAGCTTTTAGGCAGACAGCTGGTTAGAAAGGGACTTGGAACTGTGAGTAAAGAAACTGCCTCCTGCCTTTTGATTCCTGCTGTGTTCAGAGAAACAGGACTATGTACATTCTGTGTAAATAAATCTGACTGCATCACAGATACCTGGCTCTATCATCAGTTTCACTTCTAAGGGGAAAAACCTGCATGGCCTTGAATATTGACTAACTACTAGGGACAAAATGAGTCACATTAACATTGTTGTGAATATATTCCTTCTAATCAATCCTTTCATTTTTAAAAAGGTATAGATTATTGCAAAATAGGACCAGTCTTCTTAATGGGATCAATGGGACAACTCAAGGAAGTAGGACTGCAGTATTAGTTCCCAATTGTATTATGCAGAAATAGCTGAAGTACCACTGTGAACTCATTTCTTCATTCTACATCTGATATTTCAGTGATTCCTGGTGGTTCAAGTTAAGGAGAAAATAATAGTAATCATACAATAAAAATAAAGGGCTTTTTAAAAATGGAATGCAGCTCTTGCACACCAGTGTTTTTAACTTTGTAGAACTTAGTGTTGCTGTCCAGTCATGGTGGGGAGTGGGAAAAGAGGGGAACATTATCTAGTTTTCAACAGATCTACTGCCACCAAACAATATCAGGCAAAGTAATGCATCCTCGCCCCTTCTTAAGACTCTCTCTGTCTGTCATTCTTGTTTTCTCCATTTTTGTGGCTGATAATCATCCTCTCAGTCTTTGGCAGGCACTGCAGTTCATATAATTGCTGTTTGCACTGTTCATTCTTTCTCAGTCCCAGCCTTTCTCCTAGTGGCAGGATGAAGGTGATGCAGATGTAGGCTTGAATAATTGCTTTGCCCAAGATGCCCAAAGTTATGGAACAAAAATGATGAAGTTTTGGGTACAGATCATTCAAAAACACCATGTAAGAAAAAAATTGGCCAAGCTAGTGTTGTATAGCATCACGCAATGGGACTTACTTTGAATGCATCATTAGAGCTTTACTCTCTGTAAATCAGGAATTACTCAGGTGTAAAACCAGTGTGACATCAGAATCAAATCCATTCATTTTGACTTGTTCCTGATAATCATTCCAGACTTCTCCATATATTCTGAATATTAAGTCCACAGTCTAATGAATAGCAGCTATATATTGAGTATCGACAGCATATGTGTGTGCTTGTATTTATTATCCTCAGATAATTAATCATACCCATACTTTGAGTAATCAGAAACTGAATTATTAAAGTCTGACTTAGCATTTTCCATTAAATTAACACCTTTAAATTTATCAATCAGTAGCTTAGCAGTTTATTTTTAGAACACTTTTATGGGCTTTTATATATGACTCAATGTGCTCTCTTTATCTCATTCCATTTTCCAGCTGCCTGCCCAGTTCTGTGCAGTGGCAATGGACAATATTCCAAAGGAACCTGTTTGTGCTACAGTGGTTGGAAAGGGCCAGAATGTGATGTACCCATCAGCCAGTGTATTGATCCCTCTTGTGGAGGTCATGGTTCTTGTGTTGAAGGAAACTGTGTCTGCTCTGTTGGCTACAAAGGAGAAAACTGTGAGGAAGGTAAATGCTACAGTACAAACTCTGTCTGTGCTTTGAGCTTGTCTTGTGGTTTGTGGAGCTAAACGGGAGGGAGGGCAGGAAAGAGGAGAAAATGCTATGATTATACTGTAGTATAAAACTACTATAACAGAGAGTACTGAGGAAGGAATTTCAAAATTTTGGTACTTCCAGTTTTACAGGCCTGTGAAACTTTAAATTATATTTTTTGATCTGTCATGTAGTTAAGGTCCTTATTATTCTGCAGTGGTAGAATTGTCTGCCACAGGTAAATCTGAGTGATTTTTTCATTGAAGAGTCAAGATGATTCTTTTCTTTCTTTTTTTTAATGGATTATATTTATTGAACATTTTAAAAATGTAAAATGGTGAAACAAACAAAAGAGAAAAGTGGTAGAGAAAATGGCATAATTGAAAACCGACAAAAGGCAAATGTTTCAGTCATAGTTAATGCAGAAAAAGAGGAGATGGATTTAGGAGACTGCAGGTAACCATGTCACTTGAGGCATCATATAGGGTAAATCACTCGTGTTACAGACAATCTCATAGAAGTATAGAAAAGTAGATGGTACATAGAAAAGACACCAATTTAATGAATGCTAAAAAGCTCCTTGTATTGAAAATTTAAGTAGCCGCAGTTTTTGTGTAGACAAAAATGAGAGGGTTTAACAAAATGGCGTCACCAAATATGGTCATAGATCAAGCCCAGTGGTGTTTGTTCCTCATCTCTTCTGTTGCAACCTAGATAAATTGGAGCGTTGTCTCCTTTTAATATTGTTGTCTTAAAAAGGGAATTTAATGTTCCAGAGCAAGGGTGGGCAAACTTTTCGGCCCAAGGGCCACATCTGGGTATGGAAATTGTATGGTAAGCCATGAATGCTCACGAAATTGGGGGTTGGGGTGCGGAAGGGAGTGAGGGCTCTGGGTAGGGGTATGGGCTCTGGGGCGGGGCTGGTAATGAGGTGTTGGGGATGCAGAAGTGTGCTCTGGGTTGGGACTGAAGGATTCAGAGGGCGGGAGGGGGATCAGGGCTGGGACAAGGGGTTGGGGCATGGGGTGGGGGGTCAGGGGTGCAGACTTCAGGCGGTGCTTACCTCAAGCAGCTCCCAGAAGCCGCGGCTTGTAACGCCTCTGGCTCTGTCATAAATATAAAGAGAAGAAGGGTAACCACCTTTCTGTATACAGTGCTATAAAATCCCTCCTGGCCAGAGGCAAAATTCTTTCACCTCTAAAGTGTTAAGAAGCTAAGGTAATCCCGCTGGCACCTGACCCAAAATGGCCAATGTGGGGACAAGATTCTTTCAAATCTGGAGTGGGGTGAACAAAGGGTTTGGTCTGTCTGTGTGATGCTTTTGCCGGGAACAGATCAGGAATGCAGCCTTACAACTCCTGTTAAGTTAGTAAGTAATCTAGCTAGAAAATGCGTTAGATTTTCTTTTGTTTAATGGCTTGTAAAATAAGCTGTGCTGGAGGGAATGTATATTCCTGTTTTTGTGTCTTTTTGTAATTTAAGGTTTTGCCTAGAGGGATTCTCTATGTTTTGAATCTGATTATCCTGTAAGGTATTTACCATCCTGATTTTACAGAGGTGATTCTTTTACCTTTTCTTTAATTAAAATTCTTTTAAGAACCTGATTGCTTTTTAATTGTTCTTAAGATCCAAGGGTTGGGTCTGTATTCACGTATACCAATTGGTGAGGATTATTATCAAGTCTTCCCCAGGAAAGGGGGTGTAGGGCTTCAGGGGGGTATTTTGGGGGAAGACATCTCCAAGTGGTCTCTTTCCCTGTTCTTTGTTTAAAACACTTGGTGGTGGCAGCATACCGTTCAAGGACAACGCAAAATTTGTACCTTGAGGAAGTTTTTAACCTAAGCTGGTAAGAATAAGCTTGGGGGGTCTTTTATGCGGGTCCCCACATGTGTACCCTAGAGTTCAGAGTGGGGAAGGAACCTTGACAGGCTCCTATGCAGAGGCACGACGAGGCAGCTCTGCATACGCCATCTGCAGGCACCACCCCCGGTTCATGGCCAATGGGAGCTGCAAGGGTGGCGCTTGGGGCGGGCAGCATGCATATTCCCCTGGCTACCCCTATGCGAGGAGCCAGAGAGGGGACATGCCGCTGCTTCTGGGAGCCAAGCAGTGCAAGCCCCTGACCCCACTCCCTGGCTGGAGCACCAGAGCGGCGCAAGCCCCAGACCTGGCTCCCCGGAGGGAGCTCGGGGGCTGGATTAAAATGTCTGAAGGGCCGGATGCAGCCCTCCCAGCCATAGTTTGCCCACTCCTGCTCCAGAGGGTTCCTAGATAGACATCTCTGAAGTCCTCTGCTTATCCTCACAACAGGGCCGCGTTAGTTCAAGTTCAAATCAAGTTAGTTCAGCTGGATCGGCCAGTGTTTCAGCTTGGGTTGAGATGGTAGGTCTGTGACCATACCAATTCAATCCTTGGCTCTCTACTGAGCAGTCTAACTGTGGTGTAGGAGGTGTCTGTCTGCTAGGAACTAGATTGAGAGCACCAATTCATCTCATAGGGTAGTAAATAACTCTTCTCCCATCAAAGAACATGGTTGGAGAAAATACAGGGTTTCCCCACCCAGTACCACTGTGTTTCAGATCTGTTCTGGAAAGATCAGATCCTCCATCCTCATAAGTGAATGGGACTTTTGTCACTTACTTCACTGGAAGCAGATAGATGCTCATAATCCTTAGCCTCACTACTAGACTATCAACACTGGGTTAATTAAACCAGCTGCTATAGAGTGTTTTCCTGTCACCTTCTCCCGGGAATTGTTTACAGCACCATATGGATTAAGGATTTAATCCAAAAGTCAGTGGAGATCTTTCAATTGATTTCAGTGGGCTTTGGATCATGCCAAAAGTAGTTGGGGATGCGGAACTTCCAGAAAGGGAAATTTACAGTTCAGCTGGCAGTAGATGATTAGAGGGGGTTCTTACAACATTGTACAATAAAATGCCCAAATATATCTAACATTCTCATGGAATTGCATAGAAATCAGCAGTGGTAGAAAAGACTGATTAAAGCACATCTCTCTGCATCCATCCCATTCCAGGGTGCAGGAACGTTCCATTAAATACAAACATTACCCTTTGTTCAGTCTAGTTTAAAATTAGTTATGGGATTCCACCTCATCCCTTGGTAAAATGTGGTAGATTCAAAAGAATAATCTAAAAGATGTCAGTATTAGGAGGGCTTTCCTGATAGTTAGCCTAAACTTACCTGTCTTTCATTTCACCCTATTAATTCCATTTTGTGCCACACTAAACAATTCCCCTCCTACCTTGGTTTTTATAAGCTTATAGACAGCTATGACCAATCCTATCTTCTTTTTTATCATTTAGCCACGTTATACATATTTATTAATTTGTAGCTGTCCTCATGAAATAGTTCCTCCTGACACTTAATCATTTTTGTTGCTTTTCTTCAGATTCCCTCCAATTTCTCTGCATCTTTCTGATTCTGAGGTTTCCAGAGCAGAACACAGCATTCTAGGTGCCGTTTCGCCCAAATACGTATTGGAGTGTTTTAGGGATTCCATAAACATTTGCCATTAATTAAATTCTAGGCTAATTATAAATTGTAATCCCAAAAGTCATAAGAAATTATAGAAGGGTTGTGGCATCACTATAGTTAAGGCGAGGCTAACTTACTGTTTAGAGTACTTTGTGGATTTCAGCAGCCAGTTTTCCATACTTACTCAGATTGCCTCATGGGGATTCAGAGTAGGGTTAGTGATCCAAATTTGAGGCCCTTTAAGCAAGAGCTGCCACAGATATAGCCCCCCTAAAAAATCATGTGACATCAACATTTTTTGATACTTACAATATTTGTATAAGGGGCAGGAGGAGGCAGAGCTGGTATCTGAGTATAAAGACCCCCTGAGATGCTACCATCCTTTGACCCTTTGGTCTAAGAATTCCCCATGGAACATCTCCTCTGCCCTGTAGAACACTCTCATATATGCTACCTTATTGTTACAAATCCTCAGAGCAAGAATAGACTATTGTGCTTCTCTGCTTCTACAAGCAACCGAACACAGCACAGAAACGAGGTATTTGTGATCCGTTTGGTGGAGAGACACCTTTCCTCATATCGTAGCATGAGCTGTGGCGACCTACTGCAAATAATTCCTGCACCGATCTGTACAGTTGTCCCTAACACAATGAAGGCAGATGTAGTGCCCCCTGTAGAGCAATGAGAGAATACAGTTCTCTGGGGCACAGCACGTAAAGTAGCACTCTTACTTAGTCATTCCTCCTATCTGTTTATGATAGGGCAGCCCTGGCTGAAACATACTTTATAATATATCCACAAAGAGTCCTGTGGCACCTTATAGACTAACAGATGTATTGGAGCATAAGCTTCCGTGGGTGAATACCCACTTCGTTGGATGCATGGGTATTCACCCACGAAAGTTTATGCTCCAATACATCTGTTAGTCTATAAGGTGCCACAGGACTCTTTGCCGCTTTTACAGATCCAGACTAACACGGCTGTCCCTCTGATAATATATCCACAGTGTCTCTTGCCAGCTCGAAAGGGCTGAGTTTAAGGTTGAGGGGCAACCTTAACTCTTTTTTGTCCTGGTTTTCAGAGTATTTAAGTAATACCTGCACTGAACATTTTGGAAGGGTGTGCCAATCAACTTTAACTGTGCATTAACAAAGTTTCTGAGCAGTGAATTTGTATGTTAGGAAGGAGGATGTAGATGATTTAATAAGCAATGCTTGAAAGGATAAGGTTTTTAAAAGATAAATGGATTGCAGAAGGCAAGCTGTATTAACTGCAAACTTGGAAGGGACAATAACATGAAAAGAAAGGTTAAAATAACCTTTTGCATATATCATTTGGCAAATAAAATAAAAATTCCATAGCAATGATATTGCTACCTCAAAATTATTTCCCTTCTGTAAATATTTTACACATTAATTCAGGAGCTGTTGAATAAAGGATAGAATATGAAATGGTTTCTCGACAGTTTAAGCATTCACCCAGTCTTATTTAAATTTTCTAAATGAATTAACTGCACAACGGAACAGGTAAACATACCTGATTTTATATTAAAGTATGAAATCTCTTCTATTGATTTGTGTGTCTGAAAAGAATGGGTCAGTTTGATTCATATGCCATTTTCCAACTGGGAAATGGAATTAGCAACTGTGGGTCAGCATTTTTTTCTTCCAGTTAGCTTTTTATTTCTGATATTCATCATAGTCATGTCATTCAAACAATTTACCTGAAATGGCGGTGGCACCGGAATCGATATTTGCAATCCACAATTTTTGCTGCATAAACACTCTTGCTCGATTAACAAATTTGCACATGAAAATGAAATGGCATATTTGTCAGGTTTCATTCAATATGGTTTGGGGAGAGACAAGTGAAATTGACAAATTAGGTTAAGTTAACAGTGTTTTTCTTGTCAGCTTCATGGTTGAGTCATTTTTCAATGACATTTAACTTCATAAGTGTAATTCATGACTCTTTGGAGGTTTAGAGTACATATTGTTCGGAAAACTCCTTGACCTCTTTTTTTGCCCTTAGGGATACAAATTGCATTCTCTACCCTTTTTGTCAAATCTACAGAGAGCCCAACACTAAATGAGTTCTAATGATCTAAGCTGCCAAGGGGCTGTGGGTTCTAAGTCTCACGTACTTAACTGCTAAAGCACACTATCCTTTGTTTAAACACCACGGAGACTCCATTTCTAAATCCTTATTAAATAAATAACCCCCTTCTGAAGATGTGGGGCTAGAACCTTAGCTGGAGTAAATCAGTTTAGCTTCACTGGAGTGAATGAATTTCTGCTAATTTACACCAGCTGAGGATCTGGCCCTAGATATCAACCCTAAAAGCATTGTATAAAATTGGAACAAGATTTGAAGCCAAACTAAACTCACGGCTCCTTTAAAGTCTGAATGCTGTTACTCAGCCAGATGATGTATTTTAAATAGTTATAAAATTTATTTATCTAGAACAATAGCTAGAGAGGTTTAGCGCAAGTTATTCCATAAAATAAGTGTGTGTGTGTGGGGGGGGGGGGGGGTTGATGACAGATGTATTCTGAGGTAATAAATCTCAACTGCTTTTCCTCTGCCTGTGTACCATAATTCAAGAAAGTGGAAAGATGGCTAATTCATCTGTAAGCGGGATGTATTTTTCATTCTTTCTGCATTGCTTTTATTATTGCTTCAATTTTAAGTGGATTGTTATACATTCCTAAAAGCTACCCCACATCAGTATTCAACAATACTTTTTATGGCTATCTGTACTTTGAGGCAGAAATTTAAAACAACACACACATTTTCCGATCTCTTTTTTAAAAATAAACTTTGGGATTTGTCCATTCTAAAATTTCTTTTAAATATAATAGATAAAATTCACCAAACTGTAATCTTTTCCCCAGAGTCAGGATGAGCTCTGAGGGTCATTAAAAGTTAGTTTGGAGGGTCTTTTTATAATAATAATAATTAATAAAAAATTAACAAATAAATTATTTGCTGGATTGAGAAGAAATACCAAAATACCACGAAAGAAACTATTCTGACTTTTGACAGTACTTTGGATCCTGCCAAAAGCAGAAAGTACCAACATCTCAAAAGCGGGACTCTGTTCTTCTGAAATGTCCAGCTTGATTTATAGACCAAAGAAGTTTTTGGATAAACTTCTGAATTATTGGAAGCTTACCTGAACTTAACATCCAAACCTTCTAGGTTTGCCTATAAATAGTTAAATGTGTTATATTTCCAAAACCAATTAACTGAATATTAAATTATTTGAAAAAATGTGGCCTGTGCCATCATTATAGTCCATAATCTCACTAGAAATGCTATAGTAATTTATTCCTGTAGTATTGTAATCTGAATTAAAATCAAAACAATTTTGATGACTCCTGTTATCTCTAAATTCGTGTCTGCTTCAATCCTGTGCTTAGTACCTGATCAATATACTCATGTTTAAAGGTTCTATAATGTCTTAAAATAATTTGATAAGCATTTGTGTTTATGGAAAAGGCTGAGATTTGAAGGATCAGGTATTGTTCATGCAGGGTTCAGTGAAATTCTCTCTTCCTTCATTTAGAAAGATGATCTTTGGGAAAAGATGAGAGATAAATCACTTTCATTATACACTCCGAACTTCATATTGCCTCAAGAGCGAATGCCAATCATTCTTAGTTCTTGAGTTGTGAACTAATATACACTAGTCGTGGCATTAATTCATTTTACTCAGGACATCAGTTTGATCTTGGTAATCAGTTCTATAGTGGAAGGCTGTTCATAAACCTTTAAGTTGACATTTACAGTAAAGTGCAGTTCACTTAAACAAATGCTTGATATAAGGTAAACACCTTGAAAATGATGATGTCACCATGAGTTCACTTCTGATACAGCAATAGCATCCCATTGTTCAGTGAAATCCAAGATGACACCTGCAATGTCTTTCCAGCACCTTAAAAAAATCTCATTTTAAGCAATTACCGTTTTTTCAGATTGAGAAATGGGGAAGATGTATCTGTGACTTTTGTTAAGAGAAGAAACATGGCTACTGGTTGGAACAGGGTTTAGGCAATGGGATTCTTAGGTTCGAATCACAGCTCAGCCAATGACTATGAATAAAATATTCAAAAGCTCATGAGTGACTTAAAAGCCTAATGGAACCTGAAAGTCAGTGAGTCTTAGGCCCCTAAGTATTCAAGTCACTTTTGAAAATGGGACTTGAGCTCCAAAGTCATGTAGGTGCTTTTGAAAATGTTAATCTCTATGACCATGGGCAAGTCACTTTGCAAATCTGTGCTTCCATTTTCCATGTGTAACATGGGTTTAATAATATTTCTCTTTTACAGTACTATAACATTGGTAACAATCATAACAATTAGTTAAAGTTGGTAAATTATTTTTTCCACTTTTAGAGCCTGTGTCCTAGCAAATAGAAAGACATTTTATATTCACCAGTTCTCAAAACAGATATAAATCGTCTAAAAAACAACTGCAAGAGTTTGGTGTATTCACTGCAATAGTGTAAACTAACAAAGCACTGATCCATCCAGCAGTATCATCCAGACTATACACTGTAGGAACCAACCTTTATTCACACAGTATTTGTTTTGTTTTCTTTGTTCAGTTGATTGCTTGGATCCAACCTGCTCCAATCAAGGTGTTTGCTTGAATGGAGAATGTCTCTGTAGCCCAGGCTGGGGTGGCCTAAACTGTGAACTTCCCAGAGCCCAGTGTCCAGACCAATGTAGTGGCCATGGGACATACCTCTCTGACACAGGCCTCTGTAGCTGTGATCCTAACTGGATGGGTCCTGACTGCTCCGTTGGTAAGAAAAATATTTCTATTCTGCTTTGCAATAATCTTCCTGTCCTGTTTACTATACTGATTAACATTTGAATATCAAATACAAGTTTAAAATACAAATTACATTACTCTTTCAGCATCTGATCAGTGAACAGTTTGTTATACTCTAGTCATTATAAATTTAGCAGCTACATGATAGATACTATACATTGTAGTGTTCTGAACACAGGATTGGGATCTAGGAAATACTGTGTTCCACTTCCCTATTCTGACACTGTGGCCTGTGGTAAGTCACTTAACCTCTTTATGTCTCAGTGTCCCCATTCGTAAACAACAGGGTTTTTACTAATAAGGAATAATTTTAAAATATTTTCAGAATTGTGATATCTATCAGGCCTTCTCTGCCCCAAACTGGAGGTGCCCTGATACACACAACCTAGGAAATATTCACTATGGCCAGGGTACCAACAAGATATAGCCCTTCGATGGCCTAGATGGGCTAGTAAGAGAAAATAACCTATCAGGAGCCAACAGACAAGTTAAGAAAGCTTGCCTGCCTTATTTTAGGGGGAGTGCTGGGTGAAGCTAGCGTGGGAGAGGAGTGCTCTAGTCCAGCGGTTCTCAAACTTCAGCAACCCAAGGACCCCCATTTTAATTTAAACATTTTGGGGATCCCCAAATTCCCTACTCAGTGCCAGGTCCCACCCAACTCCACCCCTTCCCCCAAGGCCCCAGCCCCGCCCCACCTCTTCCCGCCGCCCGTTCACTCTGTCTCCCCTCCCTCCCTCCGTCGCTCACTTTCCCCCCACCCTCGCTCACTTTCACCAAGTGGGGCAGGGTGTGGGCTTTGGGGGTAGTTTGAGTGCAGGAGGGGATGCAGAGTGCGGGCTCTGGGGGGGAGTTTGGGTGCAGGTGCAGGCTCTGGGAGGGAGTTTGGGTGCAGGAGGGGGTGGGGGCTGCAGGCTCTGGGAAGGGGTGGGGATGTGGGCTCTGAGCTAGGGCAGAGGGTTGGGGTGCAGGAGGGGGTGAGGAGTGTGGTGCTTATCTCCGGAGGCTCTCTGGCAGTGGCTTCTAGGTGGGGGAGCCAGGGGATCTCCGTGCACAGCCCCTTCCCACAGGCACTACCCTCGCAGCTCACATTGGCCGCAGTTCTCAGCCAATGGGAGCTGTGGAGTCAGTGCTCGGGGTGGGGGCAGCACATGGAGACTCCCTGCCGCCCCACAGGGGCTGCAGGGATGTGCGGACTGCATCCGGGAGTGGCAGGGAGCCAGGGCAGGTAGGGAGCCTGCCTTAGCCCCACTGCGCTGCTGGACTTTTAGTGCCTACAATCTCCCGGTTTGGCTTCAATAGCCTCTGGGAGATAGAGCTGTTCCCTGGCGTGCAGGCGCTGGGAGAGACGGGGAGGAGCTGAGGGAGGGAAGGGAAGGAGTTGATCAGCAGGGCCTGTGGAACCCCTGGAGTACCCTTGGGAATCCCCAGGGGTCCGTGGACCCCAATTTGGGAAACACTGCTCTAGTCTTTATCCAGAATCCCAGGGCCAGGTCAGTGCCTTTGTTTAAAGTGCTGTAACCAAGCAGTTACCTTTTTTGGTTAGTTACTAATTAAAAGGTGCAGACTGCCAAATTCTAAGTTTGTAGTTTAACCATTTAAAAACTGGCACCTAGCTCACTGCAGAAGTTATCCCGTTCCAGTGGGCTGCCACAGATATGAACAGCCCATTGTCTGCTAGGTATATTTTCTGTTTTGCTTTGTGTTGCACATCATAAATACTACTTATTTATAGAAAATAATAGCAAAACTGTACTAAAATTAAGATTATTTTCTCCTCTTTAGTAGTTCAAATGGAAAAATCTAAGCAGCTGGTTTCACAGCAAGACTCTAAAAATGGTACTTTGAGGTGCACATTTGTTTTCCATCCATGTCCAGTTTAGTTAGCTGTCTTAAGTAAAGGCAAGATTATTCTAACTGCCAGCAGAGCTAACAGCATACCTGGTAAACGAATATCAAGTTGGGTCTTTCTGATTCATGTATCATCAACTGCCCTAAAAGTTCATCAATGAGCATTTAACTGGAAATTTCAGTGATGATGCATGATGCGGAAAACAACAGTTAACTCTTCCACAACTGTCAAGTATCAGGGGGTAGCCGTGTTAGTCTGTATCCCCAAAAACAACAAGGAGTCCGGTGGCACCTTAAAGACTAACAGATGTATTTGGGCATAAGCTTTTGTGGGCTAGAACCCACTTCATAACTGTCACTGTCCCAGAGTTGTAAAAGCTAGTGTGTAGGGGTGAGACTGAAAGACTCAGGGAATTGGCAATAGAATGCAGAGCCCCTCTCTTCCTAGTTACCAGTTCAAACCACTGTGAGTGACCCCAAATTGTTGTCATTCTTCATGGAATGAGTTTACATGGACCTCAATCTAGTTCTTAGCAGTCAAACGTCCACTTCACACACCCATCACAGCTGCCACTAATTATTTCCCTTGTTGGCAATCACAGCAGGGCGATGTGAGGGTACCTAAAAAAAAAAATCTACAGCAGTGTGTTTCAGATTCTGGGTCAAATGACTTGAGGCTCATGCTGTTGGGCTAAAAATGGCAGTGTACAGGAGGAGGGAGGATATCGGAGCCTAGGTTCCAGCTCAAATGGGAACATCTACACTGCTATTTTTAGCATCATAGCACAAGCCCAAGTCAATTGATTTGGGCTCTGAGACACGGTGCCATGGGGGGTGGTTACTGTATAGATAGAAAGAGCCCCTCAAAGCCGGGGCAGAGGCATGTTGTTGGAGCAGCATGAAGAAGTTTATGTGCACCTGAATAGAAGAGACACTGTCTCTAGCACTGTCAGTCCTGCATTAAATTAGCAGCATTTGTTATTTTGGGCGATTTTTAATAAAAAGCAAAGTCTCATTTTGGTGGGCATATGAGCATGCCACACTCTGCATATAGTTTACAGAAACAAAGTGCCGATTCTAGTCACTTTTCACCACATGTTTAGTGACCCATTCCCAATCACAGTGCTCAGTTGTAATCCTAATTCTATTTTTTTCACCAGAAGTGTGTTCCGTAGACTGTGGCACGCACGGGGTGTGCATTGGCGGAGCATGTCGCTGTGAAGAAGGCTGGACAGGAGTGGCCTGTGACCAGCGTGTGTGCCATCCCCGCTGCACGGAACACGGAACCTGTAAAGATGGGAAATGTGAATGCAGAGAGGGCTGGAATGGGGAGCACTGCACCATTGGTAGGCAAACGACAGGCACCGAAACAGGCACATATTGCTTTCTTTTCATAAATTGTAGAAACATAGTTACTGTTGTGTATTGTAACAGGCTGTTCCTTTAAGGACCCTAGTGCTTCTAAACATCAGCTCAGCCTCTCAAAACCCAGGGTAAAATGCAGAGGAACTTAATTTGAAAGAGAAGGAAAAAAAAAAAAAGAACCTAATGGACATTAACAAGTAGAGATGTAACAAATGGTCCATCAAGGTACCATCTGAGCCAAGCTGTTTAAACTTAACTAAACATTTCCTTGTGTGAATGGCATCTTTTTTAATTTCCTGGTCTGGTGCATCAATGCTTCCCTGCTACTATATATCACATCCAAATCACATCACCACAATACCCACCAAGAGCAGGGGTCAAGTTGAGGGGGAATAAGTGCTCCTGTTGTTACAGAAATAGCTCCCTAACATTTTGCCCCGTTGTGCTGTGACAGTGGGCATGGTGTTTGCATATAGACAGTCACAGCATGGGAGGGTCTAGCCAGTACTATAGCATGCTGATGTACCCGTTCCTAATAGCATGCTGCTTAGTATAGCATTGGCATCATGCAGAGTGCCATGACTAACATGATTGCATCTCAACTGTGATACGTCACCCTGGGAAATTCCAAAAAAGATTTTATATGTATATAACATAATTTCAAATTAAAACGACTTAAATGTTATTTCAACAGGAATGAGTTATTGTGGACTCAGTTCTTTATTTCACTCTCATAAAAATCAGGTAGTATAATGTTTATTCAGATTCTCTTAAAATGGCTGAAAATTGTATTTTCCCTCTGCTGTGAGCAAAACTGGGGAGAGAATATTTCTAACTGGGCCTATGTCTACTAAGAAATCTGAGGAAAACCACTATGGAACAGAAGAATCTGTATGCAAATCGAAAGAATATGCACTTTAGAGGCAGTGTGGTTTTCTCTTTGCAGTCAAATCTGTCCATTCCCCATATCATTTATTTGGCTATCAAATTCTCTTTAAAAAGTCCAGTGAGTTAGAAACATAGATGAAATTATTTTAATTACCTTAAAAAAGACATTGATAAATTTACCAACAGAGAGGAAGCATGTGAATTGAAATTTTAATGGCAATTGTGGACCCTAATGGGACAGGCCTATTACTAGTGAATTGTTCTTTCTTAAAACTGTGGTCAAAATCTTGCACCCCTTGAGCTGCTTTTCTTTTAAGTTCCACCTTTGAATCTCTCTGGGTGTATAAACCTTTTGGGAAACGCATACAGATTGGATACCAAATATACACCCTTATAAATTAATTAATTAATTAAATGCGACCTACGTATTTTATGGGCATATCATTTTACATTGTGGTGCTGTATGCTTCAGATATAATAATTTAAATCAAAGATTTTGTGATTCAGCCGTTTGTCACCAACCTACATGCAGAGTGTTTTTTCTACTTTTGCCCTCTGCATTTATTGCCCCATTATCACATCTTCTGCCAAGATAATCAGGATATTTTATCACTGTGCTGTTTAATCTCACACTTTAAAAAAAACCAATAACGGTAATCCCTGCACTGTGTCAAAGTGTGCAGTAATTACCTTTTCCAAAAAGGTTTACCACCTTGCGCTGATTTTTTTTTCGCTTTGTAATCTTTTGAAATATATTCCTATATTTTGATGTAATTGAAATCTACACTACTGTGCACACAAAAAGATGCCTATATTGGATTGCTTGATGACATTTTGTGCTAAGTGTTATGTGCACTAGTTAATATCCCAGATTATAAATAGGATAGGTGACCTGTGAGGGGAGATTTTTATCTTTTGTTCCAGAGGTGTGAAATGTATACATTTTATTAATGTTATCAGCGTACATTACCAAAATTGTTCTCACAAGGAAGGAAAAGGTGTTTCTCCTGAGGAGAATAAGATGTCTTTATGCCACTTTTTCATTAGAAAAGCATGTGTTGAACTTTTGTCTATGCGTCTGTAGCAGAGATGGGATTTGGGCAGAAGTGCAGTTCTGTAAATGTAATTATCTCATGTTTTAATATCAAGCCTGTCTCTAGTATAAATAATGAGCTGTTTAGACATATATATGCTAATATGCTAATTCTTGTGACTGTGCTTGGAACGTAAAGGAATTTCATATCTCTGTTATTGGCCTAAACTGATCTCACAGCAGCAAAGAAAGCGTTGTCACTGAATTCAATAGAGAGTGAGATAACAGTATTTTCCCACTGTTTTTATTTTTAGCATAGTGATTTACCACTTTTTTAAAGGAAACTCTCATCAACATATATAGTTTGGGAGGAAAATATGTTATTTCTTTCTTTGTAAATATTAGAGTTGGGGGGCAGATATGCACTGAGAATGGGCTTTGGGGGTAGATGAATTAAGATAAATGCTCTCTTTTGTGGGGAAATGGAGGATCTGAAACACACTCAAATATTTTTTCTTCCGCTGGAGTTCCTTTAGGAATAGATCACACTGTACTAATGTGGCAGTGGAAAGGTGACAGCTGTTGCAAGCTGGAGGTGTTCACACTAACTCGGAACATTTTACTTTATTTGATGCCGAATTATTCTTTTCCAGAAATCAGAACATATTTTAAGCATTCTGTGTGACATTACAGCTCAGACTGTTACAAGCTAACTTTCCCTCTGGCTAAATTCTACAAAAAGGGTGGTTTCTTCCTCTATTATTGCATTCTAACAAGGGAAATCTGAAAAGTCTCCAAAAATCCTAGTGTTAGCTCATTGGAAAATATGTTTTAAATCCAAATCAACAGTTTTCTGAATATAGCAGTAGAGCTAAAGTATAAAAACAGAAGAACGTTAGTTCAAAAGAGAAGTTGCACACAGACTTTGTAAATACACGTGCATCGGTGATCTATGAAAGAGAGAGGACAAGTGGCTAACCCTATATAACTGGTGTGTGTATCAAAGTAAAGCTCTACATGTGACCTCATACTTCACTTTCCTACTTTAGTTAGTTAGGGAGAGAAATAGCTTACTGTGAGCCGATGATAAAGAAAATGAATCTTTTACCCAAGGTAAAAAAGACATGTTCTATGATGTGGTTATTAAGTGATTGTAATCATGGATGAGGTTATAACCAAACAGTAGGGAAAAATCTAGATAAGGAAGAAAATAAATTATTCCAGAATTAATAAACAGCAAAAGACCAGGTACAACAGTAACTAAATCCTGGACCAATTTCATGTATGAATTTTATGATGGGAGATTTTCTTCCTTGCTGTTGAAACAAGTGTATTGAAAATAGTTGAATTAGTCCCATCAAAAACGAGACGTTAATAGTTAGAACTATTGCTTATTACTAGAGTGTGGAAATCCATTTCTCTCAGAGAGAGACATTGTGATGGTAGGCAAAGGAAAGTACAATATGTGCAGAAACCTGAATGAATAGCCAGAAGCAAATGCACTTGTTCCAGTCCATCACTTGGAAGATGTCTGTCCATCTGCAATTCACATTTGAACAGAACTGAGCGTGAAATCCTAGCTCTGTTGAAGTTAACTGCAAAACTCCCATTGACTTCAGTGGGGCCAGGATTTCATCCTGAGCATTGTGCAGTCCAAGAATGAAATTTAATCAGACAACAAAGTTATGGCAGTTTTGTGGTATAAGTAAGATTTGCCCCCTTGAACAGGAGAGGAGGCACCAATGTTGCCTTTGTGTCACTATTTCCTACCCCTCAAAACCCCTTTCTCATTTGCCTCACCTGCTACATTATATGTAGTTTAGACTCAGTCTGAGTGGATCAACACTTCCTTTCACTCACTAGCAGCAGACAGCAGTGGCAGTGGTCAAAGATATTTGATAATATAGACATTCTGATGTACCTGGGTCAAGTTGGCTAATACAATTTTTGTTCCTTTGATCATTTTACTGCTGGTGAAATGTGCCACCTTTGATAACCTGGAGATTGAGGGTATGTCCACACTGCAATTAAAAACCCGTGGCTGGCCCATGCCAGCTGGCTTGGCTTGCAGGGCTGCTTAATTGTGGTGTAGACATCTGGGCTCGGGCTGTAGGTTGGGCTGTAGGACCCTGTGAGGTGGGAGGGTCCCAGAGCTTAGGCTGCAACCTGAGCTGGGAAGCCTACACCACAATTAAACAGCCCTGCAGCCTGAGCCCCATGGGCCTGGGTCAGCTATCACGGGCCAGCTGCAGTTATCTAACTGCAGTGTTGATGTACCCTGAAGACTTCCATTAACCTACACACTGGGCACAGCACAAGTAGTTCAAGCTTCCTCACAGTGCCCTGCCAATATGCCTCAATGCCATCCTGGAGACTCCATCCCCAGGAATAAGAATCAAATTCCATCTCCTTCCTCACTGAGTCCTTGGCCTCTCTACTAAGTGTGCCAATAAGTGTGAAGTGCTTCAGGGTGATAAACTTATCTCTAAGTAACAGAATTTGGAAAGAGACATTCCTTGTAGGCAGGTTATTTTGTAATTGCCCTTTGTAGGGTTTCTTATATCTTCCTCCGAAGCATCTGGTACTGGCAATTGTTGGAAATGGAACACAGGACCTAGATGGATCACTAGCGTGATCCAATATGGCAGTCTGTAAGTTCCAATGTTAATTAGTGCCATGTGGTGGTTTGGTGTTGTAGACATCTGCCCACTCGACACTAAAATGAGACGCCACACCTCCAATTCTTTCAATATAGCCCATATGACAGCCATCAAAAGGCAGTTACTTTCAGACATTGCCAATATGGGCTGGATTTAGACCAAGAAAGTAAAAGACTTGGGTTCTCTCTTGAAGCATCCACTCCCCCTGGTCTGAGTACTAAATAGGAAGTAAGCTACCTTGATTTTTGACGGAGATTTGAAGAGGTCAGTTGCACAGACTGTATTGAGAACTGGTTTCTCTGGAGAGAGAAGAGTGCCATCATCAAGAATATTGTTTCGTATTTATTTTTTCATTTTTGTATAATATAAATCAATAATCAATAAAACCATACCTTTGTGGTTGTCTTCCAACACAGCAGGACAGTTTTGTCTCCTCTGAATATTCTTTGTAGCAAAGAACTTTTTCTTTTCTTTTACTGATTTTCTTAAATTACAACAATAGTGATACAAAGAAAAGATAATTTGCAGGAGAGATGGAAGGCAGCGTATGAGAGGAGATAGCGGAAAGGCACTGTATCTGACAAAAACAAGCCGTGTTGAGGGAGGCAGCTACATGAATTAGACATTTTCTTTTATATGTTTCTAACCATTTAAATCTGATCTATAACAGAAAAAATGTGTCACTTGTTAAGGCAGAATATAAGTATATATTTACTGCCTGGAAGTAATCAGCCAAGTTTCTCTAACGACTATAGGGTTTTAGATTCTTTGCTCTGTGGGGTGAGGACCAGCTCTTTCTCTTTGTGCTTGGAAAGTACATAGCAATTTGAGCCACAGCCACAATTTATTATCTTAATAAAAATAAGGAAGTATGCGTGAGCCAAAAGCTTGTATGCAGACATGCCCAAATGTTAGAGACATTCACATCTGGTTTAGCACTTAGAAATTCAGATTCATTTGTATTTATTGTCCTACCATCTTGATACCCAGTAGCAGACCTTTTGCTTAGATACAGTACCATAGAGTTGTGATGGAGTTTTTGTTGAAGTTGTGTTACACTTTATTTTTGAGTATCACAGCTTGGACCTCCTCACCACTTCCCATCCCCAGCAAAGCAGAAAAATGGCAGGGATGAGATGAAGAAAGTTGAGGGACTATCACAGATTCAATGCAAATAATTTACATTTTGATTTTATGCTTGCAAACTTTGATGGTTTCAGAGTGAAGAAGTTGCACCTTCCCCTATAAAAATTTTACAGAAGTTTTGCTCTGTGTTGGTATGTAAACAGTAATTTCAAGATTGATCTTGACCTGTTTATTGTTATTTTTATTACATTTATAAAGAGAGCTCTGTTACTTTGCATGGTGCTTTACAGAGTTTCTTAAAAAGCCATGGTCTCCTCCCCAAAAGAGCTTAAAAATTACATCAAACAAATAGAGAAACTGAAGTTTATAGACCCTGGAAGGGGTAGGAAAAGGAAAGATCAGTTCTAGCCCAATCTACATATACAGACTAGGCATCCCATTGAATGGCCTGAAACCTCTGCTAAGTTCAAGTGGTTTAAGTAAAAGACGATATACAGTGATTTCAGACACTTTTAGAATCAAAATAGCTTGTTACTTTTTCAACCTAATTTCATAGAAGTTCTTTTAATTAAGAAAATATTTACTGTGTGGGAGCTATAGCTGAGACTCCCTGATATGTCAGGAGTTAAAACTATAACATATATAATATTTTATAACCCAGCAGATATAGACATTGCCATACTGGATCACACCATTGGTCTATCTAGAATAGTATCCAGATGCTCTAGAGAAAGGTTCAGGAAACCTGTAAGTGAGTCATTATGTACACATCTGGCCAGAGGGGAAGCTTCTTCCTTAATTCCTTCATTTATGCCTTGGAGCATGAAGTTTGTATCCCTTTCAAATATTTTTTTAATCTTATTAATGTAACTGTGGATGCTCTCATCCCCCATCTTTTCTGCAACCTGCTAAACTCTTAACTTCCATGATATCTGATGGCCAGGAGTTCCCCAAACTAATTGTGCACTGTGTAAAAAAATTTTCCTATTTCCAAACTCACTCTAAGCTCTGCTTCTGCTTTGTAGTTCTTTTCACAGTTCCACACGAGGAATTAAAGTACTATTTGTTGATTTTATATCTGATACATGAGTAAACTATTCCCAACAATTTCTGCAGGATGAGATTATCGGAACCTAGCGTATGCATCCTATAATTCCATCCTAGCGAAACAGGACAACATATTTGCTTCCAAATATATAATCCGTTGTGTATAAATTTTCTCATAGGGATGGTGGTTTCAGTATCAGGGAATTTGAGAAAAACAATTACTTTTGATATGTCAGTCTCAAGGGGAACAGTTGCGGGGGATATATTTTGGCTAAAAAGCAAGCTACTCCAGTAGGAACAGCTCTTTTGTTTATGCTCCTTATTGAGGGACTCCTGTAAAAAAACAAAAAAAAAACAAACAAAAAACAAACGGAACCTGCTGCTGAGCTACATCAGGCCACTCAAATGGCTTACTTTTCCTCCTTGTGTCGCATATAGTCACAACAGGGCATTATTTCTTCTTTTTCTAAGTCAAAAAAGCTAATCGTATTTTCAGCTAGGCACCCTACATTTTGCCCAGGACTTCAAAGATGCTCCCAACAGATCCTTGTAAATAGCTTCCCAACTTAAATCATGGTATTTCTTTCCTTTGGAGGGGCTTCTGTGTGGGTCATATTGATTTCTGGCCAATTCTCGAACTCTCGCAAAACTAAAAAATAAATAGGATCGATCAAGCTGCTGATCTAACTAGCGCAAGGGCAAAAGCTGATTTTGCTGTTCTTAGGAGTATTCACAGCACCAGCCACCCCTAATGTTCCAAAGATGATGTTTTCTGTGTTATTTTATACCCTGTGGTGTCAAGCACAGGTTTCAGCAAGTGAGTGAATTACATGATATTGCTGGATACAAAATAACAGACATTTGAACAGTTGTGAGGGGTCAGTGGTGGGTGGCATCAGGATAGGCATTGTAGTATTTCTAAAAAGAGCTTGGAGAACATTTTTATTTTACTTACACAAAAAGTTAAACATTAAAACAACATAGTAATCGAAGCACAAGAGGGAACCATATTTGACTGCTTAATTGAGGGATCTCATTTGATGTGTTCTAAAATGAACATGTTCATATTCTTGAACCACTTATAGCCCGACAACTCCTATACCTCTAGGGTCGGATGAGTAACTAGGTGCTTAAAGATGCAGATGGCTGTCAACTGGGATTTACAAAAGATCCCAACCAGGTTAGGCGCCTAACCCCCATTGAAAGTCATTGTGCCTAACTCACTTAGGTAGTTGTGCAAGTCCCACTAGGGGCTTATTTGCATCTTGAGGCACCTGAAAATCATTGTAAATCTAGCCCTGAATCCCCATGTCGGTGGCCCAAAGAACATATGTACTATAGTTATTCCCAGTGCTCTTCTATTAACTAGAGATAGAGAAATTTCAACAGAACCAATAGTCTGTCAGAATGTGCAGTTCCATCAAAATCAAAATGCTTGGTGAAACTGGGTCTATTTCACTGGATTTTTGTTTTGGAAGAAAACCAAGTGAAGGAAAGTTCCAACAAAGTCACAATCTCCCATTTTGACATTTCTGGAACAAAATGTTTCAACTTTTCATTTTGAAATGACTTTTTATTTTTAATTTTTTTAAATTTTGTTTTATATTGTACATTATGATACTCATAAAGTCAAAATAGAAATAAACATTTTTGCTGAAACAAATGTGAAATTGACCCAAAATGAAAAAAAAATTATTTCCCTTCATGGAGAATTTTTGATATTTTTGCTCCATTTCAGAATGAAGCCAAACTACAAAATATCAAACTAAATCACAAAAATGGAACTTCCATCCTCTACACAGCTCTGCTCTTAATCCTGTGCTCAGTTGATGGGTGTACATGTATTTTGGTATGCTCTGGAGTGGGCTTTGCAGTCTTGTTACAACATGTCCCAGTAGCACAGATTCGCATATAGAGCAGTCGCCGCGATGGATCCCAAATTTAAAAATTTTAATTGAGATCCATGGTAACGCGGCCCCCGCTATAACGCGGTACTGCACATGGATCCCGAACCCCGTGTTCTAGCGAGGGTCTGGTGTATTATGCCCAGAGAGAGGCACTGTCAAACCAGACAGCAGAGCTATTGCTGTGTAATAGACAGCACAGGTCATTATTCTATTATATTGTGTTGTGTTTGTGTTTTAGACTGATCTGAGTGAGTTTCTTCTCTCCATAAGCACAGAACCTGGCCCTGCCACAAATTCTGTTGTAAAATGGAATGAGTATTAGAAACAAAATCCCAGAGGCAAACATTTTAGCTCCACATATTCAGCATTCTAGATATGTTTTTCTACTGAATTTTGTCTCTTAAGTCTTACTCCTGAATTGTTTCAAATTGAAAATAAAGAGTAATGGAATATGTGCTCCTAAATGATGATGTCACCCCTAGAATTTTCCTGATTGGACAATACACCAAAAAGCTGGGAGAGGACAAAACACCACCACCACCAATGTCAGAAAGGAAATTAAAAACAGAAGCAGTCTCCCTAAGAACTCCAAACTGGGGGTATCACTTCAGGAATTTGCTGCATGCTCTAGTTATACTTTATTTTCCTTTCAAAATTTCTTTCAATAATCAACTTTCCTTTGGCAGCACAACTGGCTACTGTCCATGGTTCTGAATAGAAACTTCATTAGGGATGAAATATACAAACAGTGCAGACTGTCCACACATAGCCCATTGCACAAAGCTTTGATCCCCATGTGAAGGCACTGATATGGGGTTAACTGGTGAACGGGGGGCCTTGTACTACAGGCCATCTGCACTGTGGTGAATTTCATTCTCTGGCATTCTAATTCAGTAAAGCTTTTGCAAAGTTGCTGTCTCCCACCTCTTTTCTCTCGTCCCATCCCCATCTTGATCCACTCCCAAAACCTAATCTGCATGTTAGGGCAACCCTACCCTTTGTAAATACCTCTTTCTATGATTTTAAATCTATTTTATTTTTATTGTGATTATATACAAATATAAACATAAGTGAAGCACCCTCTCAGTTAGAAATCTGTACAGATTATTATTTGTTCAGATAAATTAATAATATAAAGATACAGATGAGTGTGAGGTTCCAAGTTTGCATTCAGGTCTCAACTTTCTCACAGTTCAGGGATGTTCTGATTTGAGGTTTTGATTCATCTCTAATAAACACTTAAGGATAACAGTTTATGCGTGGTGCAGGTAAAGCAGCCTGTTAATTATGGAAGAAATGGAGGGTTTGTTAATCTCACTTGGGATGCTGTTGTTAACAATGGGTTATGTAAACTAATTGTTTAGATTTAATCATCTTCAGCTTTGGACTTTGTGAAAAAAGTACACTTTGGACCATAACATTTTCCATAGTATCAGTTTGTGCCTGACTGACTCAAGCAAGGCAACTCAGTGTATGAATACATGCACATCCAAACCTATGCAGGGTGGATTTAAGCACAAGACCAGAAACTGACTGATTCCTCCCTGCAGTTTACAGTGTTGGTATTTGTCAGCCAAATTTATAGAAACCTGAGAGGACACTAGGACATGAGTTGCTGAGGTTACTGCACAGCACTCAACCTCATTCCCACTTCTCATTCAGCAACAGAAATGGAGCAGGGGGTGACTAACACTCCAGTACCCTCTTGGCAGTCTTTCAAGTCTTAAAGCTGACCCTGAGCACTGGGTACAAAACATCCAAGCAGAATAGGTAAATGGGCAGTTAGCAACTCAATGCAGAAGTTGCATGTTTTTCATGTGAAAGCAGTAACTTTTATGTTCACAGACAACACAATGTCTGACGAATCATTCACATAAATCTTACCAAACATTCGGCAGATCAGTCATGTGCTGTCTCTTTATCCAACCAAAGCTGTGCCCCCACTCATCCTAGTAAACTAGGGTGACCAGACATCCCATTTTTAAAGGATCAGACCCGTATTTAAGCCCTCCTGCAGGTGTCCCGACTTTTTCTTTAAAATCGGGAAATTGTCCCATATTTTCTGTTTCCCTCCATCAGTACTGGTGGGTCCTTCTGCTGGCCGGATCCCTGCTCATCAGCCGCCCACCCAGCAGCGATGAGTGGAGGGTCCAGTGGCAGACGATGGGGGTGGCTGCGCAAAGCCGATGGCAGGGCGAAGATGCCACGCGCAGGGCTGGCTGCTGCTGCTGTCGGTCCATCAGCACAGCTCCTGCTGCCTGTCAGTTCTTGGCCAGCAGGGCTCCATCCCCTGTCCCATTTGCAACCGGTGCTGGCTGCACGCTGTGGTGGCTGGTGAGTGTGAGCAGGTGCCAGGTGGCAGCTGGTTATGTGTTGCCTCTGCTGCCCACCCATCCGCCCTTTACATGCTCCGCCTCGCGCTGTCCTCTCCCTGCTTTGCCCCTTAACCCCCAACCCCCCCAGCCCTGCTGCTCATCCCTATCCTCCCAGCAGGGTGCGTCCAACTCTCAGCAATGTGCGGAGAACCAGCCCCTGGTCAGAGTGCTCAGCCCACCAACAGCTTGGCCAGTAGCTCCTTCCTTTCTCCCCCGCCCCCAGCCTCTGGCTGGGCTGGTGCCCTGGGAAAGCCCCAAACCCTCCAGCCCGGGATGCTGGCCAAGAGGAGCCGAGCCCTGCACGTGCAAAAGCCCCGCACAGCACTAGCACAGGAATCCTCTCTGCCCCTCAGTTGAGCTCTGGAGTGGCAGGGGGAAAGCAATTTCCAGCCTGTTCATACCCTGGCCCTGTAGGCTCCACAGCAGCCCCAGACAGGGGCTTATCACCCTCTTCACCTGCCCCTGCACCTCAGGTCCTGCCCCCAGGGAGCACAAGGATGCTCCATCCCCGAGGCACCTTCCCCTGTTTAGCAACCTCTCTGGCTGGGTTTGCTGAAGCCAGGTTCCCTGGGCCCTGGTGCACAATGCATCCTTAGGGCTTAATCCCTTCCTGCCCACAGTGAGGCGGCTGGGTTATGTCTGTGACCAGCAGCAGCCTGGAGGTGTTAGCTGCCTTTCGACACTGTGTGGGCAGGAAGGGACAAAGTAGGAGGTAAGGGGAGAGATGAGCTCTGCAAAGACACAGGCCAGGTCATCCCTTCCCCCACTCCTCCTTCCTTGTGGCTGAAAGCAGCTCCCGTCCCGTCCCTTCACTCCTGCACAGTGCCGAAAGGCTGCTGCTGGCCACATTCTGGTGTGAACCCCGGCAGAAATCTGGGGAGGGGGGTATGTGACCATGTGTGCCCCCCCACATGTTGCCTCGGGAAGATGTGGCGCCAGGTACCAGGAGAGGCGGGTCCCGGGGGCCCAGCCAGGCATGGAGGGTGGAGAGCGCTGGGCAGGGAGGATCAGTCAGTCACTGTGTGTGTGTGTGTGTGTGTGTGTTTCACCCCTGTGTGTGTGTGTGTGTGTGTGTGTGTGTTTCACCCCTCCCCTTGTGAATCCTAAAACCTTAAAGATAAGAAGGTAAATAAAAAGAATCCAACTACGCAGTGTTTCTTTTTAAAAGGGGCTCAGTCAACTTGATGTTAATTTGAATGTTTGTACTGCATTGCCATTGAACTCGCTTAAATACGAGTAATTTTACCAGGTATCCCATATTCAGCATAGGAAGATATGGTCAGCCTATAGTAAACTTAAAAGTGACTTTTATTTCTTCCACTTTCCAATGTGCCAGCTCCATGGAGCATGACCTATCTGTAACATCTGGGATTCATTGCCTCTTGTTATGTTGTCTCATTGCTTATCAGGAGCCATGCAGTGAATCCCAGATGTTCAACTAGGAGACAGGCACCGCATTTTCTCTAACACTGTTTGCTTAACGATACCTACATCTTACCTGAGCTCACCCCTCGTATTGTATTCCATTACACAATGCATATTAAAAGGCTTTGGGTTCATTGCAGTCTGTAAATAGGGAACTATAATTTTGAAAAACTGCCAATCAGAGTCAGGGTTTATGGCTTTTCTCTTAATCCCATTGTATCTTTAGTTTCTATTCAATGTCTTTAACAGTCCAATGCAGAGTAGCTCGCATCAGCAGTCTGTGGCATGCTTTTTATATGCCATAAAGTAAGCTAGCATGCACAATAGCGGCAAGTAGAGGTTTAAGACTTTCTTCCTAAGCATTCTTGGGGTGATTAGCCTGAAATGAATTATAGGAGCTGATAGAGTTAAAAGTTAATAAATAACCCACACTTTTAATAAATCATGTTTGTATATTTTCCTTGTTACCTTCATAAGGTAAAGGTCTGTCTATGTTGTATTCATTCCAGTTAGTTATAATGGTGGGAAAGATATTTGTTTTGGAATATGTTAATTAAGTAAAAGCATTAGTGAATATTACAAGTGGGTAAACTGCACGATAAATCTTAAATACATACATTTTAATTTGTCTCAAAAGAGTAAATTGTTCAGATGATTGAAAGCTGTGAGCTAGTGAATTGCAGTTGTTCAGAATGTAGTCGCAGTCCTAAAGATTAGAAGAAGAAACAGCACAATTAGCACTAAAGTGACAGGCCTTTTCCAGAGTGGTCTTATCGCTAAAGATATAAATGGGATGGTGCAATCAGGATCATGGTAAGCAGTATTGCTTTTGTTAAAAACAAAAAACAAAAGTGAGTTTATTACAAAAAGTATTGTCAGGTTGTCTTCTTTATTCATCTGGGGAAAATGCTTTAAAAATTAGGAGTAACTATCCTACGAGCTTAGTAATAACATTTTTATTTATTTTTCTCTTACATGCTGGTGATTTATTGATCAGAAAGGTCATTCTGCATCAAAACCCTGTGATCTCCAATTGTTAGGAATCAGAGGTGATTGCTAAATTCTTTGTGGAGTGAGTCCCACAAGGATAGCAATGATGTTATTTTTGTAAATTCAGTATACACAAACACAAAAAACCTAAATGTCACAGATGATTTAATTCTTACACAGCCAAAGAGACATCAGTACAGATGAGAGAACTGGCTTTTTGTTTTAACCACTGGGAGTACCTGAAAGTAGAACTAGGTTCCTTTAGCATGTTGCCATCAACTTTTCAGCACATTTTGAATATTAACCAATCTGACCTCTTTTGCTTTTCATTTAATGAAGCAAGGCAAAATGTGTACCTGTTGGGTTACAGACCAATTCCCTCTGGGAGTTGATGGGGAAATTAGCATAGAGACTTACAGTGCCAGGCAGTGTGTCTAGAATTAAATAGAAAACAAACAAAAAAGTTACCCTGTTTTGCTTTTAAATTACGTAATCACTTACTTTTAAACAAGAAAAGCTATAATTTATTATTGAGAGCAGTAAGCCAGGGCACGTTCCGTGATCATTATTTGCTGGTAAAAACATAAAGCACAACATCAAAAAAAAGTGATTCTAACTATATTCCTTGCGGACTTTTTGTTAGACATCTAATAATGGTATGGGGGGAGCAATAGCAGTATGCTTTTTCTGTTCTTGTTTTCAGTGAATTCTAACAGATGCCATAGATTTCAGAGTCAGAATCACACCGTCTTTTCAGGAGTTCATTAGAAATGGGTAAAGTAAATGCAGGTTGACATTCCTTCCCAGGCACCATTATTAATTGATGGTACAGTTAGAAAAAAACTATAGAGACATAGATTTTAGATCCATGGCATCTCTTTATGGGTTTCATTGGAAACCTGAAAAAAAATTGCATTTGCCTCTCTTGGATCATTAGTAATTGATTCATTACTTTGAAGCCAATCAATACATATTCTGGTTGTGTCCGTTCAGGATAGAACCTACTCTGCCAAAATACAAATAGGCAGAAATACATCAGATCTGCCAAAAAAAAAGAAATATACTTAGGGACCTGGTTATTAGAATCAAGGACAATTTGAGTTTGTGAAAGTTGAAAGGGCAATGTTTGCTGAAGGGAGATTCCAGACAAGTAGTATTTTGTGAAAAACTATGAACTTGCAAATCAAGTGCTACCATCTGTAAATTATCCCTCTACAGAGTGGGTTCTGGACCAGCAAATCCAGCTAATGAATATCCTTCTGTGTTATGACTGCACATATTGCTGAAAAGCTGAAGGGGAAATGAGAAACCTATCAAAATCTGTACTGATTTTTAAGCATTAGCTTGCTGTATCAGCCTTTGCTTAATTCAAACTGAGGGCAGCTGCATGAGTTATCAGTTTATGGGTTTTCATCAGAATCTTTTGTCAACTTATTTTATAATAATTTTGCTTGCTTATATGTTGAAGGAGAAAGATCAATGAGTGAACTGAAACCTTTAACTTCTAACAGTAGTTTATATCCATTTCCTACACAATTTAATTACATAAAGATAGCAGTCAGGTGCCAAACTCTGTGGATATACTTAAATGACTCTCATAATTGTTAATACTTTCTACAGTAGATGAAATTTAGTTAAATCAAATGAAGATGGCAGCTCATTAAAACCTGATATTTTTCCCATTCTTTTTCATCTTTTAATCCCCTATATAGAAAGCAACATGTTCTATTGAATAACACTCATTAATTAAAGTCCATCTTCTTTACGCAATGTATTTTTGGTTATTATGAAAACCTGAAGATTCTTATACTTTAATTGTAAAGGGATTGCTGCTTGGACATTTCTACATGTGAAAAACTGACTCTTTGAAATTTTATGTATGGGGAACTGGAGGGACATAAATGCTCCTTTCACTTCAGAATGTTCCCTACGCCTCCAATTTTGTTATAGACATGCTGTTTGCCCTCCTATAGTTAGTGCTGTGTCAGCATTTCCATTAAAAAAAACCCTGTATTTTTGGAGTTTACAAACAAGGACTCATATCATGCCGTTGATTTTTTTAAGCAGACCTCCCCATTGAGATCTATGGGGTACTCTGCTTAAAAATCAGTGCCATGATATGGCCCAAGGTTTAAAATTTTGTGCTCCAGGATAAAATTCACCATTCTAGACCTTCACCCAGGAACAAATTAGTTTATAAAATAAAAGGAAAAAAATTGTTCAGTTGTTCCCAACTTATAACAGGACAAAAGGGAAGGTGTTTTTTATACAAGTGCTCCAGATTTTTGTCCTCATTCAGCTCAAGAACATTGTTTTGCTGAAGGAAACTTCATTTGGGGTTACTGGTCCCGCATATGGACTCATTTGCATTGCCTGGTGGAGGAAATAATTAAAATGAATATCTTTGTTTCATTGAAAATGAAAAGAAACTATGCATGTTGAAAAATTTGCTAAAGGATCTATAGCTTATGGATTTGTACATTGACCGGAAAGACAGTCCTAGCTCATAAAACAGCTGTGACAGTCTTTCCAGTTAATGATACCCAGATTAAGAAGGATTTCTGCAAGCAGACCATAACCATTTAAAGAAGCTATTACAGTCATTGAGTAAGTAATATGCACACGGAAATATATTGCCAAATATGTATTTACTTCAGAGTCTGAAACTGCTCCAAAGACGTTCATTTCGCTTAACTAGTTAACAAACACACTTTTGCACAAGGGTGGGCAAACTTTTTGGCCCGAGGGCCACATCAGGCAATACAAATTGTATGGCAGGCCATGAATACTCACAAAATTGGGGTTGGGGTGCAGGAGGGGGTCCAGGCTCTGGGGTGGGGTTGGGGATCAGGGTTTGGGGTGCAGGAGGGTGATCTGGGCTTTGATCGAGGATATTGGAGAGCGGGAGGAGGATCGGGGCTGGGGCAGGGGCATGGGGAGAGGCTGCGGGGTGTAGGCTCCGAACGGCGCTTACCTCAAGTGACTCCCGGATGCAGAGGCATGTCCTGTCTCTGGCTCCTACATGGAGGCGCGGCCAGGCGGTTCTGCACGCTGCCCCATCCGCAGGCACTGCCCCTGCAGCTCCTGTTGGAGCACATAGGAGCCGGAGTGGGGCCATTCCACGGCTTCTGGGAACTGTGTTTTGCGGCCCCCGACCCAGCGTCCCGGCCGGAGCAGGGCTGAGCCACGTGGGGCCCCAGCGCCCCAGCCCAGCATGTGGCTCGCGGGCCAACTTAAAACGTCTCGTGGGGCGTAGCTGGCCCACGGGCCATAGTTTACCCACCCCTGCTTTAGCACTTCCCATTTTGGGCTGTGAAGAGCTCATAAACGCAATAGAGTCAAACTGAATCAGTGCTCAGATGGGAGAACTCGAAGTGATATTTAGATGCTGCACAAAGTGGTGCTGGTGAGGATCTGACTACTTACAGTTTCGAAAGACACAACGGAACATTTTATGAGTTAACCTCAGGGTGCTGGCCAAGTTCTAGCTCAGGTAATTGCCTCTGCAGTTTGGGTTAGATACAGTATTCTTCACTTTCTACTCTAAACTCTGATGTGATGTTGCTGGGCGCAGTTAAACAGCTGCCATGTTCCACTGTAGAGATGGCTGCATTTCTCAATGGTTGATTAAATAATTCCTGTATAGTTATATCCCATTTCCTACTTTAGAAAGAGTGTGAAGCTTAATTAATAAGTGTTTCTAACTTGCTTTGAAATCCAGTGTGGCAACTGCTTAGCAATACACAAAAAGTGAAGGTAAATACTACATCAAATTGAAGTTGGTGGAGGCAGATAAGATGTTGTAACTCAAATTACATTTTGATCAGACCCCTCTGCCTACAAACCAAACCAAAACCAAATTCTTGTAGTTTCTCAGCTACACCTTTGTAAGATAATTGATAATATGGATAGAAGTCATAAAAGTAAAGTTTCCTTACAAGATCTATCCAGAATATGTGCTAAAATTCTATAAACTTCCATGGAGAACTGTTGAAAATGCAAGGCAGATTGCAGAGAATTGTGGCAAATAGTGATTTACCTATGTCATGCAGAAAGGTTTGATTTTTTTTTTCCAAAATCTTATTGGAAATTCTCTTTACTATCTACACTTCTATTTTTCAGAATTGATAAGTCAGCATTAGTCCCTGACAATTTATAAACCTATTGTAAATGTCGGGAAAATACACAATTCTGCACCTTCTGAAATTGAATCATGATGAATCGGTAAATACAGTGTAATAATACAATGTATTGATCATGTGTACATATCACAGCACAAGTGGAGTATTTTATTTGCTATCCACTCCAGCTTGTTTACAGATTATGTTTCTTTTCCATGGGAACAGTTCCCAGAAAACAGTTTCACTATAATTATTCTCATCTTACTCATCCTGGCATAGTTTAAAAACTATACCAAGTACAGATGCAGAGCTATAAAGTTAAAAGCCCAGTGGTAAACACCTGGTCATTTCACATGCCTAACACAGGGGAGTTGGGCAGAACCATTCTGTTTAGAAGCACAAAACTGACATATCTCTTGGCTTAAAATTTGATCTAGGAAATTAATGGCAACACTGCTCTGTGGTAACTGTTGGGCGGATGTGCGGTAAACTATGGATTATCTGGTGGTAAACATTTTAAATATATAGCTACACAGAACGTAAAGGCCTTCCCTTTCTGGTTAGTACCAGAAACTGACTAATCATTAAACATGCAAAGCTTTAGACATGAGTGGTCTATCTATTTTAGATTTAATCATTTATTTATTTATTTTAAATATCAGATAACTCTTTTTTACTACTTTACGAAATAAATGACCCTTTTTTCTTTTCCACATGGACAGTTAGAGAGGTCACGAACAGGAGACGTAATGGCACACCTTTATCCATCTATGCATGCTGAGTTAATGACAGTTCAGAGATTAACCTATAATAGCACAAAAACAATATTTATTCCCATAGCTCTTTGTCAGTTACTTCTGCAGTTGTTGCATAAAAATAAATTATAAAAAAAATAATTTCCTGAAAACATTATTCATAAGGCCAAAACACTCAGTAAAGAGAAGCTGTGTACTGTACAATGCACTGTAGAGTGAAATGCAGGTGTTAAGAAAAACAAAAATGGCGTGGTGGAATACACTTACTTTGTCCCCAAAATAAATGAATAGCCATACAGTCTAGCATCACTGATACAGTCTACTGTGTCTCTATTTATTTATCTATCCATTTATACAAACACTCCAAATGGAAGAGTGCCTGCACGGGGTTTAGGCACTATTTGACACATTTAAAAGTAGTTATACTACTTTTACACCAGGAATTCCCCCTTCATACAATAATTAGCATAAAACATGTTGCACATTTGTTTCTAATTTTCAGATATGTATTTGTTATCAATTCTTAATCTGGTTTGAACACTCACAAAGACTCAGGATTCCCAAAATGCTAGAAAGAAGTAGAATTTGCAACAGAGTAGTTGTATGTTTTTAATGCTTCCTTCATTCAAAACCGTTCCAGTGCACCTCTGACAGGTTTTTATTCCTTGGCCCTTCATTTGATTTTCCTGCAGGAGAGTTGAGATGTTTGCACACACTAGTCTGTAAAGTGCACACTGTGCAGCCACATATTGGAATCCATATAATGAGTGCTATAATAAGGTCGGCAGTAAAATATTGTCCCGAGATCTTATTTATCTAGTGCCTCATGATAAGATCCCCAAGCAATATACAAATTATGGGACAAATTCTCACACAGCATACCAATGTGCTCATAAATGTGTGCCTAGGCAGTGGAAAAAACAACAGTAAGTGTGCTTGTATTCTGGCTAGCGGCCTCCCTAGTCATCCTGTATTCCTCTGATACACAGATAATCCACAAACAGTCACACAGAAAACAAGTTATGCGAATAGGGACCATTGCTATAGACAGACTTTACTCCCTGATTATTATTAGTGGTAAATATTTATATTATGATAGTGCCCAAATGAGAGTCAGTCCCTGCCCTGAAAGGTTTACAATCTAAAGCTCCTTAGGCCCTCTCCCAGAATGCCATTGTGGGACTTTTTTTGGGGGGGGATAGGTAACCCACAGAACAGTTTCTATTCTAGTCTATATAGATTCTGATACTGCACTCATCACCATAGTTTGAGTTCCTTCCAGTAGTGCATCAATCAATGTAGCTAACATCTGATACGTGTTGCTTGTTCTCTCATTCTCTCTCCAAGGGGAGAAGCATGTGTAGTGGAGTGTTTCATTTTGGTAGGATTTTTTTTGTTTTACATAATGCGATTAATTTATATTCGAGCTCAAAGAAATGTGCCTTGCTCTTGAAGCAAAGGTGGTGAAGTGTGTGATGGTCCTTAGTTTCTGGAAGAGTTCATTCCCCACTCCCAGGCCCGCCCCTGAGAACATTGTGTCTCCCACACAGATGAGCTTTACCCTTACTGTGGAGACTTTCGTTGTGCCAGAGGAGTGGAGTTGTTAACCACAGTCTTCATCCCAGAGCTTCTGATGATTATTTTTTTAGAACTCCTGGGCCTAGGCCATGAAGTGCATTGAAGCTAAGGATCAAGACCGCAAACTTGATTTGAAATACTGTGGGAAGCCAGAGTAGAGTGTGAAGAACCAGTTTAATGTGCTTGCAGTAGCCAGTGTTGCTGCAGCGTTCTGAACTAGTTGGAGTTTCCTAAGCACTGGAGTCTTCATGCCCAGATATATCTCATTGCTGTAGTCCACTTAAGAGCTGACGAAGGCATGAATAGCTGAACCCAGGACATAAGCTGTCAGGATGCGACTGAGTTTCCTAAGTGACTGGAGACAATAGAAAGCATGGCTTGCTGATGCTAGTATGTGAGAGTTTTGCATCCATGAAGAATCCAAGAATTTACCAGTGGGCTGACTTTACCAACTATAGATGTATACCTTCAACCAAAGAAGACTGCACTGTGACTGTGAACTCTTTAAAATGTTTTCCTCTGTCTACCAGCATCATGTCTGTCTTGTTCAGGTTCTGCTTCAACCAGCTGTT
Organism: Chelonia mydas; assembly: GCF_015237465.2. NCBI lineage: Eukaryota > Metazoa > Chordata > Testudines > Cheloniidae > Chelonia > Chelonia mydas. The sequence goes on from NC_057854.1 coordinate 28,520,193, forward strand.
CTTCATCCATGAGCTGATCTCATCCAAGCACTGAGCCAGCTTGATGGTAGTGATGTGGTTGTATGTGGTGAAGGACAGGTAGAGCTGTGTCTCACCTGTATATTGTTGAGTCCACTTTGTCTCACCCGTTCACCTAGTGGCTACATGTTATAAAGGCCTGGAGAGAGAACTGATCCTTGTAGGGCTCCACAAATGAGGGAGGTTCAGTTTCCCATCACTACTCATTAGGTGCCCACACACCCCAGGAAGGACGCAAAACATTTTAATGCATTACCCTGGACCTCTGCCAACTCTTTCAGGTGAGACAGCACTATCTTATGGTCAGCAATGTCAAATGATGCAGAGAGGTCTGGGAGAATGAGAATAGATATCTACCCTCTATCCATTGACAGATCATCAGTCAGTGCCACTGAAGTGGTTTCAGTTCCATGTTGTGGCCTGTGCTGGGTCTAGAATATTCGCTTGAGTTAAGTGATCTTGTAGTTGGCCTCTGGCTAATTTCTCTGTGAGCTTGCTCAGGAATGGGAGGTTTGACACTGGGTGGCAGCTGGCTAGAACTTATCTATCCAGGGTGGGTTTCTTCAGTGTTGGTCAGATTATTGCATGTTTGAAGGAGGAAGGGACGATGCTTTCTCTCAGTGATGCATTAGCTATTTCATTTGGGAATGACACTGTTGGGTCATTCTCTTTCACAAGTCAGAAAGGGCATACAGCAGCAGCACTTTACCAGGCAGTGAAATGCAGCCACCTTTGGGTGAAGCATTGCAGCCAGGTGGACAGCTGTTTCCTGGCATATTGCACAAAAGTTCAGAGGCAATAGCCAAGAAATCAGAGTAAATCCCTGTTCTTATGAAAGCGACCATGGGATCTTCTCCTTTCTCTGACAAGTAGACTTGTTAGACATTTAGAGTTTTATTTGAAGGACCTCAATGTAGTAAATTATATAAAACCATGTAACTCTGTTGAACTCACTAGAGCTTTGTGAGTTTACACCATTTTAGGATCTGGCTCTCAGTTTATCTCCTTCACAAGGATGGAGGATTGAGTCATCCCAGTCAGTTTACCAGGATGTTATCTCTGGGAATCTGGGTATTTCAGATCTGATGGTTAATTCTACTACAGTAAACTTGGCCAGTTTTGCTTCCGATAAATAGATATGATTACCTTATTATTTCAAGTATTCACAGAACTTACCACAGAGAATACCTAAGTAATCCTGCAAATACTGAGGTAATATTAGTACATAATAGCCTAAGCCAATTAGTAGCTTTGTATAGATTTTGTATAGTACTTTAAATTGAGTAAATATATCCCTTCCTATTCTCTCTTGTAGAGTAAGCAGAATTTGTGAATGCATTTATTCATTACAGGGGCATCTAATTTAAGGTTGTGCCAGTATTCCCATTGCAAACCCCATTTTTTAAAGGGGTAACACCCTGTAAAGTCATTACAACCCTGAATCTAATTTCCCAAGCACTTTAAACTATATATCTATTCTTTCACCTAACAGCATGAGAGGCTGTCTTTGTGGCATGCTCAGTTTATTTCTCCTCACTCTCTATGCTCTTAGGATAGTTTTGCCTATTTACTGTTGTGCTTTCCAACCTTCTACATTCTGGATTTTTAGAGTACATGCAAGAATGTTTCATCCACATCATTCAGATCATCACTGAAGCAGACTGTATTTGCTAGTTCTATCCAGAATTGAATTAACTTGATTATTTTATTATGAAGTTAAGCACAATGTCAGCTCTTTATTGAAGCTGAGGATCTAAGTCAGAAGAATATTGCAGAGAGTATAAATGTTGGCATGAGAGTATAAATGTTTGGATATAAATGTTGGCATTGCAGACACACTATATATAGAACCATGGAAGTTCAGGCTGGACACAGCCTTTCCAAGCTACCTGCTCTGTATCAGTGTTCACGCAGGCTTGTTCTAGTCCACACACTGTCTCAAGCGTTGAAGCTTTGACCACTTCCCTTGAGAACTCAGTCTAGCAGATCCCTTCACTAGGAAGTTTTCCTGCTGTTCCAGCCAAAATTTTCCTTTTCTTGATCTGAACACATTTCTTCCAGTGATACAGTGGTATACAGAGACATTGAACTGGCTGGAATATATTCAGATAGGCTGAGAATAATCGGTCTTTTTGGGTGGTTTGGGCAGGTGAAATCCAGCTCCCAAAGAGGGTCAAAAGTTGGGGCTGAAAACAGCCTGTACTGCAGACTAAAGCCTGGAGCAACTACCATAGTCCCTACAAGACATTTGCATGTGGTGCTGGAGCCAATGAATCTGTATAAACATGGAGCCCTTGGTTCCCACATTGCCACTTTCACTGCCCTTAACTAGTTCATGTAATGCCAGACCCAAGACTTCTTTTGAAGTGTAGAAGGGGCAGGCAGGTAGCCCTTAGCATCTGCTCTGCCTTCAGCCAACCAAATATAGGGCTTAAGGGGTGCAGCAGGCTTTGCAGTAGCCCTCCACCCCATGGATGAATTTCACGCAGAAATTTCCGGCTAGCTATTGCAGATTACAACAAAGGTTGAGGCTTTAAAGCTCCAGAAAACAACTTTTTAATGAGTCTTTGAAGCTAACATAAGATGCTTCTCCACACATAGCTCAACTGATCCAGAACCTTGCTGTGGCCATGATTATGCCCTGTACTGAAGATATTAGCCATCAGCTTTCAGACTCTGCAATGTCAAGGAAGAATTTTGTTTTCTTTTTACCTTGAATATTCCAATTTGTTCTCTATAAACATTGTTTATTTGAAGATATATTAAGAAAGTCCTAAAATTATGTTATTGTTAACCAATCTATCATCTCATGTCAATGCATTGTGGTTTATTGGGTACTGGAAATACATTTTTGCCCTCAGTAAATGTGACTCTTACTGCCAGCATAACTGAGTAAAAGAACAAGGCATTCAGATTTAAATGTCTCGGCTGTACAGGGTATATTACAGACAGCATTTCATGCTGAATTGTGAATATCCTGGGGTTTGTGGGTTTATGTTACTTTAAGGTGATAGCATTTAATGTATCTGTGCATTTAACTTCTCTGAATATGCCTGATCTAACTTAGTTTGACATTTACATTCTCTGCCTCTGCATTAAGAGAGATTGAATTACAACAAATAATAATGCAGCTTAAAAATATTTTCTGAGCAGTAGAAGTAACAATTGCATCTCCTTTAAACATTAAAATAGAGCTACTATTGGATGGTATTTTCTTAATGGCAAGCAGTTACTGGACAGAAGAAAAAATAATAATTGAAGTCTTCCCCATCAACCCAAGAAGATATTGGGAGAGGGTGGAGTTCACCTTCTATGTCCTTGACAGTGTTTCAGTTGGGTAAAGCTCTCAACCTTTCCAGGAGTCTGATTTGTCTTGCATACCCAAAGTTTCACCTCACTTAAAAACTACTTGTTTACAAAATCAGACATAAAAATACAAAAGTGTCACAGCACACTATTACTGAGAAATCGCTTACTTTCTCATTTTTACCATATAATTATAAAATAAATCAAATGGAATATAAATGTTGTACTGACATTTCAGTGTATAATACTTAGAGCAGTATAAACAAGTCATTGTATGAAATTTTAGTTTCTACTGACTTCGCTAGTGCTTTCTATATGGCCTGTTGTAAAACTAGGCAAATATCTAGATGATTTGATGTACTCCCTGGAAGACCTCCGTGTACCTCCAGGGGTACATGTAGATCGGAGAGTGCAGGTAAATGGCTCGATCACAACAATACTACTGCTCTCATGCAGCCTGATCCTGCACCATTTAATCTTAGAGTGAAAGCTGTTTAAGTCAGGGATGGTCTTTTTGTTCTGTTTTTTTACAGCACCTAGCACAATGGGGTGGGTTCTGGTTCATGACAAGGGTTCCCAGGTGCTACCACTATAAAATAATAAATAGTCATCTTGCCAGTCATTTCAGTGGGTGCAGGACAAGGCCTCTGGCTAGCTCTCTGCAGTCGCTCACTCCTGTGGTAGGAGCAAGGAGTAGCTGCCATTAGGAGGTGACCTGTGGTAAGAACACAGATGTTGGTAGGGCTCTTGCACCATGGCACCCTACACTGGAGTGTTGAGTGGGTTGAGAAGTGCAGTGTAGGGTAACAGGGCCCTTTGCTCCGCTCCAAGTAGAGTTGTGTGCAACCTTCATCATGAAACATGAAACTAGACACATCTTTGTACTCACCTGGTTTCATGCTTCTCCACAAAACCAGAGTAAAAGCCTGGACTGCTGCCCTTCAGTAAGTCTGGGCTGACCCTTGAGCCCACCTATGGTCTTGAGGTGTTTTTTCATAGCTTCTTCTACCAAAGCCAGGTAAAACTTAGCTATTCAGGCTGGGTTTCACTAATTTCCAAGGAGTTGTATGAAGTTCAGCTTGAAATCTAAACTTGGGGTGGGAGGGGCGCGCTATGAACCCATGGTACTAAATCTCAGGTCCCCCCATCAAAGATCACACTAAATAAAAATTGCTGTGTATTCTCTGATCCCTGTCTCCATCGACTCTGTCCTCTCTCTACAGTGCTTCTACAGTAGTCCTATAGAATGGTACAGAATGTGTCCCTGCATAGCACTGGCTGTACTGTATGTGTATTATCCTTCCTTTTGTACCTACGTATGGCCTGTGTTCTTTAAGGGTTATGGCTAATATCAGGCACATGTTTAAAGCATGGGTTGTCCATTCTTGTTTAGTCAAGTTCACCATTTTCACCAACATGTTTTGCATAAATTAATTATTCAAAACAGTTTAAAATTACAGTTCTCAAAGCAACTATAATTCTATCCCATATATATTAAGGCATAAGTTTCACATTATGTTTCTGTAATTAAAAAAAGCCCTGCATGTGAGCAAGGAGGCTGCGTTACAGTTGCTGTGGTAACCATATCATTGAATGTCCTGACTTTTATCATTCCTAACCTTTAAACTCTCAACCATAACACTGGAATTAACATGATTTTATTGTTATTGCATTTTAATTAGATTTGTGCCTGGAGTTAGATATTCTGTTTTGCACTTATGCTAAAGTTTGCCTATCATCCCTCAATTTGCTAAATCCACATACTCACTCTGATTCTTGGGCCATGTTACAATTAGGGCTGTTGATTAATCGCAGTTAAGTCATGCAATTAATTCAAAAAAATTAATTGCGATTAATCACACTGTTAAACAATAAAATACCAATTGAAATTGACTAAATATTTTGGATGTTTTTCTACATTTTCAAATATATTGATTTCTGTTACAACACAGAATACAAAGTGTACAGTGCTCACTTTATATTATTTTTGATTACAAATATTTGCACTGTAAAAGTGATAAACAAAAGAAATGGTATTTTTCAGTTCACCTCATACAAGTACTGTAGTGCAATCTATCATGAAAGTTAACTTTCAAATGTAGTTTTTGTTTTGTTACATAACTGCACTCTAAAGCAAAACAATGTAAAACTTTAGAGCCTACAAGTCCACTCAGTCCTACTTTTTGCTCAGCCAGCCGCTAAGACAAACAAGTTCGTTTACATTTACGGGAGATACTGCTGCCTGCTTTTTATTTACGTCACCTGAAAGTGAGAACAGGTCTGCATAGCACTTTTGTAGCGGTGTTGCAAGACATTTCCATGCCAGATATGCTAAACATTCGTATGCCCCTTCATGCTTCGGCCACCATTCCAGATAACGTGCTTCCATGCAGATGATGCTCGTTTGAAAAAAAAAAAGTGTTAATTAAATTTGTGACTGAACTCCTTGGGGGAGAATTGTGTGTCTCCTGTTCTGTTTTACCTCCATTCTGCCATATATTTCATGTTATAGCAATCTCGAATGATGACCCAGCACACGTTTGTTTTAAGAACAGCAAATTTGGCAAAACGCAAAAAGGTACCAATGTGAGATTTCTAAAAATAGCTACAGCACTCTACCTAAGGTTTAAGAATCTGAAGTGCCATCCAAAATCTGAGAGCATGCTTTCAGAAGTCTTAAAAGAGCAACACACAGATGCGGAAATTACAGAACCTGAACCATCAAAAAAAGAAAATCAACCTTCTGCTGGTGGCATCTGACTCAGATGATGAAAATGAACATGCATCGGTCTGCTCTGCTTTGGATCGTTATCAAGCAGAATCCGTCATCAGGGTGGTTAAGCATGAAGGGACATTGAATCTTTAGCACATCTAGCACGTAAATATCTTGCGACACCGGCTACAACCATGCAATGCGAATGCCTGTTCTCACTTTCAGGTGACATTGTAAACAAGAAGCAAGCAGCATTATCTCCTGCAAATTGCAACCAAACTTGTTTGTCTGAGCGATTGGCTGAAGTAGGACTGAGGGGACTTGTAGACTCTAAAGTTTTACGTGGTTTTATTTTTGAATGCAGTTATTTTTTGGTCCATTATTCTACATTTGTAAGTTCAACTTTCATGATAAAGAGATTGTACTATAGTACTTGTATTAAGTGAATTGAAAAAAATGATTTCTTTTGGTTTTTTTTACAGTGCAAATATTTGTAATAAATAAATATAAAGTGAGCACTATACTCGTATTCTGTGTTGTAACGGAAATCAATTTATTTGAAAATGTAGAAAACATCCAAAAATATTTAAATAAATGGTATTCTCTATTGTTTAACAGCGTGATTAATTGTGCAATTAATCGTGATTAATTTTTTTAATCGCTTGACAGCCCTAGTTACAACATTACATTGTTGCCAAAATATTTAAAATAAGTGATAGTTGCACAGAGAAAGTCACCTCAGACTATATTTGTTTGGCTTTTCCTGCTGGAAACAATGACACAAACTATAAAAAGGCCCATGTCAGTCCTCTTACCCAAGTATCAGACAGCTTAATAGGACCTATGATTCTGGTTGTGCTGTTGGTTGTGTGTGTGTAATTCCATGCTAGGATATTGTTAAAATGAATTGTATTACTATAAAATAAATATGAAAGACAACTTAAATATGAATTTTACTGTGTCTTTCACATGTATTTTTGGGTGTTAAGTATGAATCTTACTATAAAGTATACAATGTGTAGCCTAGGCTGTAGGGAACATATTTTTATCTCCTTCTTGAAGCCTGAGTGAATGGGATCCTCATTCCAAATTACTGCCAGGCCACAGAGCATGTTTACAGCTGCTCTACAGCTGCTTCATTCTTGGGACTGTGGGAGTTGCCCATCTTATGCAGAGGTTTTGAACTGTGAGTTTAGTAATTTTGTACACAGGGTAGTCACTATGGAGCACAGCTTCATGCTGCACAGTGTGCTGTGTCCCCTGTTGGTCAGCTCTGTGCTTGTTTTTGACAATATGAGTACATGCAAGAGAAAAGGAGGAGGTCAATATTTAGCCCTTAGCCCCTGCATGGAATATTATTCCTAGAGACATCCATATAGCAGTACATCATAACTTATTCAAACCCTATAAAAGCAGAGCATCTTGCCAAAATCTTATACGCACCAACTAACTGCATCCGGACCTATTATGCGGTCCCCTAACAGGATGCTCATAGCAGAACTAGAATATAAGTAGGGCTAAATTCTTATGAGGGCTGATTAACTTGGTCTCATTGACCATTTTCAGAAAGGCAAAAATCTTCTTTCCAGCTTGTTATAGATTCTCTAGAGGAGATTCACAGCTGTGAGAATGAGGTCTGAGTTTGTTAGGAATGTAGCAGTTCCATCTATAAGAATTATTGATTTTTGCAGCTTTATTGGAAAAATCAGTCATGCTTTTCTTTTTCAGGGAGTTGGCTATTCTGTGAATTGATTTGATGTTAACTCTGCAGGTTAGCAGCTGGATAGCATCTCTAGTACATCATCCAGTTAACTATTTAGCTATAGCATGACTTAGAAGAGACAGACTAACATTTTGCATTGTTCAAAATGTATTCCACTGAAGGGCTGACTGTTCCTTGGGTATGTGACATGGAGGAGGTGACAAATCATGTGCTCTACTTCCTGAGCACATCCTCATTATCAGCATGCACAAAGAATAAGACCTGTCTGATACCAGGAAGATTATTTGACAGCAATACTGCAGTCTGTGCCGGAAACAAATTTTGTGATGTCCAAGTGGTCAATTAATCCTTAACAGAGTGTAGATCTGTATTTTCCAGATTATGGATAATTAGGTACCTACCCTATGCTGAGCACATCAATATGACAGTGTGTTCTATTTCATGTTTCCATTAATACAAATTGTCATGACCAATGTTACCCTACTCTTCACTGACAAAAAAGTGGTATCACCCCAGAGCGCACTTTACTAAATCCTTCTACACCTGTCCGTGTCATCTAATTGGCCAAATTCATCCTTGGTGCAGCTCCACTGATGTCAGAGGAGATACACCAAGGTTGAATTTGGCCTATTGTCTGCTTATAGATGTTGCAGTCAGAACAGCTAATAGTTTTTATTGGGGCAGAAAAGCAAGCAGTACACTCTTATTACATTTATTCAGGCCATTCTCTTGCCCCAGTGGCCTCACAAACCACAGGTGTGTCTAGAGATTATGATCTGGTCCAAGCCCTGGGGATCTGGTCTATGTGTGAGCAGGATCTCACTGAGCATTCTGCTGTTCGCAGAACTGGAATTGGGCCCCATGTTGCAGCAGGAAGTCCTTTTCTTGGCGTGAGCAGGAGCTCTCTTCTCCTTGGCTTCCTCAACACCCTCTCACTCGGTAGTGGGGCTGGAAGATTCAGCCTCTATCCCTTACTTTTTTACATCTCCTCCTCCCCAAACACACATACACATGCACCAGAATCTCCCTTCACATGGCTCTCCCTATGCAACCAACTCTTCTAGAATATAAGCAGATGTAGGGTATGTAGAAAATATGTGCAGTGCACAGATGAATATTACCTACTGTTTATATATAAAGGTCCCAATTCTTGGGTTTAGCTGTGCTGTGTTTAGTGCCGGACCGATGCTGCATTTTGCCAGCCTTGACCCTAAAACCAGCACCGCCTCCAACACAACTTAGAGCAGCCTCTGTGCTGCCCCAATCTGTGCCCATATGCCAGAAAGCCCCAAAGAGCCATTCTAACAGCCACTGATTGCCAGAATACAGTGGTGCTCCAGCTAGGCTAGGGACTATGAGGAGAATCTTCCCATAGGGAATAACAGAAGCCCTACTGTTTGAATAATTTAAAACCAGATTGAGTAAAACACTTGAGAATATATTGTTGGGAGAAATCCCCATTGGCAGGGAAGTGGACTCTGTGACCTACTAGATTTTTTCCATTTCTAATTTATGTGATTTATGCTGTAATGTGATCGCTCCGTCTTTCATTTTTCCTTTTCCCTTCTTGTATTCCTCCACTCCAGAAAGGTAAGTTAAGAACAAATTAAAAGTATTCCAACAGGCAACTGCTATGGAGATTTGCTTTTTTGTATATCAACAATTGACACCCTGCCAGAGGATTTAAATAAATCCCCAGTAAACAACTTTGCATCTTTTCCTCTTCCATTTTTGTATTTTTAATTTTGGTGCCTAGATATCATAAGCAAGCAGAGAGAGAGATTAGATAGTTACATAGATAGAGGAGGAGATAGCAATTGGAAGAGAACTCTGTCATACTGTACATCCACAGGCAATTTAGGGAAATTAACTTATCATAATTGTTTGCACTATGAGTAAGAGTGGAGAGGAATCAGTAACTGTTTTAAAATGCCATATAATAGAGGCTCAACCAGTAAGAGGACCAAAAAAAATGCCACCAAGGCTAAACAGCAGAGTAAAAGAGGTGGTCAAAGGCAAAAGGGCATCCTTTAAAAACTGGAAATCCTAGTGAGGATAATAGAAAAGAGCATAAACTCTGGAAAGTCAAGTGTAAAAGCATAATAAGGAAGGCCAAAAAAAGAATTTGAAGAACAATTAGCTAAGGATACAAAAACTTACATCAAAAAAAAAAAAAATTAAGTACATCAGAAGAAGGAAGTCTGCCAAACAGTGGGGCCACTGTATGATTGAGGTGCTAAAGGAGCACTTAAGGAAGATAAGACTCTTGTGGAGAAGCTAAATTAATTCTTTGCATTGGTCTTCACTGCAGAAGATATGAGAGAGATCCCCACACTTGTCACATTCTTTTTAGGTGACAAATCTGAGGAACTGTCCCAGATTGAGGTGTCAATAGACAAGGTTTTGAGACAAATTGAGAAATTAACCAGTAACAAGTCACTAGGACCAGATGGTATTTACCAAGGGTTCTGAACTTAAATATAAAACTGCAGAACTGGTGTATGTAACTTATCGCTTAAATCAGCCACTGTACCAGATGGTTGGGGGTTAGCTAATGTAAGGCCGATTTTTTAAAAAGGCTCCAAAGGCGACCCTGGCAATTACAGACAAGTAAGTCTAACTTCAGTACCAGGAAAATTGCTTAAAACTATAGTAAAGAACAAAATTAGCAGACACATGGATAAACATAATATGTATTGGGGAAGAGTCAACATGTCTTCTGTAAGGGAAAAATCATACCTTACTGATCTATTAGAGGTCTTTGAGGTAGTTCACAAACATGTGGACGAGGGTGATCTAGTCAATATCGTATACTTGTACTTTCAGAAATCCTTTGACAAGGACCCTCTCCAAACGGTCTTTGGCAAATTAATCAGTCATAGGACAAGAGGGAAAGTCCTCTCATGTATCAGTAACTGGTTAAAAGATATGCAACAAAGGATAGGAGTAAATGGTCAGTTTTCACAATGGAGAGAGGTAAATAGCAGGATGCCCAAGGTTCTGTACTGGGACCTGTGCTGTTCAACATATTCATAAATTATCTGAAAAGTGAGGTGGCAAAATTTGCAGCTGATACAAAATTCCTCAATATAGTTAAGTCCAAAGCTGACTGTGAAGAGTTACAAAGGGATCTCAGTAAATTAGGTAACTCAGCCACAAAATGGTAGATGAAATTTAATGTTGGTAAATGCAAAGCAATGCACATTGGAAAAAATCCCATCTATACATACAAAATCATGGGATCTAAATTAACTGTTACCATTCAAGAAAGAGATCTTGTTGTCATTGTGAATAGTTCTCTAAAAACATCCGCGTACTGTGCAGCGGAGTCAATTAAGTTAACCAAAAGGAACAATTAGGAAGGGAATAGGTAGTAAAACAGGAAATGTCATAATGCCACTATATAAATCCTTGGTACACCCACACCTTAAATGCTGCATGCAGTTCTGGTCACCCCATCTCAAAAAAGATATATTAGAATTGGAAAAGATGCAGAGAAGGGCAAGAAAAGTGATTAAGGGTACGGAACAAGTTCCATACAAGGAGAGATTCAAAAGACAGAAACTTGTTCAGCTTAGAAAAGAGCAGACTAAAAGGGGGATATGATAGGGGTCTATAAAATCATGAATGATCTGAAGAAAGTGAATATGAATAAATGGTCTGGAGAAAGTTCATTAACACAAGAACTAGTGGGTCACCCAATGAAATTAATAGCAGTTTTAAAAAACAAACAAACAAACAGGAAATACTTCTTCCCACAACGCACAGTAAACCTGTACCATGGGTTGTTGTGAAGGTCAAAAGTATAACTGAGTTCAAAAAAGAATTATATACGTTCATGGAGGATAGGTCCCTCAATGGCTATCACCCAAGATAGTCATGGACACCACCCCATGCTCTGGGTGTCCCTAAATCTCCAACTGCCAGAATCATCTGGCTTTGGGCACTGTCAGAGACAGGATACTGGGCTAGATGGACCATCAGTCTGACACAGTATGGCCATTTTTATGTTAAGTATTCAAGGTTGTTGATGCTTCTTGCTTGCCCTTTGCATCTCTTCAGCTTGTGCAATGAAAGTCAACTAATCAGTTTAATTTTTGAGTCAATTTCATTTTTCACATCCTCACTCATTAGCAAAATGTTTGTTTATGCTTAGTTTAGCTATTTCTTTATTTGTACAATGTATGGGAGAACTGTTTAGTGACTTCATTAGCTTTTCAATATTTGTATGGTTAAAAAAGCATTTTGTTATTTATTGTTATAAACTGATTTCAGTTTAGTTAAAAGATCAAACACTAACCATGCAGTAAATAACTGGTCAGTGCCTACATCTCTACTATCTGTCATTTGTATTTTTATGCCTCTCCTTTGGCTTTAACTATGCCCTGTGGGTGTAGGAATTGGATGGTTAAAAATAACAGATAAGAAATCAAAGTCATGCTCTGATTTCCATACTCCTTGGCACCTCATTCATTATTTGCTAGACGGCAATGGGAATATCAGTAGCTCATTGAAGGAAACAGCACAAAATACAAAAACAATCTGATTATCATCCAAAAGCCAAATGAAACAGACTATTGCCTTGATTACCTTTGTGGCATTTCTATACATTCCTTAGGCACTGCCATACCCTGTATTCCTTTTGCATATTACCCATTCTGTTTATTTCAGCTGTACTTTGGTTGAGATTTTAAACACAATTTTTAGAGGAACAGGTAGAGGTGGAAGTTCGTCAAATTAGGTGGTAGTTGGGTTTTTTTTTGTTTTTATTTTCCTTCTTCACATTAGTTGTAGCTGTGTTAAATACAAGAATTTGCACCCAATATCATAGCTCTATTAGACTGCCAATTTAAATGCAATAAAGATACTTTCATCCTGGAAGTGGGGTAAACTCCATCACATGAGTGATTTAAAACTGGACTGTACAGTGCAAGGGGAATGATTGGGTGGCTGATCCAATGGTCATGAAGTCACTGGATAGACTCCCATTGACTACAGAGGGCTTTCAATCAGAGCCCAGATGACCTAATTAGTTTCTCCCATGTTGAAGTGATTTTATGGACCAAATAAATGCTTTACCATCATGGTGGGGTCACTAAGTGGGGAAAGGCCAGGGGAATCCCTTCTGTCTCCAAGCAATCCCATGTCATGTGGAGGAGATAGAGGAGAAAGCCATGATTTGATTGTCTAGTAGACTGGGCACTGGACTGGGACTCGGAAGATCTACGTTCAATTCCCAGCTCCATCCACAGACACCCTGTGTGCACTTGGGCCTCAATTCTCCATCTGTGAGATACGTATAATACTGCTTTATCTCATAGGGGTTCTGTGAAGATCAAATCCATAGATCATTGTGAGCCACTCCAATACTATGGTGATGAGGCCCATGTAAGTGCCTGGATAGGTAGACAGAAAGATTGCCCTGTTTGTCCTTCGCTATTTCTTTCTACATGTCGTCTTTCCCCTTTTTCTCTGTTTAAAAAAAAATAAAATGTGCTTATTATTGTAAACTTTTAGAAATTTGGAAAAAGAGCAAATAGATGAGTCTTGCCCATTTGGGAAGAGTTTTTCAGACTTTGATTTTCCCTGTATGCTCCACTCTCCCTCCTTTCCCTTCCAAGGTGTCTGGCCCTATCAAAACAGGGAGTGCTACTGATTATAGATGGGATCAAGGTTCAGATAGAAAATCCAAGTGAAGCAGTCAGCATGAATTTGGACTTTGACCTTCTATCCAGAGTGTGACAAACTATTTTCAGTTTCACTAAGTTTAAAACTAGTTCATGCCAAGGATAACTTTTATTTGTGTGTACAAATGTGCGCATACATGGTATTCTTTAATATCACTCAGATGACAGGGGGAGTTGTTTTGGGCAGACATTCATCTAAAACTGGGTTGAAGTTTTCCCTAGAGTGCCTATATACAGCAAATAAATTTACTGAGCACCATCGCTGCTTAGTTTAAATGTGCAGTGAATCACTGATGACGATTTATCCCCAATGTGGTTTTCACTGTATTTATAACTTGAAAATAAGCACATAAATAACAGGGATGGCTTTGTTCACTGTTTATTATAATTCTGCAATGCAATCTGGATGAATTTCACCTGTCTGCAGGGTCACTGCATTATTTAAGTCCTATATTTGTCTACAAAATAAGCTTAAGTGCTGCATAGATTTTGCACTGGCCCTCCACACAGAGATGAATTTCATTGACTGTGAATACAGGAAATGTAAATTGTGACATTTACAATATTCTGATTAATTATTATAGATCCCCATCTACTTTTGTCTCATCCAATATTTATTAATAATTATTTGTATCGCAGTAGTTCCTAGTAGCCCCCGTTATGGACCAGGGCCCCATAGCTGAAGGTGCTGTACAAACATATAACAAAGAGCTTACATTCTAAGTATCTCTTTTCTTTTGGATTGTAAGCTCTTTAGGGCTGGAATTCTCATTTTCTATAGCACCTACCACAGTGAGGCCCTGACCTGATTGGTGTCAAGGTACTATTCCAGTATAAATGTTTAATCATAATAGCATATAGGAAATAGAAAGAGTTAATTGCAAATGTTAAAGTTCTGTAGCTCTTTGTATTATTAATGGTGGTGGTGTTCTTAATTTTTTATTGTTGTATGTATTATTTATATTTCTGTAGTAGCCCCTACTTTGTGCTGTGTGCTTTTCAGAAAGGCAAGAAAGATCAGTTCCTGCTACAAGGAGCTCATAATCAATTATTTTGATAAAAAAGCTTCTATATGTTATTTAGTATTTGTCTTAAGTAATTAGCTGGTCATGTTTTGATCCTAATTCCATAGATAGTGCATATCAGCCAGGTTTCTCTTGTTTGGAGTGCTATGGTCATGTTTGTGTTGAAACTGGCCTAGGAAGTGTGACTGAAGCAATTCTAATTCATTACCAAGCAGTATGGGTATCTAGAGAATATAAAGTCCCTGGGACAATGATATATTCGTAAAGTATTTATTAAATTACTGACTGGTGCAGTTAAGAGTTACAAGATTGTTCTCAAGATGTACCTGATGATTCCCGTAGGATTCAATGATCTGATACTACTTGCCAATGTAGATGTAGTAAAAAAGTATCTTGCCAAGAAATAGCCTTGTTGACTATGAGCAAGTTAAGTATATCTAATCCTTGTCCAACCAATGAAGAGCAGAGGACTCAGTGAAGTCCTCCAAGGAATTTGCTGTGCCCATCTAATTTACTTGGGAAGCGCTTTAGAGACTTTGGTGGTGGTTGCCATGGAAAACCCTAAGATAGAAAGAAAGTGACACCAGACATTAAGGATTAGTCTCTGTAAGGGAGTGGACTCACCCCTCCGGCGCCTTCTGCTAGTCTTCGTTGGGAATTAGCTCACTAGGCTCCGGAGAGCCCTCTGCAGGTCAGTGATCCGCCTTACCGCTGGCCCCGCGTCCCTCCCAGACCCGGTGCCCCTTGTCTCTTGGATGGTTGCCCGCCCCCTGGCAGTACACCCACTGTCTCTCAGGGTTCCCCCCCCCTCAGGGGACCCTGCACCCACTGTCCCCACCTTGTCTCACTGTAAGGCTACTGCCAGTCACCAACTAGCGCTTGTATCGGGGACAGACTGCAGTGTAAAAGCCACTCATCACTGGCAAGGAGGGGTTTGGACCTGCTGCCTCAGCCTTCCTGTGGGCTGCCCCCTTTGCAACCCCCGTACCTGCCTGGCCTTCTACTAGGCCGCAGCCTGGGATTTTCCTGGCTGGAGTTCCCCAGCTCCCTTGGCCTTTCCCCAGCCCTGCACCAATCTAGGTACTCTCTGCTCCCTGCAGCCAGATCCCTCCCTCTCCAAAGGAAAGAGAGAGTGAGCTCCTAGCTCACTGCCTACTTATAAGGCCAGCTGAGCCCTAATTGGCGCGTGGCCCCAGCTGAGCCTACTTCCCTACTCAGGCTGGTCTGCTTGCCCCAGCCACAGCCCTCTCCTGGGCTGTTCTAAGCTTCTCAGGGCAGGAGCAGGTGTCTACCCCGCTACAGACTCACAATTCTGAAGTGATAAGATTATACGGAATTTTTTTTCATTGAGTAATTTATAAAGCATCACAGACTCTCAGCCTTGTGGAACACACAGTTTTTGCGTCAGACTCTAAAATCAAGCAGAGACATTCTGGTTTTGCTTTCTCTTTTTCTTTACCTCCCTCTCCCAGTGTTCTCCTTCCACTTACACATGTGTGTAAGTGTGTCTGTCTGTAGTGAGGAGGAGGGATGTTTCAGTATGTTCCAAGATGTGCTTGATTTTAATCTCAAAATCCGCTCTCACTCTCATCCTGTTCCTCTCACAACATTGATCCGTTATTTTGTCAAGAATGGTGAAACGTTTCTTGATATTATTAACTGTGAAATCCCCCTCCCCCCAAAACTCTCTTAAATAACATCTTAAGGCAATTCTCCCTGTGTGCACACACTTACCCCTTTCCCCCCTTGTAACATTCCTATAGGCAAGCCATGGACTGAAAGGGCATAAGACTGAGCTCCTTTCTCACCCACAGAGGCAGTCTCTCCAAGTTACCTTGAGATATGCTGCTGGAGAAGTGAGAAACTTGCATTGTTGTTGCCCATGCTGTGCCCGTTCTGTGGATAAATAGGCCGTTAGATTCCAGAGCTGTCAATCTGACACTTTAAACAGGCACTATATCCTGAGTTTTTTAGCTTACTTTTTGACATTTTCCATTAAACGTTACAGAAAAGATAAGAAGGAATATTCTGCTCACTAGGAATATCTCTACCTGTCTTCTCAACGATGACAGGCCCTTTCTCAGGACTATAGCTCCGCAGTCCCCATGCAGCAGTGAATTTGTTCTCAGGGCTAGATTCTGATATTCTTACTCTCGTTGAGAGGAATATTAATCCTTCAATAGCCTCACTAATTTCATTAGTACTACCCAAGGAGTCATGCATTATTCAGTGTGAGTGAGAGTAGCAGATTCTGTTCAAGCTTTTCGTGCCCAATCACTTAGTGCTGGGAGCAGTGCTTACTTCCACGAGCACTCACACTGAAGAAAGTACTGTGACCTGTAGTGAATATTTGCAAGATTGGGATCTTGCTTTGTATCCGAGTCTTAACATTACTTCATTTGGCGGGGCTTGATTATCATTCTTCAAGGTGGCTTGACAAAAAGCTTCAAGCCCTGCTAGCCAAGTACAAATATTGAGGGTATGTCTGCACGGCAATCTGCATTGTGACCCCTGCACATGCCCAATCTTGCTTTGATCCAGCTAGCTCAAATAACAATAGCAGCACTGGCCTTTCAACCCCATCTAGGACCTTGACTATACCTTGACTTGAGTGGCTAGCCGGTGCTGCCATGGCTTCACTGCTATTGTCATTTGAGATAGCTAGATCAAAGCTAGCTGAGGTATGTCTACAAGTGCTGCAGTCACACCTCTGATCGCAGCCTAGACATGCCCTGAGTAATAGACTGGCAGTATCGGCTTCAATCATTATGCAAATGCACAGTTAGGAAGTTTTTAAAAACAGGTATTTTAGACCTACGTAAAAGTTTGTTGTACAAATGTAGTTGAAACCTTTTTTAGACCTTTTTTTAGAAAGCTGATTATTTACTCTGTAGCTCAAAATGGAGATGTTTTGGTCTATTGTGTAAACAGGCTCTTAGAACCACTTTTTGCCTAACAGACCATAATGGCTCTCCTGTCATGTAAGTATTTATTTGGAGATAATTTTTAAGTGCCTTTTTGTACATTTTTGTAAAAATCCAAAGTAGCCACTACCTGCTTATTCACTTCAACATAAGCCATTTTCCAGAGCTAAATACATTCATCATTTTAACAGCTTTTTAAAGAAAAAAATCATTGCCAAAAATAATTAGATCTCATTGTGACCTAATTATGTGCTAGCTTTTTTGCTTTTTTGCTTTTTTTAAATGTAAGCTGTTTTTTACGTTACTGGAACACAAAGTCTCTCTTTGGAAGGCCACAAATTGAATGAACTCTACAGTGGTGGCAAAGTGTTTCCTAGCAACATCATGCCTGCACTAGTGCTGCTTCCTTCACTCTTCAAGCTGAAAGCAAAGTCATGTCCATTAATTCCCAGCTGCACCTAAAACTTTTCAGAGATTATGCTGGCTCCCTACTGTTCATGTTTTCATCTTGCTCATATGTTGTGGAGCAAACCTGCTACTGTGATGTGTTTATCTCTCTCTCCAGTTCCCCCACAAAAAGCAAACCCTGAGTAGGTATTCACAATTAATGTTCATTTTACATTTAAAACAAATCATTTGTCTTACAGCATGATGCCTCCCTTGATGCATTATCATTTTAGTCACTCAAACAACATGACAAGCCAAAGATAAAATAAAATGCCTTCAAAATATTTCATATATTGCTGCTAAGATCTGTAATGCAAAAATAACCTTTCTTTCAAGTGAAGGGGGCATTGTGTAGTTTAAATACACAATAGCAGCCTTGGAAGAAAACTCATGGGGCTTCTTAGTATCTGCTGATAGCTTGTCTACATAGAATGAGTTTAATGGTCTTAGCCCTATCCACAAAAACAGGTAGCCACATCACAAAACACACCATAGTTTACATTCTTATTGGCAATCTCAGCAGAGAGGCCAAGCACTGAGTGGGCATGGAGACTGAACTCCCATTTAACTGCTTGAAGTGATCAGGGTTCAAGCACAGTGGCGGGACAGCGTGTAGAAACTTTGACTGCTACCACCTGTAATGGATCTGGTCTGTGGATGAACACAGGACTTTAGTGTCCAGAGCTCTCAAGCCAGGATCTTTCACAAGCTCTCTGTTCAAATGAAAAAAAAAATGTAAAAGAAACATACAAAAATATGCAGATCTAAAGATGAATGGTGCCAAGTAAATCCCTCACTGTTTTCTAATATAAGGAACAGCCATGCTTTGCTAGGATAGTTAGTCAATTTCACTGTGCCCTTGTACCAATTTGGACATGGGAGTGGAATAATCCATTTATTAACAGTCACAGTTCTGGGTCAGTGTGGCAAATACAGAGAGACCTAACATATGCTGTTCCACACATATTCTCCCAGGAAGATCCAAGAGTACTGCTGCAGGCCAGACGTCAAGGCTGGCCCCAGACTGAGAATACAGTTTGCCACAAGAAACAATCTACTAGCCCACTGCTATCCAGGAAAAGGAAACCTTCCCTGATGCATCCTGTGGATGAGTTTGAAAGGTTCTTCTGAGATCAGTTTATCCTCGGATTATTTGGACTAAGGTTATGGAGAATTAAAATTAACATAGAAGCATGATTTGCTCTGCCAGATCAAACCACTGGTCCTTCAAGTCCTCCTTCCAGTAATAGCCAGTATGTGATCCTCCAGAGGAAGGTGAGAGAGCCCCATGATGTACATAGCCTGGTCTGCAAAACTGTATATAGGGGGAAACTTGCTGCCTGATTCCTGCAGCAATAAGATTCAATACCAGGAGCAATTACTCAGTGTTCTATGACAATTATGTAGACAGCAAGATTAGGAGATTGGATTTCAAACCTCAGTGAGAGGGTTTAAAGCACAATGATCCTGTTTCCACTGTAGATCAGATCATTTTTTCTACCTCTAGTTGTGGCAATTCTGTCCTCTCTCTCCTGTTTATGCCACCCTCCCTCAGTCGGTTTGCAACATGTGAGAGAGGTTTGTTGCCTGACTCTTCAGCCTTCTCAAATGAGGAGTTACTGGAATGGCTCAGATGTGGAGTAAATAGTGTAGTGAAGAACTATTGCCACCACGTGTGTATCAGGCCGTGAAGGCTTCCCCCCTTCTTCCTTTCTCTCCGTTCTCACCCTTTCATTCCCGTCAATGGGAATTCTGTCTGTTTATTTTCAATAGGTATTCAGGCCAGGTACAGTTCTACCTACTGTGACAGTTTCACCTATGGGAAGTAGATTGACAAGTTAAGGTATCCATTATCCATGAACATTTGGTTGATAAACACAGGCAGCCTACCGGGTAGAATATTTCATTCCCAATTCAGCTCTACTAACAATAAATAAGAGCACAGCTGAAGACAATCACACTATATATTATTTATGGGATATCCCTGCTAAGGTGTCTCTCTGGAAAATATAACATGCTAAATCCTGACATGAATAGGCTTTGTAATAGTTAAGTCTTTTAAAGGTGGGCATTTAAACCTGACTTCTAAAGAGAGAGGTTTTTTTGAAATAGTTTTGCTGGAGGTTCTTTATATTCCAACTTTATGTTAGAAGAAGTTCTGGAGGATTCTATAATACACTATAGAAAAGACACAGGGCATGCTGCCATCTTTGTTTTAAAACAATTCTCCTATGTAGATATATATGGATGGAGGAGTTATTTTATATAAAAATGGGCATAAAATGTCAGCAGACTGTCAATTATGTCTATAACAATTAAAAATTAACCCAAGTTCTTAAAGTTTTGGGGGATCCAGTTACATATCACTTGAATGTGACACTTGAATGCACACTTTTTATGAAGGTGTGAGCTAAATATGAATTTTTTCCCTACCATGCCCCTCCCCACTCAGCAACAGTGAGGGTTTTTATTTATCCCACTAGCTGAAGCTGCTTTTTGTATGCACAGTGGTATTGTTTACCTGCCTAGAGCATAGAATCTTAATGTAAATTAGTATTTCTAGTACTTATCTTCTTCATTTCTTCAACCAGATGGCTGCCCTGATTTGTGCAATGGCAATGGGAGATGCACGCTCGGTCAGAACAGCTGGCAGTGTGTCTGCCAGACCGGCTGGAGAGGGCCTGGATGCAATGTTGCCATGGAAACCTCCTGTGCTGATAACAAGGATAATGAGGGAGGTGAGCAAAAGTCTTCCAGTTCCCAATCCCTAAAGAACAGAGGGTTATATGCACTTTCGTCATGAGTCACTTTACTACAGAAAGGCCCTCTCTCATACTATTGTCAATACTGTTGTTACATTTCCTTTGAAACAAATGAGATGGAGAAAGCTGTGTCCTTGAGGAAGCATGGTGTGACCTGAAAGGCCTCCTTTTGAAGACAAAGGACCAGATTCCACCTTGGTATAAACCCCATTGCAGGCAGTGGAGTTTACATCAGTGATGAATATGGCCTAGAATCTTAGACCTCGATCCTACCCTCAGATATGCAAGCTCATGCCACCTGGTGAATTGTAAAATCACTTCTATGCATATGTGCAGAAGTGTAATAGCTGATTTAGCAGGATATTCAGCAACATTTATTCACCTTTGTGCCAGAAGCCAAGGTCATGTCCTCATATGCAAAAACCACATAAGAAGTCATAGCTCACTGTGTCGTATTTTGCTGCCAACATGCAGAGCTGTAAAGGACTGAACAAACCTATCTGTATTTACATCCGGAGGTCTTTATTCAGTTTTCGCTCTGTCCTTACCCAGGCAAACTAACATTAAGTAAATTATGATTGTGGACTTCAGGATTTGGTCCAACATGGTTTTCAAAGAGGGCTGCAGTACATCTTGTTTTCTGGAAACTTTTATTGTAGAAACTTTCAGTGTAAATCTTAGAGCAGAAAAGTTCCCAAAAGCTGTACAATGTGGATGTCTAGTCTCCTGACAAATACATTGAGTCATCCATGGGAAAGGAAGAAAAGACCTCTACCATCTGTAAAATGCTGAGATTTGTGGTGCAGCAGATAGGCTAAATAAACAAGGATCCCTGGAAACTGTCTTGTTTTTCCTGAAGTAACTTTCTCATATTGTTCCCTATATTTCTTTTGATTGCCAGCCATAGAAGCTTTTCAGCTCTCTCCTTTTCTTCTGACATTCATCAAAACCAAATATTTCATGTAGCTTCTTTTCTTCAGTCTATTACTTTTGGTTGGACCTCATTTATTTTAAAGAGCACATCTGTTGTATACTGATGAAGTATTTCTTCTGGAGCAGTAGCTGCAGAGAATGTTTTGGTTGTGGTATTTCCCAAAACTTCAGGAAGACTCTTTATTCTTTGGATGATTGCTTCAGCAATGAAATTGCCTTTAAGATGAGTGTCCTATTCTTATATAATATTTAAGGCTTACAGAAATTGCTTTAAACCCCCAAATCCAAAAAAGGGGTTTTCAGTTCAGTAATGTTAGCCAAACACTGAACAGCATTTATAATCCCTTAGGTCCAGATCTTCTGAAGAGCTCAGGGTCAGATTTCCAAGTGCTCAGTGCTGAGGAAAGATTTTCAAAATCGCTTAACCCACAATGTGAAGACCTCTTTTGAAATCCTAGCCAGTAGAGCCAAATTCTGCACTCACATACCCAGATCTGAACACCCTCAAATGTTGTTGTCAAAGTTGGGATCTGAATCTCAGCTTGGCAGCTGTTACCTTACTCTGTAAGAACCAAATCAACCTCATGGATCTGAACATTGCAAAACTTCATAGCTCAGGGCTATCTCCTGTAAATAGCTCTTGCCATATGACCATACAAATAAAAATACCCACCTTATGTAATACGACTGTGTGACTTAACATCATAAATTAAAAAATGAACTAGTTTTTATGCCAACATTGCAAAATTAGAAATTCTCCCCAAAACCAAAAGTGATTTTTGAAAGAAATGGTAATAATAATGGAATAAGAGCTTTAAAAAATTAGTAGGGAGAATGATTTCACTGTCTTTGTTTATTTACATGTTTAACCTAGGGTATATTACACATGTAAAACAGACATGCGGGCAGTGGGGGGAAATCCTTTGGCTCTTGTGAGACCATTCAACCAATCACCCCAATTTAAGAATTACAAGCCTCAACGACTTTGCTCACAGAGAGCAAATACTAGCCCATTAAAGTCTGAAAATATATACAATGCATATGTGAAATGACAGGAATATAATATTAATCATCACTAGCAAGAAGTGTGATTGTTAATTCATCTTAATCATAGCCAAAGGGGAAAGGGTGCAGACTGCCTCTACATGTGGGAAATGTGAGGTTTATGAGACTTGCAGACCATCTGGCCTCTGAACACTCCCATGCACACTCAATCTATACAAATATTTTCTAACATTGTGTTCTCTTCATCTGTTCCATTTGTCACCAGTTGTAATTGATTATAATGCTCTATGTCATCTACTATAAGCTGATGGAAATGTGCAAAGTGTTGTTTAGAGAGGAAGGATCTGCTTTTGTGTTCTCAAACACAATCTAGCCTGTATAGAAAAATGCTATAGAATATATTAAAAAATTATAACCTTTCTTTGTGTTTTTCACCATCTTATAGAATTTAATAATTATTTCCCTTATATAGAATTTTATAGGATAGTTAAACTGATAAGGATATAAGTCTATTACATTCTGTTTGTATGTAGAGTAATCTCTATAGAACCATATTACATTTCTGTAGAACTCTATTATTGTTATTTTATTTTATTTATATGTTGCAGTAATGTTGTAAAAGTTCCAGCCAAGATCCAGGCACTGTTGCGGTAGGCACTGAGACAGTAAGAGTCAATCCCTGTCACAAAGAGATTATAGTCCATATAGACAAGAAAGACAGAGGGTGGGAAAAAGAAATAAGTATCCCCATTTTACAGATGGGGAACAGAGGGCTAGAAAGATTGAGATTATAATTATCAGAAGGACTCAGCACCCACAACTGGGGCCAGAATTTTCCAAAGAGTTTAGCTAGATTTTCAAAATTGCTCAGTAGCTCCTAGCTACTGTGCAGTTTTGAAATTCTGGCTGTTTCATTTAGTGCCTAAATGGGAACTGGATTCTTTTGAAAATCTGGTCCTGATTGCAAGTACTGAGCACTTTGGAAAGGCTAGCTGAATATGTTTGAAAATCTGCACTGCATGACCTCTCCAAGGTCACCCAGGGAGTTGATGACAGAGCCTAGGTCTCCTGAGTCCCAGTCCAGTGCCTTAACCAATAGATCATTCTTGCTCTCTGTTGGTTTCATCCTTATTAAATTCTAGAGGATTTTTTCCTACGAAGGCTTGAGGAGATCCATCCACTCAGAATCCATCCACTTACCCACTTCTATCTGTGTTGTTATACCAGGGATCGGCAACTTTGGCACATGGCCCGCCAGGGTAAGCCCCCTGGCAGGCTGGGCTGGTTTGTTTACCTGCCACATCCGCAGGTTCAGCCGATCGCAGCTCCCACTGGCCCGCACCGCTTCCCACAGCCCCCATTGGCCTGGAGCGGTGAACCGAGGGCAGTGGGAGCTGCAGTCGGCCGAACCTGCTGATGTGGCAGGTAAACAAACCAGCCCACCCCGCCAGGGGGCTTACCCTGGCGGGCCGCGGGCCAAATGTTGCCAATCCTTGTGTTATACAATGCTCATCATCTGTTCACTAAGCCTCCTTCACACACATGCATCCATTCATCCATCTATCCATCTAGCTGTGTATTTATAAGGCCTATATGCGAGCTCCCACAATTTTTTACTATCCTGTACTCTCAACTCAGTGTGACTACAAGTTTAAAGTAGTCTCGCTCCTGATCACCCTTCAACTTTTTAAAATGTGATCACACCAATCTGAGTTTTTGCCTATTAAGTGACCATAACGTTTTTATAATTTTATGGCTGGAGGCTGATTATCTTCAGATAAAAAGTAGTCCATGACTCTCATGCAAGCTTGGCGCTTTGAATATAACATATTTTGTGTAATCTATAGGGTTATTTAGTAACTTTTCCGTGGTTTTTTTCTATGTCCAATGCCTGATGAGTTCTCTCAGTACATGTGTGCCTTTTATTTTGTTTTCTTATGTCTAACTTCTAGAATTAGTTATACCCAGCTCCTCATGAGAAAGATATTGAACTATAATGCACCTGGCTCGCTGTAGAATGGCTATTCGCTAGACCCACATCCTTACCTTGGCTGGATTTCCTTGTCACATCTGAAGTTGTTGGGCCAAATCTACATCTTACTGATGTCAGTAGGAGTTTTGCCAATGGCTCCACTGGGACCAGAATTTGACCCTTTGTTTTATAATCTATTTAAGTCATAACATGAGCTCTAATTTTTTTTTCCAAGGAGAAAAATCAAACTACAAAAGATTATACCTGATGTTTCCCTAAACTTTTTGAGATTAAATTCAGTTGTCCGTGAGGCGTGTTATTCCCAGAAGTTGCACATTGGTCCCTGTCTCGTTGGGAGTTGTGCATGATTGTTGCTGGTTTACTGCCATATCCTGCAATCAGTATGGGAATTCTGTGACCCTTAATCACACAAGTGCAGTAGGGATCCAGGGAGGGTCTAAGTCTCTCAGCAGTATTTCTTTTCAAGGACTCTAAGTGCTTTCCTACAGACTCCAAGTGTAGCCTTGGGAAATATTTCTATTTTTATCCTGACTAGTCATGGATCAAGTTCAGACATGTGCTTAATCAGGTGTTTACTCTGATCCTGTTCAGATCTGCAGTGATGCTCAGATAGCTTTGTCAAAAAAGTTTCAAAGCCAGGGGGGCTTTTTGTGGGGGGGAGTTTAAGGAAGAAGCCTGTTAACAGATAGGATTTTCCTGGGGCCAACTCCCTTTTTAAATCTTTGTAAATTGTGGTACTTTTGGGTATCTAAAAAGAAGATGTTTGAAGTCCATTAAAACACTCATTGTGGCCACTTTTAAATCTAATCCTCGTCTTAATCAAGCCCTGAGTAGTTTAATAGTTATTAAGCATCTTTTCTAATTTTGGGGGAATTACAGTTATTCAAGATTATACGTACGAAGTTTAGGTATTAGAAACAAAATTTCAGGGATGGCAGAAGGATACATTTATTTTTAAATTAATTTTTCTTTTGGACTTCCTCTGTTCTGTGAGCAGTTGAACTGTATGTGAGCCCATTCAATGGTGTCTTTCCTCTTCAATTTTTTAAACTTCTGATAATTAGGATCCTTCTAAATTCTGAAGTGGTTATAGTGTATCAATACAGTCTACGTGAACTGTGTATATCTTGCCAGAGAGCACCTAGAAGCAAAATTGTCAGTGTAATGGAAGGCAGAACTCACCCTCTTTCTCCAAAGCAACTAGTTCCCAGTATGAGACAGGCTAAGGTAGCCTTGTCAAAATGCAGGCAGGTGAAGTGGTGTTAACTTCCTTGATGTGCATTATCCTTGCCACAAAATGCTACAACCTCCTCTCATTTTCTAGTTCAAGACTTTCCACAATAAGGCATTCTCTGAAACACGCAGTGAAACCATTGGTAGAAAACAGTGCCCATTTTCATCCTAGAATCTGACATTTCAAATATCGAGACAAAATTATTTTCTGTGTATATTTCTACACGTATTCATGCTGGGTGAAATTCCTTTGTTTTAGGGGACTCAAGTGGTGCAGAGGCCGTGAGTGAAGTGGAAAATTTGTCCATCATTCTGCCAAAATTAATTTTTGGTTTTGGGCACCAGTTTTCTGCAGGAATTATTCCAAGCACACAAAACAGTCACTGAGTGCTTTCGTGGGATTTGCATGGGAGCAGCACTGAGCATTGTTTAGTGTTTATATCAGGGGACTGGGAGTCAGGACTTGTGGGTTCTGTTCCCAGCCTTGCTGCTGACTTGCTTTGGATATGTCAACACAACAATTTGGAGCAAGCTCAAGCCCAGATTGACAGACCTGGGGAAGCGGAGCTCATGCTAGTGCTCTAAAAATAGCTGTGTAGACAGTACTTTGAAGTTGTGGCTCAGGCTGGAGTTCAGGCTCTGAGCCCCACCCTGCTCCATAGGCTTCAGAGCCCAAGCTCCAGCCCAAGCTGCAACTTCAAAGTGCTGTCTGCATAGCTGTTTTTTGAGCACTAGTGCAAACCCTGCTAGCCCAACTCTGTCGACCTAGAGTGGGAGGCTTGCTCCCCGGGGACTCAGTGTAAAACACTGTGCTGCAGCAGCTAGCAGAACATTCTTGTCTGTTTTCCTTTGCCTTGTGGTACTTCAAAAATTTGAATGGTCTCTGGAGAGTTTGGGATTTTACTCCTTGTAAACTCCAGGCATTGTATGAACTCTTGAGGATTTAGGCACCCAAGTTTGAAAGTGCTGGCCTTAGCTTAGTTTCCCTGTTTGTAAGAGGAGGATGATAATGTGTATGTACCACACAGGAAGACAGTGAGGATTATTTTGCTAATGTTTGTAAAATGCTTGTAAAATGCAAATCCTTGTGTAAGTACAAAATACTGGAACAGCTCTTTAGCCTCTGTGTTGTTTCAGTCACTTCTGTGCTGGTTTGTTGTTTCTGGGTTTGTTGGGATTTTATTTTTTATTATGATTATTATTTGGTGCCCATAAAATGCTGAACAAATAAACAGCAAATGTTGTATGAAGAGTGCTCTCAAATGTTAAATACCCACTAATGCCTGAGTGAGAAAATGGATATGTTTTCATTGTGCTCTGCTCTCTGTAGTCTGGAAGTGTCCCAGTGCAGTTGGCAGGGATCAGTGAAGCAATGAGAATCAAGTTAGCTTTGAGGCCCATCATGACTGCTGACTGTCCACTAAACTCTAAAATCTTTTGTATCGCACGGCCTAGTAAGTGAGAACTCTCTCCCTGTCTGAGCCAAAAACAGCTCTTACTTTTTCCAGAGGTTCTCTCCTTCCCAGGGCTGCTCTCCCCAAGATCTTCTCTTCTCTCCCGTTCCCCTAAACTCCTCTTACTTGGATCTGCATTCTTGCCTTTAGTCTTCTTTTTTGTCATATTGCTTGCAGACGTCTAACGCTGCTTTGTATGTCTAAGCCCGCCAGAGCTTTTCTTCTGTGATGCCAAATTGTGTCTGCTGTGAGCAGGTGAGCAAGACAGGGGAGAACAGAGATACTCCTTTCCTCGTCTGCACCCATGCAAGAGGCGGCCACAATGCTTGTATTCCCTGCACTCTGAGCTGGATGGAACGGTATCTAGCACTGCTCGCTGTACTCCATTTCTGGCAAGGGGATCACCTCCCACCAGGGGAGAGGAGGCTAAAGAGAGCATACTAAACATGGTCCACAGCTGTAGAAAGTGCTGCTTTACAGTGGGCTCCCATTTCCACCACCATCCCCAGCCTCCTAGGGGCTTTATGCTGGCATAACAGTTCCCTCAACCACAATTTACATGCTACATTCTAGGCTATACCCCCAAGTATTTGACTGGCTCTTGGAGCCATAATTTAACCCTTAACTTTCCATATCCTTTTATATTTATTTTATTCCTTTTATAGCTCTTACTGCCAAGGCACTTAAGCGCTGCCATTGCAGAGAGGAAAAACAAAATGGACAAAATAAAATCAATTAATCAAATGCAAAGCAAAATATTATAGGAGTGGGAAGAGAGGCTTACATAAAGCCTCAGCGCTGGCTAGATTCTGTCTCTGGCCAGGAAGTGAGTTCCAAATGAGGGAGTCACCCCAACTTGTTGCCTTCTGCTGCTTTCTTTAAAAGCTGAGCTTCTGCATCCATTAGACTTTTATGGTAAATTTGCTTTGGATTGGAATAGGGGTACAGAGAATAGGAGTAATCAGAAAACCCCAAAACTGACTGTGCCCTACCACTGGTTA
This sequence comes from Chelonia mydas, assembly GCF_015237465.2. Classification (NCBI taxonomy): domain Eukaryota; kingdom Metazoa; phylum Chordata; order Testudines; family Cheloniidae; genus Chelonia; species Chelonia mydas. Next base: position 28,548,417 of record NC_057854.1, read on the forward strand.
TATTTCCTCACAGAACACACTTCATCCAAAAGCTTAATTCTCCAAAGGCATTGAAGAAAAAACCCCAAATCACAACAGATGGAGTATAAATGTTAAGTAGAATAGAATAGAATTGAATCCACACTGTTTGCTGGACAAACCAGGAGTTTCTTCTACTTCTTTTCTTTTATAAATCCCTTCCCAACTTAGTTCTAGTTTGGTGACTCAGGGCGAACTTCTGCCCCTGGATACATGCACACACCATTCCAGTGGGCTTCGCAGAGTTGTGCGCTTCTCAGAGGGCATATTTTGTCCCTCGATATGTTACTGTACAGCTGTAGCGCTCACTATGAAATGCAGTCAGTGTTAATTCTGCTTGGCACAATAGACTAAAGATAGTGAACAAGAGAAAGTGAGTTATCTGCTCCAATGTGAGGTTTTCTTCAGTTCAAGGATGAAATGCATTTCTGGAACAATACAACATTCTGGGCAGTGTATTTGACCTATTGAAAGGTTGTGTATTTGAGTTTGCTTAGAAAACGTCATTTCTGAAATTAAATGAAACTTGCCTTGCTGAAATAAGCATTTGGACAAGCTTTGCTTTTAGAGAACTGTGAATCCTGTGATTTGATACTGCATCAGGCTTGTGACATTTAAGATAATACAAGTATTTCACAGCACAAAAGCAAATCATGTACTTTAGCTTGCCTCAACAAGCATTGCCTCAGCAGGGGTCTCTAATTCAGCACAGACAAAAGATTTTATGAGGTTCTCAATACAAATACCCACAATACTTTGGGAACAGAAAGACTCCCCAGAGTCAATACAATGGACATAGCGCACATAGTCATCTTTAGACTATCTGATGTACTGAATACTTGAAATCTGTTATTGATCGTTTTGGTGGAGAAATATTGCGGAAACTTTTAATAAACTTCAGTGTGGCATCTCTGTCAAAGATGGCTTTTGAAAAAGTTTAGCAAGAGCCAGTGAATCTGTGTGTGCATGCTTGTGTGTGTGTTTAAACTTAATAAAGTGACTTGCGCATATGGCATCTTCAAAGCATATTCTAAACATTAACTAACTGATCCTCATAATAGCCCTGTGGAGTAGGTAACTATATATTATTATACTCATGCAAGCGATTGGGGAAACCAAGGCAGGGAAATTAAGGCCTACAGGTGCCAAAGCTTGCACAGGTACGGTACCCCTTGGGTGCCCAGGCACAAGTTGCAGTTGAGTGCACGTTTGTTTGTTTGTTTGTTTTAAAGATTGGTTTTGGTTATAGCTCTCTAGGTCTCCTGTGCGCCAAGGGGGTGTGGGTTTGGAGTGTGAATTTCGAGGTGAGCACTCAACATGTCTTCCAAATTCTCAAAGATGACCCAGGTGCTGTGGACATAGTTGGGTCAGAAGCATGATTAAGTTAGAGGGCACAAGTTAAAAAATATTCAGGTAATAGCTCCCCAGCCTTCTCTTCCTCCCTCCACCTTTTGCTCCTTAGCACAATAATAGACATTGTTTTCCTCTGAGTACATGATCCCTGTGAATCTATTGCCATCATCAGAACTAAAGTCCTCAAAGTAGGCAAAGAAGGTGTAGCTCAGTGGCCCTACCCACTCCCCACTGACCTGCAGAGCTAACCGCTTGCTGGGGGAGCTTTTCCTGTACTCCAAGAAACATTGCACCTGCGGGGGAGGGGGGGCTCTTCTTGGGACCATACTGTTCCTTACCATAGGTCACGGCTTACAGTCTTCTGAAATATAGCCTGTCCTCTGAGTTAGGTTTGCAGTTCTCAGAGCATTCTGACTGGCCCACAAGAGGCCTTTGTCAGGGCTTAAAATGGAATCATATAAATCCATGTAATTGTGTACAAACATTTCTTCAGCTTGGTTAAGCACCATCTAATGGGGGAAATGCCAGTCTGTAAAAGTTTGACATGTTAACATCAAGGATGGGGAGGAATTATTTAGTACAATTCATGCGGGTATAATTAGCAGTAACAGGTTCTAGTTATGAAAGTGAACATTTAGGCTGAATCTGAAGATAAAACTTCTTGACAGTCAGAGGTATAAGTCTGTGGAATAGTCTCCCTGGGGAGAGGGTCACACTATACTATGGGACTTGTGCTAGAAAAATATGCTGTAGGAAATAATCCTGCATTTCCAGGGAAAAGGACAAGTTTTTTGATAATCTGACAGGCCTTTTCCATCTCTCACTATAATGGCCCCATTCACTTTGGCATATTGATGCTTCACAAATTACTACAAACTACATAATTTGCCCTTACAGTCCTCAAAGAGACTTCTGCCTTTAGGACTCTTAGTAGCTGCATCCTTCTCTCCCTAACCTTTTTTAGAAATATTTAGCAAAACACCCTAACTGAAGAAATCCTGGAATAATACTCTGAAGGTCACCAAACCCTGGCTCTGGTGAACTCTCAGAGAGCCCTCCACTGAGCATGCTCTACAAAGTTCTATCCTGTTTATTTTAGTCATAGCAGTTGGGCATAAAGGGGAGAGGTAGTACTTCTAAGCGCTGGCCCTGTGGGTATTCACTGTAGGTGTGCATGCACTCCATGCTCCTGGGACTGGAAATTCTTCAATTGCAGTGTCCATTGGTTTGCACCTGTGTGCTATGCCTCTTTGTGCTGTGAATCTATGGCATAAGTATCGACACAGACTGCCCACATCTTCAGTTCCTGTTCTTCTGCTTGTGATTTGGGAGGGAACCCTCCTGTGTCTGTATTCTCTAATTCCACTCAACATTTACTTGTAAATAATTGTGTATATTTATTTTTGTTCTTTCTTTTAGCTACTTAGCTTTAAGTCTTGTGGATTTGTAGAGAGAAAAGGTAGGTGAGGTAATAGCTTTTACTGGACAACTTCTGTTGGTGAGAGAGACAAGCTTTTGAGCTTATACAGAGCTCTTCTTCAGGTCTGGGAAACTTAATCAGAGCGTCACTGCTAAATACAAGATGGAACAGATTGTTTAGCTTAAGTAGTTAATACATATTTCAAGGGACCATTCATAGGGAGGAAAGTGGTGGGGGAGCAGTTGAGGGGAATTTAGTGGGTTATAAACTGTTGTAATAAGCCATAAATCCAGTGTCTCTATTCAGTTCATGATTTTTAATGTCTAGCAAAGTTATGCATTTAAACTTCCAGGCTCATCTTCTGAAAGTGTTGTGCAGGTTTCCTTTGAGGATGAGGACTGATAGGTCAGATATAGAATGACTGCTTTGTGAAAAGAGTTCACCCATAGGTGTTGTGGTGTTTTTGTCTTATAATTTTCCTGTGTGAGTTCATTTGAGAGCGTAGTGATTGTTTGGTTTCCCCCACATAGTTGCTATTGGGGTATTTAGTGCACTGAATGAGGGTACACCACGTGGTGTGATAAACATGTGTGGGACTCATGAAGGTAGGTGTGGTGATCTGAGGGTTTCTTGTATAACTTGTCTGTAGGGTACCATTGTTGAAGGTGATCATAGTGTCCAGAAAGTTGATGCTGGTGTCGGAATGTTCCAGACAGAGTTTAATGGACAGGTGGTGGATGCTGAAGTTCAACAACCACTGCTTGTTCATTAAATACTCTCTGGAACACACCCACCATCTTCCCTCCACACTCCTCAGCCTTCTAAAAAGGCATTTTGTTGGATCAAGAGCCAGCCAGTTGTTCTGTCACCACCTTCACCACTGTTTGGCAGTCGCCAAGCCTATTTCCTTCTATGATGACAGACCTTAACCTTGGACAAATGGATCTTGGACATTATTTCTACTGACTATTCCGTTGAATTCCTGTCCACCTCACCTCCCAATGCCCTCCTCCCCGGCCAATCCTCCTTTGGAGACCCCTCTCACAAGAGGATTCTCATACTGGAAGTGAACTCCTTGATCCAGCTAGGAGCCATATAGTCTGTACTTCCTGAATACAGAGGGAAGGGTTTTTACTCCAGGTACTTCCTAGTTCAAAAGAAGACTTGGGGTGGGGATTGGAGGCCAATCCTGGTCCTCTGATAGTTGAATGTCTTATTTGTCACACAAGATTCAAAATGGTTACACTGGCTGTCATAATCCCATCACTGAATGAAAAACTATTTTGTTGCTCTCGATCTGAAAGATTACATTTCCCACATCAATATACACTTGGCCCAAGAGAGATTTCTGCCCTTTACAGTGGGCACAGACCACTTCCAGTACAAGATACTCACCTTTGGGCTATCAACAGGCCCTGGGGTTAGGGTATTTTCACAAATTCATAGCAATGGTGGCAGCCCAATTCTGCAAGCTTGGCTGTCACATATTTCCCTACCTCAGTGACTGGCTGCACAAGGACCGGTCCCACCAAGAAGTACAGATAGCAGTGACCACTCTACAAGATCTGAGCCAGTTCTGGTGACTCCAAGTCAATCCAGGAAAGTCTGCTTGGACTATAGAGTTTACTGGAGCAGCCCTGGACTCAACCATGGCCAAAACATAATTACCACTGTACAGGTTTCTAGCCTTGAGGGACCTCAATGCCCAAATCCACCTCAGCCCTCACACTTATTGCCAACACATCTCTCCTGGGTTGGGGAGCACATCTGGATGATCACATAGCCCAAGGCTTGTGGATCCCGCAGAAGTCCACACTCCATATTGTAGGCGTCGCTTGACATGAGTAATTGGACATAAGGGGAGGCTTCATTTTGTGGGAGTCAAGAACAGGGAGGTAAATAGATCAGCAGGCGGACAACAGAATGTCTGTGCTAATTAAGGTAAGGGGGAATACCCAGGAAATCATTTACAATGGACAAGAGAACAGTAGATCAGATAAGTCAGGAATGTAAAGATGCGATAGAGAGAAAAACTGTACAGGAACAGTGCATTGACAGAGCATGCTGTACAGGGATTGGTTTCTACGAAGTAACTAAGCCAGTGATTCTCAAACTTTTTTTACTGGTGACCCCTTTCACATAGCAATCCTCTGAGTGCAACCCCCACCCCCTTACAAATTAAAAACACTTGTTTATATATTTACCACCATTATAAATGCTGGAGGCAAAGCAGGGTTGGGGTGGAGGTTGACAGCTCGTGACCCCCTGAGGGATCCTGACCCCCAGTTTGAGAACCCCTGAACTAAGCCAACCGCAAAAACATGTGATACAATGTATAGTCAATGTGATGTGTAAATATGTATAAAGGAAGAGGGTTTCTATGTAACTTTAGATGTGTCGTACACCCTATAATCACCCCCATGTGTGAGTCTGATCAACTCAGTGTAGCTTCATTGTATGCCTAATGAAGGAACCTGAGTGATGAGACTAGAGTTGGACTGAATTCTTGGAGAACCAAATGGAAGAGGTCTCAAAGGAACCCCAACACATATCAACCTGGTAGAACTATGGGCTGTCAGCAAGGGGTGCAGATGCTTCCTACCCATCATTCAGTCTACTCACATCCAAATCAGGTCAGACAACATGACTGCTGTTTACTATATAAACAAACAGGGAAGAGCAAGGTCCCCACCACCATGCAGGGATGTGATCCACCTATTGAACTGGTGCATCCAGCACAACATCACCCTTTCAGCAGTACATATTGCAGGAGTCACGAATTCCCTGGCAGACAAGCTCAGTAAGAATTTCAACAAGGACCACTCTTCAAGGATTCTCATCCTGGATCCTTTTTGTCACCCAAGAAAATAAATGCTTATGCTCTCACTCCGGCCAGGGTCACGACTCCACAGGGGATGCCTTCCTATATCCTTGGTCAGAACCATTATTGTATGCCTTCTTTCCCTATCCCCCTGATGCCTACTGCCTCCGAAAGATCCAGAGCACAGTAACTCTAATAGCATATGGTGGCTTTGCCAGTTTTGGTTCACCCTGGCCCTGCACCTGGCCTCTCCCACATCCTGTGGTGCCATAAACATTACCTCTCTCCAGAAGAGTCAGAATGTCCCTGTTGAACTATCTCCTCTCCCTAAAGGCACTGGGATTTTGAGCAGCTCACAGAGAGTGAATCTTGTAACTATCAATGCACTTCACCCTCCTACAGAGAGCTATTTTGTTTTTTCTCAGCCCATGACAGCCTGATTCCTTAAAGGCATTGTCAGAACTTTCCTTCCAGTATCTCGACCTACATCTCCTGAGATCTGAACTTAGTACAAGCAGCACTTCCGAGGCCACCGTGGTTTCCAGCTCTTTCCTATATTTATTGACAGCAGTTACTTCAGCTAGGAGGGTAGGTGGGTTTTGTGCCCTCATGGTAGACCCACTTTCACAGAGAAAAGGTATCCCTCCAACTACATCCTAAGTTTATTCTCAAGGTCCCATCAGACTTCTGTTTGAATCAAACTATTTATACACCCTGAAACCTCACAACACTAGAGATGGCAGGAGATTACTCTCTGTAGATGTTCGAAGGGCCCTTGTTTTTGACTGGGATCAGACAAAACCAGTTCAGAGACCTCCTCAGCTGTTCATTTTATTTGCTGAGAGAATGAAGGGTGATACCATCTCTTCTCGGAGACTCTCGAAGTGGGTCTTGGGCTGAATCCTCCTATGCTATCAGCTTGCAGAAACTCCTCTGTGTGGCACCAAAGCTCACTGAACTAGAGCACAAGCTGCCTCATGGGATCACTGCAAGGTGTCCTCCTCTGTGAAATCTGCAGAGCAGCTACTTGGAGTTCAGTCCAAACATTAACCAGGCACTGTGCCCCGACTCAAGTCTCAGCAGATGATGCATCCTTTGGTTCAGCAATGCTGCCAACTGTGGTGCCAGATACCTTTTCACACCCTCCTCTTAAAAAGGAACTGCTTTGGAAGTGCTCACAGTGAACAACCATAGGGACCAGCACTGGAAGAAAAAAGGGAAGTTACTTACTGTGACGGGGCAAGGCCAGATGGCTATAGAAAAGCAGTGGGAGATAGATATATTAGCTCTAGGCTAAACAAATCCCTGGTACCAGGTTAAGTGAAATGGCAGCTGCTCCAGGTCAATTAAGACACGTGGGGCCAATTAAGAACTTTCCAGAAGGCAGGGAGAATGCTAGGTTGATTGGGACACCTGAAGCCAATCGGGGGCTGGCTGAAACTAGTTAAAAGCCTCCCAGTCAGTCAGGTGGGTGTGCATGTCAGGAGCTGTGGAAGGAAGTTGTGCTGTTGGAGAGGCTGAGTAGTACACACCATATCAGGCATAAGGAAAGAGGCCCTGAGGTAAGGGTGAAGTGGAGCTTGAGGAAGGAGGGCTACTGTGGGGGAAGTAGCCCAGGGAATTCTACATGTCATGTTTCTAAAGGGTCAGCTACCATAGCTGATACTATTAGGGTCCCGAGGCTGGAGTAGAGGATGGGCCCGGGCTCCCTCTTCCCCCCCCCCCCCCCCCCCACCTTTGCCCCCTGATTAATCACTGAGACTGGGAGACAACAGAGACTGTGCAAGGAAGGATAACTTCTCCTCACCTCCCTTGCTGGCTTATGATGAAAATGGCTCAGTAGACTGTGATCCTTGTCTGTAGAGAAAGAAGGGTTACGTGGAGGGTCACAGTGAGCCTCTGAGGCTAGCAAAATCTGCCAGGAAACGCGGGACCCACTGAGGCAAGGACAGAGCTTTGTCACCCTTACCCAATAGTAACTGGAGTTTTTCAAAATGTGTGGTCCCTATAGGTATTCAAAACCCAACCTTCTTGCCCCATGCTTTGGATCCTCAGGTGATTCATGGTAGAGTAGGAACTGAGGCAATCTCTGCCACCACTTGTGCCCTCAGCTCACAATACGAGGAAGTGTGGTGTGCAGGTGTGTACCAATGGACACTGCTATTGAATAATATCTGGTCCCAGGCGCACACATACCCAGGAATACCTATAAAGAATACTGATCAGGACCACTTAACTCAACAAACTCATTGTTATAATTCCCTTTTCTCAAATAGGCTGGTCCCAGGCCACACAGGGGTTTAAACATAACAAACATCTTGAATTTTATGTGGAAGTGAAAACTACAAGAAGACAGGAGCAGAGTGTGGAGGACAGGTGTGATATGCTCATAGCATGCTGCCCCAATTAGGACACAGAGGAGCATTCTATGCTGGCTGACGTTTCCAAGGGAAGTCATAGGCACAATGTATTGCAGTAATCCAGCCTTTTGGCCGCAAAAGCATAGATGAACGTAGCACAGGCTCTTGGTTAGGCATAGACGGAAAAGACCTCTATCTGAGAATCAAGGAACAGGGGTAGAGCTAGTAAAGCATTGAGCCTGCATGAAAATTATTTTGACAAAGGGCAAACTCCCTCAATAGAGCCAGAAGACACGGGCCCCAGGTCCTTCTCTAGTGCTTCCTCTTTTCAGCTGCTATCACTTTTGTCCTGTTCAGGCAGAGTTATACCCAATACATTTCAGTGGAGTTCTGCCCATTTCCAATGGCAGAGAATTTGGCCCTAAACCTTATTCTAACTGACCAATAACTATATATGTGTGCCATATAGACATTTTATACACACGCACTCAGTCGAGTTTGTTAATTATTCTTGGATCTAAGATAGGAAAATTGTTTTGTCTGAGTCAGAGCCATGAGTGACCTAGGAGCTCTCTTTCAAGGCCTGAATGCTATAAATTTTGTATTAGCTTATGTCTTGCTGACAGTCATCACCACCACTAACATATGTGCATGACCGTTTAAATGTCTGTATGCTCCCACTCATAGTGCCAAAGCACCAATTTCAATAGGGACCGTGTCACTTTGAGTTTGTCTCTGTGATTTTGGCTTTGTGCTAAATGGGATAAGGAAAACAATCTTCTTGTTAAAAGAAAAGGAGTACTTGTGGCACCTTAGAGACTAACCAATTTATTTGCGCATAAGCTTTCGTGAGCTACAGCTCACTTCATCGGATGCATCCGATGAAGTGAGCTGTAGCTCACGAAAGCTTATGCTCAAATAAATTGGTTAGTCTCTAAGGTGCCACAAGTACTCCTTTTCTTTTTGCGAATACAGACTAACACGGCTGTTACTCTGAAATCTTCTTGTTGTCGTCTTCTTTCAACCTTCTGTCAACCAAAATTTTTCTTCTATGTGTTAATACAATACTTTGTTGTTACATATGTGTTCTAGGGCAGAAAATCTTCCATGACAAAATTGTAAGGTCCTTGCAGCTCTTTCCTTGCCGTCAGTCATCCATTGTAGTTTCACCCTATAGGGCAAAATCCTGTGCCACCTCTCATAAGCACAGAAATTGGATGATTGGTATAAAGGCAAAGTGATGTAAATTCCAGTGACGTGGAATTCTGTAGTAGCACAAAAGTTAACTCTACTGAGATACTTAGTTGGCAGAAAGGGGCTGTAGCAGAAGAAGGGGTCCTGTCTGGCCTTAACCTCAAGTGGTGAACATGGCCAGGAAGCCATAAGCAAGAGCCAATAGTCAACATGGCCAAGGAACAATTTATCATAGAATAAGGGGAATTATTTTTGTGGGTGCACATTGCAAGAGTATTGTTGGAGCATCATTGTCTCTCTCAATATTAGAGGGCAGACAGGTATGTAGAAGCAATTCTTGAGGGTCATTATAGCATTTCTTTACCACTTGTAATCAAAAATGTCACTCAGAAGAGAAGAGAAAGGAATAGTGAGGGGTCACAAATGTGTTGGCAGCCCAACTGGAGGAAGATATCGCTATCTCTGCTCTAAACTTTTTAAGTCTTGTAATGAGGACACTAATCAAGAGGAAAAAATAACTAATTGCTCCAGAAATTCAAAATGCACAAGTGCACAAGTTAATATTTTAAAATTCTGTTGTTGTGCAGCAGGGCTAGATCAAAGCATTTAATCTGTAATAATGCATATGCATCATTTAACCATAGGCAAAGAAATGGGCAAATTCATTAACAAAAAGTGAAGTCTTTAAAATGAACACCCTGTTAGTTGCTAAAAAGGCTTGATAATCCGAATATTCAAGAGTAGCAATGAAGAGCTAATCTTGTGCTGCCAGTTTAAATCAAATCAGTTTCCTATTTCATTCTTCTCCAGGTTAAAGCCAAGTCAAGAGTACTTTCAGTTATTTCACTCTGACTTTTAAATTGTTGGAAGGGATGCAGCATCATTCTGACACCCATATACAGTAGTTTCCCCTGGCGTGTAGGTAAGAGTGGTTCAGAACTCTGCTAACAGGCATTGCATCCACTTTAAACTCTGATATGTCTGCTGTGAAGAAAAACAGTGCCTGGGTGAAACCAATTAAAGCTTCTGTCACTGGATTAACAATATAAAAGTGCTTATTCCTGTCTATAAGGTCCTGAATCCATCAAAACTCTAGAACAAAACCTCAAACTAATCTGCAATAGAAACAAAGAAAATGTTCATTGCAGAGTTTTGTGTTACAAGAGTATGTTGTTATGAAAGCTCTTTTTTTAAGAACTAACTAATATTGTTGATTTGGTGATGCGGGTGTATATTGGCAGAGGCAGACAAACTTTCCCATTCCAGTTTAAATGTCATTAAAGAAAACAAAAACAAACAGCAATGTAATTAATTACCCAGTTGTGCCCGTAAATGCAAATAGTTATGAAATGAGGTGTCTGGATGGCAAATTTTGGCATAAATAGAATAGAAATGCAAATTGTCTGGCCTTTTGCACCCAGCACAATTTATAAGGGGTTGCAAAGGTGGCTTTATACCACTTTCAATCATGCCACTGTTACGTACTGGGTCAGTCCCCAGTGTAATATAGAAAGCAGCCTGAACGCAGAGCCTCAAGGGGCCATTCTAACAGCCTAGGCTCAACAACACAGATGGACACATGGCCTGACACCCTGACCCCTGACATTGTCCTTTACACGGGGACCATATTTTTAGGTGGAGTTGCACAGGTGTAAACGACAGCAGAATTTTTCCAGTTACATGTGTTTGTTTTCAGTGTGTGCACGTTTTGTCTTATCATGTTTTGATACATTTTCTATAAATTCTTCAATTTAGGCATCCAGATTTTTGATATGGAGGATGTCCTAAAATATGCTAACTGTTGCTACGCCAAATCATTGAAAATTAGATCTTTTAAACTTATTATTTTAGATTTGTGTGATCAAGCTGTACTCTCAGCCTGATTAACTTCCATTGACGTCAGTGGAAAATTGGATTAAGCCTACGTGTAGATTTTGAGGTGCTTTGTTGTTCCTTTTTTCCCCGTACTTTTATGGGTTTTGTATTTTTTCCCCCACAACAACTAAGATCCACTTAGATCTAGCTCTCTGGGTAATGCAAGTTTAGAGTTACCTCCCAGTCACAAAGCTTCACACTGATCTAAAATACTCATAGCCTTTAAGGTCAGAAGGAAAAGGAGGACTTGTGTCACCTTAGAGACTAACCAATTTATTTGAGCATAAGCTTTCGTGAGCTACAGCTCACTTCATCAGATACATGCAGTGGAAAATACAGAGGGGAGATTTTATATACACAGAGAACATGAAACAATGGGTGTTACCATACACATTGTAACAAGAGTGATCAGGTAAGGTGAGTTATTACCAGCAGGAGAGAAAAAAAAACCTTTTGTAATGATGATCAAGGTGGGCCATTTCCAGTAGTTGACAAGAACGTGTGAGGAACGGGGGAATAAACATGGGGAAATAGTTTTCCTTTGTGTAATGACGCATCCATTCCCAGTCCTTATTCTGAAATAAGGTCAGAAGGGACCATCATGATCATCTTAATTAAATGAAGTGTCCTTGCTTCCATAGATGTGGTTACTAACATATCTGAATTAACATAATGAGCATAATAAATTAACATGATGAGAATAGTGGGTTGTAGTTAATTTCTGGGATGTTTAGCAATGTTTAAATTCCCTTTAAATTACCATTAAAGATTATGTATATTGTATACTGCCAAGTAATGCTGTAATTTAGCTGTGGTTTACTTAAAGGAGCTTTTTATTCTCCTCAAATTCCTTGTGAGGTGGAGTAAATTAGGAAATGTTAAAAAGTAGTATGATGTCCAAGACAAAGAGATTAGGTGTAAATTTTACATTAAATTATTGCACACTTTTGCCCTTTTTGAGGACGTAAGTGTGTAAATGTATGGGGGGGGGAGTATATGTGTACACACACACATCTCTATCTCTCTAGATAGAGAGAGATATAAAATCATCCATTGTCAAAGGAATGATATGCATGTTTCTCACTGGTATTGAATGGAGATGTTTCTAGCCTCCCAGGTCCTGAACTGGCAATTCAGAACAGTTTGATTGCCTGCTTGATTGTTTGCGAGATAACTGTAAGATTGGCAGTGACAGGGTAATTTACTGAAGATTGCAATGTCAGACTATATCCAAGGGGGCTTGCTGGCATAAAGATGTGATTCTCATGACTGACAGGCCACTGGGAGATTGGTGTGCCAATTTAAAGTTCACGGTGTCGTCAAAAGTGTTCGGCTGCAGCAGCCCATAATCATGCTGCGTGATGAGGTCGTTATAGTCATAACATATGCTCACCTATAACAACAGGCATAGCAAAAATGTGCACTAGCTTGAGCAGGTAAATGTAAATGTGTAGACGGGAGTAATTTATATCCTATGTTTTGCTTCTGCTATTTCAGATGTGTTGATAGGATTCTCTTGACTGACAGTCGCCTGAATAAAAGCACTGCGCAAACTAAACAATAGAGAATTTTAAGTTCACGGTTGTGAAGGTGTCACAAACCCAGAAAGAGCAGGGTGCTGAGGAAGAAAGGCTCAAAGCTCAATAGGAAAACGGTCTTGAGTTATTATCTGAACCCAATGATGGCCTCACATTGATTATATAAAGTGGGTGGTAAATGGACTGCAGAAAAAAAAATTCCCAGCTCCAGGATGGAAGGGGCTCCAAGATGAATGGGGCTCCTAATGTGAACGGGCCGTTAACCTTAAAGAAATCTATAGCTCTAACAACAAGGGAGTTCATCTAACTTAAGAAGTTTCCATGGATGCTGAATGAAAACACTGCCACCATACCGCAGCAGTTTTATTTTTAAATCAGAAGCAGTCATTTTGATTGCAGTTGCCGTCACTCAATTCAAGCACAATCCATGGGACATAAGATGCTAATTGCAAAATTCAGAAAGCTCTGAATAGGAACCCTCTACCCCTGATGCAGTCAGTCTTTTTGCATATCAAAAATTTGGTAAAAGATAAAAGATTTGGGGATATTCATTCTGTCTTACTATAAGGAAATAATTATGTGGTCTTAACTAATCCACTGGCATGATTGTGGACTACATTATTCAGTATGTATCCAAGCCATTCATTGCTTCCTAAGGTGATGTCCAGATTTCTAATATGAGGGAGAATCTCTGAAATTAAAGTAGTCTACCTGAAATTTTACAAGCTTAAATGTATTACAAACTGAGTGGCTAGTTTCCATAATTTTACATCAGTAAATAACTGCAACTTTCTCATTTGCTTGCTAAAAGGAAGGTAATATTTTAAAACAATTGGACATTAATAGCTGAATTACACTGGAACTCCAGTAAAATTACACATTTCAGTTAGGTTAGTTATACCAAATGAAAAGGGTAATGCCTAAAATTATGTTACAATGTATTTTAAATGTAGGGCCAACTTTGACTCAGCAGACTAAGATGCGTGGTTGGTAACTGTCTCCCAGTTGAAGGTTCCATTCTAATTTCTGCTGCTGCTAAGTAGATTAGAATTTTCTTCAGGGCAGGTGAGATGGATGACATAATACAGAGCTTGCTGACTGAACTCAACAACGGTATGATTGAGCCCTTCTTATCCAAGCACATTGTTGCCTAACAATTCAAATTTGTGGAGGAAGGGAAAGGAGAGAATTGAATTGAAGGGAAGCATCACCATTTTTTTCATAAATTGGCAAAAATAGGCAGAGAATATAATTTTTCTTTTAATAGGGTTATGAAAATATCCCCACTTTCGCTCTCCTCCAAAAAAAATAAGTAAACCCCACAGCAGATCCTCCAACAAGCAAAAGCGAAAACCCGGCAACACAAAGGGTTAGGAAAGAACTCCTTGGATTCTCTATCCTTTGTTCAGTTCAACTGTTCTAAGCTGCTATGTGGCCTCAAAGAAGTTGCTTAGCTTCGCTGGCCCTGACTCTCCTCTCGCTTACACTAGTGTAAGCAAGCAGTTAACCTCATCAAAATCAATGGAGGTGATTGAGAAAGTATCTCAGCCTCAGCTTTCACATCTATATAATGAGTACAGTGACTTTTAACCCACCTCCCTGAGCTATTGCAAGGACTAAGCAGTTAAAATGTGTGCAGTGCTTTGAAGATGTGCATTAAGTATTATTTGGTAGCACAGTACAGCTGGCTGAACTTTGATTTTCCCCCTTTTCAGATGGCCTCACTGACTGCTTGGATCCAGACTGCTGCCTCCAGTCTACGTGTCAGAATAGCCTGCTGTGCCGTGGTTCCCGTGATCCTCTTGACATCATACAGCAGAGCCACTCTGGTTCTCCAGCTGTGAAGTCATTCTATGATCGAATCAAGCTCTTAGTGGGGAAGGACAGCACTCACATAATTCCAGGAGAAAATCCCTTCAACAGCAGGTAGCAGCCATAAATATTGCATTACATCTGCCTGGATACGCTGCATGGAAACATCCCTCCCAGAGATTTTGTTCATGTTTTAATGTGAAATGGTGCTTTCAGCAGCTATATCTGTTTCTGTCTCAGGGAACAATCCTACTGAGGGCATTCTGTCACAATTTATTAATATTGCCTTTATTTCATAACATTACACTTTGCGTTCTATCACTCTGGCAGAGTCTAACACTAAGTTCCCTATACTGAGAAGGAGTAGCTCGGAATTTTAATTCATGAGAACTCTAGGATTTACACTGAGGGAGAAAATGGATCCTAGTTTTCAATTAACAGGACAATTGTATTTTGTGTGGTATGAATACGACAAATATGGAAACATAACTTTGGAATAATTAAGATTTTTTAAAGATAAATGCAAGTAGATAGCTCTGTTTTGGTTTATCATTTATTCATTATATAAATCCATTTTACTTTTAGCTGACCCACTATAAAACCACCATATCAGATCATGTTTTCTTTTAAGCTCTGGGCCTGCTCTGCATTTAGTTCCTAATTCTTTATTTATAAATAATCTAAAAGCCAATTCATCATTCATTTATATGTGATTGAAAAAAAACATGTATAAGATTTAAAAAACTGTTTTCCTATTCACAGACATTATTCAACTGTGTCTGCATTTTAGCCCTTCATAGGGAAACTTTAAGAAATTGATGAATAAATTCATTATGTTCATATCTTCCTAGTCAAAGCTGAAGAGGGAGCTGCATCTGGTCTTGTGCCTAATGCACGGCACTGGGTATCAGGAAATTGGATTTTCATTCCTAATTCTTCCATAGTCTTTCTGGGTGACCCTGGGCAAATCATAAATGTATCTGTACCTCAGTTTCTCCATCTGTAAAGTAGAGATAATATTTCCCTATGTACCAAACAAAGCATTGTTACATTATATCTATGTGCTGCTCAGATACTACAGCAATGGGTGACATCTGATGAAGTGAGCTGTAGCTCATGAAAGCTTATGCTCAAATATATTTGTTAGTCTCTAAGGTGCCACAAGTACTCCTTTTCTTTTTATAGAAAACCCTAGCAATTAATAAGTGACCTGTCTGAAAAATGAAAAATTCTGTAAATTTAATGTTTGTTGGCATTAACTGACCAACTCTGTAAATAAGACTAAAAATGGCCTTTTGCTGTACTGGTGCATAAGGAGTAAAACAGACCAAGAGCAGAAACAAATCAGCTAATGCAACCAAGCTGTGCGACATATCCAGAAGGGATATGGTCAGTTCAGTGGCTGAATTGACAAAAGAACCCAGGTGTTGTGACTCTCGATTCCATGTCTTATCCACTGAGCCATGGCGCCTCATACAAAGTGTAAGTGCAGCTATCCTATCCGCAGGCCAAAAGTTAAGTTTAACCAGAACTTCATTGACATCAGTAGAAATGTCATGACTTCAGTCAGTGTCAGACTTTAAAATGTAAAATTGAAATAGATATTTATCCTCTCTCTTTGCTTATACAGTTTAGAATAGCTAGTTGTATTTTGTTTCACAGTTAAATTGTGACACAATCTGACAAATTGAAGGAGGGTTAAAGTTAATGCTAAAAATAAATCCCAAAAGCTTTACCACTTTAACTCTCCTCACACGCTGTGTCTCAGTAGCGCAGGAGCCTGTGGTCAGTCTCCCATGCTACAAACTGTAGGTCTTGCAATGTCTAAGCTCAGGAAGTCTGAAATTTCATTCTTGGCTTACCTTCACTATCAATTCCTCTTTGTTCCTGTCAGGAAAATTAAATTTGGGCTTGTGTGCATACTTTCAAAGTGAAAGGACAAGGGGTTAATAATGATAAAAACAATTCCTACTAAACAATAACATCATAATAAATAAAAAGTTTTTAAAAAATCACAAGCTAAAAAGCAATCAGCGAATTGTTCTCCAAGCTTCTAACTTAGAAATAGCACGATGTACATTTGTGGATATGGGCTGGGATTTTCAAAAGTGCCCAAGGGAGATAGGTGCCCAATTTCGATTGAATTTGGGTGTCTAAGTCAATGAGGCTCCTTTGAAAATCCCAGGCTTGGTTTTAAAATGTTGCTGCAAGTCACCTAAGATAAAATTTTCAAACGTGAAAATCAGTGGGACTTAACTTACTCAGGACCAGATTTTCAAAGGTATTTAGGGACCTTAAGATGAAGATAAGCGCTTAGTGAGATTTTCAAAAGCAGCTAAACAGGTTCGGCATGTAACTCTCATTGATAGTCAATCTGCTTTGGTCTTTTGAAAATCCCACTAGGTGTCTATCTTCGTCTTAGAAACCTAAATACCTTTGAAAATCTGCCCCTACAATCACATCTATGCTGGAATAAAAGACCTATGGTACGGCCACGGCTGGTCCAGGTCATATGACATGGGTTTGTGGGGTCTGGGCTGTGGGGCTAAAAATTGTTGCCTAGAGATTCAGGCTTGGACTGGAGTACTGAGCTCTGGGGCCCACCCCCCTCATGGGGTCCCAGAGCTTGGGCTCCAGCCTGAGCCCAAACATCTACACAGCAATTCTACAGCGCCCAAGTCCGATCCCTGCAAGCCTCAGTGAGCTGACCCAGGCCAGTCATGGGTATTTAATTGCTGCTTAGTTCCTAAGTGAATAAGTCTCTTTTGAAAATAGGACTTAGGCTCATCAATCACTTAGGCCTGGATCCACTAAGGGACTTAGGCACTGAGATGCTGAGCATCATGGTGCCTCTTAAGTGCCTAGAAAATCACAGGAACCGCACTGCAATCCACAAACCTGAGTTAGGCATGTAGGCCCCCGATACAATGAATGAGGAGAGATAGGTGCCTTAGAATGCAATCCACAAAAGCCAGCATGCTAGGCAGCTTTCCACCCAAGATAGCCAATGTGGATGAGAGGGTTGTGTGCCAAGCCCTGTCCCTCTCATGGAGATGGGCACCCAAGTCTGGGCTGCAGGGAGGTGCCTGTCTCTCATAACAATCCATGAATAGGAGAAGATAGATGCTTCTCTACTTAACTTGCATGTGGAGCATCTTAGTGGATGGAGGATGAGGAACAGAAGGTCCCTTATAACCCAATGGTTAGGGTACTCCCTTGGGACGTGGTTCACTCCCAATTCCAGTCCCTCTTCTGCCTGATGGGGAGAAGGGATTTGAACAGGGATCAGCCATCTCTCAGGTGAGTGCCCAAACCACTGACTCTCGAGTCATTCTAACTCTTTCTTACCCAATTAATATTTAATTATTTAATTGAAGTGGGACAACTTCAATTGAAGAGACTGAGGGAGATCCACCTCAGAATATCCCATAGCCCACAGGCTAGGGCTCTCAACTGAGAGATTGCCCATCCTTGTTCAAATCCCTTCCCCTCATTAGGCAGAGGCAGGACCTGAACGAGTGGTCTCCCACATCCTAGGTGAGTATCCTAAAGGTTATAAGAGAGGTCATCCTCCTCCTCATCCTTCCCCTTGGCTGTTTTGTGTAGATCTAAGCAACCTCTGAGCTCTCCTACCAGATTGGGCCTCACATGCAACTCAGGCAGCTGACTGCCTGCCTTTCCCCAGTTGGTGAATCACTCTGAGGCATAGGCAGAGGAAAGGTGCCTAGTGAGGCAGCAGTCCACGTGCCGAGAGAGTTTAGGCACCTCTGGCTGTAGGTGGCAGCTGAGCAGGGAGGTTGTAGATTGCAATGGTGCCTGAAAACGGGGTGTAGTGACGCAAAGACTCATTGGTGCGGCACCTCCTGCTGGTTATCCTGGGAATTAGCTCAATTCCAGCTCAGAGCACCCTCTGCTGGCTGGTGTCTAGCCTGCCGCTGGTCACATGTCCCTCCTGGACCCTGGTGCCCTTTACCTCGCGGTTCTTCCCCAGCAGTACCCCCACACTCTGGGTCTCCCCTCCCAGGGGAACCCCTAGCCCACTCACCCACCTTGCCTCAGGGGCTACTGCCAGTCAGCATCTAGCCCCCGCTCACTGGGGCAGACTGTAGTCTGTAATGGCCACTCATCATTGGCAAGGAGCTTGGACCAGCTGTCTCAGCTGTCTCTGCCTATCTCTGGGCTACACCTCCTAGCCCCAGTACCTGCATAGGCCTTTACCAAGGCCTCAGCCTGGGGAGCTGCCAGGCTGGAGCTCCCCCACTCCTCTGGCCTTTCCCCAGCCCTGCTCCCCTCCAAATACCCCCCCCGCAGGCAGCCAACCTACACCAGGGCTAGAGTGAGACTTCTCTCAGCTTCTGGCCCACAGCCCTCTTATCAGGGCCAGCTGGGCCCTAATTGAGCTGGCCATAGCTGTGGCTGCTACACCAATCAGCCTAGCTTGGCTGTTTTAACCCCTGTTCTCCAGGAGTGGGGCAGCTACTCCACTACATGGGGCTTAGGTGCCTAAGTACCTTTGTGGATCTGTGCCTTCGTCACTTTTGAAAATGTCACCCCAACCTGGTATTGCAGATGCCAAATTATGGACAGAAGCAAATGTTTGTGTTCAAGCCCAAAATGCTGAAACTGGGGGCTTAAAGTGCTGACATGGTCTTCAGAGAAATGCTGTCAAGGGGTTAGGCCCCAAATTTTACATACATTAAAGCTGTCTTAATCTTTGGAAGGAAGTCCCATGAATTATAATGATCTTTCTCCTCCTGAGCTCTTTGTGCCACCCCATTGCCAAGAAATGGAGGAGAAGAAGGGGGAGGAAATAGGCATCACAATCCTACAAAATATCTTTTGCTCCGCCTGTTGACTCTGCAGGAGCAACTAATAATCAATAGCATAATTCCCCTAATGATGCTTACCTCATTGCTTATTCTGGTACACAGACAAAGACGTGGTGGTCTGAAGCTGTTGAACAAAAACAACCGTGTTAATTTGTACTGCATTCGCATTTGACTTCTATTATGTGAAAAAAGGAAGAAAATTGTTTGAGGAATATAATTATTTTCATGCTTAAGAGGGAATGGCTCACAAAAGAGATTTAACAAAAAATTCAAATGGCATCAATGGAAAATCACTATACTTTACTTGTTAGCTTGTGTTATCTGTGGTATTATTATTGCAGGTGGATAATCATTAATAGAAATGAACCTATATCATGCGTTGCTGATATTTGTGTTTGTAAATTTACTGTACATTAAAGGCATGTGTGAAGAATCTGAAGTAACAGACTTGTTAAAAATTACATGGGATGCAGGCTATTTTTCAACAACATTTTAAAAGCATGATTGATTGATATATTTAATAAAATAATCTGAGAAAAACCAGTAACATGAAGATACTCGGCTTGTTCCAAAGTATTCCCAATTATATGGTCTGCATCATGCATGGATTTCTATTGAGGTCAATATCATGTTACAGTATGCTGATTTCAGAAATTAATATTTGACCTAGAAAGTCGAGAAATCTTGCTATGGTAATCATTAAAAAGCAATAGAAAGGATTCTTTTCATGAACTGGTTATGTTTTTCTGATATCAAGAGAATATTACAATGTGCATAGAATAAAAGAAAAATGAGAACACGTTTGTTTAAAAGCCAATGGAGTGCACTTAGAAATTCACATTAGAGCATTTTAAACATTTCAAAGTTCATAAAAAGGTCTAAAAATAATCTTTGGTATTGCTAATAAAGATAGATGTGCCCTCAGGTCTGCATCCCTTCGGTAACTGATCTATAAGACATAACATAAAGCAGTATACCTATCCCAAAATGCAAGTGAATTTTGACAAGTTTTGGCAAAAAGCAGGTCAGTTTAATCCCCTAGTCTTAAAACTGGGACTCAGTCCAAGAACCTTAGGTGTCAAGAATCTGTGTCTGCCAAATTACCTAAAGTCTGTTAAGGCTGCTGAGCAGCTGCAGACCTGCCAGTGCGGGGGTCAATTCAGAAATGAAGCTTTTCATTATCTGCCTTCTCTGTGTAGCTGCAAATTGAAGCTGGTGAAAAATGTTGAAAATGCTTCATGGTAAAATGAAAAGTTTTCAGTTTGGGCTGAATAGTGAAATCTCTGCTCAGTTTTTACTTATTCCTTTCTCAAAACAAACTCCCAATTGTTTTCCTACTTGCTGAGTGAAAACAAGGTATTGGAGATCAGGATTCAGGGCAAGGTTTGCAGATGTCAGACACTTGCATGAGGTTGCACAAACCTTAATTTGGAAAATTTAGTTGTGAAAACTACAGATATCCCCTCCCCACCTCTGTTCTTTTTGGAGTGATTATGAGAGTTGACTGTGAGAGCTTAGTGCCACAGGAAGGAAAAAAAACTGACAGTAAAGAGAGAAATATCCAGAATAGCAGTAGTTTATAGTGATGATCCATAGCATCCAATCTCATAGTCACACAATATGAAAAAGTTCAAAAGTTGGGAGAACATCCTCCAATGGAAAATCAACTGTCAGAAAGCAAACAGATCTCGTTAAGTTTTCAGTGACACTGGTGTGAATGGTGAGTAGCTCCACTGAAATCAGTGGAATTGTACCAATGTAAAACCAGTGGAACTGAGAGGTAAATCCAACTCTCAGAGCCAAACTGGCAAAGATATTTAGGCTCCTAAAGATGGAGATAGGCACCTATTGAGACTCTTTGAAGCACCTAAGGATATTGTTAGTTTTTATTTCAATGGGAATTTAGTGCCTAAACATGGTGTGCCTTTGTAAAACCCACAAGGCTCCTATCTGCAAGTTTAGAAGCTGAAATACTTTTGAAAATATGGCCCTAAGTGCCTAAGTCTTTTTTGAAAATGGGACCTAGGCTCTTTTGAAAATGTGATGTAGGCATTTAGGCAATTTTGAAAATGTATCCAAAAATCTTTTATTGCTAGAATGACCTTCCAAGCTCTCGCTTCAGTGAGTCATGTGGCATTCCTTTTCTATACATCGAAGTGCTACCAGACCTGGAGGAATGGTTCAATAATCACAGCTAACCCACCCACATAAAGACATTCATCTCCATTCAGCAAATAAAGAACTCTCTATATGGATTAAATATGAATTTATTTGAATACATATTGATCTGAGTTGAGTATATATATAAACTCAACTCAGATCAATATGTATTCACATAAATAAATAAATTAAATAAATGGCAATATTCTGAGTTGTGTTGGTGTAAATACAAAATAAATTGGATTTACACTGGAGTAAATGAGATCAGATTAGTGTCCCTAATCTGTTTATAAACACCACAACCCTTGTTTTCATAGCTAACATTAATTGTGTTTCTT
The DNA here is from genome assembly GCF_015237465.2 of Chelonia mydas. Lineage (NCBI taxonomy): Eukaryota > Metazoa > Chordata > Testudines > Cheloniidae > Chelonia > Chelonia mydas. The sequence goes on from NC_057854.1 coordinate 28,570,135, forward strand.
TTTCAGTCTTGTGTCTCTTATAAGAGGCCAAGTAGTGACTACAGATGGGACTCCACTTGTTGGAGTCAATGTGTCATTTGTCAAGTATCCAAAGTACGGCTACACCATCACTCGTCAGGATGGCACGTAAGTGTAGTTATTTCATTCTGCACCTACTTAGTATGTAATATCTGTGCAGATTAACAGATGGTGCTATCTAGTGGGACCGTGTGGTATCATGCACAGAATTCCTACTGGGCCAAACAGCTATCAAGTAAACACAAAAGTAATTTTTCACATAGCATTTTGAATACTAACGGAAAGTGAATATGAAAAAGCTGACTTTTGATAATAATGTGTTAGTAGTCAGACTTCCTTTCAGATAAATTGCCCTGTATCTATGAAAACATTTGTGGACTACAGCAATATCCAGCTGAGACCAGAAATACTTCATTTTAAAATGCGAGGCAGGCCAACACACTGCTGGAAAAAAAGTATCATTATAAAACAGTATATTTTGTTAAAAGTTCCCTTCTGCCTCTATCTTTCCTTTTTGAAGATCCACTATCTTTAGAGTTTCTTTAGGGTAGAACATAATCAAAAGATTCTAATTGAATATACTTAGACAATTCCCCGCTGTGTGAAGAACTGCTTTTTTCCCTGTTGTATCATCTGATTTGAAATGCACACCAGTTCAGTTCAAACAAAAATGAAAGTGTCATGGTTTATCTAATTTATTGGACATGGCACTAAAACAAAACTTCTATGGAAAATGCACTGTAAATATTTGCAGTTTTATGTGTATCTATAGGCCACAAAAACTTTGAATTGGAATAATTGACATGAATCAACACAGGGGGCATGTGAATTTCCATACAGTCCAGCGTTTTACTACATTATCACACCAGTGTAATGCTATTGAAATGCTATTGAAATCAAAAGCATTACTCTGGTGTAACACTGGAGTAACTCAATTGTGAATCAGGCCCTGTTATGTTATTGTTTTACATTATTCCATGTACTGGTAATTCAGTTCATTGCATTGCCAAGAGATAATATAATACATGAAAAAATAACCATTTTCTAGCTCTCTGGCAAAAGAGATCTGTGAGTATTTTATTTATTGAAGACAGATTTCCAAGGGCTAATGGGCATGCACATATACATGTGCAAATCATATTTGGGGTGGGAGGTAAGAGTAAATGTTTAGTGCTTCTTAGAGGCGATGTGTGGGGGGGGCACACGGGGTCACATGCCCCCCGATTCCTGCCAGGGTTTATATGCCCTGTCCTGAGCCCTGCTGCATACCACCAGAAACTTTAAATTGTGTCCCCGCCTCCCCCTCCACTATCAACAATTATGTGTTGTCTGTGGTGCTTCTGAAAGGTGCCAGATCACTGGTCCTGGAGACGAAAATTCTTTGTTGAGCCACAGAACAGAAACAGCCCAAGTTTCCCATTGCTTCTCTACCAGTGCCATACACTACAATGCTGTTCCAGGGGGACAGATCCTGAGAGAAAAGATAATTCAGTATCCAGGCTCAGTAAGCTCTTGCAGTTTCTGCTGAGAATGTTCACGAGGGTGCTGATTAACATCAGATCTGGTGGTGGTGGTAGTGGTTTTCAGAAATGGACCTTTGTTCACTTCAGAAATAAACTTGTAAGAGTGACTTTATGTCTACACTGCACTTTCATCAGTAAAACTTTTGTTGGTCAGGAGTGTGAAAAAACCAACCCTTGATCGACAAAAGTTTTACCGATGAAAAGCGCTGATGTGGACAGCGCTTTGTCAGTGGGAGTGCTCTCTCCTGCGGACACAGAGTGGATACACTGGATACCATATAGCGGCACTGCTGTAGCGGTGCAGTTGTGCTGCTGTAAAGTGCGCTGTGTAGACATAGCCTAAGTTACTGCTGATCGTGTCTGAATTTCAACCAGCAGCTTAGAAGTTAACAGTTCCATTTCCCATTGTGAATAGCCTGAGCCAAGATGTGTGTGTTAAATCTTATCATTAATTTCCATTTGCTGGGAATGCTATCACTGTGGAACTATTCAATCTGGTCACCTCTTATGTTAAGCCCACATTTTCCTAGGTTTGACTTGATTGCAAATGGTGGAGCTTCCCTAATGCTGCACTTTGAGCGAGCCCCATTCATGAGTCAGGAAAGGACGGTATGGCTGCCATGGAATAGCTTCTACGCCATGGATACGCTCGTGATGAAAACTGAGGAGAACTCCATTCCCAGCTGTGATTTAAGTGGCTTTGTCCGTCCTGATCCAGTCATCATTTCATCGCCACTTTCAACATTCTTCAGTGATGCTCCTGGTCGGAATCCCATAGTACCAGAAACCCAGGTATGATTTGTGGGAGTGAAAAGAATGTAGAAACAATCACTCACTGTGATAGCCACACATCAGAGATGGTACACCCAATTATCAGAGTTTTACCATCCACTCACTGAACTTCAGCTGGTACCCTTGTGTTTTGATTCTAACAGATGAGCTAAAAGACAGACTTCTCTAATGAAGCTTGTAGAAGCTGTGCTAGGCTTATCTCACCCAGGCATCTCTCTCGACTACCTTACACTCTCTCCTCCTGCCTCTCATTATCACATTGTACATCAAGTCCTGTGTATTTCTAACTATAGCTGAGGTTATTTCAAGAGAATTTTGCAAAAACTTTGTATGTGCAACTAACCACAAGCTGCTTTCTCTTATGCTAGTCAGGGGGATAAACGATAAGGGATTATTTAATAATCTACACTGGTATTATTATTATTGCTGGTTTATTCCATCTTGGCATCCCTTTTGCTTTATACCAATTGCCAGTGGAAGTCGCAGGTTTGTATAATTGCAGCCTCTTGTGGCCCCTATGTATATAACTAGCAATAAAGCCTGTTGTTTTTATTTACAATTTTTCCAACAGACTGTTTTCAAAAAGAAAACATAACAGTGACACACAATTATTAATCCAGAAATCATAACCTAAACTGTATCACTGCAGCATGGCAAGGATACAAATTTTCAACCACAGAAAGTTGTTAGTTCTTAAGTAAAGTGCAAACAGATATCTCTTCGAAATAAAGTGTACAGTGGCAAGTTTAATATGTCTATTCTGTGTTTCCATCCAGGTTCTTCATGAAGAAATCGAGTTCCCTGGCTCTAACATAAAGCTCTGTTATCTGAGTTCCCGTACTGCTGGATACAAATCTTTGCTCAAGATCACCATGACCCAATCTCTTGTGCCTCTGAATCTAATTAAAGTTCATCTGATGGTAGCAGTGGAAGGGCATCTGTTTCAAAAATCATTCCAGGCATCCCCTAATTTGGCATATACATTTATCTGGGACAAAACTGATGCATATGGTCAGAAGGTTTATGGGTTGTCAGATGCTGTAGGTATGTCATGACATTCAAACTCTAAAACTTTCAAATGATGATGTAGTGCTTATAATGGCTAATTTAGTAAGAATACTGAAATAAGGACTGTTGCAAGAATTTACCTGTAGCTCAAATACAAACTACGCAAATTCTGCCTTCTTTATACAATTTTATCCTTGGATTGTGCCTCATCCACACATTTAGTAGAAGGAATAATTTGGTCTCCATATATCCTGGTTGGTAAAAAGTGATTCTAACCTTTGGAATGGCATGCATACTCTAGTCCACTTGCAATCTAGTGTATATTGTTAGTGCTTGCCTGTATTGTAGTATGCTTACAATTAAAATGGTATTTTCTAACAGGGGTCATTCCAGCACTTTTATAGCCATTTTTAAATTGCATAGTTAGAGATCTTTATTCTAGCAAGCAACAAAAGAAATGGCCTTAAAAACCTTTGTAACTTTTATAGTTGTACCTGAAAATGTAAACAATTGATGTAAGGATTTTACAAATGCGCATTAAAGCAATGTGAATCTGGAAAGAAAATTGTAAAGATCTGCTTGCTCTTGCACTTTCACATTATTCTAAAGACTTGCACACGATAGCACCTCTTCTCCCAATAATTCACAGATCCCAGGTTAATGTATGTAGTGTATGTATATCCATACATGCCAATACAAGATGTTGCCTTCTATAATACCATTTTAAAAGAGCTGTTATATAGCATATGAAAAAAATACCATTAAATATAATAAATAAATGTGGTGACTATCAGGCTAATTAAAAGTAGAATCCTGTCCTGTGATTTAATAGCAGAATTTTTATTAGATTTTTTTAATGATTTTTCCTACTCTCCCCTCATCAAACTGGTCACTTCCCAAAGCCAATTATTCAATGAAAAGGTCATCAGGTCCCTACAGAGTACAAGGGAATCAAGTTTCAAGGTTGAATTAAGTCAAAGATCTGAGTTTAATATTGTGGAATGAAAGAGGAGAGCATAATCACTCCATCTCATTGAAAGTGTTTGGGAACCAGTTGACTTACTGTTTGGGAACCAGTTGTTTTACTATTTGAAAAACTGTCCTGTCATTTTGGTCCATTGCTTATGCAATAATCATCACCATTTTTCCCCCAGTTTCTGTGGGATTTGAATATGAGACGTGCCCCAGCCTGATCTTATGGGAGAAGAGGACAGCGCTGCTGCAAGGCTTTGAACTAGATCCCTCAAATCTAGGGGGCTGGTCTTTGGATAAACATCATGTACTTAATGTCAAGAGTGGTGAGTTAACTGATTCCATGTGTTTTCTGAACTACATGCCGTCATAGCAACTTCTGTCCATCTGTAAAAAATCCAGTTCCACTGTTTTTCTCACTACATTTCTGGAAAATTTTGTAAAGTTTGAACTGTTTTTGTTTCTAAGAATAATTGTGTCATTTTCCAAGAATCGCTTCTTACGCTGCCACAGAGCAGCACATTCTTAAATTCCCCAGCATTTCCTTCTGCTTCACTGATCCTTTTTCTTCCTCCCCTTATTCTGCCAATGTTCTCTGAGACTTTTCCTGATTCCTTGTGTTTGCCTTTGGCTCCTGTAATCCTACTGAAAGATAAACCCAGGGAAAACTGAGAGACATGAACTGGTGAGCTGGGAGACCCCAGTCCCGTTATAGTCATAATATCACACACAAATTGGACACAGGAAACATGATTTTTATAGATGTTAAAACACATGCCAGGGATATGGCAATCAGAGGGACCAAGTGACATCAGAAGAGGCCTCTGAAGTCCCACTTACCTATTGATGATAACACAGATCTACTGCAAAAAAACACTGCCAAGTTATCTAGCCAACGGTTGTATGATGTCAGGTTGACTAAACAAATCCATTTACCCCACCCCCCGAGGAAAGCCAACCACCGTGGCCTACTGGGTCAATTCTAAAAACAATAAATAATCTCTGCTTCCGCACTATGTCCTTTTGGAAAATTTTGCAAAACTTAGGTGTTCTTCGGTGTGAATATGTTTACATCCATTCTCCAGCCACAGCAAGCAGTCAGCTGCACAAAGATGGTGCTGCAGCACTAGCAACTGAAGAGAGTTCTAGTTCATTGCACAGTAACTCTATTCCAGGCAAACCTGAAAAAACACCTCCTTTGAACCTACCGTGGTGTCAGGGACTTGCAATACTCGGAACCAGAAAATGTCAGGACAGTTAGCTAGTAACACAAAAGCCAACGAGAAATACTTTGATCAATTTCTTGTGGCATACAGGGTCTGAGCTTTGTGTGTTTTTTCCACTGGGTGTGAGGGAGATGCACAGAGACTAAAAGCAGTTTTCAAGCATCAGACACTTTGTGGAAATGTTTGCGTCAGCTTTGAAGACATCAGAAAACAGGATAGTAGGTTTCATTGTAACTTTAACTTTCAGCCCTCTTCTCATTGGGTTCTAGGGGTAAATTATATAGAAATAGTGTTTCCATGTTTTTACCTTCTGGTAGACTCAGGTTCAGCTAGTTGTTTCTTTCATCAAATTTACTTGACTAGACTTTAGCCAGGGTGAAATAATTTCCAGAAGAGCCAAGTACAGGCTTGAGAAGACAGTGGAGTCTGGGGTTAGATAATGGGTCCACTATTTTTTTAATATATTAGAGCAGTTACTCTGGTAAATGCCAGTTTTTACTATGATTGACTATGTCAGTTGAATGAGCTAACTGAAGTACTGACTCTGTCAATTTGTGAAAAACTTATTTTAAGGAGTCTTAGGCCACCAGAGATTCCCAAGAAGCTGGTCAAAAAGCGTTTAGGTGGCATTTGTGGGTCAATAAGAGGCTTTAAATATCAAAGATTTCAGCACACAAGTTATTTTTATTGCTGTAACTGTACCACTTCGTGTGTATGATCCATGTAATTGTGTAATTTTTCTGCAATTAAATTATTAGTATTCTTTATATTATAACAAGCACCTAAAATGGGCCATGTGCTTCACAGACTTATAGGGAGACATAGCCTTAGCCCTAAGAGCTCACAGTCTGAAAAAGGACAAAAACCTCTGCAGTCATAACATTGTTAATTGTGCATTGCAAAACAAAGCAAAGCTCCATTAACTACTTAATATGCGGTTGCTAACTATTCTCTTTCTCTCCAGTTATTCCTGTTGGTCTATTCCTGTCATCACTTCTTCTGTTTCTCTCTCTCTCTGTCTTAGACTTTAAGTGCCTTGAGCTAATAGCTATGAGGCAGATCTAAAACGGTTACTGTTCTTCAAATTTTTTACCAACAGGACTAAGGGAGTTGGAGACTTTAGCATATCTTTTTTTGTGACCCTCGCAAACTTTTTTCGGGAACCTTCTTTCTGTTGCTTCCATGAGCAAGTTGCAGAATAGTTAATTGCACAAGAACCCTAGGTGTAGTGTTCAAAATCAGTGAGGTCGGTTTATTTAACACATACTTCCATGGATGCTATGTGGCAGGTTGAGCTTTGTGGCATTGTACCAGCATGTGCATTCCACCCTTGCATACGGTGTGATGGTTGTTACAGCTGTCCGTGGTGATAGCTGCACTCATGGCCGTGCTACAAACCTCTTCACTTAAGGATATAATAATTGGATTTTCAAATGAACATGTGGTTGATAGTTTCCTACGGTATTTTCCATATTATTTGACCACATTGTTAGCGGCAGCTTTTCTGTGCTGTTTGGAGCTGCGGTACCCTGGCAGCCCTAGAAGAGGCAGGACTCACATTATCCCTCAGGGTGGTTGGCAGTCCCAATTCAGACATTCCTCCCACCCCCAGAAATGGGGTTGCTCCTCTGCCTTCCACACTTTCCCTCTAGCCCTTGAAAGCCTCTTCAGGCATTTTGCTCTTGTCTCTGACTTTTTTTCCTTTTCACCCTTCTTCTTCCCTTCATCTCTTTTGCTGTCCTTGCCTGAGTGTGAAGGACAGCGAGAGGGAGCAGGAGAGGGAGAAGCGAAGAAGGAAGAAGACAGGAGAGCTGACACAAAAGAGTCCATATAATAATAGAAATAAACTGAAGGCAGAGGAAACTCAGGGGCTTATCAGGTTCTTTGCCTCTTTGCTTTTGCTCTCAGTTCTTTGCCTCTTTGTTTTGCTTTCTAGTTGATGACATTATAACAGGGGCCTTCCTTTAACCCACCTCCGTACGATGGGAGAAGAGATGTATGACAATGGTTTGACTCATAATGTCTGTAGTGTCTTCTAATATGACCCAGTATTACACCTTTGACTTTACTGCTAGTTGAGTAACTCTTGTGCTCAGGCTGTCCTGAAAACAGCAACTATCCCTCTCCTCACTATAATGTTGAGACCATGCAACTGAAGGCACTTCACCTTACATCCCTGAACCAGTGTCACATCAGTTGTTAAAAGCAGGCCCTCTAAAGGCCAACTTTCCAAACTATCATAGTAACCACTTCCATTTCCCTTCACTGTTAGGTATATTGCATAAAGGCAGTGGAGAGAATCGGTTTCTAACTCAGCAGCCAGCCGTGATTACCAGTATTATGGGGAACGGGCGCCGAAGGAGCATCTCCTGCCCAAGTTGCAATGGTCTTGCAGAAGGAAACAAGCTTTTGGCCCCTGTGGCACTTGCAGTGGGAATTGATGGAAGCCTCTTTGTTGGGGATTTTAACTACATTCGGCGCATCTTCCCATCTAGGAATGTCACCAGTATTTTGGAATTAAGGTAAGGCGTCAAACATAGCCCTTTGAGATAAGTAACCTGTGCTGAAATCAGACTTTCCCATTCCTTTTTATAATTTTCTAAAACATTGTCACTTGCCACCTGATAAGTTTCCAATGGAAAAATGGGGCAAAGAAAAGCATAGCTCAGTATCTATGGATCATAGAGCAATGAGTGTTAATAGAGAAAAAAACTGATGATCAAAGAAAAAATCAACTTGTTTTCTCTTTTTGTTAATCACTTAATACAATCTCCCTTTACTATTAGACAAAGCCTACCTAGTTTTCAAGACTATGGGATTGACTGCCTGTCATTGGTGAGCCAGAGCAATATGCCAGGGCTTAAAAGCCTTGTGAGTTCAGAAGAGTTTTTGATATCAACATTTTTTCATGGCCATTGTCCCCACTCCTTTCCCCCTTCCCCACATTTTTAAATATCTTTCTTTAGGTTTGGTCAGTGCAGTTAAGATCAGGTTGATATCAGAGAGCCACGTGCATAATCAGGATAGTATAGTTCTTAAAAATTATCTCACTGTGCACAAACAATTGCTGAAGATTTGGTCACATAAATAGAAAAGGCACCAGTGTATAGTGGACCATTTCACCCATTTCTGTTCACTGTCCTTTTTCTTCCCTATGGGAGAGGAAAGGGCCATTCTTGAAAACCTGCGCTCATGTGACTAGTCCTTACTCTTACTGGTCAGTCTCTGGAGACAAATTAATTACTCACGTGAGGAAAAACTATATGATTGGAACCTACGTGAACACTTTCTTGGTACTTCTGCAGCTGTCAAGAGATGCAATGTGATCAAACTACTGCTCTTGTAGACTTTAAAAAGCTGCCAAACACCTCGAGAGAATTCAAATAGCTAACCTATTTATGTGATGCCACCAATAACCAATCGCTTCGCTTTCAGTGCCTGAGAAACATAGCAAAATGATTGGACTAGGAAGAGATGATGGACCTAGTTCTGGTCTCACACCAGTTTTCCACTGATATGATTCTAACTTCAGTGGAGTGAGTCCTGATTTATATTCGCATAAGAGAGGTCAGAATCAAGGCTGCTCTATGCTTAAGCCAATTCCCTGACACCTGTCTTGTGGATCACTGCACATCAATGCCTCTTCACCCCTGGGATCACTTAAAACATCATTCTAGAAAACAGACTTATCATTATTATCATCAGATGTGAAATAACACTGGCCATGCTTCCTATTAGCAGATCAGTACATGTTCCGAGCAGGTAGTTTGTGTGGCTGTGTGACCCACCATAAACATTTATCATTGTAGAACATCATTCCACTCTATGACTCCTCATTTTATGATTAATTTAATTCAGTTGGGCTCTAATCTGCCTTGAGACACATAGCTCGGCACAAGCTGGGAGGGGTTGCAAGCAGTTCAGAAGACCGAATGAGAATTCAAAAGGACCTTGACAAATTGGAGAAGTAGTCTGAAATCAACAAAATAAAATTCAATAAAGATAAGTGCAAAGTACTTCACTTAGGAAGGAAAAAATCAAATGCACAACTACAAAATAGGGAATACCTGGCTAGGTGGTAGTACTGCTGAAAAGGATTTAGGGGTTATAGAGCAACACAAATTGAATATAAGTCAGCAATGTGATGCAACTGTGAAATAGGCTAATACTGTTCTGAGGTGTATTAACAGGAGTGTTGTATATAAGACACAAGAGGTAACTGTCCTGTTTTACTTGGCACTGGTGAGGCCTCAGCTGGAGTACTGTGTCCAATTCTGAGCACCACGCTTTAGGAAAGATGTGGAGAAATTGGAGCATGTCCAGAGAAGAGCAACAAAAATGATAATAGGTTTAGAAAACCTGACCTATGAGAAAAGGTTAAAAAAACTGGGCATGTTTAGTCTTTATAAAAGAAGACTGATGGGGGATGTGATAACAGTCTTTAAGGGCTATCATAAAGAGGGTGGTGATCAAATATTCTTCATGTCCACTGAAGGTAGGACAAGAAGTAATCAGCTTAATCTACAACAAGGCAGATATAGGTTAGATATTAGAGAAAACGTTAACTATGAGGCTAGTAAGCACTGTAATCAGCTTCCAAAGGATGCTGTGAAATCCCCATCTTCGGAGGTATTTAAGAATAGGTTGGACGAATAGGGACGGTTTGGGTTTACTTTGTCCTGCCTCAGCGCAGGAGACTGGATTTGATGACTTCTTGAGGTTCCTTCCAGGCTCCAGCCCTACACTTCAATGATTCTATAATGTTTATAAGTAAAGGCCAACATTTTCAAACTGAGGTGCCTAATATCAAGCATTTATTTCCATGTCACCTCAGCATCTCTGAAAATCAGGTCACCTTTATAGGTGCGCTTCCAAGTTTGAAAATGTTGGCCCAAAATTTACAACAGGACTTGCTTGAACACTGTTCCCTTCTGGCTGTGCAGGTGAACAAGTATCAATCTCAGCCTCTTTAGAATCTGGCAAAAAAGTAAGAAATCACATCAGCAAAGGTCAGGGTGTTTACCCTTTCTTTATGCTTCTATCCAGCTACCCTTGTCTTTTATTAAAGTCTGTTTTCCATAGTATAGTTTTCTTGGCCTCTGTAACAGCTACTAACAGTGAACAATGAAGCTATTTCATGTTGGGTACTGTTGAAAATCTACAACAGGCTTGATACAGTCTTTGGACTTACATTCGTCGGTTTAACTCTGTGTTCTCAGAAAGGAATCTGGGTCCAGTCCTGCAAATGTTACTCATAGAAAACATCCTCGCTCAGAAGAGTGGTCCCATGAAAATCTGTAGGACTTACATGAGTAGGGGTTGGAAGAATTGGGCCCTTAGGTATGAACAAGACCAGAATCCCAAACTGGCATATTTACAATTTTATTAAAGCTTCTAATATTTCCATACTTAATACCAAAATATTCCTTCATTTGTGGCAGATAATGGTCTGGTCTTACATATGCAGTGTAAATCATGATGAGTAACTCCATGGAAGTCAGTGGAGTTACACCAGTGTAAAATTGTATACGAGAATAGTATAATGCATGATATTTCACTTTCACTAGGCAGTATAAAATTACCCCAAGACATTAACTGATATCACTGATTAATAAGAAGTTAAAGCCAGGACTATTATTGATGGCACAATTTACTGAATGAACTTCGCAAAGTTCCAAGCTTCTGACTGTGCTGTTAAAGCTGCAGCTCAGGAGATACGCACATCATCGGTATTCCGCTCAGCGTGTATTGTATAAACACAACAACACACACTAGGCACAAAAAATGTATTAATTCACATGTGGGAATATAGCAGGCACTTGCCTTTTGGCCTTGTGCCTAGACAGCACACTAGGCATCAATTGATAAAACACAGTTCACGTCGTTCAGTCTCTTATTGCTTTGTTATCAAATAGCAGTAACCAAAGAATTACTTTGATCAGCTTAGAGAATTTCTTGATCAATGGCTGCATTTACGGTCAAACTTGCTTTAAGCAACTACCACAGGGACCAAAGGGCAAAAATGTGTTGCTGTAGAAATTGGTCAAAAGATTAAAAAAAATTCCTTTTGGAAACTACTTTCGGGTAGTTTAAAGTGTTTGCTATCAACTCTTAGAAGTGATCCTAGTGCTGCTTTCACTGTATATTAACCACACCTCTCCGCTAAGCCCACTGTTCCATGTGGTAAACTGCCACCTTCTTCCCCTCTCTCTCAGCACACAAGATGAACATTTTTCCACATAGTGATTATTTCAATGATCCAGAAAGTTTCTTGCAAAATATGCCTTGAGGGAGGGTATCATAGCAGGGAACTATCTGGTGATTACAATACCCCCTGGTGTGCTTCATCCCGAAACCAACCTAAGGCTAGAGCTGAAGAGAGATTTCCTCTCTTGTGTCCTTTTGTAAAATAAAAATAAAATGCTATGTATGCTTTACCATCTATTCTTCAGCTAACTGTTTGTTCTTTTTTTTTCCTTCTGTTCCCTTTCTATAAAGAAATAAAGAGTTTAAACATAGGTAAGACCAAAAGCTCTTTCACATATAATTTGATACAGTTTGTTTGCTTCACTGTGTTTGCTTTTTGTGTTGTGCTTCTTGTGTAACATAATGTTTTTCATGTACCAAATTTAGTAACATTTTTATGTACTAATTGTATGTTATGAATATGATAAACGTTAGCAATTATGAAATACAGTCAAAAAGAAACCAAATAAGTTCTGACAGTAATTAGGAATTTCTAGTGGAATGCAAGTATAATGAACCCAAAGTTAACTTTTACATAAGCATTTCTCCCCGTGGTCTGTAATTGGTCTAAATGGTTGAGGCAAACTACAGCAGTAGCTTTTGTAAATGCTGGACAGAGTTCACAAAGGGACTAATGAACTGGAAATGGGTCAAAAACTCATTTTCAACTCATTAATAATTTTTTCTGGATTCACTCTTTCTTATATTGACTGACTATTAACAATGTGGTGGTCTGGTTATATAATTGATTAGTTAGTTTAACTAGAGCTTAAAATCCATTTCTAAGGGCTTATCTACACTGGCAAGCAAAATCGGCGCTGCTGCGGTCGATGCAGTGGCATCGATTTAGTGGGTCTGTGGGTGAAAACGTGATAAGTCGATGGCAGAGTGCTTTCCCATCAACTTCAGTACTCCACCTCCCCGAGAGGTGGAAGGTAAGTCGGCGGGAGAGCATCTCCCATTGACACAGCGCAGAGTAGACATCACGTTAGGTCAATGTAAGCTACGTCGCTCCAGGGTGATTTTTTTCACATCCCTGAGTGACGTAACTTACAGCGACTTAAGCAGCAGTGTAGACCAGGCCATGAACAGAGTTCTAGTTCAAAGGCATTAAAGGCAGTGTAGACCAGGCCATGAACGGAGTTCTAGTTCAAAGGCATTCAAATCTCATTTTTGTACCACATGAGTACTAAACTCACTAGCCAGGTGTCCCCAGAAGTTGTACAGCTTGCATAGCCAGCCTCTGTGCCTTCCTCCTCACAGTTCCCAATGGAGGGTAGAGGAGGAGTAGAACAAGGAGAGTGGTCAGCATATGAAGAGCAGTGCAATCCCCAGATGGTGTATGGTCCCTTGGGGACCATAGTCTGATGGTTCCCCATCTCTCCTGAGCCCAGTATAAGATGGATGCAACAGAGGTTTGGGGCCTAACGGTGTGATTCCCCTCTCGCAATGGAGTAAATCAGGAGGGAGGCTGAGTCAATTAATTATTTGTATGATTATTTGTGCTGGTGGGTGGCCATTAGTTGCAGTTGTAAATCTAACTAATTGTTAGGACGCTTAGAGCTTTGTGTATGGGTGGCTTTTCTTAGTATTTAAATCGAAGAAATAAGTGAAGTGAATGGAGTTACTCTGGTGTAAGTGAGCAGAGAATCAGACTCTAAGACCCACTCCTGCCTACACTAAGTCCCAGGCAACCTGCTTCCTGACAGACTGAGTCTCATTGACCTCATGGTACAAAGTGTTATGTTCACTAGTAAGTGCTATGAGATGAGGCCTTGTAGTAGAGCATCTCTGAGCAATACCGATTATTTTATTAAAGACCTTTTTAAACAAAGGATACGTTCCCTGCCTTCATGTAAATCTAATAAAGAATTAAAGGGATTTTTTTAATGGCAAAGGGAGAGGCCAAAGCTGCTTAGCCAGTCAAGTGCTAGTTTGGGAACTCTTTATTTTTCCAGTATATGTTATGTCTGTCTTTGAGGAAATACGCCATTAGCTGTTTGTGGGAGTAATGAAGGTGCATCATTTTAGATCAGTTTCCATCTGCAAAAGTTGATTTTCCCCATTATCAAACTTGGAGAAAAAAGCCCCTCAGATCTTGTGAGCTCACTGCTGAGTTTGGTGGATAGGCTCACACCCTCTCTGCCCTTGTTCGGCTCACGATGAAGAGCAAACACATATATAACAGGTCTGCATCTGTGCCAATGAGTTGCTGAAACAAACGATAATGAATGCTCTGAATGAGATCACTGCATCATGATCACAGCCTGCATGGAATTCTGATAGCTGGGAGGGGCGGTGAGCTCAGTGTATATATTGATGACTGTACAAGGAAGATAGAGAGGAAGAGGACCAGAAGGCACCCTCTGTACCAGAGTCTGCCACCCTACCTTGCAGTGCTTGGTACCTTACTTTCCCCTCAATTTCAGTAGAATCTACTTGCAGAATGAGATACTACTCAAAGTGAGTATGGTGACAGAACCTGCTCTTCAGTGTTAAAGGAGAGCATGTCTAACAGCATGAAAGAGGGAAAAGCCTCAAAACAACATTTAAAACTTTTTTTAACTAACAAACCTGGATGTTTATCTACCGGAAAGCTAAGAGGTCCTGTTAGCTAAAGTCAACATCTTAAGGGCTTTTCCTCAAACCCAGCACTTATCCAAGGCAAAGGTAGAAAATTCAGTTAAATATTTTTTGGTGAGGAAAGGGGAAGGGAGAGAAGGTGATGAGATGACCTAGTGGGAAGGTATTATGCTGTAGAAGACAAGACAAAGGACTGAGAGATTGAGTTCTAATCCCAAGCGTTCCACTGATCTCACTGCACAAGTCACCTAATTGCTCTGTGCCTCAGTTTCCTCCTCTGTGAAATGGATTTAACAGTACTTACCCATCTTTGTAAAGGGCTTTGAGATCCTTGCATGGGATAAAACTGCCAAGTATTTTCTATTTATTTATTGTACTTCCATCTCTTCGTTTTTATGGTCCTGTGAGTCTTCTGCAGATGGTATTACCTCTTCCCATTTAATTTCAGCCAAATCAATCTCCTTTCCAGAATCTACCGTTTTTGAGCAAAGAGCAGAATGTGCTATTGACTCAGAATCATGCCATATTACAGGCACTGTCAGTCTGTTGCAGAGAAGGAGGATTACAATAGAGAGTGCTTTCTCTGTCCCTCCCCCCCCCCTCCTCACCCAAAATCTGGCTGTCTTCACATATGCACAGTTGTCTGTGTGCTGCTGATAACCCATCTGTAGCAGGTGCCAGTGGCTATACTTCCAGTGAGAGTCTAATGAAGAAATGGCTTATTTTCTCCATCATAACTTGCCTCGACATATCCTCACTCTTGGAGTTGTGCGCTTTTGCCATATGAATCCAGGAGTGTGGATCTTTGGAGGCAAATGACTCTACTTACTGGTAAGTAACCTGCCTTTTCTCTTGCTGTCCTCATTTGTCCTCCACACTTTTAAAATCTCCATTGACCTTAAATAAGATCACCGTAGGCTCCCGAGACTGGTAAACATAATAGAGATCTTGTTTAAAAACACATTAAAGTGAATCCATCTTGTTCCTCTGCTCCAGCTCTAGTTATATGTGTTAATGGCTGAGACTGAAATTTCACAATTTGCAGATGGTTTGTTAAAATAGTTCCAGAATTTGATAAGCTGTCAAAAATTATAGTTTCATTAGAGATGCAGCAATACATCTGAGCATCCACTTTTAGAACAAATCACGACTAGTCACTGCAGGTGAGTAGCCCAGGTGAAAGCCAAATACTTGGGCTCTCTCTGATTTTAGTTACATGGCCAACTTCATATACTATTTTAAGAACAAATGAGAACAAACTTTGTTTAAGGATAAATTTGTTATGCATCTACTTTCTACTTATGTAAGACCTCATGAATTTGGTGTCAGAGTATTCATGACTCAGAGGCTGGTGCTTTGATCTCATTCCTGAGATTTCTGCTTTCAAGGGAAGTACAAGAATGACAACAGTTAGAGATGAACCAAAGAGATTTGGCCTTGAGCAGGTACCTCCAACTACTCCCTGCTTCCAAATCAGAGTGTAGCAGCATCTTTCCCCATCTCAACTTATTATATGAGTGCTGAATGAAGAATCTAATGCTCTTTACTAGTTTACTTCAATACATTAAACACTTGCTTTATAAAAACAGTCCCTGGCAAAGGAATAATAAAGAGACGTGATAGTACACACTGGAAAAAAGTCTTTCCTCAGCACATTGGTTCAACACAGTGCAGAATTCAGCCCAGTTGGTGGTGGATTTAGAGCTTCACTCTATGAGCAAGGCACTTCCATTATCTCACTTTTTCAGTACTAATCCTTCTGAGCATGAAACCATTGATACTTGACGTGTAGGAACACTAAATGCCAGATTTATCCATCTAACTCAGGGGCTAGTCATCTTTCTGGCAACATACAGGGATAACAGTGGGAGGAGGAAAGGGCCTTTTGCAGTGTATATTTTTGAGCACAGAAGTCAGCTACTCTACTTTTTACTTGCTTGTTGGGTTCTATTGTGTATTGTTTGGTGGAATGTGAAGAAAGTGATTTTAAAAAGGGGGGACAAGCTCCACACTCTTCAGAAAATGCTGACCAGTCTGTAATCAGAACCCAGACACATTATCCATTTTTCATTCCTTTTTTCCTTCTCTTTGGTTCACGTTGCATAGAAGCCATGCCATTTGTAGAGCTTGTAGCTAATGTATTTTTAAAAGCAATGTGCCCAAATGAAGCAGTAATATATCAGCACTGTGGGAAATAAAGGGTTTCAATAGAAAAGTATAACAGTGTCCTTAAATGGAAGTAACTCAGACCCCTCAGAATATTAAGATGTCAAACTGTTCTTTCCAGTTCTTTAAATGGCAGATAACTGTCTAAGGCCAAAAGGTCTAGGATGATTTTAGATTGCTTAGCCATCTCTGTTTTCTGTTTTTTCCCTCCTAAAGCAACAATCCAGCTCACAAATACTACCTGGCTGTGGATCCCGTTTCGGGTTCACTGTACGTATCAGACACCAACAGCCGACGAATTTACCGAGTCAAATCCCTCACTGGTGCAAAAGACCTGGCCGGTAACTCTGAAGTGGTGGCAGGGACTGGAGAGCAGTGTCTGCCGTTTGATGAAGCCAGATGTGGAGATGGAGGGAAGGCAGTGGACGCAACCCTAATGAGCCCTAGAGGTAAAGGAAGTAAAAGAGACTGGAGAAAGCAATTGTCTGAGGCTAGGCTGGATCTGGATATAATTATCTAGTAATTAAATCACTACTTGCTTGGTAATTTTTATTCTGTGCTTTAATCACAGTGGATTGGCAAGCGATTATGCTTTAGTTAAAACAAACTTTATTACCCCTTCACTGTTCGCTGCAAAAGGAGATTTCACAGCATTGGGCTTCCTCCTAAAAGGAAACTTGCAAACAGGAGAAAACACCATTGTTTGAAACACAGTCCTTTTTGGGAGGAGGAGGGATGCCTTCTGTAGTATTTTTCTTAATTTTAGTTCTGATGTTCATTAGCGTATTCCTACAAATGGGAAAAAATGGATCTGTGTCTTTTTAAGCTGCTTTATAATTTATAGTAAGGTGCCATAAAGGATTTTGGGGGATTTTTAAGTATTTTTTTCATCTCAAACGTAATCAGGAATAGAGTCTTGTCTTCACTATTTTGCTTGGAGCACTGAAATTGGTGACTTGAAAGCCCTCTAATTAAAAGGGTGGGTTTGTCAAGTTGTTAGCAAAGAGTTTTTCTTTCCATTCTTGTGTTAAGCAGATGGCATTAAAACCAAACAGAAAACCCCCACAAAGGCTCTTATTCTGCAAGCACTTACATAGTTGCTTAAATTTATCACAAGTAGCCTGAGTGAGTGCAGTGGGACTACTGGCATGTGTAAAGTTAAACACATGTGTAAGGGCTTGTCTACATTTAAAACACTGGAATTGCTGTAGCGCTTCAGTGAAGATGCTTCCTAAGCCAGTGGGAGGGCTGCTCCCATCAGCATAGTTATTCCACCTCCCTGAGAGGTGATAGCTAGGTTGATGAGAGAATTCTCCCATCAACCTAGCACTGTCTACACCGGGGTTAGGTCGGTTTAACTGAGACGCTCAGGGCTGTGGATTTTTCACACCGCTGAGTTATGTAGTTATACCAACCTAATTTCCGACTGTAGACCAGGCCTGAGTGTTGGCAGGAATGGAACTCAAACAATTTTAAAACATCCTGAGTGAAAACCACTTCCACTCTCAGTCATTTTTAATTATGTCTATGGGGTCAAAACCTACAAGTTCTCGAATTACACATAGAGTCTTCCAGGAGAAATGAAATCTGAATTTTTCATGTAAGAATCAAGGAGAAAAATCTTTCTTTAAAAAAATAGTTTCAAGTTTATACAGAGGCAGAAAAGAGCATAGGGCAAAATAATAAGTTAATGCAAGATTCAAGATTAAGGTTGATTTGTTAAACAACCACGGGATAAGTCAGCATAGTTCCATTGACCTCAACAGAGATACATTGATTTAGCTGAGGATCTGGACTGCAGTGTCAGGGGCTGAAGGCCTGAAAAAATGGGGATGAACAAAAAAGCGGCACCTTGTAACCCTCCATATTTGGAATAAACTTATCAATAAAGCATGAAACCAGAGCACTGATTGTTGCTTATTTTGTAGGAATTGCAGTGGATAAGTACGGGCTTATGTATTTTGTTGATGCCACTATGATTCGGAAAGTTGATCAGAATGGAATTATATCAACTCTGCTGGGCTCTAATGACCTAACTGCTGTTCGACCACTAAGCTGTGATTCCAGCATGGATGTCACCCAGGTAGAGTTTTACTTCCTTTTTGTGTATGTGCCATACAACAGATGGCTATTTACTTTGGATAATTGCCTGGCCATTCTCTGTAGAAAATACAGTATGTTAGACTCCTCTGAAAAAGGATTTAGAGGGTATTGGTGACATTATGGAGGGCAGGATAACAGCTTATATAATTAGTTACTGAAAAGAATGAACCTACCCTCTTGCGGTGGTTAACACAAGTTGTTTACACAGTTATAGAGAAATAAGTTTGAGATAATGGAAGTTATTGTATAATTGCCTTTTATTTTTCTGTACTTGCTGTAGACTTTCAGTAATGTAGCATTCAGTTCTTTGCAACAGATACATAATTAACCAAAGTTAGCACTGTTCATAGCTTTAATTTGTACATGCAAGTCTTAAGTAGAGCATTTAGTTCCATGATTTACTCTGTTAAACCATTGACTAATTTGCTGCCATTTCACATATAATTGTTATGTGTTGAAAACAATTTACTTCTTCAGTGTGAGTTTTACAATAATAATGAATTATCATGTGGTTCATAGGTGCGGCTGGAATGGCCAACTGATCTTGCTGTCAATCCCATGGATAACTCACTTTATGTCCTGGAGAACAACGTCATTTTACGGATCACAGAAAACCACCAGGTTAGCATCATCGCTGGACGTCCCATGCACTGTCAGGTTCCTGGGATAGACTACTCCCTTAGCAAACTGGCCATCCACTCTGCGCTGGAGTCAGCCAGTGCAATTGCCATCTCACACACAGGAGTCCTTTATATCAGTGAGACAGATGAGAAAAAAATTAATCGACTACGCCAGGTAACCACCAATGGAGAGATCTGCCTCCTAGCCGGAGCAGCTTCAGACTGTGACTGCAAAAATGATGTCAACTGTAATTGCTATTCTGGGGATGATGCTTATGCCACTGACGCCATCTTAAACTCCCCATCCTCCTTAGCTGTGGCACCAGATGGCACTATCTACATAGCTGACCTTGGAAATATCCGCATTAGGGCTGTTAGTAAAAACAGGCCCGTTCTTAACTCTGTCAACCAGTACGAGGCAGCTTCTCCAGGAGAACAGGAGCTGTACGTCTTCAATGCTGATGGCATCCACCAGTACACCCTCAGTCTTGTTACCGGAGAGTATCTGTATAATTTCAGCTACAGCGCCGATAACGATGTCACGGAGGTGATCGATAACAATGGTAACTCCTTAAAAATTCGTCGGGATAACAATGGAATGCCACGCCATTTACTGATGCCTGACAATCAGATTGTCACACTGGCTGTCGGCACGAATGGTGGACTCAAGGTAGTGTCTACCCAGACCCTGGAACTTGGATTAATGACTTACAATGGAAATAGTGGGCTCTTGGCAACAAAGAGTGATGAAACAGGGTGGACGACCTTTTATGAGTAAGAAAGTTTTTTATATTTGTTGAGTATGCATTTCTCTTTCAAGTGAGAATGGTTAGGGCCTAATATAATGCCCATTGAAATCAGTGGTAGTCCTTCTATTGGCTTCAATGAACATTGAATCAGGTCTTTAAATCTTGATGTAATAGGGTCCTGGAGCCACGTGTGTGATTTTGTTAACTTTAACAGTCTTGCAGTATCCTTACATAAGGGCCTGAGAGGATGCTTCCTGTGAGTTGCTGAGCACCCTAAAGTCCCAGTGCAGAGTATGGTTGGTGAGGGAGCTCTCCCACCTCCCAGCAAATTGCTAGCACCTTGTAGGATCAGTAACTTGCATTTACACTGCTGTTTGCAGGACTGGGCCCAACTTTCTTTGCCATAAGTGGGAGTGCAAAGAAGTCCCCTTCTCCAAGCTGGTCTGCTCAGTTTACAACACAATAATTTGTGGTTACACCCCACAGGGCTGCCTCTGTCAAGAGATTTCAATATTAGTTTCTCTTGGAACTCAAATTACAAGTCTTGCTGTTCAAATGTCAGGATATTGGACCCATATGACATATAGGAGATAAAGTGTTGATTAACTTTACTGATTGCTCATTCTTGAGATAGGTGAGGAAATTAGATCCCAAGGTCTAGACCCCAGTGTGACTTATATAATTTGTAGATAGCCCAAAAGCACATTGGTTTTCATGAGCAGGTAGATTAAAAAAAGACAGAATTTCCTCTTTAACTGAAATGGATCAGAGATAAAGTGCCTAGGTATATTAAAAAGCTGGAAAAGCAAACCAGATTTTCTCTAACAATTATCCTGTCCTTAATAGTGTTATTGTAATTTACATGGCAACAAGAGGGTTTCCTAAATAAGTAGCACTATATATGCTGAATATGTGTATATATATATGCTGCACTATATATGCTGAATATTTTGGCTTTTAACTATGGCAAGGCTTTCTATCTAGAGATTGAGAATTTTGCTGAAATACTTAATTAGTGGTACATTTATTCATAATTTTTTCCAAGTTAGACTTAGACAATATTTGTCAAGCTTTATTTACAAATGACTGGACCTAGGTTTGTTTTTCTAAGATTGTCCTCTGAGCAATAGCTTTTCCCCACTAACATGTGCCAAAGCATCGTATCATGTCGCCTACTACTTAAACACTGCTGACTTTTTGTAAGAAAACAAAACAAAAACAATACCTGAACATAAGTAACTGCTTGATCTAGCTGGAGACGTAACTGAATTATCAGTGCACATCAACATTATCTGTGTTTTGTGTTTGGTTTATAAAAAAAGGAAAACAGTGCCATCTGGTGGTCACTGTATAATTTGACCACCCAAATTTGAACATCTGTTCATTTTCATATATCTTATAGGTAAAGCTGCATAATTGTTATCTTTAACAGGTAACAGGCCTGTTTCCTTAACATATGTCAGATATTTAATTAGTTACATTACTGAGGCCCAAGAGAGTGCTAAATACTGATCACTAAATCAAATTAATATTAACTGTATCTGACTTTTGTGAAACACTCTTGATAAGGAGATGTGCATGGGATTTTAGATAGACCTTTACTTAGTCGTTATTGATTATCAATAGTTCAAAGTTCACTAGATCACAGGCAGTATCTATTAGTTTGTTTCCTAGAAACTACACTTTAAATCAAACAGCACATATTTTAATGAATGGATACAAAATAATTACAAGTGCACAGATTTAGATGAACAAAATGGCAATATTACAATAATTTTGAATAATTACAAATTACAAAAACTTATTTTTTTAAAAAAATTGATAATTAGAAATCTTTTTTTTTTTTAAATTACCGGTATAAAAAATTCAAAATTACAATATTGGTTTACCTAAGGGTAATTAAAAGTCATGATTGAGACAGTATCTTGGTGTGATTCTACGTGAAGATTTCTGAAACGTTTTCTCAGACTACTAAAGTGGAAATATGACTTGCATGTTCTGTGATGTGCTGACATGCATCTTGAAAGTATTATATGTTATTTTTAAAGTGTTCATAAAATTGCTAGGTGCTTTCAGTCGGACTTTTCCTGGTGCTAAGCACCTCTTAGTAGTATGCCTGGTATTAAGTAATACAGGATTAAGCACTAGATTAGTAAATTAGTATGTTTGAGAAAGGATAGATAGTAGCTAATTGTCTCCTCTGCTTTGCAAGTAAGTATTGCAGCTGGGCTAAGTACTATGTACAACAATATACAGCCCGTAGATGAGAAAGGTTATGCTTTCTGTTTATCTAGAATGTCACCAGTTGTATATGCATTAGCACCCTGATCATATTCTATACCCTTGCAGCCCAAGTTTTTTCCATGTAATTAAAGAACAGAGCCACATGATCAGCTCTATCTAGGTTACAAAACATCTGTAGTATGCCATCCACAAAGCTGTCTGTGTCTCTGGGGCATTTTTAGTTTCAAGAAGAATGTGCGTTATACCAAGTGTGTGGGAAACAATGTGTAAAGGGTGAAACTTAACCCGGTGTGTAAAATGCAAATTCTCCATATGGAAAAATGTGACAAAGGATAAACAGAGGCATCTAGTTGGAGCTGACTCTGTGTAGCCAATTTACTGTGACTCTTTAACATCCTGAATCCATCCCAGCACAAAGCTGTTTTGTTAATGAGATGGTAAGTAATGGTTAAATAAAATATAGGAGAATCCCTGTCGACATAGCGCACTGTATTTGTTTACATTTTAGATTGAATGTGTGAAGTATTTCCAGAGAGAGATCTCTCTTTCTATCATTGCTGCATTTGTTTTGGTAAATATAGGATCATAGCAATTAAAGATGGAAAAAATCTATTGAATCACCAAGTCTGTGCTCTGTAAAGGCAGTATGTGTTACCTCCAACACCATTACATCCTCACATTCAAATACAGATAATGAGTCCCCTTTATCATAATAGGATAGTGGAGTTGTGAAATGACAACACAAAAATCTTCTTAAAATGCCAAAAGCTTTACAGATTTTTTTTTAAATGCACTTCATTCACATTATGAACAGTCAAAGCTCATGAGTAATACAACAGCTGACAACAGGCTCACTTAAAATAATTTAAGCTTGGTTTTTTGGGCATGAGGAATAGATCTTTGAAGTGGTCCCTGATGATATCCCACTTGACCTTTGGAGTATCCCAAGAAAGTAATGAAGTTTTCCCTTGAATCAGACTAGTTTTTATAAGACACAGAAATAAGGATATGTTTAAATGTATGTGGATATACACCTTGCCTATCTCCAAATTAGCGCAAATGCTGCTGTTACACCTTTATTGTGCTTCATATCTGAAACCAACCTAGCTAAATCCTTTCTACAGCCTGTCTACCAGGTGCATATTTTAAACTTCTAAAGGTCAGAACTCAGGCCTTAAAGAGTGCACAGTGCACTTAATCTAAATATTTAGGTGCTCAGATGTTAAAGCAATAGACACATTATAGGAATTCTGTATAGAATGCAGAATAGAATATTGACGCAAACACGCAGAAGGGATGCACAATGTAATCAACAATACTTGGGACAATTTGAGAGGCCTGCAAACAATGTGGCAAAAATGGTGAAAGGACCAATAAAAGTCTTCTCTCAAAATATTATTTATAACCTGAATATGTATGTTGAGAGATGATTGAGACTGAATGCATGGATAATCACAGTGCATTAAATCTTAG
This sequence comes from Chelonia mydas, assembly GCF_015237465.2. Classification (NCBI taxonomy): domain Eukaryota; kingdom Metazoa; phylum Chordata; order Testudines; family Cheloniidae; genus Chelonia; species Chelonia mydas. Next base: position 28,593,858 of record NC_057854.1, read on the forward strand.
GAAAACCCAGTATATGCCAACTGAAACTACTTCACCCATTAACCAAAAAATAAAAATAAAAAAGGATCCATTCACCTTTCCCCTCTTGTCATGTTGCAGTGGTAATAACAACTCCAGGTCAGATCGTTTCCTGAAGATTAATGGCTCCCAGCTGAGTCTTAGGTACTAACTTCTCCCAGGCACTCATCATTTCCCAGGAAATGTCCTGCTCCATCATAGTCATTTTTTAATAAATGCATTATATCTGTCTGCTGCACAACTCCAGGAAATCAGTTTATGAGCCACCAGCATCACCCATTAAAGAAGTTTTCATCAACTGCCCTATTCAAAATCATTGATGTTCCTATTTCCAGGGTAGCTCTTGATCTCACCCACACCTCATTAACTCTGCTACTTACATTCCCTCCTGGGCAATATTGTAGGTACAACATGGGGCAAAATCCTGGACTCACTGACATCAGTGGTAGAATGCCCATTAACTTTAGTGGAGCCAGGATTTCACCCTGGGACTTCATTTTAGGAACATAGGAGTTGCCTTACCAAATCAGAGCAGTCCAGAATTCTGTTTCAGACAGTAGCCTCCACCAGCTGTTTATAAGTGGAAGCAGTTCCACAGGATAATTATACATTGTGTTAAAAAAAATAATAAATAAATAGTAGTATTTCCTTTTGTCAGTTCTAAATGTACTGTCTTCGAGTTTCGTTACAATTCTGTTTTTCTATTGGGACAGGAGTAAGTAAGATTGTCCTATTTTACTTCTCTATATATTTGATGCTACAATTTATATATATAATTTATACAATGATTTTGTATACCTCTACCATATCCCCCCCTTAAATTAAACAGCCAGAGTCTCTTCAGTCACTCTTTTTATGATATTTGTTTCATGTTTCTAGTTAGTAATTTTCATCCCTTCCATTTCTGCTACATCTTTTTCAAGATAGGGTGATCCAAACTGAACTGTGTCCCATGCAAGGGCATACCTCTGATTTATATAAATGTCATTGGAATATTTTCCATATTTTCTATTCCATTCCACTTTGAGCAGAGATGTTCAATGAGCTGTCCACAGTGATGTCCAGTTCCTTTTCTTTCATTAATTTAAACCCCAGCAACGTGTATGAGTTGTTCAGATTATTCTTGCCAATTTGAATTATCTTGTGTTTAATGGTAAATCTCACCTGCCATTTTGCTGTGCATTCACCTAGCTCTGAGATCACTTTAAAGTTCTTCACAGACTTTTCTAGTCTTAATCTAAATAATTTTGTGTTCTACAGATTTCACCACCTCCTTGTTCTTTCCCTTTTTTGATAATTGGTAAACATATTAGTCTACACTGGTGCAGACTGGTAGAGACCTTTGGGGCCACCCTACTGTTAACCTTTCACCAAACTGAAAATTGCCCATTTATTTTTGCTCTTTATTTTCTGTTTCTTAGCTGATTTTGGCAGAATTCTATGAGTACTTCTTTTTCTTAATAGCCTCTTGTGAAGGACTTTTTCTGGACTTTCGAAAAGCCTTTCACAAATTACATCAACTAATTCTCTCTTATCCAATATCTTGTTGACAGAGAATTCTAACAGATTACAGAGGTGTGATTTTTCCATAGCTAATCCAGTTGTAGTGGCTTGAAAATATTAAAATATGTATTGATTCTGGGCCAAATACTGTTCTCAGTGTCAACATTGTAAATTCAGACTAACTCAATTGGAGTTAGTCTGGATTTACATTGGTACAATAGAGACCAGAATTTGTCTAGAAAAACCTTAATTCACAACCATAGATTGTTTTCAAACACAGCTTATTGAGCAACTCAAAATGTTCTAAAAGATCAAGATCTGTTTCATGCCATATTTTAGCAAGAAGCTGCTGCATTAATAATGTCAACTAAATGAAGCATATAACTATACACATGCTTATTCTGCTCTCATTAATTTATCTATTAGCTATGACCACGAAGGACGCTTGACCAATGTAACACGTCCCACTGGAGTGGTGACCAGCCTTCACAGGGAAATGGAAAAATCTATTACCATCGATATAGAGAATTCCAACCGGGATGATGATGTAACAGTCATTACCAATCTCTCCTCTGTGGAGGCTTCCTATACAGTGGTTCAAGGTACAAGAGTGTACTTTTCAGCGCATTAGACACAAACACCAATATCTCCCTAGTACTTTAAGGGAGCCATTCTCAAAAGATTCATATCATAAGTGCACTTTTGAGCAGGAAAAAGAATAACATAAGGTTCTTGGAGGAAACTCCCATACATGCTCTGTGAAAATGGCGGTTCCTCAGGTCAGGCAGGGGAAGTTTTGTCTACCCTAGTTGAATCAAATACAGTATGATCATTATCTGTTGTAAATTGGCTCTGCTAATGCCTTTCATGTCAGGTTTACTTTACCCACATTCAGAGTGCATTGCACTCCATTGCAACGTTGGCTATGACTTTAGGGACAAAAAGGTGGATTCTTTACAGTGACGTAATGAACTTGTATAAACTATCTCACTGTAAAATCCTAGCTGAGAAAAGATGCAGGCAGTTTTTATCATAGTGTAACTTGATGAGATCAGCCCTGTCGCCCTGATTTATCCAAGTTAATTCTTTCAAGTTAATGGAACTGCTCATTTGAGTAAAATGCAGGATCAGGCCCTTTTCTGATGCCATGGCCAAAAAAAATTGTGTACCATGTTTTCAATGCAGCATGACCACATCAGAGAATGCTGCCACAGCTGAGATACTGCAGAAGAAATCAGCAACAAAATGGTTAAATGTTACTTTGTGTGAAACTTTCTGACATGGACCAAACATTGTATATGACACAATGTAAACAGTCACAGTTACGGAAGATAGATTGAAAGGAGTTTAGTGGATTATGTTTTTTTAATTAAGAGATAATGTCACTGGAATAAGAGCATTGTCACAGGACAATAGTCTCCTTCTGACGTATAAATGTCAACATTTATAGACTATTATCCTCTGACACCTCCTGTTCCAATGACTTTATTTCTGTTATACCAAATGATTAATTATGTAGATGCTGTCTTTTTGTCAGATGGATATTGATGCTTTGGTGAGCTGCGCACAGCTGAAGTATTGAAAAGCTCCATTCTGATTGTCTTACAGAATAGAGCTGGCTGTGTCAACCAGTCAGAGAATAACATGGCTATAAAAGTACAGTTTTATTTTTATAACTTTTATCAGTAAGCGAAAAGGCCAGACATCTGATTGGCTAGCTTAGCTTCTTTATGGTGGGATAAAGAATGACACATACACACATAAAGGATTGTGGCTGCCAGCTTGTATTGTTGGGGTATCGCACCTTTGGGATTTAAAACTAATCTATAACATCGCACTGTGTAGTTGCTGGGAGGGCAGTTTTTAAAAGACTGAAAAAGGGATTAGTTGTTCACTTCTGACAAAAGATTCCAATGGTCTCTTTTTACATCACAGCATTTAATAGGCTTGTTATTCATCCCACAGTTCAGTTAAAAAATATAATTTTCCCCTGAGTTTTGTTCCTTTTAGAAATGCATCCACATAAATTATGGCGCTGAAATACATCACTATATGTTTTGATTTACAATTAAGAGTAAATGGAAAACAACAGTATAAATTTTAGCACCTCTGCAGGCTAGCAACATTAATACCATTGTTCTTTACATAAGTCAATAACATTGGTAATATCTACCATAGCACAATTCAGGCAGGCTTCGTTTGACATCAGTGGAAGTACCATGAAAACCTATTAAGTTGATGTTATCTTCTCTTTATGACTAAAGTTGCTAAACTTTGTTTTTTATTATTTTACTAGATCAAGTGAGGAATAGCTACCAGCTCTGTAATAATGGCACTTTGAGAGTGATGTATGCCAATGGAATGAGTATTAGCTTCCACAGTGAACCTCATGTCCTGGCTGGTACTGTGACCCCTACCATAGGACGATGTAATATTTCCCTGCCAATGGAAAATGGCTTAAATTCAATTGAGTGGCGCCTAAGAAAAGAACAGATAAAAGGCAAAGTGACGGTGTTCGGAAGAAAGCTCAGGGTAAGTGGAACTCACTGTTACAACAACAACCTTTTGTCCTGTATCTAGACCGTTTTCTACTCAAAATGATATTTTATTCAATTCTACTTCATAAAAATGAATAAGACAATGAAGTGAACTAGCATTGGTAACGTTTTATGTATTTGAGAGGCCAAATAAACCTATGGAGTAGTCTGCTGTTACCAGTTATCAGAAGCTCCATCAACTAGAAGATTCAAAAGGAGGCTGGTAAAAAATACCCTGTAGAGTCACTATAGTGGAATTGCCATCTTTCTAATGAGCTGTAATATCAAAATCCTGACCACTTGTTGTCTATCAATGTACTGTGGAACTCTTCACAAGAGTTCTTCCAAACAAAATTCTAGTTCATGTAATTACATTCTACTAACCTAAATTCCCCCTGCAATTTCTCTGAGATAAGTATTTGTCTTTATTTCCTTTTGTAAACTGCAAGGCTGTGTTAAACAGCCACGATTTTCCCTCCCCCCTTCTTCCCCAAGGTGGCTAAAATTTCCCTGTGGATGAAGTGGCCCCAGTATGTAGAGATTGAAAGGCACATTGGGATACTGGGAAGAAAAATGTGGTGGGTCTCATCCAAAGCCCATTTAAGTCAATCAGAGACTTCTGTTGGCTTCATTGGGTATTGGATCAAGCTGTATATAGAATCCTAGAAATACAGAGCTGGAAGAGACCTTGAGATGTCATCTAGTTCAGTCCCCTGCGCTGAGGCAAGACTAAGTAAACCTAGACCATCCCTGACAGGTTTGTCTAATCTGTTCTTAAAAGCCTCCAAAAGACAGAGATTCCACAACCTCCCTTGCAAGCCTGTTCCAGAGTTTAAGAACCCTTATAGTTAGAAAGTTTTTCCTAATATCTAACCTAAATCTGCATTGTTGTAGATTAAGCTGATTACTTCTTGTCCTACCTTCAGTGGATCTGGAGAACAATTGATCACAGTCCTCTTTATAATACCTCTTAACATATTTGAAGATTGTTATTGTGTCCCCCCTCAGTCGTCTTTTCTCAAGACTAAACATGCCCGTTTTTTTAATATCTCCCCATAGGTGGGGTTTTCTAAATCTTTTATTATTTTTGTTGCTCTCCTCTGGACTCTTTCCAGTTTCTCTACATCTTTCCTAAAATGTGGCATCCAGAACTGGACACAGTACTTCAGCTGAGGCTTCACCAGTGCCGAGTAGAGCAGGACAGTTACCTCCCATGTGTTAAATACAACACTCGTATTAATACACTTCAGAAGTATATTAGCTTTTTTTTTCAGCTGCATCACATTTTTCACTCGTTTTCAATTTGTGAGCCACTATAACCCCTAAATCCGTATCAGCATTACTACCACCTAAACAGTTATTCCCCATTTGTAGATGTGCATTTGTTTTTTTCCATCCTGAATGAAGTATTTTGCACTTTTCTTTATTGAATTTCATCTTGTTGATTTCAGACCAATTCTTCAATTTGTCAAGGTTGTTTTGAATTCTAATCCTGTCCTCCAAAGTGCTTGCAACCCTTCCCAATTTGATGTCATCTCAATTTTTATAAGCATACTCTCCTCTGTTATCCAAATCATTAATGAAAATATGGAACTCTGCCAGACCCAATATTGACGTGGAGGGACCCTCTAGACCAGGGATTGGCAACCTTTGGCACGCAGCCCATCAGGGTAAGGCCCCTGGCGAGCCAGGCTAGTTTGTTTACCTGCTGTGTCTGCAGGTTCGGCCAATCGCAGCTCCCACTGGCCCCGGTTCACTGCTCCAGACCAATGGCCAGTGGCCCACGCCGCTTCCCGCAGTCCCCATTGGCCTGGAGCAGCGAACCGCGGCCAGTGGGAGCTGCGATCGGCCAAACCTACAGACGCAACAGGTAAACAAACCGATCTCTGCTCTAGACACACCCTCCCAGTTTGACAGTGAACCACTGATACCATACTCTTTGAGTATGGTTTTTCAAACAGCTGTGCACCCACCTTACAGTAATTTCTTCAAAGCATTATTTCCCTCGTTTGCTTATGGAGATGTCATATGAGATAGTGTGAAAAGCCTTCCTAAAATCGAGAGATATCACATACTACTTCCCTATCCACTAGGCTAGTAACCCTGTCAAAGAAAGAAATTATCTTCATTTGGCATGATTTATTCTTGACAAACCTGTGCTGGCTATTCCTTATAATGCTATTATCTTCTCTGCGCTTACAAATTGATTGTGTAATAATTTGTTCCAGTATCTTTCGAAGTATCAAAGTTAGGCTGACTGGTATATAATTCTCCAGGTCCTCTTTGTTCCCCATTTTAAAGATAAGTACTGTGTTTGCCATTGTCCGGTCCTCTGGGACCTCACCCATCCTCCCTGAGTTCTTGAAGATAATTGTTAGCAGTTCCAAGATTGTTTCACCTAGTTCCTTAAGGAATTGCATAAAGTGTTCTTATCATTAGATATTATACAGTGAATCAACTGCTTAGTTATTTGCAGAGAGAAATAAGACAGGAGATGTCACATTCTAACATTCTCCTGGTGTTTAGTGGTTAGCAAATTCTCAGCACTGAGTTATCAGTAGTTCTCCCTGTTTTCTTTATGCTGTCTGTATCTTCAGAGTTGCATGCTCCTGTATTTTTTTAAAAGACAAAAACTGGAATGAGATTAGCAGCTAAATCCTTAATGACTGGATTTCAGGACTGTGTAATTGATTTTTGATATGCTGTAGTGTAGAAGTTGATTATAAGTAGTAATCACTCCTTTTCTAAGATAAATCAGCTCTGCATTTTGACTAGGTCTTCAAAACAAAAATAAATGAGGCCCTAAAATAAAATGGCTATAATCCTTACTCTAAATATTAAAAATTTAATAGAGGTATTTGTGGTAATTAGCTGAAGTTAAATGCACAAATCTTAGAGCTGAATTCTTGCCAGAGTTAGATTTTCTTCCATCATGTTTATGCAAACCAAAACACAGCTTTATCTAGCAACACCTCAACATTTAATTGTCTGGTGTTAGTTCCTGTAACAATAATCACATATCCATTTAGCTCTTTTAAATGGAAATTACTATGAGATTATAGCAGGTTGAGGGGACTGAAAATGCAATTTGAAAATGAGGGAGAAAGCGTAGAATTTATTTGCATTTCATTTATTTTAATTCACCTTTGTAAACCGTTTAGTGAATGAAATAAAAGCAACTGTATTGGAAAATTGTGAGGGAGCAGGTGGGATGCAAGGTAGACAAGGAGATGCAGCAGTGTGGGATAGATGAAGGGAGGGCACAAGAGATAATGAGTTATAGCTTCCATGGGTATTTACACTCACACATCTCTCAGCTGAGGCCTAAATTTGAGACAGAGACACAGAACCAGGTGCATGTGAAAGGCATTTGTCCAGGAGTCTGTCCTTGTATGTGATTAATTTCTTAAGGCAAATACTATTTTCAATATTAAATCTCCCTCTGAAATTTCACATGTAAATATTAGTCATGATTGAAGTGAGATAACATCAGCTTTGTTTACGGGACACAGGTACATTTCAACCTCAAATTTAAGAGCCTCTTTCTTGAGGACTCTCAATTGAGAGGTCAGATGCAGCCATTCCCTGATTGTTGGTGCTCAGATTCTATGTGATGGGTGCCGTACAAAACCATACATCCATACTTCATTGGTGTGTTGTGTGCTACCAGCATTCTCATCGCAACCTGACACATCCACATTCTTCTGGGCAGAAGACTCCTGCTGCTCAACATGCAACTATCCACTTACAGTTCACCACATCAGCATTATGGTAGCAAAATACTGTATTAGTAATTCTGTAGTTTATCCCAACCAGGGTCATGGAGTGTTGTTGAGCATAACATTGCCCCATTAGAGATACGAGCTTTGGCTCTGTAGTTTATCCCAGTGTTCACATGATTTATGAATTTTTGAGCACTTAACGTCAACCTAACGCTCCTATTTGCACTCCCTGAGTGGAAAAGAGAAGGGGCCATAGCTAATGGCAGGAACAATGTCATGGTAGGGCTAGGATGTAGCTCTCCCCCGAGCACCAGCTTGTAACTGGGGCAAGAGCATGCTATGCCTTCTCTAAAGGTTTAACAAGGGCCCCAGTGAGCACGGTGGCTGTGGAGGCATTATCCCTGCTCTTGCCTATGCCAGCATGAAGCTCCACTGCTCGTAGGGAAACCTCTGCCTTCGTAGGGGTCAGGATTAAAGAGCCATAATTAAGCCTATATAGGAAAGTGTATACTGTTTTTTATATTAACCAATTTATGTCAGGTATTGTTGTTTACTGGTACATTCAGTAGTGTATTGAATGTTGTTCAGGCAATTTAATACAGAACCCAGAGAGAGAGATTACACTTTCTGGTTTGTTTGTTTTTGTTTTGTTTTTGTATACACTGTAATATACTCAAGTGAATTTTGCTGGAAGAGCCATTAACCAACGTCTAGAAGGGCTCTTCCCTATTGTGACTTACACAGCAACAGCAAAAAGAAGAAGCAGATGTGTGTGTAGGTAGCAGAACAAAAGAAAAATAGCTTGCTAGATAATCTTCAGTCATGATAGTCATATAGTGTTGTTAGCGTTCCCCGAAGGAGTGGGAGTTAGTCATTTTGTTTGGGTTTCTATATAATTAATATGACATTGCAATTATACTCTGTGGTGTTACTTATTTTACAAATGAAAGCGAAGTTACTGAATTATCAAACAGGTGCTTCTTTATTCTCAGAATAATGTTTTTGTGTAGCTATTCTGGTGTATAATTGTTCAGAAAGCTGGTACTTCAACTCACTGTGACAAAAACCTAGTAACCTTTGTAAAGTAGATTCGGCTTCCTTCTGAGCAAAAAGAGAGCCCTGAAAGTCAGGTTTACTGGCAAAGGCAGGGTGCAGGATACAGCTGCTGTGATGAGGCAAAAATGTCAAGCTGTTTATAAAGATGCAAAACTCTTAAAAGAGCTGAATTTTCAAACAATTGATTTCGCCTCACTCCCTCCACGCAAAAAACATCCAAGAAGGCAGGCGATCACCATTTCTCCTACACATAAAGACGACAGAGGAACAAGAGCTGGTTATGGGGTTTTGGTGCTTGGTGAGGACTTCCTGAGGTTCAAACAGCAACTCCCACCACTGGCTTTATAGGATCATAAATTTCAGTGTTGATGATGGGATTTTGTTGTTCTTGTATGTTTGAGCATAGCAACATCACTTACTGATGGAAACCCACAGTGCAACATATAGCAATAGAGAATTTATGATCTAGTAATTTTAGGTCTAGAAGGAGAAAAGACCTTTAAGAACATCTTGGAAACTTTTAAAAACCCTGTAATTAGGATAATTATATACAAAAATCATCTAAAATTCTCTCTAATCCTCACAGACGCATATGACTAATTGGAATTTATTAGCCCAATTTATTTGAGGAATTCGCCAGGAAAGTTTTTTTCATAATTTAGCTACTTTGGAAAGAATTGAAATTTTGGAGCTATGCTAGAATTTTCGTTTAATTTTACAGACAGATGTCTTTAATATAACAAGCAGGTACCTCTATTTTCCCCAGTAGCTCTTAAAGTGCAGAGTCTACATGGACATTTGACATGTACACAGATTTTGCACTCACAAAAATGGTGGCCACTTCTGAAAGTTTGCCCTCTATGGCTGAGTTCTGCTTCCAAGACTTCCTATCTACTAAAACTTTGAATAAGGAATAAGATGGAGCATTTCCTTTCCTAATTTTTTTTCTTAACTTCTACTGTTGTCTTCACATCAGGGCTAGTCTGTTTGTCAATATCAAAACCTTCTGTGGGAAATCCCACATGAAGAGCAATTTCAAAGAGTTACTAAAGAAATGAAAGCTGTGTTAAAAGAGCTGAATTTTATTAACTGGAAAATATCAGACTGAGAAAAATGTACGATAATTTAAAAAAAATTCTTATGAACACAAAATTGTATTAATTTTAAAATTGCTTTTTATAGAACTGAATTCCTACAGAGTGGGTTGGGATGGGAATTGGGCTTACTCTGCCAGTGAAAATAATTCAGAATAACTTTTATGTCCTCTAGGAAGGCTCAGGATTAATTTACATATTGTTTGATGTGCAGTTTAAATTTGGATAAGAGAAAATGTTGCTTAATCAAAGCTACTGTAAAATATAAGATGAAGAACAAATTCCCAGGAACAGATGAATACTTCTTAAGTAGTCCTTGCTGTCAAAAGATATCTAATTTAAAGACTTCTACTTTATTAATGGGGCGTTCACAATTAAATTACTTAAGAAGCTTTATTAGATTACAGTGCTGGCCTGGATTTTCTGTGGTTGGCCTCCAGTGAATATACTGCTTTATCTTTCTTATAGCATTTGCAGTAGTGAACGCTATAGTTGAAGTTACATATACAATTCTTACAACCCCTTGTTCTCGTTTGCTCACAACTTTCCAAAAATGTTTCCTGTGGGACTGAAACTTTTCATGCTGTGTTGTGTTTGTTTTTTGAAAGTCTTACTAAAGAAAGTGAGAAAGTGAAATATATTTACTCAGCTTAAAGAAATTTATGGGATTTTTATTGCTTACTAGGGACCTGAGCTTGCAAGATGCTGGGAGTTCAGCTTGCTCAGCAAGCACCTTGTGGGATCAAAGCCCAAAGCCTCAAAAAGGACTGAACAAAACACATTATGTGCCGGCACCTCTGAGGAAAACCCTCTCTGTTGAAAGTGGGGGAAGTAAAAGGAGAAAGTGTTGAAGGCATGGATTCTGAACCTGGGGGTTGTGACTCCAACAGTGGTCATGGCAGCCCTCCTGTTTATATGGCTAGATTGAAGGGGGAGTCCTCAAAACTCTTTCCTGGTGTACTGTGGGGTCATGGTATGAAAAAAAATGTTGAGAAATACAGTTGAAAAATTACTTCTGAGCATACTCTGTCGGTATCTACTAAATGTTAACAGCTTATAACAAGCCCAGGGGCTGTTGCTCAGAGATTACTGCTAGCCCAGGATGTATTGTAAAATGTCTCAGCAAAACACACCTGCATTTTTTTAAGCAAATTCTGGGAAATGTAATTGTCCTTTCAGTTTATTAGTATTTTCACTGTAGCAGTTAGCCTGGGCTAGGATTTATCGATTCACTGAACATAGCCTTCTTCCATTTGTATAGGTCCATGGAAGGAACTTATTATCCATTGATTATGACAGAAACATCCGCACAGAGAAAATATATGATGATCATCGGAAGTTTACACTGAGAATAATTTATGATCAGCTAGGACGTCCTTTTCTTTGGCTACCCAGCAGTGGGCTTGCTGCTGTCAACGTTTCTTATTTCTTCAATGGACGACTGGCTGGACTTCAACGCGGTGCTATGAGTGAAAGAACAGATATAGATAAGCAAGGCCGAATCATATCCCGCATGTTTGCTGATGGGAAAGTGTGGAGTTACACGTACCTGGAAAAGGTAAGTGGCTTAATTTAAACTACAGCAATAGTTACGAAGGCTGAATGCACAAAAGGTGTTAGGCTTTGTGATGCTGAGCATCACAGCGCCTAACTTTTAGGCATCTAGAAATCACTGGATTCACAAAGACTGTATAAGGTGCCTAGGCTACCTATACAGTGAATGGAGAGAGAGAGGCACATTAGAGCGTGATTAAAAAAGCCAGGAAGCTAGGTGTGAAGTTCAGCCTAAACTAGCCAATGGGAGATGCTGACCAGAGGAATATGTGCCCCTCTTATGGAGACAGGCACCGAAGTCTGGGCTGCAGGAAGGGACCTGTCTGTGCTAGCAATTCACAGCCAGGAACTCTGTTTAGAGTTAGGCCTTTATACAAGAAGCTGGAGGTGGGAGGAAACCTAGCCCAGTGGTTAGGGGACTCACCTGGGCTGTGGGAAACCCCCTGTTTGTGCCCCCTCCACCTGAGGGGGAGAAGGGATTTGCTATCTCTCAGGTGAGTGCTCTAGCCACCTGGCGGATGTGGGTCTCCCTAAGTCTCTCCAGAGGGCAGCAGCTTCAGGAGAGACTGATGGAGCCCCCCATTAGAATATCCTCACTACTGGGCTAAAAGTTATGAGGGATCTCTTCCTCCTCCCCCGACCAGCCCCAGCTGTTCCGTCACAACTTGCCTGAGAGATGTGCTCAGAGGGCACCCACTGGATTGGGCCCCACACGCCTGCCTGTCTGCCCCTGGTTTAAATATAGCTCTGGGGCTTTGGTGGGAGACAGGTGCTCAGATGCCTGAAGGGAGGCAGCAGTGCACATGTAAAAAGGCAGAAACATAAACTTCTGTTGTCCTTTTACTGCAAAAACTTAGGGATCAAATGCGTTTATGCACCTACAAGATTAGGGGGGAGTTTTGTACATTGTAATGTTGCCCAAACTGGGACTTAGGCACCTAAAACAGGGACTTAGGTGCTTAAAGTCTTTTGTACATTCAGGACAGAGACTCTGCTATTACATACATATACATGACCTAGGATTCTTAGTGTTCCAACAGTTAAAAAGTCTTTTGTGCCAGATCTCTGAATTCTTTAGTTATTCAATTAATCAAAGGAAATACTTTGTTCATGGTTCAGCTCTTCTGATATATCCATAAAATAGAATAGGTCATCATATAATAGCATGAACTAACAGGATGAATTTTACTATTTTAAAATGCATGACTAAGCCTGACAGAACATCCCAGTAGCTGCAGATATCTCATCTCTAATCATTATTTATTAAATGAAAATATGGTAATTCATTTCTATTTAACCTAATTTAAATCACTTTGATCTTGAGAGTTTATCTAATCCTTAAAAACACTGCATGCCATGTTCCCTAAACCCCCTCCCTCCCAGTCTATTGTTTTAGGTATGCTAGAACAGTTCTCTGCTAACTTTCTTCACACATGTTTTACAGTATTCAGTGTAAATTACAACTGCCAGTGGAGATATAAATCAGGGCATTAAACTCACTTTCCCCAAAACAGTAAAGGAAGAGGGTAGAAGAGGTTGATACAATGTTCCTTCCATTTCCTTCTCAGGATTGATCTTTTTTTCAAAGAGGAAAATTTACTTATCACAGATGGTGGCAATATAGTCATATTGTTGGGCAGCATTGTGCCTTAGATGTATTTGGATTTTATTTATATTTTTTATTATCGTAACACTGAAACCTATTCAATAAATTCTTGATTTAAAAATTTGCTTTTTCCCCCATAAGTTCAGAAAGCGAAAGAAATGGAAAGACACTAAAAATATATAATCTTTTGTCTTTTTATTTTTGTAATAGTCCATGGTACTACTGCTTCAGAGCCAACGGCAGTACATCTTTGAATACGATTCCACAGACCGTCTCCAGGCTGTCACCATGCCTAGTGTTGCTCGGCACAGCATGTCCACTCATACATCTATTGGCTACATTAGGAATATTTATAACCCTCCTGAAAGCAATGCTTCAGTGATTTTTGATTACAGTGATGATGGGAGGATTTTGAAAACATCTTTTTTAGGAACTGGTCGACAAGTCTTCTACAAGTACGGGAAACTATCCAAGCTGTCTGAAATTGTTTATGATAGCACTGCAGTTACTTTTGGATATGATGAAACTACTGGAGTTCTGAAAATGGTTAACTTACAGAGTGGCGGCTTTTCTTGCACAATCCGGTACCGTAAAATTGGACCACTGGTTGACAAACAAATCTACAGATTTTCTGAAGAAGGCATGGTCAATGCAAGGTTTGATTACACCTATCATGATAATAGCTTTCGGATTGCTAGCATCAAGCCTATAATAAGTGAGACTCCTCTTCCTGTTGATCTTTATCGTTATGATGAGATCTCTGGCAAAGTAGAGCATTTTGGCAAATTTGGAGTCATTTATTATGATATAAATCAAATAATTACTACAGCGGTGATGACACTGAGTAAACACTTTGATACCCATGGGCGTATTAAAGAAGTTCAGTATGAAATGTTCCGATCACTCATGTATTGGATGACAGTCCAGTATGACAGCATGGGAAGAGTAACAAAGAGAGAACTGAAGCTTGGACCTTATGCCAACACAACCAAATATACCTATGATTATGATGGAGATGGGCAGCTCCAAAGTGTGGCAGTAAATGACAGACCAACCTGGCGTTATAGTTATGATCTGAATGGGAATCTTCATCTCTTGAATCCAGGGAACAGCGTACGGTTGATGCCGCTACGCTATGATCTAAGAGACAGGATTACACGTCTGGGTGACATGCAGTACAAAATTGATGATGATGGGTTCCTATGTCAACGAGGCTCAGATATATTTGAGTACAACTCAAAAGGTCTCTTAACAAGAGCTTACAACAAAGCAAGTGGATGGAGTATTCAGTACCGTTATGATGGGTTAGGGCGAAGGGCTTCTTGTAAGACTAACTTGGGACACCATCTTCAGTACTTTTACGCTGACCTTCACAACCCAACGAGAATGACACATGTTTACAATCATTCCAATTCAGAAATTACTTCTCTATACTATGATCTACAAGGCCATCTGTTTGCAATGGAAAGCAGCAGTGGAGAAGAATACTATGTTGCCTCCGATAACACAGGTACACCACTGGCGGTATTCAGTATTAATGGCCTCATGATCAAGCAGCTTCAGTACACTGCATATGGAGAGATATATTATGATTCCAACCCTGACTTTCAATTGGTCATTGGATTTCATGGAGGGCTGTATGATCCTCTGACCAAGCTGGTTCATTTTACTCAGAGAGACTATGATGTTCTAGCTGGGCGTTGGACATCGCCTGATTACACAATGTGGAAAAATATTGGTAAGGAGCCTGCTCCATTCAACTTATACATGTTCAAGAGCAACAACCCTCTCAGCAACGAACTTGATTTAAAGAATTACGTAACAGGTGAGAACTCATTAGCAGTTGTTTTCTAAAAGGTTTTAGTGCAAATTTCTAAAGTTTAGAATTTTGTGTTGGAAAAAGAAATAGGTCAAACTTCTCCATTCCAGGATTTTCCTTCCGCTGTCTCCTCATCCACCTGCAGAACCCTTCTCCCATCAAGCTAGGACCGTCTTCCCATTCGGGAGTATGAAAAGGACAACATAGTCTTGATCCCTGACTCTTGGTTGTGACCCCCAGATCAAGAACCTATGAAAGAGAGACACACATGGTTATTAAATAAAGGGGAATCATTTTCAACTAATAATAAATAATAATTAGTTTTTATGTAGCATTTTTCACGTAGATTTCAAAGTGCCGTGCAACGGATGGTACCATTATCCCCACTTTGCAAAGGGGAAAGATGAAGACAGATGAAACTGAGTGCCCTAAGTCACCCAGCAGGTCAGTGACAGAGTCAGGAATTAGGACTCAGGTCTCCTGACCTCCAGTCCAGTGCCCTATTCCTTCAATAGTGTCCTCAGAATTACCTGCTGACTTTGTCCATGGGCACAACATGAATTACTACCAAGAGTGGCACTGATTAAACATTTATTTACTTTCCCAATTCTGCCTTTAAACACCAACCTATTTTTAGCTCTTGCTTTAAGAAAAGAACCTTAATGTTTTAAACATTGTTTCCTCTTGGAAGACGGAGGAACATCTGTAGTGTTAGGATGTGGAGACAATAAATCAGTTTAGACTGCATGTACTGGGTTTGGGTGACACATCTAACTTCCTCTCAATTACTACTAATTTGCTACTTAGTAGGATCACATAGTACTTGAACTAGCTGCAAACCATTTTTTTTAAAAGAAAGGTAATTAAGATGAATTCAGGAGAAACTCTCTGAGAACTGAGTTTGCAGCATGTCATAATTAAAAACCGCAGTACAATTTAAAAAACAAAAAACAGAGCTACCACAATTTTATTGGCAGCACTTCAAGAAAAGTTATATTATGACTGTTAGTTCTTTGTGACTGTGACTACATTGTGTGTGCATAATTTCTCAGGTTGCCCTTCAGTCGTTTTGCATTCTGAAGACACTTCAGTATTTGCTCTCGATACTGGGAAAGAATTTATCAGTGATCAAAGTATCTTGCATTCTTGGGGTCTAATTCTGTGGTCCTTAATTGAACAAAAATATCAATGTCCATCAGGGTTTGGCTCAGTTAATAACTGCACACTTTGGCCTCTAGTGATTCATTTCAGAAGCCCCCAAATCCAGTGGGTCCTGTCTCACTTTAAGAGATTTCATTGCACTCAGAAGATGTTATATTCATTTTCATTCATGCATCCACAGAAGAAATTCAGAAAAGATATACTAATTGCTTGTACACTATGAACTTTTAATTCCACCAAAAAATGGTTTATTGCTAATGCAGATATGTGCTGCTATCATAGAATTCCCTGGGCTAAAAGACTGTTCTTGGACAAGAAGTTGTTATATATGGGGTTAATTTTCATAAGTGAGAAATACATACAACCTTCATACACAGCCCTCTAGACATATTTACCGTTAACACCTGATGCTGATTTGCTGAAAGCTTTTTGCTGCGGAAAAGAATTTCTCCAGCTGTGTAACGACATCCTGTGAAGAACATTAGAAATAGAAAATAATGAACTATTAGAATGAGAGAGAACCTCCTCTTTATTGCCAAATGAGGACAGCTAAAGTAAATTGTTTGGGAGGTAATGTTATTCCATCTGATCACAAACTGAAACCATGAGAAAAAGGAGTAATGGTCCTATGCTGTATATAGCTGAAGGGAAAATGTATGATGCCATGGAAGATCTGTACACATTTCTTTAATGTAACCAGGATAGAATCTGAAATTTTGTACTACGTTGTTTCAGTATTTAGAGGGGAAAAAAAAATTAAGCTACACATTCAAAACTTCTCCACCCACTAAAATTAGATTTGTAATGGCTCATTCCACCCCACCCCTAAAGGACACTAGGAAAACAAGCTTGTAACATGGTCTGGATGTCAACAGATTCAAGCTCTGGCAATGAAGTGCAGGATAGGGATTGAGTTTGACACTCGCTGACATCAGTCCCCTCTCCTTTAAATCTGGGGTTTATTATTGTCGTTCCAGCTCGTCAGTTGATTTCTGCAGTCATGATAGCACATGGAGAGAGGAAGTCTCTAAGTCAGGCAGGAGAACTGGTCAAAATTTTTCAAACAATTAAAAACAAATTTTTGAATTTTTTTCAATGAAACTCCAGAGCAAAAAGTTTTCATTCTCCCACACCCTCCCTATTTTCAGAGAGAAAGGAGTAAGGGAGGGAAAAATTAGAAACATTTTCAATAAAAATGTTCACAAATTTTTTTTGAATAATCCAAAAGGCAGACCTTTCCAAAACTTGCAGACTGAGTATTTTGAATACTTTTGGAAAAATTCTTTCAACCACTTTAGACATGTTGCTTAATGCACTGCTGGAAGATGTTCAGATTCTACCATGACGAGTGCAGGACAGGAACCTATATAGAATAGAACAGAACCATCTGGTAGTCAGGATCCAAACCAGATAGAGCTTTTTTGGGAAAAACCAATACCTTGGACTTCACAAAAACTGACATTGGAGCAGAGGAGGAATGCTCCCTGTGAAACATCACTATGTAAGGCCTTGATCCTGCAAAGAGTTGTGCATGTGTTTTACTTTATGAACTTGACTTGAATGGAACTACTCACCTGTTTAAATCTTTGCCGGAGTAGGGCCTAAGAGGGGAACCACGTTTTGTGCCAGAGGAAGTTTCCAAGTGTTCTCACAAGCATTAATCCAGTATCACACAGAGTGTAGCCCCATTGTAGTAATCCAATCAAAAGATGACAGAGCTATGGGTAACTATGGTGAACTGTAGGAAATGTTTAGATCACTCATACATTGGATGTCAGTTCCATATGACAAGATGGAAAGAGTAACCAGAGAGCTGATATAGAATCAGAAATAGAGGGCTGGAAGGAACCTCAAGATGTCATCTAATCCATCCACTGAGACAGGATTAAATTTACCTAGACCATCCCTGACAGAAGTTTGTCTAACCTGTTCTTAAAAACTTCCCTTGACAGAGATTCCACAACCTCTCTAGGTAACCTGTTCCAGTGCTTAACTGTCCTTACAGCTATATGTCACTGGTGGCTATTTATAATGTATTTTATATAGTCATTCTTGCATCAGTTCACTTGAACAGTACAATTGTGAGAGCTTCCAAGCAATAACAGGTTAGAAATTTGGAGGCCAAACTCTACTTGAAATCAAGAGTTGAGGCCATAGATTCCCTGAGATACACATTACCCACCTTCATTTCTCACTCATGTATTTACTTTTGATTTTTAGATGTGAAAAGCTGGTTGGTGATGTTTGGATTTCAGCTCAGCAACATTATTCCTGGTTTCCCTAGAGCAAAAATGTACTTTGTGCCACCTCCATATGAGTTGTCAGAGAGTCAAGCCTGTGAAAATGGACAGGTATGCTGAAGTTCTTGGTGTTTTAAAGAGATTTTGTTGGTCTTATATTGTATTTGGGTATCATTTTATGACTATAGACATAGGGTCTACAATAAATAGAGTGCACAATATTTGTTTCATAGTGATATGAAATTCAATATAGTCAGCTTTTGGAGTACTGAACATGCCATCTTTCTTACCAACCTAGTTTATTACCATAATAGCAGCATCGTTAGTTCTTCATATATATACCCTTGAGTTGTTACTCGATTAACAATAGCAAATGGAAATCTTAATGTATAACTTACCATCTGTTCTATCTTTATCATTATAATCCTTATGCCTTTTATTTATGTTAATAAAAATATGGTTTACAATTATTGTACTATTAAAGAACAGTTTTACTCAATATTTTATAGGGAAAAATACATATATTTTGTTTGTTTGGGGGCTTAATTTTTGGCAGGCTTGGGTTGTAAATTTTGGTGTTGCAACTAAAAGTAAACTGATGTTTACTTCTTTGCCTGATTAGGAAAGGTATATGCTCACACTCACACACACACACACACTTGAAATTACTTACCCAAATACTGGGCCAATTTCTAGTCTCAGAAGTCAGTGGAGTTATCCACATTTATAGTAATGTAACTAGTCTTAGAATAAAATTTTAAAAGCATCTAAGTGAATTAGGAGCCCAAGTTCTATTTTCAAAAGTAATTAATTTTTAGCCTGACCTACACCTAAAACTTACGTTGCTCAGGGAAGTGAAAAATTCACCCCCCCTGAGAGACGTGGTTAAACCAACCTAATCCACCTCTAGGTCAATTAAATTCTTCCATTGACAGACATAATGTCTCTCGAGAGGTGGGTTTACTACAGTAATAGAAGAACCCACAGCTGTGCTGCTGTAGCATTCTAGTGTATCATAGAATCATAGAATATTAGGGTTGGAGGAGACCTCAGGAGGTCATCTAGTCCAACCCCCTGCTCACAGCGGGACCAACACCAACTAAATCATCCCAGCCAGGGCTTTGTGGAGCTGGGCCTTAAAAACTTCTAAGGATGGAGACTCCACCACCTCCCTAGGTAACCCATTCCAGTGCTTCACCACCCTCCTAGTGAAATAGTGTTTCCTAATATCCAACCTAGACCTCCCCCCTGCAACTTGAGACCATTGCTTCTTATTCTGTCAACTGCCACCACTGAGAACAGCCTAGCTCCATCCTCTTTGGAACTCCCCTTCAGGTTGTTGAAGGCTGCTATCAAATCTGCCTCCTCCCCTCCCCCCGACACTCTTCTCTTCCGCAGACTAAATAACCCCAGTTCCCTCAGCCTCTCCTCGTAAGTCATGTGCCCCGGCCCCCTAATCATTTTCATTGCCCTCCGCTGGACTCTCTCCCAATTTGTCCACATCCCTTCTGTAGTGGGAGGACCAAAACTGGATGCAGTACTCCAGATGTGGCCTCACCAGTGCTGAATAGAGGGGAATAATCACTTCCCTCGATCTGCTGGCAATGCTCCTACTAATACAGCCCAATATGTCATTGGCGTTCTTGGCAACAAGGGCACACTGCTGACTCATATCCAGCTTATCCACTGTAATCCCCAGGTCCTTTTCTGCAGAACTGCTGCTTAGCCAGTCCGTCCCCAGCCTGTAGCGGTGCATGGGATTCTTCCTTCCTAAGTACAGGACTCTGCACTTATCCTTGTTGAACCTCATCAGATTTCTTTTGGCCCCATCCTCCAATTTGTCTAGGTCACTCTGGACCCTATCGCTACCCTCCAGCGTATCTACCTCTCCCCATAGTTTAGTGTCATCTGTGAGCTTGCTGAGGGTGCAATTCATCCCATCCTCCAGATCATTAATAATCTGTGTAATAAAATGTGTAGACATACCCTAAGTTCTTAGGTGCCTATGTCTCACTGAAAGTCTACAAGACTTTTACGTCACATTTTGAAAAGTGACTTAGGTTCCTAAGGCACATGGCACATTTTTACTCTTATATCTTCTAGGTCAGAATGTTCAGAAATTACACATAATCTGTTAATAAATTGGTACCATTGGTTCTACAGACCCTCTTTAAAAGTTTTAGCTGATTGACTCCTGAATAGTCTTGTGATGGGCATGCTGTAGATAACCAAGATAGATAAATCTGAATATATATACTATACAAATAGTGTATCTGAAAAGACAAATGCACAGAAAGTATTTTTATCTGACAGTCAATTCTACGGTACTTTGAAAATTGAGTCCTTTATGTTGGTTTAGGTAACTGCAATATGTATATGTATTGCTCTCTTCAGTTGGTTCACTGTACAGTGTATAGACCAGCAACAACAGTTTGAGTGGTACCTTCTATAGCTTATAGTTTTTTACAGCACCATTTCTCCTTGTTCTTTTGAATAAGGTATAAACTACGACTTTGAGGTCAGCATTTTCAGGCTGTCTATACCTTATTTGTTTGTTTCTGCAGCTAATTACTGGAGTTCAACAGACAACAGAAAGACACAATCAAGCATTCATGGCCCTTGAGGGACAGGTCATCTCTAAAAGATTACATGCCAATATTAGAGAGAAAGATGGGCACTGGTTTGCAACAACTACTCCCATTATTGGGAAAGGGATCATGTTTGCTGTGAAGGAAGGCCGCGTAACAACTGGCATTTCCAGCATAGCCACAGAAGACAGCAGAAAAATTGCCTCTGTGCTTAACAATGCGTACTACCTGGAAAAGATGCACTACAGTATTGAAGGAAAGGATACCCATTACTTTGTCAAGATTGGCTCATCTGACAGTGACCTTGTCACCCTGGCAATGACCAGTGGGCGGAAGGTATTGGACAGCGGAGTGAACGTTACAGTTTCCCAGCCAACCCTCCTTATCAATGGAAGGACTCGAAGGTTTACGAATATTGAATTCCAGTATTCTACCCTGCTACTTAACATACGGTACGGACTGACCCCCGACACACTGGATGAAGAAAAGGCACGAGTGTTAGACCAAGCTCGACAGCGAGCCTTGGGATCAGCATGGGCCAAAGAGCAGCAGAAGGCACGGGATGGCAAAGAGGGCAGCCGCTTATGGACTGATGGAGAGAAGCAGCAGCTTTTGAGCACAGGAAGGGTTCAAGGTTACGAGGGATACTATGTACTTCCAGTGGAGCAGTACCCAGAGCTAGCAGACAGTAGCAGCAACATCCAGTTTTTAAGACAGAACGAAATGGGAAAGAGGTAACAAATTAACCTGCTGTCATCCTCTGCTGGATGAATCAGTAGTCACAACTGTTATCTCCTCTCCTAAGGAGATGAAGACCTAACTGGGGGCACTAGGCTGAGCTACTTTGGGATAGCGAGTGGCAAGAAAGCTCACATTTTTTGAGTTAAATGCTACTATTCAAGTGATTAAAAACCACATCCTGAAGTGGACTAAAGCCAGACTGATAACTTTAACCATACAAATTAAAAAGTACCCCTAAAATATTACCCACTTGTTCTGGGTCTAAAGAAAAAAAAAGAAATAAAAATAGAAAAAAGGCCTCATATTATATTACCTCACTCCATTCACACGTGAGCAAACTTTAAGAAATTCAAGAGGGCCACCTTCTCTAGACCAGCTGATGGAACAAAAATGATTCACACTGCTTGTTTGATAAATATTCAAGAGGTTTTCGTTTAAAGCAAGATACAGGTGCATTTAAAATATGACGCTTGGGTGATTTGTGTGTAATAACTGGAGGAAAATGAGAATGCGAGGGAGAGACCACTGGAAATACTAAATTAAAAAATTATTTAAAAAATAACAAACCTGCACTTGCACTCAGACCCTGCATTTGTCTGGCCTGAAGTTTAATTTATTCAAAGAGGGCAGAGTGTAAAGTTAAATTTAAAATGGTGGCTATAATCACTACAAATAAATTTCATACTCTGTTTGTCTTTGAAGATTCCATTGTGGACAGTATAACACAGTTACAGGGTGTAGTCTGTTTAGATTCAGTAGTTTGTTGGTATCAGTTCCAGTAGAGCTGTGGGCATTGTGTTACACTATTGCAAATGGGCACCACTTCAGATCACCCTGTACATACATCAGCCAGAAGGCACAATCACTGTTTCAGATTTTAAAATTATTAGTGTGTTTGTTTGGTCGAGAAACTGAGACAATCACATTATGGTCACCACAAAAAAAAAAAAAAAAAAAAAAAAGCTAATAACTTTGGTACAAGAACTTTTTTGTAATATATATGTATGAATTGTTCATTGAGTTTTTATATTAATTTTAATTTGCTGCTAAGCAAAGAATAGAGACAGGCAAAGATAATTTATGGCAAAGTGTTTAAATTGTTTATACGTAATAAAGTCTCTAAAACTCCCGTGAATTATTTGTCTCTATTGTGGAAATGTTTTGAGAAAGAAAATTGTGTAGCTGTGGGTCTGTCTATATAACCTATTACATGCACCTTTTAGATGCAGAAATGGTGTGCGAGCATCATACATTATACAAATTCTGTTAATATCCCTTCCTCTGGACTCCAGGTAAGCTATACATTCACCAGCAGCTCTATTACGCGTGTTAAACTGGCAGACATTTTAAAAATTTTTGCCATGGAGCAGAACAAAAATAATTTGGGAAAAACAATGAAATACAAGTTATGTTAATAAAGCGACTGAAAAAGTTAGTGGGCGGGGGGGGGAACCCTACAGGCAGGTGTACAGATATAGGCCCCAATTCTGCAACTGGATATGTAAACCGCAAACAGAACCATTCTACTCTCACTGACTCAATTTTAGAGTCAGGGCCATAATCCCTTTATTGTATCCTACCTTTACCAAGCCTGCAGCTGTTTGAATCTACCATTGTACAGACAATCGGACTACTACTGCTCCCATTTACATTGGTGTACATTGACTTAGTGAAGGTATTTTGTCGACTTATGCTAGTGTATCTCTGAGCAGACTTTGTTCTAGTGACATCTTATTCAAGGTTGTTGCCCCATTGGTGAGACACCTGGAATCAGATATCAGTGCTAGCCTTTTAGAAACTTTTCATTTAGCTCTAGTGGCTACCACTTTGGGGTTCTTAATTAGGGTTGCCAACTTTCTACTCGCACAAAACCGAACATCCTTGCCCCACCCCCTCTCTGGGGCCCCACTCCCTGCTCACTCCACACACCCCCCACCCCCGTTGTTTGCTCTCTTCAACCTCACTCGCTCATTTTCACTGGGCTGGGGCCAGGGGTTGGGGTGTGGAAAGGGGTGAGTGCTTCGGCTGGGGGTGTGGGCTCTGGGGTGGGGCCAGTGATGAGGGGTTTGGGATACAGGAGGGAGCTCTAGGCTGGGGGGTGGAGCTGAGGGGTTCGGAGTATGGGAGGGGGCTTCGGGCTGAGGCGAGGGTTGGGGTCTGGGAGCAGATACAGGCTGTGGGCTGGGGGTGAGGGTTCCACGGAGGGAACCAGAAATGAGGGGTTCAGGGTGCAGAAGGGGGCTCCGTGCTGGGGCAAGGGGTGTGAGGGATTTGGGGTGCAGTAGGGGGTGCCGCACTTTGTCAGGGGTTGAGGTGCAGGGGGTGAGGGCTCCAGCTGGGGGTGTGGGCTCTGGGGTGGGGCTGGGGATGCGGGATTTGAGGTGCAGGAGGATGCTCTGGGCTGGGACCGAGGGGTTTGGAGGGCGGGAGGGGGGAATCATGGTTGGGGTAGGGGGTTGGGTTGTGTGTGTGTGCGGGGGCAGGGGTGTAGGCTCCGGGCGGCGCTTACCTCAAGCAGCTCATGGAAGCAGCAGCATGGCTCCTATGCGGAGGCTCAGCCAGGTGGCTCTTCGCACATCCCCGTCCGCAGGCGCTGTCCCTGAAGCGCCCATTGGCTGTGGTTCCCAGCCAATGGGAGCTGTAGAGCCAGCGCCTGGGAAGGGGGCAGGGTGCAGAGTCCCCTGGCTGCCCCTACATCTAGGAGCCAGAGGGGGGGACATGCCGCTGCTTCTGGGAGATGCGTGGAGCCACGGGAGGCAGGGGACCTGCCTTAGCCCTGCTGCACCACCAACCAGACTTTTAAAGGCCCGGTCAGTGGTGCTGACTGAAAGTGCCAGTGTCCCTTTTTGACCAGGCATTCTGGTCGAAAACCACACACATGGCAACCGTACTCCTAATTCAAGTCCAAACACCTGCTCTTCATTCTATAAATAGTTCCAGATGGCCTGCATGGCCAGATTGTATATGGCTGAAGGAAAGCTGAAATGCATCTGAGCAATTCTGAAGCGGAAGCTTTACTGAGTTTTATTGTAAATGGCAATCATTTCCCTGAACTAAGACAGTTTATTCACATTATGTGGAAGTTTAATTTTGCTTTTGTGAAAGGCTGCAGAGAAGATATTGCTATTTCCACTGATATCAATGAATATACACAATTCATTATGTCCACTTATTAGGCCACATTTTAAGAAGTGACCCAATGATTTCAGTTGCATTTTTTAAAAAAAAAAGCACACACACATTTTTGTCAACTGCCTGACTGCACCACTGCCACCCCACCTCCCCGGACTGGTAAACATGTTATTGCCATTCTTTGCTTGTGCAATTAGCAAATTTCTTGAATTTCAATTTTATTTTTGAGTACGCTTCAAAAGACAATAAAAAGTGATTATCAATAGCCATATAAAACAGATTCACTCTGTTGATGAGAAACAGCCAGCCATGAAAATAAAGTTCAATATTTCTGTTATATGCAATAACAGGAGGAAAGTTTGAAGTTCCTCTCTAATGTGATTAACCTTTTGCTCCTGAAGATAATAGAAGGAAGTTTGACAGTGTCCAGTTTCCTCCTGCTTTTAGTTTATTTTTGTGATTAGTCAGGAATCATCACAGGGTGAATTTAGAGATCAGTTCTACATTTGGGACTTTGGGCCTCTTTATAACCCAAGAGGTGATGTTCTTATGAGTTGTGATGGCAACAGAGACCCTTGAGTTAATTGCAGGCTTGAATTCACTGTGTTCAGTTGTGTTGGAAGCAAAACAATGTGACAAGTTGTGTTGTACCTTCAGCACTTGGCAAGGCATCCATTTATTATCATATAAACATAACTAGTGTAGAATTCCCCTTTGCTGAATGACTTAGTACATATTTACTATCCACATGTGGGCTATTTTGTTTCTATCACATTGTTTGCCTGGGGTGTTGGACTTGAAGCTTCATTTTATTATCTGACTTTTGACTACAAGGACTAAACAGGTGAGTTAAGCAGTGGGTAGCAGTTGTTGGAAGTTTACTTTGCCTTCAATGTAGATGTTGGTTATTTCTGGCCTGCGCTAATAAGTAGGAGTTTCAGTCCATTTTGTGCTATGGGATTGTTTCTGTGGTAAGGAAGATTTGAGGAGGAGGAGGGTGGAGAGGTGAAGGCTCCTTGCAATTCCTCCTTTATTCCTGTACTGAGCTCCTATAGATTTAAAAAGCAGAGTCAGTGATGCTTTATGTTATCCCTCTGCATTCTGATAAAGCAAAAGGGGTCATGATTACGGACAAGGGTTAGGAGCTATTTTATATTTAACTTCTACTAAGTGGGGAAGAGAGGACTGTATCGTGCTGTCAAGGATAGGACTCTGGCTCTGTTCTATCTAACTTCTTTGTGCCTACATTTTACATTTCACTAGTACAATTTGATTGTTATGAAGCATTGGCATTTCATTTAATGTGTGTTGATAAACATTTACCTAGAAGTATTTCTCATGCAATCACGTAACAAGAGGCGCTCTAATAAATGCCTCAGAGGAAGGTGACAGACTGAAGACAGCATTCTCTGAATTAATTTAAAACTCGAATAGACTCCCCATAATAGGAAGTACATAGGATTATTTTCATATCAAACATCAGACAGCTCTAGCTATGTACTGCAGGTGATATATTGCACATTTGAAGAGAACAAATATTAATAGCCCCTAGGAATGTGGGATCTAGGCATCAAAACAGACTTTGGCCCACATAATTGATTAACGAGAGCTTTTATTGACACTATATGTCTGTCCTGAGTTGGTGTTACACAAAGAGTAATGAGTGCAGTGTAAGTGCTGTAATCAGCATTGATGACATTACAAAGTTCTGGAAGTTTGTTACCATGCACAATGGCTACTTGCTAGCTCTTTTCCATGTAATAACAATAGGGGAAAATTTCTAGTGTATTTTACTTTCCCATTAAAAAGTTTACTCTGAGTAAGTAGGACTTTGCAGACTTCACTCTCAGGAGTTGACTCATTCTAATTTCTGAGACAGACAGCATCTGCAGGGAGATTCCAAATCACCCTAAAACGTGTTACCTTCCAAAAATCTCCCGTTTCTATGCTGAAATATTAAGATAGCTGCAACTGGCCCCCAACTCCCTTCTGCCCAGTGCTTCTCCACCTAGTGGTTCATAAGTACGGCTGATTGGAAAATGTTACAAAAGCCATTTAAATATTAGCCAAATAAATTATGATCAGATACTATTCACCAGGTTCTCTTTAGATATTCTGGGTGGGGTTTTCAAACGCATTTGCATAACTTAGGAAAAGCACAGATCCTGTTGATTTTCAGTAGAATTTTTCCTGAGTGTTTTGGGTATTTTGAAAATGCCACCCTTTTATAGCACCTAGTCCACTGGTACCCACTCAGCCTCCAAATAAAGTCTTTGAAGTGGACTCATGGGAACCTCAGGCTCCTCTTTCCTTCCCAGACAAGCAGATAATGCCACTCAGAATTCCCAGAGACAGACCAGAGGTTACCAATATGCCTGCATTCTTAGCTCAACTGACTCTTCTTATCCATTGACTATTCTGCGAAAAGCCACATAAGTCCATTTCAAAGCATTTCTCTCTCATCCCACCCACGCTATTAAGCTTCTTCTCATGTTTCCTGGAGAATTACTACCATGTCTAAGGATGTGTCTTAAGTCTTTGCATGATACCTCCCAAGACTGCTTGCCAAGACCTCTGCAAGTTATACAATTGCTTACAGAAATCCAATATCCCAAGGAACTCGAGCATACAAATAAATAGTCCTTCCCATGTCAATGACTGTTTTGTAGGGAATGTCTAAATCACGCCCTTAGATTCTTAGCCAAGAAAAAAAATTCTGTGCCCTTCACACAATAAAGAGCCGTAAACTTCCACTCCAGAGACTTACTGCCCAGCCTTGGCTCTACTTTTTTCGACAATTTACTCTCTGTCCTAGAAACCAGGGAGAGGAGGCAGTTTTCATTCCTCCTCCAACACTGCCACTAATCAAAGGGGTCTCCTACAATTTCAGCAATGGCAAAGAGATATTGAAAATGAGAAATGGGAGAACCTCAAGGGTGTGGCACTCTGGTTTGGTTTGGATAGGCACCCTCATGCTCAGGTGATTTCCAGACTTTACAATATAGAGTCACCACTTCTCAAGCTAAATGTGAAGGGGAACTGGGTGGTTATCTACTTGGGTAGGATCAGTCAGAACACTGGCTCCTCTGCGGCGGTCTTTATGGTTTCCCCACTTCCCTTTGCTGAGCCTCCTTGTTCTAGTCTCCCCTCCGTCCTTCTAAAGTCCCTTTACTTTCCCCGTTGTCTCTCACCACGATGCCATCTGATCTATGTCCATCCCCTCATACCTCTTTGAGGGTTCTCCATTCATATCAGCCTCTTTTTGCTACCGCTCCCCTACTTTCTATTAGGTTAATCGCAACCCCATAAGTAACCCTAACACCAAGGCTGGAGTGGAGCAAATCCTGTTCCTACTGTAGGAAACAAATTTAAGTAATCACATTTCACTCTCCCAGGTTCCTCCGTTACACTGTCCCAACTAGACAAACCTGCCTTTGCACTTCCTCCACTTAAAATGCATTTGGTCATGTGCCAGACTAAGGATACCCGCTTCACAGAAGTCTTTGCTCCCAAGCCTGCTCTCTCAAAATTCAGTGCACTGCTGGGTGTCACAGGCACTCCCTTGCCAGGCACAGGCTGGCCTCACTCTTCAATCAATATGAATATTAATTGGCTCCCGTCTGGTATATCTGCAGACAGCTATGAAATGGTTACCCATTTGAGATGCAATCCAGCAGCACACTGTGGCTCAGCTATCCCCAGTGTCCCAGACATGCTGAGACAAAGTCTGCTCGTATTGAGAGGTGCCTTACTCTGCAACTAGCCTCATAGATATCAGTGGGACTATGCCTGAAGAACAGTACTCCTCAATGTGAGTTAGAGGATCACAATCTGACCTGTTGGTGAGACCAAACGACATGCAAACTGCAAATACACAACTGTGTGGCACATGCATCTGCTTTGACTTTTCAAATCCAAAACTCAAAGGGTGGTGAGTCAAGGTTCTGCTGCACTGTAAACTTCAAAGCCCAAGAATATAGTTCTGTTTTGTGCGACTGGTACAGTAAGGTGGAGAGACAGTGTTTAAGAAGGTTTCCTTAACTGAAAGAGTAGTAACTTAGATTTTTTTATATATATAACCAAGGAATTCTACAGGTCTAATTTTGCATTGTAGCTTCAACAAGGGAGAAGTCAGTTTTGCTTTTCTGGTTTTCATGTATTAGCACAGTGAATAGGCTGGGCCATGCTTGTGAAAACTTAGAACGTTTGATTTCAAAAGCCACCTGCTAGCATTGCTTTCTCCAAAGTTATGGAAACATTTAAACTTTGATTTTAAAATCAAAATTGTGTCAACCTCAATGTGATAGTGTCCCGTCAGCTGCCTGTGGAATTTACAGCTTTTTTTCCCCTCCTTGAAGCTGTACCACCACCCTTAAGCCACATGGTGGCAGTTTTGTCTACAAGATGTTCAGCAAGTCAGGGGCCTGTTTTTTGTTTTGTTTTGTTTTTTTGATGGAATGAAAAATATGCATTTTAAACTTCTGGGTTGCAGCCTGTAACAAGACAAAGGCAGTGGATCCAAACACCCCTGATATTTGAGAGAAAAGAGTGTGGAGAAGGAAGCATTTAGAGCCATATTTCTGTTTTATTCAGGCGCCTTATTTTCTAATGGCTGAACCAACACTAGATCAACCCCCAGATCAGAACTTCCTATCCATCAATTAGTTTGAACAGCAAGGTGAGGGGGATACATAGGGTTCAGTATGTATCTGAAGAATGTCAACAGGCTTGGCTACCTTAGGACTGTTTCTGTAGTATACCTTCACTAATATTGCGTTAGAAGAGCTCTGGTCTCTATGGCGTCCTCAGGATCTCTACTTCCTGTAAATAAATACTACTCTGGCGGAGTGTGATACTGCTTCCCTGCCCAAGAGACCGAACTAGTAACCTCCTCTGAGGTCTTTCTGGGTTTGTTGGTCAAGTGGGCCTAAGTTAATAAGTAAGCATCAAACTTCCCCAAAGATCCAAGTGCATCACACCTGGCCCTGGGAAGCAAAGGGTAATTTACAATTCAGTGCTCTATGCTACTGCATGTCTTGTGCCCACCAGACTGATTCTCTTATTAATAGTCTAGCAAACATTTCTAAAGGATATATTAAGCGTAGATCAAACATACAAGAGTGTTCAACATTAAGTTTTGTGATTTCCAAGCTAGGAAATTTGGAAGGTAAGGTCCCCACAACATTTTCCACTTCATCACCTTGTGCATCTGAGGGGCTTCCACTATCTAATCACAGCAGGCTCACTCACCTGAAGGGACACACCCTCACTCTGGCAAAGAGGAGACTAATTAGCTACTCCTGGCCTGTCCAACACCAAGGAGGCAATGTAAAAAAAAACAGTACTTTTTTGTTCATTTAAAGTTAAGATTTTTCTGTACATTTTTAAAATTTACATTTTTTTGTACATTTTGTAAACTTTTGTATAACCTGCAAGGCTTGTTCTGTGGAGGGAGTTAAAAGGGAAAATCTGCCCCAGGAAGGGGTGGTGAACAGGAAGTGGGCTGTCTTGCCTTGCATCTGATGGCTGATACAGGAACCCCAAGAGGGACTCAGCAACAAGCATCACTGCGCCCAAAGCTACAAGACCCAGCTGCAGAGTAATGTGCCCTACAAGGAGGGGCTTGAGTAGACCCCATTTACACTAAGCCCAAAGGGCTGACCCAGGAAGACTTCCTGAGTTCCAGGTCACCCTTACCTCTCTATTTTCCTATGGACTCTCCTCTCCCATAAAAGAAGAAAAAGGAGAGAGGACTCTTCTTTTGTTTGCCCCCAAAAAAACCTTGGGTACCTTCTCTCCCTGGCTTCAAGGATAGAGAATTGTCTAAAACGGTAGGGCCATGACTGGGGAATAAGTCCTTGGAGTGGAAGTTTGGGGTCTTTATTGGGTGAAGGGCACAGATACTGTTTTCTTGGCTAAGATTCTCAGGGCTTGATATAGGCATTCCCTACAAAGCCAGCGCAAGGACCTGAAGCGGGGTCTGGCGGGGACCCTGCTGCCCACACACATACTAACCTAGCATTTATTTTAACTAGGTGGAGCTGTGCAAAGGGGTCTGGATCACTGCCCATAGCAGCATGTTAGTCTGAGACCGGTTAGCAATGACTTTTCTCTTGAGCCAAAACCTTTTTAACAATTTAACTTTCTCTTCTTCAAAGAAGCAATTGGGGGTGGAGGTCCCAGCTGAGTTGAACAGAAAATGTGGAATATCGGAAATTGGGACCATGGGGCTTGGATGAGTTACCCATTTAATACAGTAGCACCACTGCCAGTTGGCATTACCGGGTGCTTCAGCGGAATATGAGAGAAACACTGTAACAGGCAGCTATAGAATCATCTGCCCATAAGGAGAGTTTCTTTGTAACCCCATTCATGTGTGTCCTGAAGTAGGAGGGTTTTTCTTTTTCACAATTTAGTTATTTTAATCTTTACTCCAAAACTGGTCATGTGGCTTTTCTGTATACGTAATCCATCCTTGGTGAATCATACTGAAATCTGCCTCAGTGATACTGTGTGGTACTAAGTTCCATGGGCTCAGTGTGCAAAGTAATATTTAAAACTGATTTTAAAAATTGTTCAATATCAAAGTTATTGAGGCTGTTCATACATCATTTTGCCCTCTAAACCTCTGAGCTATAGGATCTACAGCTTTGTTGTTTTTCAAAGCATTGCCCCTCAAAAGCATGTCAGAAATGACCTCACTACATCAGAGTCACAATTGGTGGCCTGATGTCAGTGAGAAATACCGGCCTGCTCCCATTCCAGTAGGATGGATGCCTATATGTGCTCAATAGGGCTGGATAGCCTTCCTTCAGAACATCTCTGCCACACACACAAACAGAACATATGGACAAGAATAGAACTCTATACAGTTACCTTGGCCAGTAATCCATTGTTCACAGCCACAGAGGTAAAGGATGGAAGAGAACCGTTAGATAATCAAATCCCTCCCCCCTGCACTTGATCTTTGTCAAAAGCCCTAGAACAGCAACTTTAACCACCAGGCTGTCAGAGAAGAGGTGCCTCACTGCTTTGGAACAGCCAGTCAGAACTCTATCCTGGCAATTTCATCTCAGAACATTTGTTATGATTAAAACTTTATTAAAAAATTCTATCAGAGCATCTCCCGAGGGCCTGGTTAACACAAGATCACTGCACTTAGCAGGGTTAGATATGTGGTTCTGAGCTTTATGTTTGGAATACCCTAAGGCAATGATTATTTCATTACTCCAACCAATAGAGATGTTCACTAGTATTTAACTGGCATCCATGAATTCATCATACAACACCATTTGCAATGAGTTTCATTAGAATTTACAGAAATCTGTTACACTAACCTGGCTAGTCTAGTGAATTTATATCAGTTTATATGTTTCATGTTGGGTCTGATATATGGTATATACAGAATAACCTACAGTCAGAGCCTACCTGAAGTCTGCTCTGTTAATATTGAGTTAAGTAATGAAAAAATATCTTTCAATCTTAAGGCTGGGGGGTAAGTGGAAGCTAGAGCTGAATTCCACTCTGGTTCTGGCAAACTTGTCAGAGTTTTGCAATGACTTACTTGCCTTGTCTCTATTTGAAAGAGTGAGGGGCCAAACCCAGAACCATTTATCCAGATCAGCCACATTATTCCCCATCCTCCTCTTCTGAATTTGAGTGACTTTCAGTTGAATGAGACCCAAATCCAAACCTCTCCTAATCTTGGTTTTGCATAACTTACACTCCATGTACTAAGGTGTGGCACAGCCACCATGCACTTTCGGCTATCACTATTGAATAATTACAGGTAATAATGAGAGATTGGCGCATCCGAGATGTTCCTAAATTTCCCAGGGTTGTTGCATACTTAATTGTGTAGTTTTCATGTTCACACAAGACACAGAATCAGATTTTGTTCTCTGTTACACTGATGTAAATCTAGAGTAATTATATTGATTTCATGGTACTCAGATACAAAACCAATCAGCACAGTTTAAATACCTAGCTAAAATCTGGCCTATTATGTATACAATCATAAGCAGAGATTTTACCAAGATATAGTAAGGTACTATTACTGTACAAAATATTACAATAAGCTTTATCATTCGTATTTTAAAGAATCGCCTCTCAAAATTAACCATTTTATAATGACTTTTCCATAGAAGGCACATCCTCTCTCCACTCTGCTAGGTGGAGTGATACCAAACAGGGAAATGCCCAGACCATGTAAAAGAGGCTCAAGATGATAAGACCCTTAATTTTAAAGTAAGCCTGTTATATAAAGATATGATAAAGATATGGGCTTTCCTGGTAGTCCCAGTGGAGGTATTACATGCGACTATGGCCCTCTCTCTCTTTAATTGCAAGTGATCAGTCTTTAGACAGCCACTTCTTCTCTTCACTGTTTAATATTTGTAACTCAAATGCCTGAATAATTTTCAACAGCCTAAATAAAAATATTTGCCCGCAACCAGATTTCGCTTATATGTCATCACTTGATGTCATGATCTTAGCAGTGCTCTACTCATCTAGAGTCTCTTTCTGGAAAAACAGGGTAGACAAGACTTGAATTTCTAATGTAAAAAATGACACCCCTTTCAGACTTTTTAAATAAGTCACAAAGAATCAAGTCAGGACACATTTACCTTTTTTTCCTTTGTGCTACAGTGAGGAATTAAGCAGCCTCACATTTTCTCCCATGTTTATGGTGTTTAGCCTGAAGGGCAAGGAAACTGAGAAGAGGGGTAATACGAAAATCAGAACAATAACAATTTGAAAAGGCAAGTGTCCACAAAGAGATTAGAAAAGATAATGCTTTGTTAATTGTCACTAGAGGTGGACAAAGATTTTGGTCAAAAACATGCAGGTTTAGTGACACTGAAAAGTTTTGAGAAGTTGTGTCGGTTTTGCCAAATTGTTTTAGTTAAAAAAAAAATAATTCTGAAATAATTGAAACATTGCATTTTGAACTTCTTGTAATGTTTCAATTTTTCAGTTTGAAATGACTGTTTCAAAATTTCCTTTAATTTTATTTTAAGCATTCAAATATTTTAAGATAGTCCAAGTGAAATATTCGATTTTATGAAAACAAAACATTTTGTTCAAACTGAAAAAAACTATTTTCAATTTTTTGGACTTGCCAGCAAACTGAAAAATCCATTATTCAGACTGCACTGATTGCCGCACAGTCGTCATTAATAGCCCACCTAGAAACAGCATGGACTCTCCTCAGAGACCTAGAACAAGTATCTCACTAGGAGACAAGTTCTGTTTCTGATGGAGTCAGTGAAGCCTGGGTAGGCACAAATAGTAATCTGTGCTTCATTCTCAGTAGGAGTTGGGTAGCCAGGGTGGGTTTCAAAGCTGTGTATTGCTGCACCCATGGGCGGCAGGTGAAGCTTCCATTGGCCTGGAACAGCAAACTGTGGCCAGTGGGAGCTGCGATCCGTCGAACCTGCGGATGCTGCAGGTAAACAAACCATCCCGGCCCACCAGCAGCTTTCCCTGACGGGCCACATGCCAAAGGTTGCCGATCCCTTTACTAAAGACTCTATGTCAGACTGCAAACTTCATTTTGCATGCAGGACTTGTCTGCTTTCTCTGTTGTCTTTTTACTTCCCTATTGGATTGAAATTCCAAAGGATGGGGACACAGGGCTAACAATGGAGGGTTGTTAAACCTTCAAGGTCCTCTACTCAAATGGAAAACCTCCTTGGACAATAAGTTGGCTTCTGTCCAGCAGAACCAGCCTGCTAATTGAGCTGGTAACTAAGCAACAGATCACCTTGTGAGGGACTTTGATCACCTGACAAAAGGGACTGGAGGTTATAAAAGAAAATGTCTTTCATATTGAGAGAGAGAGAGAAGAACCCAAAAGCAGACAGCTGGTTGCAGAAGCAAGAGTAGACTCCATGATCTGGGGGAGAAACCACAAGGGGAGAAGGATCCTGGATTCCTTAAAATAATCTGACCTTAGCCTAAAGAACACTCCGGAGTGACAAGGAAGGTGAGGCAGAGAAATGTGTATTGGTGTTTTATCTAGATATATTTCTTGTAAAGGTAAAGAATAATTGTGTTAGAAGCCTTTGCACAATCTGCATCTTCTGTGCTTAACTATCGTGGTCTCTCAGGAGGTAAAAAGTAAATCAGAATGCCCACAAGGTTGAAGCTCAGGGAAACGTACTTAAGAAACCGGTGTGTCTTGGGAGGCCAGAACTGTTCCTGGGGCCTAGGGCAGCTGGATTGTAATGTCCCTCTTCAAACTCTGCATCCAGGAAACCTACCAGGGAGGCCAAAGAAAGTGTGTGGCAGCCTATCTAGATTAAGGGAAGCTTAAAAGCACATAGTTCTAAAGTGTGAGACCTATACAGAGCAGCCTGAGGAGTGTCCAGCAGGCGGAGCTCGACCAAAGCTGTGGCAAGCACCAAAGTCAGCCTGCAGTAAAAAGGCTTCATGAAGCAGCTCAGGGAAAGGAGGGCATTCACAATGGTGGCCAAAGTGCCCTTACCCTTTTATGAGGAGCTGTTATCTTCTGAGGACCCTACATATGTTCAGGAGACCACCATGCACTTCTATGATTAGATGAAAAGTTGGGGGGAGGCATATGAGCCTCTGTACAAGTCAGGGTCATCATAGCATACAACATTGTTGTAGAGAACCACCAACGACACTGCTGTTCCTAGAGAACTTTGCAAACACTAGCATTTACACAGCCACAGATCCATTAACTTTCCTAAGGTTAGATAGCCCCAGCACCAAATCTTGCAAAAATTCTGTGTCATGGAAGCTTCCCATATGTCCTGGCCATTGTAGATAACACTAGGAGTTGGTGTCAGAGGGAGCATGTCCTTTGCTGCTTCAGTGACGATTGTGCACATTTGAATAATCTGGGGACTTCTATCAAAAGAGCTACGTGAGAGGTTTTTTTCTCCAAAAAAGATTGCAAAAGCTTGTGGAAGATCACTGTAACTTGCTCAGCTGGGCACTCCCTAGGACCACACTTGATAAGTCTCCCCAAGAAAGTACTGGGAAAAAATATCACACACCAGTTTAAAGAGAAACAAAACCACATACTAGAGTTGCCAAGATACATTTTATCTCACAGAGTCAACCATCTGACCTGCCTGCTTTGATGGTTCACTGTGTTGCACAGGCTACTGCCATGGGGATTTTAAGTTGCCAGCCTCACAAATAATAGTAGAAATTATAATTATATCTGAGATTCTTAAAGTCTCCAGCCTGAGTCACTTTTTATGCTAGAAAAAAGTTCAAAGGAAAGGCTGCAGCTCATTTAATCAGTGACAGACATGCCACAGGGAAAGCTGTAACAGCACATCACACAAGTCTGCTGATGCTCTTAAAGCCCTGGCTGTTAGGGAGTGAAACCCAAAACTGGGCAAGACTGATTACACGCCAACTGGTCACACCAAGATTTCTCATTATTATATTTAAAGATAACTGATGTTTTGTCTCAGATGTGACCAGAGTTTGGGCTAGTCATTAAAGGTTAAAAGAGTTAATTTCAATGGCACGAAAAGAATGGCCAAAGCAATTCCTTTGATCCCTCTGAATCACTATAATTTTCCAGCTTGCTATCTCATATAGCAATTATATTAAGGCCCAATTCTGCAAGCATTTAAGTCACATACTACATAACTTCACTCATCTTGATAGTCTCATTGATTTCAATGTGTCTACTCACAAGGTAGAGAGTAACACATACATAAGGGTTTGCAGGATTGGGACCATATGTGAAAATTAGCCCCAGATTGCTCGCATCTCCAGTTTAACTAGAGCACTTTAAACAACATGACCAATCCATCAGTATCGATTACTAATAAGCAAGACAACATGGCTCAGAACACTGCTTGGGTCAGGGCAGACATGCACTTAAAGAAATAACTGACAGTAATTCTAGGAGAAAAACATAAGTGTTCAGAGCACATATGGTCAGATCACTCCTCATTTCCCTTCCCATGCACCGACAGGTGTATAAAAGTTTGTCCCTTTTGTGTTTCTAGGACTTCAAAAGGCTTATGATGATGACTACCACCCTTTTGTTACAGATATTATTTGTTACAACTAAACATACAAGTAAGTTGTGCTTCTGCAATTTGAAGATTTCTCTTATCATACATACTAAATAGATTTAAGTTGTTATAAAATCAATATGACACCACTCAAAAAAAAGAGAGTCTTCTAGTACTGTAGGAAAGACTGCAAACAACAAGCAATAAGACCGAGCTGTAAGACAGTCAGTCACTGATGGGAAGAGTCAAAGGCTGATACACTAAGCTAAATTCACCCCTGCAATAACTCCATTCTACCCCAGCGATTAAGTCAGTCCACTGAGTTTACAGCAACTTGGCCTGGAGTTTCATAATATGAATCCACAGGATACAGAGAGCCCTGGACCCTAAGAAACCCTTAAGAAACAAGTTTGTATTCACCACTTATTTTGTATGAGTATTTTTATACTGAAGAGGCTGGATTCTTATGAAGGACTAGGTGCTAGTCGTGGATTTTCTCATTGAGTAGCCTCGTGCTTCTTTGTAAATTATTTGCTAATATTTTCCATTACTCCTTCAAACAGTGGCTGCTGTTTAGGATGGTATAGCTGTGGAAAGTTGGGACACTGGCACACCATTAGCATTGTCCTGCCACAAAGCTTCTAGGCTAAGTAGCCATTTGCCTTGGCTCAATTTTAACAACTAGACATAGGAGTCTCTGTAACACTATTAGCTGCTGCTGCCTAAAGATTTCTTTTCCAATCTGTTTAAAATACAGTTTTCACTTTTACTCACTGTTTGCAGGCATGATATTTTGCAGGCCCTCTCAGTACATCCTGACTCCAAAGTGTGCAACTCACCACC
The DNA here is from genome assembly GCF_015237465.2 of Chelonia mydas. Classification (NCBI taxonomy): domain Eukaryota; kingdom Metazoa; phylum Chordata; order Testudines; family Cheloniidae; genus Chelonia; species Chelonia mydas. The sequence continues at coordinate 28,631,483 of NC_057854.1, forward strand.
AGTGAGAAATTCTCCTATGCCAGAGGTTCTCAACCTTTTTCTTTCTGAGCCCCACCCTCCAACATGCTATAAAAACTCCATGGCCTGCCTGTGCCACAACAACTCGTTTTCTGCATATAAAAGCCAGGGCCGGTGTTAGGGGGTTCCAGCTTCCGCTTCAGCCCCGGGTGGTGGGGCTCAGGGCCCTGGGCTTCAGCCCCATGCAGTGGGGCTTCGGCTTTCTACCTGGGCCCCAGCAAGTCTAACACTGGCCCTACTTGGTGGCCCCCCTGAAACCTGCTCATGGCCCCCCAGGGGCCCTGGACTCTTGGTTGAGAACCATTGTCCTACACAATTTAAAATAAAGCTGATAAAGTGGGTGCTAGTGAGTGGCACTCAACCCCATAATCATCATCCAACCAGGCTATTCTAGGCACAAAGTAGAGCTGGTTGACTAAACCCATCCATCCCATTGCAACAGCTCTTATCAAAGTTACAATGTGCTTTCGTTAGCTCACTCCAGTTTTAAAGATGAATTCACCTTTTGCATTTGTGTACCAGGAACTTTTGAGGGATTCATTTTTACTAGCACAAATATGGGTGTGTAAGGCAAGATCTAGAGCACACATACTTGAGTATTTGTGGAAATCAAATTTAAGATCTGTATGCATTAATATTCAGATGCTATATTTTAATGTATAATAGTGCATAGATCTGATTCCCTTGTAAGTTCTAGCGCTAAACCTTACAACAAGAAAGCTTTTAAGATCTAATCTCCATTCAATAACAACCCCAATTCAGCAATAAGCAGATCTGGATACAGTATGGTTAACTATACAAGAGTTAGATTAATTTGTATCGCTGAAGGCTCCTTTTAAAATTACAGGTAACAAGTCCCATTACAGGTCAGCCTTAGACTGTGTTGAAAGGTTTTAGTGAATGCAAAAGTCCTACCAAATCACAGAAGAGCTCTGAGCCAATGTGTAAACTTATTTCTTACCTTGATGTACTTTCTCCTCACCGCTGAAGGCCTCTTATCAAATGGTCTTCAAGGAACACATGGAGTCAGGAGCAAGGCTGTTTGTTCTTCCAGGCTACGACTGCATATTCCCGCCTCTCTAGTAAAGATAGGAAGTTAGTTTCCAATTTTAAGTTTTTACATCCATACATGCAAAGTCTCCATAAAAGGGAATCTGTGTGTGCCTGTGTCTCCTCTGCACAGAATTGTAGAATATCAGGGCTGGAAGGGACCTCAGGAGGTCACCTGGTCCAACCCCCTGCTCAAAGCAGGACCAATCCCCAACCATCTCTTGTTTTGCACAACAGTAGCAATTTACCTGAACTTTCTTCTCTATCAATACACAAGCCACTCTTCCACTGATTGCAGCAACGTCTAGTTCTTAATGCTTCATTTTCCCTCATTTTGTTTAAAGTACAGGGTTTGTTTCCCTTTGCCCTGAGCACAACTTGAACAGATGTCTCACTCCCTCCCACCCCCCACACAAAGTGTCTATTACTAAGAGCTATGGATATTCAGATTGGTATTACCTGGCAATATGAGACACTTGTGAAGGCTACTGCTTCCTTCTTTAACCCTTACTGTCCTTTTTACAAGCTAGGGCAGGGCTGGGCAAACTTTTTGGCCCAAGGGCCACATCTGGGTATGGAAATTGTATGGCAGGCCATGACTGCTCATGAAATTGGGGGTTGGGGTGAGGGAGAGGGTGAGGGCTCCGGCTGGGGGTGCGGGCTCTGGAGTGGGGCTGGGGATGAGGGGTTGGAGGTAGGAGGGTGCTAGGATCGAGGGGTTCAGAGGGCGGGGGGGGGTCAGTGCTGGGAAGGGGGTTGGGGCACAGGAGGGGGTCGGCGTGCAGGCTCTGGGTGGCACTTACCTCAAGAAGATCCCAGAAGCAGTGGCAAGTCCCCCGTCTGGCTCCTACGTGGCGGCGCAGCCAAGCAGCTCTGTGTGCTGCCCGCCCCTGCAGCTCCCATTGGCCACAGTTCCTGGCCAATGGGAGCCACAGGGGCCACGCTCGGCTCAGGGACAGTGTGCGGAGCCCCCTCGCTGCCTCTACAGGTAGGAGCCGGAAGGGGGACATGCCGCTGTTTCTGGGAGCTGCGTGGAGTGGGGCAAGCCGCTGACACTGCTCCCCGGTGGCAGCTCGAGGGCTAGATGCAGCCCTTGGGCAATAGTTTGCCCACCCCTGAGCTAGGGGGCTTGTGTATAAATAACACGTAGGTCTAGATGTGGAGCTAGATTATATTAGCTGACGCCAGGACCGGCTCCAGGCACCAGCAAAGCAAGCACGTGCTTGGGGCGGCACATTTCCAGGGGCGGCGGCATTCCGGACGTCCTTTTTTTCTTTTTCCGGGGCAGTTGCGCTCTCGGAGCTGCGCCACTTAGACGTCCTGGCCGCAGCGGGAAGGGGAAGCCCCAGCCCCGGGATGCTGAGCTGCCAGGGCCCAGCCGCTACCTGGGGAGGAGAGGGCGAGTCCCACCGGGGAGCCAGGGCTGCACCTCCTCATCTGCGCACTGGCTGCTGCGCTGCCTTGTGCCACCCCTTATCTCGGGGCTTTTCTCCGCGGCCGGGCGGGGGAGGGGGTAAAGTCCCTGCCGGCGCTGGGAGAAGGTGACATCACTCCCTCCGCTCCCAGCGCCGCCTGCGAGCCCCAGCCCCGCCTGAGCTTGGGGCGGCAAAAAACCGAGAGCTGGCCCTGGCTGACCCACACAGATGTAAAGTTTGGGCAATGTGATGGGGTGTCTCCCACCCAGCCCTAGGCTTGAAAGGGTTACGGTGGCCAAGCAGGACAATCTAACTCCCCAGGCTGCACCTGGAGGAGGAGCCAGGGAGCAGGGATTTAATTAGAAGAAGCTGCACTAGGCAGGAAGCTGGCAACACAACAAGCTGTAGGGATGTAGGCTGCAGTCAGTCCCTGGGAGGAGGTAGGTGTGTTCAGGACTAGAGAGGGCAGCCCACAGTTACTCCATGGGAGGAGGGAGTTGGGAGGCTGGCAAACTCAAAGAGAGGGGAAGCCAGGAAGATAGGAGAAGGCTCAGAGGAAAAAGCAGCAAGGAATAGGCGTGCAGACCTTGGCTGCTGATTTGAAGGGCCCCTCTTCAGAGTAGAGAGTGGACCTGGGTTCCTCTACCAGCCACTGGGAATGTGGCACGGACCAGGCAGAGGACAGTTCACTGCCTGGGAGAATTTGTTCTGGAAAGACTTTGTTACACACATCCCTCACCCCCCACCCCCACGGGAAACACTCATAGTGATGTGGCTGGAGGGCTATGTCATGAAGAGGAAGCTGCAGTTCCTGGAGCAAAAGGGGTCGCGGGCTGAGAGGATGAAGGGAGAGACACAGCCAGAGGAGAGTACAATGCCTGGCCAGACCTGATCCCCAGAGCGACCAGGAGGAGACATGTCTAGGTGTGAGTGCAACCCATGACAGGGAAACGAATTGAAATCAAGAACTGATAGCAAACTAGGCATGTATTGAGTGTGGTTCAGGGACTTGTTTTCCCATCCACTTGTTTTAAGTGTGAAATTCTCATCCCCACACGCAGCCTGAAAAAGAGGGATTTATGTGAGGGATCAAGTCCTCTCTGAGGGCATAACCAGGGCATGAGCACCTTCACAGCTGTTCCGTGACAGCTGTACAACTCAACTCATGGGCTGCAATAGAAAATGATTCAGCCTCTTTCAAATTCATGCATGTAGTGTTTATTGCCAGTGGAGCTGCACAGTAAATGGACTCAATCCCCCCCCCACACAACCTCCCCTGTGATCACAGCTGAGTTCCACAGCAATGTTCCCTGCACCACTTCCCTCAACCTGTGTTCCTGCTTGGGTTGGGGCCTTCTGCAGCTAGAAAGATTCTGCCACATGCCCCTGTCCTCTTCCCAAGACAATGTAAGAAATCCAGACAGTAGGAGGCCTCAGGGGCAGATTTTAAAAAGTGTTTAGATGCCCAGCGGTGCAGATAGGTGCCAAGTGGGATTTTCAGAAGTGCCTAGGTGCCTTATTTGCATTTTAGGTGGCGAAGTACATTTCACAAAACTGGTCCTGAGTCCATTCCTCTCAGACAAAGTTTTGGCCACAATAATTAAACTTGCATGTTCATTATAGTGGCTGTTCATCACTAGAAGACAACCCTGGGCTGCAGTGATGCTCCCATGACTAACTATGCCAGCTTCAGGGCCACTTTGCATTTGCAGTGAAGCACAAAGCAGCCCAAACACAGGGGAGAATGTGGGCCATAGACCAGAGGATACAAGAAGTGCAGCCTTCTCAACTGTAGGCCCAAGGAGCTGGAACACCCTCCCAAAGGAGAATGGGAGGAACCCCCCTACCCTCTCTATCTTCAGGTCACAAAGCCAGCCCCCACCTCTTTGCATGGCATCAGGGTAGAAGAGAATTACATCTCACAAACTAAGTCAACAAATAAACCAAAAGCAGAGAAGAACTATCTGAAATAAAGGGCTAGATAAGGGCAGATATGTTTGAAGATCTGGGCCTTAATTAACCTATCTAGGTGTCTAACTCTCATTGATTTCAGTGGGAGTTAGGAACCTTATTACCTTTGAAGATATGGGCCTCTCTGCGGACAGGTTCCACCTGTTTTCGTATTTTATGCTTATCTATGATGCTTAGATACTGTGCCAAAGGGTGCTTTAGAAATGCACATAGATAGAACACTCAATTCTCACAAAGATTAGATTACTAGGAGTAGATTAATATACCTCTTAAGGGAATACCTGCCTTTTTTTAAGATTCTCTCACCCTTCAATGCCTCTCTAACATTTGCAAGACTTTCTTAGGTTCTGCTGTCAACTTCGATCATGGCATTTTCATGTTTGCCCCACAGAAGGAGGATTTAGGATTATATTTTCACTGTTATTCATTATGAATTTTTGATAGATGTATATTTAGGTAATTACAATAGAAATCAGTTCAGGACATACATTTTTATACCAAATTTAGCCTGCTAGCTGGTTCATTGATTTAATAAGTACTGTGTTGCTTTGAAATAGCTCCAAAATATTAAAATATAGGCTTTGATTTGGTGCTCCTATTATAACATGCAGTCTCCGAACAGAGTCCAGGTTGTGCATGTGACCCTCCTGCTGAGGTGTGCCACCTAAGTTCCTGGCTTATAGTAGTTTGTTGCATGTTCATTTTGTTTCCTAAAAAATGAATGAATTTTATTCATGAAATTGAGTGAGTAACAGTATCCAGGTATTGTACAGACAAGCATTCTGCCAGTGCACCTCCTTTCTCACCAGCAATTTCTAGGCCACTAAATCCAGTCCCAGTCCACCCTTGAGTAGTGACTGTCAAACATGCCAAAGTATGTGGTGGTTGATTGCTGTTGGGTGGGCACTGGGTTTTTTTACTTTAAGGGAGTTAAATCCTGTGATTACTTGAACTTCATAATGTGTGAAAATGTTTTTATAATAGCTTCTGCAAAGCCATCCTCTCCTGCTCCTAAAGATTACCACAGTCCAAGATCCTTCATCTTCACTGTTCCCTTTCTATAACAAGTAGCCTGAAGACATTGATTCAGACTTTGGTTCTCCAAGTCAAGTACCCAGATGGTATTTATGATTATTTGTCAGCTCTGACCTGCAGAGTGTACTCTTTCAGTCAACCTGTAGGGCATATATGTGTCAGTGCTCCATCTGAAGACTTCTGCCTAGCAATAGAAAGCCACAAATAACGAATAGTACCTTGATCTTGTGTATGAGCATGTCTCTGGTCATAATAGCTCTAAAACCTGTTATCTGTCAGCTAAAGAAGAGCTACAGCTCAATTAGTAAAGGCCTGTGATTTTGGTGCTGAATATACTGGATTGGGGTTTCACTAAGAGCTGTATGTATCTCCTGCTACGGTTAGTTACATAGGTCACAATTAAAAATTAGAAAGTGCTGATTAATGGGATGAAAGAACTGAAAAATCTGCATGTGACTGGTGTTCCTGCGGGAGCTAGAAGAACACGATGACCCTAAACAGTTCTGTACTTTTTTGGCTGTTTAAAGTCTTTGATCCACCTGAGTACATGCACTTTGAAACAAGTTCTAACCTCAGATTGACTTCCCTGCAGTTGCATGTGTTTACCTGAGAGCAGAATGTGGCCCCTTTATTCAGTCTCCCTAGCAACTTAGGAGAATGCAACTCAATTCATGCACCATTCTGCTGTTCTGTGTGTCTTTCTGTGTTGCAAACAAGACATGCAGAAACTGCTCTAGGAGATATATAAAGCCCTGCAAGCAAGCCTCCCAGGCAAACTCTCAGTGGGGGGGTTTCAGGGTTCCTTCCCCACTCTGAATTCTAGGGTACAGATGTGGGGACCCGCATGAAAGACTTCCTAAGCTTATTTTTACCAGCTTACGTTAAAAACTTTCCCAAGGCACAAATTCCGCCTTGTCCTTGAACAGTATGCTGCCACCACAAAGTGATTTAGGCAAAGAACAGGGAAAGGACCACTTGGAGTTCCTTTTCCCCCAAAATATCCCCCCAAGCCCTTACACCCTCTTTCCTGGGGAGGCTTGAGAATAATATCCTAACCAATTGGTTACAAAGGGATCACAGACCCAAACCCCTGGGCCTTAGGACAATAGAGAAATCAGTCAGGTTCTTAAAAGAAGGATTTTATTTAAAAAAAAAAAAAAAGGTAAAAATCACCTCTGTAAAATCAGGATGGAAAATAACTTTACAGGGTAACAAAAGATTCAAAAACACAACAGAACTTCCTCTAGGCTTAGTTTCAAAGTTACAAAAAACAGGAATAAACCTCCCTCCAGCAAAGGAAAAATTCACAAGCAGAACAAAAGATAATCTAACACGCCTTGCCTGGCATTTACTTACAATTTCTGTAATATGAGAGGCTGGTTTGGAGGACATGGATTGAAGTTTTCTGACCTGATGCTTCTCTGCTTCCCAAGAGAACACACACAGAACAAAGCCTCTCCCACCCCCAGATCTGAAAGTATCTTTTGTCCCCATTGGTTCCTTTGGTCATGTGCCAACCAGGTTATTTGAGCTTCTTAACCCCTTACAGGTAAGGAGGAATTTTAGGCTACCCTTATGGTTATGACAGGGGGTGTAATCTGACTATGGCCTGCAGACTCAGGCACATTGTTTGCTACTGAGCCAGCAGTAGTGCACAAGATGTTGCTTATTTTGTGGGGTCTACTCTCTCTCTATGTATATATGTTTTTTAAACGACAAGACAAAGTACTGGCTACATCTTGTTTCAAGGCCTGATCTCACAACATGCCACGACGCCTTTCATGTGCTATGTCCCCTAACTTCTACTGGAGACCATGGAAATAGGGAGTGCTCAGCACATCCTAGCAGTGCCAGAGGGGGCCCCTTAAACAGGAATATTTTTGCTCCCTCCCCACACACAGCATATTCCAATAATTAATAGGGAATCCCCTTGAGCTACTCGGAGCCCTATGCAATTACTTAATCTTCTTATGCCTAGTGCTGTTATGCTTATAAGAAGCACATGGAATCTTTTTAAAAAGGGGATAAGGCAATATGCCGCATTTATTGAGAGTACAATTTAAGCATTAAAATCAGCATATGCTTCCATTCACACACGCACACCAAAAGGTTCTGCAGCTGGATTTTATAGTTACCAGTCCTTAGTGTTGCTTGGTCAGTTCCAGTGATCAGCTGAAACAGCAGACGAGAGAGGGGATCTGATCCTCTGTTGAATGCATTTGAAGCTCCGATGTTGATGCAGAACAAACCCAAAGTTCCATGGCAATACACCCTTCTTTTATATGATAAGTTTCCATACAAGTCTATGGATCTTGCTGTGTCACACCGGAGCTGTCAATCATGAGGTATTCAAGGTTGCTCTTAATTAGCATTATTTTGAGTTGTAACCGGGAGGATCCGCAGCTGTTTCTTAGCTGTCCCTTTGGCTCAACTCCTTATCTCATCCTTGGGATGTATGCCTTTGCTTTAGGGTCGACAATCTGCCATCTGGGTGATTGATAATAAAGTTAGTGCCTCTTGACTCCTCCACTCCCTTCTTGACCATCCGGCCCCGTTGTCCTTTCTCAGTTACTTACCATACATTCTTCACTCACACCAAACAGTAAATAAGCCAGTTACAGCCATAAAACTTCTATCCTTCTAAGAACAATTGTTAACGCAATCAGCAAAAAATAAACTCAGAGCAATTTCTTCTTACTAATTCAAAGATAGCAAAATGGAGTATCAGGCAAAAATAAGCAAAATGGAGTACAATTTTACTTGAGACAATTTCTTCCCATTAGGCTTTTGGCCTACAGTTCCAGCTCTGCCTCATAGGAAAGGAAGTGCTCGCACCCCCTTGTCCTATATGTGGCCAGATGCTACACAGACTTCTACACACAGTTCTTCAACTGTTCCTCAGTCCTGACTTGCAACTCATTTTTATTCCAGTCTGTGGCCTCTTTAGAACAAAGATAATCAATTTGGGCAATGCAATAATTCTGCATAACTAACAAGACTAAATTGGTGCAGCATATTCATCTTGGCTTGTGAATTATACCAGATTTTAAATCCCAGTATCCATAGCTAGAGGACTAAAGAAGTAACCTACCATGCTGCCTATTGATTAGCACACTGCTGGTGCCATAACTAGACACTTTTTAGATATGTACAAAGATCTGACCCTTGCCCCCAAATAGCTTACAAGCTAAATAAAAAGCACTAGTACCCAGCAAGGAAGTAGCATATTAAACAGACATTTAGAATCTAGACTTCTCCCATCTGGGCCGTAATTGCTATGACATCGCCCGGTGGGCTTTGCATTAACGAGGAGAGCTCCTGCATGTGTTCTGCACGCTCTTGGAGAATTTAATCATCTGTGAGTCACTCGCTACAATACATACTTGCAGTGTTTTAATTCATCTGGGTTTAGCAATCACTTGCCATCTTTCTGACTGTATGCTTGGCTTAAAGCTGCTCTAAGAACCACTAACATCATTGTTCTAAGTACACTAGAAATATTGCTGTCAGACCTTCTGGGAGACTATTTACACTTGATGCATGATTATCTAATCATAGGGTGACCAGGCGTCCCGTTTTTAAAGGGACAGTTCTGTTTTTAAGCCCTCCTGCAGGTGTCCTGACTTTTTCTTTAAAATGGGCAAATTGTCCTGTATTTTCTGTCTCACCCCATCAGTACTGGCAGGTCCTGCTGCTGGCCGGATCCCTGCTTGCTAGCCACCTGCCCACCAGCAGTGAGTGGAGGGTCCAGTGGCCGATGATGGGGGTGGGTGTGCAAGGCTGGTGGTGGGGCAAAGCTGCAGTGCACGGGGCTGGCTGATCCTTCTGCTGGTCCATCAGCACATTTCTCTGCTGTGTGCCAGCTTGCGACCAGCAGGGCCCCACCCTCCGTCCTGTTTCCAGCCAGCACTGGCTGCGAGTTGCAGTGGCTGGTGAGTGTGGACAGATGCCAGGCAGCAGCCAGTTAGGTGTCGCCTCTGCTGTCCACCCATCCGCCGTTTACGTGCTCCCCCTCTCGCTGTCCTCTCCCTGCTTTGCCCCTTCACTCCCCAGCCCCGCTGCTCCTCCATATCTCCCCTGGTGGGGCATGTCCCACTCCCAGGATTGTGAAGAGAACCAGTCCCTGGTCAGAGTGCTCAGTTGATCAACTGGCCAGCAGGCTCCTTCCTTCCCACACTGCCTCTGGCTCGGCCGGCACCCCGCGAAAGCCCAAGACCCTCCAGCCTGGACACTGACCAGGAGGAGCCGAAGCCTGTGTGTGCCAGAGCCCCACACAGTGCTGGCACAGTTTAGCCTCTCTGCCCCTCAGCTAAGCTCTGGAGTGGCAGAGGGCGGGGAGGAGGGGGAGGCGATTTCCAGCCTGTTCGTGCCCCGACCCTGCAGGCTCTGCAGCAGCCCCCTGGGTAAGGGCTTAGAACCCTCTTCACCCTGAGCCCCGCTGCCCTGAGTCCTGCCCCCAGAGAGCGTGGGACTGCTCCATCTCCTAGGCACCCTCCCCTGCTGAACCACCTCTCTGGTCAGGTTCGCTGAAGTCCCTGCAGTCAGGTTCCCTGGACCCTGGTGCACAATGTATCCTTAGGCCTTAACCCATTCCTGGCCGTGCTGTAGCCAGGGGACAGGAGACGCCTGGGTTATGTTGGTGGCTGGGTTATGTCGGTGGCCAGCAGCATCCTGGAGGTGTCAGCTGCCTTTTGACACTGTGCGGGCAGGAAGAGACAAGCTGCTCCCCTGCATGTGTTGCCTCGGGAAGATGTGGCACCAGGTATCAGGAGAGGCGGGTCTGTCCCCAGGACCCAGCCAGGCATGGAGAGCACCAGGCTGGGAGAGTTGAGTCGGTTGGTCACTCCCCCGCCCCGCCCGTGTGAGAGAGGTGTACAGGAGTGTGTGTGTGTGTGGGGGGGGTAAGACCCCCTCCCCGTGTGAACCCTAAAGCCTTAAAGATAAGGTAAATAAAAAGAATCCAGCTACACAGTGTTTCTTTTTAACAGGGGCTCAGTCAACCTGATGTTAATTTGAGCATTTGTACTGCATAGTTCTGATTGATTGCTGCTGAACTTGCTTGAATATGAGTAATTTTACCAGGTGTCCCATATTCAGCATGGGGAAATACGGTCACCTTATCTAATCAGAGAATTCATAAGTTGATCTGTGCTGTCCATGTTGGCTAATAATTATACACATGTTGGTTTGTAAATTTGACAAAATAAAGAAAAGGCCTACTTATCATCATTGCCTAATTAGTTCACAGCAGAGTGAGTTCTTTGGCTTACTCCATTAGGGACAAATTTCTACCCTTGGATATGTGCATATTGTTCTCATTTAAATCAATGCGTATGCTGTATATACATCTGAGTGCATTGCTTATGGTTAAGGCTACATTTTAGTCATGGGTATTTTTAGTAAAAGTCCTGGACAGGTCATGGGCAATAAACAAAAATTCATGGACCGTAACCTTTCCATGACTTTTATTATATACCCCTGACTAAAACCTGGGGGAGGGCAGCCTGGGTGCTGTGGTGGGGGCGGGCCAGCATCCAGTACCCTTGCTGGTCCGGGGGACTTGGGGGTTGGTGGGGCCGGCTGGATCCGTGCCTCCCCCCACACCCTCCAGTAGCAGCAGAGTTTGGGTGTGGGAGGGGCAGGGGATTGGGGCATGCGATGGGGTGCGGTGGGCTCCGGGTGGTGCTTACCTGGGGGGGGGGGAGCGCTCCCTGGAAGTGGCGCCATCCCCCTGACTCTGCTCCTAGGCAGAGGCGTGGCCAGGCAGCTACGTATGCTGCCTCCGCCCAGAGTGCTGGCTTCGCAGCTCCAGTTGGCGGGGAACCTGTCATCTATACAGAGACACCTTTTAAGTTGGCCTATAATATGTAAGCATTTGGGGATCCTTGAAATGAAAGATGCTATAGCCAGCATCTTTGATCCTGGATGACAGTTATGTACCTAAATCCATATTTAAATATATAAAGAAAGGTCTCCTGATTTTCTGAGGTGCTGGGTACCCACAACCTGCACCAACTTCAGAGATTTGCCTGGCCTATCTCCTCTAACTATTCCATCTCAAGCCCACACACTTTACTAGTCCAGCAAATTCTTCAAATACTACACTCGTTTCTCATTCATCCTCTTATGCTTCCTTTGAGACCCACTAGGTGTATAAACCCCCCCTCTTATTGCTCCATCTGGGAAATAAGTGTTTATGTTCATGTGCTGATGATCCTCATTTAGTTTAATAAGAATCAAGTCTCTTGTTCAATTCTGTGGGATCTCTTGAGATCAAAGGTATAATGATGGTAGTGCAACCCAGTAGAATTTAGTACCACATCACACTTCAGGATCGGGGCATAAAGTGGAAGTCATAAAATAGCGTCTGGATTATTTAATTAAGTAATAAGAATTTCTTAAGGAACATCCCAGTCAGATGGTAGATGTCTCCCTAGTGAAATGATACACTTTTAAATAAACATTGTTTCTTTCTTGATTCTAATTTGCATAATAAACTGTGTGTCTTGGTGGGGCCACCACTTCATTAACAGTTTCAGTCAGTCCCCCTGCTCCAAAGACTTTTTAAATTATTTATCCACAGTGGAACAGCTTCAATAGGAGAGACTGAGGGACCCACTTCTGCCTCCACCCACCAGAATATTCCCATAGCCCAGTGGTCAGAGCACCCCCGTGAGGTGGTAGGTGGACTTGAACTGGGTATCTTCCACCTCCCAGGGTGGAAGTTGACGGAAGTCCGCCATCACCATCATTTTCAGCTAGTAGGGCCTGCTCTAGTGAGTAATCTCTGGAAACACTTACCGAATCAGGCCCTACAGGAGAGTAAGGTGGAGGAACGCCTGTCTTTTTCTGGTTTGTGCATGACTCTGGCATGGATCAGCAGTGTACATGCTCAGAAGCAGAAGCATAGATGCCTAGGGAACTTTTACTGTAAAAATTTAGGCACCAAGAAATTTTAGGGGTCCATAGGGCTTGGGGGCCACTCAGCAAGGGTTTTGTGAATTCCAGTTATGCCTGATTCTGGTATTTAGCTACCTAAAGTGGCAGTTAGGTGCCTAAGTCCTTTTATGGGGTTCTCATCTCTTCTTCCAGGACCTGGATTACCCACAACTGCTATGCTCCTTTACAACAGAAAATCCATTAACCTATCGTGGGAGGCTTGTGTGGGAGACTGAACTACAAAGTAACGCACATTGGAAAAATAATCCCAACTATACTGATAGGTTCTAAAGTAGCTGTTACCACCCAAGAAAGAGAGCATGGAGTTGCGGTGGATAGTCCTCTGAAAACTTCGACATAGTGTGCAGCAGCGGTCAAAAAGGCTAACAGTAGGTTAGGAACTATTAGAAAAGGTATAGAAAATAAGACAAAGTATCATAATGTCACTATATATAAATCTGTGGTGTGTTCCCATACCTTGACTACTGGGTAGCCCTATCTCAAAAAGGATATAATGGAACTGGAGAAAGCTCAGAGAAGGGTAACAAGGATGAGCAAGGGTATGAAATGGTTTCCTTATGAGAAGAGACCAAATATATTAGGGCTGTTCGTCTTCAAGAAGAGTTGACTAACGGGGAATATAATAGAAGTCTATGAAATCATGAATGGTGTGGGGGAAAAAAGTGAATAGAGAAATGTTATTGACCGTTTCACACAATACAAAAAGCAGGGATCACCCGATGAAATCAATAGGTAGCAGGTTTAATACAAACAAAAGGAAGTACTTTTTCACACAACTAACCTGTGGGACTATTGCGGTGGGATGGTGTGAAGGCCAAAAGTATAAGTAGGTTAAAAAAAGAACTAGATAATGGATACGAGCCAAGATGGCCAGAGATGCAACCCCCCCATGCTCCGGGAGACCATAAACTTCTGATTACCAAAATTTGGGAGTGGAAGAAAGGGTGATCCACTCCATGATTACCCTGTTTTCTACCCTCCCCATGACACTCTGGGCAAGATGTACCATGGTCTGACAAATTATGGCAGTTTCTGATCTTAATTTCCCCAGCATCTAGTCTAAACCTAGACTCTGGAATCCACTTCTGCAACTCTGTTACTACATACCTAGTGTGAGAAACAGAAGTGTTAGGTAAGTTTGTTCAACAACATCTATTTTATTTTATGCTTTGTTCAGAATCAAGGATATGTTGTTGTTATACTAATTCTGAGACTGCTTGGGTAACCTGTGTCAATAAAGGTATATGATTAATTTTAAAGTGGTTTGCCAATGAAATCTGTTTCAAGTTACAAGAATCAGGTATATGTCTAATTTCATCAGGTCCTATGAACAAGCTTCTCAGTTACACCACTCCATAGCTAAATCCACAAGCCTGCTCCTTATGAGATCTTTTTTACTTAATTTCAATAAATTACTTAAGATCCGTGCTATTCAGTAATATGAACTGTATTTTCTGCATTACTTACAGATCAGTTTTTGTATTTCGTTTTCTTTCAAAATCACTCCACCAGTATAGGGGATAGTAATTTTAAAATTAGGTTGTTTTCTGATTTGATTTTGTGTTGTGGACCATTTTTACAATATAATGCAAAAATTAAAGGACATGTTAAAGAGTTTCAGAAGTGCCCAATGTTATTGCGACTATTTAGAAAGTGCACTGGCATGTGATAAGGAAAGACACTTCCTATTGGCAAAGTTTTCTCATCTTCTGGGCAAATACAGTGAGCCAGCAGGAATTACAAATCAAATCAAATTGACTGAGACTCCTGCGGTATTTGCGCTGATCCACAGGGGTTTTTTAGAGTGTGTGTAGGGGGTGGGGGAAGAGAGAAGGGTGGTCTTATTTTACTTCTGCTTTTTTAAATAAAAGGAGTTGGCAGTATGGACCAAATCCTGATCCCACTTCTGCCAGTGGCATAACCACCAGTGGGAGTAGTTCTAGCCCTATACCACAATAATCTCATTTTAAATAGGAAGTGGATTAACAACAGATCCTTGGGCTCAGATCCTGCCTTGAGTTAGAGGCTAAGCAGCAGGCAATGGCAGGGTGGGTTTTAGCTCTCTGGGAGGCCATATGTGGCAAGGAAATGAAGCATGTTGGACTAGGAGACTCCATTTGAGATAGTGATAGCTGCAATTTCATTGGACCCGTTTCCTGTGTAGTTTTAATCAACTGTATGTTTTAAAATTTGTAAAACAAGCAATAAGCACCTCACTGTTCAGTCTCCTACCCTCTATGGCAGTGGTCCCCCAACTTTTTACCTTTGCTCCCACCCTTACTCCTTTGCTCCCACCCTTACTCCTGTCCGCCCCCGCCCCTCCGTCCCCGAGCTGGAGCCAGGAGTGGGGCTGTGGTTCCAGGAGTGGGGGACGTGGACAGGGGAAAGGGGGCCAAGGTGGGGGCCACAGCTGGGGGGGCGGGAGCAGAGTCAGGGCCCTCAGGGCTGAGGCTGGGGTGCCATTGGCTGGGGGCCAGGAGTGGAACGTGGGGCTGGCAGAAGGGACCCCGGACGTGGGGCCGGAGCAGAGCCCCGGGTGTGGGGCTGGGGGCCAGGAGTGGAGCTGGGTGGTGCTCCCCACCCCTTATGCAAGCTGGCCTGGGCCCCAGCCGCATCCCCTGAATGTTCCTCCACGCCCCACAGTTTGGGGACCTATGCTCTTATGGTTTAAGAGGCCATCAGGGCAGAGAGCTGGCCCAATCTTCCCACCAACCAACAGTGAGAAGAGTACAGCTCAGTTATTTTAATGCACGTGGGAGTGTGACGCTGGCAGACGAGGTGCCAGCTCTTGCCAAGGCTTTAGGCAAATGCATTGGTGGAAACCAGTCCAGCTCACCTGTATGTTAGTATGGTTAAGATGGGTATTGGGCTTATAGTAATGTTTAGAATTTAGACTTGTAAGTTGCTACATATATAAATCCTACTTATGTCTGAAGCCAATGCTTTAAGTATTATGCCTTATGTGTTTGCTGCATAGGTCCAAACAAACGTTTTACAGCTATATAACTCACCCAACAAGAAAAAACTTTACCTAGCGCAAAATGCTTAAGCCCTATGAAAGATATTATTTCTTCTCCATCAGGAAGGACTGTCAAAACTAAACGGGCCATTGTGGGACATCACAATATGAAGATTTTAATTGCCCCTTCACACCCATGAACAGGCTACAAGCAAAAGGGCTCATCCTATCCGCTTGAATTCTGGAAGAAGGGGGAAAAAAGAGAGTGAACAAGAAAATTTTTCATCTCCTTCTTGCTGTTTGGACTCAGACAGGGCCCAGAGCTATGAAACAGAAGCAGAGATCCTTAGGGTCATCTTGGGTTCGCCCTAAAAGACATTCAGTGCTGACAGATTACTACAACTCTGTCACCTTTTGGAACCACAGACCGTAACTCATTTGTGTATATCTATTTGCCTGTTTTAACCTGTAAATAACTCTCATTTCTTTTTCCTAGTTAATAAATCCTTAGTTTACTATAGGTGTTGTCTTTGGTGTGAGATCTGAAGTACAAATTGACCTGGGTAAGTGACTGGTCTCTTGGAACTGGAAACAACCTGAATCTTTGTGATCTTCGGTGTATAGCAACGTTCACTAAGTCCAGCTTGCCTGGGTGGCAAGATACACTGGAATGCTCAAGCAGACGGTCTGTGACTCCATGGTAAGATTGTTACAAGTGCTTCAGGAGTTCACAGTTCTTATGGGGTTGGTGCTCTATAATTACATTTCACACAACCAGTTTGCGGTCTCTACCCTGCTTCTTGACAGTCTGCCCTGGGGTTAAGTATCAGAGGGGTAGCTGTGTTAGTTTGGATCTGTAAAAGCGGCCAAGAGTCCTGTGGCACCTTATAGACAGATGTATTGGAGCATAAGCTTTTGTGGGTGAATACCCACTTTGTTGGATGCATGGGGTTGGCACTCATGGTCGGAATCACTCCAGACAGCGTGGCAGGGAGCGTCTAACAAAATACTGAAGATAAAGGGCAGATTGTAAAAGGCAATTTGTTTTAGGTGAAGAAAAACAGGTGGCTGACCTTGCAGCACCTGGAGGTCACCAGGAGGAATTTATTCCCTCTCTGCAGACCTGTTTGCCAAGAGATAAATATCTTTTTAATGCAGGTGTACAAAGTGCCAGAGATTGCAAAGGTGACATAGAGCAAACAGACAGCTGAGTAACTTCAGTCACCAGCCCCGAAAGTGAAATTCCACATGACTCATGCTTCTACGGCAGGTATCCTCCTGAGAGTCACGTTCCACTTGGACAGAGCTCATTTTAAAGAATGTTTACATTGGATTTAAGAGAGAAGCTATCCCAAACTTACCATATTGTAGGCTGTTACAGAAAAACCACCTGAGTGTTTGTTTGCTCTTGTTGTAAATATTTACAACATGTCTCATAGAAACCCCTCTTTGGACAGAACTGAGGCCCTTTGCCATAATTATGAACATAAAGCCATCAAAACATCCTGCTCTTGCTTACATAACTAAACCTATGTGACTATGGGCCCAATCATGCACTCATCATTCAGGATTCTTCATTAGGCAAAATGCCCACTGAATGGGCATTTTCAAAATATTTTCCATTTGAAAATATTGATCGATGTCAAAGCCAATGAATTTACCCACAATGCATATTTCTTTATTGTATGAAGGCTATTGTACAATGGAGTTTGCAAAAAAAAAACCAAGAGGGGGGAAAAAAATCTCTGCTAACGTGGAATTGGAATCACTGAGAAAGAGGCAGCAGGTTAGGAGAAAAATAACATATCTTATTCCAAACCTGACTTGTTGATTCCTTGAAGTTTGCAACTAACAGGAAATCTTATTTATTATTTAGTATTTAACATGTTTGATTCCTTATTTACCCTCTCAGTCTCTCCACAGCCTTATGCTGAAAAAGTTGAAATAAATAGCTGCATAAATTATGTGAAACTTCTTAAGGAGTCATTTGGTTTCTTTGCATACTATGTTCAGATTTCTTCAGTAACTGGTTGCAGTTACACTGCATACATCTAGTCATTCAATTTTTCCACTGCTCTAAATGATATCTGTTGCATAAAATTCATGTTTGCTGTAATGCTAGTGTGTCTGGGGTAGATTCAGACTATGTAGACCAAGGCCATGATACTCAAATATATTTAGGATCCTAAATACCATTGATTTATGTGGGATTTAGGCACCTAAAGACCTGGGCCTAAGGCCCCAATCTGGGAAGGGATATGTTTGGTAGCCCCCCTACACCAAGTCCTACCGATTAAGTGTTGCTAACATGATCCTATCACAAGTCTTGAGATATCTGCTGTTTCTTAAATCCCCAGCTCCCAGATTCATGTGATTACATGAGAATCTCATCTTTCATTTAAAAAATAAATGTTTTTAGCTTGTATGGTTGTAGTGAAAAACTTGAGGAGGTGGCCAAAGTGTACACTACAGCCTCAAAAACTGGAAAGTAAATAACAGAGCAGCTGCAGATTATTTTTAAAAAATCTTATGATTTTTGGAGTTGTCCTGATTTTTGAATGCTTAGGGCTGGCAATATTCCTGACTTCAGTTTGATTTGCAGAATTAGGGCCTATATTACTAGGGTTTCCAGGTGTCCGGTTTTCAACTGGAACGTCGGGTCGAAAGGGACCCTGGTGGCTAAAAGTCTGGTTGGTGGCATAGGAGGGGCTAAGGCAGGCTCTCTGCCCGCCTTGGCTCCGCGTAGCTCCCAGAAGCAGCGGCATTTCTCCCCTCCGGCTGCTACACGGAAGCGCAGCCAGGTGGCTCTGAGTGCTGCCCTGTCCACAGGCGCTGCCCCCACAGCTCCCATTGGCCGGGAACCACAGTCAATGGGAGCTGCGGGGGAGGTGCTGCAGACAGGGCAGTGCACAGAGCCACCTGTCTGTGCCTCTACAGAGGAGTCAAAGGGGGAACATGCTGCTGCTGCTTCTGGGAGCTGCCTGAGGTAAGCGCTGCCTGAAGCCTGCACCCATCACCCCCTCCCACACTCCTGCCCCAGCCCTGATCCCCCTCCTGCCCTCCAAACCCATCAATCCCAGCCTGGAACACCCTCCTACACCCCAAACCCCTCAGCCCAGCCCCACCCCAGAGCCCAACCCCCCAGCCAGAGCCTTCAGCTTCCCGCATCCCAACCCCCTGCCTCAGCCCAGAGCCCCCACCCACACCCTGAACCCCTCATTTCTGGCCTCACCCTGGAACCCGCACCCTCAGCCCAGAGCCCATACCCCCCACATGCCCCAACCCCTGAGCCAGCCTGGTGAAAATGAGCGAGGGTGGGAAAGCGAGTGATGGGGGGAGGAGGAATGGAGAGAGAAGGGGGCAGGGCCTCAGCGAAGGGTCAGAGTCAGGGCCTTGGAAGAGAGGCAGGGCATGGTGTGGGGCAAGGGTGTTTAGTTTTGTGCAAGAAGAAAGTTGGCAACCCTATATATTACTAATTCTTCTCATGAAAAACAGCATGCCCACTGCTTATTTTAAATGCACAATTTTAAATCTATCCAAAAATAAACACCATGAATCTACTACGGAAGCAGGTTGAATTAATTTCCCTTCATTTTCAAAATCCTTCATTGATTTGTCTGTGATGAACAGGCACAATAAGTCAAGCATCTGTTTAGTGTTTACTTTTGCATTCCTTCCACCCCCTAACTGTGTTTTACCAATTGCTTTGAAACATTTAACACTGTATATTAGCTTTCCACAGTGGGATCTCAAAGCATTTTGTAATTACTTCTCACAACTCCCACCGTCCTGATTAAAATCCCCATTTTAAAGATAAGCCAATACAGTCAGACGCTAGAGTTTCCTCAGCAGTAGAGAATTTTGCAAAAGTTGCAGAACCTCAACTTTTATTAAAAATTTCTAGTTCTCATGGTTGCTGAGGTTTAAAAAGATGAAAACATGCAACTGAAAGGCTCCAGACTGAGAAAACGGGTACAGAGAACAAAGATTTTTTTAAAAACATTGCAGTTTTGGGGCAGCCCTACCAACTCATTATTTGAGACTGGCAAAACTGAAATTCCCTTTTAATACCAGTGGCATCCATGGGATATTGTGTCAGGTTATCTGGCGGTGGGAATGGAAAGCCCAAAAATTAAGTCCCAGGCTTTGGCCTACTTCTGAGGGGAAAAGTCCAAGGCTCCCAGGTCTCTATAGCAAACGCTGTCAAGCTCCTTTCACTCTTTACAACAAAGAAAACAAATAAAGAATTAAGCAGTGGTATCAGCAGGCCTTTTTGGAAAGTGTTCAGTCACTTGTTGCTCCATGTGGGCACTCTATTCCAGAACAAAAGTAACTTTATGCCAGAATAATTAGCGCACTTCCCAATCAGAGTAATTCTGGAATGAAATCATTTTATTCCAGAATATCATCCGCTTGGGGAGCTATTTCAGAATACCTAGTCTGGTCAATTTCCCCACTTAAAGGAGTCCTAACGATCCAAAAAAACCCCAACCCACTCCTAAGGTTCTCCTAGCTCCAGCAGGCTCCACGCCAGACTAGCAGTAATCAAAGCCCATTTTCTTTTCCTTTGAAAAGCCACTTCTCGAGGGCTGGTTCCTGTTTAAATAGCTGCCTTCCTGGGATCAAGTGAAAGATTCCATGCCATACTTGGCATGTAACACAGGTTCCATGGCCCTTCCCTTCCCTGGCCTTGCCTGCCTCTTGTCTCCCCACTGCAATGTGGGGTATGCACCCTCCAGGACAGGTGGCTTCTGGTGTTTTCACCACCATGTTAATTACACCCCAGTGTAAGCACAACTGCAGCGACTTGATTAAGTGTTTAGGTTGGAACATAAGTAGATTCTTAAATAAATAGAAAACATACACCAGGCTTTGGGCAGCAACTCACTGTTTATTATATTTAGAGAGATCATAGCATTAAAATGGCTGCTGCTATCCAATAGTCTGTCAAAATGGACTATACAAAGCTACAAGCCTAGCACAATTGGGTTCCTTGGTGCTTTGAAAATACAACAATAATAGATGGAATGGCAGTGGATAGCACTGAGACAGGGAGCCAGGAACAGAACTTAAGAGTTCTGAATGCCTTGTTCTCTGCTCTGTTCTACATACAACACTTCCTTTTACATATGTAAAGAACTTACCTATGAATCATCTCTTCCTTTTGTTTGCTTGTGTGGCAATAGTCACCTGTTTGTTTATTACTTCATAATTCAAACAGATTTTGATAACACTGAATTCCTTTGTTGTGAGTAAGAGTAGTAAAAGGGGATGAGTTCCAATGCAATAAATTCCTGCTTATGTACATGCATATGTTATAATGAGCAGATAGTCTTAGGAGTTTAAAAAAAAAAGGAGCGAAAGAAAACAATGGAATAATAAACGGCTTTCACTTGAAGTTGAACATGCCTGGAAATATTTTCCTAGATATTAAAAAAAAATCCTGTTTAAAACAATACATCGAAGGCATAAATACAACTTAAACATAGTGTGCATTACAAGAGAAGACTATACTGTCTGAATACACCTGTATTCTGAGCTCACTGCTCTCCTTGTTTTTTCTCTTTTTTCCTCATCCTTCTATGTAATTTTAAAATTTTAATTGCTGCTGATCTTTTTCTGCTATAATATTACCTAGCTCTCTTATAGCATGTTTCATCTGTAGACCTCAAAGTGCTTTAGAAAGAGAGAGAAGTACCATTATACCCAATATAAAAATGATTAACTGAGGCATTTGCCCATAACAAATCAGTGGCAGAATGCAGAACAAAGCCCATGTCTCCTGACTCTCACTCCAAGTTCCTGTCTAGTGGACTCCACTTCTGTAAACTGGTTTGATTATTCGCTAATGGACTGACCTGTTCCCAGTCAAGTCAACAGTAGTTTTAGTGTAGGGACACAAGCATTCCTATTCTGGATCAAGTCAGAGGACCATCCAATCTAATAACCTGTTTCTGACAGTGGCCCGTCCTAGATGCTTCACAGGAAGCTGCAAGAAACTCCACAGTGAACAATTATGGAATATCCAATTATGGATTATTATGGAAGCTTCATCCTAACTGACTTTAGTCAGTGGCTGGTTTATGCCCTGTAGCTATGTCTTTCTATTCCCTTTAAAAGTCATTTTTAATTCCTTTCTAATGGTGATGCTCTCATTATCTACAAACAGGATACCTTTAAAAAAAAATCTACTAAACCCTTGGCCTCAGTGATATCCAGTGTCAATGAGTTCTGCAGGTTACTCAAACTGTGTATATTTTTTTTTAAAAAAGTATTTCCTTTCATCAGTTTTAAAATTTCTTGTCTTTCAATTTCATTGAATGTCCCCTTGTTTTTCTGTTATCAGAGAAAGAAATAAGAGTGCCTTATTTACCGTCTTTTATGGGTAATATGAACCTTTCAAGAGCCCAAAGGGGTCTTTCCTGGTTAATGTTTCCCCATGCCCCAGTTTTGCCTCACCAAAGAAAGAGGAGGTGGGGGGATAGGTAGGACCCAGAGGATGTTTCCCCTCAGCAGCTCAAGACAGCTGCAGCCAATCAAGGGGAGCCTATATAAACAGGCAAGCCTGGTAAAAGGTGGTTGCTGCTCTACAGAGGAAAAGGAAGGAGAAGACAAAGACATGTATATGTGTGCCACCACCACACTTTGTGACCAGTAGGCGTTCAAGATGTATGTAATTTGTTTGTGGTTTAATTTCTGCTCTGAGCATTACTTTTTCAAGAGGTAGTTTCATGAGCTGAAGATTTTATGAAAGGAGTTTACTATATGGTTTAGTCCTTTTAAAATAAATTATTCTCTTCCGAAAAGGCTTCTCTTTTTCTGCAGGGGTGTTTCATATTCATGAGAAGGCTGACAAAACCAGGCACAGAACCTGTTGATATCCCTTGTAGATCTTATCATATCCCCTCAGTTTTTCTTCAAAACCAAGCAGTTCTGATATTTTGTTAGTTTGTACAGAAACTTTCCTGCACCTGTAATACTCCTAATGCCTGTCCCTGAATTTGTCTCTACTTATGCTGTCATCCTTTTTGAGGTAAGATGACCTGTTCTGAAGTAAATGCACTATTTTTTTTCCTCTCATACCTTAAGACTCCTGATGGTTGTTTGCTTCTTGACCACTAGCTTCTCCATGAGTGGTCGTTACTTTGGAACCCAGCAAAGTGTGAAAGTAGTTCAAGCTTTTCCTTACCATGAAACTATTAATCATGGATATGACTTGCCATTGTGATGTCCATTCAATTAGCTTTGTTAGGTCACTCTGCAATACCTGTCTTTATTCTAGACTAGGGTTGATGATTAATCGCAGTTAACTCACACGATTAATTCAAAAAATTAATTGTGATTAAAAAAATTAATCGCAGTGTTAAACATAGAATGCCAATGAAAATTTATTAAATATTTTGGATGTTTTTCTACATTTTCAACTATATTGATTTCTATTACAACACAGAATATAAAGTGTACAGTGCTCACTTTGTATTATTATTTCTGATTACAAATATTTGCACTGTAAAAATGATAAACAAAAGAAATGGTATTTTTCAGTTCACCTCATGCAAGTACTGTAGTGCAATCTCTTTATCATGAAAGTGTAACTTACAAATGTAGATTTTTTTGTTTTGTTACATAACTTCACTCTCAAACAAAACAAAGCAAAACTTTAGAGCCTACTAGTTCACTCAGTCCTACTTTTTTTTTCAGCCAATCACTAAGACAAACAAGTTTGTTTACATTTACAGGCGATACTGCTGCCTGCTTCCTATTTACAATGTCACCTGAAAATGAGAACAGGCATCTGTACGGCACTTTTCTGCCAGATATACTAAACATCCAAATGCCCCGTCATGCTTCAGCCACCATTCCAGAGGACATGCTTCCATGCTGATGATGCTTGTTAAAAAATAATGCGTTAATTAAATTTGTGACTGAACTCCTTGGGGGAGAATTGTATGTCTGCTGCTCTGTTTTACCTGCATTCTGCCATAAATATTTCATGCTCTAGCAGTCTCGGATGATGACCCAGCACATGCTCGTTTTAAGAACACTTTCACTGCAGGTTTGACAAAACACGAAAAAAGGTACCAATGTGAGATTTCTAAAAATAGCTACAGCACTGGACCCATGGTTTAAGAATCTGAAGTGCCGTCCAAAATCTCAGAGGGATGAGGTGTGGCACATGCTTTCAGAAGTCTTAAAAGAGCAACACTCAGATGCGGAAACTACAGGACCCGAACCATCAAAAAAAGAAAATCAACCTTCTGCTGGTGGCATCTGACTCGGATGATGAAAATGAACATGCATCGGTCTGCTCTGCTTTGGATCGTTATCAAGCAGAATCTGTCATCAGAGTGGTTGAATCATGAAGGGACATATGAATCTTTAGTGCATCTGTTACGTAAATACCTTGTGAGGCCGGCTACAACTGTGCTGTGACGTTGCACTCTATATGATTTTATTAAAATATGCTAATGAGTTAATATAATGTAACTGGAATATGCTTCATGTAAAAGGTCTCTTGTAAGGTATCGTTACAAAGCTTATAATCTACTGAGTGTATCAGAGTAGCAGCCATGTTAGTCTGTATTCGCAAAAAGAAAAGGAGTACTTGTGGCACCTTAGAGACTAACCAATTTATTTGAGTATAAGCTTTCGTGAGCTACAGCTCACTGCATCCGATGAAGTGAGCTGTAGCTCACGAAAGCTTATGCTCAAATAAATTGGTTAGTCTCTAAGGTCCCACAAGTACTCTTTTTCTTTCTACAGAGTGTAGTAATCCTATTTGTATAAATGTATCACTCTTGTATCTGAAATTAGAAATATGAAGTATAACTCTGAGGTCCTATTGTAGTTATGCAAAGTGTGGGCCATTAATGGTGGTTTGGAATCTTAATGGCTCCCATTAACCAGGACAATTATCCTGTAGATGGCTGTGTTTTACTTGTAAGTCTTCCTGTATACCTGTGGGCTGGAAAGTGGGTAATGAAGTCTTACAGTGACATGTGATGGATGTCACCTGAACTGGAATCCATCTTTAACCTGGTGCTTTTCCATTCAGAAGAGGGGTGGGAACCCAGAGGGACAAAGGATTCCTGCCTTATGCAAAAGATATATAAGTGGGTGAAACAGAACAAAGGAGGCGGCCATCATGAGAAATACCTTAGCTACCACCTGAGCTGGAACAAGGGCTGTACCGGGGAAAGGATTATGCCCAGACTAGGAAGGCGTCCAGTCTGTGAAAGAAACTTATTGAAACATCTCTGAGGGTGAGATTTTTATCTGTATTCACTTTTATTACTGTACTAGACTAGACTAGACAGGGTGCTGGAGTTCCAAGCTGGCAGGGAAAGCAGGGGCAGAAGTAGTCTTGGCAGATCAGTTGGAAGCCCCAAGGGGGTTTCTGTGATCCAGTGCATGACACATGCCATGCGAACGCCTGTTCTCACTTTTAGGTGACATTGTAAACAAGAAGCTGGCCGTATTATCTTCTGCAAATTGCAAACAAACTTGTTTGTCTGAGCGATTGGCTGAAGTAGGACTGAGTGGACTTGTCGGCTCTAAAGTTTTACATTGTTTTATTTTTGAATGCAGTTATTTTTTGTACATAATTCTACATTTGTAAGTTCAACTTTCATCATTAAGAGATTGCACTACAGTACTTGTATTAGGTGAATACAAAAATACTATTTTGATTTTTACAGTGAGAATATTTGTAATAAAAATAAATATAAAGTGAGCACTATGCATGTCTTCTGTGTTGTAATTGAAATCAATATATTTGAAAATGTAGAAAACATCCATAAATATTTAAATAAATGGTATTATTATTGTTTAACATCGATTAATTTTTTTAATTGCTTGACAGCCCTATTCTAGACTAACCTATTCTTCTGTGTCCTTGACAAATTTTGCCACCTTACTGCCTTTTTCAGGTCACTAATACTAGTCCTCACACAAGCTGGGGAACCTCACAATTAACATCTGCCATATTGAAAATTCCCCATTTGTTGTTGTTTTCTCTTAACCAGTTTCTCATTCATGACAGAACACCACCTATCGGCCCTTGTGAGGGACTCTGTTGAAGGCTTTGTGAATGCCAATAAAGTGTTAGTGGATATTTGGCTAATATGCTCAATAGCTGTAGTAGGTGAGAGGTACAGCTTGCTTCATGTATCATCCTGAGCTCCTGCAGACCCCCTTGGGGTCTGCTAGGTTTGGAGTTAGGCCCTAGAACATATTTTCTATGAGGAAGGGGGTCGGGGGGAGAGAAACTTTCTACATGGAGAGATTATCATTGAAATCTCCTCCCCAAAATGTCTTTTCCTGAAGGCATAATCAGAAGAAGAGAATGAACTGGGCCTGTATATAGCACATATGAGACAATTAGAGTCTTGCATTCTGTGGCTGACTGATATATCAGGTTTAAAATACCTAGGCTCTTTCAGACCACTCAGATTTGCTCTTTATCTGTCCAAGGGCAACCTCTTCAGTAAAAAGAACAGGAGTACTTGTGGCACCTTAGAGACTAACAAATTTATTAGAGCATAAGCTTTCGTGGGTTCCTGTGTGTATACATGTCAGTCACTGAGATTCTGTTAGCATTCAATATACCATGGGACTTTTCATCAGAGCAGAGATTTGTCCCGATAGTCTTGCCTAAACGTGTCTCCTAGTAATATGAAGGTGGCAGCCTTCTCTAACAGAAGTGGGTGTATAGTTCACAGAACACGCTGGGATGAAAAGGGATGTATAAATCAAAGGAAACCTCTCTAGTGGTGAAACACAAATGGGAGAATGGGTTTCATTCCTGACACTGACTTTAATGACCACAGAGAAAACAGCCTAAGTGCTCTCATCCTCGGTTCTACCTTGCATGGGTGATGGTGTGAGTTTAATAAATGAAGTGTTTTGATATACTCAACTGGTATAAAACTGAAAGGGTTAATAAATGGTATTTTACCTTAAAATGGCTACTAGCTAAAAAGTATACGTAATCTCTAGCAGACACATCAGGATGCTTTCAGCATCCCAAGAAACCTAGGCCACTACAGTGTGTGTTCAGCTTTGTGCTGTCTTCCATATACTGCTCATTGTGCCTAGCATTATTTTTCTCTCTTAGTGCACTAGGTGTGGGGGGGTGGGATCCACAAAGGGACATAGGCATCGCAATGGTGAACATCACAGCTCCTAAACTTTAGGCACTAAGAAAAAAAATCACAGGAACAGAACTACAATATGAGCTAGGCACCTATACAATGCATGAGGAGAGAAAGGCAAATAGGAATGTGATCCATAAAAGCCAGTATGTTAGGTGGGGAACAGCCTAAGCTAGCCAGTGGGAGATGCTTTGGGGGGCCGGGGGTGTGTGTGTTGTACTTAGCCCCACCCCTGTCATAGATCTAGACACCTAAGCACCACCCCCTGCAGCCGAGACTTATCTCTGCTTATCAACCCACAACCAGGAACCTCCTGCCCAGAATCAGGTGGTTTAGGTGCCTACTCTGCTGCTTGAGCAAATGAGTGAGCCTCTGCCTCGCTCCACACAAAATGGGAGGAGAGATAGTGGTGCCACCCCTTTAGCCCCGTGGTTAGAGCAGTTGCCTAGGATGTGAGACCCCAGTTTTGAATCCTTCTCCCCTCTGGCAGAGAGGGGGAATTGAACCTGTCTTCCACCTCCCTGGCAAGTGCTGTAACCACTGGGCTAAAAGTTAAAGGTGGGTACCGACATGTTCGTCTCTTCCTCTCTCCCGCCCTTGATTTTGAATGGACCCAATTCAGTAAGTGGCCTCTGAGCTTGTGAACTGGATCAGGCCCTGCACGCAATTGAAGTGGCTGAACCCTACCTTTCCTGGTTTATGAATGGCTCTGGGATATAGGCAGGAGATAGGCATCTGGATGCCTAGAGAGAGAGAGCTTTCAGAGTAACAGCCGTGTTAGTCTGTATTCGCAAAAAGAAAAGGAGTACTTGTGGCACCTTAGAGACTAACCGATGTAGCTCACGAAAGCTTATGCTCAAATAAATTGGTTAGTCTCTAAGGTGCCACAAGTACTCCTTTTCTTTTTTTTTAGAGAGAGAGAGAGAGCAGTGTGCATGTCCAGAGTCTGCAACACAGGTGCCTAGGGAACTTTTACTTTTAAAACTGTGGGTGCCAGGTGAGTTTTGGTACCTAAGGGGTTCAGTGCAGGTTTTGTGGAGCCAAAACTGGGTCTTACCCGACTAAATGCTTTTATGGATCTGGGCCCTAGTTTCTCCTTTAAGCTCTCCTCTGAACAGACTGACTAAATCTACCAGCTTTAATCTACCATCCAACGCTTTATTTCTGAAAAAAGGGAGTGGAGTGTGTGGGGGGTGGGAGGAAACCACTACTAAAAATGCCAGCCCAAGGTGATGTATTCCTCTTGTGATCAGCTGTGACTTTCTGGATTGGAATGGAAGGATTTCGATTGTAAACTCACTGGGGTAAGGGCTATGCTCCAGCTCACAACCACGTTAACCTGAGCACACGGGGAGGTCGTCAGTATTTTACAAGTGGGAAAGCTAAGGCATAGAGAGCCAAGGCCGAGGTGACACAGACGGGGAGGGAGGCAGGGAGGGAATCCTGCCGCGCAGTTCCCGGTTCTAAGCACTAGCCCAATCTGCCGAGGGGCAAGGCTAGCTTGAAACGCCCCAGCCCATCGCTGCCTGAGGGAGTAGATGCCTTGGGGCCCACCCCACCATCCTCCTGGGCAGAGGGGAGGTGCGGCTGAGGGCCCCCAGCCGGTGCCCGGGGGAGGGGTGCTGAGCGCCCACGGCCGGTGCGGCTCTGTGCCCAGCCCCCAGCGCCTCTCCGCCTGGGCAGAGGGAGGCGCTGTGCTGTGCCCACCCCCGTGCCCTGGGCAGGGGGAGGCGCCTGCCTCCGGTGCACCGTGTTTACAGTAGCAGCGGCGGCAGCTCCGCGGGGGCAGCGCTTTTACCTGCATTACAGTAGCACCTGGAAGCGTGAGGCGAGCCCCGCGCTCCCCGGGGCCGGGCCGCATCGAACCCGGGCGGGCAGCGGCAGGGCGCGGGGCCCCTTCACGGAGCAGCTCCGCCGGCGGAGGCGCCGGTGCCAGGCTGGGCCGGGAGCGGGAGGAGAGGAGCCACCCCCAGGCCCCGGGCACTCGCCGGGCTGCAGGAGCCGAGCGGAAAATGGAGGCTTGAGGGGAGCCGCCGCCTCGGGGCGCTGGACAGCGCTGGGGAGCCTGTGCCGGTGATCGCCTGGCACCGCCCTGCCCCCTCCCCAGCGCCGGGCACCTAGCACCGCCCTGCCCCAGCGCCGGGCACCTGGGACCGCCCGGCACCGCCTTGCGTCGCCCGTTGGCCCCCCGAGCGGAGGATGTGACTCCCGCCGGTTCCTCCTTGCAGCGGCTGGGCGGATCGGTGCTGCCCGCGGAGCTCTGGGCCTGGCAAGGGACGGGAATCCTCGCCCACCCCTCCCGCTCTCTTCCCCCCACCGGCTCCTTCTGCTCTTGCGAGGACCAGGGGCTGAGCTCTTTATGGGGCAGTTCAACCCGGCCTGGAGAAGATGCCAAGGAAGGAGCTACCTTTGCCAGAGGGCTGGGAAGAAGCCCGGGACTTCGATGGGAAAGTGTATTATATCGACCACATCAACAAAACCACCAGCTGGATCGACCCGAGAGACAGGTATGAGGCCGGACCGGTTTGACGCCCTCGCTGCCTTTCAGGGAAGCCAGGCAGGTGCAGGGAGAGAGGTGTCTGTTCCCCCAGCCACCGCCTGCCCTTGGGCCGGAGGGAAGAGGCAGTGCAGGAGCACAAACAAAGAGCCTGATGCTAACGGGGGACCTTCTTGAGACCTAAACTGGGGCTCACTGGACTTCCCCGACAGCCGGCCCAGGAGATAGCTGTGTTTGCTCAGCGTGTGTTGCTTCAGTTGCCAATGGCGCAGACCAAAGAGGCTTTATTACCAAGATTTGTAGAGCACCCAGCACTGGGTGCACGTTTATATGGCTTGGATTACTTTGATTTACCCCCCCCCCCCCAAAACCACTTCTCTTCCTATGGGGAGGGAGCTCGCACCACCGTAGGATATACCGGCAAAAGCTCAGTGTTAGGGGACCAGCAAAAAGAGGCTGGAGAAAGTGATGTAGCTAGCTTGAATTTTGCTTGATCCCCACAATCTTTTGTCAGGGCACTGCTAGGTTGCAGCTTGACTCATAATAGCTTTCACATTGGGGGGGAATGAATATACCAGACCATATTTTCTGGTGCTAATCTGCTACTCCTGGATAAGGTTTTTAGTAAACAAGTGATTTGGTTTTGGTTGATGAATAAATGCATTGATTAACCATATTTATGTATTGATCCTGATTGGCACTTCTAAATGCTTTTCTCATACAAATTAAAATGGTTAGGACTAAATTCTCTGTACCTCCTTCAATGTGTGGTATGGGGACTTTAGATTCATAGGTGTGTGTGTTGCCACCTCTGCTAAGGAAAGGCTAATACACACAGCTGAGGTTTAATTGAATAATATCAACATCTTACATTACTCAGTCATATGTATCCCGGAAAGAGGACCTTTACTGTTTCAAATGTTTTCATGCTGCCCCTCAACTTAAAGGAAGACCACCCCATCCCAAGCCCGCAGTTTGACTCCATTGAGATGATTATAGTCTTTGATGGAAGAGGGGATTTCCACTCCTGTAACTTTGGCTACTAAGAGCCCTGCTTATAATGTTCTTTTTGCCCTCTAATTATAAAAAGTGACTTTTTAAAGTTTTGATCTTTAAATACACCATGATAATATCTGACTATATAAAGTGTGACTTGGGGAGTTTACCTTGGAATGTCCTGGTTGCTTTAAATTTGTCAGACTATTAACATTCTGCAATTTTGGGCCACATTCTTCCCTAGTTAGACAGGTGCAACCTGACTGATTGCCTTTATTATTTTTGCACTGCTGACACTCAGAGTTGACTTTAGCCTTTTGTTTAAGTGTGTTAAACAGTGGAGAGCTAAGTGGCAGTGTAACAGCTACTTGGTAACCATTAGAGTGTTAATGAAAGTGAGAGACATCCCTTGGCTGATGTCATGACCTTCTAATTGTCCTGTATACTAAGTTAGTCAACCTTTTGCACAGCTCCAAAAGCACCCATTGCTTGAAGAGTTGTCAAAGATCTGTTTTGGTGTGCTAGTAATAGTCCTCTTATATGTCTACCCTTTGAACTAATTTAAAATACATAAAGCCACCACCTTATTCTCGCTCTCTTTTTTTAAAATCTATTTACAACCTGCCTCTGTCATGATGTCTAGAAATCATTTCTGTCCGGCATTGGTAGGGAAAGTGGTCAGCTGAACTGTTTTTCATTTTCCTCAGCCTTCCATCAATCCCTCAAACCTAGACTGTAAATTTTCTGTGGCAGGGACTATCTTTGTTACATGATGTACAGTGCCTAGCACAATGGGGTTCTGATCCTTGATTGGGATTTCTAAGTGGTATTACAAATATTTGGGGGAAGGGTCCTTGTTCTGGCTTTTGTTTCCAATTTCATACTTTTCAGATAAGTGTCTTGTCCCCTTTGTTACTTCAGTGCTCTTGCAGATCTGACATGCAAGCTATTGTTGTTATCAAACATATTGAGATCACTCTTGCTATTTGTATTGTGGTGACATCCAAAGAATCCAGTCAGGATTGGTATCTAATTGTGATGTACTCTACAAACACATAGTGACTATAGGGCAGGGACTAACGATCTAAGATCAGTGGTGATATTACTATATTATATTATACTAGTGCTATACTATAGCACATTCTAGGTTTTGGCCCGTCTCTTTAAAACAAATATCATGACCTACATTCCCATAGATTATTCATGGAGTCATTCATCTCCCACAGTGCTTTTCTTTTCATTCGTTTGTCTCCTTGTACACCTCTACCCCGATATAACGCTGTTCTTGGGAGCCAAAAAAATCTTACAGTGTTATAGGTGAAATCATGTTATATCGAACTTGCTTTGATCCACCGGAGTGCGCAGCCCCGCCTGCCCGGAGCGCTGCTTTACTGCGTTATATCCGAATTCATGTTGTATGGGGTCATGTTATATCAGGGTAGAGTTGTATTACTCTTCAGCTTCCTTCTTGACCCTCTTTGCTCTGATGTGTGCACTATTCTTGTGTTGATCATTATTATAAATTACACTCAAAGTATTAAAAGCATCTGCTATGCATGCACCATACCAATTACAGACTTAAGTAGACAAACATTTGAAAAGTAAGCCTCTTTTTAAAATTTTACAGTTAAAATTAGCAGCATATGATCAATTCAGTTTTCTTTCTAAACTATGGAAAAGTCACTGAAACTGTCAATTATACTTTAGGAGGAGATATAGGGGGAGGGGAGATAGAGAATGTTAACAAATTTTAATTACTTGTATGTTTACTGCAACTGAAGAAGGGAACTGTGCCTCAAATACTATGTTAAAATTTCTAAATGCAATAGTGATCTACATCTATAAAATGTCACACTTTGTACTTTGATGAATTTCAGGATTCTCTGACTTAATGAAACTCATTGTTTTTTTAGATGGTCATAGTCCAAAACAATTGTAACAAGCACAAGGTGTTACAGAATGCTCCTGTAATAATTTTAAATAGTTAAATGGAGTAAGTCTCTTAAGAGAGTCTGTCTTGTTATGTGATAATTTACAGGTCTGGTTCTAGCTAACTTTTTAAATTGATTATTTCCCCCTCCCCCAGCAATTGATTCTTTGTATCAGCTTCTATTATATTTGTCAGGCTGTCAGTGCCCACACATTTGTTTGATTCTAGCTGTTATTCATCTGACAGCCAAATGTTTGCTAGCCATGAGAATGAATGATTTGTCCAGTTCCTAACTTTACAGGATTTCAGGGAGCAGCTGCATTCCAGGAGTAGTCTTTTGTATGCACCCTTATTCTTCTAATGAAACTAAAAACAAACCAAAAATCTGTTAGCACTAGTGAGGACTAATAGATTAACAAACCTATTGGAGCATACCCACTTCATTAGATGCATGTATTCACCCACTAAAGCTTATGCTCCAATACGTCTGTGAGTCTGTAAGGTGCCACAGGACTCTTTGCCGCTTCTGCCGATCCAGACTAACACGGCTACCCCTCTGATAGTTTGTAAATAGTCACTATTTTTTGTTGTTGTTGTGTGTGTGTGCGGAGGTCTTTTGTGCAGCAAAAAGGCAGAGCTATTATATAAAAAAGTGATTTGTTGTAAAACAACAGATTGCAGTGGATATGGTGGCAGATATGACTTAAAACTCCTTTTTGAACTAATTTCCTTCAAATTGGCCAGATTTCAAGTTGACAATGCCCATATAATATCTGGTCAATTCATTCAGTGAGACACAACTGGTAACTAAAGATAAGAGACTCAACTTTTAAAGCTTCCCTAAATCTCTCTTTCCAGTTTAATTTAGTGTAAAGAAATATGATTAGGGATACTGTATAGGGGCAGTGCTTAAGTTTGTCTATATAGTTTTTGTTATATTAGTTGATGTTGGATTTGTAGTTAGACATGTTTTGTGTTAACTGAAGCTTGTTAAATGAATTATTGCAGGAGTGTGTCTGGGTGCAGACATAATGGAACACCGGGAAACTTTAGATACTTAGGAGAAGTGACTGGCAGAAAGTGGGTTCTATAATCATCTAAGAATCAGCTGAACTACTAGAGTTGATTGTATCAACTGAAATTATCCAATTTAACTGTAGAATAGAATCTTTGGCAAATTTTTTCAGTAGTCTATCATTCTCCTGTCCATTAGAAGCATGGTGTCAGAGCATCTTCTTGCTTATATGTATAAACAGACCTAAATGATGTATGACAGCACCAGAAGGATTCAGAAGTTCGCTCTCATGCTGAATAGAATGAGCCAAAAATTGTATGGTGTGCTGCAAGAGACCTGCCTTCAAAAGCTGACCTGAATTTCAAAGCCCTGAAGGCTTCTGTAGCCTTTAAAGTGAGGAGGAAGGATGGTCTAACTCAGGAGTTCTCAAACTTCATTGCACCGCAACCCCCTTTTGACAATAAAAATTACTACATGACCCCAGGAGTGGGGACCGAAGCCTGCGCCCCACCGCCCCAAGTGGGGAGGCCAAAGCCAAAGTCCAAAGGCTTCAGCCCCGGACAGGACACCTGTAACCTCAGCCCCAACATGCAGGGCTGAAGCGGTGGAGCTCAGGCTTGGACTTGGGCTTTGGCTCTAAGTGGTGGGGCTTGGGCCCGTGGCCCCAGCAAGTCTAACGCCAGCCCTGGCGACCCCATAAAAAGGGTTTGCGACCCACTTTGGGACCTGACCCACAGTTTGAGAACCACTGGTCTAACTTATTGCTTTGAGCCTCAGTTTTGCTGTGGCCTGTGTTACAATGTTCCTTTCTGCCTTGAGTCCATAGCTTTGGTCAGCACAGACACAAGTGTGAGGGATCCACGTCTGCTTTCTCAATTGGCCTCAATGCATTGCAGAAAGAGAAGGATGTATAACAAGGGTGGGCGAACTTTTTGGCCTGAGGGCCACATCTGGGAATAGAAATTGTATGATGGGCCATGAATACTAAAAAAAATTGGGGTTGGGGTGCGGGAGGGGTGAGGGCTCTGGTTGGGGGTGCGGGCTCTGGGGTGGGGCAGGAAATAAGGAGTTCAGGGTGAGGGAGGGACTCTGGGCTGGGGCTGGGGATGAGGAGTTTCGGGTGTAGGAGGCTGCTCCGGGCTGGGACCGAGTGTTTCGGAGGGTGGGAGGGGGATCAGGGCTGGGGCAGGGGGTTGGGGTGTGGGAAGGGGTGCAGGCTCTGGCTGGGGGTGCGGGCTCCGGGGTGGGGCTGGGGATGAGGGGTTTGGGGTGCAGGATGGTGGTCTGGGCTGGGACCAAGGGGTTGGAGTGGGGGACGGGGATCAGGGCAGGGGGTTGGGGTACAGGGGGAGACTCAGGGGTGCAGGCTCTGGGCTATGCTTACCTCAAGCGGCACCTGGATGCAGCTGCATATCCCTTCTCCAGCTCCGACCCAGAGGTGCGGCCAGGCGGCTCTGCACGCTGCTCTGTCTACAGGTACCACCTCTGCAGCTCCCATTGGCTGTGGTTCCCGGCCAATAGAAGCTGCGAGGGCAGCGCTTGGGGCAGGGGCAGCATGAAGAGTGGAGCCCCCGGCCAGCCCCCACGCGTAGGAGCCAGAGAGGGGCCATGCCGCTGCTTCTGGGAGCTGCATGGAGCCGTCCCCGACCTGCTAACCAGCTGGAGTGGGGCAAACCCCCCAGACTCTGGTCCCCAGCGGGAGCTCAAGGGTTGGATTAAAAGGGCTGGATTGCCAGATCTGGCTCGCAGGCCGTAGTTTGCCCACCTGGGTATATAAGGAATGGAAGAACTTTTGAAAACTCCTGTTCTGAGCTTATAGGACAAAGATTAAGAAAAAACAACTATAATAAATTGCTTGTATGTTGCATGTATGGCATCATTTTAGTAGCATACAAATGTTGTACAATACAAATATTTTGCAATGCAAATATCTTAATGTATACAAACAGTGGATGTTCACATGATGGTAAATCTTCTCTTCCCCCGTTAACATAAGTTTTAGACTAGAAAGCTGTCAGGCATTTCTAATGGCCTGCTAAATTACTTCACCTAGTCAAGTGGCTTAGTCACAGTGTGTTTCTGCAACATGAAGTTGAAGTAGCTACTTATTTATGAAACTATGAATGATGAATTCTGTCCTTAGGGCTAATTCAGGATTAGGCTTCCTACAGACTGGTGTTCCAGAGACCTGCATTATTCAATAATGCATGTTCCTGAAACGATTGCATTTTCTGAGTGACAGCTTTCTTTGTGCTGATGCAGACCACTCAGCACACATCTTGATACAGTGGAGCTAGAATTCTCATGGTCATTTTTCTTATGCAGAAGACACACCTGCATAGTAATTTAGGCCCTAGGTTTTAGGCTGTTTTTATGATTACTGCTTCATTTTTACATAAGATAAGAGCAAAATCCCAGAAACATGATAGTTCAGGCTGGTATCTGATCTCAAATTTAGCTGTAAATCAGGAATTGCACCAGTACAAAATTTGAGACAAGAATCTCACTCATCTTTATAGAATAGAGAAGAGTGCTTTGATTCCAACAAAGGTATTGTCCCTGGATCCTGCTAGGGAAATGGGGGTATAGCTCCATCTTTGGAACCTGTGGCTAGCTGGAGTCTGATCAAGTCTGAAACCCCCTTCCCCTCTGGAATGGAGGAGCATGTTCCCCACTGCCTTCTCCAATTTTAGGTCCTCACCACAGTAAATATTTCTATGTATTCATGCCATGGTATGGCTCACAGTCTTCCAAGGTTACCTCAGAATGAAATCGACTGAACTCTGATCACTAAGCAGTGAAAACTGGTAAGATTCTGGCCGGTTCTCACTTTTCTGCAGCAAAGCTGCAATAAGCATCAGAGGCATTAGAACTCTCTGTAGACTCTGGAATGCAACAAACATCAGTTAGCCTTCCAAATGTGGAGTATAATCTCTGCAATCCTAAAGGCTAGAAAACCTTATAAATTGAGAGTTTAGATTTTGCAGAAGTTGACGTTTGGCTGGGATAGCTTTCTACTCCAAGTTCAAATGGATTTCCAAACCTTGGTTATATGAGCCTACAGAACAGTTAACTCTTCTGAAAAGGAATAGAGCTTCCAGGAGGAGTACATGACTAATAGAAGAAAGATGCCATGTAGGGAAAATGTAGAAGTTTTATTCACTACAGGTTGAATTTTCTTGTACAGGGATTAAGATTGGAACAAATCCTTAGAATTTAGGAGTTATAGTTTTGAAAATACTGGCTATGGAAGGGCTAGACCCAGTATGTATCTATAGATTGCAATAGCCTGCATATAAATACATTTTTCAGGTTTGATGTGATACTTCAGTGTGTCTTAGCTCCTCTGTTTGGTTTTACTTTTGAAACAAAATTTCACAGCCATAAGTATAGCTCCGTGATTCACTGTCCATCTCTGCTATTGGCAGCTCAGTGCATTAATCTGCTTCAGTGGAATGCAATTAAATTTAGCTAACTAAAATGTGAAAGCTCTCCAAATGCCTCAAAATAAAAGGGCAATGAGAAGCACAAACAACAAATAATGGTGCCGTGCTGATTTGCAAATGAAAACCAATAGTGTAAGAAGGAAAAATCTCAAAGATGTGGGGCATTTCTTCTCTGCTTTTGTTCCGTATCCAGACTACTTTCAGCATGCATACTGGAAGAAAGAAATGTGGTTTATGCAGCTGCAGGCTTTCATAACCTAATGCCTGCTGTTGCCCTTTTTTATTGGTAGCCAGCCAAATACCCGGTTGTAGTTATGTGAATCTGTTTCCCTCTCACATATACACTCTCCAAAGATAGTTGTTAAATTCATTATAAAGAGCAGTCTGTTTAAGATACTGCTAAGAGCCAGAGTACAGATTTCACAGGATTCTAGTCTAGCCCTGACTGTGTGGGTGATAAAGGGAACTGAAGACCCTTTCCTTTTCTCTATGAGTTTTGTGTTGTGTTCTTCAAGTACTGTGCTTGAATACATTTGTTATTTTTTTTTCAGAGCAGTAGGGTTGAATGGGTTTGTACTGTACATGTGTATGTGTGTACACACATGCTTGAAGGGGGAGGATGGAAAGCAGAATTATTGAGGCATTTAAGACTTTGTTTAAACTAGAAACACTGAATCTTACAAGATGAACTGAATGTAATTGGTTAGGAGGTGCTTCTAATTGAAGCAAGTCAGTGAATCAGAGCTTGAATGGGGAGCTAAAATCAATTTAACCTCTTCAGTCATGTAAATCAAACTTTCTTTTGCTTATCTAAGACTAACAAGACAAACCCTACATCGGAATTTGTGATCATTTTATGTGGTTGCAAAGACTACCAGTAGTACAGTATGGTTCTGTTTTTAGTTGAGTGTTAACACTGTCATATATGGGTTGGGGGAGGGGCATTACTGTTAAGCATGTATCGCACAATTTACCCTCTGAAGTATACTGCTATGGCTTTCATCTTAACTATAGTAGCGTCTGTCACTAGTTTTGTTTCAGTATGAGAAAAGCCTTGTTTTTTTCTCCTGTGTTAGATTGATATTAAATAGGCTGCATTACTTGCCTAGCCTCCTCACTGATCTCACAGCATGGCCAATTGACAAGGTATATCCGCTTTATTATATAAATATTAGTATTAAACAAGAGTGTGAGCTGAAATATCAAAAATATTTCAATTCTGAGAGAGCTTCACTAAACTGAAAGAGGATGGGTATAAGGACAAATCTTTCCTGTCCCCAACGGGGAAGTATATGTGTAACTCAGATGAAAGCTGCTGAAACGTGATTCTTTTCCAGACAGGTCCTTGCTTATTCTTAACTCTTTCATTAAGAAATTAATAGCAATGTGCACCATGGTCATATGGTAAATTGCAGGGAAGGCATAAGCATTTGTCTCTGTCTAGAAACTTAGCCCTGATCTATGCTACAAATTTATGTCGGTATATCTACGTTGCTCAGGAGTGTGGAAAATCAACACCCCTGAGTGACATAGTTATGCCGACCTAACCTGCAGTGTAGACAGCACTTTGTCCACAGGAGGGCTTCTCCCATCGACATAGCTACTGCCTCCCAGGGATGTGGAGTACCTACGCTGACAGACGGAGATAGCATCTTCACTAAGTGCTACAGTGCCTGTGCCCCTGCAGCACTGTAAGTATAGACCAGTATAGACTACTTAGTTGTAGTCTGGAGAAAAAATATCTCCTTCCCGGATCCTTAATTTGTCATCAGTGACATTACTATAAAATACTCCCTCCAAGAGAACATTTCTCTTCCTTGTCTATTTATCTCCAGGAGATGATGCCTAAAAACTTCTTGATTAAATCTTTAGTCAGGTATTATACTACATCTCATTAGACATCTCTTTGATTAAAACACAGAGTGACACTTTGGAAACTTTTTTGATACATCTCATTTTAAAGAACTCCACTGCTATGAGAGCACTAATATATTTTTGGAAACTTTTGCATCAGCCAACTTCAGGACTTTGCTAGAAGAGTTACTTTATCTGATATCCTCAAGAAGAATTCAAGCTTGCTACTGGTAGTCAACTCAAATATGGTTGAAGCTCTAGAAAGATCTGTCTTGTATCCAGACTTCACATTAAAATGTTTGACCAGTGGCGGATTTAGAGTTAGTGGGGCCCTGTGTGCAGGTTCTTTTTCAGCCGCCCCCGCTCCCCTCCCCAAGGACCCAGCCAAGAAAACAAACATTCTTTCTTATCTCCCCCCTATTTTTCATTCTTTTTTTCTTCGTCCTCATCCTATAATGTCAAGTAAATGAAAATAAAGTGAGGTACCTTGATTGGGTCAGGGGGTTGGGGTGCAGGAGTGGGGGCAGGGTGCAGGCTCTGGGAGGAAGTTTGAGTGCTGGGTGCTGGCTCTGGGCTAGGGCAGGGGGTTGGGGTGTGGGAGTGGGGCAAGGGGGGCAGTGCTTACCTTGGGTGGTGTGGCTCCAGCACACAGACCCCTCTGGCAGTGGTTCCTAGGTAAGGAAGGCCAGGGGGTCTCTGCGTGCCGCTGCCCGCAGGTGCTGCCCCCACAGCTACCATTGGACGCAATTCTCAGCCAATGTGAGCTGTGGAGTTGGCACTTGGGGCATGGGCAGTGTGTGGAGACACCCCCCCCCCCCCAGGGGCTGCAGGGACACGCCAGCCACTTCTGGGAATGAAGTGGCACGGAGGGAGGGAAGCAGAGTGGGCAGGGAGCCATCTTAGCCCTGCTGCTGCACGTCTCTATGTGCTCCTTGAGGGGAGGGGGCCAGCAGGTCTCGGTGCACTGTCAGCAAAAAAACCAGAATGGTCAAGGTGAACATATCTGGGCAAGATGACTGTCAGTATGTTTGCAAGCACCCTGACAAAAATTTTAGTATCCATGTTAATTAGAGAAATAGATCGGTATAATGCATAGTTGTTAAGCTCTTTTCCTTCTTTAGGAATGACCACATTTTTGTCTCTTTTCATGAATCTGGAATCTCGTTCCCCTGCAATATCCCATTAAACAATTCCGTTGAAATAGGGGCTATCACTTGCTTCAGAGCTCTATGCTCCCCATTAAACTCATTGGGACCTGGAGCTTTGTTGGATTTTAATTCCTAGTTGCAGCTTCATTTGGAGCAATTTGCCCATCAAGAGCTGCCACATCATCTTCTGAGAGCTGATGATGTTTCATGCTTCTCAGATATCTATAAATTCAGGATTTGGATGTTCTGAAGTGTACAAAGTATGGTAAAAGTTAGCAGACATTTCAGAGGTCTGTTTGATGCCAGTTCCTAAATCTCCCTTTTTATTTCTAATCAGTGGGATGGTTGATTTATCCTTTTTCTTTAAGTTTCTGGATAAAAGCCTGTCAGTTTTATTGCCCTTTTCATCGTGTTTTTGTTTTAAGTATTTGCTTAGCCTTACATGTTTGTAACAGGTTAATCTTCTCTCTTACCTCTGATAGCTTTCTTGCTATTCTTGTCCTTGCACCCAGTACAACTTGAACAGTTTTTAAGGAGCCATCTCTAGATCTACTTCATTTCTGTCATTGTGGTGTCTGTACTAAACCTGGCACCAAAACTACTAATGGTCTAAATGTTTGGGAGGTTAACTGTTAACATGCAAACTATCTTGAACTGCTTAGCTGTCTTCAGTAACTGTGCTGTCTCAGAGAGAAAGCATTTGTGTGTTAATTAAGTTTATTTTTTTGAACAGTCAGTACTGCAGCCATACTAACTTGCCTCAGTCCATCTTTGGTAAAGTTTCCCAAGGTTCTTTTTTTCTCTTCTGTATGTTGCCTTTTGGATGATCTTATATTAAAGTGGCCTTTCGTATTGCATACATTCTGATAGCATTCAAATACTTGTGCATACTCTTCTTACTTTTGACGTTTCCTAATTGTTGCCTACATTCAAGCAGAAATGCCTAGAAATACTAAAGTTGAGTCAAACGTCTATACTTTCCCCATTCTTTAGGGTAGTCAGTCCAAATTCAGTTTGCTTAAATTACCTAAAAGAAAAGGAGTACTTGTGGCACCTTAGAGACGAACCAATCATCGGATGAAGTGAGCTGTAGCTCACGAAAGCTTATGCTCAAATAAATTGGTTAGTCTCTAAGGTGCCACACGTACTCCTTTTCTTTTTGCGAATACAGACTAACACGGCTGTCACTCTGAAACCTTAAATTACCTTGAGTTTGTTCAAGTTACAGAGGCAGGACATATGTGCTTTACACCTGCATCTCATGTCACTAACCTGTAAGATGAGCTGACAATGTTTTCTCTTCAGTGTATTCAGGGTAAGGTTCATGCTTAATCAAAGAGATGCTGTTTCATTCTTTAACAGCTATAAGATTAGAATGTTGTAAAGCTCTTTAGTTAAGCTTTACACTGTTCAGACCTGATCTTTGTTCAGAATGTTGCCACCTTTTTCACTCTGATCTGATTATATGATGCTGTCTCTCTCAGATTTTCACTTGTGTATTATAATTTCTGGATCTATTCGGCTAGTGTTTGTGACCCAGGAGAGTTCTTTCATCCAAGTACCTGTTTATTTCGTTCTTAAGTGTATTCACAACATTAGCGTCTGTTGCTGCCTTTTATTAACCCAATTTTTCACACATGACCCATTGGCATAGGAAGGGACACATTCAGAAGCTGGCTACATAGGTGTAACTCCATTAACTTGCATTGCTCTGAATGTGCCCCATGTAGCAGAGACCAGAATCTCTCTGAATAGAGAATTCAGTATAAGTAGGGCACAGCTTTAAGGTGGAATAATATTTGTCACTAATTCACTTTGAGTGAAAAGTCCTTGAATTCATTTTTGAAGTTATTTGTAGCCATATTCATGTAGGCTGAAATCAATGGAACTACTCAGAGTATTGTCCTACTCAGAGGAATTATCATAGTGAATAAGACCCAAGATCAATCTGGTCCATTACCCTATCTCTGACAGTTACCAGTACTAGATACCTCAATAGCTTCTTGTGGCAGTGAGTTTCACAATTTCATTACACATTGTGTAAAAAAAAAAAAAATCCTTTTGTTGTGTTTGCATTTCCCACCTTTTAATTTCACTGAATGTCCTCCTGTTCTTTTGAGACCAGGAAAATAAAAGCTCCCAATATACCTTCTCTAGACCATTTGTTGTTTTACATACTTCTGTCATGTCCCCTCTTCATCTCTTTTGTATGGTGAGCAGTCCTAGTCTTCTCAGTCTCTTCATATGACAGTTTTTCTGATCATGCTTGTTGCCCTTGTCTGATCGCACTCCCGTTCATCAGTTTCCTTTTTGAGATGTGGTAACCAGAACTGCACACAATATTTCTGATGAGGCCATAGCAATGATTTATATAAAGGTAACTATAACCTATGTGTTGTTGACTAGCTCATTCTTTATGCAACCTATCATCTTGTTTGTTACTTTGATCACAGCTGCATGTTAAGTGGAGTTGTCATCAAGATGTCTATAATGATGCTCAGGTCCCTTTCTTGAGTAGATTTAGTTAATTTAGAACCTTGTAAGACATAAGAATAGCTTATGTTTTTCCCTCCAGTGTGCGTTACTTTGTATTTATTGACATTGAATTTACTTTGCCAACGTGTTGCCCATTCACCTGGCTTGTTTGGTCCTGACTAACTTAAATAACTTACCCACCTGAAAAATTTTGCTGCCTCAGTTCATTCTCCTTTTTTGAGATAATTAATAAGTATATCAAACCACACAGAACGTTGTATGGAACCTTGAGGCACCCACTCCTAGTCTTTCTCTCTCTCTCCCAGTGACTGTTCCACTGTGGATAAATACTTAAATAGTCATTGGGCCAGAAAGAAAGAGGGGGAATGACTCTGTAGCCTTCCGGTTATGTTACTGACCTGGGAGGTGTCAGACCCAGGGTCCAGTCTCCCTGCTCCAATCACTCTTTCATGATTTATCGACAGTGCAGACAGCATCAACTAAGGAAGGCCCACATCAGAATATCCCATTTTTCAGTGGCTAGAGCATGTTTCCTGTGAGGTGGAAGACTCCCTGCTCAAATCCTTCTCCTCTGGTGGCAGAAAAGGGGGAACTTCATCCCAGGCAAGATCTCTGACCACTGGGCTAAAAGTTCTAAGGTGGGTGGTGGCACCACCATCTCATCCTCCTCTGGCTAGATTTTGAATGGGACCTGATCTTGTAGATGGCCTCTGAGAACGCCTCCTCAAATACCTACAATCAGTCTGGGGATTAGGTGGGAGACTGGCAGCTGGATGCCTGGAGGGAGGCAGTAGTTTGCATGCCGATGCAGAAACATGGTCACCTGAGTGAGGTGTAGGTGCCTACAAGGTTCAGCAGCAGTTTTGTGGATCACAGTGGAACCAAAACAGGGAGTTAGGC
The DNA here is from genome assembly GCF_015237465.2 of Chelonia mydas. Taxonomy (NCBI): domain Eukaryota; kingdom Metazoa; phylum Chordata; order Testudines; family Cheloniidae; genus Chelonia; species Chelonia mydas. Next base: position 28,674,326 of record NC_057854.1, read on the forward strand.
ACCTACACCTAAGTACTTTTGTAAATCAGATCCCTAATCTATTTTTGTTTACATTTTTGTTTAATTCCTTCATCTGACACCCTAGTGACGTAACAGAATTTACCTTCATTTTATCCTTTCCCTGTTCTAGTTCATTTGTAATTTGCACCCTAACTGTCATTGGATACACTGATACCATTGTGTTACTCACTCTTTTAACAGATGTCTGTCTGACTTAAGTGCTCCTCAGCTCCCATTTGCTTTCCCCTAGCTCCTTCACCCCCCAAGCTATTTATTTTACATTCCAGAAGACTGGTTCTATTTTAAAATGGAGACCACCCCTCTGTCTAGGCTCCATCTTCTTCCAAATGTACCACAGTACCTAATGAACCCCTCTTCTTTGTACCATCTCCAACCATGCAATAAGATGCTGAAGTTCCCGCTATCTAGTTGGACCTGTGCATGGAACTGGAAACACTTCAGGGAAGCTACTTCTGGAGCTCTGGACCTAAATCTTCCACCAAAGAGCCTATATTTAGCTTCCAGGAACTCTCTCCTACATTTCCCTATGTCATTGGTACCAACATTCATCATGACAGGTTTCAGAGTAACAGCCGTGTTAGTCTGTATTCGCAAAAAGAAAAGGAGTACTTGTGGCACCTTAGAGACTAACCAATTTATTTGAGCATAAGCTTTCGTGAGCTACATCCGATGAAGTGAGCTGTACATTCATCATGACAACCAATTCCTCTCCAGCTCTCACTAAAAGACTGTGATGGTTTATATATGTCTGCTGGGAGCAAGGGTGACAGGTAAGTCATCAAGCAGTTGTCACAATAATCACTGTTATGGTTGCAAGTCTAGCTGCACCCTTGATTTCTCTCTGGTCTCTGAGTTCACTCTCTTCAGATGCCAAGTCACATGCCTTATGGTAGAATTCTCCCATTCTTAGACAGATCTGTCATCCTGGTCTATAGTATTCTGTGTATCCACTGTGCTTGCCTAGCTGGTCTAACTGGATTTGTGCACCTGTGGGTCTTCCCTTTGACAGAGCGTCTGTGACTAGTGGCTTAATGACTCAGAAAAACTTTCTTAACACAAAGTATTGTTTAATCATATCAGTAGGAGCAAAGCATAACAGAAGCGATTTTTATAAAAATGTTACACACATCTTTGGAGATCTGGGTCTCTCTTTCCCCTTAACCATCCCCTTCCCTTTTTAAATCCAGCCTAAGTTCACTCCACTCCCACACTTGGACCTGTGGCCCAGAACCAGCTGGAGCTCTGCAGAAGGGGATCAAGACAGTTCATCAAAGAAAATTTCTCTTGCATAGTCTCTTAAGCATTGGCCAATGAGTTGCTATCTGAAACCATTACACTCTTCCCTGCCTGTGTGCAGTTAGCCATTTCTTGAATTAACCCCAGGTTTCCATACAGTAACCCTCTTACAACAAATTTTATTCCTAAACTATTACAGGCAGCTTCAATTCTGTCACAACTACATACCCAGCCATCTCAATTCTTGACTGAATCACCTATCATCACAGCTTTTTTCTCCATTGTAATTCCATCCCCTGGAACAACCTCTTTGTTGCATGAGGAATTGTCATTCTTTATTATCTCAGATTGAAGGAGGGCTCCCTTGAAGGGTATGTGTCCCTCAATTCCACTTCCCCAGTTCTCCAGTTGAGCAAGCCAGTTTCATGATGGAAGCCTGTTCTGAGGTGGGCCCACTGAACAATATCCCTAAGCCATATATTTAAACAGTTCTGTTCCACTCTTCTTTCAGCTCAGCAACACTGGGCTCTACGGACCATGAGCTGCTTGCACAGGGTGCATATATAAATCACTTGGCCACAAAGGAACTACTGATACGTCCTGCACTCTGTGCAATAAATTGGGTAGCACTCACCCTGATTAGTCTGCTGCTGGTCTCCTTCTGCAAAAAAAGACTGTTATTTTTAACTCTGAGTAGAGATGGATTTAACTTTTGTGAACTGCTAACTATTCAGAGGAACTGTTAACTATTCTCCATGCATCTGAAGAAGTGGGGTTTTTACCCACGAAAGCTTATGCCCAAATAAATCTGTTAGTCTTTAAGGTGCCACCAGAATCCTCATTTTTGTGGATACAGACTAACATGGCTATCCCTCTGATATTCAGAGGAAAGGTCTTAGTATAAAGGTTTTTAATTTCTCAGTCTACTAGCCTATTAATCATTAAATTTAGAGCCTGCTTCTCCATGATTCCTAATTCCCACTTAATCCAAGATCCCCTGTGCTCCTCCATCTGTTGCCTATTCACTCTGTCTGGGGCCTTTCTTCACTCAATGTGAGAGGTGGCAAAATCTGTCCCTAAAGTCCATTGGATGATGCCTCAGGCTTAGTGCCCAAAATCTGTTCTTCTGTTTCTTTATGTAGCTCCCTTCTTGGTGTAGGCTTAGGCTTATTTTAATGTACAATGCTTGGGGATTTGACTTGGTCATCTAGGGTGTTCTTTTCTGATTAAGAGTACAATATTAAAATAGGGAACTTTTTAATTAGAAATGTATTCACAAACAGACTTGCAATGAAATGTCTAAATTAATTACTTCTGTTCCAGAAATAACTAATTCTAATTCTAGTCTAATTGTTCTAGACAAATGCTTAAGTATATCTTCATGTTTCACTTCAAGGTTTTGCCCTGACCGATATGAATATCTGATTCCAGGGCTTGATCCTCCTCCTCCTCCTCTTATGCTGGTATAAATCAGAACTAATGCCACTTAAATAATAGAATTACACTAGCATAAGGTCAGAATTGGACCCCATGAACCTAAATTTACAGCCATTGTTACATAAGTTCTGATCATACTTAATCTTAAACTTTTTGGCTCCTCTGACTTTTACAGGCTAGATGCATTTTACAGTCCAAGATCAGAGACTCACATGTCATTCCTCACCTTCATACCCCTTGCTTCTCTTGAACAACATCTCTACAGAGGAGCGCTTGGACCAATTTCCCCATGATTCTCTTTTCCTTCCACTGACTTCAGCTGGAGTTGTGGGTGCTTAGTACATCTAGAAATCTGGACCTAAGATGTGTCAATTTGGGCACCCAAAATTTGGCCCTTTTTTGTGTCAAGAAGATGCACTTGGGGCCTGATCCTGTCTCTGACTCAGGAAAAAAAACTCCTTGGGTTTCTTTTGATCTCTGAAGGAGGCTGCCAGTGTCAACCAGCTGAGGCAATGGTATTTGGTCCGAGAAGCAATATTGGGAAACTTTCAGCAAGGGTATAGCTCAAAAGAAAAAAAAAAAGTTCTCTGGTGAAAGTAAAGGTAAAGCTTAGGGTCTGACAGACATTTTAGAGTAAAGTAGAAAGAATAGATCATGGTTAAATGGTCCTGGACCCAGCCTGCAGGAGCAGAAAGCCATTATACTTGTGGTTAAAGTGACATTCTGAACAGTCACAGGTGGTGTTTGTACAATAACCACCAAGAAACACACAGAATGAGAAATATGGTTGCACTACTGTTAGGTTGTAGAAGTACTGCTGTGCTGCACTTTAACCCTTGTGTACCGTAGTGATTCTTCATGGTGTCTTGTTCCGATGGTTTAATGGACTTACTGTGGCAGACTAGCATCTGTGTGACTCTCATTGCTGGCCTCTTGGGGTTTGTGTACATTGCAGTATAAGGCCAGGGGTTAGTGGGACTCAGGTCAGCTGACCCGTGTTAGGGAATGCTGGACTTGAGTGTGTATGCTGTTTTTTTAACTCATGTTTCTAACCCATGCTCAAATCTGGGGCTTTGTCATCCATGCTGCAGCATGCATACCTGAGTCAAACCAACCATATTCCAGAGTCTATAGTGTCCTTCCAAAATGTGGCTGCTGTAGTCCTATGACCACGACACACTGTGGGCAAGCTTTACTGCCTGCTCTGCACGTTACAGGAAGTTTGAACAGCCCACCAGCACAGCCTGCTGAGCAACCATTTTGGCCTGTGAGCTCCCAGCTACCAGACGGAGTCAGCAATGTGGAGGAGGTGCCATTTGAAGAACTTCTCCTGCTTGTGCTTTCACTTCTGTGTCAGGAAACTGGCAGAGCATCTGTGAGGTGCTACTGGACATTTTGGCACTGTTTTCTGTCCCACCGAAGGTACCTGACAGATTTCCTGATGGAGCAGCAGGGGGAGGAGGAGGAGTACCCTGGCATGGCAGATCTGCACTGAGCAATGCTGCTCAGTACAATTGCCATATCTGCTGATGCTCCCTGCATAGGCCAGCTCTTCTGGCACAGGGCAACAAGCACTGACTGGTGGGATCACATCCTCATGAAGACCTGGGTTAACCAGCAGTGAGTCCAGAACTTTTGCATGAAGGCGGCTAAATAAAGAGACAGAGCTGAGGTCACCCTTGCCAGTCCAGAAGCGGGTTGCTATAACCACTTGTTCCCTGCTATAACCAGTGTTCCCTCTAATTTTTCCCCATGCGTGTGCGGAATGAATTTTGTTATGTGCACCAATACGGAGGTGATGTGTCACATAAAAAAATTCATGTGGCGGGGGTGGGGCTGAGGGGTTCAGAGTGTGGGAGGGGGCTCAGGGTTGGGGCAGAGGGTTTGGGTGTGTGGGGGGGTGAGGGATGTGGGGTGAGGCCAGGGATGAGGGGCTTGGTGTGCAGGCTGCCCCTGGGCTATGGCGGGGAGAGAGGACTCCCCCCCGCTCTCTTCCCTGCAACAATACCTGGGCTGGGGATGGGGGAGGCATCTCTCCCCAGCATGGCAGCTCCGGGGCTGAGGTGCCTCTCCCCTGGCCATGGCAGGTTCAGGCTGGGTTGGGGCGGGGGTGGAACGCCTCTACCCCAGCTGCGGCAGGTCCAGAGCTGGGCTGAGGCCGGTGGGGAGAGGTGCCTCTCCCCACTGCGGCAGGTCCGGGGTTTGGGGGAGGCATCTCTCCCCGCTGCAGCCCTGCGCACCTGCGTGGCACTTAATAGGCTGCTGCAGCTTAGAGGGAACTTAGCTGGCTACCCTAGATTGCTACAGTCAGGTTGGGGTAGGAAAGTAAACTGTGGGTAAAGTGGTAGCGTAGGTAACTGAGGCAGTCAGACATGTGGTTTACTCCAAGGTGGCAGGCATTAAAGGTATCTCGGACATAATTGCTGGCTTTGAGAAAATGGGGTTTCCAAACTGCGCCAGGACTCATGTGCCCATAATTTGACCTCGTCAAGGAGCAACTGAATACATAAACAGCAAAGGGTACTACTCTATTGTTATGTAGGCCCTCGTGGATCACAGAGGCCGATTTATGAATGTCAGTGTGGGCTATACTGGAGAAGTTCACAGTGTTTTTTCGATGTTTGGGAGTCTATATTCATAGACAGGCTGGGACTCTCTACCCACCAAATGACATTGACACAAACGGAGTTACTGTACCCTTGTTATTTTGGGGGTCATCCTCACATACTCCATTTTGTTTTGGCTTATGAAACTGTGCCTGCTTCCTCGCTGGAACCCTGACCTCTGTCTTAGTGACAAGCATCAGTCTTTCCTCCTGCCTGTCAGCATGCCATTGCTCCAGTCTTGTGTTCCTCTGCTTCTGGTATAGGACCGGCTGGTCTGCCTTCTCAAGAGCGTCAACCATAACTTCATCACGAAAATGCTTCCTTTTGGAATGGTTTGTGAAGCTACATTGAGCCAGGGATTAAGTTCCTGATGAACAGTGGGCAGTAGAAGTTGAGGGGCCTGAAATAGGACAAGAAACAGAGGGTTACTGTCTAAAGTAGCTCAGTGGAGGAGCACAAAATTAATTCTTGTAGACTCTCAAGGACCTAAAATGTTACATTTCTAAACTGAACCAACATATATTGTGACGGGGATGCTTCAGTCCCTCTGCTCTCTCTGAACGCAGCCTTGTTAATCACAGTTATAGAATTGCAGAGACAATGGAAAGGTTAAAATTACAAACTTTTTTCTGTTTTATAAAAATGTCATAACTAATCGGCATATGGAGTGTGTGCAGCGAGGTGTGGGCAGTGCCATTGCTGCAAATGTCTTTTTCTATCATTTCAGGTCTTTCACACTTTGGAGGCCATGACTGTTCTTGTGTGCCCTACTGGCAGAGAGGGATGTTATTCCAAGCTGCTGGTGGGAAACTTGCAGTGTATGCAGCCGAAGTATTCGAACATATAGTGACTGAACAGCACATTGTGCTCTAAGATGTGAGGGAGTTGCATTTATCCACTTGTGAGAGGGCCCTTTGCCTTTATGACTAGTAAAAATTGGTGGGGAGGTTTGGGTTTCTCTGTACTGGCTAAGTTTGTTAATGCTCCCTCTTGTGAAATCAGGATGCCACCTGCTTTTACACAGCAGCAGAGGCCCCCGCTCAACAAGCCATCCTGTGACACTAACAAGCTTCCCATTTCCCACCCCTCACCTCCTGATTTCTAACCTACCATGCTAGGGTGGTGCTCAAACTGCTGCAGTCACACTGAACTTGTCCTTGACCTCATACAGTCTGACGGCAGGCTTGAGTCCACTAAAGTAGCGTTGCCATTCACGGTTGTCTCCTCTGAGAGGTGTAAGCATCAATGCATTTTTAACATTGTCCAGTAGGCTTTAATTTTCATCCAGGTCAGCCAGATTGAACAGGTGAGACCCACAACAGTGTCTGTTCCTTCTTGGACATCACACCGGGGGTTCACACACAAAGTAGAAGGGTGCCACTTTATCTAAGGATTTGCCTTCGGTGTTATGTGTGTTTGGCTAATAAGGGAGCTAGCACCATTGCAGACACTCACTAACATTAGAAGGCATTCAAATTCTCTCCTTTCATTGATCCCAGACACTGCAGTTTCTATTATCTCTGTATCACCCGTTCTTCACACAGATCAGAAAGCAGAAGTTTATTAACTTGTTTAATCTGGAAAATATTGACACTGATGCAGGAGAAGCGTTGTAATTAAAGGAAAGTGCACACTTGGTGTCTCAACCTTTTACTGGAGATCCTTGCAATACAGTTTGCAGTTAACATCCTATAGGATCCATTGCTACTCCTCAAATCTCCTAGGAATGACAATACTGGATAAGACCTGTGGGTTTTCTAATCCAGTATCCTCTCTCTTGTCAGTGGCCAGTACCAGATGTTTCAAAGGAAGATGAAGAAACTGTATAGTAGGCAAATAGGGATATTATATGTTTCCCCCGGAGTCTCATCCTAATAGCTAATCATGCTTCAGCCAAACTATTTGGTTAGCTATGGATGAGATGCTGTGGGCATACCAACACTCATACTGAGCATTTGCTTTACAGTTCATAAAGCCCTGGATGATGTGGGCTCCATTTAATCTTAAAGATAGCCTCTCTTTTGATGCTCCATTGCTGGAGTTAGTCTGGGTTGCTCTGTTGGTTCCAAAGATCAAATTGAGGCTGGTTGCAAAGCATCCTCTGGAGGGCACATATTTCTGAAATCTGCTCTCCACAGTAGTCAGCCGGGCCTCATCTGGTGTGCTGCAGGGCACACTGCAAAATCTAGATAGCCCTTTAAATAAACCTATGGATGACTATAATAGATTTTAGATAGGTACCCACATGCTTTAACAATAGCCAGCAGTGTATATTAACACATTCCTCAACAAGTATTGAGTGATCTATAAATTATAACCAAATAACTGGGTCGGGCAACTTCCTGTATTTGTACTGTGCCTACTGCAATGGGGGTGGGGTCACTATGCACTACTGCAATGCAAATAAATACATAACCGTGTTCAAGTACAACAGAAAAACAACTTTCCTCAAATGATTAATAGACTCCACACAAGTAATAAACACCATAACTGTTGTGATGGCCATTCTGAGGCTTGCTTGATCGTTTGGTTCAAGGTGAATGCAGATGGCCTTTGAGGATGCTAATAACCTTGTGGTGATCTTTCAGATAGTATCTTTCTCTCTGGCTGCATTGTTTTTACTTGGACCAAATGTTTATCTTCATGCTATCAGTGTTCACTTCTTAAGTGCCATTGGAAATGGTACTTGCTTTGTTTCAACTTCTTACTATAACTGTTTGTTATAAAATGCTACAGAAGTAGACACTTCAGCAAAAGTATCTACCAGTTTTTCCCTTTCGTTGGTCTTGAGCTTCTGGTTCAGAACAATGAGTTTCTTACATTCACTTTGAGGAGTCTTTCCATTTCCTCTATTTATTTTTTTTCATCGCTTTTTTGGGACTGTGAGGTATGCCAAAGGAGGCATGTGTAACGTCCAATAATGTTAGTCTATAGTGAAGAGAACCTTAAAAAATGTGAACAAAGGTAATGGGTACAGAGATGTCTGAGGCTGTGTCAACACTACAAAGTTTGATTGACTTTAGTTATATCAGCTTACAGCCCTCAACTTTTGTATGTTGCTTGAGTGCCGGTACCCTTGGCTGCTTATCTGAGTGTTGAGTGTCCTCAAAGAGCTGGAACAATAGCACATGAGGTGTGAACTGCCCTCTTCTTCTCAGATGTGACCCAGCAGTGATGATGTAAATAGTCAACATTGTCAACTTCCTTCTTGAGGAAGGGCTTGTCTACGCTGGCACTTTACAGCACTGCAACTTTCTCACTCAGGGGTGTGAAAAAACACCCCCCTGAGCGTAGCAAGTTTCAGCGTTGTAAAGGGCCAGTGTAGACAGTGCACCGGCTCCCAGCGTTGGCAGCTACACCCCTCATGGAGGTGGGTTTTTTAGAGCGCCGGGAGAGCTCTCTCCCAGCTCTCTCTGCCACGACTGCACAAGCCACATTAGTGCTTTAACATTGCTAATGTGATAAGCCCTAAGAAGCGTGTGCGTGTGTGTGTGTGTATTGCAGATCTGCACAATTCACTAAGTCACCACTCATTTTGGTGTCCCAAGTGTGTGGCACTGGGGAAATACCACCACTCGTTTTCCCTAGTCCAGGAGCCAAGAAGGCCCATAGGTATAACCAAGCCCCACTGAGGGGTAGTAGCAATGTTCAATGAGTCCAGCAGAGCCCGCATAATCATACTCTGAACATGTGCCTGGTGTACTATGAGCAGTATCTCACTTTGCTGAGTCTTGTGGGAAGAGCTTGTTGGGTGTGCAGAGTGTGGAAGAGTACCACCACCTTAATGCCCCAGTTTGAGCCCATCTTAATTGGAGCTAAATGCTTCAAAGGGAAGAAGACTCTCTGCATGGGCTATCGATAAGCAGATGCAGAGACCATGTCTATATTAGGAAAAAACTTGTGTTTTTACCTTGTTAGGTAAAGTGTTAAATTCCTAGTGTAGACAACACAGTTCTGGGGCTTGCTTTGTTTAGTTCACATGTTAAAATCTTTTCTTGTGCATAACACCTGAAGAATCGGGCCGCTAATCAGCCATTTTCTCCTCCTGGTGCTTCCCCCAACTTTGTGAGGAAGCGGTGGGAACAGTTTTTAAAAATGATGCTCACAGGTTTGGCTCTTTACTAGATCCTTAAATAATCATATGCTTTTTTATATTCACCAAAGAGTCTGAAATCCTTAACTTTGAAGCTTATTTTAAACAATAATCCTATTTTTAGGATCATAGCAGTTAGAGAGGGGGAAAGACTATATCTGGGTATTGAGTGTATCCCTCTGAAAGTGAAGAATAAAATTTCCCAATAAAGGAGTTATCTGATAATAAGCCATTCTATGGGGGTTAAGCCAATCAAAGGAATGGACTTAGTTTTCAGGTATTGCAAATCACTTCGATTTTATTTTGTCCCAAAATATTCAAACGAACGCTATCCCAAAGAGCGTTTTGACCCAGATAGGTGCCAGAGCCTCAGTGAAATCCACTAGGGATTTGGTCTTTAGGGTCGTGACTTTATGTGGAAGATACTCAGATATTGCAGTGATGGATGGCAGTTTGAGATCTTTGAATAGCTAAGGGACGAGAGAGCAGGTGGCATTTCAGAAGTAGCTCTGAATTTCCTGGTTTTGTGCCATTGTTTGTATTATCCTTTACAATTAACAATATTGTAACATTACAATTTACAACATTTTCTTTGTTCTTTAACATAAAGATGGAAATGTATCAATGAGCACTTGACTCTCCAAATCTGTTAGGGTCTCTTGCATAACTGTATACTCAGTCCATTTTTAAAGGATATATTGCTTATCCATTTGTGTACATTTTTTAAAAAAGTACAGCTTAATCCCACTTACACTGAAGTCAATGCAAGCAGGAATAAGAGCTTACAAATAAGAACAAATAAAGCAATCAAAGGGAAAGCCCAGTGTTTTAAGGGCTGACAATTTACAGTGCTATCTGTCTGGTAACTCCCTAGGACAAAAAGAAAAGGAGTACTAGTGGCACCTTAGAGACTAACCAATTTATTTGAGCATAAGCTTTCGTGAGTTATAGCTCACTTCATGGACAAGTATCTCCATCTGGCATCCTCTCAACCATACAGTACTTCTTAACGGCTCAGAGTGGCTGCTGTCATAGCGACCCAGGGGTTCCCTCTGTGCCAGAGCAGAGTCAGAAGGGACCTGAGTTTGGGATTAAACTCTTGATTAGTTGCATGATAGTGAGTGGTGCTACAGGCTTAATAGTTGAGCTGATTCCGCCATTAAAGTAAAGCAAATTACCAATTTCAGTCTCTCTCAACCTTTATTACACCTTCAAAGGGCATAGTTGTTGATTTTTAGAAAAAGTTTTTTACGTTAAAATCTGTGCAGTGTCAGCTTGTTGCAAAACGTTTCTTTTATGTTGCAAGCATCAGAAAATATGGAGGGTTAAAATCAAACACTGAACAAACTTTAAATTAGTGATGCTGTGCAGGAACTTATAGGTCACACATATTCGGTTCACTTCTTGGAAGTCTGTCTCTTTCAAAGATACTCTAATATACTGAACACAACTATTTTTAATATGTGCATTGTACTTGCCTCTTCTTGATATGTCTAGGCACACAGATTTCAGTAGTGAGATACATACAAAGCATAAATCCCAGTGTGTTTTGACAACTAATGGTAACATACTGCCTGCCTACATACTTTCCCCTGTGAGTCCGGGGACAGAATAGGCCCACTGCTCCTCCTGCATGTCGTAAGAGGTAACTAAAAGGAGGCTGCCTGGAGAGGGTTGGGCTCCGCCAGGTTAGAAATTTGCCCAAGACATACCATATGATGAGGAAGTCAACCATGTCCATACCGGATTGATCGCAGCCTGGGTTAACAATGACCACGCCATCCGTCTTGCACCAGGGCAGACGTGACAAGTATACTACTGGTGTATCTCCAACAAAGAGGATCCGTGGAAGAGATAACATCACCATAGCCACATGAAATGTAAGGATATTGAGACAAATAGGGAGGTTGAAGAACTCACGTACAAAATGGAACAATACACCTGGCACCTTCTAGGAATCTCTGAGGTCAGATGGAAGAATTTTGGAAAGGTACTAACAGAAGAAGGCCACGTACTCTATTACAGTGGAGAGAACAAACATGTCAATGGTGTAGGATTTCTTGTGCATAAAGATATCAAGAATTCAGTATTAGGATGCCGCCCAGTGTCCAGCAGGCTTATTTCCATCCGTCTAAAGGCAGTACTATTTAATATCACAATGGTACAAGTCTACACCCCTACAACAGACTATGACAATGAGAAAATTGAAGATTTTTACAATCAGCTCCAAGATATAATCGCTAAGGTACACAGGAAAGATATCCTGATTGTACAGGGAGATTGGAATGCTAAAGTGGGTACTGACGCACAGGCAGATTGGCGAGATTTTTGTGGCCCTTTCTATAATGCGGTAAACAATGAGAGAGGATTTAGGCTTTTGGAGTTTTCCAACTATAACAATCTGGTTCTTGCAAACACATTAGGAGCACGTAAAGCATCCAGACGATCAACACGGCATGTACCTAATGGTTTACATCATGGCCAGATCGACTACATCACGGTGCAAAACTGATTTCATTCTGGGATTAACAGAGCTAAAACAAGGAGCTTTCCCAGTGCTGATATTGGAAGTGATCATGACCTTGTGATGCTAAATTTTTGTCTGCGGCTAAGGAAAATTGTCAGGCCAAAGTTCACCAGAACCAAGTTTGGCTTAGAAAGACTCAGAGACCAAAACATTGCAGAGTCATTCCAAGCAATGATTGGTGGGAAATTTGCCCTGCTGCTTGCTCTAGAGGAAGACGTAGAAACAATGACCAACAATTTCAACACTGTAATGAATGAGGCAGCAATGGACATCTCTGTGAAACACCGTAAGAAGACAAAACCATGGGTCACAAATGAAATACTACAAATGTGTGACATTAGAAGAGAACTTAAGAGAGACAAGAACAGCACGGCGGGAGCTGATAAATACAGAGCGATTGGCAGAAAGATCAAGAAAGGAATGAAGGTGGCCAAGGAGATATGGATTGAAAAACAATGCTCTAAAATTGAAGAGTGTATCAATAATAAAAATAGCAAACAAGTCTTCCAGGTGGTAAAAATCTGATGAAGGAAAAATAGGCCAAAGCTAACGCAATTCAAGACAAAGAAGGGAACAGTCTTACAGAAGAAAGGGACATCATCAATAGGTGGACAAACTACTGCTCTGATCTATACAACCACCAGACAAATGGAGATCCTCGTGTCTTAGACAGCCCAGATTCAACAGAAGAGGAGGATTTTCCAATACTGTGTGAAGAAGTGGAGACAGCTGTGAAATCACTCATGAACAGAAAGGCTACAGGTATTGACAACATCCCAGCCAAACTGATGAAATTCAGAGGAGAAATAGTAATAAATGTACTCACCAAGATCCGCAACAAGATCTGGCAGACCAATGAGTGGCCCTCCACGTGGACATAGTCACTAATCATAACTCTGCCAAAGAAAGGCAACCTGCAATTGTGCCAAAATTACTGAACCATCAGCTTAATTAGCCATCCCAGCAAAGTGATGTTGAAAGTCATGTTGAACAGATTGAAGCCACAAGCGGAGAATATCACTGCTGAAGAACTGGCTGGCTTTCATGCTGGAAGAAGTACTAGAGAACAGATTTTCAACCCTTTGTGTTCTATGTGAGAAGTACTTACAACACCAGCAGGACATCTACCTGTCTTTGTTGACTTCAAGAAGGTGTTTGACAGAGTATGGCACAAAGCTCTCTGGGCAACCATGAAGAAGTACAATGTTGGTCATAAGCTTATTCTTACCATTAAACAAATGTATGCCAAGGCCAGCAGTGCAGTTCTCGTCAATGGCACAATAGGAGAGTGGTTTTGCACCACTGTTGGAGTCTGGCAAGGCTGCCCTCTTTCGCCCACACTGTTCAACATCTACTTGAAACGCATAATGACTGATGCCCTAGAAGATCATATATGCACAGTCAGCACTGGGGGGGTGAACAATCTCAAATCTTCGGTTCTCTGATGACATTGACAGCCTGGCAGGCAGCGAAGATGAACTTGCCAACTTTGTGAAATGATTGGATGAAACCTCTGCAAAATACGGCATGGAAATTGGTGAAGAGAATACCAAGCTGATGTCAAACAAAGGTGACAGGATCAGCTCACATATCACTGTCAGTGGACAAGAGCTGGAGACAGTGAAACAGTTTAAGTATTTGCAGGCAATCATCACTGATGAAGGATCCAAGACAGAAATTCTGGCAGGAATTTCACAAACAACAGCAGCAGCAGTGGCAAAGGTAAAGCCAATTTGGAGGAATAAAAACATCTCCTTGGAATCCAAATTGAAACTGCTGCATGCATTGGTCATCTCCATTTTTCTGTATGCATGCGAGATATGGACCCTTACGGCAGAACTTGAATGGAAAATACAGGTAGTAGAGATGAGATACTTCTGTAAAATCTTACTTTTTAGGATCTTCTACGTCAACCACGTCACTAATGAAGAGGTCCGCAACATCATCACCCAATGTGTTGGATCATATGAATACCTCCTGATGACTGTGCAAGCTGAAGTGGTACGGCCATGTAACAAGATGATCTAGTCTATCCAAGATCATCCTCCAAGGGACAGTACAGGGGAAGAGAAGAAGAGATAGACAGAAGAAGAGATGGATTGACAACATAAAAGCGTGGACAGGAATGGACTTCGCGGAGACTCAAGCACTGGCACACAATCATCAGGAGTGGAGACAATTGGTTGATTTCTCATCAATGATGGTACCCCAACGACCAATGCGGTTATGAGAGTGGTGGTGGTGGTGTTGATTGATAGGTGCCCTGTATTGTAAACATGCAACAAATATTATTCTTGAATAGTTACCTCTAAATTATATAATCTGTTTTTTTCTCTGGTACCTATCCCTAGATCATGCCAGTCCTTGAACTTCTCTAACACAGGCACAAACATATGCATGCACGCACCTGCACACACAAGAGTGGGCCACAATTAGAGTAATCTCCATGCTCTCTAACTCCTCCCTGGGCTGCAAATTCCATCAAGAAGGACAAGGAAAGAGGAGGGACTGTTGTCCACTCCCCTTCCTATGCTGGCCAGCAGAGCTGGTTTCATAAGGGACCATATGTTGCATTCCCTAAAGGGGAGTAACAGCAGTCGCACTGTGTGCCAGGGGTCTATGGGAAGTACAATGGCTCTGGGAAACCCCACTGGAGCAGTGCAGGGCTGTGACTGACTCAAATAGAGCACTAGGTTTGTTAAACACCTTAAGTTAGTGGTGGGCGACCTGCGGCTCCCAGTGGATGGTCAATGTAAACAAACTATCTCGCAGCCCGCCAGCGGATTACCCTGATGGGCCGCATGCGGCCCATGGGCCGCAGGTTGTCCGCCACTGACTTAAGTGCTGCACACCACTGGGCTGGGACTGAAATGAGTTTTCTGGGGCTCAAGCTGTCAAAACTATTGCCTTTCCTATGTGACTGAGCTAATGGAGCAGTGGGGGCAAAAAACCTAACTGGCTTCGAGACTGAGCTTCATAAATTTTTGGAGGGGATGGTATGATGAGACTGCCTACAATGGCATGTAGCTGATCTGTGACTGCTGGCAGCAATATCTCTAATGGCCGGTGATGGGACACAAACCTGGGGAGGGCTCTGAGTCACTACAGAGAATTCTTTCCCAGGTGTCTGGCTGGTGGGTCTTGACCATGTGCTCAGGGTCTAAATGATCATCAAATTTGGGGTTGTGAAGGAATTGTCCCCCAGGTTAGAATGGCAAAGACCCTCAGGGGCTTGGGGCACAGAGCACTTGCAGGTTTCAACTAATGTAAATGGCAGAGGAGGTAAGACTAGATGATCATGATGGGCCCATCTAACATTAAAGTCTGAGTCTATCTTGTTCTGCTGCCACAGGCAGAGAGGATGGGTCAGCCTGTGAGTTGTCTGCATTTGGGGTTGTGTGTTAAGCATAGCAGCTGTTTGGGACTTCCCTAAAGATAGGCCTGATCAGTCCTGTGTAGAAATGTGCTGTAAGCATACAGTGGGAATTGGACAGTCACAATATCAGGGTGAGTTTTTTCTTCCGACTATGCCACCTTCCTGTTAGCCTTGCAGATAAGTATTTTGTTAATTTGCATTAATACCTTGGATATATTCAAGGTGCTTGCCCCCATCCTCTATTCTACAGAGCCATAGTAATTGGGCAGTTATGCTTAAGTACAGGAATGACTCTTGGTCTGCCTGGAGGCAGGTAATATTCCTCAGCTCATCCGCTCTGAAGAGGAAGGTGTATACCAGCCTAGGTAGCCAATTTTAAAGCAAATAATAAGGCTGAGGTTTACTGGCTCAATGGAATGTGACAGGTTGAGCTGGTATCCAGGATACATAGAGGGTGGGAATATAAACAAGGGCCTACCACTACATTCTTGGAATTTCACTTCAGCTGAGACAGGAGGGAAGTGAACAGGACTTTGAAGTGCTTGCAAATTCTTATCTAGATAAAAAAGGTGCAATCAGTGAGCACATTCCTCCTAAAGAAATGCACTTTACACTGTACATTTCCTACCTATATCAGTGACTGTAGCCTGTATACTGTAACAAACTGCTTCTTATTAGAGGTCCTGTAACTTCCTTAGGAAGTTATTTTCTTCTGTAGCTCATGGGAGGAGGATATAAATATTCCTCTGTTATTTTAAAGTGCATTTTGCCAGGAGGAATGGCTCCAAGTGACTGTTTCTCTAACATTTTTAAATGGAGTGCAGTAATCTGATGATAAAGTGTAATGTGGGCAAACATGGCATCGGGGCAAGGTTAGAATGCTAGAGGAGATAGCAGCCAAATCAGAAACTCGGAAGTGTGTTCATTCTGTTGTAGAATAGCTATGGAAATCCTAATGCACATCCCAGCAGCGTATGTAGCTTCATGACAGAGAAAATTATAGGACTTGCAGTGGGAGAAATCCCTTTCTCTACCAATATATCCAAAAATAATCAAACTTTTACCATTGATCCTTAAGTACGCACTTATCTTCTAAGCTCTACCCCTACTGGTTATCTCACCCAGTATGCATAGAATAGTAGTACAAATCCCTCCCTAAAAATGCTTTCCACTCAACTTTTAAAGGGCCACTAATGTTCTCTTTAAATTCCTCCCTTCCCCACTCCAGCTATTGTACTTTTAAACTTGCTTTCAGCAGTGGCGATTTAGTGTTTACTATCTTACCACAAAAATTGCTTTCGATAATCTGACAGAACTATGCAATGTGTGCGCACATAACTGTTTGAATAGCAGTAACTTGGGCAATGTCACTACGAGGACAACTCATGACAAATAACTTGTCACTGTTGTGTGCGTATGAGTAATAAAAAATCATAAATACGTGCATTCCATTAAACACAAAGAGCTTTCCAACTTGCACGTGATGATATGGTATTCTTGGCATTTAGCTTAGAACTAGGGGTATGCATCTGATATAAACTGCTTAAATCTATTTTATTTTTATTATCTTTCTGGAGGAGGGAAGGAGAGCATTCCCTGTACAGTATGGGCTCTTTCCTGCTCCTGAATAAGTCAATAGTAATATTCCCATTGCCTCATCCTGATCCCAGTAAAGTCCATATATATATTTGTTCCAGAACAGTAGAAGAAATAGTTGCTAAACGGTGTACCTCTTGCTTATTTAGAAACACCATAGTATCTATGGGAGAATGAAGGGCATACTTATGTCTCTGTGAACTTATGTTCATTTTTCAGTTGCGGTTGTTGATGCCAAGAAAATCAGGACAATTGCGTAGTCTCTTCAGACAGAGAAGGATCTGAACTCCATAAAGAGAGCTTAGATTTATATGCCACTGTCAAAACTTTGTTAATCAACTCTGGAAATTCATTTTCTCCCAGTATTCAATAGCACTTAGCCTTCCCAAAGTTATGCAGGACCCATTGTGAAGGCAACGTCAAAGACATTTATGCTCTACTATATAAAAGTCAAGAGAGGAGAGAGAGAATCAAACACTGCTTCTTCTGAAATTAGTACCAACCTCCTTTACCCTGAGCCAGGGGCATGTGCAGGAATAAAAATTTGACCATTCTTGGAGGGGCACGTTCTGTGCCCTCCCCTCTCCCACCACAGCCCCAGGCTGGAGGAGCTCTGTGCCACTGCTAATTATAGAGGGAGGGCATGCCTCTGTGCATGCCCCTGCTCTGAGCCAATGTCCAAAGCCACAAATCTGATGTACCAACACCTTTGATCTCAGATTAATATTTTTTCTTTGGCTGTCTGCAATCTTCAACCATATATTATATGCTAATTATCCTATCTGTTGACACTGTGGTTTCTCGTGAACGTAATATTTTTTTACAAATATCCTGTATTTCTCATTTAAACAAGTGGAGTTACTTTAACTTAAATCTATACCAGATTTCTAACTAGAAGCTTGAGTGAAATGCAGAGTCTTCAGTTTCTCAAAGCTTATTTTTAGTAGGTTATAATTATATAATCCCTTAAACCATTAATAATAAAAATAAACTAATAACCAGGCATCCAACTATGATAAGAACAAATCACTGGAAGGAGAGCATCATTAAACACTGACCCATCTACATCTTCTACCTCAGTGTTCTGAAATAAACAATTTGTGTGGTCATCCATGTATTGTTGTATAACCCACACACCTCCTGGGTGTGGTGCTCTGTCGTGTGTGTGTGTGTGTGTGTTCCCCAAGGAAATGGCCGAGTAGATCTATGGTACAATTCTTTCGTGTCCACCCCTCTTCATCTCAATAGAGTTGTACTGTTGTGACTGAATGAAGAATTTGATTCTGGGATCCCTGACTGGTCCTGAGCCTCTGTAGTTCCTATTGACATCTGGAGGCAGGTGGTGTCCAACTCTCTTAATCAGGCCAGTAGTTCAGACAACACAAGGAAGAATATTACAATCTGCTTTTGTAGTGTTTGCAGATGCTCCTTTATCTTGCTGGAATCTTTCAATAATTTCAGGAGTGACATGACATCCATTTGAAGAGCAACGGATTCTGATTGCAGGGTGAGATGTTATTTGAGAATAATAGGGAGAGCTTTTGTGCTTTAGTTTCAGTAAACAAATTATAAAGGAGTGGAGAAATTATAAGAAGAAACTTTTGATGTTAGTGGTATCTTTTGTCTAGAATTTATGGGGGAGTATCACGGGGTGGCAGGATTTATGACTTGCATCGTGATTCAGGGCTCTTCTTAAACTCCTGCTGACCCATCCTCATAGTAGAAGGGTTTAATTTGCTGAGGGAATTTTTTCAGACCTTTTGTATGGGGGTAACCTCTTTACTCCACCACAGTATAAGAGGTGGGCATGAAAGAGCTATGATCAGATTGGGAGGTCCTGTAGGAACAGCGGGGCAGTTGTGGGCTGAGGTTTATATTCTGTTGTCTGTCACCCTCTTCCTGGCGTTTGGTTTCATTAATCAGTTTGACCTTATGCTCTGTTCATGCCATACTCCATATGAAGTCTATGAAGACATTTTTGCCCTTCCATTCCCATGCTTCCTACTAACAAGAATGAGTTTGTATTGAGTGTATAGAGATTGCTAATACCAAACTGTGTAAAATTTAACAGGTGAGAGTAAGGTTTGTACAGCACTCTCATATTGCTTTATTGTGTAGTCATTAGTTATTTAATGGTATATATCACTGTTAAGTGGTCAAGGATCAAATCATTGTAATAAGCAGCTTACATCTTGCAACATTTTTTAAAAAAAGCTTTTGCAATTGGGCTTTACAATTCAGAAATACAAATAGGAAGGCAATGCGGCCTAGTGGAGAGAATACTGGACTGGGACTCAGAGACCTAGGTTCTACTTCTGGCTTTGCCACTGAGTTGCTGGTTAACTTTGGGCAAGTCATTTCACTTCTTTGTGCCTCAGTGTTTCCATCTGTAAAATGGGGTTAATGACTTAACTCCTTTTGTAAAGCACTTTGAGATCCACAGATGAAAAGAGCTAAATCAGAACTGGGTCCTTGGTAGTGCCAGTCTGACTTGCTCTTTTCCACATTGGAACAACGGATAGTGCCAGAAAGTCTTATTGTACTTGACAGAGGTTGCATGAAGGAAAGGTATGTAAATAGGCAACTTACTAAATAAACATTCAATAAAATGTTTTGACTCTGATAAACTGAGATTTGTCACTATCTAGCGATACTGTGGCAGAGCAGAATGTGTATAGGCATCTTATATGAGGCTGGACCCATGTAGTATAGTGTTGTTTTCCTATCTTGTTGGACGGTTTCTATAGAACTCCATAGGCTTTTTGCAGAGCCTTCAGGGTTAAAGCTCAAATATTTGCTAGACTCTTGGACTGATGATAGTGTAGATGCTAAGGGCCAAATCCTTCTCTTAAATGCATAGATGTGACTCCTATTTAGCCTCAAGTCGGGCCCCAGATGTATATCCAAAGGTATTTAAAATGTGTCCTCATACATGGCTCAGGAAGGGTGTAGAAAAGGAAATGACTAGAGAAGCAGGCGGCTAAGAAATGGGCAGTGCTAGCGCTGCATATGTGCTTATCTTTCAGCCAGAAATCAAATGTGGCAAATCCATGATATAAGCTGGAAGAACAAATTTGTGTTTAAAGTTCATATGGGAGATATAAAGATCATATGCAATGGAGCAGTGAGGTAGCACAGGCAGAAGAATTGAAGGGGTAAGAGGAGTTGTTTACATTTAGGACAGACCAATAGCTAAACTCCAGAATGAGTCTCAATGCTTTTGACAAAATACATTTTTCTCTTGTCTTGTTGAGTGCCTGCCTGGGAAATGCAGACTTACACCATTTCCTTAAAAGAACAAATTGCTGGTGTCTGGGTAGCCATATGTCTCATTTATCAAATGCAAGTAGCAGTACCAAATCACTTGGGCTTTGTCTTCACCACCAACAAGGTAGGTTTGTGTGTGTGTGATTGTAGGATAAGGTGTAGTGGGTATCACATTGCAGAATCCTAGTGGAGACAAGGCACCTGTAGTTTTTACTTTTAGGTCGCTAGGTGAGGTCAACACTGAACCGAAGCCTGTGATTGACCTCACCTACCTATCTCACAGGAAAAACGAGAAAGGTGCCTCATTTCCAGCAGGATAGCTAATGCATGTTTGTTACCTCACTGCGAAAAAAAACACCTCCTTTGGACTGAAGACATGATCTGTTTCTTCAGGTGCTCTTGGTGCCCATTTATGATTCTTGATCACAGACTGGTTTATTACTAGTACTTAGCTGTCATGGTTTGAATGTTTGTGTTTCTCTTAGGTTGGACTAATGAAAACTAATGAAGTCAGTAATGCTTGTTCACAGACAGTTTCACTTCCAGGTTCTCAGTGCTACAGTATTGGAGATATATTTGTTTTTAAGCAACTGTTTCTACTTGTATTCTAAAAATGTTGTGGGGTATTTTCATGGTCTCTGTTTGAAATATTTAAGCGTTGGTTCAAATTTGAGTTGAGTATACCTTTAGAGGGACACTGGCAACTCAAAGTCTAAACACATTTTGTGTTTTCTAAAAGGAAAAAAAAACACTCACAAACAAAAACCCTTTGTTTCAGGTATGACCTTTCCTGGAGTCTCTTGCCAATTTTTGTGGTTTTTACAAGCACATTTGTTCTATTTCTTAAATATTTTTCTCTTCCCTGTGACTGTGAATTGCCCACAAACAAAGGCAATTCAATAAATATACTGCCAGTGTGCCATGAAGGATCATTCAAAATAATTACAATTAAATGATGCTTGTCCAAGTAAATGAATAAAACTTACATTGTGATAAAAAAATCTCCTATTTTGGTGCCTACTTGCTGGTTTGCAAATTTCAGTGATTATTGATTTGCACTAATGCCTGGGACACCTGAAATTCTTTTGCATCAGAATCTGTATGCAGCTTCCCTTCTCTGTACAGGTCAAACTATAGATGCACTTCAGAAGTTTTTAATTATCAGTTAGACTTTATTATAAATACAACCTCTGGTTCATGAGAGTAAAACCAAGGTTGTCAGATTGTACTGATGAACCTGTCTCTTTGCCCCCTGAGCTTAAATTTCCCATGATGTTTTTGCACAGTTTGTCCATACACCCTATGCCCTCTGCTGGTTTTGACTTTCTCAATAGTTGATCTGAATTTCTATTTGTCCTGACTTAGGCATTCAAGGAAAACCATTACATCAAAACCAACACCAGGGATTATAGGGCTAATGCACAGTATAGTGGATGCTGCTTATTAGCAATCCTGACATTAACAACTTCTGGTGAATTGCAAAGTTTTGCTGGGAACCAATCCCATCTCATTGACTTAAATGTTAATAGGATTTGGATATTGGTAACAGCATGCTGCTTATTGACAACTTTTTGGTATAAATTCCCTGGCTGCTGCCCTACAAACCTACCTGTGGTTAGAAGGGGTGACTGTGGGCAGGGCAGCAGCTGGGCGAGGGGCTGCAGCCCAGGTGTTGGGGTTTCCACAAGGTGTGTGGTATCTCTGTGCTCTTCGGGTTGTGCCCTGACCTGGTACCAGGGGTCGGGCTTGGCGCATACCAGCACTTCCTTCATTGGCTGCAGCAACACACACCTGCTTGTGGCTCTACAGCCAGGGAAGGAAATGCTGGAATGGGCTGAGCACCAGCCATAGGCAGGTTTGTGGGATTGCAGCTGGAGAAGGAAGCTCTGGGACATGCTGAGCACTGGCTGCAGGTAGGCTTGCGGGGCTGCATTCAAAGAAGGCATGTCCCAGTGCTTCCTTGTGGGGCTGCAGCTCTGCAATCCTGCTTTCCAGTTATTGGCAACCTTTGGATAATAACAACTTTTTGTTGAGAACCAAGAGGTTGCTAATAAGCAGATTCTATTGTATGTGGAGTTGGAGTCTCCTACATTAACCATTGTTCGACCAATTAACTAGGTGACTTGACTTTTTAAGCTTTCCTTACTCATTAGAATAGCTACTAAAGTCTTGTGTCACACCTTTACTATGAAATCTCTTTAATTCAGAATAGAAAAGCCAGAGAAGTCCCTCGCTTAGGTTAAGGTGATGGATACTTTTCGGCAGATGGCATATCCACTTAACTTCTTCCTTGAAGACTGGGGGGCCTCACACTTTTTTTTCATTAACCTTATTTTATAACAGGTAATCTTAAAAATGCTGTGGAATACAACAGCCATGCAAAGATTTGATTCCATTATCTTAATCCTCCACTGCAAATTACATTGGTGTCTCTGCATTCATATTAGCTCAGTCTGATGTGGGGGACAGGGCTGATGTGCCCTGCAAGGTTTCATTTCATTTGAGCCTCAGTGTTTTTTGTGGTATCTGAAGAGACTGGGCAGGGAGCGGAAGATAAGCAAATGCCAGTTGATGATCTTGATGCCACTCTGAGGATTTGTTTACACAAGAGGTTTTATTCTACTTATACCTGTATAACTCCCTCGTGGGGATCCTCTTTCTTATTCCTGAATAAAATGGGCCTTTTTTGACTTAATTTAAATTCCTTCCCAAGTAACATAAGCTAAACCAAGAAAAGATAATTTTATTATGGAATAAGAATGGCCACCTCTGTCTAAATTCACAGTATACCTTATTTATACTATTTCCCATTGTTGACACGCCCTGATTGAAAGGATTGAGGACCAAAGCCTGAAGAAATGCAAAAGAAACCATCTCTAAGCTAATGGGCATTTGGGTTATTTGAATATAAGCAAAGATCAAACATTTCCAAGTGCTTTATGAAACCCCAAACCTGTAGTTTGTTCCTTCCTTCTGTGTGCCTAATTCAAAGGTTCAGAAGTTCAAGCTAGTTCTCTTGAGACTTTTTACAAATATTTTTGTGAGTTTTCCAGAACCATATAGATTACTCTAAATACAGCATATGGATGGTATATTGTTCTGAAAATATTTCAGTCTCTGTACCGGGGTGCTGGAACAATTTGTATAGTGCGGGGTGCTGAGAGCCACTGAATCACACTGTAAACCATGTATATAATGGAAACAACTTCAAGCCAGGCAGTGCGGCAGCACCCCCAGCACTCCTAGTTTCAGCACTTATGTCTTTTGTAGGCATGGGAATTGCCGTTCCAGGGCAGACCAGTGGCCTGGTCATCTGTCATGGCTAAAGTATTAAACTCTAGAGTAGGGGTGGGCAAACTATGGCCTGGGGGCCACATCTGGACCTTCAGACATTTTAAGTTGACCCT
The DNA here is from genome assembly GCF_015237465.2 of Chelonia mydas. Lineage (NCBI taxonomy): Eukaryota > Metazoa > Chordata > Testudines > Cheloniidae > Chelonia > Chelonia mydas. The sequence goes on from NC_057854.1 coordinate 28,697,892, forward strand.
CAAGCTTGTGCCGGGAAACGAGTTCCGGTGCTTGCCCTGCTCTGGTACTCCAGCTAGGGGCTTGCCCTGCTCTGCCTGTGCTGTGGCTCTGCGCAGCTCCCAGAGGCAGAGGCATGTCCTCCCTCTGGCTCCTCTGCATAGGGACAGCCAAGGGACTCTGCAGCTCCCATTGGCTGGGAGCCATGGCCTATGGGAACTGCAGGGGTTGCGCCTGCGGACAGGGCATCGTGCCTAGCCACCTGGCTGCGCCTCCACGTAGGAGCCGGAGAGGGGACATGCTGCTGCTTCTGGGAGCTGCTTAAGCTAAGTGCCACCTGGAGTCTACACTCCTGACCCCGTACCGCACCCCAACCCCCCACCCCCCACCCTGATCCCCCTCCACCCTACCAACCCCTGGGTCCCAGCCCGCAGCACCCTCCTGCACCTCCAACCCCTCATCCCCCACCCCACTCCAGAGCCTGTATCCCAAGTTGGAGCCCTCACCCCCCCTCCGCACCCCTGTCCCAGCCTGGAGCCCCCTCCTCCACCTTGAACTCCTCATTTCTGGTCCCGCCCCAGAGCCCGCACACCCAGCCGGAGCCCTCAGCCCCTCCCACACCCCAACCCCCAATTTCATGACTATTCATGCGCTGCCATACAATTTCCATACTCAGATGTGGCCCTCGGGCCAAAAAGTTTGCCCACCCCTGCTCTAGAGGAAGATGCAAGAAACCCTTTGGTTGATAATTTACAGAATAATCTGCCCGTAGCAAAAGTTTCTTCTTTGCCCCTATTGGTCAATAGTTGGAATATGTTCCGAAGCATTGGGTTCATATTCCTGATAAATATTTTAGCCCAGCTAATGTTACTCTGGTCTTAACCATAAAAGGGCTCCATACATATAAATGCTTAATCTGCTTTTGAATATTTCTAAGCTTTTGGCCTCTGTCGCGTGGCAATGAATTCCACATGCTAACTATGTACTGCGTTATTAAAAATCCTCTTAGTTTTGAAGGGTACTGCCTTTCACTAGCTCACACTCCTTGTTGCTGTATCATTAGGATAAATAGAAGCCTTGACATTACATCATGTCTATGATTTATTTCCTTTGTAATATTTTCAGTATCTCAGTGCCCCTATCTTCATTGTGGGTCTCCCAACAGACTCTTCCTATTTCTGCTATATCTGTTCAGGTACAAAAATGCACAGTATTCCAGGTGACTCTTTATCACTGATGGCACTAAATTTTCACTGTTTACTATCTATCATCTTCACTTGTGGTGGCTGCTGCACACTGAGTTTATATTACTCATCCTGTACTGAAATACAGGCTTTTCCTACGTGACTACTTCATTTAGAATCCAGCAATGTGTGTTTTAACAGGTGTTTCCTTAACTGCATCCACCAACAATCCACTGTCTGCCAAGAGAATAATAAAATAAAATGAGATTCTTAAATATAAAATGTCTTCACACTCAGTGGGTGTGGGGAACCAATAAGGCCAAACTGTGGCATTTAGCCGCTATCCTGTGGGCAGGGGAGGGGTGCCATGCAAAGCTGTACCACCTGTGCAGAGAAACTTTGTCTCTGAGGGATGCTATCCCTCTCTCAGTGGCCGGGTGCACGTTGGGACTAGGCTTGCTGCATGGCCTTTACAACGATACAGCTTGTTTCCTCTGGTGCAGCTGGCCTGAGTATTTGGCCAGTGAACCCCTTTGGACAAACTCTGGGAGCACTCCTTGTGAACTGCATTTATGACAGGCCCTTCCGTGGGCCATGTAAAGAGAACCAGAGGCTCCCTGCATGCTCCCCCTGTGTATCTATTTAAGGGCCTGTCACAGTCTCTGGCTCTTAACATGAATTTAGCATGATTGGGGCCCAATTCTGTGATTACTGTTCCTACCTTTAAAGGAAGGGCAGTGCAACTCCGCGTGGACCCAGATGAACAGATCCCCAGTGATCACAAACATGGGGAGGGAACAACTTTTAAGTATGTCACTCTGTTTTGAACTTTTCATATTTGTCTAATTCCTTAAGTTGATGAACTAACTGATGAGTTGATCAGAGCCCAGAAGAACCCAATTAAAAAACAAAACTTTCAATTTAAGCTGTTTGTGCAAGACAGAAATTACTTGACAGATGGAAATGTTTATATGTGCTCCAGAAGCGTAAAACACTAGAGGGATGAAGAGGTTTGGCCAGTTGGACTCCTCATGTGAGTAAAATTGTTCATGTGGCAATGACTGTGATATACCGTTTGTGGCATGAATGAGTAAAAGGCACGGTGGGTACAAATATGTTGCAAACCTTGGGCATACTCCCATTCATTCATAATAGCTTTGTGAATGAGGACAGGCTTCATGGTCTTGATAGCCAAAGTATTTTGTGGAACGAGATATTCTGAGGCTTTCTGAAGGAGCAAGGGAAGAGTACTTTGCTCAGTTTAATTGGGAGGCTGTTCCAGGCACAAGGAACAGACTGAAAAGATAAATCAGGAGTGAACAAAGGGAGCAGTTGAAACCTTGAGTATGTACCAGTATCTATATGTGACTCTAATAGCATTTATACTGAGCTCCTCACAATAGTATTGGAGCCCCTTTCAGCAGAAACCTAAAGAGTTGGCTGGAGTGCCCTGCTTACTTTGTGCTTCAAATCTGAAGGATACACAGCTTGCCAAAGCTAATCCGTTCCCATAAGCTGCTCCCTGTAAATCATTGCTGGAGGGTTACATATGTCACCATCAAGACATTATTATTTTCAAAACTAATGACTGTTTCATAACCAAGTATATTTTGAACATGCCTATGCTAGACTTGAATTTAAGATTTCCCACTATGGCATCAGTGGTGTTGAGAGTGCTAATGTAGGCAATCTGCCAATCTCTAAACCACTGTATGGTGGTGCTGATCAAAGCAGGAATAGACACGGTGAAAACACTGGTGGCTGCTTGTGTTCAGTCTACACCAGTGTATCTAGCAGTGGCAGCAAGACTGTGAAACCTGAAGAAAGTGTTTTGGCCTCATCTGTGCTGAAAGACAATCCTTCATGGCCTAAAACAACCAGCCCAGTTGCATGTTAGTCTTCCTTGAAACTGTAGCGTTAGCATTTCTCCACATTGTAATACAGCACAGTAAAACATTTCAGGTAATTGCACAAAATTAGTGAATGCTGACTGGATTTTTTGTTGTGCTTTTTAGTGCTTCACCTGAAGAGAGAAAGCTATAGTATTCATGCTAACATACAGTGACAAATTCCAAAACAGTTTCCTGAACTGGAATTCAGACTACTGGCTAGAATGGAAGGCACTGAATTATGATGACCGTAAAACAAGTGTGAAGTTCCTAAAACTATCTATTCCATCATTCTATTATTGATAGACATGAACCCACATTTTAGGGTTATGTTGTGACTTGAGACCATCTCTCCTATGATTTTGTATAGATTCTGGCTCTGCTGTTCATGATAGTGAGTTTTGTATAATAGAGCAGGACTTGAAAATTCTCCATTCACCTCCATAGTGAGGGATGGTGAGATGAGGCATTAGAAAATTATGAAGACATTAAGCTCATTTAGTTGTAAAAGGAACCTCCCACAAGCTGTGGTCTCTTCTTGAGTCTGTGCAAAGATTGCTCATAGCTTTGCCAAGGAGCTGCAGAGTGAAATTTAAAAATAGTTAATTTCTTTCCTGCTATTGGGAATTCTTGGGGAACCAGTGAAACTGTCAGGAATCAAGTCAGTTTCATTCCGCCACTCCTTTGGGAAATATACGAACAGCTGTTGAGGAAGACGGTGGAACTACTCACCATAGAGGAGGGCCCAAAGAAAGGAAGCTGCAGGAGGGAGAAAGGAAGAACTCTCCTTTCTGCAATATTCAGGAGACTGGGGAATGTGTAGTGTTAACATCAATGGTAATAAAGGAAACCAGTCCTGAGGAATACTGCTGTCTGTGTTCCTTTGCATCACTTGAAATGACTTTTTTATTCTGGTTTTGGTGTATACTCAGTTCATGACTACAGACATAATTCTTAGATTTGTTTCACTCAAACAGAAGTTTTAAAATGAGCTGCAGCATTTGCCAGAGCTGTGACTGCAGCCTTAAAGTAGATAAAGGGCATGATCCTGCTCCCCCTGGTCCATCATCTTAGTGACACCAGGGTCAGGCCTGTAATGTCATACAAATTCACAAGCATCAAAGTTCTGTGTTAAGGGAGCCAGAAATTCAGAGAGAATGTGAAGCAGGAGTGGCTATACTCAAGGCTTAGAACAAAGTCCAAGTTAAAGTCTTTGAAATCTTGTGCATTTGATCTCTCATTCAGTTTCCTATATGGTTATATGATAAGCTGTGTGTAGTATTTTTCACTAAGCAAAACCACTGAGATCTTGACTGTAAAATTCCCCAATGTGTAGATAAGGAAATGTAAATTTCATGTAATTTGAGTCCTTTGTTCCTATAGCATTCTCCCTGCTTGCCTGGAAAGAACTTTCTGACTCATAGTTTGTGTCTGTAAGCATTTATCTATTTTAGGGATTCTTAACATTTCACAATGCTGTTGCTAGTGTTCATATGTTATAAGAACATTCTCAAGTGTTATACCTTTTTATGAAATAGCTTGGGTAAAAGCTGTGGTCGGAATAGGTAAAGAGGCTGCCCACTTGCAATGCATGCACAGACTGGATTAGAAAGCTGTACCTCATCGGACAACTCTGCTGCATCACACTATAAAAAAATTAATATACATTATTTAGTTTAATAAAAATCAAATTATTATGATGTAATTTCTTGTATGGAATACCTCTGAAGTTGCTTTAGAGTTACCATGGGCACCAGCCAAAATTCATCTGATCCTGGAGCTGGGTGGGAGAAGTTGGCATTGCTGTCTCTTTTTATATAAGTTCCTCTCAACCTGTATGTACGTCAAAGCCCTTACAGAATAACCAGTTAGATCCTGGAGGGGCAGTTACCATGTAGGTAAATGAACTTGCGATCTCATGACTAATGGCAGCCTGGGATATTAACCTGTTTAAATTAGAGTATTGACTTGGAAATGAGGGTTACCGCTTAGCGTATGTCTATGCAGCAACTAGACACTCGCAGCTGACCTGTGCCTGCTGACTCAGGCTTGCAGAGCTCAGGCTGTGGGGCCGTTTGATTGCTGTGTAGACTTCCAGGCTTGGGCTGGAGTCCAAGCTCTGGGATCCTCCGAGCTTGCAGAGTCCCAGAGCCTTGGCTCCAGCTCAAGTCCAGAAGTCTACACAGCAATGAAACAGCCCTGCAAGCCTGAGTCTGCTGGCTTGGGCCAGCCGTGGGTTTTTCTTTGCTATGTAGACATACCCATAGTCTCTTCATAAAGTGCAAAGGCAGCTTTAACTTGCACCTGGACAGCTACTGGAAATGGTTCTTAGGGTCTCCAGTTTCAGGGTTTATCAGAAGGATGTCCCTCTTAATCACAAATGCTGCCGAATACTGCACTGTAGGGTGGCTATTAAAATATGCACCCCATCCTAGAAAAAATTTAAAGAACTCTTACCTTATCTCAGCCACCTAAAACACATGGGATTAGGTAATTCTCATGCTAACGTTTTAGCAAAAGATCATAGCAAGGTCTTGCAATCCTACTGGGGTTGGTGTAACTAAGGGCACAATTTGGCCACATGCATGGCTGTTGCTTCTGTGGATACTGGTAATGGGGCTTGCACTCTGTTCTCATCTCCTCTTCCCTGAACTGTTGGAGTTGGAATCCAAGAGAGGGCTTAGTAGTCTTAGGTTTATGGTGGCTGGGTGGAGAAAGACCTGGCAATGATACCATCAAAAAGAGCCTCTTTGCTGCCACCCCTCTGGTCTCCAAAGGTAATTCTATCCACTCTGAGAGGGCACTCGGAAGGAAAATCAAGTTACTATAGTGACTAACTGCTCTGATGTTCTTGAGGATTGGAGCAGAAAACTGAATAATAAATGTGTAGGTGTATATACGTCACAATTGCTCTTGTAAAGAGAGGATTTCTATAGTCTTAGCAAACTACTTGCAGCGATAACTGTGCTATACAGTCTAGACCAGACTGTCACCATGAATCTAAGAATAAACAGCATTACTTTTATTTATTTTTTAAGGCTTGAGACGAGGAAAATAAAAATTATTTGTACTTTAATATTGCCTTTCATTAGACATTGTCAAGGCTCTTTACAAATAGTATGTCTCCTACCATCTATGTGATGAATAGTAGTTGTTATACCCACTTTACAGATTGGCAGGCTAAGGAACGGTGACTAAATAACCTGCCCAAGGACATCGTATAGCTCAGAGGTGGGCAAACTACGGCCCGCATCTGGCCTGCAGGACCCTCCTGCCCGGCCCCTGAGCTCCTGGCCCGGGAGGCTAGCCCTCGGCCCCTCCCCTGCTGTTCTTCCTCCCCTGCAGCCTCAGCTCACTGTGCCATCGGCTCTGTGCTGTGCGGTGGCATGGCTGGCTCCAGCCAGGCGGCACAGCTGCCTGTCCTGGTGCTCTGGGCGGCGTGGCTGTAGCACCACCAGCCACCGGTGCTCCGGGCAGCGTGGTAAGGGGGCAGAGAGCAGGGGGGGTTCGGGGTGGTGGTCAGGGGTTGGGAGTGTGGATAAGGGTCGGGACGGTCAGAGCGCGGGGAACGGGGGGTTTGAATGGGGGCAGGGGTCCTGGGGGGCAGTCAGGAAGGAGGGGGGGGTTGGATGGGGCAGCAGGGAGCAGTCAGGGGTGGGGGGTCCAGGGGCGGTCAGGGGACAGGGAGGGGTGGATGGGTCAGGAGTTCCAGGGGGCTGTCAGGGGATAGGGAACAGTGGGGATTGTATGGGGCAGGAGTCCCGGGGGGGCCATTGTGGGGGTTGGATAGGGGGTGGGGGCCAGGCCATGCCTGGCTGTTTGGGGAGGCACAGTCTCCCCTAACCAGCCCTCCATACAATTTTGGAAACTAATGTGGCCCTCAGGCCAAAAAGTTTTCCCGCCCCTGGTATAGCTAGTTCACTGGCAAAGCTAGAACTCAGCGGGTCTCCTACTCTAACCCGTAGATAATAAATCTAACCATAAAAGGTTTTATGTGAGATCATGTGATCTACTCAGAAAAGAATTCTGAATTCATTAAATAAGATTACAAATATAAACCCACCCTTCATTTCTTTGAAGGTATAAGAGGAGCCACATGGCATGGGGGTCAAAGAGGATTTAAGTGAAATGTAGAAGTGCGAAGCTCCATTGTTATCGGAGGGATGCTCAGCACTGGAGAGCTACGCAGACTGTGCAGTACATAGACACATCACACCAAGCAGCGTGTGTGGCTTCGGCTATGACCCTTAGGGACCAGCAAGATGTACTGAAACCAAAAGGTTATAAAGATGACTTAGTATCTTAAAATGTAAATGAGCTTTTCAAATAAATGCCAAATTGATACATTATGGGGGTATTATTAGCAAACTATTCTGATATATAGAGGTACAATTCCATTATTCTGTAGCTTCAGTCAAAAACCTTATTGTATATGGATGTGATGTTACAGCCATGTGTAACAAACTGCCTGTCAATCGGAAGTCTTGTTATACATGTATTTACCTTCAGATTTATATCTAATGAGGTTTTTGATTGACAACTGAGGAGCTGGATGGACTATATAGAGACTTTCTGAATTTGAAATGAAGGGCTCTCTGATCTAATAGTGTTTACACATGACTGTGTGCCAGTTTATATATTATCTGAATTAATAAAAATGAATCCACTGACTTTAGCTGCCTTGGTAAATAGAAACATACAGAAAAAGCACTGAAATGTTAAAAATCAACATAACTTGCAATATTGAATCAAGGAGACTATCTGTATGCCCTTCTGCATTGGGGAACTTACTTACTTATAAAGCATTTTGAAGCATAAATATTTAAGAAGTATATGGAGCCTTAAAATCTTTCACAAATTAAGGAGATGTTTAATTCTTAACTTTCTAGTTCCTGAACTAGAACATGAGGAATAGCACTAACTTAAAATTTTTTTTTTACTAAGTCTAAAAATCCCAAATTAGCTATTACATATAAGTGTATTCTCTTGCAATGCAGGAGCCTTTTTCATATGCTAACAAGATTGGTCTCTGCCACAGCATATTATATCCTGTGCTCACTATGCACAATTCAATAGCATGGTTACCAAGTGAGAAATGCTAAAAAATAGAAGCTTTTCAGAACAAGTAATTCTGGGCCTCCTAAAAGCCTACTAACATCAGCTTCCAAAATATTTCATTGTTCAATTCCACTTAGGGTATGAACTGTATCAATTGAAGACAATTGTTTCAAAGTTGGGGCTGACTGATTATAGAGGAAATTAAGGAAAGAGAAAGGAAAGCAGTGAAACAACTGACACATATCTTGTGTGCCAAGAAAATTAGTCTTGACACTCCAACTGAAACTGTTACACTGATGTCTTTTCTCTCTCAAGCAGAGGTAAAGCAGCTAGAGAGGAGATGAACGTAGGTGTTTTCTCAGCAGATGCTTGGGAGTGACTTCTGGTGGTCTGGAAGCACTGAGTTAGGCTATAATTAACTGGAATATCATTCTTGTCAGGCACTGTCTGGCTGAGGTTACTTGTGCCCTCTGGGTTACTGAAAGTGCTTCTCGGTCAATGACAAATGTAGGTGATGACCAGAGTTAATGTTTATAGTAGCAGAGAAAGGCAATGGAGCAGGTTAATCCAGAAAATGAGGGAAAATATTCCTGTGCCTTTGTGTCCAATAAAATATAAGTAGGTTTATTACAGTCTTAAACTTCTTATAAACTTTATAACTTCTGTATAAATCATTGCTCAGTTAATGGATGCCTAGGACTGATCCCAAACCTCTTATCGTTCATTTGAGATCACTGCCCCCTTCTTCTGCCCCCAAGTACCGCTAACTAACTTAACTGGGGGGGCAGAGTTGCGTTGGAAATCATGGCCATGCCACTTTAGGGCCAGACCCCTTGGGATGAGTCTGGAATAGCAGTGTCCGAGTGCTGTATGAGCTAGATCTGTGCTGTGTGCTTGGTTAGATTTCTGTTGTGAAAACATTAATGGGCAAGCTCACCAAATGGTGCTGGGCATGACAAATCATTTGGAGGTGTGCATGACAGATCATTTGGAGGTGTGCACAACCTGATCATATGTCAATCAGATGTTGGCTATTGGTCCATATTTCTTTTATCTCAACTGCCAGAACAAAGCAGAGATATTCTTGGAGTTCTCTGTCAACTTCCAAAACTCTCTGGATTACAGAGAGTAATCTGTTGTGCATAAAACTGTATTTGTGTATACAAAATACATGCAAATGCTTATATGAACACCTATCTCCTAAAGGGAAAAGAGTAGAAGACTCCATGATGTCTACCATGGACCTTGCCATATAGATGTAATTAACCTATGAACTGTTTGGATACTACACCAATGGACACTATTAAAAAAGCTTAAGATCTCTAGCACATTTTTCTGTGTGTGCCTTTTTCTTAAGCATGGAATGGAAGTCTTCATGTATCTGACTTGGTTAAACTAGACTTAGAGCAGTACTGAAATTCATCCTCTAATAAGTTTTTGGCTGTCTTTCTGATATTTGGCTCCTGATGAGTTACGTTTTCAATATCTATTTGCAGCTGATTAGTTAGGAAGAGGTGATGTTCCCTTGCCATGTTACTTGCAGCATTGTTGGCTAAACAGCTTGGTGTATCTTCGTGAACAGCTCCAAGAGAAGGAAAGGTAGAGGTGGTTCCTTTCTGGCTCCCCTCCTGACTAGCTCTTGTCAGACTCTCTCCCACTACTGTTCTGCTGCTTCCTCCTCCGGTCCTTGTCTGATACCAGGAGGTGAGAACAAGTAGGCCCCAGATCCGAGTTGTGCCTGTAGCCTCTGCAGGGGAGCTTACTGTCTCATTCCTCTGTTTTTCAACACTATTGTCCCATCACTGGGAGAGGAAGGAATGGCCATGTGGTTAAGGCACTGGATTGACACTTATGAAATCTGGGTTTAATTCCCACCTATAAACATCTCATGTGACCTTAGGTAGTTCATATGCAAAAGGATTTCCAAGAGGCCCTACGAGGTGCTCTACAGAGGATTTGGACACTTGGGGCATGGCTACACTGGGAACTTCAAAGCGCTTTGAAGTGCGAGTGTGGTCGGGTGCGAGCGCTGAGAGAGAGCTCTCCCAGTGCTCCTGGTAATCCACCTCCACGAGAGGATTAGCTCCAAGCGCTGGGAGCATGGCTACCAGTGCTCAGAGCCTGTCTACACTGGCGCTTTAAAGCTCTCAGACTTGCTGTACACAGCGGGGTGATTTTTCACACCCCTGAACCAGCGAGTTAGAGCGCTATAAAATGTAAGTGCAGACAAGCCCTCAGTAAGGTGAATCTTCCATGCAGAATGTGGGTAGTGCTGTGCTGTCTGGTTTCTCAGCTGATTGCCCATCTCCTGGTATTTTCAAACCCACAATGCTATTATGCTGTACCTATGCTCTCCCTGTTTCTAAATATCTCCCACCTCTGAGTCCAAGGTCACTTAATTTATGACACTGGATTTATAGTTTATTATAACAAGCTGTAACCCACTAACCCTCTCTTTTCCCCCCTATGACTGCAGAGGTGTTAACAGGCTGCCCTGCATTGAATGGTCCCTTACAATATGTGCTAACTACTTATGCTAAACAATCTGTTCCACCTTGCATTTTGCTGTGAGGCTGGGAGTACCTTTCCCAGACCTGAAGAAGTGTGTCTCTCAAAAGCTTCTCTCTCTCATCAACAGCAGTTGGTCCAATAAAAGATATTTCTGCATCCATCTTGTCTCCTCAGGGTCATTTAAGGCATTTCAATCTTCTTATGGGATGTCTCTGGCCTGCTAGAAGAGTATCCTCAGCACCCTCAAGACCAATAACAAATAAAAACATTCAGGGTAAGGCCTTTAACCTTTCCAGTGAATCAGTTTAGTTCTTCTTAAAAACAAAATTAGTCCTTTTTGTAAAAAAAAAAAAAAAAAAAAAAAATCTTTGCAGATAGGCTTTTCTGAGAACTCTCCTTAGAAAACTGGAATGATACATTGGTTATTAGTGATGTAGTGAAATTCTGCTATGCTCCCTTAATCAAAGATAGACTGTTCTATTTGCAGTGGTGCTTTCATTATGAAGATGATGCCAGCAAGTTAGCAAAAGAGAATGGTAAAAGTAATGTCTAAATTTTTGTTGTGGTTGACTGACTTTTGGTGGTTTTCATTACTAGTGCTCTGCAATGATAAATAAAAATATGTATATGATTTATGTATCACATGTACTCAGTGCTTTGGGTTGTCATTTGACTCTGGCTGACTACCATTTCCAATTATTTGGTATTAGGACAAACGGTACAAAAACAGTTGAAATACCGGAGTAATTTAATTGTTTTTGTTTCTCTAAAAAGAACACTCCTTTCTAAAGCTAGCCCAAAAATATATTTTGTGAGTACAAGATTTTTAATAACCCTAAAATCAATAGAAGTTACTCAATTTAAAAACACACTTATGACAACAATTTTTTTTAAAGAGAATCATTCCCTTGATGTTGAAAATCCAAACTCTGTAGTACTGAGGACCTGAATGCGAATAGGACTATAAATAGAAGTGTAACTACCTTCATAGATTTCCATTTTCCAGAGGAAGAAACACACATAAAAGGGTATAATAGTGACAAAGGAGACTTAAACAAACAAAACACCTTCCCATTTAAGAATTCCAAGGTGATGGTAACAAATGTGGGTTTAAAACATGTACTTCTTTAGTTGAAAGTATCCCTTTAAATTTGACTTAGGACCCAACACTTAGTTGATAAGTACCCTCAAAGCCTGACTTGAGGGTGCTTGGCTCACTGCAGGATTGGGCCCTACATACCTGAGGTGAAATCCTGCCCCCATTGAAATCAATAGGAGTCATGTCATTAACTTGTCTTTAATTTTCAAAAATAGCCAAGTGACTTTGGATCATAAGTACCATTGACTTCAAAGTTAAGACATGGAATTCAGTGAGACCTGCTCCTACATCACTTGGGTGCTTTTAGGTGATCTCTCCCCTGATGATGCAATATGATCTAGTCTCATTAAAGCCAACCTCCAGAGTCACCCACATGGAATAGCTAGCAGGATTGGGCCTTCGTTTGGAACACCCGATAGAGCTACATTTGATGGCTACACTTTACCTTTCTGTTTTAATTATACCCTTAGTCTTAACTGTCTCTTGCATAGGGACAGCATTATTCTGTAGCATGAACCTGACTAAATGTGAAACTTCTTTCAAGTGAGTAGAAATCTGAGGATTAAGACATGGCAAAATGTACTTCTCTCCAGCCAGACCAGTCTCTGAATAGAAGCTCTTTCAAATGTACAACTTTCTTAACTGAGAAACTTTCATTTTAAAAAGTGCATTATGCACTGTCTGAGTGCAGGACTGGAGCACGGGATCTCTAGAGTTTAAATTTGTTAACAAGACTACGTATAAAACATCTGGTTGAGATGTGACTTTGGACAAGTCCTATAAATTGTGGTTCTGCTCTGAGAAGTGACCATAAAAATGGCATAATGGGGTTCCATGTTCACTTCTATCAGGGTCTCATCTGGCATGGTGCTAAGCACCACGCAGGAGATGCTACTTCCATGGATTACAGGGGAGTTGAGAATGCTCAGCGCCTTGCAGGGTGAGTCATTGAGGGTTTGTCTAAACTAGGAAAAGAGCGGTCAGGGTCAGTGAACCCCTAACCTCAAAGTCCCTTCCTCATCTAGGCAAACCTTCAGCATCTTCCTTATCACATCTGATCAGTTTCAGTAAATACCCTTTTCCTTTTTAATTCAACTTAAAATCTGAGACAGCTCAGTCATTTACTTTTTCGTAAATTGCCACCAGTAAAATTCTTTTTACATCTATTATGTTTGTAGATCCAACATAGCTAAGAGTGAGCAGGATTCTCTTTCTTTTTTTCTGTATCAATAAGGATTGTTCATCAAGTTCCAGTTGGTTACACTTACTCACACACACTGAAGACTAGTGGAGTTGCACAGGTGTCACTGAGCCAATAGTATGGTGACAGTAGGGTTGTATGAGTGTAACCCAGGGCATGGCTTGGCGTGCAGATCTTAAGTCACCAAAGTTAGCCTGCCAGAGTGAATACACAGGGACTGATTCACCAGTGCTCCCTGGGCAATTTACACGGCTACCCTAGGACGAAGCTGGCAGCACAACTTTGGTAAGGCATCTCTTGAGCAGAGACAGATTAGGGGTTTATGGGGCCATGGGCCAGAGCAAATGCCTCCCCCACTCCACTCCAACACTCCTGCTGGGGAAATGGGGTTGGGGCATGGGGGCTCACCCCACCCTACCCCTCTGCCCGGCACTCTTTCCAGGGAGCGGGGTTGGGGCGTGGGGGCTTCCCACGCTCCCTGGCAGGAGCGCCAGGTGAACAGGTGGAACAGAGCAAGCCCTCACGCCCTGGCCCTGCTCCCTGGCAGGACCGCTGGGCAGGTGGGCAGCGGGTCAGGGTACAGGCATTTTTTGGGCATGGGTCCCGTTGGCCCAGTGGCTAATCCGTCACTGCTCTTCAGGCTGGACCTCGTTGACTGGGGAACAGCTGGCAACTCTGCATCTGCATGTTTCTGGTGTGGCAAGTGTTCCTGGGATGTGGAAGAGGCGTGAGTGGACTATTTCTACACTTTGACTGTTTTATGGCAGTTGTGAGACCAAAAGGGCTCACACTGGGACCATACCAGCCCACGTACAGAGGAGGCACACACTGCTTTCTGCTGTCCTGGAGCTGGAATGAATTGGATCCACAGTAAAACCTGATATTAGCCTCGGTCTCAGTTTCCCTTCTCACAGTGGTATTGTGTTCTATTAAATTGGTGCGTATTCAGCTCTTTCAAGATGAGAAACGCTATACATATGCCATGTCATAGTGGGATATGTTAGGAACACTTAGTTGCATCCATTACTTGGATCTATGTTATTGACCCTTAGGTAACTGAAAATCTGAGAAGGCATCCTAATGTATCAGTGATTTGGACAGGAGAAAACAAGACTTGCTAAGCTTCCCCAGTTTATACAGCTATTTCACCAGTAAGCAAACCCTTCACTGTAAGTCTGGAAGAAACTGTGAAGTGTTTGTTGCCTGAGAAGTGCCTCTTCCTTCCAGCCACATACAATCTCTCAGAAGGTAGCGCATTTTTGATGCTGCTGGTTGATGCGCAGTGTATGGAGTGAGCTTAATATCTGACTGTGAACTTGTAGGGGCACAGAGAAACTAAAGGAGGGTCTGAGGAGTAGCGGATGAGATGTTAAAGGTCTGTCTCAAAGGAGCATCCATGAATGCATGGCAGTATGCTTGTTCAGTCTTAATCACAGAACAGGGGGAAAGTGTTGACCAAAGTAACCTCATGAGTGTAACTTCATTTGTCATGCAGACGCTGCCTGGAGTAAGGACCTAATCTTGTAGCGCTATCTCCCACAGATAGAACTGGGCCTATAATAGAAATACTATTTTGCTACACACAAAAATCTAAGTGTTACTAACTTCCTCAGATGCTTCTGGGTCTATGCTTGGAAGCCAGAAGCCTGGCTTCAAAACCTTAGTTTGTTTTGCAGGTGGAATTTCTTTAGAGAGAAACTTATAGTAATATATGCACTAACAGTATGAAAGGTAGATGGACAGGTGGGAAGGTAAGAGCCCACCTTCCAAGTGGAATAACACTTACATGAGTCAGTTGGTAGAGTCCTTTAAGAATGTGTGTGTAGGGTGGGAAGGAATGGAATCTTCAGTATAGTTCCTGCTGTAGGAATGGTTACCACAGGGACGTTTCACATAATGAGACATAAGGACAAACAAGGTTTGACTCTGATTCTGAGAGCTTCAGAGACTACCTAAGACTACGAATAACTGTCAGCGGTGATCTCTGTGTTCAAATCAAAGAGTAAGTTTCCAAAAAGGAGAATTCTGCAATGTTACCTTGACATGAGCTGTCCAAGTATTGTGCAAAAATGACATGTCGGTAACTGAAAAGAGCCTCACCTTGTAAATGCCTCATTAAATTCCTGTTGCATAATGACTGTGCTTAAGAAGAGAGACACCATCAACTTAAAACTACACTTGTCTGAAAGCTTGCCTATCACGCTATAGCGACAAAATAACTGCAAATATCCCTATATCTGACGGAAGAGAGAACCTTTTTTTCCCTTCCTTTTTTACATTTAGTTTATTTCATGAATCTGGCTATACAAAATACGGTCAAGTTCAGTTTCCACTATATAGATAATACCCCCTCCCCTCTGCGCCTTTCAAACAGTAACAGGGGAGAGGAAAAACGGATGAAAATTAGGAAACTCCTAAGTTTCATTAAAGTCACAAATATGCAAGGGGAGTAATAGCGGGCAGATGTAGTACCTGAAACAAAACTAGGTTTATTTTGTCAGCTTTAAACTATTTCCATCTCTTCACCATCTTGAGGTATCTATACTTGTGTCTGAATCTATAATAATGCCCTTCAGTATAAGAAATACGTCCTTATCTTGATACACCTCTCAGATGAACAGGAGGCAACTTGCATTCCCGCCCTTGGGGGCACCTGCCCCAAAACAGGTATAGAGTGTGGGAGAGGGCAGTTGGTACCTTTTACACCTTGCCTAGGGACAGTAGCTTCAAACTCTCTGGTCACATATATGTAAGAGCCTTGTAAGTGGATGATACCTGAATCCATGCATCTTGCAGATGCTCTAACCCTGCATAGTTTGTGGACTGTGCTGGCCATCTCCAGATCTCCCAGCAGATCTGGGGATGTAAATGGCTTGTACTGCTGCAAATGGATTTTCCACAGCTGGGGGACTTGAGCCTGGGTTCCCAGGTCAGAAGTCAAGGCATGAATCACATCCACTATCTTTAATATAAAAACAGGAATGTTTTGTAGCTTCTTCATACTGGACTTCCCACCATTGTAGATATGGTATTTTACTATTGGTCATATTGTCTCATCTCAAACATCTGTTTACACCTATTTTCAAATGTCTGTATTAATCACAGAATTGTAGGACTGGAATGGACCTCGAGAGGTTGTCTTGTCCAGTCCCCTGCACACATGGCAGGACCCAGTATTATCTAGACCATCCCTGACAAGTGTCTCACTTGCTCTTAAAAATCTCCAATGATGGCGGTTCCACAACCTCTCTAGGCAATTTATTCCAATGCTTAACTACCCTGACAGGAAGTTTTTCCTAATGTCCAACGTAAACCGCCCTTGCTGCAATTTAGCCCATTGCTTCTTGACCTATCCTCAGAGGTTAAGGAGAACAATTTTTCTCCCTCCTCCTTGTAACAACCTTTTATGTATTTGAAAACTGTTACCATGTCCCCTCTTGGTCCTGTCTTCTCCACACTAAACCAATTTTTTTCAATCTTCTCTCACAGGTCATATTTTCTAGACCTTTAATCATTTTTGTTGCTCTTCTCTGGACTTTCTCCAATTTGTCCATCTTTCCTGAAATGTGGTGCCCAGAACTGGAAACAATATTCCAACTGAGGCCTAGTCAGTGTGGAGTAGAGCGGAAGAATTACTTCTCATGTCTTGCTTACAACACTGCTGCTAATACATCCCAGAATGATGTTTGCTTTTTTTGCAACAGTGTTACACTGTTGAATCATATTTAGCTTGTGATCCACAATGACCCCTAGATTCCTTTCCACAATACTCCTTCCTAGGCAGTCATTTCCCATTTTATATGTGTGCAACTGATTGTTTCTTCCTAAGTGGAGTACTTTGCAATTGTCCTTATTGAATTTCATCCTGTTTACTTCAGGACATTTCTCCAGTTTGTCCAGGACATTTTTGAATTTTAATCCTATCCTCCAAAGCATTTGCAACCCCTCCCAGCTTGGTATTGTCCACAAACTTTATAAGTGTACTCTCTATGTCATTATCTAAATCATTCATGAAAATATTGAACAGAACTGGACCCAGAACAGATGCCTGTGGGACCCCACCTGTTTGTTAGACTCAGACCTGAACAAAATCCCCAGTCCAAACATCCTGGACCCTGGGAAAGGTATGAACTGTAGCTTGCTCCTGTTTTAAAAAATAGGTTGACCCAAAACCTCAGATCCAATCGTACCCTGAACTTTAGAGGAGTACAATTCAGAATTTTGCTTCTGAGGCCTCTCGAAGATGCATAGTAGAAATTTAATTTGTAAGATATACTTTGCACCTGCAGGACACATTCTACTGGAGAATCTAAAGCACTTTACAAGCATTAATTTAGCCTGGTAGCACCCTTGTGTGGTCGGTACAGCATTTAGTAGTATGCCCATTTCATAGATAGAGAAACTGAGGGTTAGAAATTCAGGTCACTTGCCTAAAGTAATATAAGAAGACAATGGCAGACATTGGAACAAGAGACAGGGAGTCAGGTTTCCAAGCTTCTTCTAATTAAACACATCCTTATGTTCAGTGGAAAATAGTGCATGCAGGTCTCTAGAACAGTGTATGAATATTGTAAGATCATGTATAGATTTTGAGCTTGATCTGCATGATGTAAACAAGTTGCTAAATAATCATTGCTTTTAAACCTATTTGTTAGATTAAGCCTGTATTACTAATCAAGTAAACCACTGAAAAGACTATTTTGAGGTTGCTGAGTGACTCTTTTTTGTGAGTGCTAAACATAGTTTTCACAAATAATTGAGGTTTATTGATAGAACGATTTGACTTCCTCCAGGTTCTGAATTGTCACTAAGCAAGTGTTCTGCTTATCATCCATAATGAATCAACTTCCAGTGGTGAAAAAGCCTCTTTTGCCTTGGTTTAGATTGAGCAGAGAAAAACCACCCACCCAGGAGGAACAAAGAAATATAATAATACACAATGGCCCTAATAAAGCATCCAGTAATGTCATTCTTCCACATGTTTCCCAAACCTGTATGGAGATGGGAGCCCATCCACTAGAGGCTTTCATATTCAGCCATTATGGAGTAAATTACCAGAAAATAAGCATGCAGTGAACAATTTAGGAAATGGGTCACCTTTCTAACTTATTATTTCAGCCATAAATAAATCCAGGGAAACTTTTAAATTCTTGATAGAAAGGTATAGGAGTGCAGCCTCCTAGAGCATCATCCTTTTAAAGGAATGCCTACCTGGATTGTCCCTATTTAAAAGGGGAACGGTGTCTGCTTAGTAACAGTGTGAATGCTCTCTCAAAGCCTGGAGGTAAAGGAGTGCCATTCTGAGACTTGTTGTGCAATCTGAATTATGGCAAGCATGCATGTGAATTACCCAAGGCAATAAGGAAAGGCCAACGCAATTTCTTGTTTAAGCTTGAATGAGAAGAATAATTAAGCTTGTAGCTTATGTTTTAAAATGTGACTTTTAGGATCTTGCCATCTTGCTAGTCTCTGGTTTGTGGACCAAGGGATTGGAGGGGATGCAAAGAGCCCTAAACCTATGAGAAGAGAGGGAGGAGCCAACAGACCATGCTGACTTCTTCTTTCACAAGGAATTCTTCATACCTGTTCTGCACAGGTGGGGCTGTAAAAGGGGGATGCTGAGCCAAGAAGAGGGTGAGGGTGGGGAGTAGCCTCTGTTTATTTCTCATTATTATATATCTTTCTAAAAGGTGAAGGGTATATTAAATACTTTTACAGTTATTTTACAGGGTTTCTATTTGAGAAGAGAGAGTACTAGCTTCTGTTGAGATGATTTTTCCTGGGTTAATTTGGAAACCATAAATATTTAAGTAAAATGTGATGTTCATATTGAGGACTGGAACTGGATGACCCTGACAAATGCTTTTGTATATCTAAAGTGGGGTTCACAGGGTAGTATATGTACATTTCCATTGTCACATTGTCCCCTTTCATCATCTTATGCTGTGTTAATCCTGTTCAGATTAAACCCTTCATTATTAGAAGTCTGTATTTTGATTAACAGCATCTTTGTATTCAATGGGAATTTTGCCCTAGTGAGGGCTGCAAGACTGGGTCTTTGGGGCCAGATTAATGCCTGTGTTGGGAGAGAGGGAACGCTGGTTGGACCTCTCAGTATTGTCTGCTGCTGAGAGCCAAGGCAAGGCTAAAGCCTCTCTGGGGATGCTCTAATTTGGACCTCCTACAATAATAACCTGTGTTGTATTTGCAACAGGAGGTAACTGTCAGGGTGTGGTCATGCTCCCTCCAGTTCACCTCGCAGGGGCCCTTGGGCCAAAGCGTTTTCAGAGACAGTGCACAGCTGTTGGAACTAGCTCTGCACTGGGCTGTGAACTGCTCTGCACCTGTGTGCCCCTCTGTGCCAGCATAGCATAGCTGGTGTGAAGTGGCTACACTGACCTCATATATATCCCTGGGCATGTAAGGCCCATTGTCAATGGGGAGAGAATTAGACATTTTCTTGTGAAATGAAGTCAAAATATTTAATGTTGCTGCTTTTTATAGCTAATGACATTTTCACTTTAACTTTTTGGAATTTAGTAGAAGCAGATGCAGTTGTAAGAATGAAAAATGAAAGATATCACTTTAGCTTACACAGAGATTGCCAGCATGCTTGGAGCAGAGGGGTCCTTTCCACCTATTTTAAGATACTGTACTTGGTTTTAGATAACTGATTTTGATTAATTGTTAATCAGGACCTATTTTTGCCTTCTTAAATGTCTCTGGCCTAGTTGGTTTAATTGGGTGGAGAAGAATGCAAATATTAGTATCTTTTTTATAACATTCAGCATGTGTATATGGCGCTTAAAAACAATTGCCGCCTGATACAAACATGAAAAAAGTAAGCTGTAAAATGACTGTAACTACACTAAACTCATCCCATTTTAAGGAACTGTAGATGGCCCAATGTTCAGGGCTTAAATGGAATCTTGGGCCTTGAGTGAGTTCTAAGGAATTTTACTTAAATCTCCTGATGTTAGTTGGGGTGAACTTTTGTACATATCAGTGGCATAGCTAGCATGAGACGTTTGGGTGGGCCCCGACTTCGGGTGGGCGGGCAATGGTGGAGGGCAGAAGGAGGGAGAGTAGGAATGATCAGGGGGCCCGCCTGTGTCCACCCCCTCTAGTCCAGCCAGCCTTGTGGGGGACAATGGATGCTCTATCCAGGGGCTCATGGGGGCCCCACACGTGCACCCATCTCTGGGAGGAGATGCCACTCTCCAGTGTGCATGGCTCCCGGCACCTATCCCCATTGCACCACCACACGCCAGGCCCGGTTCCCCGAGGTGGCAGGCCTACGTTTTTGATAATAGTTGCTGCTGGGCGGGCCGGCTGGCCACTCTCCTCCTGCTGCGGAGTGCATGGTATGCGCATCAGGCACTCCACTGCTATGCCGCTGCTGTCCCTCTCCCTCTGGACATGCTGGGGAGTGGGGTGCGTGCATCCGGTGTGCAGCATCCTCCAGATCTGGGTGGGGCTAATGCTGGGACGGGAGCAGAGCTGATGCGGGAGTAGGGGGATGGTCTTGGATGCTAAGTGCATGGGCCCACCAGACCCACCCACAGCTAAGCCCCGGTACATATATGTATTAAATTTTGTTATTCATTTAATGAATAATTTATATTCAAATCTACTATCCAAATCTAATCTGAATTTTTGGTGCCCAAGGAATGCAAGATGGGATCTGTGCTGGGAAAAGAAAACATTCACAAAGCAAATGAGCCATGAAGTGCAGAGTAGTGTAACACTGTAAAGCAAAACACATAATGAAATGAAGAGGAAAACTGTTGTATAGAAACATTACAGCAATCAAACAGGTTATTTTAAAGGAATACAATAGTTTTGTTTCAGCAAAACATTTCTGATTTTTTTTTTTAATTAAACTGATCTCTTTTGGTTCATCTGGCAGGTTGGTAAAGGCTTATTTGTTAAACATTGCAAAGTTTATTGAGGAAACCAATAAAGCAAGAAAAAAATTCTAGATTTATTCTGAATAACTGCTGGAGGGTCAACTCAGTGACTGAATGGAGATAGTCTGAAACCTTTGTGTTTTAAATGTTTCATAGGGCCATGTCCTCCCCTGCATGTGCTGTTTCTGCCTAGGAAACAGGGAAACTTCCTTTACATTCTCTCATTTGGGGGTGTCTTTTTGGGCAGAAGTAATGTTGCCCAAATCTCACCCAAGATCCCTGAAGGCCGGAGCCATCTATGCGCAGGCCTTATTTCCATGCTGGCTCTCAACTTCCTCCAGGCCTTAATAGCATAGTTCCTGTGAGAACCATATCTCCAGATGGTTTAACCCATTGGCTTAGATCCCTCCCAGTAATGGAAGTTCTGCAGCCTGGAGAAGGATGGCAAGTACAGTGAGCTGCAGTGGAGGTAATAGCAGTGGAGAGGGCAAATGATGGTGCAGAGTGGTTCCCTGTGTGTTGAGGAGGGTACCATGCCACAGAATTTGGTGCTTTTTCCTCCTCAATGGGCCTTAGTTTTGCCAGCTTTTTGTCTCCTCTGCCCATGCTGAGAGGGCTGACGTGTCCTAAAGTGATTAACTTCCAAAAATCTGATTAGATAGTGTGTCTTATGACTTCTCTAAACATTTCTGAAGTCCAGTTGAATATAATTATACATGGGAGCCAGTTTATTTTGGAAAGAATATTCCATTTCTATCCTCCCTTGCTTTGTGGATAGGAAATGATAGTGATGTGCTGGATGGACTGCTGAAACACCATAAAATCTTCTGGGTAAACATGTAAGTTTCAGAAATAAAATAACTTGACTCAAAGGTACAACATTGCAGCCAAGGTTAGGAGAATAAAATCTCATATTGATAATATCATGAAGTTGCTTTGGACATATTTCTTTGTTTTAAAATATTTGTAATAGAATTTTACAGCTGTTTACCTGGTGATTTATAGCAATCCTTTACTGATGTGAATACTTGAAATCTATTTGCATGCTTTGAGTTTTGCTAGGAGTACATATTTAACCATTTGCTATAGCAGACTGACTGCTTCAAGGGAACACATCTAATAAGGTTAAACTAAAATGCAACAGAGATTAGGCTTAGAGACCTTCTTGTTGTCTTACATAGCTTTTATATGGGATCAAGGTTCGGGATCTGGAAACCTGTGAGACCTAGACAGTGACCAACTGTATTTTTTTCCTTGTCAAACATATTTTAAATGTTGGTTTTACCAGGCACATAAAAATGCCCGTTTGTTCTAAAGTGCTCCTCTATTCTGAAAAGAAAAAATATCCGGGATGGGAGAAGTGACGTTCCTTGTCTGTCCCCCGGTGACTCTACATTAAATTTGCTCAGTTTACAAGTAAAGATGTTACCTATCTAGCCAGCCTTGCAAACTTGCCCGTGGATCTGAAAGCCATGCTGGGTTCATCCAGGCTCGTGTCTCACACCGGTAGTAAAAGTTGTGTAATAGGAATATAGTTAATATATCTGTTAATGTGTGAGCCAGATTAGAATCCAGCTCACTCTCCCTGCTAGCTCTGCACAGCAACAGGTGTAAAATGCAGTACAAATGACTTCACTGACTAAACTCAGTAGAACTGACTCTAAATGTTTTCAGGGAGTAGGTATGTTGGGTGTATTCTCTATATAGCTGCTTTTCTGACCATAACTGTACTTCAGTATAGATCACAGGTAGACTCTACTAGAAAAGCTAATAAGAATAGTTCTTACTGAAGTACATTAGAACGGCCATACTGGACTAGACCAGCGGTCCATTTACCTCAGTATCCTGCTTCTGACAGTGACCAGTGTCAGGTGCCTCAGAGGGAATGAAGAGAACAGGGCAATTTTGAGTGATCCATCCCCTGTTGTCCAATCCCAGCTTTTGGCAGTTGGAAGTTAGGGATACCCATCACGGAAAGTTGTGTCCCAGATCACCTAGGCTAATAACCATGGATGGACCTATCCTCCATTAAATTCTCTAATTCTTTTTTTGAACCCAGTTATACTTTTGGCCTTCTCAACATCCCATGACAATGAGTTCCACAGGTTGACTATGCATTGTGTGAAAAAATACTGCCTTGCGTTTGTTTTAAACTTGCTGCCTATTATTGTCATTGGGTGACCCCCCCGGTTCTTGTGTTATGTGAAGGGATAAATAACACTTCCCTGTTCACTTTCTCCATACCATTCATGATTTTATAGACCTCTGTCATATTCCTCCTTAACTGTCTGTTTTTTAAATTGAACAGTCCCAGTCTTTTTAATCTCTCCTCATCTGGAACCTGTTTCATACCCATAATAATTTTTGTTGCCCTTCTCTCTACTTTTTCCAGTTCTAATGTATCTTTTTTGAGATAGGGCGACCAGAACTGTGCGCAGTACTCAAGATGTGGGTGTACCATGAATTTAAATTGTCTGTCTCTTTCCTGATGGTTCCTAACATTATTTCTTTTTTTCCTGCTGCTGCACATTGAGCAGATGTTTTCAAAAAACTACCCACGATGACTCTCAGATCTCTTTCTTGAGTGATAACAGCTAATTTAGACCCCTTCATTTTGTATGTATAGTTGGGATTATGTTTTCCATCATGCATTACTTTTCATTTATCGACACTGAATTTCATCTGCCATTTTGTTGCTCAGTCACCCAGTTTAGTGGGTTCTGTTCGTGACTCTTTGCAGTCTGCTTTGGACTAAACTGTCTTGAATAATTTTGTATCATTGGCAAATTTTGCCACTTCACTGTTCACCCTGTTTTCCAGATCATTTGTGAACATTTTGAACAGCACAGGCCCCAATACATATCCTTGGAGGACCCTGCTATTTATCTCTCTCCATTACGAAAACTGACCTTTTATTCCTGTCCTTTGTTTCCTGTTAGATTTTAACCAGCTACTGATCCATGAGAGAACTTTCCCTCTTATCCCATGACTCCTTACTTTGCTTAAGAGCCTTTGGTATGGGGACCTTGTCAAAGGCTTTCTGAAAGTCCAAGTACACTATATCCACTGGATCATCTTTGTTCACATGCTTGTTGACACCCTCAAAGACGTCTAATATATTGGTGAGGCATGATTTTCCTCACAAAGCCATGTTGACTCTTTCCCAACATATCGTGGGGATATTGTATATATTTATACTGTAATCGCTAGTATCACCTCTAGAGCCTTTTTAAAAAATTGGCATTACATTAGCTATTCTCCAGTCATCTGGTACAGAGGCCGATTTTAAGTGATAGGTTACATACCTCAGTTAGTAGTTCTGCAGTTTCATATTTGAGTTTCTTCAGAACTCTTGGGTGAATACCATCTGGTCCTGGTGACTTACTACTGTTCAATTTATCAATTTGTTCCAAAATTTCTATTGACATCTCAGTCTTGGACAGTTCCTCAGATTTGTCTGCTTAAAAGAATAAAAAGAACTTCACTTTTCAATTAGTTGTATTACACATTTTTGTAAAACTAATCTAATTTAATGTCATTCGTAAAACAGAATTTATTGCCGTGCAATGACTGGCATCATATGGCAAATGGTCCCACATTCCTCACCTCCTTACTATTGATTATGCAGCTTTAACTATTCACACTTTGTAATTCACATTTCTCATCTTGCTCCTACTTGTCTACAATTTTTTTTTTTTTTGAATGCATGACTCGCCCGCAAAGAGTCTTCAGTCTTTCAATTATGGGAGCAGAACTGTTTCTGGCAAAGTTCTTAATGTTCTCCTGTTGAATGAGTACTGGCTGAACCAGACTAGGGCTGGGAATTTTGTCAGAAAGTGAATTAATCTTGCTGTTAATTTAGACAGAAAGAACAACTTGTGTACGATCACTAAAAAAATGAAACCTTTAAAATGTAGGCTTCCATTATTTTCCCATTGAATCTTTTCAAGAAGGGCTAATATATTTTTAAAGCACTTAGCTGGAAATTTAGTGTGTAAAATCAATTTTGTTTTGCCTTTCAGGTATACTAAACCACTAACCTTTGCTGACTGCATTAGTGATGAATTGCCATTAGGATGGGAAGAAGCTTATGACCCTCAAGTTGGAGTTTATTACGTAGACCACAATAGCAGTAAGTGATATATGTTTTGCAATATATTATTGTGTATAGTCCACTTATTTACCGATTCATTATGCATACATTATCATAGCATGTTAGAAATAAGCTCCAATGGCCAAACAACATGATCACCACAAATAGACCACTCCCTGCACCTTGACTCCACCCAGAAGACCTAAATCTCCAGGAGCTGGATTCTCCCTCTTGCAGGATGCAAATATCTCCTTACGACAGAGGTGGGCAAATTACGGCCCGCGGGCCACATCTGGCCTGCGGGACCCTCCTGCCCGGCCCTGAGCTCCTGGCTTGGGAGGCTAGTCCCAGCCCCTCCCCCGCTGTCCTCCCTCCCCTGCAGGCTCAGCGCACCACGCTGCCGGTGCAATGCTGCGGGCGGCCAGGCAGCGCAGTTGCAGAGCCGCGGCCTGACCCAGTGCACTGGGCGGCACAGCTGTAGCGCTGCCAGCCACTGGTGCTCCAGGCAGTGTCTTAAGGGGGCAGGGAGCGGGGGGGGGGGAGTGGGGGTGGGAGGGTTGGATAGAGGGTAGGGGAGTTGGGGGTGGTGGTCAGGGAGCAGGGGTGTGAATGGGGCAGGGATCCCGGGGGGGGCAGTCAGGAAGGAGGTGGGGGGTTGGATTGGGTGGCGGGGGACAGTCAGGGGTGGGGTGTCCGGGGGTGGTGGATGGGGTAGGAGTCCCGGGGGGGCCGTCAGGGGACAGGGTGGGTTGGATGGGGCTGGAGTCCCGGGGGAGCCGTCAGGGGTGAGAAGCGCGGGTGGGGGGGAGTCAGCTAGGAGGCGGGGGCTGGGCCATGCCTGGCTGTTTGGGAAGACACAGCCTCCCCTAACAGACCCGCCATACAATTTTGGAAACCCAATGTGGCCCTCAGGCCAAAACGTTTGCCTGCCCCTGCCTTAGGAGTTGCATTCATAGTGTGAAGGGGAGAATTGGGCCTCTGCAGTTCATCAGCCTCTATCTGCTACAAATGGGTTATCACTCCCCAGCTGATGAAAAGACCAAGTTCCTAAAGGACCTGGGTGCTGAGGACGGGAGTCCACTCTCTGGGTGAAATTCACCTCCGTGCAGAGGGTCAGCTCAAAGCACTTAAATGGTGCAAAGACCTTGTGCTTATCTCCACACAAGGCTGAATTTCACCCATTGTCTCTAAATACTTCTAGGGGTTCTGTAAGTGTATGGGGGAGGTGTTTGCTTAATACAGCTCTTCGTTCTCTCTCTTCAGAAGCAAAACTTCTAGTAAAGTAGATTTGGAATATAGTAAAATGGTACACCATCTTGAGATTGTTAATATTTGTAGTTTTCATGCAGTTTCATTCTCAGCACTAAGAGGCTAAGCCTCTGGATGCCCTCTTGGTAAGGCTGCTCCATGGGCCCAAAGTATTGTGCATTACAAGAAGCTTAGACGGCTTTCAGAGAAATTGAGTGCAAACGTGCATATTTATTTCAAAGTACAGTAGCTGGTGTGACAGGGTCGGGCCAGATGGCTATAGGAGAGTAATAGAAGGCAGATATATTAGCCCCAGGCTAAGTAGGTCCCTTTTCCCTGAGTAAGGTAACAGGGAATGTTCCAGAAAAATCAGGAACCTTCTGGAGATAATTAAGACAGGCTGATTGGAACACCTGCAGCCAATCAAGAAGCTGCTAGAATCAACTAAGGAAGGCTAATCAGGGCACCTGGGTTTTAAAAAGGAGCTCACTTCAGTTTGTGGTGTGTGTGTGAGGAGCTGGGAGCAAGAGGCACTAGGAGCTGAGAGTGAGAATGCGGACTTTGGAGGACTGAGGTGTACAAGCATTATCAGTCACCAGGAGGAAGGTCCTATGGTGAGGATAAAGAAGGTGTTGGGAGGAGGCCATGGGGAAGTAGCCCAGGGAGTTGTAGCTGTCGCACAGCTGTTCCAGGAGGCACTCTAGACAGCTGCATTCCACAGGGCCCTGGGCTGGAACCCGGAGTAGAGGGCAAGCCCGGGTTCCTCCCAACTCCTGGTCAGACACAGGAGGAGTCGACCTGGACTGTGAATTCAGAAAAACGGCCACGCTGAGGGCTGCCGTGAAGCTCCAAGGCGAGCAAATCCGCCAATAAGCGCAAGACCCACCAAGGTAGAGCAGGAACTTTGTCACACTGAATACATATTACAAAGGCTGCTGATATGAAATGTCATTGTAAGTGTGTTTTTGAGTTGTATTAGAATCAGCCCCCTGAAAGGCACAGCTCTTGCAAAGAAATAAGAATAATTAGATTTCGCCCCCCCAAAATGAAATCACTTTACTCTAGCATATATAGAGAAAAGTAGGCCTTGCTTTGTGGAATAGACTAACTTGCTTTGACTCATTCAGATTGTCACAGCTAACAGATGCTCAGAGAAATACTTTGGACAGGGATATTAGAGGCAGAGGTATTGAAGGCAATTCTGTCATTAAACTGCAAGAGGAGTTGCTCTGTTAATCTTCCCAGCAGGATTCTAGAAGGAATACAAATCAGCTTTGTCTAGCTATTTCTTACCACTGACTCTTAAGAGAAGAACTCATCAGAGAAACTCTTCAGACAGGGAAAACTCCAAAAAATGTTCCCACTGACCATCCAATCTTGCTAATTAGCATGGTCTTTAAGACACTATAAAGAAATGTATATAGTGTCTTAGTATGGTGGCCTTTTTTATTCAGTGCAGAGAAGGCATTCAGTGAAGTTGGTTGGAAATACTTGTTCTGCTTGCTCCATAAACCTGAAGTAGACAATACTTTTCTGTAGCTGCATTGGGCTCCTGATACTTCAGTCTGATTCACATTGGCATATCCTCATTGAACTCAATGCAGCTCTGCTCATGCAAATCTAATTGAAGGATTGAGGCCTGAATGACCACTGTTACTCTTAAAAGCTTTGGTTTCTCATGGATGGCAAACCCCACAGATACTTGGCACCAGACAGTTTAAAGAATATTGCAGGTACATTGGTGGCATCTTCTTACTCAGAACTAGAACTGGCTTGGAACTTTATCAACAAATTTTGATTGGGGGGAGGGGAGAAAAATCACCACCCCCATTTTCCAAACCAGCTTTATTCATAACCATTATAGATCAAACCATATTCAGCTTTCTGTGGTTGATCAACAGACACATCTTGTGTTGGTTGCTTACAGAATCATTTGGAGAAGAGACCAAAGTGATACCCGCTCCCCAGGGACTATTTCATTTTGTCCTGTAGGGGAAGGAATTTTCAGTGTGGTAGCAGGTTTAAAAATTTCAGTCTAATTATAAGCAGTACACCCAAGGACAGAGCTAAATTAAATCTAATGCCAGCAACCAGTCAGATGAAATGAGCTGAGAACACTTCTAACCTACTATCTGAGATAAAGTAAACATAATTCAACTGAATTGCATACCCAGAATATTATATATCTATCGTATATTATTAATGAACTTCCCAACTTCGTACTTCTCAGACTGCAGTACAACTTTTTTTCAGAGCTTCATTTGAGATAAGCCAAAATTCTCTTGCCAAACAGTGATGCTAACAAAGTGAGCCTTTATTCCTCAAACACGAAACCATTACAACAAGCTCTGAACTGAGTGATAGACACAAGCAAAAAACAACAAATTACAGAATAATTTGTGCTTGTATAATCTCTTCATCTGACAGTCTCAAGGCACCTTCTCACATCAACTGGGATGAATCGAGCCCTGTGCCTGAATTTTATTGATCATGATTGCATATTTTGTAATTGGCGCTCAATTAGTGCTGCAACTGGGGGAATGTAGCTTGATGCTTTGATTACTAGTTGTGATGAATTAAATGCTCTGATGCAAGAGAGAACAGATTGTGGTCTCCCTATACAATTGCGTAGTTGATCTTCTGTATTAGTCTCCTGCCAAGTATCACTTACCTGAATGAGTCACATTTGCCCTTACGGTGTGTTTTATGTCAGCTGAAGTGTTCTCCTTTCAGCCCATCCTCCAATGACCAGATGCTGTCAGGGCTTCCTCCCTTTTCCCTTTTGCAGGTTCCCTCACCCCTGCCAGGCTTCTTAGTGCAGCACATTGATGCAGGAAGTGGGGAAGAATAGATGGCCAGCATAGCTGCTGTTTGGTCCTGAGCATTCACAGGTCCCAGCATGGCCAGAGACAAGAGGGTTTAAAAAAATGCAGGGACAGAAGACTGAGAAGTAGAGAGTGTGAAACTCCACTACAGCAATAACGGGGAGGACAAGGTAGTGGACTAGAGACCATGGTGAGGGGAAAGGTGAGTATATGTGAGCAGAAAACTAGGGGGCAAGGTGGTTTTGTGGCCAATGCACAGGATTGCACATCAGAACTCCTGGGTTTTCAGTCTCCAGCTTTTCCTTGGTCACACAGCAAGTTAATAGCAAAGTCACATTGCCCGTGCCTCAGTTTACTAATCTGCAAAAAGGGGATAAGAACACTGATCTACTTCTTGGGTAGGTGAAATCTCCTTGCAATCCTTGGCAGTATTAACACTACTCATGAGAAAGCAAACTTTTTAGTTCAGCTTCAGTTCACATGCTCACATCTGCAAAGGTCACTTGAACTAAGAACTGCATTGAAAAATGCGATATAGATATGCTAAAGAGGGCTGGGGAAGAACCCAAACTGTTTTTTAAACAGCACCAAGGGAATACCTGTCAGCTGTCACGTTATAAAAAGATTTTTGCCAATTTTTTAGAAGTTCATAATGTGTTTCATGAAACTTTGAACAAACATAATTTTGGTGTTTGAAAAATCAGCTGCTTTCTCACAAATTCACACTTCTGAATTGTGGTGGTATCTCGGTTCCCCAAGTGCAAAATGGGGGTATTATGTTTAGTACAAGTAGTCTCTGAAAATATACAGTGAGAGGTTGTAGCTATGGGTAGGTAAATTATCCCCAACTTACGGACTTGGAGTCCAAGATTCTAAGGTTAAATAGTATTCCTCAGAGGTATTCTGATTTAATGTATTAAGCATGCAATCACGAATCAGGAGTCTGTGGTTTCTAATTCTGGTTCCAGTGCTGACCTACTACATGATCTTGGGCAAGTCACATGCATGGGAAGTTTCATACAGCTTCCTTGGGGTGTTCTGCTGAAGATTTGGCCCTTCTGGCTTTGGACACAAAGCAAAGTGAATTTTCCAAATAGGAAGAGCTGAGTGATTCACTGAGAATCAGAATGCTTTTGGATTGCTAAAATTTAGCTGGGAGCACTGCCACTGGGATTTTCAAATTCTTGTTGCTTGTCTGATGCTGTGCATTCCAGACACTGCTCCTCTCTCTGTCCCTACTCTTAGGTTACCCGGAACACTTCAGCAGCTTTCATGTCCTGCTGGAACAGTGTATGGCCTCACCCACACCTTGAGTGGATGACAGACCTCAGATAGTGGAAACTAGCCACTGGTTTTAGAAGTGATTTTAAAACAGCTTTTCAGACCCACAGCGGCTCACATCTTGCCTGCACTAATGGTAGCAATATTAAACTTTTGTGGGAAAAGGCTGTGTCTAAACTAGACTGCTGCGTCTCTTGGGATTTTGGTTTGTATTGTTTTTGTAACCTGTATGTTCAGGCTGTGCCAGTTATTGCATTACTTTCACTTCTTTAAACTGCCATGTGTGTGCTGCATGTCTCTAGCTACACATGCACAGCAAGCACTTATTTAAAAACACATTACTGGAGGGATATTCTGTGTTAGGAGGCTTTCCCCCAGCATAATTGTGTCCCCCTTGTAGAGTAATGCCAACAGTTTTGAGGCCTTGGTTAAACTGCTGTAAGTATATCTAGGGTTTTCATCAAAATGGGTGTGCTTCTCTTGATCCTGTATCTTCCAACTATGAAGATAATATTCTGGCTGACTTTAGACCTCTTCTGAGCTTCAGCTCTGGCAGTTTCTTCTAAATATTTAAAGAAACTCTTAAAATATGCAGATTAATGTCCCACAGATGGTTTCAACCAGGCCCTTTTTATTAATTATTCAATACATAGTAACTAGACATCCTCATTCAAGCATTGTCAGTTCAGGCATCCTAGAGCATTTAAAGTTAGCTGAATAATGGCAACTCCTGTTTTTGCATTTCAAATTGGCAATGGCACATACAGTAGAGCTGAGAGAAAAATGAGAAATTTCGAAACACTCGCTCACACCACGAAAATGAAATAATAGAATTAAAATATAAGTTGTATTAAGAGTGGCAACTTAAGTGACCCTTATGTGACTTTTCTTCATAGAAGGCTGTGAATTCATTGTATCGGAATAATGGAGCCCACAGAGTCCATTAAACTGTCCAGGATAGCGACAGTTCCATTATGTAAAAAATATTTTCCTTATAACAGTTCTCCCCCTTGCTCCTTTGTCTTAAAATGAGTAGAATGATACTGCTGTACATCCTTTAAATGGGGAAAATACAAGTTTAGTCCTGTCTCAAGGCACTAATGACACAACGTAATTGGGCCATGTCTATAGTAGAGGCGCGACTGCTACAATGCCATGGTATAGATGTAGACTACAGATATGGAAGGTTTTTTCCCATTGTTGTAGGAACTACACTTCCTTGAACAGTGGTAGCTAGGTTCCATTGACCTAGCTGCCTCTACATCAGTGGTTCCCAAACTTTAACAACCTGTGAACGCCTTTCACTAAAATGTCAAGTCTTGTGAACCCCCTCCTAAAAATGAATATTTCCAGGGATTTTCTCCTTTACCGGAGTATAAATTATAAAAGCACTGATCTTGGAAATATAAAATTTGTTTTTATGACATGCTTATTACACACTATTTATTATTAATTATTAATCATTATAGTATTTTTATTACATTATGAAAATGGCAACACTCTTCCAAGATCTCACTTTCGTAGATCTCACTTGTAACACTTTGAATTAGCCTGTTAGAAGACAAGGCTCCTATGTTTCATCAAGGAGTATCAGACATGAAACAGCATGAAGGTATTTAAGAAACCAACTCAAAGAGTTCCTCCCACACAAGCATTCAGGTCTTGAACAGTCCGGGCAAACAACGCATGTTACAATAAAGCTTAAACTTGTTCTTCATAATAATTTTTAAAACAATACTAGCTTCCTATTTAATTTTAAAAACAGCAAAAAATATCCACCTCCCTTTCCATTTCTTACAAGGAGTCTTGAAGTTTATCACACTGAGGAGATTTAGATATGCTTGGTTTGATCTGCTTAGCTCTTGTAAGTCCTGGGGCTCCAGGCTGCTGGCCCCATGCTATCCCTAGGGACAGCTCTGTCCGCCATTAGGGAATTTTTTCCTGAGAATCCCCTGTAACATTTTGCAAACCCCAGTTTGGGAGCCACCGCTCTACATTGAAGACTAAGTTGGCATAGCTACAGTGCTCAGGGTGTGGATTTTTCACAACCCTGAAAGTTTGTAGCAAAGTTGAACTGGGTTTGAAGTGTGGACCAGGCTTTAAAGGGATGCACTTGGCTACATTAAATGACTTAATTATCCTGTATTTGTAATTTTTTTTAGAATCTGATTAAAATATTGATTTCCTCCCTGCTGCCCCACTACAGACTTAGTCCTTCTTCACTGCCAAACATTTTATTTTGCAATCTTTGTTGCTGTGACTATAGGGAAGTCACATGGATAGTGTTGTATCTGTAACAATGTTTTCCTTGGTTTGTGAAGTGGCATATATAAATTACATATTTAGAACAGATCATGGCCCCCAGTAGAGCACATCCCAGTCTCAAGTCTCAAGCCCTCAATATTTTATCTAAAAAAAAATATTAATAAGAATAGGAATTGTTCCACAACAACTTTTTGCATAACTAGAATCTGTTGCTGAAACTAGCACTTATTATTTTACCATTTACCATTTTTATACAGTAATTCAACCAATTTCATTTTAGATCTGCAGATTGCTAGACACTTAGCAGACAAAAAAGATTTGGAAGTTTCATTCTAAATACTGACATAAGTGAGAGGAGGTGATGCTAGGCACACTTTTTCTCTTGGTGTCTTTGTTTTCTCTTGAGTGATATTATCCTGTCCATCTTTTGAGTAAGGACTTTTATCTCTGCTAAGAATCCACACAGATAGAGGACCCTCGTGTGCAATGGCGGCGGGAGCAGGAAATTATGCTGAAGGACTATCTGATACTGGCCCAAGAGGCAATCGCTGCTCAGAAAGAGATCTACCAGGTGAAACAGCAGAGACTTGAATTGGCCCAGCAGGAATACAGGCAGCTACATGACGTTTGGGAACACAAACTGGGCTCTCAGATCAGCTGTAAGTATTAAACTGTCTAGCAAGTGGGAAACAGCATCATGATACAACCAGGAAAACAATTTGTAACTTGTTTTTGTAACTGGTTTTGGAGTAAAGTTAACTCTTTGCAGCTGGCTCCTGATAGGACAGACCTTTAATATCAAGGGCAGTGTCTTACCTATTCTCTCTGGCTTATCTGTCTTCAAACTAAATCAGGCTGAAGAGGAGAGACACCAGTATCTCAGGTGGGCAAATGATCAGTATGGGGATTAGCAAACTGTAAGGTAATTAAATGTAATTAATGCTAGATCCCCAGCTGTGCCAGACAGTGTGTGGTGGGAGGGTACAGGGACATGGTCAGATGTGCCTATCTACCACCTGTGTGCTCCTCTGAAACCTGGGGCTGTCAAGGAATGGTTTGGTGCTCACATTCATAGCAATTCCCTGAATGCTGTGTAATTATACTTGTCAAGCAAATCCATCCACATGCACTCCTTACAATGGGGCTGGATGAGCAGTAGTGTAGAGCTAGCTGTTTCTCTTCCACACCACCCAAAGATTCTCCATGTGATATTTCAAGTTAGGCAAAATCAAGGACTGCTTCTGAAACTCTGGCCTTGGAACAATTGTCAATAGCTAGTAATGATTCAAATGTTCATCTTATTTCACAGATATGTCAACTGTATGATGACTGGAGTGTTATCTCCTGCTTTGTAGCTGAGCAGTCAATTTTATGAAGATTCCCTGTCCTCATTTTCTATATAAGTGGTCTTCCAGCCACCTCTTCCTGTCCACTCACACTGCCTATTTTCTCTTTTCCTTTCAACCCACTTCCTACTGTTCTCTGGGTCTGTCTGTGTGAGTGCTGGGCCTGACTGCACCTCTTCCTCTGCTGGATGCTGACTTAGTCTAACCTCAGCAAATTGCCACACTATATTTATTTTCTGAAATAACATGTACGGATGGCAAAACAATTTTAGTATATTTCGTAAGTTTTCATGTAAAATGTTATACCTTAGCACAGTGTTGGAAATATTCAGGTAGCACACACCTACTTCTCTGGGCTTTGACATTCCAAACCACTCATGTTTATGTCATCAGAACACACTGATTTCCCTTTCTATCCAGATATGTCTGTAGTACCGTCTATGCATTTAAGAATATAATTGCTATACCAGATCAGACTAGTGGCCACTTAATTCACTGTTCTGTCTGAAAGGGGTCTGTACCAGCTGCTTCAGAAGAATATGCATTGAACCCCCCCAAAAGGCAAAGTTTCTTCCTAACCCAATCAGTTAGAGGCTGGCTAATGCCCTGAAAAAGAGATGATTTGTATCCCTTCCAAAACATTGGGTTTTTTTTAATCCTTATTACTGTAAACTTTAGATCA
This sequence comes from Chelonia mydas, assembly GCF_015237465.2. Taxonomy (NCBI): domain Eukaryota; kingdom Metazoa; phylum Chordata; order Testudines; family Cheloniidae; genus Chelonia; species Chelonia mydas. Next base: position 28,732,461 of record NC_057854.1, read on the forward strand.
GTGGTGGGCAACCTGTGGCCCACGGGATGCATGTGGCCTGTCAGGGTAATCCACTGGCAGGCCACCAGACAGTTTGTTTACATTTGCATGGTCGCCCACAGCTCCCATGTCCCTGCAGTCCGCGCCACTTCCCGCAGCACCCATTGGCCGGGAACGGTGAACCACGGCCACTGGGAGCTGCGAGCGGCCATGCAAATGTAAACAAACTGTCTGGCAACCCACCAGAGGATTACCCTAACATAGCTGCGTGCTCTAGATGTTCTCATTATCCACATAAATGACCAAACCTTTTAAAATCCTGCTGAGAAATTTTCCTCAATTATATCTTGTGTCAATGAGTTCTACAGGCTAATTCTGGATTACATTAAAAGTTGTTTAAGCAATTTTAATTTTGCTGCCTTTCAGTTTCATTGAAATGTTCATCTCTACTAGGAGGATTGTCAAGGTTCCTTCCCCACTCTGAACTCTAGGGTACGGATGTGGGGACCTGCATGAAAGACCCCCTAAGCTTATTCTTACCAGCTTAGGTTAAAAACTTTCCCAAGGTACAAACTTTGCCTTGTCCTTGAACAGTATGCTGCCACCACCAAGTGTTTTAAACAAAGAACAGGGAAAGAGACCACTTGGAGATGTCTTCCCCCAAAATATCCCCCCAAGCCCTACACCCTCTTTCCTGGGGAAGGCTTGATAATAATCCTCACCAATTGGTACAGGTGAACACAGACCCAAACCCTTGGATCTTAAGAACAATGAAAAATCAATCAGGCTCTTAAAAGAAGAATTTTAATTAAAGAAAAGGTAAAAGAATCACCTCTGTAAAATCAGGATAGTAAATTACCTTACAGGGTAATCAGATTCAAAACATAGAGAATCCCTCTAGGCAAAACCTTAAGTTACAAAAAGACACAAAAACAGGAATGTACATTCCATCCAGCACAGCTTATTTTATCATCCATTAAACAAAAGAAAATCTAACGCATTTTCTAGCTAGATTACTTACTAACTTAAAAGGAGTTGTAAGGCTGAATTCTTGATCTGTTCCCGGCAAAAGCATCACACAGACAGACAGAACCCTTTGTTCCCCACCCCCAGATTTGAAAGTATCTTGTCTCCTCATTGGTCATTTTGGGTCAGGTGCCAGCGAGGTTACCTTAGCTTCTTAACCCTTTACAGGTGAAAGGGTTTTGCCTCTGGCCAGGAGGGATTTTATAGCACTGTATACAGAAAGGTGGTTACCCTTCCCTTTATATTTATGATGATAAATAGAAGTGCTCAATCTAACTTTGCTATGCCACTATTCCAGCTTGTATGCCATTATGTCCCCTGTCTCATCTCTAAAGTAAACAGCCTCAGACATTTTGGTCTCTTCCTGAAGCTTTTCCCTTTCTCTGAATCCCATTCACTTCTGTTGTATATTACTCAGGACTCTGTGAACTATAAACTGTATGCTCACGCTGGAGGGTTCTGATAGCATCCTGCTAATGTTTCTGAAAAGAAAACTACAGTTTCGTACTACAGGGCATAAATGGATCATTGCAGAGATTAAAAAACAGTTTCCTTGTCGCTAGCCACCCCTTAAAATAGCTCCCAGTTGTGCAGTGCTGTGCCTTCTGAAGCAGTTGTGCAGTGCTTTGCCTTCTGTGCCCACTGATGAAGACAGGATGCTGCACTTTAAGGAACATTGGTCTAATCCCCAGTGGCACATCCTGTGGTCTGCCACGTCCTCAGGCCCTTCAGAAGGCTGTATTGCATTCTTCAGTTTTCTTGTTATGTTGTGTATTTGATGGATTAGTTTACAAGAAAACCCTACTTTAAAATTGAAATCCTACGTACAATCTCCCCCCGCCGCCTCCGGGGTGTGGTGTGAGTATTTTGTTTTTGTTAATGGATTTGATATTGCAGGAGACCAAGCAACTGGGCATGGACCTAGTGTTCGGGCACTGGGCCAAGTAGAAGGGAGGGATTTTGATTGCTGGGAACTGGTCCCAGATCAGGACTTACAGATGGAGCATGTTCTGCATCTCCAACTTTCTTTGGCATGCATTCCCAGTGTGATTATTTGACCATGCTTCTGGGTGCTGTCACACTGGAAGAAAAGATGCAGAACTAGCATAGGGAGGAGAAGAGGATCTTGAGGTGGGGGAGAGCTGCGGGAGGTCTTGTTTTGCTCAGAGTGTGGGGAGAGAGTTGGAGCATGAAGTGAAGCAGAGAAGATGAAAATAAATTGGTCTCCTCAGGAAAGAGCATTAGAACTCAGAGAATAAATATTGACTCCTCAGGTTGTGTGTACAGTATTGGAGTCCTCCTTTCAGATTTGTGTGTTGTGTTGTAAAGCTCACGCTACCATAAAATAGAATTCTTAATTCAACATATTCTCTTCATTCCAGTGCACTCTGGCTCATCGTCTAGTTCTAAATATGACCCGGAGATTCTTAAAGCTGAAATTGCTACTACAAAATCCAGGGTAAGAAGTACAAATGGACCTTTGCTTTCCACTAATGATCTTAAGAAGCTTCAAAACCTCATGATAAATATTAAAGGAGATGCCAAGGCAGCTGAGTGAGCTAATGTTGCTGCCCTTAATCTAGAATATAAATTATCAGAAATTCTCTGAAGTCAGTGTCCCAAAGTTAAACTATAACACATTTTTCTTGAAGGCTTTGAGCTTGCCTGAAAGCTGATAGAGGATATTTTGCTATAGATATTATGAGGTATTTAACTAGTTGGTGACTTTGTACTGCAATTTCAAATACCTAGGAATGGTCTCCAGACACTGGTAGCTATTTTGTGTTCAGTTCAATGCAGATTTTTAGAGTGCTGTCCCTTCTCATGGAGACGTTACTTCTGGTCATTTTTGTTCCCAATCTAAAGTAGGTGAGTCAGGCTTCTATGGAGGAGCATAATAGAGAAAACTACAGGGTCCATGTGTTTACAATTTGCATTATCTTCCCACTGTGTTAGTTGTACAATGAAATCTCTTAATTGGGACAGCCCAGTAGGTGGCTTATATTATTGCAATTAAGCAGCTGTCTTATTATTTAACCATGTTTAAAAAGTCTGTAAAGACATTAAACATTATTGAATAAAAATGACATTCATTGCATTCCATATTTGTCTCTTTCTAATCTTTATATGTCAACTTGTGTATTTAATAGTTAAGAATTTCACATCTCTTGCTCCTAACTTGATGCTACATAACTTCTAGGAACGGGATGAATATATCTCCACTAAAGGGTGATTTTATAATACTGTCCAGATGAAGTAGTAGTTATGGCTATTCACTGTTGTTGTGCTAAATTGATATTCTAGGAGATTCAGCCTGAAATGCCCATCCTGATTAAGCGTGTTCTGATTGTGTGGATAATACCGTGCCTTTAATCTTAATGGATGTATCAGTCTGAAAATGTAACACTGCTCTTCCAATTACTACAGGTTAATAAATTGAAGAGAGAGGTAGCTCATATGAGGCAGGAACTGCAGTACAAAGAGCATGGCTTCCAGACACTAAAGAAGTAAGTTTAATGCACAATCTTATTTTCTGGTGAAAAGTTCTTTCCCTCCTCTCTTCTCCTCTCTCCCTACTACCCCCCTCCCCCCAGTTTCTTTAGCTGCTTGAATAATTCAAGCCTTTTCTGTGCCTGTGTGTGCTCCTAGGGTGTGAACATCTGGGCACACAACTGACAGACTCGAAAAGCAGCACACATAGCACATAGTAGAATCTGCCACTTGCACACGTAAGTGCTAGTGTAGCAAATGTGAGCAAGTACAAACTGACTTAACTCCAAAAAGCACTTCCAACAATGTCATGAGGCCACATTATGTCATCATTTAAATTACAGTACTGCCCACTGCATCTAGTACTGCTTAACACTGATGTCATGGTAGGGCCCGGGGTCTTGATTCAAGGGTCATTGTTTTTAGGGGCATTGAGGAAAAGCTGTACAAAGACAAGGACCCTGATGCTTAGCAGTGTAGGAATAACAGTTGGCATTTCTTAAGTAATGAGGCATATAGTGTAGGTGGTTAATTTTTACCACTTACAAATTCATGGATGTGCCAGCTCCTCTCAGTAGAATTCCCTTGGGAGAAGGGAAAGACCAGCTGTCAAGTTGTTCAGCCTACTTCTGTTGAAGAGAATACACCACTTCACCATGACGTCAGTGCTCTGTTTAATATGCAGAACATGTCGAAACTGGTTTCCCTACAAATTTTTTAGGAAGTCTTTCCTCTGTAATTTACAAACCAGTTGCTTAGCAACTACTAGATTGGTTTCAGGTATATGTCACGTCTCTGAGGAGTATTTATTTATATTACCAGACATCCTAGAACCCCTACGGATGGGCCGGGACCCTGATGTGCTAGGTGCTGCACAAACATAGAACAAAAATGACTTTTTCACAGCTTCTGTCAGTTGCTCCTTAAATCTAAGCCCTCCAAGCTTTCTCCTGCTGTGATGAATTGAAGGAGAAAATAAAATTATCCTGTTTACCGAAGGAAGATTTCCAATGTGGAAGCAGGGAAAATGTGCAATGATTCACTTTGCCTGTCATTAACCAAGAGGATTTGTTTAATGACACTTTGAAGGAAGGAATATATTAACTTCATGGAGTTTGATTTCTATTTTCTGGTAGTGAATAGAAAGACTCCTAGGTTTGTCACACTCCATGGTTTTCAAGGGAAGGCAGTATCAAGATAAAAATCTGTGCTAGGGCACCACTATGAAGGAAGAAGAAAAGGAATTTCTGTTGCATGGATTTGTCTGCCTTTTGCAGATGTCAAAGACCTCTGGGGATAACTCTCAGATCTCAGTCCTTGCTTATACTTGCATATACCTTGTTGCACTAGCATCTACTAGTATAAGTGGTATATTCTAACAATGTGTTTGGATGATGAAATTTGTGTAGGCAAATCCCATTTTCCATGCTTGCACCCGGGTGCTAGTATGCCAAAAGTGCCAGGACTAGCAGAAACCATGCTGAAGCCCTACCGAAATTCAGGCCCTGTATCATCAGGGAACCTAAAATGGATGATTAGCTTTCGATGGGTTGTGGAATCTGTAATTGTCACTTTAGGCAGAGTGGTGGAGTGTGTACTAGTTGTGTCTTGAAGATCTCTGTGTACAATATTTGTGTCTATTAATGCCTAAGTGGTACTTACATCTTAACCTGTTTTAAAATGTTGGAGTACATCAATCAATCCTGTACAAATATATTAAGCATAACTCACTGTATGGTAGTTCTGTGCAGATGCCCCCACAACCTCCCTGCAGGCTGCAGATCTCTGCCTGTTGCTGTTCGAAGCAGTAACAACAGCCATACCTCTAGGCAAATACTTCCTCTTACTCTCCCCCTCTCTGTGGTGGTCCTGCTTAGTCCTTGGAAGTACAAAGCTCTTATACTAGAATCGAGAAGAGAGTACTGTGAGGGGGGTTCGTATGTTTTAATTTTGTACTCACCCTGAGGTGACACTAGCCTCACTTTGCTGCTAAAATGTGTCCGATACTCTAATTTTGGAGCACTGAGCTGACACTTTAGGTTGCAATTTTCAGATTTATTGGCATTTTTCAGGAATACCATAGTCCTTGGGTTATACAAGTTTACTTACATGTTTTTGTCATGTACATTGTAAAATCCACTGTTTCATATTCTACTAACATAAGTGATATAGAAAATAACAGGAGCTCCTTCATCCTGAAGATATCAAAGTGGCAACATGCCCAGTAGCTGGAGACTATTAAGGGCATATTCTATAAGACTCATGCCAAAAGTGTCTCCCTTGTACCATTCTCAATGCACATTTAGACTGATCCTGCCGTTGTCCATGTGGAGAAATCCTTGTAATGTTCTACAGTTTCGAGGGGATCTTGCCAAGACATCTGAAAATACCAGACCTGAATATTCATCTTAACTTTTCAGCTGGGCCAGATGTTTTCTGGAACATGACTTTTGGGCCCTCTAATTCTGAAAATGCTTATTACATTGTGAATGGGACAACTGAGTATGGTGAGCATTGCAAACAGTGTTTGCAGTGTCAAGCTGTAAGTTATCACAGAGACATGAGAGACATGTTCAATAAGTTTGTTCTGTTGACATTTACAAACACATGAAGGAAGACAAGTAAAAGCATTTATGGTCAAAATTCTGCTCTTGTTAGATGGGCATCAGTTTGGAGTAATTCCACCGGAATTTGACTCCCAACATATGATGTTGGCAATAGTAGGAATTTTATTTCACTGCACTTGTTTCTCATTGCGGGCATGTCAAAAACCAAAGGGATGGCATTAAAGTAGCCCCTCTTAGTTAGCTTCAGAATGGTGTAATTCTCAAGGTTAATGTAACTGCATATCATGAGGTTAATGTAACTGCATATATTCAAAAGGGAAAAAGAACCATGATCATGCACTAACTATGTTGTATCCTTCTTATGGGTGAGGACAGCCCATGATTAAGAGTGTTTACATGCTAGGAAGCGGACACAGAAAGTTGCATGTGTTTTAGCATTTGAAATGCGTTCATGTAAAATTTCTTTAATAAACTTGAACTACAGTGTCACGTGCCTAAATTATTTTGGGCATATCTTGAGTGTTTTAAGTCTCTTTCCTCTTTTTATTTTGTAACTTTTCATGCAGAATTGATATGAAAATGTCTGATACTCAAGGTGGATACAAACTTGATGAAGCACAAGCCATATTAAGTGAAATGAAGGCTATCAAGAAAGCAATCACTTCAGGAGAGAAAGAAAAACAAGATCTCATTCAGGTACTGAAATAATTTTCAATAATGAGCCATTGATGGAAAGGACAAGGCATGGCCTTGAAACGCTCTTGCAAAGTTGATATGATGTAACTGGAAATGTTCACAATATCTAGGGCAGACTAAATCTTTTATTTCAAAGAATATATTTATTAGTTCAGGAGTTAATATAAAATGACCCAACGTCACGTTTGGGGTGGAGCTGTCGTCCTTTTGGTTTTATTTACTGATCACAAGCTCAAAGATGGTATGATGTGACATTGGCTTCAATTAAAGCACTTTATCATCCCCAGATCTCTAAAATGAGAGCAAGAACATCAAAGAAAAGCTTGCTGTGAGACGCATGTTCCTAGTAAGGAACTATTTATCAAAGAAGGGTCACTGTGATTTTTACTCAAGCTTAAATATCTCATTTAATGTAATGATGTTGTGCAGCTGGTGATATTTTTTCTGGCAAGAAAATAGATGACTTTGAATTCTTGTTTTAGAGCTTAGCCAGGTTAAAGGATGGCTTCATGACTGACAGAGGATCACAGTCAGACCTGTGGGACAGCAATGCATCCTTATTACCTCCACAGTATCTGGATGTTAGCTCCCAAACAGATGTTTCAGGAAATGTGAGTAACACGTGACACAAACACATACAAAAATTATTTCTCTGCACTGGATCAATGTTGTCATATTGCAAGTCTTCAAGGTAGAGCAATTAACTATTAATTGATGGGTCTTCAGAGTTTCAACATCAGTGTGGTTTTCACTGAAGTTTCATTTGACCTGTTATCATAAGTCTAACGGCAATTCCATTCGAAATGGAGGAGGTGGTAGTGGTGGTGGTACCTGCCCATTTTATAACTTTTAGCCTAGTGGTTAGAGCACTTGCCTGGGAAGTGGGAGACCCAGGTTCAATTCCCCCCTGTCTGCCAGCAGGTGAAAGATGATTTGAGCAGGGGTCTCCCACTTCCCAGGTGGGGGCCCTAACCACGGGACTACAGAGATTTCTCTCTCTCTCTTCCCTCCCTCCCCCTCCTCACCTAATAGTCATTGGGTCTGAGTGTGGAAGAGTGACTCGTATAATTCAGTGATTAGTGCACCCACCTAGCAGGTGGGAGACCCTGGGTCTGGTCCCCCTGCTCCAATCACTCTTTCATTATTCTGCCACAGTGGAACAGCTTCAGTAGGAGAGGCTGATGGATCCCCCCCATCAAAATATCACAGAGCTCAGGAGTTAGAGTATCCTCCTGAGAGGATTTGAGCTGGGCTTTCCCACCTTCCTCCCCTGCTGTACCTGGGTCTTCCATGTCCCACAGGAGTGCTTTAACCACTGGGCTAAAAGTTATAAGGTGGGTGGCAGCAGCAGCTCCTCCTTCTCTGGTCAGTTCATGTGCAGCAAGAAGCAGCTGAAGTGTTTAAACCCTGTGACTCAAGGAGGTGGGTTCCAATTTGTAGATCTCAAGCAGAGATAAGCACCTCCCTACAGCCTAGACTTAGGCGCCTATATCTGTGAGCAGGGCAGGACTTAACATATACCCTTCTGGTTGGCATCTCCCATTGACTAGCTTTGGGGGGCTCCCTGCCTGGCATGCTGGCGTTTGTGGATCACATTCTAAGGCCTCTATCTCTCCCCATGCATTGTATAGGCACCTAACTCGGCTTTGGGGATTCCAGCGTTATTCCTGTGATTTTTTTTTCTAGGCACCTAAAAGTTAGACACTATGATGCTCAGTGTTGCAAAGCCTAAGTCTCTTTGTGGATCCCACCCTTTGCCCCCCCCCCCCCCCCCCAATATTTCTTCCTTGAGGCATGGAATATTCTGTTAACCCTTCAGTTATAAGACAAGCATTATGACATAGGGAATGTTTTGAGGCTACCTATGGATTTAGCTTTGAGGAAGATTACAAACTTGCAGGGCTAGGTCATTCATGAAGTTAGTTTCTACTAGCTGGGGATTTGAATTGTAAATGAGTAATGTTACCAATTTTTTATAATTTCAACTCTTTGTTACAATTTGTTACAATGCAACCCTGTGTAGAGGACAATCGCAGGCTTATGCACCCCTTAAAAACGTAAGTGGCACTTAAGTGGTGCATAACCTTTGTGCTGGCCCTCTCCACAAGAGTGTACTTTACCCTTGGATCCTATTATTGTAAATGGGAATTATGGAATAGGTGCAAATCCTTAGGGCTTTAAAATTAATGATTCCTTGGAGTGAATTCTTCCAATATCTGTTGATTAACATCCTTAACTTTCAAAGATATATAGAAGCCCTCTAATGCACACATCTTGACTTTTGCACATAAAAAAGGTGGCTTCTTGCCACTTCTTAATAAGATTTAATAGCAGGTTGCTGAGTATGGTCTTGTATTAAAATTATAAAATGTGTGGTGTCTTATAGCGCCATAAACTTTCATGGTGCTTTACAAACATTGGGCTCTGATCTGGCAATCGGATCAGCGTAGGCAAACTGGTGTCACCTTTGACTGGGGCTCTGCACAGGTGCAGCGGGGACAACCCATGTGGATCAGATGGCAGGTTTGGTATCATTGTGACCAATCCTGCAAATCGTCACTTGAGTGAATAGTCCTTACTACTGTAGTTCTATTTTTGTAAGGCATCTATCAGCCCAGTCCTAATAGCCATTGTGTTCCTTGCCCTAAAGATTTTTCAATCTAAATAAGACAGACCAACACAATGCATATTGTAACATTTCAGAAGAGGGAGATAATAAAAATTACCTTGCAAAAAGTCCTCCGCTGTAGTTTTAAATGCAAAGGGGGGAAATCGGGGCCCCAACTGTAGATGTGAATTAGTCAGATTCTGCTGTACTCTATAACTGGAGAGCAAGATAACTCTTGCATCTTATATCCGTTTTTAAACACCTGAAGCACATAATCATAAAAAATCAATCAAAAGAAACAATTTTCAGTCTGATCACCTCTTGAATCTATGAATTTAATTCAATTGACAAGTTAGCAGCATTACAATTTCAATATACAATATAGAATGTCTCAAGGCACAATAGCTGTTTATTAATTCACTGGTATTATACTTTATTTCCTAGTTTATCACAAGCACTAATAATCAGTTGGCTGAGAAGGTCAGATTACGTCTCCGGTATGAAGAAGCAAAGAGAAGGTAGTTGGTGTTTTGTCTGTTGTTGCTTACCACCGAGACTGTACAGTTCAAAATGTAAACAGATATCTGTGACTGAGGGGAAAACCCATTAAGAGCACAATTAGAACGTCAGTGGGGATGGTGGGGCATTCACTGAAACTCTGAAAGATCTTTTGTGCTCAGGGGCCAGCATGCAGCAACTGTTTCTTTGAAAGACTCCAGCTTTTAATGACAATAAAGACTGTATGGAATTGCAAATGCAAATCATATGTTAGGATAGCATCTTAATAATTAACCAGAACGCTCAACAGAGTAAATACAAACTTTTAAGTAATTACAGTACAGAAGATAAACACAGATTCTACCCTTCTCCGTACTTAACTTATAAAATAGCTGTATCAAAAAAATGAAATTTAAAATATTAAGAATAAATTTATTCACTTAGGCTATAAAGAAAATTAATTTCACATAAGTCTTTTCTTGACCAGGTAAATAAAGCAATTGTCTGTATAACTGAAACATCATTGCTACATCACCAATATTCAAATTGTTGAGCTCGTGAGGCAAAAGGCTTCTGCATCAAAGCTGGGGAAAGTCATTATAGTTCTCAAAGGACAAAAGTAACCCAAAATAGTAAGTAATGTAGCAAGTCTTCAACTTTGGGTGGACCTGGATGGCATAAACTGTTGTGCCTCTGAATGCCTCTAGGCCTCCCCTCCTAATGAGCCAACTGTGTTTGAAAACAGAGCTATGAAGTCCCCTTTTTAGCTTAGTATTCAAAACTTCCAAATATTTCTCAGATCTGTGGATGACTTTTAAATCAGAGCTTGGGAGACACGTGGGTTGCATTAACACCTGATTATTTACAAACATCTTCTGTTCTAAGCTTAATGAAAATTCTTAAAGTCCTGACCAAACCTAGTTTCTGAAACCCCCAAGAATGCAGACATTGGACTTGCAAAAGTCTTGAAAATTTTGAAGTTTTAGACTTAAGCTGTTCCTCCGGACATGACCTTGGAAGCCAATGTAAATTCAAATTCTGAAATTGCAACTAATAATTAACATAGAGGCATTGTGCTTTCGTAGATATAGAGCATTCACCTACCTCTGCCCTACATAAAGCAGCTGGGACATAGCTGAGGAGATGACGTATTTGCCTCAAAAATGTATTTGGCATTTCTCTAATGATCTTTCCATCCCCAAATTTCCACTATAGAAATTTAATGAGATAATATAATTCAATAATATAATTTCTGAGCACAAACGTTAGCTGTGAACAGCCTGAGAGATTGTGCAATTAAATAATCCCCATGCACACTAGAAAAACAAAGAATTGTTTGTATGGACCATAAGGCTCTCCCCGTAGTTTCAGGTGTGAATGGGATAAATGTATACAGGAATGTAAAGCATATAAACAGATAAGAAAAGCACTTACCCTGTTTGATATAGTGGTCATCAATTATCCATTTATGGAACTTTGGTTTATATCCAAAAGTAAATACTTTAGTTTTCAGCTAATCTATAGTTATGTATTCCTGCTGACACAAAATGCTAAAATCCCATAGTGGACATTTCAGACTCAAAGGCATTTGGGACAACAAAACCATACCTGCCTATAGCAGGACACTGGTCAATTCAGAATTTTAGGGGCAAAATACTGCTTCCCCTCAAATAGGCCCAGTACCATTTAATATAAAAATTAAAAAGAAAGGGGGACAACAAACTATGATACACGCCCTTTATAATAGACATAGGATCTGTTAGATTGTCCTTCCATCCTATCCTAACCCTGGCCATTGTTTGGCCAAGAAGGGCTCTTCATGAAGGGCTTCATAAATGATCTGGAGGATGGTGTGGATTGCACTCTCAGCAAATTTGCGGATGATACTAAACTGGGAGGAGTGGTAGATACGCTGGAGGGGAGGGATAGGATACAGAAGGACCTAGACAAATTGGAGGATTGGGCCAAAAGAAATCTGATGAGGTTCAATAAGGATAAGTGCAGGGTCCTGCACTTAGGATGGAAGAATCCAATGCACCGCTACAGACTAGGGACCGAATGGCTAGGCAGCAGTTCTGCGGAAAAGGACCTAGGGGTGACAGTGGACGAGAAGCTGGATATGAGTCAGCAGTGTGCCCTTGTTGCCAAGAAGGCCAATGGCATTTTGGGATGTATAAGTAGGGGCATAGCGAGCAGATCGAGGGACGTGATCGTTCCCCTCTATTCGACACTGGTGAGGCCTCATCTGGAGTACTGTGTCCAGTTTTGGGCCCCACACTACAAGAAGGATGTGGATAAATTGGAGAGCGTCCAGCGAAGGGCAACAAAAATGATTAGGGGTCTAGAGCACATGACTTATGAGGAGAGGCTGAGGGAGCTGGGATTGTTTAGTCTGCAGAAGAGAAGAATGAGGGGGGATTTGATAGCTGCTTTCAACTACCTGAAAGGGGGTTCCAAAGAGGATGGCTCTAGACTGTTCTCAATGGTAGCAGATGACAGAACGAGGAATAAAGGTCTCAAGTTGCAATGGGGGAGGTTTAGATTGGATATTAGGAAAAACTTTTTCACTAAGAGGGTGGTGAAACACTGGAATGCGTTACCTAGGGAGGTGGTAGAATCTCCTTCCTTAGAGGTTTTTAAGGTCAGGCTTGACAAAGCCCTGGCTGGGATGATTTAACTGGGACTTGGTCCTGCTTCGAGCAGGGGGTTGGACTAGATGACCTTCTGGGGTCCCTTCCAACCCTGATATTCTATGATTCTATGATTCTATGAAAAGATAGTTAACTTGAGACGTTACCAAGCCCTTGCAAGTTTCTTCCTAAAATGGCTTCTGTCAACAGACTTAAAAGCAAATTTCAAATCAGTAAAGGCCATATAAAATATTCCCCCATTGGGAGAAACAGTATTTGTAGATCAAATGTGAGAGCACACAATAATTAACTATATCTGAGAAGCTGTGTTTCCTAAAGCTGGCTAGTTCTCTGCAAAAAGGTTACAGCTCTCAGCCTTAACAGGTATCTAGAATAGATTTTGAAGACCACATCTAAAAGGCTGATTGGATGATAATTCCCAGGTTCATTTCTACCCCTCTTATCATAAAGTGGGACAATAATAACAGTAGACCAACTAGCAGGGAAGTCCCTGTATTATTGGAACCAACTTTCAAAATCTAGTTAAAATTACAGAAAGTTTGCAACCCCAGGTATTTCTTACCTTCTTGATAGATTGGCAAAGTGGAATTAAAAGACAGGCCCCTTATGCTGAGTCTGTAGGAAGAATAAGAATTTCTCTGTCCCCAGGACCCAGTGGAGCATTACTCTCCCAAAAGAACCAAGTAAGCTACTGGGTACTTTTCCATACGTGAGTCAGGGATTCAAGCACTATGTAGAGAGACTCATTGTAAAAACGAGAGTCCCAGTGGGAAGAGTAAATATTCAGGGCTTAATAAAACAGATTTATCTGGAAAGATAAAACTGAAGGCCTGGAAATAGGGGTTACTTGATGTTAACTTAGTAATAACATTTAATTTAATGGAAACACAAAGGGCCAGACTACTTGTAGGTCTCCTGCTAACATTCTTAACATCCCTTTCTGAAACGATTCAAGGGCCTGGTGATAGTCTCATCCTTAGCTAGCTGGGCTTCTCGAAGGAAAGGTCAATGCAAAGTGACTTGCGCCAGCCTAATTTTGTAATGCAGAGCAGGCCTAAGGGTATGTCTACACTATGGGGACTATAGTGGCATGGTGATAGTGCCATAGCTCTGTTAGTATATCCCATAGTGTAGACCAGCATATACCATGGAAGGGGTTTTCCCATCACTGTAGGAATATCACTTCCCCACGTAATGGTAGTTAGGTTGATGGAAGAATGTTTCCGTCACCTTGCTGTATGTACACTGGGAGTTAGGTCGGCATGGCGACCTTGCTTGGGTGTGGAATTTTCAGACCCTGAGCAACGTAGCTATGTTCACCTGAATTTAAAGTGTTGACCAAGTCTTAATCAAATTGGGATAAACAAGGTTGGAATTGGACAGCAGATACCAGCTATTGTGACTGAACCCTTGACCAAGACTTGTCTTAAATGGATATTTTAATGGCTTAATGACATATTTGACACCATTGCTGCAGCAGTTGGAGCATTACAAAAGTTTAAGTATGTTCTTGCGAGCACACTTAAGAGCACCCTTCCTAAAGGGCTGCCTCCATTTTGGTGGGTGCAATTTGCATCAGCCATTGAAGTGCAGAAGCAGGTCTGACTACTTGAATTTCTAATCAATTTTGGGTGTGTAACATGGACAGACCTTGGTCGCCAGTGGGTGGGATCGAACCTGGTACCTATGGAGCTTAGTGCATGAGCAAAAAGCCAACTGGCTCTTAGCGAAGGCTGTAGAGCAGACTCATTTTATCTCTCTCTCTAAGTGGTCTCGATGCCACTAGATGGGACACAACACCATACCCGGAAGGTGTGTGGGTTACAGATACACACAGGTATAGAAGTGTACATGCATTGATTTGTTCCTGCAAGTAGGGAGCCACTTGTTTGGGGCAATAAAGGAGTCAGATTGCATATTGGGATAGTAAACAAACAATCTAGAACAGTAGTTCTCAAACTAGGGCCACCACTTGTTCAGGGAAAGCCCCTGGTGGGCTAGGGCCGGTTTGTTTACCTGCCGCATCAGCAGGTTCGGCTCATTACAGCTCCCACTGGCCACGGTTCGCAGCTCCAGGCCAATGGGGGCTGCAGGAAGGGTGGCCAGCACATCCCTCAGCCTGTGTCGCTTCCCACAGCCCCCATTGGCCTGGAGCGGCAAACCGCGGCCAGTAGGAGCCGCTATCGGCTGAACCTGCGGACACAGCAGGTAAACAAATCGGCCCGGCCCACCAGGGGCTTTCCCTGAACAAGCAGCGGCCCTAGTTTGAGAATCACTGATCTAGAATGACTGTTCTATTTAAAAATAGTACAGTTAAAAAAAAACCTAAGCATCCTTTCCTCCACTTCCTTCAGCCTCAGAGGTGATAGGCACTCAGAATGACTATGTGCCTGGCACCTCAGAACCTACTATTGCTGATTTCTTTGTAATGCAAATCTGGACTTGTGCATGAATGATATGGTTTAAATACTCAGTCTGTGAATGCTGAAGGGCTGGAGTTTTCAGCTAAATGCCAAGTCGTTTGCAAAGCATTTATTCCATAACGATGAAAGAATTTTTTTGGACTTTAAAAGTGGGTTTATTTTTTTAATCGAAAAAGCAAAGAATGGTTGCTTGCAAAGCAGGGGCAACTTCAGGGTTAGTTTTTAAAACAAGTGTAAGAATGTGTGCAGAGCATTGAGAGCAAATTCCATTGAAAAGCCATATCCATGCAAATGTATGCCAAGAGTGATCAGATTAATACGAAGCAATCCTCTTATAAAAATTCATATTCCTTCAAAATGCACTGAGGAATTCTTGGATTATAAATTAATGCCACTGTGAATTCTTCATTGGAGCACACTGTTGCACTTAATCAAGCAGTCAGAAACAAAAAGCTCTAAGAAGGCCTAAAAATATTCAGGATGAATTTCTAATAAACATAGAATTTAAATTAATTAAGAAGAAGCAACCCTGCCATGGGAACTGGCTCTGCAGTAAGAATGGGCCCCCCCAAATGTGGCTTCTTTGCAGCAAAGTGACAGAAAAAGCATTAACATCCATTCTAGGGTAATAAGAATAAGTTAGGTAGGCTTAGTCCTGGCCAGGTTGCCTCCCTTTCATAGAGGCCTATGGACTTTTGGTCCTCCTGTGCTTTGGAGCTGGAGGGCTGAAGTTGAATCCTGAGAGCCTTTGACAACCATAAAAAGAACAGGAGTACTTGTGGCACCTTAGAGACTAACAAATTTATTTGAGCATAAGCTTTCGTGGGCTATAGTGGCTTTGGCAACACCCATTTTTTCATGTTTTCTGTGTGTATATGTCTATCTTCCTACTGTATTTTCCACTGCATGCATCTGATGAAGTGGGCTGTAGCCCAGGAAAGCTTATGGTCAAATAAATTGGTTAGTCTCTAAGGTGCCACAAGTACTCCTCGTTCTTTTTGCTGATACAGACTAACACGGCTACCAGTATGAAATTTGACAACCATGTAACAGCGGCTTCCCCCTTTTCTGTGATCCTGCTAACTCTGACAAGCCAATCAGGGTTTGGATTTAGTCTGTACCCGAGAGTGTATTTAGACTAAGATTTTAATTCCAGTTAGTTGGCTGCCCATTTACCTGAGTTAATAAATACAATTGTACATGCTCAGCCTAGCATAAACCTCAAACATTTGTGTTCTGGAACAATGTAGTATGTCCAGAGTACAGAAGAATTGGCAAACTCAGATTGGCAACCAGTTGACTTCAGTTTAACTCCAGTCTTATCACACCCTGAATGAGATGTGTAACTACTGTCTCATGAGGGCAATTTGCATGCCAAAGTTCATCTTCCCAGCCACCAGCCTTTTCAGCTGTAGAGCTGTTAAAAAAGAATCCCCCCAAACAAACAACAACCCATCTTTCATATTTTATATCAAAACTGCTGAACCTTTTTTTATAATCTTTCCACAAAGGTCCACGTTTTGTCAGAGAAAAAGCATGGAAAACTTCATCCTTAAAGGGGAAAGCTTCAAAAACCCAAGTGACTTGAGTCCAGGTAGCTAGAATGGAAACTTATGCAATCTGATCTGCTATATAGCTACCCACTAAAACTCCAGCTATTATTCTATTGAAACCATTATAGTTACTGATATACCAGCTATTGCTGTTGATTCCCTTCTTTTGATTATTCAGTACCTATCTTTTAGGTTCTTGAACATATAATACAGCCCTGAAGTACCAGTAACTATAAAGTTTAATGTTGAGCTTTGGAATAATGCCTGTAATCAAAATAGTTTTTATGCAGTAAATAAGTGACTAGTGATTCAGAGTGATATTTTGTCACCCCTTTGACTGTTAACATACACACATGTTGCTGCTGCCTGAGGTTTAAGTTTTAATTCTTCGATTTTTTTCAAATCTGGACTTGCACTGAGGAACCTTGTTCAAAATAGCAGGGTGCCCTGAAACTCAGAGCTGAGGGGTTAGGAACAAGCTCATTCACACAGTATCCAGATGCATTAGTTAGGGTTAACATTTGTTGTGTTTATGTATACTTTAATGTGGCCTGTAAATGTGCTTACTAAAACTGTTCAATATTCAATATTCAGATTCTTTTAGTACTAGCTAGCATATTAGCTTTGTCAGTACAAGATCAGTTTTTTCATTTGAAATGTAAGTGACTTAATCTGGTATCCATAGAGAGCACTTCACAGCCCTGAAGTACAAAGTTCTCTCAATCCACAAAACAAGTAGAGCACTGACAGTGGCAGTGTGTATCAGCCTGTATGTATCAGCTCTGACTTGGATGGAACATCTCTAGGGTTTACACCAAGATGTTTTTCACTCCCATAACTTCTATTGGGTACAGCTGGTGGAAGCAGCAGTGCAGGCAATTCTCAGATGGGTCTGGTATCTATCCCTGTTAGAAGATGTGGTTAAAAACTTCTGGGTCTTACATACGTTGTAATTTCCTTTTGGTGCTGCACTGTTGACAATCGTGGATCTGAAAAATCATAGTGTAAACAATGCCAGTGGGGGAGGGTAGTTCAGGCTCCAGGCTGAGCAGCTTAGCAAAGATGCTAATTGTCATGGTGGTTCATTATGTGGACATGTGTCCAGTAGCAGCTGGGCTCAGGCCACTAAACACAAACACTGTACGTGAAGTGCACTTTATTTTTTTTCTATAGAATAGCAAACCTAAAAATACATCTAGCTAAACTGGATAGTGAGGCCTGGCCAGGTGTGCTGGATTCAGAACGGGACCGACTAATATTAATCAATGAGAAGGAGGAGCTCTTAAAGGAAATGCGATTCATTAGCCCCCGGAAGTGGACTCGGGTTGAAGTGGAAAGATTGGAGATGGAGAGAAAACGTCTAGAGGAAGACCTTCAAGCTGCAAGAGATACTCAAAGCAAAGCCTTAACAGAGAGGTATGTAACCAGAGCAGAGGAAAGCTTAAATTACTGGCTTAGAGGTAGAATAAAAATAAATAATCAAGTTTTATCATGGCAAAATAGCAAGGTGCCCTGAGGTTCTAGGAATGTCCACAGGCAGCTGAGAAGTCTTCTGCTTTTAAGGTTTAGTCTGAAAAAAAGGTTTTGTCCCCAAGCACCCCTCCCCTTCTCATTTACTCTGTGTAATTAGCTGCTATCCTACACAAGTATGCTAAAAATATATTCATGCATATTGGAAAAATTCCAGACACTGTAGAGATCCATGATCACATGAGTTTTTACTATTGTGAAACACTTCTAGCTAAATGAATGGCTCCTACTACCATTCTAAAATTAACTCCTTTACTTGGAGTTTATGGAAACACTCATTTTGGGATGTCACAAAAGAACTGAGGGTGGGAGCAGGGAGGAAAAGCTTATTTTTAGACATACTACTCTGTAGTGGCATCCCCCTTTGTTAATGGTGCCGCTGAGAATCCATTTCACTTCTGCATCAATCAAATTTTCACCCTCTATAAAGCACAGTGTACTCAGATAGATAGATAGATATATATATATATATATATATATATAGATATATATATATACACTTTGAAGTGTGTACAGCTATGAACTTAATTAGTATTTCAGAAGTTCTCTGAAGTGAGATGAAAGACTAAATTTCTAGCTGAAATTCTAGTAACAAATTTAAAAACTACCCTTGGCCCAAAGGTATAAATCAAGAAAAGCCTACAATGCGACAGCTGTCAGGGTAGGGCTTCTATTTTTCAAAATAAATTATGCCTTATGAAGTTGAAGATACTTTAATATCATTAGAACAGGAAACATATAATCTAAATGTGCGAGTTCATTAAAATCTCCATCTGGTTTCCTCACTGCAAAACTTGTAAGCCCTGAAAACTTGCTTTTCAGTGCTTGTGCTGAGTTTTCTTTACGAAGAAGAGCTGGATTCAATGAGAACTTCATATAGCCGAGTGATCATATTTTGCTTTCTAATCCCTATTGAATACCTGCTGTTTCAATTGCATGGGTTACCCCACTTTTCCTTCTACTATGGAAAATGTTCTAACTAAGGGCAAAAATGCAAAATCTGCTCTCTTACACCATTGTAAATCGGAAGTAATGCTAGTGCTTCAAGGGAATTTCTCTTGCTTTACCTACATACATATAAAATATGGTTGTGGTGTAAATCATAAGAGTGTAGGACGGGAAAGGACCTCAGTAGGTCATCTAGTCTAGTCCCCTGCATGCAAGGCAGGACTACGTAATAACTAGACTATCCCTGACAGGTGTTTGTCTAACCTGTTCTTTAAAACCTCCACTGATGGAGATTCCACAACCTCCCTGGGCAATTTGTTCCAGTGCTTAACCACCCTGAGAGGAAGTTTTTCCTAATGTTCATCTAAATATCCCTTGCTGAAATTTAAGCCCTTTGCTTCTTGTCCTATTTTCAGAGGTTAAGGAGAACAATTTTTTACCCTCTTCCTTGTACCAACCTTTTATGTATTTGAAAACTGTAATTATGTCCCCCCTCATCTTCTCTTCTCCAGACTAAATAAACCATTTTTTTTTTCAATCTTCCCTCACAGGTCATGTTTTCTAGACCTTTAATCATTTTTGTTGCTCTTCTCTGGATTTTCCTCCCAATTTGTCCACATCTTTCCTGAAATGTGGTGCCCAGAACTGGACACAGTACTCCAGCTGAGGCCTAACCAGCATGGAGTAGAGCAGAAGAATTACTTCTCACGTCTTGCTTACAACACTCCAGCTAATACATCCCAGAATGATGATTGCTTTTTTTTTTTTTTTTTTTTTTGCAACAGTGTTACACTGTTGACTCATATTTAGCTTGTGGTCCACTCTGACCCCCAGACCCCTTTCCGCCGTACTCCTTCCTAGGCAGTCATTTCCCATTTTGTATGTGTGCAACTGATCGTTCCTTCCTAAGTGAAGTACCTTGCAATTGTCTGTTTTGAATTTCATCCTGTTTACTTCAGACCATTTCTCCAGTTTGTCTGGAACATTTTGAATTTTAATCCTATCCTCCAAAGCACTTGCAACCCCTCCCAGCTTAGTATCATCCTCAAAATTTAAAACTTTCATGTGCCCCAACTGAGCTGGCCTTGGCTATCTGTTTTTTATTGGTGTTATAGTAGTGGTTAGAGGCCCCAAAAGAGAGTCAAATCAGATTGTAGTAGGTGCTGTACAAATATATAGTGAGAGAAGGCCCTGAACCCAGAGACCTTCTAGTCAAAATAGACAATGGACAAAGGATGGGAGAGGAAACTGAGGCCCTGAGGTAAATGACATGCCCAGTAGCTTACAGAAGGTCAGTGATGGTGCCGGGAATAGAACTTAGTGCTCCTGATTGCCTGCCCAGTGCCATATCCAGTGGCCCACTGCCCCTCTCCCCTCCCATTCTTTATGCTTTATTGTGTAAGTAAGTAAAGATTGTTCTTGCTCTCCTGTTGCTCTCTAAGTTGATCTCTTCAGGCTTGATGGCAAGGATTTTCCAGGAGAGAGTTCTTTGGTCTGGAACTTGTTTTTTAAGCGGTCCAACGCATGTTGGCCATTTTCTGGCTGTCTTTTCCCTGACTCCTGGGGATTGTCTACACGGTGAGTAAGTCTGTAGCAAGCCAGGGTGTGCAGCAAACAGGGTCCACATGGCGAGTTGATGCGTGACCACTGGTGCACTGTAGATTCACACTCTCTAGCTTGCCGCACACTAACTGGCTGCGTAGACAAGCCTGGTTTTAGCTAGACTGGATTTAGACTCTTGATGGTACATGAAGCCTCAGGCAGTGTCAGTATACTACCTAACATTCATCTTTGTTTCTATTTACATAAACTAGATACCAGGTACTATGGTGAGGAGTTTCTAGTAAAGCTCCTTCAGTGGGAGGAGAGGTGTAGGAGGGAAGTGCCTGAAAAACCCACTTTTGTCATTAGGTGTGTGTGTGGAGAATCTCCCACTGAAAACCCAATCACAAATATATCATGCCTCATTACCAATTATAGAGGCAGATTCTGGGTCTGCTCCAGCTGCTTAGCACTACTCTGGTGACATTAAACAGCTGAAGGAAAACAATGGAGCTGTGTGCGCTCATTAGAATTTGAATGCGTAGAAATATATTTTATAAATCTGGAAATTACACTGGATCATAAATGTCTTTAGCGATGTGATTTTTTAAACCTATTTTATTTAGAGAAATATTTGATATGAAAAATGTATTCCCTCTCCTTTTTGAAATTGAGTGAAAGGATAATTCACAAACTCACACTTCTGTTACATTGACTGTAAAACTCTAACTGTGTGACTGGCAAAATGCCTCCTGAGTTATCCAAAAGTGACTACCAAATGTCTATGGACTGACCCTAGAAACACAGCCAGGTATATGCTTGCTGCTCTACCCAGAAATAAGCATTAGCAGGACTGGGCCCCAGATTTTAGTTTTCTTTGAAGCTGTTTAAAAAACTAAGCAAACAAAAAAAATGAAAATAGTATAGAACTGTTTCACACGGGGCTGATTACTGTCCTAATTTACTCCTACTTAGTCTCAGCGGAATTGCATAGTAAGGGCACAGTTTACTGCTTGGTCTTCATTTTAATATTAAAATGTCATTTTAACTTATTGTCCATCTTTGCTGTCTTCTCTAGATTGAAGTTGAATAGCAAAAGAAATCAGTTGGTCCACGAACTGGAGGAAACAACACGATTAGTTGTAATGTTACACACCCAGCTGAAAAAGTGAGTTTTTAGTCTTTCAGAGATTTACATATGCTTTAAATGGGCATCACATGACTGTCCTTTCTCCCTTATCATAGTGCTCAAATTTTCTATAATAAGAGTTGAAATAATAAATTGCTTGGATTTGGGTGAGGGATGGGAGTAATAAGGTAATTTATCACAGAAGTTGACATTACTAAGGGTCTAATCTTAGCAAATAAGCATGTATTATTATGCCTGATAATTATGCCACTCACAGCACACGTATCTCTGAAAGTGGACTTCAGATTTATGCTCCTGCTTGTAAATGTGCCTATTGTATTTATGGTATCTTTGAACTTGTTCTAATGAAATATTGTGTACTCCGTTTGTTCAGACAAACGGAAAAGGATAAAGTTGATAGCTTTGGAGACAAGTACACATATATCATCCTCAGAACTCGATACAGAGTTGGCCCATCCATTGGAGAAATAGGGTTTCTATCAACTGGGCAAACTGAGCTGATGTTATTCTTTGCTGTTTTTCCTTTTGGATTCTGCTCTGAGGCCTATCCTCTTTCATTAAGGCAATAGTGAAAAGACTGGAAAGAAATTTTAGTGCAAGATATCTGACTCTTAGAGAGGCCACTTAGAACTATTGAAGATAGGTAGCTATTCCTACATGGTGAAGTAGGCATTATTTCTAGCGCATGGAGCTGCATCATGCATTCATTTCCCAGTTCACCGCGTGGGCTGTGTAACTCATTATTTCCTTACTCTGTGCACCGTACTTTCTGTTCTTAACACACTCACTCAGTGATTAGGGCAAACACACAGTATGAGCAAATGCTTGTGTGCATGTATTTGTATGTGCAATATAATGAAGTTCAGCCAAACTTTCTGTCACAGAGAAAGAATAAGAAGCATCCTTTAAAAATGAACTCAGGGCTGCCCCGGGCGGGGTGGGGAGGAGAGTGGGGCAATTTGCCCCAGGCCCCCGAGCCCCGCAGGGGCCCCCACGAGAGTTTTCGGCGGCACTTCAGCAGCAGGTCCTTTAGTGCTGCCGAACACACCCGGAGTGAAGGACCCACCGCCAAAGACCCGCCACCGCTTCTTCTGCTCCGGGTCTTCGGTGGCGAGGGGTCCTTTCACTCCATGTCTTCGGCGAAGTGCCCCAAAGACCCGGAGCAGAAGGACCCCCATCGCCAGAGACCCCAGGCCCCCTGAATCCTCTGGGCGGCCCTGAATGAAATTACAACTGTTTTATAATAGAGTGTATTTACTAGCTCTCAATAGTCTTACAAACATTACCAAGGTTCATACTCAAATGCTGGTGGCCTCTTTTAAGCCATGCTTCACACAACAGGTGGTTTTCATAAGACTGATGTGATACACATCTGCCAACCTAGCGCAGAAGGCAATCTGTGCTAAAACTCTGCTGAACTCTGCATGTTTTCCTTAAAAGAACAAGCATATGGTGTATCATTTATTTAGCACCACTCCTAGACAGCATTGCAGTTACTTAAGTAATGTTATGCTTATTAATTAACATTTCCCTAGCTTTTTCAGCATTAGGATTTTTTTTTTAGATCATGTTAAAAATAACCCAAGTTTTTAAACAATAGCAAATCTAGATCTGAAGTGAGGGCTAAAGGCTCTAAGACTACTAGTGTTTGCAGTATAGTACTTACTATGCTGAGTAGTTCCATTGACTTAAATGGAACTGCTCAGGGTAGTAAGTATTGTACTTGGTAATTAAGTATTTGTAGGATCATGCACCAAGGAACTCCTCGCTGGTAACATATGTGAGGACTAAGGGGTTATATAGTTCTGTTTTAGTTTGGGAATGGTATTTTATTTTGTTCTTGCTGATATCATAACTGACACAAAAATACAAATTGTTCATCATCTTATTAAAACAAGTCTACAAGTCCAGCGTTCTTACATCAACAAAATCCTCTTACACGCTTTACCCCATTGCATTCTGCTTCTCTTAAATAAAAGTTGTTGTGAATTTCCCACTTATGAAATGAAAGCCAAATAAGGCTAGCTTTAAAACAGTCCTAGTACAGGCTTGCCAATGTATTACTTCCTGATTTATAACATCTCCTATGTCAGTTCTGAGTTTCTACTGAGCAGAAACAATTGTGCTGCATTGTTGGGGTCTTTTTATGTGAACAAGCATCCTCCAAGGACTCAACTAACACTTACTTCACTTGAGATTAATTCTGATTTGAGGCAGATCTCCAGGGGTAAATGGGTAGTCAGAGCTGTGTTTAGTCACTCACTATTGTGGCAGTGGAATAACTGAGGCTGATTCTGCTCGGCAATGCTAATTTTTCACATAGATGAATTTGCAAGTCAGTTCAGAACAGCAGGTTACTGGGCCCATCCCAGACAGTTGCAGGCTGAACTTCACAGCAGGCCGTATTCTGGGTTGAAGTTTGCGGTTAGACAACTGGAAACCCTTCCTGTGACATGAAGAGATTGTCATCTCCTCACTGTGGCATTAACTGATCTCTCCTGTATGGGGCAAAGAACCTGTTCTCATGCTCCCCCTTGAAGGTTAAGAAGAACCAGAGGGCCACCACATAATTGAACAAAGAATGCTGTTACTCTAATCCTTTGATGCATTGAGTTGACGATTGTGTGTGTGTGTTTGTGTGTGTGTAAGAGAGGGCCCATCGGATGATGAGTACAGCTTGTTGAAAAAAGCAAATTATATCACCTGTTTTCACTGAAGTGTCATCAATTCAATTTTGGAAATTTTCAGTCAACTGTACTGATGGGTGACCATTCCTGTATGGATTTTAATTCAAACTTGTCAGGGTGCCTAGGGCTATGGACTGGTGTCTTGTTGTTTAAAAGCTAAAATAGCAACCTGCACCAGCATTTTGGTGAGTGTGATGATGAGTCATGCATAAAAATGTCACGGTGTCTTTCAGAACTCATACGATGTAAAAGTCAAGCTTTCTCTGACATGTTTGTGTTTTTCTGCAGCCTCTCTACCAGCATGCTTTCCCTCTCTTCAGGCAGCAGCCCTGGCTCTCTTGCATCGAGCAGAGGATCTCTTGCCACCTCTAGCCAGGATTCTTCCACCTCAGCCAGTTTTACTGATCTCTACTGTGAGCAGTGGGAACAGTTGGACTCAGACTATCAGAACAAAGTCGACTTCTTACTCTTGGAGGGAGCCGCTGGATTTAGGCCTTCAGGCTATATCACCACTATTCATGAGAACGAGGTGGCAAAAACTCACAAAACAGATGCCACCAGTCGTATCCAGGCTCTGAGATCTTTGTCTGGGACCCCCAAATCAATGACATCCTTATCTCCAAGGTCATCTCTGTCATCTCCCTCTCCGCCCTGCTCCCCACTAGTGATAGACCCTCTCTTAACTGGAGATGCCTTTTTGAGCCACATGGACTTTGAAGATACAGAAATAAATATAAGTCTTTCTGAACTCTCTCTAAACGCTGGAAGTGGCAGCTACAGATTGGAAGAGCCTAGGGCTGGGGACAAACATCTAGGCCAAGGTACAGTAACAGCTCAACATAAAAGTAACTTTAAAATCCTCTTTACAAAAATCTTTTTAGTTGGACAGCAAAGCAATAAGCTAAAATTCAGACATTGCAAACATTGCTCAACAGCCTTTAGTACAAGGACTTCTGGCAGCCTCCATCCAATAATGCATTTGTGACATCTAACTATATACTTTACCCCAGCTGGAGAAGGAGTTGGTGATTTAATTCATATCCAGGAATGAATTCATTTCCTAACCACTTCAGTCCCTAACTAAGCTTAGCAGCATTTGATTTTTATTTATCCTAATGATGATTAACCAATTTAACAAATAAAACATCTTAACAATTTTTGTTTTTACAAATGTGAGAAATTAAAAGGAGGTAGGGTAGGAATTAGAGTTTGGGCAGCACTGGCAGTTGGGCTACACAGGGCTCCCAGCACTGACAGCAATGCCACAGGGCCTTCCTTGCATGGCCAAGAGGCCCAAGTCACCAGGATGCAAGGTGTGGGGGAGGCTGCAGTCCTGGCTCAGCAGTGCAGAGACCTCTGGTCAGGACTGCAAGGAGAAGGACGAGCCCCGGCCGTGGGGTGCTGCTGAACAGTTCCTGCTGGGGGGATGGCTCCCACTCAGCTGGCTGGCAAGTGAGTGAGTGGGGCTATGACAGCAGAACTGCAGAGCCAGCGATACCCAATCTCTGCAGGCACAAGATGTGAGGAAGACTGTAGATCAGATGGGATAGAGAAGAGCCCCCCCGCCAGCTACAGGGGAGGCCACCCCGCTGCTGAATGGCTCCTGCTCAGGGATGGAGCCATTCAGCGGAAGGGTGGCCTCCCCTGTGGCCGGATGTCATCCTCATCCTCCTTGTAGTCCTGGCCAGGGGTCTCTGCTTTGCTCTGCCAAGACCGCAGCCTTCCCGATACCATTCACCTGCAGGGATTGGATATCAGGAGGCCCCGTGGCAGTGCAGGAGTAAATGAGTGGGACTGTGACAGTGGGGCTACAGAGGGGTCTCTGATCTCCTGCATGGTCAGTGGCACCTGATCCGTGCAGACACAAGGCAGGGAGTCTGCACTTGTGCCGATTGTTATGATCCTTTTTTTTGTTGCTGTTTTCAGTGTGTCAGGTGAAATTGACATTTACTGACAAATAATATAATTTGAATGCTGCTAAGCCTGCCAAAAAGTGACTCTGTGTGTGTGCATATACACACACACACCCACAAGTGGGGTGGAGCTAATTTTCAAACTTAAGTGCCTAAATTAGGGTGCCCAGTTCTCCATCAAAGTGCTTAATTTGGCACTTCAGAGCCCAAATACCTATTGTAGGTGCCTACTGCCTAAGCGTAGAATTGAGTGCCTTAACGTGGACTCCCTAAAAGGACACAGTAAAAAGGCTTAAGGGCAGAAATCTGCAAGGTGGTTCTGGAGGTCAGTTACTCAACAATTGAAGAACCAAAAAAATCCCAGGAGGTGCACATTGGGCCTGACTTTGCTCCCAGGCAATTCAGTGGTTAGCCCTTCCATGGATGTCAGCAGAGCAGGGATGGCTATGTTATGTTTTGAGAACTAACTATTTCAAAGGCGAAGTCTCTTAGCAACAATAACTGGTTTGGATAATAAGCATGATAAAAATGAGACACTTAAGAATACTGGATTTTTGTTAAAAGGGTTCAGTACAGGAACAAACACTTTCCTTTGTGAGGCTACTCGCCCGGTGCAAATAGATTAAAAGCATCAGATACCAATTAGCACAATCGATCCACACAGGCAGACAGTAGCACCTGTCAGATTCCAATGGAGGTGGGGCCTATGTGAATGAAATGGTTTTATTTTCTACTTCAGTGGAGAAAAAAAAGTAGAAAGTCAACACTAGTGCTGTAGGGAACTACATAAGCTTGCAAAATGCAGCACTGGCAAATGGGTTTTAAACCCATGTAGCACTTTGTTCTATGGATATGTAAGAAAACAAAAAACTACATGAATGTAGGGGATCTAGTGAAATGTGATTACCATCTGATACCATATAATATCTGAACAGTTGTCATTTTAAGGCTTCATTTCATAATTAAAATTCCCTAAAGTGACATTACCCTCACCCTACATGATAGATACTTTTTCATCTGAGTATGAAACAGTATTTATTCCTGTTAGAACTGGATGGTGATTTGTTTTAACCTTTTTAGCTCTTCACGATTGTCAAGGCTGTTAAATGAAAGCTAAGGTGTTAAGCAGATTAAGTGATTATTTCTGTTATTCAGTCAGCAGACAAAGTAATCCTCGTAAGTAGTTTATTTCAGGGCAATAAGGAGGAGAGATTTCACTCTCTAGGCATTACTCTCACAATTCAACGTAACACTAAAACATTGTGGCTGAGTGTTATGGTCAGTACTTGGCCTCACTGGACAACACGTGCTCACGTTTTTGTAAGCAGAATTAAATTGTATGTCCCTCAGGGATTTTTTTTTTTAACAAAGTCCTTGCTGCTTTGAAATATGCTTCCTTTTCCATCTTAAATGTGTGATGGTTAGAGTCTAGTTATTTATCATTGAGAAGTATCAAACGTGTATATAACAGTGTATATTGGGCCAAACTCTGATGTATATGCAGAGTAATTCCATTGAAGTCAAGGGTGAAACTGAACAGAATCTAGTCCATAGAGAATTATAAAAGAGCCCTATACTCTGCCTTCAGATGTTCGTATGACCCACAGTTGCTTTTCGGAAAGCAGCTGAAATTGCATGTGTGAGAGATTAAGAAAAATCCTACTAAGAACAGAAATCAAATCCATGTTAGTGGTGTGACCAAATTTAATGAACTCAGATTTATGATGACATTTCATTTATATCTTATGCAAATGCATGCAATGGAGCCTGTGCAGTCCTCCGTCAGGGCAGAGCGTGGGCCTGTAATAGGAAAAGATCTATCAGCAGTGGTTATAGCAAGGGACTTTGGCTATGGCTACACTACAGAGCTTACAATGGCAAAAGATGCAGCGCTGCTAGTGCAGATGCTGTAGCTGACTGGAGAGAGCTCTCCTGTCGACTTAATTATTCCGGCCCCTGTGAGCGGAAGTAGTTATGTCAGTGGGAGTAGCTCTCTCACCATCATAGCGCTGTCCATGTTGGTGCTTAGGTCGATGTAACTTACATGGCTCAGAGATGTGGCTTATTCACACCTGTGAGCAATCTCACATATCCATGTAAGCGGTAGTATGTACATAGCCTGAAAACCAGTTGTTTGGTTCAGTTCTTGACTCAGGAGGAGATTCGGTAATTGGTATAAAACGGGGATTTAAAGCTTCTGCTCACTCCTTATCTCACTCTATTCCTTCTAGGAATGGCACATCTTATTGGCAGAATGCTGTCACTCCTATAATTTAGGTGTAAGACCCTGAATAGGATAGAAAATATTTTTTTTCTGAGATTTAGCCCAGATATTATATCAAATTCCATATGGAATTTGGTCAGGACAGTAAGAGAGTAAGATATAGTGATTAGTTAATTTGATTATTATTAATTTGAATCAAGCCCTTAATGGTCTAAAAGGGTTATCTGACAAACACCCAGTTGCACATAATTGGTAACTACTGCCCTAATCTGTGTGGTTTTTGAGGTCTTCAAGTTCCATGTATTATCATGTACAAAGACTTGTAGAAGACACCAATATGTCTCTTTTGCAGAATCACTTCAATGCAGTGTAAGCACAAATTCTTGATGTCTTTCTCTTCATGCATTTGTTAGAGCCTCCCATGTGTTGTTTTCTTTTTCACATGTTTAAATTTCCTAGCTTGAACATAATAGTATTAGATGAAAAAATGTTTGCTACTCTATGTTATCAGATAAATACCATGGCTGTAATATTTTAGTTTTTAAACAGAACTCCTCAGTGAATTCAATTGATGGTATGAGGTGGCCCTTAAAAACACCCTCACAGCAGTAATTCTGTAATTAGAGACCTGATCCTCCAGCAGTTACTAATGTGACTAAGGGTATCACAACTGGGATGTGGGAGGTTAGACTAGTGGTGGGGCAGGAGTCAGACCGAGTCAGGTACCAGGAGGTCAGAGTCTGAGACAGGCAAGAGGGCAGACCGAGCGTCGGACACCAGGAGGCAGACCGGGTCAGGTTACCAGGAGATTGGGGTCAGATGCCAGGTTACAGGCAGCAATTGAATAGCAAAGTCAAGGACAAACCAGGGTCAGAAACCAGAATCTAGGGTCTTTCACAAGCAGGATCTGGAGCAGAGATGGGCAGGCACTCTGTGTTGTTGCTCATACAGCTCCCTTCATGGCTTCCTGGTTTAAATACTGGTACCAGCCAGTCAGTGGCTGTTTGGATCCGCCACCTACATCCTGCTGTGCAATACTTCCTGCCGAGCCCAGCCGCACAGGGTCCTCCCGAGGACACCCAGCCTAAGCCCCCAGTGGTGATGCAGAGGTGCCAGCAGCCCAGAACCCTTATGGTCCCTAGATTCCAACCCTAGAGGTTCTTACAAAGGATTTGCAGGACTGGGACCTAATTCTCTTAACTGTTATTTTCTTTGTTGGGCCTGTCCTGTAGTAGGTGACTTCTGGGTACTCTTCTGGCTCTGTCAATCTGTTTCTTCACTTCAGCAGGTGGGTACTGTAGTTGTAAGAACACTTGATAGAGATCTTGTAGGTGTTTGTCTCTGTCTGAGGGGTTGGAGCAAATGCGGCGTTCCAGTCAAAAACTGGACCCCTGGCAACTCTACCCACCTGCTGCTTTTAGAGCTTTTCTAGCCTATTCAGGATGCCTATGGTATGTTAGCTCTGATAGCTTCTGTTATGTCTGTTTTCCATAGCACCCTATCCCAAATATCTAAGCACTGTGGCTGTAGTATCTAAATACTTGGTTTTCTACTATTTGTTTATGGTAGCACCCTCATTGTACTAGGTGTTTCCCTGACAGAGCATGATCCTTGTCCTGAAGATTGTGAAGGTTTTTACTAGGGCTGTCAAGCAATTAAAAAAAATAATAGAAGTTAATCGCGCAATTAATCATGCTGTTAAACAATAAAAGAATACCATTTATTTAAATATTTTTGATGTTTTCTACATTTTCAAAAATATTTATTTCAATTACAACACAGAATACAAAGTGTACGGTGCTCACTTTGTATTTATTTTTTATTACAAATATTTGCACTGTAAAAAGCAAAAGAAATAGTTTTTTTCAATTCACCTAATACAAGTACTGTAGTGCAATCTCTTTATCATGAAAAGAAAAGGAGTACTTGTGGCACCTTAGAGACTAACAAATTTATTTGAGCATAAGCTTTCATGAGCTACAGCTCACTTCATCGAATGCATCCGATGAAGTGAGCTGTAGCTCACGAAAGCTTATGCTCAAATAAATTTGTTAGTCTCTAAGGTGCCACAAGTACTCCTTTTCTTTTTGTGAATACAGACTAACACGGCTGCTACTCTGAAATTTATCATGAAAGTTGAACTTACAAATATAGACTTATGTACAAAAAATAACTGCATTCAAAAATAAAACATTGTAAAACTTTAGAGTCTACAAGTCCACTCAGTCCTACTTCAGTCAATCGCTCAGACAAATAAGTTTGGTTACAGTTTGCAGGAGATAATGCTACCCGCCTCTTGTTTACAATGTCACCTGAAAGTGAGAACAGGCGTTCACATGGCACTGTTGTAGCCGGCGTTGCAAGATGTTTCCGTGCCAGATGTGCTAAAGATTCTTATGTCCCTTCATGATTCAACCACCATTCCAGAGGACATGCGTCCATGCTGATGATGGGTTCTTCTTAATAATGATCCAAAGCAGAGTGGACCAATGCACGTTCATTTTCATCATATGAGTCAGATGCCACCAGCAGAAGGTTGATTTTCTTTTTTGGTGGTTCAGGTTCTGTAGTTTCCACATCTGAGTGTTGCTCTTTTAAGACTTCTGAAAGCATGCTCCACACCTCTTGCCTCTCAGATTTTGGAAGGTACTTCTGATTCTTAAACCTTGGGTCGAGTGCTGTAGCTATTTTTAGAAATCTCACATTGGTACCTTTGTGTTTTGTCAAATCGGCTGTGAAAGTGTTCTTAAAACGAACATGTGCTGGGTCATGATCCGAGACTGCTAGAACATGAAATATTTATGGCAGAATGCAGGTAAAACAGAGCAGCAGGCATACAATTCTCCTCCAAGGAGTTCAGACACAAATTTAATTAACGCATTATTTTTTTAATGAGCATCATCAGCATGGAAGCATGTCCTCTGGAATGGTGGCCGGAGCATGAAGGGGCATACGAATGTTTAGCATATCTGGCACGTAAATACCTTGCTATGCCAGCTACAAAAGTGCCATGTGAACGCCTATTCTCACTTTCAGGTGACATTGTAAATAAGAAGTAGGCAACATTATCTCCTGTAAATGTAAACAAACTTGTTTCTCTTACCAGTTGGCTGAACAAGAAGTAGGACTGAGTGGACATGTAGGCTCTAAAATTTTCCATTGTTTTGTTTTTGAGTGTGGTTATATAACAAAAAAAAATCTACATTTGTAAGTTACATTTTCACAATAAAGAGATTGCACTACAGTACTTGTATGAAGTGAATTGAAAAATACTATTTCTTTTATCATTTTTACAGTGCAAATATTTGTAATAAAAAATAATAATATAATCTGAGCACTGTAGACTTTTACTCTGGGGGAATTCTGTGCAACTGCACATGCAAAGAATTTATGTCCCCTGCATATTTCTTTGCTTCCCCACAGAAAAATGACTTTCTGATGGGGGAAGCAAAGGGAAGCCACAAGAGCGGTCGTACAACCCTCCCTAGCAGTATGTTTTGGGTGCCCAAGGCAGCCGGCAGAGAAATAAATTACTGTGGGGCAGGGCGTGGGACTGGGAAAGTCCAGTATGATGCCTCCTACCGTGTGCTGGGCTCAGCTACTAGTCCTGACTGGGCTGGGCTGGGCTGGGCTGGGGACAACAGGACTTCCTCTTCCCCTGCATGGTATCCGGGACTGTGTCAGACCCACCTCCAGATTTCTCCCCCTTCTGTAGGAAGCTCTGCAAACTCCCTCCTCACCCCCCCATCCCCCCACTCCCTGCACCCATTGCTTCTCAGCTGCGGGGGAGGGATCACTGTACGGGGAGCTGCTCCCCCATCCACCTAACTCCCATGCATCCAGACTCCCCCACACCCAGACCCCCCCCCCACAAGCCCCACTCCCCCTGCACCTGGACCACACCAACAACCCACCCGGATCCCCACCCTACCGAGCCCCAACCACCTGCACCTGGATCTCCGACCCACTGAACCCACCTCCCCCAGTATCTGGACCCCCCACTGATCTCCCCACACTCAGACCCACCCTGCTGAGCTCTAACCACCTTCACCTGGACTCCTCTGCAGAGTCCCATTACCATTGCACCCAGAATCCCCTAACAAGCCCCTGTGCATCCAGATCCCCCACTCAGCTGCCCGCTTCCAGATTGCCCCACACAGAATCCTCTCAACACACAACTGGATCCCCCCACACTAAGCTCCTCCACACTTGGATCCTGCCTTGCTGAGCCTGCCATCCACGCTTGGTGCACCTGGCATGGAGGGGCAGGGCCCTGGGGTGTTTTCAGGGCAGGCCTTGTCCTTGCACTGTGTCAGAGTTGGGTGCAGCCTCACGGCTCAGTCCATGTCCCAGGGCGTAGCTTCACAGTGATCTCCCACCTCTGTGCAGCCAGTGGCCTGTGCTCCCCAATGCCATGCTGGAGCCTCCACATTTATTTGACAAATAAAATTTGCAGAATTTTAAAATACTGTACACAAATTTTTGGATTTTGGTGCAGAATTTTAATTTTTTGGCGCAGAATGCCCTCAGGAGTAACACTTTGTATTCTGTGTTGTAATAGAAATCAATATATTTGAAAATGTGGAAAAACATCCAAAAATATTTAATAAATTTCAATTGGTATTCTATTGTTTAACAATGCGATTAATCACCATTACTTTTTTTAATCACCATTAATTTTTTTCCCCGTTAATCGCGAGTTAACTGCGATTAATCGACAGCCCTAGTTTTTACCCTTATCTTCTGCGTAAGTCAGTGGTGGTTTGGAATGGTTTGTTTTCCTTCCCTATATTTCAACCCCATTTTTCTGGATTACCTTTTTTAACTTCCAGTTTAGAAGTTTTTCTCTTTTAGAAGCACAAAAGGAAAGATTCCTTGTGGGCACCAGGAGCAGGCATGCAGCTCTTGTAATAATGGCTGAGTCTGGCTTGTCTCCATTCAGGGAAATGTGAACTGGCAACACGGGGGTGTATTGCCTGCCACCTGAATGAACTTGACACCCAGAATGTGTAAGTGGGAGAAAGCAAAAACAAAATAAAATTTTAATAGAACTAAGCAGTCTCCCTTAATCTCAGAGAAGGATGTGAGTTGGTGGTGGGGCGGGGAACAGGAAGAAGGCTGGAAAGGAATAGTAATTGAACTAGTAAGGGAAAGGATGCTATCTGTCCATTGTAGCAGTATCCTGAAGAGTGATTCTGAATAGAAGGACGTCATTTTTCTGGGCCACAAATTACTCAGCTGAAGTGATCAAAAACCAGACGCTTTCTGGTTGAAGTGTTTAAATGGCATTGGTAATTGAAAAGGGACAAAGAGCTCTAGTATGTGAGGACTAACTTGCCTAGGAAAAGAATGAATATATATATGTATATGTGAATATATATGTGTGCAAAATATGACTTCTAGCTTTGTATTTTGTGGGGCAGTGTGTAAGTCTCAACTGACTGGCTATAAAACAAGCTACCAGGGAAGTTTAACGTTCATATTAAAGGCTGGGGAGTAAAGGCTATGCCACAGTAATAAGGAAAGAAACAGAGATTAATCATGCCACCCCTTATATCTGAGCCATGAATATAAAGCTTACTTTGATACCTACAGTAGTCCCATGGATTTCAATGGGAATACAGCAGGAATAAGTCCGCTAAGACAGCACAAGAAAAAATAAATTGGTTTGTGAATGTCATTTTTAGCCCTGTATTCATCATCTGCCTTATTTAATGACTGATCTACTACACCATGAATGGTTGCTAGCCTGTTTTTACGTTCTAAGGAGAAAGCTTAGATTACTTCTCTCACTGACAGTACTGTACAGGGATGCAAGGGAAAATATTTCCCAGCAGCATCTTATAAAAATAACTTTGATACTAGTTCACACTGTCTCCTCTGAGCTGAATCTTTGCAAAATTAATCAGCAATTATAGGAGTTGCCTGTAGTGCCATCTGCAGTTAACTGTAAAATAGTTTCTTTTATAAGCCCCTGCTTTCATCTGTAGTATTCACCTTTGGGACTGAAATTTTCAAGATTTGTCCCTATCTGACAGTAACTTTTTTGTGTGTGTGCAAAAGTTTGAACAAAAATCTTTCAACAGTTTGAGTTAGAGGAGCGTAAGGAAATAGATTTGTTTTATGATCTATTCTACAATAGGGAAAAGTCAAACTACAAACTACACTCTTTAAACAGGACTACAGCCAAAATGGCTAGTGTCAAACATAGATATAATCCTTAATGGAGTACATGCTTTGCTAGGTTTGAGGAATTGGGAGCTGTTAAAAAAAACACACTGCTTTTACATCTGACTTTTGGATGGTGATCCTGGAATCCCCAGTGTGACATCTTTGCACTGTCACCCTGCCAAGGCTGCTGCTCTCAAGGTAACACTGGTACAATGGGCACGCAGAAGATTTTCTGAAACCTAAACAGCAAAACCTTTCCCCTTCTCTTCCAAAAATAGCCCTGAGTACAGTTTGGATAGCTAAAGTTAAGAGAGAGATCTAAATTCGATGTACAGCTATAGCAGATAAAATTCATATCCTACCACTTACCTCAACCATTCTTTCTAGGTTCTATATTTTTCGCTATAGGTTTTGGTGGCTTGAATTGAGGCAAACCCTTCAGGCTATGTGGAAAGGCTAATCCTGCTGCTGTCTATGCAGTGTCTGCTGTGAGCTCATACACCCATGGATGGAAATAAAGATACTGCTCTTCCTTCTGCTGTCTTAGGTTAAAGAGAAGCTTTTCAGTCACCATGGCTGTCAGTCTGGCCCTGTCCACCAGGACTAATTTCACACCAGCTAAAGAGTAGTTCCATTCAGAGTCAGAAGCCTATTATCACTTGACACATGAGTGAAAGAAAAACACTTGCCTTGAAAGCTACAGTTGCTGATGCACCCAGCTTTTTCATTAACACCTTTGTTTTTCCTCCCTTCATTTTATCACAGGTGTAAATTCAGCTGGAGGGGCCACACTGAAGGTGGCATGTGTGTCAGCTGCAGTGTCAGATGAATCTGTTGCTGGAGACAGCGGGGTGTATGAGGCAGCTGTACAAAGGTATACTCCAGATTTGTTTAGTAAGAAGCTCATGATTTAGATATCAAGCCAACATTACCAGACGTGATTGTAATCCTTTTTGCAATTTGGTTAAGATATAGACTCTTGGATTTTACCCAATATCTGTAGACATGAGAGTTAGGGCAGGCAGCACTGCCTGTTAAGGTTGCCTGATACTTTCCATCATATAAACAACTAAAAAGAGGGCCATAATTTTGCCAAACATAACTGTTTGGGCTGAAATATTTCATACCAGGTGTCTGCCTCAGGCTGAATTTCTCTGGAAAACTTCAGCCAAAAAGGTTCAGCCACTTCAGAGAATGAGGCCACGTGGCATTTCCAATATAGCTTTCACTCCTTGAGTTTGTGTTGCCTCCTGTCTCACATTTTTGCTGGCAGCAGAGGGGAGGCATGTAACTCACTGTAAATATGTTTCTCTGATATGCACACTTAAAGAAATAATAAGAGAAAGCAAAACCCCTTAACAGACCCATATGCCCAGTTCCCTCCAAAATTTGTGCGGAGAGGAGAAAAGGCTGTGCCTCCTAAATTAACTGTGTCTTATTGAAATTCCACAGGCCCTTAATTGTCCTTGATTTCTTTCAGACTCTGTGTGTCAGAAATGATAATGTTTGACAGTGATCATACAGAAGCAGCTGGGACTGCCAAAGTGCAAATTGCTATGAAGTAAGCTGGGTGGCTTCTGTTGTTTTTGAGACTCTGATCTTAATAGTTCTTGATATATCTTGTTCTCATAAGACTTGCATGCTCTCTACAGCCTTCTCTTTCCAATATCTTTTTTTTTATGTTATTGGACTAATCTTGCTTAATGTACACTATAAAGTGTGATTATCACCTTATTATCTGGACACTCTGGGCCTGGTTTTGCTCTCACTCACATCAGTGGAAATCTATTGGTGTTACGTTCACCAGGGTAAATCAGCAATGAGAGAATTGGGACCTTTTGTTTGTGGCCTCAGTAGACTAGATGCATCATGGAAAAAACAGGATTTGGTCTCTGGAAATCATCTTGCTGGGTTTCTCCATCCCCTACTGACCAACTAATAGGGTGGCTATTAGTAACCCTAATCATAAATGGTAGGCTAAATTGGCTGTCCCATCTGAATGATAAGAGCAGCAAGAGGGGTTGGCAACATGATGGGCCAGATATGGAGGGCCTTACTCAAATGACTGGGGGAACCACACCAGAAACAGCTCTGAAAAAATAACGAGCACAAGACCACTTGATTTTATTTTGTTACTGATGTTATGGATTGTTTACTCCTAACTTCTTCAGCATAAAAATGCCTGAGCCACTGGGCATTCTTAAATGTAATTAATTTTTCTTTTAGTATGCTATTTTTATCTAAATATGATTCTATATATTAAAATCTTATTTGGAATTCAGCTATTTACCTGAATAACAGGTAAAAATACTCTAATGCCTTGGTTCAAATTTATAGTACACCTTATCTGAATGACTTAAACCACTATATGTCCACTGGTTGTTATACAAAAATGTTATACATAACTAGAATGTGATTGATTGAATTATACATAACGAGCTATCGGAAAATAATTTTTAGACTCCCTTGGTGTAGTTCTCTTGTCAGATTTCAAATATCTTAGTGCAGCAAATGTCAAGCCAGCAAATCTGAAGGTGTCTTGAAAACAGAACAGTCTTTCATTGTGTCTAAGGCAGTTTTGTTGTTGCTAATGTGTCTTCTCACATTTTTTCCAATTAATTCAGGTATGATGACAAAAATAAACAATTTGCAATATTAGTCATGCAGCTGAATAACGTTCCTGCTCTAATGTTACAGCAAGATCAGAAAGTGTAAGTAGATTAAATAAACATAGTAGAAATGGTTGTAATAGACTTCATCCGGGATCTCACACATCTTAGTTTATTTTTCATTTTATATAATGCATGTAGCCCTCTAAGCACATCCCATTTTTTATCCCACATTTGCCATCAGTTGTGAGCTCATACATCCACATATGGAAATGAAGATGAACTTCCTGCAATAATCTTTAGATTCATTTATTTCCTTTGCTAGGAAAAACTTATATGGAATTTAACATTTAACAGGCAAGATTGTCAGCTGTGGCTCATTGCTCAGTGCAGCTGAGCAGAGGGTGTGCAGAGTTCAGATACATGGACTTTCATGGTTTGCCAGTCCCATTCAAACGAAAAATTAAGCATTAACTCAGTAGATCACATTCACTGCTGCCAACAAAATAAATGGAAGATGTTGCTTTCACATCAAAAGTGCTATGAATGTCATGTATGTTTAGCCAGCAGCTATTTGGCAGTGTTTCCAGCCCTTGCAGTCCCACATTTTTGGTGAAGATTTTTTTTCCCATTTGCAACTAATGTTTTGAGTATCGTAAGTACAGCATTACAAAAATCCAACACTTCAGAAGTTCTCTCCAGGGCATTTAAGCTTCCTAGTTTTGTCCATCTTAATTCCCTCTCTTAATGTTTTTTTTTCCTCATCTAAATGTCAGTGACTAGTCAGTGACTTTAAGAAGACTCTAGATCCTGTTTTTAGGTACATAACTCCACTTGTCCTAAAATTATAATACATTTCATATTTGTTTTTAAAAATTTATGTGCCCTAAAAAGTACTCACTGTTATAGTTGAGATTAGTATTGCAAAGAGGAAAGTCTGACTATGATAGATGCTCTCACAATGAATTGGGTAAATAATAGTGTTTTGTGATTTATGGTAATCTCATAACAGATGCTTACAGCAAGTTAATATGGCACTAATTAAAATATTTTTCAATAGGAACATTCGTGTGGCTGTTCTTCCTTGCTCTGAAAGCACAAGTTGTTTGTTCCGCACAAGACCCATGGAAGCTTCAGACAGTCTTGTATACAATGAAATATTTTGGGTTTCAATCTCTTACCCTGCTTTACACCAGAAGACTTTAAGAGTTGATGTTTGCACTGTGGATAAGTCTCACCTTGAGGAGTGCCTGGTTAGCATTCATTTCTGTGTGAATCTTTTCTTCCATCTCTTCTGCTTAATTTGACAAATACCTAGTGTTCTCAAAACTTAGATTTGGCCAGTTATGCAAGCTTCCCTTACTGTCCTTAGCTGTAGGACCCATCCCTGTAGAGATGGACTTTCAGTATATCGGAGAATCCCAGTTATGCCAATATGTACAGTGGCTTAAGGTCTGCATTAGAAACCCAATTCCTCAAACCACTTGACTCCTCTTCCCTTGTGACTTAAGGGTGTGAACCACAATTTGCACCCACCCTTTAGGGAAATGTTCTGTAGAATGTAATAGAGAATGATCTCCTTTGTAGAGGATTTTTTAAAAAAAATCTGTAGAATTCTATAATGGAGGCAGTTTTATTACATTCTTAAGGATTTTTACAAAATCCTTTTAGAAATGTGATCATTCTCTCAAATTCAGTAGAAGAGTGTAAATTGTAAAGAACCCTATAATTCCATAGAACTCTGTTGGTATGAGTTCAGTTATCCTTTTTAATGGTCAGTATTCCCTTAGTAAGGGAGTTGATTTTAATGAAACTGCTTCTGGAGTAAGATACTTTACTTAATATGAGTAAGGCTTATAGACCTGGGGCCTAAGTAATTACAAAGCAACAAAAAGTTAATTCTGTTTGTACGTTTCTGGAGTCTTTCATGTCTCCCTTAGTAAATGCTATTGTCTACATACATTTTGGTTGGGAATCCCACCACACTTTTATGGTGTTCCTGCTTTGCTACCTTCACCTGTGAACCACACTTGGGCTTAAGAAACAGCCCCTGTATTCCAAACTGATTTTCCATCTGGTAGCGCACATGCTTATGTGCCTCGGTAAACTCCAGATTGGGCTGAATTTAATTGCAGGAAATCTGTGCAATATAAAATAAACTGTACTTAGCTAATGAATAGTGTCTACTCAAGCACAGGCCATATAAATTGTAACAGAATTGCAATATATTGTGCATATGCCATGATGTAGTAAAAGAAGACAAAATGAAGGTTCACAGTGGATCTAGGCTGAGTGGACACAAAAACAAGGGGAACCTTTTTAAATGATCAATCGCAAGCACCTACATCCGAAAGAGCAATTTGATGAGCCCTTAAATTAGAAAAGAATCCATCTCTTTTTAATTGTTGTCTTTTATTCTTGCTAATTGAAAGTGATTGCAAGTTACCATGGCCACAACATAATTGTTCATCATTCTTGACACTTATTTGCACGCAGCTGCTGAAGTGAATCTTTCTTGTGTACTGACCCTTGGAAGCCACCAACAATATGGTTCAATTTAATATCATCCAACCATCACCAAGATGATGTCTGAAATAGCGAGAGAGTGAAGATTAGTGGTGGTGGTGGTGGTGGTGGTTTTTCTCAGGGACAACTAAACCTTCAGCTCCCAAAGCCTTGGTTTTTGCTGCTACATATTTCTGCTGACATTTTATTGCTGCAGTCACTTCTTTCTGAGATGGCACTCACAACTCTTTTTTTTCTTGGTTCCAACAGGGTGGGGCACAAATTAGCCTTGCTGAAATATGTAGATCTGGAGAGAAGTCAACACGCTGGTACAACCTTCTTAGTTATAAATATCTTCAGAAGCAAAGCAGAAAACACAAACAAGGGGATATTTGTTCTGCAGTATCCTGCGCTGAAAAAACAGTAAGGACAAATGCTAAAAGGAAGCTTGCATAAACCTCCTCTATAATATATTACATTGCTGAGAAGAAATCAGGAGTTGTGTGATTCCATGGCATTCTTATATGTAAAAAATTTCATTATGATACTAAATGGGTCAATAAAACTAAAAGTTTGATTTAGGATGTAACTTTTTACCTGATTGATGGACCTTTTCCTATTTTTTTCTCAGGTTTATTGTGAGTATGGAACACTCACTCTGATAGCTGATGGGGTTTAGGAATGAATTCTGTCTTTAAATAAAGCCCTTTCCTCTATACAGGACTCTGTATCTGCACTGCTGGAACAGACTGCTGTTGAACTGGAAGCAGTAGAGAAGAAGCTGGAAGAAAGCAGAAGCACTTTAACTAGTGGAGAGAATTGGTAGGTGGCATCCTATTCTCTTATCATAGTATAAGAGTCTGTGGATTCTATGGGTTTGACACAGTGTTTCAGGTAAGGATGTCAATGAGTCAAAGTTTAATGTGATAATATGCAGACAAAGGTGCAATCGTGTAATATTGAAATGTGTCTAGTAGCTGATCAAAGTTCTTGAACTTTGCAAAAGATCATTTCTGGTATCTTTTTCTACATCAATAGAAACATGCTGTAGCCACTGAAACAGAAGAGCATGTGCCTGAGAATTGAGACTAGAGCTAATAAAAGTTAAAATTGGAAGAGATAAAATATATTAATCTGTGGCACATAGTGCTTGATGGACCTGTGAAATACCATAGCTTCAGTTCACAGGGATTTGCATGAGCTCTTTAATTGGCTGTGGATTACATGGTCAGTCCCACATTTCACTGAGTGTTACGTTCAAACAACCACAAAATTCAAAGCAAAACTTAGCATGAACCTTGGTGGGGAATCTACCAAAATGCATAATTGAGCTCAGGTTTCCCAAAAGATTCTCAAGAACATGTTGTTTAACATAATTCTAACTTTCAAACTGAGAGTACCTCAGTTTGGGGGAATCCCCGAGTCAGCCTCCTAAACCCACCATACAGTTGGACCAGCAGCACTAAGTCAAACCCAAATGGACCAGACCCAGTATACAGCTTGTGGCAGAAACTGAAGCAAATGTATTAAACCGTAGTCATCTCCTTACCATAGAATGAAAGACGAGAAAATTCCCTTTAACTGTTTCACTGCTGGTTCTTCCACTCCAACCGGCGTGCTTTTGTTATTCCCTTGTTCCATGGGACGTCATGAGATATCTGGTACAACTGGCAGCTCTAGAGGTTTTTTTGATCAGAGTACTTAGGACACCAACCAGCATCAAGGATGCTATGGGGGTATTGTCCCAGGTGGGTCCAGCCCAGTAACAGAAGCAGTTTATATGACAGGCAAGATGAGGAGGTTGCCGAGCAAGAAGAGCAGGATGGGAACAGTGACAATGAAGCAGAAGAGGAGGAAGAATTCTATGATGGAAAAACACTCTGGGAGGCGGAAGAGAATCCAGAATCCCAAGTGCATGCTGAGTCGGTAGCAGTAAAGGTAAAGCCCAGAGTAAATGTTGTCGCTTCCAAAAGGCTGATATTTAGTAAGATGAATTAAGCACTACATTGTTCATTATTATTATCGTCCCTAATTGCTGGTCTTGATGCGATTCCTTCTGTTTTTTGTTTTTTTGGAAAATTACATGGAGTGTTTTTCTGTTTCTTATAGCACCACAGCAAGCAGCATTTCAGGGGAAATAAGAGGCTTGGTGGAGTAATTATCATCCTGTGGGATGAAGGTTGTGGGGAAGGTGTTCCACTTGAATTTGGGAACGTTTCCTTTTATTTTGTTTTTGTTCTAATCACTGTAGCCCAAACAACTTATCACAGACCTATCAAATGAAAAGCAGACTTACTAACGCTAATGTGTTCATCTGCAAGAGTGCATGTACATATATATTGTGGCCATTCAGCCCTGCATTTACCAAAAACCTCCCGCGTGTGCATAAGCAAATCATGTCATTCAGATGCTTCCCTGTTCAGTTACCTGATTTACTCATGCAAATACAGGAGGCTTTTGTTGCAACAGGGGTGTACATTTGCATCAAATTCATCTTGAGGGGAAAGCCCATGAATTTGCATTTTTGGAGGAAAATTTGCTGCCACAGCTTCCAACATATAGCCCTCTAATGTTTTGTTTTGGACTACATACTTGTCATAGTCTGAATTGCTCGTCTCTTTCTACTGCTGCTTTGAAGTTTTACGATTTAAAAAGAGCTAAAAACAATTCTGAGTGGAACATCTTCATATTTCTTGATCTCATCCTTTTCCCTTTGTCTTATTCACTTGTGATAAGTTTTTTGTGGGCCCTGTGTTAATCATAGAATCGTAGGACTGGAAGGGAGCTGGAGAGGTCATCTAGACAAGTCCCCTGCACTCCTGGCAGGACTAAGTACTATCTGCTGCAAAGCTGACCAGGCCAATGTTGAATTAAGGAGAACTACGGCAATCACATGAAGTTTAAGATAGCTCTTACATTACAGTCAAACCTCAATTTTAAATAACACTACATTTATGAAATACCAGTTAATCCAAAATACCATGTCCCCTGGTCTTGGAAGCATTCTTCACCTAAGCACTGTCAGACAACATGATTAGCGCATGGGATCTCCTAATGTAATCCTGAATGATAGTACTATCTAATCACCACCTATTTACCTAATCAAGGGCCTGTTTTAATGCTCAGATTGCCTTGTCTCTGTCAGTTGCAGGTGTACAATAACAAAAAGGTGGTCTTTAATGGATAATCTAAATTTAAAGGCTCGATTTTTAATCTGCTACATTGGTGTAAATCTAAAAAGTTAGTGGAGTCACTCAGGATTTACACAGGTCACTTGCAACTGAGTCCATAGGAAATGATACAGTTGTTGAAATTACTCACAAGTTTGGAGAGGGCAGTACTACAGTGTATTGCATAAGGAGAGCCAAGAAAGAGACACAACTTTGTCTGCTCTAGATTGTAGTTTAATTCATGAAAAGTTGCTCTTTTCCATGTGAAAGTAGAAGTGGGATTTCAGGCTGAAACACAAAAGCAATTGTCATTGATAGTATGTTGGGGGGAGGCAGTTACAGGGATAAATAACAAAATGGTAAATATCATTATGCCACTGTATGAATCCATGATATATCCACATCTTGAATACTTCATTTAATTCTGGTCACCCCATCTCAAAAAATATATATTAGAAATGGAAAAGGTACATAAGAACATAACATAAAATGATTAAGGATGTGGAACAGGTTCCATAAGAGGAGAGACTAAAGAGACTGAGGCTGTTCAGCTTGGAAAAGAGATGACTAAGGGGGGATGTGATAGAGGTCTATAACATCATGAATGGTGTGGAGAAAGTGAATAAGGAACTGTTATTTACTCCTTCACATAACACAAGAATCAGGGGTCCCCCAATGAAATTAATAGACAGCAGGTTTACAATAAACAAAAGGAAGTATTTCCTCACACAACATACAGTCAATCTGTGAAACTCATTGCCAGGGGATTTTATGAAGGCCAAAACTGTAACTGGGTTAAAAAAAGAATTAGGTAAATTCATGGAAGATAAGTCCATCAGTGGCTGTTAGTCAAGATGGTCATGGATGCAACTGTATGCTCTGGGTGTCCCTAAGCTTTGGTTGCCAGATGCTGAGGCTGAACGACAAGGAATGGATCACTCGGTGATTGGCCTGTTCTGTTTATTCTCTTTAAAGCATCTGGCACTGCCACTGCTGGAAGACAGGATACTGGGTTAGATGGACTATTGGTATGACCCAGTATAGCCATTCTTATGTTTATTAAAGTGTATTTCTTTCAGGTGGATAAAGAGACAAACACTGAGAGCCTTGCACAATCTTCTACTGTAGTTCGTCCAAAAGAGAAAAAAGCAGCTAACCCCCCACAAACTCAATTTGTCAGAAGTAGCACCATAATCCGCTCCAAAACATTTTCGCCAGGACCACAGAGTCAGTACATCTGCCGGGTAAGGAATCCACGTCCGCAGACTTTGTTGTAAATGTTTTTCCTGAGTGACTGCACAGTATCTTTAGTTCATCTGATAATACACTGCACTGATGGGAGAGTATATAGCATCCTCAGTGACCCTGAACTTCAGTGGGAGTTGAGGGTACAGCACCCTTTCTTGACATTGTACATCAGAAGACCACAGAGCATTTCACACCTGTTAAGTAAACCTCACAATGGGAAGTGATAGTGGAATCACTACACACTCCTGAAAGGCAGCTATTTTAGCAGT
This sequence comes from Chelonia mydas, assembly GCF_015237465.2. Classification (NCBI taxonomy): domain Eukaryota; kingdom Metazoa; phylum Chordata; order Testudines; family Cheloniidae; genus Chelonia; species Chelonia mydas. The sequence goes on from NC_057854.1 coordinate 28,776,918, forward strand.
TGTACCACAGCAGCACAATACAGTGGCTTAGGGCAGGAAGTGTAGAGAGAATGAATATAATTAAAATGCTAGCATGACTTTAGGTAGGATTAAGATAATTACCCAAATTGGAACTTGGCTGTGATAGTGGTTTTAGCACCTGCAAAGGTTCTTTAATAAACTAAGTGGTCAGAACCTCACTTTGCCATCTTTGTAGGAGATGTCACTTCAGTAGCATGATACCCCTGACACCATGCTAGAACGTTAGTGACTGACATTACAGAAAGCACAGTTGTCTTGTCAACACCAAGTTAATTAGCCACTGATCTGTAACAGTCTGGGGTAGGCAGCTTCCAGAGGGCAAGAGCAACACACCTCTGGACAGGTATTGCCTCATATCCTGGCAGTGAAGGACCAGAACGCAGCTCCAGAAATGTGGCATTTCTTATACAGAAGTTCTGGACCCACTGCTGGTCATCCCATGTCTGTGTGATGTAGTCCCACTGCTCTGTGCTTATGGTCCTGGTCTAGAACTGTCACTCAGTATAGGGAGATTCCTCTGCCATTAGAAACTGGATCAGCTATCTTCAGTCCTCCATCTCTGTGGACTGCTTGCACATCTTGCTTAAAGCACACTGCTGTATTTTGTGGCACTAAGCCCTTGCCAAGTGCCTGCCACCACATCTCATGCCCTGGTTCTTCCTCTTCTTGCCAAAATAAGTTGCATTAGTGCCAACATTTGGTACAGAGTCATTGCTCTGACATGGACCATGACTTGCCACTGGTTGGAATGAAGGCTCCAGACAGAAATCTGAGACATGTCAAACGAGAACTGGGTCAATTTGGGTGAGTTAAAATAAATAACAATTACTAATTAAAGTGTAGCACATATGTCAGCCAAGAATCTCAATGTCTTACCAAGGTAGGCAATTAATTTTACAAGTGAGGAATATGAGGCATAGACAGATTAAGTAACTTGCCTTAGATCACAGAGTGAGGAATGACAGTTCAGAATAGCACCTTGTCTAATCCTTAGGCCCCTTTTGTAACCAGAGGCAGCCTTGCTGCATTTAATGCTGCTTAAAGGTGGATATTAGGGTTATCATCAGACAGAGATGCTGTAAGTGTCTGACTAGTGTTTATCTCCTCTAAAATCAAAGGTCATGATGGAAATCAGAAAGCAGAGAACGACTAACTTCAATTAGCAGCACTGAGGGAGCGTGAAAGACTCCACGGTGCTGTGTGTGACACTAATTGAACGATCTGTGTACTGACTGAGGATGTCAGTGCCACCTCTTTGATTCAGTGTTTATTCATAATTAATTAGTTCCAGGATTGAGGATCAGGATAGACTATAAATAACTCCTTTAGTTTCAACCAGTGTAGAATACAAGTAAATGCTGTCAGGAAACTGTTTTTGTGACGTACGTGCTGGTCTAACTGAGGATTGAGGTGCTCTAGTAGAACATCAAGGGCTGCCTAACACTGAGTGCAGCAAAACAGTCCTTGGAAAAACCTGCGTATCCAGTTCAGACAAAATCAGGCTCACAGGTGAACTGTTTTGCCTTTGCTTTAGCTGTGAGCTTAATTCTCTTCACGACAGTCTAGATCTTTGAATTGTATCTTCTCTTTGGCCTCTGAGCATTGAGCCATACAATAAATAACACTCAACAGGACATTTAGGCATACCAAGGAATATTCATGTCTCAGGGCACTGGAAGGTACATGGCCCAGGGCTCAGTGGTTTCAGTATTCAAGGGATGCCTAGACCTTACTCCAGATGCATATCCTGGAGTACAGTAAATTAATGCTCATATCAAATGGAACATTTAACATCACAGTTGTGCATAATAGGTACAACCTTGTGATGCCAACCTGCACCTTCTCAGTGGTAGCATCATATCCTGGAGCTCCCTAGCATGCAGGAGGCACATGCCTGCTCCTCCAGCCCTTGGATTTCTGCATGTGCTCTCCTGAATGCCTGGCCCAAAGGTTCACAAGGAGAGAATTGTCCCTACGCTTGGATTATGATTGTGTCCAGCCACTATGGAAGTAGCACAAAGAAAAGAGGTTTCTTGCTCTGCGTTGCCAGGAACAATCTGACCCCAAATATATAAAATGCTGCAAAAAAACCCTGAAAAAAGTCAAGGTATTCACATGCCACACTAAGTTAGCTTCATATATAGAAATAGTTTGTTTGAAAAGGAAAAAAAAATACTTAATCCTTCTCCAATGTTATGCTCTTCTTATTCATAGAAGTTACGGATGGAAATGACTTAATCCCCAGCCAATGCAACATTGTTCATTACATCTTATTTTTTTAGTCTCGTCTGACCTAGTTATTGCTGTTGAGTAGGGGAAGGGGACTGTGTTGTGACCTGTGCAGTGTTCTAACGAAAAGTGATGGTATCTTCCAACCTCTTCTCAAACAGCACCATTGAAATACAGAGGGGAGGAGGCCAGGAAAGGACAGTGGCCAAGGAAAAACAGCCGGATTTGGGCACCGGGTGGGTTTCATTGCACTGTTACATGTGACTGTCTCAGATAATTCTCAGTCCATGGCTTTCTATAAATGTCGGCAACTCTGTGGGCTCATTCATAATAGCCTTCCACTGCATGCTTGTTTTATAACAATTACTTCTGTCTCTTTTTCAGCTAAATCGCAGTGATAGTGACAGTTCAACACTGTCTAAGAAACCACCCTTCGTTCGGAATGCTATGGAGAGGCGAAGTGTCAGAATGAAGCGGGTAAAAACTTCACCTACAAATTTTTCCCCTTAGCTGGCATTTAAGAAAACAAGCGTGTTCTTAAAGCATTGGTTTGTGAGTTACCAATATGTAATTCAGGTTAATTTCAGATATAAACCGCCTGTCTTCATGTGCTCATAGCATTAAAAAAAAAATTCTCCATTTTGGCAGAAATATTCTTACTAGTCTGTCAGAAGGTGACATATGTCTGCTCCCTTGAGTTACTAGAACTCCCACTTTGAAAAATTATTTCTCACAATATTTCCTTCCAAACAGAACTCAAAAATAGCTAAATTTTTAAATGTGGCTTGTAAATTATGCTCTCATTGGCTCATGTTCATGCCAAAGGAATTGGTGGGATAGCTAATTTGTAAGCATTTGAAAATCACTTTTTCAGATGCACGTTGAAACTTAACAGTGCTTAATGAAGCTCCACAGCCATTAGTGACATCATTGTGCACGTTCTTCTATGATGTGAATGGGGTGGAATTGGGCTGCTGTCCTTAGGCGACCACTGAAACATTTTGCATGAGGCAGACTGTAACTGTCTGATTGAAATACTCACCTTTTCACTCCTGGACACTAATGTGCCTGATATTGGGGGCAGGAGAAAATCCACTGGTGTGAAACCAGTGCTAATATGTTGTTTTGCAGCATTCTGCAATATTCTGATAATTGAGGTGTAAGTATTAAAGTAAAATTATATTCTGAGTAATGGTGTAAGGAAGACACTCCTCATTTCAGCCCATTGTCAGCTAAGTACAGAAGCCCATGGCTTACTTTGGATATCACTAGTGTTGATGGAAGCTGCAGCATGGGCAAGCTTACTTATAAGACTTTGCTAGACTGTGAAACTGCAAATTCGGGTGAGCAGCCACTTTGCAAAAGCAGCATTACCAGAGATGTTGCCTTTCATCTCCAGAACATTGTGCGTTTGAGAAGGAAGTGGTCATCGCACATATTCAGACCAAATGGGAACAGTTTGACACTTTTTTTATTCTACTCATAAATCCCTTCTGTTCCAGCCTTCAGTTAAGTCCTTTGGTGCAGAGCGTCTAATCCGAACTTCACTAGACCTGGAGTTAGACCTGCAGGCTTCAAGGACCTGGCACAATCAGTTAGTGCAAGAGATCTCTGTACTGAAAGAACTGAAAGAACAGTTAGAACAAGCTCAAGGTCAAGGTGAAAAAGAGCTGCCACAATGGGTAAAGGATGATGAGAGATTCCGGCTTTGGCTGCGACATGTTGAAAAACGGGTAAGTAATTCTGACTGGGTTTTTGTTAATATGTTTAGTCAAACACATTTTCCCAATCCTCTAGAGACCAGAATGTTCAAATCTTTAGTACTGCTACATTCCAAATCTTTCCCCTTTTAAATAAACCTATTTTTTGGAGCTTTGTATTGGAGCTTCTGTTTTATTAACTTTACATACTGACAGATAATTAGAATTGTAGCCCTTGCAAATGCAGGAGTCCTTTCCTACAATTTGAATTCCACTGTCACGTTTCATTGGATGCAAGGCCAGGCGCAGGAGGAGTCTGTGACGGGTTCCTCCCTGGGGTGCCACCTGGAACTGGGGTACCACTGAGGCCTCTGACTCACCAGCCAGGGCTCTCTCTCACACTGTGTTGTTGTGACAAGCTGCAGACCCGCTCCTGGTCCTACACTTCCACCAGCATTCACACAAGTAGGGACACACCCAGCTGCAGTTACATACTGGGCTGACCAGCCACTGCACAAACCAACAATAGAGACACTACAGCCAAAATAACCACCAGCTTCCCAGTCTAGGACCCCAGAGCTGTACCGTCCTGCCCTGGTCAAAACCCTGACCAGTATGAATTTATTATCCAGTTCACCTCCCCCTTACTGTGGAGAGGAAATGCAACAGCCTTTGCCCCTTGAGCTAAGATTTCCAAGAACTTCATTCAGACTCACTGGTTTAGATAAAGCAAAAACAAGTTTATTAACTACAAAAGATTTTAAGTGCTAGCAAACAGATCAAAGCAGATTACCTAGTAAATAAACAAAAACTCAAACTAAGCTTAACATAGTAGAAGGATAGGATTTGAATTAACAATCTCTCACCCTCACTGATGATACAAGCAGGCTTGCAGATACTTAAGGAACAAGCTCCACTTGCTTTGCAGCTTGGGATCCCCAGGTTTTCATACACAGGCTAGAAATCCCTTTAGCCTGGGTCCAGCATGTACCCCAGTTCAGCCTTTTGTTCCTTAGGTGTTTCCAGGAGTTTTCTTGTGTGGGGACTAAACAACAACAGATGATGTCACTCCCTGCCTTATATAGCTTTAGCATATGGTGAGACCCCTTTGTCCCAAACTCAGTTTGTGGAACAACACTGGTATCCAAGATGTAGTTCCGTGTCATGTGGCCTGGTCACATGCCCTTGAATACCTTGCTGAGTCATGGTAGCCATTACTTACAGGCTGTCTGGAGCCTTCTCAAGAAGGCTCACCCAATGGGAGATAAGCTTCTCCTAAGGCCAGTTGTTCTTCCTAATGGCCCATTACCTTGAACAGGCCCTTCACAGCCAGCTGTCTAGACTGGAAGCATTTGGCCTAGTGGGTATCACCCAGGTGTGACTACATGTGAAATACAGATACATAGTCAATATTCATAACTTCAGATACAAAAATGATACATGCATACAAATAGAATAATTATATTTAGCACATCATAACTTTTCCAATGACACCGCACATTACCAGTCTTGTACAAAATTCATTCTAATTATGCCATAATCATATCATAATAATATCAATATGGAGTACAATGTCACAGAGTCATTGGCTCCAAGTGGTTCCTGCATGTAGAAGGATAGTACCGATTGGCTACTCCTTTCTTTTGGCTAGCTCCGTTCTTTTCAAAGCCCAGTGGCAGTCTTGGAAAGCAGTGATGAGAGAGAATCTGTAACTTAATGTACAGACTGAATTTTCATAAATGGTCTTTATCAGGCACACACAAGAGTTGCATGCTGTGGGGAAAGTCTGTTTCATGCACCAAGAAGAAGTATGTTGAGATCACAATTTTGGGGGCTGTGACCTTTGTTAGTGGGGGAATGAGTGCCCAGACCATTAGGGAGGGAGGTACTAGAATGTCTCAGTAAAAATTGGGTCTTCTGGATTATCTGCTTGTTGGTTAATAAAATGATATTCTGTTTTGCCTTCTCTGAATCTGTGTGTATTGATGGATTATAAAATGCTGTAATATGTTCAAAGTACTATAAACAGCCTTCTAGAAAAATCTGAGGGTTCTAGAAGTCCATGGTTACAAGACGCTGTAGGATTTAATCCACAAACTCTGCTGACTATCCTGGGCCCAGTTCTTCTGCACTTACTTATGGTATCATTGGAACTCCTTGCAGAACATGGTACTATTTGGTGGAAGGGCTTGTTTACATGCAGACTTTCATAGACTTTACTGCTTTAACGATACCAGTAGAAATTGTACTTGTAACCAAAGTAGTTTTAGTAAAAAACCTGTGTGTAGACTAGGCCTAAGTGCTTTAGAATAAGGTCCTCTGCTATTAAACATGCATAATTAATGCAAAAGTCAGAGCTCTTATCTATCTGGATTTCAGTAAGGCATTTGATACAGTTCCACATGGGACATTATTAGTTAAATTGAAGATGGGAATTAATATGAGAAGTGAAAGGTAGAAAAGGGACTAGTTAAAGGAGAGACTACAATGGGTCATACTGAAAGATGAACTGTCAGGCTAGAGGGAGGTTGTGACGGGTTGGATCACAGAAACCCCCTTGGGGCTGCCAACTGATGTCCCAAGACTACTTCTGCCCCTGCTTTCCCTGCCAGCTTGGGACTCCAGCACCCTGTCTTGTTGAGCCAGAACCGCCAGTCTGCTCCAACACAGACCCAGGGTCTGAACTATGTGCCCCAAAGCTGCAGACTTAATTGAAAGCAGCTTAAGAAGTGTTCCCATCTTTAATACTCAGATGCCCAACTCCCAATGGGGTCCAAACCCCAAATCTGTTTTCCATGTATAAAGGGTAAACTCATAAATTCTTCGCCCTCTATGACACTGAGAGAGAGAGATATGCACAGCTGTTTGCCACCCCCCACCCCCACCCCCAGGTATTAATACATACTCTGGGTTAATTAATAAGTAAAAAGTGATTTTAATAAATACAGAAAGTAGGATTTAAGTGATTCCAGTTAATAGCAGACAGAACAAAATGAATTACCAAGCAAAATAAAATAGAACACACAAGTCTAGATCTAATACCATAAGAAAACTGAATACAGATAAAAACCTCATCCTTAGAGGAATCCCAGTAAGCTTCCTTTTACAGACTAATCTCCTTCTAGTCTGGGTCCAGCAATTACTCACACACCCTGTAGTTACTGTCCTTTGTTCCAGTTTCTTTCAGGTATCCTTGGGGGTGGAGAGACTATCTCTTTAGCCAGCTGAAGACAAAATGGAGGGGTCTTCCATGGGCTTAAATAGACTTTCTCTTGTGGGTGGAGACCCCCTCCTCTCTCCTATGCAAAGTCCAGCTCCAAGATGGAGTTTTGGAGTCACATGGGCAAGTCACATGTCCATGCATGACTCAGTTTTTACAGGCAGCAGCCATTGTTTACATGCTACCTTGAATGTCCTCAGGTAGACTTCTTATGTGGATTGGAGCCTTCCAAGATCCATTGTGCATTAAGTGATTCTTGATTGTGCACTTAACTTGCAAATTCCTTTCTAAAGAAGCTGACCAAATGCCTTACTAAGGTTATTTAAAATCAGACAAGTATACAGCCAGTATTCATAACTTCGAATACAATAATGACACATGCATACAAATAGGACGAATAGATTCAGTAGGTCATAACCTTTACAGAGATATGTTACATGGCATATGTAGCATAAAACATACTCCAGTTATGTCATATATACATTCACAAGCATATTTCCACAAAGCCTTATGGGGGGCACCATGCCAGAGGTTACTAGTAGCGTTCCTCAGGGATTGGTCTTGGGACTGATCTTAGTTAACGTTTTTATTATTGACCTTGGCACAAAAAGTGGGAGGGTGCTAATAACATTTGCAGATAAGACCAAGTTGGGAGGTATTGCCAATGCAGATGAGGACCAGAATATAATACAAGAAGATCTTGACGACCTCGTAAACTTGAGTAATAGAAATACGATGAAATGTAATAGTGCACAGTGCAAGGCCATGCATGTAGGGACTAACAAGAATTTTTGCTATAAACTGGGGATGCATCAGTTGGAAGTGACAGAGGAGGAGAAAGACCTGGATGTATTGGTTAATCACAGGATGACAATGGGCCACCAGTGTGATGTGGCCATGCAAAAGGCTAATGCAATCTTAGGATGCATCAGGCAAGGTATTTCCGGTACAGATAGGGAAGAATTAGTAACATTATACAAGGCACTGGGGAGACCTCATCTGGGATACTGTGTGCAGTTCTGGTCTCCCATGTTAAAGAATGATGAATTAAAACTGGAACAAGTGCAGAGAAGGGCTACTAGGATGATCCGAGGCATGGAAAACCTACCTTATGAGCTTGACTTGTTTAGCCTAACCAAACAAAAGCTGAGGGGAGATATGATTGCTCTTTATAAGTACATCAGAGGGATGAATACTAGGGAAGGAAGGAGAGGAGTTATTTAAGTTAAGTGCCAATGTGAGCACAAGAACAAATGGATATAAATTGGCTATCAACAAGTTTAGACTTGAAATTGGACAAAGGTTTCTAACCAACTAAACCTAACTGGCTTCAAGACTGAGCTTGATAAGGTTATGGAGGGGATGCTATGATGAGACTGCCTACAATGGCACGTAGCTGATCTGCGACTGCTAGCAGCAAATATCTCCAATGGCTGGTGAAGGGACACTAACTGAAGAGGGCTCTGAGAAATTTTTCCAAGATGTCTGGTCAGAGGATCTTGCCCACATGCTCAGGGTCTAACTGATCATCATATTTGAGGTCGGCAGGGAATTTTTCCCTGGATCAGATTGGCTCAAGATTTTTCATCTTCCTCTGCAGCATGGGGCATGGGTCACTTGTAGGTTTAAACTAATGTAAATGGTGGATTTTCTGTAGCTTGAAGTCTTTACATCATGATTTGAGGACTTCAGTAACTCAGCCAGAGGTTATGAGTCTATTACAGGAGTGGGTGAGTGAGGTCCTGCAATGTGCAGGAGATCTAACTAGATGATTATGATGGTCCCTTCTGACTTAAAGTCTATGAGTCTGTGTGTAACCCCTAACAGAAGTGGCAACTTGTTTTAGTTTTCCCGCTTAACCTTGCAGTTGCAGATCTCTATTATAAGCATAAGCAAACAGCGTGCTAGTCACTTTGGTTTTCAAATATCTAGTGAAACTAAATAAGCTTACACTAGAATACAAGTTGCTCTGTCACTTGGCATTTGTCTTTGAAATGCATAAATAAATGGGTCTTGTGATTCAAGCTTGGGAATGATATAATCTCCTTTGAGAGAAATCAGTAACAAGATTGGCTATTAAACTGGTAGAAAAAGGCAACCTCACATTCTTCTTCGAACTTGGTCACAGCTTCTGTCATACTTTGGCTGACTAGAAAACCAAACCAGAGGATAGTGAAAGATGACAGACAACTTGACTGATGTTTATGTAGTTTCAATATTCATCTTATAACAATTGTGCTTTCAGAAAACATTGGGTATAAAAGAAACATCAGGCACTAACTAAAACTTTTCAACAAGTATTCATTTTGGTTTTAGATCATTAGAATGGAAATCCCAGGCGTCCTACCTTATGTCAAAAGGAAATGATTTGGGAATATTAATTATGCAGGATTCCCAGTTGGCCATAGCAGAAAATATCTTTTTTCCCCAGATTATTAAAACTGCATTTTATTTGACAGTTCTGAAAGCATCTACCATCAAGGAGTGGGTTAAATGGCAGTGATGAAAAGGATGCTGATAACTGGAAACACTAAAGATTATTGCACAAAACAATTTTTTCTCTTTCTGAAAGTTGCCTTTCTGTTCAAAATGCATTCCTTTTCTCTCTGGAGAGTCTAAAAATAAAATTCAGTGCTTCAAAAAGAATGGAATTTATAGATAAGGTGGGGGAAGCTTCAGGAATGACTGAATAGCCCGAAGTAGAGGTAATAGCAAAGTGGGCCGCTTTCTGACATATTTCACAAAAAATGGGATTGTTCTTTATTTGATTATGATAATCCCTTTGATGATAGACTTCTAATTGTTAGCTAAACTTTCAACTTTTTTTCTTTATCTTAACTAGTTCCTCAGGTTAGTCCAGAGGGAGAGCATCTGGAGGCATACTGCTTTTACCCTCTTTCATAAGAAAGGCACGCATCTCATCCCTCTTATACTTCAGCTTCATAATCTTGTAAATGCCACGTTAAACACACACACACATTGTGCCATTGGCTTATATTATTCCTTCTGCAAGAAGTTCACCCAGGTGCTCAGGGCTCCGTCTACACCACACAGACTTTGCAGGGGTCCCTATGCTGGAACTGAGGCAGACAGGATTGATGTGCAGGGGGGCTTTTCCATCTGCTGTGCAAGGGTTTCATTCTGGCTTTGAACAGGCTGGCATGCAGGGGGCTTTTGGGGTTGAGCTGCTGAGGGTACTGCTAGATGCTCATTGAAGCTGATCCGCTGGCCTCAAACCCCAGACAGAGGGGTTGCCCAGGGGTCAGCAGCCACAGTTCCAGCCAATAGGCTAGAATAGACATTGCAGAAGGGCTGCATTGTGTTCACAATGAATGGGCATATTAGAGGTGGAAAACTCCTGCTAAATCTTATTCCAGCTTCTATGGTTTATGGCCCCAAATAGTTGATCTCACCAGAATGCCTTTATTTCTCTCCTTTAACATACAAATGAAATAACCTTTTTAGTGTGACATGAGCTTGTTGGTTTAGGGAAGAATCAATTGGTATCTTCTATATTGTACATAAGGTTTCACTCTCTTCATCACTCAATTAGGTCGAGAAAACAGAACACAAGTGTGAGCTGAAAGCGGATAAAATGATGAGAGCAGCTGCCAAGGATGTACACAGGCTGCGAGGACAGAGTCGTAAGGAGCCCCTGGAGGTACAATCATTCAGGTAGGAATGTCTCTAAAGAGGAGAAAGTTATTGCTGCAAAATTTTCTTTTGCATAACTTCACTTCACCATGAATTTAAGTGTCCTTTACAAAAGACTGTTACTGTGCTGCCTGAGTTAGAGAGATTTGCATTTTTTTATGCAAGACTAAAATCCTGCGCTCATTTAAATCCACAGAATTCATGTTGATTTCAATGAGAACAGGCCTGGATCCCAATATTTTCTTTATCAGGCAGTAGTACAATGCTGCTTGTCTATCCCTTTAAGAAATGAATCACCTATGGCTGTCTTATTGTAACACACTTGTGAGACCTAAAATGGTATGATAGTAGCAAAGTGATGCTTTTTTGTAACAAGTACAGTTTTGTTAGTTTTACTGTAACCACTTACAATGCCTGTCTCTGAAATGTAAGTAAGAGGCGTGTTGTGAAGCATGGGGCTTTTCTTTTTGTGTATTAGTTGCCTGGGCAGTCTTTCTTCTCTTAGGATGTCCAAATCTCTGGTGGATTCTTTATTGTATTAACAACTGATGGTGGTCTTCTTTTTAGAGAGAAGATGGCATTTTTCACACGACCGAGGATAGACATTCCAACCCTCTCTGCAGATGATGTTTAATCACCATAAAGTATTTGTTTTCCCTGACCATTCCATAAATACAGTTTGGTTTTGCTGAAGTTATTTATGTGGTATTATGAAGGTACCAAGTCATTTGTACATTAGAGCTTTTGTCGGTTTTTTAATGTCTAAAGACTTTTTTAGTTTTGTTCTATCATTAGAAAAACCAGCATTAAAGTGACAAGATTGTATAGTTTGTATATTTAGGAATGTATTTTTGGGAAAGAATTTTAAATAAGAACAAATGCAGCCTGAAGTGCTGTTCTTAAATAATATTCTATTTAGACTTATTTTGTACAGCTCTACCTTTTAGAGGTTTTACTGCAATAAAATAAATCTGAAGGAACCTCACTGCTATGTTCTATGGCTATAACACATCAAACTCTTCCTAGTTAATATTGTGTTCAATATAGAGAATGCAGGGAACCATTTTTTTATTCTGAAGTGCTGTGAATGAATACTCTGAGCTGTGAAGTGTTTGCATTTCCTGCTAGGTCATAAAAATGGGTGTAGAGTTGAAATACTTGCACTTTTTTGAGATTTGTACTTTCAGCTCATGTTTATAATGGATCTGTTTGTTTAACAAGTTCCAAAAGCCCATTGAAACCACTGCTGTAGGAGGAGGGCTGCATGGAACACGAGTCAATTTTAGGTTTTTTTTTTTTAAATAAAGTGAGCTTTCTGGATGAACTTACCTTTTTTCTCTTTTTTGTTTTTTTAATACTATTCCCATCAAGTGGGGCACAGCTAACGCATTCCTTTTCTAATCCACTAACCTGGGATAGCTATTCTATCATTTTTAAACTCTATTTTCAGAGTATTTTTTAGCAAGTAACTCAGTGGGACTTAGGCTCCACAGTCATTCAGGTGCTTTTAAAGATTTTTGTCCTTACATATAAAGAGAAGACCCTACAGTTGCTTAGGAATATTTTATTACTTATTTTTCTACAGTTTAAAATAATAATAACAATGCAGAAAAAGCAACTAATATATGTACACAAATATACAAAGAAAACGTGTGAAAGCACCAGTGTTTAAGCACCCCGTCTTTTCTAGCACATCCCAAATTGATTTGCATGATATACTTGACAGCTTTGTCACTAATTCATCTCTGCAGACAGTTTAGTCTTTAATGCATGTGTGACTCTGAGCCCAGCTTTTAGGTGTGGGTGTTCAATCCACATACGGGTGTTTCTAAGAACTGAACTGCTCAGTTTATTTTATGCCCAAGTGCCAATTGGACCATTCAAATGGCAAGTCTGGATCCATTTTATCAAGAGATTGTGCTTTCCATAGTATTAGAAATACTATTTATTTTTCTTGCACTCCCGTAGATTGAACTCCCCCTCACAAAATTTAATTGTATGCATTCCTTTGGATCATTAATTTGTTTGGGGCTTTTGGTAGCTGAACACGTGCTCCACAGAATAGAGCACTGGCAGTTTTATATGATACAAAAAATACTTAAGTGAGTAAACTTACACCCTCTGTTCTACAAAAATGGACTGTTCTAAGTAAATAAGACTCTCTGCAGATTGAGGGCACTACATACTAATATATATGAAGGGCCACAGTTAACCCCTGTGTGAGAAGGTGTAACTCTGCTGAAGTCATAGAGCTGCACCCCGGTGCTGAATTTGACCCAGTATTGTACTACAAAGAATCCAATTCAAATTTTTAGCCGTACAAGTTGCACTGTTTTGTAGGAGTGGGAAACCCCCCCCCTCATCATTTTAGGGCCTGATCAAAGTCCCATTAAATTCAATGGAGTCTTTCCATTAATTTTAATGGGAGTTATATCAGGCCCTCTGCCAGGTCAATACAATGCATTTCACTTCTCAGATTTGTTGTTGGCTGTTTGTAAAAGATTATTTTATGTCAAATAATGGATTTCCAGTCAGTAAAAATAAACTATGAAACTTGGTGTATTGCTGCTAAAATCAAAAAGCTCTTAAAATCTTATAATTTTGTAGTAAATTACCTAGTATTGAGTACTTGAATGATGCTGCTTTAAAAAATATCTACCATATTACTGTACGCTACAGAATTATGAAAAGGAGATGTGACTACTTTGTCCAGAATTACTGTAATTGATAGCTAAGTTTTCATCAAACTACTAGCCGCTTTGTTATATAATATTTGGGTAATTTAACTTTGAAAATGCTGATTTGAATGGTTTTTATTGTGCTAATTCTTTATTTTCTCAAACACTTCTAACCTTTCCAAACCACCTTTATAGTTATGACTCTACTATGGTGGGGTGGAATTGGGGAGAGAATGCAATTAAGTCCAGAATAAAGACTAAATTACATTAGTCTCTGTCCATTAAAGCTGACAAATACTTTTAAAATGCAGGTCTTTGGATGTATATACTATTTTTCTATGTATGAAACATTTTAATAGGCAACAACTATACATTTTTATCCTATGTATACTGTAATGGTTTTGTCAGAATTAATGGTAATTAAAAAATATTACAAAATTACATAGTTGGTCTACACACTTGTATGTTTGGGGTGGGAATAGGGGATATTTCAGAACTAACTTTAAGTTACAGTCATGGCAGAGTCAGCCATGGAGGCAGTGTCACTAGACACTGGGCAGAGTCAGCCAGGGTGGCATGAGGCCAAGGGAGCAAGGGAAAAGGGTGGGAAACAGGCTGGGAAGGTGGTGTGAACACCATCTTCAGTGATATTATTGACCCGCTGGGAGGATTTGAGGACTGGTACTGGCCCTAAGGTAAATTGAGTTTGAGACCCCAGTTTATACCTTTTGGAGCAGAGACCCCTGCCGTGAGCAGTGAGGTGGAAGAAGAGGAGGAGAGGGAAGATGCAGCAGGGGGTTCAAGCTCAGACCTGTTCAAGACTCCATCACAGTCTAGCCTAGTGGTCTCCAAACTTTTTATTGTCATGGCTCCCCCTTACCGATAATGTAATCTGTCGGTGTTCCCCCCAAACTTCCAGGAACTGAGATTGGGGCTGGAGCTGTGGCTGGGGTCGTAGCCTGGAGCGGAGCTATGGCCAGGAGCCAGGCCTCAGCTGGGGCTGGAGCAAAGTTGGGTAGCGCTCCCTCCCTGCCCACCATGGCAGCTGGCCCCAACCCTGCCACATCCCCATGAACATTCCTCCGTGGCCCCCTGGGAGGGAGTGTCCTACAGTTTGGGGACCACTGATCTAGCCAGTCCCACCAGACAAGCACAGATGAGCCCAAAGAAGGGAAAGGGACCTTGGATAAATGTGTGCATACATTTTTCCTTGCAGGGTTTAAATTAAAAGATAACACCTAGCCCATCCCCCCGTTAACAAACACAGGTATTGACTTCTCATTGTTTTACTTGTTTGAGAAGAGATGTAAGTACAACATGTAGCAGTAGAGTTGGCATCTGTTTTTCATTCTGCTGTTGGGTTAGGCTGGGGGAGTGCGAGGGAGAGCTATGTAGAGCATCGTATTTATGCATATAGGGATGTCTCCTGTATTCTCAATGAAATTTCAGAGAGATACTCTGCAATCCTCTCCCAAAGGTTTCTAGGGATGGTTCCCTTATTTCTTCCTTTGTGGTATGACACTATCCCATGCCATTCCATGGTAAGACTGGCTAACACAAATGTAGTTAACAGGTTAGTGGTATATGGGCTCAGGTGGCTTCCTGGTGCCAACAGCAGCTATGTTCTCTATACCTTTGTTACCCTCAGCACTGAGATGTCTGCTAAAACCACCACTACCTGTAGCAGCATAGTAACAATATTCAGTGCCGTTGCCCTATACTCTTACCCATGGTATGGGGACCAAAATTGTATTGTTTCATGCAACCAAAAATCCATCACACCCCTTGCCATTACTGTGGCTGGGTCTGGAGGGTGGTGCTGTGCAGAGGCACTGCAATGCTGAAGCATCAATAAGAATGTCTTATTAAAGCAATTGTGGGAATAAGGGAAATAACACTACAAACTGTATGTGGACTATTGCTGGTACTGAGCAGGGCTGCTCATTTAACTTGGAACTCTGGGAAATTCTTGTAATGGCATGGCAGTAATCATTAATCTCCAGCTGCAGCCTTGCAATGACATAAATTCCCCTCTACTCTGTAAATTCTTCCTCCTTGACTCTGCTGTAGCAGCTCACCTGTCTCACCCACCAACCCACCCAATTTATCTCCCCTATACCATATCAGTTCATGCACATACATGGAAGCACTGCACATTCAGCTGAATGAGTCACTGTTGCTCCAAGGAAGGAGGGTGGTGACTGGCACTGCATTCACAGCTCCTGGAGGACCAGCCTGGACTCAACGTGATAAGGCCTGTGAAAAAACATCTTTTACTGGACCAGGTTCTGTTGGTGAGAAAGACAAACTCTGCGGCTACATCGAGCTTTTCTTCAGCCCCCAGGAAAGGCTCTGTGTAGCTAAAAAGCGTCTCTCTCTCACCAACAGAAGTTGGTCCAATAAAAGATATTTCCTCGCCCGCCATGCCTCTAAAATCCTGGGACTCACTTACTCTGGGCCTTTTTAAGAGTCAAACCCCACCGCATGGAAAACAGGGAGAGCCTCTATTTCCAGACAGCTCCACACTCGGCAGGCACGCAGGCAACTCTTTAGTAAAGAGGGGCAGGCTCTGGCGGGAGGACACTAACTCCTACCCTCCGCCTGCGAGGACGGCTACGCGCTCAGACCCTCCACTGAGCTGCCAAACCACCGCTGTGCCTGTGCGCACGTGGGACACGGTGACATGCTGTCGGCAGCCCCGCGCGTTCACCCACGCGGGCCTCTGGCGAAAGAGGGCGGCCTCCACTCCAGCCCGGGGCTAGCCCCAGCCGCCCCCTGGCCGGCGGGGCGGGGCCCGCTCTCCTGGGAGCAGCAGGGCCGGGCCCAGCGCACTGCGACACGCACTAAACTCAGGCCCGGCTCCCCATGCGCAGGGCGGGCCCTCCCTCGGCGTCGGACCGAGCCGTGGGGCCGCCTCTTCCCGTCTCCGGGCAGCACGTTCCTTCCGCTTCCGGCGCGTAGCTGCTTCCGCTTCCGCTTCCGCTTTGCCTAGCCACCGGGGCCCCGGTGAGGATGGAGGCTCACGTGGCTCAATATTCCGCTCGGCTCCTGCAGCAGGTCAGCCCCGCCTCCCCCGGGAGAGGGACGCTCGCCCTAGCCCGGGTGGCTCCATACAGCGGGCTGCTCTGGTTCCCACCCCCCACTTCCGTCCTGGGCTGGGGGGGAGGGAGCCCGCGCCGCCCGCGCCGCCCGCAGCCTGTCCCCGGGGGCTGGTGAGGGACACGCGTCCTCTTGGCCCAAGGGTTCAGTGGGCGGGGGGCTCGTAGTGGGGAGTCTGCGGGGGATGCCCAATGGGGAGGCTGCTCCGCCGCCTGGGAGGGTCCAGTGGCACCAGGGGGGCGGGGGAGGCTGCGACCCGGGAGGGTCCAGTGGCACCGGCGGGGAGGCTGCGACCCGGGAGGGTCCAGTGGCACCAGGGGGGCGGGGGAGGCCGCTCTGCGGCCCGGCGCGGGGGTTCTGTTGGCCCCGGGGTAGGCAGGCTGCCCTGAGGCCCGGGGGGAAGGTGGCGCTGGGTCTGGAGGGGTGGCACAGGGACCTGGGACCGTGGCACTGGAAGTGGGTCTTTGGAGGTGAAGCCACACAGCGCCACAGTGACGCTTCACCACCGTGAGCCACTGTAAAAAAATCAGGGCGATCTGGGGCGGTGGCACATTTGGGAGCATCTGCCTGTTGCTTAGATTGTAAGCACGTCGGGTGCAGGGACTGCGTCTTTGTGTCAAGCAGGGCTGAGTACAAAAGACGCTGCTGCCGGCTGGCTAGCAATCTGAGCCCTGCCAATGCCATGCTGACCGGCCAATATCCCAGTATCCTGCCGCCTCTTGTGACAATGCTGCTATGCAAGATGCCAGCCTGTAACTTCATTCCACACCAGCCTGGGATTCTGATAGGGCTCCAAGGTCTTCTCTGCACACAGTTTTTGTATCAGTATAACTATGTTGGTTAGGGTTTGCTTTTTTAAAAAAAATTGATACAGTTATGCTGGTACAACCCCTGATGTGAATGCAGTTCTGGTTCAAAAAATAACTGCATTCATGCTAGGGGGATTGTACCACTTTAGCTATACTGGTTTAGTTAAAGCAGTACAACATTTGTGTATAGGAAAGCCCTTAATTATTTCAGCATACGTGTCAAAATCTCTGAGAGACAGAGAGATCTGCTATGCATTGTTGGCCATTCACCACATACAAAACACCCTGCTTCCAGGTCCACTTTGCTGTACTTTCCTTGTCTCTTCTTACAAGGGTAGCCACCTAACTATTGTGTTACCTCAGAATTGCTGTACGTGGTTTTCACCTTCAGAAGGAAAGATTAGTCACATATAATAAATCTTGTTGGTATTCGACAAGCAAAGTGCATATAAAGCGTGATTGCTGAAGAGAGCAATAAAATGAAGGCAGGAAAAGGTCAGAGACAAAAACATGGACAGGAAGGCAAGGAAAGAAACAAACAGATGGGATGAGGGAGGTAAACAGAAAAAAATGAAGAGGGAGACATCAGACATAAAAGCACAAAAATAAAAGAACTATGCTGCCCACTAGAGTTTAGAGAAGGGCAACATTGGGCCCAACTCAGTGCAACTCACCATAGGTGAAGGGACCTTCAGAAACCTATCTGACTGCAGGATCAAAGCTCAATGTGTGAAGTTAGCCTTCTCTTTCACATAATAAAAGTATTTGTCCAATTCTTAACTAGTATAATGACTTTGGCTTAAAAAGGTAATCTACAAAGGGGAAAAATGGGTTTGTTTTGCTACTTTGCGTTGTGCTCAGAAGGCCAACAAGTTTTAGTTTTTTTAGAGTATTTTTTCCTGCTTTATCTCCATTAGAATTCAGAGTTTGTCTACCCTCGAAGATGGTGGAGACCTAGTAGGATTGTGACAACACTTAACAAGAGATTTCCTGAAAGGGAAAGAGTGTTTGAAGATCTTTTTATATTTTTATATTTTGTTTGATAGTAAGATCTGCTTAACTAGACGTTTGGAAGAAATTATGTCTCTGAAGGAGTCTCTAGCCTGTCCCCTTCCGTGGAGGTCTCAGAAAAGTCCCACCACTTACATCTGAGACCTCAAATGAGTCTTCCAATAAAACTGAGGAGGTCTGCCATTAAAACTCTTGACATCTCTGATGTAAAAAATAAATCATAAAAGGTAAAACACCAACCACAGTCAGGCCTTCTTCATTGCTCCTAAAGAAAATGCTGATTCAAAGTTTACTATCTGGGCTGACAGCCCAGTGTTAGATCACTGTGAAGTGGGGTCAGATGAATACCAGGTAGGTCCATGAACCTTTCCCAGTGAATGTGGAAGCCTAACTCATCAATTTCTGCACAATTTAAGCTTTCATATTAATTAAAATAAAGAAAAGTTTGTCAGAGATGGTAAGGAAGAAAGTCTTCCAAATGAGAGTGGATGTTGCTTTGTCTTCCTGAGTCTGGTAGTGCCTCTGCTCATTTTGTGAAGCAATGGCAGTGTGAAATTAAGAGAGACTGTGGTCCGATTGGCTGCTGATATTCAGAGCCCTATGAAACTGGCCAAAGTCATGTCGCTTTCATGCACAGCTGCTTGGGAAAGCTCGGACCAGCAGCAGAGTCAGGGATTGTTGCTTCTGAGGAAGAAGATCTTCCAAAAATGGAGATTGGGGGAGGGGTGAAGTAGAGGAGTTCTTCCTCTCCATAGCTGGCTTCAGAGGAACCACTGTGGGTTGGGTGAAAGAGCCAAGTGCTGATCTTTGTCTCAGGTGCAGATGACGTGCTGCCAGGAGACTTATGGGGAGGGGAGAAGAGGCAGAAAGCTGTTTCTCCTTTCAAGAGCTAAAGTGGGTGGAACTTCAGGTCTCCAGATATCTGCTAGCCAGAGGCTGAGAGGAGTGATCAAGTCCAGAGAACACTCTGCCAGAAACTCATCATCCCGTGTGGAGGTTGGCCTCTGGAATTCATTGGCATATACACACTTTGTCTTTTCTGTCTACCTGTGATTTAGTTCTCTGGCTCGTAAGTGTCTAGTATGTTTTTCAGGCCATGATGCAGACTGACACATGACGAAAAATTCGGGATATAACTCTGATTATTTTGTGTGTGTCTGACTTCATCTGACACTACCTCTCCTCATTTCCTACGATATTTGCCCTCTTCCTTTGTAGTTGCTTTTGGGGCTGGTATCTGTAGAAGAGAATCTTAGGCATCAACAACTAAGTTTAAGGGCAATACTGATCTTGTTAAAAAAAGCTTTAGATTTTGCATTCACAGGTGAGAGGAAGATTTCTAGATCACAGCTGACCAAAGAGCCTTTGGAGATGGCAGCATGGCTTAATGCATTCATCAGTTTCTCATGAGGTGGTCATCAGGTATGACCCTCTATTGACAAGTTGTGTTTAGTCCAGGGGAAAGGTTACCTTACCACGGCAGCAGTGAGACAGATGGCGCTTTTTCCTTCCCTCTCCTGGTTTTCTTTCTCTTGGTTACACATATAATGCCATCTCCCACTCTTGCTCTTCCAAACTCTGAGATAGTATGAAAGAGAAGTCACAGATAAAAGTGAGCTGATTTGTTAAGCCTTTGCATGAGTGTACTTGTGCACCCAGGTTTGATGGTATGAATTTCAGATGGAAAATAGAGAATTGATAGTATGCTCAAATACATTTTTTAGTCTCTAAGGTGCCATAAGTACTCCTGTTCTTTTTGTGGATACAGACTAACATGGCTGCTACTCTGAAACCAATTAAATCTCTGTCTCTTTTCATTTTGCAAGATCTTTAACTTGTATTTCAGTCTGAAGCTATTTGAAAATGTGTCTCCACATGATATCAAAGTGCAAATAGTTTGGAACAGTACAAAAATAAGAGGAAAGGTGAGAAATATCCTGTCCACCAGTTAGGGTATGGGGGGTTTTTTGTTTTTTTTTTCTGTTAGAGCAAATTGGTCATTGATTAATTCGTCTTTGACTTGCATTTATTTAAAAAACAAAAGTTAAATATCTGGATCAGGGAGCACCTGTATATGGAAAGTTTTAAAATGGTAGAATACTGTGTATAAAGGAAACCTCAGGAAAGATAGTTTGCTCTCTGGCTGATCACAGGAATTCCTATAATGCAATTTTATCATGAGTCTAATGATGACATTAGGTTATTTTTCTTAGAGACCCTAGAATCTCAAGAGACTGCATGAGAATCCCAGCCTTCAGTAAGTTTCTGGCCTTCATGCTTGTAGAGAAAAATTTGAAAATGTGAAGCATGTTCACCTAAGAGCTCAGAAAGCAGATAAAAAGAACCCCACGTTTATTATTTTTAAATAAATGTAATTTTTTACGCCAATCTCATTGGGGGGGGGGGGTGAGGGGGGGTTTGTGGCGTGACTCATGATTTGCTTGAGGTAGACAATACTGGAATTCTTAGAAGATGCTGCTCATCTTGAAATACTAGGAAAATATAATGCCAAAAGTTTTAAAGACCCAAATTGTTCATTTGTTACAAATAAAAAGGAACATGAGGTCACATGACAAATTATTAATGAAGCTGAGCTGTGGCTCTTGCAATGCAAATGTTTCTATTCTCATTGGCTTCTATGGCTTCGAACTTTGGTAGGATAAAATTGCCCACTAAATGTACCTCTTTGCTCTGCGCTGTAGAGAGAAGCAAATGGAAAGGTGAACGGAAACTCCATTCCACATTGTCTCCCATGGAGGCCCCTTTGCTTTAGCTCTGCAGGGTTGGGGCTCTTTGGCTTTAGGGGAGGTCTGACTGGAGCTGGGAGAGGGGAAAACCTAAGGAGCAACCAATCTCTGGAGCATGCTTCCTTGGAGATCAGCCACCCACAAGTTACTATTGATGGGAATTCTCTGGGTCTTTCCCCCTTATCAAGGGGGAAGTATCAGGAACTGTGCTGCGAGAGAGGAGAAGCAGTTAGGCAGTCAGATGGGAGTGAGGGTATCTGCAGAGATGGCTTCACTGTTCCCCGTGGATCTACTCCTCAAAAAGCTGTAGCCTATTCTCTTGTGTGTGAGACCATTGTCTCTCCCCCTTTGCAGTCAGTGAGTCAAAGGGTATGTCTACACTGCAATTAACAACCCACAGCAGGCTCAGGCTAAGAGGTGATTTCATTGCAGTATAAACATTCGGGCTCGGGCCAGCGCCTAGGCTCTAGGACCCTGCAAGGCGGGAGGGTCCCCGAACTCGGACTGCTGCCTAAGCGGCAACATCTACACTGCAATGAAACAGCCCTTTAGCCTGACCCCTAAATACCTGAGTCAGCTGGCACTGGCCACCCACGGATGTCTAGTTCCATTGTAGACATACCTCAAACTTCTCGAGGCTTGGACTTAGAGCGCCCAATGTGGATTTATCCTCAGAGGAAAATGTGACCCTGCGTTTGGTCTGATGAAACTGAGTGTGAAGACTCTCAGCCTGAGGGGGACTTTTAATAAAATCAGAATGGTATCTGTGTGCTTTTTTTTTTTTCTTTCAAAAAGAAAGGAGTGGGTGGGAGGGGCTATAACTTTGGAGCTACTTAGCTTTAGCTGTAGCCCTCCCAGCTCTCAGTTGACAGAGGAGAATGGCTTACTGCACTGAATATAGCCTTATTGTTCAGACTTTACTTAAAGGGCTATTTTTCCTTTGTGCAGGAGTGGTTTTGTAAGGTACTTTTTTCATCTACAAAAATATTAAACCTTTT
This sequence comes from Chelonia mydas, assembly GCF_015237465.2. Taxonomy (NCBI): domain Eukaryota; kingdom Metazoa; phylum Chordata; order Testudines; family Cheloniidae; genus Chelonia; species Chelonia mydas. The sequence goes on from NC_057854.1 coordinate 28,799,084, forward strand.
AAAAAAAAAAAAAAAATGATGAGCTGACCCTGCAGATGCTTTCCCCTTTGAGGAGTCCTATTAAAGCCCCAGTACTGTCTTTGAAGCTAATAGGACTACTCACGTGAGCACAGTTGCTCTCATGTTTAAGTGTGTGGGAGGTCAAGACCTATAATTACTATGAATTTTCATTACCAACATGACAGACTCAGTGTCGGAGTCTGTCAAAAGAAACGTGTGCTAATTGTTGCTAATTACTCTTTTGTAGCAGTGTTCGGCTTTGTTAATGGTTTCCTTTTGGGCTATGTCTTAAAGAAACGAGCTAACAATCAAAGTTCTGTTGCAATCTACTCCAAGAGTTACCTCAGATGCAAACATAGCAGCTGACGTTATTTTATTTTATTTACCAGGAAAAAGAGATCAAGATCTTGGCTGCAGAGATTGATCGACTGAAGAACTTTGGCTCCTTGGAAGTATCTCCAAGTTTGGAAGGATTGCGAGACGAAAACGCAAAGCTTAAGTACCGGCTAAACGTTCTTCAAAAGGTGAGGGAGGAAAAATAGAGTACATATTGGTATATGCTTTCCTTCACATCAGGCTAAGAGATTTTATTTTGTTATAGCTAATACTAGGTAACAACTTGTTCACCCAGCACTCTGGTGCCACAGTTGTAAATGGTATATTATAGAGCTCTGTTCTTTCACAATTCTTTGGACAGTGTGGCTTTTTGATAACGTTTTGGTATAATTGCCCGTAGTCAGTTAAGCATGCCCTATAATCTCTTCTGCATTCTTGGAGTAGGTCACTCCTGTTAGAGTTGAGACCCTACTGAGGTCACCTAATGGCCACATACATAAAAGTATGAAAAGGTTTGCTATACCTGAATCAGTGAAAGTATTAACACTGTTAATTTCAAAGGGTAGGGGTTCTGTCCTAAAAATCTGGGAATGAAGGTTAAAGTGAGAATGGTAGGAGAAACTATTTAATCTAGAAGGTAGTAAAAACAGGGAATAAGGTGTTGCTGTGTAAAAGCAACAAAGATAATTGGCATATTTCAGAAGAGATATTTATTTAATAAATATGTGTATAGGGTGAAACTAACGCCAAAGCAGAGGGATCCAGGCAAGTTCCTATGCATCACATGAACCACCCATAATGCATACAGTATGAAAAGGCCCAGTCTTTTCCCCATTGACTTCAGTGGGAACAGAGGCAGTATTAAGTCCGACAATTGTCAGTAAGAAGTTCCTGAAATAAAATTTGTAGCGCTTGCTTGAGAATGTTTAACTGTAGGGTACATCCAAAGACTGTGTACTGTGGAAACTGAAAGCCAAGTTCTTTGGTGGTGATGCTTTTATCACACGACGTTTTCTGTAGTTTGAATTTCAGTAATACCTAGAGGCCCCAGCCTGAGCTGCTCGGGTTTGCCGGGCAGCTTTTGAGTGAGAGTGAAGTAACTTCTTCTAGAATACTGTAACCTTAGTGTTTTGTGTTTTGACATTGTTTTCTTTCAGAGTCTTCAAGAGGAGAGAAATAAGTCCGTGAAAAGCATGATTAATATCAACAGCCGCATTCAGGAGATCTTTAGAGATGCCATCAAGGCTGCATATCCGGATTTAGAAAACCCCCCACTAGCAGTCACGCCAAGTCAGCAGCCCAAATTTGGGGATTACCAGTGTAACAGTGCTATGAGCATAACAAAGGTAACTCTATTTAAAAACAATTCTTGGTGCATGGAACTTCTGTGGGGTATGAAGCTCTCTAATGATATATCCAAAGCAATATCAGGTTCTATATTAGACACGTTTTAGAGTCTGATCCTGCAGTCTTCACTTATGTGATGACATTGAGCTTGGGGAATTTTGGGTGCAATAGGAACAGGCCCTTAGACTTCTGTTCTGATGAATAGTGCAAGACTAAAAGGATTCTGAAGACCATCAAGGCTAGCTTAACTACCTCTGAAGTCTAGGTTTTTGTAGCTAGGTAAGGGGCAGTGTTCGTGCATTCAAGGGAGTATGTGTTGCTCTTTTAACATTTCAAGTACTTTTGAACTGCAAGTTAAAGAGACTTGAACCTCTGGCTTAATTATTTTATTGCCATAAGTGCTTTACACTTGTTCCCATAAAATAATTCACTATTTCTCCTCACCCTAAACACACACTTACTATAATGTTGTACAATGACTTCTAGTTGTATTAATCAGACAACAGTAGAACCACAGCCAGACAACAGCAGAACCTAGGGTGGCCAGACAGCAAGTGTGAAAAATCGGGACAGGGGATCGGGGGGGTAATAGGAGCCAATATAAGAAAAAGACCCAAAAATCGGGACTGTCCCTATAAAATTGGGACATCTGGTCACCCTAGCAGAACCCCATTTATCTGACCCTCCCTTTACTGCAGGGGTCCACAACACAGTGCCCGCGTGCGCAATGGTGCCCGCCGGGACAGTTGTGTGCGCCCACAGGACACCGCGCCACCAAAATGCTGCCGCCGAGTGTGGCCGCTGGAGAACCACCTGCCGAAATGCTGCTGAGAAGCGTTGCCGTTTCTCGGCGGCATTTCGGCAGCGAGGCTTCTTTCCGCTGCCGCTTCTCGGCGGCGTGTTTGGCGCCCGCCACAGTCTTTTGGGAATAGGAATGTGCTATTCCCACAGAAAGGTTGGGGACCACTGCTTTACCGGTTTTCCACAGTTACAGAACAACCAGGACTGCGGGGCCAGAAGCAGGCGATCTATCCTGTGGCCACTAGATGGCACTGCAGCATCCCTTTTTCTCATTCGCCAGTTTCTCCAGAGTTTTGATCATTGTCCCACTTAGACCAGATAAACAGGATTCTGCTATAATTGGGCCATGTGGTCTCATGCACAAATGCAGTACTTTTGGCACCTTATTTAATGAATGTAACATAAGTCAATGATGTCAGGCTTAGTATGCCCCAAAATTATGCATTGCCTGAGCTGCACACCACCAACAAAAGATAACATGCAGCAAAACGTACTATATAGTTTGCTGTCGTGTGCTCTGCAAACTACCTGTGAGAAAACAGTAATATTAACCATTGTTCAGCAAAGTTATTCCAAGAAAGTTGAGGGTGGGCGATGAAAAAAGAGGAAAAATTGCAGGAAGGGAGAGCCAGTAATGCTTTGTGAGAGATATAGGATAATAAAGGAGAGAAGGATGTCAAGTAATAATGCATGGCATGGAGTTGTTTTAGAGTATGTCTTCATTGCAAAGTTAACCCAAATGATGGGCACGAGGGTCAGCCAACTCGGTTGTGAGCAGCCACACTGCAGAGCCACTCTTGAGTTACTCCGTCCTTGCTGGGGCTGTACTACCCAGCTGTGTCACTAGGACTTCTGGGGTACATCTCAAAGTTCTTTATGCTGCAGGAGACTAAGGCTCTTCGATTCTTTCCCAGTGAATTGTGGAAGAACTCATCCTTCTGGGCACATGGGGGGAATTGTGGGAAGATGTTGGAGGACAATGAGTGGCTCAGCCTCCCTACTCACTGCAAAGTGTGCAAATTACCAGCCCAAGTGAGAGCAGTACTTGGGCTTTAGTCTATACACCCAGACAAGCCAGCTAGTCCAGGTAGAAAGCACCACCAAATTCAGATCAGAGGTTATTGTTTGTGGACAGAAACTGGGCTAAGAACAAAACCTGAGTAAGAGCCTGGTTAGCTCTTTAGTGAAGCTGCAGCCAAATTTGTAGGTTCTGGGTGAGCCCTGGGAGTGTTCTTTGTTTTTTAAATGAGAGAGTGAATAAATCCGGATTGCTGCCTCTTAAGAGTGTGTTTGATTACTGCAGCAACCATGCAGATTTTCTGGGGGTTCACATAGCATATGCAAATCAACACTTTAGATATGCTAGTGAGGCCTGGAAACCCAGTTTCGAGCAGTGTAAAAACAGGATATATTTAGACCTCTGGTGCGCATGATGAGCAAAGACAATATTTGAAACTAGCTAGTTATATATATTGCAGTTATTTTTCCCCCCCCTCCATTTCCCAAGAGGAGGAATGTCTGGATTCTATAATTTCTGGAGAACACATTTTTAAGATCAGTCTGATTTTTAAAAGCTATTTCAGATCTGAGCAAAAAGGAAGCAGTTCTGATAAAATCAAATGAGATCAGCAATGTCTCATAAAAAGAAAAAAAAAATGGAACCAAGTCTTTTGTCCAAAGAATCAAGAAAACTGACTTCTCTCATAAATATCAGCTTGTCACAAAAGCTCTGGAGAATCTGAGAGAATTGTCTTTTGGACTAGCTTTGATCTGTTCCGCCTCCCACCCCCAAAAAAATCTGTATTAGTTTTTATATCATCTGTTTATTTTACATAGTCTACAGATACATGCAGACAAGGTAAGGTACCTTTCTTAAAGTTTGGTTATCCCCCTGCCAATTTCAAGTTCCTACTCCATATCACTGCAGTGCTGGAGCTGTTTTTTTTAAAATGGTCAGAACTATCCTATCCTAGCCAAAACTATCAATTTTTCATTGACTTTGGTCTCAGAGTGGCTGCCCTGTTTTGACCAAACTTTCTCCTCAGGCAGACATCAATCATGGAAAATTTCAGCCTAAAAACTTAATTTGTCGACGTTGTAGGCTACTGATATCTCGGGATTATAATGGAAATTGTTTGGCAACTTTAATAACAGGCATTGCTGTTGAGTGTGTGTGTGTGTGTGTGTGTGTAAATTCTTTGACACCTGGTTAAAATATTCTTAGGGTTCCTTGATGGTTTTAGTGTTGCCCTTTTCAGAGTGTACTTTGGCTACTGGGGAGCAAAATAAAAGAGGAAGCAAATGAAGAGTCGGAAGGGGTTGGGTTATAACGAGGAAGCAAAATTAGGCTTTGGGGAAAAATGAGTAACTTAGGTGCATTGTGAACTAACGGAAAGTGAATTTCAGTCTAGCTGTGAAAGTATCCAAACTTCCAATGTGTTCATGTCTTTGTCGCTTTATAAACGTACGTCTTCCACACTATAATTCTCAACATAAGTAGCTTTCCTGTTTTATGAGTTTTTTCATTAATAAGGGTTTATTAATTTATTAAACATATATCTCTTTATTTCAGAGCCCTTGTTGTAATAAGCAAAATGCTTGTCTCCCCATGGCATACCTACAGGGGTTGTTATATACAGCTGCTATGCAAACTGCCTGTCTCATGGGGTTTCACTCCTGGGCAGCATTGATACGTGCCAGACAGCAGCCTCTTGGTTTGAACTGCCAATGCAGAAACAGCCCTCACAAATGTGTGTTGTCTTCTTTAGATCTCATTAGCATATTATGACAGCCTCAGCCGAAAGATCTGTCTGTCTCTTAGCGTAACAGGTCCTTGGGTGACTGCACAGATACAAACTTTCAGAGTATTGCCCTTTTTTTAATATCTCTTGACCGCCACTTTACCCCAATTAAGTCATTGTTAGGATTCTCATACAGTACTGTCTTCTCTGTGTCTACTTTGTTTTCATTACTTGATGCCCAAATGTGTACTCGCATTTGAGGGTCATTTATATAGTTTCTCAAGTCCCAGACTGCCAGAGGAACTGATGCCTTAAGGCTAGCTGTATTGGACTTTGATACAGGCTTCGTTCTTTCCTTACGCATGGCTCTAGAACTCTCTGTTGTTCATACGGGACTAACAGTGTGCTGGGCACTATGGAATTGTAAAGGCCATGTGGCCTTTCTTCCCCCACCCCAAGAGCATGATTCCAACTCCAGTTAAGCTCCCTTGTTATAATGTGCACCTTGCTAGGTCATGTGACTCCCAAGAACTGCATTCAAAAGAGACCGAAATCTGTACACTACTGCTGTGTGGTAGCAGGAATGACTCTGACCCCTGGGCAGCACTGATGCATGCCAGCCAACAGCCTCTCCGTTTGACCTGCCAATGCGGAAACAGCCATCGCAAATGTGTTTTGTCTTACTGGGAGCTAATTAGCATATTGTAACTGGGGTTCAGCCAGAAGCACTGCTAGCGTAACAGATATGTGGGTTATTGCCCTCATGAAGACTTGGACACCATCACCTGTAATTGTTGGCTCTACATTTATTTCCCCTGTTTGGCAGCTTATCCCTTGTTGAGCGGTTGATTAACGTTATTGCTGCTGAAAAGAGAGGATTTTTTCCTTGCCTATTCTCAAGCTTTACTTGGGCCATGTTGTGTTGGTGGTAGGATCAAATGAATCATATAGTGCCGCATTATATCTGAAACTTGTTAAGCTGTAACATTTCATGGTGGACTGGATGTTAACAATATAAACATCCAACAGTCTGGAATCCAAATCACTGAGAAAATAATAGAGCCTGTGGCCTTGGTGTGAAATGGTGCTTACCTCACAAGGTGATAGATGTTTGAAAACACCACAGAATGACAGAAGAAAATCAAATTCCGTGAAACACACTTTTATGTCAGATTTCACACAGCATGAATGCATGGTTTGTTCAGTGAATTGATTTATCTCACAGAATTTCAGGTCCTCAATGCAATTTTAAATATCAGGGCCCTCTTAAAGGGTAACTTGTAAGATTCAAAGAGTCAGGGGACTTGGGAACTTGTGTTCCTCCTCTCCCCCACCCTGTATTAAGTTTAATGGAAGGAAATGCTATTTTACAACAAATTTGCTAAGCTCATAGATATTTAATTGCACTGTTCTCCTTATAGTAGTCCTAATGCAAGACAACAGATCTGCCTGATTGTGATTCACATATCAGAACGTCATTTGCAATACTTAATGGCAGCCCAGCTCAGTCTTATGTAGTTATTTCTCTGAGGTAATAGTTTTAAAGATACACTGTCAGATTAAAAATCATAATAAAAATAAAACCAATACATTTCCTTCACTTTGGTAAAAATAACACGTTTGATTATAAAAACTAAACATTTTAAAATTCTGATTTGCCCATCCCTGTTTATATTGAATAGTTATTTTTCATATGATTCTTCTCACTTTTGTTTTTTTCATAGTCAGTGTCGCATTTTGGCTCTCAGACACTAGCACACTGTTAGCACACTGTTGTAATGTGTGAGTTAAAAATTGGGCAGGGGAATGTTTGTTTTAAAATCTGATCTTCGTTACATTTTGTAAAGTAAATTTTGAAGATTTGTATGAAGTTTTGGCACTCTACAGGGGACTGATATGCCCAGTTTTTGGACAACAAGGGAAAATTGTAAGGGACAGTGTAGACAGTGCTTACTTTTTAAAAATTTGCTTTCAAGACTGGGCATCCAGCTGGTGGGATTTTCAGAGTCACTGCTGTATGATGCTGTACACACTAGGCATGGCTGCCCTCCCTGTTTCTAAATATCACTCCCCTTCACTCTAGCCAAAGTCACTCAAAACACTTTAGCTCCCTTTTGTTTTCACCCAAGGCCCGCTAGGGCAGTACAGTGACCTCACGTGCACTTGAATGGATAGAAAATCCCCCAAAATGGATTTGGCCATGATGTGGGGGAATTAGTCACTGATATTTTTAAAAGTGATATTAAAGCTGCTTTTCCCTTTCTGTGCTTGCAGGAGTGATGGGAGAAGCAGAAAAGGGCAATTCTACACACGCTCATCAACTTTTTAAATGCTTGGGCAGGTGCAAATAGCCAACTGAGCCCCTCATCAGATGCTGGGTACTGTGGGGATTTTCAGATCTGGTTTTGGCTGACCCCAGGGTTGTAACTAAATTAGAAAAGAAGGTGCTTTTTTTGTTTGTTTTAAATTCAGTTAGTGAACATGATTTGAAACAGCATTCCGCGCGTAGTGTAGGCACAGTTCAAACCACGCTAGCTGGTTGTGGTGTAGCCTGGAAGGAGCTTAGGTTACAGCCAAGACCAGCTAGCATGATTTGAAAGGTTTTCACTAGGTGCTGAGTTGTGCTTCAGATTAGGTTGGCTAACTCGATTGAAACAAAAACCTAGCTTAGAAAAGGCCCATATTGCCAGAGTGCTTAATCGGGCGACCTGAGAACAAAAATGTATAGTCCTCAATTTTGTTTTCAACTGATTGACAAGGTGGATGGCTTTAGGTGTTTTGGACAACGTTTTACTATTCCAGACATCAGTTATACATTTGTCACCTACACATAGGCTACCAGAATGGCCCTTTTGCAAGGTTTCATTGGTCATTTTTGCCTCAGTGGCATCTCTGTCAGCTGCTCTGTGTACAGTGAGAGGACAAGATCAGAAACAAGAATAATCAAAGCCAAACTCAACAACTGTCGCCTCCAGCACTGATTCAGTTTCAACAGCTTTCTTGGTATGGACATATAAGAATGGAAGACCAGTGAATTCCAAAGTGTGCATGCCAGTGATCATATGGATGCCAAAAGTTTTGATGACACAACAAGATTGCCAGTGATAGACATAAAGCGGTCTGATTGTATGTTCAGTTTAAGCATCTTGCCAGAGATCAATCCGAGTGGCTCTTGATTTGCAAGAAGGCCACGTTTCTTTGAGATTTGCCATGATGATGATTAGTGCTTAGTGGGATTTTCAAAAGCAACCATGCAGATTTTCTGGGGGTTCACATAGCATATGCAAATCAACACTTTAGATATGCTAGTGAGGCCTGGAAACCCAGTTTCGAGCAGTGTAAAAACAGGATATATTTGGACCTCTGGTGTGCATGATGAGCAAAGACAATATTTGAAACTAGCTAGTTATATATATTGCAGTTATATTTTTCTTTGCACTTTTCTGTTATAAACTGTAGTATCATCAGGACATCTTAAGGTGGTACCAAATTCCTCACGTTTTAGGACCAGATCTTGTCAGGGCTTTGTGTGTAGCACTCCTATTAACTCCCATGGGAATGCCATGTGTGACATGCTTACAGAACTAAGTTCTTAATATTCCACAGAGATTATTAGAAGAGAGGAATTTAGTGGGTCTTGTCAGTCTAGTATCAATTCAGGTTATATTTTATTTTCCATCAGATTCCCCCAGGATTAGACTGTACTGAATCCTCTCGTTACATTTCAGATGCTTTCCAAAACCAACGAACAGAAAGTGAGCCCAAGAGAAATTGCTGATAACATTTCCAGAAACATTCCTGACAATGAATACATTGAGAAGGTTGAAATCGCTGGTCCTGGTATGGTCACTCTATTGTTGTACCTTCCCAACATTTAAATTTAATGTTGCAGCTATTCTACCAAGTGGCAATAAAGGAGACAAAATCTAGTTTGATTATTTTTTAGCTTTATAAATAGAATTAAAATATGAATTACATTCAGTTTTGCCTGATTAATTTAGCAGCAGAAAATCTGCTTAATAGCACTTGCATTAGAATCAGTGGGTGAATTTCTTCCCGCAGCTCAGTAAAATCAAAGCAGTGCCCATATGTTCTGCGAGTCTGAATTTTTCTAAATGTGACACTGTGGTTTTAAATATATGGTAATTGGTGGCACTTGTACATAGCACATAGCCTCATGTGTGTAAGTGCCTTCAGGATAACTCACTGGAACAGCTTTGTGTAATGTCACTTACGTATATAAGTGTTTCCAAAATGTGTTTGCAAAACACCCCAAGATACACTTTTTGTCAAATATTTCACTCTTGGGTTCACTCTTGATTACAAAAACCCCAAAGCAGGTTATGTACTTAGCAGATCTTGTAGCATTTGATACGTATAGTTTAGACATCTTTGCTTAATAACAATTTGTTTGTGGAAAACAGTCTCTCATAACCTGGTAAATTAACTGTCATTTTTTCAGAGAGTGATCTTGTTTTTTTCCTGTTATAGAAACAAAAAGTTTATTAAGATGTTCTGAAGTTAGTTTTAAATAGTGTGTTTTCCTTGTATCTAGGGAATTGTGAACTTTGGTACAAAACAAAATTAAATGGCTTTCAAGGATACTTTTATAGCACCAACAACCATTGTTTTTCCTCTAAAGGTTTTATTAACGTCCACTTGAGAAAGGATTTTGTGTCCAAACAACTGAGCAGTTTACTGGTGAATGGAGTTCAACCACCGGCTATTGAAATCAGGAAAAAGGTGTGCTAGTAAACTTTCATTAAAGTTTCAGTACTGCTTTCAGTGCAATAGCAAGTGCTGATGAATGGTTCTGACTCTGATTTTGCTTGGTAAGCGTGTACTTTCTTACTGAGCTTATAATGAAGCTTTTAACAAACATTCCAACTACAAATACACAAGTTACTACTTTTTTAATAGTGGGCACTTCAGGGTTGCAGCTGTTGTGGCAGAGGGGGAGACTAGGACTGACTTGGCAAGGAGACGTGGACGAAAAGCCTGAGGAGTGGAGACTGGGTTGTTAAGGGGAATGGGACATGGGAACATGGGTGGGAAAGAGACAGGAGAGGGACAGGTGGGAGGGAGAAGAAGGGGTCGAGCTTGGGAGGAACGGACAGAAGAACCTGTGCCCACTCGAGTACTCTCCCTTCAGAGCCTGGAATGAAGCCTGTGATTCCTGAATCTCACTATTCCTTTTTTGTCAGCAAATATCTGTCCAGACTGTGGGCAAAGTGTATGTCTCATCCCCTTCTCGTGCGGTCCACATAGAGGACGACAGCATACTATCGCTATCGGTTACTCAGCTCAAGTGGTAACAAATTATCACACAGAATATAAAATGTACAGTATTCACTTTATATTATTTTTTATTACAAATATTTGCACTGTAAAAAGGATAAACAAAAGAAATCGTATTTTTCAATTCACCTCATACAAATACTGTAGTGCAATCTCTTTATGATGAAAGTGCAACTTACAAATGTAGTTTTTTTGTTAAATAACTTCACTCAAAAACAAAACAATGTAAAACTTTAAAAATGTAAAACTTTAGAGCCTACAAGTGCACTCAGTCCTACTTGTTCAGCCAATCGCTAAGACAAACAAGTTTGTTTACATTTACAGGAGATGCTGCCCACTTCTTAATTACCATGTAACCTGAAAGTGAGAACAGGCATTCGCATGGCACTGTTGTAGCTGTTGTCGCAAGATATTTACGTGCCAGATGCACTAAAGATTCATATGCCCTTCATGCTTCGGCCATCGTTCCAGAGGACATGCTTCCATGCCAATGACACTCGTTAAAAAAAATGCGTTAATTAAATTTGTGACTGAACTCCTTGGGGGAGAACTGTATGTCTCCTGTTCTGTTTTACCCACATTCTGCCATATTTTTCATGTTATAGCAGTCTAAGATGATGATCCAGCACATGTTCATTTTAAGAACACTTTTACTGCAGATTTGACAAAATGCAAAGATACGAATGTGAAATTTCTAAAGATAGCTACAGCACTTGACCCAAGATTTAAGAATCTGAAGTGCCTTCCAAAATCTGAGAGGGACGAGGTGCGGAGCATGCTTTCAGAAGTCTTAAAAGAGTAACACACTGATGCGGAAACTACAGAACCCAAACCACAAAAAAGAAAACCAACCTTCTGTTGGTGGCATCTGACTCAGATGATGAAAATGTACATGCGTCAGTCCGCACTTCTTTGGATCGTTATCGAGCAGAACCCGTCATCAGCATGGATACATGTCCTCTGTAATGGTGGTTGAAGCATCAAGGGACATATGAATCTTTAGCGCATCTGGCACGTAAGTATCTTGCGACGCCAGCTACAATGCCTGTTCGCGCTTTCAGGTGACATTGTAATTAAGAAGTGAGCAGCATTATCACCCGTAAATGTAAACAAACTTGTTTGTCTTAGCGATTGGCTGAACAAGAAGTCAGACTGAGTAGATTTGTAGGCCCTAAAGTTGTATTGTATTGTTTTTTGAATGCAGGCTTTTTTTGTACATAATTCTACATTTGTAAGTTCAACTTTCATGATAGAGATTGCACTACAGTACTTGTATTAGATGAATTGAAAAATACTATTTCTTTTGTTTTATAGTGCAAATATTTGTAATAAAAAATAAATATAAAGTGAGCATTCTACACTTTGTGTTCTGTGTTGTAATTGAAATCAATATATTTGAAAGTGTAGAAAACATCCAAAAATATTTAAATAAATGGTATTCTATTATTAACAGCGTGATTAATCACAATTAATTTTTTTACTCGCTTGACAGCCCTAGTCATTATGTAATTGAAATTTGTATCATATGTAAATGCACATGGAGTCTGACCTCAAATCTGGCATTTCCTGATTTTGCAACATAAATAATTTTCCTTTAACATAGTTTTTTGTATGCTATATATATATAAAATCTCTGTACATCCGTCTTGTTTGTTAAATGATCGTCCTTTACATAGCTTTGTGTAAGTTTCTTGGGGGTACAGGGGTCTGTGCCAATGGATCTGATTTTCAGGATTCGGCCTAAAAAGGGTGTTTTTGCTCTGAATTGTTTGCTGGAGTTTGGAGCTAAAAGCCACATTTAGAGTTTGATGTGCCAGCTCATTGGGTGGTTATTCTACTTTTTAAAACCTATCCTATGCTGTGTAAAAGAGGAACATTTTTTTTAATTATGAAAGATTTGTTTGTAGAGTGTAAGTAGGGATGCAGCTAATTTTCACAGCCAAATATTTGTTGCAGCCAGAAGAGTTCTAGACATTTAGAGCCTGACTTTCAAACTATCACCAAACTATAAAATGACTACAGTTATACACATACAGGAAATTTGAGCTTGCCCAAATGGCCAGTTGTAATTGACCATTTGCCACATGCAAATACATCACTTGTGTATGCAGTCATGGTGACTGCACGTATCCATAAGGCATGTATCCACAACTTTGCAAATCTTGCCCTGAGAGCAGGACATTGTACAGTGCGTCATTTAATAATGTTTCTCTTCATTTGTTGCCCTGTCGAAGGTGGTGGTTGACTTCTCTTCCCCTAACATTGCCAAAGAGATGCATGTTGGTCACCTGCGCTCGACTGTTATTGGAGACAGCATGTGCCGTCTGTTTGAGTTTGTTGGCTATGATGTTCTGAGGTGAGCACTGTTGGACTTGGCAGACAAGTTTGTTTATCTCGATTTGTACAAGTGCACCAGTGATGCCTGTCCGTCTCTTCTAGCCACCCTTAGTATAACTTAAAAATACATCATAACTAATACCCCGAGTGTAGCAGCACAATTCGGCATTACCCCCCCAGCAAGCCATGTGACTGAAAAGCTCTAATCACCCTTCCCCGCCAACAATGTTCAGCCTGTTCTGATTTCTCATATGATGCATAATTTTGTTTTGCACTTTCTAACTGTTGGCCAGATTAAACCATTTAGGAGATTGGGGCACCCAGTTTGGAATGCTCATTGCTCACCTCCAAGATAAATTTCCGGATTTCCTGACTGTTTCACCCCCCATTGGGGATCTCCAAGCTTTTTACAAGGTATTTTAGCTAATATGTCCACTTGTTCTCCTCTTACTTTTAAATGAAGCAATAATTCAGAACTGTTGTGAATGATCAGTATAACATTGTTGAAACAAAATGAATTTTAACTGGGTTTGTTAAAGAAGTAAAGAATTGCTTATTTTAGTTTATGAAATACAGGTATCCGGTCTCAGGAATTGTATACTCATTTAGTAAAAGTAATTTTTTACCCTATCCATTAAGCCACACTGCTTCCCTTCCACCAAATAAAAAACTGCTTTAAAGCAGAATGTCAGAAATACTGTTTTGCATAGAAGAGAAAAGACTTTTTCTTACGTATGGTTTTTAACCTAGGAATCCAAGCGGAGATTTGACACAGAGGAAGAATTTAAGAAGCGAGCCTACCAGTGTGTGGTCCTACTACAGAGCAAAAATCCAGACTTCATTAAAGCATGGAAACTGATCTGTGACGTATCTCGGAAAGGTAACAGTTAGAATTAGTGTCTATTTCTTTAAACCAGTGTTTGTTTTAAGTGGATCATTTTATGTTGATCTGAGACACAAGTTGTTCTTTGGAAATCGATAAAATTCCTTGGGATAAAAAGGAGCAATATGGCTGAAGAAGGTTTGCTCCACAGAACTCCACCATACATATCAGAACATCAGAGCAGGATGCAGAATTCACTTAAAATGAATACAACCACACTTGAAAACCCCAGGATCCTCAGATTTTCCCCAAACAGCATTATGGGTGTTGCCCTTAATACTATCTGGAAGAGTGGTTTTGAAGACTTAGCAACAATGACATTAGCACCAATGTAGAGTAACATCTAAGTATTATGCTGATTGGTGCTTAACAAATGTCTAATATTAGTAACAATCGATCATTTCCAAATAAAATGTCTGACCCTTATTCCTTCCTGCACCTCTGTTTGTCTGCTTCTGAAACACAGGTTGTTAAAGAGAGAAACCCTTCATCTCTTTCTGACAGCTTGTTGAAGTGTTTATGCTGTATAGTATAGTATTACTGTGGCCTGTTTTATTTATTAAATGTTACTTACCTCTGTAATGTGGCATTCTGTCCAGTATGGCTCAGTAATTGAAAGTTTTGCCCCATTGCCTTAGTATCTGAGTACCTCCCAGTGACTGATAAATTCAGCCTGACCACCCCACCCCCGAGGTAAGGAAGTACAGTAACTCTGTTTTACAGATGGGACATGAGGCACAGAAAACAAGTGACATGCCCATGGTCACAGATTGCGAGAGAGCTGGAATTGAACCCAGATATCTTGGTTCCCAGGCCTATGGCTTAGCCTCAGGACCATCTTTCCTCTCATTTCAGTCATATTTTAGAGGGGGTCTATTTGCTTCGAGTCTTAATACAATCAGTCAAAATCTTGAACGTATTGTTTTTTTTATAGTTCTCTCTGTTTTCCCTACTCAGAGTTCCAAAAAATCTATGACTGCTTGGACATTAAACTAATAGAGAGAGGGGAATCGTACTACCAAGATATGATGAAAGATATTGTGCAAGAATTTGAAGACAGAGGTAACATGTTCCTTAACATCGTCAAAAAATCAACAATTGTCCAGTCACTTCATTTTTTTAAATGTTTTTTCAGTTTGAGAGAGAGTTAATTTCTACTAGTTTGTTTAGAGACACTTTCAAGATTAATGTTCCCCAGATTAGACACTTGTCCTTCCCCTCCATTATATTTTTGACTAGAAAATGCTCCCCTGCTGAGGGACACAGGCTATTATTCCTTGTTTTTGTCGTTCAGAAAGGTCTGGGAATTTGGGGCTCCCGGGACCCCCCTGCCCCTAACCACCCCCCAGGACCCCACCCCCATCCAACCCCCCCCTGCTTTCTGTCCCCTGACTGCCCCAACCCCTATCCACACCCCCACCCTCTGACAGGCCCCCCAGGACTCCCACGTCCTATCCAACCGCCCTCTGTCCCCTGACTGCCCCCTGGGACTCCCTGCCCCTTATCCAACCCCCCTGCGCCCCTTACCCTGCTGCTCAGAGCACCAGGATTGGCAGCCACGCAGTTTAGAGCACCGAGGCAGGCCGGCGGCTCTTGCAGCTGCACTGCCCAGCAGGAGCTTGCAGCCCTGCTGCCCAGAGCGCAGCGCGGTGAGCTGAGGCTGCAGGGAAGGGTAGACAGCAGAGGAGGGGCCAGGGGCGAGTCTCCCCGGCTGGGAGCTCAACTGCCAGGCAGGATGGTCCCCCAGGCCGTAGTTTGCCCACCTCTGCACTAAGTGCGTCAGGATACCAACTTACAGTGGTTTTAAAATCAAGCTAGAACTCTCTTAATGATAGCCTGTTATTTCACCAGCAAAACTAGATTTGTATAAATCTATGCTCTCTTTGCAAATGATGATTGTTGGTGTTTTTGTTTTTTTAAGAAATCAAGCATTTAATGAGACCTGCACAAAATGGGTAGAATGTGAATAGATAGGAGCAACTGGCTTTCACAAGCTTTAAAGCATTATCACTTTTTACATGTAGCATCTAACAACTTGCATATTTCTGCAAATCTCTCTTGAATGCTTACCCTCAAATGACCTCTTTCCCTAGGATTTGTACAGATGGATGACGGGCGGAAGATTGTGTTTGTCCCAGGATGCTCTGTTCCTTTAACAATCATGAAGTCAGATGGAGGTTTCACATATGATACATCTGACTTAGCTGCTCTTAAGCAAAGGCTATTTGAGGAAAAGGCTGATATCATTGTTTACGTGGTGGATAGTGGGCAGGTGAGTACCCCGACCTCTGCTTTGTTCTTCAGTCAGTCACTAGATATCGCTCTAGCCTAGAGGACAGGGGCTAGAAGGTGTTATCACCTGATGGCTATTTATTGGCCCTTATGTGAAATTATTTGGTAATTACAGTCCAGTTCCTGATGGGCTGTGGGCCAATCACAGAATTCGCCACCACAGTTTAGACTCGCGGCCATCTCAGCAGTGCCCAAGGATTTAACACTCCGGGAAACAAAACTATCCGCACATCCAGGTCAGTGCTGAATCTGAATGGCTGGAGAGAGTGATAAAAACCTGCACTGTCACTGTTCATGAATTGCCTTATCTGTGGAGTCTCCAGAGCTGTCCGTTGAGTACCTTTCACCAGCATTTATATTCACTTAAATGGGAACTATAAAATGCAGGCAGCGGTGATGCACTTGTCACACATTCTTGTACCGAGAATTGGGGAGGGATCTTTAAAAGTATCAGGCATTGATACTTTCTGCAAATCTGAATAGTCTGTAGAAACTGATGACAGTAGTGCTTCGTCATTACAAGTGTCCTGTGCAATGAGTCTAAAAGGGGACGTGATCAGTTAGGGAAGCTTTATTTTTCCTTGTAATAACACTCTTGGTACAAAAGCATTTTACAGTATTTATACCAGAATCTTAATGGGAAAAAGACAATTGGAAAATGCAGTTGACAGCTGCTTTTTATTTTTCTATTTCTTTGCAGTCAGTGCACTTGCAGACAGTATATGCAGCAGGTCAGATGATTGGCTGGTATGACCCTGCCGTGACCAGAGTAGTCCATGCTGCATTTGGAGTGGTACTGGGAGAAGATAAGTAAGTTAAATGAATAGACCATTTCATGGTACATTTAATGGATACTGTGATTACACTTGCCAGGCTGTCTCAGCATCAGACAACAGAAAAAGAAAAGAAGTCAGATCATATTGCAGTTTTCAGGGTCAGATTCCAGCAGACCCTGTCCCGTTGTTTGAGACATATTCTTGTATGAGGACTTAAAATGCAAATATCATACAAGTACTTGGACTTTGAAAATTTTGCTTTACATGTTGACATCTAAAATAATGAAAAAACAAAGTTCACTTATTAATGAGTATTTTGCATGTCTGCTGTGACTGTCTTTCCATATATTCTGTTACTATTCTATAAAAGTGCACTATTTTTCTGGAATCTAAACAAATCAGGTTTTTTGGTTGTTATTTTTTTAAAGCCACTTCTTTTTCCATCCCAAACAAACTAGCTCTGCCCTGTTTTTATTTGAGAAAATTCTATCTTAAAAAACAGATTTCTTGTAAATGAAGTTCATGTATGTCTAAATCAACATTGCAAACCAGTGTTTCATTATTCATTGGTAAAGTAACTGCAAAATAAGAAATCTGAATTTATTTTCCATAAGAAAAATATTTTATATATTATTCTGGCTAGATTGTGGGCTTAGATTGCATTTTGTTTGACAAGATTATTCTGTCTACTCCATAGCAAATGTGTTTGTAGCTTGTGACAGCCGTGTTAGTCTGTATTCTCAAAAAGAAAAGGAGTACTTGTGGCACCTTAGAGACTAACCAATTTATTTGAGCATAAGCTTTCGTGAGCTACAGCTCACTTCATCAGATACATCTGATGAAGTGAGCTGTAGCTCACGAAAGCTTATGCTCAGATAAATTGGTTAGTCTCTAAGGTGCCACAAGTACTCCTTTTCTTTTTATAGCCTGTGTTTCTGTTTTGGTAATTGGGAACACCTTAACCCCAGAATTGTCCTGTAGGATTCTCTCTGTGAAGGAGATATATAGCTAATTCAGCATTTTTTTTTACAATCCTATTTTATCCTTTTGCTATAAATAGAAGTATATGTGGCCCACAAAAGTCACAAACTAATTCTAGTATGGCTTGAAATTCCGCGTCTGTTTTTCGCAGCTTCACATTGCAGTATTGTGACTCTGTGTCACAAGGAACATATCGCACAGCATGCTCACGTGTTGTACTGTGGGTCGGTGTGACTCCACTCTAAGCTATGTCCTCTGTCTCCCTCTTTCTGGTTGGTCGAAGGATGGTTTTCGTTTCTCCTTCACCACCTCCATCTCCCTTGGGCTGCATGGAGATTGAAAGGGATCCCAATGCCCCTGTTCTAGGCCAGTTACTTAGTACTCCATCTCAAGCTCCTCTTGCTCCTCTTAAGTGATACTGCCGTCAGACCCGTGCATTGTGCAAGAGCTACGTGTAGCTGAGAGGCCACATGCTGTGTCCTTGCTGTTGCATTTCACTGTTAAAACGGGGAAATATTTTGAGCTGTTTTCCTGACAATTGTTGCTCTGGTGGGACAGGAAAACTGTCCTACACATATGACTGACACCCTAGCCAGCCAATTGTAAACCTTCTTTTTCTCCAATCAGTTTTATTACAGTTCTGATCTGCCCTTATAGGCGCACCAGTTTGATGCCTGTTTTATACATTTAACTCGGGGGCGGAGGCAATTGGAATGTGCACCTGAATCTATTAAACTATTGAGAAATGTGGGCCACCCAAGTAATTGTAAGATTTAGTTCTGCAGAGGCTTGTATATAGTGCTGATTGTGAGCCGTGGGGTTTCTATCGAGCCATGTCTGTGTGCTTTCAGGAAAAAGTTCAAAACTCGTTCAGGGGATACAGTGCGGCTCATTGAGCTACTGGAAGAGGGGCTGAAACGATCAATGGACAAACTGAAGGACAAAGAGCGTGACAAGGTAATTGTGATGGCTTGCTTTTCTTCTTGGAAACAAGTATGTGGTGGGTTTCATCATGTACTGGATGCTTCTGTATAATGGATCCAAGGGAAATATATACAGAGCAAGACTTTCCCCTCCATCACATTGCTCTCTGGGCTTATTTTCAGTTACCATTCTACTGCATGTTGTGATTAGCAAGCAGCTCTGTTTTACGGCCTGGAATTGTTCCTGACACCAGTAAGAAAGGCTCCCCACCTCTGAAGCTCTTAAATTTCCCTGCACTGTGGAGTAGACACTGATGCTAATTCCTAATGGATTTAGTGTAGTTCTGAGTTAATCATAGCTTATTTGAGCCGGCAGGATTGGACTGCAGGCAAAGCCTCAGCACTGGCTGGACATTGTAGTTTTGAAACATACCGCGGGCTTGTCTGCATGGGGAAGTTAGTGGGCAGGAAGCTAGGGTGTGAACTGAAAGCACGCTAGCTACTCTGCACTTACTGTCTGTGGGGACATGCTGAATGCCCTTGGGCAGTTTAGCTTAATGCACTTCTCAAATGCCTTAAGCTACTGTGCAAGAAGACTCCCTTAGTGCACAGTAAGAGGGTCCACATGTGTGCACTAGGTATTCCTCACTAGCTACTGTCGGCTTTTTCCCTTTGGTGACAAGCCCTGGAATATTTATTGCACAGTTGGATCGAGGAGAATAAATTAGGATGTTAAAGCTTTCAGTGCTGGAAGCATTTACTGTAGCCATCCCCGCACCCCTCCTTGCTCTGCCTGAAAATGGTGCAGAATGCTGAGCAAGCTGCTTTTCGGGAACAGCTCGGAATCTGCGTTGTAGGAGACTGCCCCAGCATGGGGCCAGGAGCCTTTTGGGAGAGCAGGGGTTTTTAATAGGGAAAAGGATGAGATATGAGCCAAGGTTTAGAAGGGGGCAGGGTGTGAGATGGGTAGGAAAGGGACAGCCAGCGAACAGGGAGTTGAGGATGGTAAGCAACTTCAGGACTTGATCCTGTTTTGGGGACAAACATTCTCTTGGCAGCTAGAATAGGTAGGAGAGGTTAGTTAGGTGAGGAGATGTCACAGGCCATAGAAGAGCAGGAGCAAAGGTAGATACACTAAAAATGAACATTCAGTCCACCAGGAACCCCATCTTAGCACTCGCAGAGCTGCCTCTTGCCGCAGCCATACCAGTGTCAGGAGTGGCCACCTGGTGGAAACAATTAAAAAAAAAAAAAAAAGTTGGGGCAGGTCGTGTTCCTTGTCTGGTTAGAGAAGTTCCTGCATTGTAAAACAGCGTTAAATCTCCACTGTATGGCTGGTGAGATGCAATGGGGGAAACAGCCGATTCCTTAAAGATCCAGCAGGTGGTGGTAGAACACAAACCACTCAATGCGGTTTTCCATACAGTGCAGCCTTTGCTGCCTCCCTAAGCAAAGATGTATGTTGAGACAGTGGCCTTGATGTGAGCTCCAACATGGCTCAAACCTTTCCTCTCTCTGAATTGGCTCTGTGGCATATCTACTGGAATCTCTGCGGGATTAAACTCCTATGCGCTGTAGCTAGTTATTTGCTAAATTGTTGGAATTAAAGCAGGTCACGCATGAGGCTCCAAAATCGCAAAGGTATGGAATTCTATATCAGTGCCTGAATTGTGGACAAATCACCCTCTAATTTCAACAGCCTCAAAATAGCTTCAAAAATGCATAGCACGGCAGTTTGCTCTTGCGTAGCCTTCAACTGTGTCGCCTTGGTACATACCGTGTTCCACTATGGGAGGTGATCTAATTTTGAAGAGATCCTCATTTTCTGGAACACAAGTCGAAACTTTCAGACCATACTGTTATGGTGATGGGGAAGGAAGGATGCCCTTTAGAATATAGGAGAGCATGCTAAACTGTTCCTAAACCTCTCTGAGGTCAATCAGACAGTGGGGCAAAATACTAATTTACAGTTACATGGCATTTTCTACCTTCCAAAGCACTTTACCCACTATGCAACTTCACCACTAATTAGGTGGGGGGCCACAACCAGCTGACATTTTGGTTAAAGGCCCTGGGCCCAGGCACTAATCTTGCTGTCCATGCACAGAAGACAGGGCCTCAGTTTTAAGTGTCACAGGAACGACACCTGCATGGGACTTCTTTGGCAGCAGGAAGTGTTGTGCTGATCCTGCTCTGTTTCCAGATAATCTAGGTGTCCACTTTATAGTAAGCCATGATGAAACAGAAAATTCACTTAAGGGATAAGCAAATTTGGCTGAACAATCATCAGTGCTTTGAAATGGGTTCTAACTAGTTAATTTCCCTCTGGAAAAAGCAGAGTCAAAGTCCATGAGTTGACCATGTTTTCCCCCAGCATGTTACTTGGCTGGTGCCTCTAGAATATTTCCTGCTGAGGCCTTTCCATTTCTCTGGGTTTGTGGTGAAGCAAAGCATGCTATGTGGGAGACAGAATGGTTACAACTTGTTTTTATTTTTTTTTCTTTTTGGTCTTCTATAGGTCTTAACTGAAGAAGAACTGAAGGCTGCCCAGACATCAGTTGCTTTTGGCTGCATTAAATACGCTGACCTTTCCCATAACAGAATGAATGATTACATCTTTTCTTTTGATAAAATGTTGGATGACCGAGGAAATACAGCTGCTTACTTGCTCTATGCCTTCACTCGAATCAGGTAGCTCAAGGGTATTTTGGTTGCTTTAAAACCAAGCTTAAAATGAGTTGCCCTTCAGATTGCAAAAAGTGTAATATGTCTATTCCATCTTTTATTAACTAAAAATAACAGAATTCCTAGGGAAATCTCAGCTGTGGTCTCCCTTGCTCTCCTGCCGCTTACTCAAAAAAACCAAAAAAATTATTTGTGTTTGGGGCCTTAAGCCTGTTTCATTTTCTTTCCCGAACTGCTTGCCCTGATGATATCCTTAAATGCCAAAGGAGGAGTCTAGCTGGACCCCTCTGAAAAGCTCTGCCTTGGATAGTGTAAAATATCTGCCATGCTTCATAACAGCTTAGCCTGAACTTTGTGCTGGGCTGACACTTCATCTGCCATGGTAAATCTGTTCTCAGTATTAGCAGGTGGGGTGCGCTGTGATCTAAGCCCTATGTGTTCTGAGAGGGCATGGAAGTGGAACTCCTTCTTGGCCAGCCACTGCAGGCTGTCCTTCCAGCTGGAGGGCGAGCGTATCTAATTTTTCTAGCAGTGTGGCCATTGTCTTGTTTTCTGCCTTCATGTCTAGATGGAGCCTACTTAGTGAACATAGTCAACTTCCTCCCTCAGAAAGGGCAGGTCTGTGTGGAGAAGTTTTCCAGGCAGGCATCTCTGAGTGACATTACAGGGTAGTGCTCTCTCCTAAATGAATATTTGTATAGGCTTATTAATAATTACATAGCCCACTCTCACAAGGGAACTGTGCACCACCACCTCTTTTGGGTACCTGTCCCTGTTTCCCCCTCCCATCTATTACTGCTTTCCCGCTTTTTTTCCACGGCCCCCACATACACTTGAGCCCCCAGGCTTCTTCCCATATCAGTGCCTGGTCACCTTTTAGCTTCTCATCCACTCTTCCTCTTGAATGCGTGTCCAGTCCCTTGCTGCTTCCGTGCACTAATTTCTCCACCCAGTGCATGCCTCCTTCATTGATTGCCTATGTTCTTGCAATGTACTGAAACTGAATATTTTTCTAGGCAATTCAGGCTGTTTTCTAATATCCATTCAAGTTACCACTCCGTAGCTAGATCATTCAAATCAGAACCCCTTTACTTTTGGCCCTTCAATCCTGTTGCAAAATTCCATACATAAGCATGACCAGTGCTGGGCTGTTTTTTTTTTTTTTTTGTCAGATCTATAGCACGTCTGGCCAACATTGATGAAGAGATGCTGCAGAAGGCAGCTAGAGAAACAAAGATATTACTGGACCACGAAAAGGAGTGGAAACTGGGCAAATGCATTCTGAGATTCCCTGAGATTCTGCAGAAGATTTTGGATGATCTCTTATTACACACACTCTGTGACTACCTCTATGAGCTGGCCACCACCTTCACAGAGTTCTACGATAACTGTTACTGTGTGGAAAAAGACAGGCAAACTGGTGAGTGCATCCCTTAAACTTGCTTGCAGTGAGCACATCTCTGTGAGGTTGTAATTGGAGAATTCTAATGATACAGTTGATCAGGTTTGTACCAGCATTCCAGGCTGAAAGGTCATAACATCCAGGCGTGGGGAGTCTTAACTTTGTGTTAAGGATGCTGTTACTCCAGTCGTTCTTGGATGCAAGATAACAAATGCACAAGCATGTCAAGGCAGCTTTTTGTTGTTCTTTCTGCAAAGCTATTGCTAATAGTAAATCATATCTAGTTTGTGTGACCAGTGTTACTGATTTTTATGAACAAGTGCATGTCTTGGTCTATTCAAAAAACAGAGCTATTGCTGTGTTTGAAGGAGGGCTGTCTGTGGCCACACTGGCTGCTCTGTCTCTGCTTTACAGAAAACCCAACCGTTCCCATTTATATTTAAAAAAGAAATTCACCATAGCTATAAAAGTGTTCAGAATAAGATGAGGTTTCCAAGTGCTAGCACATGTAACAAAACTCTCTCAAGTAGAGAAGAAAGTGGGCACTAGTGATCGATCATCTCTTGTGAAAATGCTACTTGCTGTAGCACCTGAGTGTATTAAATAGTGCGTTTTCACCAGTCCCTTTTAGTGTAATGGAAGCTACATAATTCCAACTGTACTACATCATGGAAATAGCACAAATGCAGTGACTGTAATGTGTAATCTGTGATGCTTCCTGACCATCTAATTCAAGCTTGCACTATTTTTCTTTCTTCTCCAGGAACGATAGTGAAGGTGAACATGTGGAGAATGTTGCTGTGTGAAGCAACAGCTGCCGTTATGGCCAAAGGGTTTGACATCCTGGGCATCAAACCAGTCCAGAAGATGTAACTACTTCTGCACTTGGGCCTCTTGTATTTTACTAAACTAGTTTTCTTAGCTGTCATAGTGGAGTCTTATTCAAAACCTACTTTAAAAATAAAAAATTGCTAACATTGTGTGGATTGAACTTGTGTATGCTGCCCTGTACGTGGGTGGCATATTGTCAGTGTGATGTTTTAAAGGATATGCAACTCTTACACACAGGTGCCTGAATTTATATATCGCATGCTGAATAGGTACCTAAAAAAACAAGGTCAAGAATGCATCAGTAATGTAACCTGGAAGAGAGAACAGAGCTGATAAGTGTTCGAGGGCTGCACCTTTATTAGAGGTGCTTTGTCCAGGCTATTACAATCTGAATATTTCAACCAAAAGTATTTACAGAAAAGGAAGAAAACTGAGTAAATACAAATCTGAGGAAAGTGGTTAAATTCATATGCATATTAAAATTCCAGACTTTCAAAATATATAAAGCTCTGGTACCCGAGGCTGCCCTATGCGCACTACATTGCATAGCCTCATGTGCGTGTTTTTCAATAGCTTAATTCTTTGGAAAGATGCAATTGTAGACACACCAGTGATACTCAGATCACCAGGGGTGCAGGAGCCAAAGAGCCCTAGTAGTGCAAAGTTATTGTTTCATTTACTATATATTCATATTTAAACAGTATGCGGGGAAATATTTAGTTTTTATTTATATTAGTCTCACAGCAAAAGGACTGACCAAATATTCTTATTTTATCAACTACAATTAAATCACAAAGAGCCACAGGGGAGACAGATTTAGCTTATTTTAGTACAGTACCTTAAGCTAATTTTGAAGGAAAATGGGAGTGAAGTTCAGTTGAACCTGTGCCTGTTTTGCACCTTAGTACTATAGAGCTAAAGTAGTTTCACCCATCGCTTGTCTTAAATGCAGTCTCACTTATCAGTGCCTAGAAAGAAGACAGTTAAAACACTGTTTCTAATACTTACGTAGGGCACAGGGATGTGGCAAAGCCTCCATACGTTACTAGCAGTTGGCACATCTACCTTCTGCATCTACAACTGTGCCATTGAAGTCTAAGGGGGTTTTTTTTGTTTAACTATTGTAAACTAGAAATAAAGACCCTGCTTATACTGCCACCTAGCATACCTCCAGCCAAACAAAGAGTTTCCTCTCCGGGCATTTAAAATCATTAGCTGCTATTGCCCAACACTAACCTCTCACTTTTAAGTATGGTACACTGGACTTTCTAAAACTTACATAATACGGAGTGATTTGTTTTTTAAAGTCACTTGCTGTACCTCTTACAAAATTCAGTATGGCATCCCTGACCATATATTGCTATATTGTTACATGCGTTGTCATTGTTTGTGCTTACATCTAAATGTTTAAGATGTCTTTAAAAAAAAAAAAGCTGCACTAGCATTTAGAATAGGATGCTGTGTACTGGAGGTAGATTTAAATCCAAAGTTGTGCAAAATTATCTCCAGGCATGGCTCCAGGTTTAGCTGTGTGACTTGTTAGCAGCTGGTAACAGAGCTTTTACATTTTTAATCTCCAGCTCAGGAAAACTTATTACTACCTACATTTCCAGTGCTGCAATAAAGTTAATCTGGCAGCATTACTATGAGCATGTGGGGCCTAGAGTCCAGTTTTCACTGGGGTTTAAGAGCAAAATGGTAAAGCAGCATTATTGTGGGTGCAGGTAAATCTTATACTGGGTCAGCCCAGTGGTCCAGCGAGCCCAGCAGCCTGTCTTCTGACAGTGCCCAATGCTTCAGAGGGCCTGAACAGAGCAAGCAAGCAATGGGTGACCCATCTCTTCTTTTGCTTGTGGCAAAACGAGGCTAGGGACACACAGAACATGCCATTGATGGACCTATTCTCCATGAACATATCATGTTCTTCCTTTGAACCCTTTTAGCATTGTTTTAGCCGTCACAATGTACGTTCCATAGCTTGATTCTGAGTTATGTGAAGAATAACTTGCTTTTCTTTAAACGTGCTGCCTATTAATTTCATTGGGGGCCCCCTTGGTTACGTGAAGGAATAAACAACACTTCCCTTTCTCCACCCCATTCATGATTTACCATATGCGCCTCATAGCTGTCTGCTTTCTTTACTGAACAGTCCTACTCTTTTTAATCTCTCCTCCTAGGAAGCTGTTCCATACCCCTAATTGTTTTTGTTGCCATTCACTGTACCTTTTCCAATTCTAATATCTCTTTTTTTTGCAGTGGGGTGACCAGCCCTGCATGCAGTATTCAAGATGTAGGCATGCCATAAATTGATATAGTGGCATTATCTATTCCTTTCCTCAGACATTGAAAACAGCTGCTCACTGTACAGTAGCAGTCAAAAAAAGCTAACCAAACAATCCATCTAAGGTCTCTGGTAACAGCTAATGTGTGTAGAGATGGGCATATATTTACCAATTTCATCTGCCATTTTTGTTGTGTAGATCAGTAAAAGCCCTTTGTAACTCTTCACTGTCTGATCTGCAAATTTTGTCACCTCATTGTTCATGTTGGAATGGTCCCCATACAGCTCCCTGGGAGACACCACTCTTTACCTTGCTCCTTTCTGAAAATTAGCCATTTATTCCTACTCTTTAGTTCTGTGTTTTAACCAGTTATTGATCCACTAGGGGCCCTTCCCTCTTATCCCATGACTCTCTTGTGAGTCTTTTGGTGAAGGACCTTGTTAAAGTATTTTATCAACTGGCTCACCCTCAAAGAATTCCAGTATTTTGGGGAGGTCCCATTTCCTGTTACAAAAGCCCTGTTGACTCTTCCGTAACAGCTTGTGTTTATCTGCGTGTCTGCTAATTTTGTTCTTTTCTATAGTTTCACTCAGTTTGCCTGGTACTGAAGTTAGTCTTTCCAGCCTGTAATTGCCTGGCTCACCACTGCAGCCTTTTAAAAAAAATGGTTGTCACATTAGCTAGCCTCAAGTCAGCTGGTACAGACGCTGATTTAAGTAGGTTACATACCACCCTTCGCAATTTCCTATTTGAGTTCCTTCACAACTCTTCACTGAATGCCTGCTGCGCCTGCTGACTTATTACTGTTTAATTTATCACTTTGTTCCAGAAAACCTCCTCTCTTGCCACTTCATGCTGGGGCAGTTCCTCAGCATTGTCACCAATCGCTCACATCCGTAAAGACTGAGTCAAAGGAGTCACTTAGCTTCTTGACAAGAGCCTTCTCTTCTTCGTGTGCTCCTTTAACGCCTTGCTCCTCCAGTCTTCCTGATTCTGATGTTCTTAAACTCTGGCAAGTTAACAGTCAAAAGAAGAATTTGAAACACACAGCAAAAAAAGTTTAGGTTCCTTTCTGTTCTCAGCAGGATTTGACTTCCAATTTTTAAAGGGTGCCTTTTTGCTTTTTATCACTTTTATTTTGTTGGTCCTCTTACTGTTTTTTCTGAGTTTGGTGCCACACGTATGGTGTTTTAAAAAAGTTTCCATGTCCCTTGCACACAATTCACTTTTGTGGCTGTACCTTTTAATTTCCATTTAACTAGCTTCCTTATTTTTTATGTAATTCCCTTTTCTAAAGTTAAATGCTACTGTGGTGGGCTTCTTTGTGTGTCTCCCCCAACATTGTTAAATTTATATTATGGTTGCTCTCAGCAAACCTTTCACCTCTTTGACCAAAGCATGTGCTCAATTTAGGACTAAATCAACACTTGCCTCTCCCCTTCTGGGTTCCAGAACTAGCTGCTCAAGGAAGCAGTCATTTGTGGTGTCAGAAAACTGGGTCTTTGACCTGTATCCAGTCAACGTGGGGACAGTTGAAGTCTTCCATTATTACTCAGTTTTCTATTTTTATAAACTCTCCCCCAGAGCATTTCACAATCACCATCTTGGTCAGGTAGGAAGTAAGATTATAGCAATAGGAATATATTATTATTGAAGCATAGAATTTCTATCCCTGTTACAGTTTGCTTCATTTAAGATTTTTATTGTATTTGCCTCTATGCTTTCTTGCACATGCACCACCACTAGGCCCCCATCCATCAGCACTACTTAGTCCAGGGGTGGGCAAATGTTTTGGGCCAAGGGCCACATCTGGGTGGGAAAATTGTATGCAGGGCCAGGGCAGGGGGTTGGGGCAGAGGAGGGGAATATGAGGAGGTTGGGGTGTAGGACAGGTGTGGGGGCTCAGGGCAGGGAGTTGGGAGTGCAGGAGGGGTTCGGGCTCCGGCCCGGCGCCACTTACCTAAAGTGGCTCCGGGGTGGCAGCAGCATGCCCTGGATGCCTGCCCTGGCCCCACGCGAGGAAGCAGCCAGAACCACAGCCTCTGGGGGTGGGGGCCACAGAGCTCCGCCCACTGCCCTTGCCATGCCTCCAGGAAGCTCTCATTGGTCACAGTTCCCTATTCCCAGCCAATGGGAGCTGCAGGGGGCAATGCTTGGAGGCAAGGGCAACACACTGAGCCCTCTACTGCTCCCGCAGGGACTTGGTGCCAGCCACTTCTGAGAGCAGCACCATCGCGGGCAATGCCCCAGGCCGGATCCACCCCGCAGGCTGTAGTTTGCCCGCACCATACTTAGGCTCTCATTCCTATATATTTTGTACCCTCATATTACTGTGACCTATTGATTGTCATCCTTCCACCAAGTTTCTTTGATGTCTAATCTATCACTATCCTCATTTAATACCAGACATAAGTTCATCTTAGCTTAGTATTTACATTTACAGCATTTAGATACAAGCAGTTACTTTTTAGCTGTCAGCCCTTATGTGATGTAATTGAATGGGACTCTTCCATTTGACTGTCTCTTCACTTCCTACCTGTGCTTTACTGCTCTAGTTATGGTCAACCACACTGGCTCAGAGCCACTGACTGATTTGCCTACTGTCCAGATATCCCAGCTCTTATCTAGCACTAAGAAAGCTAGTAGTGATTCAGAACTTCTACTAGGTGTTGGTAAGACACTGATAACATTCACACCACCCTCCGTGTGTAAGGATGTAACATTGCATGGCATATACCTAAGCAACTCTTTAATCACAAATGCAACTGCGAATAAGTTCCAAGACATCATAAATCCAGGGCAAGTTAGTTTCACAGGAACAACTAACAAAAGACTCAACCCCCACTCCACAGCTGAATAAAAGATTTAACCCTAGGAGTACCACCTTAATTATCTGTGTACACACACTTTTTGGCTTTCATGATGAGCAGCTTATTAAATGTACAAAAGGAATGTTTAACCATGATTGCAGTTCAGTAAACAAGCACAATGCTTATGATTGAGCTCAAGTGACTTAAGTTGAAGGTTACTTTAAAAAACCAGTTTCTGCTAGGCCAGTCACATAATTTCTGCTGAGAATTTAGCTTGGCTTATGGCCTTTAGCTAACAATTGAAATGTATTCCTAAAGCTTCAACATGGGGAAAGAAGGCAACGCTCTCAAATGCAGAACTCTACCCATAACATTAAACAACCACCCGCGCCAGATTTGGTTTCCTATTATGTAAAAAGGAAGTATGAAGAGTTAACAGCATATGCTAAAGTATTTAGCTGCCTCTAGTAAAAGGCATAGGTTTTCAGCCCTATTTTCAACTGTAAAGAGGTTAAAATTAACTTCACATCACCACCACCTTATTCAATAAAAAGAAATTTCAAGAGACATAATGCTCTACAATGCATAAAAGTCTACATCTTATAAAATACTTAATGCGTATTTGGAAAAATACCATGTTCTTAGTTTAATAATTTACTTTATAACTATAATTTTGAACCAGCATATTTTGTCTTTCCTGGATGTAACAATTGCATTTTATAACTTTGTATATATACACATTTGACCTTTTAGCTACCTGTGCAGCCAGTTCAAGAACAGCTTCCTGAAACTGGGCGGGGGGAGGGGGGGAGCAGCTTTATAAAATTACTATTTTACATTACATTTATATGCCATTACAAATTACTTCTTGGTTTATTAGTTTTAAAATATAGGCAAGTCTCTTGAGTCTGTAGCTTTTAAAATGATAGCAGAGGAGCAGTTCATTCCTCAGCACCAGCCTCTGTTTAGAACCAGGTGCTTTAGATTTTCGTTTCCTTTGTGTCATTACTGAGAGGTTTGAAGGAGTCTTTTATCCTCATCAGTTCTGCAGCACACATATGACCAAAAACCCTGTTGTACCATTCTGTTGTTCGTCCCCTGTAAACCAAGAAGTCAATATATTAGTAGCCCTTAAAAGATATTTAAACAGGACTAAGCAATTCATTTTCTTTCTGTTCACTACCTTCTTAATTTGTAAGCACATACACACCTAATTATTATTAATCATTTGTACTGCAGTAGTGCCTACATACCCCCACCCTCACTGTATGTGTGTACATACAAAAGGCCAACTCCTCCCTGTAAAATAGCCTAAAGAGTAGTTTGGCTAGGTCTGGGAAAGAGGGGGGGTTTAATGCAAAAATGCCCTAATTCCAGTGAAGAAACATTGGAAGAGGTTCATTTTCTTATCACACCTAGGTTATAGTAGAATTTTTGACTGGTCATCGTGGTGTTAGACATTAATGACATTTTGCTAACTGCTGCAAATCTCTTTCCAGTGGGTGCTGGGGGTATCTCCATCAAACCTTCCCAAATGAGCCATCATTTCTGCTCTTCCTCCAAGAAACTGAAAGTTTTTGTAGATGTTGGTAATATTTAATCATCTTTAATTCAGGTGCCATGGTCTACTATTTCAGAAGTGACTAATGGCCTTTGGGT
Source organism: Chelonia mydas (assembly GCF_015237465.2). Taxonomy (NCBI): domain Eukaryota; kingdom Metazoa; phylum Chordata; order Testudines; family Cheloniidae; genus Chelonia; species Chelonia mydas. The sequence goes on from NC_057854.1 coordinate 28,829,468, forward strand.
GCGCACCATGACGTGTCAGGAAGTGCTGAGCATCCATTCTCTGAGCCATCAAGGCTTAAGGTGTTTTACGCTGAGCACCCACTCGCAGAGGGAGCGGCTATCACTAGTCACTTTTTGACAATGTAAGTGTGTTGCCATTATTATAGCGCTGCAGGTAACAGATAAGCCACAAAAAAACTCTGCAAAACCTCAGTCTTCCACCTACAGTAGATCCACCATGCCTTAGCCTAGATCAGAGATGTAGCTCACACTCCAATGCATAGGATCAGGACATCTGGCTGAAATATGTCAGCTGTCATTTAGGACATCAGAGCTAGGTGCCAAATCCTCAGATGCTGACTGCTGTAATTCCTGATGAAGTCACTGATATTTCAAAGGAAGATACTCGCTCAGCACCTCTTGGTATTTAGACCCTCATAATTCAGCCACATGGACTCCTGTGATGTTGAATGTTCAGCAGTGCGTAAATAGCTAAATACTATTAGCATTCACACCCTGGGGTCTCTCTGGGAACATGCCATTTAGGAAACAAACTCCTGATGAGGAAGGCCCAAAAATTTAAAGCAAATTGCATTAAGGAATTCCTTTCCATTCACCTTTTCCTCACTGATCACCTCACTCTCTGCCCTAAACTTGTAACTGAATCACTTATACAGTGACTCCCCTGCTTACTCAAACTAGGTTTATCCAAATGGTGTCCTCATTAAGGCAAGTAATTGCAAAGTAATTAGATATTTACACAGTGATTGCAGCCATTCCCCAACAGAGATCCACTTGTTTTTCTGTTCAGTGACATTGGTGGCTATTTCACAGCTTGATGGAGACTGTTTAGCCAAAGTGGTGCCACTTTACTTGGGACTCTCACCCCTTTGGGTTTTGGTTAATTGAAACAAAATGTAGCAATTCAAGTCCACTGGACATTTCACAGTATCCTCAAAGTTGGCTCAAATTTCTGGGAGCTTTCCAGAGCTCAGATGGGAGGAGAGTCATGCACAGAGGTAAAGCACACATGAAAAAGAGAGACTACGGTATAACACTGTGCCTCAAATGTTTTTAAAAATTGAGACATGAAATTTGATGTTGACCCTTCCATCTCTCCAGCAAGACCTTACAGAATAAGTCACATTTTTTGGCAGCATTGGGGTTACTAGAATTCACTGTTCTTGAGCAGAATATCTAGTGTATGAGTGAAATCTAACTTTCCTCCAACATCATAGGACTTGAGTCTCTTCCACCAGCTTATTTATTCTGAAACACCATGGAGAAAAAAATCCCTCTACACATAATACCCCATTAGCCTGCCTTTGATTAAACTGTGTACTATGTCCCCCTCTACAGGTCAGAAGCAAAGCATATCCTGCAGAACAACTACTTTGTGCATGATTGAAGCTCCCACTTAACCAAACATTCTGCATGTGCCCCAAGATGTTAAAATATTGGGGGTTAACCTGTACCTGTTTGTTGTTTTAGGGAGAAAGATTAACAAGAGTTATCTTGGTTTATAGAAATCTAGCTAACATGCAGCCCCCCTTTGTAACTTACGAGAATGTGCATTGGCTCCACCAGCAGAGACTGTGAAGCAATCATCTTTCCCAGCTTCTAGATATTCAGCATTGGATTATACCAGTTGCTTGCTGTTTTCTACCTCTCTCCCCGTAAACCCACACAGATCATTGCAGTCACAAATAGGGCAGAACCGTTATAAATAGCTCTCTAACAGCACACAACAACACTGTGCGACAGCTTCAGACAGGATGTGATGAATAGTTCTAGTACTCATGATGTTTGAGGCAATTAAGATAAAATTCACAGTAAAAAAAATCTCAGTAAAAGATTATGTGGGGTGTTAAATACCATCTGTCCCAATGCCAAAATAGCTTTGTTTTTGATACTCTGGGGGAACAGAATACTTCTCTACAGCGAGCACAAACTCAAACCTGTGGTAGACAACCCCACTTGGCAAAGATGTCTATGTGAATACACAAAATAAATCAACAGGCACTTCTTATTCAAAGACTTCAAAGTGTTTTTACTCAGGTGAGGAAGTAGCATTATCCTAATTTCACAAGGGGGAACTTTTACAAGGAAGAGAGGTTTGCCCTAGATCATCCAGCAAGTTAGTAGCAGAGCCAGGAATCGAACCCAGACCACAGCCTCAGGCCCTCTCCACTTGAGTGCTAAGTATTATTTTATGTTAATTTCCTCTATGTTACTGTAGAATATGTGTGACAGAACATACTGGTGGCTGGAAAGGTGTGTTCAGGACCCAGCAGCTCCATAGGGCTAAGGTAAAGAAACAAACTAAAATGATACCTTGTGTCTGTCCGGCAGACGTGAGTCACTTTGGATTTCTGGGAGCCAACTGGTTCTATGAGATACTGACACAAAAGGACATGGGCCAAAATCCCATGCAGAGTAGCTCCTTCACTGTCAACTGAGGTAGCTGCCAAAATACAGGTGCCACTCTGGGGATCAGTCCTCCAAGTCCTAGAACAAAGAAGGACATTTTTAGGATGTTTCACACAGGATGTTTTCACGTGGCTGGACAATCGGATGTTCTGCCTGTGGCGTAAAGCAATATTCTGACGGGCAGAGACCAATTCAGTTAATGCACAACATGAATAAAAATCTTTTCCAGGCCTCAATCCATATGGAGGAGGCTTACAAGTCCTGCCATAAACGATCTATTATTTGTGTTGCACTAGCACCTACAGGTCATGGATGAGGGTTCCTTTGTCCTAGGCACTGTTCAAATGCATAATAAAGACAGTCCCTGCCCAAACAGCTTACAATCCATAGAGAAGAGACATACAGAGGAGCTAACTAAGTCCTAATCTACACTACACACTTATGTCAATATATTGCTCAAGGGTGTGGAAAATCCATACCCCTGAGTTACATAGTTATAACTGACCTACCCCCCGTATAGACAGCGCTATGTCAATGGGAGGGCTCCTGTCAACATAACTACCGCCTCTCTGGGAGGTGGATAACGTACGCCCACAGGAAAAGCGATCATGTCGGCGTAGGTAGCATCTTCAGTAAGTGTTACAGCGGAGCAGTTGCACTGATAACCAGAGTCCTGCACCCACATGAAACCACACTGCACATGAGCACAACGATCTGCTCAAGTAGATCCAGGGGCCTAAATCACCTGAGCAGATCTCAATCAATCCAAGTCTCCTGCCTATACCTTCTTAGGAAGAAAGAGTGATAGAATAGGATCTATTCATTGTCATACCGGGCTAGAATTTACATTTTTCCCAGACGCAAACCAAGGTTTCTCGCACTGGGGGATAATACAGCTACGACAACAAACGTTTGCAGTTGTGCTGTAATTTTTAGAAGAAAAGAGGCAGGAATGTGGCAACAATTTCTGAATCTCATCAGTGTAAGCCTCTTACTGAGTCTGTAAGCTCTTTGGGGAAGACTGTTATTGTTATATGTGGCACATTTGCCTGGCAAATGAGGGCTCTAGGCATTACTGCAGTATACACTGTATCACAATAATGTACAATCAGATGGGTGGTTAGTTACTCAGTAGTTATCCTGAAACCACAGGGAACCGCACCCCTTATTGATTGACGTGGAACTGCAACAACCCAGCATCAAATGCTGGGAAGCAACACGCACCAAAGTTGGGCTATAAATTGTGTTTGGGAAACCAACGAGAAAAGTCAAATCAGTTCCTTACCTCAAAACCACATACTCCCGTGGCAGGAGGGGTGACATGCTTTCTCTTGTATAGTGATAAACATCTGTTTCATCATCCCAGGTCTCTAGGATTTTAGCCTGCTGCAGACTTGGGTCCCACAGATGCTGCTCTGTCAGTATGCGTTGGAGGATTACTTTAGAAGTGGCATCGATTTCAGTGGATGCCTTCCATAAGCGGACATGGTAGTTATCTTCCACCTTAGAAGACAATTAATGGACACTAGTAGTCTACTAGGAGTAGATTTAGTGATCCGTTCCACCACTCCCTCCCTCCAGCAGAAACCTACACAGCCTTTCAACAAGGTGTGTGTTATAGAAGAATGGTTCTAGGAGCCAAAGTGTAGTAAAGGGGGCTTTATAATATGAATAAACTGCCCAGTCAGCATGGATTATGAGTACTCATGTTTCTGGTATCTACAATGAAGGCCCTCCCTTAACTTTCTCCTACAAGATGGATATCTTGCCCAGATAAGGGTGTGCCATAGATGAAGGGCGTGCAAGTCACAAATGGGCAACTCAACTTTGATTAATACTAGACTACAAATAAAAGGCACCAGGGAGTTGCCGTTAGCTCGAAAGGGCTCTGGGGCAGTTGCTGAATGGATGTTAGGCAGAAACACAGCTAGTTTCAGCACACCCACAAGCTCAGAAAGGTGCATAATTATTAACTTCCACCTTTGCTAACACCCCAGCATCAGATTTACCTTTTTATTTGCCAATTCCACACGTTCCAAGTTTGAACAAGTAACCCAGCTCTTGAACTTTTCCTTGGCATCTCGCAGCAAGTCCTGCATGGAGTTCTCAAGGGAAATCAGCATGGAGTGCCTCATTGAGGCGGTCTGATTAGAAGCCCTTTCACTCAAGCCATTCTGTTCATATAAGTCATCACAACACTGATCCAGGCAATAGTCGGGCATCTGCAAGGGGAGGGGATGTTGGATTCTAAGCACAGTTCCATTACATTTATTCTTACACTGGGAGGAAAATCTACTAGGATAATGATCCTTAAGTGAATGTGAACTCACTGCTGGAGACTCTTTATGTAAAAGTTACAAGCGCAAAAGCAAGTGCCAATGAATATTCTAAACCGTTCCTTGAAAGAGCTGGACTTGCTAATGCGGCGAGACTGTGAATGAATGATCAGCAATCAGGAGCAGCCCAACACATTTTATAGCACTAGATGTGAAAATAAAAACCACCGCCCTGAGCAATAGGAAAGCTAGTTTAAGGAATGACCTCCTCTCTCAGAGTTGGAGCACTGTAGTGGGATTCCTACATTAAACCCCTGGCTCTTTCACCACTTCAGTGTGCAATGTGGGGCTAGTTGCTTCACACCCATCTGTGTTGAGGCTTTAACTATACTGTTTTATCTCAGGAAATCAAATGACTTTAAGTCCCATTAAAAGTGTATTCTGTCTATAAATGTGTTTAAAAACTACGCTTATTAAATCCCAACACCTCTAGGAAGAATTTATATTAATTCTGCAGAGACAGAAACAGAGGTAAAGGAGCACGGCTTGCTCTTCCGTGGGTTAGGCTATCTAGATCAATTTCAGATGAAAGCCACAGCCTCAAATGTTCCAGGTAGGGAGGTTACAGCATTTTCTGGCTCATACCAAGAGACAGAGTAAGGTTCAGACAGGAATTTCCATTTCTCAGCAGCAGTTCCTGGCTTACTGACAACAAGGTAGAGATGACTGATCGGAGATGAGATACACTATCTCCTTTGCATGTACACAACTTGCCTGATATTACAGAGCATGCCTGGGGAACTGCTTACATCTTTTATACTATGCTGGCCCAGGCTGTTTACTGATTATTGTGGGGCCATTGGCTGCATAGGAAGGAGGACAGGCCTGCCTACTAGGGAGAAAGAAAAGGAGTACCTGTGGCACCTAGTCTCTAAGGTGCCACAAGTACTCATTTTCTTTCTGCAGATACAGACTAACACGGCTGCTACTCTGAAACCTACTAGGGAGAGTATACACAAAAGAGAGTTTTCAGAGTAGGAGCCGGGTTAGTCCGTATCCGCAAAAAGAACAGGAGGACTTGTGGCACCTTAGAGACTAACAAATTTATTTGAGCATAAGCTTTCGTGAGCTACAGCTCACTTCATCGGATGCATGCAGTGGAAAGCTGATGCTCAAATAAATGTTAGTCTCTAAAGTGTCACAAGTACTCCTTTTCTTTTCACAAAAAGAGAGTGAAAGAGTACCCCAAGGTCTCATTAAAAAGTACAGCCAATTCCATCACCACGAGAGACAGACTTAATGGGCTGAGAATTCTTCTCTGATAAGGAAGCCTCTCCCGCAATGAAAGAGTTTGGCCAGTCTGGGAGAAGCTGTGATATGGTTAATGGAAGAGTGCAGAGGGTTGCGGGTATGCTTGCATAGGGAGAACAGAGCTCTTCTCCAGAGCAAACAACCCACAACACTTCATTAGTGTCCCGCTCTAGCACCTGCCAATGGAGTCTCCCAAGCTGCTTTGCAAAATTGACCTAGCTTCTCAGCAAGCGAGCTATTATCCCCATGTTACAGACACAATAATTATAGGCTCCTCAGTGGTAGCGACACCGCTGCAAATCTGTCACAGGCACATCCCACACCACTGCAAAAAGGGGTTTGCTTGGGAGGGGCTTACCAGGCCCCTCTGAAACTGGCGGAGTGCATCTACATTGGGGGTTTGCATCTGTAGCTACCCCAGCCCAGGCCCACGTGATTTGCCCTACGTGGCACAGCCAGTGGCAAGGCTGGGAACAAAACCCTGAACTTTCACTACTCCTTTCGTTTATACATGTTATGCACCAGAATCTGTTGCAGGAGGTGATGGCTCTTCTTTTCCACCCTGTTCTTTGCAGCTTCTTCCCCCGCCCCCCATCCCTTTTCTATGCCCCCTCCCCACCCCCATACTGCAACATTTCTTTCCCATGCTCACCCTTCAAATACAGGCCAACACTGAACCTGGATGCCTAAGCCAAGGGAGAAGAAAAGGAGTACTTGTGGCACCTTAGAGACTAACCAATTTATCTGAGCATAAGCTTTCGTGAGCTACAGCTCACTTCATCGGATGAAATAAATTGGTTAGTCTCTAAGGTGCCACAAGTACTCCTTTTCTTTTTGAGAATACAGACTAACACGGCTGTTACTCTGAAATAAGCCAAGGGAGGACGCTGGAGGGATTGGAACATCCCACCCTCCTTGCCTGTGAAGGTATTTTGGAAAGCTCCAATGGCCCTCCGTGAAGCTGAAGTTTTTTCAACGGGCCATTTCAGCACCAAGGTGGAAGGGACAGCCTGGCACCAATTAACAGACATGCGAATGCTGCCAAGGGGAGTGGCAGAAGTGCCTGGATGCCAGACCGATTCTTGATCCTTATCCAGCTCTTGCCTCAACAGCGTAACTGCAGACTCCCACGTGCAGGTCAGTTAGCTTGCTGGAGGGAGCTAACCAACTGACAGCAGCCTTCACAGGAAGAGGAAAAATGAGGGAGGAGAGTATGCAATTAGCTGCCTTCCCCAAGGGCTCCAGCAAGGGGGAACGTGCACATTCCCCCTTGTGAAGGATGTTTTAAATCACTCTGGGATGGCGAGTTCCCTTGGTTACACGCTTATCATTAGAGCCCTGCATCCCACAGATAGAAGGGGCTGCTCACTGCCTGCACGTAGGCTACACTCAGCTCAGGGTTGTAGAGATGCCCTACCTGAGTCAGTTAAATGCTGGATATAGAGGATTCCTGGAGGCATACGCCTGTGGGGTAAGCATTGCCAGGTGAGGTTGCCAAGTTATTTCTATCTCTAACTGGTAATACATTTAGAAACGCTGTCCTAAGCCAAGCCAGCTGAAAAACACAACTGCACAGAAATGGGACATCTTAAATAAACTCGGAGTTGGGTCTTAAAAAGAATCCTGGTTCCGAGCTCTCAATACACTGGGGCTGAACCAAAACCCAAACCCCACCTCAACCTCTGTGGCTCGGGCCCACCCCCCGAAGCACACAGATATATCCAGAGCCTCGGAGGACTGGGTTTAATCACAGGAAGAAGGAAACGGATGGCAAAATGTGATTCTGCTAAGTACCGTACAGCAGATACAATGACCTCGGCAACAGAATGCTCCCTGTATTAAGGTCAGTAGGACACAGATACCACACCAAAGCATTAGGAATTGCAAGCAGAAGAAAGAGCAACAGGATAGTGAGTCATAACTTGGCCCAGGGAAACTATCATCCTCAATAAAAAAAAAAAAACAAACCTTCAGGGTTTGCTTCAGGGGTCGTTTGGATTATTTTAAATTGTATTCAAGAAACAACAGAAGGACATTTACTCTTGCCAATAGGCAGCAAAGAACTTGCAGGCATGTCCAGTTTAAGCTTCAGGGCTAGAGAATCCTACTGGCATATTCACTTTTCTAATGAACATGATGGACACTTTCCGTAACGTTGTAACATAGGGGGTGTTATAGCAAGAGACATACCTGGAAGAGTCTGTTGCACTCCATTATCATGTGGGCCAGGCCTTGGGTGGCCGCCAGATTTTCGCTCAAATCTCTCTGGTCTGGTTTTCCCAGGCTGTACTTCCTCTGGCTGGACCTAGAGAGAGGGTTAACAAGGATTTTTTTTAAAGGCACGGCAGAGTAAATAAAAAAAATTTAAAAAAAGAGGTGAAACATCATCATCATCAGCCTGGAAGCTCTAGGGAATTTTCTCATTTTCTCTGGTGTCTGAATTTCTGTGTTACAATGAGTTCTGTACACAAACAGCTTCACTAGACAAAGTCTTCTGTCATCACTTTCACATGGACAACATTGTGAAAGCCACAGTAATCGTGAAAAGTAAGCTGCATAGAAATGGTAGCCTTGAACCAAACTGCTGAGATACCAAGGTGCACTAGTGCTACTGAGGCTTACCAAAATTTTACAAGTAATACGATCTTTTACTGAACAGTAATTAGACAGGATTAGCCAAAGAAATTAATGAGCTCTCATTGATGTGTTCGGCATGAGTTAAGCGTTTAGTTACATCAACCACCTACGTACTCTGTCTAAAGACTTTTTATAAAATCATCACAATCCACAGAAGTGCTGCCATATTGCTATGTTTCGCTAACTCGTGTTACCAGCATTTTAGGCTCTTTCCAGACATAATCTTTATATGACACTAGTAACACTCACTCACAATAGCTTTATCTTGGAACATTCCTACTGAACAACTTTTTAAAAAGTGCAGGCAATAAGGACCCTTGACTATTCCTTAGAGCCAAGCCTTTTAGAATATGTCCCTTTGAAGTCTGAATCCTAAAATGAAATATTAACAACTAATTATTTGAACTTAAGATTCAAAGCACCCTTGTTTCTAAAATGATTTTAGGCTCCTTGCTGTTGCAATGTAGAGTTAAAAGTAAATCCAAATGGTACAAACCACTAAACTATGAGTCTCAATCTCCCAAACATTGCAGATTGCTTAATTCTGGTCAGGATTTGCAATTGAAAAGCTATCAATCACTCTGCCACATTCCTGGCTCCACTCACGTCTTCTCTGACTATGATCAGCAGCGCTGTCATTGTTTCAGCTTCAGTGTTAGCTCTTCCCAGCAAGAGCTGAGCATCACAGGACTTGTTTTACAGGCAGATATGCATCTTGAGATGCTTTGTGCTTCTTAAAAGCAAATTCTTCACATTTTTCATCTCTATTTACTTTTCTCAGAGAGTGTCATTAAATCTGAAATGCACAAATACCATGTATGTGATATGCTTCCTCACCTAAATGGAACGTAATATCCTTATCATTAGATTGCATAAGATGAAGAAGCATCTGCTTTGACAAGGGCATGATGTTTTTGTCAAAAGAAAACAGCCCTTTCCTGCCTCGAAACAAGTTTATCCACAAGCACAGCCATACTGTATAGGAAACAAACAAGAACTTGCATTGAGGCTAGACTAGATCCTGAATGAGCATTCTCAGAGGTTACTGTACTGATTCTACCTAGAAGAACCTCCATCACTGCATAAACTGTCAGTAAATGTTACACAATTAGGATATTTTAGAGTAGCAGCCGTGTTAGTCTGTATCCGCAAAAAGAAAAGGAGTACTTGTGGCACCTTAGAGACTAACAAATTTATTTGAGCATAAGCTTTCGTGAGCTACAGCTCACTTCATCGGATATTGTTGCTTATTAAAATTAAAATCACTCAGTCCCCCTGGCATCCTTATCACCAAACAGAATTAGTACCTGAGATAGCTACGAGCTGGAAAGTAGCTGCAGGAGCTTGAATCTGCAGCTGGGTTTTTACATGTAAATACTAACAGGAGTTAGGAAGCCCACTCCTACCCACTTCTGTGGAATACAGCCATCTCTATTGCATGTTACCTGAGTGCAAGCAGAATTATAAAAGCAAACTTTGTCAAGAAGACTATTCTGACCCCTCTCTTCATAAGGCACAGACGGAGTGGGTTTTTTGCTAACTCCTTTGGTGTAGATATTGGGAGAAACCTAATCTTTGAGTTTTTTGTAGTGGAATCAGGCTAAGCTAATGCAAATGATAGATCTTGCCACCTTCAGAATCTTATGCGAGGCCCGTGTTAACTAACACTTTGTGCATCCACAAAGAGGAGAGTTGTCTTAGCGTATGATGCTCAGAGAGAGGCGGGTTTGGATTCCTGAGATAACTAGGGCCCAGACTACTTAGGGCTTTGAAGAACAGGGCCTTAAAATTGATCTCGTATTTGACAGGGAGCCAGAAGAGCAGGAGGGTGATGTATTCTCATCTCCCCTAAGGACGGAGCTGTCACACGTGGGACAAATCTGGAGCACTTCCAGATTTTTTTTAACAGGCAAGGTACATTTTGGCTCATTTTATTTATACAGTCAACATGACACAGAAAAACTCTCATGTAACAAAAAGAAAAGGAGGACTTGTGGCACCTTAGAGACTAACCAATTTATTTGAGCATAAGCTTTCGAGAGCTACAGCTGTAGCTCACGAAAGCTTATGCTCAAATAAATTGGTTAGTCTCTAAGGTGCCACAAGTCCTCCTTTTCTTTTTGTGAATAGAGACTAACACGGCTGTTACTCTGAAACCTCTCATTTAACAGTTCAGCTGTTACGACAACGATACCTAGATGATGATGAACTCTCTCGCCTTAAAGTATTGAGATGAAACAAGGATGGCGCGAGACAGACTGCAATGTTGGTCGGAGTCATCTGGTTTTCCTCAACAAAAGCAACTACTTCTCGGAGAAAGAAGAGAAGGATTTTCAGAGCTTCCCGGTTTTCGTCTGGGAGCAGAAGAATGGCAGCCTGGACTGCATGAAACTGTTGATCCTTTGGCAAATCTGAAGATAGAAGAATTAGGAAACTCATGAGAGAGTTTGATAAGATAAAACATTAAATAAAAGAAGGAACACAATATCCCCTAAATAGGGCATCAATTCCATACATCAGTTCTCCCATTGCTCAGGATCATAGGACAGTCCTCAGAGATGGCAAAGACCCTAAAGGCCACCATTCCGGGTGTCGACACACCTATTTGCACCAGTTTAGTAAAGCCAGTTAGTTTAAGCCTCCACAAGAGGTTTACAAAGTGGTTTATTTCAGCTGGTCTTAAAGCTCTTCCTGATAGCCTTATTTCAGTTTCTTAAGTCTGTTTAAAATCCAAATAAGGGCTTGTCTATACCTGGAGTTATTCAAAGACAGTTATTCCTGAATAACTCCCTGTTCAGCCATACTTACTCCAGAAGCAGAGTGCCCACTGGGGTAGGCTAAACAGGAACAACTGTTTACTTTAAAAACAGCATTTTTTAATTAAAATCTTTATTTTAAATTTAAAAAAAAATCTTTACCCAGAGATTTAGGATATTATTCCATATTCTACAGACAGGAAATAACAAGCAACTAGGACTCCTGTAGTCAAGGCTTTGCCTCGAGGCAGCAGGACACATGTTCCTCGTGTCAAAGTAAAGTAATGTAATACAACAAAACTCAAGATTTAATCTTTTTAGAAAGCTTGTGCTTATTTAAGGTTTAAATGTCTTTTCCAGGTTACAGAAAAGATTGTCATTAAAAAACCTTGAGGCACCAACATCACATGCCTCCAGAATAAGTTCTTGCTGCATCGCTGTATCTCAAAAATGAATTCAATTAAAACAAACTATTGGAGACAGAACTAATTCCAAGCAATTGCAAATGATGTAGTTTGCCTTATGGTTTATTCTTCTTTCAGACAATGTAGACAGGCTGACAGAAGAAATAGGAATCAGCTGGTATTTCCAGTGAAAATGCCATACCAAAGGACCTGCACTCATGCTAAGAAGTATCTGATCTCAAGGTGCAGTCTTATTGAAATGAACAAGACTACTTGCATAATCAGGTGCTCCTCAGTGAGAGTAACAGATTATGCCCTAATTTAATATACAGAAACAACCATTTAAAAATCAAGTCAGAACACCAACCACAGAGTACTGTTAAAGGGAATGTGTGTGACAGAGAGAGAGAAAACACAAGGGTGAGGAAAAGAGATTATATTCGTCATATAATCTGAGACCAATATTTTCATATTGATTTTAGAAGTCCATCTTGAGACACACTGGATCTTATTTGAGAAGTGCTGAGCACCTGCAGCTCCCATTGACTTCAACTGGGCTTAAAGATGCTCAGAACTTCTGAAAAGTCACGCCCCCAGCAGCATAAATGTTGGATTCTCAAAATATGGACCACACAAAATCAGACGTGACTTTTGGCCTAAATGTCCAAGAAACTCAGAAAATTTAAAAAATTACGTACACTGATAGATGTGGAGGAAGGATTCACAAAGCTTGCTAGTGAATATAGGCTCAGGAAGATCTCGGAAATACTGCTTTACCATATCTGCCACATCAAACGCCGACTGCCCTTCATAAGTTACATTGTTTGGGTCATTTTCATTCATTTCCCTTAAAGAAAGGATCCTAGATTTAACGCCTGATTTTCTGAACAGGCCAACCTATTAAGAGAACAGACAGACATAACCTAAGTCAGAATAAGCAATTTTTCTCCTTAACTCTGACATTGAAGTACTTATGATGGCTGTACATGCACACACTGTACATGGGACATGATTTTGCTCACAGGTACATTAAAATATATCCCCGGCATTGCTTTGAAAAGTCAGCTACTACCAACGCACTCTGATCTCTTTAGAAACAGCTTGGAGATTCCCTATTCTCCAGCTGAACCACGCTGGAACTCCTGGTGCATCAGTTAACCCAAGAGTGAGAGTCCTCACTGAAGACTTTTCATGTAGGATTTTTTTTTCCTTTTAAATCAATTTGTATTGGCTCTCTCAGTTTATATCACCAGGATAAGATGTTAACACTAGGTCTGCAAGTTGCGAATGCGCTTTGGGTCTTGTGTATCAAAGAGAAAAGGGTTTATACAGAAGTATGAATTTAAATTAATACCAAGGTAACTGCATTAAGCACTGAGCTGGATATCCAACTGCATAAAGTTTCACATGCCTATTATTTAGAGTTGGATGAAAACCAGAATTTCCATTTTGTGGAAAATTCCAATATTTCAAATAAGTTAATTTCAGTTTGGAATGAAAATTGGAAATTTTTAAATTTTCCATGAGACAAAAAATTCTGAAAAATTCAATTTGGATAATGTCAAAACATGTCATTTCAATAATATCATTTCAATTAATTTTGTTTCAACTTTTATAATATTAAGTATTTAGTGTTATATATTTTAATATATAGTAAAGTTAATGTTTTAACATAATATAAAGTCAAAGCCAAATTAACCAAAGTGATACTATTGAAATGACATGTTTTGACATTGTCACGGAATATATATTCCATTTTTAACTGCAAGATATAAATTTGTACACTAACACCATAATATGTATTTAGATCATTTTTTCATTTGCATAATAATATTTGGTTATACATGTCTACACAATTCTGCAAATTAAACACTGTATTGACAGATCTTCCTTTAATATGCACATAATGACATACAAAGCAGCTCCCCACTTCAGCCAGTTTAGTTTTCAATGAAGAGAGACTTTATCCCAAATCCAGGACTCATGTAAAATGAGTTTTCTAAGTGAACTGAATCTTTTTTAAAAAAAACGAAAACAAAAAACCCACAACCCTCCATGGGTTTAAGTTATACGAGAAAAAGATTAATGAACCCTAACTAGATTTGTGATCCAAACAGTTGGAGAGACATGGAAAACTTCTAACTTTACAAATTTTCCCTATCCGTATTACAGAGGTATCGCAGCATATAGCATGTGGCTCATAATTGCGGGCACTAATCTGCAAATATCTTCAGAGCAGCGGATAAATGTAATCACAGCCCTATTATATGCCATGAAAAGATACAGCCCAATTCTTAGAGATGTGAAATGAGAATTCAGATGTTGCAATGCTTTCAGACTGTACAGAGCAGAGACAAAGGGTGCTACAAGTGTTAGATTTTGCTTTTTACCACTAAAGTACCATTAAAAGAAGGCAGTTTACCCACATTTGCCAAGTGAACGGAACAGCTGCAGGTGCTATAGACAAAGAAGGGCAGATAAATTTATACTGGGGTGGAAATAAGGTATCCACAAAAGGAGAACAATAATCGCTATTCCATGCAGGGTGCCCACTCACGCCTGTTCAGACACCACTGTTAGAAGCCTTTGAGAGGAAAGAATGTCCTTGAAAGGGTTGACAAAGCAAAAGAAACTGGCGGTCAGCTCTCTAGGGGCTCCAAGTTAAAAACATCCACGGAATAAAGGGTCGCTCAAGTCATACTTAGGTTTGTTTTATATATATACCTGGTCAAGAAAGTGGCTTCTTAAGTACTCCATGGCCTGGATAATGCTCTTTGGAAGCGGATAGCTTGTTCGCTGAACATTTAGCAGTAATGGGACCCCAAATACATTTTTGTCCTTATAGTCAGGGGCTTTGATTTTTCTAATGAACTTTGGAACAGTCCTGAAAACAAAAATAAATACATTCGAACCATTAGCTGCCCTTCCAATTCAGGCAGTTTAGAGCAGGGGGCACTGGGAATCTCCCCTCCCCCCTCCAAAAAAACCCTCTCTTTGTGCTATGCACATTTAGGAAGGTGTGTGCCACCTCTGTTCCTTCCCCAAATGCTGCAGCCTTATTACACTCATGGCAGCACAAAGAAATCAACACTTAAAAATACAGCGACAGCCTAGGCTGTGTGTCAGAAGTCCCTTAAATTAGCAGGGTGCAGCTCCCATAAAGAAATCCTCATTTCAAGCTGAAACTCTTGCAGAATACGCTCCCATCCTTATGGGAGAGAGGCAGGTTCCTCTGGTGTGTCCCTACATTCAGGTGTTAGAACCCTTCATAAAGATGCAGAATTGTTATTGCCGATCACAATGGCAGGTGAATTTATTTAAGCTACAACCAGGAAAGAAGGAGTTGGAGAGGGTCTCTGTCCCAGACCCTAATTCCCTTTGTCTCAGAGAAGTTGTTTCAGAGAAAAGCCCTATGAACGGGCAACCTTTGGAAGAAAGCTTGGACTGTTATTTAAGTTATCAATAATGCCAAACTGCAGGAAAGGGTACAGTCCGGGTGAAATCCTGGCCCCACTGAAATCAGTAGCAAAACTCCCATTGAGAGAGTGGGATCAGGATTTCACTCCAGATGCGCATACTCAGTTCAGAGCAGGGTAAGGTATCCACCTGCTTTTGCCAACTGTCATCTTTCCTGAAGTAGAATATGTTAACACAACAACTTACCAGTTCCAGCCCTGTTTACTGGAAGGAGAGTATTTGTCCATTAAAGCAGTGAGTTTCAACAAAGCAAGTTTCTGTATTCGGTTTAGGTGGGCTGCTGACTGGTTATCTATTTGTACAGAAAGGCTTTCCAAGTTTACTGTCTCCTCTGTAGACCAGTGTCGCCTCTCATGTCTAAGGAGTAAACATTATTTAGGTTAAAGGAATGTTCTTATTGCTCATGTCAAGTCTCTGCCTAAAGCAATGGAACACCTATGGAACATTTTGTCCTATCAATCAATCACATCAAAAGTGACCTGTTTCCAAGCAGATTTTGATTGCATTTTACATAAAAGGTCTAGGCTATGAGGTACTGCACCAATGTGAACGGTTCAAATGACAGAGAGGAATGAGCCACAAAGTTTGGATCTGGATCTCTCTCAGTGTTCATGTGACCATCACTGTGATACCACAGCACCTAATGCTTGGATCTGGTTGGTTCCGGTTTTTGTCTAGTTGAAATGGATTTACATTTCTCATTGTTTTGAGAAGGTGATTGGGTTTTGGACTGAGGGGAAGTTCTTGGAGGTAGGGTAGGAGGAGGAGGGGAAGGTTATAAAGAAAAATGAAGCTGACCTGTTGGAATGTGATAATGATGATCCCATCTCTGAATCTGTTATGTATGCCAGTTCTGGAGAATCAAGCTCATTGCCATGCTTGAAGTTCTGTTTTCCATCAGCAGCTGGTAGATCTGCCAGTTTCTCTTCTGAATGCTTTTTTATCTCAAGGTGGATTTCTTTCGGGGAAGATGGACACGGAGAAGTTGAGTCGTTCGCAAAATCAGAGTCTCCATCATCTGAGAACTTCTCAGTCCACTGATTGACTAATTTTCTGAGCCCATTGACATGTTCCATAACATTGTCTAGTTCTGAAAAAACATCGTCGTCACTAACTTCCGGCATCTCCATGTTATTAAGATGAACAGGAATGCTGGGCACATTGTCATAGATACTCAGCCTGTTATCTATAAACGACAGAGGACTCAGAGGGGTCTCAGACTCCTTAGAACTAGTTCTAATTCTGTTCCGCCTGCATCCATGAAAGCTTCCAGTTCTCCAGTTCACAGAAGTGTTGTCTGTTGGAGATAAGAAACTGTTTGTAAGTGCTTTGGGGAAAGTCCCAGGCTTATGCCCTTGTGGTACATGAAACATTTGGTTTGCATGCAAATTGATTTCATTTTTGAAGTTTTGCTCAGATACATCATTCCACAGAGAGAGCTTGCTGGAGTCTGAGTCCTCTGCATACACGCCTCCCCGTTTAGCATAACTCCTGACTTTGATAACAGGACTCGGAGTGCTCACTGTGCTGCTGGTTTCAGACTGGCTGCTGCTGCTGCAAGTGTGGGGAGAATAGGAAGAATTTTTTTTCATCTGGCTGTCAGATAGGTCACTAATATCTACACAATTAAGGTTCTTCAGCTTCTCTTCATTCAGTCCCTCCTGAAGAACAGGTTCACCAATAATGGGTTTGGCCTTTGACTGAGCAGCTCTCTTTACACTGGAACTCCTTATGCGCAGTTTCTCCATTTTCTTTAGAAAGCTCTTCTCCTTTTTTGGTGGTGGTTTATCCAAAAGCTTCTCCTCGCTGATGATGTTTAAGAACTCACTAGGGGAAGGAGAACAACTAAAAGTAGAGTCAGGAGAGGCCAGTTTACTTGAGGAACACCTTGAGGAACTAGTGCTGGTCTCAACATCCTCAAAAGTCTTAGGGAAGCTGATAATGTCACTGTCCCCACTGCTAGTACTGTGAATTGAAGACACATCATGCTTCTCTCCTTGGTCTGAAAAGGATATCTCCTCACTACCAGTGCTCTTAAGTCTTGGACTGTCTGGGACTGATGCACTTGACCCTTTTTCAGGGAAACCTTCTATGCTCTCCAGGCGAGACCATCTCTGACTGCACCTCTCATAAGCCCATTTGTTACTTATTGCACAAGGTTCATCATCTTCGGATTCATCACTCTTAAAGTAAAGAAAGTACAGTTCAAGGGGTAAAGTCCAGCAAGTTTTAAAATATCTAAGATGCAATGAAAAAGGAGGTTTAACTTTTTATGCTTATTTGAGTCACTGCAGTACTTTTAAATTTAGATTTCTACATTGTAACAACATTCAGCCTAAAGCACTTCAGGATGAGCATTGTTTTGCTAATTGAGAGGGTTTGGGGACAGACAGCACTTAAGCATGCTGGTAGCTTTATTAAAAGAGAACAGAACTGACTGGATAATGACAATTCTGTTTCATGGCAACTTTCAAAGTTTGGTTTCAAAATCTAGTTTCTTTCAACATCGGAACAAAGCCAAAACCCCTGGAACATTTTAATGAAAGTGAAATTGTGTTGAATTGTCTGTTTTTTCAGATGAAAACCTGAACTTTTCTATTAGGGAAGGGGGTGGCTGGGTGGGCAGGTGCATGCAGGGGAGGGGTGTGTCTGTGTCTCCAAGGTGGTGGTTAGAGCACAGGCTTAGGATGCAGGAGACCCAGGTTCAAGTCCCTGAATCAGAAAGAGAAGGGACTCGAACGTGGATCTCTCATATCCCAGGCCAGCACCATAGCCACCAGGCTAGAGTGAGAGAGAAAATCTGGCTGTCTCTCCTATCCCCAAAAACTTTCTCAAAAAAGAGATTTGTTTCCACAAAATATATTGGCTTCAACAAAATAGCATATTTTGATGAAATTTCATTTAGTCCAAAGTGTTCCAACTAGCTCTAAAAGAGATATTGAATACTTTCAGGGAGGCACAGGGTGGGATTTCTGGAAGTAGCTAAGTAGGGTGACTGGTTTTCGACCAGAACACCCTGTTGAAAAGGGATCCTGGCAGCTCCAGTCAGCACCGCTGACCAGGCCGTTGACTGTCTGGTTGGCGGTGCCGCGCAGCAGGGCTGGCAGGCTCCCTGCTAGCCTTCGCACTGTGCAGCTCCTGGGAAGCGGCCGGCATGTCCCCCTTCCGGCTCCTATGCGTAGGGGCAGCAAGGGGGCTCCGCACACTGTCCCCGCCCTGAGCACCATCCCTGCAGCTCCCATTGGCCGGGAACCACAGCCAATGGAAGTTGTAGGGGCAGTGCTTGCGGACGGGGCAGTGCGCAGAACTGCCTGGCCACACCTCCACACAGAAGCTGGAGGCGGGGGGGAGGAGAGAGACACATGTCGCTGCTTCCAGGAGCTGCTTGAGGTAAGCGCTGCCCAGAGCCTGCACCCAGACCCCCTACCCCAGCCCTGATCCCCCTCCCACCCTCCAAACCTCTTGGTCCCAGCCTGGAGCACCTTCCTGCATCCCAACCCCCTGCCTCATCCCAGAGCCCCCTCCCATACTTCGAACACCTCGGCACCACCCCCCAGCTCGGAGCCCCCTCATCCCTGGCCCCACCCCCAGCCGGAGCCGTCACCCTTTCCTGCATCCCAACCAACTGCCTCACGCTGGAGCCTCCTCCCACATTCTGAACTCCTCATTTCTGACCCCACCCCAGTTCCCACACCCCCAGCTGGAGCCCTCACTCCCACCCCTTGAGCCAGCCCAGTGAAAATTAGCAAGTGCATGAAGGTGAGGAGAGTAAGCAACAGAGGGAAGGGGGGATGGAGTGAGCAGGGGGTGAGGCCTCGGAGAAGGGCCAGGGGGAGGGGCAAGGGTGTTCAGTTTTGTGAGAGTAGGAAGTTGGCAACCCTATAGTTAAATGACTTAGGCACACTAGTCCCATTGACTGTCCAGGGGCTTTGTGCTCTTAAGTGCTTTGGAAAAATACATCCGCAGTGCCCAGTCTTTAATTCTCTCCAGCCACTCATTTGTCTGAAAACAAAAGACAGTGTCAGTAGCCAACAAACAAGTTAAAAATGTATCCAGATCAAAGGAAGAGCACACTGAGTGCAATAAAACAAGTGTGCGTGGGTTCAAGTGACTGACAGCGATATAACGAACTTTTCACCTAATAGCATAAGAGAAGCAAAACCTTCCATAATCAAAATCCCATTCTCATAATGGGCACCCACATTGGCAGTCTCAAAGGGTTTGTCCGTGCTGTGGAAAATGGTATGAGTTTTTTAAAACAACATGATAGTTAGCTCTCTTTAAAATCCTAGTGCAGAACGGCAAAACTGTCATTTTAACCCATGTTAGCTAGTCAAGGGAATCCTAGGCTTGTCCCTAGTGTGGACAAGCCCATGGAGAATGAACTACCCTCTCACTTGAAGAGATAAGAAGGTGGGTTAGGAAATATCATTTATTGGACCAACTTCTACTGGTGAGAGATGTAGGCTTTTCAGCTTAGGCTGTGCCTACACTTTTGGTCTTTCAGAGGTGTTTAAACCCCTTTACCTCCAAAAGACAAAAAGTTTGCCACAACAAGCACCAGTGTGAACATTGCGTTGTAGGCAGGAGCGCTCTCCTGCCGCTAAAATGCTTTTTCTCGGCTCTCCTGCCGACAACACAAATGCTGCTCGTTGGGGGTAGAAGTTTTTTTGTCAGCATGAGAGCCGAGAAACAGCATCTACACTGCATGACTTTTAGCGGCACGGTTGTGGCGACACAGCCATGTCACTAAAAGCTGTGTAGTGTAGACATAGCCTTACACAGAGCTCTTCTTCAGGTCTGGGAAATGCATTCAGTGTCACAGCTAAATACAAGGTGGAACAGATTATTTAGCATAAGTAGTTAACACATTTCAAGGGACCACTCAAAGTGAAATGGCTCATTAACACCTCTCCAGTCACCGAGAAGGGGGCCTACGTAGTTTAGTAGGTTACAGACGGTTGTAATAAGCCACAAATCCAGTGTCTCTATTTAAGTCCATGATTTTTAGTGTCTAGCCAAGTTATGAATTTAAGCTCCCAGGCTCATCTTTCAAAAACGTTATGCAGATTTTCTTTGAGAATGAGGACAGAGGTCAGACAGAGTGATCGCTTTGTGAAAAGTATTCACTCACAGGTGATCTGGTGTTTGTGTCTTTTATCATGTTTCTGTGTGAATTAATTCAAGAGCATAGTGATTGTCTCATTTCACCCACATAGTCGTTATTGGGCCATTTAGCGTACTGGATGAGGTACACCACCATTGGTGCCGACGTCGTGGGTGCTCCAGGGCTGGAGCACCTCTGGGGAAAAATTGGTGGGTGCTCTGCACCCACCGGCAACCAAGCTCCCCTCCCTGTCCCCCCACCCCTCCCCTACGCCTCCTCCCCTGAGTGCAGCGCGTCCCCGCTTCTCCACCTGCCTCCCAGCACTTGCCATCGCAAAACAGCTGTTTCGTGGCATAACAAGCTCCAGGAGGGAGGGAGGAGGAGGAGCAGGAACGCGGTGTGCTCAGGGGAGGAGGCGGGGAAGAGGCAGGGATTTGGGGAAGGGGTTGGAAAGGGGCAGGGAGGGGTGGAGTCAGAGCGGGGCCAGGGGCAGAGAGGGGTCAAGCACCCTCCGGCGCCAGGAGAAGTCGGCGCCTATGTACACCACCATGTTGTTTTAAGACCCGTGGATCTTGAAAGGTGTGTTGTGTGCGGTGTTGATCATCATAGCGATGGAGATATTTCGACAGGCTTTGCATCTGTTGTTCTGGCAGGGTCTGTTGCCACTTTGAGTTGGTGTGTCCTGGTCTAGGGGGAGCTTGCTTCTGATAATGAGTTTGGAGAGGTTAGGGGATTGTTTGAAGTCCAGAAGAGGAAGTTCAGGCCTGAATAAGAGCCTTGTGTAAGCTCAACAGCTTGTTGTTCTCACCGACCTTGTCTCTCTAATATCCTGGGACCAATACAACTACAACCACACTGCAAAACCTCACCTATAGATCAGTTGAGATACAGTGGCTAGGAAGCTTGCACAGAGCCCTCCTCTGAACATAGATTTTCAGGCCCTGATTCAGAAGAGTCTCCCTAATCAGGGCAGCACTTAAGCACATGTTGTGTCAGGGCCTCTGTGCAGTCCATTTGTCAACTCATAAGCATTAAAAATCTCTGAGTAAAAACTTTCATCTTGCCAGGCAATGTCATATGTACCAAATTATGCTATTTTTTTTAAAATGCTCTATTTGGCTAAGTTACAAAATGAAAACTGATAAAATTTTTAATTAGATTCCTACCTTTAATTTTTTTCAATTGAAAATGCATGTGTTTTGCAGGACAGGTTTGCTCATTGACAACTCAAATTAAGACAACAGAAAGGTAAACAATTGCTAATCCTTAATGGATCTTCTTCAAAACATGCCTGCCACTTTACATGGTTTGTTTTAAATACCGTCGAGTAATTTTTTTATGTTTAACCAAAATGACAACCAAAATTTAAAGACATACCCGTTTTCTCTGACGACTTATTTCCACTTTCATTGCTGCACACTTGTTCAGTGTATTTAACCGTCTAGGGGAAAGGAAAAAAAGGACTGAAGATTTTAACCCAAATTATTTTCTTAAATAAAAGCAGACAGACTCTCTCATAACTGCTCTTGAACTCTTAAAAACACAGTCTGAACTTCTGCCAGTAATAACTGACTTTCTGCTGTGGGTTCCTGAAATGTCCCCAAACCACCAACCCAGTTCTGCAGTTACATGATGTTGTCTACAGCTAGAGTTCTCCCCTCGCCGAGTCCGAAGAGAGGACTATAACCAATCAGAATGTTATTTCATTAATAAAAGCTTAAGAAAGCTTTGGTGATTGTGAAGGATGCTACATCAATGTAAGACTTGGCAAAGAAAAAAATCTTGGTCATATTAATGTCTTAAAACATAAGAAATAAACCAGTGGGACTAAGGTAGATCATTAGGACTTTCGTAGGGTTTTTTTTTTTTTTTTAAATCATTTGGTGGTACTGCAGGATCAATAAGGCCCCAAACCAGCAAAGCACTTAAGCACATGAGTAATCGCTTTGACATCAACGTGAAATGCTGAGATGTAGTTCCAGTAAATAAAAAAAAAGTGCCATTATTCTAATGTGATTCTGATGGTGAATGGATTAAGGAGAGCCAGAATAATATTCCATCTCACTCTGTACACAGAGAAAATAGTTTTGCTATAGAGAAACTCATTCAGGCAAGCACTTAAGCACCTACTTCACTTTTAAGTATGTAAGGCCATTGGTTTCAATGGGACTTAAGCATGTGCTTAAGAGCTTTCTTGAATTGGGATGTCAGACAAGTCATCTGTTAAACAAAGAAAAAAACATACCCTCAGAAAGAGTATGTTAAATGCTAAACACTATAAGCATAATTTTCATGTGTGCTGGGCTGGGGGAAAACTCAAACTAATAATATTTACCTGTACAGAGAATCAATAGCATCTCGATCTAAAAATTCATGATCTTTCCTCACAGTTTTGATGTCGATAGGAAACTGCATGTCTGTGAATATAAAATATTTATAATTAAGCTTGGAGGGTTTAGATTTTTATCAATAAAGATTGTTAAACATCAGTTTCATCATACACACAGAAAACAATGAAAAAATATATCCATCAATATTAAACAAGATTTACAGGTTAGGCAAAGAAAGAAAAATGGTGCTTGAGAACTTAAGACTTTGATTTAAGGCTATTTACTTGGCATATTTTGATATGTGAAATATGTAGACAATTTGTGTTTTAATGGTTATAAGCTTTAACTTTTTTCTTCTCAACAACTCATTAATTTCAACAGTCATTAAATAATTGTCTGACCCTTCCACTGCATGACCTCCCCCAATAATTTCCCGCAACTGTGAAAATTAAAAAAAAAAAAGAAAACTTGAAAAAAAAGCTTATAAACACTGATATCTGTTGAAATTATTTTTTAAAAAATGAAAAAAAAAAAATCAAATTCTGCCAACCCTACTTATAGTCTCTTCACAAGGATCATAATATGAACATCTGCAAAGAAGTTAAACAGTACTTGCCATCACATTTCAGTTTAAGCTAGATAAAACTAAATATAAATATACACACATGCAATTGACATGCAAATAACTAAGGGCCCAATCTCCAAGTAATTACATACGAGTAATTTTACGCACATGCCCTCAATGGGATTACTCGCATGCAGAGCTATCCAGGGAGTAGGGTGGGGGGGGGGGGGTAGTACGCGAGACATAGGCGCCGAGTTTCCAATCTGCTGGGAGGGGGTGCTCCCCCCAGGCTCTGCCCCCACTCCACCCCTTCCCAAGCCCCCACCCTGCTTCTTTCCACCCCCACCCCACCGCGCTGCACTCTCACTCCTCTCCCCTCCCACCCCCCCAAACCTCCTGATGCCGCGAAACTTCTGATCCACGGCAGGCGGTAGGCACTGAGAGGGAGGGGGAGGCACTGACTGGGGGGCCCGCCAGCAGGCAGGAGGCGCTCGGGAGAGGGGGAGGTTCTGGTAGGGCAGCTCCTTCTTGCCCCTCCGCCCGCCTGCCGCTCGCCTCCTCACCCCACTCGCCTGCCCAGCTCACCTCCTCACGATTTTATCAAAGGGTGGGGGCCCCCACAGCGTGGGGCCTGGGCAGTCGCCCCGATTCAACGTACCCAAGGGACAGGTCTGCTCACATGCATAAGTGTTTGCTGGACTAGGGCCCCGGTGTTTACAAGACTAGGCTATTATGTTGCATCAAAACCAAGGTTCTTAGTTTTATTTAACTTAAACTGAAATGTGATGGCAAGTATAGTCTAAATTCTTTGTCAAAAACCACCAAAATCACTAGAGTCACGATAAAGTTATGTGATGGCAATACTGCCTACATATGTTTATAAAACTGGAATTTCTTACAAAAACCTTGCCTATAGGAAGGACTTGCTCACTACACACAGCCTAGACACTCTGCTTAAACTTTAATGAGATCAACAAAACATGCCACACTTGAGTAAAGCAGTTCTCCAGTTTAAAAGTATGACTAAAGTTTGACAGCCCAGATTTTGAGATATACCCTCCCAGATCAAGGAGGCTACTAGTTCTACTGGCACTGTTTTTCTTGGACTCTTTTCTAGATCTTACTGACATTTAAATATCAAGTGAAGTCAGAACACTGCATTCCATCCTCAGGTTAATTCAGAGAGTATTATACAGTATGGTACACTGAGGATCTACACAAAATGTAAGGTTGCATACAAAATGCTTGTTTATATCTATGTATTTCAGTCTGACAAAGGATATCATGAGACACCACATTTTAAGGCATATGACTTCCAAGCTGAGCTTTGACTATTTGATTTCTCAATCTTAATGTTGCAATCACTGATTTGTTTGCTGGTTTGTTTTAAAGAAAGGAAGTGTTGCCAGTGATGTTTGTAAATTCCTTGATCGATAGCTATTTGGTTTCATGTCCCCTCAACCCAGCTATCCTAAATCAAAAGTTTAGACTAATAAATATTAAAAAGCATATTTCTAATGTGCAAACATAAACTTTGTTTTTAAATGTTTATAACTTCAAAACGACAATAACTTTTTCCAAACTTGGAATAACGCTTGTAGCCCAATAACACTATGAGAACAAGCTGAGACTGAATTTATAATCTATTTGAGACATTTCTGATTGGAAGAGTATTTCCCCCCCCCTTTAAAAAGATGGTTCAAACAATTATGTTCAAGCATTTTTGGGAGGGTGGAGAGAGAGCTTGAGGGATTGCTAGGAATGAAAAACTAAACGTGGAAAATTTCAGTCAAAAAGGAAGGAGACTGAAAAAGTTCTGAGCTATTAAGACGTAGGGAAAACTGAAATTCAACCTGAATTGCAATCTCTGCTACCAGCGCCTATTACTCATATTTGGTCCTTCCCCCTCTCCCCCAATCTTTTTTTTTTTTAAAGCATTTTACATTGCTGCACAAACATTGACTTAAGATATAGTTTCCGTGTGCACAGCACAACTCAGCTACATGTTTTGTTTGATAAACTGGATCAGATTAAATTTGTAAGAATTGGTTACAACAACACGGCTATGCTTACAGTACAAGTGTGGTCAGAGGTACTGAGCTCTGAAAGATTTATTTTTTAAGGGATTCCAGTTGGATTTAAAATCAGATGTATGGATCATACTGTACCTTCAAATAACTGAGCATATTGGGGGAAACCAGTAGCCCTCAGCCAGTCACAGGCTTCTTTGGCTTCAATTTCTGTAACAAAACAAAAGGTTGATTTTCAGTGATTAACAAGAAATTTGGAGATCAAGTAATTGGGGTGACTTATTAAATAAGCAAGCTTATTCTGTATGACTCCACAAAGGTGGATTCCTGAGGAATCCTACGTATGTGAGTTCTGCTAGTTTACCGTTTCAAGGACAAGAACTTGTTTTATGGCATGTGTACACACACGCGCACATACACAGTATTTATTCCACCGTAGAGTAGATGCATCAAACATACAAATATGTTGAAAGTGGGGTATATTTGCTATACAGTGTACAAGTCTATGTCATCCACCTGTGAAGATCTGTGAAACATCTGTTATATGTTGGAATGAACAAAAAAGGATATATGATACATATGTTCAGCTACCAGTCCAAGATATCAATGGCCAGTCACACATACTGACTCTTAGGCATGACAGCAGGACATACACCTAGCACAGAACACTACTTTATTAATTAAACTGGAAGGCCAGCACACCATTAGTAACACTGGACACCACTTACTAGTTCTTTGTAACAAGAATTTGCCCCAGTATAGTACCCGTTGGTAGGGTCTTTTAATATTTTGTTCCTGGCCCACTATCAATTCCACTAGGCAGTTACTTCAGAACAACAGATATCAGGAATCAACTGCTCATTTTATAGCAATTATGGCCAATACTACAACATTCCCACAGAAGCAGAGGCAAAGCATAACCTTACAGAAATACAGAACACTCACCAGATGCCTTAAAAATGTAAACAAGTTTAGTATGCTGTTGGAAGAGCACATACCAGCTGCCTCTACACTGTGCCAATATTGGAAGTTACTGGTGTTTGTTGGCGAGGAGAGGAATCCTGAACTGCACTCTTCTCCTTCCTAGGGAGGCTTCTAGTTGAAATATGAGTCCAACCAAACTGTCAAGGCTTGTCTGACATATGGACAATCCCTATACATTCTCCTCAGATCTTTAGAAAGAGCTTCAGAATCTGGCATACTAGACTGAAGGAACAAACTGGTTTGTTAAAATATATTTTCTAAACAAAAAAAGCATTCTATACATTTATGCATAGGAATGCATAGTCTGATTTCGCTTGAAATATTCAGCAGTAAGTTATCAGTTCAGTAAGGTGAAGGAATTCATCTATGTATTTCTATTTTTTTCATGAATTTACTGCTTTGCTCCTTCTTCATTAAGTGAATTTTAAATGTCTCTCTCTCTGAAACTGTTTTATTACTAAATGCAAATTAGCTCAGTTTGATTAATGTAGGTAATCCTATTGCAACGCACACCCAAGCAACCCATTTTCACCTTCAAGTAAGGAGGTAGGTTGAAATGACATTTGTTTTAAACAGACTGATGCACTTCTCTTCATTTTTAAAATTTGTCACAAATTTCTACCACTATTCCAACTTCACCCAGTCTAAATACACCATTACTGCTGCTCTCATAGTACACATTTCAGGTCCAATTGCCCTCAGTTTGCACACAATTTTATCAAAGCATAGCCTTTATTAACTAAATCAGGAACAGATTGATAAATCACTCACACATTCTTAAATGACATACCCTCAATAAGAGAAAAGAAAAAGAAATCTTTAGGCATTATCTTTACTAGGAAAAAAGCTTTGTTCTTAACTCGAGCTGTCTTCACTAGAATTTGACCTTGTGTTAGGTAAGGCCATTTGTAGTTTTCACACAAATTAGCAGGTCAAGGAAACCCTAAACTCATCTTAGTCTTTAACTCAACTTGCTCACTCTGCAAAAAGTAAACTACACCCTGCCTTGTCTTCATTAGAACTTTAACTCACGTTAGTTAACTCAAGTTAAGCACATCTTTTTTTCCAGCGAATAGGGAAGAGTCTACATAGTCACATAAACGTTAAATAGTTTCCCAGGTTAAAAGTAACCCAGAGCTTTCTTCTGAAACTACAGCTGCATTTCCACTGTGAATTGAGTCAAGAAAAAGCTAATCCAGGAATGGAAGCTTAGAAAATGTTTCAGTTAGTAATTTTTCCATCAGCTAATGATCCTGGACACAATGACCTTTTCACCGCAGTGATGAGAACAAGATTAAGGCAGCTTCAGAAAAGTTGTACTGCTGACACTTCTATTCTGTAGCTAAATGAACTTCTACCTTCAGGTATTTTAATATACCACTTTACAAAGTTCTTTACTTTGAATAGCTTTACCTTGGCCTGCTGCCCCTCTGTGACCAGGCTTCTGTACAGGAAGCATCAATACACTTCTTGCTCTACATCTGTTCCAATGTTAGAACTTTTGAAATGATCTAGCAGTTATTTCACTGCTAGAAATGGTTGCCAAAATGCTCTAAAAAGTCTGTGGATGCCACTGAAGTCTAGGGAAGATTTAGGTGCAGCTCCTCTTAACTCTAATGGGAATTAAGATAGTTGAAAAATAGAGTCCCAGCTGTTTAGATGTGATCTAAGGACATTCCCCACCCCCCACCCCAAACTGTATCAATATGATACTAATCAACCTGAGAGGAGGAAATAAACTTTATCAAAAGAAAGATTTGTGTTGACCTACATTAGGCTCCTGATATGCCAGGCTAGTTTTCAGCCTGACAGAAGGAAATTTAAGACACGCGCTGTCCGAAAGGCTATTTTGGTAACAATGGCATACATATTAAATACCCAACTGATGTTTTCTATGGATGCACACAGAGTATTCCAATGCCCCCAAAATGTTAACAACTGAAAAAGGGGCAATACTCATGAAGGCAGGGCACTGTATTGCATCCACGGTACAGTATCAGCCTTGGGCACCAAGTATTAGAGATGTAAGTAACAAGGCACTTATAAATCCTGGTTTAACTGAGCTACTAAAATCATGAATATTCTTACTCTGTAAACTAAACACATTGCTTTAAAAGTGTAGCTAAGAGACACCAAAGCTCAGTGAGGACTAAACTGGAGTCTGAGATATCCTTACAGAGCCCATCTCCTTACAAATAGTTATTTAGCCTGTTGAAATGGTCACCCATTTTATTTTTTGATCAGAGAAGCAACATAGCCTAGTAGTTTATGCAGAAGAAAGAGACATGAACTCTAGACTTCTAATACCTGCTCTGTGCCATGGCCACTTTGCCCCTCCCAGTCTCAGTTCTTTCCAACTATGAAATCAAGATATGTATTTTACCTTAAAATGGTATGGGAATTAATAAATATTTGGACAGTTCTTGTAACAGGTGTACAAACTTTGTGTGTTAGCCACCGTCGATAACTATCAACCTCACTAAATTATTAGAATTGGTTTTGCCCCTACCCAGTTACACAGATACTACAACAGGATTTATCAATAGACCTATTGACCAACTTTTTAAAATAGATATGCTAGTAAACACAGGATGATTCTAACTGCTTACTCTTTTTTGATGCCAATATAGCTGCTCAGAGGCTTGTAGGGAAGGAGTCAGCCCTTCCTAAATAGAAGCAGGAAATGGGAGATCCTTTGAAAAGCTGGCACAGGAGTGACACTCCAAATTCTATTACAATTACATCCTCTTTCTCAGGATTGAGCAGAAGCCTGATTCCTGGAGATCGTACGGCATTATCTGCATATGGTATGAAATACCAGAGTGACTCTGACATGGCAATTCCGCCTCACACATTAAATACACTGTTTGGTTTTATAAATATTTAAGCAGTTGGAAAGTTTCCATTTCCTGCAAGCCCCATTAGTTTATCAGAGATTAGAGACAGCACTTTAAAGTTAGCTGTTTTCTCTTGAGCCAAAGGTGATAGGGTCACTGCCAAATGTTTATGGGAAGCAAAACACAAATGCATGACCTGTGCCAACTTTCCATATAGGATTGTAATATAGAGTTACGTAGGCTGGTTATCACATAACCAAAATTTAGAAGGGATGATTAGGTCCAAAAACCAAACAAATGCTCACATTGATATGAATGTTCATGTTTTTATTAAAATATCAATGAACATTTGAATTTAAACATACCCTCTGCAGTGTTTGCTGCCCAAGAACAGCACCCCTGTGCTAATATAGGAAAGGAAGAAAATGAAACTAACCAGAAACAGCACATGAAACAAACTAGTCTAATCGCAGTTTAAAATGATGAAAAACAAGCAGCATGAATGGTAACTAGTACTTGAGAATTTAAAAATACTTTGTTTTAATAATTTAAGACATTAGTAATAGGTAAGGATATTTGTTTAAAACTACAGAATATAAATTTATACTTGACAGTATTGTTGCAATATATTGAACATAAAACTCATTCTTAATGTATTGTTTTGGGTTTTTGTTTTTTCTTAAAAAACAGTTGTCCCTCACTACTGCTTTCCTGCATTGAAAAACTATAACACCTCCATTATCAAGGTAAATGAACATCTTTCACCTTCATTGTGTTACAATGTAGTTTTCCAGTTTTGATGGATAAGAATTAATTATCTTAATTAATTAGCCTCTTACAGTTTGTATGGCAACTTCCACCTTCTCTGTGTGTATATACATATCTTATTACTATATGTTCCATTCTATGCATCCGATGAAGTGGGTTGTAGCCCATGAAGGCTTATGCTCTAATATATTTGTTAGTCTCTAAGGTGCCACAAGTACTCCTGTTCTTATTGCGGATACAGACTAACACGGCTGCTACTCTGAAACCAAGAATTAGATGGTGATCAGGGTCTAAGTACATTGAAGGGGGAGGGTTTTTAAGTCTGAAATTGTTCCAAAACCTTACAGATGTGCAAGAACTGTTATGAACATTCCTGCTGTTTGCAGCAACTCCATACCAATTATCCCAGGACTCTCCATTTCAGCAGCACTAAATTGCATAAGAAATCGCTATGACAAGTAAGATTTGCTCAACACTCCCAGCTCACCAGGAAGCGTAGCAACATCTCCTCCTCACTCACAGCAGGTACAAAGGAGAGAACAATTAGTGTAGAATTAATTTTAACTTTACATGATTAGGCTAGGACGCCAATTTGTGAGGCTATAGAAACAATTCAAAAGAGTTTTGTTCCCTCTTGATCCCCGTGTGACACATGAAGGATTTTTTCCATAATACACTAATCTTACTATGACAGCAAAAGGCAAACCTACAAAAAAATACAGCAAAGCAGATGGCCCCAATACTAGTCGGATGCTGCTGCCTCCTTCTGTTACTGGCAATGCTAAATCTATTGTCCTTCTCAGCCACCTGCATCTGCTCCAAAACTGGAGTTAACATGTATGGGACATGCTTGGCAGCTGCAGTAGCCAGATGCCAAATGCCGGAATGCATTGTACCTACAACAAATTAGCCTACGAAGATAACAGGTCCTTCATGAAGCCTCTTGCTTGGTTTCATTGTGGGCTGTGCTTCAAGCTGTTGAGTTAACTCTGGGGCTGATATAGGGCCAGGTTGCAGATAAACTTATTAGTCCTTCCTGACATCCTTGGTCTGTATTCCGTGTTGCATCTGTAAAATTTCATACCAGTTCTCCATAAACTTCAGTTCCTAGGAAGCCAATTCCCATCTGCACATGTTCTGTGAAAAACATGTCCATTGGACTAGATCCACCCAAATCCCAATGTGTTGCCCAGCTGTACATCAAAATCCCAACAGGTATCACAAATCAGATATCCAGCCTCCGGCAGCACCACAAAGTGTCAATTCTTAAACAGTTGCCCTTTATTTAAGACTAGGGTCAGCATGTGTCAGTAGACTATCTAACCAATGTTCAAGGTTGGAATGCCTTGCCTACAAAACAGACAGTTTCCACTGCCCTGCTTAAAATAATATGCCAAACAATCCCTGATTTGTAAGACTGTCATCAAGACTTGGTTCAACAAGGACAAGTGCAGAGTCCTGCACTTAGGAAGGAAGAATCCCATGCACTGCTACAGGCTGGGGACAGACTGGCTAAGCAGAAGTTCTGCAGAAAAGGACCTGGGGATTACAGTGGATGAGAAGCTGTGGAGGGATTTGATAGCAGCCTTCAAATACCTGAAGGGGGGTTCCAAAGAGGATGGAGCTAGGCTATTCTCAGTGGTGGCAGATGACAGAACAAGAAGCAATGGTCTCAAGTTGCAGTGGGGGAGGTTTGGGTTGGATATTAGAAAACACTATTTCACTAGGAGCATGGTGAAGCACTGGAATGAGTTACCTAGGGAGGTGGTGGAATCTCCATCCTTAGAGGTTTTTAAGGCCCAGCTTGACAAAGCCGTGGCTGGGATGATTTAGTTGGGGATTGGTCCTGCTTTGAGCAGGGGGTTGGACTAGATGACCTCCTGAGGTCTCTTCCAACCCTAACATTCTATGATTCTAAGATTCTAAGATACATTAATCTATGGAGGTGGGAATGGGAATAAATAAGTGTATTCACTTAACTTTCACATAATGCTAATTAACAAACTTAAATCTCTTATTAGCCCAACAAAAAGGGTTATTTGCCCTGGACAAGAAAGGGAGTAAGATTTCGCCAGGCTAATTTATGCTACTGATCTTAACATCCAGAAATGTAGAGGCAAAAAGATTTGGTCTTCCTTCCTCACTTTATGATAATGCTGGTGCATCTGCTGGGTCACTGGAATGTGACACTGTATAACTGAAAAATATTAAATATCAAATATCTAGCAGGAATGCTTTATGCCACTAAGATAAACTACCCCAAGCTGGCCAGCTCAGTGTGAACTTCTGTAAGACCATCAGTATTTGATGATATAAACCATCTATTCTTCAGTTCTACAGGTGAACAGATCCCAGCAAATACCATTTGATATGGTAACATGGGCAGCTGATCTGCAAAGTGCCAAGTTCTACTTCCATCCAGGTCAGTGGGCAATCTCCATCTTTGCCAATAAACAGTATGTTAATGCAGTTTGTTGGTTTTTCAAAGGCACACAGTAAAATAAGCTACTGAGTTTTTAACTAATGAAATTTCCTATAGGCAGCACAGCAAATCTCTCAGAGTAAGCATCTGAGAGAAGACTAGCATAAACAAGAGCTATTACACTAAACTGATTTTAAAAATGTACATAAAATCTAGAAATCAATCAACATAGCCTACTGTAATAGCAACATTAAAAAAGCCACAGCAGTATCCATCTGAATTCTCACCAACCAAATGTATTTACAAACACTTGTAGTTCTAAACAAAAAAATTATACTGTACAATCCACTTAACTGTTAGATTTCAGAGTAGCAGCCGTGTTACTCTGTATTTGCAAAAAGAAAAGGAGTACTTGTGGCACCTTAGAGACTAACAAATTTAGGGGCACTGATTGCATCCGATGAAGTGAGCTGTAGCTCACGAAAGCTTATGCTCAAATAAATTTGTTAGTCTCTAAGGTGCCACAAGTACTCCTTTTCTTTTAACTATTAGATGTAATTGTTTCTGACTATTCACCTCAATTAAAGGTGTATGCCCTCAAAAGCTTTCAATAGTTTCTTTTTGCCCTAAAAAAGTACATTCTGTTTTCTCTGGAGTACTGCTCTCATTGTTTCAATGTCACTGCATGCCAGCATACACACTCACCCACATTACAACTCTGTCCTTGGGAGTCAAGTCTTCCACTATACACCGGAGACACAACTATTTGCTCTGGCTCAGCTTTGCAATCAATATCTCAATTGTAAACTCCCCTGGAACCATATGAATTTGAGCAGCACCTTGTGCATTACCAATGTTAATTGGAGAGTCCCTGCCAAACATTTAAACCATAATCTCCTGGCAAGGTGAGGGGAGAAATGCCACCACTCCTTACACATGCCTATTTACTTGTTTTGAACCAAATACACTTGAAAATTAAGTGTCCTGCTGTAGTTATAAGGAGGGTGAGGAGGTTTCATTTGTAAGTGAGCTAAAGCGTGGTCGTCACCTAACTGCTCGGGGCCTCAGTTTACCCTACAGCGGGTATTGCAGGAGACACACAATCAGTGAGTTCAAGGTCAAGATGGTCTCTGAAGAATCTAGGCCACTGGCCTAGACGCTTTAAAGGCGAGCAGTAGTTGGTTAGCGGCAGAATAAAGGCAGGAAAAAAGAAAACCTACGTTCTCACCCGGCCTGGCCAGAAGCCCGACTGCAGAGAGACTTCAGCTAAGAGGTGAAAAACTGGAGAGTGCCCAACTCAAAGCCACCCCCGGCCAGCACACTGGAGGGGTGGGGGGTTGCTATTCACGAAGGCTAGGAGAAAGAGACAGCCCCCCCCCCCCCGCGCGCACCCCCCAGCCATCGCCAAGGCAGGTTTCTGAGCAGGATGACCACCACCTTTGCAGGGTGTCAGGTCAGAGCCCCGCAAAGCGCGGGCGGGACCCAGTCCCCAGGAGCGCGCCCCGGCGGCTCGCCCCGCGGACCAGCGAGCAGCTAGCGCCCCGGCGTCCCCCGCCGCCGACCGGTCTCGGCCCCGCTGCTCCGCTCCGCGCACATCCCCTCTCCTGCCCGGCCCGCTCACTCACGCGTCACTATCATCCTGCCGGCTGCGGGCTCCCCGCCTTCCCCGGCAGCGGCTCCAGCTCTGCCCAGCCCCGCGCCGCGCTCGCTGGCTGCGGCCGAGAGCCGCCCGCGGGGCACGGCCCTTGGGGAGCCCTCCAATCCGGGCCGGAGGGCGTGGGAGGCGGCCTGGGCTCCCCAGCCCAGCTGGGAGGGATCCGGCAGAGCCCCGGCGCGCACTGCTCCTGCGGGGATGACCAGCAGCTCGGCTCGGCTCGGCTCGGCCCGCGCGTCCCGGCCCCTCCCCCGGTCCTGGGGGCCGCAGCCTCGCCGGCTCCTGGCCCGGAGCCAGGGGACAAAAGGGTGTTAATGAAATTAACTTCACTGCCCGCGTGATTGAGGGCTACAAGGAGGTCTGGGCAGCCTCCTGTTACCTGCCACTAATTTGACAGAGGCTCGCACCCCCACCTTTCCGGGCTTAACTAGAAGCGGAGCGTGATTTACCTGTAGGGAGGAAGCCAGAATCCTCTATCTTCCCCTCCACTCTGATCCTTGCCCTTCAATGGTCAACAACTCCAGCACGGATTTTTTCCTGCTGGCTGTATTATCCTGGGGCGTGCGCTATCATTTATTAAGAGCGGTAACAATTGCCCTTAGGAATGTTTTCCCAATGAATTAAAAGTAAGTTTCATTTAAGTGCCTACTTGCAGTGCCACGTAGCTATAATGCACAAACCGGGGATGCTGTGCTCAAAAACTGGTACACCAGTAGCCCAGAAAAGCTTTACCCCAGTGTGCTGCTCTGATACTATTAGCATAGGACGCTTGCACCTCCAGCCTTTGATGGTTCACTAAATAAACTTCTAGAGACTCCGATTTTTAAAGGTATGTCGGTGTTTCTGTGCTCAGCATTGCAATGCTTAACTGATTTAGACGTTTAAGACCCATTGACTGTTAAGGTGATTTTGACTCCTAAATCAGTTTAGTTATTGCTATGCTGAGCGTAGCAAAACTACATTAATTTAAAAATCTGGGCTGAAGGACCTGTCTATATGGGGAAGTTATTGCAAAATAAGGTAAGATGTGAATTTAAAGTTCAATAGCTATTCCACACCAGCTCCTGGAGTGGATACTCTTATTCGGCACTAAGAGAGTGCCTTCATGCTGTTAATCCAGTGGGCTATACCCCTGCATAAACAAGCCCTAATAAGGAGTTTTTGCTCAGAAAAGGAAGTTTCATCAAAAAATGGAAGGGAAATTTCTTGATTCCCTCTGAGTTATGGGGCATCAAAAATAATAGTTGCTCCTTAAGCATACTAGAATATTACTGTACGGCACACATTGTTTGCAGATTGGGAGGGGTGGGTGGGGAAGAGATCCCAGAGAGGAGGCAATACATCAAATACATATTACTACACCTGTGCCTGTGATCGTCAAATCTATCAGATTTTCCATAACAACTCCCTATTTTCAGACATTTCTAATGAAAGATGTGTCACAGGCCAGTTCATGATAATTAGCAGTCTCACATTCTTGGTGACACTACCTTGTTGGTCAAAGAACACCTCACAACACTCCTGCAAGACAGGGCAGTGCTGTTACCCCTGTTTTAAAGATGGGGAACTGAGGCACTAGATGACTTGACCAAGGTAACATGGGAAATCTATGGCAGACCAGGGAATTGTTTGCTAGTCTCAGAGTCCCACGTTAGCATCTGAACTACCGGACAGTCTTTCCTCTCACAGGTATTGATAAAGTCATCCTGTGTAATCCACTTGAACTTGTTTGTAAATGGGTTTTGTTGCATAGTACATCAAAAATACAAACTCTATTAAAAAATCAACAACCACCATGTTAGTTTAGAAGAGTAGCAACTGTGTATTGTTTGGATGGGGAAAACTTAAAGGACAGTTAGGACGTAGGGGATATTCTCTCACACTGGTCAGAGTCAGTTGTCAGTTCTGTACCTGGTGTAAATGAGATCTGAAGAGCCTCAGGGCAACCAGGCATGGCAAGACCTATAAACTGAACTTTACACTGGCATTAGAGGTTTTCAGAGGGGGCTTCCCAGTATGGGTGGGCACACACCAGATCTGCTGGAGCTGGCACACTAAAAATAGCAGTGTGACTGCAGTGGCATAGGCTAGCCCCCTGAGTACAACATAGTTGGGGTTGGGTGGGATTGTACTGAGGCTGCCACCCACACTGCCATGGACACACTGCTATTTTTAGAACACCAGCTGGAGCAGAGCTAGCACACATCTGTCTACCTGTGCTGGGGAGTACCCTCCCAAATGCTGAGAGACATAGTATGGTCACATGGGTATCATAACGTAATTTCAGAGTAGCAGCCGTGTTAGTCTGTATTCGCAAAAAGAAAAGGAGTACTTGTGACACCTTAGAGACTAACCAATTTATTTGAGCATAAGCTTTCGTGAGCATCTGATGAAGTGAGCTGTAGCTCATGAAAGCTTATGCTCAAATTGGTTAGTCTCTAAGGTGCCACTAGTACTCCTTTTCTTTTTATAATGTAATTTGTCACTCTCTTGATTGTGTGTTAAAGGGATGCAGATAGTTTAATCATCACTTCACACTTCTGATTTCTTTTTCCCCTACAGGCTGCTTCTAGGATTAGTATCTAGACTGCATCTGCATTAGAAGTTTTTCCTTAAAATTTTCCACTATTGTTACCAGCAGCCCAGTTGTCTTAACCCCTTTGTTGTCTACTCCTAACTAGAGCTGGCTTACAC
Source organism: Chelonia mydas (assembly GCF_015237465.2). NCBI lineage: Eukaryota > Metazoa > Chordata > Testudines > Cheloniidae > Chelonia > Chelonia mydas. Next base: position 28,866,129 of record NC_057854.1, read on the forward strand.
AACACTGACTGCCTATTGCCACTGGTGCTCCCACTGTTGTTCCAATTGTGGTGCTAAACCTGTGGTAGTGCAGTGGTGTAATATATCCACTGATGCTTTGAAAACTCCCACACCCCAACCTGGATCTATGCTGGTTATGCGATATGTATGTACCTTGTAACCGATACTTGTAATCCCCCATAACCCAAGCCCGACCCCAGCTGTACAGTACCTTCCCTCTTAACTTGTGTAAATTTGATTTTAAACATTAACTTTAATAATTTTTTTAAATTTGTAAGAAAATGTCTAGGGCAGATAAGACCAAAGATTAGAGTGGGGAAGTTTCTATACTTTGTACAGTTGGGAGCATTTTGTGTATAGTCATTTTGCGGTTTCCCCTTTTTGTGAGGATTTTTCACATAGCAGCAGTGGAGAGACAAAATATTGTTTCAAAAAGGAAATGCAAAAAAAAAAAAAAAAAAAAGTGGTTGCAGGACTAGTACCTGAAACTGCTCTTCTATTTTAAGCAGTCTAGGTTTCAATACTATCCCTTTAACATAACAGACTTCCAGCGTACTGTGCCAACAGTCCACGTGTTAAGAGGCCACACATTACATATTGACACAATGCATCATAATGCTTTCCATAAAGCATAATTTTATGCCCATATATTTAGGAAGATCGGAGGGGCTATAGTACCAATAAGTCTATGGGGGAGAGGGTATAAATATACACACACAGTTTCTAACAGGCTGAAGTCACCAACCCAATACAGCTCAGCTGAGGGAATTCCGAACAGCCCAGGTACAAGGTTTTCAAATATGCACCAGCATGTACTCGGGCTGGGCATGTACTGACACCCCTCAGTCAATATTAAAGACACAAGTTAATGTGCCATGGAGATTATATTGGGTCCTATTTGAGGTGATACTTGTAATTGCACTGGGATTGCAATATATACATTAAATGATAAATGTTTTGTCATTAAAAAGAAAATTAGAAAGTAAAGTTAACATTACTATTTCAACCAATACAAGCTAGGAAACAGATGAGAGACAGTCTATGACTCTAGCTAGATCTTGTCAATATCTGTTCGGACATAAAAGTAAAAAAGATCCTGAACAAAAACTGTGTGTTGTTTTTCTAAGAGCTGCTCGAGAAATCGTTGTGAGGAAGTTCTATGGCCTGTGTTATACAGGAGGTCAGACTAGGGGTATGTCTACTTAAAACGGTGCAGCAGTGCAGCTGTGCCAGTGTGGCACTTCAGCATAGACACTGCCTGCCCTACGCCAACGGGAAAGCTTCTCCTGTTGGTGTAGGAAATCCACTTCCCTGAGAGGTGATCACTAGGGCAACAGAAGAATTCTTCCACAGACCTAGTTCTGGTCTATGCCTGGGATTAGGTCGACACAAATATGTCTCTCACGGGCGTGGATTTTTCATACTCCTGAGAGGCGTAGTTTATACTGAAGTAAATTCCTAGCATAGACCAGGGCTAGCTAATCACAGTGATTCCTTCTGGCCTTAAAATGAATGAATCTATAAACTTAGATACTATGATGTAGCAATTTCCTTGTTCTTGTCAATTTATAATTCCACGATGTGCTATATATTACATGAATTAAGCATATAGGTTCTCTTAGGCATGTTTAAAATGAGTCACTAATAGTTGACACACTACCCAGCTGTGTTCAGTTCAGGGCCAAGTGATGCTGTTTGCACCCACTGAGAATTAATTGCCACAACAAGTTCCACAATTTATTTGGCTAATGTAATTAACATGCCAATGACCTCAGCTCTAAATTGGGTAGCTTCATATTCTGGTATCAGTGCCCTGTTATACTATTCTAATATGACAGACATTACACTAACAGTTTACACCTGTTTCTTGGAGGAAATCTACTGTACAAAATGATTCAGCTGTCAAATTTCTCAATTAAGATCTGTTAGTTTTAAATCAGATTTACTCCCTTCACTTTCCATCAGATATAGGTAATCTTTCTACCATTGCAGAAATTCCAGATTTTGAGAGATGCTATTTTACATGTCAGTGACTTGGTTTCATTTGAACAGTCCCAGACAAGCTCTTGTTGATTTTCTCAGGGCATCTTGCACCTTTTTTGGAGCTTAGATACTGTTCGTCATCACAAACTAAAAGGTCTCAAGCTGTTAATTTCTGATTAAGAAAAGGATCTAAAAGGTGGTAGTGGAAAAATCTAAAACCCATCAGTTCAGAGAATGGTAGCATGATTAATTACAAATCTGGGGGAATCAGAAGACTTGCATTCTGTTCCCAGTTCTAATGAGTGACTTACATGTTCTTAGACAGGATTCCTTGAACTTTTGCAAGAGATAAACAAGATTTGGGCTCATGATTAAAACCCACTTTGGGTCCCATCTACACTGCCAGACTAAACCATATCTTGGGACTATTGTGTTATTATCAGGTCCACTGGCATAACAGATTTTATGGAATAGACAGTACCTTTCAGATTTTGCTTATGTGGACTTAGTCTAGACAAAAATAGTTTGTGGTCTGAAATATGCACACTCTGTTGAGCAATGCACTCATGTGCTAAAAACATTCTGAACTTTGTGACTGATCATAGATTTCTCTGCATTTGCTGTAGGCTGTTTTCAACGTACCCTTTGATTATATATTTTTAATAAACCAAAATGATTTAATTAACCAGCCTGATATGACATTTCCCTAATGTGGCTGATCTCAAACTTGTAAACATTTTCTGATTCTGTAATTGCAAAGGCCACATTTTTTTAAATTAAAAAAATTAAAACTCTGTCCACATTGTTTCTGGAGCCAAGTTAAACCATACATTATGGTGCATTATAATAAAAATATTTGAACACCCTTTATGGATGCTTAGATCCATAAGATACCGGATTATAATGTGGTTTGGCTTCAGAAGCATACCTTAGGTTACTATTCATACATTTCCCTTCAGTTACACTTTAAATCATGGTTAGTTTGGTGGCTTTTGAATTGTTAAATATTATGAGTAGAAAGGGGAGACCCTCGAAAGGATGAGATGCTTTGATCATTCTTCAGGTTCAGATACTTATCCAAAGTCTAAGAACCACTTCAGATTGCAAAACTAAGTTAGAAATTTCCCTAAAACAACATCCTGTGATGTTTAGGCACTTCCAGTTTGGAACCTGAAGTGCACAGGGAAGACAAAAATGAAAGAATGAAGTAGTGAATCAAATATACTTTTAAAACTTCAAATAAAAGTTCCTTTTGGGTTTGGTTTGATTTTTAAGTGAAGATTTTAAAAGCAAGGTCAAGCAAGTTTCTATCTAATCCATTTTGTCCAACCCCTAATTGTGATATCCTGATAAAGTTACAATTTAAGGGCTCAATTCGTTAAAATTACATCTGGTTACCACATGGTAAAAGTGCCCCTCAAAACCTGGTATTTTAAGACTCGTACAGCCTTGTGAAGGAGCCAATTCTAATTTGAGTGGAGCTGGCCTCTAAATTGGCAATTCTTTATGACAGAATAAAGCAACTGTATTATTATGCTCGTGATTCACTGAGCACATGTGCTACAAATGAGATTATATAAACCTGATTTAGGGTATCCAACAGTGATTAATTTAGAAATTGTTGCCAGTCAAGTAACAGACCCACCCATTTAATGTAAAAAGTACACACCCTTCACTGATTAAATTCTCATCTATGCACTGGGGTTAAGAAGAAAGAATGTATTATTGTCAATTGGGAAGAACATATGTAGACAGAGTTTCTATATAAAATAAATGCTCCATCTGTATGATCATACAATCTTTTTCCCATTCTAATTTTCCTTTGAACAACTGCCAGTATGTGATGCGACAGGAAGAAATGATAGCATTTTAGTACTATTTCAAAGAGTTAGTTTATTAGTAAACAATGTTTACACTGATCTTGAATGCAAGCCTCCTATTATATAGGTAATTGATCAAGAGCAGGTAGGCAGAAGAGAATGTTAATATGGTAGGGCCTGGTCGAGTACCGTGCAGCCATGACTGAATGGTGAAGGGCTTCAGAAGGCCTTTGTGGTCAGTTTTGAGTATGTAGATGCTGATCCTGCACTACGATGGAGGTGGATGGACCCATGCACCCACAAAGAGCCCCACTCAGGTAAATGGGACTGTGCCTCTGCACAGGGGTTTCATGTTGCAGCATCACAGGGCCTTTAGATTTTAAAGTTCCTTGAGACAGAGACTGTGTGTGTTCTACCATGTCAAGGCCCAATAGTACTATATTTTGGAGGAGACCTTTAGCTGTCACCATAATTTATATAAATACATCAAAATCACCTAGTCCGGTTCCAGAGTGGCACACTGTAGAGATACGCAGGACAGAAGTGTGAGACAGTAAGGAGCTATTTCCCCACTTTCCTATGCTCCATAGTTCCTGATTCCACAGCCCATCCATTCCCACTACAGCAGAGTCATTCAGCTTACATATTGCCACATCCCAAAAACTAGAGTAACTCTCTGGTGCTGAACTTCCTCTCTTCCCGTTCATATCCATGGGTTATAGCCTTCTGCTTTCTCGCCGTCTTGCATCCAGTACAGAGCTACTGGACAGGAAGAGTCCAATACCACTGGGTTGGGGCTACTTTCACAAATCATCTCTGCTGAATGCCTGACACTAGTGGGATTCTGGTGCTGAACGGCACAGGTAGACACCCTTAGTACTTTGCAAATATTAAGGACACGCCATCCCCTTTTCAATCTAAAACTCTGTCATCTGCTTATTGTAGCCAATACATGTAGAGATTTTATACATGGTATCTCCAAATCAGAGGCATTCCCGGTTTCTGAGACTCCTAGATTTACCCAAATATGGTGAAAGATACTTCAGCAAGTCATCCTGGAGCAGCTCACTTAAAACAAATTCACGAGCTGTTTCATGAACAAAATTAACCTTTTCATAAATGGAAATGAACTTTTTCCCGTCTTTCTCCCTCCCTTATACTTAACCAAAATCATAGAAATTGCTCGGAAAGTTATTCAAGCTACTTCAGACAGGCACTGATCCTGTCAGTGGAGTCACATCTCATTAAAAGCCAACCCACTGCATATTTTAACTCCGATGTCATTGGAATATTTCCCATGTAAACATGAATCTACCAGAAATCCCACAGATCACCTCTCCCTGATTGTCTCACCCCCACCCCCAAATAAAGAACAGTGTAAAGGAATGTCCTGAGCTCAAATTCTGGAAACAAAGCCAACTTCATTTCAGCTGTGATTAACTTCTGTGATCATTTTTAGTGAAGGGTGTTCTGCATAGAAGTACTGTTTCACCATAATACTTTATGCTCTGTAACATACAAACTACTGGATAAAACATTCATAATCACACAGAAGTAGCATCACTGTCCCAAAAGCAGAAGCCCTGAGGTTTATTTTAAACGGTCCACTGGGATCCTCAGACCCCACCCCCACATAGGCTCCTCCTGAGTCATGGGGATATTTCCTTTGGTTACAGATTGGAAGGGACTCTCTTTCCAATCAGTCTGTACCACCTCAGAGGATGTTATGTTCTCTTCCCACTCCTACAGCATATTCTATGGATTCCTCTGCAGCCCTCCTGAAACATCATTCCAAGGAAAATCTGATCTGGAATCCGATAACCTCCCCACCACATGGCAGCAAAATATGCTACCAATGCCACTTGCCCACCTAGGTGACTACCCCATCACACTTTTTAAAATCATTCCAATTGTTTTGGCATACTTTTTAGTTTAAGAGATAAAATTAATGGCTTTTGTTTTTGGCAACACACATATTTAAAGGTATCATATAGGAACTACAAAGCACTACATTGATGAAACATGAAGTTTTCCTCTGAGCACCCAAAAGGCAGGAAGTGCCACAGCTAAGGCTGAACACATTTCTAATTCTCTCTTTGTTACCATATAGTTAAATACTGTTCACCACATACTACACTGTAAAAAGAAAAGGAGTACTTGTGGCACCTTGGAGACTAACAAATTTATCTGAGCATAAGCTTTCGGGAGTTACAGCTCACTTCATCGGAATGCATCCAATGAAGTGCACTGTAGCTCACGAAAGCTTATGCGCAAATAAATTTGTTAGTCTCTAAGGTGCCACAAGTACTCCTTTTCTTTTTGCGAATACAGACTAACACGGCTACTACTCTGAAACCTGTCATACTACCCTGTATTTTTCTGCCACAGAAGACACACATTCAGCATTGCATGTTGCCAGCGTTCCCTTTTGTGTACGTCAGATGGAAAGGATATGTTCCAAAAGCAAGCTGGACATTGTGTGGCCAACAAATATCCAGAGTTATCGTTAATGTTGAAAGAAAGTTTGGAGTGGGAGATAAACTTTCATGCCTCAGGGCTTAAGCCAATCTCTAATTATCATAAAATAGGCTGAGACTTTAATGTAAGCATATTCCTACTGCAGAATTTCTTGCACTTTCTTCTAAGGCATGTGGTGCTGGCCAATATCAGAGCCAGGATACTGGAGTGGGTGGACCATAGAAATTGTCACACTGGAATCTGACCTATGTTCCTATCTACATGGAGGAACTCTGGACTTACTCTGGATCACACAGCAAGTAAGTCTTAAATTTGAAACCTATCTAATGAACTAGAGTATTCCTGAACACCTGGAAAGGAAGTCAATTGGTCAGTTTTCCCATTTGTGAAATGCAGTTAATACCTTGAACTTGAATCGTACTTTTTCATCTCATCTCAAAGCACTTTGTAAAGGGAGCTGGCTACTTATGCATACCCACCTTCACAGATATGGCAGCTGGGATACAGAGAGACTAAATGAGTTTTGGCAGACTCAGGAGTAAAATCCAAATCTCTTGGCTCCAGGGTCAGTGTTTAACCCATGATGCCACAGTGCCTCCTCCTAGCCAAGTCCTTCAGGGTATGTCTACCCTGCAACTAAACACATACAGCTGGCCCATGTCACCTGACTGGGGCTCGGGGCTGTAAAATTGTGGTGTAGACGTTCGAGCTTGTGCGGAAGCTTGAGCTCTGGGATCCTCCCCTACCTCTCCCCGACCACAGGGTCCCAGAGCCCTGGATCCAGCCCAAGCCAGAACACGGGCCAGCTGTGGGTGTTTAATTGCAGGGTAGACATACCATTTGAGTGTCTGTTTTTAGTAGCACCCTCTGAAAAATTTAGAGCTCTTTCATCCAGCAAACTCGAAGTGATCCATGGAGGTAGGTTTGCAATACTTCCATTTGCAGAATGCCTAACTAAGCACACGTGTTTAAAGCCATTTGCCTGAGCGGCACTGCCATCTAGAAGATAAGCCTCTGGGTCTACCGCATCAGCGACCTACGCTCTGTTCTCAGCTCTGCACTAAGCTTCTTAAGTGTCCTTGGGTAAGTCCCTAAGAGTAAAATAGTTAAACTTGAATATCTGAAGTCATGCACCTAAATACATGTCCTGATTTTCTGAGGTGCCAAGCTCTTGCAACTCCTACCTAGTTTAATGGGAGCGGTATGGTGTTTAACACTTCTGAAAAATCACGCCACCTTTAATATATGAGAGAGAGAGTCAGTCACCCTACATGCACTTGAACAGCTCAGCCTCCCCCCCCTCAAGCTTTCCAAGAAGCATCATCTCAGGACAGAGTCCAGCTTTTGCAGTGAAATTTTCCAGGCTTTATCATTTCACAGATTGATGAGGTTCTCAAATTTAAGTTTGCAACCTCAGCTATTACCAGTTTCCTTGTAAAGGTTAATTGGTGAACATGGGTGTATTTTAATGTCTATTGCTATGCATGTGAATTCACACTAAAAAACTGCTGTAGTGAAGTCATGTTTTTTGTTTCTTGGGACAATGTCACTATGGGTGCCCCAAGCCTGATGAGCCCCTTCAGTACATCAAAATAAATGTAAGCAGAGTCTCACTCTACTGAGAAGGGAGGGTCTTGTGGTTAAGGCAATTGTCAAACTCAGGAGAACTGGGTTCAGAAGCCAGTTGTGCCTCAGACCTCAGTGTGACTTTAAGGTGGCCACGTAACGTGCCTCAAGTCCCCATCTGGGAAAAGTGGACAATCTTTATTTTCCCATGCTTTGTCTGTCTTGTTGTTTAGAGGAGGGATGTGTTATTTACACTGTATTTACTTTAAAAAAAAAAAGGAGTACTTGTGGCACCTTAGAGACTAACCAGTTTATTTGAGCATGAGCTTTCGTGAGCTACAGCTCACTTCATCGGATGCATAGTGCCAGGGGAGCGAAGCCCTTAGACTCTGGTGTAATATAAAAGACCAAGTAGAATTGGAATCTGAACATTGCAAAGCACTAAAGCAGTTCAGACTTTTTCCTATATGAGGAGACATAAGAGTTTTAATCTACTAGAGTTCACATTGGGTTAATTCAAGTCAGTGCAGAGGGTCTATGCAATGCTCTCTAATGCATCATGTAAGATGCATACTAGCAGCTTAAGCAGGTCTTAAATGGTCAACCCTTTATAAGTCCCTTAGCAGTTTGGTGAAACTGTATGCTTACATGCATAAATGGTCAACCTGATAAATGGTCAACCTTTTATAAGTCCCTTAGCAGTTTGAAACGGTATGCTTACATGCATTCCACTGTATGCTTACATGATTATGTATTAGATACTTTAAGACTGGAGTATTTGCCTTTGTCTATTACATAGCTATGCAACAATTAACATTTATAGAAATGAGAAAAGCTACTCGCTAAGATCACAACTTTGGTACTCAGTTTCTGGGTCTAACTCACTGGAATGAACTATATTGAATCCTTTGATTACATTCCTTTATTATTTACAATTCCTAATGCCTTCAAGTAAAAGTGTTATTTGCTTTGGATGAAACGTTTTGTTTATGTAGGGCAAATTAAGGCCCCTGTTCAACATTGTGAAATCTTACGAGTTTTGACATACTGATAGCTACGTATGAATCAGTTCTTTGTTTCAGTAGTTAATACAAAAGCTGGCTCCAGATGCCTCACTGTGAAGACAAATAGTCTACACGTACCCAGTCTCCACTCCAAGGCCCAGAATAGTTAGGATGTGCAGGCAGACAGGAATACTACTAGAGTCAACACTAAACACTCAAACGTGCACACTCCCCCGCCTAACAGAGTAAGGTATATTCACACTTGGTAATATAGTTCAAATATAAGACTTTACAGAAGAAGAAATCGCATTAACGCTTATGCATGGTCAGTTTGATCTCACCCTAAGCAACAGCATTATCAGGGAAGCATGTTAATTTCATCTCATTTTGAGAGAGAGAGAGAGAGAACGAACAAATGTGCTTCCTATGCCCAGAACTGGTCACATTATTTTGCACTGTAGTAACTGCAGCCTGGTAGTTTTGAACCATGTTCTCAGGTCATAGGTGCTTTCCCTCCTTACGGAAAATGCATCTTTAAAAAAATATAAATGTTTATGATATTCTCATGAAGAATTGCTGCAGGCTTGATTTCTCTCGTTCTAGTTTTCAGTGAGGGGCAGCAGATAGCTAATCCTCCAGGGTAGCACAGGGAGGGAATTGTGACTCTTAGTCACCTTTTCCTGTTTGTTTCCCTTATTTGCTCCAATAAGAAGTAATCAGTGACGGGTCCATACCAGTAAATGGGGACAGTCTACAATTTGATTGATTCATCAAAAGCCTCCTAAACCATAGAAAGTAATGACTAATTACACTGCTGTCTGATCTAGCTAATATGTAGCCTCTGCACCCTCCCACCTACAAACACCTTTCATCTTAATTAATTAGCCTCTTACAGTTTGTATGGCAACTTCCACCTTCTCTGTAGGTGTGTATCTATCTATCTTCTTACTATATGTTCCATTCTGTGCATCCGAGGAAGTGGGCTGTAGCCCACGAAAGCTTATGCTCAAATAAATTTGTTAGTCTCTAAGGTGCCACAAGTACTCCTGTTCTTTTTGCGGATACAGACTAACACGGCTGCTACTCTGAAACCGTTCAGACAGAGGGGAAGGGGAAATATATTACATTAAAATTAGAAATAAAATATTGTTCTGAGTGTAAAAAATAAGTTAACAGCCCTGAATTGACTTATGCACTAGTCTTCACTGGCAGTAGAGAGCCCCAAAGACTGGTCTAGTCAATTGGCCTTTCGCACACAGTAAGCTGGCTATATGTACTTAGTGTATCATAAGAATGGTGCGGGCTTTTTTAGATGTTACTTCTTCCCAGGGCTTGACTTTCAGGGCCAAAGGATCAAAGGGCCTCTGAAAAGGTCTCATGATTCTTGCAGTCACCTCTTTCTTAGCAGTCTGCCAAGGCCAAAGGGGGACAAAGACCCAAAATGAGAGAGAGGAGGGCGGAAAAAAATTATTCAAGAGGAAAAACAAACTGCTGTAGAATTCCTTCCTTCCGGGTAAATAACTCCCCTTTTGTAACCTCTGCTGCATGATTCTGCACCTTTGAGGTAAATAGTTTTCAACAATAAAAGTTAAGGTACACCCATTTTTTTGTGTGTAGGACATAAGTAACTTTAATAGCAATAATATCTAAAATAGCAATAATAGCCCTCAAAATTAGGTTAGCTGACAGGTATACTGTAGACATCATACAAGGTAATAAGAATCATTTGAATACATTTCCTTGTTTCATGGCCACTTTAAACACTACAGCTCCAATTTTGCAACCATGAATAAGCATCTGTTTTAGTCCTTCCGAATATAAAATGTCCTGTGCCAAACAAAATTAGAAAGTAAATAGTTACAGATTGAAATACATGACCTTAGCAGAACCTGCAGTAATATCTTGAGTTTCGTCTTCCACACCCCATCACGATGCAACTCCATCACAATGCAATTTGGGGGGTGGTGGGGAGGAGGAGGAGGAGGAAGAGGGGAAGGAGTATAGAAAGCATAGGAGAGCTAAAGGAGGATGAGAAGTGGTAATCAGAGCTGGCTAGGAAGCTGAATTTCCATCCTGAGAAATTTTTGGCATTTTCAGTCCAACAACACAAAACACACAACAACAACAACCCAAAAACCTCAAAATTTTCATGGAACTGAAATTCAACAATGTTTGATTTTTGTGTTTCCAAAATGAAATATATGTGCCCCAGAATCCCCAGAAGCCAGCCTGGCAGGCTGCCCAGCTCTCTGGGCTTCCAGGTTAGCAAGTCAAACAGGTAGCCCAGCAGCTCATCACATGTGCTGCCAGGGAACTGGGCAGCCCAGGAAGCCTGCCAGTCTGCTTGGTTTCCATCAAAACTGTCAATATAACATAGACATTCCCACAGAACATTTTGTTTCCATTGAATCAGCATTTTCCGACAGAAAACAAGTGTTCTGTATGAAAATTTTCAACCAGCAATAGCAGTAACCTAAGTCAAGGTAACAAAATGAATGCAGTAATGCACCCAAAGATGGGTCAGAACCAGAACCCAGATCCAAATACCTCCTAATTGCAGGAAAGCACCACAATATATACATTTTACATTTCACGACTAACTCTGAACAAAACAAAATCAAACTTAACATTTTAACCTTTGCATCAATGGAAATGTGTAGATCTAGAAACTAGTACACTTTGGTACAAAGAGAAGCTTGTATATCCTATTAACCATGTGGTGACCCTGCAAACATGCATAATTTTACCCACATGTATAGTTCATGCTTAAGAGTTTGCAGGATCGAGACCTATGCTATATTCGTCTCATCCCAGTGCTTATCCGTGCAACCCTTCACTAAACACCTAAGTATCTTCATATATGCACAGCCTCCCAAAAGAAAGAAAGGGGGAAGTATTCTTCAATCCTGCTCAGTCCCATTGCTGTGAGGAAAAGCTTTTGAGCTTACACTTGCTTGTTTTTACTCACACTGTACTTCCCTCTCAACGGACATTGATAATGGAACACTTTTTCCAGATTTTATATTCAGATTTCAATCCTGAGACACATACAGATGTGAGTAACTTTACACACTTGAGTAGTTCCACCAATCTCAGTATTTCCATGATTGAGGTCACAGTCTTTGCTATATAAGAGGCTTTTAAAACTAAGCAATTTTTCCTGCTTCTGAGGAACAGACAGCTCTCATGCATACAAGGAGCCAAGCAGCCTCTTCAGATGTCAATTAAGAGACAGCTGTCTCTGGATGTTATCACATGACCAGCTCTGAATGCAGCCAAGATGTCCAAGCCCATTGGAGTGAGATCATAACAAGATATCTATGCAAAGGGACGGACGGACCCAAAATCTGAAGAGTTCCAAACACTTCAGCAGCAGTGTTTGGGAAATGAAGAAACAGTTGTAGGGCTGGGAAACAACATATCTTAATGGTTATTTTCAAGAGGGTCAGAAAGAAAAAAAGACAAAAACAGCAACAAAAAAAAAAAAAAACCCAAAACCCACAACCCACTTTCTCTTGTTTAATATCACCTTACTCCACAAGGGATGTCATTGACCTCAGTGGGTCTATAGCTGTTATTACTGTTACTACTACTCCTTGTGGAGTAAGGTGCCACTAAATGTGAGCAGAGGCTTGTCAACAGTTAAAATGCTACAGGCACAGCTGCATTGTTTTAGCACTTCAGTGTAGACGCTACCTACGCTGACAGGAGGGGTTCTCCCATCAGCGTAGGTAATCCACCTCCCTGAGAGGTGGTAGCTAGGTTGACGGAAGAATTCTTCTGTTGACTTAGCACTGTCTACATTGGGGGTTACGTTGGCTTAACTACGCTGCTCAGGAGTGCAGATTTTTCACACCTAAGCGACGCAGTTAAGCCAACTTAATTTTTCAGTGTAGACCAGGCCTAAGTTTATTATAATCTCTCTCTATCTGTCAAGATAGATCCACAAGGGTTTTCTTTCCCCTTATCTCCAAATTTAAAAAAGTTTTTCTTTCTTCCAAAAATTTCCCCATTATCCCCCCTTTCATTCAAACAAACTAAATTTATTGGTAGAAAAAAACAAGGATGGGGTAACTTACATATGACAGCTGCTCTTTGCCATCACATGCTGCTGTTTATGCAATACTGTGAAGGCAGCATTAAAGAACACGAATTCCAGCTGCTTCCCTCTTGCCTAGCCACATTTGTATTTATAAGACCATAGTATATATATAATCACACCCTGTATTCGTTTATCCTTATAACCCACCCCACCCACTTCGGCAGATTATTATTTTAGTATTAGTAAATACAAAGAAATACTGCATTGTTTTTAATATATTTGGGTTTCCAGAGATCACATACAAATAATCTCCTCTTTACCCAAGACAGTTAGGTAGGAATTGCCATACTAGGGCAGGCCGCCTGTCCATCTAGCTCTTATTCATTCCTAGACAGTAGCCAGTATCAGGTGCTTCAGAGGAGGGTGCTAGGACCCTCCTGATGCACATTTAATAACATACCCATAGGGGACATTTCTTCTTGCTGCTTTCAGTTCGTGGTTGGCTTAAACCCTAAAAGGTGAAGGATTAGCATCCCTATTTAAAAAAAAAAAAAAAAACATTTCTAACATAACTGGAGGTTTTCGTTATCATTAAAAGTAAATTAGCCTTTTATATCTAGGCTCACATTCTCGGTAACATCTTATGGCTGTGAATTCCACAGGTTAATTCTGAAGAAAAATTCCTATGATCAGTTTTAAAGTGTGTTGCCTTTCAATTTCATTGGATGTTCCCTGGTTGTTCTATAAAGGGAGGGGAGTGAGAGACAAAAAAGTTCTTGATCTACCTTATTCACACCATGCATTGTTTTATATACCACTATCAGATCCCCTCTTATTTGCCTCCTCTCTAAACTAATCGGTTCCACACCTTTTCAGTTACCTTTCAGATGGGAGTTTTCTATGACAGTAATGGTTTTCATGTGTCCCATCGCTGAACACCCTTCAACCGCTCTTGATACAGGCTGACCGGAACTGAATATTGTATTCTAGGCGGGGGCATATATTGATTTATATAACCGCATTATGTTTTTGGTATTGCTTTCTGTACCATTCTTTGTAATTCCTAATGCTCTGTTTCCTTTTTTAACCACTGTTGTGCACTGACCAGAGGTTTTCAGTGAGCTGTCCAAAATTACACTAAGAGAAAAAAAACCTTGGGTGATTACAGTTAGGATAGAAGCCAGGTAGCTCACATTATTTTTTCCGAACTGCCCTATGTTCTTCACACAGTCAAGAGTCACATGAATCAGCTTTAATAAATACACATAGGCAGACCTATTTTCCAGCAAATTTCAAACATTTTTTGTTATTAGAACTGATCCGAATAACTTTAAAGCTAAGAATACAGTAATTATCCTGCATGAACTGAATGCTATAATAGCCACATAAGCTTTATAAATAGAAACAGAAGGAACCTCACACAGTATTTTGTTATGAACTCTTTTAGTATATACAGGCTGTTCGTTTCCCAGTAGAATGTAAACATCCACCTAATTTGAAGATGGTGATGCACACAGCTATCTATTAAACTAGCCATGATGTTCTGTCCAAGTAGGAACCCTGAACTTCAAGCAAAAGGCAGTGGATCATTAGCCATCAAATTCCAAAGCTTCCTTCTTTAGCTGTATTAGTGATCTGTTTCAGTAACATTTAGACCTTGATACTTATTTTTCGTCCACCATCACAATAAAAAGAAAAACCACCTCTATTTAGAAGGGTACTATAACCGCATGTGCATTGTAACATGTAGTTTTGTAGACCATTAAAGTTTTATAGAAAAGTAAAAAACAAAAAACAAAAACCCCACAACAAACTCCCTCCCACCTCCGAAATGCATGATAGTAATTCCACCTCTGTCCCTTTCTTTTCACCACTAACAAAATTACAAGAAGTTGAAAAAGATACTGTCAAAAGGGCTTTGTTAGGGTATAAATCCTATTATAAGAGAAGAAAGCCCTTATATGTGTTACTAACTTCTCACTAAGTACATTGTAAGATCTCACTTCAACACTTTATGATCTTTGCACTTCACTGAGCATGGACAATGAAAACAGACTAGTGAAGTTGCACTGTCTGGTTCTCATGCACTAGGCACAATGCTGCATGTTTGGGAAACAGGAATGTTTAGACTCAATGTCTCAACTGACTTCTTTAAAAATCATGAAAACCTATGAACTTTTACTATTAGGGTTTTGTAAATAAATAAAACCACCAACATTTCCGGAAGCCAAAACTAACATTTTGGAACTAAATTACTCAACAGCATCCCTTTAAATAGTCCTCCAAATAGTAACTTTGGTTCCTCCTCTTGCAATAGTGGATGAAACTCTCTAACTGCAACTGGATTGCTGAATTATTTGGAACTAAGTGCAGTATTTGTGGTGACACTTTCTATTACAGCCCATCCTACTCATAGGCATCCAGCAAGGAAGGAACACACTCACTGAATAGTCTCACTTGTACCAATTAACGGAATAATTATTTATTGTTGGAATTACAGGAGCACCTATTTATCCTAACCAATGATCAGAGCCTCACTCTGCTAGGTGCTCTACAGACATAAAGTGAAGAAGATAGTCCTTGCCCCAGAGGTCTCACAACCTACATGGTCAGACTACACACAAGAGGAAAAAACAGAGTAATAGGGTGTGGGAGGATGGAAGGCTGAGTGAACAAGGTGGAACAGGAAAGCAAAAGTCACAGCTCATTATTTGCCTAACCAATGCCAGCCAGGAATGAAGGTGAGTGTATGGAAACGGATTAAAAATCTTAGTAATATATTACTGAATCAATTAGCTCTCGCCAGGAGAGAGAGGTGGAAGACGGGGGAAAGAGACTTAACAGTCAAAAGTAGTTCTTTAAATGAATTTAGGATACACTGAACTACTTATCTTATTAGCACCTAAGCTAATCATATCATTTTTGTGTAGAGCAATATTAAAAAGATCATATTAATACTTTCAGTCTCTTCATGCCAAAATGTCTTAAAGGAATAGAGGGAAGCTGAACAGGAAATTCAGATCATGATATACGTTCTCTGTAGATGTGTGGTCAGGCGAATTACTGCTCATCTGTGATAACCTGAACAATTATTTGATACCAACAGAATTCTCAGGGTATAATTGGGTTAGACGCTTACTATTTGGCTGGTTGGAAATCTTCCATAAAAGTCTGGTGGCACAGTGGGGCTAAGGCAGGCTCCCTACCTGCACTGGCTCCATGCCGCTCCCAGCAGTAGCTCCTAGGAGGAGGCGTGGCCAGAGAGTCTCTGCACACTGTCCCCGCCCTGAGCACCAACTCTGCAGCTCGCATTGGCTGGGAATGGGGAACCGCAGCCAATGGGAGTTGCGGGGGTGGTGCTTGCAGGCACGGGAGCGCACAGAGCCACCTGGCCGCCTAGGAGCCACTGCCAAACATGCTGCCGCTTCCAGGAGCCACCCGAGGTAAGTGCCGCCTGGGTGGAGCCTGTACCCCAAACCTTCTCTTGCACCCCAACCCCCTGCCCCAGCCCTGAGCCCCCTCCTGCACCCAAACTCCTTCCCCACTCCTGCACCCCAACCCCCTGCTCCAGTCCTGAGCCCCCTCCCACACCCAAAGTCCCTCCTGGAGCCTTCACCCCGAACCCCCTCCCACACCCCAACCCCCTGCCCCAGGCTCAGCCCTGAGCCCCCTCCTACACTCCAAATCCCTTGGCCCCACCCTCCAGCCCAGAGTCCACACCCCATCCTGCACCCCAATCCTCTGCCCTAGCCTGGTGAAAGTGAGTTCGGGTGGGGGAGAGCGAGTGACGGAGGGAGGCGAGCTGCAGTAAATAGGGTGATGGGGCCTTGGAAAAGGGATGAGGCAGTTGGAAGAAAGATCTCAGTAAAAAACAAAACAAAACACAAAAAACAAAAAAAACCCCACAACAGACACGTTCTTCCCTTCAATTAAGGGCTAAGAAGCTCACAAGATTCATCTTAGTAACCCCAAAAGACCCCCTCCAGTAAAACCAGGGAAGACTAGACTTGACATTTTGGATATTTCAAAAACCCCACAAACTTCCATTCCACCTTTCCCCCCATCACAGAGGCAAAAAAGGGCCCTAACCTCGAAACACTGCAGACTTCTAGTAGAAACTAGCCCTTACACATTCATCACAAGTAGAAATATGTAAATTTAGTCTATGAGGAGAAATTCTGCAAAAACCCAATAAAAGTTAGAGACCCTGAAATTCTGGGATTAAAACTTTTAGCACACTTGATTTTCCATTTGCTTTCCTGGCAGTCTTCAACCAAAATGACAGACTAAGAAATATACTTCCAACAAGAAAAGGAGTACTTGTGGCACCTTAGAGACTAACCAGTTTATTTGAGCATAAGCTTTCGTGAGCTACAGCTCACTTTTTGCGAATACAGACTAACATGGCTGTTACTCCGAATAACTCCAACAGTCACTTTAATGTCAACATGCAGCAGAGGGGGCTATGGCAACAAGGGGCAGGGAGTTCAGGGAAAAGCAACACAATTAAGGGGCTGGTGGAATTGACTTGTTAGGAAATATTAAGAGCAAAATACATTTAGTGTGGCAAAAGACAACTAAAGTTGAACAACAACTAGGGCTGGGTAAAATTTTCCACCAATTTTTTTTAACTAGAAAATTAGGTTTTTGACTAAATGAATATTTTTGTGGAAAGTGTCTGCTTTCCTTGAACATTTTTGATTTTTCATTCAAAAACTGAAAACTAAAAATTTCAGTTTTCAGTTGCTGACAATTTTCAATTTTTGGTATTTGGATGAAAGTGCAAAGTTTTCTACCAAAATATCCTCCATTTTCCGCGTCCACTCTAACGATAACCACCTACATCTGTCTATTGAGGGGGACAGAAGGGAGTAAGCTCCAGAGAAAAATAAATGATTTAGCTTAATGCAAAGGATTTTAACCAAGTCATGGGATGAAATTAAGAAATGGAAGATTTACGCTGAATGTCAGGAAAAGCTTCTTGACAGAAATCTAATAGATTGCTAAATAATTTCCTCAAGGATAGTGGATGAAACCTTATCACCTGGGACATTTAAAGCAAGACTGGGCAAAGCATTAGGAAATACATTAATGGGAACAAATGTGTATGGGCAGAAAAGAGGACTGGGTGACCAAAGATGCCATCTCTAATAAGGATAAGTTGAATACAATTAAAGCTTTGAAACTGCTTAACAGCAGGAAAATGATAATGTAAAAAAGATTCTCAGATACAGTAATGGAGGTTCAGAGAGCAACTGTGAGAAAGTTGAGAGGCTACTTTTGGAAGTGATTCTCTTACCAGAAACTGAGGACAATGAAAACTTTCTAGGACTCCAGGATTTTATAGTTACTCAGAAAAGTTAGGAGTTAGAAAACCTAGGCACAGAGGAAGTTAAAGTTAATACACTGAAAATAGGAGTCCCCTAAAGGTATTGGGGAACAAATGAGTTCCCTGAAACATGGGGAACAAGAGGACCCAGACAATTTTAGACCACTCAGCCTAACGTTGTTACCTGGTAAGATAATGGAACACATTAAAACATCGATTTGTAAGCATGAAACTGATCACTAGATTGAATAATCAATCTATAATAATAAATTGAAGTGATTGAATAATAAATCACTAGATTTATTTATTAAATATTGCTCGGGCATGCAGGAGTGAAATCAGGAAGGCCAAATCACACCTGGAGGTGCAGCTAGCAAGAGATGTTAAGAGTTAACAAGAAGGGTTTCTTCAGGTATGTTAGCAACAAGAAGAAAGTCAAGGACAGTGTGGGCCTCTTACTGAATGAGGGAGGCAACCTAGTGACAGAGGATGTGGAAAAAGCTAATGTACTCAATGCTTTTTTTTGCCTCTGTCTTCACAAACAAGGTCAGCTCCCAGACTGCTGCATTGGGCAACACAGCATGGGGAGGAGGTGACCAGCCTCTGTGAAGAAGTGGTTCGGGACTATTTAGAAAAGCTGGACGAGCACAAGTCCATGGGGCCGGATGCGCTGCATCCGAGAGTGCTAAAGGACTTGGCGGATGTGATTGCAGAGTCATTGGCCATTATCTTTGAAAACTCATGGCGATCGGGGGAGGTCCCGGACGACTGGAAAAAAGGCTAATGTAGTGCCCATCTTTAAAAAAGGGAAGAAGGAGGATCCTAGGAACTACAGGCCAGTCAGCCTCACCTCAGTCCCTGGAAAAATCATGGAGCAGGTCCTCAAGGAATAAATTCTGAAGCACTTAGAGGAGAGGAAAGTGATCAGGAACAGTCAGCCTGGATTCACCAAGGGCAAGTCATGCCTGACTAATCTAATTGCCTTCTATGATGAGATAACTGGCTCTGTGGATGAGGGAAAAGCAGTGGACGTGTTGTTCCTTGACTTTAGCAAAGCTTTTGACACGGTCTCCCACAGTATTCTTGCCAGCAAGTTAAAGAAGTATGGGCTGGATGAATGGACTATAAGGTGGATAGAAAGCTGGCTAGATCGTCGGGCTCAACGGGTAGTGATCAATGGCTTCATGTCTAGTTGGCAGCCAGTATCAAATGGAGTGCCCCAGGGGTCGGTCCTCGGGCTGGTTTTGTTCAATATCTTCATTAATGATCTGGAGGATGGTGTGGATTGCACCCTCAGCAAGTTTGCAGAGGACACTAAACTGGGAGGAGAGGTAGATACGCTGGAGGGTAGGGATAGGATACAGAGGGCCCTAGACAAATTAGAGGATTGGGCCAAAAGAAATCTGATGAGGTTCAACAAGGACAAGTGCAGAGTCCTGCACTTAGGATGGAAGAATACCATGCACCGCTACACACTAGGGACCGAATGGCTAGGCAGCAGTTCTGCAGAAAAGGACCTAGGGGTTACAGTGGACGAGAAGCTGGATATGAGTCAATAGTGTGCCCTTGTTGCCAAGAAGGCCAATGGCATTTTGGGATGTATAAATAGGGGCATTGCCAGCAGATCAATCTCCTTCCTTAGAAGTTTTTAAGGTCAAGCTTGATAAAGCCCTGGCTGGGATGATTTAGTTGGGGATTGGTCCTGCTTTGAGCAGGGGGTTGGACTAGATGACCTCCTGGGGTCCCTTCCAACCCTGATATTCTATGATTCTATGATTGAAGGCAGCAAGGTTATTCTAAGTTTACAATAAAACGGAATATCTTGTAGGGAATAGAAAAGAGGAGGAGAAAGTGGATGATGGGACAGCATGCAGAGGGGGAGACTTTCAATGGCACAAATGGTAATCAGGTGCCTAGTCCCAATTGGTGAGTTAGGCCTCTAACTGCCATTTTTGCCTTTAAAAATCTCCCTCAGAAAGTGCTTGTGCATAGACATGGACCATGAGAGTGGAGGCGTGAGAGGCAAGAGCATTTGGCAGGCCACCAATGACAAAGTTCTCCATAAAAGTCGAGACCAAATGGTACAACTTAAAGATGAGAGCACCAGGTGGCATGGCACTGAAGTGAGCGCATCCCCCACTCAGCTTATGCTCCAGCCAGCGTGAAGGTCTTAGAAGCGATCATTCAAAAACCCTTCATTTTCAACATTTCACAGTCTGACCACCCCCCCGCCCCCCAAAAAAAAGTTTCCCCATTTTTCAGCCAGCTCCACTCAACAGCTTTTCCTGGATTCTCCTGGTTTCATGCAAAGCACAACTACAGGCTTCCAGTGCTTGCCTGGTGAACTCCAATCCCTAACTGACTCTGCAAAGAGCTCTCCCCCACTACGGGTCTCGGTGGAGGTCAGCGAAGCCCTCCTTCTCACCACCACACCTTCCCTTCCAAACGCTACCATCTAGGGCTAGATGAAGAAACCACAAATCACCAGTGGAAAAGTGCCCCACTGCCCATGCACTGGATGATACCAGAAAGGGAAGGACCCTCCCTCCCACACAATAAAGGAGAATGAACTACCCAACCTCACATTAAAAAAAATGCAAACCACTCTCCAAAGGGAAGAAGAAAATACTCCTTCTTATACCTGCAAATTCCTAGGAGATAGTTATTAACTACAATCATATGCAAAGAACTATTCTAAATTGTGTTATAAAGAAGTAGATCTGATGGCTGGGGGGGACAATTGCATTGTACAGCTTAAGTAAATTGACTTTCCATCTTCCATCCTTCTTAAAATCCCCATGCCTGTGCCATTAGAATTGTGCAGTGGTTCTGTCATTCGTACAATCCAAGACTCAAGTTAACACATCCTCTCTCTCATGTTGCAAGTTTGACATTTTTAAAAGGGAGGAAAAAATTATGTTGACGCTATGAGTTCCAGGAATTTTCCCAGCTATAACTTTTATCATCAGACTAAACAAATTGAAGAACAAGATCTTTATTAATGAAGTTTATATCTTAAAGGTAGGCCAGCCAATGCAGGACAGGACATTTTGTTTTGTAGTTTCAACACACAATTAAATTATTTGATTTTAAAAGCTCAGGAAACAGAGGGATTTGTAATGGTTATCTAGGATTCCCTTATGTGTTGTTCCTGTAAGGACTTTCGGTGACAGGGGATGGATCACTTGATGACCACCTGTTCTGTTCATTCCCTCTGACGCACCTGGCATTGGCCACTGTTAGAAGACAGGATACTGTGCTAGATGGACTTTTGGTCTGACCCAGTAAGGCCATTTTTATGTTCTTTTGACTTATGCATATGCTTAACTTTTCTCATTGTGATTTCTCCCATCAAAATCAATGGGACCGTGCTCCGTGGATCAAGGTTAGCATGTGCATATGCCTTTGCAGGATTTAGATCTAAATTACTACCCTATGCTCCCATCCTAATGTGACGGGCAAAGCAAGGCCTTCGAGCTTAATTTCATTCTTTTATTCCTCCTCATTGGATGCCTCAGCTGCCCAGTCACTAGGCTAATTGTGTCATTAAAAGTTGTCAGGATGCCCTTAACTACATAGGCACATACAGATTCAAACTTTGTTCACAAAATAATAAAGCAACTATAAGCATTAGTTCTGGGCCATCCCTTATCAGCAGTACTACAATATACACCAATGATTCAAAGCACTGGAGATGACAGTACAACACTACAGTTTCTACTGTAAAATCTTTTTTAATATGAAAGCATTTGGCTATCTTTCTGGGTACTCTATAGTTCCTGCCATGCCTGTTCTGATGTTGAGGTTGCCATTCTTCACAAAATACAGCACCATCGTTTCTATGCCACCAGAGATGGAAATGATGCTATGCCACAATAATTATATAGTACATTGAATGTGGAGTCCTTGCTCTGAAGAGCTTGCAAACTAAAGGTCCTATCGTGTTCCCACTGAAGTCACGGCAAAGCTTGCACTGACTTCAGGGGGAGCATTTCTGCCACAGAAAACCAGGCTCTAAAATGGCAGATTAAAATACTTTATTATTTGTATTCCTCCTGGAAAGGGAGGAGAGTAATTTGAAGCCATGATTGAAGTCCATCCAAACATTCTTTATGTTGATGATATAAGCTGTTTTCCATAAAAGTTTATCTAGATTTACTGGATACTGGTATCACTATGCTAAACCTCCTGAATGATCAAGGAAGGAATTTTAAAATGAGCTATATTTAAAAAATTAGCTAATCCCTCTTTATTCTCCATCCAGCCCCTAAATCAAAATATGAATATAAACATCGTATCTAGCTTAGGAGAATGTAAAGAATAACTAAAAGTGTCCAGAAAAAAGCTGTATTTATTGATTGTAAAAAGAGATTTAGATTAGAGACCTAAAGTGAGGTTTTTCTGTAGCGTGAATTGAGTGGTATTAACCCAGGTTTGATAGCCCTGGGTACCAGATACACAGTGTTATCAACTTTCATGATTTTAATTTTTCATTAGACTTGGTGTTTTTCTTAAAGTCTCAGCTGCCGGAATCAAATGATTAACTGAAAATCTCAGTTTTCATTGTAATAATGTTTCTAACCCTCACAGAAAAGGAGAAAAGCTTAAAACATGAAGTAATTATGGCCTAAAGGCTCAGGAGCCAAATGACTAATAAAAATAACCCAGTTTAAAAAAAAAAAATCTCTCATGATTTTGGGGGCCTGACTCTGAATTTCTGGATAGAGCAGATGCAGCAGTAATGCGAGCTTCCCCACAGGAAAAAGGACATTGCTGGGTAGTAGCACAGAACCATTTGCATTTTTGGAGCAGCTCCACTTTTCTGCTTGGTTCACTTTTCACCTGAAACATGATCAGCTTTTCAACCTAGCAGATAACTTCTCCCTCTCCCAAACCTCAACACCATAGATACAAAGAAGAGGAGCTGCTGAACAATCTCTGAAACAGGGATTCTCAGACTCAAGCTTGTGCCCTATGGGGAGGTGGCTGGTCACATGATGCTGGCTCGTCTCCTACCTTCCAGCTACTATACTGCATTGAAAGACAGCTAAAAATACAGTACATACTTTCCTAATCTTACTTTTTCCATGTAAGCAATTGCTGTATCTTCTACAGGGGTGTTATGCAATCATGAATGGAGGAAGAGTGTGGTCTCAGATAGTCAGCCTGTCTATTAAAGTTCAGTCCATACTATAAAATGGCAAATGGAGGTGAGCAAAGATGAATTGGAATCTGATAGCCTTCTTGGTTTGTTTTTTGCCAAGCTTCTCAATCATAGAATCAGAATCAATCATAGAATCAGAATAGAATATCAGAGTTGGAAGGGACCTCTGGAGGTCAACTAGTCCAACCCCCTACCGAGAGCAGGACCAATCCCCAACTAAATCATCCCAGCCGGGGCTTTGTCAAGCCTGACCTTAAAAACTTCTAAGGAAGGGGATTCCACCACCTCCCTAGTTAACGCATACCAGTGTTTCACCACCCACCTAGTGAAAAAGTTTTTCCTAATATCCAACCTAAATCTCCCCCACTGCAACTTGAGACCATTACTCCTTGTCCTGTCATCTGCTATCACTGAGAATAGTCTAGAGCCATCCTCTTTGGATCCACCTTTCAGGTAGTTAAAAGCTGCTATCAAATCCCCCCTCATTCTTCTCTTCTGCAGACTAAACAATCCCAGTTCCCTCAGCCTCTCCTCATAAGTCATGTGTTCCAGTCCCCTAATCATTTTTGTTGCCCTTCGCTGGACTCTCTCCAATTTCTCCACATCCTTCCTGTAGTGTGGGGCCCAAAACTGGACACAGTACTCCAGATGAGGCCTCACCAATGTCGAATAGAGGGGAACGATCACGTCCCTCGATCTGCTGGCAATGCCCCTACTTATACACCCCAAAATGCCATTGGCCTTCTTGGCAACAAGGGCACACTGTTGACTCATATCCAGCTTCTCATCCACTGTCACCCCTAGGTCCTTCTCTGCAGAACTTCTGCCTAGCCATTCGGTCCCTAGTCTGTAGCGGTGCATTGGATTCTTCCGTCCTAAGTGCAGGACTCTGCACTTGTCCTTGTTGAACCTCATCAGATTTCTTTTGGCCCAATCCTCCAATTTGTCTAGGTCCCTCTGTATCCTATCCCTACCCTTCAGCATATCTACCACTCCCCCCAGTTTAGTGTCATCCGCAAACTTGCTGAGGGTGCAATCCACACAATCCTCCAGATCATTAATGAAGATATTGAACAAAACCAGCCCCAGGACCGACTCTTGGGGCACTCCGCTAGATACCGGCTGCCAACTAGACATGGAACCATTGATCACTACCCATTGAGCCCGACAATCTAGCCAACTTTCTACCCACCTTGTAGTGCATCCATCCAGCCCATACTACTTTAACTTGCTGACAAGAATACTGTGGGAGACTGTGTCAAAAGCTTTGCTAAAGTCAAGGAATAACTTTAAAATCAGCCAAGCCCCTCTGAATTAAACTAAAAACTACAGACAATTTGGTATTCAGTGCAACACACATACACACACACGCCTTATTTGGGTATAATTCTGGGAGAGAAATTTAATTTTTATTCTACATTATTTAAGGCCTTCTCCAACATCAGGCATGGGGGGTGGATATCTCATGAGCAGCATCATCCACACTGTTGGCACGATAGCCTCCAGCATGGAAGGTGGGAGCCCCTCATTTCATCCTGTTGCCACTGACAAGAACAGCTGTACGAAATAGCTGGTTGATAATCTCTGTTTTTTCTGCTCTGGAGAACGAGGAGAACTATTATTCCCATCACATTCCAGGAGGCAGAATTTCCTCCATGCACGGCACTGTTGATAGAACATTGACTCCAAGCCAAACAAACTCTTGTAAAGAACTCAAACAAGAGTAGGAAATACTTTTTTTTTTTTTTTTTTAGAGTCACTTATTAAAGCAGAGCTTCGTCATACGGTTTTCACTGCTTCCATGAGAGGTGAACCCAGAAAGGAAGTCCACCCAATTTCAAAGTTATATAAATGAAAGTTTCATGCTGCTTCCCACCTGATCTTTGCCAAAAACCTGAGGATATTACATAAGAATGTTAAGTGCTCTGTGTTTGTTTTGCTCTGTTTTCATGGATTTTGGGATGAGCTCAGATTGTTGACTAGCAACAAAGGGATTGCTTTTAAATCAGAGGTTCCTCCAAAGTTCACAAAAAAGTGAACTTTAAATAAGGGATTTTTTTTTAAATTAAAAAATGCTTTTCTAAATGAGGAAAAAACGGCCCATCCTGCTACAAAGCCTGAAGTCAAAAGAAGGGATGGAATTCACTACCCAGATTAAATATATAGTCTGTCGCACAAACTCTTTATATTTGGGGCAGGGACTGTCTTATTATATGCATACAAGTGCCTAGAAAAATGGAACCTCTACACACTATTGTAACTAATAATCATAAAAGCACCTTAAATTTGTATTGTTAACATTATATGTATTCATGCAATATGTAAAATAGATTATTTTGCAATGTTGTTAGCACCCCTTGGAAATTTACACTTCAGTTCTTCCTTCTGATAACACTTGGGAGACAGCTTGGATAAACAGAAATGGATTCCAAGCATGGTCCAAAATTCAGTTTCACCCAAGCCAATAACCAAGATGGTTTGAAAAAGTCTAGTTAGCTTATGCTAAAGGAAAAAAAGTGTCACTACTAGTAGTTTTTCATTCCCTTTTGTCTATGCATTTCCTACCTCCAGTTAGGCTAAACATCCTCTGTTACGGTATCTTGACATTTCTGTATATAGCCACCACATGAAGTGCTTCCAACAGCACAAAAACACTTGCTCTTGGGAGATTTCCAGCTCTGCTTTGCAGATTTAAGACATTCAGCCAGCATAAACAACCTGGTTCATCCAAACTGAACCTTCAAAATTTTTGCGGTTCAGTCAGTGCTAGCTAGTGTCACAGCTCAGGGCAACTCAGTCTGTAGTCCCCCTCTATGGTCCAGCAAAGGGCACCCACTCTAGGCTTCCAAGACATCATCTCTCTTGGATGCAGACACGCATTTCACTCTCTTCTGAGTAGGGTGTTTCCAGGATGTACAGTTCCCAGACTATACTTTGGTGTCCTCAACAAAAGACAAGCTGCCTACTTGGGCTTCTTTTGCCTTCTCTTCAGAGATGGTACACAGTGTAGTTGTCACTGGTACAGTTACCACATAGCTATATCTAAGCAAGCACAGATTATTCTTAAGGTAAAAGCATTACAGAGAAAACATGTTAAAACTAAAAAAACTACACACGTTTATAAGCTTACAAAGGATCAACCCAGTTCTAACATGGGCTCTGACAAGTAGTCCTTCAAAACCAAACACAGGGGTTTTCCTGTAGTTTCAAGTTCATAACACTCTTTGCTCAGCACAAGAACACTTATGATTCTAAGTCTCTCATTTATCCACTTTGGGCCTTTGAAGAGACCATGAATGTGTTATAAGCCAAACAATGGTTTTCTGCTCAAGGCACAACTTCAAAAGGATTGATTCAGAGATGGGTCATTTGCATTCCCCTCATCTCAAATGTTTCCTAGGATATCTGGTTCACACATGTTGTCCCAAAAAGTCCTTTGAAGTTCCTGGTGCTTCCCAGAGATTGCATTAATTCTGACTTCCTCAAAGAAATTCTATATACTGTCACAATAATATATAAACATTTGCATTTTTAATACATTGGACTCCTCAACCTTACTGAATTAAGTATTTTAACTTAATTCCATAAAGTTTGTTTCAGATATTGTCATATCTGTCATGGTTAGAGTGCAGTGTCCCTCCAAAATAAAACAGGGATTATCTTGAGGAACGTTTTTGGGCCTCACCTATTCATTTTTGGATCTGTGATACTTTGAGAACAACATTTAGCTCTTCTAATGGCCAACAGGCAAGGGCATTTAATATTGGTGTTTTGGAAAATTCTCTATTAACTCCACGTTTGTTTGTTCTTGACTTCAAGCAGTGTTATTTAACACGTTACATGCATTTTTACATGCCACAGTCAGGTTGGGATCTGTAGTGAATTCTGAAGGAACAAGGTGCTCCCCAGAGGAATGTCACTTGAGAGAAATCCAGAAGAGCAAGTCATAGCATAGTCTTGAAGAGCTATGCTAAATTATGTTCAGTAGTTTGAGGGAGTAGGGTCCTGCCCTGGGCAATACAGATCATTGCCAAGGCCTTTACATAAAATGGGAGGGGGCGGAGAATTAAGTGGGAAGAGTCAGTGTAAAGGAAAAATTTGAGGCTTCCCTATTATAATCTGTGTTGGTCTGTAAACAAAAGAGAAGCTTCTTCTTTTGACTGTTTCCCTGTGAGAAGCCAGTGTAATTAGCCTTGGGTGACAGGTACCTATTTCACAGGTACCTTGCCCACCCCATGTCCCTGGTTACAGTATCTACCTAATGCATCTAAACCAGATTGTATTACGAAATTACATTGGTGATGAGTTATTTGTTAAATATGTATGCATGTTAGACCTTAAGAAATTGAGAAATATTTTATTTCCTTGGCACCAACTCTCAGGCTTTCAAAAGAGGGCTCCTCTTCACTGTTTCTTGTAGGAAAAAAAACGGGAGGTGCAAATTACTATGTACTGGAGCTCACAGAATCTTTGGACTGGACTCAGGACCACAACAAAAGTAGGAAGGAACGGGTGTGAGAAAAATCCATAGTCAGCTGCAGGCCCCCTTCCTGGTTATCAAGTTCAATATAATTATCTAAGCTACTATAGTTGATGTAGTATAAATGGTTTTTAATGGAGACTTAAAAAAAGCTTTTCAGACCATGTCTTCCTGTGGACGGAAGAGAGTTCATGTGATAGTCAGCTGCATTGTTCAGCTTTACATTCCACAGAGATACATCACTTTTTTTACATAAAATACCTATTATAAATCACTTCTATACCCTATAAAATACATGGCACCTCATGTCTAAGTCTAACTATGTTCATAGTCTTTGTGCAGAAGAGTGTACAGCCTATGGGCAGATCCTGAAAGGTTCTCATCACCCGCAGTTCTCATTGATTTTAATTGGAGTTGAGAGTTCTTAGCAACTTCAGGGGGTTATCAGTTAGCAGAATTAGACCCTAAACATTGGGTCTGGACAACATAATTAATGTTTTTCAGATGTTTCTGCCATAACAGGGAAAAACACAATCAATCATCGAGAGATGACCATTCTTATATTTAACTTCTACAAGTAAAATGTTGAAGCCTCATTCAAATAGATCAGAGATCAGCCCCAAATAAAGTCCCAGAGCCATGCATCTGCAAATGTAAGAGTAGTTTAGAACTGGATCCAAACTTTATAGCTGACAGTTTCTCTCAAATGGGCTGAACCACAGTCTCTCCATTTGGTGCAGAGTTGAGATCCAGATACACTCAATGGCTGAAAGCCTTTTTTAAAAAAAAAAACAAAACATTGTGACTGTTTTAAAGCTCAAGAAAGTATAAAACTAATAGAATTAACTTGAGCAAGGCACCATATATGATTCACCATTCTGCTCTGTCCAACACACCTTAGCCTGACCTACATACCACTTCTATTCCTTTTTAAAAGGCTGGATTTCAACCTCATTCTCCAGAGGCACAAGACTACCTAAATGCAATTCATCATTCTTAATATTCTTCTTCAGATTGCTAGCAAAGGTGATTCTGTGTCACTGCCTTTGTTTTACCTGCATGGTACAGCATGTCACGAGGATACATTAGAACCCAATATTATCAGTGGTCCTGCTGCACGAAGAATGTGAAACATGTATAGTAAATCCCACTCATTCCTCACTTATTTTTTAATGCTTATTAAGATGGATTGCTGCACAAACAACTCCATTCTTTCACCTCCTGTATCTACTCGAATCACCTGCCACCTCCAGATCAGAGTTCACTCCTGGAATAGAACTGGCTTCCGCATTGTGCAGTTAGCAAAATGAGGAAGGTATAAAGGGAGTTTAATGTACTTCAAGTTAAAACATTTTGGCAAATGAGAGGACATAAAAGCACTGGCTAAAATAAAACAGCCTATGTATAAACCAACCTCATAAGAATTTGACAAGAGTTTCCATTAAAAAGATTCCAACCGATTGTGAAAAACATTTTTATATAAATAGTGGTTTGTTTTAATCTTGTGAAAGTGTCTTTTTTTTTTAATCCCACTTGCCCTACAAGATTAAATTCACAATCAACTGAAAACCAGAACTATGACTGAAGTATCTTATTTAGGGTTGCCAGGTGTCCTGTTTCCATTAAAAGTCCAGTCAGAGGTGCAGCAGGGGCTCTGTGCAACTCCCGGAAGCAGCGGCATGTCTTCCCACTGGCTCCTACGCATAGGGACAGCCAACGGGTTCCGCGCACTACCCCCACCCCACCCGCCACCTCCACAGCTCTCATTGGCCAGGAACTGCAGCCAATGGGAGCTCTGGGGGCAGTGCCTGCAGATGGGGCAGTGTGCAGAGCCGCCTGGCCGCACCTCCGCATAGGAGCCAGAGGGGGTACATGCCACTGTATTCCCCTTCCGCCCTCCAAACCCGTTGGTTCCCTCCTGGAGCCCCCTCCTGCACTCTGAACCCCTCATTTCTGGCCCCACCCGGAACCTGCACCCCCAGCCCAGAGTCTATACCCCCTCCCACACCCCAACCCTCTGCCTCAGCCCGGAGCCCCCTACCCTACTCTGAACGCCTCGGCTCCACCCTCCACCCCGGAGCCCCCTCCTGCAGCCCATTTTCCTCATCCCTGGCCCCACCCTGGAGTTCGCACCCCCAACCAGAGTCTTCACCCTCTCCCATATCCCAACCCCCTGCCGCAGCCTGGTGAAAGTGAGCGAGTAAGTGAGGGTGGGGAGAGCAAGCACCAGAGGGAGGGGGGATGGAGTGAGAGAAGGCAAGGGTGTTCAGTTTTGTGCAAGTAGAAAGCTGGCAAACCTAATCTTATTAGCATGTTAGCTGATTAAGCAGTACTGATTTCGAACTGTATTTAGGCACCTAAAGAGGCAGACAGGTTAAAATCCATTGATGTGCCTAAGAAAGTTAGGTGCCTTTCTGCATCTTTAAGTGCCTTTTGGAAACTTTTGGAAACCTGGACCCAAGATCACTGAGCCCAGAAATAAACTGGAAGATGCACAAAGCCTCTTTGAGAGCCTGTCAGCAAGCCAAGTACACCTGTACCTTTGTCACGAGATCCTGACACACTCACCTCTTCTGGTGACAATGAGCATGGATTAACTGGGTCCACACAGTAACTTCCACCCCGCCTCACCATCCTTCAAACCATCGTTTATTTAGCCATTTTGGTACAAGTGCATTCTGGGAAAACCTGGAAAGCTAACCCATGATGCTTCAGCTGGAAATTGAGTGGCAGGGTATTATGCACAAAGAGCAGCACCAGCAGAATATGGAGCAACGCATTCTGGGATTTCTTACCACAGAGACCGAGGGGAGGAAAGAAAGTTTAGTTACATGAGTACCATTACAGGGACCCTTCTGCATAGTAAAAACAGCGTTACAAGCTGGTTACAGGAAGATGCAATGATTATTAACCAGGGCTTTGAGGCAGGGGTGCTGGTACAATTTGTATAGTGAGGGTGCTGAGAGCCACTGAACCAAACTGTAAACCCTCTATATGATGGAAACCACTTCAAACCGGGGGGGGGGGTTCTGCACCCCTAGTTTCAGCACCTATGCTTTGAGGTGTTGCCTGGGCACAAATCACATTAGTAACTGATTACAAATGACAGGTTTCAGAGTAGCAGCCGTGTTAGTATGTATTCGCAAAAAGAAAAGGAGTACTTGTGGCACCTTAGAGACCACTGAATGCATCCGATGAAGTGAGCTGTAGCTCACGAAAACATATGCTCAAATAAATTTGTTAGTCTCTAAGGTGCCACAAGTACTCCTTTGGTTACAAATGGTTCAAGTCACAGCATGGATCCTCGCAATGGCAGCTGAGTGTCTCCACCCAGCAAGGCACTAAGTAGAGTAGCTGCAGTTAATATTCATTAAATCAAACTTGATTACACTCCTTCCACTTTCAAGCCCACTCTCCCACACAAGCCTCTTATGGCCCAATGCTGTAATTTTCCAACTTGGCTTCTAGTTTGCTAGTTTTATGGATACATGAACATTTCTCTCTTCTCAGTATTTAAGTTGTGTACGTAACTCATGCTGACCTCTTCCTCTCTTACTGAGGTGCACTCCTTATCCAGATTTCCATCAGGCATCACAATGCTGCTTATTTGACGCACTATTTGAAAATCTCTCTCAAACATTAAAACAACATTTCTGCTGGCATTAGATGTTTAGAAGACATCTAAAAATGTCAAAAGTACCCAAGCTGGTTGAAGCACAGCACTGAAAGGATTTTATGGGACATTCCACAATCTCAGTCAAGTTAGACTGGCTCATACAGAGCCCCTGGCAGGGTCAGGAGATGGCTCTCAGAAGCTTGAATTTAAAAAAAAAAAAATCCTCAATAAATCAAGTTAAAATCCTTTAAAGTCTCTTTGTAAGTGAGGACACCATGTCACAACCGCTACATGTCATAATCATGGGTATACTCAAGAGTGGTGTGTAGGGGCTATAGCAGTGAACTGGAAGTCAAGACTCCAGGAATCTATTCCTGGCTCTGTCTATCTCTGTGACCTCTGTCAAATCATTTAGATGCTCTGTACCTGACTCCCAGTCTGTTGTTCAGCAGCGAACACCACCTACCATCACTGACTAACGGTTCTATGCAAATTCACAGAGGGGGATGTAGATTTAGGTCTCAAACCTGCCATAACTAAGCATCTCATTTCGCACAGGAGTATGAACTGGCAAAAGCCCAGGTAGGATATTAACTGTTATTCATATTGACATTTTCTATAACATTCCCACTTATCATAGGATATCTACGGACATACAAAACACATGAAAGAGACCACACTCCAGGCCATAAAGTAAGCAACATTTTTGCCCAGTTCTTTTATTGGCAACATACCGTGGCTGTAAGGCATGATGCAACGTAACCTATTTTTCACAGCTGAACAAAAGTCTTTTGTCTCCATTACGGATTTACAGCAGTGGAGATACAGATATTGCATGTGTGGGTTTGACCAGTGTTGCTGCTAAGGTAACTGAAGCAAGAACTTTTGCATTGAAAACATATTGAACCAGAGTACTGCAAACTTTAAGGGACCTTGAAATCTGTCCCATTTTTCTCTTGTAGCTGCTTTGGAGTAGCAGCCCTTGCTTCAAAAAAGAAAACAAAAGCTTGTGACTAATAAGCTAACAGATGTACATAAAGCTGTGTGTGCTACAGTGTGCATCAAATCCCACAATTCAGGTGGATGTTTTAGCCAAACTTTTTTTTTTTTAAATGGATGGATTGGCCTATATTATAGATTTGGAGCTGATGGCTGGGAGTGGGGTATACTGTACTTGGGAGAGAGGGTAACGAGGAAGGTCGGGTTTTGAGCACCTGGAATGTGAAGCACGTTTGAACTCCTAGGTTTCTCTCCTTCAAATGGAAAGCCTGGTCCAGTGGCGAAATCAAAATACCAGAAGCCAAGAGGCCCATTTTTCTGCTGCCACAGACCTGCTGCGTGACTTGGGGCAAGTCACTTAGGCCTCGTGTAGATTAGGATTTGGAAGGCGTTAGCTAACACATGTTAACAACCTAGTACAGACAAGGCAGCATGCTTTTAACACGTGCTAAACTGGCTGATATAAAGCTTTAACTTGACCATTGTAAGACATGTTAAAGGCACACTGCCTTGCCTACACGAGATTTAACACTAATATGTTGTCTAGATTAGGATTTGGAAGGTGTTAGGAACACGTTAACAGTCTAGTGGAGGCACAAGAATATGTGTTATAGTGGTCAAGTTAAAGCTTTATATCTACCAGTTTAGCATGTGTTAAAGGCACACTGCCTTGTCTATATCAGGTTGTTAATGTATTAGCTAACACCTTCCAAATCCTTGTCTGGAGAAAGCCTCTCAGTCCCATTCTGCCCCCATCCTTTGTGAAAAAACAAAAACAAAAAAACCACCCCTTCAAAAGACTTGGGAAGCTTAATCTGAGATAATACAAATCTGTTAGGTATCTCTTATCTGTATATCTCAAAGTACTTTTCAAAAGGAGAGATCATCCCCCTGTTACGAATGGGGAAAATCAAGGACAAGGAGTAAAGGACAGAGGGATAAAGTGACTTGCCTAAATTCTCTGCCATGGCAGAAACGGAAATAGGATCCAGATCTTCTGAGTCCCACTCTAGTGCCCCATCCACTGTATTATACTCCCTAAGCCAAGAAATTTGGTTCCAGATTTCAACTTTTGCCAAAGTTTAGTGGTATTGAAATCTCAACATAATGAGCTGGCCAGCGTACATGAACCACTGTCCTCTACAGGATGGATTCAGAACTTCAGGACTGTCAATCATAAGCCATATATAGCTAACAGTTTAGCTCAGTGGCTCTCAACTCTGGTCCACCGCTTGTTCAGGGAAAGCCCCTGGCGGGCCAGGCCACTTTGTTTACCTGCTGCGTCCACAGGTTTGGCCGATCGCGACTCCCACTGGCCGCGGTTCGCCGCGCCAGGCCAATGGGGGCTGCAGGAAGGGCAGCCAGCACATCCCTCGACCCACGCCGCTTCCCACAGCCCCCATTGGCCTGAAACGGCAAACCGCGGCCAGTGGGAGCCGAGATTGGCCAAACCTGCGGACGCAGCAGGTAAACAAAGTGGCCTGGCCCACCAGGGGCTTTCCCTGAACAAGCGGTGGATCAGAGTTGAGAGCCACTGGTTTAGCTGAAGAGGGCAGGGTGTGTTCTTTTAGGCTAGGAAGACTGGAACACTCATACTGGAAACTGCTGCTGTGAAGTGCGAAGTGGCAAAATTAGTGTCCAGCTGTGAAATTCAGATACATTTTTGTAACATTTGTCACGAGTTGAGGGCTGTTTGGTTCCAGTGGGTTGGCTTAAGTCTATCTCTACTTAACTAACTTTGGTAGCTCCTGGGAGTCCTCATATGGGAGATTCTATAGAAATACAAACGTGTTTTTTTTCCCCCAGGGATGCCCCCACTTTATCTTTAAGGAGTAAAACAATTCAAAAAAAATTGGCCACTGCTCCCTTGCAGCGTCAAACCAGCATAAGCCATGACAGCACCCATATGAAATATTTTACCATTAAAGGCTAAAAAAAAAAAAAAAAAAAGTGTTCAAGATGATATATTGACACCTAGCAATCTGAAGTATTACAAGCTTTATACGGTCCCATTTAAAATTTATGGTGCTTTAATGAGAAGGAGTTACTCTCACTCATACCATCATATTTTAGTAATAATTTCTGAAGGGTTATTTAAAAAACCCACAGCTGAGCTGTATTTGTTTTTCTGCTACTTTTAGAATGTGCCAACACTTAAATCATCAGAGTGTGTAGCTTTCATATTTACCATACCTTTTACAAGCATGCTTAGCATACCACCCGAGAGAGACTACTGTGCCCACAGAAATGAGGAACCTGGATTAATTTAAAGGAGAACATTTCACAATCCATCTCCCCAGAATACAAGAGCAAGGAGCTGCTCAATTAAATTAATGGCAAGTAAATTTGGAACAAATAAAAGGAAATTCATCTTAACGCTATGGCTAGCCACAATGTGTAATTAGGTGCTGATGGAATTCAAACTCAGGCATTGTGGCTCGAATTTTTTTAAATGGTTGGATAATCCTAAACCCAATAGCAATAATTATTATTTTTGTAGACTGGCATGATAAGCTACAAGTAACAAAAACTCAGGCCTCAGAATGTAAACTGACAACCACAGGGGCGCCAGATGCTCATCACTCTATATACTGCTAGATGGGTAGGTGCATTCTGGGGTGCTGGTTTACCTTCTTCCAAAGCATCTAGTAATGGTCTCTGCCCAAGAGAAAGGCTACCAGCTGGATAGAAAAATGATCTTACCTATTATGGTATATCCTATGGTGATCCAGCAGGAGGTGCTATACTATAGCTTTGACTATCATATACACTTTAGCAGACCTAGCTGTGGCCCAGAGGGTGAGGAAAGGGAAAGGTGGATTGAAAAGAATAGAGGCCTCACTGCTCTCTATATTTCAACTCTTAGCCCTAACACCTACTTTAAGTTGTACTAACTAGAACCTAGAACTTGGATATACCGAAAGTCACACAGAGTACATTCCAGCCTCCTCAGCTCTGCAACTGTTAGTATTTTATTATTTACTTAATGCCCCAGAAGGCACCAGGTTGACAGATAAAAGACCCTGAAGAGCATATGATCTACTGACAACAGTTTCCAGAGAAGGGGAAAGGCAAAGGAACACAATACAAGATTGTAAAATAATTTCACATTCCTACTTGTGCTACTTTACCCCCGCTTTGCTGATACTAATCCAAGCCTGTCAGCTTTTGTAGGGAATTTTTAACTTTGCCTTTTTCAGTTTTTAAACATTTTTAAAATAACTTTTGCTTGTTCCATTTATTTTTAGTTTTAACTCTCCACCCCCTCTTCTAATTAAAATTCTGCCTCACCACCACCACCACACACACATCTCTGCTGCACCCACTCATATTGCTCCTTAAGGGTGGGCTCTGCCTCTTCCCCAACTACTTTAGTCCCTCACAGCCCTCCACTTGCTGCATGAGGCCAAGCAGGGGTGGAAGCAGACCAGAGGCTCTCATCCCCAGAGGCATTGGGGAGCTAAGAGAGAATTTCTTCATGCTCACAGGGCCGCAGTGGGGGAAGGAGGGCTACAGTGCTGGGAGGCAGAAGTGAACACTCACTGAGCCAGCTGATGAGCAGGAGGGCAGAACACTTCAGGTACCCTCCTGATCCCTTAAAAAGGAGTACGCCAAAATCGCATCCACATTCAAAGTGCTGAAGTAAGGAACCTCTCAGCACATGAAGCACCTCTACTGAGTGGCCTTTTCCCAGGAGAGCAAGTTGGGGGGAAAAAAAACAGCCAGAGTAATTTTTTCCATAGACAGACAGGTTTTCAAGTTTGAGGAAACAGAGGCAGTCTCTGCCCTGAAGATGTTACAGTCTAAACAGATAAGACAAAGGGAGGGAAGGAGCACAGATCGGTGAAGTGACTTGCCCATGCAGGTCGGTGGCAGAGCTGGGCATAGAACTGAAGTCTTACTGTACCAGCCTAGTGCCTACCCACTAGACAAAACTGTCTATATTTTGAAAGCATCAACAGATATCAGTTACATTCTCTTATTTTGTAGAGCTGGCTAGGAAACAATTCCACTTCTGCAAAAAAATGTTGAGGTCTTGAAAAATTTTCAGCCTGATTCAGGCTGGGGAAAAAACAACAACAACAAAAAACAGAAAAAAAACTTCAAAGCTTTTTGCCATGGTGGAATTTTGCCAAATTTAGTTTTGGGAACGTTTTAGTGTTTCCAAAATAAAATACGTTCCCTGGGAGCTGGAGCCTTAGCTGCACGGTTGCCTGCCTGGTGGGTCCCTGAGGAGCCAGGGGAGCCTGGAAGCCCAGCAGTCACCAGGTGGGCTGCCGAGGAGACGGGAGAGTGAGCTGTCAGGAAATCTGCCTGACTTTCTTAAATAAATAAATTAAATTAAATTAAAAATCCACCCAAACTGACAAATTCCCATGGAATGTTTTGCTTTCAATGAATCTTCATTTCCCGACAGAAAGTTGTTCATCTGAAAAATTTTCCAACCAGCTCTGTTATTCTGATACTTCAGATTGTATCCAGGATGGTAATTTATGCACTAAATCTAAGAGCTGCAACACTAACCAGGAAGGTGTTGATTTCCCTCTTGGTTTACTTGTTTGTTTCTGCACTTTGGCAAACACCTTTGCCTTTTGTTTTCTGGGACGATTTCAGCTCAGTTTTCCAGGCATGGGGATTTTTCACTAACAGTAACCAGATTTAATTTCACTGCCACATTGAGATGGCTATAAATCTCAGCATGCCAATGCACAACGAGCCTTGAGTATGAAAGCCCTGTTTTACTAC
Source organism: Chelonia mydas (assembly GCF_015237465.2). Lineage (NCBI taxonomy): Eukaryota > Metazoa > Chordata > Testudines > Cheloniidae > Chelonia > Chelonia mydas. The sequence goes on from NC_057854.1 coordinate 28,903,356, forward strand.
AGGCCAAATAGCAGTGTCTATTTCAGCGATTTAAAGTGTTTTTCAAATAACACATTTGTACAGCTTAAATGGAAACATATTGTCAGCTTTTGGCAGTTTAAGTGCAAACATCTGTCTTGAAAGATGTGTGGTACCACAAGAGCCTTTCTGATAGGAAGTCAATCAATAGAGATAATAACTGGAACTGATCTGAGGATTTAAGATATTCTAAGTCACTCACAGAATCATAGACAGACTAACTTTAAATGCCCTATGATGGGAATCACACCTCTGCTCCTGGGAGGCAATCCCACAGCCTGAGGGAGTTCAAAGAGGCTTCCCACAGATACTAAATTCTAATTATTTTTTCCCCTCTGAATTTCATCCTAGTGTAGCCTTATCTATAGTTATAGGTCTCTATAAAAAAATTACCCACCCCAAGGTGAGGGTTTACAGTTACTTTAATCTGTGAGAGTCCAGCTCCCAAAATGGACTACAGTAGAGAGGTGATCAATCGGAGGAGGATTCCATGGTGCACAACAAACACTACATAATGCTCTTTCTATAATAATTACTTTTACTAGCCTTACAATACACCATAGCAATCTGGTAAAGGAGAGAGAGACGAATACAGAATGTGTTGTATTTGCATGACTCACACCATGCTTTGTGGGAAAACCCAGAGTTAGTCCTCCTCATCCTCAATAGGATCACTCCAGTGGTTGGCATCTCCCCCATCAAGGCACACAGACACGTAATGTATCACGCTGACACCCATGGGGGTTCATACATATTTATGAAAGTTTTAACCCCTTTTCCTTATTTGAACTTCACGTCTCACGACTTTTGGGATATCCTGTTTTTTACAGGCCAACTCATTACCATTTACATCACCTTATCACCACAGTAACCTTAAGGAAGTCTCTGACGTTCCACCCCAGCTACCAACAGCCGTCGTGTCTACTAATCTCTGGTAGATACTATTAACCACATGCAGCAATTATTTTCAAAACATCAGCATATCACAAACAGAGATACAAGCTCAGCAGGTTTATTATTAACTTGCTTATGCTAACTTATCCTAGATCCTAGGGCCTAATTTGGCTAAGCTAAATATTTTACAGGCAAGGAAGCCCTGTGTTACAACTTTAATTAACGTGTATGTTGTACCTCAATATCCTGAATACCTTTTGTCCTTGGCTATGTTACTACTCCTCATTATTCCTGTTCAGGCACCCTGAACAATTCCTTTCTCACCAGGGTGCTTACACACTATTAATACTGGAAATAGTTGTGTTATAACCACTTGAATTGTGGTAGCACTTTGGCATTAACCAGTCATTGACCAGGACCTCATGGTGCTAGGTGCTGTACAAATGCAGAACAAAGACTCAGCTCCTGCCCCCAAGAGCTTCTCCCCAGCAGTAGAAGCCTTTTAGTCCAGCTATCCACATTAATTTTCCAAAAAAGTCAGCCCATTCATGCCCCTGTTCACTTTTGTTGCTTTTTTCTTAACTCAGATAGGAGTTTAAATGATGTTAATGTGTATGTTTACATTTAGAAGGCAGTCTCCACATTATTTATTGCAATTTATATAACAAATGGACGGACTTCTACCTATCTACGTGTACAAGTATCCTCAGTAGCTTTATAAAATGGAGTTGTTACAACAACTCCATCAGCCTTACTACAGCTCCATCAGTTGCCCTTAAGCAAAAGTAACGAGGCCTAAAGAAGACACTGAAAAATGCTCCCCACTTACCATATCCCCACCACAATCACATGGTCAATACATTGGAGCTATTTGGTACAAAGAGGAGGAGCAAGTGCCACAGGCAAGGGGCAAGTTTTTTGGTAGGCTTCATGGCAAAGTAAAGTTTTAAGTATGATAATGAGTTATTTTTGCAGATATTTATGGGCAGCTTCTCCCAAGCATGAGGGGCAGCATGAGAATTGAATAAGAGGTTAATGAGGCTGATGCTGTGGGCTGATCAGATGTAAAATCTGGCCTTTCAGTTCTGAATGAGAGAAAATAGGTGGGGCAGGGCTTGACCACGAAGGGCATTAAAAGTGAAGACAAATAACTTATTTCTTATGCAATAGAGAAGGAGGAGCCAGTGGAAAGATGCAAAGAAAGGAGTGACAGGGTTAAAGCAACTGGCTAGAAAAAATTATCTTTTCAGCAGCATACTGAATGGACATGGATAGAGTAAGATTGTCAAGGCCAGAGAGAAGGATGCTGCAGTAATCAAGATGAGAGAATGGACGAGAGTTTTAGCTGTGTGGATAACTAGGAAAAGTCATATCTTAGAGAAGTTATGCAGAAGATTCTGCAAGACTTAAATATTCTCTATGTCCACACATTCAGGGTGAGGTCTGAGTTGAAGATGACACCCAGTTACTGGACTGATTGACATGCAGGATGATGGCATTGTCCATAGTGATCAAGAAAGGAGGCCGTGGGGAGAGCTTGGGGAGGAAAAAAGTAGGATCTCTGTTTTAGCCATGTTGAGCTTGAGTTGCCAGCTAGGCATCCACGGGGAAGATGTCAGAGACACAGGCTGACATTATTAATTTGGACAGGCTGGAGCAGGGACACAAATCTGTGAATTGTCCACATAGAGAAGATAGTTGAATTTGTGTGTATGCTCCATGTGACTCCAGTTTGGAACAGGGGGGTTCCATCGCCTGTTTACAACACCGCTGCAAATTGTACTGTGGATGGGGCAGACCAGAATTTTTAATCTGTGCTCTCTAGCTGGGCTAAAGCCCAGGACTTGCAGCTTTAGTCCAATTATTGACTAGGTAGGTCATGTCCACACATCCTTGACATAACTAGGTCAAGGGACAATTGTGCCGCAATTGGTTCCCTTCCAGTCCTTCGCTTCTAATGAAAAAAGAGAGACTCAGGTTTATTCTGCTCAGAGCTTCAGATAAGTTCTCCAAACATTCCTATTTTTGAGAAAAAACATTGTATATGTACTGGGGAAAGTCAAATAAGGAATCCCAGAGGGATAAGTGCCATTATATTCTTATAAATCATATCAAATATGCAAGCTCTTCAGGGCAGGGGCTTGTCTTGCTGTATGCATTGACGGACCATAGCACACTATGGGCACAATAATTGTCCTATGGTGACTGATATCAGAGTCTATTAATTATTTGCATTATGGTAGCATATAGAGGCCTCACTAGAGACTGGAGTCCCATTGTGCTAGACAGCCACAGCCCCCTTACATTCCAAGTAGAGCAGAGGGGCAAAGCGTGACACTGGAAACAGGCACAGAGGTGAAATAACTAGCACAAGGCCACACAGCAGGTCACCGGAAGAGCCAGGATTAGAACTCAGGTCTCCCAAATTACACTTTAGTGATCTCTTCGCTGGACCAGACTGTCTATCAATGCTAGGCATTGGTCTCTGCAGAAATGCCTTATGTAGCATGTGATGCAAAGGGTTTTTCCGCACAGCAGTTGAATTCCTTCCAGAAATGCAAAGTTGGCTCTTACACACACCCACTGTAGTACTCTCTTGCCCTTGTCAAGTTAATGCACTGTAGTCATAGCCTCATGTATAAAGAAGTGGTAGGAAAGTTGCATAAGTGCTGTGTAAGTCCTTGTGACCATACTTGGTAAGTATTTTGACTGAGATGGATGTGTCAAAAGAATTTTTGACCAGTGTCATTTTAGCAAGCTCCTTCTCTGCCACCTCCCAGCATCAGGTCCTGTCCTCTGAACTACACTGCCATCTCTCACGCTCTTGGGAAGACAGACTTTAAAATAAAAATGTGTAAACATATTCCCCAAACTCAGGAAGTTCAAAGGTTTCACAAGTTTATTTCCTGAAGTGCAGAGGAATTCAGCTTTCTTTAGACTCACTGACTGCCGCACAGCAGTGGTCACGAAAGGGAGGTGTCCCTTTGAGGAAGTGAATTCCTTTGCCAGCAAGTGGGTGGACAAAGCATCGGAAGACAAAGTTATGACAAATATTTTAAAAAGTCAGAACAGGAGGACAATGTTTCGAAGAGAGCAGGTCCCTTTGAAATTCTCTCTGGGTCAGGAGACTGTGTGTCTGGATTTTGCAATGGCACAAGGCACAGAAAGCTCTTTAAAAGGAAACTGACTGTCCAGAACAAGGAGCAGACTTGCACTGCTAGGACAAGTGGCCCAGCGGCTACACTATGCACTACTAGTGCATACTTGTATTTGGGTTTATGAACGAGAGAGGGACGCAAGCGTGGATGGGGATCTCAACTGCTGCAGAGATGGGAGGGGGTTGCGGGAGGACAGGACTGGAGCAAGGATATCAGATCCAGTCTGTGTCTGCTCAGAAAAAACTGCATAAAACACACAGTTGTGTCATTTGGCAGGGGCTGAGAAAACACCATCAGGTGATGTGAGTTCACACTCTCACATTCTAGATCCTAAGATTTGTCAATAGGGGGCTACTGTGCCTCCAATCTCAAAGGTCTGCAGGATGCAGCCTGTCACCTAAGCTCAGGACAGCGGGAGCTGGACAGCTGTCGGGACACAGGAAATGCCACAAAACACCTAAGACGACAAAACACAGCAAACCATGGAGTAAATCTCAGCAACCACTAGGAATATTTTGTAAAGCCCTTTTCTCATGCTCTTTCCTGTAGTGTGGAGTAGACACAGTAAGAGCCAAGACAACTCTGGTAGAAATCCATGGGGAACCGTGTGACGAAGGTAGAGGCTGGAAAGCTGGCGGAGTTTGCACATGACCAGTCATATCACCCTTACACCTCTCTCTCCTCCCCCGCTAGTCACATGTCCATCCAGTGGCATGTGAATCCAGTACCAACCTTTCCCCTATTTGCAGTCACATGAGCCATCCAGCCAGCCCAGACTGGCAACAGCTGGAAAACTACCCTGAGAACCACCCCGTCCCCGGAGAATTTCCCCTCTTTACATCCTGCCATTGCTCCTCACCTTTAGACAAAGCTTGAAAAATCCTCTTGCTACTTTACCATGGGCAAGTAGGACATTTTGCTTTGCAAATTAATGAGCTTAAATTCTGCAGATATTGCTCTAACGTTGCACTGAAATAAGTTTCCAATTCACCTTGGTTGTGACAGCCTTTCCAACGCGAACTGCTACAGTGCTGTCTTCCTCAGTGTGCAAACAGATACCTCAGTGGCTCCTGCTCAGAGTTTTGACAAGCAACAGCAAAAGTGAAATTAAAAGAGTGATTTAAAAAAAATAAAACAATCTGTTCTTAAGTTTCCTATGCTTAAACTTGTCCCAGTCTGCGGGCTAAGAGATCTGACACACACACAACAGCTACATGTAAGGGACTTGAGCCTAGCGGTTAGAGCACAGGTCTGCACACATCAATAGTTTTAGTCTCTGCTCTTGCTACTATCTCACTGTGAATACTTGGTAAGTCAGCCTCTGTTTCTTGATTTCTGTAAAATAGGGGAGGAATAATAACTACCTTCTTCAGAGGCATGAGGAGAGACTTAACTGACTTTTGTGAAGCACCAAGAAATCCTTGAATGAAAGGGTCTACAGTAGTACAAGGAACCTTATTATGTTCAGCTGAAAACCTATCACAGCTTCACACCCATGAGTTCTGTGATTTGGGGGTTTTCCTTGCCTTGTTTAAAAAAAATCAGACTGCGTTTTGAAATTTGGTGGGTGCCTATGTAACACCGACAGACCCCAGTCGTCGTCAGCAGGCAGGCTTGAACCTGGGACCTCTGGAGCTTAGTGCATGAGCCTTTGCTGCAGAGGTGGCCAAACTACGGCCCGCGGGACCATTCTGCCCAGTCCCTGAGCTCCTGGCCGGGAGGCTAGTCCCCAGCCCCTCCCCCACAGCCTCAGTTCGCCTGGCCACCAGTGCTCTGGCCCACCGCTCCTGCCAGGCAGCACGGCAGTGTGGGGCCGGGCAGCGAGCTCCTGCTGCTCTAAGCAGCATGGTAAGGGGGCAGGAAGCGGGGGTTGCATAAGGGGCAGGGAGTCCAGGGGGACGGTCAGGGGACAGGGGAGCTTGGATAGGCGTGGGAGTCCCGGGGAGCCTGTCGGGGGCAGGGGTGTAGATAGGGGTCGGGGCAGTCAGGAGACAGGAAGGGGTGGGGGGTTCCGGGGGGGACAGTCAGGGGACAAGGAGCGGGGGGGGGGGGGGTGTTGGATGGGTCGGAGGTTCCGAAGGGGGCAGCCTGTTTGGGGAGGCACAGCCTTCCCTACCCGGCCCTCCATACAGTTGCACAACGCCAATGTGCCCTCGGGCCAAAAAGTTTGCCCATCCCTGGTCTACTGCATGAGTTAAAAGCCAACTGCCTGCTAGCTGAGGTTGTAGAGCAGACTCATTTTATCTCTCTAAGTGGTCTCAGTGCTACTACATGGGACACACCACCACACCCAGGAGGTGTGAGAGTTACATACTTCCCCTAGCTGAGAAAGCACATCCCAAGCTTCAGAGACTTCCCAGATGAAATCCCAGACAAGCCCCCACTTGTAACGCCGACAGACCCCGGTGGTCAGCGGGTGGGATCGAACCTGAGTCCTCTGGAGCTTAGTGCATGAGCCTCTATTGCAAGGGTTCCGAAACTGGGGGTTTTGACCCCTTAGGGGGTCACAAGGTTATTACATGGGGGGTTGCGAGCTGTCAGCCTCCACCCCAAACCACGCTTCACTCCAGAATTTATAATAGTGTTAAATATAAAAAAAAAAAGAGTTTTTAATACATAAGGGGCATCACACTCAGAGGCTTGCTGTGTGAAAGGGGTCACTAGTACAAAAGTTTGAGAACCACTGCTCTACTGCATGAGCTAAAAGCCAACTGGCCCTTAGCTAAAGCTGTAGAGCAGACTCATGTTCTCTCTCTCTGTTAAGCAGTCTCGGTGCCACTAGATGGGACAGAGCACCACACCCAGGAGGCACGTGGGTCATGCCTACCGTGGTAAATACTGAAAAGAGACATACCGGAGAGTTGATGGCTGCACAGTTTTAGAGTCACAAAACAATTGGCTAGTTCCTGCTACATGTAAGCTTTCATGTAGAACAGGGGTTCTCAAAATTACTACACCAGAGGTGGGCAAACTACGGCCCATGGGCCACATCCGGCCTCCGGGACCCTCCTGCCCGGCTCCTGAACTCCTGGCCCGGGAGGCTCACCCCTGGCCCCTCCCTTGCTGTTCCCCCTCCCCCGCAGCCTCAGCTCACTGCACCGCGGGTGCAATGCTCTGGGCGGCGGGGCTGCGAGCTCTTACCGAGCAGTGCAGCTGCAGAGCCGCAGCCTGACCCGGTGCTCTGTGCTGCGCGGTGGCGTGACTGGCTCCAGCCGGGCGGCATGGCTGCTTGTCCTAGTGCTCTGGGTGGTGCCAGTAGTGCCGCCAGCCACCGGTGCTTCGGTTAGCATGGTAAGGGGGCAGGGGAGGTTGGATAGGGGGCAGGGGAGCTCGGGGTGGTGGTCAGGGGTGTGGATAAGGGTCGGGACGGTCAGAGAGCGGGGAACAGGGGGGTTGAATGGGGGCAGGGGTCCCGGGGGGAAGTCAGGAAGGAGAGGAGGGATTGGATGGGGCAGCGGGGGGCAATCAGGGGACAGGGAGGGGTGGATAGGGCTGGGGTCCCGGGGGCAAGAAGCAGGGGGGAATCGGATAGGTGTCGGGGGCCAGGCCACTGGCTGTTTGGGGAGGCACAGCCTTCCCTAACCGGCTCTCCATACAATTTCAGAAACCCGATATGGCCCTCAGGGCAAAAAGTTTGCCCGCACCTGTACTACACGACCCCAGGAGGGGAGATTGAAGCCTAAGCCCTCCTGAGCCCTGCTGCCCCAGGTGGGGAGAGGGAAAGCCAAAACCCAACCCCCACACAGGGGGCCTATAACTGAGCCCCGTCACCCATGGCTGACAATATAAACTGATGCATTCCTAACCTCTTTACCCAGCATGGTGAGTTGGCAGATGCAAAAGGACTTATATGCAATCTAAATGAGGTGTCCTTGTCAGAACCTAAGTGAACCCATATAAAAGGCTGTCATTAAGGAAAGCAAGCTAGTCCTGAATGAGCGGCAGGTGTTGAAAATCAGACTACAAGATAAACTTTCAGCTAGAAACCAGGCACTTTAATACACAGGGCCAAATTCCACTCTTAGTTACACCAGAACAACCCACATTGACTGCACAGGTAAAACTAGGGGTAGAATTTAGCCATTGTCTTAATACTGTATAGTCCTTTCCTCTTTTCCCACGTGAACTCTGGCTCCCCTGTCCTGCCGAAGGGGGGCTTTCCCATCCCTCCCTCTGGCTGCACAGAGGCTGGGGCTCTCTATGCCCTGAACTCCTTAGCCCTTCCCCACACCTTCTCTCTTCCCCATAGTAACCACCACATGGACCCTCACCTATCTCCAGGGTAGGGCACGCAGTTCTTTTCTGGACCAGCCACTACATAAATCATCAGGTAAAAGAGTGCTATGGAGTCAACATGCCTTGCAAACAGCCATATGACTTTTCAGGGCCCAGTCTCTTAATGAGATGAAGAGTGGAAGACAGAATACCCAGCTCTAAGCTTAGGTATCCCACTCTGCTGCCTGATAATGTACAGCTGTTGCTTTGCTAAGTTGATTTTACCTCAGTGCATCTCTCATGCACTTACAGAGACAGTAACACCACAGCAATATGAAGAATTGAGCCAGTACATAAAACTATTGCAATGTGATGAAATAAATCCTTAGGAAGAGACCAGACCTTCACCAGGGAAATTTCATATTCTTTCCTACAATATTCCAATAGCCTTGATCACAAAGGTCAAGCATTATCACTGCTCCCAAGTCTTCTCTATTTTTGAATTTGAAACTTTTTAAACCTGGAGTCAGGTTGCTTGAGTTACCAGAGTAGGCTCTGGGATTTCTAGACTCTCGAAGCAAGTCAATTCTTCAGTGCAAAACTATTCATTTCATATTCCATGCCCTATTCTTGCAAGTACACCAAAAGCAAAAGTTATTTGGGGCTACTGACAATGCCCATGACTTCTGACATTTAAAATACATATCTCCATGATGTTCACTACATGAATAACCTCACTGAGATTTTTTCCTTAACACTTGCATGACCACAGCCCTAGTCAAGTATAATATATTTAAGGGATTAGAAATAGGTCTCTAATTACTTAATAGGGAAAGGGGAGTTGCTTATAATGGAGCACTCAGTCCCAAAAGTAATTACCTTAGGGTGATGTGTTCCACAAAAGGTTCCTAGTAATAGGCCAGTTCCTGATAAACTGAACCTTAGGAGGAAGACTGTACGTGGCTACATCTTCATCTACAGCATTAAGCTCCATCTTGGTTCATGGAGGAGGGATGGGGGGGAAGCACCAACAATTATATTTTAAAGTCACAGTGCTCATGCTGAGTATGTCCAGCAAAGCTTCTCATTGATTCCCAGGAAGGAATAGATTTAAACTCCCGCCCCTCCCAAAAGCTATTTGCTTCTGGTTGAAATGCTCTTGGATATTGGAAGAAGTCTCACAGATATTCTGGGAGAGCTGGTATATGAAGGTTGCCTGATACTTTCCACTATAAAGCATTCTTGCAAACTTTTCTATGAGTAATTGTCAAACCTCTATTGTTTGCAGCAAGCCTTTGATATGGGGTAGCTGGAATCCCCTTGGGCTACAGCAATGCCTTTTCTTTGTCCCATGAAATTTTACGTAGAATTAGCTGAGATAGAAACAGTTTAAAATCACTAATTCCCTTCTCCAACTTGCATTCCTCAGGGAAATTCTGACAGCCTGCCAAAATCACTGAACACTCTGAGGCCACTGCCAAAGCAGCAGCACTTGCTCCACTAGGAACTTGGGGGTGTTGGCAGGACACGTGCTGGGGAAAGAGGCAGGCGAGGCTCCTCTCCCTGCTCACCAACAGACTCAGCACATGGCTTTAGTGACCCATTAAACCCCCCTTTGTCTCACCTTGAGCAGGGGGCACCACATAGGGCAGGAACTCCCTCAGATCTCAGGCCAGGAGAGAAAGAGACAGTACAGACTCCCAGCAACCACTCTCCAGCATGTAGTGCTAGCAGCCAATCCCCTCTCTGGGACAACACCTGGGGCAGGACCTCCCCCAACTCTGGGTGTGGGGAAGAGAGAGAGCCAGGTTCAGCTGTGCTACCCTCATACCATATCCTAGACCCAGCAACCCTTATTGCTCTGAGATAATAGCCTTCTCCTGCTACTTGCTGGTGCTGTTAGTGCTAGAGCTCAAGTAGTAGCCGTCTATACTACAGTGCTAGACATGAGGGTTCAGACCCTACTGGTGATGTGTGTTTTGGGCAGGGGATGTACAGTTGCACATAACAGAACTTGTTTTTACTGTTTTCTTTAAAATAAATACATAAATAAACAAACCTAGGTTTTTGCGACCATAAATCTGGCATTTCCTAACTTTTTGAGGGTTTTACTTTGCAACCTACAGTCTTTTAACATTGCTTTTTTGTGTAATTATACATAGACTTGCTCATCCACAAAGGTCTCAAGGTTAAATCAGCTGCTCAGATAGCCTTGAAAGAGCTGTGCCAGGGATCTCAAACCCTGGAGCACAGGAAAGAAAAAATTGACCTGCTGGCCCCAGACAAGACAGTGGAAAAATGGCTATCCCTCCTAAACCTGCTATGCAGTGGCTTTGCTGGGAGTACAGCACAGCAGCAGTTCCTGTACTTTCCAGACAATTCTAGTTTTGCTCTCCCTTCCCCATCTTGCTAGCAGAGAATGAATGTGGAGGGGTTAAGCCAAGAGCTGCATAGCAATGCAGCAGCATCTCCCGTCTCAGGAGGAGGAGGCTCTTTGGGCTTTCCCAGTTCTCAGTGTTGGGAGAAAGAGTATAGGGACAGCTCCTCAGCCTACACACCAGAAATACCATGTGATCTCCAAGCAAAAGACAGAGTGTTTTAAGCACTTAACATAAATCTAAATATTTTATAAAGTGAATATAGTTTTCATGTCCAGGGGTCAGATTGTCAGTATGAAACCTTCTATTTATCCACAAATTAGATACAGCATAAGCAAGACATGTTCCTGACAACATGCCTCAGCCTTACACTGGAGGGAGCACCTGGAATGGATAATAGGTTCATTCAGATTTTATACCTACTCTCTGATTGGCTAGTGATTTTCAGTGATTTTGCTGAGCATGCACCTTCTGAAAATCAGGCCCCTTTAAGTTTGCTCATGTTTAGCACCCAAAAATCACTAGTCACATCTGAAAATCTTGACTGTATATATACACGCATATAAATACTGGAGCCAAGCACATATAGGTACTTCTTGTGCTGAGATTGCAAACAATCAGACAGAGATTCTCCCACCTGGGGATATGAAAAATAGACAAACTGATTTCACTTCTAGTGGCTTACATTCTGTGGGAGGAGAATTAGCCCAAAGGGTGCCAATTGTCACAGTGCTATTTGTGATGGTGACACACCAGTCCACTAGCAACAGGACTGAAGCCACAGCTCAGTTCATATCAGCCATCAAAACATTTGGCAGATAAGACAAACTTCCGGCATGGGCTAGATTCAAAGCAGTGACCTTAAAGTAAATGGCTGTATCCTGCTGCCAATCCTCTGATCTTCTTTTAAGTACATTTTTAACATTCTCTCATGCCAAGTCAATAGAATTTAAATGTCACATTATGATAAGATCCCCTTTCCAGCATGCTCGGATCATACCTTAAGTATAGGCTAATCTCACTTGAATCATAAGGGCATAGGCTTTAGGGAGTGAACTAAACCAGATAAGGACATAAGTTGAGGAAATGCTAAATATAGGAATTTGTGATTTAACACTGGAGATAAACCCAGCTCATCAGCTGCAATAAATAACAGCTACTTTAGCTGTGCAGGTTGAAGTATCAGTTCAACAGTAGAATAAACTTGTTACGAAACCTAATAGGTGTTTTCTTTGGCAGCTGCGAGAGACATATTTTAAGGCACCAGGAAAAAAATGAAAGAATTTTTGAAATGACCAATTTACTAGAAAAAAATCCCTCTTGGTTTTAATCTCTGGGGTCATAGAGGTAGCAGCATGCACTGAGCCACATTCTGATCTCAGCTACACGATCCAAAATCCAGTGTAACTCCAGTGGAGACAGTTGAAGTCCATTCCACAGACACAGACTGTGATCCTGCTAAGACATACAGGTGCCCCATTGAGCTCACCATGTTTAAAATTAAATGTGTGTGTAAATCTCAGCAAGACTGGAGCTTTATCCCAGATTTACACTAGTGTGATGGGGTGCAGAATTTGGCCCAAAGTTTGCATTATTCATGGTGAAAAACCTACTTACTGGGAGCTGTGGACTATCTTGAAAACCAAAATGGAAAGGCCTTCCAAGAGAGATTTGGTCCCATGTTGCAGCTGATTCTGAGTACCACTTATCTTTATTGCTCTTATTAGGATTGTTTGACCTTAAATGTTAAAGAATAACATGAGTCAGAATGAATGTTTAGTATGTACCAGATATTTTTATTTCATGTTCGTGAAACTTTTTTATAAAGCATTTCAGCAGAGATTCTTGTTACAGCTGGGTAACATACCCGGGGTGACAGACTGTAGCTGTAATCTAACATTATTTGTCTCATTAAAAATGCAATGAAAAGGAAAAATAAAGACTGACTGAGATCAAATAGCTTCATTTTGGTGCCTCTTTTTCCCCATTCACTTCACCTGGGACATCAGTGGCTCATTGTTTTGAGGCTTTGTAGAAGCTGGAGTATTTGTAGTGTCTAATATAGTTGTGGCAATACCTTGTATTTCTAAGGTGCTTTCTATCCATAGATTCTATGGTACAGTTTGATTCATTTAAGATTTTTACTATATTTGACTCTGCTTTCTTTCACATATAGTGCCACTTCCCTACTAGCATGACCAACTCTGTTGTTCCTGTATAATGTGTACCGTGGTATTACTGTATCCCATTGATTGTCATCGTTCCACCAAGTTTCTGTGATGCCGATCGTATCAATATCCTCATTTAATACCATGCACTCAAGTTCACCCATCTTAGTATTTAGACTTCTAGCATTTGTATAGAAGTACTTATAACATTTGTCAATATTTAGTTGTCTGTCCTTCATATGATGTAATTGAATGGGATTCTTTTTTGTTTGACTGTTTCTCTTCAGCACCTACCTGTACTTTATCAACTTCTAGCCTCTCTTTGTTACTAGGATAGAGTATCTCCTTTAATAAACCCTCCCCTAGAGCAATGTCTCTGTCCAAACTGTGTGCTCCTTCACACATGTCAGCTTCCCCCTTAGTTTAAAAAACTCCTCGAAGACATTTTTAATTTTATATGCCAGCAATCTTGTTCCATTTTCGTTTAGGTGAAGCCCATTCTTCCTACATAGGCTCCTCCTTTCCCAAAAGATTCCCCAGTGCCTAATAAACCTAAATCCCTCCTCTCAACACCACCATCTCATCCATGCATTGAGATTCTGTAGTTCTGCCTATCTAACTAGCCCTGTGTGTGGAACTGGAAGCCTTTTGGAGAATACTACCATAGAGGTCCTGAACTTCAATGTCTTACCTAGCAGCCTAAATTTGGTTTGCAGGACCTCTCTCCGACTCTAGGGCTAGAGCTAGGGTAAAATTCCCAAAAGTCCCTAAATGATTTAAGGGGCTTCAGTTCCATTGAAGATCACTGGATTTTAATGGTATTTAGGCTCCTAAGTCACTAAGGTTATTTAAATTTTTACCCTATTCCTCAAAGATACAGACTTTAGCAAAGATACAGACTATTGCCTGGAGGCTGTCTCTGCTTGGAAACACTAAGAAGTAGGCAGTGTGGGCTATAAAGTAGGAGTCTGGGAACCAGGACTCCTCCACCTAAACTGATCCGTGGCATAAGTGAGTACAACTCCATGAAATAGTATCATATGTATAATAGATATGCAGGTACTTTAAGTGATATACCCAAGGACACAGTGAATCAGTGACTGAGCCATCAGCAGTGCCTAGAGCCCCTATTTATTACTGATCCAAACAGGATCAACTGAATTGACTTCAATCAGCATTATACTCACTTAGCATATGTACAAAAAGGGGCACAGGGAAATTGAGTGATTTGCTGAGGATGATACAGTAAATCAAGAGCAGGGTTGAGCTTAGATCTCAAGAGCTAATTTCATTCCAGCTGTAACCAGGCATAACCTCAGCAGTGAATTTGGCCTCTGAGTTTTCTCTCCAGATCTCCTGTTGACTAGCTTTTGGGTAAATATTTTGACTGCTCTGTACCACAGTTTTCCCCACTTTCTGTCCACTTCTCCACATGGAGGGCATGTTGTGAGTCTAACTTAATGTTAGTAATGTGCTCTGAGATCCTCAGATGAAAGATACTAAGGCTTTGTCTACACTACCAAGTTTTGTCACCAAAAACTACCTTTTGGCGACAAAACAGTGAGAGTGTACAAACTGCAATGCGACTTTTGTCAGGAAAAATGGCTGGTCTTGGCAACAAAAAAATACCACCCCTACGAGAGATTTTTTTTGTTTTCTCCTCCCTTTATTGTCGACAAAGAGCCAGTGTAGACACTGCTGTTTGTTTTGTCGACAGAAGTGGCTTCTGCCAGTTTCCCACAATGCCTGCCCTGATCGCTCTCCTCAGTGTTTTGATCTCTGATGCCCTGCAGGCATTTGCCCCTCCCCTTTCAAAGCTGCGGGAAGTAGCTGAGGGCCACTTCTGGGTATAGAAATTGTATGGCGGGCCATGAATGCTCATGAAATTGGGGTTGGGGTGCAGGAGAGGGTGAGGGCTCTGACTGGGGGTGCGGTCTCCGGGGTGGGGCCAGAGGGGGCTCCCGGCTGGGGCGGGGGGGATGAGGGCTCCGGTTGGGGGTGCAGGCTCTGGGGTGGGGCTGGGGATGAGGGGTTTGGGATGTAGGAGGGTGCTCCAGGCTGGGACTGATGGGTTCAGAGGGTGGGAGGGGGATCAGGGCTGGGGCAGGGGTTTGGGGTATGGGGGGGTGGCTCAGGGGTGTAGGCTCCAAGCGACACTTACCTCAAGCAGCTCCCGGAAGCAGTGGCATGTCCCTCCTCCAGCTCCTATGTGGAGGCATGGCCAAGCAGCTCTGCTGCGCACTGCCCCATCCACATGCACTGCCCCCACAGCTCCCATTGGCCATGGTTCCTGGCCAATGGGAGCTGCAGGGGCGGCACGTAGAGTGGGGGCAGTGTGTGGAGCCCCCTGGCTATCCCTACATGTAGGAGCCAGAGTGGGGACATGCTGCTGCTTCCAGGAGCCACAAAGAGTGGCCCCCACCCCCGCTCCCTGGCTGGAGCGCCAGAGCGGGGCAAGCCCCAGACCCCGCTTCCCAGCAGGAGATTGAGGGCCTGATTAAAATGGCTTGTGGGCCGGATGCAGCCCACTCCTGATCTGACAGCTGAGTGTGCTGCTCCGTTTGGGGAACAAAGAGCAAATCATTGGAATGCTCCTATTCTGCCCTGCACTAGGAGCGAGGAGGAGATATCGCTGGGCTGCTTTGACATTCCTCAGCACAGAGTGCTCACAGAGCTACTCATGATGCCGCTCCGGGCAGCTGAGGAGGCTGTGGCAGAACTCGGAGGGAATCCTCCCTAGATGCGCAGCGATCAGCTCCACCTTGCCACAACACTGCACTGTGGGATACATATCCACGGTGCATTGCTCACACTGTCGATGATGGTGCCCACAATGTGGACATGATCTGTGGACAGAGGGAGCAAGTGTGAACACCCTTTGGCGATGTTGTTTTGTCCACATTTGGGTGTCGACATAAGTTTTGTCGACAAAACTTGGTAGTGTAGACAAAGTAACTTGGATCATATATCCATGCTGCCACTAACAACTATCAACATGACGATGTGCTACAATGCACTTACCAACAAGCTTTTCAGATCTGCTTTTCACAATCTACCCTTTAGGTCAAATATTCCAGTGATATTTCTGGTAAAGGCAATTTTCTGTTTCCTAATCTGAATGGTTACTTTAGTCATTCTTCCACTAACGTTCAAGTGTTGTTTGAAAACATCTAAACAAGAAAAAACCTGAATTCTTCTCCCTGAACATTCTGTGCCCTCTTCTTCGGAATGTTACTTAGGTGCCAGGTGCTGGAGTGAATCCACAACATGCCAAAAGGTGGATGTCATGTGTTCTATTCCTCTTTATAATAGACAGTTTACGTTTGTGTTGTGGTTTTGGAAGCAGTTTGGATTTTGCACAGGTTGTACTTTACATGCCCCAACTGTTGGGCGCAGCCTGAGTTGAAATGTTCAGTGGCTCCATTAGATAGAGATCAACATCCTTATTAAAAGAGCCCTTAATATTTACCCACTACATATTCCCAAGTCACTGTCATTTATTTGGGCTTGATGGCTTACAAATTGCCATCAGCATCTGAGCCTGTATAGAGAGATTCCTGAGTTTAACTCAGGTGGTTTGGAATTCCAAACCATGAAATAAAGGGAGAGTCAGTATGGGAATGATCCAAAGCCCCTGAAATCAATTGAAAGACTCCCATTGATTCAATACAATTTAGATCAGGCCCTGTTTCTGGTAGGACACCAGTTTATTTCAGCAAGTTGATTGGCCAACTTGATTATCATATACATTGTAAGGAGAGTGATCACTTTAGATAAGCTATTACCAGCAGGAGAGTGGGGTGGGGGGAGGTATTTT
The DNA here is from genome assembly GCF_015237465.2 of Chelonia mydas. NCBI lineage: Eukaryota > Metazoa > Chordata > Testudines > Cheloniidae > Chelonia > Chelonia mydas. Next base: position 28,920,004 of record NC_057854.1, read on the forward strand.
TTCATGCTTTGTGTGTATAAAAAGATCTTCTACACTTTCCACAGTATGCTCAAATAAATTGGTTAGTCTCTAAGATGCCACAAGTACTCCTTTTCTTTTTGCGAATACAGACTAACACGGCTGTTACTCTGAAACCTTTGAGCAAGTTGTTAGTCAGCTCCTTTTCTACCCATTTCTGAGGGGAGAACACAGTTTTTGGTCATTCGTTTTTACTGTGAAATATATTGGCTCTACGTGTCACCAAGGTCCTCTTTACCCTTTCTTCACTTTCCCAGTAGTTGCAATGAGAATTATTCCAGCTCGGGAGTTGTTTAATTTATTGTTTAAAATACTTGCTGAGTTTTAATTACCAGGGTCCTGATTCTGCTCTTACACTGGCATAAATCAGCAGTAATGCCACTGAAGTCAGTGGAATAACAAATGGGTAAAGCCATCATAAGTGAAAGGCGAATCAGGCCCCTAGATACATCTGTGCATATGCGTGTGTTTCTCTTAGAAACCATTTATGTTAGGCACTACAGTGAAAACATCAGAAATCTATCTCACTGCCAGCTGCCAATACCAATCCTACAGTTTTTCTGCCCTTTCATTAGGAAGTCCTATGCCCCTGGAAATCACATCCACAGGAAACAATAAATAGACTGGCTTGCAGGTCTTCCAGTAGTTTGGTATTGCTGGGGGAAGTCACGCTGGAGAATGAATTTGGGCTGGTGACAAGCACAGAAAATTAGCCCTCCCCTAATGTCAGCACTTTGCAATGAGTTTTCTGTTCTAAGTCCTTATTAGCCATCTATAGAAATAAACTGTTAGAAAATGTCACTCTCCCATGCATGTCACTTTCATCATCAGATGGAATAAGGCTTCACTACTTCCCCTTTTGGCAGCAATTTTATGCTTTGGGCAGAACTAACATTATTCATTCACTGTTAACTGCTTGGGTTGACTTGAAAGTTCTGTAAAAACCTATCAGCATGATTCACTGATTTACCTATCTGATTTCTCTTTGTCTATCTGCTTTTCATTTTGTTTTCTTCATTCATATAGAGAAGCATTTATGTATAACCTTAGGCTGGTTAGCAGAAGAAGGGATCTGCAGTGACCATGTCTCTCTCTTATGCTGCACATCAGATTCTGAGCATGTGAATTAGGACCAGTCTAAGAATTAGGACCAGTCCTGGTTTCAAGAACTAGAATGTAGGTCCCAGGTGTTACAAGAGCGCTTTATATCTGTATATATGTAAATATGCATTGTTGTTGTAGGCATGTTGGTCCCAGGATATTAGAGACACAAGCTGGGTGAGGTAATATCTTTTATTGGACCCAATTCTGTTTGATGTGAGAGATAAGCTTTTGAGCTACACAGAGCTCTTCTTCAAGTCTGGGAAACTGACACTGCATTAGTTTCCCAGACCTGAAGAAGAGCTCTGTGTAAGCTTGAAAGCTTGTGTCTCACACCAGCAAAGGTTGGTCCAATAAAAGATATTACCTCACCCACTTTGTCTCTCTATGGCCACGTTTACACTACCCGCCAGATCGGCGGATAGTGATCGATCTATTGGGGATCGATTTATCTCGTCTAGTGTAGACGCAATAAATCGATCCCCGATCGCTCTGCCGTCGACTCCGGAACTCCACCACTGCAAGAGGCGGAAGCGGAGTCGACGGGGGAGCAGTGGCCGTCGATCCCGCGCCGCGAAGACATGAAGTAAGTGATGCTAAGTGATCTAAGATACGTCGACTTCAGCTACGCTATTCTCGTAGCTGAAGTTGCGTATCTTAGATCGATCCCCACCCCCAGTGTAGACCAGGCCTATATGTAGTTAGTCAGTCATATTATAAGGTACCAATAGATGGTGCTCAAGAATATGTAGCATTGATTGTGGGTAAAACTGAGTGAATAACTGAGTTTTTGGTTTGGGGGCTGAACTCAATAATTTAAAAAAATTGTCTGATTCAAATTGAAACTGATTTTTTTTGTTTTTCATTTAGTTTCAGTGTTTTTCACTCCCCTTTTTAATTACCTACATTTCTAAACAAAATACAACACAAAATCTCTCTCCTAGATATTTATATAATCCCCCCATGTGCCTTACAGTCATTAAAGCAATTCTGCCGCCCCCACCCCCGGTGAAGGAGGGCAGTATTATTCCTATTTTACACCTGGGGGACAGGCACAGGAGACTAAGTGATTTGTCTAAGGTCACACAGGAAATCTGTGGCAAAGCAGTGAACTGAACTCAGATCTCATAAGATACAGGCTAGCACTCTAACCACTAGACCACTCTACCTCTCCAGGGTGCTCAGTCCAGCACCTTTTACCAGCACTACATTCAATGAACAAGAGAAACAGAGACAGAACTAATTAAAATACATTTTGTCATGGCTGTTGTGGCTGGATGGGACTGGAAGGATACACCCAAATCCAAAGATGGAGAAAGAAATATTTTGGAAGATTCCTTCTATTAATTCTGAACAGCCAACTGTGAGTTACCTTCCACTGAGCGTAAGTGGATTTACATGTATTCTGGATTAGTGCTGTGAAAATGGCCATCCCCGCCAACCAAACTGACTGTGTTTTAGGTCAAGAAAATTCACGTGGTAATGCTTAAATAGTGCCATGGTGCTTTAGTTCTACCTCATTCATCTGTCTGCTACAAAGAGAATGGGATCCACAATGTATTTGTAACATGATGCCTGACATTCAGAATGCAAACCGTCATTATAATTTACCCAAATATAAAGTTCCCCTTGTTTAAATTGACTGTCAGGTTTGAAAATGGCTCAAGGAAAATCCCTGAGATTTCTCTTCCCATCTGCTTCAAACTACTCTCCTGCATCTATAATTAGTAGATTAATTAGTTGAAGCTGTAGAATGCTTTGAACATGTAAAGTCCTATATTATGTTATTATTAGACATACTGTATTCCACATGATGTTGGAGGCTCTATCTAGGAAATTAGATAGGTGGTGACCACACAAGCTAAATCTGTTATGAAGAAGGAGGATTTAAATTAAAAGTGAACTTTTTTTCTTTTAAAGAAGTTTTTGAAAACCACAGTCTTTTTAGTAATGTTTTTCTTAACTTGGTGGAGCTTTTCAAAAAGACCTCCTCACTGACATATTGACTTTCTCCATGATGTATTACACATGCTTAAATGGATGTAGAAAAGGCATGGGAATGGCATGTCTGCACTGGACTTGTGAAAAACAGGAGTATTTAAAGAAAAATTCACTCTTCCAAAAAATGTGGTTTGTGAGGCAAAAATAGCTTCATCGGTTTATTCTTTGATGGCAGAGATTCTGAAGACATATTGCCCACCACATGCAAACTTGAAAGGACTCTTTGTGTCTGGAATCCTTATAGGTAACTGCTAAGCACACAGCCATCCAAAGTGTGTGCTGGTAGTCAGTCTTCCTGAGAGTTCACACTGTAACAGCGGCAGTGACTGTTCCAGAGACATTTGGAAATCTAAAAAGTCCAGTTTCTGCAACCCATACTCACCATGAGTAGTACCCTAATGCTCACATAGTCCCAATGAAGTTAGTGGGATACCTAGAAAAGGAAGTTACTACTCAGGTGTGTAAAGGTATCAAAATCTGTCCCAATGTAAAGGGACCGAATAGCACATGGTATTAGTGAGGAGGTGTAGACCCTTCAGGCTGACAGTAAAAGTCACTAGCTCTGGATGGGAGTTAATGACATTCTGATGGCTCTTTGGTGGCTTGGGTGAGAGGAATTTGATGGTCTCAATCCAGTCTAAAGACAGCAAGTATCCACATTTCACAAAGTACCATAACAAGTGATACCAACTGACACCTTTGCTGACATTTTTGCATTGTTGTTGTAGCTGTGTTGGTCCCAGGATATTAGAGAGACAAGGTAAGTGAGGTAATATATTTTACTGGACCAACTTTAGAGAGACAAACTTTAAAGCTTACACAGAGCTTTCAAGCCTACACAGAGCTCTTCTTCAGGTCTGGAAAGTGTACTCAGGGCATGGCTACACTTGCAGATGTAGAGCGCTTTGAGTTAAACCCACCTTTGGAGAGCGCAATAGAGAAAGCGCTGCGGTCTGTCCACACTGACAGCTGCAAGCGCACTGGCATGGCCACATTTGCGGCACTTGCAGCGGCATTGGGAGCGGAGCATCATGGGCAGCTATCTCACAGAGCATCTTTTCCCATTCTGGCACTGTGGCTTGTGGGAAGGGGGCAGGGGGTGCGGGGCATTCTAGGTCCTGTCCCAAAGCCCCGTGATGTATCAGTTCGCATCCCAGCAATCCCTGTGCTTTCGTCCACATTTGGCACCATCTTTCAACGTTTTCTGTACTGCGTGCTCTGTCTTCCCTTTTAGTCTGCGGCAATGGAGCCCAAACTGCTGAGGAGTATGCTGACGAGTCTCGCCAGCACGTCACGTTTGGCAGTGGAGTTATTCCTTATGATCCAAAGTGACAGTGAGGGCTCCGATGATATCGACTCCAGTAACGCATCTGACATGAGTTTGCTTGTGGCATCCATGGACATGCTCACCACCGTGGAACACCGCTTTTAGGAAACAAGCACTGAGTGGTGGGATCACATCGTCATGCAAGTCTGGGACGACGAGCAGTGGCTGCAGAACTTCTGGATGAGAAAAGCCACTTTCATGGGACGGTGTGAGAAGCTCGCCCCCACCCTGCGGTGCAAGGACATGAGATTGAGAGCTGCCCTGATGGTGGAGAAGCGGGTGGCTATTGAAATCTGGAAGCTGGCAACTCCAGAGAGCTACCGATGGGTCGCTAACCAGTTTGGAGTGGAAAAGTCAACCGGTGGAATCTTGTTGATGCAAGTTTGCAGGGCCATTAATCGCATCCTGCTCAGAAGAACTGTGACTCTGGGTAACGTGCATGACATTGTGGATGGCTTTGCACAGATGGTTTCCCTAACTGGCACACATATTCCAGTTCTGGCACCAGCCCACCTAGCATCCGAGTACATTAATCGGAAGGGGTATTTCTCTGTGGTTCGCCAGGCACTTGTGGATCACGGTGGGCGTTTCATTGACATTAACCGGAAAGGTGCATGACGCATGCATCTTTCAGAACACTCGCCTGTTCAGGAAGCTGCAAGCCAGGACTTTTTTCCCAGACCAGAAGATCACCATAGGGGAAGTTGAAATGCCTATTGCGATCCTTGGAGACCCCTCTTACCCTTTAATGCCGTGGCTCATGAAACCCTACAGAGGGAGCCTTGACAGCAGCAAGGAATGCTTCAACAACAGGCTGAGCCAGTGCAGAATGACCGTGGAGGGTGCTTTTGGCAGTTTAAAGGGCCGCTGGCATTCTCTGTATGGGAAGCTGGACCTGGCTGATGACAACATCCCTGCCATTATATCTGTGTGCTGTACCCTCCATAACATTTGTGAAGGGAAGGGTGAACGATTCACTCAGCCATGGAACTTGGAGATTCAACACCTGGAGGCTGAATTTGAACAGCCAGAGAGCAGGGCTATTAGAGGGGCCCAGTGCGAGGCTGCAAGAATTAGGGATGTCTTGAGGGAGCAATTTGAGGCTGAAAGCCATCAGTAATGTCTGGTGCCCTGCACGGGAGTGAAGTGCAGTGGTTCCAATGTTAGTAGGAATCTGTGTTTGCTACGCTGACTTGCAGTGCCTCTTTCTTTCCTGGGCTAAGGTATCTTTTACTTTATGCAATAATAAAGAATATTTTCAAAGCCAAAATATCCATTTATTGAAAAGAAAATTCATTTATTGAAAAGAAACACAACTGCTTGGGAAACAGAAAGGGCAAGGGGGTGGAGTGGGGAACGGTACAATCACAGATTTGCGTATGTCCTGTTGTCATACTCAGCCTTCCTGTCTGGAGTGCTGTGCAATGAGTGCTGCACTTCAGGATGGCTATACTGCATGGTGATGGGGGTTGAGTGCAGTGGATAAGTGTTGTAGTTTTCAGGGCTGGGTGGTGAAGCTACAGGTGTTGGAGGCAGCTGGTGGCGGTAAGAACCCGGATGTTGGGGTAAGTGGGTTGGAGGTGACATGGGGGCACAAGGGAAAGAGTTTTGGGACAAAGGCTGCAGGGGCGGGCAGGCATCGTAGTGCTCTGCCTGCATGGCTACGAGTGCCTGGATAGTGTCCGCTTGGCGCTCCATTATGCTTATCATCCGATCCGTGCTTTGCTGCCGGAGCACTGCGCTTTTGTGCTGGCGCTCCTCATTCTGCTGGAGGATCCTTCTTTCACTCTCCCGCCACTCCTGCACTTTTCAATTTTCATTACTTGAATGCTGCATTACTTCATGGAACGTGTCTTCCTTGTTTCTATGTGGCCTCTTTCTGATTCTTTGGAGTCTTTCGGCCGGTGATAACACGGACGGTTGAGATCTCAAGGTTGCATCTGTAAAGGCAAAATGCAACACTTAACAGAGGCAGCATTGTTCACACCAGACAGAGCAATGAGTCCCCCCTACTTAAGGGCAAGCACAGTCTACACAATAGCATAATTTGCCCATCCCAAAGCGAGTGCACATAACCCACAGGAGCCCCAAAATCGTGAGTAAGCACAGGGTGAAGCGTGACTGATTGTTTCACGATTGTACTGTCCTCTGGGTTTCTGTGCCTGGGGGAGAGCCAACAGTGGCAGGGGGCCCCTATACTGAACACTGTCCCCACATTTTCCACAGGAGTTCTTCCTGGAAGATACCTCACTGCTGAGGGTGACCTGGGAAGCAAGGGAGGGTCTTCTACTGCAATGCGGCTTCTGCGCTGGCCCATATGCAGCTTGCCTGTGTGCAGCAATGGTCCCCCCGCCCCTCAAGGCACAAGTGGCATGGACAAGTTAGCCTGACTGGGACAAGGACCACAGGGCTCTCCCGAGAAACCTGCCCAAGCGCATTGCCCAAGTTCTGGATGAGACCTTTGAAGAGATCACTGAGGCCAATTACCATGATGTGAGAGAGCACATCAACGCCCTATTCCGCATCTAGGTATGCATGCAGCCCGAACCCTCCTCGCCCCAAGAGCCCTCACCAAATAACTTCCTTCCCAAAATAACAGCCGCTTACCGGGAACCTCCTCTGGCGTTTGTACTTCCCCAAGCACCGGCCGCCGCACCAGGCTACCTTCCTCCTGGCTTGAGAACAGCTCCTGGCTGCATGCATCTAGGGATTCCGGGGTGTCTTCCTCCACCTTAGAACTCTCGCTCCCGCTTTGCTCCTCCTCCTCCTCCTCCTCCCCCTCCCGCCTTGTTGAACTGGGCTCTGAAGTGTCCATGGTGGTACTCGGAGTGGAGGTGGGGTTGCCCCCAAGTATCGCATCCAGCTCTTTGTAGAAACGGCCGGTTGCAGGGGCAGCACCGGAGTGACTGTTTGCCTTGCGGCCTTTGTGGTAGGCATTCCGCATCTCCTTCACTTTAACCCTGCATTGCAGTGTGTCCCGGTCATGGCCCCTTTCCATCATGTCCCTTGATATCTGCCCGAAGGTATCATAATTCCTACGGCTGGAGCACAGCTGGGACTGGAGAGCTTCCTCCCCCGAAACACTGATGAGGTCCAGCACCTCACCATTGCTCCATACTGGGTCTCGCCTGGTGCGTGGAGGCATGGTCACCTGGAAAGATTTGCTGAGAGCACTCCACACCTGGCTGAGCAAACAGGAAGGGGATTTTCAAAATTCCCAGAGAATTTAAAGGGCGGGTCTGATGGTTGGTCACCTGAGGGCAGGGCAGTAGAGTTCAAAGTGATGACCAGAGTGGAGACAACAGGCATTGTGGGACACTTCTGGAGGCTGATCAGAGCGCACTAACAGACCAGGGCGTCCACACTGGCGCCGCAGCGCTCCAGCGGCGGTGCACAAAACGTTATTCCACTCGCCGAGGTGGAGTACCAGGAGCTCTCTAGCCACAGAGTCAGAGTGCTCTACGTGCCTTGCCAGTGTGGACGGGTAGTGAGCTAGTGCACCTGGGGCTCCTTTATTGCGCTGTAACTCGCAAGTGTAGCCAAGCCCTCAGAGCGTCACAACTAAATACAAGGTGGAACAGATTGTTTAGCATAAGTAGTTAACATATTTCAAGGGACCATTCAAGCTGAAGTGGCCCATTAACACTTCTCCAGTCATGGAGGGGGGAGGGGGAAGAGGGGGCAGAAGTTAGTGGATTATAGGTTGTTGTCATAAAGCATAAATCCAGTGTCTCTGCTCAGTCCATGATTTTTAGTGTCTAGCAAAGTTATGAATTTAAGCTCCCAGGCTTTCCTTTTGAAAGTGTTGTGCAAATTTCCTTTGAGAATGAGGATGGAGAAGTCAGATATAGAGTGATCACTTTGTCAAAAATTTCAGAGAGGTAGCCGTGTTAGTCTGTATCAGCAAAAAACAATGAGGAGTCCTTATGGCACCTTAGTGATCACCCACAGGTGATGTGGTGTTTTGTCTTTGCTGACAGTCAACAGAGGGGTCCAGAAGCTAATAGGCCAGGGAGACCTGGCTGACATCTCATCCCTCCTATTGGTTCTTCCAGAGCACTTATATCTGCAAACCTGCCAGTCTGGCATCTTCCATTAGAAGCAAGAGAAAGACTAAGAGCAGGGTAGGCCCCTTACTTAATGAGGAGAGAAAGACAATAACAGAAAATGCAGCAATTGCTGAAGTGTTAAATGTTTTTTTTGTTTCAGTTTTCAGCAAAAAAGTTAGCAGTGATTTGGTGACTAACATAGTAAACATCAGTGTAAATGGGGTAGGTTCTGAGTCTAAAGTAGGGAAAGAACAAGATAAGAATTACTTAGGGCTTGTCTACACTTCTGGCTAAATCTGCACTGCTGTGATCGATGCAGCGGTGTTGATTTAGCAGGTCTGGTGACAACAAGCTAAGTCGTTGGCACAGCACTCTCCCATCAACATCTGTACTCTACCTCCCTAAGAGGCGGAAGGTAAATCGGCAGGAGAGTGTCTCCAATCAACATAGCGGGGTGTGGGCACCGCTGTAAGTTGACCTAAGTTACATCGACTTCAGTTATGCAACTTACATAACTGAAGTAGCGTAACTTAGGTTGACTTACAGAGTTAGTGTAGTCCAGCCCTTAGACAAGTTAGATGTCTTCAAGTCAGCAGGGTCTGATGAAATACATTCTCGAATGCTTAAGGAACTGGCTGAAGAGATCTCTGAGCCATTAGCAATTATCTTTGAGAACTCATGGAGGATGGGAGAGAGATCCCAGAGGCCTGGAAAAGGGCAAATATAGTACCTATTTATAAAAAGGGGAATAAGGACAATAATGCAGGAAATTATAGACCAGTCAGCTTAACTTTAGTACCCAAAAAGATAATGGAGCAAATAAACAATAAATTTGTAAGCACCTAGAAAATAACAAGGTGATAGGTAACAGTCGACATGGATTTGTCAAGAACAAATCATGTCAAACCAACTTAATATTATTTTTTGACAGGGCAACAAGCCTGGTGGATTGGAGGGAAGCAGTAGATATGATACACCTCAACTTTAGTAAGGCTTTGGATACTGTCTCACATGACCTTAGAGTGACAAGGTGGGTGAGGATATCTTTTATTGGCTCAATTTAGGAAGAGGGTGGTGAGAGCAGACAGAGTGATGGGGCAACAAGGGATAGACATATCAAGTGGGGTCCTGTGGGGATCTGTCTTGGGTCCAGTTCTATTCAGTGTCTTCATAAATTATTTGGATAATGGAATAAGGAGTACACTTATAAATCTGGGAAGGATTGCAAGCACTTTTGAGGACAGGATTAGAATTCAAAATGATCTTGACAAACTGGAGAAATGGTATGGAATAAAGCGGATGAAGCTTGGGAAGGAATGATCAATTGCACAAATACAAAATGGGAAATGACTGCCTAGGAAGGAATACTGCAGACAAGAATGTAGGGGTTACAGTGGATCACAAACTAAATATGAGTCAACAATGTAATACTGTTTCAAAAAAAGTAAACAGAATTCTGGGATGTATTAACAAGTTGTGTAAGCAAGACATGAGAAGTAGTTTTTCTACTCTACCTAACACTGAAAAGGCCTCAACTGGAATACTGTGTCCAGTTCTGGGGACCACACTTTGGGAAAGATGGGGACAGAGGAGAGCAACAAAAATGATCAGAGGTTTAGAAAAGATTGCCTCTGAGGAAAGATTGAAAAAATAGGGCTTCTTTAGTCTGGAGAAGAGAAGACTGAAGGCAAACATAAGTCTTCAAGTACATAGAAAGTTGCAATAAGAAGAGGAAGGACGTACATCGTTCTCCTTTACCACTGAGGACATGACAAGAAATGATGGACTTAAATTGCAACAAGGGAGATTTAGGTTAGACATAAGGAAAAACTTCCCAAGATTCCCAACTGTACGCATATTTAAGCACTGGAACAAAATAACCTAGGGAGAATATAGAATCTCCATCACTGAAGGTTTTTAAGAACTGGGGTAGACAAACACTTGTCAAGGATGGTCTAATACTTAGCCCTGCCTCAGTGTTGGGGACTGGACTAAATGACTCACTGAGGTCCCTTACAGTCCTACATTTCTATGGTTCTATGATCAAGATCCATCAAAGCACAAAAGCATCTAGAACGGCATGATACATTTGGCTGTGATCCTGCAATGCAACCTGCTAGCGTGGGCTCCTGCATCCATATTTATTTTCATGTTGATGTTATCAAATGTTTTCCCATTTTTGTCGATGGAAAATGAATGTAGCCATATAGTGTTCATATTAGTCAGCCATTTGATACATTTACATTTTACCAAAGTGCAATATGCTTTAGAGATTGCAATTCCCTTGTTTGTTCAGCAAATTCATCATGGTTTAGTCTATAAGAGTAAAGCCCTCTAACAGGATGGATACATTTCCACAAAACTCGTACAGTTTTTTTAAACAATTCTGTATATGCCATTCCAAAACTACCCAAACCCCATATACTCAGTGGCTAGTATACTCTACAATTTTACAGAGCAATGTTTAAAAAAAGAAAGCAGACTCAAAACCAAACTGACACCACTAATGCTACAGAATTGGCTAAAGAGTCAGCTCAGAAGAGATAGGAAACACATGGAAATGAAGCTTCCTGTATATGGCTATGAATAGCCATGTGATAGGGATTAATTATGCAGAGTTTGGCATAATACATCTGGACAAATTCTGCTGTCTGTTATAACCTAAGACTTTAATTCAAAGGGACTGCACAAGTGTATCTGAGGGGAAAATGTGTCCTGTTTACTGGTTAGTACAACATAGTCTCCAAAATGCCAGACCGGCTGTAGATGGACTATGTCAAGGCATTGAGCCCAATCCTGCTTCTACTGAAGTTTATGGGAGTTTTGCTAGTGACTTCTCGGAGAGCAGAAGGAGGCCCTTTGACTAACCAGTGACTAAGTAATATTAAAGCAGTCCATTCTCCCCTTTATGCTGCTTCATTGGAATATGAAACCTTGACGTTTGAATTTATCACAGCCAAAGATCTGGCCAAATCTCATGGAGAAGTTCCTTAATATTTAACGTATACACTAGTTAATCTTTTTCCTGGGATATATTCATTCCTGCTGGTATCAGGATGCAAATTGTACCAGTCAGACCTGCTGCAAGTCAGGTAGGATACACCTCAGTAGAAGGGGCAAGTTATGTCCAATGCTGACAGCCTGCGGGGGAAGGGGGGGTAGGAAAAGCAGCATTAAAATCTGTCAGGGGCTTCATAGGATCAGTGCATCCTTCAGCTACTTTAGCCATGTCCCACCTATGCCAGCTCCGCCTGCTTTTCTCCCCAACAGAATAGCAGTGTGGCCACTTTCTATTACTGCAACCTTCCCATGCTGGATTTTTTGCTACTGGCAGAGCCTGAGGGTGGTTTTAATATTATATGTAATACAATGATAGGCAAAGGTGCCCGAATGCCAGCTGTAAAGCTAGACATCTTTTTAACCACAGAGTGGAGAAAGCAAAGGCCACGAGCAGTACAAATTTATTTTCAGTGCCTATCAACAGATCTCCAGACTTAAGGTTGAGAGTACAGTCCAGTCTCCATGTCCAAACTTTGGCTGATCTGCTCTGAACACCAACAAGGATGCCAATGAATGCCACTTTGAATGATGGTTTTTATAATATCCACTAGGAACTAGACTGAGACCACTGAACTAATTTAATAGATTGGCCTATGATGGACATTAGATGGTAGCGACCTTCAATCACTACCACTCTGGACTTGATTTGAACTCCCAGCCTTGTTGTGAAAATCCTGTATCTCATTATTACTAGTTCTCAAGGCTAGTCCATTTCCAATAATCTATCAGTCTTATTGTCTTTGCTGCTGAAAGGAACTGAAGAAACTTCCACAATGTCCAGGAATATTTCAAAATAATGCCCTAAGAAAAAGGTGGGTGCTTCTCCTCAAATTAGACTATGAGGACATTGTGTTACATAGCGTGTGTCACAGCTGCACCTTAATGAAGTTGTGATGTCATCAGCTTTGGACTATCCAGTGCACACAATTTCTAACATATGTAGTAACATTTTTTACTTTTCTTCCTACAAAACCAAACATAGTATGACACCTAGTGGCAGGACATCACATGAATAAAACAGTGGCCCAGTGAAAGCTGTGCATGTCATAACCCAAAGGGCTACAGACTCACTAATGGTTATTATGCATTTTAAGGACTTTTAATCTCACCTTTATAGATGTTAAAAAGGAAGGATTTTTATATTACAGTCATTCAGCCCAGCCCCTTCATGTATACTTTAACAATAACATGAGAGAACACTTCTGAAAAAGGTAGTGTACAGAGGTTAGTATATTTAAATAGCACTCATCTTTGTGTAATACTTTTCACAAGAATCCCCCCATCTTATCACACTTTTGATGAAGTTTATGAAAACAATCTTGGCAAGATTCCTATAATGCACTGTTTGGACACGGAAAATTTTTAAAAGGATGAAAAAAGGATGGTAAGATCTCAGAGGCAGGGACTGTCTGTTTGTTGTGTGTTCCTAGCACTTAGCACAATGAAATCCTGAGCCATGAATAGGACTCCTAAGCACTACCACAGTATAAATAATAATGGAAGTGAATGACTTTTTCAGTCCCTGAGTTCTTTTCCTTCAGGACAGGTTTAAGGAACACTGAAGGGCATGTGGCAGGGGGAGGGATAGCTCAGTGGTTTGAGCATTGGCCTGCTAAACCCAGGGTTGTGAGTTCAATCCTTGAGGGGGCCATTTAGGGATCTGGGGCAAAAAAAAATTAATAATAATAAATTGGGGTTGGACTAGATGATCTCCTGAGGTCCCTTCCAACTCTGATAGTCTATGAGCACTGCTGCTAATTGTACTGCACCTGCTCTGTAAAAAGAGTAATTCAGGTCACAGGCAATCCAGCACCTTTCAACAGTACTAACTCAATTGGAGATTAACTTGATATTACTGGCCCTGTCTTAAAATGAATACAACATGACTCTGTCAAATTAACATGTTGCCAATTGCTTTTATTTTGTACCATTAGGAGTGGTAAAGTAATGCTGGAAGAACGAGGATATCTTACACCAAATGTTGTCGAAAGGCCATCACGTCTTATAGTAGCAATGCCCTATGCTGTTATAATTCTCTCTTAGATATTGCTGTACACATTGGCATTTCTTACTAAAACCCAAATGTGACAAGGTGCAAAAAAGCCAACACAAAAGACTGGCCTCTTGGCCAGAGCAATCCGCTTTAACCATTGTACTCTCCTTTTCTTTGACTATTACCTGCCTCGCCTCCAAACAGTGACCAGCCCCCTCCCACTTCCTAAACTCTCTCCTAATGCTCCCATGCAAGACAACACCAGTCCATCCAAAGCCCTGCATGTTCAGACTGTGACTGCTCTTTGGGCCGGAGACTTTCTTTTTATTATTTATGTGTTCAGTGCCTAGCACAAAGGGACCCTACCATAATAAATATGATTAATAATAATAAAGGTCAGGCTGAGAACAAGCTGCAAGGAGACAGCTAACAATGAGGAACTCTGGAATCAAATGAGGATTTTGTGAAGGGGGCAGGTCAAGATTTATGCTAGAGAAAAGTCCCATCCCATCCAACTTCTTTGCTGCCAGAAACCTTCATTAACCTACACTAGCAGCTCCACTCAAGGCACAAAGTCCTCCCAAAAGAGCCATTTTCCCACTGTAACCATCAGAGAACCAGCTGGCTTCCTATGGATTTAAAAGGAACTTTCAGCAGAACCAGTGTCCAAAGCTTCCCCATTTCATCCTGTAGTCTTCCATTTACCTACTTCATCTCAACAGGTCTATCCATCATTATTAAGAATGATTAGAAACAAAGAATTTAGGTCATACGTACAGGATGGGTGACTATCTTGGGAAGCAGTGACTCTGAAAAAGATTTGGGGGTCATGGTGGATAATTAGCTGAACATGAGCTCCCAATGTGACTCTATAGCCAAAAGAGCGAATGTGATCCTGGGATGCATAAACCGGGAAATTTTGAGTCGGTGTCGAGAAGTTATTTACCTTTGTATTTGGCACTAGTGTGACTGCTGCTGCAATACTGTGTCCAGTTCTGGTGCCACAATTCAAGAAAAATGCTGATAAATTGGAAAAGGCTCAGAGAAGATCCATCAGAATGATTAAAGGATTAGAAAACATGTCTTATAGTGAGAGGCTAAAAGAGCTCAATCTATTTAGCTTAACAAACAGAAGGTAAAGGGGAGACTTGGTTGCAGTCTATAAGTATCTATGTGGGGAACAAATATTTCATAATGGGCTCTTCAATCTAGCAGAGAAAGGTCTAATATGATCCAATGGCTAGAAGTTGAAGCTAGGCAAATTCAGACTCAAAATAAGGTGTACATTTTTGACAGTGAGGGTAATTAATCATTGGAACAATTTACCAAGGCCATGGTGGATTCTCCATTACTGACTATTTTTAAATCAAGATTGGATGTTTTTCTAAAAGATCTGCTCTAGGAATTATTTTGGAGAAAGTTCTATGGCCTGTGTTACACAGGAGGGAGGTCAGACTAGATGACCATAGTGGTCCCTTCTGGCCTTGGAATTTATGAATGTCTGAATGAATCATGCTCGCTCACACTCTCTCTCACCCAGTATTGAAGTTGCACTGCGGATAAATAATGAAAGCATCACTGGGGGGAAGGAACAGCACGCAGATGCACAAGAATGATGCTGTAGTGTGGTGGTGGTGGTTAGATAACACCCTTGGGAGACCCAGGATCCAGTCCCCCTACTCCAATGACTTTTTAAATTATTTACCTACAGTGGAACAGCTTCAACAGATGGGACTGAGGGAGCCCCACATCTGAATATCCCATAGTGGCTACAGCACTCATGTGAGAGGTGGCAGATCCTTGTTGAAATCCCTTCTCCCATCTCAGGGGAAGAAGGGGATTTGAACCAGGTATCTCCCACATTCCAGGTGAGTGCTTTAAGCACTGGGTTAAAAGTTTAGAGGGAAGCTCCGCCCCACATCTCCACCTTTTTGCCAAAATGGAGCCTAACATCACAGCTGAGAATCCCAACTAGAAAGTGGTGCCTCCCTGCAGCTCAGACTTAGGTGCCTATCTCTATGAGAGGGGTGGGGTGGGGTTTAGCATTTCCCACTGGCTGCCTTAGGCAAGGATCATCCAGTGTGCTGGCCTTTGTGAATCCCATTCTGAGCTGCCTATCTCATTCATTGCATAGGGAGCCCAGGCACCTAACCCAGGCTTTGTGAATCCCAGTGATTTTCTAGGCACCTAAAAGTTAGGCTCAGCATCACCACATCTAACAGTACATCTACACAACAATTAAACACCCACAGCTGGCCCGGGTCAGCTGACTCAGGCCCTAGGGCCATAAAAGTGCTGTGACGTTGGGGCTCAGACTGGAGCCTGAGCTCTGGACCCCACGAGGGGGAATGGTCCCAGAGCCTGGGCTCCAGCTGGAGCCCAAACATCTATACAACAATTTTTAGTCCTTTGAGCCTGTCAGCTGACCCAGGCCAGCCACAGCCAGGCTGCAGGTCTTTTATTCCACTGTAGATGTACCCTCAGTTTCTTTGCGAATCTAGACCTTTA
Source organism: Chelonia mydas (assembly GCF_015237465.2). NCBI lineage: Eukaryota > Metazoa > Chordata > Testudines > Cheloniidae > Chelonia > Chelonia mydas. Next base: position 28,936,061 of record NC_057854.1, read on the forward strand.
ACACTAGGACAAGGCTATCTGGCCCCAAACACCTGCTTTTCTAGGTTATCTTTACCCACATATGTATCATTTACCCTCTGATTTAATGCCCTTTCCTACTGACATGGTTTCTTCCTTTTGATGTCTCTCTCTGTCTCTCTTTCTCTCTCAACAGTTCTCTAGATACAGCTTTGAAAACCAAGCCTTAGCCTTTGGTTTATAAGCATCCCCAACCTGAGTTCCTCTAGGCTAAGTCTCCTTTTGTACCTCTCACCAAGTATGCAGAGCTGCATCTCTCTGTGAGACTCTGCCATCTGCATGTGATTGCAAAATGAAATAAGTGAGTCATTAACCCTGCTCCCCTGGCTTATGGTCTAATGCAGAGTGGACAGGGAGTTTGCTGGATGAATCACTCCTTATGAAATGGATTTTAGATTAAATCATGTTTTTGTTTCTCGAGCTCAGTGGGTCATTTAAACAAAACATTGATTCCTGTTCATATTTCTGAGACTTTGGATGGTTGAATATCAGTGAAACTTATGGTTTCCATTATACCAGATGAAACAATCTTCATTCCAGTTTGCATGCAGGCCTATATTTTTCCTCAAGATTATGTCATAACTGGATGTCCTGGAAGTTTTTATTAAGGGAGCATTAGGGAAGCCAAGATTTCATGGCTCGGGTGCTCAGATACTACGGCCAAAGGGGCAATATATGTACTTAGATGATTGATATCTCTTGCTTTCCTCACAGCAGTAAGAGGCAAGAGAGTCTAGTAATATTCCCTTTACAACATACATGTTAAGTAAAATGTACCCCTAGTGCTGGCCCATGGACCGTGTATTCTGGCTTTAATGTTTCATTGGCACTAGATAGGGTTGAATACAATTTGGCCAATTCACTGTTTGACACAGCTTTCCTTTTTCCTCAAATGATTTATTTAATGGACCAATAGTTCCTAGTATCGACTAGCTCTAATAGCTATGTAAATGAAACCCACACACCTCCTAGGTGTGGTGTTCTGTCCCATCTAGTGGCATCCAGACCACTTAAAGAGAGAAAATGAGTCTGCTCTACAGCCTTAGCTAACAGTCAGTTCGATTCTGCCCGCCAACGACCTGGGTATGTCGGTGCTATAAAAACTCTTCATAGAAGGTGGATGTATTCTACTCTGCCACACAAGGCTGGCATTGGGGAACAGTGGCCAAAGGTTTAATTATCGTCTTTCCTCTCACATATTATCACATCCAGCTCTATTTCTTTCCTTTTACAAGGGATCGTTTTCATATTTTGCTATTTCAGAGCTAGCTCCATTTCATGAACCATCAATGACTTATGCTATACAAGCCAGAATACATTTCAAAGAGATTTAGTCAATACAGTTTGCATCACCAATGGAATGGCTACAGTGCACCCAAAGTTCTTAGTCAAATGAAGTTAGATAGCTAAAACCAGGGAAATCGACTAATGAATCACAATTTTACATGTTGAAAGAAGAGCAGTTGCTAACCCATGTCTGAGAGGTTACTGTAGTACGATGATTGGAACTTGAGAAAGGTCAGGTTTCAGAAGGGTCTTAGCCTGGCATGAGACCAGGGGTTCAGTAAAGCAAACTGGGACCAAGCTATTACCAGAGAAACACAGACCTCTCTGCATGTAATGCTGACTGGCCTCTCTGCATTTCTACATTGCCACCTGCCTCATCACTGACTGGTAATGAATAGAGCTGGACAAAATTTTTCCTCCAAAACTTTTTTCTGTAAAAAAATGCAGATGTGTGTCAACAGAACATGTAAGGAATGTGTGTCAATTTCAGAGAATTGTACTGGTAAAACAAAACAAAACCCTCTTCTCCCCCCCACCCAATAAATTTCAAAAAAGTTGAAACATTTCAACATTTTTGAAATGAAACATTTTGAGTTTTTGGGTTGAACAACTTTTTGTTTTGGAATTTCCTTCAATTTCATTTTTAAAAATGAAAAAAACATAAAAGTGTTGAAATCTAAATGAAATGCTTAGTTCGCTCCAATGCATTTTTTTTTATTTGCCAAAAATTCAGAAAAATTTCATTTTCGGGTTGACCAGAAACAATTTATTTTTATTTTTCAGAACTGCCAACAAACATTATTTCTGGAGCTCCACTAATGAAACAGCTATGATGGTGGCCCATCCCAAACATTAAAAAATCACAAGCCTGCCTCTCCCCAAAAGGCATGACATTAGCTTGAAACTCCTGAGATGTTTTAAAATAATAAATGTTGGGTTGATTTTATTTGCCTTCTGGTTTCTGAGCTGTTTGGATGCACTCGCTTCACATTTTCCAACTTTTCTCTGCAATCATATGGTCTAGAAAATAACTTTTTAAAGACAAACGAAAGCTGAGATTCTCATACAATGTGAGGAGTCCAGAACTGGGGACTCATTAAACTCATGAAAACTATCGGCACTGCCAGTCTTTCAAATTGTTCCTTATTCCTCCAACGTTTTTTACAGTAAAAGGTAACCACTTCTGAAAGTTATTTATTCATTACAAATGTCTAACTCCCACACGTATCCCACAACTGCCAAATCCTGTTCCTTCCCCTCTGACTGTGGAGGGGCCTGCTTGCCCTGAAAACATTGCAGTTCTGTCGTGGGGGAGGGATGGGCAGGATTCTGGAACAATCCTGCCCATGGAGCATGGATACACTCCTGACCTCACAACATAAAATCTTGGTGATCTGGTGGTGTCTGGGTAAGGAATTTGTGCCTGTTTATTGGCTTTTCCTGTATTAAAACAGGCATTCCGTCTCCTTGATTTGCACTTAATTTATTGCATTATAGGTCAATTGCAAAATGTTCTCCTATATGTGACTATTTGGCAACGTAACTCTATTATCCTCTTTGAGATGTTTAGCTTATTTGATCACTTCACTCATTTGCTAAAAAAATATGTATTGTTCTACTTGGGGGGAAAAAAGATATAAATTCCATTTCCTAGAAACCCTGCCTGTACAATGGGCCCTCAATCCTGGCTCTCAAGTGCTGCAAACTAATCACATGTCATCATAACTATAATACTCCATGGAATGCAGCCAGGCTGACTCAAACTGATGAGAAATAAATTGAGTCAGTACTTGGCCAAAGAGCATCTGCAAGTGGAGAGGTTTAGTTTACGGTGGGGAGAAGGGTGATAAATGCACATTTATTCTCTGCTATGGCTTTTGCTATCAATTTGCCAAAACAAAAGTCCAGTAACATGCAATCAAGCTGGATGATCTAGGTTATATTGGGTGTTATAACCTTGTGATATTGCAGCTGAGGAGGGGTACAAGTTAATTTCCTTTGGAAACTCTAGAATATTTCATTGATATTTATCACAGTTGGCATATGGCTCAAAGGACACAGCAGATTTAATGCTTTCCACCTCCTGTGCAAAGAGCTCACAATGTTTTACAAGTAGTCATGAATTACCTAACACACCTCTGCAAGGTAGGTAAGCATTCTCTTCATTTTACATATGGAAAATTGATTGCAGACTTGTCCAGTACAATGAAGCAAGCCTTTGGCAATGCCAGGAACAGAGTCCAGATTTCCTGAACAGTGATATAACAGCTAGACATTGTTTTCTCTCTTTACTTTCCATACAGGAATTGTGTGGCGCTTCATGGTAATGCAACCACTTCTGGGGTAGAATACAGCAACCATTATAACATTCAGCAATGCTCTATGAGAGTCCAGCACAGAACAGTGAAGGTGAATATCAAATTCAAATGCAATGGCAGGGGATTACAAGTGAGGGGGCAGTTACTGGATCTCAGTATATCAAACAAGCCGATATAGCAAATGGATTCTAAAAAATACCTCTGTCTCCTCACTGGGGGGAGAGAGGAATTGGGAGTAATGCTGGGTTATCAAGAGGACACATGCTACTGGATATTTTATCAGGATAGCAACACCCTGTCCATAATTCGTTCCCACTCTTCCTCTTCCACTGAATGAACTGTTAGAAAAGCCAGGAGAACTTCTAGAGTCAGGAAAAGAGCGCAGTGTAACATTGGTAGCAGCAGCACCAGCACTAGCTGCATTGCCAATCCATAGCCCCAACAGAGAAAGAGAAGACAAAATGATGGAAAGGAAAGAAAATCATGTTCCTGGACTCCTCCAAAGAGTGAACAAAAGCAGATTTGCTTAGACACTAAAGACAAAATCTTAGCATCAGATTCTGCCCCATTCCTTTCCTGTCCCCAGGCACCCTATCCTGCTTTGCACCACTCAGGCATAAGGCTGTAGAGGAGACATAGAACCACCTTTGCCATGCCAAACACAGAACAGCTGCAGCTTCCACTCTTAATTTCTTTTTTTCTGTGTTGAGATCATGCATTTTCCATCATTCTTTAGCAAGTAGCATTAGTGTTCAGGCTAATGTTTTAGTTTGATTTTCTTTCTAGTGTTTATATTTTCCCAAGAGTCAATTAGCCTTCCCTGATGGAATACACATGCTGCAATTCCCACACTACAACCCACTTCCATGTCTCACATTAACCTCACTTGCTTTGCGATCTTCTTGTTCAAAGCCAGCTAAATAGTTTTCTTCACCCTAATTATATTTATGTGCCTAGGGAGGTCCTTATCCATTCAGGCAGTGACAGATTAGATGATCCCTTAATGGCAGTCACTCTGCACTCCTTTAGCCCTTCATTTCTGATGAGTAGACGCTCTGTGTCCTAAACCAGTGACTCTCAACCTTTCCAGGCTACTCTTCCCCTTTCAGGAGTCTGATTTGTCTTGCATACCCCAAGTTTCACTTCACTTAAAAACTACTTGCTTACAAAATCAGACATAAAAATAAAAAAGTTTCACAGCACACTATTACAGAAAAAGTACTTACTTTCTCATTTTTACCATATAATTATAAAATAAATCATTTGGAATATAAATGTTGTACTTACATTTCAGTGTATAGTATATAGAGCAGTACAAACAAATTATTGTCGGTATGAAATTTTAATTTGTACTGACTTCGCTAGTGCTTTTTACGTAGCCTGTTGTAAAACTAGGCAAATATCTAGATGATGTGATGTACCCCTTGGAAGACCTCTGCGTACCCCAGGGGTACACATACCCCGAGTTGAGAACCACTGTCCTAAAGCAATCCCAGTTCTGTTTCACTTTGGAAACCTTAGCTGTTCTTCCCTCCTGCTCTCTCGCCTCCCTCCCCGTGTGAGGACAGCACATCCTGGAGTTGATATTTTCAGTGGGGCACTATATATTTGTTTAATAAAACCAAGGATACTCTTCAATTTGTGACTTCCATTTCTCTGCCAGTCCCTGGAACTTTATGGCTAATAGAGCTGTGAGAGGTTAAAAAACAACAACAAAACCACGAGATATCTCTAAAGTATCATTCAAGTAGTGCTTGCATTAGTGCTGAGTATTTCTTAGCTTTCATATCCTTTATAGATTTGCTTTTTAATTACTGCAGGAAAGTCCGATGAAAGCCAAAGTCATATTTATATAAATCAATATAAAATGCTTTATGCATTTTCCTTGGCCTGACTCCTGGAGAGAAGGTAACTGCTACCCTCTAGAGGAAGAATCTGCTTTTAATGTTAATGGAAAAGCCCTTAAATTCTATTACACTGATGCATAAGAAATTAGATTTTGTTGTAACATTTCAGGAGCTGGAGTATTAGATTTCATTGTCTCTATTTATCACGTTAATTTTTTTTAGTACAACACATTCTGTCATTGTTAAACTTCCCGTCCCCTCTACCAGTAAGGTAAGTGTGAACTGTATCAGGATTCCATCAAGGTCAGGACAGATACCCCCCACATTGTTAGCCTTTACCATTTCCTCCCTTTTCCACCGACATGCCTTACTCCCCCTTAGATGGAACAAGATTGAAAGAATAGAATAGACAAAGAAAGAGAGTAAACCTCCTCCTACCTTCCATGTGAAGAGTGAATTGAAATGTATTACTGTCCTGTATGGAAAACATAAGAGCCCCTAAAAAGCCACCCAATGTAAATCCAGCTTTAAGGAAACTAAGGTTGTAAGATTGCATGTTTGGCTTTAAACAGAAATGTCAGGACCCACCCATGGCTGGGTGGAGAATCCCTCCATGAAAAGATGGAAAAAAGAAATACAGTTCATTGAAATGTCTCCAAAAGTTTCAGCCTCTTCCAAGTAATTCTTCACATCTCTTCAGTACTTTTGACTTGCCATTTCCTTTTCTCTGCATTATTCATCAGGAGCCACAATGATGGCGAATAGCTGGTCAGAATCAGTATTAGCAACATAATCATAATATGATTTCTACTGTGGTCAGAATCAGTATCAGCAACATAATCATAATATGGTTTCTACTGTGCCATATATGTGGATGGTATGGATTCATAACAGAGACTGATCTGTGCCCCAGGGAGCTTATAATTTAAATCAGTCATAAAGAAAGGGATAAAGTGGGGAGAAGTATGTGAAGGACTAGAATTACAACAGGAGGAGATCCTGAGATAAGCTATGGCATGGAAGAGTCAGAAATGCCATTTTTTCATTACTAAAGAACAAAGGCCACTGTTGTCCGTTGCTCTGAGTTTTACCATTGGCACCACCAAGAGTTTGAAAAGGTGAAGAAAAAAAATATGGTAGATCTGGTGCTTTTGCACTTGAGCTGCATTCTGTACTGAAGATAGTTTCCATTTTTAAACAATCACTACATTACATTTCTTTTTGCAATTAAAAAAGAGTCACACACAGAGAACATTCAATTGTAACAGATAGACACTTTTTATCAAGAAGCTGTGAGCTGGTTCTGCAAGATGAAACCCCAAACCAGTCGTGGCTCAAAACCGAGTTCCATTTTATCTAAACCACCAATGTCGGTTTTGGGGTCTTACGGAAGGAAAGGTATTTTGGTTAGGCCTTGCTCTAATTATCCATTTTCACTTACTCCATTTTCAGAACCAATCTCTCTTTCAGCTGAAATTTTGCATATTTGATTACAGGCCAAGAAGGATTAAAGAAAGATTCAAAGATTAATGATAATAAGAAACAAGGTAAGTCCATTCAGTCATTTTGGAGCTATTCGAGGTGCATTTTTACATTTAAATGTATGGTGTTAAGGAGGACAAAGTAAGGCCAACCTTTAGGTTGCCCCATTAGCTCAGCCCAGATTGCTTCTTGAACTGCCTTGGAGTATTCCAGTCCTCAATATTAGAATTTTCAACACGCACTGCTCCAGGGGCGCAGGGTCCTCAATGAACAAGGGCTTAACCAGGGCTGTCCCTAGCTATTTTGGTGCCCTACGCAGCCCTTGGGGCTGTGTGGGGCCCCAGACCTCCATGGGCAGGAGTGGTGGGGGCTGGCCCCAGGCCTCCATGTGGGCTCTGTGTGGGGCCCTAGGCCTCTGTGGGGGACGGGCGGGGGAGAGAGGGGCTGGCCACTTCCTGCGGGAAGTGGAGTGACCCGGCCCCAGCCTGCTCCGCTCCCCTGGCTCCCAGCTGCGCCGCCAGCAAGTGCTGGGGGGCAGTTCTCCCCTCCCCGCAAGCCTGGGAGCCAGGGGAGCGGAGCAGGCAGGTGCCGGGTCACTCCACTTCCCATAGGAAGTGGCCAGCCCGCATCCCCCACGGAGGCCTGAGGCCAGGCCCCCCGCTTACAATGCGGTGAGTGCAGGGTCGGGCCTGGCTGCAATCTTCAGGGGAGTGGGGGCGGGGAAGGGGCGGGGCTGGGGCAGAGCAGAGGCGGGGGCCTGGGGAAGGGCTGGAGCAGCACGCAGCTGCTCAGGGCAAATTTCTTGGTGCCCTACACAGCTGCGTGCTTTGCGTATGGGTAAGGACGGCCCTGGGCTTAACCTATCTATCTAGCATGTTATATGCCCACTACCAGTGTAGTACTTGAGCAACTCCAACTATTCACGGATGTTGCCTCAGAACACCCCTGTGTAGGAGGGATGTATCATTATCCATCGCTGTTTTACAAGTTACTGACCTTCTCATAACTGTTCTTCGAAACGTGTTGCTCATGTCCATTCCAATTAAGTGTGCGTGCACCCCGTGCACGGCAGCCGGAAGATTTTTCCTCTAGCAGCATCCGTCAGGTCGGCCTGGGCGCCCCCTGGAGTCGTGCCTTCATGGTGCTCAATATAGGGCCCTGCTGACCTGCCACCCCCTCAGTTCCTTCTTGCCAGCTACTCCGACAGAGAGGTAGGAGGGTGGGTATTGGAAAAGACATGAGCAACACATCTCGAGCAACAGTTATAAGAACATTAGTAGCTTGCTCATGTCCATTCCAATTAGGTGATTTCCAAGCCTACGTTTTGGAGGCGGGCTCAGAGCGTAAATGTTTGCAGACTGAAGTACTGCTCTACCAAAAGCTGCATCATCTCTGGCCTGCTGGGTAATGGCATCACGCGATGTGAATGTATGAATGGAGGACCACGTCACTGCTCTGCAAATTTCCTGGGTGGGAACATGTGCCAGGAATGCTGCCGACGAAGCCTGTGCCCTGGTGGAGTGCGCTGTGAGCGGAGGGACAGGCATCTTTGCCAGGTCATAGCATTCTCGGATGCAAGACATGATCCATGATGAAATCCTTTGGGAGGAGACTGGGAGCCCTTTCATTCTGTCCGCTACCACAATGAACAACTGAATGGACTTCCAGAATGGTTTGGTTTGCTCAATGTAAAAGGCTATGCCTTTGTTCCCTGCTGTTTGCATGTGGCTTAGGGAAGAAAACTGGGAGAAAGATGTCCTCGTTGACTTGAAACTGGGAGACAACCTTAGGGAGCAATGCTGGATGAGGTCTGAACTGAATCTTGTCCTTGTAGAACACAGTGTATGGAGGCTCTGATGTTAGGGCCTTGAGCTCAGACACCCTCCTGGCTGAGGTTATCACTACCAGAAATGGCACCTTGTATGAGAGGTAGAGCAGAGAGCATGTCGCCCGCGGTTTGAAGGGTGGCCCCGTCAGTCTGGAAAGGGCCAGATGGCCAGATGGCCAGATGGAAAGGCCAGGATCAGCTGTTAGACGTGTGGATTTAGCCTGTCAAGACCTTTCAGGAAACGACTGACCATAGGGTTGGCAAAGACTGACTGGCCCCCTGCGCCTGGATGGAAGGCAGAGATGGCAGCCAAGTGAACCATTATTGATGACATGGACAGCCCCTGCTGCTTAAGATGGAGAAGGTAATCCAGTATAAGGGGTATAGACACAAGTGTCAGAGACAGACAGTGTTGCGCTGACCAGATCGAAAACCTCTTCCAGTTGGCCAGGTAGGTAGTTCTGGTGGAGTGTTTCCTATTGCCAAGGAGGATTTGTTTGATCGGGTCTGAACAGGAGAGCTCCATCGGATTCAGCCATGGAGCTTCCACACTGTGAGGTGCAATGACTCGAGGTTTGGGTGCTGGAGACAGCCATGATCCGGGAAGAGTGGCAAGGTGACTGGGGCTTCCATGGACATTGCCAGGAGAGATGTGCACCAGTGCTGGTGGGGCCAGGCTGGGGCTATTAATATCACTGAAGCGTCTTCCCTCCATACTTTGAGGAGCCGCTTGTGAACAAGAGGGATGGGAGGGAATGTATATAGGAGATGGTCCCCCCCACGGGAGGAGGAATGTGTTCGAGATGGAGTCTGGGCTGTGATTCAGGAAGGAGAAAAACTGCTGACACTTCCTGTTGCGTTGCATGGCGAACTGGTCTATCTGGGGAAAACCCCACCATTGGAAGATGGAGTTCACGATGTCCGGGTGCAGGAACAACTTGTGGCCATGGAACAACCTGCTGAGATAGTCTGCCAATTCATTCTGTACTCCAGGGAGGTATGATCCAGGTGTATGGAATGAGCTACACAAAAGTCCCACAGAATGAGGGCTTCCTGGCATAGGGGAGAGGAGCATGCATCCCCTGCTTGATATAAAACATCACCGTGGTGTTGTCTGCCATAACTGATACACATCTCCCTGCCAAGTGCACTCAGAAAGTCTGGCATGCTAGGCACATCACTCTCAGCTCTCTGACATTGATGTGGAGAGCAAGTTCTGCCTGAGACCACAGGTCTTGTGTCCTGAGGTCTCCCAGATGTGTGCCCTAACCCAAGGCTGGCACGTCCATCAACAGCAAGAAAGATGGCTGAAGATTGGTGTAGGGGATCCCCATCCATACTACCTGCAGGTCAAGCTACCACAGGAGGGAGTCGAGGACTGGACGGGGCAGAGTCAGAGCCTTGTCCAAACTGTCCCGAACTGGTCGACACACTGAGGCTAGCCACGATTGGAGCAGCCGGAGTCTGAGCCTGGCATGTTGCACCACATAGCTACAAGCAGCCATGTGTCCCAGGAGTTTCTGGCAATTCCTTGCTGTGTTGGTGGGGAACTGCCTGAGACTTCAAATGCTGTCGCCCAGGGCCCCGAATCTCGATTCCAGGAGGTATGCCCTGGCCTGTGTAAAGTACAGTACCACATCTATAAATTCTATGCACTGAACCATGGGCAGGTGGCAGGTCCGCTGTGGCTCCCACAGCTGCCCACCTGGCTCTTATAATAGCCGGGCTTCAGTTCTGAGCCCTCCCCTCCCCCTCCACCCCCCCCCCCCCGAGCTGGAGCCGGGTCAGGGAGAGCTGCAGGGCAGCTGTGGGGAGCCTGGGTCCCTCCACCTGCCCTGGACAAGGCAGGAAGCTGCCTTCGCCTCCACCGTGGGTGGGGGCCCATGGCCCCCCCACACTTTTGGGAGGGCTCTGGTGCCCTTGCTCTGGGCTGGGGCTAGTGGGGGCTGGCCTGCAGCCAGGGACTGTAGGAGTTATGTAACATGTAGGATACTGTGTTCCAAAACTGTTGGAAGTGAAACTTGTCACCTGATGCAGGGAAGTCTCAGAGCTGACTCAATCAACACTGCGAACAATCGACATCTGTGAATCCAGCCCAACCTCTGTGTTGACTGTCTGGACCAGATGCAGGCTTAAGCTTTTACAAAAAAGACAAAAGACCCCCAAGAAAAGTCTCTAAGTAGGGGACATCCTGGCTTAGAGACAATAATCTATAACTGTATAAGAGAAGGAGAAGGGGCACATTATGGAGGAAACACTCTCTCAGCAGATGTGTCTCATGAAAGGTGGATCCTAGCTTTCTGGACTGGACAAGCACTGACCATTGGCTTAGAAATACCTTATTAGACAGGAAATAACTTATTAATAAATATAGGCTATAGATTGTGTTCTGTGTTTTTCTTCTACGTGTAACCTTATGTTTCAAAACCCTTGAACTTGCTTTTATATGAATCTCTATCTCATGCTATGTTAAATAAACTTCAATTTGGTTTTACTCTAGACATGTCTAAGCACCTTGTGCTAAGGATCGTGTTGAACAGAGGTGAAACCAGTGAACTGGGGTGCACTGTTTCCACAGAGGCTGTGGATTGGTGTGCGTCCAGAAGACAAGGGACTGATGGCACTCAAGTGTAAAAAAGTGGGGTGTGTAAATTGCTAGGCTGAACTGGGAAAGAGTGGGGCTCGTGGACCCTGGAGCGGAGTGCTTGTCTTGCCAGCAGCCAGTAGTTGGGGAGTTTTCTTTGGCGGGCACAGACAAGACTCCCTGCTGCTGTGAGCAGGCAGTAGTAGTGATTCACCCTGAATACCTCAGTTTGTTCCCACAAGTGTCACAATCACCCTTTAGGTCAGGGATTGGCAACCTTTGGCCCGCGGCCTGCCAGTGTAAGCCCCCTGGCGGGCCAGGCTGGTTTGTTTACCTGCTGCATCACAGGTTTGGCCAATCGCTGCTCCCACTGGCCACAGTTCGCTGCTCCAGGGCAATGGGGGCTGCGGGAAGCGGTGGCCAGCACATCCCTTGGCCCACATCACTTCTTGCAGCCCCCATTGGCCTGGAACGGTGAACCGTGGCCAGTGGGAGCTGTGATCGGCCGAACCTGTGGATGCGGCAGGTAAACAAACTGGCCCAGTCCGCCAGGGGGCTTACCCTAGTGGGCTACGGGCCAAAGGTTGCCGATCCTTGCTCAAGGTGTTTATAACAGAAACTGTGTTTTTACATTCCCAGGAACGGTAATGTCTGTTCGGGACACTATAGTTCCACTATCTTGCAGAGACCACTTTTCTTACTGCAGTACATTACTAGATGGGTGTGGGATTGTGTCAGACACAAAATTTGGAACACTAAGGCAAGTTCATTCCCAAACAAACCCTAAACTATTTTTCTGATCATCATAAGGAAAAGGAGCATAGATGCTCTTTCGCCCTCCTTCCATTCACCTTAGAGCTCAAGGCGACCCTGCTAAGGAAGCAAGCACTTGACAATTCCTGCTAGCCAGGAATTCCCAATTTAGGCTCTGACGAAGGCAAGGCAGTTGTTGCTTTGCTGTTTGACTCTTTTCCTGACTGTCAATTTTTATTTACTCCATAACTTTCAAAGATTGAAGTTTTCCTGGGGAAAAGTTCTCTGTGTCTCTGAATGCACTATCATAGTGTCTAACTCAGACCTTCCCTTTGTTCCCAAGGTCAGGAATCTTGGATTAATCCCTGACTGACGTTTTTTTTCCCTCCTACATTTCCCTTATCTGTAGATCTGTCTATCTCTGCCTCCCTCCAGCATTGCCAGAATTCTTCCTAGTTTTGGCCTTGACTCCACTGCGATACTTATTCATTCCCCATCATGACTATTACAACTCCCTCCTTCAAGGTCTTTCTAAATCCCTAATCTTCTCTAAATTTCAGGGGTCCAGAAAATCATAGCCCAGGCTAGTCTCTTGGTCCAGAAAGCAGGATTATTTCCCATCCCAGTCCTGCATGCTTTTCAGGGGAGTCCTGTCTACCTCAACAGCCATTTCAATATTGCCCACCAGGTATTCAAAGAATTCTTCAAGCATGGGCTCCAGTCAACCTTGGATGACCTCATATGTTCACCTACATGTTCATTCTGCTCCAAATGATTTAGGGGATTAGCAGCTAAGGGGAGGAGGTGGCTGTTTAAAAACAAACACCTCTGCTTTACTTAGAGATTTGAGTGCAGTTAATGGGAACAACAGTATCAATGAGGGCCTAAGTACGGCTGCTTGTCAAAGCCCTGTGCAAGAGCACATAGAAGGAAAAGCACTACCCACTTACAATTCCCTGGTGTGCTTTTCCCTTAGAATATCATTCAATGTGAAAGTTTTTAGTATACCAAGCTTCCCTCAGCGCATGGAAACACAGCTGAGTTTCTTTCCCAGAGGAAACTGCAGACCCTGATGGCTATGTGAAAATAATTTATTTTACTAATGAATGCTACATCCATCAGGATTACACCCCCTCCTCCTTCCCCCACACACTTGTTTTTACCAAGTACTCTGAAAGATTTGTAAAGTTAAAGGCATGACCCCCTCCCCCTTAAAATAATCAATGGGCCTAGGGACATGAGTATGTATGCAACTGGCTGATTCATTGAAAGTGATGCCTTAAGACAGGTAATGAGAAGAAAATCATTGTCCCTCTGAATAATTAGTGGAATGTTCATGAGAATATCCAGGCAGGAACCATGTTAATCCATTTGGCAGGGAGACAAAATGAGCTTCTTTACTAGTACAATTCTGTACTATTCCATATCCCAGATCAGGAAGCGAAGTCTATAAATCGGAACAGATGTGCTCCTCTTTGCTGAAGGAAACAGATAACTGTCTCCTGAGAAGGCAGACACATCAAGTGCTCCAGAATGGGATGGCTACTTGGGCCTACAAAGATATGACAATTTGGGGGAAGAAATTCTCTCACCCTTTAAATTTATCGCAATATGAAGGTTAGGACACACAGACCTCAATCAAGCAACCTTTCCTCTGCTGCTGGTATTACATCCCATTACAAAACATTGATTTGCAAATACCTTTGATTTTTCAATGTTCCCTCAAATACATAAAGTTTCCAGATAAAATCCTGGCCCTACTGAAGTACTGACAAAACTCTAAGTGACTTCTATGGGGCCAGGATTTCACCCCAGATCTCCACAGTGTGCTTCCGTTCATGTGAAGCATGGATCCTTATCACAGCACAATGCTGCATCTAGCTTCCCTCTACAGAATTGTTCTGTTTTCATGACAAACTTGGAATCTAGGAGTGTCCTGTCTATGTTATGCACTACTTACCCCATAAGAAAAGGTTTTACAATGCTAATGTTCATAGAAATGTTTATATAAATTTCTCCCAAGCTTCAAGGAAAATAGTTTTGTCTGGATTTAAATATTCCTCTTATATGCTTGCAGCACAAAACACTGCGGTGTGGTGTTAGTGCACGAAAACCAGATAATGAAATTGACTACAAACAAAAGACTATTTTCATTGGCCAAACTGAATGAAATTCATAAAATAATTAATAATATGTAGTCAAAGGCAAACTAGATTAAAAAAAAAACCTATTTCATATTTTAGAATCTAAAGTGTTGTAGGGGGAAGGAAGTGTATACTTTGTATCCACCCATATGCACACAGTTCCCTCCAACTTTTCTCACAGGGTGAGTCCTCAGCTCATCACGCAGTGTATGCAATTCCAAAGTGTGTGTTTATCTATCTCCCTAGACCCTCTTACAGTGAAGGTACATCTACACTTACAGCAGCATGCAAAGTGCAGACATTGCACACCTAGGTATAAATAGCAGTGTAAATTATGAGGAATGTTCCCAGCTGCCTCCTCCCACTGGAACCTTTCACTGCTGCGTGTAGCTACCCACTGCAGAGACAAGCGTGGGGACAGCCTGCCTTTCACTGCAGCACGTAACTACATGTACCCTACATGCTGCCGCAAAGGAAGACAAAACCTTAGAGTAGGCTGGCAGCTCCATAGTCCCCTCCCAACTCTTCTGCAACAACAGTCAAACTCTTACACTGAGCCTGCTCCAACAAGGTAGGTAAGTTTTAAAGAGGAATACACTCGCTCACAGAGGTAAAATGGCTAGCCCCAACTTACAGAATGAGACAGTGACAAAGCTGGGACTAAAACCCAGCAGGCTGAGATCAATACAATATGGAGAAGACCAGTATGTTAATTTTAGTTTGGGTAACAACTAAGCAAGTCTGCAATTACTACAATACCTACCATCAAAGGTGACATAAGATCTCTAAGCAATGACCAGTTTATTCATGAAGATGCAATGTGTTACCATGGAAATCCATTCTGTTCCTATGACATTTGCAGTGTGAATGCAGTATTGCCAACGCCAAGCATTCAGATATCATGAGTCAGGCCCCCAAAGCCATGACGGTGGCTTAAAAATCACAAGATTTTAAAAAGTTACATGTTTCAGCTTCTTTTTCTTTGCCTTCTGGTTTCTGAATCTTTAGGGTGCACTTGGGTCATGTTTTCAAACTTTTCTCTGCAACAGTGAGAGCTAGGAACTTATTGTTTTCCTTTAAATGAAAGCTGAGATTCTCACATAATTGGAACAGTTTGGAGTTAAGGCTTAAAGAAAAGCTCCAGTTTTTGCATGAAGACTCACAATGAAACTGCAGGAGTTGGCAACACTGAGCATCTTCTTAAAGTGTGTGTACTGCTCTCTCAACAGACTAGCCTGTAAATTCAGAACTGTAATGATTTCAGAGAAAACTAAACAAACATGCCCTGATTTTCTAGAGTTCACAAGAACACAGGAGAGAATTTGAATGAGGTGGCCCTTTTGTTTCTAAGATCAAAGGTTATAATGTGAATTTCTGAGCTTCTTCTATTCTTTAAACGTGACTGGGAAAGGCTTACCCCCCCAGGAAGACAGCCTGACTCTCCCCCCGCCCCCCCTTCAATCTCGGACTCTGAAGTCCAGAGCTATCAGAGAAAAAACAAGGGGATATTTTTAGGCTGTTTACAAAGAAAGAACTGTAATCTTTTTAATGTATCTGCCTTCAAATTGTAATGAATAGAGTTAGTGCAAATCACTGCATTCCCATAGTTATGTGGAAAGAGCACTGGTCAGCTCATCAATAGATGTGGTATTTTGCCTGCATTGGTGCTGGCATTCTGGAGAGAACCGGAATGAAAAGGGTGCCTGTGAATACACTGTAGCAGGGCCAGATTCACACACCAGGAGAACACTCGGTCCTCCAGGGTTTTCCGCTCCCAAACACCTCTTCCTCTTATGAGGCTCTTATTCCTCTCTTGTGGTAGGAGCCTCAACCTTCTTCTGTAATAGCAGTTCAAGGTTAGTATTTCAGCACTGTGAACTTCCTTAAGTCTCTCATCGCTGTGTCCCATTATTTTCATAAAACAAATAAGCGCTCTCCTTGAATTCTTCTTCTTGAGGATGCTGGGTGCCCCTTCTGGACTCTGCCCTGTGCAGGGCGGATCCTCCATGCGAGAGATGGAAGGGTTGCTCTGGCAACAGCTGTGGGATGATTGGTTTTCTCATTTTTCTTCACTGAGTAGTGCCCCACGTGGCAGAGCAGCAGTTACTGATTTTCATCCTAATTTAAAAGGAAATATACCTCACTATCTCTGCTCCTGGCCCTAGCTCTTTGGCCACCAGTGCTCACTGCTTCCGTGCTTGCCAAGCAATGCTCCTCTGGGCTCCTCTGCACTATGTGTTTTGCCATTTTCCCTGCCAAAGTCAGACACATCCCTGAGACCCACCCTGTTCTTCAACCAGGAGACAGAGCCAGCACCACTGATTGTTTGTTTGGGCTGTTGCAAAGCGAGGGACAATGTGG
Organism: Chelonia mydas; assembly: GCF_015237465.2. Classification (NCBI taxonomy): domain Eukaryota; kingdom Metazoa; phylum Chordata; order Testudines; family Cheloniidae; genus Chelonia; species Chelonia mydas. The sequence continues at coordinate 28,952,683 of NC_057854.1, forward strand.
TGAAGTTGTGTGAATGTGCCATGTCTAATGCCGATTGGAAAATACTGACCACAATTCCTCTTTCACAATCAGCATCTTAAAAATATTTCCATACTAGTTACTTTCTCACAGTCCAGCATTTTGTGTAAGCAATTGTCTATTCTTGAAGGTCACATGGGTCTAAATGAGTCAACATAGAATGTATCATCCCAAAGTGAGAAATTGCTCATAGCTGCATATTTGGAAACAAACCTAGTTGAATTGAGACCAGGTGTGTGATCAGCTGGTACAATACAGCCAGAGAGAAGAGGCCTCAGGGTAACCAGAAGCTGCTAGATGTTGTCACTGTATGAAACCAATAAGAGCTTTTTGGGTGCTCGTGGTCTCTGAAAATCAGGACTACTAGAGGTGGGTCGGAGCTGGACGTTCTAACTCAGTCTGGATCCAAACTTCAGGGACATTGGGTTTAGTGGATTGGCCCACTTCTTATTATAGATTGAATGCAGGCAGTTCAGAAATGTATGGAGATGTTCTGGAAAAAGACCAGTGCCCAAGTGGAGAAACCAGTCCTCTTTGTTTACTTAACTTTTAACGGGGAAAACCATCTTTCTATAGTTCATCAAGAGGGACCTGTGTATCTTCTGCATGGGGACTCCTGTTAGCCAGGGCAGGATTCTTCATGAACAACCAAGGGATGGGCTGTGCAGCCAATGCATTATATTGGTCCTTGGGACAGAAGCAAAGCATAACCCGGTTAAAGTTTACTAAACAGGAGTACTGTTCAGGTAAGGGTCTGGACACCCCCACTAACTCACGAGGGTACGACTCTTGGGTAATGCTGTATGAGGGCTGGCATGGGGTGAAGGAGGAAGCTCCCTGGATCGTCTTCTCCCCTAGTGCATCAGCACAGCAGGGGACAGGAGTCAGCTCTCAGAGCACAATTTATTGATCCATTCACAATTTCCATTCTCTAAGATCTTGCAGCACTGTTTATACATGAGTGTCCCACACATCATACGATATCAATGCCCAGCTCTAACACCATAGCAATGCTAGGAAAACTATTCATTAATTCTCTGAGGAAATCAGAGTTCAGGTCCTTACTAGCACAATCCCAGCAAACGTGAATTGCTGCTCACCTGGCACAACTGTTGCCCTCCACATCCTTCTTAACCACACTCTAATATTAATGCCATGTAACATCACCACCCAGTGGCCAAAGATATTCATTGCATCTAATATTTATCTAGATATTTTGGTTATCCAATTCACACTTCTATCTAAACTTGGAGAAGAACTGGCAAGAGAATTGAAGGACTTTTATTTCAGTACAGATCACCAGGGCCTGAACTGAGGGAGAGCCAGGAGGAAAAGATGCCCTGTCAAAATTTAAATATCTAATCTACTGTAATTTCATTTTAAAATAGACAACCTTTCCTCCTAGTTGGAGCCCTGATGGTATGATAAAGTGAACGTGGGGAGGAGGGAGAGATCTAGTGGGCTTCCCATCCAAGGATAGTTAGATTCTGTTTAAACATAGATTCATAGATTCATATATATTAAGGTCAGAAGGGACCATTATGATCATCTAGTCTGACCTCCTGCAAAAACAACGCAGGCCACAGAATCTCACCCACCCACTCCTATGAAAAACCTCTCACCTATGTCTGAGCTATTGAAGTCCTCAAATTGTGGTTTAAAGACTTCAAGAAGCAGAGAATCCTCCAGCAAGTGACCCGTGTCCCATGCTACAGAGGAAGGCAAAAAACCTCCAGGGCCTCTTCCAATCTGCCCTGGAGGAAAATTCCTTCCCGACCCCAAATATGGCGATCAGCTAAACCCTGAGCATATGGGCAAGATTCACCAGCCAGATACCCAGGAAAGAATTTTCTGTAGTAACTCAGATCCCATCCCATCTAACATCCCATCACAGGCCATTGGGCCTATTTACCATGAATATTTAAAGATCAATTAATTGCCAAAATCATGTTATCCCATCATACCATAAGTATGGTAGGACAGTAGAAGAGAAAAGGATCTTCTTATTTCCCTTCCTCTTGTAAATTATTCAGATTTGAGCAGAAGTAGATACTCTTGCCCATTACCCATATGGGCATCATTAACACCTCATGATCTTACGTTGCTGATCTGTAAAGGGACCAGATACAGCACTATGAAAACTCAGCTTGTACCATGTCATAAATCAAACTGAACCCTCATGGAAAATCAAGACAAAAATTACTTTGCAAGCCATCTATTTGCCTTAGCATGTGGGGAATGTAGAGGAAATAAATGTGATGGGGCTTAAGGCATATTTTACAGCTTAGATTTACATGTTGCCAAAGTGTGTTGGGTTTTTTTTTTGAGGGGGTACAGGAGGGAGGGAAGGATTGTCATGTATCTGGGTGGATATTCCACTACAGAGGTGGTATATAACAGCTGTCAGGACAAGGAGGGCTTAAGTCAAAGCCCAATGGAAACAATGGAAAGTCTGCCATTGACTGTACAGGGCTTTGGAATCAGTCCCTGGTGTGGTGGATAGGTATAATTTTTCCTCAACTTAAATCAAAATTAATGGCAAATGAAGCAACATGGGGCACAACTTTCACCTCCTGCTAGTTCAGCAGGGGTTTGAGTGGAACCCTCCTATGTTCAGCAGAACCTAATGATTTATATGAGAAGGAGCAAACCTTGAATATTCTGTTAAATCTTCACTCTTGAGCCCTTCATTCCACAGGTTGGTTCAACTGGCACAACAAAGTGATTTATGGTGAAGGCTTTGGCTTTTCCTCCCCTCGCAAGCTCTCACTGCAGTTTACATTATGGACCAGAATAGTAACAAATATTTGAAACGGCAACTATTTGTAGGAGTTTCTCCTTCTTCAAACATGATCTGAACCTCACGCTGCATGGAGGGGAGCCAGGAGAGAATGCTGCACTAAATGAATTGGTGCTCGGAGGGTGCTAAATAAATGTAATTTTTCATATCCTGTTAGCTTTTCATATATCATTACTATCAGTTCAAAACCCCTCCACATGGCTGTATTTGTTATAACTCATTCTTTTCTCAAAACAGTGCAATGGAGTAAGGGTTGAAAGTTCTTTTCCCCACAGTTACAACAGAAAGCATAACATATGGAGTGGGTCACTGTCGTCTATAATGCTGAGTGTATTACACAGATCACAACCAACTGACTAGGGTAAGAGGAAGTCTGACCCAACATTTATAACAGTGTTTACAGGACAGAAGTTTCTTTGAATCACTGGGACCAAAAGCCACTTCCAAGGGATAAGAATGTTATTTTGTTGGCGGGGATGGGGACCCTATAGTTTTTAACCCTTTGTTAAAACAATCACGCTAAAAAAGAAGAAGAGCATTGACTAGTTCCCCTGATTTCTTCCCTGGGAAGATTTATCACAACATAGTTTTAAATGGAGAACATTTGTGATAATATTATGCAGGAGAGAGTTCTGGCTGTTTTTTGTACTCTCAGCATTGGTTTAACAAGTCATTAATGAGAGGGCCTAATAATACCTGAGGCATGACCAAGGTCAGTTATGATAGCTTACCAGTATCTTTATATTGTACTGAGTAAAGGGAAATGACACTATGAACCATTCTTTAACAGGGTGAGAAATGTATTATGTCTGATTTTCACCATCCTTCTTCAATGTACGAGGAGTTGACTCACCCTGTGCAGTAACTGATGTTCTTCGAGATGAGTATCCCTGTGAGTGCTCTACTTCAGGTCAAGATGCGTCCCAGTGCCTTCGATCAGAGATTTCTACAGCAGTACCCCTATGGGCTGTGCCTGCCTCTCGAGCTGTCAGTGTTTGAATAGCGTGCACACAGCCTGGGCTCCTCAGTTTCTTCTCTACAACGGAATGAGTCACGAATTCCAAAGTAGAGGGGAGGAGGGCAAGTAGTGGAGCACCCACAAGACACTCATCTTGAAGAATGTCAGTTACTGCCCAGGGTGAGTGACCTCCTCTTCGAGAGAGAGATGTTCCTGTGGGTGCTCCACTTCAGGTGACTGAAAAGCAGTATCCCTTAGGATGGTTGGGACTTCGGATGAGGCAAGAAGGCTGTTGACAAGACAGCTGTACCCAATCTGGTGTCAGACGCTGCAGTGTGGATGAGAGCATAGTGATTAGTGAAGGTAAGGTTCGATGCCCAGGTAGCTGCCTTACATATGTCAGACAGTGGGACATTACGGAGAAAGGCTGTGGAGGTGGAGACAGCTCTGGTAGAGTGTGTTCTAATTGACGTAGGAGGTTGTATTTGCCTGAGTTGGTAACATATGCAGTCAGCAATCCATCTGGAAAATCTCTGTGTAGAGACAGCATTTCCTTGTGAGCGCTGAGTAGTAGAGACAAAAAGTCTGGCGGTTTTCCTAAATGATTTTTTTTCTATCCAGGTAAAAGGATAATGCTCTGCAAAAATCAAGAGTGTGCACTGTTGTTTCAAAGGCATTAGTGTGAAGTTTTGGGGAACATGCTGGGAGCTGTATAGGCTCATTGAGGTGAAAGGAAGAGTGTATCTTAGGTAAGAACCTTGGATGCATTTGGAGTGTGACCTTATCACGGAAGAACGTGGTATATGGAGGGTCCGCCATAAACACCCCCATTTCTCCTACTCTTCTGGCAGACGTGATTGCTACGAGGAAGGCGGTCTTCATGGATAGGTGGAGAAGGGAGCAGGTAGCCATCCGTTCAAAGGGTGTATCCATCAGGACTTTGAGGACTAGGTGTAAATCCCAAGGTGCAGCAGGTGGTTTCACGTCTGGGTATCAGGTCTGGATACCCTTCAGGAACCTTTTGGTGATTGGATGGGCAAAGACCGTTACGTTGTCAATCTTATAATGGAAGGCGGTGATTGCCACGAGGTGGATCTTGAGTGAGCTCGTAGAAAGGCCAGATGTTTTGAGGTGTAACAGGTAATCCATTATCAGTGGGAGTGAAGCAGAAACTGGAGAGGTCTGCTTGTCAGCACACCAAGATGTGAACCGTTTCCATTTATGCAGGTAGGTAGTGCGCATGTTGTGTGTTCTGCTGTGTACTTGGTCCAAACATGTTAACTCTGCATTAGAGAACCATTGATCAGCCAGGCCCTCAGGTGGAGATGTTGTATGTCGGGGTGAAATAGTAGTCCCCTATGTTGTGATAGGAGGTTGCTGAGTGAGGGAAGGGGAATGTTGACTGACATGCTCAGGAGGAAGGGGTACCACGGTTGTCTGGGCCACGCTGGGGCTATGAGAATGATGTTGGCTCTGTCTGTTCATATCTTCTGAATTACTCTGTGCAATAGAGGCATTGGTGGGAACGCATACATGAGAGTTTCGGTCCAAGGGTGCATAAAGGCGTCTCGCCATGAGTGTTTCCCCAGGCCTGCTCTGGAGCAGAATGTCAGGCATTTTTTGTTTGTTGCTGTGGCAAAGAGATCCAGTTGGGGATAACCCCAGGTCTGGAAAATGTTGGAAAGAAGGGTGTCATTGAGTTCTCACTCGTGCTGTATGGGGAACGATCGGCTGAGCTCGTCTGTGGTGGTATTCTGAGAACCTGGCAGGTATGAGGCAGAAATATGGATGTTGTGTTGAAGGCAGCAGTTCCAAAGTTTTACTGCCTATGTGCAGAGGGAGTGTAAGCAGGCTCCCCCCCCGTCTGTTGACACAAAACATGCTTGCAATGTTGTCAGTCATGATTCGAATTCAGTAGTTTTGGATGATGGGAAGGAAATGGAGGCAGGCATTGCGTACGGCCTGGAGTTCTAGCAAATTTATGTGAAGCTTGGTTTCTGAAGTGGCCCAGAGACCCTGAGTGGTGAGGTGGCCGATGTGTGCTCCCCATCCTGTGAAGGATGCATCTGTGGTGATGGTAATTGAAGGGGGATCTTGTCGGAAGGGAATTCCAGTGCAGAGGTTGATGGGAGAGGTCCACCAGAGAAGTGACTCCTTGACTTTCTGGGACATAGTTAGTAACCTATTTAGCCTGTGCTTGTTTGGTTTGTATACCATGGCTAGCCAACCCTGAAGGTATCGCATGTACAGGCAAGCATTTGTGACCACAAATGTGCAAGCAACCATGTGTCCTAAGAGCTGTACAGCGTCTCGGACTGTAGTCTGTGGGCTGGCACATATCTGGGTAATAAGGATGCCCATTGTGTGGAATCTGTCCTGGGGGAGAGATGCAAGACCAGTGGTGGAATTGAAGTGGGTGCCGATGAAGTCGATTTGTTGGGTAGGTTGTAAGGTAGATTTGTTTTTGTTTATTTGCAGGCCCAAGGTGTGGAAGCAGTGAAGGATTGCAAGAGTTGCATGGTTTGCTTCTAACTGAGTGGGAGACTTGAGGAGATAATCGTCCAGGTAAGGAAATATGAGGATTCCTTTTTTCCTGAGATGTGCTATTATAACTGCTAGCACCTTGGAGAAGACACGTGGTGGGGTGGAGAGGCCAAATGGGAGGACTTTGTATTGGTAGTGTTGTGCTCCCACAGCAAACCTGAGGAAACGTCGATGGGCAGGGTGGATAGAGACATGGAAATATGTGTCTTGGAGGTCGAGGGTTGAAAACCAATCTCCTTGCTTCAGCATCGGAATTATCATTGGGAGAGTAATCATCCGGAATTTCTGTTTCTTGACTAACTTGTTCAAATGTCGAAGATCGAGGATAGGGCGCCAACTGCTGTTTTTCTTTTCTGTCAAGAAGTAGTGGGAGTAAAACCCTCTCCCTCTGTGTTGAGGTAAATACCTCCTTTATTGCTCCGAGATGTATGAGATGTTGTACCTCCTGACAGAGCAATTGTTCGTGAGAGGGGTCCCTGAAGGGGGACAGGATGGGAGGGTCAGTGGGAGGTAAGGAGAGGAAGGGGATGGCATAACCCAAATTGATAATTTCCAGGACCCATCTGTCCGTAGTGACGGTTTGCCAGTTGGCCAGGAACAGACACAAACAGTGTCCAAAAAAATGGTTGGTTGAAGTTGGCGCTGGAGGGGGTGCGAGGTTTTCTATACCCTCGACCAAGACTTCATATTTGTTTATTTGGGTTAGAAGGGTGGGTCGCCGTTATTTGCAGAGGGCGACGTCATTGGTTCCTGGGCCTATGTGGTTGTTGTTGTTGGGTATCATATTGTCTGAAAGGTGGATGTTGTGCAAAGGTATAGTAACGCAATCATTGGTATGGCTGATATATATATTGTCTCTTCTTTGAGACAGGTGTTTGGATGCCAAAGGATCGGAGTGTGGCCCATGAGTCCTCCATGGAGTGAAGGATCTCATTGGTTGTAGAGGTGAAGAGCTTGTCTCCATCGAAAGGGAGATCTTTGACCGTATTCTGTATCTCCTTCGGAAAGGAGGAAGAAGCAAGCCATGAGGACCGCTGCATGACAACGGCCATGGCTGTGGATCTGGCCGCTGCATCCGCAGCATCGATCGTGGCTTGAAGAACTGTGTGGGAGACCAATTTGCCCTCGGACACCACTGCTTTAAATCGTTGTCGTTTATCCTCTGACACATCATCAATAAATTGCATTACCTTGGCATAATTTTTGTGGTCATATTTTGCTAAGAGCACTGCATAGTTCACTACTTTAAATTGCAAAGTGGAAGAAGAATACACTTTGCGGTCGAACGAGTCCAGTCTCTTGTTATCTTTGTCTGATGGAGTGGAGTGGAAGTGTTGGGATTCGTTTTTCTGATTGGCCACATTGACCACTAGCGAATTAGGTGAGGGGTGCGTAAATAGAAACTCAGAACCCTTAGATGGAACAAAATATTTGCTGTCCAATCTCTTGCTAGTGGGTGTTATTGTAGCTGGGGTCTGCCAAATAGTTTTAGCAAGTTCCATAATGGCCCATTAATTAGTAGGACTATTTTGGAAGAGGTCATAGCTTGCAGGATGTCGGAAAGCTCGTGGTGTGTTTCAGGTACCTCCTCCAGGGTAATATTGAGCTCTTCTGCTACTCTGTGAAACAACTCTTGAAAGTGAGCAAGCTCATCAGTAGCGGGAGGTGGTGGGGGTACCATGGCGTCTTGTGGTGTTATTGCTATAGAAGAGGTATGCGGAGCAGTGTCCTCTGTAGGGGTGGTGGCCACTTCAGGTCTTATCTGGGTTTCAGTGTAAGCCATCAGTGGGGAGGGTCTGACAGCTTTCTTCCTGGCAGCCCGCGGAAGACCTGAGTGTGGTGTGGTGTAGGTCCATGGGCCCCAGTATGGCCATTGCCCCAGGGGAGATTGCCATACCAGTGTGGATAGCCTTGAGGATATGGCGATTGTGCTGAAATGCATCTCCCAGTTGTGGGTAACTGACTCTGGGGAGAGTATTGAGAGGAAAACATCTGGTCATCATATTCCTCTTCCTTGTCCTCAGCCTCCCACACTTCATTGGAGGGGCTTGAAGGAGTAGGGGAGTACTGAAGGTAGGGTGCTAAAGGTCTTGATGATAGACTGGTGCCGAGAAGAGGAGAGTCAGGAGCATGGGACACCCTTAATTCCTCTGGCTGTAAAAACTGCAGTGGAGCTGAGTGACCAGGAGTCAGTGCCGGGGTAGCTGGTGGAGGCAGTCTGCTGGGGCATCTGCTGGTGCACCAAAGGGTGTCCCGGGGGCGCAAGCTGGCTCCATGGACTAGGAGCCCCTGAGGTAGGCACTGCAAGGGAGGCTGGAGACCTCAGGGGGCTCAGTGCTGAGAGCGGTGGCTGTAAAAGCAGTGCCGCAAGATCAAAGGACAGTGCTGCAGCCGCTGCTTGTACTGTCGGCACCGCAGAAGCTCTCGGCACCGTACTGACAATGGTGGCCGTAGGAGAGCTGAAAGAGGTGGGCAACTGGAAGCCCTGAGCCTCGGCACCATGTAGCGGGGCAGCCAACTCACAGTCGGTGCCTGAGGTGCCTGCCGTGTGGAAGGTGCTGAGCCCCGGAGCCATAGTGAGCAGAGACCAGAGAGCCGGTTTTAACTTTTTCCCCGAGGAACGGCTCCTGAGGGGAGAGGAAGCTGGCCCTTCTTTTGCTTTTCCTTTGCCTCTGGAGGGTGTCGCAGAGATTTGCTGGCCAGGTCTGAGGGAGTTTTCCAGAGCAGCATTTTAAGCCTGAGCTCCCTGTCCTTGAGGGTCCGTGCTTTAAATTTGTTACAGTGGATGCATTTTTGGGGTACACGAGACTCCCCCAGACAGCGTACGCACTGTGAATGCCCATCCGAGATGGGGCTGGCATCCTTACAGGAGGCGCATCTCTTGAAGCCTGAGGAGCCAGGCATGTCTGAAACCACGGAGGTTATTTTTTTCTTTTTTTTTTCCTTTAAGAAATAAATGTAACAGCTAACGTAACTTATCTAAGTAGGAACTCTAATGACTGAAACTATCTAACTAAATTGAGAAACAAACTAACTAGCTAGTCTCAAAGAGCACCGCTGAGCTCCGTCTCTAGCCGGCGAGGGTAGAGAAGGAACTGAGGAGCCCAGGCTGTGCACACGCTATTCAAACACCGACAGCTCAAGAGGCAGGCACAGCCCGTGCGCAGCCCGTAGGGGTACTGCTGTGGAAATCTCCAATCAAAGGCACTGGGACGCATCTTGACCTGAAGTGGAGCACTCACAGGGACATCTCTGGAAGAAGAACCTAAACTATCAAACATGCTCAGTTGATCACAGGATCAAGAACATTTTACATTTACTGTCTATGTGGCCCTTAATCCCAAGTCACTTTACCAACAACTGTCTATGCATCCTACACCACCTCTGGAGTGGCAACCACATACTTTTAGGGTGCACAACAGAGCAGGGTGGACATCTTTGGTCAAACATACTATGAGAAAACCCACACTGATATAAGAGTTTCCATGGGATTAGAAATAGACTCAGGAGAGAGATCTGGAATTTGAAAACCCCACTGAGGGGTGTTTGGAGGCAGGTTCGTAATTCTTCCCCCTCTCTAAATGTCTATGGAGAACAGACATGACTTGGGTTTGAAGGTCACATCTGAAAGATCCAGATACAATGAACAGCATGGAATTGTGTTCTCCTTGGAAGAGATGAGCTATTCCTGAAGGGATTTGAACCCACTGACTTCAGGAGTGTCAGACATGATGTTTAGACCCAACTTCTTGCTAATATTTAAAGAGTTTTAAACAATTTTGTTTAATGTTTTTTTAATGCACATGGCTTTAGGCTCACTGCAATTATAAGCATCATTAGACAAAAAGTTACTTTTTGGTGCTTTGGTGCTTTTATTCTAAGCAAACACACTGCTATGTTGCAATTGATGTCACAGCTTTTTTCATGTATTTGAGTAATTGGAAACTGAAAATCACAGTGAGCTTTAGTCCTGATATCTGCTAACACTAACATGCTGCAATGAAAACAACATGCCTCAAGCCTGCACTTACTTTCTACACATTTTAAAGTCGAGACTATTAAAGCCTGAATCTATCCTCATGTGTGCGTGCCCCTTTAAAAGAGACTAGGAACTGTTGACCCGAAAGGTTTTGTTCAAAAAAAAGCTTAGGCATCAAATCCCAAGTGTTCTGAGCCCAGGGGTCTTGCGTCTACTTAGTGTCAGCACAGCCACCACCCTATACCGGAAACCTACTGACCGCTATGCTTACCTACCTGCCTCAAACTTCCATCCAGACCACACCACACGATCCATTGTCTACAGCCAAGCTCTACGATACAACCACATTTGCTCCAACCTCTCAGACAGAGACAAACACCTACAAGATCTCTATCAAGCGTTCTGACAACTACAATACTCACCTGCTAAAGTGAAGAAACAGACTGACAGAGCCAGAAGAGTACCCAGAAGTTACCTACTACAGGACAGGCCCAACAAAGAAAATAACAGAACGCCACTAGCCATCACCTTCAGCCCCCAACTAAAACCTCTCCAATGCATCATCAAAGATCTACAACCTATCCTGAAGGATGACCCATCACTCTCACAGATCTTGGGAGACAGGCCAGTCCTTACTTACAGACAGCCCTCCAACCTGAAGCAAATACTCACCAGCAACCACACACCACACAAAAAAACCCACAATCCAGGAACCTATCCTTGCAACAAAGCCCGTTGCCAACTGTATGCACATATCCATTCAGGGGACACCATCATAGGGCCTAATCACATCAGCCACACTTTCAGAGGCTCGTTCACCTGCACATCTACCAATGTGATATATGCCATCATGTGCTAGCAATGCCCCTCTGCCATGTACATTGGCCAAACTGGACAGTCTCTATGTAAAAGAATAAATGGACACAAATCAGATGTCAAGAATTATAACATTCAAAAACCAGCTGGAGAACACTTCAATCTCTCTGGTCACTCGATTACAGACCTAAAAGTGGCAATTCTTCAACAAAAAAACTTCAGAAACAGACTCCAATGAGAGACTGCTGAATTGGAATTAATTTGCAAACTGGATACAATTAACTTAGGCTTGAATAAAGACTGGGAGTTGATGTGTCATTACACAAAGTAAAACTATTTCCCCATGTTTATTTCTCTCCCCCCACCACCCCCACTGTTCCTCAGATGTTCTTGTCAACTGCTGGAAATGGCCCACCTTGATTATCGCTACAAAAGGTTTCCCCCCACCCCGCTCTCCTGCTGGTAATAGCTCACCTTACCTGATCACTCTTGTTACAGTGTGTATGGTAACACCCATTGTTTCATGTTCTCTGTGTATATAAAATCTCCCCACTGTATTTTCTAATGCATGCATCTGATGAAGTGAGCTATAGCTCACGAAAGCTTATGCTCAAATAAATTTGTTAGTCTCTAAGGCGCCACAAGTCCTCCTTCACTCTGGAGAAAGTGCTCTTTGTTGCTGAGGAAAGCCCTTGTTATTCGTTTGTATTTTGTAAATTAATACTCCTAACAATGAGACAATAGAATAGAGTTAGGCATTGCGCAGGCAGGTGCTGCCTAGGTACCTCATTTCCAATCTACTGCACTCCCAGCCATTCTGCATCTCCCCCAAGCAGAGCAGTGCCTAGTTTATGATGCGTACAAATATACCAAAGGCCAAGATGAGACTTCCGCTAATTAATATTAAGATGCTTCTCTTGACCTCTTCCTTAGTAAGAGAGGGGAGACCGTAATGTCCAACATATGATGTTCTATTAAAGGTCATGTTGTGATAGCAATTAGCTCTCAAATGACCTGCCTACCCTCCATCTACTTCAAAGAATCATGATGGGAAGCTGGACAGGATAGATTTAGAGAAGTACGTGAGCAATTTAAGCTTCAGTAATTTAGAGGAGAGAATTTGGAATGAGAAGAGCCCAGTGTATGTATTTATTTACATAGGGCCTTTCCCAGTCTATGCACCACAAAAGCGACAAGAAACAATGGTTAAAACACCTTCCAACAATAATCCCCCTAATTCAGCCAACACACCCTATTCATCTCCAACAGAGACCCTGAAGTAAAAAATCCCAGGCTTCATCAGAGCAAGGAAGGAGCCCATTCCAAAGTTAAAGACCTGTCACTAAAGTCTCCTGCCACCAGCACCCTGCCATCCAAAGAGATCAGAAGGGAATTTTTTCCTGTACATATATAGTAAAGAAAGAATGATGGTTTTTCTTTGCTGATAGGTTTCCATGCTACTCACTGTACTTGCTGATTTCCAGGGAAAAGATTGCTCTGTCCACACAGCCCTTTTTTATATTTTCAAACTGTAGGTCTAGTTGCAAAGAAAAGATGGAATCTTGCTAAGATTTCATTCCCTCTCTGTTTGTCACCATTGTAAACCAAACAGATTTAACATGTACAATAGGAAAGTGAGAGGGGAAAGAGAAAAGTTCAGCCATAGGTGAAAAATAACGTGACACCATTCAGAGAGACCAGTCCATAATTTAAGTGGCCAAGTTAAACAATACACAATAAGGGCTGCACAGGCCCTCAGATTCCAGTGTGCAGGTCTATAAACTCCTCGTGGGGAAGGGACATCTACTCCCAGTTGTCTTGTTTAACTTGGACAGCAAACCTGACATAGCATAGTTGAATGGACCAGATAACAGCTGGACCAGATAACAGCTGGTTGTGCACCTACAACTTACAAGTTATGCACTTACAAGATATAAAGGAGTGACAAACTCTTTATGAGAAATAATGGATGCAGGCCCTCTGATTCCATTAGGAGATTTCCAAACACGATGGCACCTTATTTGTTCTATATGCCAATGTTTCCTGTTTATTAGCTCTGGGCGGTATCACACCCTCAGTTTTTAAGCCAAAATTTAGGCTGCTCCACTGTGCTCCATCCTAGGAAGTTTGTCTTAAAAGTCAAAGGGAGTTATAGCCCTAGGTCATTGTCTTATGCCCAGAGATAGTGAGATTGTTTAAAGAAATAAATACCAAAGATATTTTTAATTGCCCTTTTTTTCTGCCAGTGCCATACAAAGTAAAGGAAAAAAATTTTTGAAAGGATTTATATTGACTTCATTTCTTGTATCCTTTTCATGCTTTCTAGATATTTCCTACCGGGCTCTTGGTTTCTCATCTGGAAACAGGACCTGATTCAAAGGCCCACTAACGTAGTCTTCAATGGATTTAGGGTCAGGGCCCAAAGTGAGCTCTTCCAGAATTGCTGGTAATAATAATGGTCTTAATTCTGCAGGCCACACCTAGTCAAAGCACCTGTTTACTTCAATAGAAGGACTTTGGAATCAATTTAGCACTGTGATTTTCAAAGGAACCTAAGGGAATTAGCTGCTGGGCCCTTAACTTCTTAAGGCTTTATTGAAAATCACAGCCTAGATTTATAGACTCTTTGGTTCCCCAAAGGAACCCACAGTGGTGGGACATCACGACTCACATCTATAACCGCCCCCCCCCCCCAAATCTACCCCAAACTCAGTGTGCTTAAGCCAATAACTTTCACTTCGTTTTGACGCAAAATAATAAAATCAGCCCCAATAAGTTTGGCTCAGAAGGCTAGCAAGCTTTTCAAGTAAAAGTAGATGGCATTTCTAGCATATAATGTATTCCAATGTATGGTTTTGTTGTGAACATCTTACACAGCTCTTTTCATTAATCACTGAGGTAGTAGACATTTTTTCCTTTCCATAATCCCAATCAATAGATGTGTGCAATCACTAGAGGGTTAACATCAGTGGAGCAGCCCTATTGTGTACAGGGGTATATGCTGTATCTTTTATAAACACAGCAGCACTAAAGAGGTGAGCCTCATGCAGTGAGCATCCAAGGAAGTGCTCCTTTCTTTAATACCCCAAACCACAGGAACCTAAAACCAGCCATACAAACCAGTCAGACAAAGGTCCATCTAGCTCAGTATCCTGGATCCAGCATGCAGGGGGAATGTACAAAACAGGGCAATTGTAGCAATTATCTTCCACTCCAGGTTTCTGGTAGTCAGAGGTTTAAGGTCATCCTGAGCATGGGGTTGCGTCCCTGATCTTCTTGGCTAATAGCCACTGATAGACCTATCCTCCATGAACTTATCCACTTATGCTTTTGGCCATCATAACATGCCATGGCAAAGAGTTGTTTGTTGTGCATTGTGTGAAATCTTAGGGTGCAATCAGATGGAAAAGGAATGTTTGGGATGACAACCAAGCTCATTGTCACATATGAAGTGTTGGGAGATTTGTTTATGGTCAGAGAAGTATCTGTAGTCATAGGGATTGAGTGAGCCTATTAAACACTATCATGATTGGAGTAGCCGTGTAGAGCTGCTCTGGGAGGGGCTAAACCCCATGGTCTATCTTGGTAATGGGCAGAAACAGAAGCCTACATCTGAACATTGCTAATCTTTGGGGTGAGCAGGCTATCTAAAACTCCATCCAGATCTGAACTTGGACCTCAGGCCCATGATTATTGTGAAGCAAAACTGGTGATTTGGGGCGCCTTCCTATGCACAACTGATGAGCTCAGTTTGATATTATGAACTTGACACCTCACTCCACCCCTCAATGTGCAGTAAATCAGCCACTGGCTGACACTGACCCTGTCACCTATTACGCTTCCTGTCTGGAAGAAGCTACAGAACAAACAAATGAAGTCATTAATATTAAGAACTGTGCTCTGGCAGGACAATGGGTGTGCTAAGGAAGGTGCCTGAGCTGGAAGAATCCAGTTATTCCAGATGGTCTGCACAGAAGAGGGTTGGAGGAGTGGAAAAATCCCCAGAAGGGGAACAAACAAACCAGGTGTTAGGACTGGTGTTTAAAAACTCAGATGAGGAGAGACTCTGGGAATCACAAAGGGCCATACTTTCTGAGAGAGAGAAGACCATTTGACAGCTGCACCAGCCGAAGCTGGTCAGAAAAAAGAGAATATATGCTCTGGGGAGAAGCCTTGAGCTGGAGGAACAAGGTCCAGGAAAGGGGATTAGAACCCTGAAAGACAATGACCTAAATCCCAAAGAACATTCAAGAGTGGAAAGGAAACTGAGGCAGGGAATGGTGTGCAGGTGTTTATTGTTTTGCCTACACATGTATTTCTCTTGTGCTGTCTAAAGTAAAGAGTGAATGTTTTATAAATCCTTCTGCAAAGTCTGTGTCCTATTTGGCCTCAGCTATCACATATTCCTGAAGGGTTAAACTATAAGCTGGTGTACCTAAAAGGATGGAGCCCTTGGAAAGCTGTGCTTAAGTTACTAGGGAGTCTTGGGGCTTGAGCAGCTGCACCGTGGTCCAGCTTCCAAAAAGGGACACCAGTCAGAGAATCTGTAACCAGGGAGTGAGCCTAGGGGCCATATATAGAGAATGCCTAGAGCCTACAAGGACCAAAGGGGAGCTAAAAGTGCTGGGATCCAATCACATCAGCCTGGTGAGTGTCCAGCAGGAGGAGCTAAATCAGGGCCATGAAAAAAACTATTTGAATGTTCTCACTTAACAGAGTTTTGTGTAACCTCTGGGAACAACTACACTTTCTCCTCTGGAATGACCCTTCTAAATCCTTCCATTGACATCCGAGGAAGGAGAATGGTACTTATAAGAAATCTTACAAGTGGTAAGTGGGATAAATACTGTGTAAATCTCTTCTCTTTCTCTGCAGAGGTTAAGACAAGCCATTTATGTCAGCAGTGGACAGTTCTACCAACAACCCACAAAGCTTCCTAAAGAAAAATATTTATAAAGCCAATTTAAGTAACTAGGACATTTATTACTGTCATGGCCAATAGAGCTTGTATTTATTTTATGAACAGAATGTTTTATTTAACTGCAGAACTCGTCTAGCGTCTCCCACCAGTGGAAATAATAAAGATTATTTCATATGAGAGTAATTGCAGCTGTTGAGCAACAGGCTACCTATGTCCTGAAGAGAGGGATAGAAGTACTTTTAATCAGAAGTAGAGATAATTGGCTCTTTCTAGAGTGCGGAACCATCTATTTTAATTCTGGCTAAGTAATTTTGAGGCTCAATAAGTGAAATGTCACCCCGATGTAACTTCACAGCCCATTGTCTGCATGTGACTTTGTTCCGGGACCTGTTGGCTTTTCCTGGATGGTGTCTAAGCAGAAACAACAATTTGAAAGTCTCAGCAAGATGAGTTCTTGTTTCATCAATGTTCAATGGGGAAAGCTACATTGTGCAACATTTATGCAGCTACATCTTCTGTCCCAACAGAGTCTGCTCTGTCCAAGAAGGGTTTCACCCAGGGGGGAAAGCTAGTGGTTTGTACCACAGTTCTCACCTGGGGGCCTACTGAAGGTGGAACCTTTAAATTACAATCAAGTCTCCATAGGAGCCCCTTTGGTGAGAAATCTACTGAACTCAGTTGGCTGCCCTGGCCATTTTGTACAGTGAGGTTCATAGGTGCTGTGTGCCCACTGTGACCCAGCCATCCAATTGTTTTTTCAACTGCTGGAGACCCTGTGGGGTGGTCTGCCAGGACAGGACCCTGGGTGATAGAAAGCCCATCAGGAGGTAGTAGGTTCCCATTCAGTGGGCCTTTTCATTTGAATAAAAAAAGTCTTCCACTGACATCTTACATGTTCTGGGCAAATTTCTCCCTCCCAGGAGGCTGTGGGGCACTGGGAAGAGGAAGAGGTGCATTGCTTGAGGGACCTGCAGGTATACAGCATCCATTGGCACTGAAGAGAAGCATGCTGGGAAGTGGCTCTTGCTACACTCTATTCAGTTCTTCTGATGAAGAAGGGCTGTGATCTAACTCAAACATGCCTTCTGGGTTAGCTGCCCTGATCTGCTCTGTCGCCCTCTCAGCACCAAGCAATCCAAGAATGGCTATCCCTCAGGCAGGAGGAGGGAATGCATGGTTTGCCACCCCTCCCACATCCCTCTCTGCCTGGGGCAGTGAGGGGTGAAATTTCACATCAGACAGAAAAAGCAGGAAAGTCACATTCCCTACCAATTCCAAATTAGTGGCAGTGGAGGCACGGATGAGCACAAATCCACCTGAAAGCAATGGGTATGTACTTGACATAGCTCAGCTATGCCTCCGCTGCCGCCACCTTTAGCATCTCAGCTACACTGCTACTTATACCCGAGCTAACTCAATGAGAGCTAGTGCGTGTATGGGTACCTGAATCACACCCCTTTCTCTGTAGTGTAGGCACGGCCTCAGTCAAGGGAAAGGAAGTGAGAGTGCCCTCTCCCACACCTCCCCCTAGCAGGAATCACCAAGCTGAGAGGTCAACATGGCCCTGAGTTTAAAATCCAGGATCACCCACAAAACTGTTAAATCAGAAGAAGGTAGTGTTATGATAATGAAATCTGACCTCAGGTACAAAGAGGACAAAGTTCAGTGCAAGGACGGGGAAATCATAAGTCCAGCTCCCTCTCTGCATGCTGACAGGAATAATGTGCTTTTGTAAGTAAAACAGTCAGAAGTGCCAGAATACACACTGGAAGAAAGGGAGTAAGAAGATGCCAGTTTTGCAGTCACTTCTCAGACCTTAACCACACCATTCTAGCAATATGGATCCCCAGATAACAATGCTCATTTGGACCTGTTAATATACAGTGTAAGAACTTGGATTGTAAATGAGTTTTACACTGTATCCGTTACTTTTAATATCCAATAAAGACTTCTTGTAAAGAAAGTGAAGGTCTGATGTACTCCAGTTACTCCTTAAATTAATCTCAACTGCATCACTTATTGCTATTCTTTATTTTCCATGGTGCACAAGCTTAACATCTGGGAGAAGTTCTTTCCCTCTATATGGAGATGCTTTCGCAATCAGGTACATATTTGAATGGTTGCCAGTATGGTAATTTGCAATCGGCATGTGGTCTAATAAATATATGAGAGGAATTCTGGAGTCTCTGCAAACTGTACCGTTGGCTTTCTTGTACTGTAACAGCATGATGGGGGGCTGTGAACATCACAATGCAATCTGAATCCAGAGCCTCTGCATCCTGATATGCAGGGGAAGAATTCTGATAATTCAGCTCAGTAGTCGGAACAACAAAAACCCTCCTTACATTTTACCTTTCTAAATATATATCTTTGGGAAATTGCCTGTCTTGAGTAGCTGCCCATTTAGAAAATGCCTCTATCTTCCATGCTCCTCACATAACTAACACAACGGAGGAGAATGGACCCCAAGTCTTAGCATGGGTTGCATATGCTGAAGCTTCAGTGCTAACCATCCAAAAATGTTATAGTACCCTGGCCACCCTAGCCTTAGATTACGTACTAGTGATCTCCAGGCCTTCTCTGAAATCAGCTAGACTAAAACTAATTTGCACAGTAGGTTAGACACACAATGTCTGTCTATGAGCTGTTTGCCAACTATTCAGTTTGA
Organism: Chelonia mydas; assembly: GCF_015237465.2. Taxonomy (NCBI): domain Eukaryota; kingdom Metazoa; phylum Chordata; order Testudines; family Cheloniidae; genus Chelonia; species Chelonia mydas. The sequence goes on from NC_057854.1 coordinate 28,971,387, forward strand.
CTATTTGCACTATGTGATTGGTCACCTAAGTCACATGCTATTTCAACCAAACAGCTGGAGAATTTAAAATTTGTAAATAGAAAAATGAAAACGTGCCATGTTATTTGCTCTTGGTCATGAGCACAGTCCCTAGTGTACATTCAGGAATACCTTTGCTTGCGTAGAAATACATGTGCACTAATGAGTAGGAATGGCTATTTGCCATACAACCAACCACCTTGTCACATGAGCAACATTTAAGAGGACATGAACATACAGCTGTCAGCTGTTTGGCATTTGATAGAGTGTTTGCAAGCACTGTTTTTACAGGACTCAGCCAGCTCTATTTCAAAACATTTGTGTATACTTTGAAACAAAACATGAAGGTGGAAAAGCTCAGGGATAGAATTTCAGGGACTTATCTTGGATTATAGTAAATACATTCTGGAAGCTGATTTAGCTATAGTATGGTGGTCATTCTTAAAAGCATCTCAGTTTTGCCTTGGCTTGATAGATACCAATTAAGCTTATTACAAGGAATACTTAGGAGATACTACAAATGCTGAGGTATGGTTAATTATCTGCAGCAAAACTGGAAAACTTAAGGCAACCACCATGCAGATGGGACTAGATTCCTTGATCTGAACAGACCTTGACATTGGGAAACTTTGCAACAGGAAGCTCTGCCTCTAAAATTAAGTGTTTACAGTGCAGTATAAGCATTCTGTACAGCTGCTCAATCCATTACATGTTTCTTGCTTATAATTCTTTTAAGAAGAGTTCTGCTCTCAGAAAGTAAAATCTGGCTTTTTTTCCTTATGAGTAGATGTAAATGTCAGGATTTTGGTCCTGTCCAGACAGGAAAGCAACCTTTCTCTGAGCAGTGCAATGGGTTTGTGTGTGAGAGGGTTGAGAATTTCCCATTTTTGGCCAAAAAAAACCATAGGAATATTTTTTCACATGAGAAATATAAGAGGATTTTTCACATGATTCCAGAAGGGAACCCAATGTAGAGGTCAGGCAGTAAGGTAGGATTCCTGCAAGGTGTAGGATCAGACAGGCTTTCAATGGGAGTTTGACCATGAGCCTGTTCCTGAGAGGTGCTTGGCACTTAAACACTCCCTCTGATTATTTTCTAAGGGTACATCTACACCATAAATGAAAGTGTGATTGCAGTGCTGGCAGACATACCCAGACTAGTTTTGATCTAGCTAGCACAGGTAACAATAGCAGAGAAGATGTGGTGGCACGGACAAGCAACCCAAGTACATACCCAGAGTCTAGTGGGGTTGTACTGGGGTGGTTAGCCCACATCGCCACATTCTCACTACTGCTTTTATCCACGCCAGCGAGATTAAACCTAGAGCAGATATGCCTACCTGCACTAGAATCACACCTCCTTGTACCATTACTTATACCCTTCAAGACAGCCATCTAACTCTAACAGAGCAACACAGTGTTATATTGTGAAGATATAGTTGTGTAGCATAGTGGTGCTTCCACTGTATGTAGAATGAGCAGATATTTATGTCAGCATTTGCAGGATGTGCAACCAAAGGATAATGGATCAAATCCTCTGCTGATGTGGACTGATGTAATGCCATTGGCTTCAGAGCTCCTAAATTCAGCCCCAGATATGAACTTTTAATGGCCAGATCCAAACAACCTCCAACTATGTGTAAGGATAAGGGCTGGCTGCAAAGCTCAGATTTGTCATTTCTGATCTTTCCCACAGGTTTTGATCCAGGCTTTTAATTCAGCTCCTTCCCTAACGACTGAAGGTTATAATAGCTCTCCTAATATTGGGTTTGTGATGTTGTGAGAAATAAGCCCAATGAGAGTTCCAGTTTGTCTTACTAATCTTCTGATCCTTTATTGCATGTTTCGTTCATTTACCTGAATGCTGCTCTTACTGATGCAATTCCCAGATTTAAGGAATTAAAAGTAGCCATGTTTGCCTTATTACTAATTTTAGTCAGGCTTCCCTTTGTCATTTACTCTGGCTGCCTTCACACTTGTTCTGTCTGGACTGCTCTTGAGAGAGTTAGTGCAGGTCCACAGAAACTGACGAGAAGAGATTAAATTTGTGACTCAGAACCCTAACAAGGGACTAAATCTGGAGGCTCTTATTCAGTCCATACACAAATTAACATCCACTGCAGTCAGGGGAGAGTCAAAGCTGAGTAAGGGGGATTTTTTGCACCATGCAATTAGAAATTGGGCCAATTGCCATAAAAACAACCTTAACATTGCCTTATAATGCTGGATTGATTGTGAAAAATATCACCATGTTCCATTCCTCGATTTTACAGTCCAAGAAGAGAGCTCTGGAGAGGATTAGCTTCATATCATCTGTGTTTACACAGAACTTTTACTTCAAACCTGACAACTTCGAAGTCAAAGTTCTGGGAGAAACTTGCCCTATTTGTCTACCTAATATAATTTACGTCCTCTAAACAATCATGCATGTTTTATTGCTATAGACTGTCAGGTTGGTAACCCAAAAGTCACGCTCCCTTTCTTAAAAATAATGCTTTCTAATAACAGCAGTGTTCTTTGAAGAGGCGTTATATAGAGTACACTTTACAAGCATTGATTTTATTTTACTGTGTGACTCCCACTCCCCGTTTAGAGTGTCAGAATTCAACATGTCTCTGCATTATCAAGTAATCATTTAGAGGCTGTGCACAGAAAATAGGATGTAAGAGATTTTGCAATATAACATCTGACAGAATTCCAGATTATGCAACTACTCTTATTACATACTTGTCTGACACGAATAAGTGCTGAATGCCTATGTCATGTATAGAGATCAGTTCATCAGAGATTATAAAACCACAGCACAGTTGATTCCAAGCAGTTTCTTGGTGCTTGGGAAACTCCTCATTGTGAATTAACATTCACATTTCCTGACAATTATGACTATAAGAGTCTGATATGCCAATGCCTTCAAATCAGTAAAGTGTCTTCAAAACTTCAGCAAAAGGACAAGCAGTTTAAATATTTAGAGGTAGAAACTCAGGCAGAGTACTTGAGATTCTGCAAATTGATGCCCATGCTGAATATCAATCTAAGACATCTACTCGGTCACATAGGTGAAAAAGCAACAGCCAGGGCTATAGGGCCATTACCACCTAATCTTCTACAATGACATATTTTTTTAAGGTGCCTCTTCCACTGGAATAGGGGCACATACATTTTCATTTTCTGCCACTTCCACCGCTTATTTTGCATCAGTTTGAATAAGAATAAGTATCCCCTGTGACTGACCTGATAAGCGTTTTTCTCTCACGCTTTTCCAGAACACATCCCATGCTTTGTTGGTTGAGTCCTTGATATGCTCACTGAAGGATCTCCTCAAACGAGATTTCCCTGGGTATGCCATCCCGGCTAACAAATCCACAGAGGCAATATTAGCCCATTAAGATCCAACAGCCTGAAAAAAAAAACCCAGCAGACTGAGAACTCAGTTCTCCCAGCTTTCTCTTCTTAGACTGGACAGGAAAAGTTACTCTCTAGGAAAAGTCTGCATGTAATTTGTTAACACCCCTCTTGGAATGAGAAAGAGAGAGAGAGAGCCCTCCTTCCAAACAATCTGGGGTCAGGCAGTGCTGTAAAGGAAATAGCAGCCCACTTGGGTCCTCCGTGCCTCAGAGCAAAATGCAGTTCTGCATCTCAGCAGCCACATTTTATAAACAGACTTGATGGTCTGCCATGCAAAGCAATAAATAACAAGTTAGGCAACAAGGCGTCACTTGGAACAGGAATGAAATGTTAGACAATGCAATGTACCTTGAGTTTCCAGCTTCTTTGCATTAACTGTATGGGGAATTGCCTCCTCATTTCCAGGTTCCTTCTTGTAGTTGCTTTTTATGTTATATGTGCATGGTAGTGCTCGTGCCTGCAGTTTTCTTCACTATGTTGCAATTGTTTATTTGGGCTGCATTTTTTTTTAACTATTTGAAACGAAGAGTCCAGTCTCCCCAATTTCATAATGGGAAGTTTCTCCTCTAGTATCAGCTCAACCTCACTGAGGGCCTGATTAAAAGATTCTCATTGACTTCAAAGGACTTTGGATCAGGCCCTAAAGTTCTGATTAATTAATTACCCTACTTACCTACCTAGAGCAATACTGCTTCTCACACCACTACTATCTAAAGGTACTTAATGGCCTCCATTATCTAGTATCTAAGATACTTATTGCTCCTCTGATGAGTGGTAGCAGGTGTCCAGGGCCTTGCAAGTAGGCTTTTCAGCCACACAGATTTTGGGTATATTTTAAGTGTAACTTGTTTAACTGTAACTTGTTTTATTTACACACATACACCAGACCTGGAGCAGAGGTGGTCACAAACAGCTTGCAGGAAACCCTTCTTTCAAGAAGCTCAGCCAAATAACAGTGCCTGATACCCAGGGAGCAACTGTCTCTGCCATTGCCCAAGGATTGACTTTGCTGCTACTTGCACAGCTCCCTCAACCCACAACCTTGCATAGCAAAACTAACACCCACAAGATCTTTCAAAGACTGAATATTTGCTAAGGAAAAGAACGTGAAGTTTATGTAACAGCATCTCCTGCTAGGGCAGCAGTGCCTGAGTTCCTCACCATAGGCCCTTGAGGTAGGGAAGTGATATTTATGCCCATTTTACAGATGGGGAATGAAGGAACAGAGAGACTAGGTGGCTTGTCCATAATCATACAGGCAGACTGTGGAAGAGCAGGAAATTGAATCTGGGTCTGTCAAGTTCCCATTTAGAAACCACTGGACCAGATTGCCAAAAAGGATAGACTCTGCCCTGGAGACTGAACTAGTAAAATGGGGTCCCTCAAGGTCAGGGTTGAAGCGGTTAGGAAACTTGCCCTGTAATTGACCTTTTCTGGAGTTAATCTGCCTTCAGCCCTGTTTGCATCTCAGTTTCCATGTCACTTGGCGCTTTTCACAAGCAATTAACCTGGTAATATTAAAGTGATCAAATCGGTTCTCAGTAAGACCAGAATAACCCTAGTTGCTATTAGTGTTGCTGAGCAGAATCTGGTCAACTTTCAGTTTTATACTGACATAGGTAGCTAGAATATATCCTGGACAAGTTTTATTGGCATGCATTTGGGATGGCTATATTACTCATGAATGGTGATGTTGCTCATGAGTTAAGCGGCTCATCCCAGAAGAGAGCAACAAAACTTCCACAACTCACCCCAGCGTCACATACATTGCATGTGATATATTACAGAAAAACACTCCTAAAATAGCTCTGAGGCTCTGTTTTAATTGGTAACTATTTCTTGTATCCATTCCTATCAAGAGCCTAACTGCACAGAGTTCAGAAGGAGCCATAAACCTTTGAAAAGTATCTAAACTACATCTAACACTGAAAGCACAAGAGTGTTCCTTATAGCTGTATCACTTGTCTGGAAAAAGCTGTTTCTGGCCCAGGTCCTGCCCATCCTGGGCTCTGGACAGGGATAATTTCCAGGAGGAGGAGAGTGGAAGAGGAAGCATGTCTGCTGAGGGTTTGTTTGAGCCATTTGAGCCTGCCCAAGGGTTTAGAACAGGGGTTCTCAAACTGGGCGTTGGGACCGCTCAGGGGGTCGTGAGGTTATGACCTGGGGGGGGTCGCGAGCTGTCAGCCTCCACCCCAAACCCCGCTTCACCGCCAGCATTTATAATAGTGTTAAATATAAAAAAAAGTGTTTTTAATTTATAATGTGGGTCACACTCAGAGGCTTGCTGTGTGAAAAGGGTCACCACTACAAAAGTTTGAGAACCACTGGTTTAGAACAATAGAATAGCTCTCAGGGATGATAGACAGCAGTTTTCACCCAAAGATGCATGTGCAGTTGCACAGACTTGCATTATTAAACACATCCAGGCGTAGATTATCTCCACATAAATAGCCTTTTAAAAACCTGCTTTGGAAGTAATACAGCATATGCATCCACTGTGTGAAGCTGTGCATTCTGAAACATGTACTTCACATGGGCATCGGTATATTAGCCTTATATCAGAAGCAGCACTATACAAAGGGCATATCCCAAGCTCTAACTGAGTGTTGATGAAGCTTGGAAATAAATCTTGCCTCAAAAGGAAAGTATTTAATGGGGAAGTGATATGAGGTAGAATTTTAGTAGTATTTACCATAAATGTTTATGTTAAAAATCCACTGTTTCTATTCCTGCAGCCGGTACAACTTTACCCATAAATTGAGTACTACCAGAGTTTGAAAAACTGAGGGCCTCTGCTGGTGATTCCGTTGGAGAAAAGTTCAGCATGTAGCCGAATTTGTAGGGGCCGCAAGCATAAAGCCCACTGAACATAGAGAGAATGTGACTGTATATGCTAGACCTATTAAGTCAGAAAATTCAATCAGCCAATACATAATTCTCACCAAGACCATTGCTGCATTTGGATGTAGCCTTGTATCTTTGTTTCTTCTGGGTGTTCTCAAGGCCAAACCCTGGTGATGTTGAAACCTGACAAGAGGAAAGATGACTAATTTCACCTTCTCTAAAACTGATAGATCCTGCCAGTGCAGGGTGGCATCTCTGCTCTACCTAGCACTGAAGCCCGTGAGTTGACAGCCCCATAGGACTCCAGCAGTAGGCAAGGAGAATGACTAATCCCCTTGAAATCTGAAAAGCAGAACTCCAGCAATGTGGTGAAACTAAAAAATAAAGTTATATTGGACATGTCTCTTATGTTCACTTCCTATAATTGAGAGAGCAGGACATGTCTCTTATGTTCACTTCCTATAATTGAGAGTTCCCCCATTGTATGGCACAAAAATGTCTGAGGCTAAGAATGACATATGAACACGTTAGTTTTGCAATAGTTATGGGGCAGCCAAAGTAGAGCTTGGAGAGCTTTTGCAGCTACCCTGCCAGTCAGATATAAATCCAAGTAAGATAGTTTTCATGTTACTTTAATATCAATTTAAAGAGTCATAAAAAACCTTTGCCTGTAATTAAGCTGATGTTATTAAATATGTATTCTAATAACCTAAAATATTTTGGGTTGGAAATGTTGCATAGAAAGTTTCCCTATTATCTGGATGTTTTATAGTTTGTATGAGTTTCAAGCTGGGGGTGGGTTGAAGGGAATGTGGCCTAATGGTGAGATTGGGGGTAGGACTTTAGAGATCTCTTCCTGGCTCAGATAGTGACTTGTAGCCTAAGCTTGAGGTCAGTTCACCTCTTTGTACCCATTTGTAAGATGGGTATAACACCAGCCTCCTTCAAATTGCCAGTCTAAAGGAATTTGCTAAACCAAACCAGGACAAGTTACTGGATTCTTTAATGTAAAACTGACAGGGTTGACAGGAAAAACACTTAAGATAAGGGGGCAAGTACACTGGCTTTTCTGGGCTGCCGAGAAGATCACTGAGAGCTAGAAGGATCTTACTGATTTCCACAGGGGACCACACCTGCCTTCTAACCAGCCCAGAATCCTGGAGGTATAAAAGGTGTCGTAAAGGCTCTTTTACTCTACCCTCCTCTTGGCCTGCCTGTCCCTGTAACATGTCTGAGAGGTGAAACATGGTGTCTGGCCCATGGCGTGGTAGCAAGCAATGTGTGTGTGTGTGTGTAAGATTTACTGAAGCTGCAATCCTGATTAAGATGGGAGACACGTTATTGAATCCGTGTCTCCAGTAGGTATTGTTCCCAGCAAAAAGAAAGCTGTAACTACTGGAGGAAGGTGTAGCAATCATTTTGGTGGTGTGCCTTACAGCCCTAAGCTCTCTCTCTAGAGTTTTAGCACAAAGTTAGCACAGAGTAGGGAATGTAGTGCTCAATCATTAGCAAGGCATACAGGATGGAAGGTATTATAGAAATGCAAACTATCTATTAATTTAATCATACTGGCTTTTAAAAAAATTGTTTTATAACTCAGGATTTCATGCAAATCTTTATAAGCCTATGACTTTACTACAGGGAGTTTGATTAGCCCACATTCATTGGGAAATCAGTGTTTATTCACTATTCACTTCATCCTTTGACTTGGCCATCACGCATTTCAATAGACCAGAAAATACCTGTGCTCTAGAGCCCCGGCCATTATCTGATAACAAAAGGTGCACTTTTCCCTTTTAAAAAGAGTTAGAATGCAATTAACCTAACTCCCCCGCCCAGTCAGTAAAGTCAGCCATTACATCCAGTAGGCGCTTGTGGAGCACTAGCCAATGCATATTAATTTTGCCAGCTTTCACTGACTATTGTCCCAATTATAAACTCCTTATTTGGTCAAAAATTCCATTTTATTAAGATGGAATTTTGCTTGGAGGTGGAATTCAAGTGTCAAGATGTATATTGGCTCTCCTAAAATGATCATAATAACTAACAGAGGATGGAGAGTTAAGTAGAGAATATAGTAGTGAAGGGGCCTATTGACAAAGAATCAATATTGGCAGAAAGATTCAGCATTCATGATCCTGTTGTCCATATTCTGGAAGATAATTTTCTGCTGAAGCTTTTTGATACATTCGAATTAAGTCAATTTAGCTGAGCTGTCATTTTTATAAACCCTTTCCAATTTTGCCATAACAATTCTATGGGGAACAGTTATAAAGATGTCTTCCATATTGGTACAGACATGTGGGTTAAAATGGGTAAACAGTGGATTTTAGAATGACTATAATTTAGGATAGCAAAGTGTGAAGGTCTAGGTAAGCGATAGTAAAGGCACTCCTCTCCTTCAGATCCAAGTTTTGTTTTAACTTTAAATCAATGGAACAATTCTGAATTCCTCAGTTAGTTCTCTCTGCCTTTGTGTTTGGATTGTCCATTAGATTATACATCTATACATGCATTTATGTATAGAAATTTTTGTAACGGATACTATGAGGGATTTACTTTGCTTAATCTCCATTTAGAAAAATTGACAGGTAATATTCAGAGCTCCACCTACCGGCACATAAACATTTATAATCTCATTCATAAATGTGTAGATTCAATAAAGATGTTCTGTACTGTAAGTGGTTTCTTGAGTGCAGCAATTAACAGTATCTAGAACTTTTGGCATATTGGACTGAATTCTGCTCTTATTTATACTGATGTTAAACTAGACTAACTCCATTGACTTTAGTGGAGTTACTTCAATTTACTCTACTGCAAGAGAGTTACCCAAGTACAAAAAAGCAGAACACTAGTTCAGTTTAAACTAGAATAAATTCTGTCTACTGCTCTGGACTCCGGAATGTTTTTCCTACCCATTAGGTAATGCTCATAGGGGAAATGCATTCTCCCTTGTAACTAAGTGCTGTATACAAAAGTATTCACTTTGTTCATCTTCATGTTTAAAGGAATTTGTGTTGCGGTAGTGATTAACTGTTAAACAGGTGTTTTAACTGGAACAAAGACTTTAGAAGCAAAAGTAAACTCTTCCAGAGTACATAAACAAGAGCGAGTATTGGCTTCCAAAGAGAGTCAAAGCAGCAGTTTTGCTTCTGAGATAGTAGGCAAGCCAAAATTCAACTATGCCTCACATATCTGCTAGTTTACTTTGCATATACTGATTCATGGGCATAACAGCCAAGTTTTGTATTGCTAATAAATAGCTTTGTTTATAAAAACATATTAGTTTGCCTTTGAAGTCTCCTGGTTTGTAAGATCAATTTATGTGCATGACAACTTTATTGGTACGTGTATATAATTTATCACATTCTCTTGCATCTGTGTAGATTACAATACAGGCCTGCCAAGCAGAGAAGTGGCACCGTTTTCCTCCTCCTCTCAGATCTCATACAGATACTAAATTAGGATAATATAGAAAACATTTAGGATCCAAAACAAAACCACCCCTGCTTTTGCCCACACATTCTCATCTGAACTTTCTCCCAAAGATCAGGAGGTTAAGTTTTGGCCCATATCTAAAGGAGGGGTATAATGATGAATATTCAGATCCCAGTCCTATTATAACCAGTGTCTGTTTCCAACAAAGATTGGTGAGGGAGGTTGAATACATTTTGGGGGAATGGGGTAGGTATAGTTTACCAGCTTTTTCATGAAGGACATAATCTTGTGTGTTTTCCCCTCACTGAATTGGTATTTGCCAAAACTCTCTATAATGGACTAGTAATAACTCCAATATTATGTTATTAACTACAGTTTCTGAAGCCCCTAAAGCCATTTTCCTGGTATGGGAGTGTATCATACTATGGTAACATGGCCTTGAACCACAACCTACAAACACTTAAGAGATGTAGGCAACGCCAGGGAGGAAGTCTAAAACTAAGACCCCTTCACCTTAGAAATGGAGAGCTAGAACCTAGGCTCGTTGTACCAGTGAACATTTGTTACAAAGTTGATATTTACCCGTAGGTGTACATAGTTACAGAGGGTTCAGCTACACAAATTTCATTACAGTCAATTAGGACAAAATTCTGCTAATCAGTCTGTATAAAGCCAGTGGGATTGCATAGCTGTCACATTTTTCCCAAATAGAAGCTTTCAAAGAGCTGCACAGGGCATTTAATATAAGGAGTTTAGGCTTGAGAGTACAGAACAGTACACAAATTTCGCAGCTTCAAGTCAGAATCATAAGTTAATGTTATGTGCTGTGGTTGGCCAACTTTGTGCCATCAAGAGGTGTTAGAGTGAATGGACATTAAAAAGGCTTTCCTGTAAAACATGTGGAAAATATAAGGCCTTGTCAGAAAGGATTCAACAGAATATTAACCTAAAGGGCTGATTCCAGTGGTGAAAGCAATTTGATTATTGCCAGACCCAACTACAAAGGGTTATCATTCAATATCCTATACTGTAAGGTATAATGATCCCCCAAATACCTATATTTCTGTCACAAACAGTACTTCTTGTCAGTGAGTGCTTGAAATAGCGTTATTAGCCTTTGAATGAACTGGCTTTGCAGAATACTGACTGTGTTAAAAAAAAATCAGATCTATGTTTTTGGAACTGAACTTCAGCATGACTCTGCTGGGGTATAGCAGGCTAGAGCTAATGCAGCTGTATAAGAGCAAAGAACCCAGGCTAACCTTAATGTTAACCCGTTTTTAGGACTTTAGATGTTTACACATATAGTGAAATTGTATCTAAAATCCCAGCCGGAAGCAGTGAATAATTTTTTTTGATACAGGTTGGCACATAAAGATTGTTTAGAGTTAGCAAAGTCATGCTCAGATGTAGATGACATGAAGCACTCATTACTGAACAGTTTAGTCAGCACTTGGCAGGGATTTATGGGGATATTCCTGTATCACCTCCTTAATGGATGAGTAAGGAGCCTCTTCCAGAGAAAGAAATCCTTCTTCATCCATATGGTTTCCCCAAGGCACTCATCTGAGTGCCTGTGCCTGCCAACTAGAGTGAAAACAATGAAAAGAGGAAGAAGCCTGCACTGATAGCAAGTTAATCATAAATATAAATAGGAACATTTTTCAGAAGTCATGCATTTCAGTTTGACTCAGACCCCACACTGATGTTCAGAACTATGTTTGGTTGGCACCTCTTTGCTGCCTCACAGCTCAAATAAGTCATTGGTGATATAGTTGTTGGAGTAAATTAGACCGAGTTAGCTTTGCTCCCTCTCAACCCCAAAGAAAGTCTTGGCAGTTAGATAGGGAACTTGCTTAGCTAGTGGTTCTTGATGTTATTAAGTTCGACAAATTGTAAACCCAAGGTAATATGACAATTCCCCACCACCTCCTTATCCCTGGGTCTCAGCCAGTTCAAGACAACTATATAATATCCTTCCTCATGCCATGGGGAGGGAGAAAAGTGATTGGAGAGAAGGGCAATTCCACCTTTCATTGTGCTCTAGACCTGCATGTCTTGGTATTTGCGAGTAGCAGCGACACAAGCTTGTATTTTGTTTGTACATTAGATGGCCACTTGATGTATGTGAAATGACATCACATTACCAGTGAATGAGGCACAGAACTTTCTGTCTCCCTGCATGCTCACGAAGTGTAGACTGCTATGCTCTGGGCTACTGTCAAGCTGGACTTCTTCCAATGTCTTGTTCCTCCATTTAAGTGTGCATTAGCAGTAGCTATTTTGAGGTAACAGATATATTACTAAGAATTGTATCCTCTGTCTGAAAACTTGACCATACCCTTATTTGGCATATGAGCCAAAACAGATGTCAGTCTCTTAGGGATGAGAGAGTGCAAGGACCATTTCGCCCACCACTAAAATGCAGCAAACACACTCGAAATATGCCATTGACCAAATGAACACAAGAGCCTGGACATGACCATGTCTGGAGCTATTCTGTGATTAGCAAATAGCCAATACTTGAGAAATTGAAACTCAAGGTGGGGCCTGGTGAGTCAAATGACATGGCCCTAAAGGTCAACGTGGTCCAAAGTATGCTGGCAATATCTGAAAATAAGTAGGCAAACTGAATTCACTGAACATAATTCAATCTGTAAGTAAAGTGCAAAGTGTTTGTGACAGAAAATAGCTCAGGAGGAAGCTTCCCATGAGGAGCCTTCATTGATGCCGTGATAGAGATGGATCATATGGCTTTTTTTCTTTAAACAGTGCAGCCAGGTTTAAGCACCTGATCCTAAGATGTTAAGTACCCACAACACCCACTGGTGTCAAAGGGTGCTTAGAACTACAGGATCAGGACTAGATATTGGAATGTGGAGCTTGATCCTACAAGGTGTCAAGACACTCCTGTGACTTAAATGGGAATCAAGGGTGCTCAGCACCTTGCAGGATCGTGCCCTGATTGAAAATGCTTTTAAAAACCCTTAGCACAATATACGTCAGAACAAGGTGAAGTACCCAAGCAAGCATTTTGGTAATGGGCAAAATGTAATTCTTCTGAGGGAAACCCCCACTGAAGAACAGTCTGGATTTTCATTAGCTCACTTGCCTCCATCTCTAGCACAAAGTTTGGGCTGCTCAGAGATTGGATTTTGTTCAACACCATGTCTCCAGAAGCTGACCCAAGGAAAATGCAAAACTAGCAAGATTTACTAGCTGGCAGTCACAGTGACCCTCTGTAGCATGTCATTTTGTATATTTTTCATACCTCCTGTGTGTAGCGTGCTCAGTCAGCTCAGCATGTGCTTTGACTCTTAGCACTAAATGACACCCTTAGCTTGCCTCAGCCTCTACCTTGCAAGCCTTCTATTTGCCAAATCTACATGGAGAGCCCCACAGTAAAGTTACAGCCACAAGCTAAACATTTCACTCCTGATACACTCCTCCTTACTGCCTGGAAATAGGGTGCAAAAGAACTAGTAATTCTGACCAGAGCTTAAATCGGGATAGTGTGCAGTGGTCCAGCAAATGGGTGCTATTTTCCTGGTGGCTGCTATCTTGTGATTCAGAATCTTAGCTTTGCTAAATCTCTAATCTTCATGGTTGTGTCACCTTTTTAAGGCTATCACAAAAGTAAACCAGTGCAGCTATGTCTACCTGATTCTGCAGACAGCTTGAAACAAGAGGTGCAAATAACCTCTATTAATTAAAGAAGGTTAACACTTAATCGAACGGATCTAATTTAAACGTTAACCCTATTAGCTATTTCACTGCTGCTCACACACCCAGGAAAGGAGAAGGAATATTATATTAAGATTGTGATTGTATGTTAAGTTGGCATCTCAAGCAACTGGAACTTCAGTTTTCCACTACTATTACTCAGTCATTTGTATTACCACCTTTTAAAGAGGTAAATGTTTTAAAACTAAAATAAGAAGTTGTAGAAAAATGCTTAATTTTGTATTCCAGTAATGATCTGGCTTCTAGATGTATTAGCCTTAATCATAGTTTAATAAACTTAACTGACCTCGATTCTTCCATGAATTTTAATACTTCGAAATGCAATTGAAATTCAGTGCTTAGCTCTTCAGATCAAGTGATAAAGGTGTATAAATTACAACTCCTGGGATGTAGATATTTATTCTGTTCATTTAACTAAGTGGTTAACTGAAACAGAGAGAGAATAAAGGCCTTGCCCCAGGTCACACAATATGTCCGTGGCAGAACCAGGGGATGGAACCAAAGATGCCCAATTCCCAGACTCCTACTCTAAGCTAGATAGCACCTCCTGGTGTGGTCAGAGGGTGGCAACTAGCTGCCAAGCAATACTTAGTGCAGGATTATGAAATGCCTCAGCATGTGCCTCAGCACTTTCCTGAATAAGGATGAACATACACAAAGCATGTGCTTCAGTTTTTTGTTGCACTGGAGCTCAAGTACTGCACCTGCATAAGAAAAGAGTGATTCTCTCCCCTCAGAACTTGCAAGCTCACTCGAACCATAATATATTCTTTCAATCACAAATGCCAAACCAACTTCAGTAGTTTGCATATCTCATTCTGAAGCCCTTACACCCATGAGCTCTCCCATTGACATCAAGAAGACAAAGAAGAATGATGAGGATTGCTCATATCATTTTATGGTTCTGCATGCAACATCCTCCTATTTAAAAGAGATCCAAAGACATTCAAATGTAAAGCTGGTTATGATACAGGATGCACTTGAATAAGGAGCTGTGGTGTATATTTGGTGTACATTCACCCAATTTAATATCCAGCGCTTACTGACTCAAAAATTCTCTCACCTTCCATTTAATATGAAAAAAAAAATTAAAAAAAAAAAAAAGAGATGTGTTTGTATTCTGAAGCCTGCACAGCTTCAGGAATTGGCAAGAAAACAAGGTTGTGTCCTGTTAGTGCAGAACTGGGCTTCATTCCCACCAGACCAAAAGCAGCTCAGTGGGACTTATCATGAAGCATTTTTAATTAGAAACTTCTGCTGCTGTGGGATAGGAAAGAGTATCATGGAGTGTGAGTAAGAGATGGAAAATATATAAAAAAAAGCCCATTTCAGTTGGCCCAGTACTTTCAGTGTCCCCTCTCAGTAGAGCTGGTTGATAAGGTAGTCACAATTTGTTACTAGAAACAGGGTTTCTTCATTAAAAAAACAGTTAAAAATGTGTAGACTAGACAAAATGTAACCATTGCAAACCCTGGAATAGAAACTGCTTTGAAATTTCTCAGAAGTGTATTTCGACCAGGTCTGTTTCTTACACACATGGGAGGAGGCCATTTCGAGTCCAAACACATGGAACAGGAATCAAGAATCAAAGGGACGATGAAGGTTCGTAGGCACTAACATATATCTACCTCCTCTAGATCTTCTCTTGCACAACTTACAGTTAAACATTCCCAGCAAACTTTCAACAAGAGCCGCAGGATGCCTGGCCCAGCACTTAGCAGTAGTCCTGTCCTCCAAGAAGGAGAGTCCCTTGGCTGCAGAATGAGTGTGGTTCTTCTGTACAGTGGGAGGAATGGATTTGAAGGCCATGTAATCCTTATGCTACACATGCTTGTCCCTGTGTGATCTTTGTGTAGCAGCATGCAGGGAGGGGGCATGGGTTACACTGCATAGCGGACCTCTTAGGTCCCCTTGGAGGCTGCAAGAACCAGCTGGAAGGCAGCCTCAGGCTGTATTATCTTGCACGGTGATCCCCTGCAGGCTGGGTCACAAGAGGCCACCCCACTAATTGCCTCACCTTCTCCAACGCCAAATAGCTGCATCTCCCCAGAGTCCCTATCAATGGGTTCCTACAAGTGTATATGAGGAAGAAGGAATATACGACAAACTCAGAACGTTTTCATAGGTAGGTAATACCTTTTGTGTGGAGAGAAGGAAAAAGGCTTTAGAACATCATAAAAGGCTCAAATTACCTTTATCCTTTTTAAGGTGGTCCTTACTTGCCCATTGTTAACAAGTGGCACCATAAAAGCAGTAATGATTGTGAACTCTTCCTGGTATGCTGTACAGTGAGTTCTATTTGGCTCCATTTGGTCCTGAAACCAAGACTAAAGTCCCTGACAGACAATCGGTTGGAATCTTATGGAGATAGTGAAGATGCCAAACAGAATGAATCAAACATGCAGAGCCAAAGCTTAAGCAAGAAGTGCAGCCAGGAAGGACATTCAAATAATAGGAGCAAAGCATGCTCTGTACCTCACAGGAAAAGACTCTACAAAAACAGAACCGAGAAGCATGACACACGTACTTTTAAGGCGTCTCAAGATAGACTTGAAAACTGAAGCACTTTAAAGGGATGCTGATAGCCCTTCCTGCAACATCGGGCCCCTTTAAGAGGGTCTCAAGCTGGGCATGGAAAACTAGATATTTAATCAGAGGTCACTTTTGAAAATATTTGCCTATGCTTTTTGTTCTGATATTCCCTATGATCAGACTCAGCAAAAAGTCAAAATTGTGACCAGTGATTAGAATGTCTGCTGCATAAGCAGTTTGAACATACCCACTGAATTAAAGGCCACAGTGACAATTATTGGTTTCAGAGTAGCAGCCGTGTTAGTCTGTATTCGCAAAAAGAAAAGGAGTACTTGTGGCACCTTAGAGATTAACAAATTTATTTGAGCATAAGCTTTCATGAGCTGTAGCTCAAATAAATTTGTTAGTCTCTAAGGTGCCACAAGTAGTAACAATTATTGTTATGTACAGTTTAATATTTCATTGATTAAGACTTTATTTAGTATTTGCAGAGCACCCCAAGCACTCATCTGGTTTCTGTCTGTTTTAGATTTGGACTGGGTGTATGTGTGTAATTCTCCAGTTTGAGTTGGCTCTTTCTGGAATCCATGTATTTTGATACTGCTGGCTTGTGCTATTTGTCAGAAGAATTATTTCAATTTTTTTAATGACTATGCTTAATTTGAGATATAAGCACAAGTTTAAAGAGAGCTTTATTAGTTTACATGCAAGAGTATTTGTGTATAAATGCAAAACTACAACTGGAAGATAAGAAATAACAGTTTCTCTCTCAGCCAAAAGATCCCTCATAATACCCAAGGCATTTTGTTGGAGAGAGTCAAGATGTGTCCCATCTCTGAACTGCTTATGGCTGCAGTTGTAACCAACCTGGACCTTGTTTCAGTGTTTTGATTTCTCATTCACTGGCTGGACATGACATGAATCCCATCTCCTCCAGTAAATTGGGAACATGAACACTTCAGACAAACTGAGAAGATGCAAAACAAAGCTCATGGCATGGCACATGCAATGTCACAATGCAAGACTGCTCATCTAAGAATAGCCCAGTAAGGAGGCTCCGCAGTATTTCAGCAGCTGCAGACTTAGCAAAGGGAGAAGTGGTCTGGCCTGAGTCCCGTTGAGGGGGAAGTGCAGCCTAAACTTCTGCTTTTTAAAAGCATGCCTAAATATTTAAAAGATACTTTGCCTATGTGCTGACTCTAGGGCCCAGGGTCTCCCAGGTGCACTCCAAGACAATCAGCATTGGGCGTTGCCTCTGACATCCACCATTTTTAAAGTCTTTCCCATGCAGAAGAGGATCCTGGAAGAGTTATAGTGGCCTCAGTTTGCCTTCATTTTTTTGCAGGTCATTGAGTGGGAAGGACAATATGCATCCCATCAGCCATGCTTCTCAGCTTTACCTCTCCACCATGGAAATCCCTCCATTCCTTCTGAGGTTCCTAAGGCATTTTGCATGGGTGGGCAAGTATTTTCCTTGTTTTATTCATGAGGAAATAAAGGTATAGAAGTTAAGACTTGCCCTGTATCACTACACAAGTTATCAGCAGAACAGGAAGCAGAGCAAGCCAGGTCCTCATGACTCTTAAACCCCAGTGCTAGTCACTAGAACTGCCCAACCACTGTATTCAGCCACAAAAACTTCGCCATAGTTAAAGATGCATTTATACCATTTTGTAATCTGAATTGCATACTCCAGAACAAACTATGCTTGGAAGATCAGCGACTTGCACACCTCAAATCAATGGACTTTTGTTCTCATGTGGATGGATGCCAAAGAGCACCAACTATGATGGTGGTTTCTTGTCTGCGAAGTGTTTGGCCTAAGTCTAGTTCTTATAGGCCACAAAACAGCTGGAAATGATACACTGAATACTAGTTTGTGGTGTTTACAACTACTAGAGTATCCCACATCATAAATATTGGATCTAAATTAATTGAGAATTATACAACTTAAAATTTAACCATTTTACCAGTTCAAGATAAACAAGGAGTATAGTAAAAGCAGTTCTGCTTCTGGGAGAGACCTTCTAAAGGCTACCAAGTAATTTTTTAAACATTAATATTACCCAGAATTCTTTAATGTCTTTAAAAAAAGGAAATGCATTTTTGATCTGAAATTGTGGCTTTTAAAATGAAATCATGATGAATTTATCATCTTCCACTTTCTTCAGTAATTAGCATATTTTCATTCATCTCTTTTCAGAGTCCAATTTTAGCAGCATTTCTTCCTAATTTGTTTCATATTCAGAAATCTTTAATGTAGTTCCAATCTTCTGGCATTTGTTTGGAAGTGTATTTAAAAAGAGATTTTATCACCAGTTCCTTTTTTCATGCAAAAAATCTATTTCTGATGGGCCTCTTTTGGGGGGAGCTCATCTACGACAATGAATATCATTAGGCAGGTTTATGCTAAAAACCCAGCAGTAACTACTAAAGTATTTTCCTTAAAGGGTTATAAGCTAGTACTGCACTGTAAACTGACATGCAAAATTAAGAAAAGTCAGCACTTAAGATCAATGGAATGTTTCTTGATGACCTTTAACACTTGGCACTTCCTTGGGGTCCCTAATAATGGATTGTGATGTTGTGTCCAGATCACAAGTGGAATTCAGGTCATTCTTTAATCTTCCTGGAGAGGGTTATTCCTCTGGGTGGAAGAAGTATGGCACATTACAAGTTTAGGGACACATTGGTAAAGGCACCTGGGATGCTGAATGTCATGTCTAATATTAGCATCCCCTAATGCAGACATACTCTAGGACAAATATGCAAGTTTGTTTCTTGCTCCTTTATACAAGCAACTTTGAATCCTCATCTTTATGGCTACTTCACTAACCCAGAAGACCTGCAGGCACTCCTGCTCTCTCACCAGCTTTAGACTAAGACCAGGAACTCGCCCATGACTAATTCCCCAAAAAGCCAGAAATAGACCATAACAAGGGAATTGTTTCACTGTTAAAGAGAAAGTTATACTTACACCAGGCATCCCCTATTTTGTGTTTACATTCTCAGGGCCAAGCCTGTCTTCCCTGTTCCCTTAGGTCATAACATTAGTAAAAGTTTCAAGGTGGTCACAGTAGACTGCTTCCTTAGCTCATTAAACTATGTTCCTTGGGTGGATAAATAGTAAATATGTATCTTTTTCCCCATTGCAGGTTCCTGCTATTTGTACTGTGGTGCCTAGAGGCCCCACTCAAGAATCCCATTGTGCTCGGTGCTGTATGAAGACACCATACAGAGAGAGTTCCCGAAAAGCTTGCGATCTTAGCCTTAGCCTTCCATAACCAACTAATTGTGTATAAGAAATTAGTTTAAAATGTAAACGATGCACATTAAACCTAGAGGAGGACCGTCTCCCTCTTCCTCTGACCCAGAGAAGGCATGTGCTTATATCTTTCATCTAGGTTTATATACTGCACCAGTAACCATAGTAACTGACCACCATTTTCCAACCTCTCAGTCTGAAGCACTTTGAAACTGGTATGCACCAGTCTGCAGAGGAGCCTGGCCATTGTGCAAAGCAGGGGTGGGAAGAACTAAACAGAACTAAGGTCTTGTCCATATACAAGATATAGAAGCCAAATGCCTTTTGCGCAAAGCTTGAAAGCTCTTCTAGAGGGACTGCTAATTTCTGTGTATTGTACAGGCCTGGGCACACTAGTGCAGAGTCAAGTACCTGATAAGTCAGATGCTCCAAGCTGAAATCCTGTAGGGGCCTCTTTGCTATCTCTGATGTATGTCTAGAGTCAAGAGCTAGAGAAAGAGAAGAAATGTCCTAAATCAGTCAAGCCTAGGCCACAAATCCCATACCCCACCCTCTCCATTATATGGATGGAGCCACTCTGCATAAATAAACAAGAGCTACAGAAGCAATAACTCATGTTTTCTTAGACTGAGGCCCCATCCCTCAAACAGAGTAGGGAGCTCTTGAAGCTTTTGTGAACTCTTGTTGCTTTTTGAAACCTTTCCCTAACTTGTCAGAAGTCAGCTACCCACCAAACCCAGAGTGTCCTAGCTTGATCAGATGCACCCTTTCTTAGTCCGCATTCCTGCAAAGGGATGCACCCACAGAGTGACCCACTGAGTTCAGCAGGACTCTGTACGGATGTAAGTATCAATGTTGGCAGCTCAGGATCAGGGCCACAATTCATACCCACTACTCATATTGGGAAATGTTTCATTCCAATGGTGACCGAATCCTTGTGCCTGCATGGAGTGTGCCAGATACTGCAGAATTACTAGGGAGATCACAGTACTAGTAATTTATATTAAATATGATAGTTCCACTTTACCAGTTCATGCCAAAATCTACAGATAAAAGGCCATTCATCAGCCATTGCCTCGTTCAATTGCTGGTGAGTGCCCATTTATATTTCCAGAACAGCATCTAAAATCATTGTTCTTTGGAAGGCCGGAAACCTTCATTTATTGTGACATTAAAGCAGCAGCAGCTCCTCCCTAGGATAGGCAGTGTTCCTGCAGGTTTTAGGATCAACCATTTAAAGAAGAGCAAGAGAAAAAGGAAAAACAGAACTAGTGACCAGGGGAACTGGCGCAGAGAGAAAATAAGGCTGTATTTTTGGTAGTTCTGTTTTCTGGTAGGATTGGGTCTCACTTCTGAGGGCTTTTTCAATAAAGACATTGCACTAGTTTAAATTTAATTGTTTTAATTAAACTGGTTCAAACCTGTTATGTGGAAACTTAGGTCACTTGGCAGCCAGCTTAATTAGGATAAACTAAATTGACTTAAATCAGGAGTAAACAAATTTAAGATTTATCACAGACATCACTCTGAAAAACCTTTGGCAGAGATTAGCAAATGAGACCACAATGGATGCCCTCATAAATATGTCTGCTGCAAAACAAGATACCTGTTTTACATGCACAGTTAACTGCTTGCAAAAATTCCCATTTACATGTGCGATTATCAGTTTTATACAAGCAGATTTTTTCCAGTGGCAAAAATTTGTCCCCGACTTTGAACTTGTGGCTTAAATTTAGTTAAATTATACTTCAGCATTGCACAGTGGGCACAACGATGGTCCAAACCATCACTATTGTAAGCTCCATTACGAGTGTTTTGGACCATGACTGCATAATGCAGTGGTACAACATATTTTTAATAAGGAATCACAAGAAATATGCACGTCAATTTATGTGCTACAAGTCTTCGCTCCATTAACAAACACTTCGGATTTCAGGGAGTAAAGACTGAGTAGAGATGGCAGGATTTGGAGCCATCTGGAGTTTTTAAAGAACTAACACCACTTCCAGCATAAACATTTTGCTTATACTTTCCTGGGAGGAATTCAAAAGTGCAGAGAGGCAGTTCAGCCTGGATCAAGGTCAGTCAGCATAAACCAGCAAGAACTCCGCTCAGACAGTCAACAGTCCTATACAGAAGACTTCTAAAGCTTTACAGATATTGGTTTAATTTAAATAGAGTACATGCAGAGTTCATGGTGGGGTGATAATAAGCTTAAAAATGGGACCTGGAATTAATAATTTCAAAACTGCTTTGGTCTGACTTTTTAGAAATCTTTGATTAATTCCTAACAATGTTCCTCTCCTTTCACTTCTCTGCCCCCTTCCTTCCTTCCCTTTCCCCATTCCTTTATTATATTTTTTGTCTTTTTGCTGTTGTTTTCCCCTTATTTGTATGTGCGACGGGAGGTGGAGGGGGAGAGGGGAGGAAAGGGAAGGGAATCAGTCCATCAATAGAAGCAGTTCACATCAGAATGCATTAGGAAGAGAAACAATGGCCTGTAACTCAGCAGGACTCTTAACTGTGGAAGCAATTGGGCATTGCAGAAGCCTACCAAGAGAAGTGCACTAATTTAAACATCCTTTAGACTGAACAGTATTGGAAATAATACAAGGATTAGTCCTGCAAATCTAGAGCCAGCATAGAGGATCCAGATACCTTGGCTACCTAAGGATCTATAAAAACTAATTGTCCTGCTGAATGGGCTGCTACATGACAGGCAGCCAAAGGAATCTAGCGGTGTGCCATTCATTTGTACGTAGGAAGAATAACTCCAAAATGGATTGTGATCTGAGCAAGCTAGAGACCTAGAGGGGAGATTCTCAGCAGTCAGCCTCTATTTGTGAGTACACCACTTTGTGTCTGCGCACATTTGATACACCACCTGTGTACATACTAGAGTGAGCATGGTGTGCAAGGTAAGGGTTTTACCCTTGTTAATTCTATGATCTGTATATATAAGTGACAGACTCTTATTTACACAGGCAAGCATTAGAGTTTCAGAAATGTGCAGGGGTTTGTGGGCAGAAGTGTGCCCTTCAAATGAGAGCTGGGGTGGGGGTGGGGGAAATCCCACTGAAAAAATAATCAGCCTATAATGAACAAGTACTTTAAATAAATATTCAGGACAGGAGTATGTGCCAGATACTAAGCATACAGATTAAATTTAGAGATACCTATCTCTCAGGAGACGGTAACTTTAGGTCAATGTATACCATAGTTCAATCCTCCATACCATCTCCATCCAGCACTCCCACACAATCCTCCTCTTTGCATTGTGCTGCCAGGGATGCCCACCTCCACTTTACCTGGCAATTTTCCTAGAAGGATATAGCATAGTCCAGAGGAACTCCTCAGAGGAGTTACTACAGTCTGAGGCTCCATTAACGTTATTGGATCCACTCCTGGGTGGGGGACAACAGTGTATGAAGAGCACCTATTCCCCTAGTCCAGCGCTCTTCAGTCCTTTTCTCCCCAAGAAAGCCCCTGCCCCTTGGAGGAGATTGTCAGGTCTTTGTGGAATGGTAGTAGAAGTGAACCTTCAGAGGTAACAGACCACTCATCCATTCAGTGTGGCAAGAAAGGGAGATGCCTACATTGGGAATGCCCTTTGCATGTGAGTTCAGCTGGAAAAACTGGGTCCTATGTTATTGCAAATGAAATTGCCAATCCAAAGAATGTGCTAGCCTGCATTTCCCCCTGGTTGTGACAGTGTCAGTGGGAGTATGGGGTTTCAAGCATTATGTATTTTCTTTCTTTTCTATCTCCTGAGTTTGATAAGAAACAGCACTTCCTTAGCTTTGGGACAATAGCTCTTAACACCCACAGTTCAGAATTCTGGATGACAAGGACCCGCTGTGTAGCCGGCACCACTCAGTCTGATTTCCTTGCTCTTTATCTTGGTGGCTTTGTACAAGAACTACAGAGAGATTAATAACTTGGGTTGGATTTCCTCTTCTGGGATACCACACTTACACATTCTATTAAACAGATAATAAGGCATTTATAACCCTACATTAGACAAGCAGTTAGCTTCTTAGAATTGGATGGGATTATGTTTTGGCATGGATTACACTGTACATGACTAAACTATCCCTCGTTGAGAAAGATGTGACGATGAGAGCTCAGATATTCACTGATGCACATAAAACAGATGTTATTTCTAGCCATATGTTCATTTCTGTATGTAATTGGGGAATCTTAGAACATAGGGTTAGTGCCTGCACTAGTTCACTATGTATACAGGGGACAGTTCTGAACAAAAGGAACCCCAAAATGAGAGTCAAAGTGAAAAATACAATCCAAAAATTCCAATAGTTAAACCTAGAGGGTGAATGGCAACTGCTATCCATCTGTCAACTGCCTTTTCCTGAGGGACCCATTTCAGGTTGCCTCTTGGAAAATGATACTGAGTGGCTTTCTTCAGCAATTTTGACTTCAGCCTCACAGTGTTAGTGCTGCATTGTAAAAAGCTCTAAGCCAGTCCCAAGGGAAAATTCAGACTAGAATTTATTGTACAGAGCTATTTTAATAACTGGAAAGCGGCTTGTTTGAGCACTCATACCTGTGTGTAGGAGTCTGGTTTAAGACCATGCTTTATTATGGCAGATTGTATTACATGGTAACATTCCCATTATGTAGGTAATGAGAAACTAGGAGGCTTTGCACATGACTGCTGGCTACGACACCAAGCAAAGGAACTTCTGATCATGGGTCTTTTACCACCTAGGTGGAGCCTCAGCCAGCATCAGGGATTATGACTCGACAGTTTGATGGCACCTTTCAGGAGGAGAGATCCAAAAGCCTTTTAAGGAGTTCAGACTCTGCTATGGAAGGGTCATTTCAGACACCACAAATATAGACATCTTTCAGGGAAAGGCAATCTATAGATCATATCTCAGCACAGGAGGTAAATAGTATATTCAATTGGATACCAAAGGAAATTTAGCCAGCCAAAATGCAATCCATTATAATTTGCCTAGGTCTTGGTGGTTAGTATCTCTGTCTTATTAAGAGTACGTGGGGCCCTGTGCCACATTAGTTTTCTTCCCCAGTCCCTGGAGTTACCTTACTGTGGTGGTTGGGGTCCAATGTTCTTTCAGACAGGAGCGTCCACTCCTCCTGTTTCATCAAACATAACCTGTGATTTTCACTAGTTCAGAAATTGAACATGCCATTAATAGATATTGAATATTGTAATTTGTAACATGTCTAGGAATGAACAACAAGCCACAAAGAATCCAATTCCCCTCCACCATTACCAGCCACTGGTAATAGCTAACCATCCAGTTAAAGTGGCCCAGAGAAGAGCTGCCAGATGCCTCCAGCGATATACCCTAAAGGCCAATAAGTTTGGGTTCTGGGGTCTAAGGCCTCACACCAAAAATGCCATACAAGAGTACGCCGACCAATTTCCACTATCATCATAGGCTATGAGGTGGGGAGGAGAGGAGCTGTTTGGATAACAAATCCTAACTAATGAGGATGTGTGCAAGGAGCCCTGGATGGCACATGGAACAGGAACTGGCTGCATATCCCACATGCCCCCTTTTCCCTTCAATAAAATGTTATCAGGACAGTTTGGGAAAGCACTATGCTGTCACTGAAGTGGGGTGCTACAGGATCCACTCAAGGGAGGAGCGATCACACTCACCCAGCAGCAAGAGTCATGCCACCCATTTCACATCTAGCTTTGGAAGAAAGACAGACCATTTTGAATTTTAGCATAAGTGACACAGCGGGACAAAAAATGAACAGAACCTGGAGCAAAGCAGAACTGACACATTTCAGACATCTCAGCCAGCAGCTCCACAAATGGCGACTCCACAAAGAGTGGGCACATTACTTGTAGCCAGGAGGGGGCAAGACCCACCCCCACTGACATCTTCAATTTAAGGCTTCTTGGGTAAGAAAAAGGCGGATGGTGTAACACTATTTTCTGCTGATGGGAATTCAGCTCCATTGTCAGAACTTCTTTTTTAGTCTTTGCTCTTTTATATTCTCTTCTCTTTGTGTACCCCTTGCATTTCTCCCCCACTTGGGTGTATCTTAAGTAAGAGAAAAAATAAGCAATTTTAGTTTGCCCACATCTGTTTCTACATGCCCCTTGACTAGCTAGAACGTGGGTTTCACACTTATACCTGAAGTGCTTGCTTTGAGGGTCTACTACAGCTGACTCCCCAGGCAGTCATCAGCCAGAGAGACAGCCCCAAATCCATCAAGACTAATCTTCCCTGGGAAATCCGCTAATTTACCAGCAATCAGAGAACCTCGCAGCCCCCTTCGCCCCTCCTCACCCCCACAAAACCACACCAAAAACCACAAGGCTATTTTGCTTTTATTTTGCCACTTTCACCTAAAAGCAGATAGAAATTGAGAGCTTTTGTCCTTGGAAAAATGTCATGAATTCTTACAAGATCCCATTGTTCTTTAAGTCTGTTGTAAACAAGCTGTCAAGTTTAACTGGGATGTGCTATAAATTAGCTTTCCCAAAGAGAAAATTGCAGAAAATTAGCAGATTATCTGTTAATATATTCCATATGGTGAAATGGAAGAGTCCAACACTCCTGTCAGCCTGTCCAACACTCCTGTCAGAAACAGGGCTAGAAGTTGCAGGGTTTTCTCTGCAGCTCCGCAGCAGTTTTAGTTCCTGTTATAATTCTCAGTTAAAGCCAATGTATTAGGGTTTTTTTTTTCAGATGAACATATGCTGTACAAAGATAGCTTGATTCCCTGGAAGGGCACGGCTTGGTGATCAAACTGTCAGGTCTGAAATATCTAGATTCCTAAGAATCACAGATTCAACCTTGTCCTTTTAAAATACATGAATGGAGTTCTAGGCAGCTTGCAAAATCCTGTCTGCTTTGCATGGTGCTTTTTGTGATTCCAGGGCTTTGCCCCCGTCTCCAGATGAAGCTCACTCTGTGGTTCAGTGAGCTCCAGTCTGCCACCCTACAGACATTCCCTCTGTGATAGAGGTATCTAATTTTATGTCGATAGTTTGCAGTCTCAGGAGTCAGACCTACCCTGTTTGCAGCAGTCTGCCCCCAAGCTTTCTGAGCAAGTCCCACTGACTTGAGTGGGAGCTGGGGATGATCAGCACCAATTAAAACCAAGACTGAACATAGCACTTTTCATTTAACAGTGCACCCCAAGGGCAGATTTTGTCATTCTTGTACCATTGAGGAGCTTGAAGAACAGAGGTCACCACTTACCCATGCTCACACAGCAAATCAATAGAGTCAGGAATAGAATTCAGGTCTCCAAATACCTAAGCCCATTACACTAGCCTCTAAATAGCTAATGCTGTCTCCCCTTGATAAAAGTATCTGCAAGCCTTTGGGTAAGACTTTTCAGTCCTCTACACTCTGTAAAGAGCCGGCAATAACTTAAGAAAACCTTATAGTCCTACCAAAAACCTTATTTGTGTTCTCTCTTCATTTGTGGCCAGGTGTTCAGACATATGTCCCTAAGAGAGAAGAAAAAAGTAAGAAAACGGGCCAGATTCAGGAGATGGTTACATGTTGGTAACTGCATGTAAAGAAGTCTAAGTTAGGCAGCATGCAGTGGCCTCCTAGTACATAATCAGACAGACTGAGTGGCATTGTACTTTTGGTAACTGTCTCAGCACTCAACTCAGAAGGAGTCTGTCCAGGCTTTTGGTCATGCTCAGAGACTTGTTATCAGCATAGCCAGTCACGTACAAACCTGACACTTAACCATATATCTGCCTGGTGGGATTGTGTCCTGCCATATGCTCTTCCAACTTCTTAGCGTGTAAGTTACACCAGCTGGATTCAACTGAGGGCCCCTAGACTCATTAGTTACCTGATTCGCTTATGTAATCATAAGCATAAATTACCTGTGGGTATATCACCTCTGAATTTATTCCAGTATATGGTAATTTCATTTTTCCCCTCTCTCTCATATATATATATCTGTGGATCCTTAAACATCTGTATTTAAATGACTGTAGTGCCTTTTTATCCTAAAGCCACCCAGAATGCTTTACTCATTGAATACAGGAAGCAGTACAGAAATGCAGCTGCTCCTGCTATGGAGGGCACCAGGCAGCCAGCATTGCGTGCAGGGCTGGAAATGAAGTCTGGAACAAGGACACTTGCAAACCCCTACATGCTGTTGGATTCTTAGTATCAGTGCAGGCCATTCTGTTATGGTCTCATCCAAAAGCTGGTTGATTTGTAACAGACTTTTTCGGAAAAGCCCATGGGTAGAAATGAACAGAGATAATACTTAAAATGCTTTTAGTCTTCTCTGCTAGTGTGCTTTGGTAAAATTCCTTTGCTACTGTGATACAAACTGGGTCAGATTGTTGATATAATTCTTACCCCAGGTATTCACTGTAAGTCAGCAGATTTTTTATTTCTCCAATTTTTTGGCAGATGGAGCTGGAGAAAGAGGAAACAAACATCTGGCACATGTCTATGGAGAGTTGTTATTAAAGCTAAATCTCAGATCAGATCCCCAGGAAATTGGTCCCCATGTAGGTCTGGGGAATTTGCATCTGGCCCTCTGTTTACAATCTTATCACATTCATTCCTATTTCTCACGACCTTAACACCATGCTAGCTGTAGCAAAGCATTTGGTTACTACTAAAAAGGTCAAGGCCCTCCAGAGGCCAATTACTTGCACATGAAGAAACTGCCTTCTAGAATCGAGTTCTGTTCTTCAGAAGTTGAGCCTTCTTAGTAATATAATAAGACGTGAGGTACTGAAGAGTAGCTATACTCTGAAGAATTTATTGGAATGCTGAAGACATCCACCCAAGTTTTCTACTTGTGCTTGTGCCAGAAGTGACAACACATAGGATTTGGATATTTCTTTGCAATAGTGAGATACAGAGTCACCTGAAATTTTGGTGTATAATACAGCAAGAGCTCATTCCTGCATTCCTTGTGCACCCAGACTCCTTTTGACCTTAATGGTAGTTTTGGATATGGAGGAAATACTAGTTCTCAAAATGGAAAGTTTGATTTCACACAGGTCTGTGTGTCTAGCAGGAAATAGATTCTTTGGAAGTCACAAGTTCAACTCCCACAGGAAAATGATAAAATACAAAAACACCTCATCACCAGTGGATGAACACTTTCCACAAACGATCACTCTATATCTGACCTATTAGTCCTCATCCTCAAAGGAAACCTGTACAACACTTCCAAAAGACAAGCCTGGGTGCTGAAAATCATTAACTGAATAGAGCACTGGATTTATGTCTTATTACAAAAACCTATAACCCACTAACAAACCCCCAGCTGCCTCCCACTCCCCCTTCCTTCCCCAGCCTATGACTGGAGGGGTGTTAATCAGTCACCTTCAATGTCCCCTTAGAATACGTGTTAACTACTTATGCTAAAAAATCTGCTCAACCTTGTATTAAGCTGTGACACCCTGAGTACACTTCCCAGACATGAAGAAGAGCTTTGTGTAAGCCCAAAAACTTGTGTCTCTCACCAACAGAAGTTGATCCAATAAAAAAAATATTACTTCACTGACCTTATTTCTCTAAGTTCAACTCCTGGCCAGGTCAAGGCAACGCTTTGTGCTGCTAGGAAGATAAAGAATTTGTGGGTGATTTTTCATATAAAAGTTTAAAACACCAGATAAGATCCTGGGGGCTGCCAGGGAGAGAACCAGCCCCCAGCACAGGATAGAGCAGCCTTAAGGTTCTAATTTTCCCTGGCCAGGATTGCCAAGTGAGAATCAGTCTGGTACCACCCACAGCATGCCCATCCCATGCCGTATCCTACAGAGGGTGCCACTACAACAAGTCAATGTACAGTTGTTGCTTTAAAGCCACTAATATTTTAACAGGATAAAGAGGACTTAAGGATCAAGGATCTGGGCCCACACAAGGTTCTGTCAGACCTGCATGCACTTGCCAGCTTTGAACCAGTTAATGCTTCTGAAACATGAAGTTAACATTTAACTGTCTCGCAGATATTGGGGCTTCTCTTTGATTTTTTGGTAAAGCACTTAGAACACCTCAAACTTGGAGATCCTCCAAATGGCTTTAAAACAGCAAATGTCCTTCTTTATCTCTTTGATGTAATGTCAAGCCTAAGGCCTTCATGACTAGATAAAGATTGGCATCTTACTATTTTTCAAGACTCTGGAGTGAGTTGTTAGGCAGTTCCAAGTCCATGTAAAAATGTTTTAGAAGCATAAGTGACAGTACCAAAGCATGATGAATGTAGAGAGTTGGAAGACATTGTCCCAAGGGTACTGTACAAAACAACACTAGGCCCTCTCTTAGCCTATCATTTTTAGACACGAGAAGGTAAAGTACAAGTTCACTCAGCCGATAAACTGGGAACTGTTGCAAACAGTGGAGAAAGAAAACAAAAGGTACTGAGGGGGTTAGCAGTGTGGGCAGGAAATAATGAGATTTAAGATGGAAAGTTGCAAGCAAGTACACCTGGAAAAAATAATCCCCACATATATTCAATGGGAGGTATTTTATTTAGAAAGCAGTAAAGCCAAAAGGTGCTTGGGGAGCAATAGTGAGCAGGAAGTCAGATAATTACGCAATGTGGTATAGCAGCAAGAAGTCATTCTGGTTCGGGGACCTATACAGAAACATGGAGTCTCAGATCAGTGAGTCATTGTCCCTCTTCTCTGTATAGCAATGGCAAGTTGTCAGAGTACAGCATTTACTTCTGGAAAATTTGGATGCCAGAAGGATGATAATAATTTGAAGAGAATTCAGAAGAGAGCTATAAGGATGCTGGTTTATGAGGAAAGAGCTTAATACCCATTGCTTGGGCATATGATAGCCTATAAAGATTTGTGTTTACATGCTTCCAATGGAGACATGACCAGCAGTTTCTTTGAGGAAATAACTAAAAGTAGACATGAGTAAATACATCCCCAGTTGCTTCAATAGCAATTGACTGTTTTCAAGTGTCAAAGTTTGGTGAAAACGTTCTGCCAGTAATTCTTGGGTTATAGAATGTACACCAGTAGTTTGAATGTATTTGGGGTCCAATCAAACCCAATGGGCAACTCTTCTGTACTTCCATTGGACAAAAATTATTATTAAATGTGAGTAACTGCAGCAGAATCACAGTTCAAAATTTGCTTTGCTTTTTGTATTCTTTAAGGACATGGCTGGATAGGTGAGTGAGTTACCTTTTGTTACTGGCTGTCTCTCTCAATTATAGGCCAGCAAAAAAAACAAAAAAACAAAAAAAAAGCCTTATTGTACAGGACAAATCAAAAACTTAATCAGATGGGTCACTAGTTTCTAGCTTGATGCCAGTGAGAATTGTTGGGTGCTCAACACATGAGAATCAGGCTATTTTGGGCTAAGATTTTATTTGAGTGGATACTCATTTTTGGGATATTCATCTTAAAGGGGCTTGATTTTAAGAGGGATGCTTTTCAGAACTTTTTTTAAGTTAAGCCTACATGTGTCAGGTTGGACATCCAAAAATCATTCACTTGAAAGCCTGGGCACCTTATTCTAGGCAGCTCAATTGGAGACTTTTGGCCAGAGATCTTGCTCTTTTCTGAAGCCCACCAACTCAGGCTGTGATCAATCACTAAAAGGAAGAGGTTCCAGGGGAGTGAGGTTGTCATATTCTGTGGTGTAATCCAGACTGATGAAGAGTTGTGTCACCTCTTACCCTGTAACCCTGAGGGCCTGACAATGCCTTACTCTGCCTGGGATGCCCATTCAGAAACAAGCATGCATTCTATGTCTATGTAGTGTGCATCTCTGGTCCAAAGCTTTGGATTCAGGAGCGTGCCTGCCTGCAATACCAATGACTTTCACTGGTCCACCAGCCTTGGTTAACAACTGGTGAGGTGACTCCACATTCTCCACAGCCCCATATTTCCCTGTCCTGGAACAATCAAAGGAATGTCAAGGTTTGTTGCTCCTTTAAAGGGTCGATATTCAAGAGTTTGTTACTGTAACTGTTCACTGTACAAACAGTTCACTTGAAACACAGTACTGGATTGGTTTAGATTAAAAATAAAGCAAGTTTATTTAAATTACAAAAAACTGAGTGAGTGAGTACAAGTATAAGGATGAAAATCACAAATAGTTACAAAAGAAATAAAGATAAAATGCCTTCTAGTAACTAAAACTTAACAAGCTCCATTTTGGTCAAGGTTAAATCCTCACTACCTTTTTCCATTGTTATACATGAAGGAGAATTAGGTGTCTAAATATCTTTGAAGTTATGGACCTAAATGTTTAGGCATTTCTTGTACCAAGGCAGGGTTGTGATAGCACAGAGCATGGTGGCATCAATATCATAGACAGAAAAAACAAAAGTGAGAGCCACCTAGCAGATCTTAACTCCTGCACTGGAACATTTTTAAAAGAATGCCCCAGCTTCCACCAGGAAACTGTCAACCTTTATAAGCCTTCGTAAGCGTGCATGTTAATGCAGCCTTCAGAACAAATGGTGATGCACTTTACTCTGATGGGTGAGATCTACACATTTTACAAGCCATGCAAATGTTTGTGACATTTCCAGGTTCTCCTCTTTCAGCTGCTGTCCTATTGCATCCTGGGAACTGGCACTGATAGCTAGCAAGTTTGCCAATTCAAACAAAGTTATTTTGCCAAAGGAAGAGGGAAGTTTTAGGCAAACATTACAACATGCTTGGAAGCTCTCTTACCACATGGATATTGTTACAAAATACTACACTTTATGTTCCAGTTTTGAAAATGAACACAATATTAATTTCAAACAGTTTGGGTAACAGAGATATCACGAGTTGAAGTTGTACTTTCACCTGATTTCCATCCTCCCTAGTATTGGATCAGAGAGCTGTGGGAGCAGCCTGTCAAAACCTCATTGCCCTGAACACTTCCATTCACACTTTCTGGGAGCAGAGGCACGTATAATGTGGAGAATGACTTCCTGTACTACATTTCACCTCCTTTGTGTAATGAAGATCTTAGGTGAAGTTACCACTCACAGTGAAAGCCTTTCTTGCTACAAGATGATGTAGGGCGATATCTGCAGACCCCAGTTCCATGCCGGCTTCCTCCAAGAACTGATTAGGGGCAGTAATCCACCATTCTATTTGTTCAGCCCCCTTGCTAGTGAGAGGCATCACTTGTTTGAACCACTGCATCCTGGTATAGACAATTTGGGACAAAGTTCCTGGTGGCATAGCCTCAGAACATCCAAATTCACCCTCACCATCACCAAGATATTGCATGGAGGCTGCCTTTGAGAGGCGGTAGAAATGGGGATAGCTAAAGCAGAGGCAGAGCTAGCAAGTGCGTTGCCAAGACCTGCAGTTCGAGGAAGAAAGGTCCTGCAGCTGCAGCAAGTGTTCTGTTCTTAATTCATTTAGGAACAGTTCCAAGGATGAACCTGTTTATCCAGTGACCATTCCCCCTCCTCAGCACTTTGCTGTGCTTGCTTCAAGTCTGAGGAAATCTTGTGTGTTGCCTTGGTGACTGGAAGATGTTTGAAATTAAAAATGTAGCATTATGAAACAGGCAAGAGAGAATTATACTTTCTTACAGGATACTCATGATTCTTCACAATGGAAGATTGTTTGCTACTGCACCCCGACAAGGGCTGTCAGACCAGTGAATCCAATTGATGGTAATGCTTGGAGGCTCAAGTTTAATAAATGTACTCTAAGTTCATTAATTACTATTCATCAAACTGATAAAAGCTATCAAGAGGATTAATGCAGTCTAGTATCAGATTTAACTCATCAGGGCCTACACAGGCTCTCATGTATTACACAAAGTGGCTGATGTTATCCCTTCCAAGTACTCAAACTAAAGAATATAGGATACTGTCATCCAACTGCAGCCAAATAACCCAGACCAACAATGCACCTGCACCTAAAACAGCTGCATGCCAGTAGGATGCCCAGTGTGTGCCCTTTATTCTAAAGCAATGGGAGATTATGAAGTGGGTTGTCTGGGAGCTTGGGTGCAAAGCACTTCAGAGGAGAGGGGAAAGAGCCCAGCAAATTTAATTTGTGATTCTGAATCTGGAGTTAGGCATTTGACTCTGGCATAAATTATCAAACTTGGGCGCCTAAGGAGTTCATTATGTTGGTAGCAACTAAAACCTCTCCAGCGCATCATCAAGGATCTATAACCTATCCTGAAGGACGATCCTTCACTCACAGACCTTGGGAGACAGGCCAATCCTCGCTTACAGACAGCCCCCCAACCTGAAGCAAATACTCACCAGCAACCACACACCACACAACAAAAATACCAAACCAGGAACCAAACCCTGATACAAACCCTGGTGCCAACTTTGTCCACATATCTATTCAAGGGACACCATCATAGGACCTAACCACATCAGCCACACCATCAAGGGCTCATTCACCTGCACATCTACCGATATGATATATGCCATCATGTGCTAGCAATGCCCCTCTGCCATGTACATTGGCCAAACCGTACAGTCTCTACGCAAAAGAATAAATGGACACAAATCTGACATCAGGAATCATAACATTCAAAAACTAATAGGAGAACACTTCAATCTCTCTGGTCACTCAATAACAGACCTAAAAGTGGCAATTCTTCAACAAAAAAACTTCAAAAACAGACTCCAACATGAAGCTGCAGAACTGGAATTAATTTGCAAACTGGATACCATCAGATTAGGCCTGAATAGAGACTGGGAGTGGTTGGGTCATTACAAAAACTAAACTTAATTTCCGCAGTACTAATTGCTCCCTATTGTTACTCACACCTTCTTGTCAACTGTCTATAATGGACCACTCTCTTACCTCTTCAAAAGTTATTTTTCCTCCCTTGGTATCCTGCTTTTAATTGATTTACCTCGTTAGATTCACCTCACACTTGGTAAAGCAACCCCCATCCTTTCATGTATTTATACCTGCTCCTGTATTTTTACTCCATGCATCTGATGAAGTGGGTTCTAATCCACAAAAGTTTATGCCCAAATAAATTTGTTAGTCTCTAAGATGCCACAAGGACTCCTCGTTATTTTTGATGATACAAACTAACACGGTTACCACTCTGAAACCTATTACTGCTTCTGAATGCTTGGATTGTGTAAATGATGTGATTGGTAAACAAAGTTGGCAACATTTGGTGGTTTTTGAGACAGCTTTCTATCTGAAATTAAGAGTTTGCCCAGTAAAAAATTTTCTATCAACCCCTTGATAGAAAATCAGGTTTTTGATTTAACAAAAGTTTTTCTGGAAAGTGTCTGCTTGCCTTGAAAAATTTGTTTTCTTGCCAGAAACCTGAAAATTTTTGGCCACAGAATAAAATTTCTGGATTTTGAGCAAAAAGTATTAGATTTTTGATAGTCAGAAATTTATGAAAACGAAAGGTTTTATTGTTTGTCCAGAATGTTTCATGAAAAAAAATTGCAACCAGCTCTAACAACCACCCAAACCCTAGCTACAACCTTCACTTTCCAAAGCGTGAACCTTTGGATCACACTTTGCAGTTAAAACCCCTCTATATGCTTGTTGCTTTAAGAAACAAATGTTATTAAGTTTCTTTCTTAAGGCACTTTTTCCTAGATTTTTTTTCAACCCAAATGTGAAAAACTTGCAGCAGATAGACTCTGAACAAGGGAAAATGATGCTAATAGGAAGAGAATCTCCTGCTTAAAAAGCCACCATTTTTTGCTCCCTCCAAGCTTTGGCTTGCTTTTCTGGGCCAAACATATTTTACATTTAAAAAAATAATTGTTGACCAGTTTGGAATGTGTTTCATTGTTAGAGAGGAACTCACGTCTAGCTACATTTTTAGCTATAGATACACACCTAAAAAGAAAAACCCCCAAATGCCACTGAATGTAACTCATTTGCCTCCATTAAGGTGTGTAACTCATTTGCCTCCCTGAATAATGGTCTTCGTTCTGTGAGAATGCCCACTTCTCTTTATTGCTAAATCTCTACTTTTGTAACCTATACAGAGTCTCCTCAAGGCAACTCAAGCATTTGTGCTTGTTAATGTCCTCAGACTGTAGAGAGTTTAAACCTGGGAGAACTAATCCTATTTCTGTTTGGACTGGCTCCCACAGGGTCAAGAGCTACATTGCATGATGGTACTTACTACCTAATTGCTCTTCTGTTGTCATGGAACATAGTGGTTTGCCCCATAGGCTGGAGAGCCTGGGGCTAAGCCAACCTAATTACAGAATGGGACCCACCTGAGAAAAATCAATCGTTCTTGTGTAAAAGGAGCCAGGACTAAGTAGTGATAAAGCCCTGCTGGGGAAAGAGCTAGAGGGTAGTTCCTATAAATGCAGGCAGCTCACAACAGGAAGTGGTAGTGAAAGGGAGAGAAGCTGAAGAAACTGCTGTTCTATCTGCTGGGCCCTGAGTCAGAGCAAGGAAGCCAGCAAAGAAGCAGGGAGGCCTAGGAGAGACCCTGACTGAACAGGGAAGAGGCTGAAGAATAGCCTGAAAGAGGGCAAAAGATTTTGATTTTGTGTTAAGACATTTGTGGACTTTGTTTGGACAGCTGTTACCCTAGAAGGGGGTGGACAAAAGACTGACCTGGCTGGAGGACTGAATTATGATAGAGATACCATGACAGTGCTGGAGTGACCATTCTCAGGGGGCTTGGTGAGAGAGCTGCAATGCCACACCTGCCTAATGGTGAGTGGACACTGATGGGTCACTTTAATAGTCCGTCTCCAAAAAAGTATCTGGCTCTAATGCTTCT
Source organism: Chelonia mydas (assembly GCF_015237465.2). Classification (NCBI taxonomy): domain Eukaryota; kingdom Metazoa; phylum Chordata; order Testudines; family Cheloniidae; genus Chelonia; species Chelonia mydas. The sequence continues at coordinate 29,007,309 of NC_057854.1, forward strand.
TTTTGATACGTCAGAGAGATGTCAAGCTGTGAACTCCACATAAATCTTACACTTCTGGAATCTGACATTGGCTCATATTCAAGGAGGTGTTTTTGTGACTTTCTCTGCAGTGCCTCACACTTTCATCAGTTCAAGCTTACCTATACAGATGAGAGAGCTCACTTTTTTTTTTTTTTTAAAGTGGATACTCCAGGTAATAACCTGATTGTAGCAGTTGAGCCTTTAAGGAAGACACCAAATATCACAGGAATCTGAATAAAACACTTACCATTCTTCCTTCACCAAAATCCTTCTGATCTGGGAGCCCCTGCCTGCTCTCTCTCTCTCCCCACCCCCCCAGAGTTAGTAGGTCACAGGTTAGTAGGCTGTGGCTCCTAAAAGAGAATTTATGAAACCAAAAAGAAAGTGTTGTTCAAACTTCAGTGCTGCTATAAACAGAACCCTGCAGGAAAGTGAGGTCAGGAAAGTTTGTTGGTGCTGAGAAACCTCATGCATACAGATGCATGCTGTATACATATGTCAAGTCTGAAGACTTTAGCATTAGATGCGTTCTCTCTGGTGGGGTGTTTTCAGATGAACCAGAGAAGTTAGGTATTTGCTATTCAGAATCCTTTAACTCTTTGAATGCCACACTGGAAGTTTACCCAGCAAAGATTGTGTCACGGCAGCACTATGGGGCTTCATCATATTACTATGTCACCCTAAGGGTGATTTGAACAATATTGACCAATATGGGATGTTGTATGCAGTGATGCAGGAAAGTAGTTACATTTTACATTAAATAGAGGTTATGTTCTAGAAAGTCATACTGTTTGAAGACAGACAGCGTTGTCCCGTGTTTGTTTTTCTTTGAGTTTCAGATAAAGTTTACAAAATAGAGCATTTAACTGCCTACTCACCCTAGGATATTTAAGATGAGCTGTGTTCTCTCCAGCTGTTTCACACAAATAAAGCCTGCAGTTAGAAATCGGTTAACTTCTACTGCTGTGGACTTTAATGCGACCTTGAAGGCTGATGTTTGCGGAGTAGAGGAGGAAGGAGATGGAAAATTATAATAGGATCATGGTACCAACAAGAGGGAAATCAGTGGAGGATTCTGCTCAACGTCTTAGATGTGTATACACAAAAGCAAGGAGTATGGGGAATAAATAGGCAGCACATAAACTGAATTATGACTTAATTGGCATCACAGATACTTTGTGGGATAAGTCTCAGGACTGGAATATTGGCATACAAGGGTATAGTTTGTTGAGGAAAGACAGGCAGGATAAAAAAGGGAGGAAGTGCTTCATTATACATCAAGAATAATATATATATTTGTTCTGAGGTCCAGAAGGAGGAGAGAGTCAGACCAGCTGAAAGTCTCTGGGTAAAGAAGAATAGCAAGAAACCATTATGGCTCCAACGGGAGCTCTTTAATGACCTGAAAATCAAAAAGGAATCCTACAAAAAAATGGAAATGTGGACAAATTGCTAAAGAGCAGTACAAAAGAATAGCACAAGCATGTAGGGATAAAATCAGAAAGGCTAAGGCACAAGATAAATTAAACCCAGCAACGGTTAAAGAAGAGGTTCTTTAAACAAACTAGGAAGAAGAGAGAGACAAAGGATAGCAGAGGTTATCTACTTAGCAGAGAAGGAGAGCTAATGACATAAAGAAGGCTGAGGGGTTTTAATACCTATTTTGCTTCTATCTTAACTAAAATGGATAGTGACCAGATACTCAAAATAGTTAATTTTAACAACAAGGGGGAAGGGTCGTAAGCCAGGATATGGAAAGAACAAGTTAAAGAATATTTAGATAAACTAGCTGGATTCCAGTCAGCAGTGCCTGATGACATCCATCCTTGGGTATGTAAGGAACAAGCTGAAGCAACCTTGGAACCATTAGCAATTATCTTTGAGGACTCATGGAGGAAGGGGGAGGTCCCACAGGACTGGAGAAGTGCAAACATAGTACCTATTTTCAAAAAGGAAACAAAGGTGACCCAGGGAATTGTAGACCTGTGAGCCTAACTGTGATACCCAGAAAGATACTGGAGCAAATTAGTAAACAATCAGTTTGTAAGCACATCAAGGATAATAGGGTTATAAGCAATAGCCAGCAAGGATTTGTCAAGAACAAGTCATGCTAAACCAAACTAATACTCTTCTTTGACAGGGTTACTGGCTTAGTGGATGAAGGGAACCAGTAGACATGATACATCTAGATTTGAGTAAGGTTTTGACATTCTCCCACATGACATTCTGATAAGAGAACTAAGGAAATGTGGTCTAGATGTAATTACAAAGGTGGGTGCACAACTGGTTAAAAGACCATACTTGGAGTAGTTATCAGTGATTACTGTCAAAGTAGGAGGGTGCATCTAGTGTGGTCCCATAGGAGTGAATTCTGGGTCTGGTACTATTCAATATTTTAATTAATGACTTGGATAATGGAGTGGAGAGTGTGCTTATTAAATCTGTGGATGATACTAAGCTGGGAGTGGTTGCAAGCACTTTGGAGGGCAGGATTAGAATTCAAAACAACCTTGACAAATTGGAGAATTGGTCTAAAATCAGCAAGATGAAGTTCAATAAAGATAAGTGCAAAGCACTATACTTGGAGAAAAAAATCACATGGACAGCTACAAAATAGGGAATAACTGGCTAGGTGGTAGTATTATTGAAAAGCCTCTGGGGGTTATAGTGGAAATTGAATCTGAGTCAACAGTGTGCTGCATTTGCAAAAAAGGCTAATGTTCTGGGGTGTGTTGACAGGAGTGTTGAGTGTAAGAGACAGGTGGTAACTGTCCTGCTCTAGTAGGCACAGGAGAGGCCTCAGCTGGAGTACTGTGTCCAATTCTGCCCACCAAACTTCAGGAAAGATGTGGAGAAACTGGAGAGTCCAGAGGAGAGCAACCTAAATGATAAAGGTTTAGAAAACCTGGCCTATGAGGAAAGATTAAAAAAAAAAACACCAAAAAACTGGATATGTTTAGTTTTGAGAAAAGAAGACTGATAAGTCTTCATATATGTTAAGGGCTGTTATAAAGATGACAAGGATCAGTTGTCCTCCATGTCCACTGAAGGGAGGACAAGTAATGGACTTAATCTGCAGCAAGGGAGATTTAAGTTAGATATTAGGGGGAAACTTTCTAACTATCAGGGTTTTTAAGTACTGGAATAAGCTTCCAGGGAGGTTGTGGAGGTTCATTGTAGGCTTTTGAGAACAGGTTAGACAAACACCTGTCAGGGATGGTCTAAGTTTACTTGGTCCTGCCTCAGTGCAAGAGATGGACTTGATAACCTCTCATAGTCCCTCCCAGCCCTACATTTCTATGATTCTATGAGCCAAAATGGAAACCACCTCATGCTCACAGCTGTACCAACAGAGGTTTCTGCTTTCTTTAGTAAGAAGTAACTTTACTATTAATCCTTACTTCACGTATCTGTTTAGAAAAATGTGACATTTTTACATAACTACTTTTTGGACCATACTATATAAGGAAATTGTTGAAATGTTACAGAAAATTGAATCCCTGATGAAAACTAATGTCAATGTCAGACACTTCACAAAATGCCTTTTCTGAGTGGGATACCAGAATATTAGGAGTTGTTATATAGAAATACTTAGCTTCCTCATAGTAAAATAGCTGTGGTAGCTAACAATATTAAAATTTGTTCTGAAGTGGAAATAATGGTCAATTTAGCATTCTACCAAGCTACCACATTCCAGGGTGCAATCCAAACTAGTGAGGGGTTGTGACCACCTGCCACGCAACCTTTGATGCCTCTCAATGCTTTGTGGTGGTAGCTCCCAACCTGAGCTGCTCAGAAACAGCATGCAGGTCACACCCTGAGTGTCCATGTAAAGCTGCAGCCTGCCAGGAACATTCTAGTCAACACTCTGGCTTCCTTGGTTACTACTTGCAGGGTGACCCCAACACACACCCAGTCCCAGATTTTTCCCAAAAATGTGATCTGCACTGTCCAGCCCTCTCCTGGGCAATTCCGATATTAGTGGTCTATTGCCCCTGTAAAGAGTCAATATACCACAGTTTGCTCTTTAATGGGAGTTAGCAAACAATTCACTTTAAACACAACACTGGATGAGTTTTTATTAAAGAATAAAACAAGTTTAATTAACTACAATGGACAGAGATTTTAAGTTAGTACAAGGTATTAAAGTCAGAAATGGTTACAAAAACAATCTTTATTTCTCCCTAGTACCTAAAACTTAAACTAGACTGGGTTCATGTTAAAATCCTTACCATATGTTCCCAGTCTGACCAAAGTCTCAAGTCAGGGCCCCCCCCCCAAAAGTCCAAAGCGCTGGTTCAAACAGTAAAGCAGGTGCCCCCATGCTCTTTCTTCTCCCTGGTGTATGCTGAAATACAGATCTGCCTTGTCTGCTTACTGTCTCAAGGACCCATTTCACAGGCACTGGCTTTCTCCTTATCCCAGGGGTGCTCAACCCCTGCTCCGCCCCAAGCCTTGCCCCCCACCCCACCTCTTCCCACCCATTTCCAGCCCTTCCCCCAAGTGCACCCTGTCCCCCACTCCTCCCTCGCCCTCCCAGAACCTCCTGCGTGCTGCAGAACAGCTGATCCACTGGGAGGAAGGGAGAGGAGTCGATTAGCGGGGCTGCCAGTGGGCAGAAGGCACTGGGGGTGGGGGAGGGGAAGGAGCTGGCTGCCAGTGGGTGCTAAGCACCCATTCATTTTTTTCTGTGGGCACTCCAGCACTGGAGCACCCCTGGAGTCGGTGCCTATGACCCTGTTTACTACTTATATGTAAACACATGTTCCTTTATTTAAGATAGACCTGTTTAACCACTCCTTCCTAATCAGGGCTTTGTGGGTTTGAACATGTGCTACCAACATCATACAGGAGGAATTCAGAACTTTGCATATACCTTGCTACATACATGCCACCATGATATCGACCGGTGAGTAATTAGTTTTCAAATGAAATCTTACAAGGCATATTTTGTAGTATGTAGGGTATGAATACAAGGATGCATTTGGTCACACAAGCATAAAATATCTGGTCAATAGTTAGGTAGTGCTGGTTTGTCAATGGTGGTTTAACTGTTCTCTAGATGGAGCATTACACACCTAATTTATAAGGCTGCTGAGCACCTGAAATTCCCATTTCTTTCCAAGTTATAAGTGTGGAAATGGGCTTGATCTGACCACAGATGGTGCCAGTGCATCATGAAAGACACCAAGGCACTCTGTGATATTGTGTGTATGTGTCTTTTAACAGTCATGTCTTTCATTAACTTGTGTAAAGTCCTTTAAGTCTGGAAGTGAAATCTGTAAAATGATTTTTCCCTTACTCTTACTGTAGGGTTGATCATGGATGTTAAGTTGCTGGCATTGTTATGTGTGACACTAGTGTATTAAAAAGAAATACTTACAATAAGTTTGGAAAGAATAAAAGTAGGTCTAAATTTTGGGTTTGCTAGCCAAGTGACTAAAGAAATTGAACGCTTTGTGCTGCTTCTTAGTTTCCACGGAAATGCTAGTAGGGACAATCTGAATACGGACCAAAGTTTTGCTGTGAGAATGCATGTATTCTTCTTCTGAACTACGGCACTTTGACCCACATCCACACTAATCTAAACCATCTCAGATGTAATGCACCCTGCCACAGCGCTGGGAGGCAGTGGGTTCTGGGATAATTCTGGAAATCTACCAGAGCACTGTGGGTCCACTTTAGTGGTATCCATATTGGCAGACTGAAATGATTCAGACTATTACAACATTACTATGTAGCTGTGCTGAAAACAAGTATAATCCAAATGGTATTTGGCATGTATGCTGCCAGGAGGACTGTTGAGTGTGGATGCAAAAGAAACTATGAATTAAGTGTCCAAAGTGCTGCCACATCTGAAATAGCAGGAAGCCAACTCATGAGAGCATTTCTTTCATGTACACCAAATAGCGTGCAAAGAATCTTTGGCAGTTGAATAGCAACAGTTACTCAAAGAAGCAGAACCAATTTTTAAATGCTCAGTGACAGGATGGTCTGGTAACTATTCTGGGTTGTTGTGTGCGTGACATGAGTGAGAAAGAATGGAGTCTGAATAGAGTAAAAGGAAGTACCGTATTTTTGCTTCTGCTTAATGCTACAGCATTGTCTTTGTCTTTCTATTATTCCTTTTAGGAAAGCCAGCAAATACATGCACCTAAGGATTAGATGTTGGCCAGTAATGGCTACCATGAAATGGAAGCTTGGAGAGCCAGCTGTAACCTATCAAGAGGACAGGGTTAGTGTTTGTGGTGTGGTGTGTAGTTGCTGGTGAGTATTTGCTTCAGGCTGGGAGGCTGTCTGTAAGTGAGGACTGGTCTGCCTCTAAAGGCTGTGAGAGAGTGAGGGATCATTTTCCAGGATAGGTTGTAGATCGTTGATAATGTGCTGGAGAGGTTTTAGCTGGGGGCTGTACGTGATGGCCAGTGGTGTTCTGTTGTTTTCCTTGTTGGACCTGTCCTGTAGTAGGTGATTTCTGGGTACCCGTCTCGCCCTGTCAATCTGTTTACTCACTTCCCCAGGTGAGTATTCTCATTTTAAGAATGCTTGATAAAGATCTTGTAGGTGTTTTGTCTCTGTCTGAGGGATTGGAGCAAATTTGGTTGTATCGTAGGGCTTGGCTGTAGGCAATGGATGGTGTGATGTGTCCTGGATGGAAGCTGGACATGTAGGTAAGTATAGCGGTCAGTAGGTTTCCAGTATAGGGTGCTGTTTATGTGACCATCACTTATTAGCACAGTAGCGTCCAGGAAGTGGATCTCTTGTGTGGACTGGTCTAGGCTGAGGTTGATGATGGGGTGGAAGTTTGTTGAAATCCAGGTGGAATTCTTCAAGGGCCTCCTTCCCTTGGGTCCATATGATGAAGATGTCATCAATGGAGCACAAGTAGAGGAGGGATGCTAGGGTACGAAATCTGAGGAAGCGTTGTTCTAAGCCAGCCATAAAAATATTGGAATACTGTGGGACCATTCAGGTACCCATAGCCGTGCCACTGACTTGAAGGTATAAGTTGTCCCCAAATCTGAAATGATTGTGGGTGAGGACAAAGTCACAAAGCTCAGCCACCAGGTGTGCCGTGGCCTCATCAGGGATACCATTCTTGACAGCTTGTAGTCCATCCTCATGTGGAATATTGGTGTAAAGAGCTTTTACATCCATGGTGGCCAGGATGGGGTTTTCAGGAAGATCACCAATGCATTGTAGCTTCCTCAGGAAGTCAGTGGTGTCTCGAAGATAGCTAGGAGTGCTGGTAGTGTAGGGTCTGAGGAGAGAGTCCAAATAGCTAGATAATTCTGCTGTAAGAGTACTGATGCCTGAGATGAGGTGTCCAGGGTTTCCAGGTTTATGGATCTTGGGTAGCAGAACACGCGTGGTTGGGGCTCTGGGGGGTGTGTGTGTGTAGATTTGTTCCCATGCTGTAGCAGGGAGTTTCTTGAGCAGCTGGTGTAGTTTCTTTTGTCACTCCTCAGTTGGATCAGAGGATAGTGGCCTGTAGAATGTGGTGTTGGAGAGTTGTCTTACAGCCTCCTGTTCATAATCAGACCTATTCATTTTGACGACAGCACCCCCTTTGATTATAATTTCAGAGTTGTTTCTGAGGCTGTGGATGGCATTGCATTCTGTATGGCTGAGGTTATGGGGCAAGTGATGCTGTTTGTTCACAGATAGAGTGAGACGGGTACCCAGAAATCACCTACTGCAGGACAGGTCCAAAAAGGAAAACAGAACACCACTGGCCATCACGTACAGCCCCCAGCTAAAACCTCTCCAGCACATCATCATCAACGATCTACAACCTATCCTGGAAAACGATCCCTCACTCTCACAGCCCTTGGAGGAAGACCAGTCTTTGCTTACAGACAGCCCCCCAACCTGAAGCAACTACATACCACAGAAACACTAACCCTGGAACCAATCCCTGTGGCAAACCTCATTGCCTACTCTGTCCCCAATCTATTCTAGTGACACCATCAGAGTACCCAACCACATCAGCCACACCATCAGAGGCTCATTCACCTGCACATCTAATAATGTTATATATGCCATCATGTGCCAGCAATGCCCCTCTGCCATGTACATTGGCCAAACCCGACAGTCCCTACGTAAAAGAATAAATGGACACAAATCAGACATCAGGAATGGTAACATACAAAAGCCAGTAGAACACTTCAATCTCCCTGAACATTCTATAACAGATTTAAAAGTAGCTATACTTGAACAAAAAAAACCGTTCAGAAACGGACTTCAAAGAGAAACAGCAGAACTAAAATTCATTTGCAAATTTAACACTATTAATTTGGGCCTGAACAGGGACTGGGAGTGGCTGGCTCATTACAAAAGTAGCTTTGCCTCTCCTGGAATTGACACCTCATCATCTATTATTGGGAGTGGACTACATCCACCCTGATTGAATTCGCCCTGTCAGCACTGGTTCTCCGCTTGCAAGGTAACTCCCTTATTTTCATGTGTCAGTATAATAATGCCTGCATCAGTAATTTTCACTCCATGCATCTGATGAAGTGGGTTTTAACCCACGAAAGCTTATGCCCAAATAAATCTGTTAGTCTTTAAGGTACCACTGGACTCCTTGTTGTTTTTGTGGATACAGACTAAAGATGGCTACCCCTTTATACTTGACATTGGTGCAGTTAGAATCAGAATATTGCCCTCGATGAATGAATCACAAGACAAATGAATGCTCAGAAACTACTGCTGGATGGTGGGAGGAGGATTTGAGAATGGGAGTCTTGACCATATGTATTAACTGGAGAGCAAGAACTGGCCCAGATCTTTGCACCTTCCCCAACCTGACTTTTCCTACTATTTTGGATTAGTATGCACACCCCTCCCCCCCACACACACACACTTGGATGGTGACAGCTACAGTAGCCTCTCTTCTACATCCCAACACAATCTAAACCTTGCACACACTACAGATGTGTTCCACATGAACTGCATGTCAATTCAAAAGAGACTTCCATTCAGTCATACTGGGATCTAGAAGAGGGCTGCCATTAGCCTGTTGTATCAGATTACCACCAAGGGAGTAGTTTTGGAGTAATTTAAATAAATTAGAGCTAGCCCTATTTGTGGGAGCTTTATGCCAAAGATATATAGAAGTACTATGAAAGGTCCTACCCCATCCATCCTTATCTTCTCCTCCAAACTTTTATACCTACTGCATAGCTTTTGCTTGAGGGCATATACAAGCCACCCAACACAGCAGGAGCATAAGCAACAAAAGGAAAAGTATCTCTTGCATTCTTACTAGTTCCCATTACACTCATGCTACAGTACTGAAGCATAACAGACAGGGAGATCAGTGAGGAGAGGCAGCTGGACACTTGAAAACAGCTGGCCCACTGGCAGCTCTCCTAGGCTGTATTATGATTATCTATTTAACAGCAGGGCTCTGGCTGCATAGGCCTAATGTAGTCACTAACTACAGACTATGCAAATTCTGAGAGCTTTAGTTGGATTGCTTTAGGTAACAGCATGAGAACTTGAGGCCAAAAATATCAGGGTGACTATGTTCTTTCATCCAATGGGTTGAGGTCTCCTTGGCAATAGATAAAGAAAAGTTCATATGATTTTTGTAAAGACTATAATGGTACAGGGGAAGAATTTTTGTAGGGCATATGAAGACACCACAAACAAGTTACAAGACTTGGTGCATTAATGGTTTGATCTGCTATGACAAGTTCTCTTTCTAAGGTACAGTAATCCTGTGAAGAGGAGTTGGGCCACAAGCTATGAAATTCAGATCCAGATATGAATCCACAGATTTCAGGGGATTCAGATCCAGTGGTTTGGGTTGGCCGTTTATCTTCTGCTGGAACATCTAGGCTTGACTTATGAATTCCAACAATTTGGGGATGTGTGGATCTCTTTATGCTGGACTGGTTACCATTAAAACTTGGTCCATACCTCTTTACTCTAAAATGGAGTAGTTGCCATTAAAACTCAGCCTCTACCAACCATTACCAAGTGTTACTATAATGGTATCTGAGATAGCTCAATGTCATGAGTGCTAATAATGGCTTCTATAGAATAGGGATTACTGTAACATGCAAGACTGGCAGCGTCTCTTGACCTTACCTTACAAATCACAGGAGGCACTAGTTAGCTTTTTTAAATTACAATGAAATATTCTAAGCAGATGCGTGTTTTGTTGTCCAAGAAATGCTCATCTAAATTTGTAAAGGTGGTTTTTTAAAAGTTTTGCACATTGAACTTAGTAGTAGTGCATAGTTATGAAAAAGAAAATGTGTGTACACCAGCACAAAGTCTACCCCACTGTGAATTTAAAGCAAAATCAGAAGCATGATACATATTGGGAGAGGGGGATGATCAAGCATTGGAATAAGACTGACATTTTTATGTTCACAATAGGATATATAATAGGATTGCTGACACGCTAAGCAAATACAGTTGATCAGAAACTAATTTTTGTTCTGTGGAAAAATTCGGCCTGGTCACAATGTCTCAGTTCAAGATGTTTTGTTTTGATTGTTAGCTTTTATATGTTAGAATAGAATATAACATGAAAACAAGAAAGCCAAGACAATTAGTTTTGACTTCATCCTGAAGAGTTTGACAAAAACACATTCTCACATGACATTTGTTTCAATGAAACTGCACTTTTCAATGGAAATGTGTTCGTTCATTTTTCAATCAGCATTGTAAGCAAGAAGTAATCTGTAAAAGCTCAGGTTAAAATGTTTCTTCCCTAATAAACACTGATTTAAAAAATTGTTTCAGTTGTATTTTTTAATTGTTGTATAAAGGACAGCTATTATGAGTCAGCCATCTTGAAACATTTTTAGACAGTTACTTCTGTAATGTGTTCCAGAACATTTGTTTGTTAAGTGAAATCTGCAAAAAGATATTCCAGCCACAGCAATCATGAATTGAGTTTCTGTTACACTTTTAACAATAAAGGGGAACTGAGTTATACACAAGACAACTTAGTAAAGTAGTAAAAACAGCTTTTTATACAGTTGAAGAGTCCTTCATGCTATACTACCTTCACAGCTAGCATAAGCCTTATATGTTCCTGTGAGAAAAAACCATGTCTTATTGAATAAGTGTCATAAGGATATAGTTATTACTATAGCACTTTAACTTTTCTTATAGTCTAATAGAGTATACACTTACCTGTACAGGAAGGTTTGGAGAATAACCCCAGGGCCTTGACAAAGAAACCCATAGTAAATATGCTACTATAAAACCACCAAGAGGGAAAAAGGAAGCAATACTATAATGAAGCTGCATCTGGAGCAGTTGGATAGTCAGTAATCTCTGATTGGCCATAGCTCTGTTAATTCTCAGTAGGCTTACTTCCAGCCAATCACAGTAGGAAGCGGTTAATGTGAACATTGTGGATGAGGAAGAAGTTTTGGTTAGCAGTCTTGAAACTGTCAGAGTTCAGTTGGGTAGGAGCAGAACTTTGGTTTGGAGGTAATTTTTCTTAGAAAACTGTATTGTAGAGCTAAGCTATTTAGTCCCAAGGGCTCTTTCAATTTTCCAGATACAAATGTTTATACATGATTCTGTAAGTTCTCACTCATATATGGTATGTATGGGTTCTGGAGCAGGGAGGTATGTATTTAGCAGGTTTGTGTTGGGTTCAGTTAAAGCCCCCAGCCTCCATTTGGGGGGGAGGGATAGCTCAGTGGTTTGAGCATTGGCCTGCTTGCTAAACCCAGGGTTGTGAGTTCAATCCTTGAGGGGGCCATTTAGGGATCTGGGGCAAAAATTGGGGATTGGTCCTGCTTTGAGCGGGGGGTTGGATTAGATGACCTCCTGAGGTCCCTTCCAACCCTGATATTCTATGAAGGCATTAGATGAAATGGAACATGGAAAAGTTGATAAAAAGCCTTTAAAAGCTTTCTTATAGTATCTTCATCTGGGTCTTTATGTGCTACCTTAGACTGTGTTGGTAATGTCTGCTGAGTAAAACTACTCCAAGGTCTTAAATAGAATGTTAATAGGGAACTTTAATAACTGAAGAGCAAACAAATACAAGCTTCAGTTTCGAAGCTGTATCTTTGGTTGGAAGCTTACGTTTGTATGAAGATGGGCTCTCTCTGCCTGTCCCACTGAAACTCTAGTTACTGTGAAAGAAGGGCAGTGGGTAGTGTCAGTGCAAAATATTTTCAGCTAGCTTTGTTTTGAAATTTTTAGTTAGTTAAATAAAGCCTCAGGAGACTGGAGAACTACTCTGTTTCAAACTGTGCTAACAAACATATCAAACTACAGTAGTGACTGTGAAGCACTCTCCAGCATGGGTAGGAAGAGTATGCCATTCTCTATATCTATACCATTTTAAACTTAATTCAGGGTGATTCCAATTGTATTGCATAACCCCAAACAGAATCATCATTAAGTGCTTGTGTTTCTCCCTGTAATGCCGGTCAGTCGTACTTCCGTTATAGTTCTTAAGTCTTTTTTTTTATGATTTAATTGTAAAATCTGGCTACAAGAATTCCATTTCATGAAAAATTGAGATGAACATCGGTTTCTATTCTGATCCAGAACAAAATGGAGAGAAATGGATACCAAATGGAGAGAAACATCCCAAAAGTCTGGTGGGTAGGGCATGTGCCTCGGATGTAGGAGACCCAGGTTCAAGTTCCTTGTCTGAATCAAACTGAGCAGGTTCAAATGTCCTTACCAGAAGGACATTAGACAGCTACCCCAGAATAGCTTTTTCAACAAGTATGTTTCCACAAAAAGTTTTGGTTTTAACAAATCATTTTCCAATGAAAAAACATTTTTGAATATTCCCAACCTGCTCTACTTAATCTCTGTTTTCCTCTGTAGGAAAAGCCTAAGAACATTCAGTTATTGTCTTTCAAATATTTCATGATCCCTGACCAAATACCAAGGCAGTGAATCAGTGTTGAGAATCTGATGGACCCACATCATTTATGCTAAAACTCCCAGAGAACTAGCTTGCGGTTTTGTCAGATTCTAATTATACAATGTACTCTAGTTATAATGAAGCTCTATCAAAAATTGGTTTTGGCTTTCTGTACTCTGTTCTCATGGTTGGTTTCATTTTATTCTCATTGATTTCCAGCATCATAGTAAAATACAAAAAATGTAAGTTAACTGAAAGAAAAACGTTGGTTTACAGTCCTGTCTTCCTGTTCATGACCGCCCTAACAAAAAATAGTGAAAGTGTATTCCTTACACTGCTGTAAGGAAGTGGTTAAAAGCCTGTTAGGCTTCAATGAGCTTTAGTTCAGGCCTTCAGTGTCTGGGACGCTACCAGTGCCCAGCAGGAGTGGAGCTGCCAAACGCTGTGTTCAGTGAATGCTAATATAACTTGATCCATTAGGTCAGTGGTTCCCAAACTTGTTCTGCCACTTGTGGAGGGAAAGCTCCTGGCGGTCCGGGCCAGTTTGTTTACCTGTCGTGTCCACAGGTTCAGCCAATCGCAGCTCCCAGTGGCCGTGGTTCATTGCTCCAGGCCAATGGGAGCCGCTGGAAGTGGTGGCCAGTACGTCCCTTGGCCAGCATCGCTTCCAGCGGCTCCCATTGGCCTGGGGCAGCAAACCGCGGCCACTGGGAGCCGCGATCGGCTGAACCTGTGGACGCGGCAGGTAAACAAACCGGCCCGGCCCACCAGGGGCTTTCCCTGCACAAGCGGCAGAACAAGTTTGGTAACCACTGCATTAGGTGATACAATTCACATTTGGAATTTCCCCTTACACCACACTTCCTAACTGTAGACTTGTGCTCAGGTCCTAAATTCTGAGGTTTGTTAAGAATAACTACATTCAGGTTTTGGAAGTGCAAAAGCAAAATTAGGGTTGAGTCAGCTCTGGGTCACATTTTAATGAAATGCCAATATTTGGGTTGTGGCTGGGTGGGACATGTTTTGGATATGTAGTTATGCTTGGCATCTCTGTATTTAATCTCTCTCATTGAAAGTTACTAAATACATCTAGTTTTTAAAAAAGAACCCTTAACTTGGGCCTCCTGATTAGTGAGGAGAGCAGGAATGGCTTTTTTTCAAGCCATGTACTAGTTTTGTAGTTGCTGCTCAGATGGCCTGACCCTGCAATTTGGGTTAGGATCTCCTCACTGTGAAAATTCAGGTGGTTCAGATTGGGACCTGAACCACAGGAATATTCAGTTCCGAGCTTTTTGGTTCTGTATTATTCTAAAATAGGCCTCAATCCTGAAAGTGCTTATGCACATGCTTAAATGTGACATCAGTGTGAGTACTCAGTGCCTAAAGCTAAGCACATGCTTAGGCCAGGTCTACACTAGGGACTTCTGCTGGACCATATAGCTGAGTTGATAAGAGATGTGATCCCTGATCAACATAGCTGTGCTGGCAGAAGCCACTAGTGTAGACACACTTATGCCAGCAAAGCTGTGCTTTTACTGGTATTGCCTGTTTAATTCATGGGCATGTGGTTTTACTGTACCGGTATAAGATTACTTGTAAAGTGTTTCTAGTGTAGACATTGCTTAAAGTAAGTCTTTGCAGGGATCGGGGCAATAAAGTCTGCAGGTACTTCACCCCTGCAATTTGCACCTTTCTGCATCTGTAGGAGCATCTGCATTGAGGAGAAATTCACCTTTGGAAGAGTACCAGTATCACTTCCTTTCCTTGGCAGGGCAGGGTAGCTTTTCTTATCAGGTTGGGACTCCATTAGGGTCTTGTGTTAACTCATTGTAAGATCCAGAGGCTGAGGCGGGCTAGGGGGTAATCCAGAGGAGTAGTCAAGTGTGCACAGGTGGACAGATAGCCAGCAGGTCAATTTGTACCAGAGGAAGTCTGGGGCACTGCTCAGAGTTCTCACAGGGGTCAGGAAGATCTAATCCAAGGGACTGAGTCAGTGGGTTGGGGGGACAAGGTCGGGTGAGGCAGCAGGACAAGGCAGTCTACGTAGCAACCAGTAGACAATGGTCTGTTGCTCAGACAGCTATTCTTCCCATTGTGGCCTTTGTATAGTCCAGGAATGCAGTGAGAGTGAAGGCAGACAACTGAAAAGTGACAAATTTTATAAGTACTTGTAGACAAATGCCAGAAGTCTAAATACTTAGACGGGTGAAGTTGAGCATCAGGTATTAAATGAGGATATTGATATAATAAGCATCAAAGAAACTTGGTGGAATGATGACAATCAATATCACCTTGATCGATCGGTCCTTCAGCCCTCATATAGATTGCGCCAATCACAACATGTCTTCCATTCGTCTCTTATCCTGGCCTTCCTTTTCCATGTGTGGCCATGCCCTTTCATAAAATCTTTTCATCTCTTTGGAGGTCAGCCAAGGGGTCATTTCAGTTCCCATGAGAACTGAACCAGTCAGCGACAGCTGTAGTCCATCAATTGTCAGTGGGACTAGCTATATGCCCGGCCCATCACATTTTACTGTACCTGCTTTCAACAACCATGTGCTACGCTGCACTCTGCTCTCTGATCACTTCATTGGGGACTTGGTCACGGATTGAAATCCCCAGAATTCTTCTTTTCATTGCCCTCTCCGTAACAGACAGTTGTTGCTCCTCTATCTTTGTAAGCGCCCATGTTTTGCTGCTGTACAACATAGCTGGCAGTACTGTTGAGTTGAAGAGGCTAGTGCATGTTGCCTTGTTGATTTTTCCTTGGAGGACATCCTTGATAGAATTGAATGTGTGCCAACCAGCTTGCTTTCTTCATGACAGTTTGCCTTCCTGATCGTGGCATATGTTAATTTCTTGGCCCAAATAGACATATTGTTCAACTTTTTTGTTCTCCCTTGACTATTATTTGTGCTTTTGGCAAGGCATCAGACTGCATACATTGCATTTTAGAGCGGTTCATTTTCAATCCAACTTGGCTGCTTTTTGTGTCGAGTTCTCACAGCATTTTCTGTAGTTTCATAGTGTTTTCAGCTAATTAATGAGGCGGATGAACTGGAAGGGTGGCATCAGTGTCACAGACCAGTTAAACCACCTCATATTTGCAGATATCGTGTTGATTGCCAGTAATATCAGGGTACATAATTTATATAGGAAAGACAGTAGGTCATGCTGGTGGGGGAGTGGCACTATATGTGAAAGCAAGCATAGAGTCAAATATAGTAAAAATCTTAATGAATCAAACTATACCATAGAATCTCTATTCAAGCATGGAATTGCTATCCATAATCAGAGCATGGCAGTAGGAATATACTACCTGACAGTGATAGTGACTGAAAAGCTATAGAGATGCTATAAAAATAGAAAACCTCAATAATAATGGGGGGATTTCAACTATCCCCATGTTGACTGGGTACATGTCTCCTCAGGATAGGATGCAGAGATGAATTTCTAGACACCATTAATGATGACTGCTTGTAGCAGCTAGTCCTGGAACCCACAAGGGGAGAGACAGTTCTTGGTTTAGTCCTAAGTGGAGCACAGGACCTGCTCCAAGAGGTGAATATAGCTGAACCATTCAGTAATAATGACCATAATATCATTAAATTTAACATCCTTGTAGTGGGGAAATACCAAAGAAGCCCACCATCGTAGCATTTACCTTTAGAAAGGGGAACTTCACAAAAATGAGGAAGCTAGTTAAATGTAACAGTCACAAGAGTGAAATGCCTGCAAGCTGCATGGAAACTTTTTAAGAACACCATTAAAAACAAGTTAAATGTATACCCCAAATTAAAAAACAAAAACAAAACACACACACCATAGTAAGAGGACCAAAAAATGCCACCCTGGCTAAATAATAGAGGCAAAAAGGCATCCTTTAAAAATTGGAAGTTAAATCCTACTGAGGAAAACAGAAAGGAGCGGAAAATCTGGCAAGTCAAGTGTAAAAGTATAATTAAGCAGGCCAAAAAAGAATTTGAAGAAGGCCAAAAAAAAATTTGAAGAGCAACTAGCAAAAAGACACAAACTGACATGAAAAAAAATTAAGTACATCAGAATCAGGAAGTCTACCAAACAATCAGTGAAGCCCCTGGACAATTGAGATGCTGAAGGAGCACTCCAGGAAGACAAAGCCATCGCAGAGAAGCTAAATTAACTATTTGCATTGGTCTTCACTATAGAGGATGTGAGGGAGATTCCCACACCCAAGCAATTTTTTTTAGGTGACAAATCTGAAGAACTGTCCCAGATTGAAGAGTCAATAGAGAAGATTTTGGAACAAATTGATAAACAGCAATAAGACAAGACTGGATTGGTGTTCACCCAAGAGTTCTGAAGGAACTCCAAGATGAAACTGCAGAACTACTATCACTTAAATCAGCCTCTGTACCAGATGACTGGAGGATAGCTGAAGTGGTGCCAATTTTTTTTTTTTTTAAAAAGGCTCCAGAGAGGTTGGCTAACAGTCAGCAGAGGACATGCACCAGATAATGCATCTGACTCTACATATTAGAACTGCAATCTTAAGTAGCTTTTGAAAATGTGTTTCGATGTTGTGAAGCTCTGTAGAGTTGCTGTTGAAGTATGAGCCAACGTGTGAGGGGGTAGGGGGAAGGAGCGAGAATGAGCCCCAAACAAATATAGCAGGAATGAAACACAAAATGAATTGTATGTACTTAGAGGTGAACAAATTCCTCTTGGATTGGAAAGAGAGAGAGACCTAACCAGAGTTTTTTGGGCTATACCCAATGACAGTTAATTTGTTAGTGACTAATATAAATATGAAGTTTATTTCCACAACAATTTCTTTGGTACACTGAATGTGTGTTGAATGGTATTTTTGCTCTCTACTTTGTATTGGGGCTTGGCACTTTCTGGCAATGCAGCAGGGACTGATCTTATTCCAAGAGAAAGGGGTGTGATGATTCAGGCCATGTCTACACTGACCAGGGATCAACAGTGCTGCAATTGATGCAGTGGGGGGTCGATTTAGCAGGTCTAGTGAAGACCCGCTAAATTGTCTGCAAAGCGCTCTCCTGTTGACTCTGGTACTCCACCAGAACAAGAAGAGTAAGATAAGTCAACAGGAGAGCATCTCCCATCAATGCAGTGTGGTGCAGACATTCATGTAGCTTTATTCATGTAGCTGGAGTAACATAACTTAGGTTGACTTACCCAAGTAGTGTAGACAAGGCCTCAGAGATGGGCATGGGATGTGGGAGGCAGGAAACATTGAATGGGAACCATAGGCTATTAATTTCTGCCTAGCTTCTGCTTGTTAAGCATTGATACATCACCTCTCCTTCAACATAACTGTATCAACTTCTTAAAGCTCATGTTAGTTGTTCTTGTTGAGTATGTTTAGAACGTACTGCAAAATGTCAAGACCTGCAATGTAGAATATGACTTGATAGAACTTTCTGTCACTCCTGTTCATTCATCACTGGTCTGCTCGCATTCTTGTTAGTAAATTGTATAGCTGTTAGGGTGTGCATGGGGTGGGGGGAATCTTCCCTATGTGGGAAACTTCAATGCTTCAAAATTACTTTCCATTCTAAATCAGAAAAGTCACTGTCAAAAAAAAAAAAAAATCCAAACAGGTTAGACTTCAAACTTCTAAATGGCTTTTTCAATTAGAACGAACAATTAGACATGTTGAAACACTTGTCATTTTGAAATGTTGACTTTAAGGAAAACTTTATTTTGAATACACCATTCAAAATTTCTTTGAAATCTACACTTTCTCTGCAGAGGTTTTTGACAAAACCACACTTTACAAAAGGAAAATTTGGGGGATGAAAAATGCCATGAAGCTCTAGTAAACTGCTACTCTAACTTCACACTTGCTATCTTCAGTGGCAACATGGTCATTTTAGACATAGCCTAAACTTCACAATCCAGGTTTAAGATTTAATCTTACTAGATTTTGGAGGTATTTGGACCCAGACCCACATCTAGTTCTGGTAGTGTACAAAGATTCAGCACCTGCTTACACCAAGGCTAAGGTGTATGGACCTAGCAGGTTTGAAAAGACAAATTCATGGAATTATATAAAAAGCTAAGTGCCTGATTCTAATCTCTCAATTCTCCATGCTTCAGTGGCACTGCTCTAGATTTTATAACAGCATACTTTAAAAATGGCTGTTGCTTAGTTCTCCCAAATGAAATCTGCCAAGTGCGTCATATCCAGATATGCTGCATTTTTAAAACAGTTCATACATTTTACATTAAGCATCATTAAAGGCACTGTATTACAGGGCATGGAGACTTGCAATCTGTATGAATGTTTGACTGATTGACAAACTCCAGGGATACTTGCTTTTGAATGACAAACACCATCTTTTGAAGTAGCCCACACTACTCTTAAGTGGAGGGAGGGAATAGTGGAAGGTCAAGGTGACTTTTTGGACTTGTTTTCAAAGACAGTATTTATGTAGTAAGAATGAGTGAAAATAGCAAAGTAGTAAATTATCTGTGTGAAGCTTTTTCAGTGAAATCTGAAACTAAACTTCATTTTTTTCAGGGAACAAAATGTACTAAATTTCTGCAGCTTTCTGGGCCTCTTGAAACTCCAAGTGAAATGTTTTACTGTCTTTAGATGAAAATAATGTTTAGGGTTGAATTTCATATTTTTGGTCTTGTTTGGCAAAATCTGTGGTAGTGCAAAGGGGAGTACAGACTCCTTAATATGAACTCTGGGCTAGATTCACAAAGGGATTTAGGTGCCAATGTCAGAGTGTGGACTCACCCCTGCAGTGCCTCCTGCTGGTCTCTCAGGGAATTAGCTCTTCCAGCCTCCAGAGCACCCTCTGCAGGCTGGTGTCCCGCTTGCCACTGCCCCCCCCCCCCATGTCCCTCCCAGACCCCAGTGCTCCCTTTTCCTCAGGGTGCTGCCCCTGGCAGTACCCCCACAGTCTCAGCGTCTCCCCTCCTCAGGGAACCCTCCACCCACTATCTCTACCTCACCTCAGTCTTTGGCTACTGCCAGTCACCATTGAGCGCCCCACACTGGGGCAGACTGCAGTGTATAAGCCAATCCTCACAGGCAAGGGGGGTTTGGACCTGCTGCTTCTGCCTACCTGTGGGCTGGCCTGTTGCAACCCCAGTACCCTGTCTTAGGCCATCTGCCAGGCCTGCAGCCTGGGGCTTTTCCAGTCAGGAGCCTCCCAGCCCTGCTTCACCTCAGGTACCCAGTACACTCCCCAGCAGCCAGGCCCATCTCCCTCCACAGCTAGAGGAGACACTCTACTCCTGACCCACTGCCCTCTTATAAGGGCCAGCTGAGCCCTGATTGGGGCATGGCCACAGCTGAGCCTGCTGTTTTGCTGTCTTTAGATGAAAATAATGTTTAGGGTTGAATTTCATATTTTTGGTCTTGTTTGGCAAAATCTGTGGTAGTGCAAAGGGGAGTACAGACTCTTTAATATGAACTCTGGGCTAGATTCACAAAGGGATTTAGGTGCCAATGTCAGAGTGTGGACTCACCCCTGCAGTGCCTCCTGCTGCAATCAGCCTGGGAGATACCTGCCCCCAGCCACAGCCCTCTCCTAGGCTAGTTTAAGCCCCTCCAGGCAGGAGCTGGTGTCCACCCTGCTACAGCCTAACTACCAGTTTAGGTGCTACTTGTAATCCACAAAACCTCTGCTTGGCTGCAGCCAACGTTATAGGTGCTTAAATTCACTCACCTACGTTTCTGCTGTAAAACTTTTCGAGGCACCTAAGTTTCTTCCTCTGGGCATGCTGACTGCTGCCTCCCTCTAGGTGCCTGGATGCCTAAGCCCCAGTGCAATTCACAAAGCAGGGGAAGCTAGGTGCTTGTCCACCTATCTTGCCTGCAGGGCCTGATCAGGTAGGTGTGCTCAGAGGCTGCCTAAGCCACACACAATGGTAGGGAGGAGGAAAAAGAAAAGGAGTACTTGTGGCACCTTAGAGACTAACAAATTTATTTGAGCATAAGCTTTCGTGAGCTACAGCTCACTTCATCGGATGCATGCAGTAGAAAATACAGTGGGGAGATTTTATATACACAGAGAACATGAAACAATAGGTGTTATCATATACACTGTAACGAGAGTGATCAGGTAAGGTGAGCTATTACCAACAAGAGAGAAAAAAAATCTTTTGTAGTGATAATAAAGGTGGGCCATTTCCAGCAGTTGACAAGAATGTCTGAGGAACAGTAGGGGGGGAAAATAAACATGGGGAAATAGTTTTACTTTGTGGAAATGGCCCACCTTAATTATCACTACAAAAGGGTTTTTTTCTCTCCTGCTGGTAATAGCTCACCTTACCTGATCACTCTCGTTACAGTGTGTATGCCAACTCTGTCCACATATTTATTCAAGTGACACCATCATAGGACCTAATCACATTAGCCACCCCATCAGAGACTCGTTCACCTGCACATCTATCAATGTGATATATGCCATCATGTGCCAGCAATGCCCCTCTGCCATGTACATTGGCCAAACCGGACAGTTTCTAAGCAAAAGAATAGCTGCTACTCTGAAACATGGTAACACCCATTGTTTCATGTTCTCTGTATATATAAAATTTCCCCACTGTATTTTCCACTGCATGCATCCGATGAAGTGAGCTGTAGCTCACGAAAGCTTATGCTCAAATAAATTTGTTAGTCTCTAAGGTGCCACAAGTACTCTTTTTCTTTTTGTCTTTCCCAAGTTGCCTTGCAAATATTGGTGATTTTTTTTCTAAGCACCTAAAAGTTAGCCGTTGTGGTGTTCAGTGTGGCATCTCCTGAGTGCCTCTGTGAATCTAGCCCTCAGTATCTGAGATGCTCTAACTCTGTCTGAATTCAAAAATATCTTGATGTTTGAGACACGGTAGTACTAACACTCCCACTAAATGACACAAAGTGGGCCAAATAACACACAAATCTGATTATCTTCCTCTCAAACTAAGACATTTCATCTTGATTTTCCTTTGTGGGTGATCAACCTCATTCCTGTGCTGGGTTTAGCTTGCCAGTCTTGTGGGAAGCTGCAATTATTTTCATTTCTCAGTTCTGTAACCTGATCATACCACAGCTGTGAACCTGTGTCACGTGCAGTCCGAGTCACTGCTTTGTATTGCAGTTGATATTCTTTATTTCACCTCACTCTTCTGCAGTCTGAGTTGCCTGACATCCTGTAATACATCAGGACCACCCATCATGTCTTTGTAGAATTGCCAAGCTTTTATGTTTGCACGTGACTTTTAGTACATAGGACTAGCAAAAGCAAACTCCCCCTTTATTTTAGGCTTTCTTAAGAGTCACAGGAAACTGACATCACCTTGTGAAAAAACATCTGCACTTCAGCTCTGGAGTCCATGCCTCGTTGCAGCTTGGCTACAGGTAATTTTTGGTTGAACCACAGGAATAAACTTTCTCTTTGTTTAAATATGGATTGAAAATGACTCCCTTTAAATACAGCCCCCACAGTCAGTGATAAAAAGAGATATGAGAAGAAAGCAAAGGAGGGTTTTGAAACATGTTAATTATTATTTCTTCTCCTCCCCCCCCCCCCCCAAAGGATTTGCACTTTCAATAAATGAAGTTCATTTCAAGGCACATGAATCTGTACAAGACTGTCTGCACCATTTCAGCCACACATGAAGGCTTGAAGTGATACAATGGTCTCTGAATTAGGATGAATTCTGTCCTGTGAGCACAGTTAAAACCTTCCCCTACTGATTACAAAATAAACAAGGAACATGTGAACTAGGAATAGTGATTAGAGTTGGGTACCTGCAGCCAGGGCCCTGGGGTTTTGTTAATAGCTCTGCAGTTGATTTGCAATGTGGCAAGTGTTGTCTCAGTATTCCTGTTTGTGAAATTAGTATAATAATTATTTCACAGACGTTTTTGAGGTGTAATTAGCAGATATCCTGTTTGAGACCCTTCTGTGACAGTGTTTTATATAAAAGTGCACGGTATTATCTTTGCCATAGTAGAAGGCTATAGCAAAGTTGAGAAGTCTGCTATAGCTATCCCCATTTTCCGTGTTATTGAAATTAGTTCTTAGGAACACTAGAATTGCCAGACTGCATCAGATCCCTGTTCCAGCTATTCCAGTTTATCTCCAACAGTGGCCTGTACCAAATTCTTAGAGGAAGGGCAAGAAATGATGGAACAGGCAGTTAGGGAATAACCTGCCTGCAGGGAAAGCTGCTGACCTCAAGTTATTGCAGGTTGGTTTATGCCGTGAGACATGGGGGTTTCTATCCCTTTCAAAGATCTGCACTCTAACTCTTCTTGGCTGCAGAAATGCTCCGGGCTGTTGGCAGTTGACCATAAGCTAAAGAAGCCCTAAGGCTCCTCAAATTTATACTGTGGGCCACATCTCAGTGTCTCCTGAAGATGCACATTGGCCATAATGCCTCAAGAAAAACCACTTAACTTATACTGACTAGCTTGGGGAGTTCTTGAATAGAACTTTACTCATTCTCAGCCTAATTGAATGAGTAAAAATACCCACTAACTTTATTACCAAGACTTGGCCAAATTCGATATTCTGCTTGTATGCTGTATGTCTTTCTCCCCAGTTTTTTCTTTAGATTGCATTAGTGTCTGGGCAGGGATTTGCCTTCTCTGCAGTCTGGGGAGAGCCGAGTAGGCTCTGGGTGTGGTTTATTTCTGGCAATTGAACTTGTATGATAAAGGGTTTTATTTGTCAGTCACATCACCAACCCTACGGCAAGAGTTCCACTTCCCATTCTTCATCTGGAATCCCCTGTAACAGAGCAAACAGCTAAGATTCCCGCTCTCTCTTTCATAGTCAATGAGTGGCATTCTGTATTGGCCGTTGCTGGGAGATTATGAAGCTTCCCTGGCCTTCCTGTAAGCATTACCATGTCCCCAGCCACAATCTACCTAGCCTTTGCCATACTATAAATATGCATTACGATATTATTTCAAGGTTTTTTAGTAATACAGCTCCAGAGGTCTCTGCCCATGTTCCAGTCAGCTGATTTCCTTGTCACTTTAGGATGAATGTTTAAAGACTCTGAAAAAAATCCTGAGACTATTGCCAGTAATTCCGCTTACAAATTCCGCTTACTGAAACTACAATTACAGCTGTGTCATCACCCTAAAAAGACAGGGACCCGTCTTTGATGACAAATATTTATTTTTAAAACAATCTCTGGGAAAGCTTAATTTTCAAAATCCCTCTTCAGCAGGAGAAATGGATATTAAATAAATCTAGGAATGTGATGACTTGTCTCTCTGATGTACTCTCTAGGCATTCTGTTCAGGATGGGAAATCAAACATCCACAGGGGGGAAGAAATAATGAGTGAGAGAGCTTCAGCTATGTATTTATTGCCACTTAAATCTAAGCCTTTTATCTGTCACATTTGGGGCTTGAGTCTGTGGTGTCCAGAGCACCCTCCATTGACTTCCGTAAGAGCTCAGGGTGCTCAGCATACCACCAAATCAGGTCCCATGAGATGCAGGGGATTTTTTGAGGGGGTGGTCATTAATGGATGGAAGTTGTTCTGACTCAGCTGAGACCTCCCCAGTTTCCTCTGCTGTGATATTGTAAATGACTCCAGATTCATGTTTTTCCACAGTAGAAAACACATTAAGTCATTTCCTTGTCTTAAAAACATTAACAGAAAACAAAAAATCCCCTCTCAATTCTTCCCCGCCCACAATAAATCTGTCTGGGGAGAAATGTAAAAGTGAATGTAGGTAGCTTCATGACTCTCACTGCAGTATGGCCCTGCCTCTGAGGTCTATTTAACTGTGACATGCTTTGGGAATGCACATGACTGAGTTTTCCCACTGTTTCCTCTTGTCATCTGAAAACACCCATCTGTCCCCCCACTGCAGAGGAAGGAAAGAATTCCATCCAAAGATGTGAATCATGGGCTGATGTTACTAGCTTTGTAGCTCAACATTTACACCCTCCAGTTAGCGTTTTCTTCTGAAAGAGAACCTGAAGGGAGCACAAGGTAACTGATTTGGAACATACTCCTTTGGAAGAGTAACATTACCTGGGTTAATCCCAAACCTGCTGTGGCAGAATTAGCTGTAACACTTATACATAGCTGAGTTTATATTCTGGGTAGTGTATAGTCTACATAGATAATAGCCACTTGGCCATGCAACCTTATAGAAGAAGCAGAGTTTTTTTTTATAGTTAATTCAAAGCTCGCGGGACACTGAGAACCTGGGAGAGCTATACATTTCATTTTAACTGCAGACCAACTGTTCACATGTGCACTGCTACGCAGTTTTGATATTTAGGGGATAAATTCATTCAAACTGGTATTTAGAGTCCATCTGTATGACGTTTGCATTCTCAGAGATTAACTCTGAACAACTCCACAAAATTGAAAGTGAAATTCAACCAAAGCCACTGAAATTTAATAGACCCCAAAAGTTTGACTATTGTCTAGTCCAGTGGTTCCCAAACTAGGGGCACCACTTGTTCAGGGAAAGCCCCTGGTGAGCCGAGCCGTTTTGTTTACCTGCCGCGTCCGCAGGTTCGGCTGATCACAACTCCCAGTGGCCGTGGTTCGCCGCTCTTGGCCAATGGGAGCTGCAGGAAGTGGTGCGGGCCGAGGGACATGCTGGCTGCTGCTTTCCGCAGGCCCCATTGGCCTGGAGCGGCGAACTGCGGCCACTGGGAGCTGCGATCGGCCGAACCTGCAGGCGTGGCAGGTAAACAAATGAGCCCGGCTCGCCAGGGGCTTTCCCTGGACAAACGGCACCCCTAGTTTGGGAACCACTGGTCTAGTCTGTTTCCTTCCTTTGATGTAAATAAACCTCTCTAGAACTTCAGTTTCATAATTCTTCTCTTCTGATGTAAATAACTTTCAACAATAAGTGGTGGGGATTCCAAATTTATGTGGAACATAGTTAACTTTGGGACTGTAATGGGTGATGTTCCTTGAAATGATGGTTGTTCGAGAGGATGTATGTTTTGGAGGATTAATCATAAGGTTACTAAACTGTTCCCATTAACCATTCATGATATGTAATTAGTAGAGGTGGTCAGTATTTTTTATTCAAAACACTTTTTAGTGAAAAAAGGCTTTCATCAAAAGGGACATTTCTGTGGGAAATGTCTTTGTCAAAAACAATTTTTTGTTTTGTTTTTCCCAATCAGCTGAAATCTTTTGGCTTTCAGTTGCTGAAAATGGAAAAATCTTTGGTTTGGGGGTTGTCATGTGCTCACAATCTCTAGTGATTAATCACATTGCATATTGGTCATAATAATCAGGGAGCAGAAACTGAATG
Organism: Chelonia mydas; assembly: GCF_015237465.2. Classification (NCBI taxonomy): domain Eukaryota; kingdom Metazoa; phylum Chordata; order Testudines; family Cheloniidae; genus Chelonia; species Chelonia mydas. The sequence goes on from NC_057854.1 coordinate 29,033,446, forward strand.
AGTTGTTTTATTAGAACTGGTGGACAAAAATTACCATATTATTAAGTAGTTTTATTAAAGTGTGACATGCTTGTTTTAATTCTAAAACATGACTGTACAGCTGCACCAGGGAGATGCTACCATGAGGCCTTGCTACACAACAATTTGGTATGGCAGAAGTGGCTCGTCAGAGCAAGCAAAATACAACTTCAGTATTTTCAACCCCAAGTGGTAAAAATATGATGAGCTGAGCCCTCCAGAATATGGACTCATTATTTACCTTCTGGTGTTGGAGCTTTTAAGATTCTGTGAAGATGAGAGGAAATAACAGCTTTTTCGCATTCACTTAGCTATTTAGCAGATATTTTATAGCAGTTTTTCATTTAATGGTGTGAACTGAAACAAAACCAAACAAATGTCATCATAATTGACAGTGAACTAGAATGATGCCAAAAAGAAAATGCTCCAGTGAAGTTATTTTACCCACTGGGTTTAACTTGCAAGTCAGTAGTATTAATGTCAATAGCTGGAGACTTCAGTGAGTAGGTAGTGTGGGAATGAATCTACAAGTTTTACTCCCCTTGCAAAAGAAGTATTTTGTAAGACTGCAGTAGACTTCCTACATCAACTTGATTTGTAAGTAGCTGCAGTATATAGACATGTAGTCTGCAAGATTAAAGTTCTTTTCTGTAGGTACAACTGAACACTGGTTCTTAATTCCATCGCTACATAATAATAGACGCTACTTTAGATGTCCACATTTTATTGCAGATTACCACAGGTCTGGAGCTTTTTGGTGTAATCTTCCTGCAACAGTTTCTGTGGGACAATATTTTGTTTACATAGTAGCCTAAGCAGACTGATTATATATCCTGAAAAGAGAAGTGTATTGCAGCATCTCTTGCAATGTAACTATTAAAGATAAGACCATTGCCAAAACCACATTTAAAAACTAAATTGCTCTCAAGGGCTTTATGATAAAAAGAAACTTGATGCATTCATAGTTGTGTATCTGGTCTTGAACTTATTAATAGGTTCCATATGGAAGAATTTATATAGAGGAAGACTAAATCAGTGATGCCTTTTTTTCTGGAATAGCATCAGCTCAGATTTACAATTTAATAGTTTAAACCTGTTAGTGCACCTAGGAAAAACAATTTTGGTGGGACAATGAGCTTAGCCCTAAGAAAGGCTACCTGCACCTCAAAGGGTTGTTCAACTTTCAGAGACTCAGATTCTCTCTTAATCTTTGAACTACCAAGACACTTGTATTGGCTAGATGGTGCCTGGTCCACACACGGGTCAAAATTCATGCCTATATATAATCTGTAGGGCAGCATGTGAATGTACATATCAGACTTCAGCATGGGAACTGCTGATGAGCCCTCCTTTGGGAGGACAGAGGAACTGTACCATGGTGGCGTACATAGATGAGACCAGATTTCAAAGTTAGGCATGCTCTGTTGCTCACATACATTTGGGACACAGAGGCCTAATTGATGCCAGATGGCAAAAAGTTCACTACTGTGGCAGCAGCTCCTATTAGGCCTGACAAACTCACTACATGCAACACACTGCTTGTATAGTACTTATCCAAAAAGTGACTTGTAAAGTGTCAAATGAAAGCCCATGACACACTGGTCACTAACATTATTGTGAAACGTATGTACTGACTCTATGTTAGGAATTGTGTGTGTGTTTACTGAAACTAAATTTTAAATTCTGTAACAAGGCAAAGTGGATAAATAGGTCTTCCGCCAGACCACAGCATGCCTAGTCACCTCTCTTTGGCTCTGATATAAGTTAAGCTTTGTAAAGTCAATACAATGGAAACCCCATGTGGATGTAAAATCAACAGGAAAAACTGGTTGACGGAGCTGTGAAACCAACATGGGGGAACACACTGGAGAACAAGAAAAGGGGGAGAAGAGTCTTATCTGGGGGATGCATTTCAAAAGGGGCATTTCAAAGGTTTACAGGAAGGAAGGAAAAAAGGACCCCTTTCTTATCCTTCACTAAGGAAGCAGAAAGGACAGAGCTTTTTGCATTCATGAAAGTTGGATCCTAGACGTGTGGGCTATTGATGCTGGGAGGTTGCTTTAGGTGAGAAATTGCTTTAGACTGGGATTTGAGCTTGTTAGAGTTAAGATTAGACTCTAGCAAGTGTATTATTCCTTTTGTTTTATATGTCACATGTTTTCTGAGTGTGCTCTCTCTCTCTCGCTCTCAAATCTTAATCTTTGTAAATAAACTTATATTTGTTTTCATCATAAGTAGATTCTAGTGCTGTGGCATTATAAAGGACCTGATCCTGAGCTGTGACAGTCAAGCTGTGTACACTCTGGTTCTTCATATACAGCTTACCTGGTTATTTCTGTGACTGTCTAGTGTCAGGAACTGGATGCTACCGAAGGAGTTGCTGGCAGAAGAGTTCAGGGATTGGTGTGTGTCTGTAACTAGCCTGCACAAGGGAGAGGTCTATGGTCAGAGGCTGCTGGCTTTGGGGAGCTGAGCGACAGCAGGCATCAGGCAAGAATGCTTCATCCTAAGTGCAGGGGGTGGTGAAATCCCTCACAGCTCTGGGGAGCATCACAACGTCTTTCTCGTGCTTACCAATACAGGGTAAAGCATGCACGATGTATACATTCATATACCTAAGTGGCAGAAGCACACTAGCTAGCAGCACAAATAAACTAGGAACATACACACAACGGCACATACCTGACTTGAGAAATATGGGTTATAATGTACATTTTACATGACATTCTGCCCCCGTGGTATTGTCTCTGTGGCCAGCGAGCAGCATGTGATTGTGATAGGGTAGTTCTATCGCCTAATATATTCTCATAAATCCAGGCAGCTCCTTCATGCTCTTGTTTCTGGTGTTAATGTGTAGGCTTGGAACATGGGGAAAATCTAGGCTTGAAATCCTCACTAATGAAAGGCAACATTTGGTGCAGAAGCTCACTAAAAATTATGGATAATTCTTGGTATTTATGGATACTGCTCCAAACCTCTTGTATGTACAAAAGTGTGCTGAAAATCTAATGGACAGTCTCCTCTGAGTTTTCTTTACTTCCTAATACCAACTGGAAAGGCACTACTGTGAGATGAGTTTCTCTCACTGTATTTTAACATGCTTGCTTTTGAACCCAACCAGCCACCAGATACATACAGGTGCACAGAAGTGAAAAACATGGGGAAGCTATCAAAACTTTTCACAGCCTCAAGGGTTAGTTCTAGTTTGGGGTGAAGGGTTGAACAAAGGGGTATCCTTTTTTTATCCAAACCATTTTGTCCCACTAATCTTCACACACCAACAATGAAGAGACTCTGTTGCTATCCAGATGTAAGCTCTGTGGAATGAAGCTCTGAAGAGTAGAGTGCTTGTTATTGACATCTGTTGGTGAAATGGGAGAAGAGTGGCCCAGAACTTTGGCACAAAGGCTCCATTGGGGAGGGGGCTCTCTGCAAGCATGTGTTGGTAAGCAAGGGGAAATGGCTAAATAAACCCGGCCTCATTTTCATTTCAGTTATGTGACATTTGTTTTGGGCAGTTTGGTCAAAATGCAGTTACGTTTTGAGTTTGGGGGAATAAAACTTGTCCTTTTGTTTGTCAACAAAAAAAAAAAAAAAGAAAAGAGAGAATTGCCCAAAACATGACTGGGATGAGAGATCACCTTGTCCAAAGCCTCAGTTTTTCACTGCTAGAATCTGGAGCTGGGCTATCACCAGAAGATGGAAAAGACTCTGGTGAGCATCCTCTGTCACTGATCCTTCTCTGAAGACTGTGCAGTGAAGTGGTGGATGGACCTGAACAGCTTTTGGTGAAGTTGCATAGGGCAACAGCAGAGTTAAATAACTTCAGCAAGGGTCCCCTTACCCAATGCCAATAAGGCGGTAAGCAATACTGCTGTGATAGGTGGTAGAATCCCCCCGAGCAAGCCAAGCAGCCCTTCCTTTAGAATGCAGGATCTCTGTGAGAACTTGATGATCAGTTGCTATAGGGATGAATTTCACGTTTTACACCAGGCTGATTTGGTCTAGGTTTACTTTGTAAACTTATCAGTAAAATGGGGATCATACCTACTTCACACAAGCATTGTGAGGATTCATTAAGTAAACTGAGTTGGACAGTGAAACAGAAACAAACTACGCCTATTTCTTAGACTCAAATAGCACTGCTGTGATTGATTTCTTTCCTGTTTTTGATATGTAGAAGAATCATATAACAAAAACCAAAGAACAAATTGTATAGCATTTAAACAAAAATTAGTACTGCTAGGCCTCTCCAGACTAGCCCTGTTCCACTTCTTAATCACCAGGGCAATGTCTAATGAAGATTTCATAGGCTGTTTTGGGTTTTCCAGAAATCTAACTTCCAAGCTTCATGCACTTAGCAGAGGGACCAATTCAGATTTATAAGTGACCTAGTCTCAATCAAACCCTTCTTTTTTTCTTCTTACTACATGCCACCAATGTGATAAGAAAAATGTAGATATGACATTTGTGTAGAAACATTCATGGAGTGGAAATGAAACTACTAGTGATGCGTCCCTAGATGAAAAAAAAAATCCAATTTGCAGAAAATTGTACCCTGGCATCTTATCAGATATTTATGAATAATTTAGAGGAGAAACTGTTCATATGTAACTTAGAAATTTGCCACCAAAGTTGCTTATGTTACAATCTTTACCTTTACAAATCCCATATCATCTTGCAGTTTCCTGGCTTGTTGACTGCACTAATAGCTTTACTTGTTATGAACCTCGTACAGAAAAATAACCTGTAGTGGTTAAATACTACCATGCAAATCCCTACCCATGACTAACAATGCCTCAAATCAAGAAAATGGAAAGAATTGTAAAACTCTAATATTTCCCCATTTTGCTGTTTACCTTTTTTGCACTTGACTCAGCTTGGACAATGGAAATAGATTAGTCAGTCTCACATTTGCTTAGTTCCACTTTCTGGTTCTAAGGGCATGTCTACACAGCAGCTGGAAGGTATAATTTCCAGATTATGTAGACATCCCTGTGCTAATTTTGATCAAGCAAGTATGCTAAAAATAAAGTGTAGCTGTGGTGGTGGTGGCGGCCTGGGTGACAGGAGGGGCTATCTGCCAAACTGTGCACCTAGGGCCTCGGATGGGATTGCACTAAGGATGGAGTCCTTGTGGCACTTTAGAGATTAACCAATTTATTTGGGCATAAGCTTCCATGGGCTACAGCTCACTTCATCGGATGCATGGAGTGAAAAATACAGTAAGCATACATGCATCCGATGAAGTGGGTTTTAGCCCACGAAAGCTCATGCCCAAATAAACGTGTTAGTCTCTAAGGTGCCACAAGGACTCCTTGTTGTTTTTGCTGATACGGACTAACACGACTGCCACTCTGAAACTTACTAAGGATGGCTATCCCATCCTGATGCTTGTGCCATGGTAGCTACACTTCTGTTTTTAGCACACTAGTTCAAATTGAACTAGTCAGGGTATGTCTGCCCAAGCTGAAATTACACCTTTCAGCTCCAGTAGACATACCCTAAGCATTGGCAGCACAGTGCTACAACGTTTGGCAGTAAATACTGAATGTTTCAAGCCATGTTGTCCTGAAATCATGGAAGAAATGTATTAAGTTCAGTAAGACTTCAGATTTGGTCCCAGGATACCTGACAGTGTTCCTTTAAGTCAGCCCTTTACAATCTTGTTGCTATTATTGCTCCTGATCTGTTTCTCTTCATGATAAATATTCCTTGTCTGGCGCTAACACCATTCCGTTATAGAAGGATGTCATCAATGTTGTTATTTATTTGAAGACAGTGTTTCAAGTTAACACCTACAGGCAGCAACTGACCCAAATTCTACCATCTAGTGCTTCAGTTTAAATACCGAGTGAGTTCACTGATATGGTCCCAAGAGAAATGAAATAATAAACTGAGCTGTCAATAAAAACACCAGATTCAGTGCTCTGACATTTTGGTTTCACACCTATTCATGAGTGTTCAGACAACTGCCAAATATTCACTAAGGCATACAAATTCCTAAAGTGCCATAGATTTAAGCACAATTTTATCCAAAAATTCATAATGGAAGAGTGTCTGCCATTCTTCTGATCTAAAAAATTCAGTCTTTCAACAGAGCAACGATACCGTATGATTTAGGAAATCAGCTACACAACATGAATAATACTTTTCTAAAAAAAGACATCCCTTAAACTGAAAATGATTCATACAAACTACCAAACAGTAACAGATTTTATTCAACGATGAGGATTTGTGTGACCTGCTACCCAAAAAGGCTAAATTAGTAAATACTGGACCATATTTTCAGCTAGCATAGCTCCATTGACTTTAATACTGTTGTCTTCAATAGAGCTACAGCCGCTAAGTATATGGCCTGGTCCATTATACATTACAAATATCTGGACTCTCTAGTCATTACATGCACAGTTGGAAAACTTTGGTAATATGGATGAAAGTTATTCCTGAAAGACAGTTTATTTAAGATTGTTAATGTTATCGTCAGTTATGTTTCCAGTATATGGGTCCATAAAAGCCAAACCCAGTGAAAAAGCTATGCAAAGATAAAACTTGCTAAAGCAGTGATTTGATAATGTGATCAGCTGATCACAGAAAGAGAAGTTACAGCTGCAGTGAAACAAACAGCACAAAACAATCATACTCTGGCAAGATTTTAGCAGTTCACTGACCTATCAGCTGTTCTTTGTGCTTTTCCTTCAGAGTTGGGGAATAAAGCAATCTTATTCCTTGCAAAAATCTCTTGGATTCTATGTAGTTGTCACCTGAGTATGTGTACTAGTGAAAGTATCTGAGAAGTTGGACTGAGCTAGTATTGGATCACCTAGCATATGCTCTTACTAGACGAGGACTGTCTCCTGTAGTATATTTCTAGGCGCTTGCTCCTGTGCCCATTGAAGTAAATGGGTATCTACCTAAAGCCTAGTAGAGTTAATGAAAAAAGTTAAATCCGTTGTTCATTCTCCCTTGAAATTACTCACGTGACCTTCCAATACTTCTTGTGAAAGTCTATTCAAGACTGCAATAGATCTGTTAAAATATTTTCCCATTAGTAATCCTCAATTATCTTTTTTTCATCTAATTGCAGTCAGAGGCAAATTAGCAAAATACGTTCTGCAAATATTTGGTCAGATTTTTAAATGAATTCACTCCGATTATTTTTGCCCATTTTGTGTTCGTTCATCAGTTAAGCTAGTGAACAACTTCAGGGGCAAAAACATTCACTGGGGGAGGGGGAAGCAACAAGAGCATGCCAAAGCTCGTCCTTTACAGAATGGTAAAAATACAGGGCAACCTTCTCTGCTGATGCTTTTAGAGGCATCAGCTTGCCTACTTCCCCCTCCCTTGCAATGCTCAGGTATGGATGGCAGGCCTGCTCTCTCCTCTGTGTCTCCTGGGACATTGCCTCCTTCTACCTGACAGTTCCACAGGAGCCTCTCTATTTCTCTCACATTGGGGATGTGGGGTGTAAAAAAGAGTGATTCAGATATGTACATATATTAATTGGGACTCAGGAGTCAAGTTTTGCACACATTTAGCCCCTTAAATGCCTACCTTAACTCTTTCATTACAATAATTAATGTTAAAATCTTTTTGCTGATACTGGCTGGAGACTGGATACTATTTTTAGATCTTTCTGCCTGGCTTGATTCCCCCCCAATATGTTCTGGTGATTCTGTTCAGGTGTCTATTTCTTGCATTGGTAGCCTAATGAAAGATGATGCAAGAAGACTGACACCAGATTGGAACAAACAAATCAATCAGCACATTTACTGTCAGCTGCATTGATATGCCACTTGCCTGTGCAGACATCTGACTAACTTAAGCCCACTTGAGCTTAAAACTCAGCAAAGAAGAAAACATCAGATTGAGTGGTTTGTTAACAAGCTATCCCGGAATAATGAAAGCTCACAGCAAAGGAGGGCCAAATAGCCTGCATCAGACACTATTCCTGCACACTGTATTGCTCCTCCGACCCTACATTTGGGGTGTGCTCAGCTTCTGGCTTTTGGCTTGAGGCCCAGCTCTCACTTAAAATTTTAAAACTTTGTTGGGCTGCTCAGCAACAAAAACATAGTATCACTGAAGACATAAACACTCTGTTTAAATGTACATATTTCCTTCTGGGATGTTGCTTGGCTTTACCTCCCTAAAAAGGAATGGAAAGTTAGAAGGCTGAACAGATTTGTGTCTGTTAACAAGAAATTTGTTAGCACACAAATTTAATTTAGGTTTTCCCCCCATCGTTACTTAATATACACAGGGCAGCTATACTGAATTGCCTTTCCTGTAAGGGGTTAATCAGTTCAATTAACCTATTTGGCACCTGACCAGAAGGACCAATGGAGAAACAAGATACTTTCAAATCTGGTGGGGGGAGGTTTTGTTTGTGCTCTTCATTTGTTCCCTCCCTTGGAGAAAGGGACCAGACAGGAAAAAAAATCTCCTAAAAACCTGCCTGAAATGAGCATCTAAGATTACAAAAATTGTAAGTAAAGCAAGGAAATGCATTAAATTATCTTTTGTTTTAGCTTGTGAATTTTCCCTATGCTAAAAGATAATTTCATTCCTGTTTTGTAACTGGGAAGCAGAGTCAGAGGGGAATCCTCTTGTGTTTTAAACCTTTTTATTTACCCTGTAAAGTTATCTTCCATCTTGATCTTGCAGGTGTGATTTTTTTTTTTTTTAATAAAATTCTTCTAAGAATCTGATTTTCGGTGTCCTAAAAACCAAGGGGGTTGGTTTGTGCTCACATTGTAACCAATTGCTTAGTATATAATTCTTAAAAAGAAAAGGAGTACTTGTGGCACCTCAGAGACTAACCATCCGACGAAGTGAGCTGTAGCTCACGAAAGCTTATGCTCAAATAAATTGGTTAGTCTCTAAGGTGCCACAAGTACTCCTTTTCTTTTTGTGAATACAGACAAACACGGCTGTTACTCTGAAACCTATATAATTCTTAAGCCTCCCCAGGAAAGGGGGTGAAGAGGCCTGGGGGAATATTTTGGGAAAATAGGCACTCCAAGTGGTCCGTTTCCTGAATTTTTGTCTAAATCACTTGGTGGTGGAAGCCATACCATCCAAGGAGAAGGAAAGGGTTTGTGCCTTGGGGACATTTTTAATCTAAGCTGGTAGAAATAAGTTTAAGGGGTCTTTCATGCCGGTCCCCACATCTCTACCCCAGAGTGGGAAGGGAACCCTGACAAAGCTGCACTAGGATCACAGTCAATAAAAATACGTTCCTTAAAGAGGAAAGGGACTTTGTACAGAGGCAATACTGTTACTTAGGCATAGAGTATGGAAAATGCACGGTCTCTCTGCTCCCTCTGCTGGCTCAGTGTGAGAGCTGTAAGGGAAATTTGAGAACACAGTTAGACTTATTACTGTACTTTCCATACATCATAACTAACTCTCCTGCACAAGTTTTTTACACTAGTCTGAAATGACACTCTAAATTCAACTCCAAACACTTGCTTTATTTAATTCTGGGTGATGTATCAGTGGACTGAACAGTCTGATTAATAGGAAAGTGTTTATCTAATAAAGCAGCTAAGGAAATGCATATCCACACCATGGCTGGCTAGAAGACAGTGTGGTGCTCTGCTGAAATTAGCATCAAATTCAGTACCTCCAAAATAAGTCATTCAGGAAATATTTTGAGAGGGGTCCTAATTAATCTGATTAATGGAGGAAATCTAAAGGACAGGTTTGCTAGTGTACACATGGCAAATTATGTTGGCAAAAAAATAAAATAAAATAAATAAGCTTTTGTTTCATGACTGTGTCCTCCATATTTTTTCCTCAGTTATAACGGATAGTTCCTTGCAAGTCCTGCTGTGTCCCAGAAGAAGTCTCAAAGACAGATGCCGCAAGTAATTTACAAGTAAATCTTTACCTGCACTAAGGGGGGGGGGGGGAAATAGTAAGAAAAGTAGATTTGTAAGACACCATAGACTCCTGAAAACAGATTCCCAGCTTGGAAAAGGAAAGGAATCCCCAGTATAATCTGTCCTATGTACCATGGTTCAGGGAAAGCAGCTGGCTGGGAAACCTTCTGCCTGGAAACAGTGTAAACTGAGAAAGCTAAAACCCCTCCCTCTGTGACTGACAGCTCTGGTTCTACTTCCCCAACAGTAGAGCAGGGGGAAACACAATTCTCTGTTTATAAAAGTAGGTGGAAGTTAATGATTTTTATATTACTAAAAGACCATGCTGCTGGCTTCACAAGATTGACTTTATATTGGGACAATTGACTGAATAGGCTTATGGATAAAATAACATGAAGTTACCTAGTTTCATAGAAACATGACAGCATTGGCATTAGGAAGTCATTCTTAAGATTTCCATAAATTTTGTATAGTCTCCAGGGTTAGGCTAGATCTAAATATTTATTACATTTCATAAAACAACCTATGTCCTCATTCATGCATAGTAGGTACCAATATGAAGGTTTAAGCACTTCAGCTGAGTTTTACATCTGAATGTAAAAGCCCTTTTCCAGTGACCAGTACAGTAACCCCCATTCAACATAAACTATCTCCAAACTCATTTAAATGGCTACCCAGCTGTAACCAGCAAAATGAAATCTCCAAAACGTACCTTTACATTTCACAAAAAGCTAAAGAATCTTTGTCTTTTATGGGAAAGGGGCATCAGCAAGTATAAGGTACATGAAACCAAGAGCTTGTAGTTATATGACAACATAGGCACCCCTCAGAATCCCCGAAGCCTCTCCTCACTATAGCTCTGCTTCAAGTTATTGCAAATCAGGACTGTCAGCCACGAAATCTGACGTAACTTTTAAGATTTGGGGGTGTTTGGATTTAGACCAATACCACTGAAAACAAAAGCTGACATTTTACAGACAAAACTCTAGATGTTGACCAGTTCAACCTCCAATCCTGATCTCCTTCGCCACCAACTCTAGCCCTGACCCCTTGATCCTGAAGCTCCCTTCCACCACACCACTAGTCATCCCAAAAAAACCTATCTCCCCTACTTACTCCTACCACTCCAAATGAGCTCCAGCCAAAAAAAAAAAACACACCTCACCAATCCATTCATTCCCTTCTCACTTAGCTCCCACCAACTATGGTATTTGTATTCTACCCCCAAAGAAAATCATTTAGAAAATACGCAGAGAGGATTTGTACTAGTTTACTTCAAGACAGCCACTACATTAGAGTATGCATGAGGGTGCAGAGGTCCAAAACTGCTATTTAACATAAATCTGTAAAGTGATTTGAGGTAGTATTTTCAACTGTAGATCCTATTGCCTGTCTTCTACAACATGTAGAGCAGTGGTTCTCAAAGCCGGTCCGCCACTTGTCCAGGGAAAGCCCCTGGCGGGCCGGACCGGTTTGTTTACCTGCCGCGTCCGCAGGTTCTGCTGATCCCTTCCCGCAGCCCACATTGGCCTGGAGCGGCAAACTGTGGCCAGTTGCAGCCGCGATCAGCTGAACCTGCGGATGCGGCAGGTAAACAAACCGGTCCGGCCTGCCAGGGGCTTTCCCTGAACAAGTGGCGGACCGGCTTTGAGAACCACTGATGTAGAGGATTAATCATGGACTATTTACAAAAAATTCAGATAAACTTTTTTTAAAAAAAAAAAAAAAAATCAAGTGAGCATCAGCAATACTGCATGGATTTTTAAAAAGTTGTGTTAACATACAAATGGAAAGAACTTTTACTGTAAGGATTACTGGAATAAGATAGCTAGTGTGCATCATGACTTTAAACTTCAGTGCACATTCTACCCATGCTGCTTTTCATCCAGGGCCTAGAGATGGAAAAAGTAGTATTTTACATCCCAGGAACCTGCGGAACTCTTTAGGTCAAAAGTTGCTGGTTGTCAGGATTGTGGATGAAGGTATAAGATTTAGGATAAGAGATGTGCTGCAGCCTCTAATTACCTTAATGGGTTCATTTAAGTATTAATTGCATCTCTCATTTTGGGTGGCTGCAGTATATGCAAACTAAACTCTAAGGCACAGCCAACAGAGCTAGCTAATTAGGATTCACCTAAAAGCTATGTGCTCTTGTAAGGACTCTAAATTTCCATTACTTCAGTAGAAACAATTTCAGGGCTAAACAAAACTAGGCTACTTGGATAGTGAAAACAAAGGACAATTCTCCAGGATGGAGCATTTATCTTGTGCTGAAGAGGGTTCACATTGGCAATTCAGAATTCTTGAAATAATCTTGAGCTAATCTGCCAGTATAACAAGTGGGTGTTTAACTGAACTGAAAAGTCAGTCTGAGTAAGCACAGCCAGGATGTATCAATGTATAATACGGCCAAGTAGCAGTAAATTGTTTAGGAGTGTAGGGAACCAGTACAGGTTCCCAAGGTAAGAAGACAGTTTTGATGTGAAAGCTTACATTGCTGTTGCCAGGGTTATACTTGTTGCATTGGATCTATTCTTCAAGGCTATCAATGTAGGGCCATTTATGAGTTGTACATTTAAAAAATGGCAGCTACATCAAAATTTAGTTATACCATAAACTCATTTAATCTTTCCTTTACAGGTTTTCCTCTATAGGAAGAAGAGCTGGAGAGTTGGTCCCATCCTGTTCCCCTACTGTTAACTTATATGCAACAGGACAAAGTATATCCATTACAACAGCAATTTGTGATGCTATGCATTGACTAACAAAGGAGCACAAAGAAAAGGAACAATGGAGGCACAACAGAACAATCTGGAGTTATTTATTAGGAAAAGTAAGACAAAGTACTGCTTCAACATTCATACTGAACAAAACCAGAAAAATAAACTACAAAAAAGTAGGTCCATCATATTGAAGTTGGCTTATGGCAATACAGTACAAAGAAGTAAATTAAATCCAAACTTCATTTATGCAAGCAAACAGTAAGGAGTTATATACAGTTTTGATGGGGATGGATTACATTACATTGTAGGCACAATCGATTTGGCCACAATGAAAATACTTAATTACATTATATCTATTCTGTACATTCACTAATGAGCAGCTATAAAACGAAAAAATAAATTAAACAATTTACAAGAGATGTACTACAGTTTACATAAAGGTATAATTTAATAAAGTTAATACAAATTTGCAGCACATTGTACTTTTTACATCATATCTTCAGTGTCAGAACAGTAAACATAAGCTCAGACATAAGTACAATATAATAGAATAAGGCAACTTAACTGAAATGGCTCTTATGGAGAACATCTTCCTCACGTGGGTTTGGAGTTTATTGATTTACTATCCCTTTTGCTAAGGAACTAAAAACTCTGAATGTACGATTTGGTCACTAGAAGGCCTACAACTGGTAAGAAAATTGCCTAGCAATTGAGAGAAAATACACATGGTTAAAATGACAAATGTAAAAACAGATGGTGCTGACTATCAAAAGACAACTTTTTGCTTATGTCCCGTCTCAGTCTGAACACCAAAGTAACGCAAATTTTCAGGTTCTTGGTACTGCAAATTTAATTTTTTTTTCCAAACATCCTCACTCCCTACAAAAATCTGTGTTTAAATGAGTCTTTTGTAATGTTCAATCTGAAACCAATGTAACTGCTTAAAGGCTTTGTATTTACAAAGGTCTAAAAGATCCATGCTGAAGGAATTGTGAAATTTGAACAGATTAAAATTTATTACTGCAGATTACCAATTCAGAAATCCTATTTCAGTTTATTTTATGGATAGGACTACTTAACAAGTTACATCTTTAAAATTAACTTTAATTAAATATTCACAATTTTCAAAAGTGATTAATACTAATAGTAATGGTTGTACTTTTTGAAATGCTAACACAGAAGGACACGGTGAGCCCACAGTAGTTGGTACTAAAACTTTGTCTACTCTAAACAGCTACAATGATAAAAGCCTGGGAAAGTATAAGATTAACATCTAAAGCTAGTTTTAAAACTGAAATTCTAGAAATGAAAAGTGATCCATGTCATAAAATTCACAAATTGAATGTAATCAGCTTTACAGAAAGCCAGCCCCATGAATGGCTCTTGACCTTAATGAATTTCAATCCAAATATATAAAAAAGGAAGCTTGACATAAGGCCGTGAGAAATCTTTGCAATTTGACAAATTTCAAATCTGTCAAAAGGACCAGGCCATAAATATTAATTCTATTTACAACTTTTGATTCTAAATTTTTCAAATGATTTAGCACCAGCAGCAATATGCAAAGTAGCACTATTGTTTTCCCCATTTGCATGTTGTTTTTAAAAAAAATCTCGGGGCCAAATGTTTCATTGCTGCTAAAAGTAGCTCCCATTTAAACCAACAGGCTACTTAGCAACTAAGACAAGCAGGATTTGGCAATCAGTTATACAGTATTCTATACATGTCAGATCTAAGCAGGTAAACTCAGCTTGGAAAACAAGCTTGGTTACAAACTTTATCTTCAAGTCTTCTTTAAAGGTATTATTACATTTTATAATACTGGTAACAATATTTGGAATATATTAACAAGAAAAGCCAGATATATCTGATCAAAAGGGTTTAGTAATATGCACTTAAGTGTTTTGTGGAATATAAGTGGGGAATTATTGCACCGCACTGTGAGAAGGCATCTTAGTGCCCCGCCATTCGCTCCATATTAATCAAGTTTATGGAAGTTTGTGTTTAAGTGTTTGCAGATAATTAATCCACCAACTCTATTCTTAATGAGCTGAAAATTCCCTGTGCCACTGTGCCTTAGCCTGAAGGGGAAGGATTATCTCAAAATGTAACTTCAACTGTATTTATCAAACATGCTTGCCAACATATTACTGTAAAATACACAGCTAGGTTATCAATACTTAAGTATGACCCTCAGTATTGTGTGTAAATTCCTTAATCCAAACAAAACCCAACAACTCTACACATTGCAGGTTTTCTAAATACACGTATGTGAGAAAGATGGAGAAACCTCTGTTTCATAAGGCAAACATGAACATACGAAATAGCCAGCTTCACTGCATGTTACATTAGATGCAGGGGAAAGTGGGTTACACCTATTTAGCTGCACTGGTTCAACCTCAATATTTCTGTTTTGCTTGAACTGATCAGTAACAAGACCATCTTCTCTCCAATTCTGTTATGAACTAATCTAATCTGTCTCCTTAGGATACCAACAATTCATTTACAGAGGTTTTATAATAAATGAGATATTTACAAAAACAGTAAAGGCATGAAAGAAAGACTATACAATGAATAAACATAAGAATATACTGATTAGTCTTTAAAAAGCACAACTTTGCTCTAAGTGCAAGCACCTTGAAATACTTTCAAATGTTAAACTCCCACAGCTATCCTAAAACATTAGGAAATATAAGTTATTGCCACAGTTATTTGGAATGGGACAGTTTCTTAAAAAAAATACTTCCAAAAATGTGGTGCTTTACTAAATATCTACACTGGTTCAGGTAGAATATAAAAAATTGTAATATAACAAAGGCCGTTTATTCTCCTCACACAAAAAAGGCAAGGAATACCTTACATGTATATACAAGATGTGTGCTACCAACCACCTGAATGCAATAGGAATAGAACCTCTCAATACAA
The DNA here is from genome assembly GCF_015237465.2 of Chelonia mydas. Classification (NCBI taxonomy): domain Eukaryota; kingdom Metazoa; phylum Chordata; order Testudines; family Cheloniidae; genus Chelonia; species Chelonia mydas. The sequence goes on from NC_057854.1 coordinate 29,048,999, forward strand.
CTAATATGCAGGCAAAAGTATTACTGAAGAACCAGAATTATTAAGCATTTCTTATATATCCCTTGAAAATGGGTAACACAGCCTGGCCTTTAACTCTCAATACCAAAAATTTAAATAGCATTAGGAAGTACTGCATGAAGCGTCAATACCACATAAGCGCTTTGTTGCTGGATGCATGTCACTGCAAGCAAAACACTCTTAATGACGAAAAAGGGGAAAGTGATCTGTTCAGAGCCTTTACAGTCCCAGATTCTAAATGGAATGATGCTTTATAGAAAAGATGTTTATACAAGTGGCAATACTATTAGATTCACAAAAAAAAAAACTTAACAGAAAAATGTAATGCCAGTATTGTAGATTTGGTCTTAAATTTAAAGGTCCAAACTATGTAGCAAAAAGGAGTTCCTTAAAGTGCGGTTACCTTAAGCACAACTAGAAAGGTGTCTGGAGTGGTTAGAGATTTGTTAGCCATACCAGCCAGTCCATGATATCTTCATATAAAAATGAAGCGTCTGATAAAGAAACAGCCTGTACTTGTGGAGCAAAAAGCAAGCATCATTGCAGAGAGACAACATTCTGACATAATGCACGGACAAATCCAAATGGGAGGAAGGGGAGACAAAGTGGTAGGCATAAATACTCCAACAAAAGTAGATTAGCTTGCCATGAAGATGGGAGGCCAGAAAACTCATACTGTCTTCTTGACTGGTCTAGCGGACCACCTAAAATGCTGATACAATTATTCTCCACATCTACAGTAAACAGTCTGGGGTGACAAAAGTATTACTGGCGCCAAGAATGCTCTTACATCAAATTGCAGTGCCAGCAAAACTAACATCATTGGCACCATGTGAGAAATTAAAGGCACTCGTCTGGCTTGATTTGAGACCGGCTACATTCAGAATGAGCTTTGCCTTTTTCTTTCAAGGGAAAAACCTCTACTTGAAGAAAGTGGTTCCCTGTTTGAGAATTCAGCAGTAGCCATGAGGATCCACAAGCTTGCAAACAAAGTTGTTGCACTTCATCTGCTATAACATGTGACAGCTTGTCTGAGTTCCTTTACTGTAAGGAAACGCCAAGTAGCATTGAGACAAAGAAATGCCAAATGTGAAGGTAAAAGCATAGAAGATAAGAAAGAAGTGAACCTACATCAGCGATTCACTCTAAAGGAAGTGAGCCTTTTAGCCCTGGCAAGGTTCTTCTGGTCTATATACAAAGGTCTAGATGAAGAAATTTAAAGCTACTTTCATTTGTACTTGCCATGCTTAGTGACTCCACTAAAGGTACAATCAATCTTTGGATCGAATGACAAAAGGCTGTGTTTGTAAGTTTTTGAAAAAAATAACCAAATAAACCTCAGCAACTGTGCCTGAACACTCTCCAGCAAAAAAACCCAAAACCCCTCTATTAGGATGGATCTCAAGGGGTGCAGAGGAGGGCTACAAGGCTTTGCTGGTAGTCTCTGGGGAGAATGGGGAGAATGGGGGGGGGGGGGGTAAGAACAACCACCAACCAACTTACGCTGAAGGAACTAAAAAAGGCGAGACAGACTTTTTCCGAAGTTGAAGGCAAGAAATATATAAAGGTAGGACATGCATCTTATTTCTCATGAGGAATACTAATAGCATATATGCAATACAGCTATTCAAAAATTACTTATGAATTTATTCCTGTGTCCATGTTAACTTCAAAAATTTATCATAGGCTACATCAAATTAATATTTCTTGAATTTATGAAGGTCATTTCTCTCAGACTGTCTTGCTAGGGAACTGGAAAAATAAGATTTTAGCTAAACTTACTTTCAATATCTTCAGGTCAAAAATATACAACCTACTTCTAAATACTGCTTCAAAAGCAACTCTCAGTTTATGCTCCAGCAGTACAGGATGTATATGGAAAAAGTAATCTATGGCAATGGATATGGACTAGCTAAAGTGTTTCTTGCCAAATTGCATGACATGATGCTGAAGTACTAAGTCTCCATCCCTCAGGAAAGGCAAGCATTTGGTGTGTGAAACTTTGTACGAAGCTAATACAACCTGCAGAAAAATGAGTTTTCAAATAATCTCTCTGTGAAAAGTTCATAGAAGAAACAAGTCTAAATTACTTCTTCCTACTACAGGCTGTTAATGCAAACTAACTAAGCTACTAGCTTATAAACTCAGTCATGGTAAAACCTCTAGCAACTTTCATAAAGGCACATTTTACCCAAGCTGTACCAACTTGCTTCATAGATTGTTGCTGCCTTTGCTCAATGATATAAGCATAGTTCTAGAAATGATTCTATCTTTCCAGACTGAAGCCTCAATTTAAAAGTCTTCACAATGGAAATTTAGCTTAGGTACTCAGCAGCAATGACAAACTATATTTGAAGTTGACATTGCTCTGGGTGGAATGAAATGGCCTCCATCTCACCCCTATAAAAGTCACTGCACTTCAGGACCTTAGGAAATTTTATGGAGTTCAACTAAAAAAAACAAAAAAAACAAACAAAAACGAACAAAACCCCCAGAAAGAGTATTTTCTACTTACTATTTTCAGGCCCCTCTATGCACATTATGTGGAAAGGTAATGTGGCTAAAAAGTTGCTGCTGTAATGCAACATAGCAATGTTTTGGAATACTTACTCATTTATTTGATTTAGAGTCACATCCATTTAAACAACATGTTTAATTCCAACATATCAATGAATTCTAATCAGATATAGCTTTTAATGCATCCACAGGAAATACTTAACATTAATTTACTTCCTGCAAAATTGGGTATTTCTTCTGAGGTACACTAAATACACTGACATACATAGCTGGCTTGACTTCTGACATGGTCTTTCTGGTCTAAAGCCTTTATCTCCTGGCTGCAGCAACACTTATGACAGTAAAACAACTACTGTAAAATTTAAAATAGTCTGAGAACATAGTATGTAGTCAAAACAAAGACTAGTCTCAGAATATGCAGTTTATCCCAAGGCCACAGTTTGCAATAATGGGAATTGTTTAACAAAGTATACTAAACACTGGTCCTTTTGACTCTGCAATACAAACTCTGGAGCTACAAAAACAAACTTTCAATTCCAAACAAGATCAATTAAAATCATCAACATAGATTTGAGACTGACTTATTAGAAGTGAAATATCTTGTTTACGATTAATGAAATAAAGGACTGAATGTTTTCAAATCGGTAGAGCAGGGATGGAATTTGTACAAGCATCCTCACAAAGATATGCCAAAGCAACAGAATTCCAAGCTGTAATACTATTATTTTAGTCCCAGGCCTCTTTTGGGTAAATATACTCTGCAGGTTTTGTGGTGACTTTCACAAGTAGAGGAGAATGAAATCAAAATGTTGTGATTTAGAATGTAAGGTCATGGAATTTTGCATGTCAGATACCTTTTCTAAAGGCTTGCTGTTCCTTGAATCATGAACCTAATCCAAAGGGATCTTCCCAAAATACAATATCTACCTTTCGATAAATGAACTGAACAAATGTTAAGCTTCACAAGAGTACAGATATGTGGAAATGCAGCAGTAGCTGAACTTATCTGTATTTTTACTTAATATATTTGCAAAAAAAAATTAGATATTTTCCCATTAGACCTCAAAATTCTGCAATTACTGGAACATATTAAGTGCTTTAACACTTTATGCTGTCCTTATATTGTGAAATAATCTTCTACACTACATAGCTTTGCTTTCTGTTGATGGCACTTTGGTGTTTTCAGGTCAATTGTCTTAAACATACAATTCTGCTCTTAGTACAGTGCAATAATGAGACAAAAAACAAACTCATCAAAATAAAACATTTTCACCAGATTATCTACAAAAGATATTTGCTTAGCACTAAAGCTTCATGTTTAAGTCCACACTATTGTACATGATGGACACTTAAAAGGGCTGGAATTCTCTCTTTTGGAAGCTTGTTTTTCAGAGGATGTATTGCATATTAGAAGTTCAAAACTGGCTACAAGCACTGGAGATCATAAGGCAAAACCCACAGGTATTTCAATTAAAAATGCCTTACACAGCAAGATCCCACTTTCTTAATATGGTAACATCCAGCAGTTTACCACTTAAATTTAAAAACAACTGCAGCAAAACTGCTGCTTTTTTTCCTTTGGTTCCCGTTGACTTAAACAATGTAGTAATAATGCCATCCAGGTGGAAAACAATTCAGCGTAGTGGCATCTGGTACTTCAGCTGAAATTTGGCAATCCAAGAAGAGCACCGACAGCGCCAAAGTATCCCTGTTTAAAAAAAAAAAACAAAAAAAAACAAACACACACACACACACAAAAAAGCTGTCATTCCAAGTTTCAACTACCACATTAAAATTCAGCATTCAGAAAAACCTTTTTTAGCCACAGAAGAGTACTTGGAAGGCCCACACTAAGTATGAAGAATAACGTACATTTGTAATATACTGCCTTTTATCTGAAGTACTCAAAACTTTACGAAATTAAATACTTTGTTTTTTTTATAGCTAACATGCCCTGGTTAAGTTTTTTCCCCCCACTAAAGCCTATATATTACTGAAAACTATTAAATTTTTTCATTTGTTTGTAAAAACAGCTAATGTATTTCTAAGGCCCATACCAGTGGTATCTGAGCACATATACCAAAACCAAAAAGCTTTTCAGAAGAGCCTATAGAGATACTAGCTGACCTTTGAACTTCAACATCCACATGGACATTACCTCTGAGGCAGTAGTTCAGCACTTATCTCAACTCTCCACCTTAAGTTTCTCAAAGGTATTCTTCAGGCCTGAACAGAGCCAGCTATACTTTGGACTGGACCTTGAGGCTGCATGTGGACAAACACAAGAACCACCTCTCTATCCCTGGACCACTTCATAACCAAGGTAGAAGCAAGAATTTTTTCCCTATGCAAGACAAAATGACCACCATCATGGTCCCCCAAAATCAAACCTTAAAATCTAACCAAAAAAAGTGCAAGGAATAGCACTAGCAAGGAATTTCAACCATTCACTATTGAGAAAAGAGAAAACCTTTTGAAGTGATAAACGCCCACTTTTTCATGGTCTGTGTGTATAAAAACATCCTCACTGCATTTTCCACTTTTATGCATCCGATGAAGTGAGCTGTAGCTCACGAAAGCTTATGCTCAAATAAATTGGTTAGTCTCTAAGGTGCCACACGTACTCCTTTTCTTTTTGTAGTTTTATAGAAATTCTATCAATTTTTTCCAGTCTTCTGCCAGAGAGGCAACAACTTCACACCCTGCTAATGTTGGATTATATTAAAGAATTCTGTATTAAAATCACAAATGAGTTTGATTCCCCATAGTTTAAATTCCAGGGTATTACTAATTAAGAGGTCTCTTGGTTTTTGGTACTGTTTCTCTCCCTCTGTGTGTGAAACTTGCAAGCTGCTAATTGTGTTAATACATTCTAAGACAGAGTCTGCTCTCAAAGCAATTCTTTGTAACAACTACTCACACAGAGAGAGACTCAAAGCAATACTCTGTAACAATAGAAACAGCACCCACAGACTCCCCGCCCTTTTGTTGTATTCATCTCGCTTTGTTAACAATTGCGATTAAAATAGAGATAGAGGATGTATGTGGATGGATGCTTGGTGTGGATAATAGCTGAATGATCAGGGAGGTGCCAGCCTAAGAATCCAGTGTCCATCAGCTGAAGAAGGCATCAAGTGGAAATAACCAGAGGACCCCCGGAGGGCAGACTGGAATCCACCCAACAGCCTCAAGAATGGGAGAACCAAAAGAACAAGGTAACATCTGGCAGCACAGAGCCATCAGGAATGTGACATCTGCTGATTGATTCAGCAACAGCATGATGAAGCAATTCCCATAGATTGGCATAGGAAGAAATTCCTATAAAAATGGACTCTAGAAAGTGAAAACTTTGGGGTCTGTTTCTGCAAACCAACTTCCAGAAGCATCAGATGAGCATCTGACAAGGCCCTGCTCCCTCCTCATGTCCAGGCCACCTGGCCAGTGGCTTGGCATGAGCAACTGTAAGGCTGGTAACTATGATAACAACCTTGCAGAACCTGTGTGTGTAGGAATGAATGTGTGAATAAATGAGATTGAATGGAATGTTATAGCTATAACTAACTGCTTACTATGATTCTTTCTGTATTCACAATAAATGTGGTATTTTGCCTTTTCCCCTTTAATAAGATCCTGCTGGTTTTTATTTTATTGGTATAACACTAAGCATAAATCACTTAAATTCTGACTGTCTGCATTCAACCCCAAAACATATCCTCTCCTAGTAGGAGAAATTAGCTTACGTCAGCAGAGGCCAACCTCAACCAGGTTAGCCACTGACCACCAAAAAAAGTAGACAAATGCCTCCAAGAATTTGGACGGTTCACTGTAAGTATCAGTTGTGGAAGAATTAGAACTCAGGGCGGCTCCTAACCTTTCAAGATATAAAAGCAAGCTAATCAAGATCAGCAAAAATACACAATGGCACTTTGAGCTGCCAGCATCCTATATCCCTCAGGTGGGCTTCAGGCTTCAGCAAGGTACTAGTAGGTAATATTCCACCCATAGATAAGGAAAGAATATCCACATTCATTCTGTTGGACCTCTCTGCAGCTGTTGGTGACATTAAACAAATATCCCTGAATTGTCCCCAAGGACAAACAGGATGAAAGGAAATCCCTGAAGTCCTTCTCCTGGGGACCCCCCTCCCCCCCACTTCAGACTGAACCCAGAGAACTGATATAGGTAGCTATTTCTTCCTGAGCATTACCTATAGAGTCCCAAAATACCAGATCCTAACCCCACTTGAAATAGATTACATAAGAAACTGTTTGGAGAATGGTTGAGACAATCCGAGTTGAAGTGCCTGTGATATGTAGAGTACACCCAGATTACACATCTTCCTGAATTTTCAATACCTCACTGAAATAACACCTGGATTAAAAGGTTTGTTAAAGCTTATCCTTCAAAAACTGATATGATGCAGGTTGAAAAAGCACTGCAATTGAACCTTGTTCCCCTTACATATTCAACTCCTGAGAGCATTTGCCCTCAAATTAAGATAGTCCATAACCATTTGAATCCCTCTAAATGCAAGTAGCTCCCGTGGCAAAATGCCTATTTAATTTAACTGACCAGAAGATTGTCCCATTTGAATAAGAGACAGACCTGGCCACTTTGATTTATGTATTAATTCCTAGGTAGGTTTCTATAACTGAAACCGTGTAGCTGAAGCCAGATACCCTGAAATGCTTCACCTGGGAGAAAGCAAAGCAAAACATATTCTGAAGCCTTCCTCTGTGTTTGTATCCCATTCAAAGTCTTCAGATTGGAGTGGCACGAGCTACTGCTCTCCCTCCATAACTGTGATATGTTGTAATAGCTGTTCCATCAGAACAATGTAATGGTCCACCCCCTGGATGTAGCTTATTAATACAGAAGATAGAAATAGACTCCAGAATTCATTGATGCAAGAAAACCACAAAATTAACTCTTTCACAAATAAAGTCAAAATCCATTCCTTTGACTTATCAACCACCTACTTCTCTATAGGCTAGGAAGAATAACACAAAAGTGATACTACTGTGAGTTTTATAAATATTTGCAAGGTGACTGGATACTACAGTTATGGGGTCATTTAAAATAGGTATTGTGGATTAAGGATAAGGCAAAACACATACGTACATGTAAGTGTCCTTCGCTTACCTCATGTTCTAGGAACAAGGCCTTCAGCTGGCCTTTTGACCAGTAATCCAGTGCATATGCAAGAAGCTTCATCGACAAAGTGTTCACACGCAAAAAGTTACCAACAAAGACAACTCTGTTTATCTTCTAAAAAAGGAAAGAAAACAGTATGAGCGTTATGACAAGTTTCCTCACTATCCAGTGTGGCTTTAAAAAGCTAGGATCAGAAGAAAAGAGGTTGTCACAAAAAGATTTAAATACTGAATGCTTCAAAGTAGAGAGGAAGAGTACAGACCCTTAAAACAAAAGATTGAGACTTACAGAAAAACTGTAGTAATGTCATTTGAAAAATACCTAAGTGAGGATTTCAAACCACTGAAATAGCCTAACTAAAAATCCAGCTAAATCAAACATACTTATTCTTGGTAGAGCAAGACTTAATGCCTTCATAGCCCTGTACAATGCTGCTTGATCCATATGCAACAAGGCAGCACTGTAAAGAAGCCGAAGACAATGAGAGAGTTCAGATGTTCATTTCTTCAGCTGTTAATGAATGCATGGTATAAGTCAATTAGAAGTGAGACTTCAGAGTTCACATTTAATATGCACTTTTAATTTAGTGTTGTTTAAGAATGCTTTAAAAATTTTTATTACATTTTCCAGTTATGGGGACATTTAAGTTGAAAATAAAGCTGACACTCTGATGGCAAGAATAAGCTCTCCAATAACTGAAGGCATCTGAGAAGTATATAAAAACACAAGCATGCTTTACTAAAGTTCAACAAATGACTGATGTGAATATTCACATCCAAATTGGTCCAGAAACTTGTGCAGCAGGACCAGCCACTGTCTATACTCAAAGGACTGACACTTGTCTGCTCCTCCCACACCTTTATCTTGACAAGTTCATAATTCAAAAGGTACAGAAATGCAGTTAAAGCACCCAAACAACCTTAATTCTGCTCAACAATGATATGCAGGAAAAATAAAATCTACCTTTTGTCTACTATGTTAATCTCTGACCACAGACTGTTTTAATTAAAAATATTGTGGTAATTAGAGTGTTAATACTGGACAGAGATAGGAAAAAATCTAAATACAATTAAGGTTGATTTTGATGCCTTAGCTATTTATTCCCTTACCTTAAGGTATAATAACTTGACATTCCTAGGTTTCAGAGTAACAGCCGTGTTAGTCTGTATTCGCAAAAAGAAAAGGAGTACTTGTGGCACCTTAGAGACTAACGAATTTATTTGAGCATAAGCTTTCGTGAGCTACAGCTCACTTCATCGGATGCATACTCTGAATCGTATGAATCAGAGTATGCATCCGATGAAGCGAGCTGTAGCTCACGAAAGCTTATGCTCAAATAAACTGGTTAGTCTCTAAGGTGCCACAAGTACTCCTTTTCTTTTTGACATTCCTAGGTTCACTATGCTTGGTTGTAGGATAATGACAACATTCCTGTAATGCAATTTATCATTAAATTACTGGTATGTACTCTCAACCTTATCCCCTTCGTAGATTATACTAGGGCTTGGGGGAAAAAAACCCAAAAGCTTACTAGACGGAGGCAGATATGAAAGAAGAGGGAAGGCGATCGCGAACCATGATGTCAAACATAGAATCCAAATGCAAAATCCATCCTGCCCACCTCCTAGGAGGAAAGTAAAGGTCCTGGGATTTCTAACTGTGCTGTCCTGGACGACTCCAAGCAGGGTCTATATTTCACACAGGCTTCTGGCTAGTAGGTGACTATTTAGGAATCTCCATCTCTAGCTCAGTAGTTGGAAGCTAGAAAAAGCTTTCTCCTCATCCAAAGCTTGCTGGCAAGGGGAGATGGGTTTCCGCTACTCTATACCTCAGCTGCCACATTTGGTCCTTTTATTACTAGTTCAGCGTCTTCCTGTGTTGATCAAAGCTTCTTGGCTGCCCACTGCTGTATGGAGCTTTAAGTAGCCATAATGAAAATGAACCTCAAGTTTATTCTGATGCTATCTGGCAAAGTTCTGAGAAGCAGGAGAGGTGACGGAACTATTTTTATGCAGACTCAGGAAGAGAACATCAATTTCACATAAACTGACGTTTCAAATATTAATTTGGAAATAATTAGAAGCATAACTTAAAAACAAAGCCTTTTCACCACCTCTGTTAATCAGAAAAAATGTTTTATTTGCCATTACAAAGTGAATTCTCAAGCCTCATGAACCTTCCCAAAGATACTAAAAGTATTCTGACCCGATGTCAAGTTAACAGAATCAAACTGCCTCAGCTAGGAATTTGATAAAGGACTTGAAATGAAAAGTGTTTTATAACACTAGTCCTCCCAATGACAGAAAGCAACCACACTACCCATATGAAATTTTCTGATTCCCCTCCCCCACCTCATCCCCCAACTAAAATCGTTTACCTCATTTACCGCACACATCCGTGCTATAGACCCAATGTTATTGGTGATTGTAACCAGTGTAGCTCTAGCCAGGTCTTCTTTACTAACAGATTCTCTCTTTTCTTTGTAGATCATATTCCCAAAACTGGAGAGAGAAAATACAATACAAAGTGAAACATTTGTCTTCAACAAGTTTAGAGTACAGTTTCCACGCTGCAGTGGAAATTACATCTTCTGTTTATCCTCAGTCTTAATTGAATCAATTTTCAAATGCTCACTGAATACAGTAATTTGACCACCAAGATTGTGGAGGGTTATGTATCTGCATCCATTCCTTAAAAAGAAATATACTTCCTCCAAACATTTTAAGACCCTATGAGTTAAATCTTTCTGATTATCCTACAGAATTCCATGAAGGAACAGCTTAAATCTCAGCTAAACAAGATCAGTCCACAGCACTAGCCAGAACAAGTAAAGGTAATTCTGAGCCCTGACTGATGTATTCTGCAGATTCCGAAAAGTCAGCCTAACTTCTTCACAAAACAAAACTATTTTGCTCCATTCTTGCCTTTAGGTGCCATCGAGAAAAAGATAACCAAACACAAAAATTTCAAGTATAATAAAATATCCCTGGGGATTTAAAGTGACTACGTAATCATAAGAATCATACAAGTTTATTGATGCTGCCACAATTCTAATTTTCCTGGGGCAGAGGAATTCTGTCCTGTCACTGGCCCTATATAAAGCAAGCAACTTCAGCTCATATATCTTTACTCAGTATTTTGCCTAATCACAGCTTGTGGTCTCTTTCTGGCTGAAGACATAAGAACTCTCACCCTGTTCTTATGGAGTGGCTGAAGCAAAGCAGGGGGAACACTGAATTAACAGCACTGTTTCCCATCCCAAGCCCCTCTGAAATTAAAGCCACTAGTAGTTTCAGAAGGAGGAAAAAAGTGAGTAGAGGTGGTATACAATAGACTCCAATTGAGGGCAAGTAAGAAACATCAGAAGTAAGATCTCCCTGTGGAGGGACAGAATATATTTAAAGAAAAAGAAATGCATGCAGTCATAGAAACAGTCATTCAATTTTTCACTTCCAGCAGGATTGATAAACCCATTATTTGTTCAGACTAAATGCTAGATTCAAGTTTTATGTTATTTTCATTCTCCAGTTTCATCATTCCTCATTCCTGCTTCCAAAGTACGTGGATGCTGCTCCATTAGCCTCCAACTAATGAGCAAGCTGAACAGTAAACAGAGTAAAATATTAACCTTCTGCCATTGGAGGCCAGCCCAATTCTCAAATATGCTGGTGACATAATTACCCATCATCCTGAGACAGACCTAAGACTACCTTGCAATTATGAAATCTTGTGATAGGCTAGCAACTGTGTTTGACAGAAGCTAAGGAAATAATTGCAATATGAATGACTGAATAATAAAATAGTCAATCTGAATGTTTAATACAGGGAAGCTCTCTAGGTCGATCAAAAATAAACCATGAGGACTACTTTTCATTCCAGTATTCAAATGCAGAACCTCAGCTCTTAGAGCTGACAAACAGTTGTAATTAATTTGTAGGAACCTAGAACTTTTAAAGTTGAAGACATGCCTCCATTGGTTCGCACTTATTAGTGACAAGCAGATCTTTAAGAATAGCCAAAACTGTTGAACTATGACAGCTGTACTAGACTTGGTGGGTAAATTAAACCAACGACTACAGTAAGATCACCAAAAGTATTTTCCCAGTTGAAGAGCTTTTCAACACTCATTAGACAGCAAATATAAAAATATAAGTATGCTCAAAACCATACTAATTCATCTGGTGCCTGTTGAATGCTTCTGAGATGCTGTATAAAACTGAAAACAGTGGTTAAATGAAAATCCTTTGCCTGGGTGCCTGGCTGGTTAACTTAAAAAGGTATCAAACTGAGGAAATAAAGCCCAGACAGGAAGAGCTGTTGTAAAATGGAGAAGAAAGCTGTCAGACTAAACAATGCTCTCAAAGATCCCAAACAGCCATTAAAAAGGTTTGACAAATATTTTCATTAATTTTTATTTCCTTTCTATGCCTGCTTGACCTTTGACCTGTGAGTATTCTATGCAGGAACTTGTCTGTTTCTTTTAAATCTACACTTGATGCTGTTTTTTAGTTTTTCAGGAATAAAATATTACACAGAATGGGACTGCTATAGCTAGCTAATAATCAACTACTACTATCTGGTTTCAAAATGTTCAGAAAGGTTAGCTGTATATATTTTTAAACACAAAAGTAACTGAATTGAAATAGTAAGACTGCAAAAACTGTTCTTCTAATAGATACTGAATACAGGTCTCTTTTTTAAAATCTTAACACCTCAGTCTTAAGAGACAAGAAAAGGTGATACCTCCTCATTAACAGGTCATGAATAGTTAAGACTACATTTTAGTCACGGGTATTTTTTAGTAAAAGTCACGGAGAGGTCATGAGCAGTAAAGAAAAATTCACAGGCCCATGACCAGTCCATGACTTGTACTATATACCCATAACTAAAACTTGAGTCAGGCGGTCATGGGTGCTCTGGGGGAATTACCTGGGACCCTGCTGATGCTGGGGTGTGTGTGTGGGGGGGAAAATGGGAAAACTTGCAGCAGCGTGTGGCCCAGGACTGTTGCTGGTGGCAGGAGGGTTGACAGGCTCCCTACCAGGGTCCACGCAGCTCCCCAGAAGTGGCCGGCATGTCCCTGCAGCTCCTAGTGGGAGGGAAGGCAAGGGGGACTCCACACGCTGCCCCCGCTATGAGCTCCAGCTCTGCGGCTCCCACTGGCTGGAAACCGACACCCCAACTCCCAGCCCTGAGCCCCTTCCGACGCCTAAACTGCACCAGCAGCGGTCAATGTGACTGGCCCAGAGGCTGCCTGATCTGCTTGGGAAGCCCCAGAGCCAGCCTCACCGGCCACTGCAGAAGTCACGAAGGTCACTGAATCCGTGAGAGATATGGAGCCTTAATTACAGTTAAATAAGCGAGTCTCTGGCTTACCTGGAGGCTACTGCCCATCCTGGCAAGCCAAAACGTTCATAGTCCCCTCCATAAATGTCCCGAACAAGCTTATCAGCATGTGTACTGTCCCCTTTGGATGCCATTTCAAGAGCTTCTTCAAAACTTTCACAGCCAGTCAATAAACTGCATAAACCCAGAAATGTCCCTCCACCTAAACTAATGAAAAAGGAAAAGAAGACTTTTAAACAGCATTCTCACATAGTACAACTAAATAATCTATAAATGTATTCCTTCAATTAAGATACTGATTTGTCTGCTTTCTTCCTCAGAGCTTGGTATTGCTTAGCAAAGCAGTCAGTTGTGAATCATGGCAACAATGTTTATATAGGTATCAGCTTAACTGTGCACACACAAGATTTTGAGCTGCAAACGTTAAGTAAACTATTTAAAAATAAATGTGTTTTTGCTGTTTCCCGAGAATTCTTTTATTGTGCACTAAATTAAGATACTAAAATTCATACTTGCAATAGGTAAGTGAAATAGGCGTGAGTATCAAAGTGCCAGTGGGAGGGCATAAACTCAGATGAGGATGCCCAGAAGCACCCACATCTGATCATTGGCTTCAAGTCCTTGTTCCTCTTTCTGCATCACTTCAGTGAACGCTTTCTCATTTTTCTCCAGTAGAGCAGAAAAAATATGAGTGCATTGGAATAATGCTATACAATAAAAAAAAAAAAAAAAAAATCTAATGTGACAAACCTAAAACCACACACTACTGATATTAGTCTCCTGTTGCAGAGCACACAGCAGAAAAAACACTAACTACACCTCGTTACTAGAGCCATGGAGATAGCTTACAATTAATGCTGCTGGTAATTAAACAGGACATGAAATCAGTTTATCACATGGAAAAGACATGCAAAGAAATTATTTGAAAGCTTAAGAAAATATTAGGGTCATTATTCCATACAAGAATCATAACTTAAGATTTCATATCATTACCTTGTTCCAGTCACTCTCTTATAGCTGTCTTTGGAATGGACTGCTAAAATACTGACTCCTGAACCAATGTTTACAACCAATAATGGGTATGGGTCATCCAGGTTAAAAGGCATCTTTTGGCATCTTTCAGGTTCTGAGGCATTTTCAAAGTAATAGCACTCTGCCTGGCCATTGAAACTGACAGAGTCTATATACAACAGACCTTTGACAAGGCAGTCAAGCTCATCCAGTTTGTGCAACTGGAGGTTTCCAATCTGTGAAAAAGGAAAGGACAAAATTAACAATTCATGAACTAAGTATGCTGGACATTTAGTAAGCCCAGCAGCACACTACTAAAGATGGAAGAAGTTAGCTTTCCATGCACTTATGCTTTAAGCCATTGTTCAAAAATTAGCCCCCCCCCTTTTTTCAATTAGCAAACACCCAAAAATACCAAAGTATTTTATTAGTCAAAAATCACATCTGCAAACCTGTGTACCTTAAAAGGCAAAACCACTCATTTGTAAGATACCAAGAAAGAAAAAGTTCATGATTCCTTAAAAACTTGAACAATGCCCTATTTAACTTAATCATTACTTCAAGGATTGTAAGAAATTTAACCTGCAGTCTGCCTGGCTTCTGTCAATGTTTAATCTCAAATCGTTCCCTAATACAGAAACACTAGTAATAGAAAAAGGACATATATATATATATAGATATATAATATACTTAGTACCTAGATGTCTCAACTCATTTCCTTAGTGTAATCTTAATTAGTAATAGCATAGAATCATAGATTATCAGGGTTGGAAGGGACCTCAGGAGGTCATCTAGTTCAACCCCCTGCTCAAAGCAGGACCAATCCCCAATCAAATCATCCCAGCCAGGGCTCTGTCAAGCCTGACCTTATGGATCTGGTTGAAAATTAATGCCAAATCTCATCTTCCTTTTTTTAAAAAAAAAAAAAAAAAAATCTGATTATTAATAATACCAATAGAACAAGCCAGAAAGAATATTTCTAAGGTTACTGCATTTAACAAGCGAGTAGTTACTTAGCCTTTACATGTCCAAGGCATGAAAAGATTGTCCAGAAAGACACTGCCTATCTTCCACTGATAAAACAGCTGTGACCAATTCTGTTTGTTTTTTTAACCAAAGACTACAGTACTAGGGAAGGTAGGCTACCTACTGTGCGAAAATCTTCTTCAAACTTATAAGCACCGCCTCCAGTGGCACAAAGCACCGTGTGTAGTGTTGAAAAGTTTTTATTTCTTCCCATTTGGATAAAAGTAGGCAAGTCATGAGTTGGGAATCGAATAAAGTGCAAGTTTCCCCTTCGGCCGAAGAGCGTCAAGTCTTTCAGTTCAAGGTGGACATCTCGAATGCCAGTGGATCCATAGGCTATATTGGAAGTCAAATATTTGCGGATGCTCTTCAAGCTTTCAACTTCCTCCTGCTCCTCTTCTGCAGTGATATCAATAGGTTCGAAATATGCAAGTTTCACCAGTGTTCCCCCAATGTCCATGCCAAACCATGGAAAAGCTGTGGAGATGGAAAAAAGTATTCCATTAATATTGTTAAAAAGAAAAACTGACACCACTTAAATTGAGATTACAGAGACTGAATACTCTTTGAACTAGGAAAATTAATGCTTTTTCTTTTCTTCAATGCTAGGGAGAGGAACAATTTAAAGTTTGGAACCAGATTAGAAAAAAGTGAAGTTATTAGCCACTCCTTTGAAGTTATCTTTGTAAAATGTATTCCACTGGACCTGGTTAAAACCAAAACACGAAGTAACTTCTTCCCCTCCCCCCAACTTCATGTGATCTCCCAAGCTAACTTAAATCCACTAACACGGGGGTGGCAAACCTGTGGCTCCAGAGGCACATGCAGCTCTTCAGAAGATAACATGCGGCTCCTTGTATAGGCACCGACTCCGGGGCTGGAGCTACAGGCGCCAACTTTCCAATCTGCTGGGGCGTGCTCACTGCTCAACCCTTGCTCTGCCACAAGCCCTGCCCCCACTCCACCTCTTTCTGTCCCCCTCCCCCCCCGCCTCATGCATGCCATGAAACAGCTGATTGGGAGGTACGGGGATGGAAGGGGAGTTGCTGATCGGCATGGCTGCTGATGTATTACTGTGGCTCTTTGGCAACGTACATTGGTAAATTCTGGCTCCTTCTCAGGCTCAGGTTGGCCACCCCTGCACTAACATGATGCTCAAATAGATGTATTGTAACGTATTCTACTCCTGACAGCCTTTTAAAGGGGAAGTTTACCTATAATTTTCCAAGAACCATTTTCTCCTGACCATATAATACATTTAATAATTCTTTTGAGAAATAGGCACTTTTCCACTGATTTCTGAAGAAAGTACAACAGGACCAAGATAGCTAAGTCCTGGAGGTGAAAAAGGAATGGTGGTATAGCTCTTGGAAATTGCAGAGTACTAGTGCCAAGTATGTGTATTTAAAAAAAAAAAAGCAGCAAGATATTGAATGTTACTGAGTTTCGGTTCTAGCTAGTGTTTCTATACCTTTTTCTGAAAAGGGGGAATTTCTTGTATTAAAACAGACATCATCTTTGTTAAGAAACACTTCCAGTGCTACTGAAATACTGGTATTTTGTCTCAATCACATTTCCTTCACTCCAGATGTTTGAAGTCATAGTGTGCAAAAAGATGATTTTCATTGTAGAAGCCTATGCTAAACAATAGGTCAAGATCATGATTGGCATACGCAGGCATCTAGTAAAATCAGCTTACAGAACTCTGTGTTGGAGAGGATGGTTAGCAGTTTCATCTAGTATATTCCCATTTATTGTGGCACAACTGATGTTATCCCTAAATAATCTCCAATAAATAAATTTCAAATCTAGCCCAAAGTATGTCTGAAGGTGATTATTCCACCAACTCTTAAAATAGCTTGTTTCACTGTCTGTTACTATATTTGAAGTTAACAGCCTAATATTTTCTACTCTAAGAGTGTTCTATCTCTGACATGTAGGTCTTTCACAAAAGGTGTGGACCAAAGAGATTCTCCATGTCTACCATCTTCTCTTCAGCAGCTGTCACTGCAGCTGCTGCTTATATATTGTGGTTATATGATAAACTGCCATCACTACCCTTTCTGAAAAAGGAGTATTATCACAATGCTTCAAAGCCAAGTGTGCCTCTCTCTCATATCACAATATATATCTCTTCTACACATCTTTATATGAATGTAGCTCATTCCATCATATTTCTTAGCACATATTTTCCCCCTTTTTTCAGCAAACATTAGGAAGGCAGGATTAGCATCTGATAGCCTGGCACTGTCCCTTCTGAGTAGCTGATTTTATTATAAGCTAGTAATCAATATTAAGATATTTATTTAATTTACTCATAATGGAGCTTAGGACATATTTTAATTCTTTCATCATATGAGCAAAAGGCAACCCAACAGCATGCAAGTAAACATGCAGTCAAGGGTAACTTTTTGCTACCCCAACTTCCTGTCCACCTCTTGGGATTTTACTGTATATCTGATCTCAATTTCCTTGATTTATATTTTTATTTACAACATTTTAAAGCATCTTCTCCCTCCTCTCTTACGTTGCTGCAAACTATTTTAACAGAGCAATATCAACCCAAAGATATGTTATCATTTAAAAAGGTGGGAGGAAAGGAAGAAATGCTACAGAGGCCAACTGTCATTAAAACTGAACACACCTTGAAGTAAAAATAAATAAATAAAAATGTTTAATAGGAAGAAATTGGCTCATTTGTCCTTTGCTTTAAAACCCAACAGGACCCCAGAAATAGGTGATAATCGTCATGCCATATTAGCTATAGATAAACCTGTTGACTACTGTAACTGGGGCTAGGTTATTAAACTCAGAAAACAAAAGTAGAAAGAAAGAGACAGAGTGAATGTATGGGGGTGGAGGGGAGAGAAGTCAGTTTTCTTCAATAATTTCACTTCCCTTACACAGATCTCACCAAATATCAAAATAATTTTCTGGTTTTAGAAACATCTGACTTCCCAGCTGGACCTTCTGAATACCAAACTTGGAATCTGACAGTTACTTCTCCAAGTGCATGCTGAATGGGACAATTAGCCACTTATTTTTCCAAAGCTACTCCCAACAATCCCTTGTTCTTAAACTCAATTCAGATCCAGTTTACACTGAACACTGTTGCAGGATTAAAAAAAAGAAAGAAGGAATATGTCCAACCTGTCGAAAATTTAATTCCAAATTGTATCAGATTATTAGTGGTGGTGGTAGGAAGATAACTGAATAGATACTATAGCAAATTAGTCAAAGCTTGCCTCAAGCTGTTTATATGTGTAAGATCATTAATGGCATGTTTTAATGGACATCCATGCAAAACTTGGAAGGGAAAAGGAACTTAAAAGTTGCTGTACATCTGGAGAAATGGATAGTCATAGAACGCTACCAGATGTTAGGGTATGTACAAAACAGGAAGAGAACCAGCCAAAATACACAAAGATTATTTTTTTAAAAAAACTGGTAATTATCTACATGAGGGTCAATAGTTGCACTTGGAAGTAGAAAGTTCCTTTAAACTGTTGGGCATTGGGAGAAAGGATTCCTCCCACTCCCTGCCCTCCCACACAGATGTTCTACAACTGATTTTCATCAGGGAAGCTGAATTTTTGTTGGACCTTTCTCAGAAAAGCTAGCACCAAGTCTAGATAATGTTTCAGTATATTGCAATTAATTTTAGTGCTAGTCTAGCAATGGTTTCTGTAGTATTAATAGCTCTGAATGTTTAAATATCTTATTTCTTTAAGGTAGCCAATAAAAAAAAAGTTTCAATTTGCTAGTTAGTAACTGTCTCCACCTAGCAGTTCACCTATCCGGTACCATGTTCTTTGGCATCTCAAAATAAATAAATAAATAAAAAAACAAACCACTGCCTATGAACCATAGACTCATGAGTCCATAACTTTCTCCCCAAACAATGGATCAGAAGGGTTGGTAGCGAGCACTACTGGCACACTGAAAGCCCAACAATCTGAATACAGTATAGTGAAGACAGCAGACAAGCATAATAAGGGATCCAGGAACACAGGAATTCTAATCTGTAGAATACACACACAGGATTTAATACATGAAAACACCTCCCCGCCCAAAAAGCCATTCAGATCAATTATATAACTAGATATATATGAAGAATTTTTTTATTTTAACATGTAGATGCATGCTTGATTTGCAGCTCTACTACAGATTTTAAAAGGTTTCTCTTTTTTTAGCCAGTAGCACTTCACTCAAGTGAAGACTAGAAAGGGGAAATTTTATTTACCCAATAAATCAGAAAGGGTCCTTAGGAGTTGTTTTAATCCATTCAGTAAATATGTAATTGGGATTTAATAAAATACAAAGGATCCTTTCTGGTCTATGGAGATATTATGTAATTAAGACATGTTCTTTCTTTCACAATTATTGGGTGACAAACAAGCGAATCACCTGCATCTGCACAGTAGATACTTCTGATTTCAGCTGTTAATGTTTAATGTTTGTGGAGAGAGGCACGGGAACAAGTTATGAAATTAGACACCCTACCAGTCTTTGGAACTTTAATCTGATTTACAGGAACAAGTTTATGCTTCTCGGATACCCAATTAAAAAAAAGAGGAACAAAGCAAAAAAAAAAAAAAAAAAAACCCAAACAAAAACACAAGCATAAAGTTGAGGGAACCAGAGAAAGCCAGCTCAAGATGAAAAACTTCCCATTTTTCAACTTGGAACATATTTTTATGCTAGTGTTATCCAATAAAGCTTTCTTTTGGGGGTAACTACTCAGTATTTGAAGGAGGGTATTCTTGACACTAAATTAGAGAATTTAGAGAAGGATCAGATTCTTTGCTTTTACCTCATGTCAGCAGATGATAGAACCCGAGCACATAGTTCTGGTCAATAGGTTTTAAAAGAAATTTGAAAAATTTCTTATTTGTGAAAAGGTTGCAACCTTAACATAGGAAGGCTTTTTAGGGTTGTTTTGCTGCATTTAACATGCAAAATGCCACTAGTTCACTATTTATATTAGAACTAAGAAACGTAGGTGAGAACCTTTTTCAGAGAGGTTTCTTGGCTATATAAACCATAATAATTTAGTTTATATGAAATTTTTCCGAGGAAAAATTTCAGCATTTTACTTTCTTACTAAGTGGGTTATATGTAGGGCACTGTAGGAACCAGCTGTGCACAAGCTGTTATTTTTCATGTTACCTTGACAGTGACAAAATAGGAAAATTTATCCACGTTTGCTAATCCTACAATGGGTCTCTAGAGCTGTAAGCAGGCTAGAGCTAGAACCAGACCATTAAAAAAAAAAAAAAAAAAAAAAAAAGCACCAGAACAAACCCTACTCTCGAAAAGCCAAATAGTTGAGATAATTTCCATACTACTGTACTAGTTTAAAAAAAAAAAATTCTGTGCAGAGCAGTAACAGAGCAGAAAGTCTTTGTAATCTTTTCACACTCTTGAATCCCTCGCTCAGTAGAAGTTGCCTAAGGTGGGCTCAATATGTGTATCTTTATTATGTGAAAGAAAATACAGGTAAGCACATATACATTTCCCCTTCATAGAAACTCACCGTGGGTGCTGATCAGCAAGATTAACATAAGGAGAACAAAAAGAACAGGAGTACTTATGGCACCTTAGAGACTAACAAATTTATTTGAGCACAACCTTTCGTGGGCTACAGTCCACTTCATCGGATGCATAGAACGGAACATGTAGTAAGAAGATAATACACACACACAAGTTGGAAGTTGCCATACAAACTGTGAGAGGCTAATTAATTAAGATGAGCTATTATCAGCAGGAGAAAAAAAACTTTTGTAGTGATAATCAAGACGGCCCATTTAGACAGTTAACAAGAAGCTGTGAGGATACTTAACTTAGGGTAATAGATTCAATATGTGTAATGACCCAGCCAGTCCCAGTCTCTATTCAAACCCAAGTTAATGGTATCTAGTTTGCATATTAATTCAAGCTCAGCAATTTCTCATTGGAACCTGGTTTTGAAGCTTTTCTGTTGCAAAACTGCAATCCTTAAATCTGTTACTGAGTGGCCAGAGAGGTTGAAGTGTTCTCCCACCAGTTTTTGAATGTTATGATTCCTGATGTCAGATTTGTATCCATTTATTCTTTTGCGTACAGACTGTCTGGTTTGGCCAATGTACATGGCAGAGGGGCATTGCTGGCACATGATGGCATATGTAACATTGGTAGATCTGCAGGTGAACAAGCCCCTAATGGGGTGACTAATGTGATTAGGTCCTATGATGGTGTCACTTGAATAAATACGTGGATAGAGTTGGCATCAGGCTTTGTTGCAAGGATAGGTTCCTGGGTTAATGTTTTTGTTGTGTGGTGCGTGGTTGCTGGAGAGTATTTGCTTCAGGTTGGGGGGCTGTCTGTAAGCGAGGACTTGTCTGTTTCCCAAGATCTGTGAGAGGGAGGGATCATTTTTCAGGATAGGTTGTAGATCCTTGATAATGCGCTGGAGAGGTTTTAGTTGGGGACTGAAGGTGACGGCTAGTGGCGTTCTGTTACTTTCTTTGTTGGGCCTGTCCTGTAGTAGGTGACTTCTGGGTACTATTCTGGCTCTGTCAATCTGTTTTTTCACTTCAGCAGGTGGGTACTGTAGTTTTAAGAACGCTGGACAGAGATCTTGTAGGTGTTTGTCTCTGTCTGAGGGACTGGAGCAAATGCGGTGGTATCGCAGAGCTTGGCTGTAGACAGTGGATCGTGTGGTGTGTCCTGCACGGAAGCTGGAGGCATGTAGGTAAGTATAGCGGTCAGTAGGTTTCTGGTATAGGGTGGTGTTTATGTGACCATTGCTTATTAGTACAGTAGTGTCCAGGAAATGGACCGCTTGTGTGGACTGGTCTAGGCTGAGGTTGACGGTGGGATGGAAATTGTTGAAATCATGGTGGAATTCCTCAAGGGCTTCTTTTCCATGGGTCCAGATGATGATGATGTCATCAATGTCGTGCAAGTAGAGTAGGGGCATTAGGGGACGAGAGCTGAGGAAGCGTTGTAATGTTGACATACTGTGGGGCCCCATGTGGGTACCCAGAGCAATTCCGCTGACTTGAAGGTATATATTGTCCCCAAATGTGAAGGTATATATTGTCCCCAAATGTGAAATAGTTATGGGTGAGGACAAAGTCACAAAGGTCAGCCACCAAGTTTGCCGTGACATTATCGGGGATACTGTTCCTGATAGCTTGTAGTCCATCTTTGTGTGGAATGTTGGTGTAGAGGGCTTCTACATCCATAGTGGCCAGGATGGTGTTTTGTGGAAGATCACCGATGGATCATAGTTTCCTCAGGAAGTCAGTGGTGTCTCGAAGATAGCTAGGAGTGCTGGTAGCATAGGGCCTGATGACACAGTTTGCTCAAGCTCGAGGCACTACTTCCTTCTTGCATCACCACCTTCTGATCAGTTGTGACACTGGCTGAGGATTTCACATCTAGTTTGTGTATTTCCTTATACAAGGTCTATGACCTCTCTATGTAAGATGTTGATGCATCTCTGAAACGGGGCATGCTCTGAAATGGAGATTTTCTTTTCACCTTATCATCCACCTGACTCATCAAGGGAGTTAACTGAGGCCTTCTTGCCTTTGATAGTGGTTTGATACAGCATGTACAGTACTTTGGACTTGGGACATACAATGGCATTCTATGAGTGCCATTTTCATATTCTGCATGGGCTGTTACTTTCTTTGGATGAATGGGCTAGGGACATACTGATGGCAGTATGATCTCAAGACCAAGGAAAAACTGAGTTGACTGAGAATAACCCCTCAACACCATGCTAGAAGTGTAATGCTTGTAGAACTATGCCTGGCTGGGGAGAGCTCCTAAGATCTCGTGGTGGTCCGGGGGGTGGGGGGGGGGGGGGAAGGAGAGGAGGAGAAAATTCTTGCCTTTTCTGATTTCTCTGTTCTTCCCCTGAGCCATTTGGAAATGAGCTACAGATTTCAGCTGTTGTCCTCACAGAATATATACCTTGTACTTGTCCTTCCAAGGTGTCTCCCCAACTTACAAGGGCCCAACACACTTGGAAGCAGTTGACAGGAAAAAAAAAAAGAAAAAAAGAAAGAGGAAGCAAGCTTTTCTTAGCCCATGAGATTAGGTCTCGAAGACTGACTGCACAGAGCTGCTGCAAAACAATGCCTTCTACTTCTGTAACATTCTTGGGTGTTGGACTTCATTTGAAAGCAGGCAATGCTCAAGTTAAGGTCTCTCCCACAAAGAAAGGTGAGTGTTAGAAGAAAGGAAACTTGCAAATATCAGGGAATGATAGTTTAGGTATTGCCTCAGACATATACAGCACCAACACTTTAAACATGAAAATGCAAATTTAATGCAACAGCATGAAAATCTTAATTTCAATTTGCCAACAATGCAAGAACACTTTACAAAACATCTGTACAATATCACATAATCTAATCATTTAACTCATCTCTAAAATATGACTACCTAATAAGATCTGTGCTAGAAAATAGGTTTTGTTTGTAATCAAAACTAATCCAAATCTTATTCCTAACCAGACTGCACTAAAGCAGATGCATAAGCATATACTTCAGTTTAATCAGCTAGTAGACCATAATTAGTTTTTCACCCATTTTTAAACTCTTGATTATTTACAGGTTAAGTTTTAGGAAAATATCAATAGTACAATTTATATACATAATCTAACTGTTGGCGGAAAAAGATGAATTGGAAGAAATACTCTTGAGAAAGTAGTTGGAAACACACAGATCTGAATTAACTCTGAGTCACATGGTAGAAAAAACAGTAATAAAGCATACATATTGAACTTTTTGACCTCCTTTCTCTCCCAACAGAATGTAAACAAGTGTCCACGTGTATATGAAAACTACCTGACACAGAATTTGAGTTCTAAATCAAGTTGCATCAACGGTATGGTTTGGTAGCAAAATTTGTATCTAATATAAATGTTATGCACATTACATTAGTGTAAGAATTAACCTGAAGTTCTTAAACACTGCAAATTTTATCACATGTTATTTCAGCAGTTCTCTAACACTTATTTTTTGCTGTAGGTGTCCCCAAACTTGCCACATTTGGAGTTGTAAACAACCCTCCTCACAAATAAGACCTTTGACTAGTAGGTGTGTCAGATGCTATCCCCTCCAGCTGAGTGTTGGAAGGTAGTCTTTCAGTTCAGAGTTTAAAATCGAGCACCTATAAAAGACAGTTCAGTGTCAGGAAAATTATTAACCTGAAACTTGTCTACAATAATCACAGTTAAGCCTGTAAAACAGAAAATGGATGACAGTTTAACGTCACACACCATTTATCGTCTACAAAAATCTATTTCTTCAGTCTTTCCAAGAACTTTATCTTTCCGGCTCTTAAATTACTTCCCCTCTGGTTTTGTGATTAAACAGAATGCACTCATGACTGCTACCAAGAAATACTTTCTTCTTACATAAAGAAAAGAAGCCCCTTTCCATTCATTACAAGCTTCTCAGTCAAATGAGAAATCAGTTGTGACTAAATGTCATGATGCAGTTGTCTTAGTAACATCAGGCAGAGGAAAATCTTTCAACCAATAATTTACAGAAGTGACTTGTGTTGTATGTTCCCCACGAACACCTTCACATGCCCTCTCAGACTGCCCCATCGGAATTAGAAAAACTGTCAAAATCTGTAAAGCAACTACCATCCTTTCTTTCAAATGCCTCCAAAAGTCACCTCTGCTGTGGTAAAGAAAAGTTGTCATCTAGCAACAGCTAGGCAGATACCAAGTTATAACTACTGTTAATTCTTTAGTCTTAGTATATCTACAAGTTATAGATATAACTAATCCAAACTAAAATATATTACTACTGTCATGGTATCCTCCCTCACTCCTTATTTCAGCCAGTTTATAACTTGTCTTTTAGATTGTGAGCTCTCTGGGGCAGAGACTGTTTTGTTATGTTCAGGCAGTGCCTAGCACACAAGAGCCACAACCTGACTCAGACTTACAGATGCCACCACAAGATAAATAAAAACACCGTACCTGGTACCAGAAACCTGTGATTAAAAATACAAAATTAATTTGGAATTAAAAGAGAGAATACATAATATTACTTGAAGGATAAAAAAAAAGTTATATGGACCTTGTAATTATTCCCCAAACAAGAATGCAAATACAGAAAATACAAAGTTGAGATTAAACTTAAGGTAGGGAAATGTGCAGTTTATGAAATCCAAACATGTTAAGGTTGTTTGGGTGCCTAACTCTGCCCTATAGTGAAATCATCCATAATCATTCAATTACAATTAGTGCATGTTTTTGTATACCATGTCTCTGTGTATATAATATCTTCTGCAGTTTCCACAGTATGCATCCGATGAAGTGAGCTGTAGCTCACGAAAGCTCATGCTCAAATAAATTGGTTAGTCTCTAAGGTGCCACAAGTACTCCTTTTCTTTTTGCGAATACAGACTAACACGGCTGTTACTCTGAAACCTGTCATAGCTATGTATTGACAGATTCCCTGCCCTCTCCAAATATTTACTGAACACTGATACTTACTGTCTAGCTATAAATTTGTAGAAATCTGATATTATTGGCCCAATTCTCAAGACCTTATTCATGTACCTTCTCCTTACACCTAATATGAGTTATTCCACCGAAGTCAATGGAACACCTATGATCAAGGGTTGCAAAATGGTTCCAATGTCCACTTTAAAAAACAAACTATTGTTGCCTGTTCAGGTATCAGCAACTAAAGTGACACATTGTATATGTACATTTTTTTAGGATACCTTATATATTTGTTTGATGAGGAAAAAAATTAACAGCTTAGATTGTCACTATGTTTTTTCCCTTTTGGCCATGAGAGTGAATAAATTCACTAGTTATTGGTTATAAAATGAAGAGTATCTTCAGGCCAAACTTAAAATTAATTGATTAAATATGTATGAAGCTTTGAAGTTAGAGACCTAAAACTGTTAATTCTCATGTTCAAATAGTTTCAGTTTTTAGTGACAAGTCTTAACGGTGTCACTGATGATCCCCTACAGCACCTGTGCAACTCAGAGATGCTACTGAAATTTACAGTTCCTACCAGTTATGTGCAATCAGACTAGCACTGTTTTAAAATATTGATCTATTGTAGATGTATAGCCCATTACCATAGAGACTTTCTGACAGCACCCCCTAAAACTGTTTGGAGACAGTATTGGAAGAAAATGCTCTCTTCAGAAGACATTTTCTAAGATCAGTACAAATGCACTGTTCACTTGAGAACAATTCTGCAGTGTACTCAGCAACCTCAGTTTTCACTGAAGTTAACATGAGTTCAGGGTTTTCAACACTCTACAATATGGGGTCCTAACATTTATTTTATACACTAGAAAAAGATTAAGAAAAATATTTTTCTTAACTTAAATCAATTTTATGTTTATAACCCTTTTGACAGCATTACTAATATTTCTTACATGATGTGCACAATCAATGGCATTTTATCACATGGCTGTTAAAGAAGTAGCATGTTGACATTTTCTATATAATTTTTCAACCATTAAGCTTTTCTAGGGGGGAAAAAGCCACCCACATAAGACGGCAACTTTAAATAAATGAATGAACGTCACAAACAGGAAAAGGTGAGGCTGTTTGGGTTTGCAGACTTTAACTGTGTTAGTTTTAAGTAGTACATTTCAGCCTGTGATATTCCTTAAATTTGACCAACAGAAAAAGGATAATCTCTAGAAAGGGACTCAAAATAGGTGGGCTCTCCTTCCAGCTCAGAGACCTTCTTAGTGACCCTGGGCAATCTCTCTGTACCTCAGTTGTTCATTTGTAACATTGGAATACTACTACTCACCTACACCTCATAAGTTAATACGCTCTGAGTGCTACCCAAAAGTCTTAAAGTTCTCTGAGGAAAAGACTATCTATTCTATAGCATGGGTGTTTAGTACCTAGCATAACAAGGGGTTTTATCCCCAATTGTGGCCTCTAGGTGCTACCACAGGATAAACACTAATGAATAGTAGTAAGAAATATCATTAGTACTACAATTGTGAAAAGAGTACTTAAAAAAGCAAAAGTCACCTTGTAACACTGATTTATTTTTAAAAATATGGTCCCCCTTCTGTGTTCCCCCACCCTATCTTCAAGAAGCTTTTTAAGGCACAAGAATATCCAAGTAATTGACTGGCCACTGACATGCAACTGCTTAACAACTTGGATACACTGATGAACCCTCCAGGTTATTAACAGAATAAAGTCTCATGCCCCTCAAAACAGAATGCCTGTCCTTTCTTCCACCTGTAAAAAGACCTCCCATCAGAAATATTATTATTATTCAATTACTTATGTAGCTCCCATCACAGGGGCCTCCCATATATTTAAAAACAGTATTAACTCTGGTTGCTAAAGAAACATGATTTCAGAGCTCAGCTGATCTTCTAGAACAGCCAGCCAAGAGCTGGAGAGATTAACATAAAACAGAAAACGTCCGTACTTATAAGCCAGATCAATTTGAAGAAAGGGAGCCCGATTTTACACCAGTTTTTCCAACCCACCCGCAAATGGAAAATAAATGCCTCTTCCTTCCTAAACCAAAATTACACCCAGGCTTACATGGTTTCTTGGCATCCTTGATCTTCATGTCTTTGCAGTTGTAGCAGCTCTGTGTAGCTTTCTTTCCTGATATCGGCGGGTGCGAGGAGCAGGAGCAGCACCTCTGGATGGGTCTCTTTCTCTCTGTCTCCTGATGGGACGGGAAGAGTCAGTAGCTTGTAAGGGCTGGGTCTCTATCTCCTGATCTGGGACGTCGGGCTCGTGGGTGGTAGAGAGCAGCAGTTCAGTCAGTGGGCGTCTCCTCGAGGTCTGGGATAGCAGCAACAGCAGCACCTGATCGGTTTGTCTAGTTCACGGAAGAGGCACAAGCGTGGGGGTGGGAAGAGATATCTCCTCCCTAAGTTAGGCTGGGTAGAGCAGATAGCTAAGGCCCTGGCCTTTGGGGTCCGGGCAGGGCTCTGTTAGGAGGACCCGCCTCCTCAAGGGGATGGTGGCATCAGTTCTAGGACAGTGCAAGTCCTGCCGGGGTGGACACGGCTTCCCTGTCTGTGGGGCTGCTCTCGTTTGCTGTTGGAGCGGCGGCAGCACCTACGTAGGCTATAGGTGAAGGGGCTATGGAGGAAGAGGGGTGTGCTCCTGCTCGCAGCACCGACAGAGCGGGGCGTATCTGGCTCGAGACGGGTGCGGCGGCAGCCCTGTGGGAGGGGGGTAGCGGCGGAGGGGAAGCTGCTCTCTCGAGGCGGGTCCTCCCTACATTCAGAGGCTACTCTGCCGCGGCGGGGCCCTGAGACGAAGGAAGCGGGCAAAGACAGGGCCCAGCTGAGAGGAGAGGCGCGCACTCCACCTTCGTGGCCGGGGCGCAGGGTGCCTCACTGGGCTCCCACCAGCACAAGATGGCTGCCTTCCCCGGGGAGCCGCTGCCGCTCTAGCGCGCCACACGACGGGGAGGTAGAGAGGGAGGCTCAGCGTCGAGTCCGCCCGCCTCGATCGCCCCTGCCGCAGCGCTACCCTCTCCGCCCCAGCCCCGGGGTCCCGCGCAAGGAACGATGGGAGCCGCAGTCTGTTAGGCGCCGAGAAGCCGTTCCCTACCTACAGCTCCCAGCATGCCCCGCGCCACCCTCCTCTTTCCGCCTTCTGTGCGCGTAGCACGATGGAAGATGCAGGGCAAGCAGCCTTTGCCTACGGCTCCCACCATGCAGCGCGGCCTCGGCGCCCCAGTTCCCCCCCTGCCGCGAGAACAGCACCGCTCACCCCACCTACCCCCGACCAATCACAGACCGCCGCCTCTTCGCGCGCCCCCTCCGTCTCCCATCGCCTGTTCCTGCCGCGGCCCGCTCATCTTTCCCTCTCGCCTCTCCCCAGGCCTGTGTCAGGGGTCAGGCATTTCCGGGGGAGCCCCTCCCCCGCAACGCAGCCGAGGCGAGCGGGCGCTGGCCCTTTAAGAGGCTGCGTGGAAGGGGTGGAGGAGCAGCAGCAGGCGGCATCCCAGGAGGTGTGCCCGTGCTCTTTGGACCTGCTCTCTTCCCCCTCAGGATGGGCTCCTTGGTCCCCACCCCTCGCTGCCCTGGCCTGGTCGATATAAGCTGCCCCACCTTGACCTAGCTGTGGAAGTGTCCTCACTTAAAGTTGTCTTCTGCCCAATGCCAACGGAAGAGCCTGGCTCCGGTGGTTCAGTAACACCACCCTCCTGAGCAGCCTTGAGTCACACTCTACATTATTGAGTTGATGCAGTGTCAATACAGACATTGCTTATGTTGACTGTTTACTAGCCTTCTGGACCCATCCCGCAATGCCCCACGCTGACAATACAAGCAGGACAAGCGCTCCTGGTTACGATGTGCCCCATTAGTATGAGGAGCCACATGTGCACACACAATAACTCTGGTGGCCACAGGCTGGTGTAAGTTAAGCCAAATTTTGCAGTGTAAACATGGCTTCTGCTGGCTCCAAGGCTTGGCTCAGCAGGGGTAGGAAGCAGCAATGACATGACACTGCTCTGGGGAGGTGCCCTGGCAGCAGCTGAGAAGGGCCCAGAACCTTGCCTCGCCTCAGCCTGCTTTCTCTCCCCTCCCCGCAACCTCACCCAGTGTGTCAGCTGCTCCCGTTCGGCTGCTAAAGCCAGACAATCCCTAGCTTCTCAAATGAGCTTTCACAGACACATGAGAAAAAGATAAAAACACCTTCTCACCTGGGACACAGTCATCGCTCCATGTTTGGCTTCTCAGTCCTCATCCTCAAGGGAAAATGGCACAACACCTCCCAAAAATGAGCGTGGGAGCTTAAATTCATAATTGTGCTAGATACTAAAAATCCTGGTGTGAATAGTGACACTGGATTTACATCTCATTACAGCAATCTGTAACCCACTAATCCTCTTTTGTGCTATGACTGCAGAGGTGTTAATTGCCAACTTCATCTTGAATGGTCTCTTACATCAAGAGGTAACTCCTTATGCTTAACAATCTGTTCCACCTTGTATTTAGGGCGATGTCTACACTAAGTACACTAGATAAGTCGACCTATGCTACGCAACTCCAGCTATGTGAATAATGTGAGTAACATAGCTGAAGTCGATGAAGTAGCTAGAGTAGAGTTACTGCGTGGGGGTTGACAGGAGAAAATCTCCCACTGACTTACCTTATTCTTCTCATCGGAAGTAGAGTGCAGGGGTCAACTGGAGAGCGATCTGCAGTCGATTTGGCTGGTCTTTAGTAGACGCGTTAAATCAACCACTGGTGGATCGATCTCAGAGCATCGATCCCCACTGTAGTGTAGACCTGCCCTAACTGACATTCTGAGAGCTTGTCTACACATAGAACACTACAGCAGCACAGTGTAGACTCTACCTACACTGATAGGAGGGATTCTTCCAACAGCATAGGTCAAGACTGATTCCCCACTCTGGCACTTTGAGTGCAGAAGGTGGGGGCCTGCAAGGATTCTAAAAATTAATATTGACCACTCCAGACTTGTATTAAATTCCCAAGGTTACAGCTTCTCTCTGATCTTGGATGGGTAGATGCTGCCACCACCCAAACGCAAAAAACCCCAAAACCCTTTTGAGATCCCAGAAAGGCACACTTGGGAATTCCTTCCTGTGGGGGTACCCTCAAGTCCTTTCACACACACCCCCTCACCCCCCGGAAGAGCTGAGAAAGAAAAACAAAGGAAATCAGCTGTTACCACCAGCTAATTAAACATATGCACAAACCTTGTTGGGACACAAAAATCCAGTCCTGTTCTTAAAAAAATGTATATTTTATAAAAAACAAAAAAGAAAGAAAATACATCTGGAACTTAGGCTTTTTGCTAGATCTTAAAAAAATTACAAAAATTAAGCATCAAGATAGCTCTCTTGAGGTTCAACTTAAAGGTTACAAGCAAAACAAAAGCACCTGGGGTTAGCACAGAGGAGTTCACAAGCCTTACAGAAATAAAAGAAATAAACCTAATCGCATCTTCCTAGACATTCCCTGATCTACTTACATATCTGGGGTTTCAGATAAGTAGGTTTGAAGTATAATCTGATGATTTTTCATACTGTTTTTTAAAGCTTCCTACAGCATAGTTCAGCTCTGTTCCTGCTCTGCATCTCCTCTCTCCGGAGAACAGACAGCAAAAGGGGAGTCTTGTTTCAATTTTAAAAAGTTCTATCCTTCCCATTGGCTCTTTTGGCCAGGTGCCCACTCACTTCCCTTTACCTATACATGCAGTCAGACTTTTTAACTCTTTACAGGTAAAGCAAGTAGAGAACAGCTATCAAGAGGGATTCTATAGCTAACTGGCAGGCTGAGTGTTCACAAAAGGGAGCTATCCCCCTCCCTCATTTATCACAGCATAGTTAATCCACCTCCCTGAGAGGTAGTAGCTAGGTCGACGGAAGAATTCTTCCATCGACCTAATGCTATCTACATGGGGACTTAGGTCAGCTTAACTATTCCACTCATAGATATGATTTTTTCACATTGCTGTCTAAGGTTGTTAAACTGACCTAATTTGCCAGTGTACACCAAGTCTGAATAACTTACACAGACATGAAGAATTGCTCTGTGTATCCTGAAAGATTGTCTCTTTCACCAACAAAAGTTGGTCCAATAAAAGATATTACCTTACCCACCTCAATCAATCTTAAATTCTGTACTCTAAACATAATGGCCACCATTGAAATGAAAAAGCTAGAAATGGCTAAGTTCCTTAGTGGTCAGTACACCTAGTAAAAAGATTGCTTCAGACATGCAAAAGTATTCTTCATTTGTAATCATATTTCCAATGTGAGTTAAGTAGCACTCAATCAATAAAAATAAATAAATTCAAGCTAGGCCAGGTCTACACTACAAACTTACATTGGTATAACTACATCACTCAGGGATGTGAAAAATCCACACCCCGAGCGACGCAATTATACCAACCTAACCCCTGGTGTAGGCAGCACCATCGACACAGGTACTGCCTCTTGTGGAGGTGGATTAACTATGCTAATGGTAGAAGCTCCCCCATCGGCATGGTAGTATTTTCACTGAAGTGCTACAGCAGCAGGATTTTAAGTGTAGATTTGCCCTTAAGCTTATAATAATTAGCAATTCTGTCATTTGCCTGATTTTTCAAGAATGAGAGGCACATAACTGGAAAGTCAAGTGATCTGCCAAACCTGATTAACAAGACTGCGGAGTTTTCTCCAATGACTAAGATTCAAGCACTCACACTTTGCATTTGAAAATAATGTAAACTAATTATAAGCAATATTTTAATTGTTCTGATACACTGTCAGCTATCTCCAGCAAAGACGACATTCATGGAAATAGGGGTTTGAAATAAATGAAAAATCTTTTCAAATAAGAGCTATTAGTCTGCTTTGCAAGTGAATTTTTAATACCTTTACATGTTTACACTCATTTAGTAGATGAGGAAAAAATTTACTGGGGAGAAATTAAGAATACTGAGTGTCTTACTTGAGATTATATGAACTCTGTTTATAAATCAAGTTTCACAACATCTTGGATAAAAGTACTACTGTACGTTTTTTAAAATACAGGTGGACCAATGGACGCATGAAGAAGTGATTTGCTCAAAGTTACATAGTAAGATGACAGCAAAACAAAGAATGAGTCTTGTTCTACATTTAAAACGTACTCCTTTGTAGCTATGTTGGTCAGAGGTGTGAAAAACTACACCCTTGATCATCATTGCTCTGCTGACGAAGCCCCCAGTGTAGATGCAGCTATGCAGACCGAAGAGAGCTTCTGTCAGCATAGCAAACATTGTCTAGGGAAGTGGTTTTCCTACATTGGCAGAAAAACAGTCTGTGTGTGATGCCTACTTCTACAGTAGAGGGCTATCTTGGCATACGTACTGTACATGGTCTGTGTCCTAATTCCAATTAACCTTGCCTCTACTAAACTAGCCATCTTTGGTCAAGTCATTTAGACTGTAAGGATATGGGTTAATATTGTGTGTACTGTATTTCATAAAATAACGAACTTTGTGTCAGAAAGTTGACTGCTAACACCACTAGATAGAAACAGTTACTGCTAAACAAAGAAAACTATACATCCCTCCCTGTACATCCTACATCAGAAAAGCCTTTCCTTTTCAGCTGTGTAACAGGCCTAACAAACACCCTTCCCTCTTTATTATTTTAAAACAACCCTCCCGCTCCTTTCTAAAGTTTAAGCAGAACTATAGATATTACCCTTCCCTTAACCCCCTGGTCACTCTCCTGCCAGAGTGCCACTGCTTCCTTCCTTTAAAACCCAGCAGATAGGTCAGATACATTACCAAGATCAGCTGCATGTGTTCTTTCACCTTTCCATGTCTGTTTCTCTACCACTGCAGAGTCAAGAGTGAAACAAAGGGTCCAGCTGGGACCACCCTGATGGATCAAAGACCCAAATGTACAGAAAACTTGGGAACCTAGATGGGTAGTAAAACCAAAGACAATGCAAGACAGGGTGTATTTCCCTCCCCACAAATACACAGCTGATGGCAATTTTTTGTAAGAAACTAAGGCCCAAATCTGTATTCATTCCTTAGGCAAAACTCCAATTGACATAAGTAGGCGTTTATGCTGAGAAGAGTGCTTAATTAAGCTCTACATCAGTGGAGCTCCACCATCATTGTTAGCTTGCCAATCCTCAAAGCCCAGCAGATGTCCTTTAATCAAAGACCTTGTCTATTACAACGAGAATAATAAAGTATCACATTTTAATAGGTTTGATCTGAGAAGTCTAATGGTCTATTATAGCATCCAATATAATATTCATTCTTTATGCACGCACTGTATAATTAAATGAAAAGCTGCAGAGGTCTTGTCAATTTATTGCACTTTTAAAGGCCTACCTTCTTCTAACACTTAGAGCAGAAGAGTAGCAGGCCAAGTTCAGGCAAGAAATCAAGAATCCTAAATCTTGAAATTTCGGTGTGTACTAGCTGACTTCCACAGTGCCCAGCCAAAGAAAATAATCCTTACCAGAAATCTGAATTTGAAAGGCTTCCTTCAGCCCACTTCCTAAATGAATAAAAGAGTGGCTCTCTGTAGCCAAAGTTTGAATCTGTCAGAAGCCTTTCCTCCTTTTCACAAGCATGGACTGCTATAATACTCATTAGATGAGATTCCAGAGGATACATCCTGCCTCTAATGAGCTGGGGTGGGGAGATGACAGCTTACCCCTATGGAAATCCATACTTCCTTCCCAGGTAGGTTTCCTGAGATGTGCTTGCATGGGGACAGGCATTTATGATTTTTCTTCTCAATGAAAACCCTCACTCCGCCAAGGCCTGGAAAGGCATAAAAACCTGTCACAAGGGAACTGTATACATTTAAAAACCAAATAGAGGTTGAAAAGTTTATAGAAACTTTTCACTTGCCACATTTCCTTTAAAACTATGGATATTTGGAGAGATTGTCTTCAGGTCTTTTTTTTTTTTTTTTTTTAAATCACTTCCTCCCCCTAAGAGGAAGTTATAAACATAGCTGTATGAAACTTCCTTCCCTTCCTGTAAGCCCCAAGAGACTGTGAGAATTCCCAAACACTGTTTTTAAAGAAAGGATATTAAGTTGCGGTTTTGTGGTTTGCTGTGTAAGGGGAAGATTACTAATAGAATGTACAAAAAACTATATTAAAAGAACATTTAGATTGCAGAGTCAAGCACTCGTGAGTTAGGAAATGCCAGAATATAATTTGCCTATGGAATCAAAGATCTGCCCCCTTCTAAGCAGGTATTTGATGCAGTCTTTAATTATATGATTGTGTATTTTTTTTCCAGAGGAACTCTGCCTCATTCAGTGCACAGGATAGACAGTGCTTAGGGAATGAGGCAACTGTTCAATATTTCCATTATTGTTCAGTTAGTGGTCCCTGCCTTATTTACTGCACACCATCCAAAATCCCCAGTCAACACAGGATTAATCACTGCTTCCACATCTTTTCTAGGTCACTCATTGTAGTGTCTGAGTGTCTCACAAGCATTAATGAATTTATTTCCACTACAAGAGAAGAGAACATTATCCCCATTTTACTGATGGAGGAACAGAGACAAAGACTTGCTGAGGCCACACAGTGAATCAGTAATAGCTAACATTAGACTCTGGGACTTCCTGACCCCGAGATCTGCACTCATTCTTCAGACTGCATTGCCTTATCTTACTGCGAGGAGTGCTGAACATCGACAGCTCCCAATTGACTTCAGTTGCAGTTGCGAGTGCTCAGCACTTCTGCCAAACAGGCTCAAGTTGGGCACCCACAAAAATACAGAACACGCACTTAGTAGTCACCTGTGAAAAGTTTTAGTGGAAATGACTTGTCCAGCGTCACATAGGAACTCTGTGGAAAAGGCAGAGAACAAATTCAGGTTTCAGAGTAGCAGCCGTGTTAGTCTGTATCCGCAAAAAGAACAGGAGTACTTGTGGCACCTAAGAGGCTAACAAGTTTATTTGAGCATAAGCTTTCGTGGGCAAGCTTATGCTAGAACAAATTCAGATCTCCAGGTGGTCATTCAATTACTTCAACCATGATGCACAATCTTCCTCCTACTGCAGTTTTCTACTGTGTTTTCCACACACCTTCCAGTTTTAAAGTAAATGAGACAACACTCCTCTTGGAGAGAAATTCTGGCTCACTTACTGTATACACACAAGCCAACAAAACAATTTTGGGCACTGTTTTTCTGAAGAATGCATGGTGCATGCCAGCTGCCCCAGTTCTTACTTTGCTGTAATACACAGAAAGCTTGCTGGGCAGAACCTAACGGGAATCACGGAGGAACTTATCACATGCAGCTTTCTCTTTCCAGACTCATGTGCTTTTTTCCTGGCCTGAGCCCTTTAACTTCAGCATGGATGGTTTGTCTACTGTTCTGTACAAGCAAGTTTTATTATTTTAAGCATGTATTAATAAAAAGATTTAGTACATAAAATTGGTCAAAACAGAGTGCTTCCCTTCTTGCTATATGCTATTGTTTTTGAACAACAAATGCAATTATTTGAACCTGTTGTTCAAAGTATAACTTTATGGCAATAAAGTAGATGGCTGTATAACAAAAATGATGTAATTAATAAATCTGAATGAGACAAGCACTACTGTTCATCACAGAAAGTTAATGACATATTCAGCATATGTTGCACTGTAACAGGGCACAGATTCACCACAGCAGCACCTCCTGCCGGTTGGTTTGGGAATTAGCTCTTTCAGCAGTGCGCTTTTGCTAGTGGTGTCTCATCCACTGTTACTCTCCCCATCATCCTCACAGTCACATCCAAGTCACTCCCAGACCACGACCTCGGCTTCTGGACATTGCCTTCCAGCTGTGCCCGCTCTGCTGGCTCTCCCCGCTTTCCAGGGGACCAGCAGCTTCTAGTTCTATTACTCACTTCAGTAGCTCATTGCAGTCCTCAGTCTAGCCCCTTCCTCCAAGGGCAAACTGCAGTCTGGCTTAGTCACTCATCACTGGCAAGTGCGGGGGGAGGGTGCCAGACCCACCTGCTACTCCGGGCCCTGACCCAGTGACCCTCTAGCGGCAGCCACTTACTGCCCTCCTCCAGCTCTCCTCTACTGTCTACTTCCCTGGGCCACTTCTCCATAACCCCAGCACCTTCTCTGCCCCTTTGAGTCAGGGCCCCAGTCTGACAGTCATCAACCTAGATCTCTCCCAGCCTCTGTTCTACTCTGTCTTAGGTGCTTCTCTAAGAACCAGTTCTTCTCCTTTGCCCACCAGGAACAGACTCCATTCTTCATAGCCCTGCAGCCTTCTTATAGGGTGCAGCCTGGCCCTGATAGGCTGCTTTCAAGCCTCTACTTGATTGGCTCCCAATAAGCCCTTCCAGGATTGGCTGGGGCTCTGTGCAGCCTCTTTGGCTTGCTTTAACCCCTTCTGCACCAGAGTGGACTATATGCACAAAGACACAATACAGGGGGGAAAAAAGCAAAAATGTAGACTCTGATTCCCTCCTCCTCACATGCAAGGTTGAAGGATTCAGTTTAATACAGTTTGGTGACAAGCTCAGAATACTCATCAGTTATCAGGTGAATATTTAGCTATACTAAACAGAGATGGGTGTAATCCAAAACACTAGTTTCAAACACCCAGAACTTTGGGGAAGTTTGAAGCAAGATCCAAACTTTGCCACTCAGCTCTATCTCTATTAACAGAAAACATACACGTGGACACTTATGTGTGCTAGGTCTTGTTTCTGATTGAATGGGTTGGTGAAACTCAAACAGCTGAAAATAGATTTCTTTATTGAAAAGATATATAGAACTAAACAGATATTAAACCAAAAGGGTCCTATGAAAATTACTTAAAAACCTGGAAATGGCCCAACTTGATTATCATACACATTGTAAGGAGAGTGATCATTTAGATAAGCTACTACCAGCAGGAGAGTGGGGTGGGGGGAGAGAAACCTTTTGTAGTGGTAAACACCCATTTTTTCATGCTTTGTGTGTATAAAAAGATCTTATGTACTTTCCACAGTATGCATCCGATGAAGTGAGCTGTAGCTCACGAAAGCTTATGCTCAGATAAATTGGTTAGTCTCCAAGGTGCCACAAGTACTCCTTTTCTTTTTAAAAACCTATAGAATCTATTAGAAAATTATCTAGCAAATTATTTTTAGTTTTTGTTTTAAACCAGCCTGTGTAATTTTAGACCAGGGATATAATTCTCTATAAATGGTACAGGACTTTTCTATAAACTTTACCTTACCACTTAAATTTAGAAGGGAGTCAAAACTAGAATAACTTCTCTAACTTTTTATGGTGCTGGTGGGTTCACTTAAATGAGGACTTGGATCCAAACAATTATGCATGGCTTGGAACACCTGGCAGACAAATATTTATAAAACCCCAAACCACCCTTGTAGTTCTGCCCTAAAATCTCTAAAAAAACCCCATACACTAACTAGTTTCCACAATTTGGCTCCTACTCTTCTTGCAGCTCAGTCATGTGTCATCTAGTGACTCAATGAGAAACTGCAGTATCGTTTTTATGCAGCCAGAAAAGGGTCTGTGTTAAAAAAAAATCAGACCTCTGGGCTGATAAGGGAAAAAAGATACACTCCAAATGTCAGACAAGTTTTACATTTAATCTCCTTCATCACCAGAGCTGTATAGAACATTTTCCTCACCCACACACACACAAATGCATCCTGACATGGCAAAATCTCATTTAAGGAATTTAGGTGAATTGATGTCAAAAACAATTCCTGGCCTATTACTAGAACTTAAACCTCTACATTTTGAAAAAAGGTTTGAAAAACTGGAATTACAGATACATCAATCTCCTTCTCCCACAGGCATCTCTGTTAAAGTGACCATATTTTTAAAATGACTCACTTTTGTAGGGGCACAAAATACACAAAAATATAAAGAACACTTTTTATAAAGTGTGCTGGTTTTACTACTGCCAGCTCTGGATGGAACAGCAGCACATGAATATGTCTCAGAGGGAGGATGTTTTCTTGTACCTGAGTATACTGAGTGAATTTAGCATGAAACACCAAACAGGTATTAGTAGCATTCACTTTGAGCAAAAGAACAACGTTGGCAGCTTCAATGCTCATTCAGCTTTTCTCTTCGCTCCAAATACTGTCCATCAAAGTGAACACTCCTTTCCACTGGACTGTTTGTTCCTGGGAAACATGGAGCAAACTCCACCTGTTACAGGACCAGCGTTCCATAGTTGTAAAAGAACAAAACTTTTGATTGATGAAATGACATTTCGGGGACCTGTAAGACATTCATGGGATGTTTTGATATATGAAAAATCATGACTGTCCCAGTAAAATTGGTGTGCAAGGTTTCTAATGTCCGTGACTTCTTCCATGATACCCTTTATGTTTGGAATCCCAAGCTGTTTCCTTCATAAAGATTAACTTCAGTTGTCTTGTCTACAGGAAGTGAGGGGGAAGGAAATGTTTTTCAATAAAAGTAACGCAGCTTGCAATATGAGTACATGTTCCATTGACTTGAGTAACCATGTGTCCCTTTGTCCTTTCTCTTTTTATGTCTCTTTATGACCCTCACTTGTTGGGTCATGTCACATTTAGACTGCATGCATTTGTGAATAGGGACTTGTTTCTGTGAGGCACCAAAGTTGCTTTGGGTACTCAATAAGGAATAACGAATAAGAACATAAGAATGGCCATACTGGGTCAGACCAATTGTCCATCGAGCTCAATATTCTGTCTTCTGACAGTAACAAATGCCAGGTGCTTCAGCAGGAATGAACAGACAAGGCAATCATCAAGGCAATGATCTATCCCTGTCACCCATTCCTAGCTTTTGGCAATCAGCGTGCATGACAAATTGGTGATATTCAAGAGATAAGAAGCTGTGTGGGACAGGCAACTAAACCCCTTATACCCTGTGCTCTTTGCGCTGGTTAACCATTTGTTCAAAATCCAGTTTCAGGTGCTGGTTATGAGATCCAATTTCAAGTGCTGGTGTAGGACCTGATTATTTGAGAAGCTGTCACTCCCCTCCATCTTCCACCATGACTGGTAATTTGGTTGGGGTACTTCTGCTATCAGATCTGTGCTAATGCTTTTTGGAACTGGCAATGGAATGTTTTCAATAGAGGGCTCTTGCTTGCATTACATAAGCCCTTGGATGATTCATAGGGAGAGTTTGATGAGGGCAGGTTGCATTTGTTCTAGCAGGCTTTTAATTGAGGCTTTTAAACTGTGGCTTGGATTTAATCTTTTATATGGCAGCTCTTTATACGCCTGTAACATGCGTGTAACACAGCAAAATCATGAGGTTGGCCAATTTTCTGTGGATATTATTGTTACAATTATGTTAAAATACTGTCAAGCATTCAACATGATAGATATCTAACTGTGTATATGAAAACAAAGCCATAATATATACAGCTGTTTATTATTCACATATGCTTTGTTTTGTTGGTAGATGGAAAGGGATTTTTTTGCTTGGGCTGTGTATCCTTTGTTTACCAATATGTACACACTGAACAAAACTGTATGCTCAATCCCCAGAAACATATTTTGATTTTTTAAATAAATGTTATAAACATAAAACAATTCAATAAATGGTCCATCCAGAGGCAAGCAGAGTAATGTTTTTTTAGCCAGGAGGCAGCGTGGCCTAATGGACAGGAGACTGGGTGAGGTGTTCTGAGGTCTGACCTGACTATGGGGACCTGTACTCTAGTGTATTATACAGAGTCCTAGGAGACCTAGGCCAAAATGCTCAAAAGTCTCACATCTCAAGTTGGGCTCCCAAAATGAAATAGCTGCCAAAATTTTCAAAAGTGGCCATGTTCTAATTTGGTCCTCCAACAGTGACTCCGTATATAACCCTGGCCACCCCTCTTAATGCCTTTCCCTCTGTAGTTAAAATACCATTCATTTGGGGGATCTCAAATTGCTTTACCTAAAATATATAAGCTGTGGTTAAAGTAGATTGAAACCGGTCTTGCCACACTGGCTAAGGAGTGGGATGACCTCTAGCACAGGGAGCTGTGCTTCTCATCCACCCTCTACCAATGTACTTTAACCCTGAAATAAAAATGCAGATTATTAAAGGTGGGGCTGAGAATATCGCCTATTATTAAAGTTGCCCAACACTTCCTATTATGAGACCATGTTTTTCAGTTGCTTACAACTTTGCCAAACTTCAGCCGTTTGGGGGGTGAAATGTGACAGGCTGGATGTCTGCCTCACTCTGAATTTTTTTTGGAAAATTCCAGCCAGAACTGTTCAGCCATTGCTTAGAACAAGGGAAGGGGGGCGGGGGGGAATCGTGTTTTCCTCATGTTAATACATTCTGATGACCTTTTCTTTCAGCAGCTCTGGTGCACCCAGACCTTGGAACAGGCACTTGAAATT
This sequence comes from Chelonia mydas, assembly GCF_015237465.2. Taxonomy (NCBI): domain Eukaryota; kingdom Metazoa; phylum Chordata; order Testudines; family Cheloniidae; genus Chelonia; species Chelonia mydas. The sequence goes on from NC_057854.1 coordinate 29,089,918, forward strand.
TGCCAGGTGGTTGGCCTTTGGGTTAGGGATGTGCCTATTGCTATTCCTATGAAAATCAACCAAATGTGGCCAAATTATAAGCCTTTGAAAAATATGCAGTAGGCACATGCTCAGTAGAGACTGTGCATGCTCCAGCCTGTGTCTGGGCAGGACTTTCCCTACAATTGCCGATCTGGGCTGCTGCAGACTGTCCTGGGCCCTGGAACCACTCTACATCTTTTAAGTGCTTTATGATCATTTTCTGATTAACCCTCATAACCCTCATGAGAAGTAGGTAAATTGTGTTATCCCTAGTTCACTGATGGGCAAACAGACACGGGAAGACAAAAAGTGACTTGCCCAAGGTCCACCAGGGGGATAATGTCAACAACAATAATAAAATCCAGGAGTTCTTGGCTCCCAGTCATAGGATGCTCTTCTCCCACACACTTACATTTAATTCTTCTGGGAGAAAAGAATGCTCCATGCTCTTGGGGAAGGATGTATTAAGGCAATAATGGGCCCTTACACAAGAGCACATCACCAGCGAATTACAATTCTATACAGCGAAGCCATTTCTCTCCAGCCTGTTTGTGTGAATTGGTGCTACAGTGAGATTTACAGTGATGTAGCATCTAGGCTAAGGCTTACATAGATGAAACCCAGGGCATGAAATGAGCAGCATCCTCAACAAATCAGAGCAGCACATCATTACCAGATACTGTACGATACAGGCTTATTGTGCAGGGAGCAATTAACACAGGGGCCTGTTGTGGGAACATCAGAGGCAGGAAGTGATATTATTTATTTATTTAATTTATTTAATATTTAGAACTCGCCAGAAAATACAGTTTTGAAATAGAAATTGCTAAAAGTCTAACTAAGGCTTAAGGAAAGGGGAATGTTTTCCTTCAAACGAAAATGTCTGTAAAAGCTCATATTTTTAGAGTCATGAGTTTAGCTGAAGATGCAGAATGGAAATATCCCTCCTGTAATCTTATGAACACACATGAAAATATGTTATCGCCTAAAAGTTATCCCCTTAAGACTTTTCTAGATTCCTTCCAACATTATGTTTACTCCTAGTTCTGTTTGGTGCTGACTTCACCTACGTCTGGATTGTCTTCACCCACTTATTTTGTCAGCTGTAGGACTCTCCTCTTGAGAAAAGAACTGTACACTATGAGGACCAGAGGTGGAAGTAAGCCGATACGGGCCAGTACAGCACACTGGTAAGAAAGTGGCCGCTGGTACGGGCTGGTATACAGCAGATGTTAAAGTGCTGCTGTGGCAGCTCTTTAAGCACCGTACCAGCAGGGCTGCTGACGGGGTGCAAAAGGGGCAGCGGCCTTGGGGCCCAGCAATTTAAAAGGGCCCAGCGCTTCTGGCAGTGGCTGGAGCCCCGGGCCCTTTAAATCGCGGCCAGAGCCCCAGGGCTCCTGGCCACCCCCGCCACTAGTGTGGCAGCAGCCGGAGCCCTGGGCCCTTTAAATCGCCACTGGAGCCACAGGCGGCACCGGCTGGGCAGTGCTGAAGGGCTGGCTGGGGGAGTCTGGCCCCAGCCCCGCCCCTTCTGCCCGAGGCCTGGCCTCTTCCTGGGGCCCAGAGCCGCCCTGCCGCCACCTTCCCAGGACCCTGGACACCCTGCATACTGGTAAGTTCTTTAAGTTACTTTCACCCCTGATGAGGACTGAAAAAGTTATGCATTCATTTTTCTGAATAGCATGATTTCCACAGTTGTCTGGCCTTCACACAGAAATGACTTGGTAGAAACCTGAGCTTGTTACTGCTGACATGGTCCTGTGATTCCCATCAATAATACATATGATAAAAAATCCAAAGAATTATGATCAAGTAAAACAAAACCTGTTAGTGCAGGTCAAGAAAATAGAACTGCATTTTCACAATTTTTAAAAAGGAAGGACAATGTTTAGTTCAACGTTTTTCTTTTTTTTGTTTGTTTTTTGACTCAAAGTGTTGCGCTATTTTACTCTTTCTTAAAAAATTGAGAGAAAAGGAGGGGGGGCAGTTCGTCCAATGAAATCTGACCAAAAGCATGCCATGAACATTTTTGTTTTGAAAATGGTATTTGAAAAAAAGATTTTTTTCCATGAAAATGTCTTTTGCTCAACAAGCCATAAAAAAATCTTTGATGGAAATTTTTTGACTAGCTCTAGTCCCCTGGAGATTTGTGTTAAAAGAAAGAGGGGTCTGACCCTGACCTTCATTTCACTGGTATAACTCAGACCTAACCCCATTGAAATCAATGGTGTTAAACCAGCATGCAATCAGAATTGGTTTGAATGTATCAAAACAGATTTAGATGATGACATTCTTAAAAAAATTCTATAATTCTGGAATTTTAACCCAGTAGATTTGAATTTATGTGCTACTTTTCTATTCAGCTACTTTTCTCATTGCTTGTATGCAAGTACGATATCTGTCATCAGTCAGCAATTTCGGCAGTAATCAATGTAAACTGTGTGTATCTCTGCCCTATTATATTTTACGCCTCTTTTGTAGGAAATTTTTTTTCTTGGAAGGTCTAGGACTTTTTGGCAGCCTCACTGTAATGGATTTTATTTTGGAATATAGTTCTTTGAGGTTTTGTTTCTTGCAGGTCAGTCTCCCACAGATTTAATAGAGTTTAATGTCAAAAGACTCAAAATAGCTCATCTAGGCTGACCTCCTGTGTATTTCAGGCCATTAGATTTCACCCTGCTGTCCATTGGTTGAACCCAGTAACTTTGGTAAGAATAAAGCAATCCAGTTCTTGGGAGACCAAACTGTGGTGTACCACAGGCAGAGAACGGGAAAGACCAAGGTGCAACCAATGCCGAAGACCCCTGCAATGGCAAGGAATTAAGAGATACATAAATTCCAAGGTCAGAAGGGACCACTGTGATCATTTACTCTGACCACCTACATAACACAGGCCAGAGAACTTCCCCAAAGTAATGCCTAGAGCGTATTTTTTTAAATAAAAAAAACCAAACCAATCTTGATTTTAAAATTGCCAGTAGCTGGAAAATCCACCACAAACTTTGCTAAAGGTGGGATTTGATAGGATAGGCCCAAATGATGCTCATTGATGATCTGTGTTCCATGCTGCAGAGGAAGGGAAAAAAACTCCAAGGTCTGCCAGTCTGACCTGGAGGAAAATTTCTTTCTAGACTCCAAATCTGGCTACCCTGAGAATCTGCTGAACATTTAAGAAAGAGGACCTCATGTGGACAGTTCATGTGAGTAAAGATTTGCAGGGTCAGACCAGTATCTGTATTCTTATTAGCTGGGATAAAATAAAAAGGAAAGCAAGGGAGAGCACTTGCCCCACCTATGCTAAAAGCATAAGTAGCACTTTCTCCACTCTCCTTGTGGTCTGAGACAGCATTGTTCTTCCTCCTCTGATGAGTTAGTATTACCAATCCTAAATGTTGAAAAATCATGAGGCAGGCCCCCCCAAAATCAGGGGACTTTTTATGTAATACATTTGGGGTTCTAGTTCTTTTCCTCCTGACTGGTCCCTTGGGTCACCTTTTCCAGCATTTCTCTGCAACTAACAAGGCTAGAAACATTTTTTAAATAAATGAAAACGAAGATTCTCACTTAATCCCAGGACTCCAGGAGCCAGGGCTGAAGGATACAGATTTTGCAAGACTTGTGGTACAATCACAACGGTTCACAACAGTGGTTTCTGGAGCTGACGGAAGGGTTGCTTGCTTTTAAGTCCCACTGTTTGTGTGCTTTTTTCTACATTGGCTGAGAACACCTTTGCAGTTCCTGAGACCATTGTGTACAACAGTGCCACCTCGTGGCATGTGCTGCACAATGCGGCTGGGCCCATACCCACTTTCTAGAGTAATGTTTCTCAAACTGGGGGTCCTGACCCAAAAGGGGGTCACAAGGCTATCGTAGAGGGAGGGTCGTGGTATTGCACTACCTTTGAAGGCAGTGGCACTGCCAGCAGCAGTGCACAAGGAAGAGTGGCATGGCATGAGGGGGGAAGGGGATCAGTTTTTTTTTTGGGGGGGGGGGTCAGCACAGCCTGAAATATTTTCAAATATTTCCAGTAAAAAAAAAGTTTGAGAACCCCTGTGGTAGAGCATTGTGCCATGCTTCTCCAGGCCCCTACCCAGATGAAACTCCTCTGGCGCAGCAAGGGACAAGCAGAGGGGAGCACAAGCCTTTCTGCTGGTCAGCAGCATGTGGAGGAGTGAGGTAGGCTAAAGTTGCTGAGCATCCTCTGAACCAGTCCCTCAGACCTGGAGGCCTTGGCATGTTTGGGGTGAGCAGCCAGCCGGGATCCCAGCAATGAGATGATAGTGTTGGGGCTGGAGAGGACGAGATTGAATTGGGGGAGGGGTTAAGTCCTAGGCCTTAAATATGTTGATCTTTCTCGCCTCTGAAGGCAGGCCTAGGGTTGCCAGGCATCTGGTTTTCGATCGGAATGCCCGGTCGAAAAGGGACCCTGGCGGCTCCACTTGGCACCACCGACTGGGCCATTAAAAGTCCGGTCAGCGGCGCAGCGGGCACCTGGGGCTAAGGCAGCCCCCTGCCTGCCCTAGCACCGCGCGGCTCCTGGAAGCTGCACCAGGTCCCCGTGGCCCCATGGCTCATGGGCGGCCAGGAAGGCTCTGCACACTGTCCGCGCCCCGAGTACAGGCTAAGCATCTCCCATTAGCCGGAAACCGCGACCAATGGGAGCTGTAGGGGTGGCATCTGCAGATGTGATGGCAGCGGAGCATGTAGAGCCTCCCTGGCTGCCCATGCACATAGTGGCCACAGGGATCTCACGGCCACGGCCACGCCGGGACCCTGCACCCCGAATCCCCTCCCACACTCCAACCTCCTGCACCCAAACTTCCTCCCAGAGACCGCACCCCCCACCAACACCTCAACACCCTGCCCAAGCCCTCTCCTGCACCCCATACCCCTCATCCCTGGCCCCACTCCAGAGCCTGTACCCCCAATTGGAGCCTGTGCCCCCTCCTGCACTCTGAACCCCTCAACCCCAGCCTGGAGCCAGGGATGAGGGGTTTGGGGTTCAGAAGGGGGCTCCAGGCTGGGGCTGAGGGGTTTGGAGTGTGGGAGGGGGTGCCTGATGGCCCAGCTTAGTGCAGCTGTGGCAAGGAACCTGGGGAAAGAGTGTGGTGGGGGAGGGAGGCAGCACTGACAACTGCAGGAAGCAAGAGAAGTGGTGAGGGCCGCACACAGAAGCCCTGTGGGTGGAAGCAGAGGAGGAGTGGGTGACCTACTCGGGCGTACCCCAATGGAAGGAATAGCCACCAGGCCTGCAGGGAGAGGAAGGAGCAGGAACTGTGTTGCGCCAAGCAAGGTTGGGTTCGGGTGCGGGGCAGGAGATTCGGAGGAACCACTGAGGGGAGCCTGCCCCAGCGGGAAGAGCAACTGAAGGGAGCACACTCCATGAGAAAAAAGCCTCAGGAAGGTGGGTGAACCCTGATGCTAGGCCTAGTTGTAAGAACAGGGAGTTAAAGGGCGATGCAGGCAGCAGAACCCCTGAGGAAAGTCCAGGCCTTAGCAGAGGAGGTGGTAGGTTGGGCAGGTGAAGAAGCCAGGTGAGGCCTCACCCAGGCAGCAATCACAGAGGGTGTGTGACATGGGCGTGGGGGGGGCCCCGCCCGGGGGCCCCGACCCCATCCCCCACACCTGGACATGACCTCGCTAATCACTGCTTGGTATCCATTTCCTAAAGCTCATGAATCTTTCCCCCTAATTATACTTAAATGAGAGGGAAAAAATGAGAGTTGGGCTCCATTGGAAAAAAATCTTGGGGGGAAGGAGTGGGGAAAAAAGTAAGAAAAATAAATGAGGTGAAAGATGTGGGTTGACCACATTTCCCAAAGAGAAAACAGGGCACCGCATGGGGCTGGCCCCAGCTGCTCACTCAAGCCCCCTTCCCCACGTGGGGCTGGCGTCGCTGTTTGCCTGAGCCCTGCCTGCCCCCCTGTGCAAGACTGGCCTCTCCACTCGCCCCCCCCCCCACGTTCTTTTGCACCCCACTCTTTTGACAAAAGTGGGCATTTGTCCCATTTGCTTTTGCCAGCTGATCAAGCTGGCAAGATTAAATGGGAGAAATGTCCACTTTTGCCATAAAAAGTCAGGATGGCCAGGACAGGGCTTAAAAAAGGGACTGTCCTGGCCAAAACGGGACATATGGTCACTCTAGAAAGATCGTTTCCTTGGGCCCAGTCCTGCAAAGTGCTGAGCACCTTCCCCTGTTAACCGTCCCTTGCAGGGGCAAGCTTAATTTTCAGCTTAATCCACTGACCTCTGCAAAAGTGGTAAATTGTAGGCTAGATTGGTACAGTTTAATGAAGCAGTGTACTCAAAATCCATACCCACTGATATGTGTAAGTGCTATGGAGCCTAGCTGATTTAGTCATGCATAAAGTAGTGGGAAGGAAGCAGGTGTCAACTCACAGTGTTGAGGTTAAAATTTGAATAAAATTGGGTCATGAAGTTATAGCTTCATATATTTTAGGGACCATTGTGGTCATCACGTCTGAGCTCTTGCATAAAACAGGCCATAGGACATCACTGAATTCATTCCTTAGCCTACGCATACTGGTGACATATGCTGAGTAATACATTCAACATCCTTTCCCGCGATTCAGCTACCTTTAGTTGTAACACTTTTATAATATTCTATCAAATCAAAAGTTTTTTCACAATATTACAAGTAAATAAAGTAAGCAATAAACATTAAATTTTACTTTTAAATTGCAGAGGGCACATTGGGCTAGTATGTTTCACCCTGGGTAGTTGGCTTAATCCTCAGGTTTGTTAAGTGTTGGCGAATAAAATATAAAGTTGCAGGGGTTGTAAATTTTTCCCAAGTGCTGTTGGGACAACTAAGAAAAATGATCAAAAGGTGATGGTTAGGATTGGGGTTATGTTAGCCAGTGAGCAACGATTGTCAATAAGCATATTATTTCTAATGTCAGCTAATAAAAGTCACACAACCCTAGTCTGACATGCTATGAAATGGAAGTGGAAAAGCTAGTTTAAAAAGAATATCCAAGCGATTTATAGACCATCTGTCCCCTCTCTCTAGGTACTTTACTGTGTAGTATTCGGTTCTTGTGGATCAGGGGCTGAGAAAAAAGGGTATTCCTCAAAGACACAACCATTCAAGGTCATTGAGCTAAATATTTTAGGTGCCACAGTCTCCTAATCCTTCCATAACTCTGACACCTTACTTATTTGGTTTGTTGTAGCACGACTGTGCTAAACACTATAAAACATTACCCCCCCCGCACCCGCACCCGCACCCACACACAACCCCTCTAAACAGTTTCTGCCACAAAGAGTTTACAATCTATGGTCACTAGCAATATTTAGCAACAACTGTTTAGCAGCAAATTTAAAATAGGTGATTAATGTACATTGGGGTTTTGAGGGGGGCCATGTTACTCCCTTGACGGCAACCCGTTTTGAGGACTCAACTTACATTAATAAGTGTTGTTGTGGTCCGTAAATGCTCAGCGCCATCCATGGGTGGATGGGTGGTTGTGCTCATGCCCACTATATTCTTTGCATGCTCTAACCACTAGAGGAAGGCAAAGCCTCTTCTTGCAATTTTTTACATGATTACTACAATGAGAAAATGTGCAGGACAGTAGAAACTGGGAGATGCAGGCCAGATTCTGTGGAAGAGGCTCTCCTTGGAGTTGCCCCCTAATCATTCTATGTGATGTAGGGGTTCCATGGAAAAAGTAGTACATCTGTAAGCAAACATTGGATCAGGATCTGCGAATGGGTGGTAATATTTTACTATGTTCTTAATGTGTTGTACAGCACCCTGGGCACACGTGTGTGTGGGGGGGAGGGAGAGGAACTATAAAAATGATTGGTTAGCTGCATTTGTTCACTCAGGGTTTGTAGGGCTCGTATGACGTTCTGTATTCTGAATGTGTTTTAAGTTTCACAGCAGAACTCTGCTGTCTTACAACACCACTTGCTTGATGTGTGTGAATGGTCTGTGCCTTCTGCTACAGCAATAACAGTACTTATTTTTGTTAGCAGGCAGCCAAGAACAGATGACTTAAGCCACACTGCTTGCCTAGCATGGCTGTTTTCTTAAATGCGCGCTTTCAGTGCTGGTCTTTTAACCCACTTCTTTTGGGCTCATCTGTGCTGTTGCTTTGACTTCAAGACTGGGAAGTAGGGTTAACAAAAGAATACTGGGATGTCAGTGTCTAGGACAGACTGATCAGAAAACGGGAGAGAATGTCCCCTAGATAACACCACAAAAGTGTTTCAAAATAATCAGCTTTCGAAAGCTCTGATTGACAGATTTGGGTTCTTTTGACCTTGCCCTGTCTTGGTTGATCTCACTGGCTTTCCTACCCTGTGTTATCATAAACACCACATTATGGTTCAACCAGTTTCTATTTCAATCATATCTCTCATTGTTTGGAAAATCCTGAAGATTATTTGATGATTTAGGGCCACTTTGTACTCTCTGCAATCACAGGCTACAGGGATCCAGAGGATTCCAACCTTGGGTGGTCCAGGTGTGAGCAGTGCCACCTCCATAGCAACATATCCCTGCCTTCCTTCCCCACCACAGAAGGGTCTTAGTGGGAGTCAGGGTCTGTGTGGAGAGGGCATGGGGCCAAGGAGACATCACTCACTGTCATCTCATAGACTTTTCATGGGTAATCTTACACTGCTCCACTTTTTCCCTCTGTACCACTGAACTCCCTCTTCGCTGGTGAATCCTGTCAGCAAAGGCTCATACTGACAGGGTGCTGGAAGGAGCAGAGGTGCAGAGACTGTGCCAGGGTGACTTCATGTCTCTGGATTCATGAAAACCTCTAGCAGCTGCTGGTTTTTGTGGCAGACCCTCTGTGCACAAGGGTGGGGAGAAGGGGCAATTTTGAGTAAGTCCTGTGAGTGCTACCATAATGTAAATGTTACTACTATGGCTTCTTCAGTGGGGCAAATGCAGCCCCTTTATGCCCAAAGAAAGAATGTGATGGAAACTCCAAGAGGAAAAATTTTTCCAGACCTTCTTTGCATTGGAGTTGCCCGTACAGGAAGTTATGTTGTCACTGTGACCAAAGTTGTGTATGTTCTCATTGCAATACTTTGGCTACCTCACTGGTACAAGAGACGTGAAGTGGCCAGACGATGATACCCAACATACACAGTTGAAAGAAATAATCTGCATCACACCACAGGATATGTTATAATCTTCCATAACCCAACACTTTATTTAAAAATTACATCACAATGAGAGTCTGTTAATAAAATACACTAATTCACACCAGTCTGCATTGCCTTCTTACTTGGTTTTTTCTTTTTTTTAGGGTTAGCATCTTTCTTCACTTTATTAAAAACTTGATATTTTTTAACATTAACTACTGCATTGTACCTACAGTAGCTGATATCTACCGTAACAGGCAGGTTACAGAGGAAACTTACACAGCTAATTAACACTTCAGTTAAACTGATATTTTTGGCACCATTAAGTTTTTTTAATTAAACCAAGCAAACTACTTCCATATTAAGCCAGTAAAATCACTGATCTGAAACATGGCAGTGATTGTCACGCAACTGCTGTCTAGAAATGTGTAAAAAATGCTTCTTTTGGTTTAAAAAATAGGAATTCTGAGTTATTTGTATGTCACAGCACTTGACTGTGATTACAGAACAGGGCCAGCCCCATTGCACTGTAGCTATTATCATTTTGCTGTGAAGTTTTGGTTAACACGTCAATCTGGGATTCATTTAAGCGGCCGTTGATGGCTTTTTTGCCTTTGGTAACAGTCACAATTTAAAAACCTGTCAGAAGATTGGGGTGGGGGAAAGAAGGAAACATTATTTTCTCTCAGTCATGCTGCTGTTTGGATGAAACCATTGGCTACAATTTCAGTTAAGTTTTCAGGGAAGGCAATGCCACACAATGTTTTGGCGGTTTACTGGCAGCCAATTATCCATCTTACTAATGAGACTTTAAAACATTAAGAGTGCGGAAGAAGTGCGATTCACTGGTCAAGTCTTAATTTCTCTTCCCTGAAATGATGGCTAACTGCATCTATGAAAATGCACTGAGAAAGAATGTATCAATAATAGTAGATTTGTACCAGGGCCATGTTTATACAAGCATGTGCAGTTAGATGCTTTTGCAAATTTTTAGAATCTACAGATTGGGGGGCAGGGAGGATTTTGTTTTTTTAAACTTTATAAACTCCAGCTGCTTCTAGCGTCACATATTATCACTCAAAATGAAATGAAACCTATGCTATATATAACTGTTTTTTTTCTGGCTCCTGAACTGTACTATTTCAATCAAGTTTTGGCACATTAACTCGTGATTGTTTTATGTTTCACTGATTGCAGGCTCTATTGTACTAGTATTTATTCTGAAAGACTTCTATTGTATCACTTACTTCCCTCCTGCCCAAATTACTCTGGGAAACAAAAAGGAATGCTGACTACACTGTTATGAATAAAAAGGGTTTTAGTTAGAATAAAGCCTATAAGCATCTTAGGGCTGCTGGTTCCAAAAAAGGACAAAGATTTACATTGTAACTGCGATAGTGTCTGTTTTTTTTTCCTGAGGGGAATGTAAATTTGTACTGGCTATGACAGGAATCTGTTTCATGCTCTTTTTTTTTTTTTTTTTTTTTTTTAAAAAAAGCCTCATTCAGGCAAAAGCACTAATTTACTTTTTTTTTTTTTAATAAAACTGATGAGCTCTCTTTCTGCCCCTGCTCTTAAAGGGCCTGATCTTTTCCATTGACTTCAATGGGCATTGGGTCAGGCCAAAACTGCAGGGCATAAGCTGTGTCTTAGCTGTTTCTCACAAACATACTCATTGAAGAAAGGACCACTGTACTCAGTACCCTTACAGGGAGAAAGAGAAATTACTTGAGGAAACAATGGAACAGTAATTGACAGGAATTAATTCATGGTAATAGAACACTTCAAGGCTTGTGTAATGTAATCAATGTCCCTAACAGGTAACCCTGGCAAAACCCCCAACACACTAAGGGTAAAAATATCACCTCTCAGATTCACACTGAGAATTTGTCATCTACACCAGTGGTTCTCCAAGCTGGTCCGTCACTTGTTCAGAGAAAGCCCCTGGCGCGCCGGACCGGTTTGTTTACCTGCCGCATCTGCAGGTTCGGCGAATCGCGGCTCCCACTGGCTGCAGTTTGCTCCTCCAGGCCCATGGGGGCTGCGGGAAGGGCGGCCAGTATGTCCCTTGGCCCATGCCGCTTCTTGCAGCCCCCATTGGCCTGGAGTGGCGAATCGCGGCCAGTGGGAGCAGCGATCGGCCAAACCTGTGGACGCGGCAGGTAAACAAACCGGTCCGGCACGCCAGGGGCTTTCCCTGAACAAGCGGCGGACCGTTTTTCAGAACCACTGATCTACACGGATCTCTGCTGCATACTCAGAGTTCATTCTGCACGCATGGCTCCTGTTAAAGTCAACGGGAATCCTGCGGGAGGAACAAATGCAGAATATACAACAGTGCAAGTGAAAACATTTTTAACGTGGATTAGTCAATCTATATAGTGAAAAGTGAGAGCAAAACTATATGGAGATATCAAGAGTCTCCTTAAGAACAGATGAAATCTCTGTTAAGGTGGGACAGACAGCAGACCTATAGGAATTCCACATGCATATTGTGCAACTTACACTAATTTGAGAAGTAGCAGGTGGAGAAGCAGCATGTTGGCCATTTACCATAGAGTGTGCATTAATAGGCAACTGTGGCAAGGAGTAAAATTTTGGCTGAAGTAAATGAAAGTAGGAATAAAGTACAATATATTAGCAAGGTAAATTCTGGTTCTTGGGATATTTTCACTCTCTTTTAAAATGGATTTATACATGAACTTTGAAAGCTGCAGTGTCTAGGTTTGCCAAACTTCATTGTAGTGTATTCCCCACATTTCATATACAAAAAAGAACTCAAGGCTGAGAGCAGTGAGGCATAAACCTGGGAAATAACACAGGAAGTGTAAGTTGAAATAGTTAGTATGTTGCTTAATTGGAGTCACTTAGCACTTATTTTTGCCTTTTTGGACAAAAACTTCCCAAAATGTGTTTCCCACATTCTCTCCCCCACTTCCTTTTGGATAGAGTTGTCTGTGCTATAGAGATACCGTCGCTCAAGTATATACTGGGAAAACAGATAAAAATATAAAATACAAAACAAAAATGCATTACACTATTATAATATTTGAGTAATGGAGTCAATGTCAGACCGATGCACTTTTTGGGGAACTGATTCAAGAGTATCAAGCTGAGCCACTGTACAGAAACCAAACACAAACTAGCATTGTTAGGCAAGGGTAAGAATTGAGAGGGAGACATTTTCAGGGTGCACAGATAGAAGAGATGGCAGTCAGATGTGAGAATGTGCTTTCCTGTTGTACCCACCAGAACCTCAGAAAATATTTTTTTCAGTCTGTATCTATCGTTTTGTGGCAGGTCCTTGAAATATCTTCACATTTGGCCATCGTGCATGCTTATAAACTTACCCCATTTCTCCTTTTGTTAGGCTATGATTTCTTTATTTTTAAAAAACATTTTAAATTTTTTTAACAACTGTTAAAAAAGTTTTATGGTAAAAATAACTCACTATATGATACATATACCCGAAATGGTGTGATACTTTATATAATAAAAGATGAAAATATTCACTTTCCATAATAAAAATAAGTTCTATTTTTTGTTTATTTTACAATATACTTAATATTCTTTTCTTCTTCTTCTTCTTTTTCTTCACGCTGAAAGTAAATAGGTCCGATTAAAGTGGCAAGAGACTGGAGAATGCCTTATAAGCATTTTGAGCAGCCGCATTCCACATGCCTCTCCAGTTCTTCCATGAAGGAGGATCCATCCACACACTGAAAGATGTATTTCCGCCTTTTGCTCCGGAGGGGAACGCAACACTGCCCATTACTGCAACTGCCACGACATTCCATCTGGGGAACTTTGGAGGCAGTGACACACGAGCTGTAGCCATGCTGCTTATGGATCACTTCTCGGACAATCTCCCCCTGGCAAAGATTCTCTGTTAAGACAACGGAGAGTGCAGAGATAGGTTTGTAGAAGATTATAATTTAGAGATGCTCCCTCATAAGGGACAGTATTATGAACATAGGATTTTGGAGATGTGCCCTAAAGGCATGGCTGCGCACAGCAGTTCACCAGAGACGCTCCCCAGTTGTGTTATTAAAGTTTTATTCCTTTCTCATTCACTGGCTTGTTACTTAATGAACCCCAAGATCGTTAGAGAGAGGAAGGATGGGGAAGGTGATAATTATCTTGTAACCCCCTCCCTACCAAACAGCCCTGTGCATGTACTGACATTTATTTTATTAAAGACAAACAACAGTGCACTGGGTCTCCATTCTCCACTGCTTTGTACCAGGTGTAAAATGCTATCAGGACAGACTAGAACTCTCTTTGTGCAGGTATATATTTATACAAGGCCATGTAGAATCAGGCCTGTTGCCTTCAACAGAACTGGAGATGCTTAAACAAACCATAGTTATTTAAGCTTCCAGAACCCTTTAAAGTATATATTATCCCCATATTAGATGGAAAATGGAAAAAATATATTAATAGTAAGACCATTATTCACCATGGGAATGGTTTAATGGCATGAGACTCACATTTGAAACACTTAAGTTCCCGAGAGCCACAGGTACAAATCTCGGTAAGGCTGATCTGTCCTTACATCCTTTCAGATGAGATATATGGAGTTCCATACAGCTTACTCTGTGTAGGTCTTTAGAGGAGGCTCTCAAACCCAACATTCAGCCTACTTGTATGAACTTTAATAATCTGGGGTTTGCCCAAGTATACTTGGCAACATTTCCTGTCCTAACCTATTGTGCAGTCACTGTGCAGCAGTCAGATTCATGGAATTGGCAAAGACTGTGATCCTTTCAGATGAAAGCTGCTACCTAAATAAAACATGATGGGCCAAACTGTTGCTTTTGCAGGGGAACAAAGGAAGGACTAGAAGACGGAGTTATAACTTTCTTAGTTTCTAATAGGCCATTTCATTTGGGGGCAAAACAGGTGTGGAACAGACAGGGGGCTTGGCCTCCCCAAAAGACCAATAGGAATATAGGAAAAGCTAAGAATTCTCCATGAGATTCCATTTCAAACTTGTACAGCTCAGGAGAGGGAAGGAATGAGGGCAACTCACATTAATCATCCTACACAGCATGGTTCCTAAAGGAGCAGTGCTTCCTGGGAATTCTGCCTTTGCCTTTCTGAACTTCCCCATCGGGGATGTGTTTGTGTTCTGGGGGGAATTTTCATCCCTAATAATGCAGTGAGGACAATCCTTATAGTGTATGAAGGGAAAGATGCCACAGAAAAGCACCCACATCCCAAGCCTTCTCCACTCAGACGTCCCACTCAGAAACCACAGAGCTACAAACCTCCAGGATTCAGGAGGAACAGAGCTATTACCATAGATCTAACTTTTCCATGTGTTCAGACATCTTCTGGCCAGCTCTTGTGTGGTTTCCCTCTCCTCCTCCTTCAATAGCTCTGAAGGGGCCATTGTCCCATTAATAAGAGTTAAATGGAGGAAGAGTGAAGACAAATGTGAATAGAAATGACAGCAAAGCAGCATCCCAGGCACTGTAGCCAGGCATACCTTTGTCGCAGTGTTCTCCGCTATAGTTAGGGTCACATTCGCAGTATGGCTCCCCATGTTCTGAAATTTTACACTGCCCATGGTTGCATTTCATAATTCTGCAGGGGTTTGAGGAGTCATTCTTCCTGTCGCAGTATATGCCCATATAACCCTCTGAGCACTTACATGTGTAAGCAAAGTTGACAGCCATGCATTTACCATGGATACACCTGAGAAAGAAGAAAAGTTTAGAGCTGGCTTATGCTTGTGGGGTTTGAATTAGGGCAGGAAGAGACCTCAAATTTTCCAGGAATGTTTACTTTGGATGTGTTAGCTCCCATTCAATTTCTGGCCAATATTCTAAAGTGAAGAAGTTCAGTGCCAGGCATGCTGGCAGAAACTGCAAGTGAATATTAGATAATATTCACAGAAAGCAAATTCTGAACTTAGTGATCATGAAATGTTCTCATGGGAAACCTGAGAAAGGGTTAGGCTCATTCAATCACAGATCAAACAATACAATTTATCCAAACAAAATAGCTCAGATTCAGAGTATCAATACTTGAAAGAAATTGCTTGTGAACAATCCACATGTCAAAGCGTACTTGGAAAAATTATTCTACAGATTACATCACATGATGAATAAATGCGAGGAAAATGGTTATCTGTCTGTGGAATTTGTGGACAAAAAAGAAGCTAAATTACTCCAAAAAACTTGACTCAGTTCTAGTTTAATGGTTTCATGATTCAAGAGTCCTGCAGTGGGATTTGGTATTTCTGGAGAGGTGGTGCATGATAAGGAAGTGCAATAGATCCCTCTATTCAGTGGGTAGATGAAGACTCAGATTGTGGAAGCAGGAGATGAAAGGGGGCATCTTTATGCGGGGAGATGCCATCCAGCATACAAACATCTCATAGATACAAAGCTCTCGCTTACATAAACTTTTCCCCGTTTGTTATTTTTACTCCTGGAATTTTAAATTATTTCCCATTTAAAAAAAAAAGTTTATTTTAACCCTTGCCAGTTTCATATGTGTGCAAAATAGGCAAAAATAAAAAACAAGAAATAATAAAAGCAACAATGAGGTCAGGATACAGAAAAAAAGGGTAATTAAGTGGAGTCACATTATTTAAAAAAAGGCAACACTAAACTAATTGCTGCTCCTCGATCACTAACCCTTGTTACTCCGCCCCCACCCCCGTCTCCTCCGTATTATCACATCTCCACTTAGATTGTACACTCTTTAGTGTACTTGCGGCACCTTAGAGACTAACCAATTTATTTGAGCATAAGCTTTCGTGAGCTACAGCTCACTTCATCGGATGCATCCGATGAAGTGAGCTGTAGCTCACGAAAGCTTATGCTCAAATAAATTGGTTAGTCTCTAAGGTGCCACAAGTACTCCTTTTCTTTTTGCGAATACAGACTAACACGGCTGTTACTCTGAAATCACTCTTTAGTGTGGAGATCATGTCTCTGTCTGTATGGCACCTACCACTCTTTTGGACACCCAGGGTGAAACAAACCTTCACCATTTAAACAACTGCAAGTCCCTCTTTCTTTCCTTGCCCAGCCATCCTGGCTATTTGCTGATTTTGAAAACTCAGGGGACTGCTTGTGCATCCTCATTGGTGAAATACAATTACAAAAGGCTAGTTTAAATAAAAATAAAATCAATATTTCAGCATTGTTTAGGGTTAGGGTCATGTATCCAGATCTGTCTCTTATTTTACTCTACCTAGTTTTACTAAGGCTTACAACTTAAAGGGTTTCAATCCTGTGAGGTGCTAGGCATACTCAGATCTCCAGCATTGAGGGAGCTCAATACCTGCAGGATTGTGCCCAGAAGCTAGTTTAAAATGGTTGCTGTGCCAAGTGAAATTCCTGTTCACTGCAGTCAGTCACACAGATAATTACAGATTGGGTCACTCTGCCTGTCAAAACCATGTGTTTGCAATATCCCTTTCCCACAGATTCTCCAACAGCTTACCATGGGAGTAGCTTCTAACACAAAAGTATTTCCATCTGTTTGAGATAAGACACAGGGCTACATAGACCATTGGTCTGTGCTAGTTTGTCTATTTGTGTTCCTGTCAGGAAATTAATGTATCTATCCAGTACTCTGACATGAATGTGCACTTTGTTTCTTTGAATTATAAATACTTCACACATAAGCCCGTTCCCTGAGACTATACACTATTCCTTACTCTATTGCTGTTCCTCAGATGTTCTACTCCAAAGGGAACTCTTAAGGACAGCTGAGTTTTGGGGGATTCTGAACGAGTTTAAGTTGGAATACATAGTTCTAAGAACAACATTTATGGCCTTTGGAGAGTTAGACTCTGAACATCATGTCCAGCACATGCTGTAATGGGCACTTTCTTTTGGATGTGGATGCATCAAAAAAATGTGCACCATCCCCCTACAGAAAACTCATCCCTGGGTAACGATATGCAATCAGTGGATCAAATGCAATGTGTGTGATTGATGTGGGGTTTATGTATGCAATGTGGGGCTGTGTATTTTGGCAGGCACATCCACTGCTGAAAATGTAGCTCTTGATATAAATGCCTCAACTTCCCCTGAACTGGAGAACAGATCTATGGCCTGCCTGCATTCTAAACAAGAAGTGGTTGATGTAAATTTTCAGAGGTAAAGAGGCCTCAGAACTCCTAATGGCTTCAGTGGGAGTTGTGGGTATTCAGCACCTCTGAAAATGAAGCCTGGCTCTGCAAGATAAAAAGTTAAATGTCAGTTCATTGAAGAGAGCATTCCCATCAGCACCAATGACCTTACTTGTTACTAAGGCAGGGGTCTCCAATTTCCTGGTCACACAGTGGGCCTGTCCAGCCTGGGTGACACTCACAGATAACGCTTGTCTTCTCTATGGACCGGCAGATGCCATGCTTGCAGATGTTACAGGATTTGCAGCCAGGAAGGACTCCTAATGACTGCTGGGGTAGATCCTTAAAGTCCTGCAGCTCGTTATTAATGCGGACATCATGGATACATCCATGAAAGCCGTTTGACATCCTATCTGTGCCTTGGCGCAATGAAGATAGCCCAGTAGACGTTGGGATCCCTTCAGATAAAACAAAATATAAAGATTATCTTGCATTCACAATAATACTGGAATAAATTATAATGGCTAGCATCTTCCCTTTGAGCATCCCAAAGCCCTGCATAAACACTAATCTAGACAGGCATAAAATAGCTATTCATATTGGATGGGACACTGTGATTAACACTTGGGACATTTAGTGAGTATAACTGGGCACATCCTTGGTTTTACATTGCACTTAAAACATGATCCTTATAGAATCTTCATGGAAGTAACATCACATTAGTCCTTTGAATTTATAAAGCTCTCAGTCAAATGTTTACATTTTCAATTATAAAAGGACAGAATTTCGCAATATGTCTAGAGAGGAGCGATGTTTAGCAGAGCTATGTTAGGAAGACATTGAGCTTGCAAAAGGAAGTAGTCAGAAGCCAAGACTACTTTAATGCTCCCCCATTATATGCTTATGCATTACAAAAGTCTAATTACACGATCTTTTTATGCTTATTTCCATAGGATATACTATTTATGTTGGGTGGTTCAGGGGAGATGGTCTCCTAGGACATACTATTTATGTTGGGTGGTTCAGGGGAGATGGTCTCATAGGACATACTATTTATGTTGGGTGGTTCAGGGGAGATGTTCTCATAGCTCTGTTGCCAGATCATCTCTGCTGCATGAGGCTCTTTAATCTCTGACATTCTTAATATGAGCCAATTGTTAAGGTTCAGCTCTGGCCAAAACAAGATTATCCAGTTTTCAGATTTGTGAGGATAATAATTCAGCGGCCATGTAGAAAAGGGATTATTAAAAGGGATTATTCACAAAAGGCCTGATCCAGCACACAGTGAAGCCAAAGGGAATTTTTATCATCAGCTTCAATGGTTTTTGGATCAGGCCCAATGGCCCTTAGGGATCTATTATAAACCTGCAGCCATTTGTGCTTGGTTTTAATCTAGCTAATTTGGAAAAACCATGGCTGAGGAGGAGATGCTCCCTATCCAATCCAAGTTCTGCCATCCCTATCATTGCAATATCTCCATGCATCCCTTCATGGCTTCACAGACTGTTGAATTAACGGGGCTATTAACATCTCGTCAGACCATAACACTGGAATGTCTTATTTTTTAAATCTCTTAATGTCTTTATTCCAGGCAAATCATTTTCATAGCAGTAACATGATCTGCTGGGAGATGCCAGCTGTATTATTAGCTGAAGAAACTTTTGGAAAATTGTCAAGGACTCAGCTATTCTTGCGAAGAGTGACTGAACATACCTCCAATGTAGAGCGGGGTGTTGATGCTGACTGTGGGTTGTTTCTGCAGTTTGCCAAGACTCTTGGGGGTTCCTTTATCCACAACCAAGTTCAGTGTTTGGTTCAGCATAACCAATTCCACACTGTGAAACTGCCCATCATTTATTGTTTCCACACTAAAGGAGAAAACAAAGAAGGAAGAGAATCAGAAGGAGCTTAGCTGTGACTTTCTTGCTTCTGTTACAGGCAATCACCCACTTCTATCCTTGGAAAGAAAATGGCATACTGTTGGCTGCTTTGTGATCAGTTATCTTTTTTATAATAAGCACTTTGCTAAGGGTAAAGAACTTAAAAGGTGCAATTTCAGACCTGTGTCAACTCTCATGTAATCAATACATAAACAGATTCAACTCTTAAGACACTTGTTAGTTATTGGGGAGGTTGGGAAGATTAGAAACAATTTGTGGGAATAATCAATTAACATGACATGAAAATGAACTCCATATTTGTTGTTCTACACCTACAGATATTTTTATATGCGAATAGAGTTTCAAATAAGTTAGGCACACAATCTCTCCAATAATTGCACATGCTAAATGTCAGTTTGGATCACTTGTACAACACACAAAATTACCTGTTCTTCACATGCAGTCAGAGTAATTACACAGAAATTAGGAGCACAATTGTGCACCTAAGCTTTTCTGAACTCTAGCCCACTCGATACATTGGAATAAATTTAATCCTTAGAGCAACTTAAACTCTCAGCCCTGTAAATTGCACACTGCAGTGCCATGAAACAATATGGAAATTTCATTCTACTCCAAAGTGCAGAGAAAAGAGAGGGAGGTAGGAGAGGGATGCAATGGATACACAAGGGATTAACTGCTCTTTGACAAATGAGTGGGTTTTTCAAAGTGCACTCATAGTGATGGAAGTCAACAGATTTTTCCACTGATGCAAATTTAACGAAACATTATAGTCTCTCTTCATTGTACACATGTGAACTTTAATACATAATGAGATACTAATAGCAATGGCTACAGCAGGTGTTGAATAATGTGCTACGTAAGCTACCCAGGCACTCAGCTTTGCCAATGAATATCATTCTTGACCTGCTGCAAGCCCTGTCCAGTGCCAGGCCTCTCCTGAATAGATTCCCCAGTTGTGTGGTGGTTCTGCCAGGAAAGCATGGGGGCAAAAAGATGTTGTGTGGAAAAGAAGAATTCCAAGATGTTGCTTAGTCTAGAAAACTAATTTGGAGTTGCTGGACAAAACATGGTGACAGATGAATAGAAGTCCATCAACTCATTTATTCTCAGTCAACTGGAACATATGCCCAGCTTCATATAGCTGATTAAGTTAAAAGTATTTAGGGGCCAACCCTGAGTCACTGATGTCTATGGAAATTTTGGCCTTTAAGACGAGACATTTAGAAACAAGATACCCAAAGGCAGGGGTGAAAGTAAGTCGAGTGACTTACCGGTACGCTGGGGCCAGCTCTGGCCCCTGGAATGGGCGGGGCTTAGGGCAGAAGGGGCAGGCTGAGGGGGTCAGAGCCAGCCCCAGCCCACCCTGTAAGGTAAGTGCCCCCCATCTTTCTCCTCCTCCCCCACCTCTCCGGGGTAGCAGCAGCAGCCCAGGACTCCGGGGGCTATTTAAAGGGCCCGAGGCTCCCCTGGTTCTACTGCCTCGGTCCTTTAATTAGCCACCGGACCCCTGGGGAAGCGGCGGGACTCCGGCGGCTATTTAAAGGACCGGGGCGGCAGAGGCAGCTGGAGCCCCCGCTACCCCAGGGCTTTGGGGGCTATTTAAAGGGCCTGTGGCTCCCCTGCTTCTACTGCCCCGGTCCTTTAAATAGCCCCCGGAGCCCTGGAGTAGCGGCGGCGGGGCTCCAGTGGCTATTTAAAGGGCCGGGGCGGTAGAAGCAGGGGAGCCCCGGGCCCTTTAAATAGCCACCGGAGTCCCGCAGCCGCTACCCCAGGGCTCCAGCAGCGGGGCTCTGGAGGCAATTTAAAGGGCCTGGGGCTCCAGTCATTGCTGGGAGCCCCAAGCCCTTCAAATTGACCCCTGGGGAAGCCGGGCTGCCCCAGTACGGTGCACTGGCTCTTGCCGGTATGCCGTACCGGGGTGTACCGGCTTACTTTCACCTCTGCCCAAAGGAGGAAATGACCAAAATTGACTTGTTCATGGAATAGTTACAATTCTACAACCACTACAATAGACCTGGTACAACTGATCATATGCAAGCAGGATTAGGCAGAAGCCACCAATATGGAGACTTCTGAAGAACACCAGGGCGCCCAGAGAAGTGGCATTGCTGACTCAGTAGGTAACACTCTGAGAAAGGACTGAACCAATGCCCCAACACAGTGTTGGAGGTCTTGTACTGGGAAGGCCTTCCGGATGAAAGAGGACATGAGCACTTGTGGTTTTTAAAGGTCATGTGAAATTTTATGGAAGTATGAGGTGCTTAAATACTATGGCACCATATAAGAAACCAGATAGACATACAGTAGATTCCTGTTAAAATGTTGTAAAAGTACTTCTTCTGCAGAACAATTCCCACAGAAATGATGCTTATGGAACTTTGTGAACTTGCATTTCCAGTGAGTCCTTGCTGTTCATTCTTAGGATGGAGAGAGGACTCTGGGGAGGCAGGTATTGGTAGTTTGCACTTGGTGCTGCTGTAGTTCTCTCTGAGACCTAGAAGTGTTCCTTAGACAAAAGAGACCTCACACCACACAGAGGGCTAAAACTTATTTAGCTGCATTCCTGAAAGATTTGATAGAACAGATTAAACCAGTTTCCTGGACAAATTCCATCTGGTCATATTTTACCAATTGAAATTCCCTCTGCAGTGTCAGTTGGACAGAGTGGTGTTGACATATTGCTATAAACTGCTGCTTAGATGTTCTTGTGTGCTATCTAATATCTGCCAAATTCCACCGAGGAGATGGCTGTGTTTCAGTGGTGGATTAAATGACCCCTATATATCCCATAACAACCTCACAGGAGTATTCTGAGGCTTAATTCATATTTATAAGCATTTTGAGATTCTCAGAGCAAAGATGTTATACAAATGCAAAGGCATATTTTTAATTGTTAAGCTCTGTAGATAAGTCAATGAGAAAGGAAGAAGAATAGGCAAAAATATTTGCTCTGAAGCATGTGCGTTGAGGAGCAAGGATGAATAGCTGTTTAACAAGCAACCCCTGTCCTAGTAGGATTGATCTCTGAAGATGAAACAAGACCACATTCTTATCTGAAGAAGCCCAAGCTGCGACTATGTGGCAGAGGACAACATTATCACATTTGGCAGTGCTAGTTCTTATTTGGGCCAGGACTTCACAGACATTAATCATTAACTCCTCCACAGCATACGGTTTTCCAGATTAGATCTTAAGTGCTTTGATTAACAGGCAAATGGAGGCCCATGTGTCCCGTTGATGGCGTCTAAGCTTCAACTCCTAATTCTTCACTATTTTTAGTGTACTCAGAGCTAACATTTTAATTCCAGTGGGGAACTAGAGGTAGGGAGGGCTTCTCTGGTGCCATTCTGAAGCTGTAAGTGGTTGTTGTCAAATTCTAACCTTTCTCCTTTAACCCACGAAAGAAAAATATTTCACTCCCAAACTTTGCGAAACAGAAAATCATTTGTTGCCCTAGCCAACCATTTCAGTTTTATGAAGCTGAAAAAGTCAAAACAACCCGAGCACACATTTTCTTTTAAAATAAATGCTCATACTCAAGGAAGGGGCCAAATGCTAACACCCAAAGGAAAAGGGGCTCTGAGAAAACTGAGATAGTGGATAAATCAAAGCATTTGTTGTTGTTGCTGTTGACAGAAGAGACTTTTAAAAAGCTTTAGATTCCGAGAGAGAGAGACACAGAGTAAGGGTGAGGGGGAAGTGCTACGTGAATTCTTCCTTACAGCTTAGTGTGCCATTCGGCCTCTAGGAGACTCAGCAATCGTCTGAGACAGTTGGAGACAGTGGCTTGGCGAGAGATAAAGGGAAGAAAGCCACAGATGCTGAACAGTGCATTGTAACTGGGCTCAGCACAAACTTGCTGTGCTCTACTTTTTTCAAGGGGCTTCTTCCCGACCCGGCTCTCTGTGAGGTTTTTATTAAAATGCTAATTGAATTCTTTTTGGTGATCCGGTGGTTTTACAGCTTATCCACCTGAAACAGCCCTCAGTATATAACTACCTATCTGAGTCAGGGATTTGTTGCCTTTTATTGGTATTTTCATTCTACAAAGCTACAGTGCCAGAGGCACTTTAGCTTTTAAACCTGCCATGTTGACACTGGCAATGATGCGACAAACATGAGCGGTGGTGTTAAGATAGAAACAGTAAGATGTAACCATTTTATGCATCTGCAATGCCCAGAGGCAAGAACTCAGAAAAGGCAGCTATGTTCACTGTGACAGGTTTCAGAGTGGTAGCCGTGTTAGTCTGTATCAGCAAAAACAACGAGGAGTCCTTGTGGCACCTTAGAGAGTAAGAAATTTATTTGGGCATAAGCTTCCATGGGCTAGAACCCAGAACCCACTTCATCAGATGTACATCTGATGAAGTGGGTTCTAGCCCATGGAAGCTTATGCCCAAATAAATCTGTTAGTCCCTAAGGTGCCACAAGGACTCCTCGTTGTTTATGTTCACTGTGATGCACAATGTACTCTAAAAGTCTACCACTAGATGGAGATGCAACATCACAGAAAGGATTGTCAAGTTTGAGAAAACATTCATGGATATTATTCTTCCAAATCCTCACTCCACACCAGAATGTTAACAGCTTGATACACAAATGAATATTGCATTAGGTTATAAAGTCAGGATACACAGCTACAAAAATTAAAACATTAGAGGATGGAGCTGAGGGTTTGTTTTGGCTTGTTAGAATTTATTGACTAAAAATAAGCTTTTGTAAAGTTACACACCTGCTGGCTGAGATTACACAGTTTGTCCCTTTTTGCAAATGCTTTTGTGATACGTGATTAAACCATAATCACTTATCTGAACAAATGTGGAGGGAGTTGAGTCAGGGTAAAACACGAGCTGGATCAGAACCAACTCTGGTTTTGGAGTAAAAAACCAAGTGCTAGCTCTTGAGATTTTCCAGCCGATTAAAAACCAGTCCTGAACTTTTCATCTTGAGCAGCTTCCAATGGAACAATTACAATATTGTGGGCCTTTACGATAGAATAGCCTAAGTTTATAATAGATACTTATTAAATAAAGGAAGGAAATATTTTAAATGTAAACATCTGAAGGATGAGCAAGGGTTGCCATGATTTTGATTTTACAGAACAACTTGCCCAAAAGTAAACAGTGGAAAGAGCCTACACACCAGTTTTATATCCAAAATGTGGGAATTGCTGCACCAACTGTTACAAACAGTCTGTAAAGGACCCCATGTTGGTCACTGACAGTTCACTGATTTTTACTACAGTAATTAAGATTTATACAATACCTTCACCCTGAAGCATTTTACAAACGTTACATGGAGGAACCATTTCACCTACCATCTAAATGCAGCCATTTCTAGCTCTTTGCCCATAGGCATATCAAGCAACAGAGTAGAAGAGGAAGTGAGAAATTATCCCATTGAAACTGCAGGGGAGAATTCATTAGCCAAAGTCTTTAAATAATGTTCTGAGGACATCAGTAAGTCAGCCAGAGGTTATGGGTCTATTACAGCAGTGGGTGGGTGAGGTTCTAGATGATCACGATGGTCCCTTCTGGCTTTAAAGTCTCTGAGTCTATGAGACAGTAATGACCTAGATGCAGTCTTACTCTTGCCAAAAGTGCCATGGGAGCACTAACAGTCCAAGAGCTGTGGTTCTTGGTTTTACTAGTTTTCTTCCAACAGTGCAGTACCCTTGCACACCAGGCAGAGGCATTAGTTCAGCACTGACGTAAAGAAAAGAGTGGCACCTACAGAATCACCACCACCACTTCACCCTGCATCTAGATATTAGTGGGAGGTCTCCTCTCCAGTTACTTATTGGTCCTGGCTCTGTTTAGCTTATAAGATCTGACAAATCACATCTTCAAGTTTTATAGCTATGGATTCTGATGTTCCTTCAGATCTGCTAACTCTCCCATTTTCCTTGGAAGATTCCTGCTTTCAGGTATCCTGTCCTGGGTGCTTGTTTGGGTGCTTGAATTTTGTGGGAAACCTACTCCCACATACTCCTAGTCTCTATGGTCTCAGCAAGGTTGAACCTATGGCTGAATCAACCTGCCTGAGACCATACAGACTAGTAGAGAACCTCACCACCATTTTCCGACCTCAGAGCTATGACAATTTACTCCAGCCAAAGATCTGCCCCACAGATATGAGCAAAGCTAGGTCCAACACCAATTGCTGCATTACCTTTTGATGACTCCCCCAAGTGGATATTTTGTCCTGGATGGAAAACTGGTTGAAACGTCAGGAGTAATGGCAGTGTTCATATACATATCTGGGTATAGCACCTTTGACTCCCTCTGTATGTGAGGCTGGTGGCTTTCAGAGTGTGAATTGTGCTGATGGCAGCGATAGCATAGCAGGGCCTGGAAGTGGCCTCTACAGTCCCAGCTTGCCAGAAGTTGGTCTTGTCTGTCTGATACAGAAACCTCAGAGACAGACAGACAAAAGTGACTCCCTTTGAAAGGCCCAGGAGCCTGACTGAGGCTCTGTGGGACATTGCTAGAAGTAATCACTTATATGACGATGGTGCTCAAACCCAGGGCCCTATTGTGCTGGACACTTTACAAACAAAAGACAGCCCTGAAGAACGTACGCTCAAAACCAGAAACAGATGAAGGGGATGGGATACAACATACAAGCCAACGGAGTATGGTGAAGAATTTTGTTAGTTAAATGATAACAGGAAAATGCACTGAAATAAAAGCCATGTAAAAAGAATTTCTTCCCTTCTATATTTCCTCTCTCCCCCACACTCTGCTGTCTGAGCCCCTCACGCCCCACTCCTCAGTGGCTGTCAGAGATTGAGAAAGGAACCACCACAATTTTGTCAGCAAATAAAAATACTTTTTCAACCACACCCCAGCATTTAAGTTAATTTTGTAACAGGATTATTTAAGTGCCTTTGGCTGTAGCAGAGCAACTGATACTGTGCAGGAGATGGAATAGAGGTAAGAAATAAAAACAGCTTTTACTAAAAATACAAAACACGTAAATGAGGTAATACATAGCCACCAACGATGCAAATTAGGGTATGTATTCATTAGCAGAAGTCTCCACATTTCCAGATCTTCCATTTAAACAACTCCATGCCTCACTTAGACTACAGCACTATGCAAAAGTAAAGCTGTGAGTGACTGCGGGGGTGAAGCAATGGAAAAGGCTAAAGTGAGGGAATCGTTAAAGTGCAGAACAAAAGAAAGCAACGTGAAACCATTCTTCAATAGAATCTAATAATCTCACAGCAGAGCAAGACAAATTCTGGAAGAGGTGTGCCAAGGTGAAGAAATATCATTTGGGGTCTGCAATGAGGTATGGTGGGGCAGGAACAGGGAGCTCCATCTCTGACAGCTTTGTACCTCTGCTGAGTTTTACTTGCAGTTCTCGCCCATTCTTAATTCCAATTATAATTTAAATTAGCCCCTGAGCTAAAATAAACTTTAAAGTTCCTCACGGCAATAAAAGCAAAATGAATGAATCAGAGTAGCATTTGTAGTTCTGTCACTTGTAGTACTAACATTATCTGAAGCCAAATTAAAATTTATATTATACATGAAAATTTATGTGAATGAAACTCAGGATCAGAGAAATATAAGTGCAAAAAACCTATCAAATTACTTATAGCCAGCCCCTTGGCCAGTGCAGGATTATTCCCCACAGCATATTTTGTGTTGTTGTGTTCACTCCAGTTTGAAATGACTCTAGTGTCAAGGCTTCGAGTCAGTTCCACAGCCTATCAGATCTCACCACTGATGTCTCAGTTTCTCTTTGCTTTTTTTATCCCATTTTGCCCAGTTACAGCTCCTTGGACCACCCTAAACAATTCCCCTCTCTCCTTGGTGTTTATAACCTTCAGATGCTTACAGCTGATTATGGTATGTATCTCCCTTAATGATCATTTGGCCAAGCTGTGTGTATCCAATCTCCACTCATAATTCGATCCCGGCAGCACACCTGCCAACAATGAAAGCTATAATGCTACAAACATTTGGAGAGAAAAAACAGACTTTTTATGCTATTGCAAAATGTAATTAACATGCTCTTGACCCCCCTCTCCCAGATTATTAATACAGGAAAGATCCTCATCTGGTGTAAATTGTCCCTGCTTCCATGTCAATGGAGCTATGACGTTTTACTCCAGCCAAGGATATGCCCCACAGATGTTAGCAAGACTAGACCCAACATCAATCTCTGCATCACCCCTCAGATGCCTCCCCCAAGTGGATATTTATGTCCTGGATGGAAAACTGGTTGAAACATCAGGAGTAATGGCAGTGTTCAGATCCAAGTCAATCTGAATTTATTTTTCAAGTCAGAGATTGATCCTGGATGTTATGGCTGTCAATTAATCACAGTTAACTCACATGATTAACTCAAAAAAATTAATTGTGATTAAAAATAATAATGATAAACAATAGAATACCAATTAAAATTTATTAAATATTTGTGGATGTTTTTCTACATTTTAAATATATTTATTTCTATTACAACATAGAATACAAAGTGTAGAATGCTCACTTTATATTATTTTTATTACAAATATTTGCACTGTAAAAATGATAAACAAAAGAAATAGTATTTTTCAATTCACCTCATACAAGTACTGTAGTGCAATCTCTTTATTGTGAAAGTAGCAACTTAAAAATGTAGATTTTTTTTGCACTCAAAAACAAAACAACGTAAAACTTTAGAACCTACAAGTCCACGCAGTCCTTCTTCTTGTTCAGCCAATCGCTAAGACTAACAAGTTTGTTTACATTTACAGGAGATGCTGCTGCCTGCTTCTTATTTACAATGTCACCTGAAAGTGAGAACAGGTGTTCGCATGCCACTTTTGTAGCTGCCGTTGCAAGGTATTTATGTGCCAGATATGCTAAACATTCATGTGCCCCTTCATGCTTCGGCCCCCATTTCAGAGAATATGTTTCCATGCTGATGATGCTCGTTAAAAAATAACGTGTTAATTAAATTTGTGACTGAACTCCTTGAGGGAGAACTGTATGTCTTCAACTCTGTTTTACCTCCATTCTGCCATATATTTCATGTTCTAGCAGTCTCGGATAATGACCCAGCACATGTTCGTTTTAAGAACACTTTCACAGCAGATTTGACAAAACGCAAAGAAGATACCAATGTGAGATTTCTAAAAATAGCTACAGCAC
The DNA here is from genome assembly GCF_015237465.2 of Chelonia mydas. Taxonomy (NCBI): domain Eukaryota; kingdom Metazoa; phylum Chordata; order Testudines; family Cheloniidae; genus Chelonia; species Chelonia mydas. Next base: position 29,118,210 of record NC_057854.1, read on the forward strand.
TCGACCCAAGGTTTAAGAATCAGAAGTACCTTCCAAAATCTGAGAGGCAAGAGGTGTGGAGCATGCTTTCAGAAGTCTTAAAAGAGCAACACTCAGATGTGGAAACTACAGAACCTGAACCACCAAAAAAGAAAATCAACCTTCTGCTGGTGGTATCTGACTCATATGATGAAAATGAACGTGCATTGGTCCACTCTGCTTTGGATTGTTATCGAGCAGAGCCCATCAGCACGGACACATGTCCTCTGTAATGGTGGTTGAAGTTGAAGGGACATATGAATCTTTAGCACATCTGGCACATAAATATCTTGCGACGCCAGCTACAACTGTGCCACACGAATGTCTGTTCTCACGTTCAGGTGACATTGTAAACAAGAAGCAGGCAGAATTATCTCCTGCAAATTGTAACCAAGTTTGTTTGTCTGAGCGATTGGCTGAACAAGAAGTAAGACTGAGTGGACTTATAGGCTCCAAAGTTTTACATTGTTTTATTTTACAGTGCAGTTATTTTTTGTACATAATTCTACATTGGTAAGTTCAACTTTCATGATAAAGAGATTGCACTACAGTACTTGTATGAGGTGAATTGAAAAATACTATTTCTTTTATTTTGTACAGTGTAAATACTTGTAATCAAAAATAAATATGAAGTGAGCACTATACACTTTGTATTCTGTGTTGTAATTGAAAACAATATATTTGAAAATGTAGAAAACATTCAAAAATATTTAAATAAATGGCATTCCATTATTGTTTAACAATGCAATTAATCAAGCGGTTAACCGCAATTTTAAAAATCATGCGATTAATCATGATTTATTTTTTAATCGCTTGACAGCCCTATTGGATATCAGATCATGGGGCTGTTGCTTTTCCAAGTTAATCCCATAGCACAGAACAAGCGTGTGTCAAAGTTCGGACGAATGTGTCATGATGTTGCTGTCAGCACATTGCAATGAAGTGGCTCTTTGCCTGGCAACATCATGATATCATTACTTGGGTAAAAACAGTTTCATGACATAGACTTCTATCAATCCAGAAATGATGTCAGGATTCATGAGAATCCCATATATTACCCCGAGAAAATATGGATGACTGCAGACATCAGAGAAGGACTGGCAAAGTCTGAGGGCATGTCTACACTACCCAGTAGATCGACACTACTGAAATCGATGCAGCAAGTGTCAATTTAGCGGGTCTGGTAGAAGACATGCTAAATCGATGGGAGAGCACTCTCCCATCAATTTGTGTACTCCACCTCCCCGAGAGGCGTAAGGGAAGTCGACGGGAGACGCTCTCCCATCAACACAGCATAGTGTAGCCACTGCGGTAAGTGGATCTAACTATTCACATAACTGAAGTTGTGTAAGTTAGCTTGATTTACTGCGGTAGTGAAGACCAGCCCTGAACGACTTGTAGCTCTAAGACAAGTGACTTGTAGAAGACAAGTACTGAATGCAAGGATCCTAACTGGTCAGAGAATAGAATTATTTTACATTGAGGTACCTGTATCACTCGCAAGAATGAAGCCACCAAGCAGAGGGAAAGCTTGACCTGCACATTCATGCCTCACAACAAAACATGGCTGCTAGGTTTAATTTTTAGACCAAGTGTCAAATCACCACTGAAAGCAATGTTGGCTTCAGCATTCAGTATGACAAATTCTTTGTCTCTTCTGACAAGAAAAAGTAGCAAGTATCTTCAAGGGTCCATTCTAGAATAAGGAGTGCTTAACCCCCCCCCCAACAATGGTCCTTCTTTTATGCTTCTGAAAATGTGTTGGTACACACCATTCACTAGCAGTTGCTGGTGACAGTGACTACTGCTTCTGCTGAAAGTAATTAAAAATGCTTCCAGCTTGAATGACTGGGAGCGAATGAAATTGTTCAGCTGAAATTGGAAACTAGGCACTAAGAAAGAGAACTAGTGTCTAGTTAGAAACCTGATATATGTAGACAGGAAATGAAATACCTTCCACTTTATTTTCTGGTGGCAGTGTATTCATAAGTACGTGCTTTCCCTGCCCTGAAAATAAACAAACTCCACTCCTGTTTGGAGACCTGGAGAGTAGCAAATGTCTTACCTACCTGCTAAAAAGGCAGTAGGGTGATCCTGGGAGTTATAAAGGAGCAAGCCTAACTTCTGCACCAGGTACATTTATTGAAATAACTCAACAAAGAATTCTAGAACACTCTTACGCTTTGGGCACTTTACATCAGTAGCTTCTTTGGGTGTAAACCATCTACTAGTGCAGGGGTGGGCAAACTTTTTGGCCCGAGGGCCACATTGGGGTTGCGAAACAGTATGGAGGGCCGGGTAGGGAAGGCTGTGCCTCCCCAAACAGCCTGGCACCCGCCCCTATCCGCCCCCTGACTGCCCCCCTCAGAACCCCCGACCCATCCACCCCCCCTGCTCCTTGTCCCCTGACCGCCCCCTCCCGGGACTCCCCACGGGACCCCAAACCCTATCCAACCGCCCCTGCTCCCTGTCCCCTGACTGCCCCGACCCCTATTCACACCCCTGCCCCCTGAGAGGCCCCCTGGGACTCCCGAGCCATCCATCCCCCCGCCTTCCAGGACTCCTGTCCCTAACTGCCCACCCGGGACCCCACCCCCTATCCAACCCCCCTGCTCCCTGTCCCCCCCCAAACCCTGGGACCCCACCCCCTATCCAACCCCCCATTCCCTGTCTCCTGACCGCCCCACCCCCCGAACCTCCGCCCCATCCAACCGCCCTCTGTCCCCTGACTGCCCCCCGGGACCTCCTGCCCTCCCCACCCTGTCCCCTTACCAGGCCGCTCAGAGCAGCAGGACAGACTTATTTGAAAGCCTGGGAGGTGGGCGGGTGCAAGCTGCACTGCACACGCGGTGCACTAAGGCTGCGGGGGAGGGCAGATGGTGGGGTGGGGGTCGGGGACTAGCCTCCCCAGCCGGGACCTCAGGGGCCAGGCAGGATGGTCCCGCAGGCTGGATGTGGCCCGCAGGCCATAGTTTGCCCACCCCTGTACTAGTGGGTGGAGAGCTTAGAAAGTTATTTTCCCGATAAGCAGTTTTATTCCATAATATTGCATTATGGGGGTCCTTGCACCTTCCTCTGAAGTATCTAGTATTGGCCATTGTTGACAACAGAACATTTTATTGTGGACCAATGATCTTTTAGGACATTTAGAAAACAACTGGCTTGGGTTTGCATACCTCTCTCACATATTCACTGGAAGTGGATTTCAGCATGAGACCATGGTTCCAACATGCAGAAACAGAACTACCCCGTGAAAGCTGGTCTAGTATCAGTTTGCTTTTACTTGTGCTCACTGGGTGTCAGAAAACTTTGTTCTGCTCTGTCATATTTTAAATGTTAACTTCTCATAAAGGAGGCAATGATATATTGTTGATAGACTGAATCAATTACCTGCTGGGGTGGAGGACAGTCTTATCATTTAACAATTACACCTGCTGTGGCCATGCAGTTCCTAACTGAAAACTTGCACTGAATTTATCCCAGCTCATCCCAGACACTCAATACAAGGAACAGGTGACAAGTAACCTCCAACACACCCAAATGGAATCTTTACTAGCAATTTCTGTTCACACTTAAACCTCCACAATATCAGGCAGAATGCTACAGAAATAAAAGGAAATAGTGATATCCTGATTTACAATCATTTTCTTCTCATTGGATAAGGATTTAAGGACCTGATCCTGGAAAGTAGAAACCCTGGAACTGCCACTGTAGTCAACAGAGTTACAGGTACTCAGCATCCCTCAGGATGTAACCCTACCTACCCACCATTGATTCAGCCTATTACAACATCCACCTTCCATTTGCTTTATTTATTAAGTCCCTATATACACACCACCTCTTAATTCTTCTTTTGACCAATACTGCTGAACTGATTCATGTACAATAGAAGGCCCTGGAAACCCCATTACATTTTGACTCTTGTCTGCTGCTTAGAAGCAGTTTTATTGTATGGAAGCTGCATAGGGTGTTGTAGTTTTCTCCTTTTTACAACACCATGACACAATATTGCGGAGCAATTTACAAACTAGAGTGTGCCTAATGCTAACTTACAACTTAGAATAGTGATACTGACCTTCTTTGTAATGTGTTTGGAGAGCTACTGATGTAAAGTGCTTTTTAAGAGATAGATATTGTTGTTATAAAGTCAATGGTACTGGTTTAACGGAGGTTGGAAATAAAACCTATAAAACATTAACATGGAGCATCTGGATTTGGTTTCTAGATGTTAATATTGTTTTTAGGCACTCCGTTATTGTGTGTTGAGTGCAGGACAGATAGCTAAGATGTAAAAAAACCCCAATATCATTTAAGCATATATTCTCATCCCAGATAGTTGAGGGAATGACATATAAAACATTCATTAATGCCAACAGGATTTTGCCTATATAAATCCAAATGAATCCTGAAGAATGAAACTATACCCGCAAAGCATTCAGAAGCAGACTGTTCCTGAATAACACAAAATCAAGTATTTCATTCCTAAGCCTGAATTCATCCATCCTTTGCCTTGGCTCATGCAAGATGTATAAGTACATTTGAATTTTACAACATTTACTGTGCAGGTCAGAGATTAATGCCAGTTGCTTTCATTATATTTGATGCAAAATCTCTAAGGGGATCTGAAAAAATGAAAGTGCGGTAGAGAGAACAAAATGAATTGCAAATACTCATAACTGTTAAGGACCTTCTGATGTCTCATGGAAATCTCTGAAAATGGTCTATTTGGAGACCGTTCAGCAGCATCAAATAGAGATCCCAGTGGGGATCAACACAGCAAAAGCTGCAGGGGATAAAGGTATTGGAATAAAAAGGACCAGTCATACAGACAGTCAGCTTCTGCAATCAGACTTCTGGTGAATATTGTATTTGACAAATTCTAATAATTATTCTAATGATAATTAATGCTTTTGCACTCCTATAGTACTTTCCTTACATGGAGCTCAATGCATTAAAGAAGTAATGATCAACTCTGTTGGGGGCAGGGAAGTCATATTACCCTTTACTGATGAACAGTTGTAGGTACAGAGATATAAGGGGAACATCCTGTCTCCTTTTCCCTGCCTGCTGTGGGTGTGGAGGCTTCTACATACAGGGGAACTACTGCAGTTCCACTGCTTGAGGAAGGATTTGCTGCACAGTACAGAACCCAGCTCTGCAGGGGTTGACAGTTACCTATCACAAGCTTTGGAGTATGATTGAAAGTGGATAGGGATAGATGGTTGAGATCTGGTGGACCTCATGCTCTTCTGACCCATCAACCATTGCGCTCTGTAAACAGGTTCAGCAGCAGGCACAGACTAACATTCGAGCACTTTGAGGGCCCTTCTCTGGGCATGAGAAAATCCATTTCTGTTCTGCAGCCTTGTGGAGGAAGAAATCCTCTGAGAGATCCCCTGCACCTAGCCCAGTTACTTGAGGCATGTACCATGAACAGGATTTACACCTGTGTCCTTCGCAAAGTCACATAGAAAGCATGTGGCAGAACCAAGGGAAAAAAATAGCTTCAACTATCCTGACTTCAGGTCTTGTGCTTTAACTATAAGAACAGCCATTCTTCCTATACACATACTAATCAGATCACTAATTTTTTTTGTAGACTATTTTATTGCATTTTATGTAATGTCTATATTTTATGCAGTAGATAGTAGCTGAACATTCTTCTAAATTTTTTAAAGAACTCTGACATTATTTGGGATTAGACACTGAAAGAGAAACAGCCAATCTGGTAAGCAGAATTAATAATAATAATTTACATTTCTACATTTTTATTGCGGCCAGGAAATTTTCATGAAAATACATTCTATGTTTCTTAGGAGATCATTGACTTCTGCTTCTCATTTTTCACCTGAAGTGACAGTCTGTTTGCAACATGTCAGTTACCGTGGAGAGCATTACATTATCAGATCATTGGCCAAAGTCTGATCTCACTCAGAGCCATTAAATAAGGAAAAATTCCATTGAAGTCACTGAAGTTTACATCAGTGTAAATAAAGAGGCAGAGAATAAGGTCATGCTCTGGATCAAGAACATAACAGAAATAGAAGATAGCTGAAATTAAGAAGCTCTTTACTCTAGAAGACAAACTCATGAAGTAAATCTAATGGCTTGAAGTTGGATATCAAAAGTGGCAACTTCGTTCCAATTTGGAGTTTTAACCATTGGAACAGCTCAGTAGGAGGAAGTAGTAAGTTCATCATCACTTGGAGTTTTTCAACTGACTGGTTATCCTTCTAAAAGATATGTTCTAGCTTAACCACTCATTATTGGGTTCAATAGTGTTCAGTAATATAGTACGGAAGAGTAATTCTCCCCACTGCAGAAATTACTGGGTGAAAAGTCTATGGAGTATGTTATACAGACTATCTTATTGGTGCAATCTGGTTTAAAAACTAGAATGCTCACAAAACAGAATTTTGTTTTCCTACATATATCCTCAGCAATAATTAAAGTGATAAGAGGAAGCAATGAATTGCAATGCCTCTGTACAGAGTGGATCTTTTGTAAAATGTTTGTCATGAGGTTCAGGTTGTCTTTAATTTGCAATTCAAAAGTGATCCTCACTCATAATAGGACAGTAGGGTGTTCTCTTAAAGGCCAATATTAATGTAGAGTTTTTCATACATTAACTTACATCTCCTTACAACTTGGTGATAAATGGCAATATACTTTGTATAATCTCATACAATGGATATTTGCTGACTTCTACCTGACTTTATGGCTAATACTCAAGAAAACATTAATTCAAACTTTGACTTTTCCATCCATGTCATAATGCAGGAGTGGAGAAATTTAAAGTAGGTCCAGAACGAACAGCCAATTAGTCTTTTCCTAGCTAACTTTGCATTACAATTCTACTTAAACAAATCCACTGAAGGGAGCAAGTAAGATCCTGTAATGGGTTCCCCCTAATCCAATCAGAGACCACAAAAACAAAGCAACACACCTAACAGGCAGTATAAGCTACTTTCACCAGGCGTGCTAGCAAGCCACTAACATTTCGCTTCACCATGCTTGATTAATCCCCCAGGGTAACAGCCCTAAGGAAGCCTGTCGTCTCAAAACTCCAAAGCAGGTGAGGTGAAGTTCAAACTTATAGATACAGATTTTCCGTTTCCTAATAATACCATTTGAGGAATACAACATGTTACTGGAACCATACTAACAAGAGGGGAAATAAATCCAACAGAACCCAACATACATTCCTCATCCATCTTTCTAGCACTCCTTACACCATCATTAGCTTGTGGGGATGGTTTAATAATCTAAAGCCCAAGTTTGAAATACACTGAAACAGCAGGTTCAAAGCCAGGGAGGGCCAACTGAGCCCATTATAATCAAATAAACTGAGATCATTCCAGGCAGTTTGCCATGCATGGGTCTTTAGGATGACATTTTTAAAAGAACAATGCATGGACATTATGGATCACGTGGCTTTTGAGACAAGTCAAAGGAAAATTTTTGAAAAACACTAAGTTAGAAAGCCAAAACAACATCTTATCTACCCCGGAGATTAACTATATTAGTCACTCATTATCTTTGTTTCATTGTTATTCAACAGTTGTAAGTCCACTGGGCCACTTTCACTCAACTATGCAGACTATGGCTCAGAATCACCAATGATGGAAAGACTGCTAGTGGGCCTGTGACCCATCCACAGCCAGGACAGCCCCAAAGGTCACAGAATAGCACAGGGGCTGGTACAACAGAAAGAAGGTGATCTGCATCTTCTCTGCAGCCTCAGCTGATGAACAGCCAACTGAAGAGCTCCTGCTTGAATGTAAAGCCTCCCTCTCTCCCAGCAGATACTTCTGAAGGACAGTGGTGAAAACACTGCTTATCCTTGCCTGGGGGTATATTCCCCTTGGGGTGCAACAGCTCTTGGTGGTGCCGGTTGGCTAAATCTGGCCCAAAAGATTTGAGTGAGTTCCTCAAAGCGGGCCTAGGAGTGTTCAATCGCTTTACATAACCCATTTGACCACATTAGACAGGGAAGGAGCAAGTAGCCTCTGTATATGGCACCGGTGAGCCCAATACTACAATACTATGGGCAATTCTGGGGCTCACATTCTTAAAAGATTATTAAAAAGTTGGAGCTGGAGAAAATGCCTCACACTGAGAGATTTAAAGAGCTCAATTTGTTTAGATTGTAAAAATGGAGATTGAGAGGTGACTTGATTACAGCGTACAAATACATCCACAGGAAGAAAGTACCAGTATTAACAGGCTCTTTAATATGTAGAGAAAGGCATAATGTAAACCTATGGCTGGAAGTGGAAGCCAGACAAATTCCCACTGGAAACAAGGCATACATTTTTAACAGTGAGGGTGATTAATCATTGGAACAAACTACAAGAGAAGTGGTTGATTCTCCATATCGTGCTATCTTCTGAATGTCTTTCTGGAAGATACGTTTTAGCCTAACACAAGTTATGCATTAGTCAAACCCAAGTTACTGAGGCTCAATACAGGGATAACTGGATGAAATTTAATTGCCTGTGATGTATAGAAGGTCAAACTAGATGATCTAATGGTCCCCTCTGACCTTAAACTCCTTGAATCTGTGGAGACAAGCAGGTTTCTCTCCCTTCCCCCATCCTTAAGGAAAACGTTTTAAAATTCATTTAGAAGTCTCTTTTTGACATTCTATAGCTGCAGTTTTTCTCAATCAGCGTCATCTTTTCCCATCAAGCTTCATGCTAATCCCATTCTGCTGTACTCCTTAAACTAATAAAAGATTAGGGTGACATTTCAGAAAGGGCATCGCATTAAGCAGCAACTTTCCCATCTCAACAGATCACATGGTGCAAAACGTAGTGAGCAGGCCATTAATCTTATGGTAACGAGATGTCTTTCTGAATGGAGACCTCTTCCTTGATCAATACGAAGGGCACTGGAATAATGAGGGCACTGATGCTTGCCATCTCTGGCAACTTCACCAGAAGGTAGTGGATCCATAAAGCACTCTGATGTCAGAAACAGCTCCTGTCACTGCACCATTCTGCCATTGACAATTGAGAGCAGGCTCCCACTAGGATCTGTCACCTGGTGTGCCGTCTGCAGATAATGAGCCTTTTCCTATGTTCTAATTAGTGGCATAAAACTGTTTAACAACTTTGGCTTCGCTCTAACATGGAATCAATTAGGATTAGCAGCTGAATAAAGAGTAAATTTTCACGCCTCTCACTAAGCCTGCATCACTGGTGAAAATCACTAACAAAACCCTTTGTTCCTTCCTAGGGTGGACAGAATAGCACAGACCTAATCACTGGCCTTTCTGTTCCAGTACAGGACCTGCTGATATCATTACATTGCCTAATTAGTCTTTATACCCCAAGAATAGAAAGCAGCCTACTGATTTATTTTCGTTTGTTACATATATCTCAGCTCTCAAAATGAAGAGACAGCAACTACAGACAGAGGCAATTATACATCTGCCTTGTTTCTGGGGGACTAAAATCTCACATGAAGAATTGAGAAAATCTTTAGGGAAAAAGTTTAAGCATCATCCTCTTTATCTGCATATAAACTGCATTTTTATACTTGCTCTGATAGGGCACTACCCCTTTAAGAGCAAGACAAGCTGGGTAATCTCACCAGCATATAAAATAAAGGCCTGATCCCTGCAATGACATCCATGCAGGCAGACCTTGGCACCTATCATTGAATTCAACAGGCTCTGTATGGGTAGAGGGGTATGACCATATGGAACAAATTTAGCAGATCATGGATTAGGTTAGCAGAGGGAAGTCAGTCTGGGGCAGGCTCTGGTGGAGGAAAGACCTGTGGGCACTGCTGTCAGGGTCCTAATAAAAGAAACCCACTTTGGATATGGCTTATACCCTTTTTGTCTTTGGTTCTCTCTCTTGTGGTTAATGAATTGAGATTTTCTCTTGTTATCACTTGGAGTGTTCGAAATTGCAGGCTTCTGGAATCCAGATGACTCTGTGTCACACTTGCCCTTCTGTTTAATTCCATTAGCTATGGTTCTTTAACCTTTTTATTTTGTTGTTGATGCAGGTATCAGTGCTTCTAAAAACATCTGCCCTGTAATAAAGTCAATCCCTTCCTGTCCCATTTTATCTAACTGCAATCCTGTAACACTGGCATTACATTCTATTGCTTTCTCTCTCAGGATTCAGAGTTTACTGTAGATATCAACAGGAGGAAATTGATTACAGCGGACAGTTGCAAAGTCACCAAAAGCTACCACACTGTAATATCTGTGAAATCACAGTATTTCCTTACTCTCAGAATAGGAAATAACTGCAATAACTCATATACATCTGGGAAGTACCTGATTAACCTCTGCTAAGAAGTCAGTGTTTATGCAACCATCCTAATTTTGCAGTCTGTGAAGACAAAAGATTCCCAGCTAACGAAACAGGTGTATTGGATATTGGCGCGGGGGGAGGGAAGGCAATTCCAACTTGGGACAGATAAGTAAAAAAAAAAAAAAAAAAAGAGCTTGTCACATTCTTTGACAAAGATTTTTCATAGAAAGTCCCACCTCTCCATCATTTGGAGAACAGTGCATCCTGTAATAGCTTAGGTGGAGGAACTTACCTGTACACCGTGGTGGGTGGAGAGGTCCGTGTGTCGTAGATAAGCCTCACATGTCCTTGATACAACTCCAAAGCCAAAGGGTCATTGTCCCCTTTGTACAATAAGATGCCATTGTCTTTATCTGTTGCTACCTGTGAAACATCAACAGTTTGGTGAGGACGCTTTAGAGTTAATAAAAATGGAAACACTAAACTTGTATCATATGGAAGGATCCTACATTTAGATTAACAACTCTACTGACATTTTAAAAATCAGATACAACAAGAGCAGTAGCAATGCAAATTCCCCCAAACTGCCTCAATCGTTGACCATGAGCTGAGGGTGTAATTCCACACCCATTCTATCCTTGGTGTCTCTTAAGACTGCCAACGAAGGTTTAGACTGTAATGGTGAGTTTTGCAAGGTGGACTCTAGGTATTGGAGAGGAGCTGCTAAACTCATTTTATATAGGTTGTTCAGCTGCCATCATAAGCATTGGTCAGCAGAGTCAGGTCAATTCTGCAGATAATGTTCTGCTGAGATCCATTCCCATTTTTAAAGTATTTACTTAGGCCCTTTGCAATGTATTCCCTGAACATTTGTGCAATGGAGTTTACTAGTTCAAATGCTCATGGGCTGTGAATTTTAAATCTTGAACATTCAAATGTTAATGGAAATTGAACCCAGTTGTGAAAACCTCACATCTCACTAGGAAATGTGATTAACCCTGATGTAGTGTCTTTGTGTGAATGAGCAAGTGACTGAGATGTCATTTAGCTGCTGGGTCTTGACACAAAAAAAGGACCTACCATAGCCACTAGTCCAAGGTGCTTTTTTTAGTTCAAATGGTAGAGACCTGTATTTTAGGAGATGAAGGCACGATTCTAATTCCAATCTTTCTCTCTTGAATCTCTGAGCGTGAATTGTGACTGTTTTTTGGCAGCACATGATTCATTTCACAGTTCAAGCAACAGCTTGAATTAGGGATTTAGAAAGGCCAGGTAGAGAGTAAATTAAGTTTATCAAAATTGCAAACAAATAAACTTGAGAAAATTTCAATCCGATCATGGATATTCTGTGAACACAAAGAGAAACTAAAGTGTGCCTAATGGCTTATACATTATGAATTTTTCACTCAACTCTAGTTATCACCAAGCCAGACTGAGTTCAAACTGGTGACCCAGAGGGTCAGAGTATAAGAACCTTCCAGTCCCTCCTAGATTTCCATCTTTGGTGTCCTAAGATACCCAAAAGCCTAAACCCACAGGTGATGAATCCACCTTCCCATGAGGTGCCCCTAAAAGTGAGAGTAGAAAAAGACAGAAAAAACTTTGAACAAAATCTGCCTCAGAGTTATTTTTGCAACAAATATTGCAAAGGTTTTTTTTTTTAATGGCAGTTAAGTGGCAAAACTAAACAGTTAAATATTTTAATCTATTTTCATTTAAACAAACACTCTTCCTTGCCCCTTAGGAGAGCATGATTTTCATTCTTTTATGAGTATGTTTTAATAGGAAGCTCTCTTTAATCCCTTTTTAATGGCCACGGAGGTATCCCAATTTTACTTTGTTGGCAATTAATTAGCAGAAGCAGAAATAATATTTAAACTGGAAAATAAGATTTGAGAACACGATCTGTGGGTGTTCTATGTAGTAAGCAGGCCTGGCCTCTGAGTTATTGCTGGGAGACATTTACTCCTTGTACATTTTACTTAAGGGGAAAATGTCACGGGTTTCAAGCTCTGAACTTAGCCAATGGTACAGTTGAGCCCTTGAGAATATCAGACTTTCTAGAGTCTTTGAGAGACTTTCCTAAGATCTGAAATGAGAGAATTTGAAAAAAATAAAAAGGAGAAAGTAATCTGTCTTCATGAAGTGAATTGCTCTCTCATATAAACTAAGTATACAGACTTGTTGGCCTCTGCATTATCTACATCATAATAAAGATTCATTATTTTTAAAAAAGCAGCTTACAAAGAAATGCTGAGCAAGTCATGCAACGTTAAAAATTATTTATATTTTCAACTAGTTGAATCTTCAGGAGTGAGGCCTTTGATATAGAGGCAAAATTCAGATCTTATGATCCCATGATTCTGATCTTATGATTCCTTTAGTTTGAAATAATTCACCTATGATAGAAGACATTAATCTAAACAGGTGGTGGTAATGTTGGGCCCAATACAAAACTTGTTAAAGTTAGTGGAAAGAGTCCCATCGACTTCAGTTGCTTTGGGATCAGGCCCTTTTGTGGTTTTTGGCAACACCCTCATGAATATTATTTGTAGATTTTTTTTGTGGCAGACATAGAAATTTACAATATTTTTTCAGTCTACAGAACAAACTTGGTAGAAACCATCTAAATAAGACTTTGAAAAAATCAATTCTTAATCCTGAAATCTAGTCCTGTCTTCAAAGTCTTTCCCACTGGTGTTTTGACTATGTTGAATTTACGTTCTCACAAGTAGTTCCGGAACATTATTTGCAACACCAGAAGCCATTTCCTTTCTAAACTGAGAAAATAAAGCAAAATGAAGGAAGACTAATACGATAATCTCCCTCTTTCACATATCCTCATTCATCACTTGAAATGCCATGCCTCTTTCATGGGGCAAGGCTGGGACAGTAGCAGTTCAGGTGCATAAGCAGTGGTATATGGAAGAGATATATTAGGTCACAGATTAATTTTATGTTTCTCTTTTCTCTTCATTACAAACTGTTAAAAGGGGCAGATTTTTCCCTCTGTTACCCTTGGCCAATGGAAAAATAATTACGATTCAAATGACATTGGACATACAAAAACAATTTTAAAATATGTCTAACGACTTCCAAAAGACATGGATCTAATATTGGATTTAGTGGCTCCAATCCAAAGCATCTGTGATCCAGAAAATACAAATACTGCAGGAGAGGCATGGTAACCATAATGTTTATTTTCCATCATCTTCTAAAACACATGACACAAAGCAAATTGAAGTGATCTAAGTAGACATTTAACCAAAATCTATCCACTTTTGTCTACGTGAATATGCACAGTAATGCCAGAGCAGTCTAATTTCTGGAAAAAAACATTTCAAGAAGCATCTTTTTACAATGCTGTGCCCTACTATTCACTGATGAAGGATGAAAGGCTAACCTGTACATCAGCAGCGAGACAGGGAAATTTGCAGATACCGTCTCTGTTTAAACTGCCAATACCACCTTGTTATGCGAGTCTCAGACAGTAACAGGGCGGAGAGGTTGGTGTGTGGTTGGGGGGGGGTGTCAAACCAGGGACGGGACTATCTCAGTTGCTGCATAATGTGACAGCACAGTTGCAGAGCAGCCACTGTCACCTGCCCAACATGGCCCCAGCTGTCTGTCATTCTGTGGGTCAATAAATGCACTTCCTCCGGGATTAAAAGCACTGAAAAGTTATCTCTTGGAAGGACACTGGGCTGACAGATGAGCTGTTACCTCTTCTGTGCGACATACCTGGAGGGAGATGTTTGCCTGAGGACGGATTTTGGCCGACGGCAGCTCAACATAGGAATCCTTCCCAACAAAGTTGACGGTGATGAGTTTCTCGCACTTTTGGCCAGCGAAGCCAGCCAGGCAGCGGCAGACTGGTTCATGGTGCACTACAATGCACTGAGCCCCATTCTGGCATTCATAGTGGTCACAAGGGCTGGTCTGTAGCAGAACCATTGGAGGGGGATTTTCACAGAAGAGTCCACTTTAAAGGAAAAAAAAAAGCACCTGTAATTATCACAACCCTTCAGCATTCTGGCAGCATTTCCAGATCTGAGATTCAAACACCGAATTGTTTTGTGACTCCCCAAGTCTAATAAACCACATGGCATTGTGACTCCCAGCTGCTTATGGATATTTGGAGGAGGCCACTTCAAATTACATACATGCAAATATGGTATCATTAGGCAAGGGACTGAGCCAAAACTCCAGATCTGATTCTCACCTTCCCCTACACACACCTCCGCCCTTTGAAACATTTCAGATTCACACTTTGCAGCTTAAGCCTATCTCTGTTTTCACAACAGCAGCCCTGAGGCCAAAGCCCTGCTTTTAAACGTTTTAAAAGGTCTACCTGTTTGCCTTACCCTAGGGCTATGTCTATACTGCAATCTGAGGTAGACATGGATAGACAGATCCATGCTAGTATAGCTAAAAATAGTGGCAGAGGCTGTAGTGCGGGCTTCAGCATGCACTGGTGGTACAAGCAAGCTGAGGACCCTCGATACATACTCATGTTGCTAGCCCAATGTTTACACTGCTGTGTCTACAGTGCTATTTGTAGCTGCACTAGTGTGGGTGAAGCTAGCATGGGTATGCCTACCCATGCTGCAATCACACCCCAGACTGCAGTGTAGACATGCTCTCTATGTATGAAGTGTAAAAAAAAAGAAGTGTGCTATCTCTAGTGATGTGACCAATTTCTGAAACTTATAAAGGTTAAGGCGCGGACACCATGTTATTTGTTGGGCAGTTTCCTAATGATGCTGCTTCTAGCAGCCACAGGAACATCAGATCCCTCTTAGGTGAGCTTCTGGTTATGTTAAAGGACTGAAAAAGTTCTGAGGACAATAAGGTCTGCAATAGTTAGAGGTGGGTGAAAGCAGAAATGTCATATCTGAGCACTCATGAAAGCTTAGGTGGGGAGAGGGATATTCTGATCCAGGTCCATACTTTGTGTCTGACTTTTATCTGTCTAATAGGCCAAATCTGTGAGCCAAAACCATGCACACAAACACCTGAACTTTGGATCTGATCTGGCCTTTGAGGCTTGGGCCCACATGTACAACCATAGCTATGGTTCAATTTCCTGTGTTATTTCCCCGACTTCATTATAGCTGGAATTTGTTCCAAACTATTTGCTTTCTCCAACAAGCTGGGATGATGAAACCAGTGGTGAGCTAGAGCCGGTTCGCTAGAACCGGTTGTTAAATTTAGAAGCCCTTTTAGAACCGGTTGTCCCGTGAGGGAGAACCGGTTCTAAAAGGGCTTCTAAATTTAACAACCAGCCAAAAGTGGTGCCTTCGGCGCCGACTCCATGAGTGCTTCGGGGCTGGAGCACCCACGGGGGAAATTTGATGGGTGTAGAGCACCCACCGGCAGCTCCCCGCCCCGCCACGCACGGCCCCAGCTCACCTCCGCTCTGCCTCCACTCCACCCTGCTCTGCTTCTCCGCCCCCCAGCCCCGGCTTCCCGCGAATCAGCTGTTCACGCGGGAAGCTGGGGGGCTGAGAAACAGGCAGCGTCTTCGCGCTCAGGCCCAGGGAGGAGGCAGCGGAGCGGAGGTGAGCTGGGGTGGGGGGGGGGGGGGCTGCCCGTGCAGCAGCAGGTAACTGGGGAGGGGGAGCGCGCAGGGGAACCGCTCCCCACCCCATCTCATCTCTGCCACCCTCGGCCGCCGCCTGCTTCTCAGCCCTCCCCAGCTTACCGCACGAACAGCTGATTTGCGGGAAGCGGGGGGGGGGCGGGGGGGGCAGAGAAGCAGAGCAGGACAGCGCGCTCAGGGGAGGAGGTGGAGGCGGAGCGGAGGTGAGCTGGGGCCGGGTGTGGAGCGGGGAGCTGCCGGTGGGTGCTCTGCACCCACCAAATTTTCCCCGTGGGTGCTCCAGTCCCGGAGCATCCACGGAGTCGGCGCCTAAGGTGTCACTTTTGATGTGATCAGTGGGGGGGAGTGGCTGCTCCCCCCTAGGAGCCAGAGGGACCTGCCCAATGCTTCCTGGGAGCTGCCCCAGGTAAGCACCGCCGGGACTCCCCACCTCGCCCCCCGGCAGGTCCCTCTGGCCTTAGGGGCGGGGTGGGCACCCACTACGGTGGCCCACGAGACCCTCCTGCCCAGTTCTGGGGGTAGTCAGGGGACAGGGGAGGGGGGTGGATGGGGCAGAGGTCCGGGGGGGGCGCATCAAGGAACACGGGGGGTTGGATGGGGCAGGAGTTCCTGGGGGGTGAGGGTGGGCCACGACCCCCTCGTGGGGTGAGGAGGGAACCGGTTGTTAAGATTTTGACAGCTCATCACTGGATGAAACTTCATTGAAATAGCAAAAACAATATTGTGGGGGTCGAGGGGAGGGAAGGGAGAGTGTAAAAAATTGCAGTGATCTTACAATGTAATTCTACTTGACACACTAAACAGTAAAAAGCATATTGAACATTTCTACCTAGTATTCCCATACCATCCATGGGCACTGCTAGGCTGCCACATTAAGCAGACAGTTTGTTACCCCACTGAGATGCTCAAGCAGAAAAGCGCATCAATGCACCTGCTGTCTGCCCTGAAGTTCCTAATTACAGTAGCTTTCCAAAACCAGCAAAACCTTTGTGCTAATGAATACAGCATAAAGTTCTGTGATCACTTGGAACCACTGGAGCTTGTGAATAACAAATGAAATGATGAAAAATCTTTGCTCAGTGCACAGAGATTGCAAACAGAACTTTGCTTTTATACATGCTCAGTGCTCAGAGATGCTTCATGTTCCAACCATGGTATCAATGTCCTTTTTGATAAGAGAGTTATGGAAGACGTGCATACACACAAAATGCTAGAATACCCAGTGCAATTCTGGAGAATTAAAAGTCAACCTATCTTGCAGGGAAATTCCACTGGATAAGAGTTCTTATTGAAAAAAACCAAAACCAACCAACCAAACAAAAGAAAATTCCCTTCCTCTAAGGAAATGAAACCTCCAGGAGTGTATATAGAAAGCATCTACAACTGAAGTTAGAATATAGTCTTAATCCCTTTACCAAGCAGTACTACTAGGAGTGCAATGGTTGTTAGCAAATAGGACAGCTGTTATGTATTCAGTAGAAACTCCAGCTTAGCCACGAGCTTACTTTTGTTGAGATAGAAGTTAGTAAAGAAACTGGGGTTATGGCATCCTCTACTCTTCACTGTTGATTTCCTCATGGGTAATTTACCAGAGAAAGGAAATAGTTAACATCTCACCCAACAGGTGGCATGAGTGCAAAACACTCTAATACAGGGGTGGCCAACCTGAGTCTGAGAAGGAGCCAGAATTTACCAGTGTACATTGCCAGAGAGCCACAGTAATGTGTCAGCAGCCCCCCATCAGCTCCCCGACCCTGCTCCCAGTGCCTCCCGCCCACCGGCAGCCCCGCCGATCAGCACCTCCCCCTCCCTCCCCGCACCTCCCGATCAGCTGTTTTGTGGCATGCAGGAGGAGGAGCGAGGGCATGGCAGGCTCAAGGGGGGGGGGTGGGAAGGGGTGGAGTGGGGGCAGGGCCTGTGGCAGAGCCAGGGGTTGAGCAGTGAGCATGCCCTGGCACATTGGAAAGTTGGCACCTGTAGCTCCAGCCCCGGAGTTGGTGCCTATACCAGGAGCCGCATATTCACTTCTGAAGAGCCGCATGTGACTCCGGAGCCACAGGCTGGCCACCTCTGCTCTAATATTTCACTGCAGTGATAGAATGGTGTTGGACTTAAATCTAGTGATCTTTCAGTAGGCAATCAACTGGGCCATCTTGATACCATACAATAGAGGTATTTGTATCTGAGGAAATGTGGATGGGTCAAATTTTGAGGTCTATCGAAGCTGATGATATTACTCTGGATTTACACCATATTTGAGAGCAGAATTTGGCCCAGTATTTTATAAACAGAAGAGTAAATAAAGTACAAATGTTAATTACATTTTGGATTCTTCACTTGAACCTGCTTCCGCAGTACTCCTGCTTTCACAGCCAGTAAGAGGGTATCCCTGGTTTGGGGGAAATACAGATGCAAGAGGGAACCTCCGCTTTCCTTTTTCTTTCTTAGAGTTCGTTTCCCTTCTTTTTCTTTGGGCAAATAACCTTGAAAGAATAAGTCAATGGCTAAGGGCTGGAAGGAGTAAGCAGCTGGGCTCTACCTACTTCTGCAGGTAGCCAGTGGGACCTAATGATCTCCCCACCCGCATCCACACACAGATCTGTTTATACAAATGGAGTCTGTTAAGTTTGAGTTGTACCACAATAAACCTCTTCTTAACTCTCCCCCAAATCCACAGCCTGGCCCTGTACATGGCGGTGTCATCACTGCAGACAGGAATCTATTGTATAGGACTCCGAGGTGGGAGTTGGGAAAGAGGTGGCAAAATACTGAGTAAGTGCTCAGGCTGCCTCCGCCTACTTTACAATGTGTATCACCCCTGGGGATTGCTCCGGTCCAAGGCCAGCATGACACAAAATCCAAATATACTAATGTGGCTAAACATTCTTTCTTCCTTGTCAGCCACCATCATCTCGCCAGGCTTTCCAGGATAAACTGCATTTCAACACTTTTCTTATCATATTACCAAACACTTCCCGCATCTGCCACACGAACGCAGCCACATTACACAGCCAGACTCCACATGTGCACAGAAGTATGGCCTCAGAGCGAATTCTTCTCTTAGATAACAATGCCGGGGACAGCAATAGTTAATTAGGAATCCAGTCCTTTCCCATTGCTTGGAGCTGATGCATTGTGCTTTCAGGGGGTCACAGTGGCGGAATTTAGCACAGGCTGAGGGGAACATATCTCTTGGAGTCCTCTGTCTATCTACCCACACAGCATAGTTTTGCAGAGGGACTGGCGAACCTATTCATATGTTTTCCTGTTTAAACAAAAAAGTGTCCTCAAAACTGTAGTCTAGAAGGCAGCACCACTGGGCAAACATAAACCACCACTTATTTATATTTTGCTCCTGAGGAATATACTGACAACGTTGCTGGCATAGCATTATGTTCAATTCATCAGCAGAAACGAGGAAGGCCAGCTAGAATTTTCTGAAGTGGGGAGTCCTCCCCAGGGAAACTGTTCCCTTCCCAAAACTTGGTTCAATCTGGTGCATGCCAAAGGCAAATATGCACTTTAAAACATTCCTGATGAGTATCAGGCTAAAAAGTTCTCTCTGGCAGGTGTGAGTTAGCTATATCCAGAGAAGGGGTGTCATCTGAGGCAAGGAACCCTGTCTTCAACTGGGTAATGGAGATTTTTCCATGAGCTCTAGTTACTCCCCACAAGCCCCCGCCCAAGTATTTTACTCAGGAATACACCATATTCTACAGTGGAGTTATCTGAGGTCCAGTCTCCAAGGAGGCAAGGGAACAAAAAGAGTAAGAGTGCTGTCAGAAGCTAACCTAGATACACAAAGGAGCACTACTAACATGTCAGCTTGCTTGCCAATTTAACTCAGCTGCTACAGTAGCTCCTACCCATGGATGCCGAGGCTTGACTGTTTATTAGCACACTTGTCAGTTGCAGCCCGGCACTAAGGAAAGCTGGAGGACTAATCAAAGCAGATTTTAACACCAGCCTCTACACCTGCTAGCCAGATACTAGAATGGACATGTCCAATTACAGAGACAAAGTGGGTGAGGTAATATCTTTTATTGGATCAACTTCTGTTAGTGAGAGAGACAAGCTTTTGAGCTACACAGAGCTCTTGCTCAGCTCTGGGAAAAGTACTTAGAGAGTGTCACAGCTAAATACAAGGTCGATATTACCTCACCAAGCTTGTCTCTCTACTATCCTGGGACTGACATGGCTACATCAACACTGCATACAGCAATGGAACGTGTCCAGTTAGGGCAGTCTCCTGGTTTCATTACGTGCCAGATTGTCATCTCAAATCAGGACTCTTGTGATTGGCTGGTGAATGCTCTATCAGGGCAGTAGGAAGAGAATCTCTAACCAGGGCCAGTTTAGTGGGAAGCTACCACTGCTGTCCTAGTGTCAGCTAAAACGGACTCTTTAACTGTCTTAGGCTGTGCAACACATTAATGGTAGCATGGGCGGCAAATTCTATGGGCCCTTGGTGCCTGGGCACCAGGAATATTCCTAGCCCGGGGCCTGTCTCCAGCAATGTCTGAGGCCATGTCTCTCCCTTGGCTCCACCTTCTGCCCCGGGAGCTCCAAAATGGCCTAGGGCCCGCACTCACCACCAGCAGCACAGCGGCGCTGAGCAGATTCCTGCCTGATCGCTCCATGTAGCTGCTGGCCCCTCCCTGCGGCCCCTGGGCAGGGTGAGTCTGTGTCCCGCCCCTGCAGCCAATAGGAAGTTGCAGGGGCAGAGCCTGGGGGTAGCAGCACATGGAGGCCCCCCCGGCCCGCCCTGCCTAGGAGCCCCAGGTAAGCGCTGCACCCCTCTACCCCCTCCCAGAGCCTGCACCCCTACCCCTTTCCCATACACCCCCTCCTGCCCCCAAACTCCCTCCCAGAGCCTCAACCCCTGCCTCAGCCTGGAGCCTGCACCCAGCACCCAAACTCCATCCCAGAACCTGTACCCCAGACCCCCTCCCCCAAGCAAACTCCCTCCCAGAGCCCAACCTCTCACCCCTTCTGCACCCAAACTCCCTCCCAGAGCCTGCACCCCAATCCCCTGGCTCAGCCCAAAGCCTGCACCCCAGACCTCCTCCCCCCACCTAAACTCTCTCCCAGAGCCCTAGGCAGGTGGGGAATGGAGTTCGGGGCGGGGGGGGGGGGGGGGGGCTGGCTCTGGGTGTTCTGGGCACCAGCAAAATTTCTACAAACCTGCTGCCCCTGAATGGTAGCACTAGTATCTCAGCACTTAGTCCTTGTCTAGCCTAGTGTGAGCTGTTCTGTTTTGTCTGAGAGAAATAATTCAGGTAGAAGAACACTAAGCCTATATATTTTCATGTGAATTTAGGAAAATCACCTGGCCCATACCAGCTTCCACTAACAAAGAGGAAGTGCTACGGAAGCTGTTTTGCCTGTAGACAGTGTCTCGCTCAAAGATTTCTAAAGAGTTCTAATGCCCAAATCTCCACATGGATCACTTGGTAATTTACTCCCTGCAATCACATCCCACTTACTGGCTGTCTCAGTGAGATATAGCTGTTCAGCTACTAGCATCAAAAAGTTACACTACACACAAGTGTTTGTTAGGGGCTTTTTGTATACCCAACGATCGGAAGTCAAAGTCTGGCCCTGCTTGTCCAAGCTGCCTGAGTCCACAGGGAAGGAGTCTACGGGGCTGTATAATCCTGTTTTATTTGAATAATCGCTGAATTTCCTGCAGTGAAATATCACAAGGGGGAGCCACACAACGGAGAAAAATACCAAGATGGTTTATGTAAAGCTCAGCAGAGTTAATATATGTTTCCCCTCTGAAGCAACATTTATCAGAACAACACGGCTGTTCCATGGATTGCTAAAGGGAACATTTGACAAGTCAGATTTTGCCTAATAGGGTTTCGTGAATTGTAGAAACAGAGTTTGTCCGGGGTAAACAAATCATACTTTGGACAGAAGACACACAGAAAACATTTCAGGAAGAAAAGCATATTAAGTATTTGAAAATCACATGAAGCAATAAGCTATAGTTGCATATAGAGCAACTATAAATTAGCAATTAATAGCTCACACCATAATGAAATGACTGGTGTGAATGCATACTACTAATCCCTACTGGATGGAATCAGAGGTGCTTAACTCTACAGCTGTGGCCCTAGACTGCTATAGCCAATGGTGATTGTCTCTTGTTCAAATATGCTTCCTCAGCAGAGGAATATGGGTTTTAACCCCACGCTTACTGTGCCGTCCATGTGACCATGATGTACAGCACAGTCGTAAGCACAAAACTGCTAGGGAACCATGCATTTATTACAATAGTATAGACACAACTATTGGGAGATTATTCTGTACACTCACTGAAATGCTTTCTGATATTTAGCCAAACATGTCTGTGCTCAGTTTCATCTGATACCTCCTTAGTTATCTTTCTTAGGCCACCTCAAACCTTCTCTCCCTCTGTCAGTATTTAAACATTTGCAAAGTTATCCTATCCCCTTAGTAGTTTGATGCCCATGGCATATATCACTGCATATCTTGCAAATGCACAGGAGGTGATTTTACATGCCTGCACATCACAGATCTGAACTCTGTCTCTCAACATGTTTGCAATTACAATCTTAACAAAAAAAGTCACACTCCCGTTCAGAGCTGTGTGCTTTGAAACTACAAAAGGCCAGAGGCATGAAAAGAATAATGAGCAGATAGTTTTTGTTAGCAGAATTTTAATGCTCACTTTGAAAAAAACCATAAACTGTTCTGGATGGACAGTAAGAGTGGACTAACTCCAAAAGCCTAAGGCAAATTCAGAGTCCACCGCCCATTCAGCCTGTAAGCCTCTTCTGAGGCTACTGGGATGCAAGTCAGACAATGATCATTGTGACAGTGATATGGTGATGTGGATACCACTAGGATCTGAACCTAAACAACCGAACTCATTTAACACTAGTTGGCAGTAGGGCTCGCATCTACATTTCAAGGCAATTTATAAGAACTATATGAAAAATATCATAAGCTGATTTCTAAAACAGACCTTCCTCACAGTGATTTATTCACTACATGGAATCATGTAGGAATTTAGAATTAAAACTTGAGGGTGGTGGTGTAGTCAAGGGCAATGGACTGAGGAGCAGGAGATTTGGGTTCTATAATCCTGGCTCTGCCATTCATTTGCAATGTGACCGTGAGGAATTCCCTTAAGCTCTCTGTGTCATTTCCTCCTCTGTAAAATGAGGCTAATGCTGCCTACCCGTTTCATCCTATGGCTGAAAAGTGCTATATCAGGGCTAATCATTACAGCTGTGCAGAAAACAGTAATGCCATTTCATGGTGGCTTTTGATATTTGGAAATCCGGTTTCATTCTGATTTGGAACAACAGCCAAAGTTTTGAAATTCTCCAGAAAAGGGCAGGGAGTCCTAGCTCGGGGGCAGTCTGCATAGTGGGCTGTTCTAGAGCCATGGATCCTGGGCATTCTGGGGTCCACAGCTCAGGGGCAGTCTACCTGTTGAGCTGTGGAGGACCTGGGATCCTGGAAGCTCAACTTTGTGACAGACCACCAGGTGAACTGCAGAGGAGCCTGGGTGCTTAGGAGCTGGGCTTCCCAGGCTCATGGACTGTCAAACAGCTGGAGGCCTGAAAGCCCAGGCTGGCAAGGAGCTGGGCAGGTGAGTTTGTAGGAAATCAGAGAGGTTTCCATCAGAACTCTGCCTGCGTTCCGTTGCAATTGGGTCAAAATTGAAATATCTCCATGGAACATTTAATTTTTGATTCATTTACTTATAGAGGGGAAAATGTTCTATCACAGAA
The DNA here is from genome assembly GCF_015237465.2 of Chelonia mydas. Classification (NCBI taxonomy): domain Eukaryota; kingdom Metazoa; phylum Chordata; order Testudines; family Cheloniidae; genus Chelonia; species Chelonia mydas. Next base: position 29,141,876 of record NC_057854.1, read on the forward strand.
TTTCCAACCAACTCTATTCAGTATATGATCCTTAGTGTGATTTCTTGAAGACGCACTCTCAAATGCTTGTTAGTACCTCCCTCTTGAGCATCAACTAAGAGACATTCCTTAAAACACAGAACAGATCACCACTCTAGCTGGGGACTCCTAGAGTTATTGCCATCTGATAGCTGCCTTGAGTTGGATTTGAACAGGAAGCGTAGAGGTGCATGAACCTGGAGTCCAAATCCTTGAATATGTTAACAAATAGCAAGGCTATTTAGTGATTAAAATTCTACGAAGAAAATGTCTACCTTGTACCCTTGTATTGATGTGGTCACTACAGGATTTAAGCAGGGAATGGAACATGATGCAAAAGGTTTGCTTAAGAAATTCAGGGGTCTCTCTTATATTTGTAAGATTTGGTCCTGCGAAACTGCATGCTTACTTTGCTGTAAATATCAATGTCAGTTCAATAGGAGGCTGACTGATTTGCAATAAAAATACTTGTTGAGAAAAAAAAGAATAAGGATGAAATAGAAGAATAAAAAAACTGCTATGCACAGAATAGGGTTTATAAATGCTCATGCAATTTTTGTTTTGTCCAGGCTGATCTTTTCAGGTACTTCTCTCTCTCTCTCTCTGTTTGTTTCAAATACAGAAAAGATTCAGTTGGAAGGAAGCCAGCATCTAACCTCAGGCACTGATTAGTGAATCCGTTTGGAGAAGCACTCTCATCTTTGACAGACAGCAAGATTTCCAGGAGTCTGATATATCAGCAGCTGTCAGAATTGGAGACTTGAAATGCACAGGCTGACTTGTGCAGAGTTCATCTACCAACAGACACAGAACATTCAGAACCCTATATTTTGAGAGCTGGATATGCTGTGGGTGAGTGGGTATACATATCTCAGCTGAAAAGGCTAGATCTCCACCTACCATCCCAGTTGTTTCTCTGATGGAACTTACATGTTCTCTAGTGGGGCGGGTGCAGTTCTTGGAGCCAGAATCTCATGAGGTCTCATTACAGCTTTGTGTAACAGAAGACTCATTTCTACAAACACGTGAAGTTTCACAAACAGCTTATTTGGTAACAAAACATGGAAAACTGTAAAACTCGGCACATCACTGGGAGAATGATCCCATTTTCACAGGAAAATTTTACAACAACAGGATCAAGTGAAATCCTTCACATTTTCTGTTCCGTTGTAAGTATTTCACCCACCTGCTCTGTGCATGTGTGTGTGTGTCAGCAAGCACAAGTGTTTTATGTGTGGCTATTAAACCACACACAGATATAATAAAAAAAATACATGGAGTTGTCCTCAAAGCATGCACACTAATTATCCAAGTGACAACTTCACTCTCCTCCCCTTCCTTATAATCACTTTCTGTTGTCTTGACTTAATGTAGAACTGATCCTACAAACACCCACTTCCTGGTGCAGTAATTACCAATGTGCACTGTTCCACTGATTTCAAAGGGACAGCTCACAGTATTAACTGTGGTTCTGGTTACCAGGTGTCTGCAGAATTGACTCCTTACATTGCAAATTCTTTGGATAGGGAATAAGTCTTTATAGGGTATGTTAAGAGCCATATCTCTAGTGCTAGACATGCACAGAGTGTATATGGGCCTGATTCTGATCTCACTGTCACCAGCAAGAATCAGGAGTCTACGGAGTTCCACAGATATAAGCAAGATGAGATGAAGACAAGAAATCACTCCTGGGTTAAGATTTTATATGCCAAGCTTTTTCTCAATATGAATTTTATGGCCAGTTTATAGAACCTTCTAAAATGGAAATGGAACAGAATGACTTGAGCTACCATAAGAGTCTGTATACTGAAAAGCCAAAGGGTTTTTTTTGTTTTAAATGAAGGCTACAGGAATTACCCTCAAAAGCAGGTCTTCAGTTTTCCCCCATTCATTGGGGTAAAGTACAGAACATCTAGTAAGTATGTTTACCCTTCCCGCCTGCTTAGGTGTTTGCAGATTTAAGTAAGCTTATTTCTATCATCCCCTTTCCTAGAAAGGCTGGATAATGTAGGAGGGCTGTGGTTCTAGAGCAGTTAGAGGAAGTGACGATAAGAAATCTAGCTCTCTCACTGGATGTGTAAGCTCAACCCTTTATCTGCTCTAGTACGCCACAGCGTGGAGAGCCACCAACTCAGAGTGACATTTCATCCTCATGTACACTTTTTTCAGCTTCTCTGCCACTTTGCCCCACATCTTGGTGGCAAGTTGGGCTGGATGCGATTCCTCTTAGCTGACAGCACTGCTGTGCCTCTGTCAGACACAGCGGTCGCTGCAGAGTGACACAAAGCAGCCTCATCTACGGGCTGAGTGGACAGCTCCTCTCCTACCCCTCCAAGCTCTCCTCATTGCTGCTGGCCCAGCGCTGAAACCCAGGTCGCTCACGTACTAATAGAATATTGGACAAGATGCTGAGCCCTGAGATCTTTTCTGTTTTCAAAGTAAGGAGAGAATACCTGAGTATCTGGCCCCAGCCCATCTGGAAGATTAAGAGCACTGAGCCATCAGTTCACACAGTAAATGATGGATAAATACCACATCTTGAGGCTTGTTTGAGCAATTGTAGGAAGAGACCAGATATTATGCAGAGAATACACACAGTCTGAATGATGAGCACAACGCTCTGCTTACCTGAACCCTTGGGGGCAGACACAGGTGTAGCCATTGACTGCATCTACGCAAACAGCACCATGGCGACATTTGTGGCTCACACAGTCATCATCGTCAGTTTCACAGTGTTTGCCACTGTAGCCAGGTAGGCACTCGCATCTGAAACACAATGAAGATCATCATCAGTAGGCTACATCCCTAGCATCCATCGTGATAACACACACTCAGGTCAATGTCTGATTAGATCAGGGTATATGGTTCACGATGTAAGGATGGCAGAGATAACACTCTTAGAACAGTCAAACAAACAGAGAGCTAAACATTAGCTTTCAGAACTGCTTGAGCTCCTGTGACTGCTGGGGTTACACGTCTTAGGCCATCAAAGCAAATACAATACCATATAATTTCTCTTTTCCAGGTCTGCTAAAGAGTGGCATTGCATGGTCATGTACGAGCTTTCTTTTTATATATGAGATAACTAAGTTACGTTGGCTAAGCTTATTAAAGTGTTTGACATGCTACTGACTCAACATTTAGAAGGACTCTAGTTTCTATTTTAACAGCATCTACTCAGCTGTCTGAGTCCCAGCAGGAATGCCGAGCACAGAGGTGACATACAGGAGTGTCATTTTGGAAGCCAGCCTGGGAGATCCCGGCCAGTGAAGGCCAGACACATTGCAGAGGTAGTACAGTCCATGCAAGAATGGTAAAAGAGGATCCTTATAGTTGCTTTCTTATGATTTGAGCTTCATTCATAGCAGCCACTAGGGACAGAGAGGTCTTCGGCCTTCAGACAAAAGAGAACGTGCACGCAAATCATAAATGAAGTCATGTAAATGACTTTGAAAGGCAAAAGCAAATTTAAAGGAGGTGATCATCAGTTTTTAGTCCACCACCTGTTTGCTTTTTCACAGCAGATACTCTATGGGAGTATCAGAGTAACAGCCGTGTTAGTCTGTATTCGTAAAAAGAAAAGGAGTACTTGTGGCACCTTAGAGACTAACCAGTTTATTTGAGCATGAGCTTTCGTGAGCTACAGCTCACTTCATCGGATGCATAGCATATCGTGGAAACTGCAGAAGACATTATATACACACAGAGACCATGAAACAAAACTTCCTCCCACCCCACTCTCCTGCTGGTAACAGCTTATCTAAAGTGATCATCAAGTAGGGCCATTTCCAGCACAAATCCAGGTTTTCTCACCCTTCCCCCCCCCCCCCCCACATACAAACTCACTCTCCTGCTGGTAATAGCCCATCCCTCTTTGAAACCTCTCTTTATAATGCGCATGATAATCAAGGTGGGTCATTTCCAGCACTAATCCAGGTTTTCTCACCCCCCCCCCACACCCCCCTCCGAAAACCACACACACAAACTCACTCTCCTGCTGGCAATAGCTCATCCACACTGACCACTCTCCTTACAATGTGCACAGCAATCAAGGTGGGCCATTTCCAGCATAAATCCAAGTTTAACCAGAACGTCTTGGGGGGGGGTTCGTAGGAAAAAAAACAAGGGGAGATAGGCTACCTTGCATAATGACTTAGCCACTCCCAGTCTCTATTCAAGCCCAAATTAATAGTATCCAATCTGCAAATGAATTCCAATTCAGCAGTTTCTCGCTGGAGTCTGGATTTGAAGTTTTTTTGCTTTAAGATAGCGACCCTCATGTCTGTGATTGCGTGACCAGAGAGATTGAAGTGTTCTCCGACTGGTTTATGAATGTTATAATTCTTAACATCTGATTTGTGTCCATTTATTCTTTTACGTAGAGACTGTCCAGTTTGACCAATGTACATGGCAGAGGGGCATTGCTGGCACATGATGGCATATATCACATTGGTGGATGTGCAGGTGAACGAGCCTCTGATAGTGTGGCTGATGTTGTTAGACCCTGTGATGGTGTCCCCTGAATAGATATGTGGGCACAGTTGGCAACGGGCTTTGTTGCAAGGATAGGTTCCTGGGTTAGTGGTTCTGTTGTGTGGTATGTGGTTGTTGGTGAGTATTCGCTTCAGGTTGGGGGGCTGTCTGTAGGCAAGGACTGGCCTTTCTCCCAAGATTTGTGAGAGTGTTGGGTCATCCTTCAGGATAGGTTGTAGATCCTTAATAATGCGTTGGAGGGGTTTTAGTTGGGGGCTGAAGGTGACGGCTAGTGGCGTTCTGTTATTTTCTTTGTTAGGCCTGTCCTGTAGTAGGTGACTTCTGGGAACTCTTCTGGCTCTATCAATCTGTTTCTTCACTTCCGCAGGTGGGTATTGTAGTGGTAAGAATGCTTGATAGAGATCTTGTAGGTGTTTGTCTCTGTCTGAGGGGTTGGAGCAAATGCGGTTGTATCGCAGAGCTTGGCTGTAGACGATGGATCGTGTGGTGTGGTCAGGGTGAAAGCTGGAGGCATGTTGGTAGGAATAGCGGTCAGCAGCCACACTATCAGAGGCTCGTTCACCTGCACATCCACCAATGTGATATATGCCATCATGTGCCAGCAATGCCCCTCTGCCATGTACATTGGTCAAACTGGACAGTCTCTACGTAAAAGAATAAATGGACACAAATCAGATGTTAAGAATTATAATATTCATAAACCAGTCGGAGAACACTTCAATCTCTCTGGTCACGCAATCACAGACATGAGGGTCGCTATCTTAAAGCAAAAAAACTTCAAATCCAGACTCCAGCGAGAAACTGCTGAATTGGAATTCATTTGCAAATTGGATACTATTAATTTGGGCTTGAATAGAGACTGGGAGTGGCTAAGTCATTATGCAAGGTAGCCTATCTCCCCTTGTTTTTTTTCCTACAAACCGCCCCCAAGACGTTCTGGTTAAACTTGGATTTATGCTGGAAATGGCCCACCTTGATTGCTGTGCACATTGTAAGGAGAGTGGTCAGTGTGGATGAGCTATTGCCAGCAGGAGAGTGAGTTTGTGTGTGTGGTTTTTGGAGGGGGGTGTGGGGGGGTGAGAAAACCTGGATTAGTGCTGGAAATGACCCACCTTGATTATCATGCGCATTATAAAGAGAGGTTTCAAAGAGGGATGGGCTATTACCAGCAGGAGAGTGAGTTTGTATGTGGCGGGGGGGGGGGGGGAAGGGTGAGAAAACCTGGATTTGTGCTGGAAATGGCCCTACTTGATGATCACTTTAGATAAGCTGTTACCAGCAGGAGAGTGGGGTGGGAGGAAGTTTTGTTTCATGGTCTCTGTGTGTATATAATGTCTTCTGCAGTTTCCACGATATGCTATGCATCCGATGAAGTGAGCTGTAGCTCACGAAAGCTCATGCTCAAATAAACTGGTTAGTCTCTAAGGTGCCACAAGTACTCCTTTTCTTTCTATGGGAGTAGTAACAACTGAATGTTTCCAAATCACATCTCCTGCTGAAATACTGATGCAATGCCACTTTCCTGCCATAAGGTGGCAACTCGCTCCTAGGATGAAATGATATGGGATGCTACCAAAACTGCAAGCATCGGCTTTTTTATTATTATTTTTTTTATTACAGTTGTTAAGTTTGTTGTGTTAAGGTTGTGTCAGCATTTCCATTATAAACCCTATTTTCAGAGGTTTATAACTTGACCATAAAAATGTGCTCTAGGCTGAAATTTGGCATCCAAGGTCTCAGGCCAGGAGTAGATCTTTTTGGAAAGTTGAGCTGACTCTTTCTGAGCCTGTAGACACTAAATTTTAGTCTGGCTTGAAGGTATTTTAGTCCATATACCATATTTCACTTCTCCCAGCTGGATTTTATTCCACAGCTGGAAAATAATAAGCATATCACTTAAACCAAAACAAAGGGGGAGCCCCAATTATCTCCCAATGTGCATGTGTATTTTACAGCACATAGGTCTGTATCTCCCTGAATTCTGGATTACCCCACTTGGAGTGGCTATGATCACAGCTTTCACACTCTTAAGGGCAAATATAACTTCCTCTCCTAGCTGCAAGGGTCCTTGGAATGGGTGCGGCTCCACTGGGGATGGGCAGTAAAAAGGATGGATAGAGGTAGGGCATGTATTCTGTAGGGCATGTATTCCATGTAGCATAAAGCCCTGACCCACATGAGCTCTGTGGGGACATGTGCAGGGGCAGGAAGGATTGGGGCATAAGCAAGGCAAGGGAGGTGGCACCTGAGGATCCACTGCTATGCAGATACTCCTGTCAAGGGCCAAGTGCATTATAAGATGTTAAACTTCAGATATTAGGCTGAAACCTCTGCAGAGAAACTCCATAATCCTCTGTGTGTGGGGGGGGGAGGGCGAGGCCGGGAGGAATGGGAAGGAATGGTAGAAGAAGGATTTCTCCACTCCCTGGACAATTACTGGGTGCTGGGTTTAGGATTTGTTCCTTAATGAGAACGTGTATGTGATTAATTATCACTTGGTGTTCGCCCATCAGGGAATTATAGGCCCACTCTGACACAGTGCCAAGCACCGTCAGTTCCCACTGAAGACAATATATGTTGTAGGCACTCAACACTTTGCAGGAGTGGCCACTTGTGACGGGGTGTCCACCCCACACAAGTCCTGAAGGGGGTAAGGTGGCTAGGCGAGCCACCTGGAGGAGGAGCCAGGGAGTAACAAGGGTTAATTAAAGAGGAAGTGCAGCTGGCCAGGAACAGGAGGGGCCTACATAAAGCCCAGTAGCTGGGAGTAGAAGGGGCTACAGAAAGAGAGGTGGCAGTCACTGTCAGGGTGAGAGAAGGCAAGGTAGGAAGTAGCCCAAGGATACAGCAGTATGATTCCAGACTGTGCAGCCCTCAAATGCTTGTTGTAGGGTCCCTGGGCTGGAACCCAGTGTAGAGGGCAGGCCTGGGTTCCCCTACCAGCCATTGGGCAGTGCCGCTGTTAAGGGACAGTGAAAGAGAAGATGGCCTGGGGCAGTGGGTCTCAAGAAACTTTGAGAACGCAACCCCTCTCCCTGCCCGAGGAAAGGGAAACAACAGTGACCTGGCCAGAGGGCCAAGCCACAAAGTGGGAACAGTTGAGTCCCGAGACAGTGAGACACAGCGAGAGTGACGGAGTGCAACCACAGGAAGGGGCATCAGCCTGGCAGTGCTAATCCCCAGACACATCCAGAAGGAGGCGCTCCAGCAGCGAGTGGAGCACCCTGTGACTCCCTTGTATATGATGATTCTCTCTCTTTTAGGCATTTGTAAGTATTAATAATATTGACTCTTTCATGGCACATTTTATCCATCGACGTGATCGGTAAAGCAGCCAGCCCCATAGTATCTAGCCTTCTATAGCCATCTGTAACACACCTAGCACTGTGCTGCGGCTGAGTAAGGTGGCACACATTAGTCTAAAACCAAAATAATCTTATCTGAGAAAGCAATGTGAGTGACTGAAAAAGTAGCTAATAGAACAGAATCTAATAACTTAGATTCTGCAATTATGGCAGCCTCAGGGGCCAGAAATGGGCGGGGCATGGGGTGGTTGCAGTTCAAACATCTGATGCTGTGCAGATCCACCAATTTCCTTCTCCACCCTCAGTGTGGTAGGGGTCCAGGTAATGGCCAACATAGGCACTCTTTAGTTGACATTCCACCTCTTGATGTCCTAATGGCATGCAATACGTCTTGGTGGCTATAGGAACAGCATGAATAACATAGTGTTGGAGATAATAAAACAAAACCCAAGACCATTCCTTCCCCAAACTCTGTAAGAGCTGAGCAAAGTTTTTCAGCAAGGTTTCTGTCACTCCTGCAAACAAATAACTTGCAAACAAATCTAAAGACTTTGTGGGGGGAAATGCAGCATTTAATCCCATTGTTTATTGATCCCTGTTGTCCTAATATAAAATGATGTAATAATGAATGATGTGCAGTTTCTTATTCAAAGCTGCCATGTATCACTTTTATGATGTGTACGGCCATCACGGTAATGATGGAACCACCACTTTTCTCTGCAGGGCTGCATTAAATCAGTGTTCTATGCTGTCAGGTGGTAATTCCATGCTTAGAAATAATAAAGCATATTTATATTGTGCTCTAACAGAGCCACAGTGAGTGGAAAAACATGCGTCTTCCCTGAAGTTATTTTTTAAAGGCATTTCATTGCATTAGCTAATTTCTTGGTCTGGTATACAGAAAGCTGGCCTTTTAACAATCACAGCACAATAAAGATCTAGAGGCTAGAAGTGAAGAAAGCCACCTGCAATTCTAGGTCAAAAAAAACAAAACAAAAAAACCAGCAAAGAACTCAGTGCAGCCAAAAGCACATACAAACATGTCAGTTTGTTTCCTAAGCTGAGATTTGGCCATGCCCTTTAGAAGCATAGATTTCTTTTCCATTCTGAAATTTCTGTTATTTTACAGTTGCTTTTTTTTAAACTTTGTCACCTCTAGGCTGGAGCTACCCCACCAAGCACTTGATGCCGTCCCCAATTTGGAGCTACCCCACCAAGCACTTGATGCCCCCTTTCAACCTGAGCAGCTAGTCAAATTTCAGGGTCCTGGGAACATTCCAGTTGTTTGTTTACAAGTCATGTACAAAGTCCTGCTTCTCTGAACACAAGAGGAACCAAGAACAAAAGGAGCAGTTTCTTAGCTTACAGCCCCAAGCCTCTTTAGCTAACACCAGACTCAAAAGCTCACTCTCCAGCTTTTTCCAGAGTCATACTGTCTCTTGCTCTTTTCTTCCCTCTCTCAGTTTGTGTGTATTCTGCCTTCTCTCTCTCTCACTCCCTCCCTCACAAACCCACCTCACTAACAATATAAGCAAAACCCCTCTGCCTGCACCAGGGTGAGTTCACAACCCCCTTTTGTATTAAGTGGGGGACTTCTGATTAACCCATCCTGACAGAGTATTTGAAGGGCTTGTTCGCACGCTGCCTCAAAGAAGTTTGTGATCAAAGCAGGCAGCAGTACCCCTCAGTGCAACATGCTCCTAAGGCAGAACTATCACAGAACATGGCAACATGAGTGCTTAGGAGCCTCTTGCCTCAAGTACTAGAGACACCATGGTTTGCGTTGCCTGCCTCTTAGAATATATCTCCACTGCAGCTGGCAGCAAGCCTCCCAGCCTGGACAGACAGACTCGTGCTAGAGGGGTTTGAGCTAGCATGCTAAAAGGAGCCATGTGGACATTGCAGCTTGGCCTGGAGCTCAGGCTCTCAAGCCTAGGGATTGGGTGAGCTCAAGAGCCCAGCTCCAGCCCAAGCTGCAATGCTTGAGCCCCTCTGAGTCTGTCTACCCCGGCTGGGAGGCTCATTCCCAGTTGCAGTGGAGACATACCCTTAGTGTCTGCAAAAAGAAAAGGAGTACTTGTGGCACCTTAGAGACTGACAAATTTACTTGAGCATAAGCTTTCGTGAGCTACAGCTCACTTCTCAAATAAATTTGTTAGTCTCTAAGGTGCCACAAGTTCTCCTTTTCTTTTTGCGGATACAGACTAACACAGCTGCTACTCAGAAACCTTAGGGTCTGACTCTCCAATGCCTCTCCAGACTGAAATGGAAACTCATAACCCCTTTCCTTCAACCACTTTGCACAGGTGAAAGCGATTACACAAGTAAAAGATAGCAGAGAATCTGGCATGTAAATTTTAGTACTCAAGCCTTAGTAAAAGGCCAATATACCCCAGGGACCATCAGGTGCCTGATATCCCAGTGAACCAGCTGATGAGTGGGGCTGAAATAGCCTGGAGGCAAGGGGTAAAATTTTCAAAAGCACCAAAACGACTTAGGACTTGGAACCTAAGTCCCATTTTCAAAAATGACATGAGCACCTAGGAACCAAAGTCAACAGGACTTAGGCTCCTAAGTCACTTAGTTACTTATGAACAGTTTACTTGGGCTGTCTCTGCTGACAAATATCTGCTCTGGAATGCTCTTCCCTCACCAAGTACCAGGACATCTTCCCAGTGAGACTCATGGGGTTTTCACTGCCTAGCTTTTTGTTTGGCAAGGGGCATTTTACTTACTCTTATGTTTGGGGAATGGGTACAAGGGGTTTGTTCTCCTACACCTGCTCTGAGATTTATTAGACTATGCTCTGACTTGGCTTCAGACCTGTGTTTTCTTAGGCACTCAGAGGCTTTCAGACATGGATCACTGTAAACATTAATATTAATTACTAATCAATTTTTGTAAGTCCAAATACATACTTCCTGCCTGAGTGAACCGGCACTATGTCCATCCTGGAGTTAATGGGTTTATTGTCTACAAGTCAAACGGTGGACAAAAGTGGCCAAATGTATGCGATGGTGCTGCTGCTTGAGCCAGTGTCATTCTGTATGTTGCACTGCAGTACTTCATATTAGATACATGCCATGACCACAGGCATATCTAATATGTGCCAGAGACATGGACTGCTGAATAGACTGGTAAAAGGATAAGGAGCTCTCCATCACTAGGTTGCTGGTTTGAATTTGGCCCAGGACAATAGCAACCAAACATTTTCATAACCAGAAAGCTGCTGCATGTGAAATCACTAAGTGGTCTCAGTCTATTTCTGAAGGGGCAGAGGGTCCATATAAAACTAAAAACCAGAACTGTCATTCTGGCTAAAGGCCAAGGACTGGTTGGGCAAAGGAGCTAAACTATTCTCAACCCTAGACACGGCACACACCCCGATATGGAGGGGCCACTAGTAAGGCAAAGTGGGGGAGAAGCCTGCTTCACCACTGCCTGTTAGGTACCTGGTCTTTGAATAAATAGAGGAACTAAACATACAGTTTGGGAGGTTTTTACATTATTATTTCATTACTACTGTTCTTACAGCAGTACCTAAGGATCCTGGATGAGGGTCAGGACCCCACTGCATGTGGCACACATCATAAAGAAACAATCCCTGCACTAAAGAACTTACAACTTCTACAATATCACTGCTCTGCAAAAGAGTGAACTGAAAAAGGTGTGTGTTATCTACATTCAGTGCTGGGGATTAATGACGGGTGGGATTATTCCTCCGTGGTGGATAGTTCCGAGAGCATGCCCAGAAATGGTGCAGCAGGTTCCATCCAAGGCTGTCTCATCCTCTCAAATCTCGAATGACACCGAGCACTTTGAGTTAATTTATGAATGTTCAGTTCTGGAACCTGTCAGGGAACTCTGAACCATGCTACCTCTGCCTTGTAACATGCTGCAACTAATGGATTAGTCAAATAATGGATTAGCTGAATGAGGATGCCTGAAGCAATGTCAAGTAGTCAGCAGCTATCACTGTACCCTTCAGAGGAGGTTACTTCAAGAACTGTCCTAAATCATTTAACAGTTTCCTTGCCCTCAGGAGTTGGGAGAGGCTCTTTCCCAAAGTCCTTCACCTGTCAACAAGTCATGTGACCCTGCATGGGATATCTGGTTAGTGGAGAATAGTGTGGGTTCAGCTGTCTGAAAGACTCAGTGCTATAGGAACATATGTTTGTAGTGTGGCTACCTGACAATTTCACTCTGACTCTCTTTAACTGTCCTGAAATTCATGAGCCTAATTTATTATTTTTTAGCAAGCAGAAGCATGTTAGGTGCTTCACAGGACACAGCCCCTTCCCACAACACATGCCAAGTTAGACACTGATAACAGTGAAGCTAAGATTGCTACTGCAGCATATATACCTCCTTCCCCCGCTCCAGTTTGGATTGGACAAATGCCCTGCGCTGTGGCCTCTCCATTTTCTTTCCAATCCCCCACAATCCCAGTGGCAAAATCAAAGAACAACCAGGAAGGGACTAAGGTGGCTATGTTGTCAGCTTTGGCTGGGCATGCAAGCTGCTTCAGCTTCCCTATAAGCTTTCTTGAAATCTCCCCACCTCCTCACTCTTTCTCACGTTAGAGTATGGGTTTTTTTTCCCATAACTCCCCCAGTTGAGCTCTGTTTTTGAACCTTTGGTGTGACTTATCCTATTAACAGCACAGTATTCATGGGGGAATTCTGTGCCACTTTGCATGCATAGAATTCATGTCCCCCACAGATTTCTTTGCTTCCCCGCAGCAAAATGACTTTCTGATGGGGAAGCAAAGGGAAGCCACAAAAGCAGTCATGCAACCCTCACCAGCAGTTTGTTTCGGGTGTGCAGGGCAGCCGGCACAGAGATAAATCACTGTGCATCAGGAGGCAGGACTGGGGAAGACCCTGCTGGTGGCTCCTACCCTGTGCCGGGCTCAGCTACTAGTCCCGGATGGGCTGGGGAGAACAGGACTTTCTCTTCCCCTGCACAGCGTCTGAGGCCGGGTCAGACCCACCTCTAGATTTCTCCCCCGGTTGCAGGAAACTCTGCAAACTCCCCTCTCTGCCTGTTTCCTGCACCCATCGCTCTTAAGCTGCAGGGGGAGGGATCCCTGTACAGGGAGCTGCTCCCTGGTCCGTCTAACCCCTGAGCATCTGGGTTCCCCCTGCGCAGTCCCCCTCCCCCGCCCCCGGGTTACCTGCTGCGGTGCGAGCGGCCCTCCTCGTGGCCCCCCCCCCGCCCGAGCTCACCTCCGCCTCCCTGGGCCTGAGCGGGAGGCCGCCATTTGCTTCTCAGCCTGCCCCGGCTTCCCGCGCGAACAGCTGATTCACGGGAAGCCTGGAGGGACGGAGAAACAGAGCAGGGCGGCGCGTTCAGGGGAGGAGGCGAAGGTGGAGCGGAGGTGAGCTGGGGCCGGGGGTGGGGCGGGGAGCTGCTGCTGGGTGCTCTGCACCCACCAAATTTTCCCCTTGGATGCTCCAGGGCTGGAGCACCCGTGGAGTCAGCGCCTAAGGCGCCACTTTTGGCCAGTTACATTTAGAAGCCCTTTTAGAACCGGTTGTCCCTTGTGGAACAACCGGTTCTAAAAGGGCTTCTAAATTTAACAACCGGTTCTAGCGAACTGGTGCGAACCGGCTCCAGCTCACCACTGAAGACCATCCTTCCCCTCTTGATTTAAATGTGATTTTTAAAAAATTGACTGAGTGCCAGAGGAGAATTATAATGGGACTTTTTTAATGCTTGAATTGACCCTTGTTATAGGAGTTGCATGTCTCTGGGGAGAGTCAGACAGATCCCTTTGCCTATCGACATGATACTAACTCATTCTACTAATGAGAAGACTTATTTTCAGTTTCCTAAACTGTTTGTTGTTTGGCTGGACAATGTTTATCCATTCAAGCAAGGGAGGGCTTTTTGAAGATGGGCAGACTGTCATGTATCCTCTGCACTGGCAACATACATTGGAAAGAAGGTCATATGTTTGAAGCGTGTGATGAACTATGCATGCTATCAGTGCACACTAGCATTTCCAATACCAAGGACACACAGAATCTATGAATGCATGAATCTGTGTATTTTCTGTACTGGAAACACTCGCGTGCACTGACTGCATGAATAGTTCACCACACTCTGCAGTCAGATGACCTTTCCAATTTCCCCATTCCTAAATACAGTACGTATCCATCTGGAACGACATTCCAAAGACAAGACTTACTGTTCCTAAAATTGAAAGGAGTGCAAATCTAATCCAGGCATCCAGTTTTCAGGGGTTAGCCATAGTTTTTCCTAAATTTTGGAGGTGAGGGAGGGGAAAAGGAATATTTAGTCTTTGTTGAAAATAGGTACTTATCTGTTTATGTTCTGTTCATTTCTGCCATCTAGTCAGGGCTGTGCCTAAATAGCATGATATTAATAAAATATATGGTATGGCCAATTTTAGCTGTCATTTTTGTTAGCTACACTACAGTGTGTGATCGCTTTTTCAATCACAACAGCAGCCTTACAATTACTACATGATTAATTGCCAGAATTAATCATCATGTGTTGAAATCTGTGCTATGCTTCCCATAGAGGTCATTCAGTGTGGTGAATCCTGCTCTCCTTGGAGAAGGGAGAACAAAAGACTCCTGCTATGTGAGAATAGCAAAAGTGATGTTGATGTCAACCTGCAAGCAGAGTTTCCACCCTTAAAACCTTGCTATTACCTCAGTATTTGCCATTTTCACTGTATTTACTACAGGGAATACTTAGAAAACCTGTGTCCCCTGAGGAATCTAGGGCAACTGGCAGGTTTTTTGAAAGGGTGACTGCTGTCCTTCACTTTATTTTATTTGAGAATACTTACTCTGCTTTGGAAGAGCACTAATTATTCTTGGAATAAAATAACTTAAATTCTGAGGAGCTGGAAGAAAATATAAGTTAAAGTACACCACCTCACACATACTACTTTTCAGTTTGGCTCATTAGGTCAAAGTCATCACAAGCGTGACTGCACTGTAGTCAGTAGACAAAGCTGGCCCAACACATGAAGACAAGGATATACAAACACTCACCTGAATCCTTTGTCAAGGGAGATACATTTGGACTCATGTTTGCATGGATTTAGCTCAGGAACACAGTGGTTGATCACCTCATCACAGAGCTCACCTGCGGCAAAGAAAATTAACAAGGCTGTAACACATCTGCTACCAACACAGCTCATTGGCTTTGCTAAAATAGCTCTAACCATGCTGTCCAGGGATGATAAACCCACCAGCTCTTATGACTACAGGTCTTACTAAACTGAGTTGATCCAGCAGTACAAGAGGAAGCCCCAAGACAGTACCTGTTATGATGGCAGGACAAACTAAATAAGAGTGGGCTCGCTCAATACTGGACAGTTAAATTCTAGCTACATTTAGCTATTCCTTAGCAACTGGGCTACACTGGGTGCAATGATTATCTCATACAAACCTCAGAGTCCCGATTCAAAAGACCTTATACTCAAGCCCTCTCAACTTCAGCTGGAGTTTTGCCAGACTAAGGACTGTAGGGTCAGTTCCTGACCCCAAGTTGCAATATGCACATTAACAGAGTCCTTAAACTTTTCACACCAAGTAATATTCTAGTCATAGTTGATCCTTTACTGTCCTAGGAGATGATCTGACATCATTCAAAAAATGGCTTTTCAGTAATGGGAAACAGCTTTAGGGCTGCACATAATTATACAACCCCCACTATTTACAAGAAGAGCACTAACTCTATTGTACTCTTACAAGATAATGTTTTCTATAAAAGTTTCTTATATGCAAGCCTTGCTCAGCTGGTTCTAGGTACTGTGTGTAGAATTCAGTGCATTTCCCTGGATTTGTGTAACTTTTAATAATGAACAGTTCCAGAGTGTTCAAAACCAGATAGGTTATTTAAACACCATCCTTCTTCTGAGCTCTAAATTATTAGGTTACACTTCAGTACCTCAGGACTTGAGATACTGCCAGAGACTGAGCATAAACCTTTGCCTTTGAAACAAACTTCTTCAAGGGAATGGGCAGGTCAATTATCCTTAGTATGGAAACCCTCAAACAAAATCCAGTCCCAAAGCCCCTTTTGCAGTAATAGTGGAAGACTGCATCTGCACAATTTTAAGGATATAGGCATGCACAATACATACATATGCTCATGTGCACACGCACACAGATCCTCTGAAAATAACAACCAAACAGTAAAGTGATGCCAGACAAATGTTCTCTGGACATCCTCTGATAAAGCCTTCCAAGTACAGGGTGGTATAAAATACTTAATTAGATACAACAGCTATTAAACAACAAAATCTAACACAACAGCCTGCAATATTGTCAATATTTTCTGGGCTGTGGCTCCAACCCTGGGCCCGGCTTTGGCCCACTGTGTGCTGTTCCACCTGTGCAAAGTGGCCCAATCCCAGCATACCCAGTCCCTGGAAAAATGTCTCTGAGTGGAATCTCCCCTCATGTGGTTCAGATCCACTGTAGCTGCTCCAACACTGTCCTCTTTCCCAGCTGATGGTAGGGGAGGCATGACTAGGGGAAAGGTGGCATTGGTTGGGGCACCATTCTAATGGTTCCAGTAACTCGGAGCCCTCCCTATCTAGTGTCCCATCTCTGGCCACTGGAGATATTTGCTTCGACCTGTTGCAGATAGGCCATTGTAGGCAGTCTCATCACACCGTCCACTCCATAATGTTGCTGGAACAATAATTTTTCAGAGCTTATTATTGTGACACTGACAGACCAAGTGCCAGCTTATGCTAAGGCCTATAGGCCTCACTGACCACTGACAAATGCATAGTTGGAAACCAGTCAGACACACCTGTGTATTTGCTTTGTTAAAATAGATGTAAGGTGTCTAAGAACTTAGTGTTTAGACTTTATGAAATGCTTGTAAATTGCTGCAAGCATTAATCTCACTTATAATATCTGTATTCTATGTTTAAGGAAATATTTAAGAATTTGCTCTGCAACTATAAAAGTGTTTGCTATGAAACTGGTAACCCATGCAGTCAAGAGAAAAGCATTACCACGTGTGAAATACTAGTTCATCACAAAAGGTGTTATCTCCTGTCCCCCCGAAAAGATTGCCCATAGACACCAGACAAGCCAATGTGGAACATCAGTAGACAAAAGATTTGCTGATTGTTTTCCCCACACCTATGAAGTGGGGATGAACACAAAAACTCGTCCCATCACATTTTGAACTCTAACGGAAGGGAATAAAAATCCCTGGCAAGGAGGAATTGTTATTGCTATGCTGCCTGGAATTCAGAGAGGGCAATATTTCTAAGCACAAGCAAGGGATCCTCAAGCTTCTTGGCTTGGGTTAGCCCTAAAGGACATATGGAGCTTGGATTTCATAGTTAACTGCTATTACCTTTTGGAACCTAAGACTGTATCGCATTTGTGTGTGTATATTTATCTGCTTTAACCTTCCATATAACTCTTATTTCTTTTTCTTAGTTCATAGACCTTTAGTTAGTTCATTATAGGATTGACTACAAACTTTGCCTTTGGTTTGAGATTTGAGATACAATTAATTGACCAGGGATAAGTGACTGATCCTTTGGGACTGCGAGTAACCTGAATATTGTGATTTTTGGTGTAAAGGACCATCTGTCATAAAGGCAAGCTTACCTTGGTAGCAAGATAGATCAGAGTGCCCAAGGGGATGGTCTGTGACTCCATGGTAAGACTGTTACAGTGCTTTAGGAGTTCACACTTGTTACTTGGTTGGTGAAATCTAATTACAGAACACACACATTTGGTATTTGAGCCCTTCTTCTAGACAGTCTGCCCTGAGGTGGGCACTCCTGGTCGTTAGCCATTCTAGACAGCTTGATAATCAGCACCTAGCTCTTATATAGCACTGAACTTGAAATAACTTGGACAAATACAAATAATGCATCTGGCTTGGAATGGGTGATATGCCAAAGAAAAAGAAGTACTTTCCATCTTTGAATCACTAGGCACACCAGGGAAATCAAAGCATATATTCTGCTTGGTTTGGGTTTTTGATGTTTGTTCTTGCACCTCATTCTTCATCCAAAGCAAGTTGGCACATTCAGTAACAACCTGCATGACTGAAACTATTGCTGAAGACGTTCAGTAACATTTTTGAGATGGCACAATTGGAAGTTTACTTTTATCTTCAAAAAACCTAAAAGAACCTGCAACCTAATTCAGACAGCTAGAAGAGACATTGACATCAACCAGGGTATGTCTACATGGGGCTAAAAGACCTGAAGCATGGCTGCAGCTGGCCCAAATCAGCAGACTCAAGCTCACAGGGCTTGGGCTACAGGGCTAAAAATTTCCATTTTGTCATGCAGGCTCAGGCTGAGCCTGAGCTCTGGGACTATAGGTGCCAACTCCGTGGATGCTCCAAAAATAGTGGGTGCTCAGCACCCACCAGCCATAGCTGTTTGGCGGCTGGAGGAGGCACTTGGGGGAGGGCGGAGAGCAGAGAGCGGTGGGCAGGCAAAGCCTCAGGGGAGGGGTTAGAGCGGGGTGAGGAGAAGGTGGAGTGAGGGCTGGATCTCAGAGGAAGGGGTGGAGAGGGGCAGGGCCTCGAGGCGGAGCAAGGGTTGAGCACCCCTGGGGAAAAATAAAACTTGGTGCCTGTATCTGGGACCCTCCATCCTCGCAGGGTCCCAGAGCTCGAGCTCCATCCCAAGCCTGAGTGTCTACCCAGCAATTTTTTAGCCCCAGAGACCAAGCCCTGTGAGCCTGAGTCAGCTGACCCAGGGAAGCCACGGGTTTTTTATCCCTGCATAGATATATCCCATCAGGTCAACCTTGGCTTCTAACTTCCTTCAGTTTGCCTTTTTTGTTTATTTCTATGAGCATAAAACATGACAAGCGTTCCTTAAAAAAGAAACCCAGAGAATTTCTAACTTGATGGTGACATGACAGGAACTCAACGTTCTAAAGCCTTCAAGTATCCTTTTGAAAGATAGCCTTTTTTTGTTAACAGAATACATTGGAGAGAGATGCCTTAAGCTATAACTTTGCTACAATATCCATAGGAGCTTTTTTTTTTAAAAATAAAGGAAAACAGACTTTTGAGAAAAGTCAGAATAGTGGTGTAAACTTCCAACTCCAGGAAATCATAATTCTTCTTAAAGTAGTTATCTCAGCCAACTTGGAAAATTGACAAATGCATAGAAATCCATTAAAAATTCCCCCAAAATATATACACTTGTCAAATATTATGACTCACTGTGTCATGCAGAAAGCACCACTATCAAAATTAGGAGGATTTCAGGCTTGGTACCAAACACAGCATCCAACTAATTTATCACTGTTCACAGAAAATTTGGAATGTTTTAGGCTCCTTCCTGTTACTTATTTTTTCTCATCTCTCTGTCATTTCAGATTTCAACATTTCCAGATTTCTCTTGGGAATGTCGTGGAACCCAGACAACCTCATCTTGGGGAACAAAATTCCTGTTGATAATTGAAAGGGCTTCATCAATGTTTACTGAATGGCAAACAGCATGGTAGGGAAAGAAAACACTTTTTAAACAGTGATACTCAAGGCAAGAGCTATACAAAGTTTCTTATGTTTCCGTCAGTTACTAAATATTTTGGGTAAAAATCTGTCCTCAAACAGGGGTATGTAACATTCAGTGGCCATCTGATTGCATGTTTCTGAGGGGAAAATGTGGCCCTTTTTACTTCTGTGCATGGCTTTGGGCTCCTAGTTATTGTAGCAATAAAAGGTCTATTCCAAGTTTTTCTCTGAAAAATGATACTTCCAAATATTATGTCATTTTGTTAATTATTTGCACACAGGCTATGCTGGGCTCTAGAGGCATTAAACAGCTTTTTAAAATTTTATCAAAAGTGTTTTATACAGCGGGCATTCCACCACATTAAAGCTATGGCTACACTAACAGCAGCATGTAGAATACATACACTGTATCCCCCCGCCCCTCAGCACATGTAAAAATAGCAGTGTATATGGTGAGGTACTGCTTAAATGAGGAGACTCAACACATGCCAGAACCCTACACAGTTCTCGACATGCCCAAGCAGTGCCTCCCACATCTACACAGCTATTTTTAGCTCCCCGCTGCCTCCCCACTTCCAGAGGCTTTCGCTGCGGCATGTAGCTACGCACCACAATGCAGACGCAGCCTGCCTTTCACTGTAGCATGCAGCGACACGTACCTTACACGCTGCCACCAATATAGACAAGACCTAAGAAATGCAACACTTTCCCAACCACCAACATCATCCTCCACACTAACCTCCCCTAGTCAACTCCACCCTAGGTACATACAGGTAAAAACACCTGCCATACATACATAAAACCAAAATTTTCATTACTCGCCCAACCAAAACAAAATCCACACTGTATATCCCACACCCTCTCTCCTTTCACCAAAGTCTGCAAGAATGGACAGGCTTTGCAGCACACCCTGCTGGTCAGCCAAATGCAGGGGGTGTAGGGCTTGGGGGGATTTTGAGGGAAAGGCGTTTACAAGTGGGCTCTTTCCCGGTTATATTTTGTTAGAGGCTTGGTGGTGGCAGCAATAAGGTCCAGGGACAAAAAGTAAAATAGTTTGTACCTTGGGGAAGTTTTAACCTAAGCTGGTAAAAATAAGCTTAGGGGTTTTTTCATGCAGGTCCCCTCATCTGTACCCTAGAGTTCAGAGTGGGGAAGGAACCTTGACACCCCCTTTTTTATTTGGTTCAATGAAATCCTAAAGAGGGACATTGGTCATTCTAAAATAATCTCTTTTTACAGTTCTCACCACTTACAAGGAGCTGCTAGGCTGGCATATTTATACAGCTCCGTGATCAAAAACAAAACAAAACAAAACAGCAACAGAGACAGAAACATTTTGCATGCAGTTGGTTTGATTTAATTATTTTGTTTATTATTTAAATGACCACATTGGCATATGTGCTATTTATTTCACACCATGTTAGATTTTTAGAGCCATGATCTGAATTATATTGTTCCTTCCTAATGGGAAAAAAGGCGAGGTGGGGTGTGTCAACGTTTTTTTTTTCCAATCCCAACTTTGAAATGATCATAACACCCACATTGTAACTTGCCTCCAAGTACCATGTGTTCCTCAGTTTTATTGTCTGCAGTGTCACTTAGGCAATCCTTTGCTCTCATTTCTAATATTAATCAAAATAATTAATAACATGGCATGGAAAATATTCTCAGTCTTATGTGAAAACAACTTTTACAGAACCTCAAGGCTAAGGGTAACAATGCTGTCAAGAACTTCACAAGATTAAATAGGAAAAAGGGAAGTGTTTGTGGGCAGTGTTGCCTGATTTTAGGGGATTAATATTATTGTTTATATAACAATATAACCTATAAACATAGGTTTAGGATGGAGAAATGGATGGAGACAGGCTGGCTGTTATGTATTGGGCTAACTTTTACAGCTTGCAAAGGAAAGAGACATATATTTGAATTGTTAAGTAGTATGTTACAGTCCTCTTAATTGTACTCAGTGAGCCAAAATAGGTGCATTACCTCTGGCCACACCGGTAAGAGCTGACTACACACTACAGCTGTCCTCGTGAGAAGTTACTCGTTGGATACCCAATAGTGACTAATGTTCCACAGAGACATGGATTCCCCTGCTCTTTCTCCTTCCCCTTTACGCTGAAAAAAAAAAAAAAGGCAATGCCAAGTGGAAATTTCAAATAGTCCTTAGCAATCAAGGCCACTGTCACCCAAAAGCTGATTGGCTTCATCAGTGGTAGACGTTACTGAGAATGTGCCAGAACATGCTGTGCAGAGAAATTATTGCCAATCAGGAGTAATGCTGATGCTTGATGAAGTTTAACAGACCTGAGCCAAAACATTGGATCCATCTATCTTGGACACTCCAATGATGCATTTCACAACATGTCAGTTTTGCGGCTCCAAACACCCACAAACAGGGGCGTCATTTCAGAAAAATCAGAGGGGAGGAGCAAAGTTGTGTCAGTATCCCCACTTCCACCTTCCCACTGAGGCAATGGCTGCTTGTGGGGGGTAAACGAGTTGGTCCCATCCCTGAGGGGGCTGGAGCAGTGGAATGCCAATCCTGTCCCTCGGAGCGAGGTGTCTCTCTCACCGATGGCTGGCTTGGGGCAGGGACTGGGGCCTGGCCCAGGCCATTGCTGCTGCTTCCTATCCAACCAGTGGAATATAGGGTTGGTGCTAACAATGAGGAGATTAGGAGCCCTGGCCCAGACAGCCTCAGATTGGCTCCCACTGGCCTGGGGGAAGACACCGCAGTGCTGTTGACTGGCAAGGGTATGAATAGTCTGGGTGGGAGGAGGGAAACCAAGGTCTGGTGGAGCAACTGTCCCCCACCTCATAGCAAACGACACTCCACACAATTTTAGGAGAGAGGTGTTAAATTTGAACTTGGGGAAGGAGTCCAATAGGGGCAGGGATGGGGCAGAGTTGGGGTGGGGACTTTGAGGAAGGGGTTGGAATGGAGGCGGGGCAGGGGCAGGGCACGGGGGTGCGAGCACCCACCAGTGCCAGGAGAAGTTGGCGCCTATGAATCTCATGGCTGATAGGCCCTTACCTTTATAACGGGCTGAGCCCAACCCCTGAACTTTGAAGAGATTTAAAGTCCAGATCCATACTTCTTGGATTATTTTTTTACATGAGACTCTTCCTGCTGGTCAGGGTTTACCAAGCTCAACATTTAGAAGTAAAAGCCAATATTTTCCAACCCCAGATTTTGCCTCAATCCATTGTGTTTGTTCACTGAAATGACGCACACAGGAAAGTCGCAGCCAAAGTCCTTATGGAGACAGTCCATTCAGTTGCCAGGCAAATGCACCAAACCCATTTGCTAAAAATTCAATGAGAGGTTTTGTTGCAAAAATTTAAGGCTGGATGCACAGTAGCTGATTTCTAAACCTCAGTTCTGGACTCAACCCTTGCTTGACAAACAGAGAATCTTGAACTCATAATTTTTATCAGGAAAATAATTACTTTGAAAATAATTTAAGACTGCTTATGGTAAACTCCGATATTAGGGGGAGATTTTTTTCACCTTCAAACATTTGGGCAAGATTTTGAAAAGTAGTAGCTGAAAGTTTGACTCCTAATTCATATTTAAGTACTCAAGTAAGGGGCTTGATTTTCAGAAATACTGAGAACCAAGCAGCTACCACTGCCCTTTGTGGTACCAGTGAAACCAGAGCTCAATCAGATAAGATGTGGGGAGAAAAGCAGGGATTCCAGCAGTATTCCCATGTGTTTGAGCAAAGAATGTGTTCTGCTTCTCTCCATTGACAAGATAAGGAAAAAGCTCACACAATCTCCCAAAGGAACACTGCTTCTTGTTTAAGGCACCAGGAAGATTTGACTTTAGAACAAGATGCTGTAGTGTACTGATGCCCTGGGACATCCTTAAGGTGAGAAAGGAATTCAAACCCTATCAATCACAGAAATTTAAAGACAGACAAAACATATTACTTTGGAGAGAGAGATCACAATAAGTGTTGTACACACATAAGCTGTTAAGTCATCTAAGTCTATTTCCCTGCCATTCAGAGGGGGACTTTTACAGCATTGGTGGCAATTATGCTGTTAGATATATATATATATAAGAACAACCATATTTACATTAGCTCGGCTAAAGATTTGGTAAGGGACAAATCCTCATGCATCAGGGCAAGAATGAATTACTAACTAATGGGCATTATTTAGAAATTCTGCCTTTTGGAAGGATATTCCACAAGTGTCCATTTTGAAGTTTCTTCCACCATCCTCTGAAGCATCTGATATTGGCACTGTCAGAGACAGGACACAGGCCTAGATGGACTATTGAGCTGACCCAATATAGTAATTCCTATCTTCTTATGTTGAAGAAGAATGGAAATTGGAATAAGACATGTCTCAGTGCTGAAGAAAATCCCTTTTGTGCCTATTAGTGTAGTACAGACATTATTTGTGGACACTTTATTCTTGGGTTAGGTCCCTGTAGTGCTTTCAAGCCTAATGGGAGATGTCAATTAAACTTGCACCCCCAACAGAGCAACTGAACACATTTGGCCAAATTATGCTCCAATTTATGGAAGTAAGTCACAGGAATCTTCAGCCCACTTTTTTCCTTTGAAGTTGGCTGCATCTACTCTAATGTCTAGCAGAAGGTAGTACAGAAGATAAAGTACAGCTTGTTTCTTTGCATACCAGTTGTTAAAATATAGCAATCTTCCTAGAATAATTTATATACAAGGATACCTGCTTACCTCTTGCTGGCATTTCTAATGTGCCCACCGAGCGCTGAATACAGTAATTAACGTTCACATAGAGTTGTCGACAGTGTTGTCCACTTCTCCTAGATTTGGCAGTTTAACATGCTGCCTTATTTACTGAATATTATAACTTGCTATGAAAGCGGTTAGGTTTTTGCTTGGCTTCTAATCCTCTAGCAGGATGTTCAGAGGTTGGGGCTCATCACCCTAGAGCACCCTATGTTCAGATCTCACAAACTCTATCCTAGGCCAGGGGTGGGCAAACTTTTTTCTGAAATTGTTTGGAGGGCCGGTTAGGGGAGGCTGTGCCTCCTCAAACAGCCAGGCATGGCCTGGCCCCCGCCCCCATCTAACCTCCCCTGCTCCTTGCCCCCTGATGGCCTCCCCAGGACTCCTACCCCATCCAACCCACCATCCACCCTCTCCCTTCTCCCTGGCCCCTGACTGCCTCCCGCTGCCCCATCCAACCCCCCCTCTCCTTCCTGACTGCCCCCCCCGGGACCCCTGCCCCCATTCAACCCCCTGTTCCCTGCCCTCTGACCGCCCCGCCCCCATCCACACCCCCGCCCCCTGACCACCAACCCGAACTCCCCTGCCCTCTATCCACCCCCCATGCTCCCTGCCCCCTTACCGTGCTGCCTGGACCACCAGTGGCTGGTGGCGTTACAGCCACACCGCCTGGAGCACCAGGACAGGCAGCCATGCCACCCGGCTGGAGCCAGTCACACCACCGCACAGCACAGAGCACAGGGTCAGGCCGCGGATCTGCAGCTGTGCTGCTGCTCAGAGCATTGTGACGGCGGCCCAGAGCGAGGGAGGAGGAATAGCAGGGGAGTGGCAGGGGGCTAGCCTCCTGGGCCAGGACAGTCCCGCGGGCTGTAGTTTGCCCACCTCTGTCCTAGGCAGTATTAGTCTCATTGTTCCACAGATGTGTGGCTGTCTTGGTGGGCCATGAATGCAGAGGAAGTCTGACCTTTGGGTCCCAACCCATGGGCAGCATTAAGGATTAGACTAGGGATTTGAACTGGCACCAGAAGCAAGCTGGGAGCCAAGGTAGGGTGCAGAGCTAAGGAATCAGACTGCTGTATTTTCATTTGCTGTGCTGCTTTCACCTTCATTCCCTGCACAATGAATTATCATAGTCTGACCTGAGGGAGGTAAACATGTGGATCGCTTTCAAGGAAAACTCAGACTGACTGCAATGACAGCAGGAATGGGCCCAAGATCCTTGTGTCAGTTATGTGTATCCAGCTCTTTTGGTGTTCATATTCTTTGATTCTGCAAGCAAAAACTTGGGGTTCCTGCTTTAGTCTTCTATACAGAAAACAAACAAATTTTACATTTGCCAAGTAACTAAACTGGAAAACTTCCACCGAGAGCAAGAATCTCTCAGATTAAAGGATGGGTGCACCAAACCCTAATCATTACTTGCTTTCTCTTTCAAGCAAATTATGGCTAAGGACGATCCCATAGTTCTGAAACTGGCTAATAGTTAGGAACTTGTTTAGGCCTTAGATACACATGTAATAGCTCAAATCCTTGGTGAACTTACAGAAGAAATACTTGAAACCACACTATCAGAAAACTTCCTGCTTGTATGTGTGACACATGAACTAAAAACATGCAAAGGCAACAAACCAATCTAAAGAGCTATGATTCAGATAAGTTCAACTCGGCACTGCAATTGGGGCCCCTCACTGAGATTGTTCTGAGCCATCTGACCACAATGGTTAGCTATGTGAAGCAAGCTAGCAAAGCTCCATAAACTAGTGGCAACCACAAGTCACCACAAGGCATCTTTCCTCCAGAGTAATTTTGTTTACTTAAGTACTTGGCTTTGGACAGGCAACAGCCCTGCAGTAAGCTGGGCCAGAGGGAGAAACTGTAATCACTCACAAACAGTGAATAGCGTGGAGTTGAAAAGGGGAAAAACAACAAAAAATCTGTGACAACAACATCTAACCCAAGAGACTGCAAGGTCCTCTGAGGTAAAAATGCATTAGGCTCATCTTGCTAACATGCAACACCAGAAATTGTTTCTACTTATTTTTCTGTGATACAAGCTAATGGCGACAAACCTTTCACAAGGAAATAATCTTACAGCCCCCATTCCCTCCTTCCCGGGATGCCATCTGTTTTAGAAAGAGGCTATTTTATTTAATATGGGTAATTTTTTGAAATTGTTTTCAAACCTGATCCCAATTGCCAGACCAAAGAGAGTTGAATACATTTGCTAAGACTCACTAGATCAGGCTTTTTAAAGAAATTTCTAGTGTTTCCCAAATTCCTTGTGGTATCTACTCATTTCTGCTTCTGACTAAGGACACAGATTGCAGGGGTGCATGAAATTAAAAGAAACACACAAAAGTTTAACTAAAATGTTTCAAAAATTTCAAAGACCAGCTCAGGTTTGGGACTGCTCAGATTCTGGCCAAGCGTTCACATAAATTCATGGATGATCGTTTGAGCTGCCAATCCCACACAGATGACAGTGTTTGAATACCACCATTAAAACAGTAAGACAGTACATGCAAGACTGATGAGGGGGTAAGAACAAGCTCTGGGTGTCTCTTTCTCTCAACCGCCCTCCCCCACAACCCACACATGAGAACAAGTCAAAAAGAAGCCTTGGAGGCTTCTAAAGAACTCCAGGAAAATTCTGTGGGCTTTGTTAGAGACTCCTGGGGCAGAAAGAGTTGCGGGGGCTAGCAGTAAACCATTTTCTGGAGTACACGGAGGGGGATGCTTTTAAGCAAGAAAGCCAAATATAGCCAAGTCTCTTAACGAAGTTAAGAGACCAGCAGAGTGAAGAAAGAAGCCATAAACAAAGGAAGATCTGAAAGCTTGAGACAGGAACCAAGTGGTAGGTTCCTGTTTTGAAGTCCATGGTTAGGAGTTCACCCACATTTCCCTGAATCAAGATGGAAGATTGCTGAGACCATCAAGAGGGCTCCAACAAACTGTTCAACTAGTTTCTGGTCCATTGTTAACCTTAGACTTCTTCTGAACTGTCTATCCTGGAAGAAGTAGAGTTTTTTGTTTAGCTGTAGGGCTAAACTACTCCTCCAGCGAGAGGAAGTTGAGGCAGGGGGAGTTAAGGACACTGTGTCACAGAGCCTAAATATGGCTTTAATTGCTTAAATTTAGGCACCCATATTTGCAACTGTTGAACTTAATGAATAAAATGGAAAACATTATCTTGTCTTATGGCTAACGCCTTGAGTGAAGAGATTCAGGCCTTTTACTTTTGTTTCAACCATTGAATCTCTCTCTGTCACATTCAGCCAGTAACATGCCATTACTATGCCTCAGTATGGACGTCTGTAGACAATTCTTACCTATTTCAAAGAAAGGCTGTGAGGCTCAGTTCATTCATGTTTGTAAAGCACTTTGAGATCACTGGATGGGAAGGAACTCTGAGAGAGTCAAGAATATATTTAATAATACCAAAATGGGGCCTTGGGTGTGGTAAATTCCTCCCCTCTGTAGTCATTTACCATATTGGACATTTTTCATCTAGGATCAGCTAGAAAAGGAAAACATTTGGAAAACTATTCCGTGAAGAGAAATTTACAGCCTTCATTATTTTAACCAATGAAAGCAAGATTCATACTTGGCATATTTTTCCCAAAAAGGGCATAATGGTAAAATTAGAGAAACACAAAATAACAAAGCAGGGCGATTCTGAGGAAATAAAGAAAATCTTGGATAATTCCAAGAGACTGGCATAATGCAAAAACCAGGAATGCATATAGTCCATTGGAGAATTCTGAATATGGGAGAAAATTCCTTTCTGACCTCGCAGTGGTTAGCTTATTCTTTGAAGCATGATATTTCATTAATCTTATTTTAGCTTGCAAAACCATATAATTAGTTATTAGTTTATCCTGCTCAATTACTTTTTAGATATACAAAGTTCCTCTAACTCTTCTCCTTTCCAAGTGATTTTTTCAGCCTTTCGTTATATGCAAGTCCTATCACACCTCTACAACCATGCATACTACCGTTCTCCAGACTTTCAGCCTTATTGTTTATAGTTATAATCAAATTTGTTTCAATTGCAATCAAATAGTTATTGGCTGTACAAAGGGTTAATATTCTAGGCCCCAGATATTGTATACAAAGGGTTAATATTCTAGGCCCCAGATATTGTATATGCAGTGTGTATCATGCATCTGAAACTAAAATCAGGTCCAAGGAGTTTACTGCATAGCTATTTGATGATCTGGTACACTCTAGCTGATGAACAGCTTACAAAAGGCAATATTCACTCATTCATTCTGGTAATAGTGAGCTGGATTATGATTGAAAATATCTGCAAATCTGACTCTGAAGTGTCATAAAAATTCTTTGGCCATAACCAGAAATGATTCACTGACAGGTACAATCTGCAGAAAAATCCTACTCCATCCCTTTTCCTGGTGTTTTTGTCTGCAAGAGCCATTATAGCCCATCATGAGGCTGTTAAAAAGGATAGAACATGTTCATTGTGCATTGGATTCAGTTCCTTGCTAGCTATCTCTTGCTTAGCTGCTCAAATACACTTCCTTTTGTAAACGTAAAGCCATTATCACCATATAAGGAGTTTTATTTGGTATCAGCAATGTAAAGCTCACCTTCATACAGTGCATATAAGAACAATTGGCTCAACATACTAGAAACAAAGTTCTTTGCTCTGGCCCAGCCTAAGCTTTGCCGAGTATTTTGGCAGAAGGAGTAGATACAAAACTCTAATAAATTTTCATTCAAGTCACAAGGCTTTTCCCCAGCCAAAGGTTTACACAGGCCTCTCCTATTGGCTATAAAAAGCATTTTTAAAGAGTTTGGGAAATTCTAGAAGACTTCCCTGTCACTTACCAAGCCACTCCAACTTTATACTTATTAATTCCAGTGATATGTAATACCCTCCAGCGTATGAGAAGCCCGTCATTAGTGCTCCATGCTCATAGAGTAACAAACCTATTTCAAAAGCATCAAAATAGGAACTAACATGGATATTTTTTTACCCCTGTATACTGAGCAGAGGAGATCAGTGGCTTGTGATGGGCTTGAGTGGCTTGTGATGAGTGAAGTATCTATCCCAGCAGTCATCTGAGAGGCACCATTTTTAATTTTTGAGCTAAGAGGGTTCCTAGCCCTACAGAAGATTTAGGAAGGAAGACATCTAAAGCACAGGACAGAGAGTCAGGAGATCTGGGTTCTATTTCCAGCTCTCTCACTCACTCACTTTATGACCGAGGGCAAATCACTTAGCCTCTGTGCCTTAGTTCCCTATCTGTAAAATGGAGGTGACTTAACCGGGGTATTGTCATGGTTCGTTCATTAATACGTGCAGTGCTTTGAGATCTTTAGTTGGAAGTCATTTTATAAGTGTTACTATTATAGTATAATTTGAAACAGGAGTCACTTTTATCCTCAGAAACGCTAAGCAGACGTATATCGAGCTAAGCTCAGTACTGGAAACACTTTTGTTAACACTTTTGTGGAAAAGTACAAATTTCTCTAACCAACAGATGAACTTGAGAATTTCTTGTTTATATATTTTAACTGTAGTTCCAGTAACTTCTGACCTGGGGAAGTGCATGTGTACAAAATATGCCAAGACAGTAATAGATTTTCCCCTCTGACCCTTCCCAAAAGCCTCCTTCTGGTTTGAATTACACTCTCTCAGGGGTAGCAGTGATCTCTCTGGATTAAGGGTCAGACATATTGCTGGAGCAGCATCTTTGCAAAACTATCCTCTTTTCTTGCCTCTGCTTACTGGATGAGCAGGAATTCATTGACACCACACTTGCAATTTGGGTACTTTAAAATCTACTCAGAACCCGGGTTAATTCCATGCATGTGATCTCACCAAGTGGGAGCGGACCAGTTTCTTATAGTGCCCCAGGTGGATGGAAGTTCCTTCAACTGCTTCCCTCAGCTCCCTATGCCCTTTGGCTGAGGTCCTTCCTTACCTGTGTAATTAGGAGGGCAGAGACAGACATAGTTGTTGATTCCATCCATGCACGTGGAGTTATTCTCACAATCGTTATCTTCACAGT
Organism: Chelonia mydas; assembly: GCF_015237465.2. Taxonomy (NCBI): domain Eukaryota; kingdom Metazoa; phylum Chordata; order Testudines; family Cheloniidae; genus Chelonia; species Chelonia mydas. Next base: position 29,171,963 of record NC_057854.1, read on the forward strand.
CATCTGGGTTTATTTCACATCTCTCCCCCTCATACCCTAGAGGGCAAGAACAGCTTTGGAGTGGGGATAGAAAAAACAGAGAAAAAGTTAGTTTGGATTTCAAACTTTGCTTTTGAGCAGGGAGGAGGTACTGGAGTGGGATGAAAACTGATACAGATGAGCTGTACTCTCTGCTGTTGCAACACAGCGGCATTCACATTACTAGCAAGTTTGGTGATAGATGCCACAGTGACAAGCCTGGACACTATATTACTATACTTATCTACAGAAAAGGTACAGCATGGGCAGAAGAATTCATCTCCCCTACACCTCCATTGCCCTGCTTGCTGCTGTGCCTCATCCCTGAACTGTACTGACCAACTCTAGGGTGACAGGTTAAGATCACTCACCAAGGCTAATCAAATTCTTGGTTTCTCTGCATAACCAGCAAGGGTGTTGATTGCAACAACAGTGTTGGTTTTGTAGGTACCTGTCCACCAAGAACTGGACTGAGGACACCAACACACATCATCACACATGAATAGGAAACTGTTAAATGGCTCTAACTCTTTCACTATTAACAACCTAGACTGGATTTGAATTAGGGAGGTAGAAGCGAAAGTTTTGATCTCATTACCACCTTGTCTCCAATCCAAACAACAAATGTTTGTTAATGGATCTTCCAAACAGAGTATTTTAAGCGTTAAGGTATCAGCACTTTTTAGCTCCTTCAGTACCCAAGAATCAACCAGGAAAGAGTAATTAAATTAAATGGTGTGACTGTCCACATCCTAAGTATTTATGACTCCCAATATCTGAAGAACAGCTCTGTGTAAATTTAAAAGCTAGTCTCTCACATCAATAGAAGTTGGTCCAATAAAAGATATTACCCCACCTACCTTGTCTCCCAATACCTTGGTAACATACCCAAACAACAGACCAAATAAACAAGGACAGAAATACCGGGTTTGTAAGGACTTGGACAAAGAACTACTGCATTAAATACTTTATTTTCTGAAAATGTAGAGTGCGCCCACTTAAGGGAGTATGGAGGACTAGACGGCAGTGCAGAAAGGGCTCAGTTGGTCCCCAGAGTTTCCACAATTTTTAGGACATCTAGTTGTTATGGTTGTGAAGAAAACCTTGAAAATGTGACCCAAGTGTAAACCAACGCAGAGGGATCTGCCTGAGTTTGCAGAGAGCCTTAAACTCTATGAGGAGCTGAGTGGAGCTGAGGTTGTGGGGTCCAGTGTAGAATCAGCTGATCATGGTCTTAGGCAGCCTTCAATAGTTTGCATATATGGGGGAAATGGGTGGACTGGAAAGGCTGGGAATTGGCTGGTTCAGAGACTCATCACAGGGAGTATGGCCTCATCAATACTCAGGAATAACCCCTGATTCAGCAATTTATACAGCTGCCCTTTACTTGTAGACAAGGACATTTAGGGGGTTGGGCATATAAAGCATAATTGCAAAACCACATTATAAAGCAAATCCTGGCTTGCCTTTGTCTACAGGACAGCGTAGCCCAGTGAATAGAGCACTAAGGGGTCTTGGGTTCTATTTCCAGCTCTGCTACTGGCCTGCTGGGTAACCTTGGACAGGTCACTTCCCCTCTCTGTGCCTCAACTCTATCGCTAAAATAGGGATAATGATACTGACCACGTTTGTAAAGGGTTTTGAGATTGACAGATGAAAAGTTCTAAAGAAGAGGTAAGTATTAATTTATTATTATTATTACTACTACTGCTGCCTGGAGTGGAAAGCACCATTGTCGCCATACCAACTGCTGGCTACTGACTGCTGAATCCAGACTATTTCCAAATGCAGACAAGGCTTGTGTGTGTGCGGTGGTAACATTTACTGCTCAGGTGGTCAGGCTCCGGAGGAAGTACTTATCATGGAGGTAGGACTGAGGCATATAGACAAGGGTTGGTATTAAGTGGAGGCTCTGTATTGAAGAAACAGGTAGCTGTTAGCAGAGCCCCAGCCCTTCTAGGCTGGGTGCATGGATCCAGTATGGTGAGAATGACGCTGGCTTTCCCTCTCTTCCTCCTCTGCAATAAGGATTGGCTGCACATGGACACTCCACACATGCCTCAGCACGACCTCAAGGAGTAAACTTGGGTTCCCCTGAAACATGGGCAGCCGAAACATCCACTCTCATGGAAACCCAGGGAATAAAAACTGTGAAGCAAAGTGTGTGTGTGTGTGTGAGAGAGAGAGTGTGTGCACGCACTCTCAACCCCATCATGACTGGAAAGCTTCCAGAAGGGAATTAGCACAAGTGCATAGGTTAGCAGCAGACAGCTACATTCCGTCAGACCTATACTGACCGTTCACAGGTCATGAGAGCTAGAAGGGAGGGGAAACTCTTCAGAGCAAATGATTAAAAACAAACGGCTCCGATCAATTCAATTTAAAACACAATAAATCAATATGAAATATTTTCTTTGTCTGGCTCTGCCTCATTAGTACCAATAAAAAATGTCCTCTTTCTGACCCTGCAATGATCCAGGGGATCGCAGGAGGCAGATAAGAAAGAGAAGAGCTGGCACAGCACCTTTTGTGGCAAGGAGAGCAGAAGGAGGGTAAAGAAATCTAACTGAACAAATTTGTGCATTTATCCTGTCACCCATTTCCATTCCAAAACCCCATTTTTCAGGGGTTTGTAACTCAGCCTTAAAAATGTGCTCCAGGCTGCAACTTGGCATTCAAGGTCTCAGTCTGGAAGGAGACATCTTTCTTTCAATGTAAAGGAAAACAACAAAAGGAGATTGTGCTGGTGATTTTTATATTCTATGAATATTTCACCCTCTTCTTGCCACATCCTGACTGGGACTGTATGTAATTAAACACTGCTACAGTAATAGTTCAATTCACCAAAGTTTACAATAGGGACATTACAGTACATGGGATTGTTATTGTACAATATTACAACAGGAGGGTTTATTTGGTTCTTGTTAAGAATGGAAATGTCACCATAATTAATGAAATTTGGCAACCAGTTACTCTGTTCCAGGGCAAGTCTTTGTGTTATTATTTATGTCTCATTCTTTATTTCAATTTGTAGTCAGATGTTCCAATTCAGAGATCTGGGTGCAAGCATAGGCCTGAAGTGGTTTCCATCAAAAGAACATAAGAATGGCCCTACTGGGTCAGACCAAAGGTCCATCTAGCCCAGTATCCTGCCTTCCTACTGTGGCCAGTGCCAAGTGCCCCAGAAGGAATGAACAGAACAGGTAATCATCAAGTGATCCATCCCGTCGCTTATTCCCAGCTTCTGGCAGACAGAGGCTAGGGACACCATTCCTGCCTATCCTGGTTAATAGCCATTGATGGACCTATCCTCCATGAATTTATCTAGTTCTTTTTTGAACCATATTATGGTCTTGGCCTTCACAACATCCTCTGGCAAGGAGTTCCACAGGTTTATTGTGCACTGTGTGAAGAAATACTTCCTTATATTTGTTTTAAACCTGCTGCCTATTAATTTAATTTGGTGACCCCTAGTTCTTGTGTTATGAGAAGTAGTAAATAACACTTCCTTATCTACTTTCTCTACACCAGTCATGATTTTATACACCTCAATCATATCTCCCCTTAGCCATCTCTTTTCCAAGCTGAAAAGTCCCAGTCTTATTAATCTCTCCTCATACTGAAGACATTCCATACCACTAATAATTTTTGTTGCCCTTTTCTGAACCTTTTCCAATTCCAATATATCTTTTTTGAGATAAGGCAACAATATCTGCACACAATATTCAAGATGTGGGCGTACCATGGATTAATATAGAGGCAACACGATATTTTTTGTCCTATTATCTATCCCTTTCTTAATTATTCCCAGCACCCTGTTCACTTTTTTGACGGCCGCTGCACATTGAGTGGATGTTTTCAGAGAACTATCCACAATGACTCCAAGATCTCTTTCTTGAGTGGCAACAGCTAATTTAGATCCCATCATTTTATATGTATAGTTGGGATTTTGCTTTCCAATGTGCATTACTTTGCATTTATCAACATTGAATTTAATCTGCCATTTTGTTTCCCAGTCACCCAGTTTTGAGAGATCCTTTTGTAGCTCTTCGCAGTCTGCCTGGGTCTTAACTATCTTTAGTAATTTTGTATCATCTTCAAATTTTGCCACCTCACTGTTTACCCCCTTTTCCAGATCATTTATGAATATGTTGAATAGGACTGGTCCCCGAACAGATGCCTGGGGGTTACCACTACTTACCTCTCTCCATTCTGAAAACTAACCATTTATACCTATCTTTTGTTTCCTGACTTTTAACCAGTTACCAATCCATGAGAGCACCTTCCCTCTTATCCCATGGCAGCTTACTTTGCGTAAGAGCCTTTGGTGAGGGACCTTATCAAAGGCTTTCTGAAAATCTAAGTACACTACACCCACTGGATCCCTTTGTTCCACATGCTTGTTGACTCCCTCAAAGAATTCTAGTATATTGGTGAGGCATGATTTCCCTTTACTAAGACCATGTTGACTCTTCCTCAACAAATTATGTTAATCTATGTGTCTGAAAATATCATTCTTTATTATAGTTTCAACCAGTTTGCCCGGTACTGAAGTTAGGCTTACAGGCCTGTAATTGCCGGGATCACATCTGGAGCCCTTTTTAGAAATTGGCATCACATTAGCTATCCTCCAGTCATCTGGTACAGAAGCTAATTTAAATGATACGTTACACACTACAGTTAGTAGTTCTGCAATTTCACATTTGAGTTCCTTCATATTCAGGGTTTACAGTTTGGTTCAATGGTGCTCAGCATATATCATGGGTGCCAGTGGAAATTAAATGATAAAACATACAAATTGGAACTCTGTCTGGATTGGATGGTGGAAGAGTTGTCATTTGGGAAGATCTGCACATATTTTCCCAACACGGCCTAGAAGAAAAGTATAAGGTTTTCAGTGTAATCTGAAGGACATCAAATTGGGATTCCTGCTAACCAATGGTGAAAGTAAGCTCTAGCTATGAGTATACCGTATGGCCCAGTGGATAATGCATGGATTAAGACTCAGGAGACCTGAATTCTATTCTTGGCTCTGCTGGGTGATCTTGGGCATGTCACTTCCCCACCATGTGCCTCAGTTTACTCATTTGTGGAATGGAGATAACATGGGCCGTTTCTAAAGTGCTTTGAGATCTGCTGATGAAAAGTGCTATATAAGAGCTAGTTGTTATTATTAACGGAAAAGTTCCTGGGCTCTAACCTGCTGTTGATTAAGCTATGGGACTGTTTACCTGAGCACTCAAACGTTACAGTTTCACATAGGGAGAGGTGGTCTCCTAGATACTGTGACCAAAACCATGAAAAAAATTAAAATTCAGCCTGCTCTTCCAGTTCAGTTATTTCATGACACTGCTGTTCTCAGAGACCCTGGTGCTCCTGACTATAATTTCCCTTTCATTGTTTGGCAGTATGCTGGGCACAAGTTAGTTGCTTCCCTCTACCCCAGAAGTAGCTGCCCTTCAGAGGTGCAGTATCTACAGAACTTGTGAAGTGCTCTGGGGTGACAAAAACAAAAATTCTTAGAAGTTGGCTCTACTCTGAAAAGTGATTATGTAAAATTAGCAACGTCTTACATAACACACCAGCTTCCTTTGCATATTTAGACATAGATATGGTTGATCAAGTGATTGTGGATTTTTACTTCTTACACTGTGGTCTATTATTTCTTCTGCATCATCAGAATCTTAACATACTAAGTTCAACTTCCAGGATCAGTCCGATTCATCCATGCAACTGAAGGCATAATTTGAAGACAATGGGATTGCACAGTTGCCACTGAGGGCAGAATATGGCCTACAGAACCTTTATTACGAGGGAAAATGCATGATATGGGAAAAAAAACAAATGATTTTCAGATTCCAGGTTGAGTTTTCAGAGCTAGCTTTTAGGAATACGTATCTTTTTACTTGTAAAGTGAGCACATGTGTAAGGAGCCAGTGAGATGCAATGGAACAAGGAACTTAACAATGCCATTGTTAGAGTAACTTTTCAGAGCTAAACTGTACTGACAGCAAACTCAAAATGGTTGGCTGCACTTTGTCCATGCTATGATTAATCATTTTTGTATTTGGATAACAAAATACATACAAAGATGATCTATCATGCTTTAAAAAGTCAGCTCCTGTGTACACAGAGTAAATCTTTAAAAAAAAAAAAAAAGATGGCTTTTTGGCAGATGAACTTTGTGCACCTGCATAACAAGTGAATGACTTGATAGCCTGTAAGAGCTTCATTTATCCTTGACCAACGAGGCATTGACACTGCAGAATTTATCAGCTTCAGGTTTTTACATAGATAAGTGAACTTAGTGTTTGTGGAAGGCACAGGACTAACAGTCCTGGACAATGAAGCTCTCTTTATATACAGAATTGGACAGAGCAACACAAGACTATGTAAGTTTCCTCACAGTTCACTGACAATGGTCTGCTGTTCATCGGGGGCTAAATCTGAGTCAGAATGGGTAGCTCTGTCTCCAGGTCCCAGGCGGACCTTGACTGCAGTCTCAGTGGAGGTTCTACAAGATGCTAAATGATAGTATTGGCTTTTGTGACACAGATGTACCTGACACTACTGTGGCATTTTATGAATACCACCAAGCAGCTTTCACTGGGTGACCTTTGACCTAGCCAACTGAGTTGGATTTGAAGCAGCAATTTAGAGGAAGGAAAGGCTTTCTGTTCTACTACCAATCCCCTGAGCTACTCAGTTTCATTTATTAATTAATTTATTCATTTTGAAAGAAAACAAATCCACCATGATAAAAGGCATGAAAATGATTCAGAGTAAAAAAAAAAAAATGTTTAAGAAAAATAGCTGACAAGAGAATGGATCTGAGAACTCCAGCTGAACCTAAGCCCTTCACCCACTCCATTGTGGCTAACGATTACAGCAACAAAAATGAGAAGTGAAATCACCTGCTGTTTAGAGCCCCTGGCCCTATCTATGCACAGCCAGGGAGGGGTGTGTGCAAGGATACAGTCTCAGCCTTAACTGTGAATTTCCTGCCTTTGGCTGGCTTATGTCACCACTTTACCATTATTTAAAGTGTAATTTCGCTTGTCTGTGACTACAGAAACTTGAGAGTTAAACCGCTTGGCATTTTATAAGGAGGAAAGCTTTGGCTTAAGTTTCCTTTTACAAGAATAAAGATTTGACAAGCTTGGCAGCTGAGTTTGTATATTAATATATTCCTCCAGGGAAGAAAATCTATAGAAGATATAATTTCTTTCACAGGCCACACAACTGAAAACTCTAAGGGGGCCTCTCATTAAAATATTTTTTTGACATTCACTTCCTTACAGAATACAACCGAAGAGGATATTTTCCCATTTTGATGCACACAGATTTATGCATGTAGCTCCAGTGGATGTCAACAGGAGTAGCACATCCACTGGAGGAGGAAGATTTCCCTCCAGACAATCATTGTTTAAAATGTTTCCTCATCTTCCTCTGCTATCTCTCCGCCACCCCTAAGCTATCAGCGCCGATACTTTTAGATAATGCCTTATACTTCTATAGTACATCTTCTCTAGCAGAATGGGAGTCCAAGGTACTTGTAATACAGTGGCCATCATCTGAGCACCTCCTGATGGCCAAACGTTGCTCTGCAACAACCTGCCTGTTTTCCCCATCTTCACTGGGCACCAAAGATCCACCTCATTTTCCTCTTGTACCAGGGGCTGATCTAAGTGCCTGCATTCCCCCCAGCATGTGGGACACAGCAAGGCTTCTCCCCAGCTAAACAAGCACTCCTTGCCAAGCCCAGTCTCCTTTAAGTAGGTTTATTTGTCCAAATATAAGCCCATAACAGACAAAACACAGTTCCTCAGCTCACCCTTTCTCCTAGGGTTTCATGGCCTCCCCTCCAAGGGTCTCTAGTAATTGTGCTTTTTGCAGCTTACCAGTCCCAGCCAGCTTCCCTTCTCAGTCAGCTCCCTGCTCACAGACAGATCTCATTCAGCCAGCTCTGCTCTCAGCCAGTTCTGTTTGCCCTTTGGGAACACTGGCCACAAGGCTACCTCCCTGACCATCTGGCTACTTGTTCCAGGACCCACCACTGGAATAAGCTCCCTCAGTGGTTCGTCTTCCCAGGCACAGCCAGTCCCAAACACTCCTCCTCTTCCTTCTCTCTGACAGGGCTTTATAGCCCCAGGTTTAGCCCTGCCCCTTTTAACTGGCTCAGTTGGGCCCACCTGCTCTGACTTGGGGGTGGTGGGCCTGGTCTATTCACAGGGACTAGCTACTCAGTGACAGTGTTTTATAAAAGGGAATTGATGGAAAGCAGAGGTGTGTGGGGGACAGACATTCCTTTTCACGGAGGATTTTGAGATTTCAAACTTTGGCTTCATTCCAAATTGGAGCAAAAACAGAAAACTTCAGAATTGTCCATGAAAATTTGTTTTTTTAAATGTCTACGAGTCATTTGAAACATCATCTTTTGGAAAAACTAATGTTTCAATTTTGACTTGTCAACATTTTTGCATTATAATAAATATATAATATGATAAAAAATAAAATTCAAGATGAAATGTCATTTCAAAATGAGAAATTTCCTTATGAAAATGTCAAAACAGGATGTTTGGACACTGTTGGGGCCTTTTTTGCATTTTTTCTCCAAACAAAATTCTGGCAAAATTGGCTCGATTTCACAAAGCATTTCAATTTTGACAGAACTTAATGTTCCAGTGGAATACTGTTGCATCAGAAGTTTGTCTGATCAGCTCTAAAAGAAAGTCTGACTCATTTAAAAGTAAGACTGGAAAATGTATCTGAGGATGTGCTACACAGTATAATCCTCAGTTTGCTGAGCGTGGGCTAGGCAACCTAACCAGCGTTTTCCCCATCGGTAACCCTTACAATTCCGTGTCTCACTCAAGCCATCATTGATATGCTGCATATGGGAAAAGACAAAGCAGTCATTCCTGCAACAGGAACATCACGTAAGCCTTTTGTTCTGTATGCAGCTGGAACTACCGTACGGGGAAGTTTTGAGTAAAAGATAGCATAAAGGCTTTAGTAGCAATTTTTTCATGATCTCAGCAACTAATTTCCAAAAACCATTCTAGCATCCTTAATGCAGATAAGTGGCCAGAGCCTCAGTGTTATGTTTCAGCTGAAAAACAACCCCTCTGTGCACTGCAAAGTCCCTTAGACACACAGGACAACTGGAGAAACACTACCTTAGAGGCAAGGGTAACTTTTTCTAAACCACCACCATCAGCACTTCATGCAACTTCCTGGGTTCCCCTTGGAAGTCTCCTATCTGAGCAAGGTCTAGGCTGCAACCTGTTCATGTGGGGAGATTGAAGCCCAAGATGTTAAGTTATAGAGGTTGTTCTCTTATGGGCACTAAACCCTTGAACTGACATAACCTCTCCATTGTTCAATTCTTTCTTTAAAGCCTATTTGACTATGAGATTCTTCAGCATGAAAACATTTTGCATCTGGCTGTCAAGCAACAGATGCTCATTTTACAAATTAAAAAAGGGTGTGTGTGTGTTTGAAATGCCCCCAAGAAAATTAGTCTCTGGATAACACAAAGCAGATCAGGGGAATGCTCAAAACAGCTTTTAGAGAGAGTCCCATTAAGAGAAAATAGGGAGGCCTGTTTTAGAGGAAACAATATGTCACCAATGAAACCAAATTAATTTCATGTCTGGCAAAGAGAATTATTTGTCATGTATGGCAGTTTCAGTAAAGAAGCCATTAGACTTCATTAGTGTAAAATAGACAAATGTAAGGTAAATTCATCTCATCTTGCTTTAAATGCAATTCGCTCTCCACTACCTGAATCCGTCTTTATTTGCCTCAGTGAGATGGCAGGTCCCTCCATTCTGGCATGGATTCTGAATGCAGGCATTAATGGGCATATTGCAGTCCCGACCCTATTGGGAAAAGTTCAAGAGAAATTCAGTTAGTAACACACAGAGCAGCTGGACTAATCTATCTTGTGTATTGGGCTTTGTTTTTGTTTTCCCATTTGCATTGACAGAAAGGATGTAGTCTTCAGAGCTATCACATCACCTAGCATTCTTTACTGAATGACAGACATTTCTTAAACCAGGCTTTTGGGAAGGCAGGACTACAATAATGGCCATTAGTAGGGAGTGTATGGGTCTACTGCTTGGGTTTGAAGTCTCTGGCTGGTTATTTTTTCACCTGCTTGTTTGGAGAAAGCTGTTGGTTTTAACTTTACAGAAATATACTTTATTCTTCAATATTAGTTACACATTGAAATGAGCAAATAATTCTGATGAGAGGTACACCCAGAACAGTGCAGAGTCAGTATGCACTCAGCAGCACTTACAAGTACTCAGTCAAGTGTTATGGCAGCACACGGAACTCAATGCTAAGGATGGCCAACGCTTGAAGGTAAAAGCTTATTTTTTCTGCTAGGAGGCCCAGCTGACATTCCTCTACAAAACACAGTGAAATCTATTCAAAATAGCATCTTTACTAAGCAGCCTTGTGTTTTTAAGAGAACAGCCACAAATATCTCCAAGTGCATCAACGACTATAATTCTGCCCCATCACTAAAAGACTACCTGTGTTAAGCAATTGATTTTTGTTGGTCCTTTGAGTGGCTGTTAAAGCAGGTTCCACTGGACTTGAATCCTGCTGGCTAAAGCTGAACGTGCTATGGAGTTCATATCTACATCACAGACACTGGTCTTTTCCTTTGAGTTATTTCAGAGCAGATTATAAGTTTAGGAAGTCTCTGGTCTGCCAAAGTCTGTGCAATCACAGGAAACTGAAGGGATCTGCCCAGTGGTTTTAGGAAATGATCCCTTAGCAGTGTCTCTCTCTCTATTTGATTTGCATCACCAAGTAATCCATGCAGTCAATTCTGCCAATAAATAACCACATGCTAAGATAAGAAAGATATCTCAAATTAAACTAAAAGGTTATTGAAGTAACATTTTTCATTTAAAATCACGGTTCACATCATGTGTTACTAAAATAATATTTTTTGTGACTAATCTGTAATAGTCTTTATAAGGCTGAAGCAGTCCCCTGAGTCAACAGGGGCAGAAGAAGTGGCTGCATGCAACATTGGAGAACCTAGCTTCCATTTTAAAGTGTTCAGTGGCAGGTTTGGTGATTTGTCTTCAGCTGGATTCAGGTTTGGTTAACTTCTTGCAGACCTGTCTGCACTCAGAACAAGAGATAGATAGATAAGATAGATAAAACAGATTAAGATAGATAGATAGATAGACAGATAAACAGCCAACCCATTATCTTAACCAGAATGCTTGTTTTGCTGTCCCCAACTCCCCCTCTTCATTGTTACATCTTGGAGTGCTCAGTCAAAACACAGGCCCCAATCCTGCAACTGGGCCCCAGATGGGTGCGAGGGTCCGTATCCATGGATCGAACTGCAGGATCAGGGCTGGAAAGGAAGCTTATCAGGGCTGTTTCAATGGCAGCTGAAGTGCCTATCATGCTATAAATACTATGTAAATACCAACAACCCAAAACCTCTGCAGGCTTCCTACCCTGGGATTGAGGCAGTCCCATCAGTTTCAACTAGGTAGGAATTTTAGAAAACAAACAGTAGTCATGAGGAGCTATAGATAAATTGTTGAATATGGTTGATAGCTGCTTTTCCCTCACATTGCTCATGATGTATATTCCATCTAGGTGCTTATATGTTCCCCCACCCCAATTACCACAGATCTGAGTCCCGCAAATGTTAATGATCAACATAGTGTGAGGTAGGGAAATATTCCCATTTTACAGATGGGACAAACCAAAGCACAGAGAGACTAAGCACCTTGCCAAGGTCACACAGAAGTCTGTGGCAGAAATGGGAGTTGAAACCTCAGTTCTTGGGTACAAATCCATTGGTTTAGCCACAAACACACCAACCCCAGCATTAGGCAGAGGGGAGGGCTCGCGTTTGTTGTGCTTGTTTGTTCTCTCTCCAGGCCAAAAGGAGAAAGGGAGAACATCTATCAGGATGCTCCAGTTCTGAAGGTCAGGGAAGCAGGAGACCCAGGTAAAAAAAACAGGAGCCACACCTGATCAAATACCGGAATGACTGGGGACTAGCAGAGCCCACTCCCCAAATTAAGAACAATGAGTGGGCATGATGGGGCTTTGCTTAGCAACTGGCACAGGTGCTTTCTGCTTCACCGATACCCAAGCCTCGACCAAACAGCTTGGCATTTTCCATTTGAACCATTCACTCCAAAAGGTCTCGGGGAAGGGGGGGATGCTGAAAGCAAAGAGGAAAGCTCATGCAGCTTTTATTTTGGCACTGTGTGTTCCACGGCACTTACAGGATCCCAGCCACATCTAATATACTGCCACCCGCTGCAGTGTTGCAAACCCTACATGCTCGACATGTTATCCTAGTGAAGCTGGGATGATGCCATGCTTAATATTTCTCAAGTGCTCAGCACAAATGCTTTTCCATATCCCTGGTAAATGGAGTATTTTGCAGATGATTCAATACCGTAGATATCCTTTCAACTTCACACATACTCTGTGTTCTCTTGGTATTGAAGTCTGAAACCCTCTGTGAGCTAACTAAGCATAGCAACAAGCAAAATAAAAAGCCCAGCGTTAATTTTTCCAAAAGTTCTACACACACTCTCACAACAGCCTTTCAAACACCATGTGTATCAATATTCACATTATCTTTCATGCAACTATGCACGTTTCCTTGGAAGTTACTGGTGACTATTTCTGAAGATCTGCGTTAAAATGAAAGCACACCCTTCCAAAGCATTTTCTAACCTCTTGTATCTGCACATGAAATCCTGATGATTCAGAGCCCAGTTTTCACTTCTTCACTACATAAGCCTGTGTTATTGGGTTTTCAGGGCTTCAGTGGCCTCAGGCACCCTGGAAACTGAACAATGTCTTCTGCTGAATCAGACTTTTAATTATAACACTAATTTGCTGTGTGACACTAGGTAAAGCAGAACCGCTGCCTCAGTTTACCTATTTCCAAAAGCTGGGATAACACAACTTGCCTCTCTCTCTCTGATCTCATGAGTGTCAGCTGTCTGTTCAGCATTCTGAGTTCTTTAGATAGAAGGTGCTGTGCAAGTGAAATATTTTATTGTGCACAAAAATGTGGAAAACAGAGAGTAAACAGAGACTATTTAAAATATTAGTATTGTATAAGCTACAGGTAATCACTTCACTTCTGAATGAGAGAGACCATGCAGGGGTCTAATGTGCCTTAACTTCACAGCTTGAGTTAATGCATCGTGACTTTCCTGAGAGTTCCTATATACACGAGCCCTAAGACATGCTGAAAACATCTTTCAAATAAAACTTGCAAGTCTCTGGCCCCAATTTACAATAATACTGGCATATTTGTAAAAGATTAATTTCTTTAAATGTCAAGCACCAATCCTCAACTTGGTTCATTTACTCTTGAACTGAAGACAACTCTTTGACCTACATACCCTGAAAATTAATTATGTCTGTTCTCAAAAAGGGAAAACATTGAACATTTGGTCCAAGACTAAGGGTGTGCGAATTAAGCTGGAACTGGAAAAGGAGGTGCAAGCTTTGCTTCCAAAGATCTGGCCCATAGACAAAAACAACAAGATTGTCTCAGTGATTCATGTTGCTAGATTAGAGGCTCTCCTTTTGACTGTAACTCTATTTTTAGGGATTTGTAACTCTACTCTAAACATTTTGTTGTAGTCTGATGATAAGGCAAAAGCATCAGCCTAGAGACATTTTCTGATGAGTTTTGCAAAAGAACACCTGCCTTCCCCCTCTTCCCCCCGCAAAAGCTGGCCACTCCCTTAGAAGAGGGAAGGAACAACATGGATTTTGACAAGAAGTTCCTACAAATGGCGAGGCAGAGCGCATACAGGTCAGGACCACATTTGGATTTCACATGTACCCCTGTAAATCTGGAGAAAATCAACTGGCTCCAACGTTAGTAGAGTTGCTCCAAATGAACATTCCTGTGAATAAGCAGAATCTGCCCAACAGAAAACTTAAGTTCTTCTTTAAATAAACGGTACTGAACAGTGCTGTACATACAGGCTGTAGATCACAAGAATTGTATCAGATCCTGGACTCAATTACTGGCCTGTACTTATGATATTTTTCAGGATCAAATACATCATAACAGCAAAAAGCGAAGAAGAATTGGCATAAACCAACAGAGAGTTGGGCAAAGAGAGGTTATGTGAATACATGTTTGATGAAAAAACACATTTGCTTTGATAATATTTTGACCATTTAAATTGGTTTGCTGTCATAATGTGGAAAGTGAATATTTGTTTGTGCAATGGTTTGTAACATACAAGTTCACCAAGCCATCTGAGATTTTGGGGTTTTACCCAACTGCTTCTAAAAGAGTCAGCCAGTCACAGATAATCCTATTAGTTCATCATACCCCAGAAAAAGGGCTTCATCCTGCCCTACTGAAATCACTGTGTTTGACCACTGACTTCAATGGGCACAGGACCGAGCTCATAATAAAGAGACAACGTTAAAGCAACTTCTTCTTGGACAACCCATAGGCTGAAATATGTTTGCATGAAGTGTCTGAACAACTACAAACAACAGACAAAAACAGTCTGCTTTTGTACATAATCCATGCACAAAAAGAAAGCCAAAATTTGTCAAATCACTGGCTGTAAATTATTTCTCTGTCTCTACCATAAATAATAATACCACCTAACACTTTGCATCAGTAGATGTCTAAGCACTTTACATTATCATTATCCCTATCTTAATATATCTGGAAACTAAGGCACAGGGCAGTGATGTGATTTGTCCAAGGTCACACTGCAGGTCAATGGCAAAGCAGGGAACAGAACCCAGGATTCCACCCACTAGGCCACACTGACAGTCATAACCACTAGGTAGCCATATTTTTCAAGTGAGTTAAAAATATATTAGGCACCTGCTGATACAGAGGCTATTATTTCATATTATAATAAATATTTAAGGAATCCATCTCATAGTACTTGTGTGTCATTAACTGGGCAAATACTGCAATAATATTTCCATCAAGTATTTTATTCGGTATTTTAAATTAACTTGATTTGCCTGTGCCCTTAACCCCATTGAGTTAGCACCTGGCAAATCTGTCAATTAAGTTTTAATAGCACAAATATTCATGGAAAATTAATTTCAAGGTAATCTACACAAGAATTTGCAGAAATTGAATTTTGAATTTCCACCTGTGAGTATTTGCATCACAAGTGCTTGGGCACTGATTTAACCTGACCAATCACCACCAACATAAACAGATCAAATACTATCTACTCCAAAAACGCCTCATGTTTATGCCATGTAATTTTAAGAATTTACAAAACTATTAAGTAGTTCTGGAAAAAAAAATGAGGAAACCAACCAGCTCACAGATATTCTCTGAGCAACGGACTAAATAGACTGGGTATGTTATTCACTGAGAATTATTCACTTCTCTAATCAGTTTCCCCTTAAAGAAAGGAACATATCTGGCTCACAGATTAAAGGCACTGGAATCATTTTCCTACTCAGTTTTTTGAAGGAGGTTTGCAAGAAGAAGAACCTTGCATCATATCCTAAAAGCAGCAAAATTTAGGTATGGAGCTTTGATAGATCAACAGACGAGCCACCAAATATTATAATTCTCTTATTTACCTCTCATAAGGCAACTCTTCTTGATGCAAAGGACTGAATTCTGCTCAGTTAAACTAGAGTAAGAATGGAACAATTGCATCAACTTCATTGGAATGATTCTGTATTTATACCCCATAGCAGAAATCAAAATCTGGTCTAAAGACTGGCACTCACTGAAAATGTGGGAAAAAATCTCTGAGATTATTTCATTGCAGGAGACTTGACATACCACTTATAAGTGACTCCAGAAAAACTCAGAGATATGCTAGCTAGCCACTATCTACCGAAAAATGAAGTTACAAGATCTACGGCTGACTTCTTATGTTATTCTAGAATGAAATATTATAATTATCCTTATAAAAGGATGAAAAACCCCTCCACCTCCCCATCAATCTGTTCTGTGTAACATTAATCACTGCTGAGTCATGCTAAGTTTAAAGGTTATTGAAATGTTACCAGATACAATATTTTTCAGGGTACAGAAAGTGATAAAACAGAAGGCATAAAATGATTACTCCGGGTAACAAGGAGAACTGCTTTGTAATTAAGAGACATTTCCTGTAGCTGTAACATATGGTGACTCAATTCAATAAAAGATCATTTTGTAAAAAGCAACAGCAGACTTCAGACAACAGCAGTGACAGGGAGCCAAGAAGATTCTTATGCCTCCATGGAAAGACACTAAAGAAACTCTGAGCACCTGGGTAGGCAAAAATTGGAACCACAAGGGGATGAGCAGCAGATTAAGCTGCTTTTCAGTAGCAGCTGTCCTTTTTGGCCCTCTGAATTGGAAGTGCAGTAGGCTTCACGCTGGTAGAGACATGGAGGCCCACAGGACTTCCATGGGTTGGCAGCCACAGAACTTTTTTTTTTTTTCTGGCTGATGGGAGCCTTGTTCAGTGACTAACATGTCTTTGTATTGGCAGCTGATAAAAAAGTACTCTGGGAAAATGACTACAGGAGAAAGGAAAAGGGTTTCCAAGCAACTACATAGAAACTGTTAACTCTTCCCCCTATGTTATTCCTATTAATAGATTTTGTTGAGGCAGTGCATGGGCAGAACAGATGTCACAGTTTTCATATATTTAGTGCAGACACTACACCAAAGCAAATTCAGTGATAGAATTTTGAAGTAAGACCTAGGAATGTTCCTTGATCGTTTTAAGTATCTTATCTTAAGGTCAATACACCAAATCACTCAATTGCAAAAACACCATCTTTGAAAACATACTCAACTGATACTCCAAAATATCAGTGTAACATCCTACCACCACCACAAACAACCTCTCAAATGCCAGTGCACTCAACTTACTAGTGTTTTGAATAAAACCCAATAAACCCGCTTTACTGAACAAGAAAAGACTAAATAAGCTCTTTACTACACAAGAAACTTAAAGGGCCACTTTCCAGCAGCTAAACCAAAATGTAAACTACATTTAAGCATTTATCCGTCCTGGGATGCCATCCTAAGCTGAAATATCTACTGGGTTTAATGGTTTAGTTGTCCTGCTGCTGTTAAATTAAGAAAAGCTGAACATATTTTCCCCTTCCAAAATGTATTAGTGCATGACGCCATTCTTTAGCCACAGCTAATAGGGGTATCCCAAATTTCTTAAGTATTCAGAACTGTACTGCTACCTGTGACATTACTGATGATTGTCCCAGTCTTGCAATCATCGTTTTGCGTGGATTAATGGCAGTGAAAAAAGCTAATGTGATCTTGGGATGCATCAGGCGAGGTATTTCCAGTAGAGATAAGGAGGTGTTAGTACCGTTATACAAGGCACTGGTGAGACCTCATCTGGAATATTGTGTGCAGTTTTGGTCTCCCATGTTTAACAAGGATGAATTCAAACTGGAACAGGAACAGAAAAGGGCTACTAGGATGATCCGAGGAACGGAAAACCTGTCTTATGAAAGGAGACTCAAAGAGCTTGGCTCGTTTAGCTTAACCAAAAGAAGGCTGAGGGGAGATATGATTGCTTTCGATAAATATATCAGAGCGATAAATACCAGGGAGGGAGAGGAATTATTTAAGCTCAGTACTAATGTGGACGCAAGAATAAATGAATATAAACTGGCCACCAGGAAGTTTAGACTTGAAATTAGATGAAGGTTTCTAACCATTAGAGGAGTGAAGTTCTGGAACAGCCTTCCAAGGGGAGCAGTAGGAGCAAAAGACATATCTGGCTTCAAGACTAAGCTTGATAAATTTATGGAGGAGATGGTATAATGGGATAACCTAACTGCGGCAATTAATTGATCTTTGACTATTAGCGGTAAATATGCCCAATGGCCTGTGATGGGATGTTAGATGGGGTGGGATCTGAGTTACTATATAGAATTCTTTCCTGGGTGTCTGGCTGGTGAGTCTTGGCCACATGCTCAGGGTTTAGCTGATCGCCATATTTGGGGTCAGGAAGGAATCTTCCTCCAGGGCAGATTGGCAGAGGCCCTGGGGGTTTTTCGCCTTCCTCTGCCACGTGAGGCACGGGTCACATGCTGGAGGATTCTCTGCATCTTGAAGTCTTTAAACCGTGATTTGAGGACTTCAGTAGCTCAGACATAGGTTAGGGGTTTGTTACAGGAGTGGGTGGGTGAGATTCTGTGGCCTGAATTGTGCAGGAGGTCAGACTAGATGATCATAATGGTCCCTTCTGATCTTAAAGTCTATTATTCTATGACTCCGCAAAGGCATAGCAACCTGCCTGCTTAGATCAGATTTCAGGGTCAGGATATAAGTTGGTGTACATACAAGGAGGTAACTAGAACAAGGCAAAGCCATGTTTATTTTTGCTTTGTAAGAACCACCTCTGGTTTGATGGGGGAGAGCGGAGAGGAAATAGTCCATGTACCAATAAGTGGAAAAGACACAAAAGCCCTTTAGAGAAAGGCAGGTTAATTTCAAATATTCATTAATCTGTGTGTGTTTTCTTTTTGAAGTATAGAACAGCTTCCATTTAATAACTACATGAGATAAACACAAGCTGTAAATACAAATTAAAAGAAACAGGAAGAATTTTACACAGACGACTAAGAATACATGAAGGGATGAAGTCAGCTATCCAACCAATGCACTTAATTGTAAGTTTGGTAGAAAAAGCCTATCATGAAGTTCTGTTTACAACTGTAACATTTTAAAGCCCTTCATTATAAAGGAAACCAACGTTTATATGTTGAGAATGTTAAGAAAAACCAAAACTTAATGAAGTGTGCTGTAAAACTAAAAACAAACCATTACAAAAACCCTATTATGCAAACTGCTACACAAATGAAACTGGGGGACAGCTACACAAAGGGAAATATTTGGATTGCTACATGCATATATGGCGTAATGAACCTAAACCAGCTGCACATCTGTGTGAAGAAAGGATCTGGATCTCAACAAAATGATTACGGACGTTGCAGAAGCAGAGAATGAAACTAGCTTTGAAATATTTGATTCCTTTGATGGGATAGATATGAAAAAGAACACCCAAAACCACAGCCTATTTACTGTAATATTCTCTCCCACTCACTTTTTACCACAGAAACCGCTTAAGACAAAGGATTCCGTATCAAATCACATTGCCCTGGGAGGCAATATACATAGATTGCTGCATGAAGCTGAGGTCACTCAGATCTGTCTCCTTTTTGACAGATCCAGATGATGCAGTTTCCTCGTTTATCCTGTAGCTGGCCAACATAAGATGGCTAAGGCTCAGTCGGGATAAAATGCAGATGATGCTAGCTGGAAGGGTTAGGTAATTAGAAGAACTGTCAGGGTGCATGTCTGATCCATTTTTTGGTGGCATATATATAAATTATTTGACAAAGCAGGTATTCCGGACAACATTAAGGTACTTTTGAATCTGACAGCTCTTAGATAGCAAGCTAGATTTGTTCATCTGTGCTTTGTAAATGGGCTGTGCCTATTCCTTGCTAAAGTACACCTTGCACAGTCATTCATGCCTTTGCCACTGTGACACTGGCAGACCAGGTACCAGCTCATGCCAAAGCCCATAGGCCTCATGGAACACTGACAAATGCATAGCTGGAAACCAGTCTGGCTCACCTGTGTGTTAGCATTGTTAAAATAGACGTTAAGTTGATAAGAATGTGTTTAAACTTGATGAAATGCTTGAAGGATGCAGCATGTATTGATCTCACTTATAACCTCTGTAGTCGATGGCATAAAGTTAAATTGAGTGTTCTCATTGTAAATCTCTGCAACTGTGGATCACCAAACAGGAAAGAAGCACTAATTAGCGTAAAGTGCCGGTCCTGTGGACAAGAAGCCTCACTGAAACCACATGAGCCACTGTGAAACATCAAAGGACAAAAACTTTGTTGACTGCCCCCCAACACCACACCCACCCATGAAGAGGAGATGGGTATCACCCTAGATTCATCAGTTTGAACTTTGGGGGAAAGGAATAAAAATGCCTGATGAGAAGAAACTGTATCACTATGCTGCTTAGAATTGGTCAAGGGCAATATTTCTAAGCATGAGCAAGGGATCCCCAAGTTGCCTGCTTTGGATTAGTCCTAAAGGACATATAGAACTTGCATATTATAGTAGCTACTATTACCTTTTGGAACCAAAGACTGTATCTCATTTGTGTGTGCATGTTTACCTGCTTTAACCTGAGAAATAACTCTAATTTATGTTTCTTAGTTAATACATCTTTAGCTAGTACTATAGAATTGACTACAAGCGTTGTCTTTGGTTTGAGATCTGAGGTACACTTGACCTGGGGTAAGTGACTGGTTCTTTGGGACTGGGAGTAACCTGAATATTATTGTTGATTTTCGGTGTAAGGGACCATCTATCACAAAGGCAGGCTTGCCTGGGTGACAAGACAGATTGGAGTATCCAAGGGGACTGCCTATGACTCCATGTTAAGGCTGTTACAGTGCTTTTAGCAGTTCACACTTGTTGGTGAGGTCTAATTATAGAACACAGCCAATTGGGGGTTGGTGCCCTCTTCCTTGATAGTCTGACCTGAGGTTGGCACTCACACTGTGAGCTATCTTAGACAGCTTGACAGCCACCTCCAGGTTACATTACTGCAAGTGATAATAAATTAACCACATTCCTTGGTAACCTGTCTCAATGGTTGATTACTCTCACTGTTAAAAAGTTGCATTATATGATTGTTAACAATAATCCAATAATCTAATGTATTTAATGTGAGAAAAAAAGTTTCAATCATTTCCAATTTTAGTCAAAGTTTCAGATTTGGTTTGATCTCACCTGGAACAGTTCATTCATCTATTTTTGGGTGACACAGCAACCTAACCTAAATCCCGCCCACTATTTTTCACACATGGTGAGAAATACTACTTGCTGAAAGCCACAGAAGGTGATTTCAGGAAAAAAGATCAGTTTAGGTTTTAGCCTCTGAAACCGTCACAGCACTGGTGAGTGTAGTAAAGATACAGAGAACTGTTACTGCCTACAAGGCTGTATACAGTAACCTTCTGCACCAGTATGGCTTCATCTGGCATCTGATTAAACAATAATTGGACATGGCAGCAGCACTTTTTGGTGACTTCCTTGTCAATAAATCCTATTTGTCAATTTATAGTAAATTAGGCCAACTCTGCTCTCTTAAGCCTCATTTTATTTTAATCAAAAAGATTTATGATCCTCCAGGATATACTACACCTTCCATTATCTATGTAGCTAGTAATCAAGATTATCTCTGTCAAAGTCAAGGGGCAAGGACTTGAGGTATTAAAAATATTCTGGCATTGGTGCCCATCAATATGAAATTTGATTCTCGTGGATGCTTGAGGTTTATTTGTTAATAATATACATTATTGTGTATTTCTTCTTGCCTTATGGACCTCTGCTTACATAAGCATACTGTATTTCAATGCTCCTTACAGATAAAGGACTTCCAGGCTTTCAATCACCAGAAAGAAGAGGTGGAACGAGTCTACTACATGAAAAATCCACATCCTATACTAATGGAAGCAATCTCCATGAATTCAATGTTGGAACCCCTGGAATACTTCCAGAAATGTAACTATTTAAGAAGTAAACCAAAATCCTAATTTAAATTGAAAATAAATCATTGAAGTACCCTAAAATATCCTATTATAGATGTTTCCAGATTTATATCATTCAGACTACAGGAAAGATGTCAAAGGAGGGCTTAATTAGAATTTCAGAATTATAATTCAAACACACTGAAAAAACAGAGGAACATTTTCTCTTGTCTCTTTCCATTAATGTAGTGATCTTAGGTGCTACTTGTAAAAAGCAGGTATAAAAACTTTTTAGGCAAGAATGTGATTTTCAAGAAGACAATGTCTCTTTAAAGTGTGGCTTATTTCCTCCAAAAAGTCTGTGATATCAGACCATGCCATGACATCATGAAAGACCAAGTGTGACATGACTGATGGCCATATGTAATGATTGGGTACAGCCACGTCCCGTGGCTGATGTGAGATGGATGGACACAATTAAGTCAATTGGGTTAAATGGTTTTAGAGAGAGTCAGTAAATCAAAAACAATGAAAAGGACAATCATGTTTTATTCTCCTTTTAAAACCAGTAATCATAGTAAACTTTCAATATTAGAGCATTTTGTTCTGTGGAGGACACATAACCACTTGGCACCTAGCACAAGAGGAGCCAATGTGGCACTTAACATTGGCTTATTCCAGTCACACAAATCAGTAGCCAAAATACTGATGTTCACTTTTGTGGATTTAGGTGCCGATTCCACAAAGCATTTAAGCAGGTGAATAACCTTATCCCCCCGCTTGCCAAAGCACTTAAGCACAGGTTTACCCCAGAGACTCTCGGAGGTAAAAAGGAGGAACAGACTCCAGAGAGAGCAGAGGAGGCAAGTCTCTCTGACCTCCACATGGCTCAATGATTGAGAATGTGAGACCAATGGGCCAGGACTGACAGAATGCAAGAGGCTTTGATACAACTGTACCTATTGCGCATGGGCTTTGTCCAAATGAGCTGATCACCCGTTCTGAGGCAAGATATGGCATTGTACCCTTTCTGTTCTATAGGAGGTAATGCACTCTCATTGCCTTAATGAAAATTGTTTTCTCTACTGCCTTAGATTGCTTATAGAAATTTCACGCAAAGCCATCCCAAGGGAAGGGGAAACAAGGAATTAACCTCCAAGGAGAGGTAATGAGCTTAAACTCTGATGAGGGTCTCAGACAGAGAAAGACAAAGGCTAGAAGGTCATGTCTTATATGGTGAAGTCAATGCCAGAGCTGCACAGGAACAGCCGAAGGGTAAAAAAAAAAAAGAGCCAATCATGAGAGGCTTTAATAATAAGGACGACTGTCTAGTGTGACTGATGGCTTCAATCGGGTGGCTGGTGAGGTTGAAGAAAGATTAACAGTTAAATACATACAGCCTGACTGAGCAGGGACATAACAGTCTACAGATACCTGAAGGATGAGGACACCAAGGAGGTAGAGAAATTACTTAACATAATAAGAATGGGTATAACTAGAACTGAGAGGATGATATTAAGAAAAGGAAATTTAATTTGACATTAAAATAAGCTTCTACGAGTGAGATTTATTAGAGTGTGGAATGGGAAAAGAAAGGGGTGGGAGCTTCATCTCTTTGGACACTTAAAACTAGACTGATGAGTAAATGTACAATGGCAAACAATCCTGCATTGGCAGGGGACTGGAGGAGAAGTCTTCTCTACATCAATTCTGGGTTATATCACCAGCTGAGGCTCTGACTCTCTAATTTATTTAGAGTCACCTTTATTGTGGGGAAACATTGCTGCTCATCCCTTTTTCCTGATGCAGCACTGAACAATCAGAGTCAATGCTTCAAGTCACTCAACATCTGCTTTCTCACTGCCCTAGAGCAAATGGAAACATTTCCTCAGGTTTGGCTTCATTGTTAACAGCCTTCATTAGGCCACAGCATAATACACTGTGCTTTTTACAAAGCTTCTGATGAGTATGTGCCTGCCTCATCACCCTCAGCCAGCAACTGTGGCCTGTAATCCTTCCTTAAGCCTTTCATTGTTATACTCTTGTGCGTGTAAATCCTCACTTTCCCTAAACCTACTGTAGCAAGGGAAAAGGATCCTTACACAAATCAGCTAACCAATGCACAGTTGTGTCTTGGGAAGCATGAACAGGTGGGTGCTATGCTTTCCTCTTTCATAATCTTCCTGTCTTGGGGGGCATCAGATGAAACTATAACCCCTGCTGGTGCCAATGGTCTTTGCCTACAAAATCCACACACACACAGGCTCTTATTTTAGAGGGCCACCCATTACTTCCCCCTTACCTCTTAACTTCTCTGGCTCCCCACTTTATCTTGCGGAGAGCTGGAGTACTCCCACATTCACTGATAATTGTTCTAAGTACTGTAGCTTCATCAGAAAAATCTCAAGGCTTCCAAGGATAGCATCACAGGATGGGAATCTAGTTCATGGAGACAGAATCTCCGAACAGCAGCAATATTTCGCTGCACTGATTTTTTTCACACTAATCAAACTTGGCAAGGGACTAGCATTCCACTATCTTTCCCCCCTGCCCTGAGGCTGTTAATGGAAAGAGGCCCAAATAGGATAACATGTAAAGACCTAGATGTTTGAACTCTCCTTCATATATGGAAGAGTGCAGGCAAGATTTAAGAGTTCCTTCCAATTTCTCCTCTTTCTGGAATTCAGACTGAAGGATTTTTCTTGCACTGACTGATGTACAGGGGATTTATGCACATGTGTTAATAGACCCAAAGAAATAAAAGAAAGGAGTTGTTTTCCCAAATGGTATAGTCTAAGAAATTAGAGCTGACATATAGTCTTGTACAGTTGACATGTATCATAAGCCAAATTCTGCTCTCAGTTACACCCATGCAAACCCCACTCAAGTCAGTATAACTGAGGTTAGAGTTTGATGTTTTGCACAGACTGTTAACTATAGATGGGGCCAAACTTTAGCAAAGAAATGCTCTGTCCCAGTGCCCGAGAGATTTATCCAGGACTTTTCCATTTGCTTTGTCCTCATGAAGAATACCCTGTCTTGGAGAATTGAGGATGAAAGTTATCCCTCAGGATAGTCAGGTGTCAACACATTTAGGACTGTGTAAATTAAGACGTTGTCTTTTATCTCAATCTGGAAATGAATAGGGAGGAAGTAGAATTTATTGAGCAACATTGTGATGAACTCACATTAGCCTCTGTAACTTAAGAGGTGTGCTGTACCAGTTGCACCTGCTAAGTAATGCTCACCTTAAAACTCAGGGAGATTTGCAATAGCCTAATACTGAGGTGATGAAGTCATGGGTCAGCCATACTCATTCCATTTTATCCAAACCACCAAAGCTCGAAGAGGCGAGGAAAGGGGAAGAGCAATTATTCCATTAAATATTTTCATTTGGCCTTAT
The DNA here is from genome assembly GCF_015237465.2 of Chelonia mydas. NCBI lineage: Eukaryota > Metazoa > Chordata > Testudines > Cheloniidae > Chelonia > Chelonia mydas. Next base: position 29,196,948 of record NC_057854.1, read on the forward strand.
TCTCACATATTAAATACAGCACAGAATGTGTTTTAAACTCTTCTTTTATTCTGCTACTCCCTTAATTCGGGAAGGGGGGAGAGTGATTATTGTTTAATGGAGATGATTTTCCTTTGCTTGTTCCTGGCTAAGTTCGCTATCAAGGGAAACTATTAAAAAGAACAAATAAAAGACCAACAAGTCATGCATGTCCAGTGAGGTCATTATCAGAATGTAGAAGGCCAGAATATACTTATCATATTCCTCAGGTTTTGCTAGCACACCTACTCTGGTAATGTTTTACTTTTTCAATTACCTCCCAATTCTCAATTTGATTATCCTATTTAATTATAATTTAGCCATGACCTGTGTGCTATCATAGAGATTGTGTAAAAACCGTACTCAATAGACTATGTGAATTAAAATCGTGCCATTCTCTCCATACATAGGAGTCCATACCGTCCACACAATTCAGCATTCAAAGATGGAGAAAAACCAGAAAGAAAGACTTCAGAATCTATTTTATAGTGATCCATCCTCAGACTGACAAACATCCTACAAGGGAAGGCACAGATATTTTTTAAATGATGGTATCTATGATGGGGAAGGGAGAAAGCAATCAATATGTTGGCCGAAAGCTTGAGAGCTAAGGGTTACCAGGTTTAGACACACACACTGATCATTGGAGCCTTGGGCACACGGGACCCCAGTAACGAAAGAGCGCTGAGAGAATGCAGAATCGGTCAACGCTACGCTCGGCTGATGCAGCAACTCATGGTGTCGGACACCATCAGGTGGTCGAGAGACATCTACATAGAACATATCACCGGATATCAGCAATACCAGGAGGGATAAACTGGAGTGCCGATGAGAAGCACAGTCAGGAAAGTAACTGAAATACTTTCCTCATGGATTGTATTTTCTAAATGGACAACCAACCTAATTCTGAATTACTGACGAACAATCTCCACTCATTGATATATTTTGCTTTCCACAACCAAATCTCTGTACAACTTTTCACGAGTGAGGTACCCGAGTATTCGGATTCTAATATCTAAACTCTGTTAAATGTGCTCACCTAAATTTGGGTTATTGCTGATTTTGTACTCTATGTATCATATGACTTTAAAAACAAACTTTGTATTTGTGGATAATCTAAGCACTATACACAGAAGTACAGATACTCTTTTCCCAACCCATGTATTATATAATTTTTTTAACATTAACTTTAATAAAATGTTTAAAAGACCCATATGTCATTGTTTCAGTGGAAGTTGTATATAGTGAACTTCAATTAAACAGCTGCATTTTAGCTGACAATGACATCCTGAAGTTATTCCCAGTAAATCCTGCTAGTCTCCATAGGTGGCACTCTTACACTATCCGTTGCTTAGACACCAACACTCTTCAAAGGCAAGAGTCCTGAAGGCAAGATTTCCTACAAGGCTTATCTGTAACGAACACATTCAGTACCCAATATGAGGAGAGAGCAGCAGCAGAGATAACTATCAGCACTTACTTTCCCCCATTTTAAAGCCAGCATATTTGTACCCTCATTAAATGGAATTGTCTGTCCCACAAGCCTGCCAGCTCAGATTTAGAGTGAACAATTCATGAGCTACCTTACTTTTAAGTCCAGCCTAAGACATGCAGTGTTATACACAAGAGACATTGCTAACCAATATTTACATGTGCATTCTAGTGGGGAAAAAAGACTTCAAAGGACACCAAATGTAGCATTTCTGGTGTAATTGTATCAAAGGGCCAGCTTTAAATGTGGTAATGCAAAGAAGATTACAAGCCTACTACTTCCACTGCCATGCTATCTATAGCAACTAGAAGAAACTCTTGATACCATAAGCTTGAACTAAATTTTCTGCTGAGTGGCACACTGTGATTTCGAATGGCCACCATGAATACTGAAACCCCAGAGAAGTTAACACCCCATTTCAGGGAACCCAGAGACACCGTATACACTTCAGCTTAACTGAATGAGGTTATAAGGAAAATAAGGCTGGTTGGTGTTTTTTTCTTCCGGTGATACACTCCTCCACACAGGATTTTCTCCAAACTTACATCAAACAAGGAAAAAATATGCTGTGAGGGAAGATTTAGGGCAATTTATCAAGATCTGGGAAATAGCTTCCAGATGGACAGAGCTGTTTGGTGCTGGCTGGTGAGAAGGAAGCAAGGTATTGTTATTGAATTAGCATGAATCTCTGGCGGAGAACAGCTTGGTAGAAATAGAGTGCTCCCTTCATATGGTTTACATTTGGACCTGTCAAATTTTACTTTTACTCAAAAACCCACAGTGAAGATGCAGGGTTCTTTTTTACTTATCACATTTTCCCAAGTTCTCCCTGTACTAGTTATAAGTCAGTATTTCTGAGCTGTCTGCTTTGCTTTAAATGCCACACCTGGGTATGTTCATTCTTTGCTATGCTTGCATGAGAGTTTGTTACTTACAAGCTCAAAAGCAGACCCAGTTCACACAGTGAATGAAACCTGTCACCTGAGAATGTGAGTCAGAGAGGGACAGAGAGAAGAAAAACTAAATTTTCTATAAGATATTTAAAATAAGTCACCTCAAGAGCTTATCAAAATGGTTCTAAGTAAAGTTGATCCACTCTGAGGTCTAGTAAACACTAGAGAAGGTTTGCTGGTATACATGGATAGTTATACTAGCAAACTCTCCTAATGTGGCTGCAGCTTTGACCAGCAAAAAACCCCTGCATCTACACAAGGGCTTTTGCCAACATAACATATGTAAAAAAACTCACCCCCCCCCAACCAATATTATATTACCAATCAAGGTTTGTAGTATACACCCGGCCTGCCTCACACATAGTTACTTCACAACGTGTCTGTTCTAGCATAAGGCATACAAAATATGAATGCATAAAATCTATATATACTCCAATGAGCATGGATCCAAGTTATTTACTTTCATTTACATTATCTCAGGAGTCTCCTAGTCCTGCTTTCAATAATTCAGGGTTAGGTTGTTGGTTTTTTTTACATACCAAATTCAAAATGATCACCCTGACTATTAGTATTTTATTGACACATGGAGACAAGATAGCCACAGATTTCCCTAAATTATATTAGTCAAACTTTGGTCATAAACTGCAGCTTCTGACTGATTTCAACACCCAAAGGAAGTCTCCAAAGTTATTTGCATATGTAAGGAGAAATGGTTCTCTCCAAGATAAACGGGTGATAGTAAATAATATGTAAAAATAGTAAATATAAATTATATCTCTTTTTCGCAATAAGATTTTCCTGGTTCAACATCTGATCTTGGCTTTTCTATCTTGAATCTACCAGAGCCAAGAAGCTAACATCAACCACCACCACTCTGAAGCTCACAATTTATTGTAGATCATTCCTCTTAGATTAGGTCTTCACTTACAGTGGTTTGCAGAGTACAGAGACCGTACGCCCAGCCAGCACGGCATGAGCAGTGGGTACAATAGACTAGGGAAGACTTAGCCTTCCCTGGCACTGCCGCTGACATGCCGCCGGACACCTGGGCCGCAGTGGCCCCCCCTTGCCTGAGGCCCCCACCCCCTGCTGCTGCTGCCTGCCTGGTCTCCTCCGCTCCACCTTCTCCCTCCGGAGGTCCCCGCTGCTTGCCAACATCCCTCCTCCTTGGGGATGGGGGAGTGAGGAGGCATGTGGAGAGCCAGCGGCCGAAGGAGTGAGAAGGCTCGGCTGGGCACTGGGGCCAGCAGCTCAGGGGGGGAGGGGCTTCAGGGGCGGGAGGGGCTGGCACTGGGGCCGGCCTGGTGCTTGGGAGGCTGGCAGCAATGGGGGCCAGTGTCTCAGCTCGGGGAGTGCTTTCAGTGCAGGGCTACCTGTACCTTACACACTGCCGCAAGTCTAAATAAGGTCTTACAGAGGCTCCAGTGAGATACCACTTGGAAAGATTGTTGTGAAGAGGCAGCAAAAGTCCAACTCAACTTGTTAAATAAAATTGTTTGCGACATTCAGCAAAAGCTGGCGACAAACAGACTGGTACAAACTGGATTGTTTATGTGAAAAGAACTATGATAAGGGCTCTGCAAGGCTCCTGGTAGATCTATGGCTTGATATGAGGACGAGCTGAAAGATTCTAGAAATGGGAGGAAACGTTTATAGCTGAAATCCCCAAAATGTGTTTTGATTGGTTAATGTTAATAGGATGAGGCTGTGGTCCCTTCTTGGACATTGTGCACCTCGGAGTCATTCAGCAGGAGCAGAGAACAGTTGGACTAGAAAGAGAGAGAGTTTACCATCATGGCTCCCACCCACCTCACCTCCTGGGACCGCCCCCCGGAGCCATTATGACACCACTGAGTCCTCAGCATCCTGAACCTGAAAGGCATCCTGACCAGACTGGGCCAGAGACTGGAAAACAATGACACCACCACCAGCAGCAGCTTGTACTAGGGCCTAAACAGCTTCTAGAATGTGAGCCTTGGGTTTCTGCTGTCACCCACTCCATCATGAGTTTCGTTCCTAGATCTCTCTTTTTGCCTTCCGTGTAATGAGAAAGCCAAAACTGCATCTTTGTAACACTGCTGTGTGCCAGTAAGGTAGCTAAAAGTGATGCCCTACATTGTCCAAAGTTGGAACAAGGTTGCCAGGCCTCACTGTGGCAGATAAGACTGTGTGCTAGGCCCATGTTTCTCCAGCAGCAAGGTGGCAAGTAAGAGTCACCACCAGAGACAGCAGCAGTATTTTCAATCTTTGCTGTTCTTTTCTGGTTTCTTGTTTGTGAGTGTATTTGTTTTGTTTTATTTTCCAGGGAACAGGAGCAGACTTCAACAACAGCAGCAGCTCCAGACTCTCTCAATGAATACCATCTCTAATACCATCTAAAAGACTCTCAAACAAGGGGTTTCCCTTATCAAAACTGTCTAAAGTGAAAGGGAAAGGAAGAACGGGAGATTGTTAAAAGGAAAGCTTTACTTAATAGTTCACGTTTCAAATGCTTTAATTGTTTTCTGTATCTTTAATAAAAAGGTTAAAAGATTTGTAACGGTGATTGTTACAGTGAGAGTCACCAGGGATAACACAAAATCCCAGATCACAACGAACTGTTCAATGTTGTAAGCGTGAACAATGATGTCATTAATATTTTATCCCTGGTGCACCAGAGACACCACCGTTTCAACACAACAGGATAAAGCCCACGATGGATGCAACCCGCTTCTTAATCTAAAGGGGTTGCCCCATTCTTTATACTTGACAGCCCAGTCCCTGACATGTATGAACATATGATTATTTGCATTATTTAATTTTATATTGTAAACACCATAACTACTAGCACCTTACACGTTATGCTACCCTTGACAGTTCTATTAAGCTTCCAGTGATCTCAGTGGGAGCTGGGAACCTAGACGAAAGGCAGCACGTAGCCCTATCATTAACCGTGGAAGTTCTACACCAGAACAGAGGAAATGATATTGCTAAATAACTAGATTTTCCAGTACACTCTACTGGAATTGATAGTAAAGTGTTCTCTCTCTTTCTCTGATACTGCTACGTATTCTATTACAAAGGATAACAGTACTTCACATCAAAAGTATTTCACATTTTCAAATTACTGTACAAACATTAACACTCACAACTGAGTTGAATTAGTGTTACTGGACCCAATCACCAGCTCTGTACAAAATGAGTATCAATTAGTGGTTACCATATAGGAACATCTCCACTCACTTATACCGGTGGTGGTACCTAACACCCACGTTTCCCCGATGTACATGACTACACAAGGTCAAGACTGAAGAATTAGGCCCACTATCCCAATTTGAAAGAAGACGACAGTTTACATGACTTAGCCAAGGCCACACAGGGTTAGTAAAAGAGTCAAGATCTAATTTAGACCTAACTTATAGCCTCAGGGTATGTCTACACTACGAAATTAGGTCGAATTTATAGAAGTCGGTTTTTTAGAAATCGGTTTTACATATTCGAGTGTGTGTGTCCCCACAGAAAATGCTCTAAGTGCATTAAGTGCATTAACTCGGCGGAGTGCTTCCACAGTACCGAGGCTAGAGTCGACTTCCAGAGAGTTGCACTGTGGGTAGCTATCCCACAGTTCCCGCAGTCTCCGCTGCCCATTGGAATTCTGGGTTGAGATCCCACTGCCTGATGGGGCTAAAACATTGTCGCGGGTGGTTCTGGGTACATATCGTCAGGCCCCCGTTCCCTCCCTCCCTCCGTGAAAGCAAGGGCAGACAATCGTTTTGCGCCTTTTTTCCTGAGTTACCTGTGCAGACGCCATACCACGGCAAGCATGGAGCCCGCTCAGCTCACTGTCACCGTATGTCTCCTGGGTGCTGGCAGACGTGGTACTGCATTGCTACACAGCAGCAGCAACCCATTGCCTTGTGGCAGCAGACAGTGCAATAGGACTGGTAGCCGTCATCGTCATGTCCGAGGTGCTCCTGGTCGCCTGTGTGAGGTCGATCAGGAGCGCCTGGGCAGACATGGGTGCAGGGACTAAATTTGAAGTGACTTGATCAAGTCACTCTCTTTAGTCCTTCAGTCAGTCCTATTGCCCATCTTATGGTGAGCAGGCAGGCGATACGGATTGCTAGCAGTCCTATTGCATCATTTTCTGCCGGGCAGGCAAGAGATGAGGATGGCATGCAGTCCTTCTGCACTGTCTGCTGCCAGCCAAAGATGTAAAAGATAGATGGAGTGTATCAAAACAAGAAATAGACCAGATTTGTTTTGTACTCATTTGCAAACCCCGCCTCGCCCCCCATCTAGGACTCATTCCTCTAGGTCACACTGCAGTCACTCACAGAGAAGGTGCAGCGAGGTAAATCTAGTCATATATCAATCAGAGGCCAGACTAACCTCCTTGTTCCAATAAGAACAATAACTTAGGTGCACCATTTCTTATTGGAACCCTCCGTGAAGTCCTGCCTGAAATACTCCTTGATGTAAAGCCACCCCCTTTGTTGATTTTAGCTCCCTGTAAGCCAACCCTGTAAGCCGTGTCGTCAGTCACCCCTCCCTGCGTCAGAGCAATGGCAAACAATCGTGCATCTGAGTTGAGAGTGCTGTCCAGAGCACTCACAATGGAGCACTCTGGGATAGCTCCCGGAGGCCAATACCGTCGAATTGTGTCCACAGTACCCCAAATTCGAGCCGGCAAGGCCGATTTAAGCGCTAATCCACTTGTCAGGGGTGGAGTAAGGAAATCGATTTTAAGAGCCCTTTAAGTCGAAATAAAGGGCTTCATCGTGTGGACAGGTGCAGGTTTACATCGATTTAAAGCTGCTAAATTCGACCTAAAGTCCTAGTGTAGACCCGAGCTCAGTCTTCTTCCCCCAGGCCTGGCTGCTTTTTGTTTTGGTGCTGATGTTAAAAACGAAATCAACTTGCCCTTTTACATTGTCTCCAGTATATAAAACGTTTAAAGAACAAATATACACACTACATGGAGTAAAAATCTGTAGCTGTGTGCATGAAAGGCACACAACCTACTTGAGCAAGGGATGCTTGAGCTTCCTTGCCTGTACAATTGACTCCCCTATTGATACAACATTGAGGAAGCCAGCAGAAAGCTGAGAGTACTGTGTGTCTTTTAAGGTAGTTCAAGTATAGTCATACCTTGAAACCAAATGGACATGTGCATCGATAGAACTCCACTGGATCATTGTTGCATGTCCCATTGTTCTTACATGGACTGGAAAGGCAAGGGTTACACTTGGACACAATGCTGATATCTACCGGTCCTGCAAAAATGAAAGTGTAGAATACAAGTGGAAAATGTGGATTGCAAAATTCATTCTTAGTTAATGCACAAGATACTTACCAGTACTGACACTGTGTGTTTTCTGCCCCCTGCAGTAACAATAGTATGTGCACTTCACGTGATAATGTTTAATCATAAAGGATTAATTCAAATTTTAAATCCTTCAAGTGTTGGACAAATCTCAATGATATCTGGATATTTGTCTAAAGAGAGAAACACCCAGCTTGCAAAAACAGACTGCAAATGTCATAAAATTTGTTTACTATCAAGATTTTTGGAAATTTCCACTTCCATCAATGCTGGAAATTCTGCAAGAGCGGCCCCTGACTGCTAATATTTTGACATTTCTAGTTTTGTGGATGAGACCAAAAGAGAAAGTGCAGATTCAGCAGCAAAAATTAAAAATGGGTACAAGAAAGTTGCACAAAGATTTGTGAAGCTCAAGAAAGGTTCAATTAGAGGTTTAGGAGACGGTTCAGTGTTTCACCACCCATAGTTTTAACATGGTTTATTTTCGACTGAATTCCCTCCTGTTCTTACTGCAGAAAAAGCATTAGCCAAAACACAGATATATCTGGGAAATGCTGCAACTGTTATTGCCCTGTATAAGACCACCAATCCATTTTTAAGCCATTTAATAAACTACATAATTGGAAACAACCATTCCAAATGGGTAGGAGAGGGTGTGACCAAAAGTATCCTTGCACTCACACCTTACATACTATTATAATAATATTTGTACAAAATATGCCTTGTGAGGCATAATTTGAAAATTAGTAACTCACTGGTCAATATCATCATGGTGAAATGTATTTAGCAACGTTACATGTAAAGTTATGAAATCCCCCTGTACGATGTTCATAGCACATGTTTAAAACCACAGCCCTACCCAGGCAGACGTATCCTGAACGAAGATTTACCTCAATTTACATATAAATAGTGAACAGGGTCCTTGAGACAGGAGGGAGGGGAAATGGCAGTAGAAAAAGCAAATTTGAATTTCAGCAAACAAAGATGAGGAGAAAGGACATGAAGCTTCCTTCACCATGAGACTCTATGTCACCTTCTTTACTGTGTGAATAAACTTTGCTTTCAGGTGTAACTCTCAGAAGAATCCACTTCAAAGACTATCCAATTGGACTATAAAAGAAACGGGGCAGAAAACCCCAAGCTCTCTCTCTCTTTCACCCAAGAAGACAAAGGAACCAGCCCTTTGACTTTATGGGTAGATCCTGATCTTAGAATTTGGTCAGCCATATTGCTGGGAACCTGTGGTAAGAATTTTACCTTGAACTAACTCAAACTTGTTGTGTTCTAGCTACTAGAAAGTGTTGTACCTTTATTTTTCATTATCATTTCTGACTTTAATACCCGATACTTGAATTCACTTAAAAACCCTAACCTCTTTTGTTAATAAACTTGTTTTATTCTTTAATCTAAACCACTCCAGTGGTGTGTTTAAACAGAACTCTTTGATAACTCCAGGTAAAGTAGCAGACTGTTGAGCATTAGATATTAAAGACCCATTATCCCTGTAAAGGGTTAAAGTGCCCAGGAGAGGGCTGTACAGTGCGGAGCACACGTTTCAGAGACTATTCAGCATTGGGAGTATGTTGGGGCCACCCTGCAGTTAGTAACCAAGGCTGGTGGGAAGCCAGAGTGTGACTGGAGTGTTGCTGACAGGCTGCTGGGCCAGAGCTACTGGGCCAGGGCTGCAGCTATACACAGGCACTCAGGCTGTGATCTGCATGCCCGCAGGCTCTTTGTGAGCGTCCCTTGTTGGGAGCTCTACACTAAAGCATTGTGAGGCATCGAGAGTTGCAAGGCAGGTGATGACAACCCTCACTGGTTTGGATTGCACCCCAAAATGTGACAGAGTGTTTGTGGGTCAGCAGGAACCTGATCACAGCCCAGAATAGTGGAATTTGGAGACTCAAGCTGAAAGCCCAGAGCCAGATGAAAATCATTTTATACCACAATGAATACCGGCCTCCAGCTACCACTGTAGTCCAGTGATTCCCCTGTCCTTTGCACAATCATCTGCCTATACTGTCTGGCTTGCTTGCTCCTTGTAGATCCTAATTGCAGTAACTAGCTCCTGTTTGCGGAGGGAGGAGACTGCCTATGTGGGGAACGGGAGTACTGATGCTCAGGCAGAAGAGCAAGTGATTGGGTAGTGGAGGGTTTATTGCAAGGAGAAGGGATTCAGGGAAGTGTGAGGAAATGGGGATGGCAATAAAGCTTCATGTGAACATATTGCAAATACATGGATTTAAGAATCAAAATGGTCTTGTCAATCTTTCTTAAATGTACTGCTTTGTACACAAGAAACATGACACTAGGACATGAGAGAAAGACAGTAAGTTGTTTTCGTTCCATTACTTTTGCGCATGCAAAATCCCTGTTTTAACTCCCTAAGGCACCGAGAAAGGATTGTGAAAAATGTAAACAAAAATAGAAACACACGAATACTTGAAACAAACACAGACTCTAGACACCACACACTCAGGCATCTACACCAAAGAGAACTTATGGCTTCCTGTGTAAACACAAAAAATACCCAAATTTAAAAACAAGTATTTATTTACTGGACCTGAACAGGTCATCTGCAGGGCAAAGCACTCAAATTGTCAAGGAAGCTCCATCGGAGTAGTTACTGTCTGCTGTGTCCACCTCTAGCATGCAGTTGGGTACTAAATCAATCAATATTATAGATCTGTTAAGATGTTAATAAAGATAGGCAAATTTGGAAATGTGAAAATAAAACTGACTTTGTAGTCACTAACTTTCAAATATTAATGACTCAAATGGTTTTAAAATGTAAAAATGGTCAAAAGACGCTAATTTATTTCAAGCAGTGAAGGTCTTAAAGCACTTTATTTCCTTTAAAAGAAAATATTTCTTTTAAGTGCAAGGACTCCTCAAAAGTACCGGCGATCAGTAATAAATTTTAAATAACTTAGGACAGACCAAGCACATAAGATATGGGTTAGGAGGGTTGAAAAGTATTTCACTAAAAGTTGGTAAAATCTGTTGTTCATCGGCTGAAATCATCTAGTCCATGGTGAATTTTCATCTCTGAGTTACGTCTGAGTGAAAAACATGCTTCATGTTTGAAATACTAACAGACCCTTTCACTGATGGCTCCTTTTGGGCAGTGCAAAATTGGCAGCCAGGTGAAAAAGCAATGCCCAAGAAATAGGAATTCTTTGCTATGATTGACTGTATTAGCATTCCATCATAAAATAGTGACAAACACCTTCCTTGTGGCAGATCTGTATATGACAAATGTGTCACAACTAAAGAGAAGAAATAAGTGATGAGCAAGAAAACTGACTTTGTGGGCTTACATTTTAGGAAACTGTCCAGTAATTTAGTAATTCACTATCCAGTAATATAAAAATCTATTGTAGGGTTTGCTTCTGACCTAGCAAACCCTAACTGAGATATTGACCGACCAAATCATTATTAATATTTATTATTTACATAGCACCAACAGGGAGCAAAGGGCTTAACAGATATGTACATTGACAAGGACTCTGCCACAAAGCGCCCTCAATCTAAGAGGCAAATTCTGAGCCCTTACTCACTTGCTTACACTGCAAGTAGTGTTACTGAAGTTAATGAATTACTAGTAAAGTTAGGTGCTATTTAGTCTGAATAAGGGTATTGAACCTGGCCCTAAACAAAACACTACCCAGGAAAAGGGCCCACAAAAGAAAGGAATACATCCAAAAGAAGACTTTTCTCCTCCTTTTCTGCATTTGTGTGTTTTATATCTAATCCATTCCTGTTCTGCTTTATTTTCACTTTTTTCCTATTTGCTGTAAAGTCTAGATACAACAGCTTGCCTGACTTCAGCAGAAGAGGTTAGTTTGAATGGCTGTAGTTATGTCCGTGGGTTTTTTCACCTTTATGTGCTACTCCTCTGTTGCTTCTCCCAAAAGTGAGATTAGGTATTTGGGAAAAACGAGGTAGCCCAGGAGGCAGCATGGATTATACTATACACTATATATATATATAGTGACAGGTTTGGGCTGGATGGCTACAGGAGAGTGATAGAAGGCAGATATATTAGCCCCAGGTTAAGTAGGTCCCTTTTCCCTGAGTAAGGTAACAGGGAAGGTTCCAGTATAATCAGGAACTTTCTGGAAACAATTAAGACAGAGAGGCTGATTAGAACACCTGCAGCCAATCAAGAAGCTGCTAGAATCAATTAAGGAAGGCTAATCAGGGCACCTGGGTTTAAAAAGGAGCTCATTTCAGTTTGTGGTGCATGTGAGGAGCTGTGATCAAGAGGTGCAAGAAGCTGAGAGTGACAAGGCTTACTACTGGAAGACTGAGAAGTACAAGCATTATCAGACACCAGGAAGGAGGTCCTGTGGTGAGAATAAAGAAGGTGTTGGGAGGATGCCATGGGGAAGTAGCCCAGGGAGTTGTAGCTGTCACGCAGCTGTTACAGCAGCCACTGTAGACAGCTGCAATCCACAGGGCCCTGGGCTGGAACCTGGAGTAGAGGGTGGGCCCGGATTCCCTCCCATCCCCCCAACTCCCTACTTGATACCGGAGGAGTTGAACTGGACCATGGGTTCCTCCAGAGGGGAAGGTCTCTGGCCTGTTCCCTGATCCACTAGGTGGATCAGCAGAGACTGCGGGAATTGTTCTTCTTCCTTTCCCCATGCTGGCCAGTGATGAGGCTAACTGAGTGAATGGCAGATTTGAGCCACGAAAGTGGCCAAAGTGAGGCTGCCGTGAACCTCTGAGGAGAGAAAATCCGCCAATAAGCGCAGGACCCACCAAGGCAGAGGAGGAACTTTGTCACTATATATATATATAGCTATACACATACACACACACATGCACATAGTACATCCCTATGGCATTGATCAAAGCCAATCAATGAAGGAGCTAATCAGAGCTCCGGCACTTAAGTAGCCTATTTCTTTGCCCTTGGGGGTTTGATTTATAAACCATGTAGCAAAAATGTTCGCAGTCTAGTGCAGTCCTTTCCAATAGTGCTACAGACAAGGAGGACAATGTAATAAAACACAGAGCTGAGTCTGCACTACTTGGGCCTCAAGTCCAGTCTTGTTTGCACTGTTCTGAGACAAGATGTGAACATTTGGCTTTTAGTCCAAACACTGGGTTAAACCACAATTTTGACAAAAGACACATTAATTTAGAAAGTCCTGCGTGTCATTCTTCAGCCTTGTCGTGCTGTGACCGAGAGGAATATGGCAATAATGAGGGGAAGGTAGTGGGCTAGAATGAAGAGATTGTTTGTTTTTATTAGGATTTAATTGCAATTGATTGTGGAGCTCCACTGACTTCATTGGGGCTCTGCACAGGTGAAGGACAGAGTTCACACACAGGCAATTGCAGGATCAGGGTGTAAGTGTGCGTATGGGGGTGACAGATTGCTCTGATAAGTTGATAAGTCTTGTACATTTGTTTTGAGTGAAGGGGAGGAACACAGTGGGAGGAATCCGGAAACTCTCTCCATTCTAAGCCAGCACACCAGCGGCTCTATTTGTCCACAGACTGCTGCTCGGTTCATGTGGTGGGTGACCTCAGGAGAATGTTTCAAGGAGAATCAGGCAAAGCAATTTCAAAATATGAGTGTTTCAAGAATAAAAAGTTAGCTACTTTTTTTGCTGCATCATATTTCAAAAATAGCTTCATCTACAAATGCCACATTTGTTTTCTTCACTTTTCCTTGTGAAAGTTAGCACATTGTTGGGTGTTTATTTAGGAATATTTGTAACTCTCAGCAGTGAAATTATAAACTCAGCAAAGAGCAGAGAGGTCTGATTATGATTTGCTGTCTTAAAGCTATCATCACTTTTAAAATAACTGAATTTGAATGTTCTAGTTATTAAAAATGAAGATGGAAGGTCAAAAAAGTCAGCTCCGGTTTGGGAAACAACCTTAACTTTAGCCCAATGTCAACACTCGTCCTCTGTTCAGCAATCAGTTTAATCCCAGCTGCTATACAATCATCCCGCTAAGCCAGTGACATTATTATAATTTATTATTACATATAAGCGTACGTGGCACTTCATAGATAAATAACAAGACTATGTCATTTCCCCTTAATTTCCAACCACAGACCCTCTTCTCTATTACCATAAATAGTAAATACACATCTTCACACTTCTGTCTTCACATATAGGCTAGCAACCCAAACATACATTTCACATTCCAAAAACAATTTTGACAGCAAAAAACACAAACATATCCCCTTTATTTGTCCACAATTTCATTAAGTCAGAAAGCCCACTCATTCTCATTCTACCTCCATATAATATACCTCACTATAACTCCTCAATCAGTTTCTCCTCATATAGCTCTTATATTTCATCACTCCAGTCATATACCTGCATCCTCTCCTGATCTTGCAACATAAAATAAATCTAATACACCCAGTTACTGATCTAGAGTTGGTAGGACTTAGGGTTGGAGTTCAAGTTGTTTGTGGATCTTCAGAACAAATGTCCTTATCAAAACATATTTGCTTTCCACCTGCAACTTCTTTCCTACGGCTTTCAAACTTATTTTTATAACTATAACATTCTCATTTTTTAAAAAATGTAGAATTACTTACTGCATAAACCTTCTCTTACCCAAGTTTTTTTGGGTCTGGAAATAAATTATTTGATTAATTATCCCTAAAATGACATTCCATACAGTAATTTACAATTATATTATCTGATGTAATGACAGTGTTGCTAACTCATGTGAGATTTGGTGCTTTCCTTAAAGCCCCAACTGCCAGAGCTAAGTGATTGCATGAGAATATCAGCTTTCACTGTAAACAATGACGTTTCTAGCCCTTCTGTGAGCGGAGAAAAGTTTGAAAACATGTCCCAGGTGGTCTTCAATAGCTCAGAAACCACAAGGCAAAAAAAAAAAAAAAAAAAAAAGAGAGCCCTAAATTTGTTTTAATATCTCATGATTGTTGAAGCTGTGGGTTGGCGATATTCTACCAATAAAGCTGTTTACACAAGATAAGCAATGACACTCAATCAAATGGTTTACAGACCTCAGCCAAACAGCTTGCTCCTACCTTTGCACTGGAAGTGATGGGTTGGTGTTGTGAGCAGCAGTCTGTCTGCCATGTCCTCTGGCCCACTGCAGCGTGCAATCCCTGGCTCTTTGTACCCTGCCTTCACCCATTCCGAAAGCCAGCGCAGACTGCAGTCACAGTTCAAGGGGTTGGTACCTAGAGCCCTGGTGATGTAAAACAATGAACTAGTTCCTTTGCTTGGAAGCAAAAATAGCCCCTCCGCCCCAAATGGCACATTTTACCCAATTCTCCACATTAAACTTTCCAAATAACTGGAAAACTTGATTCCAAAGAGCTGGAAAGAAAACCCTTCAATATTTAACAGAATTTCAATGTCTGATGTCTCCAAACAGCCCTTTGAAGATGTTTTTGGGCAAAAGTCATAATGGTAGATTAGAATTCAGCATAAAGTGGGCCATCAGATTTTCATTCTCACCTCGCTGCTCCATTTGTGTTCATTCCAGGGCTTTGTCGACGCTATGCACCTTTTAGCAACATGGCTGTGGCACTACAGCTGTGTCGCTAAAAGGTGCGCAGTGCAGCCGCTGTTTGTAGACAGGAGACAGGCGCAGTGCAGCCGCTGTTTGTCTCCTGCCGACAAAGCTACCACTGCTCATTGAGGCTGGACATTTTGTCGGCAGCAGAGTGCTCCTGCCGACAAAGTGCTGTTCACACCAGCGCTTTTTGTCAGCAAAACTTTTGTCATTCGGGGGTGTGTGTGTTTTTTTCACACCCCTGAACAACAAAAGTTTTGTCATTCAGTTTCCAGTGTAGACAACACTCAAGTCTCAGTCACAGGCCTTCTATCTTCCGCTATCCTTAGAACACTGACCCCATGCCTCTCTGACTGAACATTCTCTCCCTGGCTCCTTCCTTAAGGCTAACCTCCTCCAACAATCCTTCTCACACCTTTCTTCTCATCATTACTAAGCAGAGTTGAATAACTTACTACCGATCATTTATTCAAGAAATTTAGCCCATTTCCACTTGAGCGATATCTATACACACAGTTTCTCTAAATTTATTATTTTAACCTGACAAAATTCAGGTGTTGCTTGTTTGCTTGTTTAAACTCTATGGCCTGAATGATGATATTCCATGTTGAGCTGTCTTGCTTAGTTATCATTTCAAAGACAGTTTTTTTTTTTATAGAAGTAACCCCACTGCAGGCAGTGGCACTACACTCATGAATAAGAGTTTGCAGTTGCTTGTTAATTGCGAAGACACATTTTCTACCTCAGAAACAGTCATCTAAATAAACGAGGAAAACAGTTCAGGATAGGGTGAGTGAGTGAATTATTGATGGATATCAGCAAATAATGTAATGATTCTGTAAATGATTATTTCAATTTTTAGATGCATCTGCTTTAGTCATGGTCATGCCCATTTTTGTTTGCTTAATGAAAAAACTCAAGGGATTAAGTTTTACTGGCAAAAGTTAGCAGGTGATGACTTTCAATGTCACATGCACAAATTTTTGCAGAAACCAAGTTTTAATTTTGAACATCTAGCTATTCTTGGGGAAATGCTTATGTGCTGAGCCAATCAGGGGACAGCAAGAACACGAGGTGAGTTGTCTGATCAAAACAACGAATTTCAATTGGATCTTAAGCACAAACTTGAGAACTCTTCCTGGAAAGGGCTATTTTATGAATTAGGGTCTGAAGTTGTAAAATGCATTAATGAAAGGCCTCTCTTTTTTTTTTTTAAACCAAGTTTTGGTTTGTATTTTTAAAACTGTAGAGATGGGTAATATCAGGCATGTGAGTTGTTACATTTCCATTTTTCAAACTACTATGAAATGCATAAAAAATAAGTAGCACATTTCCTGTTCAATAATGAAAGTGAAATATGATCTAAATCTGCTAAAAGTAACTTTTTACATAAAAATCTATAAGATTTGAATTGGAGATATTCAGGCAACAAGCTGAAAGAAGGAATAGCATCTCCACATGAGAGAGACAACCATTCTCCTGAACATTTTCTAAAAGGATGTCTGTTTTTCTTTGGCTTACTTTTTAATAAAAATATATAGTGAATTTATTGCTTTTTCTTTTTTTTTAAAAAAGAGGGACTGGATAGCCCTCATAGACCGTGCATTAATGAGGGTTCCACAAAACTCTGGGATTGCACTCATTTTTTGAAACATGACATTGCTTTCATTCCAGCCAGCAAACAGTTCCTATTAAGTTTGTGTGTGGTAGTCCGGTGATGCGAACAGCACACATGAGAAAACTGGGACTAGCTTGAGACACTCAAACCTACTTTAAGGCTGTAATCCAAGTCACACTTTAATAAAGGTTCCCAGACTTGGATGGTTAGTGAAATAACCCACTGTGCCTCAGAGGCTGCTATATTTGTGAGTGTTACAGTTATTTATGGATTGCTGCCAACTATATTTAAAACATCATTGTTGGAGTTTGGAGACCAGAGTTCTGTTTCCAACTCTCTCACTGATTCATTGTGTGACCCTGGGCAAGTCACTTAACTTCTGTGTCTCAGATTTGTATTTTTTTTTAAAACAGGGAGTTCAACCAAATATATTTCCCCTTGGCCTGGGATAAATTCCATGTAGCAGAGATGCATGTACTTGCAACCACAAGATAGGAGAATCTATTGATTTGTTTTCCCATTTAATCAGAACTGTTTTCTTATAACCAAGGAAGGAGGCAGCACTTTCAGGGAAACAAATTTATATTAAGCTGCACTTTGCTGGACATATTTATATTTTGCTCCTGTAAAAAACAAGAAGATAAACCAAACCAACAACCTAGAATAACAGTGTGTTCAGTTTGGCTAATTTGCAGAGTGGTTCAGGTCTTGTGCTAAGCTAAACCAGTGGCTCTTAACCTTTCCTGTACCCCTTTCAGGAGTCTGATTTGTCTTGCATACCTTAAGTTTCACCTCACTTAAAAACTAGTCGCTTACAAAACCAGACCTAAAAATAAAAAAGTGTCACAACAAACTATTACTATTACTGAAAATTGCTGCTTTTCTCATTTTTACCATATAATTATAAAATTATAAAATAAATCAATTGGAATCACGTGTGTGTGTGTGTATGTGCCTTTGTATGAAATTTTAATTTGTACTGACTTCACTAGTGCTTTTTATGTAGCCTGTTGTAAAACTAGGCAAATATCTAGATGAGGTGATGTACCCTCTGAGACCTCTGCACACCCATTGAGAACCACTATGCAAGGGTATACTCCCCTCAGACATTTATTTTTAAAAATACTAGTTCTTTAGGACAATCTGATTCAAACCAAAGGCAAAACACTGTTTCTTTAGAAAGACATTAGGGATAGGTCATCTCTGGCCAGGATGATTTAGGGATAACTCCACCAGAGACAGGGAAATCACCCCAACTCATCCTTCGATTTGCTAGCAGAGTTTTAACGAGAGGCTCTCCTGTGAGTTGCTGTGAGTCCCATCCAAAATACCACTGTGTGAAGTGTGAAATAAATGCAACCTATTTTTCCATTTCAATGAGGCTGCAGCACAAACAAAAGAAATGCATCGATGTTGGAGGTAAGACCCACATGAAACAAATGCAATGGCATCTAGCCAGGCCATTGAGCCCATGTACCTCACAATTAGGAGCAGGAGGAAAGAAAGAAAACAAAATCCTGCAAAGACTGGGGTTTTCAAAGAAGCCTAACAGTGGTAGGTGCTCAACTCCCATTTAGCGGGAATTGTCTGTCCAACTCTCCTAAGCTCCTGGAAATCCCAACCAAAATGTGAGCGCTTGACCAAAGGCAGTTTAAAAAAATCAGCTTTGAAGAAACGCACATTAGAAGTCTATGCAGTTACTTTTTTGAAAGCAATGTAGGGTTTTAGCCATGTAACTCTCTTACTTTAATAGGCAGTCATGCGACTAAAACACTGTAAACTGATCTGGGCATTTAAAGGTATCAGAATCTACAGAGATTTTGACTTGGAAAGAATTATTACAGCATTGATGCAAATTGCTTTTTGAATTTTAGCTTTACCCCATGAATCAGACTACAAATCATTTTTAAAAATAATGTTTTGAACTCAAGCTTCTTTTGGATAAAAACGTTCAGACAGGATATTAAGAAAGGAAACCCCACTAAATTTGTTGATACATTTCAATGGGAGTGACTAATGAAACAACTGTGCCCTAGACAGACTCAACTGTAGAGTTCATGGGTTCAGTCCTAGCCAGGGCTCATTCATCAAAATTAAATGTGTACAGCAGCAATGCCTGAAAACCCCCAAATCCAGCCCCTTTTGTAGCTCCATTGCTTACAATGGAAAAACTCCAGGGATGACCTTTTGACCCCCTCTGCAATGCGTTGGCCCACTTGTGCAAGGCTAAACAAAACCCTACATTTCAAAGTTCGTCTAGAAATCATAGTTAACCATTTAGCACTGGACAAACCCCAACACACACAAGGTGAGAGGGAAATCACAAAATGAACATTGAAACATCCAGGTTAATCAATCTCTCTAATGCAGCTTGAAGATGAAGCTGCTATATAAATGCCAGGAATAATTTTGTTCCATAAGATGTATAAATTAAGAAGTGTATTTTTTACTTTCCACTAATTTTTATGTACCACAGCATGCTTGTTTCCACTCACTTCTCCTTTTATTTCTTTGGTCAATATAGCAAAACAATTCCTGGAGGTTAATCATCTCATACTGCTGTGAAACACTAAAGGTCTTTGCAATGAAGAGCAGATTTTTTCCTCTCTCAGACTTAAGTATTTCTCATTGAAGGGCAATTAAAATAACTATAGATGAGATGAACTAGAGATAGAGAGCACTGTGGAGGGCATAGTTTATTTTTATAAGCATCTAACATGAGCTTGAGTAAACAAGAGATGAATCAACAGGGACATGAATCTGAGCTGTTTATGTACAGAATATATGTCTCTCAGACATATTTTTAATAATGTGTCCTTTACCATGCTTTTGATAAACTATCTGGGTCAAGACCTCACCATGCAGTGGAAACTGGTAGTCCACTGGATCAGGTAGTTTTGGATGTGGGTAGCATGCACAGGCACTGAATGAATTCATGGGAGATCTCAAGCTTGCTTTGTCAACTTTAAGGCTGCTCCTACCTTAGCAAATTTAGAGCCTTTTTTTAAGCACTAGTATAGGAATTAGCGTAGATAAAGCTCAGACATTTTTATCATGGTGTCAGAAAAAAACTAAATTTACTAGTGAAGACAAGCCTCAGTTGGAGAGTATTCAGGATCGTTACAGTATACAGGCACAGATTCTGTACAAAAAGAGTATGTGTGTATTCCATAGATAAACCATCCTATCTCTCTCTCTCTATATACACCTACACCTTTCAAAAAGCTACTTTAAAAGAATGTTACTTTTGCAAAGCAATTTTGGTGAAAATCTTTCCCCGTGATTTGAGCAGCTTTGGAAAGTAGATTAGAGTAGGCTAGACCTGAGTTTTTAAATTTCCAATTTCAAACCATATTACAGCTGCAGCAAAAGGCTTTGACCAAAAAAGAGAAAAATTTTGTCTACACTAGAGAACCGAACCTTTGCAATTTACAATGGTCCATTTGAGCCATCGTAACTTGTAACAATGCTGCGTGTCCACACTAACCGTTCTGGCTAGAATAAACCTGTTCAACTTTTTAACACTCAGCATCTCCTCCCACCCTAGGAATACCATTATAAGTTCCACTATTTACTATGGATTCACACTGCCAGCAGAGAAAGTGTTTCTCACATGTAAAATTGTATTCACTCACCAGATATATGAAATTGATGCATGGCACTTTTTTGTTCCATTTATTTGAAAATGCCACAGCTACAGACTCTCTCAGAGATATGTGAATCCCAGAGAGATCTGTCAGTGTTCATAAAATACATTATTTTAAATTGTTCATGGCGTTATTGGTGAACTCAATTTCTTCAACTGTGTCAAAGACACTGGTCCTCCTAGAATTACAGAAGGCAAATGTTTCTTTAAAGAAACAGCCAAGAACAATTGCACGGTAGAACTTAATTGTTCACTGAGCAAATTATACCCTAGACAGGTCTTAATTATTTTATGGATGCTACTTATTACCATTCATTTGAGCTTTGTGTACTTTACACTGTCAGCAGCACATACTTATAAACAGAGGGGCTACATTGACTGTGCTGGGCCAAAGGGGATTTTATGACTCTCTAGGGTGAACAGTTTACCTAAGAAAGCTGTGCCTGCACTTAGTTTAATGTAAACTCTGAAGAAAACCCAAACAAATGGCACATGACATGTTTATCATTTCAGTTCTAAATATACCCTTAGACGCCAGCTTCCCCTGTTCGGAAGGTGTCACTAAATTTCCAAGTAGAGACAAAGGAATTTGGTACAATGACCCTGAATTCATCCCCAGACAATGCATAGAATGAATTTACTATACTATGAACACAGCATAAAAAACATTTTGTGTATAACAGATATTTGTACTTAAACATTTTATCTATCTTAGGTACAGGCTAAAGTTTGAGATTTGGATTTGAAGCTGAATTAGGGTTAAAGCTCAGGTTCAAATTCATGTAAAATTGTGTTGAAATTCCTTGAGTTGTTCACAAAAGATTTTGTCCCAAATAGTAACACTTAGTAAGTATCACTATCCCTTATTTTGTAAGGGGAAACTGAGGCATAACAATGTTAAGTGACTTCTCCCACAGAAACCTCTAAACTGGGACTAGGATCCAGGTCTAGAACTGAGCAAACATTTAATGTTTTGGTTCATTGGTAGCTCTGGAAAAAAAAGTCAATTTTTTTGTTGTTGTTTCGGGTTCAATAAAACATTCATTTCAAGTTGGAACTTAATTAAAATAAAATAAAATTGAAGGAAATTTTGAAACAAAACATTTTCGAATGCATTATTGTTTAAAATAAAAAAAATTGAAACATTTCATTTTAAAAAGATCAGAACAAAGCATTTCTATCTTTTTGGATTCTTTTTTCCCTGATCAAAACAATTTGGCAAATTTATCACAAATTTGCAAAATGTTTCTGTCAATGTGAATATGCATTTTAAATATTGCCCAGGTCTCCTGACTGCCAGGACATGCCAGTCTGATGCCTTATTCATTGGACCATGCTACCTCCCATCCTGAATAATGGAAATTTCAAGAAATCTGTTTTTGCAAACTATTTGAACACCCAAATCACAACTGGATCTGAACTCTGGATTTGGCCTGAAACCAAATCATAGGAAAAACAACAAGATGTCCTTGTGGCACTTAGAGACTAACAAATTTATTTGGGCATAAGCTTTCGCGGGCTAGTACCCACTTAATTAGATGCATATATTTTCCACTCCATGCATCTGATGAAATGGGTTCTAGCACTCCTCGTTGTTTTTGCTGATACAGACTAACATGGCTACCAGTCTGAAACAAATCATAGAAGTAAGTTTAGAGCCTGACAAATCAAAAGTAAAAGATGACAGATTAAAGTTTACCAATTTTGGTCCATCTCTAGGTGAGTGACTGGTCCAAGGCCATTAAGGAGGGAAGAAAGTGATGGAAAAACTAAAATAGACATTTGGATTTTCTTCTCACTTGAAAAGAGCAAATATATTTCATATATATGGATAGTGTGTCATTTTTAGAACATATTTTATATGTATGTTTGGAATGAAATACACAAAAAGTTCACTTTCATTATTAGTATATGTGAATTATTAGTTCATGTACAAGATACTATATTGACAAAATCCAGTATGGAAAACATGAGATATCTATTATGCACAGAATCCACATATAAGTTACTTAATGTTCTTGGTGGGTGGCTTCCTGTCTCATGCTCAGGCTTCTGTACCATCATGCTCTCTAAATTTCACATGCAAAGTACTAGATGACTGGGTCTTAGCACAAATGCCATAAAAGAGGAAATCTTCATATTATTCATTCAATTGTTTTTCCTAAGAAAATGTTTTGAGAATAAATAACAAGTAGTCCAAGCATTTATTTGATTTAATTTGAACAGAAAATGTCTGAATAAAGACAGTAAAATGCAGAGAGAAAATGGACACAAATCAGAATAGCTTAGAAACTAGATTAGCAGCATAATCTACATTGTGTTAGTAAAATAACACAGTCAAAAAACATTAATTCAGAGCAAGGGTACTTACAGATGTGAAAGGGACACAAGGTCATTAAAAGAACCTTCAGGAACACTGGAAATATCATTACCATGAAGAGTTCTAGAGCAGGGAAAGAACAATAAGACATTAGAACACTGTATTGTCATGCTCCACCCCAAATTTTGAACAAATAGTTACTTTTGGAACAAATATTTAACTGTCCCCACTGTAGAAACTCTACTAGCTTCATAACCCACCGAAGTCAGTGCTTTGTTATTTGTACTTTTACACAAAGATTTTATAAATAATGTTATCTGCTGTTAAAAATGTTAATAACTTTTAATCAAAGGAAAAGAGGGAATATGAAAGATGAAATTAAACACTGACTACAGCGGAACTCCAGAAGGGAGCGAGGGTCCATGTGATAGATATATTTGTAGGATCAGGGCCCACATTCCTACATCAGCAGCAGAGTATACCAATATGCAGTGACAGACACATTTGCACTTCCAGACAAAATACTTGGAAATCAGTTCTTTGAAGAGCCTGTCCACCTTCCTAGTATGAACAGAGTATAAGCACAGTCTTTACTGGAAGGATTCTAAATGTTTCTCAGATCATTTGAAAAAGAATTTTATTTCCCACCTCTTCCAAGAACTGTATTATTTTTATTTATATGGATGTCTGGAAGAATTTTTCTGATAAATTGTGGAACATGCTATTTGAAAGGTGCTACAATAAAGGTAAGTCCTTACTCTAAATATATGCAGTTTGTATTGCAATAGTAATCAAAAGCCACAATCTGGATTGAGGGATCATAGTGCTGTACAAACAAACAAAAATGCATTTCTTGCACCAAAGAGCTTACAATCAAATTGAAAGAGGTGGCCCAAAAAGTGCGTGCATCAGACTATGGGAAGGAATACAAGAACAATCATACTGGGTCAGAACAAAGGTCCATCTAGCCCAGTATCCTGTCTTCTAACAGTGGCAGTGCCAGATGCTTCAGAGGGAATGAACAGAACAGCACAATTTACTGAGTGATCCATCTCGTCGTCTAGTCCCAGCTTCCGCCAGTCAGAGGTTTAGGGATATCCAGCACATGTGGTTGTATCCCTGACTATCTTGGTTAATAGCGATTGATGGACCTATCCACCATGAACTTATCTAATTCTTTTTTGGCCTTCACAACATCCCCTGGCAATGAGTTCCACCGGTTGACTGTGCGTTGTGTGAAGAAGTACTTCCTTATGTTTGTTTTAAATCTGCTGCCTATTAATTTAATTGGGTGACAACTTGGTTCTTCTATTATGTGAAGGAGTAAATAACACTTCCCTATTCATTTTCTCCACACCATTCATGATTTGATAGACCTCCATCATATCCCCCCCTTGGTCATCTCTTTTCTAAGCTGAACAGTCCCCGTCTTTAAAACTCTCCTCACATGGGACCTGTTCCATACCCCTAATAATTTTTGTTGCCCTTGTCTGTAGTTTTTCCAATTCTAATATATCTTTTTTGAGATGGGGCGACCAGAACAGCACACAGTATTCAAAGTGTGGGCATATCATGTACTTATATAGTGGCATTCCCAATGTACACACATTGGAGCTGAGGCCAAACTGACCCTGACATGGTACCTCCCTGCACCATTGAGAATTTGGGCTTTGGGCTTTATTGGTCCTAACCAAGTCATGGACTATGCTACATTTTCAACTACTGGCACACTAACATTTCACATACATTCAGATATAGAGATTCTAAAAAGTAATCACAGCAGAAATGGAGGGAGAACACACCAGATCTTGTAAATCTTTTCTAACGAAGAGTCAGCAAGATATTGTGCAAAGAGGGAGGAGGGGTGAAGAGGGCATCTGAGCATCTTAAAACAATATTTTATTTATTTTGCAGTTCTATTGTGGCCTGTATCCGTTAAAGAAAGTACGGTAGCTAGTCCAGAATATTTATGAACACCTTCCTTGATGACAGGAAGGGCTGTATCTGCCTTTCACAGATGTCAAAGACAGTGATGTGCTAAGCTGCAGCAGCAGCATGCAGAATAGAAAACTGGTGTGTGTATATTTTATAATCCTTTTATGAGAGTCATTTCTTCTCTAATTTATTCTGGTATTTACGGTATGCAATGACCACCTCCTACTATTTCCTCTGGTGGCTTTATAGATACTCACAATGTTGCAGATGAACTTGAGCTGTAATATTTATCACTTAAAAATTATCTAGGCTCCTAAATAGAAGCCAGTTATTCTCATTTAAAACAAAAGACATTCTGGCGCTGAGTCGTCCTTCTATGTCATGTCCTTTCCCGTGCACTAGTCCCACTGCAATACTCACTAGAATTTACACTAGTGAATTACACCTTTACAGTGTTACCTTCCCAGTGCACACACAGCTGAGCTGAAGCCAAACTGACTATTGAATGACACGCACCTCCCTGAACTAGTGAGGTCCCTGGCACTGCAGTGGACATTAGGGCTCAGTGAGGGCAGAGAGTGTAATTGCTATTGTCCTTCCTCAGGCTGTACATGGACAAGAAGAAGCTTTAGTTCCAACCTTGTTACCTTGCTGAGATTTGCAACAGAGAAGTCATCCATGTATGGGGATGTAGATTTCCTGGACATGCATTCTCTGCTGCTTTGGGCACCAGTACCCCCAAAGCCTTGTTTTCTTACTGTTCTGACCCTGAAGCATCCTATTAAGTGTTTCACCCATCAAAAATAACTCGTGGCACTGACAACTTGAGCTGAATCTTCAAGCAATCCACCTCAGCAGGAAGGAGGAGCAGTCCAATACACTATCTCCAGACAGAGGACACTTACTAACAAAACCAAAACCAAGCAACTCATTGGGCCTTACCCAGCAGCCCGTACAGAGGAAACATTATTATTGGTATAGGGACTGCAAGATTGGGCCTGTTCATTAAGTGCTCAAAAGCCAGAACTGAATATAATGGCCTTGAACTAATTACCATTATAATGAGCTCACTACTATGTTATATTTCTGATCGCTGCCATTATTTTTTTGTATGCCACAAATGGGAGCTGCCTAATTTGCAGGCAATGGTGCAGTGGGAATGAAGCATTTAAGCTGATTTCCTTGGTTGTCTTAAGCCTCCTTATTTTGTAAATATTTAAATGAAAGCTGAGTTCAGCTTATAAAAGCCTGATCCCATGAGGGGCTCAACACCCACCGAAAAGCTTGGATGCAAGGGCTCCCACAGCAACCAATCCATGTTGAGGACACTCAGATGTCACTGGAGATCATAAGTACCCTGTGTTGTGTGTCTGTATATTTTAGGTTACGTTTGACCCACATGTGTCTTTAAATACTTTCTAGACATACACACACATTAGTTCTTTCCATATAAAACTAATTAACGAAAACTAAATCATTTAAAAAGATCTGTCTACCCATGACCAGGACACTTACATTTCAATTTATGCAGGTGCCAATCAACTAAACAATACTGCATAAACTGGATATAAAAGCAAAGTGGTCCAGAGGAAGAGCAGCTCTAGGAGTTTTACAAGCACACGGTATGCTATATTTATGGGAATGTACCTTTCCCACAGTGTATGTTTTTCTATATTTACATGCACCCAACTACAGTTTACATTTCACTATTTATCAATGATCCTGCTAGGCAGCAGTTCTGAACATGTAAAGCTGGTGTAAAATTTTGTAACTCATTTCATGACTGGGTCGTCACGATATTGCAAAAGTCATGCTAACGACTGGGGCCTGGGTTCTGCAAACGCTTACACTGGGGCTTAACAGTAAACATGAGTGGCCCCATTCATGTCAATGGGGACTGCTCATGCGCCTAAAGTAGTGCATGTGCATAGGCACTTGCTAGATGGGTTCTGAAAAAAGGATAAAAAAAAAAAATTAAAGCGAGAGAGACAGAGAAGCTGAGCAGCACAGCCAGAGAGAGAGGACATGGAACATGTAACTAAATTATCCATTCATGGGTATTCTGATTTTCAGATACATATATTCTATTTATTGTTCACAGAATAAATATAAGGAAAGCAGAAGGCTTTGGAAAGATACTGAATCACACATGAAAGAGGCCAGTTACCTTCAGAGGCAAGCACAGCTCAAGATGATGAAATATCGCACATATTTAAAAAAACAACCACCACCAACAACCCTGAAAATGTGGAAATTGTTTTGCTGATGTTTTCTCTTTTAAATTCTCCTGAGAACACAGATAATACATGACAATAACAGATTGCACACTGTCACTCGGAAGCACTTTCTCCCCTTTGGAGAATTGATTTTTAATAACAACATAGGTGACATGTGGCAAGAGTTGTAGCTGACACCAGAGTTTTGTAGGCCTTAATAAATCAAATCAATCTGGAGGTTTCCAAATGTATAGAGCACAGACAGAGACTCTCTTTTGGGCTTCATTTCACTAATGTTGTTTTGCGCAGGACTGAGGTTCTTTTAAGATTTGATTAGCAGATCTTCAAAGAAAGCCAAGAGCCAGCATTTGAATTTTTAAAAGCCACCCTTTGTTTGTGTCACAGTCCAGGCATGACCTGTAGAAACTGAAATTAAATTACGACTCAGCTACAAAAAACCCCTGGAGTGACCAACAACTGGGAATGGAGACATGGTTAGGAGTGCATGTCCAGTGGGAAAATTGACTAAGAATTTGCCATATAACAGCACCCATCCACAGCCACCAGGAACCTCTCCAGACCTCCTGAGCCCTAATAATTATACTTCGCTTTTCTACATAACCTTCTATCGAAGGATCTCAAAGCACTTTGCAAACACTCAGGGCATTATTTGAGATGTTGCAAATCCACAATTCCAGACAAAGTCAATAGCTTCTGCAGATGCACAGCATCTCTGAAATCCAGACCCAAATTAATTAGGTCTCACGACATCAGTGATATAGCTAAGTATTAACCCCATGCTACAGATGGGGAAGTTAAGGCTCACATGGGATGTTTGTGACAGGGACAGGAAACAGAGACTAGATGCTCTGACAGGTAGGGCTGTGCTTTTGTCACCCGACCACCTTTTCCTCTCCAAATGCACCAATCAAACCTGGCTTGAAATCTGTATAACAATCAATGTCCAACTGCTAACCATTCTTTCCTGTTTTCCTGAATTAATTACCTTAGACTCTAAAATGCAGGAATGATCACATATAATGCTAATAGAAAGGGTATGCCTTCAAAGTAAGGAAGAGAACATGATTTCTTCTCTTCAGCCCAACTACACTGCAGAATGAAAACACACGGCAGCTTAAAATTTCAGGAGCTTACATATAATGTTTAATTAGGAGCAGAGGTTTGCAAATGAATAGCCACAAGGATGATGAATGGCACACAGAATCTTTTACTGTTAAACTACCAATTAATATGTAGCAATACGTTTTGGTCACAACTAGAGGTAAGAAAAAAATGTTCAGTGAACAGTAAATTTGCCAAAAAATAATTTTTTGGGGCACTGAAACGATTTGTGAATCTGTGTCACATTCGGCAAATAGTTTCAACTGAAAAAAAAACCCATGAACACAAACATTCTGAAAATGTGGTTTCAAACTGACCTTTCATTTCCAATTGTTTTCCTTGACCCAAATAATATTTTTTTGTTTTGACAAGAAAAACTGAAAAAAAAATTCAATTTTTTTGAAATGAACTTATTTCCCCCCTGGATTTCCCATTTTAGCCATTGAACTGAAAAATCAGCTATTCGCTGAGCTCTAGTCACAGCCAGACTTGATGGTTAGAGGCCTGTGAGAAAAGCTGAATGTCTCAGTCCAGTGACCAGTGGATAAATGACCCCCACCCAATTGGCACATTCACTGATGTCTCTACGGAGGCCAAGCATGGAGATTTCACTATTCTTCTCACCAGGGCAGGATTTAGCACCTTGAAAGGGCAGTTTGGGGTAGATCATGCTGTGGGTGCCCATGATGTAGCTGTTTGGTGGAGAAAGAAAGGTCTTCAATCTCCAAGGCTATTAGTCTGGCACTCTTCATGAGCACTGCATTCACTGAGTACCTAAAATCAAACCTAATAGAAAGGTCAGAGCTATGGGAAGATTTTCCTTTCATAAATCTTATTCCTCCAAAGTCCCACTGCAGCATTTTAGCCAGCAGTAGCAAATCCCCCAGAAAGCAATCAGTCACTGTCTGCCAAATAGCTCTGTGAGGTAAGTGTTCAGTGGGGTGCACGCTACTTAGCTCTATCCCAAATCCTCTTATTGCGGATTGGAGGTGTGGAGATAAATAACTCTCAGTGCTCAGAAAATACTGTCCTGTGGCGCAAAAATGCAGGCAGCAGACCTTCTGCTCTCCAGAACAATGCTCACTGAAACAATGAAACCCACTCTAGTCTAGGAGCATTAACCTCTGTAAGCCTCCTTACCAGCCTCGCCCTTCACAGTCAGTCATTATTTATGTGATTATGGCCGGAAGGATTTTCCTTATCAATAACATGAGGAACTATAAGTTTGAACATGAAGAACTCCCACCACTGCAGTAACCCTGGTTTACTTTCCTCCCCAGTGTTTCATTTAATATGTAGAAACTTGTCATCTGTACAGCTTAGCAGGAACAAATGAATGCAAGATCAAACTAAAGGGGACAGACAGTTACGTTAATAACAAAAATACTTGGCACCTCTACTGCCGTTTTGAATAGAAAATCCCAAATCACTTTGCAAAAGTAGGTAAAAGTGACATGCTGATTTTACCACTGGGGAAACTGAGGCACAGAGCAGGTAGGAATCCTGCCCAACTTCACAGAATCAGTGGCAGAGCTGAGAAAATAACTTAGGTTTCTTCATTCTTGGTTTATATTATGGTGTGGGTGATCAAAGGACTACCTTGAACAATATGGCAGACAAGAATGGTCTTTTGCGATAATACATGTAAAGTGGATTTGCTGGGAAATATCGAGGGGGAGGTGAATGCAAATCTGCCCCCCAAACACACTGTTCCTGGAATCTGAAGTTCAAGGCCCAAACTCTATAAAGTAAAGACTGAACTTATGTGTCAACACTGTTCATAAGTCTTTGGAGAGAAAGCAAAATGTAGACATTGGCCTGTTTAGGTAGTCTCACTTACTGAGGATATTACAGTGTTGGCAGGGAACTGTGCAGCCTGGACAAATCCCTGATCAGGAGGGAGACACACACAGGTCTCCATGCAAGAGAGGGGATGACTAAGGAACCAGGAGCCTAGAGTAGGTGTTTTTTGTGGACCATGGATGTGAAATACAAATACAGTTGATCTGAACTGTGACACTCAGATGTGGGCACCCCATGGGTGTTTGAAATCTGAAAACCAACTTTACAAATGGATCCCTCTCTTTACAATGAAAGCTGTGGCTCCAAACAGCCTTAGACTTTAGGGGGCTTGAAATACAGAACTGTATTGCGTGACTTGAGCTTAACTCGTCTAACAAGAAAGAATATGAAGTTTCATTTATTTTAGAGTACTTGAAAGTTCCTCCAACGCTACACATACTATGGAGCCGAGTTTTGCAACCACTAATCTTGGCCATCCTGCTGCTACATGCTATACCAGAACTTACTTAACAAAGGGGAAAATATTCTCCTGCAAAGCCCCCAAGTCTTAACAATGGTTATAACTTTAGATGGGCAGTTCCAAAATACTTTGTAGATAACTAGAGTGAAAGTCAACTCTCTGAGATGTTGGTAGGTGAACATGTGCCACATAACATTGTGTTAGTAGCTTAACATTTGTAAAACAATTCAGAAAAGTCAAAGATATTAAAGAGCATGAACCTCCCTTGAGGTTCCCTTTATATGTTCCACTCCATATTACTCAACCAAACAGTTTTAGACCAAAACTTTCTGAAGGAACCTCATCTTCAAGGGGATCCAACTTGGGAGAGCAAGGCAGAGCAAGAAGTCACAAGGAAAGTAAAGAGCGCTTTAAGAAGGAAAAATCCATGATTTCAAGAAATAGGACTCGTTCCCCCTAACTGCTAAGACTCCCCAAGTCTGGAGCCTTAGGAGAAAAAAGGAGATTTTTGTTTTTTGTTTAGTTTAGTTTTATTTGGAGGGCAAAAGCATGGAGCGAAGTTCCCTTTTCCCCCATTATGTTCCCTAACTTTGCTTCCAAGAAAAATTAAAGAAGACACTAGTAAATTTTGTCCTTACCACAGGAGATTTGGGACAAGGGGCTGTCATAAATATAAAGGGATTGCAATTTTCCTTACCAATATTTTCTTTTGCTAATCATTCATTGGGTTTAAGTCATTTATTTGCATCCATACTGCCCAAATTAAAAAAAAGATGGAAAGCCTGTTTCTCCTCTCCACATCATACTCCTGGTCACATGGTACTGACTCAACCCTTTCCCCTACTATTAAACTGCATTACAAACAGCTACAAATATTAATTATTTGTGTAATGTTACTTCTCCATGTAAGTGATAGCTTTGGTTGCCACAGATATGTTATACAATCACAGATGGGACAGGAGGTGGTCCATGGTGATATACTATATGGTCTATATGAAATAGTTTGAGAACCTCTATTATATCACATCACTTTCATTCCTATGTATGTTTGATCAGTAATTTACAATAATAAAAAGAGAGATCAATGCAGGTTTGTATGTGGTGGTGGCAAATTTGAGATGAGGGCTCTTTACAGGAGGCACAGTTCTTGTGAGGTATGATCAAAAGAAAATTTCCTTAAAGTAAAAAATTAATGTTTTTATTGCATGCTGTAGCAAGGAGGTGGAACAATAAAGCTGAGGTGTAAACCACTAAATAGGGCAAGAAGAGTTATGGATTGTCTTGCACAATCAAACCTCGTATCTTTATTACATGGTGGATCCTCATTTCCCTCTGGTCTGAGAGGTTCTCATTTATCACAGCAATTCACAGAGCCACAGGTATGAAATATGAAAGTAAAGTACACAACCAGCCTGTTGCAGTCTTTTCCCTGCCATTTGAATGTTTCTGCTCTGATTCTTGATTTCCATTGAGTACCAGGTAAATATAGCTGTGGTAACTTAATTTAGAGTTTCACCTGCTTTCTGCATTCAGTATGCCCTTCCCCCCATGCTCATCCCATGATTCTGATCCCACTCATAATATGCTTTCAGTGCATCGTATCACAGAGGGGATTCTCATCAGCTGACCCATCCTGGCAACCAGCATAGGCAGACAGCTACCTCCACATCTACAATGTCAGCGTGCCAACCTGACCATCCTTGGGAACAGTGAAAACAGATACCTATACCCATCCTCGTAGAGGCAGAGAATCACTGTTGCAGGCACTAATTGCTCAGCCTGACAGGGAGAAGTCACTTCTTAATTTGGCTCTCCCATGCCAGAACATTACAAAGCCATATATCTGGCTGGTATAATCATCTCTGTTCACGCTGATTTCTGTGTACTACACAATCCAGGAACTGTCCTATGAAATTCAATAGGGTTCGACAGAAGTTCAAGCTTTGTTAAAAACTTTTAGGATTTAAAAAAGAGATACTTGCTATAGCTTCTGAGGCATCCTCTAGAAAATTATACCCATGCTCTAGAGTTCTATCAGTTTCTATAGGCCACAGGGGAATAAATGGAGAGATGTTTTCCTCTGTTCTGCACAGGCTGCTACCATTTTGTGTTCCAGCAGACAAATACACTGTAGACTGTCCCATGGAGACCTTTCTTGCTCATTCTTGTCCCCATAATATTAAAGCAAGGACATTTATACTGAAAATATATGGTTACTCTCTGTATTGTGAAAAAGCTTACTATTCACCTGCGTCACCTAGATGTAAAGGGAAATCATGCCTCACCAATCTACTAGAATTCTTTGAGGGGGTCAACAAGCATGTGGACAAGGGGGATTCAGTGGATATAGTCTACTTAGATTTTCAGAAAGCCTTTGACAAGGTCCCTCATCAAAGGCTCTTAAGCAGTGATCTCAAACACAAATCACCATGAGGGCCACATGAGGACTAGTACATTGGCCCAAGGGCCGCATCACTGAAACCTTCCATGAAGGCCTGCCCCTGCTCCACAGGTCTCTTCCCACCCCTTCCAACCCCTTCCCCAAATCCCCGCCTCGGGCCCGCCTCTTCTCCACCTCCTCCTCTGAGCGTGCTGCATCTCCGCTCCTCCCTCCTGGAAAGTCCTAAGCCCTGCCAAACAGCTGTTTGGCGGCAAAGCACTGGGAGGTAGGCAGAGGAGCGGGGACGCAGCGCGCTGCGGGGGGGGGGAGGGAGGAGGAGCGGGGAGAGGGGAGCTTGGCGGGCTGCAGGAAATAACTCCGTGGGCCGCATGAGGCCTGCGGGCTGCATGTTTGAGACCCCTGCTCTTAAGCAAAGTAAGCTGTCACGGGATAAGAGGGAAGGTCCTCTCATGGATTGGTAACTGGTAAAAAGATAGGAAACAAAGAGTAGGAATAAATGGTCAGTTTTCAGAATGGAGAGAGGTAAATAGTCGTGTCCCCCAGGGGTCTAGACTGGGCCCAGTCATAGGCATGGGAAGTAGGGTGTGGGGGGTGCTGCAGCACACCCAGGTTTTATGCATGGTCCTGGCTGCATATGTGGGGTTCCAGCTGCTGCCCCCAGCTGCTGACCATGGACACAAGGTCCTGCATCATGGCTGCTGGCCCTGTGCCTGGGGGTCCCAGCTGTCAGCCCGCTCCTGGCTGCTGGCCCCACTCCCGCCCATGCACATGGTGTCCTGCATCCTGGCTGCTGGCCCTATGCCCGGCTCCTGGACGCACATGCAGGGTCCCCGCTCCCAGCCGCGCATGTGGGTCCTGGGTGCTGGCCCTGCTCCCGGGCGCACATGCGGGGTCCCAGCTGCCAGCATGTAGGGCTCTGCTACTGGCCCTGTGCCTGCCCTCAGCCGTGCGCCCCAGCCTCAAGCCCTTATCCTTGTCCTTGTCCCCCCTCCTGGAGACACGGCCCTTCTCCCAGCCTCAGCTCATGGGGTGGTGGTGTGGGGTTAGGGGGCGCACGAGGTAAAATGTTTGGGGAGAGTTTTGCTGGCTTTCAGCACCCCCACTATAAAAAGTGTTCCAGCGCCACTGGGACCAGTCCTATTCAACATATTTATAAATGATCTGGAAAAAAGGAGTAAACAGTGAGGTGGCAAAATCTGGAGATGATACAAAAATCCTCAAGATAGTTAAGTCCCAGGCAGACTTGAAAGGATCTTTCAAAACTGGGTGACTGGACAACAAAATGGCATATGAAATTCAGTGTTGATAAATGCAAAGTAATGCACACTGAGAAACATACTCCCAACTATACATATAAAATGATGGGGTCTAAATTGGCTGTTATCACTCAAGAAAGATCTTGGAGTCATCGTGGATAGTTCTCTAAAAACATCCACTCAATGTGCAGAGGCAGTCAAAAAAGCAAAGAGAATGTTGGGAAGCATTAAGAAAGGGATACCTAATAAGACAGAAAATATCATATTGCCTCTATATAAATCCATGGTATGCCCACATCTTGAATATTGCATGCAGATGTGGTCGCCCCATCTCAAAAAAGATATATTGGAATTGGAAAAGATTCAGAAAAGGGCAACAAAAATGATTAGGGGTATGGAACGGCTGCCGAATGAGGAGAGACTGGGACTTTGCAGCTGGGAAAAGAGACAACTAAGGGGGAATATGTTAAAGTTCTGTAAGATCATGACTGGTATGGAGAAAGTAAATAAGGACGTGTTATTTACTCCTTCTCAGAACACAAGAACTAAGGGTCACCAAATGAAATTAATAGGCAGCAGGTTTAAAACAAACAAAAGGAAGTATTTCTTCACATAACGCACAGTCAACCTATGGAACTCTTTGCTAGAGGATGTTGTGAAGGCCAATACTATAACAGGGTTCAAAAAAGAACTAGATAAGTTTATGGAGGATAGGTCCATCAATGGCTATTAGCCAGGATGGAGAGGGATGGTGTCCCTAGCCTCTGTTTGCCAGAAGCTGGGAATGGGCGACAGGAGATGGATCACTTGGTGATTACCTGTTCTACTCATTCCCTCTGGCATTGGCCACTGTCAGAAGACAGGATACTGGGCAAGATGGACCTTTGGTCTGACCCAGTATGGCTGTTCTTATGCGTCAGTTGGTACAGGATGTGTTGCACAGAAGTACAAGTACATTGAAGCTAATTGTGTGAAAATATTTATGGTGTACTGAATCAAGCGAAAGCCATCTGCTCATTAAGAATCCTGCTGTCATCGACAGCATCCTAATAAGCTGTAACCCAGACCTATTGAACAAGTATTACTTACAGCACTCGAAGAGACTTGAGTCCATTAAATGCATGGGCTGGAATACACCGGAGTCTGTTGTAGCTCAGGATCCTAGGAGAATCAGAAAATGCAGTTACAGTATTATATGTTTCTTTGGTTATTTTGCTACTAATTTACTTAAGAAGCAGCATGGAAAGCCATCAGTTTACATAACAAGAGAGATACTCATTGTTTAATGCAACTGATTTTGTACGGAACAACAATTAAAACTGATGCCGGAACCACTGATTACTTACAGCGTTGATAGCTGAGTCATGTTGATGAAGGTGTAATTGGCCAATATGCTGATGCTGTTGTTGCTCAAGTCACTAAAGAAATACACACAGCAGATACATCATTAATATGAATGACTTTAAAAACAAGTCATTTTTAAATGTTAAAGCGGACTCAAGCAGCAAAGTAAGCATTTTCAAAGCTAGCTATTATCAATTGCCATCGTCTCTTATAATCAGCCTTGGAAGAATCCCACAGCAAGGCACATCAGAGTATTTCTCTATGAGACTCTCAAGCATCTTCTAGGGCACATTTTCAGTGCATTGCAACATAGAAGCAATGGATGTAAAAGAAATTTCTGGGCAGAAATTTCTGGACAGGTGAGGCAGTCACAGGCGCACAACGAATTTATCACATGGATCTGCAACTTGTCACATTGATATCTCCTCCACAGGTAGCGTGTATGTATTTTGTATACACATACACATGCAATTACTGCAGAGTACAAGGGTGAACAAAGTCTGATTGATAGGATCTGTTTTGAACCTACAGTTACGACAACTCCACTTCTTCTACATCAAAAAACGAAAAGGCTTTGTTAGGTGCCTTCATTTTCTCAGTGCTATAATATCATAAGCAATGGTTTAACCATAAGAAATTGATGTCTGCCTTTTAAGCCTACCAGCTTTGTACGGGTAAATCTGCCACACCCAACTAGTCACATAGTACATAATAAGAAAAGGAGTACTTGTAGCACCTGAGAGACTAACCAATTTATTTGAGCATGAGCTTTCGTGAGCTACAGCTCACTTCATCGGATGCATACTGTGGAAACTGCAGAAGACATTATATACACACAGAGACCATGAAACAATACCTCCTCCCACCCCACTCTCCTGCTGGTAATAGCTTATCTAAAGTGATCATCAAGTTGGGCCATTTCCAGCACAAATCCAGGTTTTCTCACCCTCCGCCCCCCCCCACCCCCCACAAACTCACTCTCCTGCTGGTAATAGCCCATCCAAAGTGACCACTCTCTTCACAATGTCTATGATAATCAAGGTGGGCCATTTCCTGCACAAATCCAGGTTCTCTCACCCCCTCGCCCCCCTCCAAAAACCACACACACAAACTCACTCTCCTGCTGGTAATAGCCTATCCAAAGTGACCACTCTCCTTACAACGTGTATGAAAATCAAGGTGGGCCATTTCCAGTACAAATACAGGTTTTCTCACCCCCCCCCCCTTTTTTCCATAATAGTACATAATAGTTTTACAAACACTTAAAGGAAACAATTGCTGACATGACAGGCAGTCAGAAATGAGTTCCCAATGACAGTTCCCCATATTCCACTCAAGACACGCAGAGGAAAGAATCATCTAATTTTGCTGGCATTAAAACCATGCATTTCTTACATCAGCGTCAAGTGTCTGAAGGTCAACAGCTCCTTTGGCACAGCTGTTAAATGGTTTCCTTCCAGATACCTGAAAAAGAGTCACATTTGGATGATTAGGCACACACGTTAACATGAACTTTGGCCAGGTCAGGCTGCGTCCCTTGTATTTTTGGGGAAATGCAGGATCTATTAGAACTTTAAAGTAGTAACTAGGGATGGAATCTTTGAATCATCACAGCTTTGAAACTATACTAAAACACCACTAGAATTTATTTGCTTCGCAAATCCATAGTCTCCAGTGCAAAGCACCATAGTAGCTTGTTGGTGGTTTTGCTCAGAAATGTGAAGTGAGTACAGCAAGAACCCTTGACCTGCAGCTCAAATAAAAACTCATTTAGCTCTTCATAGAAGACTCTTATAGAAAGAGAAAAAAATCACACATGGTGTGCCCTTGGTATAAGGTTATATTTAATTAAAGTTTTTACAAGCAACTCTAAATGCTAATTTACCCCATTAGAACAATTTCTGCCCTCCGACTGCAAACAGCTTGTACAGACAGTGTTTAAATAAACCCTTATCTGGTATGTTGAATCCCTTGATATTTGTACATCGGAACCTCACTTATTCCAACAGGGCCAACCCAAACATCTGATTATTTTTGAAAAGTTTCATTGCAGCAATCTCCTATCTGAGACTTCTTTTTATTATTATTATTTTTACAATCTATAGTAATACAGGGGGAGATTTTCAAAAACATAAGTCATGGTTGATTAACTCCCATTTGTACCCCGCAAAATCTCTCCTACATTCAGCAGGAATGCTTAACACAATCGACTGTATTTCCAGGTTAGGTATGCACTGCAGCACCATTGAAAAAAAATTAGTTTTGTCTTTAAAAAAAATACATGTTGTTCACAGGAATTCACTCTGCAGAGCAAGAAATCGCCTTTAACACAGGAGGAATTTTAAATGGCCAAGAGTATATATCAACATAAATATTATCTGTTTAAGACCAAATACATGACAACAAGTTTTTAGCCCTGGAAGGTTCTACCTATACCCGAGAACATGGTCAATCTTGGGCATGTAATTCTCCTTAACGTTCATGTACACAGAAAGCCCCACATGTCAAGATGTGAAGACTATTCCCTAAGATTAACTACTAAATGCACCAATCATTGAACAAGAGCTACCTGAATACACACAATACATGCTGGACTATAATGTTCTCTTCCAAAGTTATGACCACTTACTCCTTAAACACATTTCATTATTTAATGAAATATATAAAGATTGTAATAGCTCTGGGTTAATTACAAGTGTCCTTATACCAGAGACACTCAAATCATCACTTAATTTGGGTCTGAAAAAAACTCATTATAACTCCTAAAATTTTACTAGGATGTCCTCATTTAACAACGCTGGTTACGTATCTCCATTGCAAAGCATCAGAAATTACATATGCAATTATGTGGTTCACCTGTGCACACATGGATGAGGTGTATAGGTGCTTATTCACCCACACGTGCAAATTCAATTTGCACAAATACAAGCAGTAGCACATATGCAGCTGGGTGGAAAAGAATAGATCCTTTATGTCAATTTGTGGCTTCTCATAAAACCTCTCAATTTTAAATACATCCCTATTTAACACTATCAGGTCAAGGTAAGCCTGGTACGGTCAAAGTATTAAAAAGCAAAGAAAATGCAAGAGGGATTAATTATGGAAGTATTACAAAATAGAGATATTAGGAATGGTGGTTAAGGATTTGAAAGTGCTTCCAATAGCTACCAGATGGCAATAGTATATAGTCTCACTTCAAGTGGGAAACAGTACATTTCATTTCATTTTGTTAACTGGGCTGTCAAAATCTATGGAGGGTCCTCGCACTCTACTGGTGGACCCTGTGGACCCATATTTAAGATCTGGATGGCTTGCTCCTGCACTCCTTACCCAAATAACCTTCACTGAAATGAAGAATGTAGAATCAGGCCCTTGAAAACCAAAACTGCTCTTCTAAATGAACTCTGTGGAAGTGGAACAGGAACAGGAAAATGGCTCTACATCCTAAAGGTATTTCAGGCAGAAAGTGTAACATGGCTTCCCAGCATGTGGCTACACCTTCTCATTGCTGGGACTCTCGTACGGGAGACCTGTGGCTCAGATTATTAAATGTTTTTTTTATTTGTAAGAAAAACTGTTATGAGATTAAGACATAATTAAAAAAAGACCACTGAGCCAGATCATAGCCCTGACATCTACAAAGAAGGGATGGACATTCTGCACTGAAGGGGGGGCTTTGCTGCTTCTCTGGCACCCTCTTCTTGCACCCCATGAAGCCATGGAGGGTGCCCCAAGGTCCTGGGGCTGCAAGGAGGTTGTGATAGGACAGATTGGGGTGGGGTACGTGCAATGTCCTCATTTTGGCTCTGGAGAAATTAGCCAAAAATAATATAGCTCTAGTTCTTTCTGCTTTCATTCCAACGTTTTGGGGACAGCTGTGGCCAGTGGGAGGCAATGGTAGAGAAGTTCCAATGGAACTGTACTTCCAATGGGGAAAGGCCAGTACAGAACTGTAGGACTTAACATGACTTTGGCCCATGTGACTCCACAGGCATCTGCCAGTTTTCCGTGTAACTCCAGTGGCCTTTTCTACGAGGGGAACAAATCCAGCTTCCTCAGTACTATATACAGGGGGCGGGAGAAAAAGGCTCTCCTTCAGTCAATGCATGCAAAAATTTCATCCCTCTGAGGACCGTTTTGGTGGATTTCTCCATAGACAGACCTAGGTTATTGCAATCAATATGATGTCCTTCAAGGGTTATCAAGTATCACCCGGGAGTACGTACACCCACACACAGTGGAGAATAAAACACAATGATCTTCTCAGAATCTGTGCCACGCACAATTTTTATTTTCTTTGGCAACAAACCTATTTGGTCTGCATTTAGAACAGCAAACAACAATAATTATAGCGACTAACATGTTATAGGTTCTGTCTCCATGTAGGCTGCTACAGCACCAAACAATTTTGTGCAAGCTATTTGTTCTAAAAGACTCTTGCTGCAAGTTGAGTTTTCGTCTGCATTACTTAAAAGTAAAGAGGCGCATACAGAAAAGCTACTGCCATTTATTACAGAATATATTATTTATATCAACTCGTGTTTTATTTTCTCTCATCTGTTTCAGTGTAATGCCTTCATCCCCCATTTTCTGTTGTCTGAGCTCTGTCGTCTAAACTAAACAAACCCCAGGAAGAATTTCTCATATGATATTAGATGCTGGAGCCTAATAATAAAATGAAAAAATCCTTGGCTATCAAATGAATAGAAAGAAAAACTGACCTTTCCCTCCCCACTTATGAACTCCCCATGTGAACAGGAATCCTGATTTACATTTAGAGTAGATGGGGGAAATGACCCAAGTACTACTAGGATTAGATTAGAGAAAAGGGATCAAAACTTTTTTGCATTTTTATCCAAAGGCAAAATCCTCCCTAAATGCAAAACTTTCAAATAGATTGATCCTTCCATGCACAGACATCCCATGAACCAAGTGATGGTGTTGTACAGTGACCAGTTAACCCTTGAAAAGTAGTGAAGTAAATAAGCTACAGTTCAGAGAGGGGCAAATCCTGCCCCGCCCTCCCCTACCCTCCCCCCCGACTTCAATGGGTGCATAGGCCCATGAAGACAGTGGGTTGTTGGGAGCCTCTTGCTGGTGGTACTCATCACAGCTCCACAAGAATGCCTCCTGCATCGAGAGAGATGTTAGTGTGGGCCAGGGCAAATAGATACATAGCTATATGATCCATCAGCCATTTGCCCCACATGGAACGGGGTGCAACAGCTACGTGTGTAATTTCAGATCTGACACAGAAAAACTGGGAAACTCTCACCTGCGGGAAAGGATTCCTCTTTCTTGACACTTTTTTCCCATGCACCAAACCCCTGGACTCTGGCTAAGTAAAGGATCCAGTATTTGCTCCAAAATGAGGAAATCAAAAGTAAGTCACGCGATAAACTTTAGAGGCTACTCAGGAATCCTTATTTAGGACAGTAGGTAGAATTCTTGCAATACAGTGATGAAACCTTCAGAATATATTTTTGTGGCATTTTCCATTTGTTTTGACATGAAATGTAAATTTAAACAGCTTTTTTTGGCTAGAAAAGGTCTTCCCCCCTTTTTTCTTGGTATCTGGTGGGTGTTTAGGTGTAGGTTGTACTCTAATTCTTCAGTATTCTGACTGAGACAGGCACAAACCTTTGGGCCTCTGGAGTTGGACTGCTACAGCAGATCTCCTTTCAGAGAATATTCAGCTACAATATTCTCAACAATTTCCCAGTTGTCTTAGGGTATTAGCACAAAGGGTAATGTTTATACCAATGGAACATTTTGTGAAAAGAACATAATAGCTTCCTAATAATTTTACTCTGAAAAATTAATGATTATACCATTATCATGCACAGCAGTTATTAGGGGTGCACAAAGCTTTCCTATTTAATTTTCTGCCGTATTATACAAAGGATGGTGACATTTTCTAGAAAAAGAATTTTTTTAAAGCCCATTTAAGCTGAGTTAATTTGAAACAACCACAATTTTTCACAATGTAATGATATAATGGGAGACATGTTGATTTGAGTTGCTGCATTTGAAAAAGCACCACCATTTACACAGGACCAAACTTGATTGGATTCCACATCATACCTCACGGTGGAACTTTATTCTCATGACATTTACACAGAGCTAATCTAATACAGTAGCTACGGCCCATTCAAAGTCATGCACTTAAACCTAAGCCTAAATATTTCAGTGAATTCAACGTACATTGAACAATAATGTCTTTCCTTAGTGGCTATCCCCCATTTCAGAGGAGAACCTGTTTCTAGGTAGAGCAGCCAGTCTTGTAGCTTGGGTGGTAAAAGCTTTTGGTGCTGAAGATCCTAGCTTCTATCCTCACTGATGATTACGAGACAGAGGACATCATAGTGCCACATTTATAGAAAAATTTACAATCAAAATAATACAGAGAAGAGATTTTGTTTTCATTTCTTTCTTAGCCAAAGAAGCAAAACACAGAATAAATTCATTCACTTGACCTTTAGTAGACAAAGAAACTTTGGTATGAACCAAAAAAATGCACTTTTAAATTTATCTCCCACATTAAATTATCCACAGATTAGGTTAATAGATTCCAAGGCTAGAAGGGTCCACTGTGATTATCTAGTATGAACTTCTATATAGCACAGGCCATAGAACTTCTCCAAAATAATTCCTAGAGCAGCTCCTTTAGAAAACCATCCAACCTTGATTTAAAAATTGCTAGGGATGGAGAATCCAATATGACTATTGGTAAATTGTTCCAATGCTTTACTACGCACTGTTAAAAATTTACATTTTGTTTCCTGTCTGAATTTGTCTGGCTTCAACCTCTAGACACTGGATCAGGTAATACTTTTTTCTGTTAGACTAAAGAGCCCATTATTAAATATTTGTTCCCCATGTAGCTTCTTATAGACTGTGATCAAGTCATCCCTTAACCTTCTCTTTGTTAAACTAAATAGATTGAACTCCCTGAGTCTAACATTAAAAGGCAGGCTTTCTAATCCTTTAATCATTCTCAAATCTCTTCTTTGAACCATCTCCAATTTTCAACCTGAGTGTACATCAGCTGCCTTCATGTAGGAAAACTGTCTGGTGGCCAAATTAATATCTTTAGATTCCTAATGCTTTTAGATGCTGTAGCTCTGTAGTTTTAGATTTAAATATTTGGGCTCAATTCACCCCCACTTTAATTTCATTGCGTACAGCATCACACCGTTGATGGAGCTGGTCCGATAGGTACACTTAAAATTCCTATTAAGTTTTATCCATCGTTCTGATAATAAATTAATATCTGCCACTTCTCTGATGCAAAATAAAAAGTAAAGTGCAATCACATATAAGCCACCTGAAAAGGTTTTTCCAACCCTGCAGATCCTAATACAAATCTGTCAAGTAAGGATTTAAGCCCAGGTCCTCAAAGGTATTTAGGTTCCTAACTCCCACTGATTTCAATAGGAGTTAGGCACCTAAATACCTTTGAAGATCTTGGTCTTAGGAACTCTAAGAAGGTGCCAATTTACCTTCATTTTGTGAGTACCTATTTTATAAAATGTATGGATAATTAAGCATTCGTACAGCAACTTCATCCTGTAATCTCAAAGAGCATTACAAACAGGTTAGGGCATACTGAGTTAGGTGCTGTATAAACATATTGTAAGAGAAATTTATCCCCCTGAATCTTACAAACTATATTAACAAAATCTACTCCCAGACAAAGGGATAGGAGAGAAGTGATGCTATTTTACAGGAGGGAAATTAAGGCACAGGGAGTAAGAGACTGGCCCCAGGCCACACAGCAGTGTGTAAACTACAAGGCCATCCTCTCAAAAATTACATAAGGAAATTTCAGTCTTCTTTCCTAGCAGAAAGGACAAGCCCAGAATCACAGAGCAAATCAGAGAGAACAAGGAGGGACTAAACTCTTGACTTCCAGACCTGTGCTCTAACCACTACAACATACACTACCTCATAATGACTTCACCAGAGGAGATGAAAAGACTCAGGATTTTGGTAATGCGATATAGAAACTTTCCCCTCTAGGTTGCTCTTGTGAATCTAGGTGGGTCAATAACAAAGTTGTTACTATCAAATGTGTATTAGAGCCTCAGAAAAAGGAGATTAACGTTCTCATAAATAACTCCCAGCCACGTAGCAATAAAAGTTGCTCAACTCCTTTCTGGTAATCTTAGAGAGATCAAAGACTGCATGCCTCTTCCCCTAAAGATGGCCCTTCTCCCGCTCATGGTTGTGGCACATGGGCATGCCTTGAAGTGCTGCTGCATGCACTGTACTTGCTTTGAAAATAGAGAGAGCACCTCAGACTCCAGGAATTCCCCCCAGCACCTTTCACAGGCACTAACTTTACATAAA
Organism: Chelonia mydas; assembly: GCF_015237465.2. Classification (NCBI taxonomy): domain Eukaryota; kingdom Metazoa; phylum Chordata; order Testudines; family Cheloniidae; genus Chelonia; species Chelonia mydas. The sequence goes on from NC_057854.1 coordinate 29,240,719, forward strand.
AAAACAAAAATAAAAATGATGCATTTAAAATGACAGCAGCTCGTTTTCTGACTTGTCAATTTTTCCTACCGGTGAACAATTGGATTTGAGGCGATACCACTACCACAAGGTGCCAAAGCGGCATGTAATACTTGGAATCTCTCATAATTTTTTGTATGATATGGCCTGCTTGGCCACAAAGGCAAGTCCACTGGAGCATTCTGTGCTAAGAGAGGAAGGCAAAAGGAAAATAGAGTTCTCAGACAGTAACTAAAGAGGCACGAGGGAAGGACAGGAAAAACTATTGTAATTTGCAAAAAGAACAGGAGTGCTTGTAGCACCTTAGAGACTAACAAATTTATCTGAGCATAAGCTTTCGTGGGCTACAGCCCACTTCATCGGATGCATGCAGTGGAAAATAGAATAGGACGATTTTATATACACAGAGAACATGAAACAATGGGTGTTACCATACACACTATAACAAGAGTGATCAGTTAAGGTGAGCTATTACCAGCAGGAGAAAAAAAAAACCTTTTGTAGTGATAATCAAGACGGGCCATTTCCAGCAGTTGACAAGAATGTCTGAGGAACAGTAGTGGGGAAAAATAAACATGGGGAAATAGTTTTACTTTGTGTAATGACACATCACTCTCAGTCTTTATTCAAGCCTAATTTAATGGTGCAAACAGATGGACATCATACCAAAAGGACTGTAGGTAAAAAATCCATTACAATCTACATACCACACAGACTATGCTGACAGATTGTGCCACACGCTCTCAAAGAAACTGCGGAACCACCTGATCAACATCCTATATAGCAAACAGGGAAAGATTAAGAATGACCTCTCAAAACTGGATACTCTCATAAAAAAACAACCTTCCACCAAAATTCCTCGTGGCTGGACTTTACAAAAACTAGACAAGGCATTTACAACACACACTTTGCTTCTCTACGAAAGAAAAAGGACACTAAACTATCTAATCTACTACATGCCACAAGGGGTCACAACAGTGGTTCCCTTAACCCACCCAGCAATATTGTTAATCTATCCAGCTATACTCTTAGCCCCGCAGAAGAATCTGTCCTATCTCGGGGCCTCTCCTTCTGCCCCTCCACCCCCACGAACATGATACAGTTCTGTGGTGACCTAGAAACTTATTTTCGATGTCTCCGACTCAAGGAATATTTCCAACACACCTCTGAACAGCATACTAACCCACAAAGACCTTCCTGCCAACACTACAAAAGGAAGGATTCTGGGTGGACTCCTCCTGAAGGTCGAAACAACAAACTGGACTTCTACATACAGTGCTTCCGCCGACATGCATGGGCTGAAATTGTGGAAAAGCAGCATCACTTGCCCTATAACCTCAGCAATGCAGAACACAGTGCCATCCACAGCCTTAGAAACAACTCTGACATCATAATCAAAAAGGCTGACAAATGAGGTGCTGTCATCATCATGAATAGGTCGGAATATGAACAAGAGGCTGCTAGGCAGCTCTACAACACCACATTCTACAAGCCATTACTCTCTGATCCCACTGAGGGTTACCAAAAGAAACTACACCTTCTGCTCAAGAAACTCCCTGAAAAAGCACAAGAGCAAATCCACACAGACACATCCCTAGAATCCCGAGCACGGGTATTCTATCTGCTACCCAAGATCCATAAACCTGGAAATCCTGAACACCCCATCATCTCAGGCATTGGCACCCTGACAGCAGGATTGTTTGGCTCCATAGACTCCCTCCTCAGGCCCTATGCTACCAGCACTCCTAGCTATCTTCGAAACACCACTGACTTCCTGAGGAAACTACAATCCATCGGTGATCTTCCTGAAAACACCATCCTAGCCATTATGGATGTAGAAGCCTCCTACACCAACATTCCACACAAAGATGGACTACAAACCGTCAGGAACAGTATCCCCGATAATGTCACTGCAAATCTGGTGGCTGAACTTTGTGACTTTGTCCTCACCCATAACTATTTCACATTTGGGGACAATGTATACCTTCAGATCAGCGGCACTGCTATGGGTACCCACATGGCCCCACAGTATGCCAACATTTTTATGGCTGATTTAGAACAACGCTTCCTCAGCTCTCGTCCCCTAATGCCCCTACTCTACTTGCGCTACACTGATGACATCATCATCATCTGGACCCATGGAAAAGAAGCCCTTGAGGAATTCCACCATGATTTCAACAATTTCCATCCCACCATCAACCTCAGCCTGGACCAGTCCACACAAGAGATCCACTTCCTGGACACTATGGTGCTAATAAGCGATGGTCACATAAACACCACCCTATACCGGAAACCTACTTACTGCTATTCCTACCTACATGCCTCCAGCTTTCATCCAGACCACACCACACGATCCATTGTCTACAGCCAAGCTCTGTGATACAACCGTATTTGCTCCAACCCCTCAGACAGAGACAAACACCTACAAGATCTCTATCAAGCATTCTTACAACTACAATACCCACCTGCTGAAGTGAAGAAACAGATTGACAGAGCCAGAAGAGTACCCAGAAGTCACCTACCACAGCACAGGCCCAACAAAGAAAGTAACCGAACGCCACTAGCCGTCACCTTCAGCCCCCAACTAAAACCTCTCCAGTGCATCATCAAGGATCTACAACCTATCCTGAAGGACGACCCATCACTCTCACAGATCTTGGGAGCCAGGTCAGTCCTTGCTTACAGCCCCCCAACCTGAAGCAAATACTCACCAGCACCCACACACCACACAACAAAAAACACTAACCCAGGAACCTATCCTTGCAACAAAGCCCGTTGCCAACTGTGTCCACATATCTATTCAGGGGACACCATCATAGGGCCTAATCACATCAGCCACACTATCAGAGGCTCGTTCACCTGCACATCTACCAATGTGATATATGCCATCATGTTGCCATCAATGTCCCTCTCCCATGTACATTGGCCAAACCAGACAGTCTCTACGTAAAAGAATAAATGGACATAAATCAGATGTCAAAAATTATAACATTCAAAAACCAGTAGGAGAACATTTCAATCTCTCTGGTCACTCGATTACAGACCTAAAAGTGGCAATTCTTCAACAAAAAAATTTCAAAAACAGACTCCAACAAGAGACTGCTGAATTGGAATTAATTTGCAAACTGGACACCATTAACTTAGGCTTGAATAGAGACTGGGAGGGGATGTGTCATTACACAAAGTAAAACTATTTCCCCATGTTTATCCCTTCCCCCGCTGTTCCTCAGACATTCTTGTCAACTGCTGGAAATGGCCCATCTTGATTATCACTACAAAAGGTTTTTTTTCTCTCCTGCTGGTAATAGCTCACCTTAAGCGATCACTCTCGTTACAGCGTGTATGGTAACACCCATTGTTTCATGTTCTCTGTGTATATAAAATCACCCTACTGTATTTTCCACTGCATGCATCCGATGAAGTGGGCTGTAGCCCACGAAAGCTTATGCTCAAATAAATTTGTTAGTCTCTAAGGTGCCACAAGTACTCCTGTTCTTTTTGTGGATCCAGACTAAGACAGCTGCTACTCTGAAACCTATTGTAATTTGGAGATTTAAAAAAAACATTTAAGATAAAAATTAGGAGTTGCTTGGCAATGCTACATCTAAGTTCTACAATTAAGTTAGGGTCAAAACATTTTTGATGGGATGTTCAGAACATTGTTTGAAATCAAGGCAACTTTCTTTTACCAGAAAAGATAGTCTGGCAGAAAGTGAGGGAGTGAAGTATGAAACATACCAGGAAATTTTAGGTTTTAATGACTTTAAGAAGTCTGGGGTTTCAGTTCAATTCACCAAGAAGACTGGGGCATTTGCAAAATTTGAATTCAGATCTAGGTTTAGGCTTGAGTTCTGAACTCTCTGAAGTATGAGCAGGGTTTTATTTTGGGCTCATCTCTACTAAAATTGCTATTTAAAAATGACATGTAGAAAATATGGTTTTGTTTAAAAGACAGTAATGAGGGCTCCCAAGCTAATGTTCTCTATCATGCTCTGTTAGTGTTAAAATCAGCTTTTTAAAGACTGGAAGACCTTAATACCCCTCAAAAGGCCATTTTATAACTATTGATCTATTTCCTGTTTTTTAAATGGTCAGATTTGAAATACTGATTTAAATTTTCTATTTTGGCTATAGCTAAAAATACCCTATTCTAGAATAATTCAAGCTCTCTCAATGTGAAAGAAATTTCCATTTGCAGTATATTAAGCAGACTGCAAACTCTTTCCTAACTGTAGCAGCCCCAAGGCCAAGTCTGCCTCAGCTTGCAGCTAAATTGTTTCTCTCCTTTTATTATTAAAAAGAAAATTCACCTAATTGTGTGTTAACTGTTAGTGCACAAATAGTGCTGACAGCCAGGAAAGCACAGACATTGGCATCCACAAACAGACATTTCTATCAGATATTCCACTTCAGGGTTATCACATTGATTAGCAGAAATGATGCAGATGGTAATGTAGCAGCACTGGGAAATGGCACACAGCATGCTAGTAAGTCTACATTAATCTCAGCTGATTCCTTAGAGTAAATTTGCTATATTCACTTGATTGCATGTACATTACTCAAAATTAATGTCAATGCTAAATGAACAGTACTATACCGAAAACTGCTGCTGGTACTTACTCTAGGCCACCATTACAAACTGGGTGTTATCCCAGTCTCACTGGTTAAAGTAGAGCAAAACAGGATGGAGAGCTCGCCCATTTTGGTGATGGTCATTGTACGGCTTGATGTACAGCAGGCATATGGGAGAGCGTGGTTTAACTTGTGGTGACAGGTAACAGCACAAGAAAACGGTGGGGACAGGAGGAGGAAGAATACTTTCTAAAAGTTCCTCTCTCCAAAAGGGCTCATAGTCAGTCAAGCAAAAGTGAGTTTGTGTGTGTGCATAGAGCACTTGGAGCTGTGCCAGGACTTATTCCTTGAGCTCCTTACCCCTGTTCCTGTTATGTTTGTATGATTGACCAGGACAGAGAATGGACACTATTAAAAAATAAATCAAACTGTAAAGCCTGGGCAGGATGCAAGGGACCAGTCCTTGGAAAACTGAAATATGCAATGCAATGTCCAACATGGTGGATGAAGACACTTCAAAAAGATTCTTAGCAAAATTATGCATTTGTGTTTCCCCCGAACAGTAGGGTTTCTATTGGAGTATGATACTGATGGGCTACCTTCTATCATTTATTAGGAACAGTTGCATTTCTGACTTGTGTCCAGGATGCCTAAAGGATAGGTACAATTGATGTGGCAAGACAACTCTCACAGTATCTAGATGCCTTTGATCTCACTGACCCTTGTCAGTCTAAGTCAGGGAGAGGCTGAGGGACAGGGCATGAGGTTGGGGGCTAATGGGCACTGCGGAAGAGACCAGGTGATGATCAGAGAGGGAGAACTGAGCAACAGAGAGGTCAGAGAGAGAAGTGCTTGGTGAAGATGAAGTCAAATGAATGGCCCTTTTAGCGAGTGAGAGTTGAACCAGATCTGCAGGTAGAATGGAGAGGTGAGGGTGGGAAAATGTACAGCTAAGCGGTTGGATGGGTCATCAACATGGAAGCTGATGTTGCCAAAGAAGAGAATGGGAGATTGTGAGGAAAGGAAGAGGGAGTGTGAGACAGGAATACATTAAACTTTTTGTATATATGCATAGCAATACAAATAAAAAAAGACACTAAAAAAGTTGATGTACATCTGCGTTTTCATACCACCCCCATCACTGTTCTATCCAAGTACTTAGGGTCACCATAGTATTATGAGTCCAGAGACAACATGATTGATGTATATTTAATCTAAAACTAGACTGTGCTCATTATAACAACATAAGTAACTCCAATGTTTTCTCCTCGAAGCAAAATCGTGCTATTTCCCATAGAACTAATAGCAGCAGCTGGATACTGTCAGGCCTTTATTAGATACGGCCAGGCCTTTACTACAGATTACTGCTCCTTTAAAAACAAAACAAAACTCAAGTATTGGGGTACTGCATGGAAAGCATGCTTGGGAAAGTTGCTTCAGACAAAAAAAAAAAAGCTTTTTTAAGGCACTGATGTGGAGGGAAGTTAGGCTGTATACTGGATCAGTATGCTACTCTTTTACTTCTGACAGCAGGACTAGAAATCTGAGTAAACTCAAAGGACAAGTCTTCCCTTCAGAACCGTGCACAGAGCAAAGGAATCCCATGTATGTACTGGCTAACAATACCAGTACCATAAGGAAGGGCAGTAAGAGATACTGAATGGCATCCTCCTGCTCCACAGGTTTCCTAGGACACCTGTGGAAAGCTTGTTCATGGGGGTAGGTTTTTGAAAGGCATTGGGTGGCTGGGGAATGGCAACTGTTTGTGATATCTTCCCTATTAAAAGCCCAAGAGATTTACACAGCCTGACCTTGCCTGACAAGCATTATCTTGTACACAACCTTTCACTGCAACGTGAAGACCCTTCTTCCAAAGGAAGGCTTGGGACCAACTACAGGTAGGTGTCCTTTGGCAGCATGGCTCCAAATGTCAAGGAAAGAATGGGCTTCCCGGTATTGTCTTCCATTTTATACCTTCCCCCAAATCTGTCCATGTGCTGTATGGCCCTTGGTCCAATCTGTGATCCCATAATAGTCCTACCGTCCTTTTGAGGGCAGTCCTTTCACTCCTTCCCCAGTTAATAATTTGTCAAAAACTTGGAGTTGATAAGACTTGTGGCGTTACACATGCCTCATGCAGATTTGACCCTACCTGTATAATTCCAGATTTCTGCACATCACAGAACCAGGCCATTTACTGGGACTTAATATGACTGGCAATCTCTACATTTAGAGACACTGGAATAGCAGGATGGAAGTGTGCTGGCAAAACAATACGGGGAAAACTTGTACAGCACGTGCCTGCACCATGCCTAGCTCTGGATAGTTCTATTAACCCCTGGTTTTGAGACTTCAATTAACTTACAAATTACAAAGTAGACCTTCTAGAAGATATTTCATATGTAAAAAGGATAAAAGCAATAAAGTTAACAGTAATTGCTTTACTGTGGGGACTTGATGCAAGTTGCCCTTTCTTAAAGTTGACATTAAGGGCACCAAGACACAGTTTCTATGTTCAGCATGCTTCTGAGTCTCTATAGTCAATCCAGAATGGAAACCCAAGAGGAAAATTGGAGAGGTGGAGAGCCTTGGTTTCCAGTCTGCCATCATTGTAATAACACCAGTGCTGATGCTCTACTTAGCCTTTTCCACTGAAGTAGGATATGATGAAATTCTACCCTCTGCATAATGAAATTCTTTGTCCCCTTGTCAGAGGTATATTCATTTCAGCACTTTGTTATTTAGTACCTGTTGCAGTTAGAAATTTCCTGTTGTAGAGGTATTTTGGAGTTTTATATGCAACACTAATTTACTGGCTTGGTAAGCTGTATGGCCGTGTTCTTTTATTAAAATGTGGTGTATAAAGTACGTTACATTTTAATAAAAAGCATTTCAGCTGACAGCTTGTTACAGAAGTTGCCATTCTAACATGGAAAATGGAAGTTTATAAATGCAAGACTCCACAGCATTCATCAAAATTCCACTAAAATATTCCCCTTTGTTACTTGGAACACCACAACAGACCTCTCCCAAAGAAAGAGCCATGAACCATCAGGAAAATTAACGCGAAATCCTTGCCCCAGTCATCACCAAGGGCTCTGTGCACAGTGACACAAGTACTATTCTAAGGCATGGTATAAGGGGCAGGATACAGCCACCCCGCATGAGGGGAAACATTGCTCTCCAGGGCTTGCTCACAGGAAACCATGCAGTTTGTCTGAGAATGGAGGTAGGCTGGGGGAGAAACTGGTCATTTCTCCCTTGTGGGAGGTCAGCACCTGCTGAAATGGTAGGCAAGTACTCAGTCTTTTGGGGAGTGCTGGAGTATGAGTGGCTGCGGTGGTAGCCATGGAGAGGGGCCACTGCCACTCTGGCTGGGGAGATCAAGTATTCCCTTCTTACACAGACCATTGTGGATCTTCTGTATATATAGACTAGCTACTCATAAGCCATGCAGTTTGAAGATTGGATCTTGAACCTGTCATAGGAAGAGGTTACTTAAATAATTGGCACCACTTGCCAAAGAATAATCACTCCCTAGCAGTATACAGCACCTTCAAGGACTCAGGATGTATCCTGTGATTTGTTGAATATAGACCGGCAAATCGGTCTGATACATCCTTATGTCACATAGCAATGCTTTGGTGAGAAGTAAAAATATCACCTTCACGGGTTAACTCTAAAATCTAGTTTTCCTGCAAGTTACTGAAATCTGCTGGAGAGTCTCCTGGGTTCCATTTCTTTCTTCCAAATCTACCATCTTGCTATAGAAACAGAGACTGGAAGACATTTGTTTCATAGTCCTATTAAACCTGCTGGGGTTCTCCTGTTTCTGCCAGAGCAGGTAATGAATATGTTGTGGTTTAAAGCAGTAGTTGATGCTATTAGAGAAACACGGACAGTTTAGAAATGTCTGACCTATGGAAGTCAAAACTTACTAGTTTAAAAAATCTGTTAAACTTTAACTGTCCTCAATATATGACAGGGACACGGTGGGAGGCACAGAAGAATCTATAATTGGTAATAGAAAAGGAAAATCTTCAGGTAGCTTTTACCCCTGAAATACAGTTTTAAAAAGCCTTTAAATCTAAAACTTTTGGAATTCTGACAGATAACTAGGTCCTAGATGATACAAGGTTTTCTAGAACATAACCAACATCTGGACCTGGACCTAGAAGCAAAGAGGAAGCTTGTGAGCTTGATTACATTATTTGCATTTCAGACCTGTCATGCTTTGAATCAAAAGATCGCACACCTTTTGCTTCAGGAACTGATGTCAAGGGAAATCTGCCTGGCTTTGTTTGTAGTGACAAACGGGAAGCTCAGCGCAGGTTGGCTGAAAGAATCAGCAAGTGACAAAATCAGCTGAGAAGGATTCAGGATTTTGCTTCCAAAACATACAAAATTGAAAGCATGCAAAAAGAGGTGTGGTTTGGAATTAGTTCCATTGCTAAATTTTTGGATTCAAAACACAACGCCAAACTAGAAGGTTGCAAATTCAAGTAGATTACACTGTTCAGTTCTATGCAGCTGTACTTGTAATATCACAGACTGCTACTTTCAAATGGAAAGGACGACTAAAGGACATAGCAAACTGCAGGAATTTGTGATATTGCTGTCACAATAGGAATGAAGTTAACTCATGTCACTGGTGTATAGCATATAAAATATTATTACACTCATTATAACAATCCTGAACATAAAAACATCAGTGTTGCACAGTTATATGGAACTGAAGTGATACCTGTAATTCCCCATTGACTACAAATCACGCCCGAGGGAAGTGCTGGAGCTCCAGCATGATGAGGGCAGAATCTAGTCTGCAGAAACTTTACTCTTGGTGATGACACATTAAAAGGATAAGAATCAACTTGACTTTCAGATGAAAGCATATTACTACTCTGTGAACTGAGCAAATTTGACCAGAAATCATTGGCATACATTAAACATGTACTCTTTCACTTCTCCAGTTAGAGTCACTTTTCAGAGCGGAATTATACTTCATTCAGCAAGAATTTCCTTTAATAACTAAAAAACAATCTTGAGCATTTTAGGTCCTAATTGGTTTTCCCAGTAGTGTGTGCATCTATGCAGAACACCCAGAAGCTATATTTTACACCAGACACCACACACACTCACTATGGATTTTTCACTGGAACACTCACAAAAGTTAAGCTTATTCAAGTAAAGCTGTGAAGTTAACGTGCATAATTTAGAAGTGCACTAAACCCTTGTGTGGACACTCTCTTTCCGAAGTAAAGTGGCTTTAGTTTGCTGTTGCTTAATCCTCACTAAAAGACACCTATGGAAAGTGTCGCATAGTGTTTGAGAAAAAAGTCAACACACGTACGGCTTGTGCAGCAGCACTGTAAATTTCCCTCCACTGAACAGCAGGGGCTAACGCTAAGAGTGAAACTGTAATGCCTGTTATATTCCTGGTCTCCCCTGTGTCTATCAATAATAGTGCTAATTAGCATAAATCAGATATGGTTCAGTAGGAAATGGACTAACTTCATATACTCTCATCATACGGTAACCAACTACTTTCATACATAAACAATCATTAGCTGGTAACAACTTCCAGTAACTACTCAGCGGGGCTAGATTTCAATGTGTGACCCAGAGGTGAAAAGCTCTATATTCCTACTACCAACCCTTCCAGCCATTCAATTTCTCCAATATTATGTTTTCTTTCCATGGAAAGAACCAAAAACCAATGTAAATTCACAGCAAATGAAGGAAGCTAGAATGGCTCCCTCATCTCAGGCACATTCACTTTACAATGTAATCTAATTAACTCTATTATTTTAGACATTTCATGAGAAGAGAAAAGAAAAGAATCCACTGTTTGTTTTCCCTGCTGTTTTTTTTGAAAAATGTCATGCAGTGGGATAATTAGCCCACAGATGCGTATGTAGGGAATATATTTTCCATAGCTCTTTCAAACTGTCTATTGTGACCTCAAGCTGCTGAAAATGCATGATATATTATACAGTATTGATTTATTCATTTGTTCCCCACATATAGAGTGAATAGAAACAAATACATGGCTTGCGTACAATTTAAAATGACATCTCCTCTCTGCGCAGAGTAACATAGGCAGTGACAGCCTACTCGGGCACAAGAAAAAGGCCACAACAATCAAAAAAGTCAAGGAAAGTATCCAAGTACAAAGATTCATTCACTGAAGTCAATGGCAAACTTCCATGGACCGCAACTGGCACAGTACCCAGCACCCTTTTCTTGTGAAAGGAGCAACATAAAATGCAACTTACAGCTCAGTCACATCCTTGGGGATGCCTTTGGGCAGGATGCGCAGCCCTTTGTTACTGCAGCGCACTACTGAGTCCACGCAAGTACATTGATCAGGACAACGAGGAGAGAGTAGACAGCTGCTTTCATCATTACCTGCAGAGATAGAGAGAATGAACATGAGAGGATCCTGATATTTGGAAATCAACCATGCAGGCCAGGAGGGCTCGCTTCAGAGGCAATTGCTCACATCTAATACAAAACAGGGACATCCATAAGTCTACAACAGTTAGGTTGTCAATTGACCCCTAATATTTAGTGTCTCTCCAACATCACATACTGGATCACTGATATCGGGGTGAAAAACTGTCCTGAAAAATGGTGGCAATTGTTTTAAAGGGAAAAGGAAACAAAGTTTTATCAAAAAGCTGGCTACAAATCTTCATCTATTAAATAGCAGGTTTCAGAGTAACAGCCGTGTTAGTCTGTATTCGCAAAAAGAAAGGGAGTACTTGTGGCACCTTAGAGACTAACCAATTTATTTGAGCATAAGCTTTCGTGAGCTACAGCTCACTTCATCGGATCCGATGAAGTGAGCTGTAGCTCACGAAAGCTTATGCTCAAATAAATTGGTTAGTCTCTAAGGTGCCACAAGTACTCCTTATCTATTAAATAGCCTCTCCCTGTCACCCGAACACATGCACCCTGTCTTAGCTTAAATGGAAAACTTTACCAGATTATTAGCCTTAATCTTACCTTGACATAGGATTACAAGGAATCTTTTTTTTTAAATAACTATCTAGCTTTATTTCCTCATGATGTAAATCTTTCAATGTTAAGGGTCGACTTTTAATGTTGGCATGGCACTTCATTTATCACTTTAATTGAAAAGCCTCATTGTTGACAAGGATAACTAGGCAAAAAAAAAACACCCCAAGCTACATGCTCAGAATTGCTGGCAATGCATCTGTGCATGCATAAAAATATCTAATACTCCTAAAGTGGATTCAAAATTCCATAAACAACAGATTAAATCTCATAATTGAAGAACAACAGGGTTTGCATGGAAGAAACCAAGTCTTTGACATTAAGAACATTAAAGCATGGATTTTCCCCAAAAACAACACGCTTCACAAAACATTAGGAAAATGAATACTCTAGTATCAAGATGCATATGGAAGGAAACACTTAGCGAAACATGCCCTAGATGATCATGATAGGAAGTATATAAATGTTTATGAATGCAAGCAGACTGAATGTACTGAACATTGAAATAGTAAAGTTAAACCATATGACCATGTTTCCATTAGATATTTTCATTTCTTTAAGACTGATACAAAGACTAATTGAGGCAGAGATGATTTTCCTTCCTTCATGGGTCTACCAGGTGTATGCTTGAGCCTTCAAGTTTAAACAAGACTGGAAGCCCTACTAGAGGTCTGCAAAGTAATTCCAGCAACTTTCACTCCGGAGTGTGCATGTCCAAAAAGGGATGGTTTCCATTAAAAATTACAGAGAGAAAAAGAAGAAAGGGGAATGGGAAAATAATCCCATCATTACAAACCAACCTATGCCACCAAGATATGAATATAACTAAGCTAAACTTTTACTGTAGCTCCTGGTCTCTCCTGCTCACTTCCCCCTATTGTTTACTAAACTCACTCATTACTTGCTAATCCTGCAAATGCTTAAGCCCAAGAACAACTTTATGCACTTGGGTAGTCCCACTGAACCAAAGGAGATGAATGTGCATTAGGTTACTCCACTCTCACCCTGCCCCCAAATCTTGCTTCACAGGGAGGTAGAGGCTGATGTGCACAGAAAGCACAAACCTCCTCATATACTGTCCCCACACAGAGCAACTGAAGCATTTCTGCAAAGTCCCTTGGATCACAGACCGTCGTTTTGTTCTGTGTTTGTACAGCACCTAGCATGATGGGGTCCTGTTTCATGTCCAAGGCTCCTAGCAGTTACAATGATACAAACAATAACAGCAGCAGCAGGGGGTCCTCCATAGCAGAGGAGGAAGGGTCAGAGTTTGCCCCTAAATGGCCACAGCCGTTCATTACACTTCACTGAATCTTTCTGATTGACTTCTAAATCTCTGATATTCCTATATTCCCATTATATTTCTACTGAAACTTCACAGCCCCAAGATCTAGTAGGTTCTCCAAGCAAGCCCCATTCCTACTGTCCTCAGGGTTAAGGGAATGGGAGGAAAAGTCAGTAAGTACACTGGCATCATTCTCAAGGAAGATTGCTTTGTTTGTCAAACTCCCTGGCAAGGAGCTGAATGCATTTAGTTCAAGGGTGAAAAAAAGGTGTATCCTGAAAGAATCTAGAGAAACCAGTCTTAGCTGATTGCACAAGGAAGAACTCATATCTAGGCTTGGAGGGAGGGGGCCCGGAACATGGGAATCTATAGGAAGAGGGGAAGAGTCAACTGAGACTACACCAAATATGAGCCCCAGGAGGATACAGGATGGGCTGAAGAGGATTACAAGGGAGAATAGGAATGGAAAGAACTTGCAGCCAGAGGGAACAGGGGATAGACTGGAGAATAGCACCGTCACCAGGAAAAGGCAGGTCTATGTGATCGGGCACTCTTTACTGAGAAGAATAGACAGGCCTGTAACCAGAGCTGATCCAGAGAATAGGAGGGTGTGATGTCTTCCAGGTGCTAAGATACGGGATGTAGACCTGAGGTTGAAAAGGATCCTAAAGGGATCGGGAAAGAATCCCCTAATTATCCTTCATGTGGGAACAAATGATATGGCTAGATTCTCACTGGAACGTATGAAGGGAGACTATGCTAGGCTGGGGAAATCGAGACTCAGGTGATCTTCAGTGGCATTCTGCCTGTTCCTAGAGAAAGGCAACAAAGGTGTGACAAGATTATGGCTATCAACAGATGGCTTAGGCAGTGGTGCTATAAGGAGGGCTTTGGGATGTATGGCCACTGGGAGGCATTCATGGACAGAGAACAGTTCTCTCGGAATGGACTTCATCTGAGTAGGGAAGGAAATAGACTTCTAGGATGGAGGCTGGCACAACTGATTAAGAGAACTTTAAACTAGGAATATGGGGGAGATGTCCAGGTAATCTCCATGCCGGATTTTAGCATTGAGAGGGAAGAAAACAAAGTAAGAAACGATACAGCCGTGGGTAGGAGAATGTATATCAGGAGGAAGGGCAGTGTAGATACCAGTCTAATAGGTTATACTGGCTGTAGAATGACTGTGCCTAACAGGGTACAGAATGTGAGCGAGGCCAAACAGCAAAAATTAAGATGTTTGTATACCAATGCGAGGAGCCTAGGTAACAAAAGGGAGGAACTAGAGCTACTGGTGCAGGAAGTGAAACCAGATATTATTGGGGTAACAGAAACATGGTTGAATAGTAGTCATGACTGGACTACAGGTATTGAAGGGTATGTGCTGTTTAGGAAAGACAGAAATAAAGGTAAAGGTGGTGGAGTAGCATTGTATATCAATGATGAGGTAGAATGTAAAGAAATAAGAAGCGATGGAATGGATAAGACAGAGTCCGTCTGGGCAAAAATTACATTGGGAAAGAAAACTACTAGAGCCTCCCCTGGGATAGTGCTTGGGGTGTGCTATAGACCGCCGGGATCTAATTTGGGTATGGATAGAGCCCTCTTTAATGTTTTTAATGAAGTACGTACTAATAGAAACTGCGTGATCATGGGAGACTTTAACTTCCCAGATATAGACTGGAGGACGAGTGCTAGTAATAATAATAGGGCTCAGATTTTCCTAGATGCGATATCTGATGGATTCCTTCATCAAGTAGTTGCTGAACCGACTAGAGGGGATGCCATTTTAGATTTGGTTTTGGTGAGTAGTGAGGACCTCGTAGAAGAAATGGTTGTAGGGGACAATCTTGGTTCAAGTGATCATGAGCTAATTCAGTTCAAACTGAATGGAAGGATTAACAAAAATAAATCTGCAACTAGGGTTTTTGATTTCAAAAGGGCTGACTTTCAAAAATTAAGGACATTAGTTAGGGAAGTGAATTGGACTGAAGAACTTATGGATCTAAAGGCAGAGGAGGCCTGGGATTACTTTAAAACAAAGATGCAGAAGCTATCGGAAGCCTGCATCCCAAGAAAGGGGAAAAAATTCATAGGCAGGAGTTGTAGATCAAGCTGGATGAGCAAGCATCTCAGAGAGGTGATTAAGAAAAAGCAGAAAGCGTACAGGGAGTGGAAGATGGGAGGGATCAGCAAGGAAAGCCACCTTATTGAGGTCAGAACATGTAGGGATAAAGTGAGACAGGCTAAAAGTCAAGTAGAGTTGGACCTTGCAAAGGGAATTAAAACCAATAGTAAAAGGTTCTATAGCCATATAAATAAGAAGAAAACAAAGAAAGAAGAAGTGGGACCGCTAAACACTGAGGATGGAGTGGAGATCAAGGATAATCCAGGCATGGCCCAATATCTAAACAAATACTTTGCCTCAGTCTTTAATAAGGCTAAAGAGGATCTTAGGGATAATGGTAGCATGACAAATGGGAATGAGGATATGGAGGTAGATACTACCACATCTGAAGTAGAAGCGAAACTCAAACAGCTTAATGGGACTAAATTGGGGGGCCAAGATAATCTTCATCCAAGAATATTAAAGGAATTGGCACATGAAATTGCAAGCCCATTAGCAAGAATTTTTAATGAATCTGTAAACTCAGGGGTTGTACCGTACGATTGGAGAATTGCTAACATTGTTCCTATTTTTAAGAAAGGGAAAAAAAGTGATCCGGGTAACTACAGGCCTGTTAGACATCTGTAGTATGCAAGGTCTTGGAAAAAATTTTGAAGGAGAAAATAGTTAAGGACATTGAGGTCAGTGGTAAATGGGACAAAATACAGCATGGTTTTACAAAAGGTAGATTGTGCCAAACCAACCTGATCTCTTTCTTTGAGAAAGTAACAAATTTTTTAGATAAAGGAAATGCAGTGGATCTATTTTACCTAGATTTCAGTAAGGCGTTTGATACCGTGCCACATGGGGAATTATTAGTTAAATTGGAAAAGATGGGGATCAATATGAAAATTGAAACATGAATAAGGAATTGGTTAACAGGGAGACTACAGCGGGTCCTACTGAAAGGTGAACTGTCAGGCTGGAGGGAGGTTACCAGTGGAGTTCCTCAGGGATCGGTTTTGGGACCAATCTTATTTAATCTTTCTATTATTGACCTCAGCACAAAAAGTAGGAGTGTGTTAATAAAATTTGCGGATGATACAAAGCTGGGAGGTATTGCCAATTTAGAGAGAGACCAGGATATCACACAGGAAGATTTGGATGACCTTGTAAACTGGAGTAATAGGATGAAATTTAATAGTGAGAAGTGTAAGGTTATGCATTTTGGGATTAATAACAAGAATTTTAGTTATAAGCTGGGGACGCATCAATTAGAATTAACGGAGGAGGAGAAGGACCTTGGAGTATTGGTTGATCATAGGATGACTATGAGCTGCCAATGTGATATGGCCATGAAAAAAGCTAATGCGGTCTTGGGATGCATCAGGCAAGGTATTTCCAGTAGAGACAAGGAGGTTTTAGTACCGTTATACAAGACACTGGTGAGACCTCACCTGGAATACTGTGTGCAGTTCTGGTCTCCCATGTTTAAGAAGGATGAATTCAAACTGGAACAGGTACAGAGAAGGGCTACTAGGATGATCTGAGGAATGGAAAACCTGTCTTATGAAAGGAGACTCAAGGAGCTTGGCTTGTTTAGCCTAACTAAAAGAAGGTTGAGGGGAGATATGATTGCTCTATATAAATATATCAGAGGGATAAATACCGGAGAGGGAGAGGAATTATTTAAGCTCAGTACCAATGTGAACACAAGAACAAATGGATATAAACTGGTCATTGGGAAGTTTAGACTTGAAATTAGATGAAGGTTTCTAACCATCAGAGGAGTCAAGTTTTGGAATAGCCTTCCAAGGGAAGGAGTGGGGGCAAAAGACCTATCTGGCTTTAAGATTAGACTCAATAAATTTATGGAGGAGATGGTATGATGCGATAACATGATTTTGGCAATTAATTGATCTTTGACTATTAGTGGTAAATAGGCCCAACGGCCTGTGATGGGATGTTAGATGGGGTGGGATCTGAGTTACTACAGAAAATTCTTTTCTGGGTATCTGGCTGGTGAATCTTGCCCATATGCTCAGGGTTTAGCTGATCGCCATATTTGGGGTCGGGAAGGAATTTTCCTCCAGGGCAGATTGGAAGAGGCCCTGGAGGTTTTTCGCCTTCCTCTGTAGCATGGGGCATGGGTCACTTACTGGAGGATTCTCTGCTCCTTGAAGTCTTTAAACCACGATTTGAGGACTTCAATAGCTCAGACATAGGTTAGGGGTTTGTTGCAGGAGTGGGTGGGTGAGATTCTGTGGCGTGAGTTGTGCAGGAAGTCGGACTAGATGATCATAATGGTCCCTTCTGACCTTAATATCTATGAATCTACTAAGGTGCCATCGCCAACAAAAAAACAATTCCCAGATGATATAGAACAATGACATTTGATAAAAGACAGTTCTCTCCCTCATGACTACGGTAGAACCTCACAGTTATGAACACCAGTCAACCCCACACCTCATTTGGAACCAAAAGTACGCAATCAGGCAGGAGCAGAGACCTTTAAAAAAAGCAAATAAAGTACAGTACTGTGTTAAATATAAACTGCTAAAAAAAAGGGAAAGCAGCATTTTTCTTCTGCAGAGTAAAGTTTCAAAGTTGTATTAAGTCAATGTTCAGCTGTAAACTTTTGAAAGAACCACCAAAATGTTTTGTTCAGACTTATGAACATTTCAGAGTTATGAACAACCTCCACTCCCGAGGTGTTCGTAACTCTGAGGTTCTACTGTAAATTTAATTCAGCTCTTTTCATCATGATATCGTGGTACTGATTAGGTAGAAAAACCAGCAGAGATACCAGTCTGGTAGTGAAATACCAAGTCCCATCAAGTTTCCTTACCATCACAGGTGAAATCTTGTATTGCCACATCTTGAATCGGAATCTCCTTTAAGAAAGAGGGTTTCTGGCAACGTGGATTTCCACTGACAATTCTCCTTTTCCTCAGCCATTTCCCTAGCCATGCCAGGTGGCAATTACAATTAAAGGGATTAGACAGCAAATTACTGAAAGGGAATCAAGACAAAAACACGTTGAACATGGTCAGCTACTACAGACATTAAGTGACTAGAGCGGGGATAGGCAACCTATGGCACGTGTGCCAAAGGCAGCATGCAAGCTGATTTTCAGTGGCATTCACACTGCCTGGGTCCTGGCACCCGGTCCAGGGCAGCTCTGCATTTTAATTTAATTTTAAATGAAGATTCTCAAACATTTTAAAAACCTTATTTACTTTACATACAACAATAGTTTAGTTATATATTAAAGACTTATAGAAAGAGACCTTCTAAAAACGTTAAAATGTATTACTGGCATGCGAAACCTTAAATTAGAGTGAATAAATGAAGACTTGGCACACCACTTCTGAAAGGTTGCTGACCCCTGGACTATGGAAAGCCCATATATTCAGAGCTCAAGGATTCCATTCAAGGCTCTGCCCCTCATTGTCAGTGAGAGCCTGGCCAATTCACTTAGGCTTGTTCTACACAGAAATTTTGTACTAGCATAATTGTCTGTAAGGGGTGTGTGTTTTATACTGATACAATTCCTTGTGAGACTGCAGTTATATTGGTATTACATTGATATAACTTATTCCCTTTCCCTTAAGGAAATAAGCACATTTATACTGGCATAACTGTGGCCACACTGGAGAAGAAGGGTATGTAGCACTTTATGTAAGCTAGTATAGTTAAAGTGATACAGCCTTTGTGTATAGATAAGCCCTTGATGTGAGTGAATGTACCTATCTAGAAAAGGCTGTGATAGTATCGTACTTACCTGCCACACAGCTATTGTGAGGTACACACCATATCTTGTAACTACTTCTGAAATATCTTTCATATGCAGTCCAACTGTTGTAGCACAGCATGCGACTACGCTAGCATTGTAACAATTCATGAAAAGAGACCATTGGATGGACTGCCTAAGAGGGGTAAGTATATCAGAGTTTGGGCTACCAGTTTTTAGAAAAAGAAATCCCTATGTTCTCCAAATATCAACAATCATGCTGCCAAGCAAGATTCCTGGGGAACTGTGGATAACAGCTGTCTTTTTAAACACATCTGTATCTCTAATGCCATTGCTGAAGTCACTGTAGACAGAACCTTAGTTCTTTAATTATTTCTTAAAGATTTCTGGATCCTTTGAATGAAAGCTGCTACATGTAAGGTGGTGTTATATTTAATACATTCACCGGGATAGTTCTAGGATAACTGGAAAAAGAACTGAGAGAGTCTTGAAAGAAGATAAATGCTACCTGAGACCACAGCTAATGAGTTGAAATGTCTCATTGTGTTTGTGCTGTTTTAAGCTCAACAGCAGACTAAGGGAAGAGGGTGATGTTCTATCTGATGTATGAAAAGCAGCAGTGGCTTCAAGTTTGTGAAAGACCTCCCCAAGGAAGGAGAATGAACATGAATGAACATGTTGGGCAGAAGATCTCCAGCAAGACAGCAGGAATTTTAAGGTCCAATGAATGCAGCATCTCTTGTTCATGCAGCAAGTGTGTAGATTTAGCTGGAAACAGTGACATGGAGACCTTGGAACCATTTGATATCCTACATGATCTTAAAAATCTGATGTCCCAGTCAAATAAAGCTATATCAAGGTTTCTTCCAGTCACTGGTCCTTCAGATTGCTATGGAATCTTATAAAAAAAACATCTGAGTGAACTGCGAGGAAAATGAATAATCATACCACTGCCCAGACTATATAGTTCTGGGCCAACACCACATACCCACAATATGGTTTACAGCCACTCCTAGAAAATTGGCTAATATTTTTAGCAAAAAACACCCCAATGCTAGCAATAACCCAGAGCAATGGGTGTGTAATTACAAGTTGGCCTAGCACAGACTATTGAAATTTATAGTTAGAGTAAAAAAGGCAGAAAGAAACTCAGCACGATGTGGTTCAACTACCAAACCCCCCCAACTTTCTTTGTCTCCACTATGACTCCACTAACCACTTCATTGTCAATAAAGAGGACTCAAAATGAGGAGGAAAGGAGCAGCTTTCAGAGTCAAAAAGTCATAAGCAAACATCTTTTCTCAGGTGAAGACAGGCACTGAAAACATCAATGTATTTCTAGTTATTTTTATCCTAAATTGTTTTCAATTTTCTTTCATCCATAATAGGACCACAGACAGGATGTCCTGTATATTTTCAAAATGGACTTACTTTGGCACAAACAATGTTTCCATGAGCCAAATGTTTAAACTGCCAAAGCCAGGGCAGCCAGTGCTTCACAGGCCATTTGCTATATTGCCCGTAAGAGACTTGAGCCATGGTTCACACACAAATCCCAAGAACAAAACACTCCACAATTTGGAGCAAATTATATGTATATACAATGAGTTTCTTGAAGAAAAGGCTATATTGAACTTAAAGAATATTTCACACATCTGCATCATCTTTATTCTGGGCATCTCCAAGAGCTTCATAAATACGAGTTTAATCCAAACCCTCTTATGAAGGTGATTATTGTCTCCACTTTACAGACGAATAAACTATGTCAAAGAAGAGTTTGTGGAGTAACCCTGGGTCCCAGCGATTCAGCAGATGATCAGGGAAGAGAACCCAGGTTTTCTGACCTCTCCTAGCGCCAGGTTCTAACTTATTAAACACCATTTCTCACAAACGAGACCATCTTTACCATCAGACTCATGAAGCTGTACTGATTTCTGGCTCTATGGGCTTCCTAATTAATAAATAAAAGGTCAAAACAGGAGAACACATAAAAAAGTAACCTTACTCTTTTATTCGCATTCACATTTCAGGATTCATACGATATACACCTTTAACTCACTGAACCCACGGCAAAGATCTCTTCAGCATAGAGTTTTGCTACATGGAAAAAATATTATAACTCAATTACAAGGCCCTGAATCTGTCATTTTTATTAATGTGGAGCAGTATTTTAGCACGCAAGCAGTCCTAATGTTTCCAGTAGAACTACTTGTGTAGTAGTAGGTTCTGCTAGTATGGGTGTCATGAACTGGGTCCTAAGGGATCATTTAGTCTGCTCATGCATATTGTTGAAATTTAACAGCTGTTTTTTAATTCACATCTAGTTCCGATTCTTAGACCTCCACTATGATCCAACTCAGGGGTTGTTTGTTCTGTATCATGAGAAAAATAGCCATCATTCTTCTGGGTGCTCTTTAAAGAAATGGAGAGGAATAAAGCTAAATCAAACAAAAAATGAGGCACGCGGCTTCGGAGTAACTGTTTAAGAATCAAAGTTGGATGAACAGTAAAACAAAGAGCGCTTACCAGAAGGGGTAATGCCCCTAGTGTGGACTGTTCTGATATAATACTATTTACCCTTCAGTATCTTATACACATTTGTCAACATAAACTCCTCTCTTGGTGGTTTTCCGCAGTAGGATTTCCTGTTTTTTGGGAACACTGTCTTTCAGCCAACCAGATTTTACAAAGCATAACTTTAAGGCTAATTCAGTGACAAGGACTCAAAGTGAGTTCTTAACACAATATTTTTCATGTGCTGGTATTGCCAGAACATATTGGGCATGACTAGATGGCACAGCTGGTGCATTGTAAGCACAATGAGAATAAAATTATTATCCTTAATATACAATCCAGTTAATTATGGCAGGAGGGCAGGGATTGCAACAGTTAAGATTGCATAATAGTATCTGTGCTAGCTCGCTGTTTTCAGCTAAATATTGCCCTTTGGGGATGAAATTTTTCACACTTGGTCTCCACTAAAAGGACAGGTTTTTATTAATTATATTATTTTATATTATTTAAAAGATAGAAGCTGGAGCAAAAATGGGTTAGCCAATTTTATCCACATGGAGACTAAATGCCCACTCCTATCATAGAAAGATTCCTGACTTTTTTAAACCTGGAATGGCTGTGGTAGATAGCTGGAAAACGGCATGACAATAAGCCCTTCAGGAGGAGAAGTGCCTTTAAGAAAAAATCAGATGTTGTGTGTTCAAAGTACATTTTGCAGGGGTGGGGGGGGAAGGTCCTACATTTTATGTTTTCTCTATTTTGACCTTTTATTTATGAATTAGGAGGCCCCTAGAGCTGAAGATCAGCACATCTGCATGATACTCTCATAAGTAAACTGTGGAAATGTGGCTGAGATAAAACTACTACAAGGTGCATGTACAAATGGTTGAAAGACCTTTCTCAAAAAGAGTGGTTATCTCGAGTTGCTGTCAAATTGTGAGGGTATATCTAGTGGGGTTCTTCAGGGGTCAGTCCTGGGTTTGGTACTATTCGATATTTTCATTAATGACTTGGATAATGGAATAAAGAGTATGCTTTTAAAATCTGCAGATGGCACCAAGCTGGGTGGGGTTGCAAGCTCCTTGGAGGACAGGTTTAAAATTCAAAATGACGTTGACAAATTGGAGAATTGGTCTGAATTCAACAAGATAAAATCCATTAAAGACAAGTGCAAAGTACTTCACTTAGGAAGGGAAAATCAAATGCACAGCTACAAAATAGGGAATAACTGGCTAGGTGGTAGTACTGTTGAAAAGGATCTGGGGTTATAGAAGACCACAAACTGAATATGAGTCATCAATGGGACATAGCTGCAAAGAAAGTGAATACAATTCTGGGGTATATTAACAGAAGTGTTGTATGTAAGACACGGGAGGTAACTGTCCCGCTTTACTGGGCACTGGTGTGGCCCCAGCTGGAGACATGTATCCAGTTCTGGGCACCACAATTTAAGAAGGATGTGGACACAATGGAAAGAATCCAGAGGAGAGGGGAAAAAATGATAAAAGATTTAGAAAACCTGACCTATCAGGAAAGGTTGAAAATACTGGGCAAGTTTAGTCTTGAGAAAAGAAAACTGAGGGGCAACCTGATAACAGTCTTCTAATATGTTAAGGGCTGTTATAAAAGGACAGTGATGAATTGTTCTCCTTTTCCACTGAAGGTAGGACAAGAAGTAATGGGCTTAATCTGCAACAAGGGAGATGTAGGTTAGATATTAGGAAAAACTTTCTCACTATAAGGGTGTTTAAGCTCTGGAACAGGCTTCCAAGGGAGGTTGTGGAGTCCCCATCATTGGATACATTTAAAAAACAAGTTGGACAAACCCCTGTCAGGAATGGTCTAGGTTTACTTGGTCCTGCCACAGAGCAGGGGGCCGCACTTCATGACTTCAAGGTTCCTTCCATCCCTACATTTCTATCATTCTATGATTTGTCAGCTTCCGTGGGTAAATTAGTGTCTAGAGAAAAATAATGGGTTGAGGAAGGGCTTTAAGTTTTCCCTACACATTTGGCAGGATATGGTGGGACTGAGCAAGGTGTGCTGAAAGGCAGCTGGGGCTGAGGACATTCTTCAATTTCTGCAAGGTGATCCAAGCTCAGGGACCCCTTCGATCCCCTCTGGAGCTCACTGAATTTAAAGACGCTCCACATGAGTGTGGAGGTCCAACCATGCAGATCAGCTTGCGGGATCAAGGATAAGGTGCACAGGAGGAAGTTCCCCTCTTGGGAGTTTTAGGAATTACATAGCAGGGGAAAGCAAAAGGCAGCCCAACTCCGGCATTGCCTGACCTAGCATTGCACAGTTAAGTTTTCTCAGGGTGAAATTTACCTGTATTTATAGACAGTACATGGCCTCTTGGCACTTCACTACCACATGCAGGGCTTAAGTGACGCAACAGCCTTGAGCAGTCTCTCTGCTCAGGGGTGAATTTCACCCTTCATATAGTTTCTGCTATGGAGAACATACATTCACAGGTCACAGTAATCTAAGCAACTCTTGATGATTTAATTTAATTAATTTTATTTGTAAAAATAAACACTGTTATAAACTATCTTGGCACCATACTCAGAGGGCTGGAAACTGAATAGCAAGGCAGCGTCTCTTTTATGTGATTGCATGAAGTTAAATGTAACCCCCGGCTTCAGATTTTCCCATTTATTGTAAATCTGAGATGGATCTGTTCCAAAACCCTGGATCCAAACACCCAGGAATACTGGCAAAATCCAATAATCTGGTTCCAGTCCAAATTTTGTAGCTGTAACTAAAATATTCAAGTGTAACTTTTATTTATGGAGGAAAATTGATAATGTATGTTATTGCATAGTCAATAGTGGGAACAATGATCAAATCTTTTCTGAATGTTACTATCTGAGGAAGCACGGCTTATTCATATGGAATGGTACAATAAATATCAATCAATCAATTAAACTTAATATTTTTCCAAATATACTGATACTTGCACTAATTACTTTTGAGATACATTATATAATTATACTAGAAAACTAGATACAGATATATTTTGGTACCAAAACAGCTCAAGATGTTTCCATGGAAACATGATGATGCCACTTGGCAGGACCATTAGGTCAATGATATCTAAGTATCACATGGAACAAAACCTTCACTATGCAAAATTATTTTTGATGATAAGCAATTTGAAAGCCTGGAAGGGACAATAAATTGCAACAGTGTTAGGATGGAGTTTGACTGAGGCTATTAAGGTGGGCATTTTCAGATCACAAACAGTAATGTTTGACAGTTGAAATCCTATAAAATTAAATAATCAGATTTTCTATACCTAATGATAGTAATATACCCACTCACATTGAAATAGGGCAATCAGATTTTTAGCAAAGGTGGCTTATTAAAAGGTTTCATTCAAAGACACAAGAATATTTTTTATAGCAGGTGTGGACAGAGCCCTTGAAATAAAGAATCAGCCAGTCAAATCAAGCAAATCAAGCAAAAATGTCTTTATTAACATTTGCAAAGAGCTATGGAAGCTGAAATATTTA
Source organism: Chelonia mydas (assembly GCF_015237465.2). Lineage (NCBI taxonomy): Eukaryota > Metazoa > Chordata > Testudines > Cheloniidae > Chelonia > Chelonia mydas. The sequence goes on from NC_057854.1 coordinate 29,265,507, forward strand.
AAAGGAAAAGTTCCAAATTGCAGCCTGTCTTGATACTGTTATAATCAGCTTGGAAACACAGTCTAAAATCTAGGCTGATATTTTAATATTGTGTAAGTGTGCCCTCTTAGCATGTTTAGTTCATGCAAAGCCCACTGTGGACAAACATGCTTGCCTAGGTATTAGAATACACGTATTAGGACTGGGCCTGCAAAACTGCATGCACACCTAAAAAGTGGGAACTTAAATATCTATTTAATTTATCCCACTGGTCGTAAGAAAACATAAAAACAGCTATGCTTTTGCAATGACACAAAAAATAAATGTATGTGCTCCCTCTGCTGGAAACCATTCCTTTGAGTGCTATTTTGAGAACTGTATACTTTCTGATAATGTTAAGGATAATGGCTGTAAGCAAAAAGTAAACAAAGCTGTTTTTAATCTGGTGAATGAGGTGAAATATAATTTCCCAAATAAAAAAATGGAAAGAAATGTTAGTTTGAAAGTGGTTATTATAAAAATGAACATAAAATGGAGCAGTTCATAGTTTTGTATTAATAAATGGCAAAAAAGTGAAACTTAAACACTGATTAATCCTCACAATTTGGGGTGAATATGACAGTCAATGACCTGAACTCTCTAAGTCATGAAAGTAATATTTAATCTCTAGTAGCATCAGGATGCAAGCACAGCCACCCATAATGGAATGCTGTTATGAAACACAGGTTGGGAAAACAACAGTTCCTCATTTTTCATGTAAGGTGCAACTACACTTATGGCGCCTTGTAAAGTACAGACACTGCGCACTCTGCTGACATAGGGATAAACAGCAGTGTAGATGGTGAGGTACAATTTAGATGAGGAGAGCAGAGTGCCTGCACACCTGAACCCTAGAGTAAATACCCTACATCAATGGCCAAGCAGTGCTTATCGTGTCTACATTGTTATTTTTAGCGAGTGCAGCACACTGCAGCCTCCCCGCAGCCAGAGCCTTTCCCCGTTGCGCCCAGTAGCTCCCCACTGCATTCCCCGACCAGAGCCTTTTACTGCTGCGGGTAGCTACACAACACAGTGACAAGAGTGGATGCAGCCTGCCTTCACTGCAGCATGTAGCTATATATGTAGTGCCTGTACTCTACGCACTGCCGTACATGTAGACACGGCATGTATCTGAATGATGTGACCCCAAATCCATAGTCCAGTGAAGTCAATGGGAGTCCTGCCATTGACTCGAATGGGCATTGGCTCAAGCCCTATGTGAAAATCTGTCTGAGTGAACTTCCTAATTCAGACATCGATAGGAACACAGTGTCCATCTTCCACGGTCAAAGTGACTATTAAAAGGCATTTTTGTGCCAAAGCAGCTCTGTCAATTGTCATCAGCTTTAACACACGGCCAGAGGCTGTGAAAATCATTACGTGCAGCTGAAAAATACCCACAAAAGTGAAAAATTCTTTCCAGCCATTAAAACATGACACAATCACAAATTACTCCCAGCCTTGTTTGTGCAACCAATAACCCAGTGAACTGTGTAAACAAAGGGAAACATCAGCATTATTTGTTTACGTCTACACAGCACTTGAAATTGTGCTTGTCCTAGGCTGTTAAAAATAGGAGTGTGGCCACCGTGGCAAGGTGGCAGCTTGGGCTAGCCACCTGAGTATATAGCCAGCGGGTTGTGAAGGATTGCATTTGGGTGGCTAGCCTGAGGCGCCACTATGGCTATCCTGCTATTTTTAGCACATTAGCTCTGCTCTAGACAGCATGTCTGTCTACCAGTGTTGGGAAACACTCTTCCAGCTGCTGTGTTGACATACCTTTTATTTTAGAGCATATGATGAGCTAGCTCCTTTCCTGACATTCAACAGTAAGTAAATGAGAGATGGCTTCCTGCTCTGAGGTCACACGTAATAGCAGACAAGCACACAGAGATTAGGAAAAGGGAAACAGAGGAAACTGTTAAAAATTGAATAGATTCACTGTAGACAGCATAGCAGAGGTGAGTTTTTGAGAGAGACTTAAAAGCAGACAGGACATGATTCTTGGGGACTAGTTCAAGATCATCACTCCATGCATAGGGGATGCATTGAAGGAGGCATGGAGGCAACTGCAAGAAGCAGGGAAAAAGGCAGAGAAGGCTGGGAATGCTGGCAGCACAGGAAAGGCTGGAAATGCTGGCAGCACACATGGAGTACTAAATATTGGAATGTATGGTTTGATCAATATAGAAGAATGAGCAATGAAGATGGTGACCAGTGAAAATCAATTCCACTACAGTTAGTGCCCTTGTCCTTCAATCTGCAGGGTGACTTTTAAGAGGGTTGTTTACCTCTCTCTCTCTCCTACCAAAGGGTGAGATGCCACAGCATGAACTGGCTGGTTGGGGAAAAGCTATTAACAAAATCAGGAGGTGATAAAAATGAAGGAAGGAGCAACAAAACATTGCAAGACCTTGGCTGTGCTACACCCTTTCCCCCCCCCAAACAAACGTATACTCCTTATTTAAAACAAGTAAACACCACAGAGGTTACTTTCCAGACCAAAATAAATAAATAAATAAATGCAATAGCAACAAAGAGTTTGTTTTGTTTGGATAGCTGGGTGCATTTTCAGTGCAGAGTGGATGGGATTAAGTAGATAACTTCCATTAACGGTTGCGTCAGTTTCCCATTCACAGCTGGAAGCACAGACCAGACTCTATCTCTCTATTTAACAATGTGTACTTGTATGAAAATAGATACACTAAGAAAGGGAATCCAGAAAATATATAAGAAGAAAAGTCAGAAATATTATAGAAAAACCTTGGGAACTTTTTGCAAATGTTTAGGCTGGGATTTGCAAATTCCAATGGGAACTGAGCTCCCCTTCCTTTTAGGTTTAGATATTCATTTTATAGAACAACTTTTTGACATTTAGGTTTTTTGATTAAATTGAAAAAAACCCAAGCCTTTTCTCTGCCCTCTGTCTGTTCAAACTGAAACTGAGCATGGAAATTCTAACGCAGTCGAAGAGGTTCTAAATTCTCCAAAACTTCAACTTCAGTGAATTAAAAAAAAATGAAGATGGTTTTGGGTTCTCCACATCTGAACACTCAAACACTTCGATTTCACAACTAACAAATTCCCTTAAAGTATGGGACAATAGCAGGGCCACACAGAGGTGTTTGGGGTCAGGGCCAAAATCTGAAACTGAAGCCCCCCCACCCTGTACCTAAAGCCCCAACGGTGGGGTAGAGGGAAGAGTGAGCCCACTCCACACTCATCCCGTATTGGTGGCCCCTGTCCCATGGAGCTGGGCCCAGCTCCCAGCTCCTTGTGTTGCGACCTGGCGCCTGGAGTCCTAGTGCTGATTTGAGTTCACAGTGGCCGGGCCAAACCTGAGTACCAGGCTGCAATGGACCCCTCCCTCCCGCCCCGGCCCAGGCAGTCCTGGATAATGGCACCATCAAAAAAACCTAAAAGGAATACTCACATCGTGGACAAAGAGACAAGTGTATTGAAAGCTCCAGGAGTGATGGTGGTGATGCGATTGTCATACAGCGAGAGCAACCTTACTGAACTTAGTCCTGTGAAGGTGTCATTGTTCACACAGCTGATCAAGTTGCTCCTCAGCATCCTGCAAAGATATAGAAATGGAATTAGAATACTTTTTCATACTGTAGTGACGGTGGTGGTGGTGGCAGCCTAATCTAAGGGCAGGGGTCCATGAATGCCATTTCTAACATCCATCTGTTGTAATACAGGACAGTGACTGACGCTAAACGAGCATCAGACCCCATTCTGTTTTGACTATCAAAAGTACAAATAGCTAACAAAGGGTCCTTCTCACCTCAGACGTGTATCATTATGAATCTCAAACTCCATTATTATATTTGCTCACACATGGCATTAAAGAGTGGTGGGCACTCTCCTGCTGAAATTACAGTGGGACCAAAAACCTTCGCTAGCATCGGACATGCAGTCAGCTTTAAAAATCTAATCATTTACTGAGTATGGGAGTAATCTAAAATGGATTTCTGAGGCCACCTGATAAGGGCTCTGGCTACCCTCTGAACATAACAACACTCACATTGCATTAACAGAATGACAATCCTAAATCGTTTTTTAAAAATTGTATTTAAGCAGTATGAAAGGAGACAGCAACGGTGGAAGCTTACGTATGGTATAGGAAAGGGTTTCCAAACCAAAACCAGCTCTGAAATCTTATTGTCATCATTAACTTTCCTATAGCAGCCAGAGGAAAAAAAGGTAGTGACTCCATAAAATGCCTCTTTGCTCAGTGCTTGTACCAGATGAACATACATTGCTGTGAGTTGTTATGGTAACAATGAATTTGATGGTAAAGCCTAATTGAATTGAAATACTATAATATCTAATTTTGCTTCATAGCCACAAAGACTTTAGAGCTATTCATGAAGCATGTGTCACATTTCATATAAAAGAATGTCGTGGTACATAAATGCCACTATTCATCTTCAGATTAAACATTATTCAGTATCTAAAGCATACCGCCAGAAAGTCCCAAAATACATGCGAACATGTGCTCCCACTCCAATAATCTAAGCATGTAAACTAAAGGGGATATAATTCTCTGCTCTGAAATCCAGGAAGTCTGCATTGAGTTCAGTATACCCTGTGTTCACATCCCCCACTGACACCAGCCAGCTAGGCAGTTGGATAGTACATTGATAGGAGGTACTTTCCCATTGCCTGAGAGAGATTAGATTTAGCAAGACAGATATAGATATTCACATTCTAATCAGACAGTAGGTGTGAAAGGCCATGACTTGACACTAGGTTTTAAGTGGATATACTTCCAAATCCAGTTATCACCTCAGTCACCTATAATATAAATAGATGGGTTCTAGTGCCATAAACAGTGGTTAAACAGAGCATGTTAAAAATGGGGAGACCAAAAAGCACATGACAAGAGATATTAACAGGACACCAAAAAGTTGGGAGGAACTTGTCCCTTCATGCAACGGTTCCATCTATGGCACAAACTCTAGAAGGAACATGCTATTATAAGAGAAGGGGGTGTCTAAGACCTGGTTGGATTAGGTCAGTTCTGGAAATATATTATATTGAAGTCATATGTCAGAATGACGTGTTTTTTGGATTCTATAAGTTTTAGAGGGTAACTTCACATAGCTAGGAAGGTTTTTAAATGTCTGTTCATCTCTATAACTATTTAATACATTTATAGAAGCACACAGGATTTTCAAAATCAATGCACGCCTCTGTCCAACATGGCCTCTTGGTTTAAGGCTACAGTTTTTATGCTCAAAGAATGCAGGTTTATAGATCCAAATATATGTCTCTGAAGCCAACTCTGGATTCTATACACACACTGGGTGCCCTTTCTGAAGGAAAACTTATACGTACAGATTTTCATTTCATGCTGTGTATATTTAGACTGCTTTAGCAGCTTGGGGGAAAGGCAGGTCAGGTCAGCACCATAGCTCAAATGCTAAATATCTTTCTATGAAAAAATACTTATTTTGTTTGGGAGCCCTGCCATGAGCTGCTTTCATAGCATAAAAAGTTAATTTAGTATCCACAAACAGTATTTAAAAGTTTCTCAGTAAAACACGCACAGCAGATGGACTAAGCCAAAGAAAAGCAAAAGTTGAAGGAACAGTGAAGGAAAAGTTCTCCAGTTTTTGTCTCTACGGGCCAAGTTGTGAGGTCCTCACCCAGGCAAACCTCCAAGTCACGTCAGGGTTGTTTTGCTTGAGTAAGGAGTGAAGGGTTTGGAACTATAATACTTTGCAAAGTAAGAAACACTTGTTGCTGTGACCAAACTGAGCTTTTTTAAAATTGCACTTGACATTTTGGAACCAATCACAGGGGAAGTCACATTGCTCAGATGTTATGTCCTCCTAGAACAGAGAGATTGTGCAAACAGGATATTTGTTAAGTTGTCAATTACATGCCATCATTCTTTCTGATTTTACTGGAACTTTTATCTCCGGTGTATGGAGCAGAAGCAAACTGTGATCCATTTTCCAGTGTCTGCTGTTTGTCTATAGGTCTAGGCACTTATGTGGCCCCATCACTGTAGGAACCTCACATGCATTAAAGAATTTATCCTTAACACTTATGAGAGATTGGAAACTTAAAAAACGGAGATATTAAGTGGCTTGCACAAGGCCATATGGGAAGTCTGTGGTGGAGCTGGGAATTTAACCCTTAATATACTGGAATCTAGAACAGTGTCTTCACCATGAGACCATATTGCATTTTATGATCACCATATGTCTCTGACATAATCACAGATAATGTCACAGTGAATTATACCAAAGCGAATTTTAAAAAGTAGAATTTTAGAAAGGATCTTAATTAATTCTAACTACCTAACTAACTAACTAAAATAGCTAAATGATTATATTCACTGAGCTTTGGCTCAAGAGTTTTACTGTCAATTTACTAATCCTTGAAAATCAGTTTATAAAGAAACAGAGTACCATAAAAATACACAGTGCTTTGTGAACACAGTAAGATACATTCCTTGCCCCAAAGAATTTACTGTCTAATAACTGTGGTGTAATTAGGTATGGCTGTAACCAAGCTCTTCCAAACAAGCAGCCATATTTTTCAGCAGTCAGACATAGATTTCACACTTACATTGTCTTGAGTCCTGTGAGGCCTCTAAACATTCGCCCTTGCACAGATTCCAGCTGATTCCCCGTCAGCATCAGTTCCTGCACTCCTGTTGCCCCATCAAAGGCACCTTCTCGGATCTCCTTGATCTTATTGTTATTCAGGTTTCTGGTGGGGGAAAGCAAAGGTAATAGGAAAAAGATTACTGTCTTGTTCCAAACATTTGTCAGCACAAGGGAAAGAGAGGCTTAATGAAGACTATGTGCTTTGCAGAAATTATCCAGCAAGGTTTTCAGTCTGTAACAGAGGGCAAGCAGCAGTTTGAAATCATAACGTACAAACAGCTCCCCTTTCACACCATTTATCACAAACACAATCATACCAAGATAGGAGACAGAACTGAGGTAAGCACGTGAGACCAAAGTCAAAGGAACTGCACCGTCACACCTGGTCTGAATCAGGCTCTTAATGGGCTTGATCCTGCAAGGTGCAGAGCATTCTGGCACACTACTTGTGCATACAGTTAAACACCTGCTTAAGTGGTTTTGCTGGACTGGGACCAGAGTGCTCAGCTCCTGCAAGCCTTATGTAATCACAGGGAGCAGAGCACATAACCCTGAAATATGGACCATCTTTACTTGGGTCTATTGTACAGCATCAAACACCACGCTGGCTTTAAATGTGTAAGCAATAATGAAGTAGAGAAACAAAATCAGATGTGAAGGGAACGATGAATGTAAATGTACAAAGTAATTAAACTACAAAATGGTTTAAACCTGAAATGAAACCTGGGCTGAATGTGCTGTATTTGTAAAAAAGCCAAATGGATTGAAAACTTCCATTTGATAAAATGCTGTTAGAGATTTATTAAAATAGGCTACTCTTATTTATGAAAATCAGGCCTTAAGTTCTTCAGAACCTTAGGGCTCAACCCTGCAAACATTTACTATGAGGCTCAGTGCATGCTATTCTGAATAATCCTACTGACTTCAGAGTTACTGCTCATAATAGTAAGCACTATTCTTTGTAATAAGGCTCTGAAGTATAGGGCCATGCATAAAACACATTTCTGTTCTCCAAAAAGCATACTATCTAAAGGCCAGACTCTGACACCGATACTCATATTGAGAAGCACCTTATTGCAGAAGTGGTCCCATTGCTATTCAACACAAGTAAGGGATTCCGAATCTGTGCCTAAATGAGGGAAAACAAGCAAACAAGAAGGCATTGGACTTGTGCCTGGACCATGCTTTTCTGAAGAATGGACAGTTTGATTAGGATAAAAGTTAATGGAACACATGGCAGCAGTACAATTCTGGCCTTAGATTCAAACAAACACTGTGGGGCTTGCTCTTTGCAGAACTTGTCCCTGAATGAAAGGAACTTTGTAGACTGGAGATGGGTTTCATGTGGTAAACTGTGGTAAGCTGGTTTATGTCTCCTGAACGACTGTCAGATACTGGGCCATACAGCATGTGACCCATCACCTCTTGTGCGTTCTGTAGTCAGCAAGGAGGAGAAAGAATGCCAACTATAAGATGGAAAAAAATCACGAAAATATATATACTTTTTTTTGGGGAGGGGGTGTGTGTGGATTTCCAAAAGTTTCTTGTGCTTTGTACTTTCATCCATGCTGTGAAGACAAGAGTTTATGTTCAGTGTCAAAGCCAGCCTAGTATGGATATTATGACATATGAATTTAATTTGGGGCTGAACTGTTGTCTGATGAAAGATAACTCAGTATCTCTTTTGTGTCTGTTTTGAATCCCTACATTATGTTACTTCTCCTGTTGCTCCCAGTGATTCCCTTTCCCTGGTGGTGACTATGGAGTGATGCATATTTGCTGTTTTGTTCTCTGACTGGTAATTCATACAACACCTTTGACCTGTAGTTCACCACTTATAATCCAACCCACACTTGTAGTGATTAGGTTTCATTACTATCTGAAGGCATGTAAAAGAATGTTTGTAATCCACTTCCTGGAGGACATATACCCATGTTGCAAAAACCAAACACAATCAGTAGGCTGGCCAGAGACTGGAGAAGGCCTTACCATCTCACCCTACAAATAGGACACACCAATCAGATCAGAAATAAGGCATATTACTTGACACTGTGTCAAAGCTTGCACCTTTCACTGTCAACAGAGTCACTACTGTAGAAATGGAACTTCAACCACCTGGGTTGTTGAACTCTGCTCCGTTCACCAGCAGTGCACATGACTAGTTTTTAAGTGTCCAAAAACATGCTAGGTGTTTTACAGAATAGACAAAAATATATCCCCAGCCCTGAAGATCTTAAAATTCAATATTAAATAGTATAAGATAAGCCAAACAGTAGAGGAGAGGAAAGACCAGGCTTACAACAGTAAATGGAGATCAGACTGTTCTGTAATCCCACTGGGATCATAGTCAAAGTAGACGTCTCACGAAGATCGGTTCCCTTATTTGTCTTCTTGAACCCATTTCCTCCCCATTAGACTTAAAAAAAAGAGATGGGTAACTGACAACAACTGCCCTTTACAAATATCTACCATTATGTGAAGGCGACCCTGAAGCCTGACTGAAATTTTGAAAGATCTACCAGAATCCTAGACCTTGGAAATAAGGGACTTTTCACATTCAAGCTGCCTAAAAAGATTCTCCCTGATGGCAAAATGGCGAGAAAAAAAAGCAGCAAAACTTTAACTATTCTTGTCTTATAATTTGGACAAAAAACAGGTTACCATTTTCAGAGGTGACAATGTAAATTCATAGTGAAAATGGTATGTTTCCATCTGGAATAAACATCTGAAAAAACTCTGACTTCACAGCAGACTTCTACTATTTCAAACATTAAAAGCCGTGTCCTTCAGGAATGCTGAGATTCCATCCCAAATCATACTTGAAACAAGTGCTTTGAAATAATATTAGATCAGTCTTGGCAACCTTCCAGCTCTATCCTATTTTCCATCTGTTACTCTGGATTTGTTTTACAGAGGTACATGAGTTTTCTTTTAAGTAAATTTGTTGGGGGCAAATAATGCTGGGCTAATCTCTATCTGGTGAGCAGGTCATACTACAAGTGGCAGTAATATAGGTTTCCTCATGCAGCCCTACTGGTGCACTTTGACCCTTCCATACAGCCTCTCCTCCTGGCTCCATGCCCATTGGTCTTTCTGCTGGGACTGCTGGTGGGGCACAGGCAGTTCAGAGACATGAATATCTGTCTTCTAGAGTCAGCCCTCCAACTCCTTGACATAGCCCAATTAATAACTTTGGTCACTACCAACTGCAGCTAGATTTGATCCTGTATTACCTAGACATGAGGGGCTCAGGGTCCTAACATCCAAATTCTAAGCCACTCAGAGCAAAGGAAGTTTCAGAGACACCGAGAACCATAATTCAGGCTAGTTCAGAGACACAGAAAACCAAAGGGTAGGCTTACCCACCACTAGAGCTGAACAGGAAATAATTTTCCCATCCCACAAATATATTTGAAATTTCAGAAAATCTTCCCTGTTTCACAGTGGGAGGAAACCGAGACCTTCAGAAACTTCACAAAAAATTAGAGCGAGAGAGACACATGGCCATATGAGCCAATAGCCTGGTGGGTTAGTGTACTCATCTGGGATGCGAGTGACCCAGTTCAAATCCCAGTTCTTCTTCATTTGTAGCAAAGACTTGGAACCCAGGTTTTCTACATCCCAGATGAATGCCTTAGCCACCAGGCTATCCTAGGGCCTTTGTTTCTTGTCGTGACCAGAAATTCCATCCTGGACCTGAGGAAACCTCTCTCAGTGAAAGTTTCATTATGCCAAACCCTTCTTGCAAAAAGTTTTGATTTGACAAGTCAGCATTTTCTGACTAAAAACCATTTAGTCAAAAAATTCCACACCAGTTCTATTCACCACCTTTGCCATTATATATCCAACCTGGACTTAAAAATCCTTGAGTCCAAACAATCCAGTACCCTTCTTTCTTTTGAAAAATAAAACAACAAACAAACAAACTGTGAATTGGATTTAAAAGTCTGAAACCTACTTTCCAGGAGAGAATGTGGCCTTGTGACTAGAACATGAGGTTGCAGGTTAAGAGTTCTGTTTCCAGCTCCGACACTGACAAGTGGCCGACCTCAGAAAAATCACCATCCACTTTCCTGTGCCTATATTGGCTCTGATTTACATCCCCCACCTCCACTTATAAATATCTGGGACAGCTCTAGAAAGTGTAAGATCCATTCCCCCGTGCATCCACTTCAGAATGGGAGTATAATAATTGGGGTCTTTTTCAAATATGCATGCAGCTCAACTTTATTAGATAGACCCTGTACTGGCTTTGTTGTATCCATGATGAGCTATCATGTAAATTTGTACTGAGAGACTTCTTAAAAATTGGACACATTTGATTCCCAAATCCAGGGGTCAATGAATCCTTTGGGACCATTTAAATACATGGCTTACTGACAGAACAGACAAAGGCTCCAAAGTGAAAACTGCCCGCACGTGCCATCTCTAGGGGAGAAAGCGGATGCCATTGCCTCTCCATACAAATAGGTTAGGCTACCACATAGAACTATGGGAGTTCAAATGGGCATAAATATGCAAAGATTGTGAGGTGCTCAGATACTGTGGAAATGGGGTGCATAAATGTACCTCACGTAGCTTGAGAGGGGATTTCCTTTGTTATTGTTAATGGTAAGAGTCACTTTACCATCCAGTATTACAACAAGTGTTTTGTCCAGCACAACCCTGGTGCATAGTGTTACATGTAAGGTTAAAAATGAAGGGAATAGGGAGCGCAGTGGAACCCAGCCCTGGATTAATGAGCGTCCACTGTGTGCTGCCAGCTTACTCCTGCCTCGCAGTTGCAGGAGTGAGGCATGGCTAAGGGCTTCATTACTATAAAGATCAGTTCAGGCCATGACTCCACAGACATGTCCATTCTCTGCCTATACCCTGTCCTTTTTTTTTTTTTTTTTTTTTAAAGCTTTGTACTTGTGCATATGAGAAAAGGGCTTGATACCACTAATTCCCACTGCTGTGTACCACTGCTGTGTACTAAGCCGAGGGCTCTATATCTCATTTCTGTTCACAGGTGGCCTCCACCAGCACTTGTGCTGGGGTGCAATTGTCAGGCACAATGCACAAAGACTAGCAGGATCAATGTTCTGCATCTACAGAGCTCTGGTTAATTTGGCTGTTTTTACGTAGTAGTGATAACCCCTAACATCCTGTTGCTACCATGCAATAAAATCCACCAAAAATGCATGGACAGCTGAAAAGGAAATGGGTCTTGAGGCATGTCTGCAAGCACTAATGTGCACAAGCATGAAACAAAGGGGAACACATACAAAGCCTGGTCATCATTAAAGACTTTGCTCTCTAACTTGTACCTGCTGGTAAAGTTTAAACCTGCACCCACATTTTGGGAGAGGAGGAAAAAAAGGAGTCTCTTGGAAGACTTGGCCTATCAAGATATTATATCAAAATGTGTCTCTGACCACACAGAGCGTAGAGCTATTAAGGTATAAAGGTGCCATTTTTAGAGGGCTACTGCTCAGAGTCTTATCTATTTACATTAGTGGGCAAAGTTTATAATGGTGTTATACCTGTTGGTCATGCAGAGTTAACATAGTTATGGGAAAGGGAGATGGATTCTATTCTGGGTCATACATCAACAGAATTGTTTATCCAGTGCTAATTGCTGGGTTAAATGCTCTTTTAGGTTTTTATCCTGCTAGTCATCACTGTAGTATGTAAGCACTTTCCACATAAAATCGATAACAGCACAGTCCCTAGTGGAATTTATGGAGTCTCTGGAACTTCTCCTGTTTCAGGGTAAAAATACTGCTTGTGTTAGGAGTTAAATTTTTAACTATGTCAATTGCTTTCTCTTGGTTTTAGGTTGATTCTTTCCCCAAGGGTTTTATAATTTTTTTTAAGTTGGTTGGAGAAGAGAGTTTGAGTACAAAAGCACTTTAGTCATTCTTATGGAGGAAAGGACTTTTTTAGCATTTTAGGCATACTAAAGACAACTGAGCAATTTTGATTTGGGATCACTGGGCCACAGTGAATATAGAACTCACAAAACTGATGATAGATTGAGTTGTTTTCAGAGTAGAACTGCTCTTTAAGGCTTTAATTACTAGAATAAACACTGCAATGCACTCAGTGACCAGATAGTGCAGATTAAGGAAATAAAGGAAAAACTCAGGTGCACTCAGGCTACTAGGTTCCAAAACACGCTAAAGACATATCTATCTGGTGAGCACCAAATAAAGTACACTACAGTAACGCTTGGTAGAGGTAATGAAGACATGGGTTGTCAGTGTTTTGAAGAAAGGATGGCAATTTAGGAATATTTTAAAGGAGAAAAAACACTCTTGGCCATGGGTGACATTTGAGATTCTATGTTCAAAAATGACCCCACATTGCAGACCCTATTGGCACACTTGGAACAAGGGAAGCCACCGATCAAGTGATTCTATAGACATTTCCCCTTACCCACAAGCACTTATTCCTGAGATTCCAGCTGCTGTTTTGCATCCACTTTGCAGCGTCAGCTAGGAAACCAAGAGAGTTGCTGTGGTGTGAGACAGTATAAAATACAGGTACGTCTAGCACTCTGCTAATACTATAGACTGTTCCATCCTATATATGGAATTACATAGTTAATTACTGAAGTTAATCAGGAAAAAAAATGATAGGCACAGAAGTTTTACCCTTTCAAAAATCAGCAAGCTCATTTTAGTGGTTTAATTTCTAAATAAAAGGCTGCCTAACTTGATATTATGGGCTAGTGACCTTTAGGATTTAATTTAGGACGAAGGATTTAATTTCATTTGCAGCCCTATAACATGTAAAATCAATTTAATCCTAGGCTGTAATTTCATACACTAAGATTCAGCCTAGAAGGAATATTTTCAAATTATTTTAACCACTGGATGTAATTGTATATTATAGGCCAGGCTGTTGCCTATGAACCTTGCCTGACACGTGCCATTATAAGACTCTGTTTTCAGTTGCTGATAACTTTTTCAAACTCTTGCCATTTCGGCAGATATTTTCCATGCTGGGTGTCTGCCTCAGGCTGACCTTTGAAAAACTGAAGTTTCCCCAGGCTTTGAAGCAGGGACTTGAAATTTGACAGGGGGCTGGCCTTTGTGTCAGGGTAGGTCTACACTTACAGCGGTGTGCAGAGTACCAATATTGCATCCTCAGCTATCAGGGGCATAAATAGCAGTGTAGACGGTGAGGTACTGCTTAGGAGAGTAGAGCAGAGCGCCCCACGTGCCAGAATCCTACGGTATATACCGTACATGGCTATCTACATGCCCGAGCAGTGCCACCCACATCTACACTGCTATTTTTAGCAGTGTAGTGTCTCGCTGCTTCCCCATTGCTGGACACTGGCCCCGCTGTAGTGAAAGAGTCAGGCAGCAGGAAAAGGCTCTGGCCGGATCTTTTCCTGCTGCCTCACCCCTGCCAGAGTCTTTCATACCGCATTTAGCTACACACCACCGTGAGTATAGTCGCAGCTTGCCTTTCACTGCGGCGTGTAGCTACACGTACCCTACATACTGAACCACATGTAGACAAGTTCACAGAGACGTGCTTTATGCCATTCCTGTGAAAATCTCCTCAAATTTGGCCAAGTTATAAGACTATGAAAAACTGCAGGTTCCACATGCTGCCTAGAGTCTTGAGATTTTAGCAGTTAAAGTCCCCCAAAATTCTGTCCATAATGGGCATGCTCCAGCCCAAGCCTGAGCAGGACTTGCCCTGCAATTGCAGCTCTGGTCAGCTGTGAGCTACACCGGAGAAGGGTCTGGGTGCAGGCACCTGGACTGTGAGCAGGGAGACTCTCTCTCTCTCCTGTGCTTTCAGTGCCTCCTCTGCTTGGCCTTGGCAGCGTGGAGAAGGAATCTGCATGATTTGAACGCAGATGGGAAGACAGCCAGACCTCTCGGGCGTAACCTTAGGGTGGCAGGGGTTGACTGTCCTTCAGACTGTAAAATGGGGATAAAAGTAACCCTTTCCCCTGTACCATCTAGGGGTGTTGTGAAAGTAAATTCATTGTGAAGCACTCAGATACTACAGCGATGAGTGCCATAGAAAAGCCCATGACACACGTAACACCGGTCATGTGGTGCTTACAAATGAATGTGGTAAGGACCCTCTCAAAGATGTCCCTAAAATGGTAGTGAAATCAGTCTGCATTCCACACCCACACTGAAAAAATGGGGGCTTGATCCAATTTTCTTGCCCTTTTATATGAAAAGTGGCAGCAGTAGGTGGCTGGAAGGCTTAACCAACATCTTTTCCATCACATTCCCTGCCACACACAATAAGCAGCTGTGTTAGAGTCAGAACCATCTGCAACCCCATCCACCAGTGTCTCCCTGGCACAGACACTGCTAAGTAAACCCCTTGTACAACTCACTGAAGCAGCCTATCACTTAGTAAAAGGGCATTTGGTAAAGGGCACTGTAGTGACCCTGAGTGGCCTCCCTCCCCACGGGAGAGCAAGGGACCATTACACTCCTCCTGGAGGGCAGAGCCTAGATTGCCCCACCCCACCTCGCCAGAAGTACAGGGCATAGCCGGAAGTATAAAAGGCAGGCCCTGCAGCACAGTTGAGGGAGAACCTGCGGAGGAGAAGGACGTTTCGCCTGTTCCCAGCCCTGAGACTGTTTTGTTGCTGGCCGCCTGAGCCTCCTCAAACCCAGGCCCCAGCTCAGTTATAGACTCCGTTTAATGGCTGGCAGCTTGAGCCGCCCAAGCCCAGGCTAAAGCCTGATCATGACTGTTGGTCGCCCAGCCCTATTGTGGGTTCTTGACTGTCCTGTGGACTCTGGTCCTGGCCAGACAGAACTGGACTGAGTGGCCTCCCTCCGCCTAGGAGAGCGAGGAACCATTACGGGCACGCAATGACATACAGGGGAGCTATTTTCCTGGTGGCTCAATTGCTTTATGGATGCTTCTAAAGCCATTTTATGAAAGTGTGTGTCTACAGTGTTTCAAACCATGGAAAGTGGTGGCATAATCAAGTTTGATGCATGCTTTTCAGGAAAACTAGCTTAAACTGTTTTAAAGAAGTCAATGTTCTCCAATACCTTTTTCTAAAATCCCAGCACGCCATGTGGGACAACCCTTTTACTAAAGGGTCTTCAGGTAGGGCAGGAAAAAATGAAGCCCAGCTAACCAGCATGGCTAGAGAATTCTCTGCTTGGAGGCTGCTATTGAACTTCTATATGAGGCAATGCTTTGTTATGAACTTCAGGGCACAATTACCTCTCCTTGCCAGACCTTTCATTGCCAGAATCCGAACATCTGAACTGCACCTGTAATCTTACATTCTTATCTTCTGCCAAGAATAAAGCACGGAAGATTTATTGCTTCATAGGAAACAAGCTCTTAAAACACATGGCTGTTTCATGCTGCATTTATGAATAGCAATGCTGCCTTGTCAAAATGCCCCAACTCCTTATAGATCTATAGGCACAAGAAGGACAGCTGCTCAGTCTCTTTTAAGTGTCAAATGAAATCAAGGAAATGATCCCTACTATCACATCTCTTATTTCCAACAACTAAAACATGATCATGTGAGGGGTTTTTTTGCAGTTGCATACACTTATTTATTTTGCAGTGCTATTTACTGTATGTAATTACGCACTATGACCTCTATAGGCAACAGGGCTTTCTGAAAACGTCACCAACATTTACTAAAAAGCAACAACATGCCTTCTTCATGGTATCTTTCATGGTGTTCTAGGCTTACAGATATGACTAACTCCCATGTTCTCTTTCAGCCCTGAGGTGCGGGATCTAAAATAAATAGCATCTGAAACATTGGCAGCCTTCAAATTGACAAAAAGGAACCACGCCAGGCTTGTGTGTCAGATCCTGAGATCTTGCATGACTTGAATCGGCCGGGAGGTTCCAGATGTTCAGTAACATGCGGAAATGTAAAGAATGTGCGTTAGGGAGAGCAAGTGTGGTTGGTTGGTTTCCCCAAACTTGGTTTGACTGACCTATGTAATTTTACTCAGTAGAAACTGTAGATGGGATTTGGGTGAGGGAAAGAGAGTTCAACAATAAGGTCCGATAAGAGCCACTTTCTAGGATAAATTTAAATAGAGCCCATAAAAATCCTTTTATAATAGAGCTCCAACGGGTACATTTGAAGCCATTAATACTTGCAGCAGAATATTTATCAGGAGAGATCTCATATTAGTGAATCTCCCAAAACTATGACTTATTCAAATATGCACACTCCATAGGGACAGAATGATGCATAGGGCTGATAAAGGACTATAGAACCTCAAAGGCAGCAGCTTTTTTCTACTCTACAGAATATTAGTGAGTACAAGAAGTTGGTCCAATAAAATAAAATATATTTTATATATCACCCACCTTGTCTCCCTCATGGGCCATCAACACAGCTACAGCAACCCTGCAAACATATCTTCGGAAGTAAGGGTTGAAGTACTTGGACAACATGGGAAGCTTGTGGTGCCATTGCCTGTCCCGCACCTGGTCTGTGGCTAAACTGAGGACTAAATTCACTTAAATCTAAATGGAAAAAATACCGGACATTCTACTATTGTCATACAGGACTGTCTAAATGGGACTCCTCCCCTTCTTCACAGTACAAGGTAGCAGGGATTATATTACATATGGATATTAACGAGACAGGAACTTGAACTTACATTTTCCTTAGGCTGGGCAGTTTCTTGAAGACTCCGGTGGCTTCTAGAACTGAGATATCATTGTCATTTAGACGGCTGGTGGGAACAAACAAAAAGGCACTTAATGCTTCATGGATCTCTGTAGCTGTGTGTCTGTGGTGTACAAGATTGCTACACAGAAAATTATGGCTTTTGTTAAACAAAAAGAAGCATCCCACCCTAATTTCCTGCCAACTCTCTATCCACCACCTATTTGAGCTCCATACAACAGAAGGCGTTATAGACAAAAAACACATAAACATAACTGTATAGAAAGCTTAGAATTTCCTTAAGAGGCATGAGATTGATTTGGTCAAAAATATTTTGTCATAAAAGGCCCTGATGACCACGAAGGGAACATTATATCCCTTCACTTCAAAGTGCAGGGTGCTGCTTTGGAAAGAAACCTCTACACAGCTTGAGGACCTGCTTACCTGAGGGATCTCTTTCTTCTCACACCATACTGCCACTGAAGAAGTGCTCTACCTGAAGCACAGTTCTGTGCAAATGAGAGGGAATGGCTTGCAGAGCATTTTCTATATGGCCCCTTAGATCTGAAATTTGCTTCCCATGTTTGGGTCTGAAATAGCCCATGCCCGTTGATCCTCAGAAGTACTGCAAAGACCATTCATTAGCAAGGGCTATTAGACACGGCAGAGAGCGTGGGTAGCAGGCTATATTGCCCTGACTGAATTTGTACCTGATTAAATTTAGTTTAATTTTGTTGTGTGCATGCTTTACTATGCTCCGAAGGGTTCAGATGTGGCTCAGCATCCTTTCTTTTCTTTTCTTTGTATTAAGTGGAAATAAATAAAATACCTTAAATACATGAAAAGATTTAAAGAGGACACAAGCACTAAAAGAGGACCAAATCCTGAAGATACTGTGCTATATCCAATATTGTCTTATACTCCATTAAATTGGATAATTTGCCTTTCATCTGAAAGGATCCCCAAAAGTAGAAAGCATACATAGAACATATTAGCTCTTTTATATACAGAGTCACTTCACAGTTTAATGTGTGCAGACAGTTCTGAGGTGGAATGAATGAGCTGGTTCACAGCCTTACAAAAAGATTTAGGCCAAAGGAATACCCTTTTTAAAAAAAAAAAAAATTAGCAGCCCTGCATTTTGAAAGGTCCAATAAACAAGTAGTTTAAAAAAAAAAAGAGGAAAAATGTGCAAAGGATGTTCAGAATGTCGCATTCACCATAACCACCTCTGGAGGGCATGCCACTTACAGATCGGTAGCATATTCAGGAAGGTGACTGGGTAAGCGGGTGAGTTTTTGGTTGGAACAGTCTACAATTGTTCCTTCGCAGCGACACTTTTCAGGACAGACAAGGTCCATGAAGCACTCCCCGGTGAACTTACTTCTGTAATCCTCTGAACCTGCAAGGAAATGGAAATGTAACCAGGTAAACAGCCTGACAATTAACAATCACAGAAATAAGAGATTGAAAGGAGACCCCTCAGTTCCTTGTCCTTCATTTCCATTCACTCCCCGTAGTCTCCCCTAGCCAGTGCAGAGCTGCTCCCTACATTACATTCCAAGGTGTTTTGTCCAGCTCTTTTTTCAAATGACTCGAGAGGATGGGCTCCTGCCTCTTTCCTTCTTCCCTTGGGAGATTATTTCATAGTCTTGTAGGCTTCCCTGTTAAAACATCTTTTTCTTAATCTTGTCTAATTATCCCTTTGGGGTCCATCCACAGGCCTGCACACATACAGCCTCGCTGCAGTCAGGTTTGCCCATGTGCACTTCACTCTTGCATTAGGGCAGAGGGTCTAATGGTGTCAGCAAAAAAGATGGTGTGTTCAAGTGAAGCAGTCATTTGAAACATGGGTGTTCAGAAAGGATTCTTTTACTAGCTATTAACCTAGCATAAGTGAGCCTAGTCACTTTGCAACAATTAGATATCTTGACTAACAACATGAAACAAAAAGCAGTTGAAAATAACAGCAGTTTAAATCATGTTCATTTCAATCAAGGTAAGCACAGACTGAACTTAGAGAGAATCATTCTCTAACATGCCATTATATTGTAATTGCCAAACCTCTTTGACCAGGCTTTTGACCCATTCTAACGAAATGCTTTTCCAATTAGGTTCAATGAACTACTCCGTACTTTTCAGCTTTTTTTTATTAATAATATGGGGTTTGAAACTTGATCTCTCTGCTTCTGGAGCCAAAAGTATTAACAAATGTGTATGTAAATCCAAGGGTTGCCAGGACAGATCTAGTCATGCAATACTTGCCTGCTCACTTCATATTTCATTATGGAACCACCAAAAACTTCTTTGGAAACATTTGTTATGCTCAAATGATCATAACAACCAAAACCATATTTTAACTTGTCCAGGGCCCCCAAAAGCCAATTGTAATTGTAAAAGGTCTTTGTCACTGCCAAAAAACACTTAGTTGAAAAGCACTAATTCAAACAGGCAATACCTTTTTCAGAGTGATTTGAACAAGCTCATTTTTAAAGAACTCTGGAAAAAAAAACAACAACTAAAACCCAAGTTGAAATTTGCCTTCTGAGAGTTGATGTCATTTTTATTCTAGTTTCCCTGTCGAGGCTGATAAAAACATCACTACTTGTTGTATGATTGCTAACCAGAAGAAGAAGAAATGATCATCCAATAGCACCATTACGTTATTAATTCCTGTTACATTATCACCTTACCAGGGGAATCAGGTGAAATCTGGTAGCTCCAAAGTTCTAGCAATTTGATCATCAGACCTGTAGGTTTAAGTCCCATAGATAGACTTGCATTTAATTTATAACACAATGGTTAAAACTACAGTGCAAAAAGGAAAGCAGGTAACACACTGCTTTGCGTAGTACAGATACCAGGGTGATGAATGCTCTGCAAAAAGACAGGTCATCATTCTGTTGAGAAATTAAATTCATTTAAGGTCTGATCTGGCTATTGTTTTTAGCCTGAAGGCAGGGGTGAAAGTAACTTAAAAGGACTTACCAGTACGCCGGAGTCCTGAGCGGGGGCGTGGCCTCAACTGGAAGAGGTGGGGCCTTCAAAGAGTTAAAGGCCCCTGGGCTCCAGCTGGGAGCCCCCAGGCCTTTAAATCACCCCCCAGAGCTACCAGCTGCAAAGGCGGCTGGGAGCCCCAGGGCTCAGGGGCAATTTAAAGGGACCCGGGCTCCAGCCACTGCTACCGCAGCAGAGCTCCGGGCCCTTTAAATCACTGCCTGAGTCCAGCTGCCGGAGTCCCAGGGTAGTGGCGGCAGGGCTCGGGCGGTGCTTTAAAGGGCCCAGGGCTCCTGCCTTTAAATTGCCAGCTTGGGGAAGCCGGTCCAGTCCGGCAAGGCGTACCGGACCATACCGGCTTACTTTCACCTTTGCCTGAAGGCACTGGAAACAGACTTTGAAGATATTTAAAACTGAAAACCTTTGTGCTCAACACTTCCTTATTCATTTAAAATCACTTAAAACATTAGGCAGCAATATCCCATTGTATGTTTTAATTTGCTTTAAAAATAACTACTACAAAAATACTTAAATTCTATTGTTTTCTGCAGTAACAGCCAACTCTCTCCTGAAAATCCCATAACTGGTGCACAAGTTAAAATGGTGACAGGTAAACACTACTGCATATGATGGAGAACACTCTACATCTGAGACCATTAGAACTTCAGAATTGTTGTTACACCACGCACACTGAGCAGTCCCCAGGAATTAAGGAGTGACCAGAAACGGGTTTGAGAATATATCAAATTTAACCTCTGAAAAATTCAATTGTCACTTTCATTATAAATCCATTCCTTGAAAGAATAATTGTGAATGCAATAATGTGGTGGCGAGTAACTGTTTATTTAGGCATTTTGTCTGCTTTGGACATAATATCCAGTGTCCTGTGGGTAAATGGGAGATGGGTGATGGAGTGGAAAATCTAGTAAAAAAGGTAGAAAGGAGCATATATTTTTGAGGGATGTAAGATACTAATTTCTAGACATTTTTCTCAACCTTTTTGGAAAAGCTAATAGAAGGAAATTTACCACATGTGACTTTGCAACTTTCAAATTCCAATTCTCCCGCTGTGCACATCTCTCATACCTATGCTGCATCAACCATTAGAAACCCATCTAGCCAGGGCACCAGTCCACCACCTGCATGCTTGGATCAGGTGAAAACCCTTCAGAGCTCAGCAGGAGAGAAAGGAAGCAAAGGGTTTAAAAAAAGATTTAAAGAAGAGTGATCTGTATAAGCATGGAGTCAAAGTGATAAATAACACACACATCCTCCTCAAGTAGTCAAAGTCATCCATTAGGCTGAAAGACAGCAGGAATCAGCTGCCAAAGATTAGATAAAATTTACTATTTGACTAGAGCCTGGAGATCACTTGGACAGGTGGCTGCTCTATTAAGTTATTCCCATCAGGGAAACTAATGTAAAATGCAGCCATCTGCTTGCAGAACTAGTTAAATGTGTATCCCTATCTCTACATGCAATATTTTATCAGCATATTACCTCAGAGGTTTAGGTGGATATGGTATGACTTAAAAAGCACAGTTAGAGATCATGTGCAAATACTACTTCATCTATTCTAAAAATTAACCTTAGTGAACCATGGAGAAGAGCTATAGAAGCAGTGCAAAAGACTTCAGCAGTCTCTCGTTGGAGTCTGTTTTTGAAGTTTTTTTGTCAGCCACACTATCAGAGGCTCGTTCACCTGCGCATCTACCAATGTGATATATGCCATCATGTGCCAGCAATGCCCCTCTGCCATGTACATTGGCCAAACTGGACAGTCTCTACGTAAAAGAATAAATGGACGCAAATCAGATGTCAAGAATTATAACATTCAAAAACCAGAGAACACTTCAATCACTTTGGTAACTTGATTACAGACCTAAAAGTTGCAATTCTTCAACAAAAAAACTTCAAAAACAGACTCCAACGAGAGACTGCTGAATTGGAATTAATTTGCAAACTGGATACAATTAACTTAAGCTTGAATAAAGACTGGGAGTGGATGGGTCATTACACAAAGTAAAGCTATTTCCCCATGTTTATTCTCTCCCCCCCCCCCACAGACATTCTTGTCAACTGCTGGAAATGGCCCACCTTGATTATCACTACAACAGGTTTTTCCCCCCCGGCTCTCCTGCTGGTAATAGCTCACCTTAAGTGATCACTCTCGTTACAGTGTGTATGGTAACACCCATTGTTTCATGTTCTCTATGTATATAAATCTCCCCACTGTATTTTCCACTGAATGCATCCAATGAAGTCAGCTGTAGCTCAAGAAAACTTATGCTCAAATAAATTTGTTAGTCTCTAAGGTGCCACACGTACTCCTTTTCTTTTTACAAGAATTAAGTTGCCTCTAAAAAGGAGTTGCCAAAGATGGTAATTGGGGAACTGCATTAAACTGAAGTGCCCGTTACTGTTACAGAATTTTTACCTAATAAGCTCAAAAGCACTGTTACAACAAGCAGCTGATAAAGCAATAAAATGTCCGAAGGCAGATACAGATTTTTCTCATTTCACAAAAGGGTAAACTGCAACAAAGTTAAGCACAAAATTTTCAAGAGAGTCCACTAAATTGGGGTGCCTTTTTTCTGGTCCTCAACTTGAGAAATTAAAGTTCAATGGCCAAGGACTTCTTTTTATAGGGATTCTTTGTTAAATTCTGAGATGCCAGACACCCAGCAGCTCCCAGTGGGTGCTCAGCACTTCTGGGAAATCAGGCCACATATAAGCACCTGGATGCCATTTTAAGTACTCATTTAGTTAAAATTTTGACATAGGTGTTTCAAATTGACCACCCAAAATTAGTGGACGAAACTGAAAATGTAGTTCTCAGTGCTTTAACGAAAATCAGAGTGGCAGAGAACACAACAAAACCAAACCAGGAATCCTGATGCCATTTCTTAAACTAACCACTAGATAACACTATCTTCGGATTTATTGGAAAAAATAGCCAGGGCCTGGTGATTCACTAGTCTGCGTCAGCAACTCTTGTCAGGCCTGATGTATTCATTGCCCTAATTCACTGTTGTCATAATCTGTATCTAAAAGATGCCATGTAAGGTATCAAACAAGCTGGTAACACACGGGCCAAGAAAATAATTGTGTGGGGTATGAACAAAGAGTTATAAATATGTG
This sequence comes from Chelonia mydas, assembly GCF_015237465.2. NCBI lineage: Eukaryota > Metazoa > Chordata > Testudines > Cheloniidae > Chelonia > Chelonia mydas. The sequence continues at coordinate 29,288,928 of NC_057854.1, forward strand.
CTAGAATCATGTTCTTACAATGTGTTTGGCAAGCAACGTATAAGCTCAGCCTGCCCTAGACAAAGAAACGTGTATTTGCTTGTCTGACCAGTCTGGTCGTCAGGCAGAGCCAACGAAGGTACATTTACATATATGGTGAACAAAGCTAACAAGCGAGGGAGCAGACAGCATGGTGTCTGTACCCCAACAGGGGAAAGAAACTTTGCCAGGGCTTACTTTTCAAAGAATACATTTCAAAGGTTTATTAGACTCTGCAAAGAAGGAGCGAGAACCCCATAGTCATCCTTCACTTACGGAGACAAAAAAACCAGGCGCTTTGGGCCCTGTGATTGGATCCTGGCTAAGGACTAGCCAGCCATGCTGGAAGAACTTCTATGTGAGAAAATTTTGAACAAAATACTCTAGTTTGTTAAGTTGAGTTCCAGCCTGAATAGCTTATTTTCACATTTGTTTCTGTGTAACCACTTGTATCTCTATTACTTCTACTTGGTATCACTTTATAAACTTGTTTTACTTACTGTGAACCAATTCAGTGCTGAAGGGAAGGTTGTGTTAACCCCAGTTAAGCTAACAGGCTGCTGTGTACTGTCTCTTTAAAGGAACAGCAAACTTGTAATGTTTCATGAGTGTTCCAGTGTGAGGGACTGAGCACTACACGGGAGATAGTTTTGAGGAAACTTGGGGCTGGAAGGGTTGCTGAAATCCCCTACAAAAAGTAACTGGGTGGTGGAAGCCACGATGTGCCCTGAAAGCTTGTCTGCTGGCTGTTGGTGAAGGGCTATGAGGCACCGCAGCATAGCATATAGGACCCCAGAGTTGCAAGGCAGGTGTTGATGGTACCCCTTACTAGCTTGTCGGAACCCCAAAATGTTACAGCATCTCTCAATGTTATTTGATACTAGTGTTTTCAATCCTTACAAATAACTGCTTAGACAATTTAACAGCAGCAAAAACGTTTCTGACGTTAGCACAATTTATCAGTAAAGCTTCTAAACAAAATATAGTGCTGCCTTACTACTAAGCCTCCATGTAAGGCTCTCCAAGTCCTTTATAAAAAGATAGTCGTCATTTTCCCTATTTTACACAGGAGGAAACGTAGGCAGAGAGTACTTAAGTGCCTTGCTCAAGGTCACAGTCAAGATCAGATCAAGAAAAAAAACTCTGGTATGCTCACTCGCAGTCTTCTGCTCTAACCATTAGAGAATATCATCCTCATGTTAGAAAGTGTTTTCCGTTTCAGTAGACATACAGCTATGGAGACTCTCCTGAAATGTTCTATCAAAGTACTTTCTTTCCAGTTTTAGTTCAGCCCTGAGATTCTGTTAAGTAGTAGACATATAACTACTCATAACATAGCCTCAGCTGTGATTCCAAGGTGTGGTTCATGCAATATAGTTCATGGAATAGCTCTAAAAATAATTACTCAAATGATGATATCTCTAGCTAATTAAATTAACATGATTTTTGATCTTGCTAGAAATATCACTGAAGCCAGAGCCAAACATAATTCATCAACAAGATGTCCAATGTATTCACTTTAATATCAATTAATCAAATGAGTTATTTAGGGACAGTTATTCTGCATGCAGGCCCTTTGAAAAACCACTTTGAAACACTACTGTTCACTGGGGCTATCACCCCTGAAACCTGGAGTCGGCTGCTCAGCTGTAGGTGGGTCTATTTATAGAACACAAATAACCATTTTCACTTTTCTTGTGAGAATGAGGGAATCTCTCACCTTTTGATGCTTCTGAAAACAGCAGAAGTATCCCAGCATGCCATGCGGCAGGAAAGTATGCAGCCTTCCATGGTGCTTGACAGAACCATGTTCAATTTGTATTGTTCTACCACATGGTTAGATCAAGCACAAAGGAAAACCCCATTAACAGCCAGAGTCAGTGTTAGGCAGCGCCAAAGAGAGAGGAGCGTTGAGAGGAAGCAACATGGAGAAGCACAAGCTGGAGATTTCACTGAGAGCTGCTGTCCATTTCACCCATGCAAAAAGGAGCTGGAGTACAAGAGGTCATCATTTTATGCTACAATTGCAAGAACACTCTGTACAGAACAATCTGTTAGCATAAGAGAACAGGGACCAGAAGTTTTTAAAGGCAGAACTACTGCAACAGAAAACACTGCCAAAGAATTGCAAATGGCTGCCTCCAGTAGGTGTACTCAATAGACTGTACAGTGAGCATGTGGAGCTAGGAAAGCATATAAAATGTCTGATTTATGCTACTATTTACTGGGCCCCCTTAGTCGCCTTTGGTGACTCCTTTCAGAAGATACAGTGGAAAAACATACTCAACTTTTTTTGGTTTTTATTATACCATCCACTTAAGAAGCCAGGTTGGAGGTACAAAACGCCAACTTCATATGCCAAAGCACATACTGGTAAATATAGGATTCCAGCCTGATGGCCAAACTCTGGCTTCAGATGCTCTCACACAACTCACTGAAGTCAATGGGAATCGTGAGTTGGGACCTCAGGGCAGATTATGTCCCCCGAAATGGTCACACACACCAGTGGGAATATTTACAAGAGAGTAATAATAAGCAGCAATAATCATTGCTTAATTCCTGTTTTTTAAAACCACACTTCAAAAGGAGGACATAGCAGAGAACAACTACAGTTTAAAATATAAACAAGTTTATTGCTATTGCTCCTTCTTAGCATAATACCTGTAGTTTTCCATAGGGTAGGCGGTGACTGAAATTTGGCTAAATATTAGTTCTTGTCCACCATGGATCTATACAGTTAACATGGTGAGCTTCCCTCCTTCCCAGATCCCAGACTCACTTCCTTATAACTCACTCCTGTGTTCTTGACATGAGGCGTGGAGCTTTCAAAAGTGCTCGGTGTTAGACTTATTCTCCTCCTCGTGAAATCTACGGTAAACTCCCATTGACTTCAGCGGGAGCACAGCTAAGCCAACGATGAGTGCTTTTGAAAGACTCATCTCAAACCTATTTACACAGATGACAGGGAGCAGGATTGAAGAAGGGAAGGCTCTGTGCAGCTGGTAGGATGCTGGTAGGATAGCTAGTATCCAGAGGATAGAGGTCTTTGTCAGGGTAGGCCATTCACTGCAGCGACACAGAACAGCTTAAAAAGTTTTGCAGAGGCGATAGATAAGACAGCTGGGTTAACTACTGGGAACAAAAAATGTAATCGTAAAATCCCTTAATTTTTACAAATTTTGTTTATAATTTCCAGTCCCTGGCTTTTAGATTGGCTCAGGGAGGGACTAGACAGGCAGAGTTGGGAAATCTGACACTTTAAACATTTTTTGTTTAAGGATCACTTGAGCCAGAGACATCAATGGTAGAAAAATTAGGCTATTGTAATAGTTAATTACCTTTCTTTCATAATTCACACAAAGTTGCATGTGGATTCCACCTCTGGTTTATTTATAATGACTTCTGTCTCAGGGCTCTTGCTGGGGGTTTTGCACAGTCCTAGCTGTGAAGGATGCAGTCTCATACTCTTATTCCTCGTCCTGTTTAACCATGCATCCACTGAAGCCCTGGATTTTTGGAATAAAATCCCCTCAGGTGCTCTATTATGCAATGAGCAGACATATTTTCTTATCTACCAAATGCCTTTACTCAATGTATCCAATATTCATCAGAGTCCCTGTAAACAAAAAAAGTAATTTTGATGTGGGTGCACACTTTCAATCATTGTGGAGCAGGGCATGTAAAAATCACCAGGGCAGAGCTTTGGGAAATATTTGAACAAATCTGTGTCCCTCTGTTGTGTTAATTAAGCATTTCCCTTTTTTTAACTGTCTGCACTAGCCATGAACAAGAGGTAGCAATGTAAAGAGAAAGGAGTCTACCACAATGGCTAGTTCAAGTCCTCCTCAGACACAAGGGGACAGGAAGCTCAAAAGCACCACTACACCTGCTTTGCAGTTACATTTTGGGATTTTTGTTCATGGCAGCTGTGGCAAAACTATGCAGGTAAACAGCCTGTTTTTTGGATAAATGTACAAGGAAAAGCAGGAAAGCTTACTGCTTGTGCTTTGGTCCCAAACGCTTTGCTGCTTCATAAAATGAATTTCAGTTTGGGCCCAAAACTCATTCTCCATGAGCCTCTTTATGAACAAAACATCACTCATATAAATGTTTGCAAAAAGTAATGTTTAAAAAGGGATAACTGACATGGGAAATTTAAATTTAGTTGCCAATTCACTGAAAAGTTGGCAGACAATTTCCCCTGCCACTGGCCCAGCTCAAGAAGAACGATGTTAAATGTAAGTTACAGCAAAGTAAAATTGTATGATTTACTGTAAAAGGAGATTCCAAACTGTGGTAATCAGAGGTCTGTTATTTCAAACCAAGGGTTGAATCTGTAGTTTGAAAAGGAGTTGAATATGGTTCACTGTTTTCAGCTCTGTCATTAGATCGCATCTACTCAGCAAACTGTTTAGGTATAAGAACAATCGGACAGAAGATTTGTGATCTATTTCAGGCTCATTGTCACTGCGATTGTTTTATTTATCTGGCTTGTTTTATTTAACATGCCAATCTCTCTCCCATGCTTTTATTTTTTCTATTTAAGTGGCTTTGGGTGCCCATTAAAAGGTGCTAAGTTCAGTGCTCCAGTGAGTGACATTCAATTTAGCACAGAACAAGTGCAACAGAGGCACTGGCACTTATCCCCAAACTGGAGGCACCATCCACTAGGGGTAGCGGGTGACAATCTGTCCATCCCTTTCTGTCCAGCGTCTCTCTGCATAGACTCCCAATGAGGGTGCTGGCTGGAAATTTTTACAGACAGCTGATGAACTGTTGTCTACTTTCTGTCAAATGTTCTACTTTCATCAGAAGATTAGGCCTTAAAATAAACATTTAATTGAACACCTTCATATTTTACCCTCTTTTGCGGGACTATATTCTCTGGCAAACAAGATCACATATTTTAAGATGGACTTGTGCTTCCTTGAGAAAGAAAGCCTACAGTATAGATCAACAAAGCAGAGTAGGAGACCTTTCATATATCCTGGGACACTCACGGGTTAGCAAGTGAGAAGCTGGAATGACTGGAAAAAGAAACACATAGAGAGATCTGAATTGCTTCCAAAGCTTTTCTAGAAATGAAATAGTAAGATCAGTGTCAAAGTTAAATCAACTGTCTTTTTCAATTGGAATATTTTTGGAGTAAAAGGAAATTAAAAGCACTTATTCAATACCAGATCATATTGTTCTCTCTTTCAAAGTGGCTAGATAACAAAGGAGGTAAGATGCATAGTGTCATGTAAACCTAAGCTTGCAAATGCAGTTACGTTACGCAAAGACTTCATACTCATAAATATGATCAAATCCAAGATTCAATTTGCTCATTTCTCTTCTCCAACAACATTCTGTTCAAACAGACTTATTTAGCTATACTCTTACAGCAAACACTCACTTGGACAAACTTTTGATTCCCTTTCCCCTCTGCTTTCCTCCCAGCAAACCCAGTGATGAGCAACAATAAGCAACATTCTAGCTTCACTATGCTCTAACACCTCTGGGGGCATTTTCAGGTGAGCTTTTGTCTATCTCTTTCAAAAAAGAGGTCAGGAGACATAAAATGTAATTGACCTTAAAAACCAAAACAAAATAAAAAAAATGTTACTTTTCAGCTGCTCAGATCACATGGCACTATTTCATATGTCTCTCCCTGGCTCAGCTCAAGCAAAACTCTTGGAAGCAGAAGTGCTGGGAGCTTGGCCTCAAGCAAGTTTTTCTGCAAATGCAACTAGACTTCAGAGAAGTCTATTCAGTTCCAGATAATCCCCACTAGTGTCAAGTATAGTATGGGCTAACATAACAGCTGTCAGGTTCCAGTCTACACCTTCAGCTAGGAGCTGCTGGAGGCCAGCAGGATAAGAGCAGACTGAACAGCAAATCCCTGACCAGGTGTTACTGCAATACTGTAACTAGGCAGATTAGGGCATAGGGATATCTGCATTTATTAAAAGAGACAGGGCTGAATACTACAGACAGGAATATGAACATACAGTACGTGAATGATGGTCTTTGCTTAAGAAAATGAGGAGAATTTGGAAAGGAAGCATCATAGTGATTTGCAAGTTATAGGAACCACTACTAGCATTTAAATAAGATATTTCATGTAGAAAACAGCTGATTACACTCACTTAACTTGCATAAGTTTTAAACATTTAAAGGAATAATAATAATACTTTGCATCTTTCATCTAAAGATTTCAAATAATGTAAACAATACATGCATACAACTCCACCGCAGATATGGAATAATTATAACCACTTACTCTAGTTGAAACCAAGGCACAGAAAAATTAAGCGGCTTGCCCAAGGTGTATTAGTAAGCAGGCAACACAAGTGGAAAAAGTTTAATTACCAGGCTCTAACTAAATAGCCCTATCTCTTCATTCCTGGAGTTCTCTATGTAAGGTCCAATCCTGAGGCCATGAGATTTTTGCTTCAGTTAATGCAGTGTGCACGTCAGCCTTGGGCCAACAATGTAGAGGGGCAAAGTTTCAGTCCAGTGTACAGGAAAGGCCATCATGATCACAAATAATTGGGGGTGGGGGGGACTACGCTCTAGCCGGGAGCTCCAGTTCAAGCAGTTTGAACATGTTCACCACCAAAACAGTTGCCTAGAACCCAAATGCAAATACAAAGACAGCGAAAGGTTCAATGAACAGCTTTTATTAGATGCCTTTGATGCAGCTATTGATAAACTACATCATTCTCTAGTCTGATGACAAGGGTTATAGAAGAGATATGAAACTGTTCCTGAATGTGCAGGTGCTTATGTCTCCATTTTCAACATTTGTATCAGGGCTGCTGTCTTCTGATTGGATTGAATTACTGAGAGGCAGTGTCTGAAAGGGAGAGATTTGTGTTGGCAGATGGCTCATTGTCCTCCTTAAATAGTTCACCCTGTTTTTGGTTTGTACAGACCTATCTGGTGTTGTAGCAGCTAATTAAATTAGTTAAAAACCACAGGTGCCCAATGCAAGAGGAATTAAGGAGCCAGGTTTAGTTATTAGGGCTTCAAATGGGAAAGAAGTTCATGTTTCTACACTGTAGGAGGGGAAGCTTTTGTGATTTGGCGCTCTTAGAAACAAATATTCTTCAACCATCACCAAAAGCGGGGTGGGGAGAGTTGGGCAGGTAGAACTTCCATCAGTTTTCAAATGCACAAGAAACTGACATTATACCAATAAAGTGCATGCACTCGTGTACGCAAACATAGATACACACACTACACAAACAAACTAGGAATCTTGAGTGCAGGGAGAGCTCTGTACAATAGCCATTGTATATAGAGTAATCAAGGATTCTGACATTTCTTGAAGTGATAGTGAGCAACCACAGAGGCAGCAAAACCTAGTACTGGATCCTTTTTATTGCCCTAAAGACTGGTGCTGCTTTACAAAACAAAGCTTAACTTAGTCAAAAGCTACCAAGCAGAAGAACTTTCTTTTTTTTCCTACCGAGGATGAGATCCTCCAGTGACCTAGAACTGACATGTCCCACTGAAGCAGCAGTCTGTGTAAGCTCAAAAGCTTGTCTTTTTCATCCACAGAAGTTTGCCCAATAAAAGATATTACCTCACCCATATTGTCTCTCTAATGTCCAGTGTGCTGAGAGTGAGCAGATGCTGCTGAGGAAGGAAAATCCTATCATGCTCTTGTATTGCTGCTACTGAAAATGACACAACATTCCCCCTTTATGAGCATACTGGTGGAAGCTTGCATTGAATCTCCTTCCTTGACACACTCATAACCCTGTGAAGATGTGGCTGCTCCATCATCATCAGGTACACGGCAGTAAAATCTTGCCCCACTGGGCTGGGAGAGGAGCTGAGGGAGCTGCCTTGATGATGGAACAGTCCACAAGGAGAATACAATTTACCTTTGCAAATAATAGCATGAAGCCATAGGGAGGGAATGAAGGAGGAAGAAAGTACCAACTCAAGAAAAAAGCCTCCAGAAATTAATCACTGTCTTGTATGAAGCTTATTGTTTTACTTATCAAAGCCTGAGCCTATGCTCTTCCATCTAACCACATATCTCCAAATTCTGTCCTGACACCACTCCTAGATACAGAGCTGATGTCTCAAACTCCACTGAGCAAAATGTCTCATCTTTCCTCCCAGGCCTTTTTTTCCCCCTTTTTCCCACAACTCCATTGTCTTCCCCTCTCACCCCAAGATGACTTCTGAGTCACCTCCAGAGTCCACTTTTTACCCCCCTCTCTCCTATTCCACATACCATGCCTTTTCTCATTCAAATCCCTCCTGAAAAGACACTTTTGTGAAACCTTGGAGAATCCAAAGGAAGAAGAAAAATATCTGCACTGCTGGGGGGTTGGGCTTTGTGGACTTTCTGGGATGGAACTCCATGACACGGAGCCCATTTCTTCCCCTGTTGCTATAATGCTAAGTACACCGAAGGTGAACTAATTGTGGGTCTGATACTGAGAAGGGCTGGGCACATGCATCTCCCACAGATTTCAACAGAGCTTGGCATCCTCCACACCGCTCAAGTTCAAGAACCGCACCAGGGTATTAAAACAGGGTTGCCGTCCCGCCGCCCTTGAAAATTATTAATACATTTACTACTTTTTTGACTGAAATACATGCTTATTTCAGGCATATTTATGTTGTAATTTATTAAGGGGCTAACACAAATAAAATGAAAATACCAGTAGCCCTAGATGAGAAATTAATTTTGTGATCCCTGAGCAGGAAGGTGTAAGCTGTAGATTTGCAACAGAAACTATTTTCCCATTCCTTCATTGAGCAATAGATGCAAGAATCAGCTGAGAAGGATCCCTAAGTCAGCAAAGACAGACAGATCACTAAGTATTCTCATCACAGCAGTACTGTGCAGGACTGTCCCTGGGGAAAGTGATGCATTGCACACCTCTGTTTTTGCTCTAAATACATAATGATCCCACACTTCACATCTCTGTCTGAAGACATGTTGTGGCAAAGCCCAGGAAAGTTCGAGGTATGCCTTTTTATGGGTGTTTGATATTGTTGAATTAATCAGCTAGGCTGGAACGGATGGACTGAGAACATGATGGACTGAAGAAAGGACACAACAGAGGAATCCAGACAAAACATTAGTCTCAGCACCATTAGGTGAATTGCTGTCCCTTCTCAACTCTGATCCTTCAAAAACTGTATCAGATGGTCTCAGCTTTTTTTCAATGGCCTGTACCACTGCATAGGATGGGTGTATATATATACACACACATGTAACACATTTTGATTATTGCTTTGCCCTATTAATAGAGTGAAACAAAAATGGCAGATTGGGATAGATGTAGAGACATTAACTTCTTCATAGTGTTCTTTATTTTGTAAATATCCATGACTTCTCCATTCTCATTCCAAGTTTCTTTAAAGGCAAATATTGATGGTGAGTTACTGTGCTACAGGGATGGGCCTAAACAAAGTCCCTGGATCAAACACCCCATAATTTAATAATTTAAGATTTGGCTCTAAACTGCATGACTTGAGCCTGCAACTCAAATTACTGAAAGGCTTTAAGCCCTCCCTACAAGACTGATTGCAAATGAAGTTATCCTTCTTTTATTTTATCAGTAAAGGGCGGTTTATCTGAGAATATTGTTTGCTGAGACACACAATACAGCATTCTTGTTCTGGGCTGCTGCCATTCATTCTCATGCTACCTCAGTCTATAGTGCCATCAGTCTTTTATTGTCAGGAGCACAATTAATCACAATGTTTTTTCGGGGGTGGGGGGAAGGGGAGAGGACAAAAATGATAGTAATTTTTATAGAAAATACTGAAAAGTATTTCATCAATGACAGTCATTTTTCTTCTCAATACATAGCAGTAGATTTTCTTACACTGAAATTCTGCCTGTTCCTACAGCATGTCACAAGTACAGTAAATCTGAAACCTATGCTACCAGTACAACACACACATGAATAAACAGAGTCTGCTAAATTAGGCTGCATCAGGCAATATCCCTTTGTTGACATCTGGTCCGGAAGATGAAAAAGAGCTAATAGTACTGTTTATGAGGTGCTGGGGATGAGGAAGAGCTGTATATACTGTATATACATCATTATCAACTAATTACACATACTGTAAACAACAAAAGTTGTGGACCACACCCTGAGGTCAGTTTTGATTCATTCCTTCCTAAGGACAAAAATGCACTGACTGCAATGGCAGCTTTGCGTGAATGAATAAAAATTAAAGTAAGAGTTTCTGGGTTGGATCTGCAGAAATTAGTTATGGATGGTAAAGCCCGGCTAATTCATATGGTCTATTTCTGCCTGTTTCCCTCCGGGGGCACAACTGTTCCTTGCAGTTTATGTAGGACCTAATCCACAAGGTTCTTTTCTCTCTCTCTCCCCTGCGCCTCCCCCTCCACCCCTTTTTTTTTTTTTGCTGAGTACTTACTCAGGCAGAGCTCCCATTCAAGCCAGGATTTGGCCCAATGTACATCCAGGTTTCTGCCTTTCCCAAATACACCATTTGGCATATGAATTCATCTGTATCTCCACTGGTTTTCATAGACATTTTGTAACCCAGCATTCTTTAAAAATTAAATGTCAAGGATTTTTTAAAAAAAGACAAGCTACAGACTGGGCTCTTTTTTAATCCATAAGGTAATTGGTTTTCTGGAGGACTAACTGAATTTCCCAAATTTAATTTTAAAAGATGCTCCACAGTATCCATTATAGCAAACACTGTCCTGCAGATCTGATTAGCAGGCTCTCTGGACCTGCTTATTTCTGAATTGAAAGTGCAGTACAGCCTGGATAAATGAATTACCTGAGCAGCGGAACTTCTTGCTCTTGATCTGGCTGATTCGTTTGTTGGCAAGGCGACGTGGACTGCTGCATCGAGCGCCGCTGGTTTCTATCGGATTATCCTGCAGGTAATCAGCCAGCCACTTCAAATGGCAGTCACACACAAATGGATTCTGAGCTAAATGTCTGCAAGAGGGATGGGATGTTTAATCAGAAATGACCTGTGACTCTGTACTCCATCATTGTTTTTCACAAACGCAAACCTGAAGAGTAAAGTAATTGAATAAGCTCCCAAAAACTCAGGCCTGGCGGAAGCCACATGGAGCTGCACATGAATGGGAAAATTCTGTGAGCTATCGTATTTCGTAGCTCATTAAGCCTGCTGCAAGTCCTTTCATGGAGGAAGCAAAAATTAATACAGCAAAGCCTGATTTAAAGGATTCAGATCTTCTATCTACAAAGGCCAGTGTTTTCACTTGTGAGCCTGACATGATGTATTGTAATAGAAACACATCTTTTTAGAAACACCTGATTTGAGAGAACATTTTGTGCCCTGGTTTCAAAAGAAGGTTTATTGACAAGCTCAGCTTCCTAGGGATAAAAATCTGGATAAATAAAGGAGAACACCTTGGATCAGTGGGCAAAGCCACAAATGAGCCAGAGGCCTTCACTCAAGAGTGAAATTAATGTTTGCATATCCTGTTCAGGGCTAATAGAGTTTTTTTGCATTGATTTTGATCTGAAATTTTAACTTTTCAGAATTGACAGCTGAGGCAAACTAGGGCCTGACTAATATAATTCAGCTTAAGCCTGTGTGAAATACACTAGTCTAGTTGGCAAGGTATTTCACCAGACATTCAAATGCGGTGATAAAGTTCCTCTGGATTATCTACAAATATTTCAGGTAGAGGCCTCTTCTGCTCCACTTAGGCTCCCAGAGGTTAAGACAAGAATTATTTCCGCAGTTGTTTTGGTCCTCTTTGTTGGGCTCAGTGAGGTAATAAATACAGAAAGTTTGTCAGGACTCTCTCTGAGCCTGCTCCTGCTCCCATTGAAATCAATGGCAAAACTCCTACTGACTTCAAAAGGGAGCCGGATGCAGACCTCAATCATGAAAGGTCCATTTGTTGGAGAACTGGATATGGAAAGATGTTAACTTGTGTTACGGAGCAGAGGTATAAGGACATATTCCCTGAGAGTTATGGTCCTACTAGTATCTAGGCATATTTTTCTCTCCAGCTCATATTCCATCCACACTACATTTATTTCGTTTCCTTGTCCCAGGTATGGTTAGTGGTTGTAGGTTAATATAATGAAAATAACATGCCACCCGGTTGTGGTGGCAGCACCAGAGAGAGCAGAGTCAAATGAGTGTAAAGAGTGGGGAGAAAAAATGTTCCTTACAGAGGTTACCCAAAGAGGCTAAACACTGTTCCTGCATTGAGCCTGTAAACTAAATCCATTCCAGTACTGGAAGGTCCAAATACCAAACTAAACAGTATGTGATGGCAGGGATGGGCTGTGCTCAGAGCTCTAAAAAAAGGCAGAAACTGGAAATCAGCTACAACACCAAACTGCCCACAGAAAAATGTCTCAATGGGAAGCAATGAGGAAAGCTTGATATACACTCTAAGTAATGGTCCCAAGCTCTGTCTAGAAAAAACATGGAACCCAAGAAGTAACTTTTATAGCTTAACATTTTAAAAATATTGTTTCACTTAGTTTGTTGAATTTCATGAACATCTAGCATTTGCACCAAAGTCATATATACACACACAAACCAAAGCCAGTTATACATCACAGAAATATTCATTTTAATGTTTGCTTGGATTGGTGCACCTGGTGCTGGCCAAATATTTGTGGCAAATTATCTCCATGATCCCAGCCTCCTGAGCTTACTTGTTGCTAAAAACAACAATTGTACGTTTTCTTTTAGGTGAGCAAACATACACAAAATAAATTTACACAGTGCAGTGCCTGTCTTGCAGTGTGTGCATGTGCACGTACAGACACACGCAACGTTTTGGTCCTTTTTTAAAATGCGTTTGCCAGTCAGACTCTGTGAGAGGAGTATTATTCTTTCTTTGGAAGTTCTCACAGCTTTATGATGAAAAATCTTACCCTGTAAAATATCAGGTTTGGTGTATCCTTATGTATCCAAGAAAATAATGGGTTTCTGACCCCTCTCTTAATCCTAATGCCTTAATAACGTCTCACACTAAGACTCAGAGAAAACACAATAGATCCATGGATTTTTTTAAAAATTAATTATTTTACCTGGCCTAAATGATTAACAACTTACAGTGATACACATTTACCCCACATGCCTGGAATGTCAATTAAAATGTAGCTTCAGCTCTTATGAACTATGCAGCAGGGCTCAACATCCAGTAGGGATAAATAACAAATACTTAGGCCCACAGAAACCCATTATGCAAATATTTTAAAATATGTGAAGTCTGCTGTGCATATAACCTACATAAAGTCAAATGCACATGCCCAGTATCCTCCCTATTTAAAACCACTGAATGTCCCTGAATGAAATAATTATATTCATTAATAAATTTATGATATTTATAAGACCCCTGGAAAAGAGGCAGAACCTTGTAGAATTTGGCAGTGCTGAATTTATTCTATACTTTTCTTTCATGTTTTTCTTTTATTTCTGACAAAAATGGGAAGCTACTGGCCTTGGGTTTCTTCAATATTGTCTTAATGCCAGATGCAAAGGCAGTGCAAAGATAGGGAACATCTTTGGGGAAAAGGGAAGAGCTGTCAGTTGTAGCATGTCTGGGTACTCACAGAGTCTGGATTGATTGGAGAGGTGCAAAGAGCCCCTTGCTGATGGTCTGCAGTTTGTTGTCATAAAGAGATAGCAGGTTGAGATTATGCAGATCTTGAAACGTGTTTACCCTGAGGCAGTTGATCTTATTGGCATTGAGAAGCCTGAAAGCAGAGGAAAGGTTTATAATTCACTAATATTGTAATTACCAGATAAAGAGAGACTGAACTTTGGGGTTAACCTAGAAAAAATGAAACCACTCAAACCAAATCATTCCACATTAAAGGTCCTTGGTCTGCCTGTTACCTTAAAAGCAAAAACCCTACAGTCACCATTAGAGCTATCAATCTGAGGGACATATCAATCTGAGCCACACAGAGATGGCTATAACAGAGTCAGATAAGCAAAAAAAAAAAAAAGTCCTGAAAATATATTTTTGTGCACATAATTTGTACAAGATAATTCCAGACAAACATTGTATAGGGGTCATAGAGACAGCTTTCTCCTTAATAATCCTTACATAATTTACACAAAGAGATGGTCAAACAGTTGCCTTCCCCCACGTAGTGGCTATTGTATGGAAGTCCACTGTAAGAGGCAGACAGGGCACTTCTTTTAACCCACAGTCAGCAGGTGTTTGAACCCTGCACGAAGCTGCTGAAGTTCTGACCACCTCATTGCGGTAGTTGTGGCTAGTTAGTTCTATCAGAGAGCGAGAGCGAGTCTCCTGAGGGACAGGAAACTAGAGCAGTAGGTTCTGGAACAAAAATCTAGGGAGAGCCAGGCTCCCTTGATAGTTATGCGTGATACAGGTTGAGTTACTGATAGAGCCAAAACCCAGGAATGGGGTGAGTTTGAACACTTTACTCAGGGCACGCTGACATGAGGGACACAGACTGGCAGTTCACCATACATAATTGCATACAAAGTATTATTTTAGGAGAATATTCCATTTAGCTTCCATAGATCCTGAGCTATTTAATGCTGGCTTGCGATGACATGCAAAGATAGACCCTTTACATTTAGTGTAGTCCATAGATATCACAAGCAACATGGTTTCTATGATGACAATAAAGAGATAAGAAACAACAAAGTCAATCACACTCCTTTATTACCTCGTACATCCCATCAATTTATGTTCTATGGGCTGTAAACTCCAAGGGACTATCTATATGTGTGTACTGTACAGTGCCAAGCATATAATCGTTGCCAAACAAATACATTAGTAGCATAATAAATAAATGTAGTGTGAACCTTATTTAAGTCTCATTGCTTCTAGTTTCACAGTTTATCCACCAACATTAACTAATTGGAATGATCATGCTGGGGCCAGGCTGTAGCTTTAAGCTACTGGCCACATTAGCGCAGAGGGGTGAGAGAGGCCATGTACCAGTGGGAGTTTCAGGAAGAATTCTGACCAGCTCAGCCAGGATTTTTCCAGAGGCTTTGGGGAAGACACATCACAATGGGAGTTTCACAACCCTCATGAGATGCAGGTTCACTCATCCCTTTAAGAGAATAGTACAAACAAGCATAGTGCCTGCCTTCTCCACTTCAGTTACGTCAGTCTCCTGTGCAGGTGTGCAAGGGGAATAGTATAGAAGAAGGCATCTCAGTTCCTCTCCCACCTTCACATCTGCACAGAGGACCCATAATAATTCAAATGTAGTCCATTCATCCAGAAAAACAATACAGAATGGATAGCACCAAGGAAAGCTTCCCCCTACCACCCAGTCATGGTCACATCAACTCTGACATGTATGGATAATCTTCATCAGTAATAGCGGAGTGCAGTCTTCATTGCCCATTCAGGCTCAACTTTCAAGTACTACCAACCTGAGCCATACTCAAGACTGTGGCCTACACATGTAAGACCTCACACCAATCTAGACCTCTTCTTTCCTGTGTTCTACTGTAGTTTCTGAAGTGGCTTATGTTTCTTCAGGACCTCTGAAGTGTCTTGACCTAAAGCTTTTCCCTAGAGTTGTTTACTTAAAGAATTCGACAGCATTTTTATTTTTTGAAGGGATGCCTATCTTTGTTGAAATGATTCAGTAAATCTGTCATCAAACCTATATGAAACTGACCTCTCCATTTAACTTCAGTGATTCACCAAAGTTATCCACAAAATCCTTAACTATCTTTGAGCTTTCTGAAACTGACAATGGACTTTCAACATGCAACAACTTTCTAAAAAGGAAATCTTATTCTAGTTGGTAAGACTGAAACAGTTAGAGTGAAAGGCTGTTGCAATGGGATCCGAACCTGATCGCTGCTTCTGTGTGCTGCCTCAATAATAGTAATAGGGTTGTGTTTGCGGGGAGAAAGGTATCTTTGCTTCCTGAGCAAACTAGCATGAAATCTTAAATAACACTTGAGGGTGTCTTACACAGGAGTATTGTCTCCTGCATGAACTTGCACCTCTAGCCCTAAGGACACTAGGGCACATTCTGTCAGGTAGAAGTGCATTCCAGCTAGGGTAACATCTTGCAATCCTTTTCTCAACAAAGCATGCCACACAGAGCTTTCTTAATGCTATTCTACCCTTCAACTACAAGAAGTCTTTCATACAAATTAAGGCCACCACTACTCTGTACTCCCCATTTTATTTGTGGGGTGCCCCAGATATTGCACTGAAGTGTTACAATAGTTGTGCTAGTAAATACTCAGTTGTAATACTTGGAAACAGAGGGTCCTTTTCTCAAGGATTTACAGTGTGCAGTTCTTTGATGTAATAATGTGTCAGATTACAGTTTCCCTGCTTAACCAAGGGGGGAAAAAATCAATATTAATTCACCTGGATTTTCTTCATGATGCTGTGCAGCAGGCTACTGGTCTATGATGGGATAAGGTCCAATAGAGGGCAATGAGGGACAAATGTGGGCAGCTCTTTCTTGAACAAACAGCTTACAGCATTTTACAGAACTGAAATCTTGGTCTCAAATAGGGGGCTTACAACAGCACCCTGCCCCCTGGGCAGCTTAAAATGCTGCGACTGGTGATTATGTGGCATGTAATCTAAAATCTTACTGACCCTAGCTGTACTACAGAGTAATTTTCATATTAGGACACTTGAATAATTCCTCCAGTGTATTAGGCATGCTGAAGCTTTGCTTCAACAGCAAGCATGCAGATCATCAGTTAATGACTTGTTCTTATGATTTTCACTGTGTCCAAGACAAAGTAATCACCATGATCTCTGAGTTCTCATGCATTACTTGTCTCTCTTTCTCAAAGTGATACAGGTCAACACATTATAGAAGGCAGCATAAAAAGAGGATAGGTTTTGCGCTGTTCCCCCAAACAGGCACTTATGAGCCCTTCAGCTATCACCTCTCTTCTTATCTACTATCCCCACTTACTATTTCCCTATTTTAATGTAACATTCACTAACTGCTTGTTTCAAGAGGACTGTTCCATGATCATATTACAAACACGTTGTTGTACTGACCACAGTGCCCCAAACCATCCTCCAGCTGTCACTTGCTCAGAGCTGGATGATTTGTTTTGGACCCAGGCACTTGTACTGATGCACCAATGTTGTTCAAAGTGAAGCGCACCATCTGCAAACTGAAAAATGATGCAAGGTCAGCGCTGATGGCATTCCCTGGGAGCTGCTAAAATGCACTATTGGCCTTGTAGGGGAATTACTTCTGGCTGTCTTTTGCCTAGTGTGGAAAACTGGAACTGCTAACCGCCTGGAAGGACAGTCTTGTGATCTCATGTTATAAGGGTAAAGGACTGTGCAGCGAATGTAAGAGCTACAGGACGATCACCTTGTTGTCCATGCTAGGGAAGATGTTTGCGCATGTTCTGCATGTGTGTTTGGAGCCCCGGCTGCATCAGAAGCATCGCTCCCAACAGTCAGGGTTTACGAGAAACAGGTCCACATTAGATGCCATTTTGGCCCTCCGCTTGCTGTCAGAGATACATCGTGAGTTCAAGCAGCCCCTGCAGGTGGCGTATGTCGATCTTAAGGCTCTGTTCGATTCAGCTGACTGAGTCATGCTCTGGAAGGCCTTACAGGGCATAGGTGTCCCAACCACTTGGTGATCTCTCTCACTCTCAGACCTTGATTATGTGGATGACGTTGTTCTTCTAGTACAGAGCCCCGACAGGTTTTGCAACGCACTCCAGCAAATGGAGGAGGAGTCAGCTAAGGTTGGTCTCCATGTTTCGTGGTCAAAGACAAAGCTGCAAAATCTAGGGATCAGGTCCACCCATGACCCCAATCTCTCTGACTAATGAAACTGTCAAAGCAGTCTCCAGCTTTTGCTATTTGGGTTCTATACTCACCAGTTCCTCACATGGGGGTTGTTCGCTGGATTGACATTGCAGCATCTGTCATGGGTGGTTTAAAATGAATATGGAATCAACATCTTCTTGGCACAACCACCAAGTTCAGGATCTATTTCAGCTGTAGCCTCTCCGTACTGCTGCATGGTTGCGAAACAGGGACACTATGGCTCTCAGACTGGGCAAAGCTGGAGGCTTTCCACACAAAATGCCAAAATTGTACATTGGGCATAAAGTGGAACAACTTCATTTGGAATGCAGATGTTTACGGTTGCTCTGATCTACAGATTACTGGGGCCACTCTCCACAGACAGCATTTTACGCTTTTTGGACATGTCGCAAGAATGCCACAAGACATTCCAGCAAATGCTGGTCTCCAGATGGCTTGTAATATCCGGGATAAAATTCCACCAACCGAGGATGGAGGGAACCCAGAAGGAACCCAGTCTGTTCCAATGTTGGACTCTTGGACTGTCAAGCCCTTGCTACCACATAGGAAAGGATCAAATGGTGAACAATTGCTATGGCCAACCATTTAGCTAAGAGTTGAAGAAGAAAAAGCAGTATTGATGCCGTATGAGATTACAGTGACACATGCAAATCCCTTTCCTTTGGGCATGGAGGATAGATTTGACTTCACACCCAAATTGGGAGTCTTCTCCATTGTGTCTCCTTTTCTGATGTTCCTCCAGCTCTCTCTGGGTCTCTCCAACAACCCGCTAACATTCCCAGTAGCTGTTGCCAGTGATTTATGGTGCTGCTTTTGATATTCTTTTAACTACTATACAGAAATGTAACCCTGCATTATAATGCAATCTCTCTCTTATTTCCAGCCCCATACTGGTTGCAAGCTACCTGATCTCATCAACAGAATCTCTGACTTCAGCTCTGGATTTGAGTATCTGAAGAGATATTTTTTATTTGAAGCCAAAATGTTACTTAATCTTCATGCATGCCTGTGCAGGGCTGTGCACCACAGTTCGAATCAGAATCAGCTTCCAGAGTTCCTGCACTATACAACCGAAGTAGCATTTTCTGATATTCTGCACCACTAGCTCTGTTTTTAATGACTGAAATTATCTCACATTAATGTGTGCAGATATAAACCATGCCCTTCAGCTCAAACTGTGTATTATGTCAACAACAGCAGAAGAGGCAACGAACACGAGACATAGCAGTGGCAGCACTGGGAACAAACTATCTTAGAGTAAGTTCTCCAACTTTGCGGAATAAAATAAACCACTTTCTGTGAACCTCACCCTGACTGAGGAGTGATTGTTCAATAGAGTGTCCCCAACCCACCAATCCAGGAACGAATTTAACAGAGAGAGAGATACAGCAGAACTTTACTAATCTACACCCAAGACTGAGAGATTCATTGAGTGGCTGAATTTTGCCAGTCAGTAACACAAGTAGAACTTTAGGAAAATGCAATACAAAATGTGTTTTGATATTTCCTGCCAGTGGTCATTTGGCTGCAATTCTTTATGATAATTATTTATGGCATAGTTAGTAAAAGTAGCAGAGTGTACAATGATGAAATCTTAGTAATGAGTCCTCCCCACAGCATCTGCAATTAAATCTACACTCACAGATGGGGAAGCCCTACCTTTTTTTTGTGAGGTGTGCACCTTAGCAAGACTGTTCAGCACGGATGCAATTCACCCCTTTGTAGAGGGTCAGCACAGGACCTATGCATCACTTTACCTTTGTAACCCCTCAAAACAGGAGTGCTAAAAGGGATATCAATGCTATACAGCTCATCCTCTGCATAGGAGTGAAGATTGCACACACCAAAAATATTACAACATTGTGGTTGGAAAGTCTAGCCTTCAAAACTTAGGAAGTGCCAGAATCGAGGTTGCCTGTAGAACCCCTTCTGTGTATGCATTATGATACAATCTTTAATTACATGATCACTTCTTATTTTTTCTGAGATGGCTGAACCATTTTTGCTGAAGTTTATAATTATATATACATCATAATTCAGCCTGAGGTAGACACCCAGCATAGCAAACTGCAGCCCAAGCAACTTAAGTCTGGCAAAGTCGTGAGGAACTGAAAATGGGATTTTGTAACGGGAAGTGCTAGGAACCCTAAACTATAGCTCATGCCTATGGGCGGCTAAACAAGAGGCATGACAACAGGAATTTAAAGAGTGGTGCCCCTTCCACGCTACATATCCCTCACCTGAGGTCTAAAAACTATACACAACAATATTTATAATGTCATATTTATAACAAAAGGGAAAGAAGATATCCTTAATAGATGACTATTGTCTCATAGGGAACAGGCAACAAGTTCAAGAGCAGAGAAAGAGACGTACTGATCATATAGGTACTCTACATACAGAAATATCTGTAAACAAAATGGTTTTCAGAATTGTCGCTGAGGCATTTTAAAAGTAACTGTGTGTTAACTATAAAGTCAGCACTTAAATAAATAATAGCAAACAATAAGGAAGGGAGGAGTAAGAAAAACTCAAACACCCATTCTGAGAAAATCATGAACATCCCCAGTATTAGAAACTAGAGTTTACAAAGTTTGACTCTTTCCTGGTAAATATTTGCCACTATTTGCAGTAATGCAACCAGAAACAACACTGTGAGAGATACCACTGCTATGAGAGGTACGACAGAAATACAAACCTAGAGAGACTGAGTCTATATATACATCCAAGATATATAGGCATACTTCCTACTTTATGGATCACAGAAAGTAATTTAAAAAGGGACTTGGTTATGTGAACTAGAGTGAGCACTCACATAACCATTTAGAACCAGGAGCTCAGTTAATACACAACATACTTCTGTGACCAGCAGTTGCTGTTCTGTAGAGGATATATAGTACCTATGAAATATACCTCTAGTACCTGAAGTTACACAGCACAGACACAGAAAAAACTTAGAGGCAGAGAAGGTTGGAATTTTTTTGTCAAAACATTTCTGACAGAAAATGCCAATTTTTAAAATTCAAAACATTTAAAAAATGTGTAAATTTTGATGAAAATTCCCATCCCCAAATTTTTTTTTAGGAAAATTTTCATTTAGGAAAATACTGGATTTTTTTTCAGATTTCTGCATTTAGTTTAGATTTTTTTCATTTTTTATTGTTTTAATTATTGTAATTATTATGAATTATTATTATTATTATTACTGCATTACTGTTGTAATAACCCAGTTGGACACTGATGACAAACAGGAGGTAATTTGATCTAGTAAAGAAGATAAGTTGGTTAAATCAGTACTAGATCAGCAACTGATCTTAATTTTAAAAATAAGAAGATAAATTACAAATATTTCAGTGATTATATTATGCCATATTTAATACATACATGAACCAAATGCGCATTGGCTAGGCAGCAGTTCTGCAGAAAAGGACCTAGGGGTTACAGTGGACGAGAAGCTAGATATGAGTCAACAGTGTGCCCTTGTTGCCAAGAAGGCCAATGGCATTCTGGGATGTATAAGTAGGGGCATTGCCAGCAGATCGAGGGATGTGATTGTTCCCCTCTATTCCACATTGGTGAGGCCTCATCTGGAGTACGGTGTCCAGTTTTGGGCCCCACACTACAAGAAGGATGTGGAAAAATTGGAAAACGTCCAGCGGAGGGCAACAAAAATGATTAGGGGACTGGAACACATGACTTGTGAGGAAAGGCTGAGGGAACTGGGATTGTTTAGTCTGCGGAAGAGAAGAATGAGGGGGGATTTGATAGCTGCTTTCAACTACCTGAAAGGGGGTTCCAAAGAGGATGGATCTAGATTGTTCTCAGTGGTAGCAGATGACAGAACAAGGAGTAATGGTCTTAAGTTGCAGTGGGGGAGGTTTAGGTTGGATATTAGGAAAAACTTTTTCACTAGGAGGGTGGTGAAACACTGGAATGCGTTACCTAGGGAGGTGGTGGAATCTCCTTCTTTAGAGGTTTTTAAGGTCAGGCTTGACAAAGCCCTAGCTGGGATGATTTAGTTGGGGATTGGTCCTGCTTTGAGCAGGGGGTTGGACTAGATGACCTCCTGAGGTCCCTTTCAACCCTGATATTCTATGATTCTATGAACCATGAAGAAGGCAGGTATGGAATAGACTACTCTTCGGGAAAGTTTCTTCCTATCCCCCTTTAGTTAGAAGTTGACTTATGGCCTGAAGGATGCAAGTTTAAATCCCTTCCAAAGCTCTTGATTACGCTTTACTCCTACTATAGCAACTTTGGATATTGTTTTACTCCATGAAAATGTCCTGTTTTATCTTGTTAAGATCCTGGCTTAAATCATTACTTCAAATGATTAATTATTGGACTCAAACATGTGCATTAGGTAAACCCACAAAATAAATACAGATTTCAAATCCTCTAACATATTATAGGTGAGAAAGCCAGCTATAACTCAACAAGCAGAAAAACTGATTCTGTTTAGACACTGCACCTTTTAAAAACTGTGCTCAAAAAATGACAAGAGTTTCATTCTGTTTAGAGTTAGCAATGTATTTTGCAGCCGTATCTTAACACGGCCTTACCAATATTTCTCTTACAACAAATTATGGTGAAAGTAATTTCCACTAATTTTTTTCATTGTGTTATCAGCCTAATCGGATGTGATTTATACACTGGTTCCACATGTGGTACAGCATTCAAAGAGAAGTTAAAAATTCCAGAAGAAATAAAACCACATGCTACTTAGAGGGATGATGGATTATTAACTCAGCTCTCTCTTTTCATCCATCTGGACAAGTTAAAAAAAAGTGTGGAAAAGATCGCTCAGAAGTTTAAGATCCCATGTCTCCATAGTGTAAGGGAAAGTAGCTAACGACCTATGGTTTGCACTCTGTTGAAAGCCCTGAGCAGAACACAACTCTATTACAATACTATGATTGTGTTACTAAGAGCGAATTTGTCCAGGCACGCTGCAATAATAATGTGTTTCAGCTAAGTCATTTGAAAGAAAGTATACTGAGTTGGCACAGTAATGGTATCAGATGTTCACAAGTTCCAGCTACATAATTAAGATGGTCTTCCAACTGAATTATATACACAAGCACAGTGTCAAGTAATTAATATTTAAATAATATTTTGAACTTCCAAAACAAAATGATTGAAAATAATTGGTTTTTAAGAGTAAAGAGGGATGCTGATGAGGCTTTCACCCCAGTAGCATTTTTATTTTCTGCTCAGTGAAGACAAGTAATCAGACTATCAGCAAATAACTACATAACTCAAAGTCTGAAACAGCAGCCTAGCCTTAATGCACTCGGAAGACTGCGGGTTGCTCTCTGTTGCTAGTGGATGGATCAGAAATCATTCTAAGTACATTAATAAGCTGAGGGAAAACGAAGGGGAGAAAAGCTGCACAGAGCCACTGTGAAGCTATTTCTTCTTCCTTTTAGTTAGCTTTGTATTATGATAACGATGACAATACAGCTAGAATTAAAACAGCCAATATTCTGTCACTTGATCGATGGGGCCCACTTGCCAGACTCCTTTGGGGAAAATGAGAACAGTATGGGAAACAGCAGGCTTAAAAGACATTGGAGACTTGTAAGGAGATAGGTGACTGAAGTTATTTGCATGGATAACAGTAGAATTCAAATCGAATACACGTAACTCTTATCAAATAGCTACAGCAAAAGGCTTCACCTACATTCAAAGTCCCTGTGTGGGAGGTATGAAGGTATATCTACACTGCAAACCTGTGTCAGCTGACTCAGGCTCACAGAGCTTGGGCTGTTGGACTATTTAACTGCCGTGTAGATGTTCTGATGCAACCTGCAGTCTGATCCTGGGGACCCTCCCACCTCACAAGGTCCTACAGCCTAGGTTCCATCCCAAACCCAGACATCTACATTGCATTTAAGCAGCCCTGTAGCCCAAGTTAGCTGGCAAGGGTCAGCCATAGGTTTTTAACTACAGTGTAGTCATACCCTAAGAAGGGAGGCTGCATCAAGCAAGACACTGGGAATCAGGACTTGGGTTCTATTGACTCGCTTTATCATAGAGCAAACCACAACCATTTCTATTCACCTATATCTCAAGGGTGATGTGAGACTTAATTAATGTTTGTAAAGGTGTCGGATCCTCAACTAGCTGGTTACATCAGCATTAAAAGCCAGAAGTTAGCGTAGAGTGGTACCTAAGATTCCATACAGATAGCTGTGGCCACAAGGGTGTCTATATACAGTATTTTGACACCGTTACAATTTCTATCTAGGTGGAGCTTCCCAAATGCTGCTGTGATTGATTTAAAATATGGCCACCAGCTGTTGGTATAAAAACTGTATCTTTTTTTCCTGAAAGTATTCTCCTCTTGAAAGGTATTCCAAATATTGATGTCCTAAGCTAAAAAGATGTCTCCCTCTGAGAAAGATGGAATACATCTAATGCCATCTGTTTATTAGGCATCAAAGTATTAAAATATCAGTGTATTTCACTAAAGAGACTATTATTACAGATTAGTTGAGAAAGCAATGAGAAATTAAATGTCATTATTTCCAACAAAAACTAAGCACTGAAAGACCTACAATCTTTCCAGACTTAAGCCAGTATAATCCTCTGTAAAATGTGATAAAATGGTACGTAGTAAAATGATGTGGAAAAGGCTAAGATTTGAAAAGAAATCCCCCCCCCAAATGTATCTTAATATGCATCACTATGATCCAGTTAGAAGAAAAAAAAGTGCTTGTCATTACCAGTAGCTGGCATAACTAGAGACACCAATAAAAGATATTACAAAACTGGTATAAGCATGCTATGGAAGATTAAGAAGGCTTCTAGCAGTCTGATATGAAGAGCACAAAGCTTGCTACCCGTCATCTGCCTCAATATATTTAGAAAACCACTGATATATATCTTTTTCCATATTATGACTGGCCACCAACATTTCTGCCAGGATTCAGCTGACAATGCCAAGAGCTAATTCATTATCAGTTTTTCTCAACAGTTTAGAAAAGGAGGTGAAGACAAAGAATTTGTCCAGTGGAAATTAAAAAGGGAAACTCCAAAAGGTACAATTTAATTATTCATGTTGCAATTTAATCATGGTGCAGTCTAACATTTTGACTTTGACAGATTTTAAAAGCTTCAGTTTCACTTCTCCTCCAAAAGATGGCAGCTCAAGCTGAACAATGACTAACACTATACTGGGGTATTTGTGACTGTGAAGAAAGAGGGCAGTTGAATTACCAACACCTCTTGTCACAGCACCTGGGCTTCTAGATAGGTTCTCCCATTTAGATACTGACCCTGTTCAGCTTATGAAAGCCAATGAGATCATAGCTGATGTATAGCCACATAACACATCAGCTAAGTTTGTAATATTACCACAAGAGTAAACACAGAAAGATTGAAAGGAAAAAAAAAAAACCCACACTGCAAGTGGCCTGAAAATAATTTTAAAGCTTATTATACAGATCTATACAGAGAACCTTCTTCTCTACTCGGGACTAGACTCTGATCTGATTGTCGTCCTGTTCTTCCCAGGATTGCATTAAATA
This sequence comes from Chelonia mydas, assembly GCF_015237465.2. Taxonomy (NCBI): domain Eukaryota; kingdom Metazoa; phylum Chordata; order Testudines; family Cheloniidae; genus Chelonia; species Chelonia mydas. The sequence continues at coordinate 29,314,263 of NC_057854.1, forward strand.
ACAAGACAAAAGTGTCCCATGTGATTCTGCTAAGAATTGAAGATGGTCACTTGTTCCATAAGTAAAATGCTGTGATTGGTGCCACGGTAAGCAATCCTTTGCTTAGAAGTGACAGGGTGCACTGTAAAGCGAAATGTTCCACTGTCTGTAAGGTGCCCAGTAAGGCCCAAACTCACAAGGTGCTCAGCTCCCTCAACTCCCAGTAAGGGACTGGATTCTGAGAGACGCTCAACGCCTTCTAGGACCACAGTTTCTCCAGGGTATAGGTTCCTCACAGAATTTAGTAAATGAAAGTCTGTTGACTTACAGGGCTTTCCAGAAGACAATTTAAGTATGATATATAACAATCCAAATAAAGCACAGGAAAATCTGAAAAATTCTAGACCTATACAAACATTTTCTCAAAGACCATATTGCGTTCACCGAGTCTGCTGTTTCTAATGTGACCATTTAACTTGAGATACAGAGCATCTTAATGGTACTTCACTATCCCCTGCAGTGCTTCCAAGCTGGTTTAATTTGCAGTGAGAACACAAGTGCATGGTCTGCATAGCTTTTTCAAAAGGAAACAAAAACATCCCCACTTTTTAGAGAGATTGCAATAAAGGCAGTGTGGAATACACATATTTCTATTTGGTTTGGATTCATAACCATTGAATTTTGCTTTGTTCTGGGTTTAACCCAAACCTCTCAATTCAAAGCAAAATAAAGTAGAAATCATAAATAATTCTTTTAAAAATGTAAAATAATGACCCAGATTCACTCAGAAATACAAGTGGGTTAAATCAAACAGTTTGGATGCATTCGCTCAGTCAGAAGTGTAATGAGTTGACAAACACTGAAAGGTGCAGGTGGGACTCTTTTACTGAGCATTTATTGTGTGTTCTGAGACAGTTGAAAGATTGATTCAGGCAAGAAGGAACACGGACCCGCACGCGCGTGCGCGCGCACACACACACACACACACACACACACACACACAGAAAAAACCCTCACAGGTTTGAAAGACAGTTAAGTATTTTCAAGAGCAAGAGAGTGCAAATTCATTTTAAATGATTTTTCATCAATACCATGGGATTACAGAATGTTTGGAAGACTGGACTGAAACTGCATCTGGTTGTGAAAATAAATTGATGCTTAGAAAGTGGAAAAGCTCTAGGGTCCAAGTTTTAAAAGACTGGGATGGCAGCTTGGCAGAAATTGGTTCATCCAGGCACCTTATTTATAAGACTAAATGTCTAAACTGAAGAATTTCATGGGATAGGAAGAATTTACCTGTTATCGGAAGGGAAACAGGTGTGCTGATGACAGGTACACATGAGGTGACTAGGGAGTGTTGGGGGGCAAGCAATAGTGTGCAATGAAGGATTTTGTTATGAAAATTGCTTGTTCGTTCACAGGTTTTGTTATTTTTATATATGATTTTGTAGCACTGGTTAAAACTAATAAAGATATGTTACTTCAAAGACTATATTGGAGGTGCTGGACACAGGGGTGCAGAGCTTATTGCTTTCAAGTTTGCAGAGAGATTGTGAGAACTTTTCTGCCTTACATCACCCTGAGTGGGTTAGCACCTCTCTGCATTCCCTTTGAGCTTCAGATTCTACCTAACTCAAATCCAATGGCTAAACATCGAGAATCTGGTGGAAACTCGGTGCGATAATTGAATTCCACGTGGCATCCACCTAGAATTATAAATCAACTCACAGGCTAAAACTGGCACATAACTTCACCTCTCTGGAGCTTCTCTAAGTGGTCTGAATGACTTGGTGGTACAAAACTGGGCTGGAGATGTTGTGATAATAACATCCCTTGTGGAAGTACTGGAAATCTCATTACCAGCCAAAACCCACAACACAGAAGCAGAGGAAAATGAAAAGCAATGAGCGTTAACTAAACAAAAGTTTGACTAGCTTTTAGAGGGAAAAGGCTTGGGAAGAGTGTTCATTTGCACCAGTTTTCAAATGTCAGTGCAATTTCTCACTCTGTATAATTGTATTTTGAATAGACAAGGAAAGTTACTAGTTAACACCACACTTCACTAAAATTAGTGACTTGGATCTAGGGTTTTGGCTTGAGCCCATCTCTAATTCTGGAACACCTTTAAAATGCATTTTATCTGTTTATATTTCAGTGTACACACATTAGTATGTTTATAGCTCACTCCCCACTTCAGTGCACACATTTAACTCTGATGCTAACTGAAATCACAGACATTTATAAAATGAGAAGAGAACCCTAAGCTTCTGGTGGATTGTTATGGAGGTGAAGCTACAACAAACCCACCATTTTCCAGGTACAAGCTCTTCAGCACACTGGCATATAGAAAGAGTAAGTACAGGGCTAGATACAAAAGAACAGAAACGACTCTGGGAAACTTTTCTTGTGCATAATTGTCCAATTGACCTTAGCAAGCTCAACCTCTCAAGATTTAAGATCAACACATCACAGCACTGGTATGACCAGTGACAGTGTAAGGCAAATTTCCTTAAGGAACAAGATTTATTGAAAACTGATACATGTTAGACACTTGATAAACCAGATTACATTCCCTACTTAGGTACCTAATCTCTTTAAACAGAAAATGTTATGATATCCTTTTGGCTCCAGGGACGAAGATACCTCAAAGCATGTGGTGTTTGACAGCAATAAAAATGGTCTGAAATGTTTGTTTTAATATGGCTGCAAAAAGTGCATTGTTCAGATATGAAAAGTATGGTTAGACTCTGTGTGAATTATCCACAATTCATTGGCATGAGCCATTTGAATCGTAGCTCTGTTTCGCTGCAGGATGGTGTTGCAGATTTAGCCATGAGGGGGTAAGCAGAGTAGTCATCAAGCTTATTTGTCAAACTGCTGCAGAGAAAGAACCAGCCGTGTGGTGTTAAGTTTTACCTACTGCACTGTGATTGGCATGTTATTTGGGAAACTCAGGAATTCTTGAAAGGTCTTGTCCATGTTCCAAGAAAATTGAAAGACAGATGACTAAGTTGCTTTAATTTTATTCCAGCCTCCAGACAGACCAGGATTAGTTTAAAGCCTCCTGGAAAGGTAGTAAAACTGACTGTGGCTAACGTTTACATGAAAACATCCATCTCCAACTGAGGCACTTCTCATTTCTGTAATATTCATATACATGTCTATGCTAATAAAGCAAATGCTATTCTACAGCTGTGTTCTCCTTCTATATCTTGTTGCCACACACTGGAAATGAAGGTTACAGGTCACTAATGAATTCACACTCCAGTTCTCCGTCCTGGAAAATAGTACACTTCACTACAGGAAACTAAAACCCTGAGAGGCACTTGATACAGCCCAATAAGCTGAGTAGAAAGAACATGATCATCACTTCCATGAACAACCATCCAGAATCTTTACCATTTGGGCTACCAGAAGCTCAGAACATGACTAGTTTGAGCTTGATACAGTCCAAGAAGAGAGGTCCCACTTGCTCATTAGGATGCTAGAATCCGTACTGCAACTGGATTCCATGGATATTGCTGGTTACACTTGTGTACAATAAGATGATCTGGGAGAGCAGCATTTTAATTGAAATCCAATTATAGGGTTATTTATTATTATATGTTAGGTCAGCCAATTAGTAAGTTAATCATGGCACAGACTTAAGAAATTACATTTATCCCCAAATTTTAAATTAATCCAGGAGGGTAATAAAGTTAAATTTAAAAAGAAAAGATAGATACCGTCTAACTATGCCTTACTACCTATAGTATATATGCCTCGCCGACCTCTGTGTTGTCTGAATGAAATTACAGAATTCTAACCACCATTCCAAGTGGTCTAAAATTATCATCTTTCCCACATTCAAGGGACTAATAGGATTGTTGAAGATATTATGGGTCAGATTCTACCATCCATACTCAAGCTGAGCAGCACCTTGCTGTGAAAGTAGGCCACTGACTTTAGTAGAACTACTTGCAGAATTAAGATACTATTCTACCTAATTAAGAGAGGCAGCATGTGGCCCTACTTTATTATTTTATATACAAAACACAAGGTTAGAAAAGTTTTTGTGGGGCTTAAAAGAATAGTGTAATTGAGAGCAAACAACTGAGTAGCATCTGCTGTGCAATTTAAGAGATTTTCCTCCTAAACCAAAACCTGAAAGCTTTGAGAAGGACCCATGCTCACCCTCCCTTGCTAATAGCATGCACTGCTTTACAATGTACCGATACATTTTTAAAAATGGTCCCGTTCAAGCTTAGAAAATTACATTGGCTACCAATGTATTCTAATCAGAGCATTTTTATCAGTGTGTCTCCAGACTAATAAGAAGAAATCCAATCTAGAGCTCACTGAATGCTAAATTAGATCTAATCAGAGGGCAGTTTTCCAACTGTTCAACAGCAGGTCTAAAACCAATCCATGCCATTTATGTTTTAGGCATCCATTAAAATACAACAAGCAAATCTGTAATAGCTGCTTCAAAGCCACGGTCAGAAAAATGTTCAGACATTTGTTTGCATTTAAGCATGATCATTCAACTTTATCTTTGCCAACAGCTACTTTACATTCCAAATACCTTCAAAAAGTCATTTAAAAGCCCCCAAAGTAACATTATCCATGAATGCCTTAACTCGGACAATCTTTTAAAATTTATCCACTTAGATCTTCTCATCTTGATGCGGCTCAAATGGTTTAACAACAGTATCTTTGAACTATTTCCCATTACATGGATTTTGCCACTTTAACAAAAAAGTGTCACTTTAGCTAATATCAGTAGTAGTGTTACAATATTTGGTCTTAAAGAAGTAACATAAAATACTGTGTTACATATACAGAAGGACTATTATATAAACATAAGTGCAGTAAATAAACCTATCTTTATGTTTCATTCAAAGGTTCTACAGCCACATTTTTACAGGACACTTAGATAGCCATATATTAAGTGATCTTTTTTTTTTTTTTTTTTTTTTTTACTGAGAAGGAACCCATCTGTAACTTGTCCAGCTTTCAGAGTAACAGCCGTGTTAGTCTGTATTTGCAAAAAGAAAAGGAGTACTTGTGGCACCTTAGAGACTAACCAATTTATTTGAGCATAAGCTTTCGTGAGCTACAGCTCACTTCATTGGATGAAGTGAGCTGTAGCTCACGAAAGCTTATGCTCAAATAAATTGGTTAGTCTCTAAGGTGCCACAAGTACTCCTTTTCTTTTTGTCCAGCTTTGAATCCAATGACATAGTGTCCTTTTATACTCACAGCTGTAAAAGGCACCATGTGAACAGATTTTGACCAAGCTGAATTCTTCATATACTTTGCTCCAACATAACAAAACAAAACAAAAAAACCACCCATAACTAGATGGATTATTTGAATTAAAGGCTCTTTTTCCTTGAAGTTCCTTCACTGCACTGTATGCTGCTGTTAGAGAACTACAATAACTAATGTGCCTCTTAAAAAGAAAAGGAGTACTTGTGGCACCTTAGAGACTAACCAATTTATTTGAGCATAAGCTTTCGTGAGCTACAGCTCACTTCATCGGATGCATACTGTGGAAAGTGTAGAAGATCTTTTTATACACACAAAGCATGAAAAAATACCTCCCCCCACCCCACTCTCCTGCTAGTAATAGCTTATCTAAAGTGATCACTCTCCTTACAATGTGTATGATACATTGTAAGGAGAGTGATCACTTTAGATAAGCTATTACTAGCAGGAGAGTGGGGTGGGGGGAGGTATTTTTTCATGCTTTGTGTGTATAAAAAGATCTTCTACACTTTCCACAGTATGCATCCGATGAAGTGAGCTGTAGCTCACGAAAGCTTATGCTCAAATAAATTGGTTAGTCTCTAAGGTGCCACAAGTACTCCTTTTCTTTTTGCGAATACAGACTAACACAGCTGTTACTCTGAAACCTGTTAATGTGCCTCTTGTATCAATTGGTACTGCACCCAAGTTTCAGAATACTTCAGGATCTACTGCTCTCATGCATAATGAAACAAAAAAGCCTGCATATTTATTCTATACCTAGTGCACATGCTGGAACCAAAAGTAATTTAAGATACAGAGGGGCTTGCTGTGAATGGTGCAGGCTGACAGGAAAGGAGTGTGCAAAGGGCAACGAGAGGTAACTGCATGCCTGAAGGAGAGGAAGTTTGCAGAATTCTCTCCTGAAGATTTATAATAAATCCACCTTGTGTGCCCTCTCTCATCTTGTCTCTTTCCAGAGAAAAGTGATCCAGATTTGCAACTGAAAAACCTATTGACTAAATTACACATGAAGTGAGAGGAGAGTGTAAATTATCACTTATAGCAAAACTACAAATATTTTAACTCATTTTAGCTTTTTTTCTGTACCAAAAAGTTTATAATCCAAATCTCTCTCTGTCTTTGTACAGCCTCTAGTAATGGAGTGATGACACAGCTTGCGGCCTCTGAGTAATACAGTATTATAAATAATAATAGCTATTATTTGGATTTCCAACTCAGTGTATGTTGAGACAGACTGAGAGACTTATAAATAAGATGTTTTTGACTAATTTTGTTGTATTCCACCTAGAAATATTGTTGTATTCCACCTTGATTTCCCTATTTTCTATTGCATTCTCTATACATGTTTTATGGGATGCTAACCTATATGGATCAACTTCATCTATTTCTTTGCCTAAGCACATCTTCAGGGATTCTAATCCGAGCTCCGGGAACACAGTTTAAATCAATTTAACTTTTGCCCCCTCTACTGGCTGGCTGAAATGGTGGCCGATTTCTCTCTCCCAAAACAGGTTCAAGGTGCTAAATTTTGTTCCCACAAAGTGAAAAAGGCTTGGGATTTTAATTTTGTCTCATCTCTATTTTTCCCCAGTGTGTTAATGAAAAATGAATATATTTATAGTCCAGAGTAGATTTTTCCTCAGATCATGACATTGTTTTAGTGCAAACCAAATCTGCATCTCTTAAACTACTTGACTATGTAAATATACTAATGGCACAGGACTGAGACCATTTGTATTCAAATGGAGTCACAATCAATGTAATAAAAATAATAAAGATATGGAACTAGACACTGCAGGTAATTGCAATATCCTTAAATATTACTATTTTCCTTACAAGCACAGGCTATCTGCAACATGATTGTCAGTGAGGATCTACACATTCACCCATATATGTCACGGACGAATGGAAAATATGAAAAGTAGTATAAAAATGATCAACTGGCATCATCTTACTGGCATTTGGTGGTGACTTTCAGATCTTGAGTTTCTTCATAATTCACCAACAAGATACTTCCCCTCTTAGATTTAATGTGTTCTTCCTCTTCCTCCCGCAAACTTAATCTACTGTACCAGCTGCCTGCTACAGTTACTGAGCTGTAAAAATCACACTCACCTTTTTTCTTTTTCTCCTCTTCACCCCATTGCTATCCTAGTCAGTGAAGTGTCTCAATGAATTTTCAGTGCATAAGGTGATAGGCCAACAAGGGATTTTCTGAAGTTAAAACTAGAAGCTGAAAAAACTAAAAATCTGGTTAGGCTGAATAACAGTAAAAGAAGAGCTCATACTCACAGCAACTGCAGAGAGACAAGCCCATCGAAAAGGCCTTTGGGAATCTCAGTGATCTTATTTCCATAGAGCACTCTGAAAGATACGGGGAAACAAAAGAATAGTAAGTAACAGTCCAGCCTACTATCCTCTCATCCCTCTGTGAATTATCATTTTTATTGATCTCATGCACCATGACCACGATCTGTAGCCATTTAATTTAACTACTGATCTCATTTTCTTTTCAGGAGGGCACATGGTATTCAATGAGTTGTTATGATTCAGACTTTGTCTGGTGCTGAAAAGCATTTTTAATGCAGAAACTGGACATTCTCCAAAAACTGTATTTCACTATTTTTCAGCCTGTCTTTTTTCCTGTATGAAATGTTTTAACCATCGAGACCCTCTGTTCACGATGCAAAAAGTCTAGAATTCAGCATGGTGATGTTGCACTGTTAATTCCTAACAATCTGGACATACAAACCAGGGATGTGTACATTTTAAAGGACCCTGTCTGGACGAGGTCTGAACGTCTTATGACAGCTGAATTGTGTATAGAATGTCACACAAGCAGCATTTCAGGAGGTATTCTGCCCCCACCAGTTGCAATCTCAGCCTGACCCAGTAAGTGCAATGGAGCCCAAGAGGGGAAAATAAGGATATATGAATATTTCACAACAACAAAAATGATTAATTTATGAAACTGAGAAGCAATTTGGGCGCATAGCTGGGAGTTACTTTGTATAAACTGGTTCACTGCAAAGTGCCAGGTGCACTAATACTGCAGTAATATCAGAAAAGTTCCAAAGGGTTTGCCTCAACCCAAGCCAAACATACAGCTGTGGAAAGCAGTGAAAATCACCACCACAGATCAATGGCCATCGTGATAGCATTGCCCTTCCTGCTAATTACCCTCATCTTTGAGGCTATATTACACCTCAACCTCAACACCTGACACATCTGTTACTTGGGTTGCTACCCAAAGGAACCTTGGAATAGTGTGTCTAAAGTAATTTGTCACTGGTGTTTATTTAAAAGAAGCAAGGTTGTGAAATTCAATGCTCACTTCAATTTGAAATCTTTGAAACTATTAGATGTTGTCTATTTTTAAAAATTGTTTAAAAAACTTTTATAATAAAACAAAACTTTAGATTTGTAGAAGCCATAAAAAGAAAACAAACATTTCCAAGTGTAATGGGGCCTGCACGTGTGTGGCACATTAACATTTGAACAAATAACTGACTAAACAAAAGTCAGTATGATAGCTCAGGCACCCATTTGTAATTCATATTAAATGTTCAATGCTACACTGAGCCAAATTAACTAATGTCACTGTCTGCCCACCATGTCACAGTGGAAGTCAAACCTTCCTATGCAGCAGCGGAGAAACGCAGGGGAAGCACATGACATTGCATCTTATTTTCCTACATCCCACATTTCCATTTATTGTTTCTAATTGAGAGCCTGGGAACATTTATGCAGAAGCTGCTTTGATTATGTTTGAGACAGGCAAGTGTTCAAATGCCCACGTCTGCCTGGCTGTTGTCAGGTCCGCACTCCAAAGATATTTTGCCTTTGATACACTGTCAATGGCACGCCTGAAAGTACTGCTGCTAGCAGTTACTTATGGGAGATGCATCTCCATACTGGCCAATCTCACACCCCATTACCATATCCCCAACCTTTCATCTTCCTGCCTCTCCTGTACAAATGCACACATACAGCAGTGTTTCTGGAATACCAGAATTTAAGTCAGAAAAACACACCAGAAAGTACCCAGGAAGACCCAGCTGATCATTTCAATGATTCCACATACTCTCAAAGATGTCTTTAGCAACAAGGGGCCTATTTTTGGAGGTTTAGCTACAGAAATAAAAGCTGTAAAATGCATGTGTATTTTTGCTTCCCTAGCTTGAACATTGGTCATTTCTACTTTTAATGCATGCAGTTTTCAAGGTACGCGTGCAAATTTGGTACAAAGATGTATACATTATTGCATCCCTCAACACCTGAAAATCACACCCAAGATATTTTGCATTAAAATTACAGTCATACCCAGTAAAATACACAATAAAACAAAGTAAACAAAGGAAGTGGCTCTATCTGACAATTAGTGAATCAACAAAGACACTTCTACCTTTATTTTTTTCCCTCTGAGTCTCATTAATGCTTCACTTGCTTCACAGGCTATTTGGAAGAATAAAAGGATGGCTTTGTAGGGATTTATATACTTGTTGTTTAGTGCCAGGTAAAGGAAGAGATTTACAGATACCATCTCCCCTTGCGGTAGGAGGAGGAGCAAGAAGATTTCTGACTGAACTACATCTGTAGTACTCTGATCTTCATGCTCTTGCTTTGAAATTTAAAAATGAGTGAAAGAGTTAAAAGGGACCGCAAGACTGCTTCCTCTCTTCCCTGCTGCTCCCTTCCCTCTCTTCCAACTATACATAACCACAGCGGTGGTCTCTGTTCAAGACAGATACCAATCTGGATGTAGATGAGAGCCATGAAAACAAACACACAATCCTATGTACAAGAGTGTCCAGTGCATAAGTTGTATTCTGCTCATCCCTGGTACTTCTGACAAGCCTGTTTCTTCTAATGCCAGAATAATTAATACTGAAGAATCATTTACTATCTATCTGAGTCAAGCAAACTTTTCACAATACTGCAGGTTGCTTCCTAATGTTAGCGAGTTGTCTGGCATACGTACAGTTGATGCATCTGAGGGCTCTATTCTTAATAGCATGTAGAGCCATCAGCCTGCCAGTTCACAGCTAAATGCTTTCAGCGTGGCTGCAACCCACATTCTGCAATTCTGCAAAGCATCGGGCAGATTGGGTGGATTTTAGCTAGCAGCAATTTCCAGACTGTCGTCAACCTTCCAAACATTGATAAGAACAGTGCGTGAAAAACCCAAACTGCCCGCTGCAATGCAAACATTAGAGCAGAAGCCTGGGAGAATCGCCTTGTTAAACTGATGAAGAGATTTTTCACTAAAACAATAAAATAAAAGTCCCACAGTTATATTCAGCTGTTCATGGAAATTAAAAGTGCTCCTAGAAACAGGCCAATTTATTTAACTGATATAACTAATTACTTGGATTCAGAGAACTGAAAAAAGGAGTATTTTTTTACATATTCTTTCCCCTTTATTATATTTAACAAACGATGCATTACAGAAAGTGAACCTTGTTGTTCCTTCACTATTCCAAATAAAGTAGCTTGTCTTGTTAGATCTTCATAGCAAGAAACACAACAACCAAACAAAAACCCTAATTAAAGAGATCAGAAATGCCTTCAAATGTACCATGCTTGTCTGTTTCATATTGTTTGGTCACACACTTTTATGCTCTTATATTAAAGGTGTCTGCCAAGAGATGCCATTAAACTTGAAGAAAAGTTTAGCAGAACACGCTATTTTAGAGGTTAATTTGACTCAAATAAACTGGTGCCAAAATACCACAGTTGCTGACACTCTGATTAAATATTGATAGATTAGATAAAATAATTAGACAGAAATAATGAAAATTCTCCCCACAGTATGGTGTCTCAGCTTCTGGACTAATCATCTGATGTAAGTGGTGGAAGCACCACTTCATACCTACTATTAGAATATACTGAACACTAGAAAATATTAAACATGAAACAATCCTGCACTGGCAGGATCTTGGACCTGGAGGACACTAATGGCTTTACTACAATCTCAAGACATTATGAACTCCTTTAACAATCACAAGATTAAGGAATTTGGGATTACATGATCAGCATAATATATTATAGGCCTTCCATAAGCATCAAGGTTTAGTTGTCTGCTTTTCAAGTACCTGAAAAAATGGGTGCGTATTTCTCTCTGTTCTCTGACACTTCTGCATGCATTCCCACAAGCCTTAGTTGCAACTTGCTCAGTTGAGTCAGAGTCCCAGAACATAAAGCTTTTCTCCTGAAAGTTGACCCAGAACTTGCTGGGTATAAAAGCCCACTGTTGAATCCTTTAGTCTGTACCATATGTTTTCCAGCTAATAGTTCCTTTATTTTGGCTTGGTTATAACATTCTTAGTGAAGTGTCAAATCATGACTCTGGGCAATGGCTTTTTCAGCCCTCAAAAGCCTTTTAACTACCTTTCAGACTGTGAAAAATGATTCTTCTTATGAAGAATTATGTTTCCAAAATTATGAGGACAATGGCATAGGTTCAACAGGAATAAGAGCTCTCAAAACAGCAGCAAGGATTGTGGGTAATAGCAGCATTAAATTTCTGATATTTTAGGAAAATGTACACTTTTTTTTGGTACGGCATTTCATATTTCTGCATAACAATTAGGCCAAACAAATCAAGGTAAAAATACTGGCTGCAATTTGTTACTCTAAAATAGATTCAACATTTATTTAAATAGATAGCGTTTTAGCCCAGAATGACACGAGATAGATCATCATACAGCATGTGATGATGTAAAATATGAATGACATGCCAAACACTAAAACTAGTCTGTATGCCAGCTGATCTAAACTGATCAATCACTTGTGAGCCTAATTCAGATGGGGAAGGATTTCTCATTTTACACAGTTCTGAAATCTACTCCTTCACAAGTGAAGGGCTTAGGCTGCTTTGCTGCATCACACAAAATGTCTCCAGACTGTCTGGATAAGGTCTTCAGAACTCTGGAACAGCTGAATTAAATGTGCAGAAAGTCTACTGGCTCCCAGAATCCTCCTGTACCTTTGGTACTATGTACAATAAGCAGACACTAATCCCTCATCCAATCCCCTCTCTGATAATCAAGCCAGATGTTTCACTGGATGAACCAAAAAATAATTTACTTCAGAAAGTCCACGTGACAGCTGAAACAGAGTAGAAACAGGAAAGTGTTCTCAACTTATCCACAATTTCCAGCCTTGTATATGAAACTTGTATTTTATTAACAGTTATCTAATAAAGGGAAAATAATACTCTAGTTATACAGGTTATAAATCTAATATATTACTAACCTAGAGGTTTTCAAATGTTTGCTTAACATTGAGACAGTGGAGCCCCTTCCAATCAATCAATTATGCTTCCAAGTCTTCCCTACAACAACATTATCTGGCCTCTCTCTCACACACAAAAAGTAATATTAGGATAGTATTATGGAGGCAAGAGAACAAGAAGCCTTCTAACATGAGCCTGCAGGAATGTGTTTGTTTTTGGTGAGCCTTTTTTTTTTTTTTTTTTAAAGTGCAGCTGGTGACCAAATAAGTTTCTGGAAACTCCCAGGGAACTCTGAACTCCACTACAACTATTGTAGCAGAAAGCTTCATAGCTTGAAGACTGACAGGAGGATTCACCACTGTAACAAAAACAACTCCATAAACTACCAGAAGCATGGACAATCAGTGACCGACAGACCATAGGCTGAGAGCAATTTTATGTGGCAGAACAAAGTGTCATGGGGAAGAATGGAGGCGCTTCAGGGTAAAGTCAATGCTCTTTAACAAACTAGATTTATTCTCCCTGATTCTGGGCTCCAATAACTAACTGTAAAGGGAGTTGAGGCAGGGGTCAGAGCTCCCCTTTTCCATGTATTCCCTAGATTTTCTTTCAAGAAGAAAAACATCCCTTACCGCGAAGACCGATTCCAGACATGGCTGGAGAGCAAACTTCTGCTGAACACATGGGTTAGGAGAAACCAGCTACTTAATTTCCTTTTTACAGGACATGCTGGCAATGGAAGGAGCTTGAGGCCTTATACTGGATAAGCTCTTCTCCCTCTTGGTTTGTGCTAAAGAATTCACTGCCAAGGCAGGAAGTGCTGTTCTAAGGAGCTGGGATGTTATAATCAGTTTTAGTCTGAGCACTAGGAGATTTCTTGTTTGAAAAGGATTTTTTATTTTTTTAAGAAAAAGTCTGGTGACCCTGTAGTGCATGGGCCACTAGTCACGTTTAAGAGATTGGATTTTGTGTAGCGTGTGCATCTGCTGCTGTAATTAGCATCACTATGTTTAGAAAACTACTGCACACCTGTTTTCTTCTATTCTACTCTAACTGTGGTGGGAAGAGTACCCTGCCTCATCACTGAGGCCTTGTACCACTCAACTAATTACAGGAGAGTTTGGATTGGGTAAGCTACTATATAAGGGGCATCCACTGGTCAGTTGTTAGAAAAACATTCTTGACAGCCTTGCAGATAGGTACTTCACTCTCCTGGAAATAGAGAGAGCACCAGAAGTGCAGTCAGCTAAGAAGGAGCAGACAATGGGGGCTGTGGAAGAAAAGGAAAAGAATTCAAACAGCGGTGTTTTTTTTAAACGGGCACAAAGTTGCCTACTTTCATTTCTGCATTAGTTTGTCTCCTTCCTTTATCATGGTTTTAACTCTGAAAGCTACAAGACCACCTTACCATATGCAGATTTAATCTCAATGTCAGCAAATATTCTTATCAGACAACAACCTAATCACATTCAATATAAAGATAAGAAAAATTACTCAGCTAAGACAGGTTTCAGAGTAACAGCCGTGTTAGTCTGTATTCGCAAAAAGAAAAGGAGTACTTGTGGCACCTTAGAGACTAACCAATTTATTTGAGCATAAGCTTTCGTGAGCTACAGCTCACTTCATAGCTCACGAAAGCTTATGTTCGAATAAATTGGTTAGTCTCTAAGGTGCCACAAGTACTCCTTTTCTTTCAGCTAAGACAATGCACTGTAGACAATCAGAAAATGGAGCTGAATAATGTCACTGGGCCACCAGGGCTCCAAAAATAATGGACCACTTAAAAAAAAGTGAGTGAATTCTATATTGTTCTGTTAGGATATGGATATTCAGGCCTGTCTGCAAAGGCCTATACTTTAAGAATTCAGGTGTAATAGATATTCAGGCCTGTCTGCAAAGGTCTATACTTTAAGAATTTAGGTGTATTCTTATCACTTACCTAGTTATAGAGGTATAAAGGAAAGAATCAAAATCACAGTCTGCCTGTTTACAGGCCTTCTCTTACAGTGACAGTCTGAGGTCCTGTTCTTAGGCTAAGATCTTTGGCTAAATAGCAGAGGCAGCCATAAGCTAGGAAGCGACTGGTCACATCCTCACATTCCAAACTAGTCACATTGAAATAAGGCAATCTGGGGCTGTTAGAAAGGTGATCTGATCTATGACCTCCAGAGAAAAGGAAGAGCCTAGAAGATGTAAATGCAAATTTAGTTTGATAGTTTTCTGTTCGGTAAGAACTCACTTATCAATAGACACAGCTAGGAAACCCTTATGTCTTTATAGATGTAGTTGTAAAATCTTCACTTCTGTATTGTTTTGTCATTATAGTTCCCACTTTGCTATTGTTTATTTTCATGGTCTCTGTCTGGTTCTGTGATTGTTTCTGTCTGCTGTATAATTAATTTTGCTGGGTGTAAACTAATTAAGGTGGTGGGATATAATTGGTTGGCTAATCATGTTACAATATGTTAGGATTGGTGAGTTAAATTTCAGTAAAATGATTGGTTAAGGTATAGCTAAGCAGAACTCAAGTTTTACTATATAGTTTGCAGTCAATCAGGAAGTAAGGGGGGAATGGGAACAGGGAATGGGGGTGGGGAAATTGGAATCATGTTTTGCTAAGGGGGAATGGGAACAGGGACATAGGTAAGACTCTGTGGTGTCAGAGCTGGGAAGGGGGACACTGAGGAAGGAAACTGGAATCATGCTTGCTGGAAGTTCACCCCAGTAAATATCGAATTGTTTGCACCTTTGGACTTCTGGAATTGTTGCTCTCTGTTCATGCAAGAAGGACCAGGGAAATAAGCGGGTAAAGGAATAAGCCCCTAACATGTTCCCTCTTGTTCTGCTCCATTTGGTAGTGCCATAGGATGGGGACTGGCCCTTTAAGGGGAGTTGACTTCAGCCCCATTTATGCCTAGTTATCAGCCTCCCAGTTGATGGGCCTGGGCTGGTGTCTGGCTCAGGTGACCATGCATCAGATATTAATAGCCTAGGGTTAGGACTTCGTACAAGAGGGAGCCAGCTCCATCATGGAGGAAGACCAAGTTCAAGGAAAGACCTGAGGGAAATCTTTCTAAAAATGCCCAGATTCTGGAGTGGGCCTGGTGAGCTTCCCAGCTCAGAGAGAGCTAGAACCTGATGCACAGAAACAAGGAGAAGGAGAAGGTATATCAGCAGGGAGCAGATTTCAGAGTAGGAGCCATGTTAGTCTGTATCCGCAAAAAGAAAAGGAGGACTTGTGGCACCTTAGGAGACTAACCAATTTATTTGAGCATAAGCTTTTGTGAGCTACAGCTCACTTCACTGGATGCATGCAGTGGAAAATACAGTGGGGAGATTTTATATACAAAGAGAACAATGGGTTTGCAATCCAGTTTGCAAATTAATTCCAATTCAGGAGTCTCTCCTTGGAGTCTGTTTCTAACCTAGGAACCTATCCTTGCAACAAAGCCCATTGCCAACTATGTCCACATATCTATTCAGGGGACACCATCGTAGGGCCTAATCACATCAGCCACACTATCAGAGGCTCGTTCACCTGCACATCTACCAATGTGATATATGCCATCATGTGCCAGCAATGCCCCTCTGCCATGTACATTGGTCAAACTGGACAGTCTCTACGTAAAAGAATAAATGGACACAAATCAGACGTCAAGAATTATAACATTCAAAAACGAGTCGGAGAACACTTCAGTCTCTTTGGTCACTCGATTACAGACCTAAAAGTGGCAATTCTTCAACAAAAAACCTTCAAAAACAGATTCCAACCAGAGACTGCTGAATTGGAATTAATTTGCAAACTGGATACAATTAATTTAGGCTTGAATAAAGACTGGGAATGAATTGTCATTACATAAAGTAAAACTATTTCCCCATGTTTACCCCCTCCCCGCCGCATTGTTCCTCAGACATTCTTGTCAACTGCTGGAAATGGCCCACCTTCATTATCACTACAAAAGGTTTCTCTCCCCTACACCCCGCTCTCCTGCTGGTAATAGCTCACCTTACCTGATCACTCTTCTTACAGTGTGTATGGTAACACCCATTGTTTCATGTTCTCTGTGTATATAAAATCTCCCCACTGTATTTTCCACTACATGCATCCGATGAAGTGAGCTATAGCTCACAAAAGCTTACACTCAAATAAATTTGTTAGTCTCTAAGGTGCCACAAGTACCCCTTTTCTACCAGCAGGGAGGTATCTGCAAGGGAGCCAGAAGAGACCCATGGGTAGGAAACCAGCACTCCCTACCAACCGGATGGAAAGGCCTGACTGCAGTGACCTGCGAAGAATAGCAGGAGCAAAACCTTAAGAGAGAGTTGAGTGCCCATGAGGTGTATAATAGACTAGTAAGTCTCCAGGAGGAGCCCAGGAATTTCTAGATTTTATGGATTTTTTGGATTTTAGTATTCTGTTGCCAGTCAACCTGCTATAGATCTGGTCAAATCCCACATAAGTGTTAGTAAATGATTCATTGAAAAAAAGGGATGTTCACTGAATAATGTAATTTGGCACAGTACTAGACTAGCACTGCTCAACAGGCTTGTGCTCTAGGCAAACAGATAGAATCGACTTTCAGAGTCGAGGCACCTCCACTGCTAATGCCCTGCCAAGCTGAAAGGCATTCAAGTTTAGGTAGAATTGACACAAGCCCACAAGTTGGCCTCAGCGGCTAGGGTGGCACACTGGGGTACAGGAGGGAAGCCAGAACCAAAACCATGCTCGAATGAATTCAAAATGCTTTGAATTTAACTACCTGTGTGTAAATAATTCAGTTCCTTCAGACAGCAATTAGAGCACCAGCGGTAGTGGTTGGTTTGGCTACAGATGGAGGCAAACTGAGGCACAGGCAGTGTCCAACACTGGATGAGGAAAGACCCTGCTATAGGCAACTTCCCTCCTTTTATCCTCCTTTTGCTGCTTCTGGCCAAAACTATCCCTATCTCCTTTATGTACTACTACAGCTTTAAGCCTCATCTATACTTTACCTGAACTGGTCTGGAACAGTTTTAAACCAGTTGAGGCTCATTTGGTTTAAACAGAGTTTTGGATGACAAGCCAAAGAATTCGTAGTCCCCTTACTGGTTCTGGGGGAAGTCAAAGTGTTATTGATGCATTCGAGCATGGTTTTGGTTCTGGCTTCCCTCCTGTACCCCAGTGTGCCACCCCAGCCGCTGAGGCCAACTTGTGGGCTTGTGTCAATTCTACCTAAACTTGAATGCCTTTCAGCTTGGCAGGGCATTAGCAGTGGAGGTGCCTTGACTCTGAAAGTCGATTCTGTCTGTTTGCCTAGAGCACAAGCCTGTTGAGCAGTGCTAGTCTAGTACTGTGCCAAATTACATTATTCAGTGAACATCCCTTTTTTTCAATGAATCATTTGCTAACAGTTGTGTGGGATTTGACTAGAACTATAGCAACAGGCTGACTGGCAACAGAATACTAAAATCCATAAAAGAGGCAAAGAGTCCTGTGGCACCTTATAGACTCACAGACGTATTGGAGCATAAGCTTTCGTGGGTGAAAATATTCGCCCAGGAAAGCTTATGCTCCAATACGTCTGTGAGTCTATAAGGTGCCACAGGACTCTTTGCCACTTTTACAGATCCAGACTAACACGGCTACCCCTCTGATACCTAAAATCCATAAGTTATTCAATAAATACTGGTAACAGTATATATTTTTGGCATTCTACCAGGTGTATTTAGGACACAGGACAAAGCCCATCTTTTAGTATTCTGCTTAAAGGGCTTAGTACAGTATATAGTTGAACGCTGATAAGTCTTTCTATATTTGCATTGATCAAAAAGTTACACAGGTTATTTACTAATGCTGTTCAGCACCCAGAAAATGCAGTGATAGCAGCATTTGTAAAGTGCATAAACTGTGTTTAAGCCAACTCCATAATGGCTAGGCTAGTGGTCTCTAATCCAAATTAATCTAAATTGGCTTAAACCATATTTCATATTAACTCAGGTAATGCTATTCCAAAGCTTTAGACTCCTCTTCCGACCAGGACTTCTTCCCAACACTTTGCCTTTGGTTCATTTTCCTTTGCAGCAAATGACCTTGTATTGTCCCGTCTTTGTTATTACAAGCTTCGGTGTTTTAAAACAGAACTTAAATAGAACTAGTGGTCTGAGCTGGCTAAAATACAGAAATAGTCAAACTCAACTGGAGACCATGAACAGTTTCGGTTTTCAAAAAAGAAAATATTAGTTATCGAGATTCTGTTTTCCACCTTTGGTTTCTGTAGGAAGTAATATTTTAGTCCATGTACCTTGTTGATAAAAGTAGTACTTACAGGTCAGAAATAAGAACATTTTCTTGATTGGCTGAGGTCCTTCATTTTGTAATTTGAAAAAAGGAAAAGAGAATCTGAATGCTGCTGAGAAAATGGAAGAGGGCGCTGGTGTAGAAAAGGTTTTTCCCCCAAGACCTTTATACAACCACCACAGAAAAGTGACTTTGACTTTTGGACACCAAGACAAGGTGGGCGATAAACCTACATAACCACATACAACACAGTTACAGAAAGAATACACTCATTCAAACTGTAAACTGTTCCCTCTTCAAGTCTGCGCGATCAATTTCTCATTTACGAAAGATTAGGTTCTTCACACTAGTTGATGATTGTGCACAGAAACAAAGCATCACCAGCCACCACTTACTCTATTTTTTTTTACATTCAGATTCTCCCCAAACAACTCATTCAGCTCTACTTACAACGAGGTGAGAGATTTCAAGCCATGGAATGCATCAGGAGCAATGTCAGATATTTGATTCTTGCTGATGTCTCTGTAAAGATACAGGGGGGGGAAACGACAGGTAATTTGTAAATAGGAATTTGTTGAAAAAAGTTAGATTTTTTCAGTGTAATAAGCACTTTATTACTTATTTCATCATTATTGTTGTTTATTTGTATTATCCGAGCATTTGGGAGCCCTGATCACCATGAACCCATTGTGATTGGCATTGTACAAACACAGAACACAAAGATGGTTCCTGATCCAAAGAGCTTACAACTGCAGTTTAAGATAAGGGAGAACAGATGGACACAGACAGATGGGGGAATTCAAGAAAATAATGTGACAAGATTGGTCAGCATGATAGGCCATGTTATCAGCTCAATAGTACTCTTAAGTGTTGTCAAGCTTTTAGCAGGCATCATGGCAAAGGAGAGTTTTAAGGAGGAATTGAACAATGAGGTGGCTTTGAAGTTATTTACAGAGAGCATCTTCCAAGCAGAAGGAACAGCATGGAAAAAAGCACAGCAAGGCTTGTTTGAAAATTTAACAAGTGGGCAACTGAGGCTGGTATCATTAGCTAATCAGAGGCAGGAGTCAATTTTTCCAGACTGAGACAATAGATAGGATGGCAATAGGGTATGAAAGGCTATGAAAGTGAAGACAAGTAGTTTATGTGTAATGCAGTAGAGAAGGGGGCACAGTGGAGGGATACAAAGAGAGGGGTGACATGGTCAAAGCAATGGGCTAGAAAAATGAGCTCTACAGTAGCATGCTGAATGGATATGAGCAGGACAAGACTGTATTTGTCAAGGCCAGAGAAGATGATGTTGCGGTAATCAAGATGAAAGATAGTGACAGCCTGGACAAGAATTTTAGCTTCATAAACAAAACCAAACGTGTTAGCCCTGTTTAGGGTTAATCATCGGTTAGAGTAGACAACCATCCTAAGAAATGTAGCACTGGGTTAACAGATAAGAGTCTTTCCTGTGCCAGATTTCTGTTTGGCAGTAGTGTATGCTTGTATAGGGGAATAGATCAGCCATTTCTCTGATTTTAAAGACCAGCCTTAGTGCCACTCAGAACTGGTGCTGGGCAGTAATAAATTGTGCCACCGGTGTAAGGCTCTTAATGAACACTCTTGTCCGTTGCGGATGAGCAGAGCACATTCAACTGCACCTCTCATGCAAGGGGAACTCAGCTGAGCATTTAAACCTAGATAAAGACCCTAATTCTGCCACCAGCATGGTGTAAAGGGACCATAAATCACTACAGAATCAGGCCAAGGCGTTAGGTTTCAGTAAGGTCCCCTTCACACTCCCATTACAGCTGCGCTGGGGCATCTAGTCACAACATGCTTTCACTGTTTTAACAGAAGTTTTGAAAATGCTAGTTTGAAAAAAAACAAACAAATGAAGGCTGTAGAACAATTAGTTTGTTTGTAAATGGGACCAAATTCTATTAGATCCCTGTTAAAGACCCAGTCCATCCTTTTCTACAGGTGGGATATAAACATGTGCTGCATGCCCCAACATGGCTATGATGTCAAATCATCTTCTCCAAGGTACTTAGAACATGCCGAATGTTCAGCATATAAACTGTTCCATTGTCTTCCTTTGGAATGATAACTGCTTATATCAACACTGACTCTGTTCCATGATTGTTCAGGCTAGTACAATCCGACACGGGTAGTATTTCACATACTACATTTCCATTGTTACTCCATTTCTGCTAGAAGACATGTTCAGAACAGTGGATGGGCTTATTCAATAAACTTCATTTCAGTAGCAGTATCCTAACATCTCTTTAGGAATCTACAAGGAATAAGGTTTTCTCACAAAGCTCTTAACAAAGTGATTGATCTAATAATGTTTCCCACTACAGCTTTTTGCTTCACTTTTGTCCACTGGAGTTTCATTTTTGTGGTTTTTCTTAGGCTATACTCACCACAGTCAAGTCTGCTAAAGAAGAACCCCTTTCATTCCCCTCTGAAATCTGTTTAGGAAATCAGTTAACGTTGACTGCCCTTTGTGTCTAGACAGTAAGATGCAAATAGCAGCCTTCATAGAAATAGCCAAATTTCTTGGCACAAAGTTTGTACTATGGCATCTATCCAGGAATATTTCTGAACCCATTACAATGGAGCAGAGCAATGTGATAGATCAGAACCCTAACATCTGAAAGGGGAACCCTATTTTGGAATCAAACATCTCAGTGCAGCCTGTTTCTGTATATATCACATTTTGATTCAAACAGAAGATTTTGTCCCACCTCCCCCTCTCCAATTTAGGATGTTAATCTGGGTATAACTAATGGTGCCTGAACCTGCATAAATAGCATGCTGGGAGATGACATTCACCCACCTCTTGCGGATGTGGTATGATCAGCATTAGAAGATAATTAGACACATTATTTCCTTTCCATTAGAGCCAAGGCTCCAGTGCTGTTACTTAGATAGCACGGCTTAATCTCCTCCTGCCTTGATTGAGGCACAGGATTCAATTAAGATTTTGCTCTTCTTTTTGTTTCCTTTCTATGGCCTGCTGTTTTGTGGTAAGTTCACTCCACTCTAGTGCTTGATTTACATCAAGAAAGAGCGGGTACACGCTTTCCTAACCTTTCATTACTAAGTCAGTTTAGGTCACAGAGCACAAACTTCCATGGTTTTGGATATCACTAGAATCACTGAGTGGAACTGCAGCTCTTTAGCTGGGAATTTAATAGACTGATCAGGATTCCATCTAGGCAGAGAATTCATTAACCATCTCAAAGTCTCATCTCCTTATGCCCATGACAACACATAAATGATTTACTTTTTGACAAGGCTCATAAACACACTCTTGAGCAGTGGTGGGCAACCTTCAGCCTGTGGGCCGGATGCGGCCCATCATGGTAATCTGCTGGCGGGCCGCAAGACAGTGTTGATATTGACCGTCCGCAGGCACGGCCGCCCGCAGCCACCAGTGGCCACGGTTCACCGTTCCCGGCCAATGGGAGCTGCGAGAAGCGGTGCAGGCTGCAGGGATGTGCTGGCAGCTGCTTCCCGCAGTTCCCAGTGGCCAGGAACAGCAAACTGCAGCCACTGGGAGCTGCGGGCAGCCATGCCTGCGGATGGTTAATGTAAACACTGTCTCGCGGCCAGCCAGTGGATTACCCTGCCGGGCCACATGGATTGCCCACCACTGCTCTTGAGGGTGACTGCATGCAGCTGCTGTATAGGAGTGCAAATCGCTTCTATCTCTGCAGCAGGGTAGAAGGAATATCTTGTGCTTCTTGTAGAGCATATAAAGATGATTTAAGTTTCTTTACTGCCCTCTGTAAGAGCTTTTGAGACAAACTACTGAATAATGTTTAGAGCTGGTTGAAAAATGAAAAACGAACAAACCCACAATTCATAAAATAATTTGAGAAACAGTCATATTGCAACATTAGTTGGATGGGTGTGAAACTTTGTGACCTGTTTATTGTTAAGATGAAAAGTGTTAATGTTAAATATCAGAAAGAAGTGCAGTTATATTGTTATAGCCACACCTTTCTGGGTGCTGGAGTCCTCAGTCTTGTGCCCAAAATGCACCTGAGAAGCACAGGTAAAATAGTAGGAGATGGCTTAGTGATGTTTCTATAAATTTTCAAATCCCTAGACTATGCAACCATATATTTGACTACTAGAAGGGTGAAATCTTCCTTCTGAGCTAGATAAATTGAGCTGCAGTAGTTAACCATGTGTGGAGGCATGAATAACTGTACTGAGGTCCATGACAGATGAAAGGTTGCAACCAAGAGAAGATGGCATAAGTTCTCTTGGCTACTGCTGCTACCTGAACATCCAGAGGCAGTTAAGGATCCGCTCTAAATAGTGAGTTTTAACTAAAGGCAAGCATAACTTCTCAATCCACGGAACAGCTATAACTTTTTCCCTCTCCTCAGGATGTTGTCCTCATCCCACCTGTCTTATTTAGATTGAGCCTCAGCTAACCAGCTCTAACTCAAGGTCTAATCTTAGCCACACACTGGGAAACAAAAACTTCACCATCTTTTAGGAAACTGAGCTAAGTACCGTCAAAATACTGAAATAGTCCTTTTCCCCTAACATCCTCACATGTACACTGAACAGCAGAAGAAGTAGGATAGAACCTTCTGGTACTCCACAGCACTAGCATAATATCACCCTCTGATTGCTTTCAGAGAAGGAATGGAGGAACTTTTGTTCTCCTTGGTATACTCTTAGGATCCCCAGACATGTTATTAATCCCTCTGATATCAAAGGCTCCTGCCATTTCTAAAGAATCAGCATGAACAAATGCACTTTTCTCCACATTAGAAGGTCATCAGCCAATGAAGCCAGCACAGTCTCCATGTCATTCCATAACTAGGTCTAACAGCAGAGAGAAAGGAGCTAAGAAAATCTGAAGACTTCTGATGATTCCAGAGCTGTCTAATTGTAATCTGCTCAACACTATCTCCCAAAATATTAAGATTAGAGACATGACTGGTGAGCCTTTTAGTATTAAGAGCGAGTTTCTTGACCACAGTTCATGCTTGTATTAGTAATACTAGCATCTTGCAGTCCCAAATGGAGATGGCAATAACCACCAACAGTAATGGAACAAATAGATCTCCACTAGATTTCACAAACCCTGGTGAGCACTGGTCCAGATTACAGATGCTCACTGTCCCACAACAATTCTGAACCTCACTAAAGAGACAGAAGCAACGTTACAGCAGAGAAATGTCACATTTATCCTACCACACACTGACAAGGACATCTCTTGATCTCCATAGAAGCCATCTCTTCAGTGTCAATAAAATGTGTGAAGCACTTGGGGATTTCCTTGCTAAAAGTGGATAAATAATGTTAAATTAACATCTGGCATAATGGTTTACTGTCTCACTGTCATGGCAGGAATAGTAATAAAGCTGTGTAGAATCAGAACTGCAATAAAGGCTGTCTTTCCCATATGTACATTTATATACATTTGTAAATTGCAAAGACCTATTTTTAATGATACTACTTAACAGTATTTTCAAGAATAATCTCAAAGCCTATGCCAACAGTGCTTCAAAAGCCTATTAATGTAACTTGCTAATGGAATTCTTGCACACAAAACCTTTACTGTTATCCTTTTCATAATAAGCATCACTGCGCATTGTCCTGAATGGTTAGGGAAAAAAGCATCATTTTCTATATCTTGACAGTTGGAAGGCACCAATCATGAAAACATAAATAACAATAAAGGATCATCAAGTTCTAATATTACTAATACCTCAGAAAAAAATTAAAATAGTAACAAATAATGAAAGAGTTACAGGTTATTTACAATTCCTCAACTCTGGGAACTTGATGACCCTGGATTGGTGGCACAGTAACTTAACCCAATAGCCACTGTTCAACATGGGATCATGTCAAAGAGCATTAACTATTTGGTATTTCAGTTCTTATGTGAAACAATTTGACAGGATCAATCTTACTCATATCGAGCAGTCGTTCACATAAAATCCCCCACTACCCACGGTGCCTTCATGAGCAGCCTCAGCAAGGGGCCAGGGACACTGAATTAGTCCTCATCCCCAGAGGTGTCTGGTGCAGAGGAGTGTTGAGGCACATTGATGGGATGGCAAATTTAGCAGAAGCTTGTTTTACCATGATTTTGGGTTTAGTACTACTTCCAGAAGCAGACAACAATTTCCATTGCTGTGTCCGTCCAGCATCTCTCATATGAGCCTCAACTTCACGTCTGGGGAGAAATATATATATACCTCCAAATTCTGCTCTTTTACTATTGATGTAAATCTAGGGCAGCTATATTGAACATAATAGATTAGGGTTCTTTTAGATTTATACAGCCTAGAATATTTGTTTCGAAAACCAACCTAATTTGGATACTTAAGAAAACAAGGGCATACAATATATTGTTACAAAAGTTCAAACCCCTCTTGTAAGAACCATCTCTCCTGCCCAACCAATGGTAACTAAATTAAAGTGATGCAAACAGACAGGGTGACCATATTTCCCTATGCTGAATATAAGACACCTGGTAAAATTACTTGTATTCAAGCGAGTTCAGCGGCAATCGACCAGAACTATGCAGTACAAACATTCAAATTAACATCAAATTGACTGAGCCCCTATTAAAAAGAATCCAAGTAGGCAGTACTTCTTTTTATTTACCTTATCTTTAAGGCTTTAGGGTTCACACAGGGAGGGGTCATACACACACACTGGGAGAGGTGACATACCCACATTCCCGTTCACCTCTCTCACACAGGGGAGAACTGACCCTCCTTGCTTGGCGCTCTCCACCCTCCATTCCTGGCTGGGCCACTGGGACGGTCCCGCCTCTCCTATTACCTGGCACCGCATCTTCCTGAGGCAACATGTGGGGAGGGGGCATGCAGGGTCACACGAACCCCTCCAGATTTCTGCCAGAGTTCACACCAGAATGTGGCCATCAGCAGTCTTTCAGCACTGTGTGGGAGGGAAGGGACAGGAGCTGCTTCCAGCCACAGGGGAGTTTGGGGGCAGGATGACCTGGCCCATGTCTTTGCAGGACTCATTTCTTCCCCCACTAACTTCCCCTCCCTGTGACGGGAAGTAGCTTGTCTCTTCCTGCCGCACAGTGTCGAAAGGCAGCTAGAAGACATGGCTGCTGCTGCTGGTCACCGACATAACCCAGCTGCCTCCTCTTCCCCGGCTACAGTGCGGGCAGGAAGAGATTAAGCCCTAAAGATGCATTGTGCACCAGGGCCCAGGGAATCTTACTGCAGGGGCTTCAGCAAACCTGGCTAGAGAAGTGGCTCAGCAGGGGAGGGTGCCTAGGAGATGGAGCAGCCCCACGCTCTCTGGGGGCAGGACCCAGGGCAGTGGGGGTCAAGGTGAAGAGGGTGCGAAGCCCTTGTCCGGGGGGCTGCTGTGGACCCTGCAGGGTCGGGGCACGAACAGGCTGGAAATCGCTTCCGCCACTCCCTCACCACTCCAGAGCTTAGCTGACGGGTGGAGAAGCTTCCCCGTGCCAGCGCTGTGTGTGGCTATGGCACACACAGGGCTCAGCTCCTCATAGTCAGTCCCTGGGCCGGGCTTTCCTGGGGCGCTGGCCTAGCCAGAGACAGTGAGGGAAGGAAAAGCCTGCCGGCCACGCTGTTGCTGAACTGAGCATTCTGACCAGGCGCTGGTTCTCTGCGCAATGCTGGGAATAGGACACGCGCTGCTGGGGGAGATAGGGAGGAGCAGCGGCGCTGGAGGGACGGGGTGAAGGGGCAAAGCAGGGAGAGGACAGTGATAGGGGGAGCATGTAAATGGCTGATGGGTGGGCAGCATTGGCGGCACATAACTGGCTACTGCCTGGCACCTGCCTGCACTCACCAGTGACTACAGCTTGCAGCCAGTGCCGGCTGGAAACAGGACGGAGGGTGGGGCCATGCTGGCCAAGAGCCGGCACGCAGCAAAGGGCTACGCTGACAGACCAGCAGGAGGATCAGCCAGCCCCATGCACTGCAGCTTTGCCCCACCACCAGCCTTGCACACCCACCCCCATCGTCGGCCACTGGACCCCCCACTCACTGCTGGTGGGCAGGAGGCTGGCGAGCAGGGATCCAGCCAGCAGCAGGACCCATCAGTACTGATGGGGGAAGACAGAAAATATGGGATAATTTGTCCATTTTTAAGAAAAAGTTGGGACAACTGCAGAAGGGCTTAAAAACAGGACTGTCCCTTTAAAAACGGGACATCTGCTCACCCTACAAATAGATTTCTGAATGCAGAAGAGAAAATAATTATAACTCAAAATCTTGTCTGAGGAAAGGAATTCAATGTTTGGAAAGAAATAAAGGGGACAACAATTAATTACTTCATATGCTACACAATAGAGAAATGAATCTGCATGTTATTAAGGATTTCATGTACTGTTAAGCATCCTGGGCCAATTCCATGCTGCTTTATACTTTGAAAAAGAGTTTATCTATACAATCCTCAGTAGTTTCAACACAGAATTTGGTCTTTTATTTGAAAAATAAAGAAGATAAAGTTCAAAATAGTACAAGCTACAAGTATCACTCTTACATGTAGTCTTATTTTTAAACTTACATTCTCTTAAGTTTCTTGTACTGGGAAAAAGCTCCAGTGGGAATTGTTTTGATGGAATTCTGTTCCAAGCGTCTAAAAACAAACAGAGTAATATAAACATTAAATATAAGATTGTAACGCAGGAATAACATTAAATGTTATAACTTTTTTTGTACAAAAATATAAAACTATATTTGAAACAGATTTTCTTTGGAAAGCCACTAAAATTCAGCAAATAGCTTTTTTAGGAAACAAATTCATCTTCCTGACTAACCAAATTTCGACCAAAAAAAGAAAACCCAATTACGAAGTATGTCACAGTAAGATGGTAAATTTAGTTCTGTGGGAGCTAAGCTCACTTTGTCCTTTCTCAAGATAGACACATTGCAAATCACCACCTGCATCTTCAGGGCCAACCGAATTAACAGAAGATTTCTGATGTATATTGTAATATTTCTCACTTAGGATAAGGTAAAAAAATATCATTTCCCTCCATGTACAAAGCAGTTATTACAAAAGGATGGCAAATTTCCACCTCAAAGAGGTTGCTCTATTATTCTTCTCTGAAGTAGATAAAGGATGCTTTCAAGCTGAGATCTAAGACAATACTTTTTATGCATATGTCCACAACTCCCAATATAGTTACTTAAGATAGAATTTGGTCTGCAGTGTCAGACCACTAGACCTTGTTCTCTCATGGATAAGTAGATCTGTTTGTAAAGCATGGGGGTAAAAGCAAGGAACTCTTAAGTTCTAGACCTGGCTATGTCATTAACTCACTGTGTCACTTTTATAGACAAGGCCTTATAAATAACTTCTGTATCAGTTTTCCCATTCGTAATTTGGGAATAATAATGCCTTATTATCTACCTCACATAGGTGTTGCAAGGATTAGTATCTATTTGTGATATACTTTGAAAAAAGAAAATGCTATATAAAAAGCATAAGGTTTTTTGCCTCTTTTGATGCCACTCAAGAAATAAAAGGAGAGGTCCCAAGAGATGAAACAAAACACTTTTTTCACTACCTTAGAATACTAGGGTCTATTTTTAATGCCATATACAGAGAGGTATCCTATATAAAACACTATGGATGAGATTAACAGTAAAATAAAACACACAAGATTGACTGAGGAATATAAAATTTAAATGAGTTTCTGAAATATTTTTTCATAAAAAAGTTTCTAAGTAGATATTTTAAAAGGTTCCCATAATCCTCAAGAACAGGCCTTGTGATCTCACAGGTTAATAATAAAAGTGAATCCCAATAAGCTAAACTCAAAATACTCAACTTATGTTATCAAAAATTCTTATATCCAAATCTGACACTGGCATTGAAGCCTACTAAGCCTCTATTTTACAAAAAGAAAAAAGAAAAAAGAAAAGAAAAGAAAAGAAGATTTTTTCCAAGAACTTCATAAAATCCTGAGTTTTGACTATGTTGGCATGGTCACCAATCGCTCTTGTTGGAAATGGTAGAGAGTTGAAATACAAAAGCATCTCACCGACCCCAAAGGGGCCAAGGCAACCCAACACACTCCTTTCTTTAAAAGAAAACATGGTGATAGGTACTTAAGAAAACAACTCCCTGAGATGACATGGAGTTAATCAGCATTGATTACTGCTGCAACCACATGGAAGAGAGAAACAAAAACGTGAAAGTATGAGTATGGAGATAAAATGCAGTGCAGCAAGAAGGTGAAGCATGTGTGTCTTAAAGGACTGCAGGAGAATGAAGAGGGAGCTTATGAAGCCTATAGCTCTTTGCTTCAGAGAATATCCTCCAAATGATCAGTGCCTGCAATGAGTAAACAAAAATCCCACTTCCCCCAATGCATTTTCACTATTTTGGCTGTTTTACAGGAAACAGTTTAGTGGAACTGAAGAGCAAATAAAACAATGAGTATGTAGTCATTGCCATTAAACTTTACTGATACCATACCTATTTTGTGGATCCATTATCTCACTTAATTATCTCAATTATTCTGTGATTTAAGTCTATGTATAAGATTTCCCTCCCAGTTAGTCCTAAATAGTATGGTACGCACATGCACTGGATTGCAGGGGAATAAACAGCGAAATGCAAATTGCTGCGGATATCAGCACACTGGTGTTTTAGTGTGCATGTGCTACCCAGACTTGCAACAGACGTTTTCTAGACATTCGGAGGTCAACTTTTCAGTGAAGCCTTTTGCATTACAAACTCACAAAAGTTTGCCTGTGCACTAATTTCTATGAACAAAGTCTGGAGTTGTGTGCCAACTACCACTTTGCAGATACAAATTGGGGTTTCACATGCTTAAGAGGTGCATATCTATTTCCACAGGAGCAATCAATTGAACAGAATTGCAAGATGAGGTTAGCCTGGGTGAAAACTTGGCCCTGTATTAATAATTCTTTAAAGTACACAGGAAAATGTCACATAGAGAACAAAAGCAATGATATGTAAAAGATACCAACTCTCCTCCCTCTGCTTCCCCAACATGTACACACCCCAAATTGCAATCACTAGGGATTAAAGCCCACACCTCCTGCAAATGTGAAAAATAAATAACCTAAAGGAGGACAGAGTGGGGGAAAGAAAGAGAAATTAGGATGCCAGAGGGCTGTCTCACAGGGAGTTGGCCAGTAACACTCAGAAGCAGCATTGAGTTCTTCACCACTCACCACAAATGAGGAGCAGATGGCCTGTGATGAAAATAGATGGTCAAGGGTGGTATCACATGCCGCTGTATTTTCAGTTTAGTTCCGCAATAAGCTCTTGATTTTATTTAATTTTTAAGAAGTCCTTTCCGTGGGGTTCTAGGCCGAACAGATGATGCTTAGTGGGCCCTATCATGATAATGAGGTCATGCAAGTAGAGCGTGTAGATTCCAAATTTGCCACAAAGCACAGTCAACATTTACTATATAATATTAAAAGGCGTAATTGCAAAATATGAAGTAGAAACTTGGGCTTTACAATTTCTTTATTCATAAATGCATGTTATGGAACTGTGGGTACAAGCTGAAAATGGCAATTCATTTTTATATCATTAGAAATGTGAAAAACGTAAGTGATTCACATTACTAGTTTGTACTTCTACCCTGCCTGACCTCACTAGCTAGGCAACATGCGTACAGTCAGTATTAGATGGGAGATATCCAAGGAACAATTAGGTTCTGTCAGAAGAACATTAGGTGCTGATGGTTCTGAGAGGTCACTCTTCACCCTGAGCCAGTGCTGACTCACCATGGAATAATGGGGAACAGTGCTGCTAGCAAGCACAATCTTTCAAATGAGATGGAAAATGGAGGTTCTTACCAGATCATGTAACACTTTGCACCCCTCAAAAAAA
The DNA here is from genome assembly GCF_015237465.2 of Chelonia mydas. NCBI lineage: Eukaryota > Metazoa > Chordata > Testudines > Cheloniidae > Chelonia > Chelonia mydas. The sequence goes on from NC_057854.1 coordinate 29,344,874, forward strand.
AAAAAAAAAAAAAAAGTGTGTGGTAACCTGTACATCCTGGTTAAATTCTATTTTAAGAGTAGAGCTTGGCAGAATGAAATCGATCTAATTTGCATCTTCAGGTAGACAGCATTCTTTAGCCCATGTCCTAGTGTGTTGGCTGGTGTTGCTGTATGTTGTTAAAGAGCAACTTTTTTTCTGCCGCAGAGGAGACAGATTTCAGTGGTTGGTGAAGGAATATTAGGAAACAATTTTTGAGAGGCATTCTGAGATCTTCTGATGAAAGATGCAAGCACAAAATAATAATCTGTATTGGCTATTTGAACCCTTTCCCCCCTGTTCTAGATTTCTGTAGTTTGGATTTGAAGTCAAAATGTAAAAGTAAATAGTTGGAAAATAAAGAAAAAATTTCAGGAAAATTTATTTCCATTCTTCATCCAAATTTCATTTTCACTAACATTTTGCAACCAGCTGTATTTAAAGACACAGCACCGAACAAGTGGAATCCGTGAGAACACACTGTAAAGACTGATGGAATAAACTGACTCTATATGAAAGGTACTGTTCAACCTTCTCATGGGCTTTTGCTCATCCATTCAGTTATCCTCTTCATTCTGCCATGTCAGCTGCTGCCTGAGAACACCATTCATACTGCCCACATGTATTCTAGATGCTGCACTTCCCCCTTCTGACATGAAACAGTGTTGTGTCTGCCTTTGGAAGTTTTACTTTTAAAGCTTCAGTGACAGTGGATGTCAAAGGACAAAAGCAATTTCCTTTATTCCCTCTAATAAAGTATCAGAGCCTGGAAAACGCAGAACGCCTGATGGATTCAAATACATTTTTTTTTTCTAATAGCGTGACATGGGAGAAGATCTTTTTGATTTTTAAATGACTTTGTGGCACTAAGAGCAGATAGTAAACAAAACAGTTAGAAAAAGCAAGGGGGAAAGGATGCACTTAAAGGTGACAAATAATCCTCTGACAAAGAATAAGCACTCAAAATCCCATCCTAATCCATCTCAAGGTTCACTAGGGTGCAAATCTTTTCAAATCTCATCTGGTGCTTACACTACTCAAACACATGCAGGAAAACACAAAAAGATAAAAAACAATCACCTAACGCAGCTTTCTTAGAGCCAGATCACATTCTTTGGAGTGACAAAGCCATTTGTCTTGAAGAGTAATGCCCATTACAGAGTGGGGGAGACAGCCATATTAATTTGGGCCTCAGCTATCTCATTTTCATGGGGGGAAAAAAGAATTTGTTACTTGGCTTGCTAATGGAGCAGTTTGCTAGCAATTTTCCCATTTCAAACAACATCTCAGCCGCTAATGTGTAATGGTTTGTCAAGTCTACCCATAACACAGACAAATCACTAGCTTGGGAAAAAAGAGAGAGAGGGAGCGAAACATCAGTACTGATAATTCTTAGCTGTCAAATGAATAGAGTCTACAAATGAGACAGCCACGGTCTATTAACAGTGTTGTTGTGCTGTGCTTGAGATGTGTCAGAAAATGTCCCTTCTGCAAGAGGCATCCATGAACGTCCCTGCTGGGAGAGCATAAAGTAACGTACAACAGCCAAAGTACTCAATGGGTCATGTCGCTCTGCTTCAATGGCTAAGGTTCTTACAGGCTTGCACCATTTGAGTGGCCAAGAGCTGAAAGAAATATCTGGTAGAAAAAGAGGGGCACCAGTACCTTGCTAGTTCTCATTTGTCTGACAGGATACATAGAGCCTATTCAAAGGTCATCGGGAAGGTGTTAGTCCTCTGTCCTTGGCTGGAGGAAGGATAGCCTATCCTGAGTGCAAGGATTTGCAGGGTAGCAAGTCAAGGTCAGTAGTGGGAAATTACTTAATTCCTCCCAGTGGGATGTGCTGTGAAGAGTTGTGGACTGGGAATAGCAGTGTCAGGGAGGAAGGTGGGGGATATCTAGGTAGCATCAGAAACCCAATGAGAAGTGTGATTCCTCTTGATACTTGAGTAAGGTGAGATGCATTTTAAAAGTTGCCACACCTTATGCTTGGGACTTTGATGAAGGAAGTCTGCTGAATTTGTTTGGCCCGTAACAGGAACTGGTCAGGCATCAGGTTTACTCTTCTGTTTGATTACAGAGGTGTTGAAACAGGACCTAGGTCTGCTAAACCCTTTCCTGCCTTGAATGGCCTGTCACACTCTGCAACATTAGTTCCATTATAATTACACTAACTTATCCCTAGGTTGCTGTATCAAAGTATGTACCAATAGGTAAGCACTATGTAAAATGCACTGTGGTTATGAAAAAATACTGCTTTGCATTTACCCTATCAGTAACAGCTTCTTACTATGTCATTAAAGGAACAAAGTAAAATTCTATTTGTACTGAATTACTGCAGTGCACAACAAAACAATGCTAATAAGTGATTTGGACAGCATGTAAACAAAGTCTGAGGTCAAAATGCACAGTCTTGTTGCTTCAGAAGCTTTGTGGGTTGGCCCTGCTGAGTGGTGACCTTTGCCCCTCTTCTCTCCCTTCCTCATCCAAAAGCCAGCAGAAATGCTTTAATGGCTGTGTGTGTTTTGGGATACAGGAACACCAAATATTCTAAATATATCTCTTTGCACTCTCCTGTTGTTTTAAAGATTTCATTCCCTTCCTAATTGGAGCTTCTGCTACTACCATTATACAACACTGAATGTTCTCTCACTGTCTTAGGGATTTATACTGCCACCATCACCATAGTATCTGAGTGCCTTCCAACTAAAATCAATACTATTTATTATGAATCATAATGAAACCATTATTTTTCCACTGCAACCAAGGGAATTTATTTCTTCCCAACAGGACTCAAACTTTACCTTCCCACTTCATGGTTTCTTATGGGGTGGTGGAGCTGTGGTCAGCAACCTGCCCTCGCATCCTAAAACAAGAGGGCAGACAGCAACTTCCCTCCACATTCCTAGTGTTTTGTTAAGTATTGTTTTTTTAAAGAACTAGCTGATTATCTCCCATGCCCTAACCTACATCATCTTTGAGTGGTATTGAAAATCTGTCAGCTTCAAAAATTAGCCTCACAGAACTTGGATGTAATGCATACCAGAGATCAACATGTGACTTTGGATCAGAAATGATTAGACTGATAAATATCTAAGCAGTTTCTAAACACATGGACACTGCAGATTAATTCACCAACAAGTCATGTTGCTCAACTTTTACATAAGGTCTGAAACATTACAGTAATTTTAAGGAAACATGAGTTAGGTCTCAGGTATGTTCATTAGAAAACAAAAGATTGTTTACCTACATGGATTTTCATCCACTTATGCAAGTATGACCACTTCTTCCTCATTAGTTTTTCCTTTGGTTTCTCAAGGCACTTGCTCTTCTTTGTTTGCACTACTCCATTTCAACATGGCTGCAGATTTTCAGGCTTAACCCAGAGCCATGGAGCAGGATTATGAGTTTCCACCTATCAGTTCAAATCTTCCTTCAAGTGATAATGAAGAGTTGTTCACACAACTATGGGCTGTAGATTCTTCCGATCCATACTGCATCTTTAAAAAGCTAGTGATGGAATTCTTGACTGAATTTTTAACTATTTATCTAACTAAGGGCAGATTTCAGCAGCCAAAATTGCCATTGGAATTGTCAAGCCTGAAATGGTCTCTTAAAATAAATCTGTGTACACTAACCTATTTGGATAGCAATGCTCAGCAAAGAGCTCTCTAGTGTGACAGCTGACATCTTTTAGAGTAGAAACAATGTAGTTGCACTTTAAGGGCTTGTTCTGGCCTCTGGTATAGCGGTCTCTATTAAAAACTCAACAATTGGCACCATGGTATCTGCAGTTCATTGAGTCCAAGTAGATACTTATCAACAGCACTTTCACTACTAACTTGTAAATGCTGAATTTAGCAACCATTGTATGAATCCATAAGATACAACAGAGTATTTTCCATATGCTAGAGAGGAGAGGCCTCAGTCTGAATCAAGCACTTCCTTGTGTTAGGTACTCTCCAAACAGACAGGAAGACGGTCCTAATATTTCTTTTCTGCTGCTGTGCTCTGCAGTAGCTTTCTGTTTTTGAACCTAGTTTATCTAGAACATGTGGATGTGTCTTTCTTCAGAAGCAGCTGGATGACTGTGACATGCTGATACATCTGAACAAGAGGGTCCCAAACTGATGCATGTGGCAGACCCTGGATAAAATACTCTGCTCTTTGCTTTGCTTCTCAATAAATCCATCAGTGTCATGCTCTCCTGCCTCCCCAATCCATTAACCCTTTCGCCTCCAGACACCCACAGGAGTCTCAACACACCATGCTTCTGCCTCTCATGACCTCATTGAGGCTTCAATAGGTGGCTTCCCTCCCTGGAGGTTGTTCCTCAAAGCAGCAGCAGTAGTGGTGGTCGCAGGAGTTTCTCTTCTGGCTGGTAGAGGTGGGAAGAAGAGGCCTCCCAACTCCCTCCTAGAAGGTGTCAGTTTGTGGGCTGGGGCTGAGAAGGAAAACAGGCACGAGTGGGGCAGGTTCCAGGGCCTACTGGACTCCCAGTCAGGACAGCAGAAACCTGGCTTCAAATACTCTCTTCGGAATGCTTTGCTGGAGTGATGTTGTAAGAGATGGTGAGAGGGTCTATATCTATGCAGTTTCTCCCCCATAAGTAGCTTCAGGCACTAATGGGGAGCTCAACAGGTGACTGTTCCCCTCATGTTAACCGACATGGACATAGCAACAGTAAGAGTTAAACAAGGCCAAACACAGTTTTTCTGGGTTGAAAGTGAAACAATGTTTTGCTGCTTCCACCATTAAATATAACCCATTTTCTGTCCAGAATCACCCTACTCTGCATGGGGCTGCCTTGCCCATGCTTCCACAGGGGAGCGAGAGCACTGTGTGCATGGGGGCCCCTGTGTGTGGATCTGGGAAGGAAAGAGTCACTTTGCTTGAGGGGGATATTTGGCTCTTCCCAATCCCCCGCTGCTGAAATGGGGCCTAGAGCTACACATACCATTCATTGGGTATGCATTGGTACACATGCCAAGATGCCTTGGCAAGAAGAGGGGCAAGAAACTTGGGACCACTTCAGCAGTAAGAACTCTGCAGGCAGACTCCCATATCACATGTCACCCCACTAACTTTAGTGGGGCTCTGCATGTGTGGTTCTCAGTGCAGGATTAGGGTCTTAATTTTTATTATACATAAACAATGCAAAGCTTACAGGGCCCAAGGGCTGAGTCTGTTACCAAGAGGCTTGTTCAACCTCTAAGCCCTCTCCAGCTCGGCAGTATTTGAGGATTCTGATTTTATGTATTGGAAAACACCATTGCACCTTGACAATTTGATTTTAGTTAAATTTCATACACGTAAACAAGAAGTTTTTTCCAACTAATCAGTATCAACTAATGTATATGTCGCATTTGGACTTATCTCTGCTTTTTTGTTCTGCTTTGTCACAAGAACAACATCTAAATCCTTAATGAGCCACATGGTTATCTCATTATACTCATTAATCCTTAGCAGGCTGACATCCTATCCTCAGTCTCCAGGGCTTACAATTCCTCTATATGTCTGGCAGAAAACCTCCAGTGTAGGTCCTGAACATCAGCACACCAAGACTGTTTGGTTCCAGAATAACCAATGCCGAGTTTTGAGGCTGTGTGTGAATTTACAATATTGACATTTCGTGTTATTACTTTCTTGAAGTTTTAAAACAAATAATTATTGTACATTTGCTGGAAGCGTTACCTAATAGTAAACTGTTTGAAAGGAAAAATAGTCAGCATATAATCGATTATATAATTTGTGCACAATCCCACAGTTTTTTTAAAATCTATTTGTACTACATACCTACAACATTGACAAGGAAAAGGGATCAGAAGAAAAGGTGAAAAACAAGGACAGGTGGGAAAGGTGCAAATACTTTCCCTGTGCGATAAAGTGCTGTCACTTATAGTATTTTGTCAACAAAACAGATGTTTTAGGGCTCTGTTAACTAGATTCTACATGTTGTATATCCTTTCAGGGAAAACATCCATCAAAACCCACAGGTTCATTTAATAAAAGCAGCAGCAAAACAAACATACAAATCAAACATCATAGCACCTGCCTGCAATAATAAAACGGATTAGCACATTTTATATAAAATTCATGCTTTTGTATTCCATATTTATTTTCCCTGATGTCTTCTGCACTTTCATAATGAACTTTCAAGATGCATACACACATGATATCTCCTTCCTGCAATATTTCAGCCAACACTGTATACTGTGGCTTTCAATACAAGGTACAATTACAAGTACAAAAAAGACTGTGCTTTGCAAAATACCAGGTTAGAAACTCCCTTTGAGTGACATTCGTATTAGATAAAACAAGATCTCGGAGGTTTTTTGTTCTGAATGTCCTAGTCTGCATTGATTGATCTAAAGTTAGTCAATTTGATTACTTGGTATGTGTTATTGTCCTTATTGTTCATACAAATTCCTTTTTATTAACAGAGCCAGATTTATGTGTCTGGTGAGCTGAAAGGAAGCTTCAGAAAATACTCCCAAGATTACAAACTCCTACACAGCTTGCCCTGGTGAAATTCATCTGCATGCGGCTACCTATTACAAATGTCAAAATTATAATTGGCCAGAACAATCTAAAAAAAATGATGAAGCAACCATAAAAATGTGTACAATTATCAGACTTAGTAAAAATATAATGCACCTTCTTGTCATTGGAGGTGACAATAGTCACATTTGACAAATCAGAAAGTAAGTAAATATCTAAGATACACAGCTGAAATCTTGTGTAGTGATTGCTTATAGTACCTATTTTAATACCGAAACATCTATGTCAAACATCTCATTCAACAAATCTGTAAATATTTTATTACTGATCTACCCCACTCTCTTCCCTTTGAGAGTTTAGCAAATACTACACAAAGCAGAATTTACCTACTAGCAATTTAAATAGAACCTGAACATTTCTATTCAAACTGTACATGATAATACCCAGACAAAACAAAACTACATGTCCTCCTCAACTCATCTCTGCACATGAAAGTGTTTTTATTCCCACCATTTATCACTGATTTACATCTTCTACATTGATTGTTCAGTTCATCTAAAATAGCTGCAATTTTCATGTCCTTGTTCTCAGTGGAAAGTTCTCCGTGTACATGTTTTAAGTCTAAAGAGTAGAAAATTGTTTCTTGATGGTGAGCATAAGCAGCCAGGGACAGTTTACGGTGACATCTGAAAGCAGTAGGCAAAACTGACACGTAAAGATGTCCAGAGCCACTTTACAGCAGTGAGTGAAGATCGTATTATATGACTCAAATAGAGTAGAGAAACTCTGCTTTCCTACCCTGGGGAGCCTCCATTGGAACAGTCATTAGGTATGTTCAGAAATACCGTACTTGTCTAAGACACATTATATATTGGAAAACTGATGGGAAAAATCTATTATTAACTTCAGGAGAAAGGACAATTTGAATTGCTGAACTATCTTTCCTCTGCCCCCAAATTTGATGGGTGTTGCTTTTATTTAAAAGGAAATTCATTTTGAAAAAAAAAAATCTAAAGACTCGCCTCCAGGTTGAGACGTTTAAAGCCAAATTTCAGTGCAGACCAAGTTCTTATGTACAGTCATTCAGTAAATGACTGAAAATAATGGATTTATTCCATAAGATATTCTTCACACACTTCCTATTTTAAAGGTTTCTGTTGGTGTAATTTAATATATGCAAAATCAAATTTGTAAAATGACATCATAGAAATTTCAGTTTTAAAAAAGACAATGGAAAGGATATTTTGCACTTCTAGAACACCTTCATTCTTACAATCACAAAAGCTTCACCTAGAATTAATTATTTAAGTCTCAACACCCCTATGAAGTACATTCTCTGGGTAAACTGATCAACAAGAACGTCCCCAAAGGGTATCAATGAAGCAGCAAGAGCCCCAGAAATAGAACCAAGAACCCTTGATATTGAGTTGCCTGTCCGACCGACTGTGCAACAGTCCCCACTGGGATGCCCTCCTACTCCCTCGCACAAAATCAATTCCCTAAAATGTAATGGCTTGGCAAAGAAGCACATTTGCTAAAGGCAGAATGAACAGAAAGTTAAAGTTAAAGCTGTTTTCTCAGGGAAAGCAGCTTTGTTTGCTTTTCCCTAGGTAGTCAGAGGAGATAATGAATATCTAGAAGTGCAGGAACAGATATTTCCATAATGTTACGTGAATATCTCTTATTTGTCTCAAGCTATGAGAAGCCATTATTTACCAAAATGAAGTATATATTCTACATAACCAACAATGTTGGTTAGCAATAAAACAAATCAATATTAAGTCTTGGTAAACCAGATACTAAAAGACATCGGACTTGAAACAATCCCAGACTCTGTTTTGAGGTTTGAAAAAGTTTGGTTCAACTCAAATATTTTGCACACCTGACTAGTTACTTGTACTGGCTAGTGCTGGAAGTGCAAAAGCATAATCTTAGTGAAAACAGTTGCTCTGACTGTATTACTGAGCTGATTGAAACTAGAAACCCCTGATGCTTTTCCAACTGGTTTCTCCATATAAAAGGTTCAGATCAGCATCTAAATCAAAGCCTCAAACTTCAATGTTCAGCCATTTCTGATTCAGGTACATCGAGTTCGATTAAACTCTGCATTACTCCGATTTTATGCAATTGTGCCTCCATTCATTTCAGTGGAGTTATTCTAATGTAAAATTGGAGTGACATATTGGTGAATTAAGTCCAATGCAGGCATGGGTTTAAAACCTTCAATATGAGACATAAGGATAAATCTACTACAAGTGTACAGCTTAATAAGGTGTTAATATACTGAGTATGTACATTGGGTTGCTGAAGTGAGACTCATGGTGGTGTTACAAATTTGGGTATCATCCTGGGGTTCGTAATCTGCAATAGAATCACATGTGAAGGATGGAAGAGACCTAACATTCTTCCACCAAAATTGTTCCCCTTTATACATGTTTTTAATACTCAATTCTATTTTTCATTTATACCCAAAAAGCACTATTAAGAGGACACTATGAAGGTTGCAAAAATCAAACGTTCGAAAGTTAGGAAATGCCAGAATTAAGGTTGCCTGTGCCTGTTGGGGGGGGTGGGGGAGAAAACCTGGATTTGTGCTGGAAATAGCCCAACTTGATTATCATACACATTGTAAGGAGAGTGATCACTTTAGATAAGCTATTACCAGCAGGAGAGTGGGGTGGGGGGAGAGAAAACCTTTTGTAGTGGTAAACACCCATTTTTTCATGCTTTGTGTGTATAAAAAGATCTTCTATACTTTCCACAGTATGCATTCGATGAAGTGAGCTGTAGCTCACGAAAGCTTATGCTCAAATAAATTGGTTAGTCTCTAAGGTGCCACAAGTACTCCTTTTCTTTTTGCGAATACAGACTAACACGGCTGTTTCTCTGAAACCTGGAGTATGATGGTTCCTTAATTACATAATCACATACTATTTTTTTCAGAGGACCCATGTGTCATTCATTGCACAGGATGGATAGTGCTCACTTCATGTACAGTTATTCCATATTTTGTTTTCCCCTTGTACAGTGTATGGCTCCATTCCTTATTTACAGCACACTATTCAAGCCCTGCCCTTAAAACAGAATTTTTAATTTCCTTATGGACCTTTCTATGGCACTCATCACTATAGTCTTTGAGTGCTTCACAAACACAAATATATTTTTACAACACCCTTGTGAGATGTGAGATTTTACAGATGGGAAACCGAGGCACAGAGTGAATGGGGTTAAAAGTACCTACAAACTTAGGGTGCCCGATTTGAGACACCTATGTATGGCCAAAGAATAAGATTAGACTCCAGGCAACTTCATATTAAGCTCCTTTCCAATCTATGACTCTTGCTGCTTCATCCCCAGGAGATCAGTCAACCCATGGCAACTTCCAGGTACAAGAAATAAAAAGTATACAGGTCTGGAAGTTGACAGTAGCCTTTACTACTGAAAATGGAGCCTTGATGGGAAGGTGATCAACACCCCAGTTCTAAGAGTATATCTGACATATGCTTGCAGCATTACAGAAACCACAGAAATCTAAACAACTAATGAATCTCCAGGGTTTGATGCTGATGGAGGTATGAAATAGCTCTTCCTATCAGACCACTTACTTGGGGTAACTCAAATATAGGAACTATCACAACCAGACCCAGTGATGGTCTTGTCTTCAGTGTTCTGGATAAAACCCCAGAAGTCCATTTCCAGGAAGATATTTCTGCTCATTAAAGCGGATGTTTCATGCTGACATCCACAAAGAAAATAAGCCACGAGGCCTCCAATAGGAGCACAGACATCACCTGGAATATTTCAACTGCGGAACCCTCCATCTAAACTGGTTTATTGTTAAGAGGGAAAAAAAATAGAAATATAAACTCTGGTCCTTTCCTTGGGGCAAAGGAAATGGTCAGAGACTTAAAAAAACCCTCCTCTTTGAGGTTGTCCACATACATACATATCAAGCAAGATGAACCTATCACAAATTATTCCCTCTACCTCTTTACATTTGATGTTAGTAGATTACGGAGATCTTGACCAGAATCAACCATGCCAAAACTGGGCCTTCAGCTTCATCCAACAAGATGTCAGTGATACATGTTAGACATTATGATGGGTTGGTGCAGAACATTCTCAAAAGAACTAGTAATATAATATGAAGTTCTCTGGGGGATTCTTCTGCTACCCATGGGAATTACAATTATTCTCTAGAGCACTATCATAATAAGTATCTCCAGACCTGTTATCTTAGCTCCCTAATCCACCCAGTTCACCAGACCCATTGCCTCCCCACAAAGAATCATCGTTCATCTGTGCCAGCATAGAATACTACATCACAAGAGAGACAGAACAAGTACTGGTGTAGGAACTCCCACTTGACTATCTTCAAATAAAATATAAACAACGAAGGTATGCCCCTTTAACCTCCCCACTCTCGACAATTGATCATTCCCTAAGCACATCAAAAAGTTACAAATTTTAAAAAAGTCTAAGGGAGCTAACATTTTGAAAGTGTGAATAGAAAGTCTCCCTCTTCGCTTAAGCAAAGTAAACAATCATGGGATAAGAGGGAAGGTTCTCTCATGACTCAGTAACTGATTGAAAGAAAGGTAGGAATAAATGATTAGTTTTTACAATGGAGAGAAGTAAATAGTGGGGTGCCCCAAGGATCTGTACTGGAACCAGTACTGTTCAACATATTCATAAATCATGTGGTAAAGGGAGTGAAGAGTAAAGTGGCAAAATTTTCAGATGATACAAAAGTTACTCAAGGCAATTAAGTTTAAAGCTGACTACAAACAATTACATACAAATGGATCTCACAAAATCGGGTGACTGAGCAACAAAATGCCTGACACAATTCAGTGTTGATAGGTGCAAAGTAATGCACATTTATCCATAAACACAGTCCCAATTATCCATACAAAATGATGGGGTCTAAATTTGCTGTTACCACTCAAGAAAGAGATCTTGGTGACCTCATGTTACAGCTCTCTGAAAACATCTGCTCAATGTGCAGCGGCAGTCATAAAAGCTAATAGAATGTTAGGAACCATTAGGAAAGGGATAGCTATGGGATGGATCACTCAATAACTACCCTGTTCTGTTCTCCCCTCTGGGGGCACATGGCACTGGCCACTGTCAGAGACAGGATACGGGGCTAGATGAACCATTGGTCTGACCCAGAATGGCCATTCTTATTATTTCCCTTCTCATTGTTTTCTACTTACACATTCTTCAGGGTGTTTCAGATACTGTGATCCTTCCAACTGATACTTTCTTTTCAAATGTTTCTTACTATCATTTGTTCCCTCTGTTGTTTTCAGATTAATGGAAATCACGAACATATCTTCCGCCTACAGATCACTAACTTCCAGCAGCAGGTCCCATATAACTACTCAACTGTGCCCTCTACCTGTCAGCTTCAATATAAAACTTTACATAAAACATCTTCCTCTATTATTTCTGCATACCAACACTCTGAAATTAGTAGTTTCCACACTCTCTAGAACCGTATACTCTGATATAACTTCCCAAACAGATGCTCATAGCTGCATCCTTATTACCTCAGCAAATCTTTCATATCATTATTTAAAATGTTCATGCCTACAGTTCTTAAATCTATCATGTTATAAAACATTACATATATACATCCATATCCCTATAGGGTATATATTGTTTGGAATGCAAATTCAAGACTAATTTTTTAGTACTTCAGATATAATTTATACTGTAATTTTCAGGGGTAGAACATTTCTAATTTTTTTGGATTCCTAGTTGGCATGTAGTACAAGATGCTGTAATCCCAACAGAAGACTGTACATGTCTGAACTTTTAAGGGAAGCAAGTTTTTGAATTGTGATCAAGCATGTTACTATTTTTCCATTTCCAGTGAATATATTTACATGCCCAGGTTATCCTGGGCAGTATAACTTTACAGCATTGTTTACATCTAACAAATTTGTTCAATGAACTTGTATGTTTAAAATATCTTTTTCAATATGAGAGTTGCAAAGTCCACACAGAACATGGAAACTGATTAAATTACGCATAATGAACTACTTTATAATGTGCTGAGATAGTAACCACACAGATTTTGAGCTGAATCCTAAATTATAAGAATAACCAATGTAGTGACAGAGGAGTGCACATATAGATTAGAGCACCAGCAAAACCTATAGTTAGAGCATTTTGGATAAACTGTAACCCTCAAATTGCTGGGAGTCAGATATTAAATTGCAATGGGCCAGCATAGAAATGAGACAAGCAGCTAAGCTTTGTCCCAGAGAGTCTTGCAGTCTAGCAATATTTCTGCAGAGATGAAAAGCTGAATTGTTACAGTAACTGTATGGATATGATTGAATCCATAAAGCTAAGGCTCTTAAAGCTGGTTGCAAGAGGGATACTATCTTCAGTACAACAACCTCTGAAGGAAAATAATTGCTCACCATTCCCTATGGAACAACCAAAAGCAATTCTGTTTTATTTCACACTAATCAGGACTGTGGTAGATTGTGAAATACTATAACAGATAAAACTAGTAAAAACAAGTACATCTGAAAACCAGTATATGATATGATGATACAAGAAAGCGTTGAGATAAGTGTAAAAGTTTTGGGATAAATGAAATATAGAACAAATAACTGAACAATCTGTTCTAATGTCAGACTTTAGCAAAGAAAAGACCCCCGCCCCCCACCCCAGGTTCACTTTGCCTGTCTAACATGAGCTACTTCCATCATTTTGGGAGAAATCACCAAGGTAAATTGACATGTGAAAATAACTCTGTTAGGGAAAATGTAAAAGAGGAGCTGCTCTGTTTTCATTTCCTGGCCTCTAGATAAAAGTGACCATACCCCATTTTGGGGGGGGTTAAAAATACAAACTGAAATTAATTTGATGAGTATTTGATCCTGTTCTCAGATGGGTAGGGGTGTGTTGCACAATATCTCATTTTGCATTTAAGACCTGGATTAAGCCCTAAAATAGAATAATGTGTGGAATAATGGCAATGCGACTGGCAAATGGCCATGGTTATCATCTTAAATGGTTAAAACTTGCAGCTCCCTTCCACAAGTGAAGTGCACTAGATTTGGAATGACATTTGGAATGAGAATAGTAAGTTGACACTGGCACTTACATTTCCACAATGCCCTCTGGTAGGTTAGATGGAATTTCTGTTAAGCCTTTGCCTCGACAGTCCACAATGTTGTTGCTGCATGTGCAAGCGGATGGGCAAGTGATGGAATTAGCATTGCAGGATGGAGGTTCAGAGTGGGAACCTGAGAAGGAAAAGACAGTACCAAAAATATCAAGATTAGATTTACAAACTGATCACTTATTATTTTAACAATGAAAAATACAGCAGTCAGTGAATTTTCAATTCCCGTTCACATAATAAATGGTAATCCCTTTGGATAAAATTTATGTATTATTGTGTCAACTTCAGAGAAAATGCACAGAATATTTTTCCATTTTTACTATTACACCATCTCCATTTTATTAATTTATTGTTCTCCCTGACCTTTTTTACATTGGCCACATATTTCCATTTATTATTTGAATCTAAATTTGGAAAAAGAAGACTGAAGATCCAGGAATACTTCCAAATAATGAGGTCTATTGGAGTACTGAATAATTTTGTTAGGAGCATGATGGGAGCTCAATCTCTGGGGTCATTTATGTAAAGACAGGACAATGAGCTTAAAATATACAGTATATGAAGGAACAATCCTGCATTGGCTTAGAAAAGGCTAGCTGACCCAGTAGGTCTTTGCTTCTCCAGTTTCTATGAAATTTGCAAACTCTTGAGATTGCACATACTAGCTATGAGATGGAACCATTTTATTACTGATTAAACTACAAAGGATGGGGATAGTACACTAATTTTCACAATGCGAAGTAATGCAATCGATGGAGAGAAAAAATTACTCATAAAAATTAAGAGCTCTGTCCTGCAAACCTTTACTCAATCCAGTAGTCCCACTGGAGCTAAGGAAACTACTCATATGAGTCAGGCTTTATGGATGAGACATCTAGATGTATACATTCTGAACAAATCATTAAGTGCAAGTTTAATTTTACTTTCATTAAAGTTTCCAAAAGTTTATCACTTTCTCCAATTTTAACCTAAATGTTACAATTCACACATACACACAAAATATTTTAGTACCAAGTCCATAACTTGGTGGGTGTGTGTGTATATATATACACACAAAGAGAAAATCTGTGTGGTGGAAAACAGTTTTTATGCCTATCAAATTTTACAAATGATCGAAAGGTCTTGGTCAAACTTCCAAAAATTACATAGAGACGGAAGACATTTTTTGGCATTATAACCAAACGCACAGAGCTTACTAATAACTGCTACAATGTCATAGGCTTCATTAAAACAGCTTCTTCCTCCAGGCTGTGATTAGGGCTGATTGGCAATTTTTGATGGAACCTTTTTCCATCAGTAAATGCCAATCCATTGAAACTGAAACTTTTCATGGAAATATATTTGTTTTGATAAATATTTCATCAGGAAAGTTTCTCAGATCCAAACTGGGGCTTGGGGGGTGGGGGGTGGGGGGCAGAGGAGGAGACGGAGGAGCGGGAGAGTGGGGCGAGGCCCACCCCAGAATTGCCACTATTGCAGTGGTTAGAGCACTTTCATGGGATGTAGGAGACCTGGGTTCAAGTCCCTGCTTTGAATCAGGAAGAATAGGGACTTGAACCTGGTCTCTCGCATTCCTAACTACCGGGCTATTGGCTATTTTCAGGGGCAGGTCTCACTCTCTCTCTCTCTGATGTTTTTTCAAGAAAAAATGTGAAAGGTCTAACTATTGATTCTCATGTGGAATGAACCCATATGTCAAAAGCTCAGTTTCTAATTCTTATTTTCTGGCCAATCCTAGATGAGATACAAAGAGGCAGTGACAAAATATTAACAAAGTGATGAAAAGCAGAAGAACATGTTCAGTAGACAAATTCCATTCCTCTGGTTATAAAACACTAAATAAACTCCTTAGTGTTCAAATGACAAATTACAGACGACATGTGGAAAGTCATAAATGAAACTCTATATTCTTTAGGTTTGTGTTTAATTAGAAACATGTATGATATTAAGCCAGAGATTGGACTGAAGCTGGCAATATGGTCAAGGTGGTCTGAAAAATTCTGTTCTCATCAAATATCAGACATTATTATAACCTGCTTCTTTTGACATACCTCTTCATGCCATCCAGATTACAGCAAGACCTTAAATATGCAAAGCGTCCTAACTGGAGGATAGCTAATGTGACGCCAATTTTTAAAAAGGGCTCCAGAGGTGTTCCCGGCAATTACAGGCTGGTAAACCTGACTTCAGTATTGGGAAAACTGGTTGAAACTGCAGTGAAGAACAAAATTGTCTGACACATAGATGGACATAATTTGTTTGGGAAGAGTCAACATGGTATTTGTAAAGGGAAATCATGCTTCAACAATCTACCAGAATTCTTTGAGGGTGTTAACAAGCATGTAGACAAGGCGTGTACAGTGGATATAGTGTACTTAGATTTTCAGAAAGCCTTTGACTGTGTGCAGATATGGTTGCCCCATCTCAAAAAAGATATATTGGAATTGTAAAAGGTTCAGAAAAGAGCAATAAAAATTATTAGTGGTATGGAACAGCAGCCATATGAGTAGCGATTAATAAGATTGGGACTTTGCAGCTTGGAAAAGAGATGACTAAGGGGGGATATGGTAGAGGTCTATAAAATCATGAATGGGGTGGAGAAAGCAAATAAGGAAGTGTTACTTACTTCTTCTCATAACACAAGAACTAGGGGTCACTAAATGAAATTAATAGGCAGCAGGTTTAAAACAAAGAAAGGGAAGTATTTTTCACACAATGCACAGTCAGTCTGTGGATCTCTTTGCCAGAGGATGTTGTGAAGGCCAAGACTATAACAGGGTTCAAAAAAGAACTAGATAAGTTCATGGAGGATAGGTCCAGCAATGGCTATTAGCCCGGATGGACACGGATGGTGTCCCTAGCCTCTGTTTGCCAGAAGCTGGGAATGGGTGATGGGATGGATCGCTTGATGATTACCTGTTCTGTTCATTCCCTCTGGGGCACCTGGCATTGGCCACTGTCAAAAGACAGAATACTGGGCTAGATGGACCTCTGGTCTGACCCAGTATGGCCATTCTTATGTTCTTAACTTAAACACTGTGTCACAGCCTACAACTTTCAGCAGTCCTATATGTATGCGTTTATATACAGACACCCACATGCCCACTGTAGGGAAAAGAATTTGAATGCAGTGTAAACACCTAAAGATAACTGGAAAAGTTATCTTGCAAAACATAGCACTTAACACAACAAAACATTATTTCAATGACCAGTGGGATCAGGAGGCTCTCTTGCATCTGAGAAAGAGTAATTTCTAGACACTGCTGGTTAAGAGCTCTGCTAACTGCAAATAAATATTATATTGGAAAGTTTTGTGAGATTTGGATGGGTTCACAAGTCGCTGAAAGACAGCTCCAAACATCTCCACTATCCAAATTTGAGATGGAGGCAAATACCTAAGCCTCTTCATACTACTCACAAACATCACCTAATTTCAATGATGAATAAAAAAAATAGCATAGGGGTAAGTAACTTGCACCATATCATCCCACATCAGAAACATGTTTACGTTGATATGACTATAAATGTCATGATTTTGAAATGTAGATCCAGTTCCCAATAGCTGCAAAATGAAAACTGCTAGTGATTGGCCTTACACATCCAAAAGGAACAGAGAATTACTGCAAACTCATGCCTTCTGTCTGAGAAATGTCAGAGCTTCCACTGAGAATTGGTATCTGTGTGCTTGAATTTCCATTAGCTCAAATAGATTGCATCTGATGGTCATCCCTCTTTTGATATGTCAATATTATGAGGATAGGAAGTGTCAGAAAATAGGGAAGAAGAGAGAATATCAACAATGACTTACACTTTGAGGTATAGGAGTCTTAAAAGTGAGTCAAAAAAGTGTTCATCCAACTTTTATAGCGGTTTCAATTCCAACAGAATTAAAGTAGGGTTTATTTTAGAGACTTCCTCTGAGACAGCTGTGTATTTCACATTTTCTCACATTTCGTTTTTTAAAGGAACAGTGACAATTTTTAACTAGCCTTTCCTATTACTTGCACATCAGACTATTTAAGATGAAAGAATTACATAATTGTAATTTAATTTTCACTTTTGAATATTATCATTATTGGTGGAGCAGATAGCACTGCTTATTATTAAGGTTGCCTGAACTTTGGACTTTGAACTTTATAAAACCCTGTTTTCAGTTGCTCATAACTTTGTCAAACATTAATCATTTGGGATAAAGTTTTGCATAACAGGTGTCTGCCTTGGACTGATTTTTTTAGAAAACATATTGCCTTTTTATGTTCAAAGCAAAGATACCATTGATTTCAGATGCTGCTGTGAGTAATCAACACTTCTGCAAGTCAGACAAAGGGTCCCAACTCAAGTACCAAGAAAATGAGGAACATACAATAAGTGTCCACCCATGAAAAGTTTAAGTGATTTGACTAACATCACACAGAAACTCTGTGATATAAGCTATGATAGAGTCCATTATCCACGGAAATATTCCAGTTCTTTAACTGGGATATCATCCTTTTTCCCTTTCTACAATTCCCTGCCTCATTCACTACCTATAAACGTATGCAACAAATGAGACAGGCAGAGGTCTTACAAAGTCTCCTACACAGTCCTGATTCATCCCCTGAGCAGGTGCATTCTGTGCAATAAAGGAGAAAGGGGTCCTGTGGAAAAAGTAGCATGTGATCCTGTAATTAAAGACTGTGCCATATGCACATGCAAAAGAGGGCTGAATTAAGGTTGCACAGGCAACCTTAATTCTGGCATATCCTAAATTCTGAGTGCTTGACTTTGCAACCTTAATAATATTCTTTTAACATAGTTTTTGTGTATAATAAACAATTTATATTGCAGTAACATCTAAACACCTCAGACACATTGGGGCCTCATTGTATTATTATATCTAAACATATAGTTAGAGACGGTTCCTGTCCCAAAGAGTTTACAATCTAAATTTAAGACCAGACAGGACAAGAGTTCACCCCTCTTTGGCCCTTCTTCTGGTTTAAAAACATGGGGCTGATCCTCTTCTGTTGTGAATCAATGTAACTCCTTTAAAGTAAATGGAGCTATGCCAAGTTACACCAGCAAAGCATAAGGCTCTAAAAGTGTGTCCTAAAAATATCTGAGTGTCCCCGTAAATTTCTGTATCTCTTTTGCATATTAAAGGTTTCCTGAGCTCCTTTCACTTGTTTTATAGTGGGTCAAAGGTCTTTGCTATTTTTCCATCAGAACAAAATGTTTCAACACTGAAAATTCACTCTATCACACTCTATTTTTCTCCTTTCTTGTTTTCTATCCACACTGATTGTGATGTTCCAAAACAGACCCAAGACCATGAAAATTGGAGGCAGTAATTGATAGTCTTCAGAGACAGGCAGAAGCGCACACATTAAGAAAAAGAACTTCAGAGAAATGTTTGCTCCATATGAGGAAAAAACAAGTTGGTAGTTAGGTCAAATTTTCTGCAAACATTTCAACATTCAAGTCTGGTATGCTTTCTGAATGGACTTGTAATGAGGGTTGGGGGGAATGCTGTTTGCACTGATATGCCTGGTAATATATCACTGTGGTTTATGTGAGGAGAAGTATAAGCCCTTTTCATTTGAGTGTGGTGTCAGAAAATCTGTACTTGTATTGCCAGTTGATGTTCAAGTGTCTGTATCTCATAGTGCATTTAATTGACTACAAACAAGTTAGCTGACTTCAATATCTCCTAGAAAGCTTCAGCAGAGCTCAATGCATCATTTTGTATGACACAGTATTCCACAACAGGACATCATACAAGGTGATCTACATAACAGGGGGTCATTTAGGGAAGTATGAGGGGCTAGAGTTAAGCCAGAAGCACAAGCCTTCCCTGCTTGGAAAGTAAGCAGCAACAATAATAAAAGTGCTAATTAATTTTCCCATTACAGCTTACTATCATGAAGATTTCTGGTATAAGTTTTTCTGTGTGGGAAGCTTGCAGCTACTTCCGATCACTATTCCTGCTGGCCAGTGAGCTGTGGAAGTAAAGATTCAGAGAACTAACAACAAGGGATCTTTTTCCTTCAGTTCTCTATGAAGCCTTTCAGATCCAATCCATTCAAATGTCCTCATTCCACATCTACTGAAAACAAAGGGGAGTCCTTCCATTGACTTCAATGGGTATGGATTGGGACCACAAAGCAAGTTTCCACAGGGAGAGAGGAACTTTTCTGAGAAGCACAAAGCAGAGTTTTCTGGCTAGATGGAGATTAACCCACCACAGAGTTACCTGGACATGAAATAGAGGGAAAGCGATGCCGTGCCTTTATTCTCAGTACAAATGTAACAGAGAAGTGGAGAGGAAAAAAACCACTATCATGGTTTTAAGCATACAGAATCCACTAAGTTTTCATTAAGGAGAAAAATGTCCAAATAAATGAAAATGCAAGAGAAGGAGGATGGCTGTGCATGCCCCCTCCCCCACCATATTCTAGATACTTGATAGCAATGTTTAATTTTCCCCATTCAATTAAAAATACCCCCAGAAACTAGAAAAAAAATTTGTAAACATAATGTCATTATTCTATGTTTGGCTTAATATACTCTGTATCGTATTTTTAAGACCAATAACCTGTTGCAGCACACATTTTTGTGCTGGTTTGTGAGACTATCTTTTGATCATGTATCTAAATCTATTATAGGTCTCTTGTAGTCAATAAGCTCTTCATTTTTTAAATGAGTGGCAGCAGATCTTGACTGTCGGTTTTCAGAGCACCTTATTGGAGCAAAAAGACTTCATGCACAAATTGCAGAATCATTTCAATCAAGTGAGTGGGGTTGGTTTTATTTTTGTATTTTGTTTTGGGTTTTGTATTTATTTTTGGCAGAAGACAAACATTGCTTTATATGCAGCAGAATTTTATTAACCTTTGTATTACACATTCCACCACCATTTCAGTCAACATTCATCTGCTGATCTTAGGCTTTCTTTAATCAAACTGTAAAGAGAGTCTGACAAATTATTTGGATTAAATAGTTCCACCTAAATGACGGTTCGCGTTACTTTTACTTCATGCCAGGTCTGTGTGAATCTTGGGTGTAAGCGTATTGACAGGACAATGAAACACCATGAAGACAGAGTTTAATCAGAAATCTTCACTGCTGGTGGTCCAGATGAGATAGGTCCATACTAAAAAGAAGACTAATCAAGTGTCCAAATCCAAATATCCCTAGAATCTAGAGTTCTAGAAATCCAGATCTGGATCTGATTTTCACACATGGCATTTATCTTTATAATTATTCACCAAACCCCTGGTTCAGATCACCATCAAACTAAGGGATGTTCAGATCAAGCATTGAATTTCCCAGCTTTCTGCGATTACTCTAGTCCCCCCCCCCCAAAAAAAAGAACCCCCCAAGAGAATATATTTTAGAATCATAGAAGCATAGAATATCAGGGTTGGAAGGGACCTCAGGAGGTCATCTAGTCCAACCCCCTGCTCAAAGCAGGACCAATCCCCAACTAAATCATCCCAGCCAGGGCTTTGTCAAGCCTGACCTTAAAAACCTCTAAGGAAGGAGATTCCACCACCTCCCTAGGTAACCCATTCCAGTGCTTCGTCACCCTCCTAGTGAAAAAGTTTATCCTAATATCCAACCTAAACCTCCCCCACTGCAACTTGAGACCATTACTCCTCGTTCTGTCATCTGCTACCACTGAGAACAGTCTAGATCCATCCTCTTTGAAACCCCCTTTCAGGTAGTTGAAAACAGCTATCAAATCCCCCCACATTCTTCTCTTCTGTAGACTAAATAATCCCAGTTCCCTCAGCCTCTCCTCATAAGTCATGTGTTCCAATCCCCTAATCATTCTTGTTGCCCTTCACTGGACTCTTTTCAATTTTTCCACATCCTTCTTGTAGTGTGGGGCCCAAAACTGGACACGGTACTTCAGATGAGGCCTCACCAATGCCTCACGTCCCTCGATCTGCTGGCAGTATTCCTAGTTATACGGCCCAAAATGCTGTTAGCCTTCTTGGCAACAAGGGCACACTGTTGACTCATATCCAGCTTCTCGTCCAGTGCAACCCCTAGGTCCTTTTCTGCAGAACTGCTGCCTAGCCTCTCGGTCCCTAGTCTGTAGCAGTGCATGGGATTCTTCCACCCTTAGTGCAGGACTCTGCACTTGTCCTTGTTGAACCTCATCAGATTTCTTTTGGCCCAATCCTCTAATTTGTCTAGGGCCCTCTGTATCCTATCCCTACCCTCCAGTGTATCTACCACTCCTCCCAGTTTAGTGTCATCTGCAAACTTGCTGAGGGTGCAATCCACACCATCCTCCAGATCATTAATGAAGATATTGAACAAAACCGGCCCAAGGACTGACCCTTGGGGCACTCCGCTTGATACCGGCTGCCAACTAGACATGGAGCCATTGATCATTACCCGTTGAGCCCGACAATCTAGCCAGCTTTCTATCCACCTTATAGTCCATTCATCCAGTCCATACTTCTTTAACTTGCTGGGAAGAATACTGTGGGAGACCATATCAAAAGCTTTGCTAAAATCAAGGAATAACACATCCACTGCTTTCCCCCTCATCCACAGAGCCAGTTATCTCGTCATAGAAGGTAATTAGGTTAGTCAGGCATGACTTGCCCTTGGGGAATCCATGCTGACTGTTCCTGATCACTTTCCTCTCCTCTAAGTGCTTCAAAACTGATTCCTTCAGGACCTGCTCCATGATTTTTCCAGGGACTGAAGTGAGACTGACTGGCTTGTCGTTCCCCAGATCCTCCTTCTTCCCTTTTTTAAAGATGGGCACTACATTAGCCTTTTTCCCGTCATCTGGGACCTCCCCCAATCACCATGAGTTTTCAAATTTGGCTTTGCAATCACATCCGCCAACTCCTTTAGCACCCTCGGATGCAGTGCATCCAGCCCCAAAGACTTGTGCTCGTCCAGCTTTTCTAAATAGTCCTGAACCACTTCTTTCTCCATAGAGGGCTGGTCACCTCCTCCCCATTCTGTGCTACCCAGTGCAGTAGTCTGGGAGTTGACCTTGTTTGTGAAGACAGAGGCAAAAAAAGCATTGAGTACATTAGCTTTTTCCACATCCTATGTCACTAGGTTGCCTCCCTCATTCAGTAAGGGGCCCACACTTTCCTTGACCTTCTTCTTGTTGCTACCTTAGCTGTAGAAACCCTTCTTGTTACTCTTAACGTCTTAAGAGCTCTACTGCTTGTGGTAGCTAATAGTTTGGTAAGCTACATACCAGGTGAGAGTTACTAAAACACATGACCATGGCATACAGAGCTCTAACAGGTTAGCTCACCCCCAAAGTACTGTCGGGCCCAGCTTTCCTGTTCCAGTCCAGGTGTTCTCTAGTTTGGTGTAATGAGAAGGGCAGAACTACCCTCGGAGTTCTAAATGGGAAGCAGCCCAAGGGTAAGAGAGTTCAGAACCCAAAGTCCAGAGAGGGAGAAAGCTCAGAAAAAGAGTAGAGCTGGGCTGAGAGCTTCAGGGAAGGGACGACTCTGAGGGAGGAGAAGTGAGAACTCCTTAGTGAGCAGTGGAGCCAGACCACGGTGGTGAAAGCAGAAAGCAGGAAGGTAGCTGGGGGGAGGGTCACCTATAAACTTCCCAATGGCCAGAGAGGCAGGGCCAAAAAAGACTGGGGCAGTGGTGTGGGGTGGTAGCTGAAGGCTGACTGCAGCAGAAGGAGATGCCTACTGGCTCTCTGAGCCGGAGAGCTGAAGGCTGGGGAATGATGGCGGGGAACTCATTGACATCTCTGGGTAAGATCTGGAACGATACAGGAAAGAAAAAGGGCAAAGAAACATCTCAGCTAGAGGGGTTGGGGTGAGGCATGAGAAACGCCAGAGCAGTAACTGGGAGCTGGAGCTTGGTGAGAAATACTGGAGCTGTATTGGAGACTGCAGAGCTGTAATGGAGAGCTGCAGCATGGCGAGAGACTCCTGAGCTGTGCTTCGGGTGCTGATGAATTGCTGGAACTTGAAAAACTGAATGTATTGTTTGGATGATGCTGTGGAGATTTGAATTATGGTTCTGGGATTTTTTTGTAATAAATTAACCCTACAAATGGCTATTTATACTCTGAAACCTTATGTGGCATTACTGCCTACTCCAGAACAAAGGAGAAACTGAGGGAGGTGCCCCAGTCATGCCCCAGCCTGACACAAGAAGGCACCCCAAGAAGGGGTCACCATATGACGGGGGTTCTCACTACTACCTACAACCCAGAGAGATACTGCAGCTCTGCTTCTCCAAGTTAATTGCATATTTAACTTTATGGATAATAGAACTCACTTCATTCCTTTATATATATCTATATCTACAGCTATCTCTTTCTATAAATAGACAGATAAATCTCAATACCCTTTGTACCAAAATACGCACAGTTGGATCAGTCATCAGGCTGACAAAAAGGATAGTTCTCATCTATCTCTCAAGAAACAGAATGGCAGTTCTAATAATTTTAGTATTCGGTATTTTGTATGCTAAATTGCAGCATTTTGTTTTAGAATCAAAGTCCATAGGTTATGGAGGGAGAGAGAGGAGACTTGGGACCTTGGAGTTTACTGAGAAAAGTTAATTCCTGTTTTCAAATTAAATATTTCATTGACTTCTAGCCTTTTAAGAGCAGCCAATAGACTGAAATTGCACTTAGAACAGAACAGTTGTAGATTAGAAATGAATGATTTAAATGCCAGGGGCATTTAAATTAAGTTCTGAAATGAATAAATAAACCAAATCTCATTCCTACTGACGTCCAGTTACGGCGTGTTAATTAAACACAGAAGTAGGTTTCAGTTTAGTCCTGCTTCACCTAACCAATTGTTTTAATAGAAACCTACAAAATGCTTCTTGTTTTTTCAGAGGTTCTGCTAGCTTGAATATAAACCTGACAAGATGAATTTACTGGGTAAAGAGCTATGACAGGTTTAAAATAATTGTAAGTTTGGTGGATGCAAAGTTATTGATTAATAAACAAAATGGTACATTGTTGCAACAAATGCTTGGATCCATTATGAAAATGTGATCCTTGACCACTTGTGAGTAATTAAATGGCTCTAAGGTATTTTTCACAAGGTTAGGGATATCAGTCCTGGTATCTGGGTTAAATACAACTACATGATCTGTATTACAATTTTAACTAAGTTTGAAATGAATAAATTTGTCTCTCTTTGCTTTCCTAAAACAACTATGCTGCTCGTTTTGAATGGCCACTGCTTCCTAATGGTGAAATGTCTCCCCTCCATGTACAGAGCAAAACAGACAGAACTGGGTGAGCCATTCATCATGAACACAGACGGGGTGTCTTCTCAATTTCTTGACTCTTGGCTTTTCCCTCCTACTTACCCAGTTGGGAATTTCTGTGAAAATCCATCACTTTCACAAAGTCTGCCTCTTCTACAACTTAACTATTCTGAGCTTTGCTTGCATGCACTCTTCTGGCTGAGAGAGAGTATAGACAGACAGTTCCTTATGAGCATCCATGAGCCAAGTGGGGCATTTACTCTTCTGTGAGTGTTACACTTCCAGCATTCTGCCCTGTGCTGCATAAGTCTGGGTTGTTGTGCCCTTCCAACACAACACAAGTCCAAAGGAGGTACTGCTACTGGATGACGGCCTTAAACGGGCATATCTTGTTCCTGGAATTCTCAGTGGAATCAGCGTTGAGTAATCCCATTAAAGCCAATGCAACTATTTGAATGAGTCAGGGTGGCAGGATTTGGCTCATACCAAGTGAGAAGTCTATGACATCACCAATTTCCTACAAGCATCATTCTATGCTTCAACCAAAGGTAGCAGTAAAACGAGTCCCAATAATACCATTTGAGTTTTAAAGCTAATTTAAATTCAGAGAGCGCGGACACAGATTCCCTGTAACTCAGTGTGTGTCAGTCACACATGCATTGGAATTTTCATGTATTTTCCCTAATTTCATATGCATTGCTAAACAGCATAGATACAGGTTTCTAAATAAGTAGCAGAGGACACAAATGGCAAGCAGAAAATGGATTGTCAAGTCAAGGGAGTCAAGGAGATAAAAACGAAGAGGCTGCCCATGTGCTTAAGTCAAATGCTTACAAGAGTTTGAAGTCCAACTTCATTCTTCCCTACTCAGCAATATTACTGGAAGTAAACTACAGCTTCAGAATGGCATTCCATTAACACAAGTAAATGTAGCACTTTCACTGTATACTGAAATACTATTAGTGTATTAGTAATAAAACAAGCCATTAGGCTTAGACACCAAGACAAAAATGTAATTACATTAGCACTCTTGGAGTAATGGCTCAAAAGCTGACTTCCTGTATGATTATAGTTCAATCCAGAATCATTAAACAAGCAATAACACTATTTTTACAGAATTCTGCTTAAGGGGAAAAAATCCATGGCAAAATCAGTGAACATAACAGAGAGAAATAAATAAGAGGGAGTACTCTGATGCTGCTCCTTTCCACAAAAGCTGACTATAGTTTAAGGACAAGTTTCAGTCATGATCTCCAGAGAAATCGTAGTAACAGAGCTAGTAATGGGAGCTACTTTGTACCAAATTTAGCCCTTGATGTATGCATGGGGCTCACAATTAGCTTCTTGTGAGCACATTCAAAAGCTGAGCTTGGCCAGCCAATTGTGGATTACATTGACTTTCTTGAACAGAAACCGGCTTTGCTGTATTTAGAGTAAATATTTCTATTGTTTCACGCTATATAGTGCAGTGTCCCTCACAGCAGAGAAGAGGTAGGACTCTGCTGTCATGAATGTACAGGGAATTAATTATTCAGGCCAGGACTGGTGATAGTACTTTAGTGCCCAAGGCTGCTGCTACCCAGTGGTGCTACCTGGGCAGAGCAGTCCCAACAGCCTCCCCTAAAAATTAGGCACTTTGGCCTTTGCCTGTGTGGCCTACATTGTAGCACTGATCCTGATTCAGGATAGAAGTCAAAGATGAAATCTTGCAGTTCTCCCTTTTACTCTAGATTCCCAACTTATCATTATCACACAGGGTCTCACTAAGTCTTGCACTAAGCAGTAACAGAATGGATTGCTGACTATTCTACAGATGTCAATGTATCATCTAGATAAAGATGTTCTTGCTAAAACAACAAGCTGAAACAAACAGGTCACCTTTATAACAGATGAGGGGGCCATTGGGACTGACATTTGAAAGCTACTTGATAAGCATTGATACATTTCTCTAGTAGGTTTTTGATCCTCCAGGACAGTGGTTCTCAAACTAGAGTCGCCGCTTGTTCAGGGAAAGCCCCTGGCGGGTCGGGCCGGGCCGTTTTGTTTACCTGCCACGTCTGCAGGTTTGGCTGATTTAGCATTTTACCCACCTGCTAAATAAGTCTCCCTCACATCAACACCCAGTTTTGCCAGTGATGTCTCCCCACAGTCCCCAACTTAAAAAGTCTCCATCATCATCCTGGGTCAACCACAACCAGGACTTCTTATTCTAAAACAGTGTGTCTGCAACTGTTATTAAAATTAGCAATAAGAATGCAAATAGGGATGCTTTAGAAGGTCTAAACAAGAACACCCTCTACTGATCTGTTAAGTATTTGAAAGTGTGTTGGTGTATGATAAAAGGTTCAAGAATGCTGACACACACACACACGCACGCATCCACCCAATTTATCTTTGTGGCTTTTACTTTTTACTAGTTCTGGGTGGTTGCTTAACTTTTGTGTGCAGGATTAGCATTAACAAAAATATGAGTCTGACAGCCCCAGAAACAGAAGCCCTCCATTTAACCAGAGGAAAAGTTCAGTGTAGATAGCAGTACTGCAAGCATCCCCAAAACATGCTACCTTAAGTCTCCTAAAGGTAGGCCCTCTAAAATAAGGCCCCATTGGGAAAGAATAGTACCCACTGAAATGTTTCTTTAAACTAGATCTCAGTTAAAGTTGCTGATGACAAGAGTTGTTTAGCAGGAGCTGAAAATCCTTTTGAAATGTCACTGAAGGAAACCAAGAATAGATTCAGATCCTGATTTTCTCAAAAGGCTTTAAGAGAACTGAACAAACACAGTGTTAAGTCCTGCAGTTTTGCCCAGAATCTGGTGTAAGAATGTTTACCAGTACTCTTGGGGCTCTCAAAGGGGCTAAAACCCTATCTCAGAGACCAAAAAAGGTATTATTGGCTAATGTAACCCACAAGTCACTCACATAGAAACGGGCAAAAGTTGGAGAAAATAGTTAAGTTGATAAAAAGTTGGCAAATGATAAAAATACTGAGATCTGGTATTTAGTGGTAAACTGAGGATAGCAAACCAGCCTGAACTGAAGCTTTGCAAACCAACCAACCAACCAAACACACACACAAAACCACATCCAAAAAAATAAGAAAAAACCCTGATTCCCATGACCATTAAAATCTGGACAGTTGTAGGGGGCATTGCTCACCGCATCCCTGCAGGAATTGAGATCAACCAGTGGTGGGGGAAGGAGACAAAATCTTCCCCGCTCCCTCAGAAATTATTGTTGCTGCTCAGTAGAAGCAAGGCCTGCATAGTTAAGTGCATCACTTGATAAGATGCCCCACTCATCTCCTTCTTCTCTTTATTTGTCTTTAATCTACATTCCTTCTTTTTTTCAGGGGTTTACCACTTTTACCAGTTATCAGTACCTCCAGATAACATGCTGTAAGTAGCAGATGATTCTATATATTTATATTCTATAAATGAAATATAAGCAGAGTATTTTCCCCTGCTTTTCTCTTGGCATTTTTTTAATGTTCTATCATGATATCTAGCCTATGGAGTGTTTATTTATATTAGTTTTTCATTGTTGTTTTTCTCTTTAACGACATTCCATGAAGTAAAAAAAATGATTAAATCAGTCTAGTGATTCTAGAAGCCCTGGTCAGAGATTAATAGCTATGATTTTAGCACTGCTAGATCTCTTCTTAACAACCACCAAACAACCTTTCTTTCCTTGCTCTGGCTCTTGGTGTTGTGGTAAGAGGCAGTAATGGGATAGAGATACTGCATTACCCTCCGTATTACACCTCACACAGAGTTTTATCATAGGAATCCGGAACTTTAGATTCCCAAATTAGATTTGAATCAATTCCATGTTTCCTTAAAATCACTGTCAGCTGCATTAGTCAGAACAGATTGGAAGTTTGACTCTCTGGGACTGATTCTCCTCTCACTCCAGTTTTAGTCTGGTGTAACTCAACTGAACTTCAACTGAATTACCACTGATTTATACTGCTCCAAGTATGTGAGAGGAAAATTTGGCTGTGTGTGAATAGAGGGTAAGGAACAGGAAGCAGAAACCTCCCCCTCTACTTAATGGAAAAATAAAATTATTTAGGTAACCACAGTTCCCCACTTTCAAACTCCAATGTCATTGCTCATTAAAGAAAATCTGTCCTATAGGAAGCAGTTCAAAAATTAAATGTTTAAATTTATGTATTGTTACATTTCCTTTTGGAGAGTGCATTGAAAGAAATAAGTAAAAAAATCAGCTATGAATTGAAGGAGATTTTATATACTGGTAGTACCACTTACATTAAAAAACAACACCTTTTATATTTCTCCCCTGGAAACCTATACCTCTGGTTCTTACCCTCCTTTTATTTCTTTAAATAGTGCCCACTGTGAAGTATCCCAAGTGACTGGTAAACATTTTTGTTATAATATTGTAACAAACCAGTGTCAACCTTGGAGTTCAGGGTCATCACTATGCCGCGTGCCAGGGCCACTCAGACCTTCAAGAAGCAACGGGGACAAGCGTACTAGCCAGTTCATTACAGTATCGTACGATAGGCTCAATTTTCTTATAATGGAACTGCTTTACACTCAACTGTTTAGTTTGAATGAATATTACTTTATTTCTCCTGAGTCTCTTTCCTCATTCTCCTCATATATGCACTTTAAAAAACTCCAGAACTTAAGGATGGTTTATTAAAATATTTTGAAAAAAAATCAAAGTGTGATCTAAAATGGGGATATTAAGCGGATCACCCATAAGACACTGACAAGATGAAGGCAGTTGCTTGCTGACTGTATGGCTTCATACACTCACCGCTTTAGACTGCAAGGCATTAAAGCAAGTGACAAAAGGCTTTGTGACTCAATGTAGCTGATCAGTATGTAGATTAAACTCACCTTGAATGAGCAAAAATCAGGTAGGAGAAAAAAATCAAAGAGCCACAACTCAAATTCATGTAAGAATTAAGTCAGGGGACCTATGGAGATGAAACAGAACAGCTACCTTAAGGGGCTAGAGAGAAAATAATTTAACAGTGTAACATCTAAACATTGCTTGGAATCTGGTTTTCACCTAAAGCAGAGACTGGAAGGCTCAAATAGGTACCAACAAGCACCTCCCGCGACTGCTTCCCTGATACCAAGAAGAATATGAAAATAAACAGTCCCCTTGCATCAAAGCAAAGCTGATATTTCAGCTGACAGACATGTCTTTTCTTGGTGTCTTGTTACTCTTTGTTTCCATAATGTGGTTGGGAGTTGGAGAGTTGTGGTGGAGGAAGATAGGAGAAATGTGTCATACTATTTGTACTTCATCGATTGGCATAATCATCCTTTGGTTGAAAATACAATATCACCCTATTTAGTATGGTGCCTTGCATGCCAACTCTATCTCAAAATGTGTTGCAGAGTTAAATAAAGCAGTTTCACAGGGGAAAAGATGTGTTTGCAGATTAATTCAAGCATTAAGACAGAGTTCTGACAGAAGCAGCTGCAGAAGAGAAGACCGTTATACTAAGAGTGGACAAGTTATGTTAACAGTCAGAGAGAAGGCTCATGATAGATGAAGAGAGGGCTAGTTAACTATGCGGAAAGCTGCCCGACCCACAATGGTAAGACAGGATGCCAAATTATTTTTGTCACCTAAAGCCAGCACTGTTCAGGATCATATAAATTAGGTTTCTCTGCTGTCCTCAGTACTACAGAGCTGATTAGACATCTTTTGAGCTGTATTTGCAAGCCAGCCTTCAGGTTGCTGCACACAAATCTTCCACACACACACACGTGCCTGAGCCAACCACTCATTTACATGAACAAATCCCAGTGTGCCCAAAGCATTCAACTAGCATGTGTAAAATTTAGGTACACAAATTGAGAGGCCTGTTTGAAAGCTTAGTCCTTCAAGCTCTTTTATTCTGAATTTATGCATCTTGCCCATCTCTCTTACTATACACATTTACCATGACAGAGAGGTAGCATGGTGCTTCATGCCAGGCACTAGATATGGCATGTCACAACCTGGGTTCTTGTTCCAGTTTTGCTATGAGAGTTTGGGTGACTCATTGCATCTCTTGGTTCTTCAGTTTTCCAACCTTCCCTGTTATGGAGGATTCAGTATTTAGTTGGACCCTTAAATTCTCATTAATTCAAGTTTTAAAATTCGCTAGGAAATGAAAAAAATGTGTTTTTGGGTAGTGTTCTGTACCAGTCTGAAGTCATTTTCCCTAGTTCAAATAAATGACCTTTTTTACTTGAATTCCACCCCACGTGCACCTCCCCCCACCCCCGACTTCAAAGTTTGAAATTATCAATACCAAGCTTTGATCTAGAATCCTGACAAAGTCCGTAATATGGTGGTCAAAAAAAAATGAAGAAATATAAAGATCTCGCTCTTCTCCCAAGAAAAAATGCCCATTGCTATAAAGCGGTTCTGTCTGAAACCCTGAACAGATACTGAAGCACAATGGTGCAGCACATTGTATTCCAGCACTAAGCTTGTCACTATGAAACA
Source organism: Chelonia mydas (assembly GCF_015237465.2). Taxonomy (NCBI): domain Eukaryota; kingdom Metazoa; phylum Chordata; order Testudines; family Cheloniidae; genus Chelonia; species Chelonia mydas. The sequence continues at coordinate 29,376,248 of NC_057854.1, forward strand.
CAGAAGCCTTTTAGCACCACTTTGGGGCTTGTTACTGTTGTTCATATCATTATATAAAGTACATTCACAGTGAGACAAGGCCTGCACAGCACCATCATCTTGTACCGGTCTGATCTGAAGTTGCTCTATATTAAGATCCAGTAACTTCATAGTCAAACAATGACTAAACTAGTCTGTAAATTCAGGGAGGAGAAGTTGACATGTGAAACAGTGGGGCCAAGGTTTAAGATGCTCTTTAGAATGTATAAATCAGGGGCATCTTCAGCAAACTGTGCACATGGATTGGTTGTTTTTTTTTTTTTTTTTTTTTTAAACAAGTGGGCAGTAAATGGGATTCTGTGCTAAATCTTCCCATGATGAATTCTTGTAGATTTCCATTTCACCACACATCATTTACAACTGGGGGCTAAGGAATGCGTTCTCAGGACTACATAGCTGAAGGCTTTTTTGTTGTGTGTGGTTTTGTTTGTTTTGTTTTTTAAATAAAAAACAGGCTACCCTTAAGAGAGTTACCTGATAGGGAACCAGAGAGGACTCCTTAGTCATCCTATCTCCCCATCATTCAACTGCACTTCCTTTCCTCTTTTGGGACAGCATGGCTAATACAGAACACTATTTATTCTGGCAGGTACTTTTCCGCTAGGGAGGAGTTCCCCACAGTCCAGTTATACCTTAGCTCTCCTGATTTAAACATCTCCTTTTGTTTCACTGCACAGTACTGTTTTTCTGGAAGCACCAGTTATTGAGTTCTTTACTTTTTTTTATAACTTCCCTTGTAAAATGAGGCTCTGTCAAGGGCAATTTCCTTACCCACTTTTTTTTTCTCCTCCTCAATCCTCCCCTTCACCATGACCTGTTGTAGTCTGTCTCGTCTTATCTTTGTAATTTAGATTTTAATGGCCTGCTTTTCAGAAGTGCTGGGCATCCACAAATCCCACTGAAGTCCATGGTAACTACATGAAAATGAGGCCATGCATGATCCTTGGTGCAGGGGCCTTGTTTCCTATGTCTCTGCTACACACCATGCCCATCTCTAATTTTTTAAACTAACTGATTATCAATAATGCACTTAAGACTTTGATCAAACCCTTGTCTGACAAACTATTTACCTCTCACTTGTGGTCACAAATTAATACAACAATGGGGAAAAGCTTGCAGATGTGCCTGCCCCCACAGCCATAACCTGAGCACCAGCCATTTCTCAAATGTTCCTAGTGCAACCACCACAATTACATTTCGTACAGCTGACACTGACCCCTACGGCACAGCACTGCCAAGTGGCCCCATAGAAGGCAACAGCCATTTTGTACAAAAGCACACAAGAACTTGACAAATTCTTGTCTCCTCCCTTATGTAGTTCTCACATTTTCTCTCCTTGATCAAGCCATATATAAAAATAACTAAAAAACAGAGTTATTTGTACGGTACTATTTAGGTCAGATAGTGTAAGTTTTAGCATTGCTTTCTTCTAAGGTCAGGGTTAAAGCACCTACAAAAGAACATAATCTCTGTATAAAATGGGGCTTTTCCTGCTGTTTGACACAAGCTCTTCAGACTTCTCAGAGGGTCTCAGTACCGCTCTCTATATGTAATATGCATAGCTTTTTTTTTCTTTAAGTTTGGCTTTAAGTTAAATTGTCTGGCAAACTTGATGTAAAAAGGGATTCGTCCTGCACAGACAGTTATACAGCATGTGGGTGGTGGGTTTACCTTCCTCTACAATTCGAAGCACAGATCACATGAATGAGGGTAACACACCCAATCGTCAAAGCTTCCTATGAGAGCAGGAGGTGAGCATAAGCGCATCTCTGTCCTTGCCATCTAATACTATTACAACTATGTATTACTGCTGTAAGGGACCAGAGTGACAGCCCAGAGAACACAATCACCAACACCATTTCAAGCTTCTGCACACTACCACACTAATGTGCCTCAGTTCTGATGGACAACCTCTAACAGCAAAGGGAAAACATTATCTAAGATCATTCAGTCCTTGGCCTTTCTGCTGACACTGCCAGCAATTCCGGATAATAGGTTTTCGTAATGCAGGATCTCGTAGTCATATAAGCACAGAGTCAGGAATAAGTGACTCCTGCATTCTACTCCTAGCGCTGACTACAGCTTGTTGAGACACTTTGGGCAATTCACTCAGCCTCTCTGTATCTAGTTTCTCCACCTGTAAAATAGGGATAATAATACTTCCTCACCTCAAAGGGACAATGTTACTTAATATTTGAAAACGGGAATAAATATATAAAATGCTATGATGAGTAAAGATAATTATTATCTAACCTGAGCTCACCTCATGTTGCATACAACCCCAGTCATCAGGTGGTACAAACACACATTTGGTCACAAAAATCAGTGACAGCATTTTAATAATAATACGCTGATAAAACTTTGACAGACAGACAGACAGACACACACACACACATGCCCATTTTACCAGTAAGGAAAATTAGGTAGAGAGAAGTTCAGTGTCTTGATTTCAAGTCACAAATGAAGTTTGTTTCAGAGACTGGGACAGATGTCTCGACTTATAGTCCAAGCCTTCATAAATAGACCCGATTCCCACTGGATCAAACCCCATACTGGAAAAACAGCAATGTATACAGATCAGCATTTACTAATCCCTTCCCTTTGTAAACTAGTCAGCTGTAGAGATTAGAGGGATTTCCCCTGAGAAATGCCAAATTACTACTATTTAATTGTCTTTTCACATTAAAATCATTTCTAACACTACAGCTGAGAAAAGAATTTGAGAACAGAATAGTTCAACACTTCATATGAGACTGAATAAATCATAACGATTTACAATATTAGCAAACAGTTTAGCAGTGATATGACTGAATCAGCACTGGCATGGAATTACATTTAAATGGGATTAATAATAATACTTCATTCACTGATTTTGTGTGAACGTCATTATAAAAATGTCAGAAGATAGATAAATGAATAATCAGTGTCATACCAGAGCAGATGTATTCCTTTTTCTGAACATCCGCCACATTAAAACCCCGTAGGTGCACGGGTGCCATGCAGAACGTGAACTGCCCAATCGAGCGTCTCTGACGCAGCCAGTCAGACAGCCAAGCCAGGTGGCAGTCACAATACAGGTAATTGGAGTGAAGCCGCCTGCAATGGGCAGAAAGAGTCACATCACATCTGAATGTTTTAGAAACAGTGATTAAACACAGCAAACTCATACAAATTCTCAGAGACATTGTACTAAAAACCCTGCACATATTTTCACACATGAGTAAGTTGAATTATTATAGGTGAATTGTTGAGACTAGAGGATGAGGGGATCCACAAAATTGAAGGGGCTTTCATTTAATCAAATTGTCTTTTCTGTTATATTGAAAAGCAATAAGTGAACCTGACAAGAAGCAGAGCTCCAAGTAAGCACCCAAAAGGATGGGTGTGCAATCAACCCATGAAACTGAAATTTTTCCAGCAGGCAGCAATCTTGGGTGAAATTATCAGTGCCAGGAGTACCATAGCAGCTTCATGGTGGTTGGAGGCTTTTACCTTAGGGCGGTATAGACAAAGCACAGAGGACCCCCCAAAAGATAGTATCTATTAACTGAACTTTTTCATGAAAGGTTTAGTTCACATTTAGGTGACGATTCATCCTTCCCCATCATTAAGTAATTTAATAGAAGCTTCACTTGTCATCATGGCCATCCATTGGGCTTCTAAGAGGAGTCTGAGAAGTATTGTTCAGCAATGGGATGTCTATTTTACAGACTCACAACGGATAGAAATCTTAAATACAAAATACTCAAATTATGAGTACTTGTGCAATTTTGCTGTGGGTTTGCTGAATACATTAATTGCTCTCCCCCTCCCCCGGCCCAGTTCATTTTTAACATGATGCAGTTTCACAAGAGAAGATGTAAACTTCTAAGTTTATGCCAAAGACTTCCAGAAGCATCATCTAGCTTTAATCCCCTCCGTCCCCCATATCTTTTAAATAATAAAGATGCAATCAGGGAATGAACCCAATACTTTTAATACCTACCACAAACTTTAGGTCAAAGTTTAATAAGTTAAAAGTGGCAAAATTAAACATTTCATTCCTTTTAATGAGTCATGAGTTTGTAGCATTATGACAAAGTTGAAATGACAACCCCCCCCAGCCCCTGCCGAAGACTGCAAATCTTGTAAGATATAGTTAGACAAAGCATTCTTAACTGCAATTCAGTAATATATCAAGTATTATATTAAAAAAAAACAATCGGTGTTCACACAGGATTTAGCCTTGCCAGCTCCAGAAGAAATTAACCATCAATCTAGAGATACTCATATTACACAGTGGCAGTTGAGATCAGTGGTGGCGCCTGAACTGACAGTCCCTAGATTTGTACGTCTGGGGGGAGCCACTGACACATTTTCAGTGGCTGGACCTCAAGCTTGGAATTCACTTCCATGCTTTGGCCAGTAGTGCTTACATCTGCTGGGTACACTTCAGGGCACACTGTAAAGCATATCTATTCACCCAAGATTTCAATGAAGTGGCGAGGCGGGGCAGTGATGCTGTTATAAGATGTGAAAGTTTTAGATGACACTGCATCAACTTAGATCTTTGGTAAAATGTTTTTATTATGAATTTTTTTTATTTCATTTTTGATAGGCACAGCATATAAACTGAAAGAACAAATATATACATTCACAAAGCTGAGAGAACACTGTCTAGGAAAAGATCACGCTAATTGCAGCAAGGCTGTGGCAACCTATAGATGAACAATTTCATACAGCTAACCTGACAAAGAATTAGCATCCCTTCCCATCACAACATTCAAGAGCATCCTATGATGATATTCAGAATTATACTTTCTAAAGAAAGTAGGAACATGCCTTTTTTTGTTTTCAGACAGGGCTCATATGATAAAAATTTCACAAGAACTGCTTCCATTTCTCCTATTTGTTTTCTTGCTAGATATGTCAAATTAGTTTCTGGGTTTAAATATTTTAACAGTGGGAACTATATTCCTCCTCAATCCGCCTGCATTGTCCCATGTGAGCCCTATCTTTAGACTTGATAATGTTATTTGTGTTGAAATTCTGCAGCATGCCACGGGTGTTTGGGAATTGCTCTTGGTTCACTGTAAACAAGCTGTCAAGCTTAACCAGGTAGCCTGTAGGAATAGGTCTTTGATAAACAAATTAATGAATACAATAAGAATGCTTGAAAAGGGCTTCCATTGTGGTTGAGAAACATGGCATAACCACGCCTTGTGCTAGTCAGGAGCACTGAACCCATTTGGTGTACTTTTTTTTTTTTTGGTATATTTTACATTTTTTTTAATGTAATCATTTACCTCTGCAGTCACTCACAGATGCAGAGATAGCAGGAGACTCACCATTATAGAAATTAATACTGGGGCCATGTTTAGCATAAATAAAGCTGTTTCACGCAAATGAAAGCAGATCAATACAAACTAATTCCTGTAAATTCCAATCAAGAGCAAAAAAAAAAAAAAATCAACAAACAAAAAACAACAGAAAAGAGGAGTTAGGTAGAACAGATCAGCATAGAAGAGTTGACGTATTTATTTTATTTTTAAAAAAGGATTCTTAAGTGCTACAATTATATTAGTACATTTTTCTTTCCCTTAAAGGTCATATTGACTGGACACTTCCTTAATTTTTCCTCCCATGTTCTTCATAATGGAATGGATTTTTTTTTCTTTTAAAAAATTCACTCAATTCTTGTTTTTATAAAACAAGATGGATTGATAGCACTGAGAACAAACTTTTTATCTACAGAACAAGTACAGCTTCCCCAACTGCCTGTCAATGGACCTCAGCACTCACTATAAAGAATTACATCCAGTGTACTCTATCTAGGCCCATTCAATCTATGACCTCTTTAGTAATCCTGCTAACACAATGGCCAGGTGTGATGATAGTTTTGTGATGTGGACACCGAGCCACTGGGAACTAAATGAAGATTATATTCATTCTATCTAAGGAACTGCACAGCCATCAGATGGCTGAATTTGAACCACTGACTGAAGGATCGAATACTACATCCTACCTCTCCAACCCAATCCATCATGCCTGCAATAAATTCTGTGCAACATGTTTTCTCTCACAGATTTTGCCCCTTATGAAAACAGCTTCTTTGAGGTGTATATTAACGTGGAAGAAAAAAAAAAAGGTATTAAGTAAAATCAGAAACATGACATGAGAGAAGGTATTGCTGTTCCTTCCCTCATAAATATCTTCATATGAACATTTTACCTAACAGAACAATAAGAGACTTATTTCTCAGTTGATTTGTGCAAAGATGCGTTACCTGGGCAGTTGCAAAGGGGGATTATTACCTACTTCAGGAAAGCACATGTTTAATATCAAAGCCATATTATCCTGCAATATGGACCAACAATGGTCAAGTGTGTTTCTAATCATTTTTAGCCATGAAAAATAATTTTAATATTTAGACATCATCTTTGTGAGATGTGATGGTGGTGATTTGAGGAGAATGGAACAATTCCAGCTTTGAAGGAGCAGCAGAAGAAGTCATGAAATATTTGTGACATCTGTGTTTATCTTACATTTATTATTCTTTTGATGGCTTTACTACCTCTGACAAAGCAGGGAGAAGGTAAAATGAAAAATTAAACCATTGTATTACAATTCTACTCTTCTGCATGGGGCTTTTAAAAAAAAATACTGAACTATTCAGAAGAGGTGTAATTTGGCAGTCTTTGAGACTCGTACATGCCACTTACTATGGATGAAACTATCTTTGTATAACATAGGTGAATAAATACAAATGCCAGCTTTTAAAGGTGCCCTTTTAGCCACAGACTCTAGATTAAATTTCCAGCAAATCCTTTCAGAGTGGGTCAGCATTCATGTTCTGTAAAATGTGGCTCTCAGAATTCAATATAAAAGCGTCTCTTTATAAATCCCATTTATGACTTCCTTCCTTTTTTTTTCGCTCCCTTTTTTTCTTCTTTAATTACAGCGAAGGGGGATTAGTCAGTGTAAGTCTCCAGGGAGCGATATACAAAGCCATCTCCGAAATTAAACTAAAGGGAAAATGGCAGCAGGCACTGAGCTCTAGGAACAGACAAGACTGATTGATCTGAAGTAGCCGGGCAAATATTCTGGATCGTTACGGGAGAGAAATATTTTAACCCACCCTTCACCTCCCCCCACAAAAAGACGAAAATATAAATTCTCTTTAATCAGTTACATTAACGCTAACATCTTTTAATGTCATCCTTTAGAGAAGAAAAGAAAGTAAATATAAATCAGTAGTTACAGAAAACAGCCTTTCAGTATGGACAGATAAGAACCATTTTTCTTCAGTTCAGTTAATTGGCGTGCTGTGATTATATGAAAATATATATCCAAACACAGCATTTTGCTTCCCACTAGTATGAACAGCCTGCTAGTATTTGGCTTGTTGAACATTCTGGAGTAAGCACATGTTGGCTTGTTTTTATACTCTGGAGTAAAACCAAACAGGCTTTTCTTTAAAAAAAGACTTCTGGAGCTGTGTATTTATTTAAAGGGAATGATTTTGGAAATGGCTGGGTTGGGTAGAGCTGCAAAGCTGATGGCATTACCCTTTGGAATTTTACCTCTGAGCCCTCAATCTAAATTCCACAAAAATTACACACAGGTCAATTTAATTCCCTTTGTATATGTTTCTCTTAGAGCTGGTTGGAAATTTTCCAGAGGAGCCTTTTTCCCACTGGAAAAAGCAGATGTGTCACAAGAGAAAACATTTTGCAAAAATGGGTCAAATTCTATTAAAATTCATTTGGAGAGGAAAAAATCGAAAAACAAAATCTTTTAGATTTTTTGGTGCAAAATGACTTTTCATTTCAAAGTGTATTTTATTTTGTATTTAAAAAATAAAAGTAATTTAAAATGTCAAAATCGGATTGAAACATTTTGACTATCAAAATTAAAGGTTTTGACTGACAAACAATTTATTAATTAAATTTTGTTTCAAGGATATTTTGAAAATTTTGGGGTTTGTTCCTTTTTGGAACAATTTTATTTTTTTTTTAACCTCACAACATTTCCCACTAAATGAAAAATCTAGTTTCTGCACAGCTCTGACTTCTACATTATCCTAGGTCAAACTGTGCATGCATTTAAAAGCTGCGTGACCCCAACATATTGAGATTTGCATAGGGTGTAAGGAAGGGTTTGGTTTGGCCTCCCAGTATCAACTGAATAACAGAATTACATTTCATAATCAGAACGTGATGACAATTAGGCTCAACTGGTAGATGTTTTCCTCCCAAAACTAGCTTGAGCTGATTACCTTGGGGAGAGACTGAAATATGCTCTCACCCACTCAGAAGATTACCTCATTGCTGTTTACAAAGGGTTAATGTCACAAAATAAAGTTTTGGCTTGACCGATTTACTGTCCTTTTGTTAAAGAAAAGTGGTTTAAAAACCCTTTACAAAAGTATTCCTTGAATAAAGACAAATATTCAAAGCAAAGACAGAGTTATCCAAGGCTGCTACTTATTTCTGAATTTAGTACTTACAGAGTCCTGATCTTTGGCATATGGTTGAAACTGGTAAGAGGGATGCGGGTGATGTTGTTATTGTTGAGAGTACTGTTAAAAAAGAAAGAAAAGAAAAGAAAAACAGATTGATCAATTATTTACATTGCTTTACCAGCACACACTCTATAGAAATGAACTTCTTCAGTAACGGGTAATAAATCTACAGTGCTGCAAACAAGACGACGTGCTGACAAATATCTCAGGAGCGATTTGTGAGTTGTCAAGAAGGATATTTTTATGGCAAAGTAACCAATAATTGCGCACAAGTAAACAAAAATTGCTATTTAACATGCCCTGACCTGTGTAGCAAGTAGCACAAGATTTCATCCACTAGAAAATTTGGGGAGATGTTGGCACTTAAAGCCTCGTTAGCACAGCCTGTTGGCAATGAGACATACAGCTCAAATTGCTCCTTTGGAAATACATGGATGGATGAGGAATTCTTGTGTGGTTTCCTTAGGAAGAAATATATGGAATGTGGAAAGTACTAGAACAAACATTTTGTGTTCAAAGCATGTAAGGGTTTCAGATGGAAACTCCATATAGTGTATTTTATCAGCGCTGGTCTTAGACAGAATGGGACTCTGGCTGCCATTAGGAATGCTAATCATGTTTTTTATGATAAAATGACTAATTTAGCATCAACCAGGGTAGGTTGCCCTCATTTATGTTGTTCCTAATTATATCAGTGATTCCCTGGAAAATTAGAAGCTATAAAGTTTATCAATGATGGCCTGGGAAATGGAACACACACACACTAGGAAAGTATACTTGCCACATTCCAATTGCTCAGAAATTGCAACTACAGCTGCCTACTGTGTCAAGAGACTTGGTCAAACCTGGCTATTTGTTACCTACCGTGCTGCACTGTCCAACTCTAACTGAAATGGTTAAAGCTCTTCACATTTCCCTTATTTAAAAGGCAAACACATGGCAGTTGTTTATAGGAATGGCCCAGCAGGCTGTAAGTTATAACAGCCGTACTGCAGTGTTTTGGGCGATTACTGTAGAAACCAATAGCTTGGGCTTGTTTTTGTTTTAAATTAAGGGTTGTATGCTTTGTGCAGGTGATAAAATAAACAGCCACCTTAAATAACACTTTAAAGCCTTACTACTGTTATGAACTGTTCAATAGTTGTGATATTATGTATTTGTGCAAGGCATTTCATCAAAAGATTTTCAAGAGTTTTAAAATAATTAACCTTCTAATTCACCTGTAACTTCTTTCCAACAGATGCCTCATTTTCTGTATACTAAAGATCAGCATGTACAACAGAAACCTCTCCATAGATTCCCAGTTTGCACAGACTTAGTGTACTGTAGCCTATAATACAATATATTGCAGTATTTTAGCTCCACTAGAAAAACTGTCAAGTATCAGAGGGGTGTTAGTCTGGATCTGTAAAAGCGGCAAAGAGTCCTGTGGCACCCTATTGACTAACAGACGTACTGGAGCATAAGCTTTCGTGGGTGAAACTCACTTTTTCGGAATGTATGTAGTGGAAATTTCCAGAGGCAGATATAAATATGCAAGCAAGAATCAGGCTAGTTCAGTCAGGGAGGATGAGGCCCTCTTCTAGCAGTTGAAGTGTGAACACCAAGAAAGGAGAAACTGCTTTTGTAGTTGGCTAGCCATTCACAGTCTTTGTTTAATCCTGAGTTGATGGTGTCAAATTTGCAAATGAACTGAAGCTGAGCAGTATCTCTTTGAAGTCTGGTCCTGAAGTTTTTTTGCTGCAGGATGGCTACCTTTAAATCTGCTATTGTGTGTCCATGGAGGTTGAAGTGTTCTCCTACAGGTTTTTCTATATTGTAGGAGACACCAGCAGCTCAGGATTAAACAAAGACTGTGAATGGCTAGCCAACTACAAAAGCAGTTTCTCCTCCCTTGGTGTTCACACCTCAACTGCTAGAAGAGTTGTCATCCTCCCTGATTGAACTAGTCAGCCTCTCTGATTGAACTAACCTCGTTATACCTAGCCTGATTCTTGCTTAAATATTTATACCTGCCTCTGGAAATTTCCACTACATGCATCCGACGAAGTGGGTGTTCACCCACGAAAGCTTATGCTCCAATACATCTGTTAGTCTATCAGGTGCCACAGAACTCTTTGCTGCTTTTAGAAAAACTGGTAATGTCAGATGTTCAGAAATCAGAACACTCTCAAATATGGACGGGATAGGATGTTTGAAATCCAGACCTGATCCAAGACACACATTTCGTAATTTGAGCCTAATTGGAATCCCAAATTCAAAACACCCCAATTTCATTGGGAAGGGCAAAGAATTAGGGAAGAAAGTGCTGTCAATATCTGGAGTTGAATCCTGGATGCATCACTCATGGTGCAAACTAGTTAGGACAAACTGCAGTGCCTCACAGTGAACCTCTCTGAGGCTGAAAAGCTGCTTCGTCTGTCCACAGAACTCCCTTCTTAAGAGCATTACAATACAAAAATGAATTTTCCACTATGCCAGTTTGTATTTTAAAATAAAGCTCTCTTTATATGCAATCCTTATTGCTAGATTATGGTATCTAGCAGATGGTGCAGGAAATCGGTGGTAGACAACTAGTCAAAAGAAGTGTGTGGCACAGTAATTTTCATTCAAACAAACGAAACACTCTGTAGGAACAACTGACACCAAGTATTGTCCAGTGGCTCAAGCAGAGGATTATGATTCAGAACTCCTGAGTTCTTCCTATCTCTGTCACTAATTCTGCCTGTAATCTTGGACAAGTCACTTAGCATCGGCCTCCATTTCCCCATCTGTAAAATACTTACCTACCTAGCCACAGAGATACTGATGCTTAATATGTGTAAAACTCCTTGGAATAACCACCTTGGATGAGGCTGTAGAAGTGCTAAGCATTATTACTACTGTTATACCTCTGTTCTGATTTTGTTCACTTGTCCACCAAAAGAATAGAGGCAAAGTGTGTAAGTGACATATATTATTGAGAGCATTAGTATAGGAAAGAACTCCATGCAGGCACTGGGATCATAAATTGCCAAAGAACAACCATGCATATAGTCAGCTTTGAAAATTAAATCGTACACAAAGTTGACAACTGAATGTGTCAGTGAGGGCATTAAAGGATCCAATGCAAGTCAAACTGAATTCAGTGGAGACTTTCCATTGATTTTAACGGAACACAGAGTGGATTCAGAGAGTGAGAAGTGACAACGAACATCTTTCCCAAGTAACTGAGAGATACATTCTGTACACTACTCCCAGCACAACTGTTAAAAATTCAATCTGTACTATCAAACAGACTCAGATATATCTATTGTAAAAAAACCACATATTTAATAGACAAAGTATCAGTCTATTATGTAGCAACCCAAATCCGAGCTTTGCTACTTACACATTTCCAACGTTAAGAACGCATTTGTTGCTAGAAATAAGCAGGAAGATTTCCATAGGCCTCCAATAAATAACAAAGCAACAAATAATGAGGAATACAGTTAATACTGAATTAAGCCCTATTTCATTAATCTACTAATTAGCTAAAACATTTCAAGTATAATCGTAGCAGATAGCTACTGCACAGAAGACTTATTAATGCATTATTACACTGATATTTAAATGTTAACCATTATGAAGGCAATAAAGCATTTACGATTATAGCAGTATTTCAACACAAAGAAGGCTAAATACAGCTGTACAGCTTCTATTGCTCCACAAAGGGTACTAACTGACAGTGAACAGTCTGCATTATTAGTCACAATTTTAGTTGTGTGAAGTAAACCCCTTTGCAATGATTCTTCAGCATGTGGCAGTCTAATGTAGCAGCGTTCTTGTACAGGCACTTGCAGGGAGCCTTCAAGGTAGTTGGAGCAGTGGTAGAGAGGCATTTTGCAAACCTGAATACCAAGTACATGAAGCAGTTGCCAAGTGTCTAAAACTCATCTTCCCAGCATCGATTTTTAAGCCTGTGTGTTGTGGTGGAGTCAAAAGACCATAATGCACTTATATATGGAAGATGAGGGGGAACAGAGAAAATCTACTCCCCCAATTTTCTATTAAGTGCTATGAAGCCCAGTAGATATTTGAAAGAGACTAAGAGCAGAAAGCTATGTGAGGTCCTGGACTCTCAGAGCATCCAGGCTCCCTCCGCACCATATGGGGAGACAGGAGACGCACATCACACCACATTGTCATCAGGATCACACCTCTAATCTGTTGCTTATTTTAGAGCCAAGTTTACCCTCATCCCTCACAAACTCACTGTTATCATTGTAAGGTGTTCACTTCCAAAATGCTGAATCAGTAACCTGAGGTTACAGAGAGTGTTATTTATGGCTGCAGACCTTGGGCTGTGATATTGTCAGATCTTGCAAGCAAAGCAGGCTCAGGATGCATCAGTACCTGGTGGGCCTCCAAGAATTACTTGGGAGCTGCCCAAAATGTTGTTTTCCCTCTCTGAGGCACATCCTCAGCTGTGGTAAATTGTCAGCTCCAACGACTTCAATCTATACCACCTGAGATCTGCCCTCCGGGGTAGCGTACTGTTAGGGGGTGCTCACTTTCCCATAAGATATAAAACTGAGTTGTGGTAATTAAAAGATCACTTAGCATTTTTTCAAAAGTAGGAGTGTTGGCTCTGGAATCTTGTACATATGTAGGTATGTATCCCATGACCGATTTTCATGACGTTTCAATGGTAAGTTTTTATTCTGACGTTAGCCATCTCCTCTCTGGGTCTGGAATCCTGGTCCAATCCCAAATCTGGTAAACACAATCTAACTCCTTCCTCACACTTCCCATGCAAATTCATTTGCATTCAACATTCTTACTTACTTCCTAGCGGTGCTAAACTGTTGTGGAACATTGCAGTGTGCTGATAAAAAAATTACCGAATTCCACCCTAAAGGTGGCTGCATTTTCTGGTGAATGACATGATCCTTTGTATTTCCACAGTTGCTAAAGTGCTTTAGGATAAAAGGTGCTATATCTATGTAAAATCATTATAATATGTGAAAGGAATTAATCCCACATCATTAAAATATTTCTACTCTTGTTTTGTGGTCTCCCCATCATTTTGAGTGGGAAAAGAGGCGCTAATGGGTGAAATACTTATATACTAATCTTTATCCCAAATTCTAGAACAAACACAGCAGCTTTTTGGCACAGCCCAAATGCTCTGACCAAAAAGTGAAAAGATTAGATTTCTTATCTGCCCAGACTAACTACTCAGTTTGAAGAAAAGGAGGACTTGTGGCACCTTAGAGACGAACAAATTTATTTGAGCATAAGCTTTCGTGAGCTACAGCTCACTTCATCACGAAAGCTTATGCTCAAATAAATTTGTTAGTCTCTAAGGAGCCACAAGTACTCCTTTTCATTTTGCGGATACAGACTAACATGGCTGCTACTCTGAAAACTACTCAGTTTGAAAGACTCAAACTAGGAGTCTAACTATCTCCCCAAACCAGTTGGACTGATTAGGAACTGAAAAATCCTAGGACCTTTGCTGAATGGCCAGAACTCTCTCCTCTCTCTCTCTTACTGCTTCAAGCTACAGGGAAATATTGTGGGTTTTGTTCCTCTTTGTTGTCTTTTCACCTCCAACTTATAAAAAGTATGCATGTATATTAAAATTGCTGGCTGCTTACAAATCTTGTAATAAAATAATAAATAAATAAATAATATTAATAATAATAAAAATTAAAACATATCCACCCTACCTACTCCAGTTAAGTACTGGAAATACATTGTAAGACCAAAGATATCTTTTGGCAGTGCCATCAGAAAAGGTTGCAAACCAGATGTAAAAAGATTGTGTTAAATACTTGTATTACAACAAGTAAAAAGGTAACAATATTAACCGCCTTGCTATTTTTGCAGTCAACCACAACTTCAAGTGAGAAAACCGGTGGGGTTTTTTTGGTTTCTTTTACAAGGAAAGGGTCTTATTATATAACAATGATTAATTATCATCCACTGTACCCCAGCTAATACAAGTTATGCCATTCTATTTTATCAGTGCTATAAAGAAAAAGACCCCATTGCAAAATCTAACTTTCCTCCTCTAAACAGTACACTTTTTTCATAAAAGAACACACACAGGAAAACAACTATCAATACAATTTCCACGATGATTTTTTTTTTTTTTTAAACACAGGATTTGAATGGATGTAAATGACAGAAAAATCTACATGCAACACTAGGCCAGAGCCAAGGGCATGCTTTGGTTTCTGCATATAATAGGGACTCTGATTTTCTTTTACACCCCATTTCTGCAGCTGATTAGCACAAACAGCTAATCAAATTGAGAAATGATATGGTAGATTATATTTTTGATTAGCACTTTTTTCCAAGCATTAATGAGCATCTACCATAGTTACCAGGGGTCTGCTAGCCATTCAGCCTTTGATAAGCACCAGGCTTCTTTTGTGTAGTATTTGGCTCTGCTGATCAAGGGGGTTTGCAGCATTTGCAGAATTCTCAGCTATGAAGAAACACTAAGGCCTACAGGAGATCAGATCCATGAGAGGGAGAATAAAAAAAAAATGTACAGACATAGATTTATTGCCAGGTTTAACAAACTACTGGTAAGAAATATACTTTCAAGTGGTGAGAGGTAAATGGGAAAAGAGAAAGGGAACACGACCAGCACATTTTCTGTGTTTGTGTTGCTCTTTGAATTTCTTCTTCTTTTGCTCATTAGAGATTAATAGTCTCTGGTTTGTTTGCCAAAGTTTTGTAGTTTAAAAAAGAATTATTTGAACCCTGGAAATAACAAGCATCATTTGGCAACACCAAGCTCATGTTTATGTGGACTACAACTTTAAAACTCAACAGACACTATTTTAATTTTCATTCTGTCCCCTCACCCCCTTCCCCGCCCAAAAGACCAATTTGCTTACTTTTCTAGCTGTGTGGCAAACCCGTTTTGAATGTGTGCCTTTGATTTGCATGATCTGGGCCTGGACTTGAAAAGCTGACCTCCGAGGCTGGTGGGAGCAGCAGCAGCCGCTGTGTTACTGGTAGTGCTAACAAGTCTAACATTTCCCTCTGTCTCCTTTGATTAGACCACTACTTTATCACAGTGTCCTTTTTTGGTTGTGTGTGTAATCTGTGTGTTGTGTGTCCATAACACCATGTAATTGGCCCTAATGCAACATTATCATCTATATGCATGCAAGGACTGGATACAAATGGTGCATATGCCGGCTTACAACATTCTCAGGAGTGAGTTACTCACCTGTCATCCACCCTGATTATTGCCTCTGTCATAACTGCCATGCTTTTCAAGTTGCTTGTCCCCAAAGCAAATGGACATTCAATTCAAAGTGGAGAGGTAGAGGACGGTGGAATTCCAGACACACACACACGAACATACCCTCACTTAAACAAAACTGGAATTTTTCAACTAAGACATTGTCTAGGAATCTCCAAGCACATGTAAAAAACACAATTAAGCCTCAGAACACCCTTCACATAAATAGTATTGCTAAGAATGTTATCCCTATGCAGGGATGGGTGAATTGAGGCAAACAGAGGTTAAGCTATTTGCCCAAGGACAATGGTGGATCTGGGAAAAGAGCCCTGAGGAGCCCAGATATATAGTAGCCTACCAGCCAGGACCACTTAGACAGCATTTCCCAGATAGGCAAAAATCTCATGATTTCAAAAATCATGAAACAGGCGCTCAAATCATGAGAGACATTTTAAAAATGGGGGAGGGGCAGTTATTTGCCTTCCGGTTTTTGAGCCTTTGCGGTTCACATTTTCAAGCTTCCGTCCACAACCAAGTGCGACAAAGTTTTTTAAATGAAATTGAGATTCTCATATAATCACAGGATCTGGGCCATTAAGAAACACACCAAATACCTCAAGACTCGTAATAAAATCATGAGTTCGCAACCTTTTTTTTTTTTCCATTTGATCACCAGACTCCTCTTTATTTCAGACTTAGCTGACACCATTTTGATGCAGTACCACTCCTGGAAAAATACTGAAACCACCACAACATGAATAGTAACAGGGTTCCTATGACTTCATGTTTACAGAACTGGACGGCAGGAAATCTTTTAGTATCCATGTGACTAGATTGCAGAACCACAATGCAAACACTGTCTTTATGCATTATATAGAGATGACGGGTGTATTGGCTTCCAGTATTTTTCCTCTTTATTTCCATAAAGTTTATTAGATTTACCTTTTCTGAAGTATCAGCCCTAATAAGAAAGCCCATTTTCGGGGGGAGGGGGGAGAAGCAAAAATTAATAAGACTAGATTTAACACAGTGGGCAAAGGTATCATTCTGCCACTAATGCATTCTTTGGTAATAACAGTTATGGTCATCAATGGCAGCACTACCTCTTAGGCCCCTGCCTACATTGACACTTTAATCTTGCAAGTAGAACTGCTTTAAACTGTGGTTTAAAATCAGTTTCTGATAACAAGGTTTAATCACGTTTTACTAGGCCACTGTAGACCAGACACAGCCATTTACCTACATGCCAGGTCTTGTCCACAGTGGTTAAATAACTCCATTCTGAAAAGATGTTTATTACTGTCCTGATTTGTAAGGGCACTGCGCACCTACAGCTCCAACATACCTCACAGGAGTTAATACTGTTCAGCCCCTTTGAAAACCAGGCCATAAATCTGTTTTCAGTAGTTCAAACACACTTTCAGCACTTCCATTTTGTATGCAGGCATAATTAATCCACGTAAAGAACATTTGGATCCTGGGATGAAAGTTGCTATATTTTCATCAGTTGTAAAAAGGTTATATTTAGCATAAGTCAAAATAAATCAGCATTAAATAAAATGCATAGTATTTCTCAAAGAGGTGAGCTACCTCAACAACCTCACCCTCTACTTTCTAAGTGGTCAAGCAAAGGAAGACCCAGTGCTCCCAGGGGTTGCTTTCAATTTTTTTTTTCTTTTCCAATTCTGGGTGCTTCCTATATGCAGTTTCTTGATCTCCTCACAGAGCATTTAAATTAAAGCCCATAACCACTGTGTGGGCATATAATGAAAGTAACTGATGCTGCACTGATTAATCCATTACTCTCAACTGTTAGAAAACATAATGATCTCACAAGGGGCCTTATTCACTGACGTATAGCAGTTGAGCTGTAATCTGACACCTCAAATTAGCAGCAAAAGCAACAACAGCTGGGTTTTTGTCTCAATATTTGTACCCAACTCTAAAGTGCTTTGGCACCATACAAATGCTATTTTTAAACACAAGGTTAACACAGCCAACTAACATTTTAAATGGTCTCCAGGTGTCATGTAAAATCCACAGAAATAAAAACAATCAGTTGCCAATTTGGTTTCTATTCTGCTTTTATCTTAATAAACAGATTCACCATTAATCCTAGGTGATTGTTTTCTTTTTTCAAATGTGTTATCAAAGATATGAGAGGGTCTTCTATTGTTATCTCAGGTGTCTGGCAGTGGAAATTTAAACAAGCCAAAGGGAACAGGAAAGAGAAAATGTCCTTTTTTGGAAACGTCTGAGTGAATAAGCTTCATGTGATTAACACGTGTATATGCTCTGCAGAGCTGGTAGCACCACCTATTATTAAGGTTGCCTGACACTTCCCTCTATAATACCCTGTTTTCAATTGCTTTATATCTTTTCCAAACTTAGCATTTGAACTGAAATTTTCCATGCTGGGTGTCTGCCTCAGTCTGCATTTTTTCAGCCACCAGTGCAGCTATTTCCAAGAATAAGGCTAGGGAAAAATACACTGCTTTGTCCCATGTTAAAAAATTCTGGCAACCTTTTCTCTGAAATGCTAAATTGCTCTGAATGAGGCAGGGGTCCAGTGGAAAAAATAGTATGTTATCATGTAAATAAAGACCATCATAATGGATATGCACTAGGGGGCTAACTTTGGCAGGCATGACTTTGCAGCCATAATAATACTCTTTTACCATACTGTTTTTGTGTGTCCAATGTGTGTGCATACGTGCACGTACTCACACACTTCACGCACTGAATGTATTTTTCTGATTATTGCAGATTTATACTTTTGACATGATATTTAGGTTTCTCATGATCTATGCCCTCCCAAATATGGGGAAAAATAAAACGAAACAAAGGAGAAATGAATAAAAGGAATAGGCTTCTAAAAGTAGATCTTCGCCACAGGTTAATACAAGTTATCTACACTCAACTTTTTTCACTCAAATTAGCCTTACTCGTGTAAGAGCGCCTACACTGGTGCTGCACTCACTCATGTGTGGCACTAAGACGTCTAGGGGCATATCCCAGAGTTCTTTGCATTACAGTAAGCTGAGCCACTCTGCGAATTCTTTCCCAATGAACTGTGGGAGAATTTGTCAGTCCTTTCTGGGCACGGGAGGAATCGTGGGAAGGCATTAGAGGACTTGAGTGGTACTAGCCTGAGTCCATAATGCAGAGTGGTCTTGTTAGCAGCTGAGTTGTGCTATCTCAAACTTCAGCCTGGATCCCCTGACTGGTCAGCCAACGCAAGTAAAAAGCTTCTCCACATGCTAACTAAAAGGTTGTGTGTGACGACAGGGCTCAAGTTACAGCTTGATTTAACTTTTCAGTGATGATAATCCCTAACCAAGTCTCGGCTGTCGGGGGTTTTCTGGAGAATTATGTTCTATTTCAGCTGGTTAACTGAAATTCCTGAGAGTTTGTAGGTTGGTTTTCCATTTGATTTTTTCATTTAATATACTGAGCAAACAATGGTTTCAGAGTAGCAGCCTGTTAGTCTGTATCCACAAAAAGAAAAGAAGTACCTGTGGCACCTTAGAGACTAACAAATTTATTTGAGCATAAGCTTTCGTGAGCTACATCCGATGAACTGAGCTGTAGCTCACGAAAGCTTATACTCAAATAAATGTGTTAGTCTCTAAAGTGCCACAAGTACTCCTTTTCTTTTTGGAGCAAACAATGTTTTCAGCAATGAATTTACAAGAATTATTGTCTAGTCTTTTGAACAGGGCTTGCTTTTTTTCTTTCATGTATATTATATATATGCAAACAATTAGATCATAAGCCCGTCAAAGCACAGATCATGTGCTTGCTCTAAACTACCTAACATACTGTGGGTGCTACAATAACAATATTATTAATAGAAATTATTTTTATACATTCCTTCATCTTCTTTAACAGAACTTAGTTTTCCTTGGTGATTGTTGCCATGTTTTAGAGTGATTTCTTAACATAGGAGATCTCTTGCAATCCAGGCCGTCATTTTCATATTAGCCATAAAGTGCAAATTTACAAAGAAATAGTATTTCCATTTTTGGTGCACACAGATGAAGCTGTAAG
This sequence comes from Chelonia mydas, assembly GCF_015237465.2. Classification (NCBI taxonomy): domain Eukaryota; kingdom Metazoa; phylum Chordata; order Testudines; family Cheloniidae; genus Chelonia; species Chelonia mydas. Next base: position 29,396,068 of record NC_057854.1, read on the forward strand.
TAAGGGACAGTAGTGACAGCTCAAGATGGATCATTCTTTGCAGAGTCCATAAAGAGCTACTAAAACATAATTTAAAATTCTTAAACTTTTGAACTTAGAAGAAAGAGCTTTAAAGTACAAGAAAGTAAGCGATCATCCTCTATACAGTGCCAATTTAATCCCTAACTGTATATTTTTGTACTATGAGAAAGGCCTTCTTCCAGCTCCAATATAAAATATTTTCATTTAGTATGTGATAATGTCTAGCACAGGAGATGGAATGGGCTGGAAAAGCATACTTGCCTATCAATATAGAGAAACAAAAAACTCTGCTACAGGATACTGCAAGATGTTTGATTTAAGACTATGTAAATGCCAGTTCCTGGCTTTGCAACCAACAGAGCTCTCAACCCAAATGAGCTAGTTGATCATCACTGAGATACCTAAATCCTAGGCACAGTCATTACAAATGAAGTTCAGGTCTCGAGGCACAGGGACAAAATGACCATCAATACTGCAAAGCCTGTGGTAGAAAAGGTAACATGTAAGACTCAGTGCTCCTTCAACACAGTTCACGATCTCAGATCATTATATTTACTAACTATTTGTATTGTGTTTATTATATTTTTACTTTTGTTTTTAGTATACAACCAAGTGGGTACAAACTGGCCACTAATAAATTTATGGTGGAAATTAGAAGACAGTTTCTAATCAACAGAGAAGTGAGGCTCTGGTACAGCCTTTCCACAGGAGTGGAATTAGGTTGGGGGCAAAACCTGGCCCTAGTTAGGTTGGGGGCAAACAACCTAATTAGTTTTAGGATGGAATTTGATGCATTTCTGAATGGGATTATATGATGGGGTTGTCTGCAGAAGCAGGGGACTGGACTTGATGACCCAAAAGGTCCCTTCCAGTCCTACGGTCCTAAACCTTTCTATCCCTGAAGAGGGACTTCAGCACAATACCTCTCTCCATTTCAGACCTAAGCATATGATGCCTGGAGTAATTCTCATTCAAAGAAAAAGATGATTGCTGAATAGGCAACCTAGTTGCCTCTTGTTGCAAAAGTATTTCAGTGATGACATTTTCCCATCTTCCACCTTAAATCATTTGCTTTCCCCATTGCCAAACACCTTTAGTCTTTCAATACAATGCTACATCCAAAGGCAGTGCAACTCCACTGAAAGCGTTCAATTTGCGTGTCCCACCGAATTTTTTTTTTTAATTTGGGGTAAGAGTAGTAGAAGTGCAGTTATTTTATAGACCATTCTCCTTCAGAAATAAAGTCACTCTCACTCAAGCAACTAAGACAAGAATGGGAGCTAAAATAATTGGTTAAAAGTAGATATCTTAAATTATTGATGGCTCCTTATGCACATAATAGGCTTGTCTTTCATCGAAGGACCTGAACATACAAGTAAATGATAAGACCATGACACTCCAAGAAAATGGATTTTACAACTATTTTACATATGGGAAACTGAGGCATGGAAAGATTAAGAGTCTCGTCTTGCTCTGATTAAAGTAAATGGGATTTAAATATATGAAGTGCTGCTCTGAACAGGGATGGATTTAACCACATACGTGAGAGTTTTCTACCAAATTGAGGCCCTACGTGGCTTGTTGAAGGTCAACACAGCATGACAGCAAAAGAACCAGGGAAAGATCGTAGGAGTCCCGTTTCCCAGTTCTCTTCTTTAACCATTAGATATCAATCCCCATTCGATCTACAGAATCATAGACTTTAAGGTCAGAAGGGACCATTATAATCATCTAATCTGATCCCCTGCACAATGCAGGCCACAGAATCTCATCCACCCACTCCTATAACAAACCCCTAACCTATGTCTGAGCTATTGAAGTCCTCAAATCATGGTTTAAAGACTTCAAGGTGCAGAGAATCCTCCAGCAAGTGACCCATGCCCCACGTTGCAGAGGAAGACGAAACCCCCCCAGGGCCTCTACCAATCTGCCCTGGAGGAAAATTCCTTCCTGACCCCAAATTTGGCGATCAGCTAAACCCTGAGCATGTGGGCAAGACTCACCAGCCAGACACCCAGGAAAGAATTCTCTGTAGTAACTCAGATCCCACCCCATCTAACACCCCATCACAGGCCATTGGGCATATTTACCGCTAATAGTCAAAGATCAATTAATTGCCACAATTAGGCTATCCCATCATACCATCTCCTCCATAAACTTATCAATCTTAGTCTTGAAGCCAGATATGTCTTTTGCCCCCACTGCGCCCTTTGGAAGGCTGTTCCAGAACTTCACTCCTCTGATGGTTATAAACCTTCGTCTAATTTCAAGTCTAAACTTCCTGATGGCCAGTTTATATCCATTTGTTCTTGCGTCCACATTAGTACTGAGCTTAAATAATTCCTCTCCCTTCCCGGTATTTATCCCTCTGATATATTTATTGAGAGCAATCATATCTCCCCTCAGCCTTCTTTTGGTTAGGCTAAACAAGCCAAGCTCTTTGAGTCTCCTTTCAGAAGACAGCTTTTCCATTCCTCGGATCATCCTAGTAGCCCTTCTCTGTACCTGTTCCAGTTTGAATTCATCTGTGTTTCATTCCTGAATGTGATTCACTTTTATAAGGCTGAGGCTACATTAGTCTCCTGATTCAGCTTCATCCGTGGGACCGATGGCAAAAGTGCTGGTGTAGACAAGGCTTCACAGCCACTGACATTTTTACTACTCTGTTGTCTAACCCTTGCCACCAAACAACATGATGATAAAAATACTGAAGGCCACTGTCACCATGCTCACACTAGTGCCAGTACCGATGGAGCTCAACTGGTGGTAGCAATGGTATATACTGTTGGGAGAAAAAGACAAGTGAAGACAAGGCTTAAGGGACTAAATCATTCTCGTTCTAGGGGATATTGTTAATTCAAGCACGTATTCAATCATGGGCCTCTTTTAAACAAAAATCACCAATGGTGCTGAACTATGGCGTTCACGCTGGGTTATTTTTTACATCCATTTCATCGGTATGATATCCTCTATTTAAAGTCAAAGCTGCTTTCAAGTTGTGATTCCAGAATGGGCCTATTAGGAGCTGTGCAACTAATTCCAAGTCATTACATCTGTAAAAGCAAGTGCCTTAGGTATGTATCCCACTTTTAATTTCACTATGAAAACAAGAGTACCACCTCTTTAGAGTACTCCACTATTCTGTCTAGAATGCTCAATGCCATTCATTGCTAGTTTCCTCAGCAGCAACTTCATGGTACACTACGAAGTACTCCATAAAGCCTCTCTCACTGAGTGAAAGCAGCTCTGTGCTTTCCCCTCCATACTGTTGCAATCAGTCAATATTGCATTCTTCCCTAATACCTGTACCCAAAGATCTGCAGAAATGCTGGTCTTATCTTTGCGAGCTTCTACACATCACATCTGCTTGCTCTCATAGACAGAAAGTGCAACTTCATCTAAACAGAAAATCCAGTTGTAAAAGGATCATTGCAAAGGCAAACTAAAAACTTTTTTGGTTATTTGTTTGGGGTGAATATTGTTCACTTGTTTTGTTATGTTTTTTGGCTGTGATGCAGCATGGCCAAAAGGCAGCAGGAGAGTGTTAGAAGGGAGCCTTATTCCCTGTAGAGGGAAGAAAGTTTGCTATAAATTAATTAAAGCACCTGAAGCCAATTAAAGCATTTGAAGCCAGTCACATGATAAAACCCCCCTGCTTCAATCAGACAAGAGGAGGAGTTGAAGCAGAGTGGATTGGTGTTGGAGCAGAGAGCAGTTTGGAGGGAAGCAGAGGAGAGTCTGGAGAAGTGCTGTGGTGGGCCAAGAAGACCAAGACCCTAGGAAAGGGACACCTGGTTTGTGCAGAGGGAGAGCAGGAAGCCCCACAAGCTGAAGGGCCGGGGAGGAAAGTAGCCCAGGGGAAGAAACCGCTAGTTCTAGTGGTTTACTGCTATCCCTAGGGCCCCTGGGCTGGGACCTGGAGTAGAGGGCGGGCCTGGGTCCCTCCCTCTCCACTCCCCTCCTCTAGGACACTAGTAGGGCAGTTAATACCCCAGTTCAGGGGCAAGAAATGGTGCCCTGAACCCCCACCCAAGAAGAGAAAGCGCAAGACCCATCATAGTAGTGCCAGCAATTTTGCCACAGGCTGTTTCATTTTTAAATAAAGTGTGTTCCAACAAATTATTGTAGTATATTCAATAACAGCACAACGGAGACTGGTTTTACTTACCTTTTAAAAAAGGGGAGACTTTATGAATTAAAGGTTTGCGTAAAATGTTTAAGTATTTCAGTGCAGCATGCTGAGAGAGATTATGTTATGGATCCAAGCCTCAGTAGTTTAATAATTTCGTGTAAATTATTCTGACAAGGGGAAAGACAACCAGGCCCACAATCACTGAGTAAGCTTTATTATAGAAGTTTTTCATGATATAACAGTTATAGTGGCATGGATGTTTGCATTTTGACATCTAATTTCCAAGTATTTGCAGCTCAGCCATACAAATGCACTTTAGGTTGATCATATATTACCACTAAATTTCTACATTCAAAATTTTGGTGAGTGAGTTTATAACTCCAACACAAACCTCCACACAAAAACACAGATTTATTCTACTGAATGCAGAACTCAACCACACCTATTTGCCGACTATAAAGTTTTAAAGTGATTTTTGTATTATGTTAATGATATCACATTGGTTGAAAATAACTTCTCCTTCCTGTAGTGGTGCGAAAAAGTAGTTAAAAAAATCATATGGTTTAATTCTTGCCTAAAACAAATCTGAACCAGTGAGTACAATTACCATCACTGCACCCAATCCGATGCCCACTAAAGTCAATGACTGACTTTCCACCGACTTTAATGGTCCCTGAATTAGTCCCTTGCAGTCTATTGATTTGGGCAAGGATTTTCAAAGGAGCTCAGGGGAGTTAGGCACTGAACTTTCATTAAGTTTCAATGGGATGTGGCCATCTCAGTCCTGTAGGCGCCTTTAAAAATCCCAGACTTGATCAAGAATATGCACTTATCAATAATTATTTTGTAGATCATGTTTTATGTAACACAGTGATCACCTGTAAAACAAAACAAAACAGAATTTACCAAATGGTGAGCTTTCAGCAGTGCCCACTGTACATTACCGTTCATTATATATTACAGTTTATGGGACTGATTTAGCTCCCACTGACGTTAATGGAAGCTGGATCAGGCCCTATATGCATAATTCATGTAAAGCATACCTGAATACATATCCACAAGGAAGACCAGAAAGAAGAGAGGAACTGAATGGGACTCATGTGAATGCTTAGTTCAGAGCCACAGCCTCTTGGCTATGTAAAACAGAAACTCAGCTTCCATTTTAAAGAGTTATTTATACGCCTTTCTATAGCAGAGAAAACGGTAAAAATGTAAACCAGTTCAAAGAAATGCAATCCAACTGCTAGGATTGAAAGGAACAAGCAGCTGGACTCCACTTCTGCAGCGAGATGCTGGGGGAATCCAATGATCCACATGCCACAGCTCCCAAATAAAGAAGTCCTGCAGTATAAAATCTATTGGGACTATCTATTCAGTCAGGTTATACAAACAGAAATTCTAAATGATAACCATGATAATTTTCTAATTTAATTCAGAAGAATGTTTTCATGCTTCCAGATATTTTTATTTTATTTTGCCCCACCCTAGAGGATGTTTAAAACAAAAACAAAAAACATACAGTATGGAAAAGTTATTTCCTATGCTATTCTGTAAGACTTCTCCATTGATGCGCACACAATTGTTTTGGCAAAACAAGTCAGTTGAGTGGTGGGGAATCTCCCAATAAAACACCTCCCCAAAATCCTCAGGTCAGCCCCACGCATGATAGTGTGATTATAGTAGACACAAATTGTCTGCCTTTTCAGGTATAGAGAGGGATAGCAAAACTTGTCTTGTATACTCACTCAAAAATGCTGTGATTGTGTCTACTTGTTAAAATGTTCCCCCTCTCCAAGGTTCGCCCTGCACCAGCTGCTGCTAGTTGCCGCAATGCGGCATTGTCTGCTGTTACTGAGGTAGCCTGCATGCCCCACTTAGGCCACTAGGAGCGCAGAGGGACAAACTATCAAACTCTATACACCACATTACCAGCTACTCCAAAAACATAAGGATAACAATGAGTAGGAGGTGAGGCCAAGATAGTATTCCACTGAGTTATACGGCTGCAGCCCATCTCTTCACCACACCATTCTTTTCCTATCCAGCCTCATCCCAGAGTTTGGAAGAGGAGGTTTGGGAGGAAGTCTAGAGCCCCACTCCCACCTGACCCTCCACGCTAGTGACAGAATACTGGCTTTCCCCAACTAACTGCTATGATCTGCACCCCCCACAATAGACAAGGGGGACATGAAGAACCAAACAGTGAAATCATGGAGGGATATGAAATGGGGAGCAAAAAAAATGACACTGATTTTTTTGAAGGGACTTGAGAGAGGAAAGGAAACGTATTTTATACCCAGTGAACACCACATGTATTGCCAAGTAAGACAGAACATTTCTCAGGTAGCCCTTTGTTAAAATTTTAGGTTGTAAAGGTGTATGTATAGCCCTCATGGTGAAGTTACATGAGTTGTAAATTAAGGTTGTTATGTATGCTATTTAAATACACCCTAACGTATGGGGCATGTGTCTCACACATAAACTGGAAATTTAGAACTTGCATGTTCAAACATTCACACTGAAAAAGTTATCATTTATATAGCATGGGAAACTGAATAACAGACCTTTGCCAAACCCAGGCACAAAGGCAACTATTTGTGACACACACATTCTTTTGGGTGAAAGTACAAAGATGTCTGCACTTAGATACTAAACTAAAAATGGACTATTTTTGTAGTAATGATGTTTCAGGCAAAACCTGTCTAACTTAGAAAGTAAAACGTTAAAAAATATGCTAAAAAATATCACCTTGTCCTGACTAAATTTACCTAAGGTGCTGCTTGCCCAATTGTCAGAGCCAGGAGGCTTCTTCAAGTCCCTAAATGATTACACAAGTTAGTTAATTCACTACCACGTGCTACGCGCAAAGAAACCAACACACCTTAAATACTGAATACTCACAAAAAGAACAGGAGTACTTGTGGCACCTTAGAGACTAACCAATTTATTTGAGCATAAGCTTTTGTGAGCTACAGCTCACTTCATCGGATGTAGGTCACGAAAGCTTATGCTCAAATAAATTGGTTAGTCTCTAAGGTGCCACAAGTACTCCTTTTCTTTTTGCGAATACAGACTAACACGGCTGCTACTCTGAATACTCATAGTGTTCTACTCATATTCAGTTCACAAAGTAAAAACTTGCAAAACAAAATAAAAGTCTGAATAAATATGAAGCAGTCACCTGATCGTGAATATTCTGCAAACATGAAAAGAAGCTAAATAAATTGAGTCAACTATTCATTGTAAATTATTTGCTCAGCTCTAATAGCTATACACACTCACAACAGGGTACTAATTCCATTTTGGATGCTTTGCATCTCAATGTTGAAATGTAGCAAGTATTAGCTCAAGCACCTCACCTGATTTCAAATGCCATCACAGTAGATGGGGAGAAAGGTTGGTTCTGAGATAAAATGGATCCAAGCCTTATAGGATTTTATAGATCAACCGATCTTGAACTATATCCAAGAGCCAATAGGCTGCCTGTGCCGTTGGAGAATTGCTGAAATAAACTCCCTGCTGGTGACTCCGCCCAGTAGACTGACAACCTCATTCTGCACCAACTGGAGCTTGTGACTGGGCTTCAAGGATAGTCTTATGTCTGCTGCATTGCGGTAATCCATGGATTACTGTGGCCAAGTCCAACTCTGAGACAGATGGTCACAATCACCCTCACTACACAAAAATGGAGGAAGGCACTTTTGGTGACTGACACCAGCCAAGATTCCAGAAGTAGAGGGTGTGAAAGCACCTCCAAACTATGCATCTCTAGACAAAGGGCAGGTAGACCTTTTCATTAATAAGTGCAGAAATCCTTCCTCTGTACTCTCTAGAGCTTTCCACCAACCCATCAGCCTCACCTCTATCTTGTTTGGATTAGAGCAAGATACCTCAAACTCAGTCCAAATCCCAACCTTTGCCAGGCACTAGGAAACTGCAGACACAATGTACCATCTTGCTTTGATGAAAATGAGACAGAGATGCATATTTGCTGAATACTATTGGCGCTGCAGCTCAAAATGTTCTGCTATCTCCCTCAGTGCCTCATATGAAATAAAAAAGCCTTGCAGAACCTCACTTAGTAAATCCTATGGGACAGATTAGCAATTGTCCAAATCTACACTCCGAGCTCTCTAAAAGCAAGGAATGGAAATACGCAAGAGCAATATAGCTAGGGTCTGTGTGAGATCCAACAAAAGCTTAAAGTCAATGGTATTTAAAGAACCTCAACATAAACATTTGTCCAATATTAGTACATACTGAACATATGTTTAACAATAATTCACCCAATAATTTAAACTCCTCCAATTTATGTAAAATTAATAATATTCTCATATTTTGATGTATTTCCTTCCTTTATTAAGGCTGAAAATTACAAAAAAAGTGTTCTACCAAAATTAAGTTTGTGATAATGTTATTTTAAAATTAAGGGTCATGCTTTCATCCTTAACAAATCCTCTTTCACCTTTCTTTCTTTTAATAAACAAAACAGCACATGCTAATTAAAGAATTGAGCATTTTCCTTTCTGTATCCTGTCATAACATATGTGTGATTGTCTCATTAAAAAATCCTCAGTTTTTCCTCTCAATTTTTTGTGTGGATGTGTATATATATTATAGAAATATATTTTTAGATTTATTTATGCTACATGCATAAATACAAGTACAAAATTAAACAGAAAAATCTGGGACTGCTGTCTTTTAGATCAAAAGCAGCCTAGAATTCTGCACTTGCAATTTTGTGCCGATCAATTAATTGGAGAGGCCTTTTTCAGGCACAAATGAATTCAGACACAAATGTACCTGATTTGCAAGCACAATTTCTACCTACAAATTAATTTCTTAAATGTCTATGTGCTACCATTTCAATCACCAATTGGCTGGAGATGCAAAATTATTGGCCTATCTGTAAATTTTTGGAAGCTTTAATGTCAAACATTATGCAGAGTTCGGGATCTCAGCAGCTACATGTTAAAGTTAAATATTTGGCAAGGTAGATGGAGCACTGGACCCACAACTCTGCTACAGGGAGCATCCTAGATACATTCTTTTCTACCATATTCAAAATTTAAACTCAAGAGAGTCTAATTTGAGAAGAATCAGGGTTATTACGGACAAAATGGGTGAACGAGTGCTTTAGTCCCAGAGCCCTCATACAGGTGCCAGCAGCACTCTCTCTCTTATAATGACTGGGATCCAGAGCAAGCGCTTGTACTGTCCGCAGCTGTGGCAGTGTGGCAGAAGGAGAATGACAAAAAGCAGATTCCAGGGCATTTAGAACTTTATAGGTCATGACCAACACCTTAAACAGCATCTGGAAACTGATAGGAAACCAGCATTGATCTCAGAACAGCGGAGTAATGCACTCCCAGCCACGTGCCCCACAGATGTTGCAACAATCTAATCTTGAGGTGACAAAGTCTTGAACAACAGTAGCAAGGTCTGCAACAGAACAGAGAAGTTGCAACCTGTTGGCCAGGCAGATGGTAAACAACTGACTGGGTTACTGCTGTGATATGATCATCCAACAACAGCTGGGAGTCATAGCTGGGAGTCCTGGTAACTCACAGCAGATCCACTCCCTCCACTAATGACAGGTTTCAGAGTAGCAGCCGTGTTAGTCTGTATCCGTAAGAAGAAAAGGAGTACTTGTGGCACCTTCGAGACTAATAAATTTATTAAAGCATAAGCTTTCGTGAGCTACGAAAATAATATGTTGAACTGCATGGTCCAATTCAAATGAGTGAGATACACACAGCTGGGTGTCTTCAGTGATGAATTGGGCACTTACATCAAGATTGACAGTCAAAATTAAAAGCTTGCCTTATGTTTCCTGTACAACTGATGAAAATACTGTATCAGACAGAGGGGAGGAAGGAGTAGCAAAGTAGTCACAAGATGAACAGTGCCTGCAAATGAAACAACTAATATCAAGAGAGTCTGGCAGAAGTCCCTGACAGATCATAAAAACAAGTCCCTCTCAGAAATGTATTTTGTTCTTGATTCATGAATATAATAGTTCCAAATGGGCACTGCTGTTATCTCGATGAGTTCTTCATCCCTAAGGGCTCCTGGGTGTTATGAGTTTAAAGGCGATAAAAACACCATGATAGTGGGGGTAGGTGGGAAATGAGCAAAGCATTCAAATATACTTCAGTAAGTCAAATCCATCTTCTGTAGATATAGGATATAGTTAGGCATCAATATTGCTTTTTCATGGACATGGCTAGAATACTAATACTAAGAGGACTAACAAAATTACTAATTAAAGTACTTATGTGAATATACTGAACCCATCCATAAAGCAACTACCATTAAGGCCGTAACAGGTATCAACGACTCTTACAGAGAGCCTCTCTTCCCCCCTCTTATTTTGTTTCTGCTGGTCTTGATATAAAACCTGTTACCTTGGCGCCATCTGGATACTGTTCCTTTCACCATACACTATACTTCCAACCTTAGATTTTTTAAATATGTTATACAACAGAGGATCTCTCACATTTCATTTCCATATTGTTAGCAATGACAATAGATGTCTCACTGAAAAGTTTCAGCAAATAAAAAAATTCCTTATTAAACATTAAAGCATTCCACCACCCCACCCCCCCAGCCTGCCCTCCTGGTGCGGAATTCTTCATTTCCAAATGACAAAACATGCTAATCGCATACATCAGGGTTTCAGTATATTTCAGAAAGTTCCCAGGACTTGAGAGAAAGTCCTCTAGGGCACAGATTTTCTGTTCCTCTTATCTCCAATTTGATTCCTATAGTGGAAAGTGCGACAGCAGCCATGCTCTTTGGGAACATTGCTCCCTCCTTCACTGTGGAGATCTACAATGAGACATGCATCTGACGAAGTGGGTATTCACCCACGAAAGCTTATGCTCCAATATGTCTGTTAGTCTATAAGGTGCCACAGGACTCTTTGCCTCTTCTACAGATCCAGACTAACACGGCTACCCCTTTGATACAATGAGACAGAAACTGATGGGGCAAGGACAGTTACTGGGCATTCTCATAATGCTTATCACTGGAGTAGTTCCAGAAAGCTAATGAAGTAGAGAAAAGAGGAACTAGCCATCTGTGCAGTGATACCTCTATACACTGGGGCAGTGTTACTTCGCCACAGCCAAGTCTACATTTGTTTCATCTCTGGCTGTCTTGTGAGACTAACTTCCTGTCATAACTCGGGTGGGGTGTGGGGGGAGAAGTCTGGTGATACTGTTAGAAAAGGCATAGCTGGTATTCCAAATTATTTTGGATTACACGCAACGGAATTAAACCATACACTCTGATTACCCACACCTTGCCACTAGTAACCCCTTTTGAATTTTTGTTTTCATCACGTGTCTTATGTGTACAATTACTAGTGAAGAAGTTTAACAGATTTTTAACCCAAATTCATTATGAGCCCAACTGTATTATTTTCCACTTATTTGTTATTTTAATTCAACTGCACACAAGCATGAATGACTAAAACAAGTGTTATACACACAATTTATTGTGAAATCTAGTTCCCACTGCAATATTCTGATTGCACTGTAGCAGTTAAGAATGCACCTCACACAGTTCAAATTTAATCTTGATTGCCAGAACTGATGATAATTTGCAGAAAAATAGAGCAAGAAATCATTCTCGTGACATTTTCAGGCTTTCATTAAGCGATGACATCTCATATATTTAGAATTATGTCATGACTTTAACGCCCTGCTCTCATGATAGTTGAAGCAAATAAAATGTTGAGACATACCTGGCAAAGCATTTTGAAAATAAGTAAAACTGGCTCTCTGTGTGTATAATTTTATATATCTATATGTATGCGTGTGTATAATTATAGGCAGCAAGACCGTAAACAGAAGAAAATTGGAAGAAAAATTAAGTTATGCTATATCTGAAGACCCTGTTTCATGCTCACAAAAATGTTTCAAGTTTGTTCATCTGAAAAAGCATTCACTGTGTATTATAATCATACATCTGAGAGTTCACTGTCAGAAGAGGCACAAGTTATTTACCAGGTTATTGTGGAATACTGTGTTATTTTACATGTTGGAATATTACCAATGGTAACTTGTAACTCAAGGTAAAGCTGTTGAATTCTCAACATAATCTGTGGCAACAAAAATGGATTGAAGTAGAAAGTCTGACTAAAACACCACAATAATATCCCCATTCTGCTTGTGAAAGTTTTGTTGCTGGTCAATGGGTGTTTTGCGCATAGTTCAAGGGTACCACACTATCCAAATTTAAACTGTTCTCACAGACTCTGATGAGTTCTCCAGAATACAAGCTTCCATCTAAAGCAAATTTTAAAAAGCCAAGTGCATTATTTGCATCATATTGAGAGCTCCGTATTTCATAAAAAGAGAAGGAGTACTTGTGGCACCTTAGAGACTAACTAATTTATTTGAGGATAAGCTTTTGTGAGCTACAGTGCACTTGTGAGCTGTAGCTCACGAAAGCCTATGCTCAAATAAATTGGTTAGTCTCTAAGGTGCCACAAGTACTCCTTTTCTTTTTGCGAATACAGACTAACACGGCTGTTACTCTGAAACCCGTATTTCATAGTCTGCATAATGAATATGTTTTGAGATACCAGGTTCCAGTTAATAATCTGAGTCAGAAAGAAGAAAAGTTTGAACTCCAGTACCCCTTTTTGAATTTTCATTTTCAAATTATGTTTATTTATTCATTTATTTAAAGTTTTTGATAGTCCCAAGCACTTTTCGCTAGGTTTGAGCACTGGGACCTGGAAAATATTTTTCGTAATTTCTTTTTCAGATCAACACCTACTTTTCAGACACTTACAAGCTAATGAATAGAACTGAGGTTCTGAGCTTAGTCTTTGGTGCTCAATTCACGTATTAGAATTTCAGGCATGATTTAGGTTTGCTCTAGAAATCTGGCTGCTAGGTTGCGGTTTTTTCAACCTTTGAGAGTGCACTGTGGATGCATTCCACCCTAAATGACTTTTAATGCTGAATGCCTCTTTACATAGTTTGTTATCCATTAATTTAAACAAGATTATTCACACAAGTAGGACTATTCGTGGCAAAAGGATTGGAAGCTTTTGTCCATAGCTTGGAAAGCCTCAAAACCCAGTATGAGAGGCATAAGATGAATGAATAATTATAACAGTAATTAACACTATTAACAACATACCAAGAAGAAAACTGCATTATTAGCACTGCACAGTGAGAACAGAATGTGTTTGAAATGATACTCTTACCACACTTTTCTATGGGAAAACTCTTGGTAATGTGTACTGAAGTGAACAAATACGCGGAGGTCTTTTTGTTCCTTTCTGTATTGTGAAATCTGCAACATCCAGAAAGTTTTCAAGCTCCAACTTTCAAAGCTATTTCAAGTAACTAGCTCCTCAAAAATCCCAAGATTTTAAGCATTTCACTGCTGATGGGGATAGCGCAAACACCCAGCTAGTACTCACATTCTCTTGTCCAGTTTGGCTGGACGTATTGAACGCACCCTGACATTCATTCCTGTTGAAAGGATGTCCCACAGGAATGAAGATGAAATTCTGAATGTTGAAATAGTTGTGTCATATATTCAGTATTCTTTGGATTACTTGGTTAATCAAGATGTCTGCTAACACCTTTATAAATAAGGATAAAAATGGCACCAACTAAAAAGTGTTGGACTCCTGGGATATGGATTGGAGGATGTTGAGGTTTGTTTTGTTTTTTAATGAATCCTAGCCTGTCGGCAGCTAAGCTTGTTCAGTTTAATAATCTAATAAATATTTCTGAACAGTGCCGTTGTGTTGTATGGTGATATCTGACATTATAAGCTAAGGATTTGGTGGAGTAGAACAGAAAACAAAGAAACCCTCCTATAGCAGAAATCACACTTTTTGTTTGGTGGGAAATTCACATCAATTTTGCTTGCATTTTCACTTTACAAATGCATATCAGTTTTATATTTTATTATGATTTTACTCATAAGATGCACCCTCCTTTGAGGCTTAAATTGTAAAATTCAGTTTTGAGTGTTCCTAAATTTAATCTAATTGTAGTTAGTATGGAATTACTAATATATGAAGCTTCCCGTACTATTGTGTCACAATCCATCCACTCCAATCTATTTTTGTATTTTACTTCAAACCACTCTGCTGGCACATTATTAGTAAGACTTTTGGAGATCCAACAAAAGTCACATGCAAGCACCAGTGATGCTTACTGATGAACCAGCACAGGGTACAGTAACAGCAATGCAACTTGGCAATTTATGCCACAGAGTCTGAAGGGCACACTACTATATGTGCCAATTACAAGTCTGTAAGCATCCTAGTATACACAATCACATTCCTTAACTGAGATACAGGTATCCCAGCTGTTAACACAATACCGTATCAACGCACATTTTGGGTAGTGCAATTAATTGCAGTGACAGGGCAGAGTGAAGGTTGAAAATTGGGCTGTTTGGTGCTAGTTTATTAATGAAAAGAGTTTAATGACAAGTTTACTAATGACAGGAAGAACTGATGTTAAATAGGCTCTTATACAAGCATCAGAACCTCTCTCTGAGAACCAATAACCCAAAAAATCAGATCATGGGGCTCTCTATTCTCAGGGATAATTCAATAATTTTCCTTCCAGTTCTTAAATCTACTTGGAGAAGCTCGTCAAATTCCTCTTCTCCTCTGATGAGTTTCAATTTGAAAAGCAAATGGAATAAAGAGATGGAATTGCTAAAATTTAGTGTAGTAATTTATTTTCTGTATAGCACTAAGAATGGGCTAGATATGTTAAGCAGCTTGCAAAAAAACATGGCCTCTACCCCCAAAGAGTTTACAATTTAGGCAAGAATTTACCACGAAAACAAATCTGCGTACATTTTGAGAAAGACTGTAATATTTTAGTTAGTAAGAAAAAGAAAAATGAACAAGGCTGCATCATTTGGTATCACTGCAAATTGTTCAAATTGATTATCGTTAGTGAACAGTATTTGCCAAAATTACCGTGTCTCCATTATGTGATGGATTATAGGTGAGAACATATTTGCATGCAATTATGTAGTGGTGACTGCACTAGGGAGTGGTCACTTGATGTTCTTCTGGTTCCATTGTTAACATTCTTTCTAAGCGTTGACACCTTTTTGATTTTGACTCTTTGTAACAATATTCAGGATGAAGGTGTGACATCTCTTAGGAAGTTAAGCCATTTGTTTTGTTTCACAGACTTGAAGTGCTCAAAATTGCTTTGAAGAGCTTAAATAAAAATTTCAAACTGGGGAGGCAACATAATACTGAGGATTTTGTGCCTGTAAGAAAGATATCTTAAGAATTAGTTAGTGCCAACCAATTTTCTCATTTCTTAGAATTAAGACTGATTTCTCCCATAAAAGCGTGCCTATATTGAAAATTAAAACTGCAAAGTATAATCAATTATGGCCAATTCTAAACACAGAGCAGGTTAGAACAGATTCTAAGAGAACACCCCAACAATTATATTGATTTGGGGATGGTTTAGAATCAAGCCATTATAGACAGATAGGTAGATAAAGTAATTCAACATTTGATCAGTTCTGATAACAATGGGGAAGAGAAATATGTTGCTAAACACTATCTCAGAGCCTACAGTTTTTAGGATATTATAGTACAAATATCATGTAATTTGCTAGTCAACATACTTTGTTGAAGTAATAGCACAATCTAGTGTCAGCGGATGTCAGGTGCATCATCCTTGGATAAAGAAAACATGCAATCAGAAAAAATATTAGACTTGAACTTATTCTTTGTGTAAAATTGGATCATGCTTCTGGTAGCTTGTGATGACTTTAAAAAAATCACAATAATCCTTTCAATCTGGCAGAGAAGGAAAATGTTATTGTGGGATGTCATTACCTGTTCTAAAAAATGCTATTAATTCAAAATAAAGGTTCTGTCTTTCTAACTGTATTCTTCACAAAACAAGTTTCCAGCTAGGAGATCCTTCAAAATACCTAATATGAGCTCAACACAAGAGATAAACAGTATTAGGTCAATCACAACATGTTTATTATACATCATGGCTTCAAAACTTGAGAGACAGAGACAATAAATATCTAAAATGACTATCCTAGACAAACAACCATGGAAACTAGCCTTAGGTCATTTAGAGTCGAATCCTGCTTCTACTCAAGTTGATGGCAAGACTCCAATTCAATCTCCACACTTGAGTTGTGAGGAGTTTGGTTATTATTATGGGCTCTCCATGTACTGTCCTTTTGTGTTGCCTGTTCTCATAATTCAAAAGGCTCTGTATTGATTCATCTCCAGTTTAATTTGCCTTCACTAGGCATGTGCACAGTTTAACCAGCCAATATTCAACTGTTTGCTGTCATCTAGCTAAGCAAAACCTTTGCTGGTAGGCTGGATGGGGCCTTCTCTGCTGTAATTCACTGCATATAGTTACTGCACTGGACCACTCTTACCTCCACTTCAGGTGCTAAGGGGTTTGCTTTTCTTTTCTTTTCTGCCAAAGAGTTACACATCTTCAGAAGTGTTCATGCTTTTAGTTTGGAAGAATTAATTTTCCAACAACAGGAAAGCCTTTGCATCCATTTGCTTAGTTAAGCAGTACACTAGAAAATGCGTCATTGCTCAGATATAGTAACTATGTTAGCAATAGTCAAATTATTCTATGCCTAGATACTTAACTCTTCGTAACATCTGATTTTACAAAAAAAATTAAAAGCGCGCATAAACATAGTTTTATGTTTGTAGCTCAAAATCAGGCTTCATTGTTGAATCCAATTTTGCTTATTCTCATTCCGCTATTTCACTAAAACCATTCAAAGGATGCACTTTACCAAAGGTTGGGAAAACATTAAAAACTGTGGTATTTTTGTGCTGCAGCTTTAAAAGAACACACCTCGGCATGATTCTGGTTCTCCAACTGGGACCTTCCCCATAAGCTAATGATGTGAGCAAACATGTCAAAGTCCCCTGCAATCCCCCTCCCACCTTTTTATTTTATATTTTATTTTACACATCCTCTTTCTGTCTAGATCAATTGTGAGATACCTCTAAACAGTCTTCTCTCCAAACCTGTTACCCATCCTCTACTCCATATTACACATATACAAATAGGTTTCTGGCTGTACATACTGTACAATTGCATGTGCTCTGGATGTTATTGAACCCCATCTGTTTCACACAGTAACAAATATGGCAATTTCTATGCTCCTCAGGAGCATCAGCACATAAGTCCTCTTTTGTAGTTTAATTAGCAGTAATCCCCATTTGGGGGAGATGAGACATTTCACTTCTCTGGTTATAACACTTTGGCCAGGGTAAGGAGGAGACCAAAAAACAAAAAAAAATCCCTACATTTAATCAGCACTGCAGCATGGAGAGAGACAAACACACACAGACACACAAAAGAAATCACAAAGTCAACTCACAGAATCTCCAAGTCACGCAGGGCTCTGAAGGCTCCATCTTCAATGCAGCTGATCTGGTTGTTGTCCAGTTGCCTGCAGGAAGGAAGGGAAAGTATGAAGGTTTGCTGGGTAACTAAGCTGCCTTAAAACACCGGGTTCCAGTCTTTCCTGTCACTGAGGTGTCCCTCCACCCCCTTGCAGTCTTTGCTCGTCCCCCAGGAGGAGGCTTGCTCATAGCCTGCCACGCTGCTCTGTCTCTTCTCACTGACTGTCTGAAAGAACTGCACAGAACAGCACACTGAAGCCTGTCAGGTCTCAGTAAATATTAATTGCGCTTTTTTTTTCTTTCTTTTTTTTTTTTAAGGCAGAAGGGAGTAATTTCATTACATTAGGGCATCCAATCCATTATGAGCTTTTACCGTCATGTCACTGAAACAATTTCATTAAGCTAAAGGCCTGTAAATCATTGGAGGTCACTGCACTGCCCTCTGCGACCTCCCAGAATGCCTTTTTTTTCTTTTACTGGAAGTTGCAGTCCTCTGTCCTGAAAGTACTAAATCTCAAGGCTTTATCTGCCCAAGAGCTGCAAGAGTGCACGGGGAATATACCAATTCTAAATTAGACTCAACTAATCTAATTTTATAGTCTTTTTATTATTCTAAGCACCAAATGTCTGTGGTGTTCGAGGCTTCTTTCTATTGTTACTGGTCCCATCTGGTTGGCCATTCTATTGAAAGATTTTTGACTAAATACAGATTCTGCCTAACTGTATCAGTGAGAGAAATCCATTGATAGAAAATATTCAAGAAATTGTGTGCATGCGCGCACACACACACACACACACACAATTACCGTCTTAATAATATAGTACTTTGCTATGAAACAAGTGTAATTTAATACACCTAATATTGATTTTTCACATTTATTTTACCCAGATATGCATGTTTAAATATATTTTACAGTATTTGGGAACATTTGGGTACATATGCAAACGTGTGCATTTCAACTAGAAATTTTTTTTTAATGCTCCCAGCGCTTGACTCAAAATGTACAATTTAAGGATTTAAGTCCCTATGTATCTGATAATTTACATTACACCACTGTAAAAAAATCTGTATTATATGCTACTGTACAAACTATACATACATTTAAATATAGAACAGACATTGCAAAAGATGTGAATACACACCCCTCGTTCTGTGTGGTCCTTTGCCTAGACTACAAGGTTGGCGGGACTGTCTGTTCTGCATCTCTGTACAGTATCTAGCTGCGCACAACAGTGCTATGATCTTTTTGGGGTTTATAGGTGCAAATGCATATTAAACAAAATTATTATAACAATGTACATATAATAGTGTACATATACACACTTGCACCGGTAGAGATATGATAATGTGGTGGGGTAGAAAAATCATCATCCTCTGTGCTTTGCACTGTATAGACATTTAAGAAACCATGCATTGCCCCAGCAACCTTCCAGTGAAAGTAGAAATAAACCATCGACTGGATATAATAATAACTATAATACAATAAAAAAGATAGTTAGCATCTTTTTAAGTAGAAAGTGTGTGTTAATTTACAGTTCTAAATGACTAACATTCATTTTAAACTTCATGAATCGCCACATAGGTACAAACTGAGCCTACTGATATAAATTATGCTGAGTACGTGTATATATATATAAACCCCAAGTGACATTTACCCAAGCTGATGTGGTCCTACCATAATGGACCAGGTTCAGTAAACTCCAAGCTTTTTATGATTTAAAGTGTATGAAAAATCATACTGATTATCAAGGCTACCAAACAGCTTACAAGCACAAACCCAGTTTAAGTTTCTCATAGAGCTCATAACTTAACAAAACATGCTGAATTCGGCAAATCTTTGAGCAGCATCCCCCATGCTGAAACAAAAGATGTAAAATCATCTAAATGGGATCTCACACACACACATATGCACACACGCACTTCTGCATCTTTTGGGGGTAGAAGGAAAGAGTTGCTGAGAGGCTACTTTTTGGATCTTTATTTACTGGTGGTTTCTGAAATGTTAATACGTGTCACTTTACTGGAACGGTGTCTAAGTGATAATTTAGGTGTTAGGATTGCTGTAACAAGCATTTAAAATGGAGTAAAACACATGATATCCGTTGTGTGTGTATTTAAGAACTTTATATTGCAACTTGCTTCCTCATGTACATTATTCATCTAATTCACAGGTGCTTTGCATTTGATGTTAAAGAAAAAGCAAGAGCCAGCGATTAGGTGAACACGAGTACCACCTATTTCTTTCTTTTCAAACTCATTAGGTTGTGTTGCCTAGTTTTAATTGAGGTACAATATTCTATCTACTTTACTGTCAAATATGTTAAGATCTAAGTAAATAAGCCCAGAGTGATTAATATACGTATTCAACATCAGAAAGCCTTCTGTTAGTCATATAAGTACACGTAAACAGCATAAAGTTTCTTTTTTTTAAGAATGCTGTTCTGTTGCTTGGATTTTATGGTAAAATGTATTTAATAAATCATATATAGCTCTCTATGGGCCCAATCCTGCCAACACTAACTACCAAGCTTAAAGCCTGAGAGGTCTATTAATCAACGGGCCCATTCACAGCAGTAAGGTAAGCACTACATGCTTCGCAGAGCTAGTACTGTATATTCATAGGATCGGGCCCCAAATTATTAAGCTTTATAGATGGATCTCATTTTGCATTAGTTACACCCTGCCCTTTAGGACTAATTTCAGCTTCCTAACAAACTATAGGAGCATGGTGTCTGAAAGACAGCCAGGGTAAGCATTTAGAGAATGCAACAGGGGGCCAGCGCCACCTGAGTTTTAGTCTTCGTTCTGTAAATGATTAAGGCCCCAATCCTGCAAACACTTATGCATGTGATTAATTTTAAGCATGCGAATTACCCCTCTGAAGACAATGGGATTAATCATCATCTTAAATTTAATCACGTGTTTGTTTGCAAGATTGGGGAAACAAATCCTATGCTGTGATACTCAAAATGGACAACTTGTGCTTTTAAAGCAAAAAATCAGGATCTGAGAAAAGCTATAGCATACACAGAAAAACTGAAGAGTCAGAGAGAAAAAAACAGAGAACGCAGGACTGCATTTCCCTGAGTTACACGTTGCACCACAACTGTCTCCTCTTAGCACTTAGCTCCGAATGTAGTGTTCAAACATGCACATAAAAGAACTAAATATTCATTTGTCAGCTATTACTATCTTTCGGGTAAGTTTCAAAAATGGCATTCGTTTTATGTGACAGGTTTGAGTGTCAGCTTTCAGACGTTTGTTGAAGAGATTTTTCTCCTTGCTATTACCAAAATAATATAATTAAGGGAGGCTGCATCTCTGATAGTTAGAGCAGAGGACAGGAGGACTGGTATTCTTCCACCGCTCCCATGATATGTGATCTTTGGAAACCTGCTCTTTACCTGACTTTCTCCCCACCTATGAAACGAATACAACACTGACCACCTGGGGATGTTTTGAGGCTTATCTAACACTTGCAAAGTGGTCGAATTGCCTCTTATGAAAGGCACTATAAAATGTGCCCACTGCAACCTTTATGAAAGTGGGTCTTTGTATAGCTGGCTGGAAGAAAAGGGGATTTGCCCCTGTAGGAGCTCCCTTATAGCAAGTGGGGAGAAATGGGAAAGTTCATAGATATGGACAGGAAGGGCAGGAAGCAGATGGGGCCAGGTTAGGACAAGGTCACTGCATTGTCCTTCCTGCTGACTAGAAGAGTAGGGGGGTATTTATGTTCCAAGCAACCTCTTTACCAGGACAGGGCTACCCACACATGTCCTTGGCAAATTTTGACCCACTGTGGGAATTATACTAATTGCCCTATTCTTTTCAGAGCTGAGAAGGAATTTTCCTCTTACCCCGGGATTGGCCGAAGCCAGATGTTTGTTTTTCTTCACCTTCACCACAGCAGTTCTGTGACCTCGTGGGGTAGAGTAAGGGGATTAGGTTATACTGTCACAATTTACTACGTAAAAGTTGTGGTGGATGTCCAATGCACATACTTGGTATAGAAGGAATGCAGTTATTGGACAAAATGGATTGGGAAAGGATTTGAAGAAAGCATTCCTTAAGGAAGTTAAGTAAGAAGCGGTTGGGGATCCTACACCTCATCAGCAGGGAGTCAACCCCCTCCTTTTCCTGTCCCCCTTGAAGGGGCTAAGGAAGAGGGTTTGGGACTCCTAGCTCTTGTCAGCAGGAAGCTGACCCCCTCCTTCCTGAGCTGTACAATATGTTGCCTGGTACCCCTGGATAGTATAAGTGAATACAGTTGCAGCCTAATTAAACCGCATCCACGGCCTCCTGTCTTTTTTCCGCACAGATGGACAGATACAATGTATTCTTATGATTAATAATAAAGAATATGTTTGGATAAAATTAATAATTTGAACTACAAAAGAAAACAACAGACGAAACAAACTGCATCTTTTCGCTCAGGCAGTAGCTGCTGGGGTATTACTGGAGCCTCTGAACAGCAGGCAGACTTACAATATGTATCATGTAGGCTGTGATAACTAGAAACAAAGGGGAGGGGGGGGGCTTGAGGAAGGAGTGCCAGATTTAATTTTGAACCTCCAGGCTTTTGTCAGGTTAAGATGGATCCCTAACATTAACAGGAATTAAAGTGTTTGCTTAGGTTTAAATGGGGTAAACCCCTCGTGAATAATTTCATACATTAGACACTGGCCTTGGGTCTGTGGCTTTTGTCAGAACTGTCTCTTGCTTTGACGTCAGCAAGCATAGGAAACCCTGCAACATATGTGTGATTAAATAGCTGCTCTGACTTCACCCAAGAGGCTCCAGGGAACTGAAACTTCTATGACAGGCAATTAGCTATTAGACAATAACAACAGCTACAGATATATAACAAAAGAATTCAGAAAAAAAGAGTAAAATTGGATATCAAGGAAAAGATGTATTAGCTACTTAAGATAAAGGTAACGTTTGAGACAGGAACACTTGAAGCTTGTAAGCTGTTTACTGAAGAAATGAAATATTCCCTTTTTAAATAAATCTGCTCTTGCAGATATATCTATATCTATATCTCTATATATAAAATCATAGAACTATAAGCAAGAAGGGGACAACTAGTCTATCCCTCTGCATTGAAGGAGGATTAATTATACCTAACATACACCATGCATATTATATGTATAATAATATGGTGTTATGTATAGGATAATTTCATGTCACCCATTTACTACTCAAGTGTTTTCAATAAGAAGCATAGAAAATATAAATTATAATTGACCAAGAAATTACGTGACTGATGGATAATTATTTGTCTTTAAAACTGGCATTTTATAATACAAAATTAAGATAAAACATCTTTCGTTAAAATTGAGAAACAATGCTGCACTCCTGTAACTATTAAATCCTTATATTTCAACTGTTATTTAGCCAAGAGATGGAGCTAAGTTTTAGCACCAAATCCCATGATACTGCAACACTTTGGCTCATATATTTGGATTTGCATATTATCTACCATAAGGTGAGCGTTAAATTTCAAATTTCATTATAAGAAAAACTAGGATTTCAAAATGCTGATTTCCTTTTGCCATTAAAAAAATCCTTTAATATTCAGAAATCTAAATTGATCATTTTGGTAATTATTCTGCAAATAACACTGTTCCTTTGTTCTATAATCAGATACCAAATGCAACAGAATTCACTACCTTTTTTTGCAACTAACAAGCATAGGTACCGAAAGAAAAAGACAATGAAGCACTGAGTATGTTGAAACAACAAGCTAAATTCTCACTTTGTTTTGATATATTTTGTTTATTTGTAGTATAGGAAAATATTTTTTAAATGTACAAACATTAGTCAGGACATTGTAGAATCCAAATGATCTATTCAAAAAACAGACAGAACACTAGTTTAATTAATGTCTTCACTTTGTATGTCCGGTCTGGAGACTAGTTAAAAATGTAAACATGAATCTGTTTTAACAAGGACTATTATGCGTACTTTGCAGTTATTCTCATTTAATACATTTGATTTCCTGTATTTTATATGACTATTTAGCATACATGTTTGCTAATCGGAAGAATAGTTTTACATCCTAATAGCTGTTCATTTAAGAGAACTCCACACTAATACAAATGCACGTGGCAGAGTAATATCTCAGAAGTATGTCATGTGTTAGCAAATGAAAAAATATTTCACACATCAGTGGGAAATGTCAACAACAAATTCATTTTCACATTAAAATATTTTACTGTGTTTTAGACTGAGGTTTTTTACGGACATTTAGTGGGAAGGTGCTTTGACTGTACCCTTTTTTAAAAAGGCAACTGTCAAGGAATTTAGGCCCACAATTTAAGATTAATTAATCATCCCTCCAAAATACTCATTTTGACAGATGTGTTCATAGGAACTTTTTCTTAACACTCTAAAGGAAACAACTGTTTGGATGTATTTCACCTGCAGCGAATGCACTCCGATAGTGCAGCACTTAGACAGTTTATAAGAACCAGAAATAGACTAGTCTACGTTCGCTGTCCAAATCTAGAGTCTGATCCTGCAGATGCTTAAGCACATGAATAATTTGAAGAAAATTGGCCCAGCACACACAAGTAAAATTTCTCACATGCCTCAGAATTGAAGGATTGGGCGTTTAGAGAGGTTTCATACATAAAGAAACTCCCCAGAGGGGGCCGGGAGGTACACATTTTCAATTCTTTCAGTTTCAATAATCAACAAGTGCATTAACAAAGACGACGGAATTTTAAAAACATTATTTTTAATCCATTTTAATTTTTCATTCTTAATTTTACTCATCTTTGAAGAATTTCAACAAAATTAAAATCTTTGACGATATTTTTAAAATGTGTAGATTAAATAAATTGATGTTAACATTAAAATACAGGTTGAATGGGGTAAAAATGCGTCTATATAGGGGAAAGAGCTAAAGTGATCAGTCTGTAATCCACCTTTGACATTTTGAGCCTTACTCCAGAATTGCTTGTTTTTAGGACAATTATGGTTTGGAGACAGCAACATTCAAAGCATTATGCAGAAATAGCTCATTTGCATAGCATAACCGGTCAGATCTGATCAATTCTCAGTCCCATTCTGTGTTACCAGGGTTGTTAAGTAACAGATTAGGGTTTTTTTGTTTTTGTTTTTTTTAATTATTCTGCAGATTATGAAGTTTAAAGTTACCAATATTTGCTCCCTCTGTAAATAAAATTACCTGGCTTTGTTATTTTGGGGGCAAGCAGCATTTTATATAAACATCACATCAATTTAAAGCAATACTTAATTAAAAAATTAAAACCTTCCTCCCCTCCCCCACATCCAACATCTCCTTTCAATTTCATGGTATTTACAACATCCTTATTTTACTGTCCCCGGTTACTGATGTAACAAATAGTGCATACCAAACACACAAATGGCTGTCTCCATAGCAATTGGGGCAGGTTTTGTGGTTTCCCTAGTTACTCCTGACTGATAACCATCTGCTGTTCTTCATTGCCATAGGCCCAACAGGAGGGGGAGGGAAGAAATCAGAAAGATAAAATCGGTGATTGTTAGATCATTTGAAAAGGTATCTGTTGTACAGTTTTTTAACCCCCCAAAAGGATTTGTACTTATTTGGGTTCCAATTCTGTCTTTTACTTTCAGTAGATGTGAAATAAGTACCTTTTGTAGAAGACGACTCTATTGCCAAGTTTCAGGGTGGTAGCCGTGTTAGTCTGTATCAGCAAAAAAAGAACGAGGAGTACTTGTGGCACCTTAGAGACTAAGGTGTTATGTTTGAGCATAAGCTTTCCTGGGCTAAAGCCCACTTCATCAGATGCATGAAGTGGGCTTTAGCCCAGGAAAGCTTTTGTTCAAATAAATTTGTTAGTCTCTAAGGTGCCACAAGTACTCCTCGTTCTATTGCCAAACTGGATCAAAGAGGGCATTATCCTGAGGGCAAGAATTTGCCAGTTTTTCACTGAATTGTTACATTTTACACCCACTTTAACACTTTTTTTTTTGAGCTAGAATCACAAGGGCTCTAAGGTTCCATCCACAAAACAGGAGGAGAAAGAGGTGGTGGTGCTCTTAGGCCCAATAGTCCAGTTATTTGGGTACTCACCTGAAATGTGGGAGGGAGACCAAGATTAAAATCCCTGCTCTGAAGCAGGAATTTTAACCCAGGTCTTCTCTGCTCTAAGGAGAGTGCCCTGACAACCAGTCCATAGGCTATTCTGGGATGGAGCTCTCAATTTCTCCTGCTGAAGCCGGTCCACTTTGTATACGTAACGATTGGCAAAGCGATTTGAACTTGGGTCTCCCATCTGAGTGCCCTAACCACAATAGCTACAGAATCATTCTCAGTCACTCTCTCTCTCTCTGGCTCAATGACTATTGAAGTATTTTATACAAAATAGAATGGTTTCAACGGGAGAGTCTGAGAGACACACAATGCAGAATAGCCAATAGTCTGGTGGTTAAAGGCATTAGTTTAGGAGTGGGAAGATTTGAGTTCCAGTCCCTGCTCTAGGAAAGGGATTCAAACCCTAAACACTGGGCTATTGGATATAAAGGGATTGCTTTGTCCTCCTCCTCCTGTTTTATGAATCTAGCCCTTCATTTCCTTAGCTTTTATTAAAAAGAGACTAACAATGCCCAGAAACTAAACATTTCATGTAAAAAACAAACAAAGCATTTTGTTCGACCCAACATCCATCTGTCAACTTTTTGATTCACCAAAAATTCTGAAAAATGTAGCTTTTGGTTCCTGTTGAACCAAACTCCATCCTCCTACCCCCCACAGCACTGCCAGAGAACCAAAAGTCAGTTCTTTGCCCATCTCTAGCCATGATGTAGCAAAGCAAGATTATTTAACAAGGGTGCTTGGCAGAAATTATATTAGTTCCATGTTTCATTGTTTGCTTTATTGTTTTTATATATATTTAAAAAAACATGTCTCTGAGAGAATACTAGGGTTTCTAACCCTATAAGAAGGCATGTATTCTCTGGAGGACTTGAAGGGAGATAGGATGGAGTGGTGATGATGAAGATGGGACATTTGAGAAATCTTAACCACGAAGATAGCCTGTGAGCTCCCCAGGGGTCAGTCACACACACTCACTCATCTAAAAAATCAAGAGGAAGATGAAGCAGGTGGCAATCTTACTGCTGAATCTCTGGGCATTTGTCCACTCAGGTCACACCAGTTCAATTACTTTAATATTTTTTGTATATTCCGTTCTACCACCTTGTAGTCAATATCCATTTAATTTTTATGGATGACTTGAGAACAAACCAAATGAGCCAAAGACAAATGAGAAGATTAAAAATGAGGGATACATAATACCAAAGTAATAATTGTTCCTAGTTAGTCCTTACATTATTGCACCAAAATCACCTGGACATTTAGATTTTACTTTAAAAGGGAAAAAAAGAAGAAAAGTTTGTGGATTGTTTTTAAATTAGAAACTGAAGATTCATGCTACACTGAAAATATACTGAAGAATATCCAAGATGAGGGACAGCTAGTGTATTGACTACATCATCTTAGCAACATGCCACTGAATTATTAAACTGAAGCTTTGTATAATAAGCCCACTAGACTGTTTGTTGAGTTGCAAACTGGGATCAGCAGCCAACAAAAGTATTCCAGTAAGTGATTCTGGTTTACCAATACTCTATTTTTTTCTTAAGTCCCAGTAGTGCCAAGGAGGGGTGAGGGAGTTTTAAATATCTCAGTGCATCCCTTTTGATACACATTTCCTGTATACCCCAAAACTACTGCCCAAATAATAATGATTTGACTTGAATCACAGTGGCATTTGTAATGAAGACTATAAATTTCAAGCTGATGCTTTAGCCTTAAATCATGCTATTATGACTAGGAATAGCCGAGGTTTCCCCAGTACGGATCATTCTTAGCATAGGCCTCGTCCTCATAGGCTTTCCACAGAGGCTGTACAGGGCAATTACAGGAAAGGTGTGGGGGCTGGGGTTCAGACGATCAGGTGCTGCATATGACTGGAGCCAGCTCAGAACACCAACAGAATGCAGCTATCTGTTAATATGCTGACATGGCAAAAGTGACTCTGCCCTTGCGGCACTGAGGTTAGATTATTCTAATGAGCTTGATTGTGGGTCACTGAAAAATTAAGTAGTGCACAATAAGCCTCTCTTGATTGCTCTAAGAGAGTGAGTATGGGGACACAAGGTCTTCTGTTTTACTATTGCTTTATTCTTTTCTCTGTCTGTCTCAGTATGAAGAGAGTTGAAGAATTGGGTTTGCTTATTTAAATGCCCTGGGTCCCAGATACAAGGTCCCTCACCAAAGGCTCTTAAGCAAAGTACGCAGTCATGGGACAAGAGGGAAGATCCTCTCGTGGATCGGTAACTGGTTAAAAGACAGGAAATAAAGGGTAAGAATAAATGGCAGTTTTCAAAATAGAGATAGGTAGATAGTGGTGTCCCCCATGGTTCTGTACTGGAACCAGTGCTGTTCAACATATTCATAAACGATCTTGAAAAAAGAGGTCAACAGTGAAGTGGCAAAATTTGCAGATGATACAAAATTACTCAAGAAATCTCACAAAAGTGGGTGAGTGGGCAAAATAATGTCAGATGAAATTCAATGCTGATAAATGCAAAGTAATGCACATTGGAAAACATAATCCCAACTATACATACAAAATGATGGGGCCTGAATTAGCTGTTACCACTCAAGAGAGACATCTTGGAGTCATTATGGATAGTTCTCTAAAAACATCCACTCAATGTGCAGCAGCAGTCAAAAAAACTAACAGAATGTTAGGATCCATTAGGAAAGGAATAGATAATGAGACAGAAAATATCATAATGACTCTATATAAATGCATGGTATGCCCACATCTTGAATACTGCATGCAGATCTGCGTCTCAAAAAAGATATATTAGAATTGGAAAAGGTTCGGAGAAGGGCAACAAAAATGATTACAGGTATGGAACAGCCACAGTATAAGGAGAGATTAAAAAGACTGGGACTTTTCAGCATGGAAAGGAGATGACTAAAAGGGGATATGGTAGAGGTCTATAAAATCTTGACTGGTGTGGAAAAAGTGAATAAGGAAATGTTATTTACTTCTTCACATAACACACGAATTAGGGGTCACCCAATGAAATTAACAGGCAGGAGGTTTAAAACAAACCAAAGGAAGTACTTCACACAAAGCACAGTCAACCTGTGGAACTCTTTGCCAGGGGATGTTGTAAAAACCAAAACTATAACAGGGTTCAAAAAAGAATTAGGTTAGTTCATGGAGGATAGATCTGTCAACAGGTATTAGCCAGGATGGTCAGGCATGCAATCCCAAGATCTGAGTGTTCCTAGCCTTTGTTTGCCAGAAGCTGGGAGTGAACAACAGGGGATGGATCACTCCATGATCGCCTATTTGTTCACTTCCTCAGAAGCACTGGAATTGGCCACTGTTGGAAGACAGGGTACCGGGCTAGATGGATAATTGGTAATGGCTCGGCAGGCAGCAGCGTGTGAGTGGCTAAAAATTGCACACACCCTGTTATTTTTGTCTTCTCCACACACGCGCCAGTCCAACATTCTTGTTTGCCTTATGAACTTATGTCTTGTCTTTTAGACTGTTAGCAATTTGGAGCATTTTCTGCATGTCTGTGTCGTGTCTTACTCAATAGAGCCCCGACTTGGTTGGCCTTTGGGTACTTCTGCAATATAAATGGGAAGCAACAATGTTGTTTAGAAATGCCCATTGTCTAGTAATCATGGCAAATAACTTGATGTATACAATACTGTTAGGTTTCAGAGTAACAGCCGTGTCAGTATGCATCCGATAAAGTGAGCTGTAGCTCACGAAAGCTTATGCTCAAATAAATTGGTTAGTCTCTAAGGTGCCACAAGTACTCCTTTTCTTTTTACAATACTGTTAGAAGCCCAGCCATTCTGATACGATGTGAAATTGAAGACATTCTACTACAAGTGAAGACAACTGGCTACCCAGTTGAAGATCTCATTTCACTTTTCTAAAAGAGCAAGTGTTCTGTTGTTCACTGCTGTATGTATAGTACTATTGAGTGTGCTTGCAAGATTTACCTAAGGTGTTACTGCAATACCTATAACTGTATCTAGCAAACCGAGTTGTAAAAAGATGCGGGATATTTAGTGAACAAGAGGTTCTAGATAAACCCAAATTGCATTTTATTGTCTATATGCTTCCTTTTTTAGGATGAAAAATGAATATATATATACAAAAAGAAGTAAAGAGAAAACCCAGAAGAGGGGAAAAAGGCAATTAGATAATTGTTGGTTTGGGAAATATGAACTTTTTTTGTAATATGTCAGAAGTAATTCTGCTGTTGGTGGTTATCTTTGGGTCCCACTGAATTTAACTGGCTTTATATGTGTTGTATAGAACCCAGACACTCGATGGGTGCTTTAGAAATGTACACTGAAAATTAAATTAAATTGTACAAAGACTGATATCAAAGACTAAATGCTCCTTTAGTATTCAGTGAACATTCATTTCATTTGTGTAACATTTACTAAATAAGCTACCACATAGATTTAGTTTTACAAACATTTTGTAACCAATATTTTTACTGGATAGTAATCTGTCTCTCTCTGATATATCAAGATCACAGTACAGGTACTGAATTTTTGTTAGCAGATCACTGACCTTGTGAGCAGCACTCTACTGAATCTCTCTACCACAAGCATGTCCATGTGGTAAAAGTGCACACAACATTTGTGACGAATCTTGCACATATTCTTTCTTTCCCCCTAAATTAAATTGTGTGACCATTTCACTTAATTCAAAATATCAAATGGCATATGTCTATCATAGGTACTTATCTGACAGGCTTCACCATGTATTTGACAGGTTTCAGAGTAGCAGCTGTGTTAGTCTGTATTTGCAAAAAGAAAAGGAGTACCTGCGGCACCTTAGAGACTAACAAATTTAGTTGAGCATAAGCATCCAATGAAGTGAGCTTAAGCTTACGCTAAAATAAATTTGTTAGTCTCTAAGGTGCCACAAGTATTCCTTTTCTTTTTTCATAGTATTTGAGTCTCTCACAATCTTTCATGTATTTATCGGTCCAACTTGCAGATACCCAGCTAACAGCAGGATGAGGCTGTCTAAGACCTCAGGAATTCAACACACCTCTTCCATCTCCAGAATATCTACATTATCTTTTTTAATTAAAAAAAACTTATGTCAAGTGTTAGCCCAGAGTGAAGGAAACTAGAGATTTTACAATGGAAAAGCAGAAAACCTAAGAATGATGATACGATGGAGCAGTATTGATAATGTAAGCATCACTGCACAGTACAGTTATAAAGATAAAAGGAGAAAATTGTACACATGATATTACAGTACTAAGATTTTTATTGAAGCAACATATCTCTAATTAAAAGTAATAATATCAGGAAGCAATATTGCTACCTGATATCATCATGTAAGCCTAGTTCTTGTGTCGGATTTAAAGCAGTCCAACAAATACTAATGCACTTCATTCAGCTTTCCTTCTGGATCTCTTTTACTTTTGAGAGATTAGCTGATACAGCTCTGGATACAGATCTCAGCTCTGGATCTGAAACATCATAGTTTAGAAATCTAGATACAAAGGGGCAACCATAATCTCAAAGACTGCATCTGTTATCAAAAACAAACCATGTGTCAGTTCCAGGTGCGTTTATTCCCTCCGTTTTGCAGAGGGACACACTTCTAATATGAAAGTTAGAAAGTCTCAGTTTATCTTTAGGGGAAGCATTTCTAATTAGGGGGATGGTGAAAGAATTATTCCTTACAGAAGGTGATAGAATGTATAAAAAAGCAAACAAACCCACTCTCTCCAAATATAAAATAATTTTACTCCTGAATGACAATTAAGGATTTAGACAGATGTGGTCTATTTTTGTGAGACATGTGGCTAAATTAATTTTAACTTAAATACACACTTTTTAAACAGGAGATATTGAAGATATAGATTTACGTTCAGATATTGCTTTCTATAATAGGAATTAATATTTTTCTGTGGAATTTGTGGCAGTTTTATTTTGTTAATGAAATAATTTTAAAAAGTAAAACCCTCAGGCCCTCTTAGGCAACTTTTTTGGCAAATGTAAACAGCCATATATCTAACCTGACCATCCATATTAATTATTAACCATTAACTAATTATTCAAAGGGCTTCATGAAACTGAAGTTATCGGCTAAGAAGTTGAAATGTAGCACGCACAGTCGTACTCAATCTGCAAAGTAAGACTTTCAACCATTCTTTCTTACTTCCAAATTCCTTTATACAGATTTTCTTCATCAATATATCCATTAAAGAGACTACTGCTTTTCCCCCCACCAACCAAGTAATCAATATTAAGTCCAACACAAACACTTGTTCGACTGTATTAGCTGCCATTCCCCAAAAGGTTCAGGTAGCAGTTTGGGTCAGAACAGCCCTGTCAGTAATCTTAGCTATTATAACCCAACTTCAAAACGTCTGAATCATAATAAAAGGAGAAAGCACTTTCATAAAATAAACAGAGACAAAATCTGTCCCAAAATGGTCTTTTAATCTTTTTTATCTTAGTCTTGCTACTAAAACAACCCTTTTGTAAGTATGTAAAGAAGATACCTGTGCAATCTTGGCTTGATAGTACATTTCTCCAGCCCTTATCTTCGCCAATCTAATTCAGAATGCCTAAATTATTGACAACAGGATTTTGCTGCTTAACCCCTTCAGTGCCTGAAGGTTAACACCTAGTTAAGCTCAATGGTTTCTCAAGAGAAAACATATAACCAACACCCTTAAAAAGCAATGTGAGTTAGTGGTAGCAAGCAAAAGGCTTGGAAAGCAGTCTGTTCAACTATATTTTAAATCACTCTGGCTCACTGTATTATCTTGGGCAAATCACTTGGCCTCCCTGCAACCATCATCCCAACTGTAAGGAAGGTTTTAAAAGCAGGATCTAACCAAAAATCCATGCTGCATCTAAGCTACGCTTCACTGTGTAAATATATTACATACAAAATAAGGCAGACACAAGGGTTGACACAAGTGCAAAATCTTGGGTGGCATGAACAAGGGGTCATGCAACAAACAGAGACAAGAATTCATCCTTATTTCAAAAGCTAGCTTTCACATGTCAGAAACAGCAGTTTCCTATTCCAAGCCATGATAACAGAAGTTCAATATTGTGAAGTTATGCTGGTGAGTGGCTGGGGTATGGAGAATCATTTATCAGACATCTGGGATTATGACGGAGATGGCTTATACAAACTTCCCGGTTGTATTGGAATGTTTTTATGTGCCATGTCTTAGCCTCATCTTGTCCATTATTCTCACTATCTACTTAAATGGGAATTAAACATAAGTATTGTGATAAAACGTGTTTATTAAATGCCAGGTTTCAGAGTAACAGCCGTGTTAGTCTGTATTCGCAAAAAGAAAAGGAGTACTTGTGGCACCTTAGAGACAGTATGCATCCGATGAAGTGAGCTGTAGCTCACGAAAGCTTATGCTCAAATAAATTGGTTAGTCTCTAAGGTGCCACAAATACTCCTTTTCTTTTTATTAAATGCAATACGGTATTATTACATTTTGACGCTTTAATATTCTCAGCTTTAACTGGCTGGCTATTTAGAGCAAAAATTGCACAAGTAAGTTACCCAAGTCATTTTAAGAAGATTAGTGTGCTAAAAAAATAAAAATGAAAATGAAAACAACAACAAAAACACTTCACTTTGTCCACTAGGATACTAAAAAAAAACCATTCTATTTAATGAGTATTACACTCTGTAAACCTTGAACTCAAAATTATCATTGGATTATTGTACTAATATTTGCGGCTTTTGAAAACAAACTTTAAACGACACTCTCTCAGATTAAAAAAAGACATCACAAAATACTGGATCAAGGATCACATTCACAGAGGAACCAAATTCTACCATCTGTTACACATGTGCATCCCTATTGACGTTAATGGGACTAGAAGGGGGCAATGAGAAAAGCAAAATTTGGTCCCACAGGCTCTTACTAGGGAAAAGGTGAGGAATATTTTGTTGTGGAAATAAACTGTGTAAAATTAATTTCTTTCTATTGCTCTCAGAAGGGCACATTCTAGTGTCCCCTCTGAATGCTACTAGATCACATTTTTGCGCCATGTTCTAGTCTAACACTGAAGAGTTTTTATCCTCTGTGGCCCAGCTATTTCACAGCAACTTGCTCCCAGATTTCCACCTATCTAACCTACCCCTCAGTATTTCTATTAACCACATCACTAATATCTAAGTGCCAGAGGATTCCTGCTGTGGTTGCCTTAGATTTTGTCACTCCATTTTAATTTAACTAGAGACAGACCATTCCTGACACAAGCACAATACCTACTCTTATAAGAACTTCCTGAGATCATTAATGTCCCTGCACAGTCTATGGAACCTGAGTTTGCTTTGATATCAGAAGCAATCTGTTACTGCTCCTCCCACATTGCTGTACAATAGCTTTTAAAAGCAAACAGACAGTGTCCCCTGTTGTATTAATATAATACAGTGTACATATAAGAGCAATAAATGATGAAAAGTTAACAAGAAGGATTAAGGCATTTAAGTTTCATACTTTCTTTTCTTATTAAAATAGTTTCATTCCAAGGAATAGCGACCTTGTCTTAAAGACACATGAAAATGGCTCAGTTTTCCTACGGCCACCCCATGTCCCACAGAATAAAAAGGATGGCAAATCTATGCAACAGTAGACTGATAGCTGTGAAATCAAGAACGTATATTTTCATTTCTATGTACAAATATGGGTAAAAAACTATACCAACTTTATATGTGGTTCTCTCCTTGCAGACAGTGCTGGAACCATGTTTACATTTCCAAGTGGCCTAGAAATCATAGCATAACATTTGCCTTTTGGACACCGATCTATGGTTTTATGGATAAAGCATAGGAATGGGAGTCAGAAGAGAGAGAGTCTTTCTATTTCCAGCTCTTGACATAGGATCTCTTTCTGATATCGAGCAAGGCATTTACCGTCTTGGTGAAGTGTGAATATTACTGCTTACTGTTTCGAAACTGTCAGGTTAAATCCATTAATGTTTTTAAAGCACTTTCAGATTTTCAGAAAGTGGTCTGTGTCTTAAATAGTGGTATAAATGCATGAATGATGCTGACTATTTGCAAAATTCAATTTCAAAAGTTAATACCATTGAAACAGTGCAACAACTTGGCTGCTCAGAGACCACAGTATCAATATCTAGATATTACATTCCATCTTCAAAACTTTGATTAAGTAATATCTAAGTACTTCTTTATGGTTCCCTTATGATATAGGCACAATATCCATATACAGATAGGAAAACTGGGGCAGTGAAGGAAGTCACAGAGCAAGTCAGAATCAGATCCAGTATTAAAACTAAGGAGTTCATCCTATCCTCTAACCAATAAACTGCAGCTCTCTAAGATTAAACAAACCAACAAACTTCTAAGGGTTTGTCTACACTTACCAGGGGATCGACGAGCAGCGATTGATGCATCAACGGTCAATTTAGCTGGTCTAGTGAAGACCCACTAAATCGAGGGCAGATTGCTCTCCTGTCAACTCCTGTACTCCACTGAATCGAGAAGAGTAGTCGGAGTCGATGGAAGAGAGTCTCCCATTGACATCACGTAGTGTGGACTCCGCGGGAAGTAGATCTAAGCTACTTCGATTTGAGTTACGCTATTCACATAACTCAAATTGAGTAGCTTAGATCGAATTTCCCTGTAGTGTAGACAAGGCCTTCGTTTTTTTACCTGAGTCAGACATGGGTTTGGCTTTTTATTTTTTTTTTATTATTATTATTATTTTTAACTAATCCCTGCATTATAGGACCTGGTGAAGCAGAGAAAAATAAACAAACAGGCCTATCACTTAACTTGGTTCAAGTGGATAGGTCAAATACAGGCGTACTTATTCTGACAGCGCCGGTGGGCAATATTTATAACCCCATTATTCATGGGGGCTGTGCTGAAATTATATTGCTATGCTGTTTTGGCTAAGAGAGTATGCACTGACCCTGCTATGCCCAGCACAGCACCAGAATAATTCTGTGCAAAAGGTTTGATTAAATGTAATGAAGCAAATGACAAAAATCAATAAACCAGGAACGGTGTGGCTATCATAAAAATGATGTAAATTCAGAGTTCAGGGTGGTTATGAAGCTATTTAGAATTGTAATTAAAACCAGCACCATTTTTTTCCCAGGATAAAAGCCCCTTTGACAACCACAAATGAATGCTACAGGAAATTTTCAACAAATATATTCAAAATTAATGTATGGCACAAAGATGGCATAAATTATCTAAGGATAACCTGTAAATGTCGACTTCTGATCAAGTTTAAGAGTACAAAAGACAGGGAATTTGATTTTCCGTAAGATTTTTCAAGTGACTCTGTCTTCCATTTTAATTAAGTTTTATATTAAAAGGGAACTATGGATGCAATATATCCCATTTTAAATAAATTGTACTTCTGAAGGTTTCAGAGTTGTAGCCGTGTTAGTCTGTATCTGCAAAAACAATGAGGAGTCCTTGTGACACCTTAGAGACTAACAAATTTATTTGAGCATAAGAAGTGGGTTCTAGCCCATGGAAGCATCAGATGCATGGAGTGGAAAATACAAGAGCAGGTATAAATACACGAAAAGATGTGAGTTGCCTTATCAATCCAGGAACTAAACCCTGCAACGAACTCCGGTGCCAACTCTGTCCACATATCTATTCAAAGGAAACCATCTAGGACCTAACCACATCAGCAACACCATCAGGGGCTCGTTCACCTGCATATCTTCCAATGTGATATATGCCATCATGTGCCAGCAATGCCCTTCTGCCATGTACATTGGCCAAACCGGATAGTCTCTACACAAAAGAATAAATGGACACAAATCTGACATCAGGAACCATAACATTCAAAAACCAGTCGGAGAACACTTCAATCTCTCTGGTCACTCAATAAC
The DNA here is from genome assembly GCF_015237465.2 of Chelonia mydas. NCBI lineage: Eukaryota > Metazoa > Chordata > Testudines > Cheloniidae > Chelonia > Chelonia mydas. The sequence goes on from NC_057854.1 coordinate 29,432,609, forward strand.
TGACCTAAAAGTGTGAATTCTTCCACAAAAAAACTTGAAAAACAGACTCCAACATGAAACTGCAGAACTGGAATTAATTTGCAAACTGGACACCATCAGATTAGGCCTGAATAAAGACTGGGAGGGGTTGGGTCATTACGAAACCTAATTTCCCCAATACTAATTTCCCCCTACTGTTACTCACACCTTCTTGTCAACTGTCTGAAATGAGCCACTCATTACCACTTCAAAAGTTATTTTTCCTCCTTTGGTATCCTGCTGTTAATTGATTGTCTCGTCACACTTGGTAAGGCAACTCACATCTTTTCCTGTATTTATACCTCCTCCTGTATTTTCCACTTCATGCATCTGATGAAGTGGGTTCTAGCCCATGAAAGCTTATGCCCAAATAAATTTGTTAGTCTCTAAGGTGCCACAAGGACTCTTCGTTTTTGTACTTCTGAAGTTATTCTCTGTCAAAGAGACTTTTTGAAGACTATTAACATTGCAATGAGAGGACCAAATCTGCCATTCATTACACTCCACTCATACCTCACTCATGCGGCGTTTAGCCAATCCTAACACGCAAGATAGTATTTTATACCATATCTATATTGTATTTATACAAAGGAAACACTGAGCATATGCATGATCCTTGCCAAAATTAGTAGCTCCATTTTGACTAACATTTCTTTGACACTCGCCCATACACCAGATTCAAGCTTAGCAGACAAGAGATGAGCAGGTGTTAACAGATGTGTTGACTACTTATTTGGGTGAGTTAACATCACTAACAACTACGGTTGCCAACCTTCCAAGATTGTCCTGGAGTCTCCAAGTATTAAAGATCAAATCTTTAATTAAAGATTATGTCATTTGATGAAACCACCAGGAATATGTCCAACCAAAGTTGGCAACCCTATGCAACACCTGAACACTACCCCAAACTTGTTCCTCTCATGCATAATGCATGAGTTACTCAGGAGTTCAAGTTGGAGGGAGTGCATAAATAACGTTCAAATACTGATAGCATACTCCCACAGCATATATACTTCCTACCAATCAGCAACTCTCGACATTTTTAGTTGCAAAGTATCCCACAATTCAAATGGCTCTCAATGTCAAACTGGGAATGTGCAGCATGTGACCTCGTTTAAAAATTCATACCAAAGTGACATTTAGGAAAGTTCAATACTGTAGCCAGACAGCCAGCCCCCCCCCCCCCCCCCCCATCCCTCAGACCAGCATTGCTGGAAACACACGGGAGCCAAAACACTCCAGCACAGCCTTTGAAGCTGTGAGAAGCACAGGTGTGCTGCTACAATGTGCCTCTGGGAACATATACAACGATTAGGCTCACAGCAGGCAGAGGCCCTGTGACAGACATGGCTCTTAGCCCCTACTAAAACAGCATGATACACACACACCAACATCCTAGGTGGGAAAATATTTACCCTGATAAAAGAAGTGTCCAGTAGTCAAAACTTATTGTTTCTCCCTTGCAAGTGTGAACTACTCTTGCGAGAGCTGGCGTCACCCCGACAGACCAGCCCCAATTTGGCATAGAAAGGAGAAAGAGAATAAAGGAGTACAGAGGTATAAGTAGAGGACCTACAGCACCATGATTTTTGAGTGCTTTTCACTATCTATCTGCTGGTCAGATAAGTGCCAGCCTCCCAAGGCTTCTGCAGCTAAGAGGGTCCCTAAGCCTTGTCCCTTATTCGTCTTTCCGCGGAATTGAGTGACCGATCCTGGCTTGGCACCGCTGGAATCGAGAGATGCAAGGAGGGTAAGAAGCACCCGCACCTGATCTCCTATCTTTAGTGTACAGATATTTTGAAATAGAGCTCTATACTTTGTTTTCTTTCTTTGGGATTGTGGCTTCAGTTTTGTAACTTGTTTGTGTGTGTAACATCTCTACATTTAAATAAGTAGGCACTAGCAATTTTGTAACCACATGATTAGGATCTAGTTTAATAAATTTTGGTAACCATTGTGCATAAGCCTGACTTGTTTCTCTGGTTTACTGTAAAGCAGCCAACACAATTAAAGAACCTCAGCCGTTTTGGCTATAAAGCCTGGCCATTAGGTGAGAGTACTAAGAGCCTAGCGTTGAGTTGTGCCGCCTCCACGGGGCAAACTCTTGGGGCACCTGTCAGTCAATCCTGACTGCCCACTGCGAAGGAGCTCTGAGCTCTAGCAGTTAAAGTCACGGGTGGTTAGGACCTTGGGGCATCCGTCAGCCTAGCCCGGGCTGCCCGCCGTGAAGGGACAGTGCGTCCTAGCGGTTAAAGTCACGGATGGTATAAAACGGGCATAGCTGGCACCTCACCAAACATCCCTGGCCATCGGCTAACAAATACATACATGTTAAAATAAAAGGATTCTCATACCTAGTTTTTAATTGTTATTTCCAGTTCAATAAATTGGATAAAATCCAATATAAACTCAAAAATAACATTTAAATTTGAGATTCTCTCATTCAAATACAAACCTTTTACAATGCCCTCAGCTGATGCAAACTGGTCATATCACAATGCTGCAGATGCAGTGCTTGTGAAGGGTACTGTCCATGCCATTCTTCAACACACCCATTGCTGGGAAACTCAGTAGGCTGCATTAATGATACCTTCAGAAAACAACATTCTCGGGCGCTCTTAAACAGGCAAGACGAGAGTAAATTGTGCAAAATGAAGAGAGTAGATCACGGCAGGATAAGATTTAAGGTAGAAGGAGAGGACAACTTGGGCCACATGATATTAATTTCTTGGCACAAGGCCTTCCTACTCTATCAATAGGATTTCATCCTGTGAATCAAGGACATTAGAGTCCATTTAAAGAAGTTTGAGAACCTTTAAAAAAAAAGCCAATATTTGTCTGTAGTTAAACAACCAGGAAAAAATGAAAATTCATGGGAAGCCAAAAATATGACTATTGAAACACTGTATACATTAGAGCAGGGTGGGCAAACTTTTTGGTTTGAGGGCCACATCGGGGTTCCAAAACTGTATAGATGGCTGGGTAGGGAAAGCTGTGCCTCCCCAAACAGCCTGTCCCCCACCCACTATCTGGCCCCTCCCACTTCCTGCCCCCCGACTGCCCCCCTCAGAACCCCCGACCCATCCAACCCTCCTGCTCTTGCCCCCTCCCGGGAGCCCCCACCCCTAATTGCCCCCCCGGGATCCCACCGCCTATCCGACCCCCACTGCTCCCTGTCCCCTGACTGTTCCTACCCCTTCCACACCCCGCCCCCTGACAGGCCCCCCGAGACTCCCATGCCTATTCAACAGCCCCCTGCTCCCTGTCCCCTGACTGCCCCCAGGACCCCCCTACCCCTTATCCAACCCCTCCTTCCCCCGCTCAAAGCACCAGGACTGGCAGCCATAAGTAGTACACCGTAAGTAGCACATTCCTATGGGGAGCAATTTAATACACTACACCAGTGACTCATGCAGCTGCGCTGCCCAACAGGAGCTCACAGCCCTGCCACTCAAAGCGTTGGCGGCACGGCAAGCTGAGGCTGCAGGGGAGGGGCCAGGGGCTAGCCTCCCTAGCCGGGAGCTCAAGGGCCAGGCAGGACAGTCCCATGGGCTGGATGTGGCCTACAGGCCATAGTTTGCCCACCTCTGCATTAGAGGTATAAAATAAAAACCATTAAAATTTAATCATATTGTAAATGAGCCTTGTTGCAGTGGCATAGGGCTTAGATTTCATAAAAATCTAACAATAATTAAATATCTGTAATTCTCCAGTGAATCTAAATATTAAAGATTTTTAAAAACATGAAAAGGCCATTTTTTAAGGCTGAGATATAGGCTGAACTAACATATACTGTTATTTTATTTATTTGTATTTTGCAGGTTGAATACTTCTAAATAGACAAAGGAGATATTTCAGCTTTATCTAGTTGACATTTTATGCAGCAGAGGGGAACTAAGACCAGCTCTGCAGTAGGGAAATTCACTTTCCAAGGGTCACAGGTTTGGTTTCTAATGATTTATTGTTGAAAAATCCCTCATGGCTGGTCAAGCCCACCGCTATGGACAGCCACAGAATACAAATACTTCCTCTAATGCAAATGGATATCAGAAGCCACATTAATTAATATGGATATGCTTATGTAAATTTCAGTGATATCATTCAGTTACACACAGATAATCACAGGAAAAGGTTCATATCAGGGATGGATGTACTTGAAAGGTTTAATATTTTTCACAAGTGCTAGTCAACTGATGTTCTATTTAGGAGAAAGAACATGGAAGACAAGATCACAAAAAGCAGAATGTGTGTAATAAAGGAAAGCAGTGATAGGCTAAGCAAGCAACTAAAGGAGGCATGGATAAAAAAGGATGATGTCATAGTCCCCAAACTTCACATAAGGCTACTTGGAATTCTTCCATGTCTCACATATATCCCCTATATCCTTAATACTCCCCAAGTACCTCACATTTCTTATAGATCTTCCTGCTGCTCTAAAAAAACAACATTTCTTTCAAAAATATTCCCTTTAAAATATGGCCAGGGGCAATCTTTGCATTTAAGACCAAACTCTTCAGCTCCCTGGGGGGTACTGTCATGCACAATAGTAGCTGATAGGTGTTTGTCCAACCTGTTTTTAAAAACCTCCTATGATGGTGATTCCACAATCTCCCTTGGAAACCTATTCCAGAGTTTAACTATCCTTATAGTTAGGCAGTTTTTCCTGATATCTAGCCTAAATTTCCCTTGCTGCAAATTAAGCCCATTACTTCTGGTCTTACCTTCAGTGAGCATGGAAGCATGGAAAACAGTTGAACCCCATCTTCTTCATAACAGCCCTTAATATATCTGAAATCTTATCAGTCTCCCCTCCCCCCCCCCCCCCCGAGTCTTTTTTTCTCAAGACTAAACATGCCTAGTTTTTTAACCTTTCCTCATATATCAGGGTTTCTTAACCTGTCCTCAATTTTGTTGTTTGTCTCTGGACTTTCTCCAATTTGACCACATGTCCTAAAGTGTGGTACCCAGAATTGGACACAGTACTTCAGCTCAGGCCACACCAGGGCCAAACAGACCAGGACAATTACCTCCTGTGTCTTACATACAACACTCCTGTTAATACACCACAGAATAATATTATCCTTGTGTGCAATTACATCACATTGTTGACTCATATTCAATTTGTGATCTGCTATAACCCCCCAGATCCTTTTCAGCAGTACTAGCACAGAAGGGGGAATAACTGACATTTGATTTTTCCTTCCTAAGTGAAGTATTTTATTGATTTTCTTCTTGCTGATTTGAGACCAATTCTCTAATTTGTCAGGACTGTTTTGAATTCTAATCCTGCCCTCCAAAGTGCTCACAACCCCTCCCAGCTTGATGTCATCCACAAATTTAATAAGCATATTCTACATTCCATTATCCAAGTCATTAATAAAAATATTAAATAGTACCAGACCCAGGACTGACCCCTGTGCAACCCCACTAGATAAACTGGGAGGGTCTGACAACGGACCATTGATAACTACTCTTTGAATATGGGTTTTTAATCAGATGTGTACCCACTTTATAGCAATTTCATCTAGACCATATTTCCCTAATTTGCTAATGAGAATGTCATGTGGGCTATGTCAAAAGCTTTATGAAAGTCAAGATATACCACATCTACTGGTTTCCCCCTATCCACTAGGCTTGTAAACCTGGTAAAGAAGGAAAAGAGATTGGTTTGGCAAGATTTGTTCTTGACAAATCCATACTGGCTATTTCTTATAAACCTATTATCCTCCAGGTGCTGACAAAATGATTGTTTAATAATGTGTTCCGGGATCTTTCCAGGTATTGAAGTTAGGCTGGCAGGTCTATAGTTTCCCAGGTCCACTTTGTTCCCCCTTTTAAAGATACATATTATGTTTGCCCTTCTCCAGGCTTCTGGGACCTCACCCGTCCTCCAGTAGCCCTCTAAAACAACTGCTAATGGTTCCACGATTGCTTAAGTACCCTAGGATGAATTTCATCAGGCCCTGCCGACTTGAATACATCTAGCTCATCTAAATATTCTTTAGCCTGTCCTTTCCCTATTTTGGTTTGCGTTCCTTCTCCCTTGTTATAGAATCATAAAGTATCAGGGTTGGAAGGGACCTCAGGAGGTCATCTAGTCAACCCCCTGCTCAAAGCAGGACCAATCCCCAATTTTTGCCCCAGATCCCTAAATGGCCCCCTCAAGGATTGAACTCACAACCTTGGGCTTAACAGGCCATTGTTCAAACCACTGAGCTATCCCTCACCCTCCAAAATCAGTTTCAGGGAAATTATATGGAGCTTAGCATGGCATGCAGATATCATTGTTGTCAAATATTAATTGTGTTGAGTCACCATTGACCTTTTTAATGAAGACTGAAGCAAAACAGGCATTAAACGCCCCAGGCTTTTTGATGTCATTAGTTATTAGCTCTCTTTCCTCACTAATAGAGGACCTACACTTTCCTTCATATTTCTCTTCCTCCTAATGTATTTATAGAACCATGTCTTATTAGCTTTTATGTCCCTTGCCAGGTTTAACTCATATTCTGTTTTAGCCTTTCTGATTTTTTCCCTACATGCTTGTGCTATTCTTTTGTACTCCTCCTTAGCAATTTGTCCATGTTTCCACTTTTTGTAGGATTCCTTTTTGATTTCCAGGTCATTGAAGAGCTCCTTATGAAACCATATTGGCCTCTTACTATTCTTCCTATCTTTTCTTTACATTGGAATAGTTGGCAGTTGTGCATTTATATGTCTCCTTGAGAAACAGCCAGCTCTCCTGAACATCTTTTTCTTTCTATTTTCTTCCCAGGGGCCTTATCAATTCTATGGGTTTGTTAAAGTCTGTTCTTTTTTTAATTCCAAGTCTAAAATGGCTGTCTGCCCAGTTAATTTATCCCCTTTCTGAAACAAAAAAAAAATGTCCCAATACATTCCAAGAACTTATTGGAAATTTTGGTCAGATTTGGCAACCTTCAGGTCATGCCACAAGGCATTTTTCTTGGACAGTGAGAAGTGCCACATGCCAAGATAGCTCCAAGTAATGCAGCCTTCATCAAGTCCCAAGGCTAGAATTTAGCACACAGTCACAAATTAGTGGGCGTCACTGTGGTTTATACACAGTATTTTAAATTCAGAATCTCAGGGATAAAGAACACTCAGGAAATAATGCACTAATATCTCAGGTGCTATTTTCTGAGTGGGTAATTGGGTAGGAGAGGTGTTTAAGGGCACGGGAAGGTGATAAATATGTGTTTGTGGCACTGCCAGCTGTCCTCTATGTGGAATAGGAAGCCAGAGTTTAAGTTGTTTCTCAAGCTTGCAAGTGTACACAGTATAGTGTCACAGTAAAGATGGAAAAGGTTTATCCAGACAATTCCCACCCTGATTCCCTGGTGGCAAACACAACACGCTAAATTCTCAGTGCAATCGCTCTTTATAACACTTTAATTCAACATGAGAAGAAAGAAAAATTTCTGTATCAAGAAATATCTAGTACCAAGCCTTAACCTCTCTCCTTGATTGCTTTGTGCATGATAAGAAAAATCATCTTAAATGCATGCTGCATTGTACAGGGAATATGCACATGCATTTCAATCAATCACATCTTTTTAATGATGTAATTGTGAAATATGTGGTTTTTGCATTTATAATTAGGGGTGGATCAGATGGTGAAAGTTAAACATATTCATTAAATTAACAAGAGTTAAGTTGATAATACATTATTTTAATAGTACAATAATGCTGCATTATCATGGAATTTCTCTGAAAGTGATTGTGACAGCTACAGGGATACCTCCTGAATACATTATGGTCAATATCACAATGAATAGCAATTACAGAGTTAGAAAGATGTAATCCACTAGAATACTTAGAAAGTAATTGTGAATTTAGGGATATGAAGAAAAGAAAACTTTTACAAGGTTTTTAGTTATAAATAATATGATCCATTCATGCCTTAAAGGATACATGAGACTTGTCTCCAGAATAAATTTCTCATATAAATGGTTATACTTTATCTCTGAACCATTTGGCACCTCTGAAGATGCTCAAGAAATATCAATGTTCAGGATCAAAGCCATGTGGAATCCATTCCATAATAAAAATTATTTGCCTTTTAAACTCTTATATATTGGAACATATTTAAAATATTATGTGTCTGACATAGACATCAGAGACAAACACTTGTTGGTCAGCCTTTGTGTACACAAATACAAAAGCATAAACATGCAGGACCCAACTTCCTTCTCATTTAAGTGGTTTTATATTGCTGTAATAATTGACTTTAATATTTACTCCAGATTTTACACCTTCTTAAACCAGCGGACAATCAGACCACTGATTCATTTTCTCTTCCCCAAATAATTTTGTCCAAGCTCCAATATTAATGTAATGTTAAATTGGCAAACTCAACCATATAGGACTCAAGAAATTAAGATTAGGATGTTCAAAGGGCCTAAGAGTTTAGGCTCCCCTGAAAATCCCACCTAAGGTTGTTAAGGTTTCTAATGCAACATTAATTAAGATATGCTGCACATTGTAAGCAGAGCTCAGCAAATAATTAATGATCACTTACCTTCTTTCTGCTTCTGAAATACCTGCAAGCATATTGTCATTTCCTCAGATTTATTCATTATTTTAATTAAGTAGACTATTTATTTATTTATTTACTTACTTCTCTCTCTACCTCTCTCTCTCTGTGAATGGATCATGAATACTGTAAATAGAAACTGTGATGGGTAAGAAATGTCACACAGCATTCTTCTTGTCCCCTGGTTGTATGAGTGCACAAGCAACTGTTCATATTAACAGAAAAATTCAGCTTTTGTGAAAACTTGAATATGCAACTTGGAAATTCATTTTTTAAAAAAGCTAATCTGATAAATGTTAACAGAAAGTAAATACAAAAGGGGTATGAGCATAGACCAAGAGAACTCATTTAATAAGTAGACCCAATATTCACAGAAAGGTTTTTGCATGCTATAATGTTCTAGATATTATGGTACGTATTTAATAGCAAAATAAATGTGCATAGGTTTACAATGTGTGACAAAGTTCCTCCTCTGCCTTGCTGGGTCCTGAGCCTTTTGGTGGATTTGCTCGCCTCAGAGGTTCACGGCAGCCCTCAGTTTGGCCGCTTCTGCTAGAGGCTCAAACCTGCCATTCACTCAGCTCACCTCATCACTGGCCAGCATGGGGGAAACGGAGAACAATCTCTGCAGTCTCTGTTGTCCCACCTAGTGGGTTGGGGACAGGCCAGATCCCTTTCCAAATTAGACCTTCCCTTCTGGTGTTGCTCACAAAACAGGTCAACTCCTCCTGTGTCCAATCAGGAGTGGGGGGGGATTGGGGAACCTGGGCCCACCCTCTACACTGGGTTCCAGCCCAGGGCCCTGGGGATAGCAGCTATCTACAATGTCTCCTGTATCAGCTGCGTGACAGCTACAATTCCCTGGGCTACTTCCCCATGGCCTCCCCCCAGCACCTTCTTTATCTTCACCGCAGGATCTTCCTCCTGAAGCCTGATCACGCTTGTACTCCTCAGTCCTCCAGCAGCATGCCTTCTCACTCCCTGCTCCTTGCACACCCTCCACTAACTGATGGGAGGTCCTTTTTAAACCAGGTGTCCCGATTAGTCTGCCTGCCATAATTGATTCTAATATGTTCTTAATTGGCTTTAGATGTCTCAATTACCTTGCCTGCCTTAATTGGTTCTAGCAGGTTCCTGATTGCTCTAGTGCAGCCCCTGCTCTGGTCACTCAGGGAACAGAAAACTGCTTATCCAGTGGCCAGTATATATGCCATCTACTACTCTGCTGTACCCAACTGGCCTGGGTCTATCACTTATCCCTCCCCCCTGCTCAACACAAAGGGGTTGGACAGCTTGGGAACCAGATAGTGTACACATAAGCCATTGGCATTGCCATTTTGACACCCCACTCTGTGCTGTATGCAGAACTGGAAAGGTTGGAGGGATAAGAACCACCTGGTTACCCTTATGTTCTTTTCCTTGTTCCATTGCATCCACTGAAGAGGGGCATGGTCGGTCACGAGGACAAATCTGCGCCCCAGAAGGTAGTAACACAACGTTTCCATGGCCCATTTTACGGCGAGGCATTCTCTCTCTACCACTGCATATTTTTGTTCCCTCAGAAGGAGTTTCCTACTGAGGTAGAGAATTGGGTGTTCCTCTTCCCCAGCCATCTGCGACAGGATGGCCCCTAACCTCACCTCGGATGCATCTGTCTGAAGAATGAATTCCTTGGTGAAATCCGTGGCTATCAATACAGGGTTACTCAGAGGGCAGTCCGTAGGTCCTCGAATGCCCTCTCTGCTGCGTTGGACCATCTGACTGGATCAGGAGCCCTGGCCTTCACTAAGTCCGTTAGGGGACTTGCCCTTGTGGCAAAATGGGGGATGAAACACCAGTAATACCCCACCACCCCTAGGAATGCTCGGACCTGCTTCTTACGACTCAGCCGTGGCCAATTTTGGATGGCCTCTAACTTATTCAGTTGGGTTTTACCAGACCTTTTCCTACCACGTAGCCAAGATATTTGGTCTCCATGAACCCCACAGTGCGCTTAACAGGGTTTGCCGTAAGGCCAGCTTGCCTGAAGGTATCAAGCACCGCCCCCACCTTCTTCAAGCGGGTTTCCCAGTCTGGGGTATAAATCACCATGTCTTCAAAGTAGGTCGCAGCCTAGCTGGCATGGGGCCGTAATAGCTTGCCCATGAGGCGCTGAAAGGTAGCTGGGGCCCCATGTAGTCCAAAAGGAAGGACCTTATATTGGAAAAGACCCTCTGGTGTAGAGAATACAATCTTTTCCTTTGCATCTTTGGCTAGGGGAATCTGCCAGTATCCCTTTGTCAAGTCTAGGGTCGTCAAATACCGGGCATTACCCAGACTGTCCACTAGTTCATCTATGCAGGGTATAGGGCAGGCATCAATCTGGAATATCTTGTTTAGTCAACAGAAGTCGTTGCAGAACCTCGTGGGGCCATCAGGTTTAGGCACCAACACTATGGGCTGGATCACTGACTGTGGGATTCTTCGATGATCCCCATCTCCAGCATTTTCCTTACTTCCGATTTTATTTCTTCCATTGTGGCTGTCGGCACCTCATAGGGCCTCATTGTTACTCTGGCCCCAGGGTTCGTGATGATATGTCCCAGTTGTGCGACCCGGCTTTGTCGAGAATACGTCTTGGTATTGGGCGCTCATCTCAGTTACCTCTTTCTTCTTGGCTGTTGTTAGACCGGGAGACACCCTCACCTGTTCAGGGGTTTTGTTCTCTTGGTATATGTCCTCTTGAACCACTGTGCATGCCTCTCGGGCATGCCAGGGTTTCAGAAGATTGACGTGATATATCTGCTCCAGTTTTCAATGTTCTGGTTGTCGCCCCTTATAATTTATTTCCCCTATGGGTTCGATTATTTCGTAGGGCCCTTGCCACTGGGCCAACAGCTTACTTTCGGCCATGGGTACAGTACCATTACTCGGTCACCAAGTTGTCACCAACTGTCACCAACAGGTCACCAACTGTCAAACCCTGGCTTGATGTTTGTAGTAGGTTCGCTGGGCCTCTTGGGCCTTCTCTAGGTGCTTCCTCACTATGGGAGTGACCTGGGCTATCTGATCCCTCATCCGTAGCACATGCTCTATGTTCTTCCCCTCACTGCGTTCCTCTTCCCAAATTTCCTTGGCAATGTCCAAGATGCCTCAGGGGTTTTGTCCATACAACAGCTCAAAAGGGGGAGAATCCAGTGGAAGCTTGGCGAACATGAGGGACAGTAGTAGGTTGTCCCAATCTTTCCCATCCTTGCTTACCACCTTTCTTATCACAGCTTTGAGGATCTGGTTAAATCTGTCCACCAGACCATCGGTTTGTGGGTGGTAAACCAAGGTCCACAGGGTCTGGACATGGAGCAAGGAACACAGGTCCTTCGTCAGCTTGGACATGAATGGTGTTCCCTGATCTGTGAGGATTTCTTTTGGTAGCCCTACTCAGGCGAAGATTGCTACTAGTTCTTTGGCAATGCTCTTGGAGGCTGTGTTTCATAAGGGGACAGCTTCTGGGTTGCATAGTCTAGGATGACAAGCACATACTGGTGGCCTCTGGTCGTTTTCTCTAGTGGCCCCACAAAATCCATGAAGATCCGCTCGAACGGAACTTCGATGATCTGCAGGGGTACCAAAGGGGCTCTTAGATGTGGACGAGGGCTGCGCAATTGACATTTGGGGCAGGAGACACAGTACCGCCGGACATCTTCATGTAACCCCAACCAGAAGAACTTGAGTAAGGTTCACGCCTGGGTTTTCTCCACCCCTAGGTGCCCTCCAAAAAGATGACTGTGAGCGAGGTTTAATATTGCCTTCTGGTGTTTCGGGGTACTAGGAGCTGGTGTACCTCTTGCGTCTGCATTTGCACGACCTGGTATAGGAGGTCCCTCTTGATCACAAAATAAGGCCCTGGCCCATGGGCCTTTCCCTCTATAGGTACCCCATCTATCTCGGCCACCTCCTTCCTGGCGTTCTCGTACCTTGGGTCTTCCACCTGGTCCCGTCCAAAAGTCTCTCTCCCGGGACTTATCAGCCTGAACTGTCTCTGCCCTCTTGGTCGGTTCCATGAGGTTGGGGTTGGAACTGGTCTCTGACCCCTCCTCCGTCTTGAGACCCTCCCCTTCGGTTGCCTGTGTATGTCTGCCTACACAGGTGGCCCTCTGTCCCTGTAGGAGGATTCGGGTACCCAAGGCCTTGGCCGCCCTTCTTTCTCTCTTGGTCTTCCTGCCTTTCCCCGGGTCAGGGAATAGTTCATGGGACATTTCCATGAAAAATGGGAGGTGACATTCTGCTGTGAAAGTCTCCCAAAGTTCAGGGAGCTCCCTTCCCACCAATACCTCCGGTGGGAGCAAGTTTCCAAACTCGGGGAAATCTCTATCTATGAGCACGGGGTATGGGAGGTTTGGGACTACCCCTCCTTTCACCCTGGTGACATTTCCCTGAATTTCAATTTTCACTGGTATGATGGGGTAGTAACTAACAGTCCCATGGACACAGATTAACCCCGTACTCTTAGCTTGCGTTAACTGGCTGCACTTTACTAGTTTACCCGAAATTAGGGTGATAGCACTCCCCGAGTCTACGAGTGCCATGGTTTCTACCTCATCCAACTTTACCTGCCTTGTATATTTATTTGGGGTGACTGCAATCCCTACAAGATTGAGTAGGCTGCATGGGTCTGCCCAGTCTCCCAGGTTACACTGCATGGGGTCTATGATATAGGGGCACTGGGCTGCTATGTGTCCCCACTCCCCACAGGCGTAACATCTGTATGGGACCTAGGCATTCCCTGGTCTCTAGGTTTGGACAGTCTAATGTCACAATCCTCTTCACCCTTAGTGCTCTGACTTTTTGTGGCCTCCGGTGGGCCCTCAGCCCCTCTCTTTTTCCCCCTGGGCCTTCCTGTGGGCCCCGTCGTCCAAGCTCTGAGGCTTGCTGCTGCTAGTTTAACCCAGGGTGCCTCTTCCTTAACTGGTTGGGTCAGCTCCCTCTCCGTCCTTCGCCCCTCTACCAGTGCGACAACCTTGTCGTAGGTGGAGGGTTCATTCTGGCTCATTCTGGGCGTGAAGGTCTGGTGGTAGTCCCCTCATGTATCGGTCAATAACCAAAACCTTGAGTATCTCTTCTGGACTCTGGGACTCGGTTCATAAACACTTTCATGCGAAATGGATGAGGTCATATAATTGGGAGGGTGAGGTTTTGTTTTCCTGGTACCTCCACTTGTGATACCACTGGGCTCGCACTGCATTTGTTACCCCAGATCTGGCCAAGATCTCTGCTTTCAGCTGGGGGCAGTCTGCCTCAGCCTCTTCAGACACATCATAATAGGCCTTCTGGGCCTCCCCACACAGGAATGGAGCAAGGATGCCAGACCACTGTTCTTGGGGCCAAGCCTCCCGCAGGGCTAGACTCTCAAAGGCCAGGACGTACACCTCTACATTATCCTCCTGCGTCATTTTCTGCAGCAAATTGCTGGCCCGTATGAACTGCGTCCCATCATGGCTGCAGTTCCGCTCTGTAAGGGCTTTTATCTGATTTACCAGTTCCCGCAACATAGCATGGTCTTGAGCAGCCTGGTCCATCAGCAGGCGATTAGTCTCTTGCTGCAGCCATACTGTCTCCTGTTGGGCGGCTGCCTCGACACAGGTAGCCTCCTGCTGGGCGACCGTGGCTTGCATCAGTGCCCGCACTACATCCTCCATTGTGGTGGTAGGAAAAAAAAATAATAAACCCTCCCCTCCCCCCCCCCTTTTTTTTTTTTAAAAAAAACCACCCTTCCGCTACGTAGTGCGCCTAATCCCACCCCTGACACCAGTGTGACAAAGTTCCTCCTCTGCCTTGGTGGGTCCTGAGCTTTTTGGTGGATTTGCTCGCCTCATGGCAGCCCTCAGTTTGTCCGCTTCTGCTAGAGGCTCAAACCTGCTGTTCACTCAGCTAACCTCATCACTGGCCAGCATGGGAGAAAATGGAGAACAATCTCCACAGTCTCTGTTGTCCCACCTAGTGGGTTGGGGACAGCCCAGATCCCTTTCCAAATTAGACCTTCCCTTCTGGTGTTGCTCACTCACCAGGTCAACTCCTCCTGTGTCCAATCAGGAGTTAGGGGGATGGGGGGAACCCGGCCTGCCCTCTACACTGGGTTCCAACCCAGGGCCCTGTGGATAGCAGCTGTCTACAATGTCTCCTGTATCAGCTGCATGACAGCTACAACTCCCTGGGCTACTTCCCCATGGCCTCCCCCCAGCACCTTCTTTATCCTTACCACAGGATCTTCCTCCTGAAGCCTGATCACGCTCAGGGACGGTGCAAGGATATTTCGTGCCCCAGGTGAAACTTCCACCTTGCGCCCCCCTCTCCCTCCCTCTCCTTTCCCCTCCCCTCGTACTGCTTCACTACAGTACAAAGTGGCAATGACAATATCAATATGACAAATCTCAACAATCTACACATGCATATTCGCACACAAACATATACACTCAAATACTGAACATACACACACAATTGACACAAAGTATTAGCGAAATGATGTAGCAGCACTTGCTAGAGTCTTAGATCTGAAAAAACTCAATAAAAATAGTTAGCCTCAGTCGACAACCTCCAAAAACTAGTCAACTTAGCATTATAAACAGCCTGTCAGAACTGGTGATGGCTGTGCGCGACGAGAAAAATGACGTGTCACACACACACACACACACACATATATATATATATTCTGGGTACCCAGAGAGGGAGGTTTCCATGTTTGGTAACTATAATGCCTCATGGTGCCCACTTGTCTCCACATTGACCAGCTGTGGCTCCAGGTGAGCACTTCCCATAGAAATCCTGAGATGGGTAAACTGCCCCAAGAAATTTAAAAGTGTCCTGGGCCAAATGTAGAATAAGGGGGGCAGGCAGGGATCTCCGAGGCTGCTCGCTGGGGGGGGGGGGGGAGGGCTGGGGCACCAGTTAGAAGGCTGCCAGAGACACACAGGGAGGCAGCGGCAGGTACCCAGGTACCCACAGGCTTTGGGCAAGGAGTCCCGCTCCATCCCCCTAGCACCCGCCTGCAGCTCCCATCTGGTCTCGCCACAGCCCTGCTCTGCGAAGGGTACCGCCTTAGGGGGACGAGCTTGGCCCACCTCGCGGGCCCATGGGGGCTGTGCTCTGCCCCAGAGCAGGCCAGACCCCATGCTCCCCACCCCGGAGGGGCCAGCCCAGCTCCCGCCAGGGCCGGATTAACTTTTTGTGGGCCTGGCACCAAACATATTTGTGGGCCCCGCCGGGAAATGTAGCAGCCAGGGACAAGAGCACAGCGGGCAGGTGGATTTGATTTAAATCATGACTTAAATCATCAGTTAGGAAGACTTGATTTAATCATGGGTTTCTACATAAAAGTGAACTCTTGTTGGTTGTTATAACCTTAATACATATTCTTCACAACTCAGATAGATGTAGGTTTCATTTTTAGAAGGTACACACTATACATTTTTAAATCATGATTTATTTTGAAAACTTTTCAGATGAGTTTTACAGCTATATCAGAAAATGAATGATCGTTTGGTTATTTCATTTATCAAAGATAATTGAAGCAGATATTTATGAAGTCATTGGGAGGTGAACTATCTTGAATTCAAGAGGTTAATCATTAATATTTGCAGGATTTTCTTGCCAGGCTGTATTAGGAGGAGAACACCACCAGACAGACATTTACATTGTTTTGTTTAACTAAAACAACAATGTTAAGTATTCTGGATTTTTGCTTCAACAGCAAACATAATATTTTAACAAAAAAGCATATGTACCTCACTTCTCACAATTATCTCCAGACTTCTTCTCCTTGTCTATTCTGCCCCCAACAATCTTCTATTCATTGAACTTTTTGAAACTTTTTACTTTTTACTTTTAAGAGAGGTAAGGATTGCCCAAAAAACAGAAGGCTGGCATTTAATAAATTTTAAAGTTGTAAACTTTTAAAGTGCTGTGTGGCATTTTCCTTCCCTCCTCCACCACCCCTCCCGGGCTACCTTGGTAGTCATCCCCCTATTTGTGTGATGAATGAATAAAGAATGCATGAATGTGAAGCAACAATGACTTTATTGCCTCTGCAAGCAGTGATCGAAGGGAGGAGGGGAGGGTGGTTAGCTTACAGGGAAGTAGAGTGAACCAAGGGGCGGGGGGTTTCATCAAGGAGAAACAAACAGAACTTTCACACCGTAGCCTGGCCAGTCATGAAACTGGCTTTCAAAGCTTCTCTTATGCGTACCGCGCCCTCCTGTGCTCTTCTAACCGCCCTGGTGTCTGGCTGCGCGTAACCAGCAGCCAGGCGATTTGCCTCAACCTCCCACCCCGCCATAAATGTCTCCCCCTTAATCTCACAGATATTGTGGAGCACACAGCAAGCAGTAATAACAGTGGGAATACTGGCTTCGCTGAGGTCTAAGCGAGTCAGTAAACTGCGCCAGCGTGCCTTTAAATGTCCAAATGCACATTCTACCACCATTCTGCACTTGCTCAGCCTGTAGTTGAACAGCTCCTGACTACTGTCCAGGCTGCCTGTGTACGGCTTCATGAGCCATGGCATTAAGGGGTAGGCTGGGTCCCCAAGGATAACTATAGGCATTTCAACATCCCCAACAGTTATTTTCTGGTCTGGGAATAAAGTCCCTTCCTGCAGCTTTTGAAACAGACCAGAGTTCCTGAAGATGCGAGCGTCATGTACCTTTCCCGGCCATCCCACGTTGATGTTGGTGAAACGTCCCTTGTGATCCACTAGAGCTTGCAGCACTATTGAAAAGTACCCCTTGCGGTTTATGTACTCGCCGGCTTGGTGCTCCGGTGCCAAGATAGGGATATGGGTTCCGTCTATGGCCCCACCACAGTTAGGGAATCCCATTGCAGCAAAGCCATCCACTATGACCTGCACATTTCCCAGGGTCACTACCCTTGATATCAGCAGATCTTTGATTGCGTGGGCTACTTGCATCACAGCAGCCCCCACAGTAGATTTGCCCACTCCAAATTGATTCCCAACTGACCGGTAGCTGTCTGGCGTTGCAAGCTTCCACAGGGCTATCGCCCCTCGATTCTCAACTGTGAGGGCTGCTCTCATCTTGGTATTCATGCGCTTCAGGGCAGGGGAAAGCAAGTCACGAAGTTCCATGAAAGTGCCCTTACGCATGCGAAGTTTCGCAGCCACTGGGAATCGTCCCAGACCTGCAACATTATGCGGTCCCACCAGTCTGTGCTCGTTTCCCGAGCCCAGAATTGGCGTTCCACCGCATGAACCTGCCCCATTAGCACCATGATGCATGCATTGGCAGGGCCCATGCTTTCAGAGAAATCTGTGTCCATGTCCTGATCACTCACGTGACCGCGCTGACGTTGCCTCCTCGCCCGGTATCGCTCTGCCAGGTTCTGGTGCTGCATATACTGCTGGATAATGCGTGTGGAGTTTAATGTGCTCCAATTGCCAAAGTGAGCTGAGCGGCCTCCATGCTTGCCTTGGTATGGCATCCGCACAGAAAAAAGGCACGGAACGATTGTCTGCCGTTGCTCTGACGGAGGGAGGGGTGACTGACAACATGGCTTACAGGGCTGGCTTACAGGGAATTAAAATCAACCAAGGGGGTGGCTTTACATCAATGAGTATTTCAGGCAGGACTTCACGGAGGGTTCCAATAAGAAATGGTGCACCTAAGCAATTGTTCTTATTGAAACAAGCAGGTTGGTCTGGCCTCTGATTGATACATGGCTAGATTTACCTCGCTGCACCTTCTCTGTGAGTGACTGCAGTGTGACCTAGAGGAATGAGTCCCCTAGACGGGGGAGGGGGGGAAGCAAATGAGTACAAAACAAATCTGGTCTATTTCTTGTTTTGATCCACTCCATCTATCTTTTACATCTTTGGCTGGCAGCAGACGGTGCAGAAGGACTGCAAGCCATCCACATCTCATGGCTGCTCGGCAGAAGATGGTGCAGTAGGACTGCTAGCCATCCTCATCTCTTGCCTGCCTGGCAGAAGATGGTACAGTAGGACTGCTAGCAATCCATATCGCCTGCCTGCTCACCATAAGATGGTTCAATAGGATTGACTGCAGGACTAAAGAGAATGACCTGGTCAAGTCATTTCTAATGTAGTCCCTGCACCCATGTCTGCCCAGGCGCTCCTGGCCGACGTGGCCAGGAGCACCTCGGACATGACGATGACGGCTACCAGTCCTACTGCATCGTCTGCTGTCACAAGGCAAGGGGTTGCTGCTGCTGTGTAGCAATGCAGTACAAAGTCTGCCAGCACCCAGGAGACATACGGTGACGGTTACCTGAGCGGGCTCCATGCTTGCCGTGGTATGGCGTCTGCACAGGTAACTCAAGAAAAAAGGCGCAAAACGATTGTCTGCTGCTGCTTTCACAGAAGGAGGGAGGGAACGGGGGCCTGACGATATGTACCCAGAACCACCCGTGACAATGTTTTAGCCCCATCAGGCATTGGGATCTCAACCCAGAATTCCAATGGGCAGCGGAGACTGCGGGAACTGTGGGATAGCTACCCACAGTGCAACACTCCGGAAGTCGACGCTTGCCTCGGTACTGTGGAAGCACTCCACCAAGTTAATGCACTTAGAGCATTTTCTGTGGAATATATAAAACCGATTTCTAAAAAAATGACTTCTATAAATTCAACCTAATTTCGTAGTGTAGACATACCCTGTGTACACAAATTTGCAGAGGGACAATAGAGTTAAGGTCTGTTATTTCTCACCTCTATACATTATTTATTTATTTTAAAACATTTTTGCTGTTAAAAAGATTACCACCTCTGGAGACACAAATCCACAGTTTCAGAAATGCAAACCTAAGCATCTCTGATGGTATCTTCTAGACTGAGCATCGAGTCCCATTGGGTAGATAGAAAAATTAACCTAAATAATCTATACAGAAGCCTGTGGAACCCCATAGATTGGGTCCCTAATCCATGAACTATTAGAACTCATTTATAAAACTTTTCTTAAACATTACATGAATATATTGTCTCATACTATAGAATTAGAATTTATAATCCCTATTCCATGATATAATGTATCTTAACTAAAACGATCTTTTCCCCTCACAAATCCAATTTAAATAAAAAAAAAAAATCCAATTTTTTTTTTTTTTTTTTAAAGTCATTGATTTTTATCCACTCTGACAGCTGGGCATGGTGGGGGGGAAGGATTGGTCACCAGCTGGAGCGAGGCAGGGGCCAGGGGCAAGAAAAGCACAGTGGGTCATGGGGGGAGGATTAGTCCCTGCTGACTGGAGCAAGGCAGGGGCTGGGGCAAAAGCACAGTGGGGCGGGAGCTAGGGTTGGTCCTTGGAGCAAGGGACAGGCCGGGAGTAAACTGCAAGTGCAGCAGGGCTGGGGAGAGGGTAAACAGGATCCCCCCCTCACCCCTGCCCACACAGAGCGTGTACCTACCTTCTCCCTGGCTCTACCTGTTCTCTTTGTCTCTCTCTGCACCGAGCTGAGGGTGGGGGTGCAGGGTCTGGGAGGGAGTTAGGGGGCAGGAGCAGGCTGGGGGTGGGGTGCAGGGTCTGGCCAGGAGCTAGAATGAGGGAGGGAGCTCAGGGTTGGGGCATGAAGTTTGGGTGTGGAGTGCTTATCTGGGGCAGCTCCCATTCGGTGCGAGGGTTGCAGGAGCTCCTGTTTGGTGCTCAGGGTGGGGGTGGGGATGTGCAGGAGTCAGGGCATGAAGTGGGTGGGGGTGCAGGAGTCAGGACTGGGGGCTGGGTGTGTGTGAGGGAGGGTCAGGAGTCAGGGCAGAGGGCTGGGGGTGTGGGCTAGGGTCATGGGGATGCTCCCAGCCCCCTGCCCTGAGCGGCTCATGGCAGGAGGCTGGAAGGGATCCGCCCCGATTCCATCCCTTTCCCCAAGGCCCCGCTCCTGCCTCTTCTCCGCTTCTTCCCTCTCGCGGGCAACAGCTGATCGGTGGCAGGGAGGGTGAGGGAGTGAGAGGGGGAGGCGGGAACCCAGCATGCTGGGGGAAGAGGCAGAGGAGGGGGGTGCTTGGCTGCCGGCACAGCCTGCCCTGTTGAAGCAGGACAGAGCCCCGAGAGCCGCAGCACCAAGCTTCTGCCCCCGCAGGGGAAAGCGGGGGATGGAGAAGAGTGGTTGCCTGGGCACCTTCGGAGTGTGGGCCCGGTGCCATAGCTGGCACCTTGGTAAATCTGCTACTGCCCGCAGTGCTGCCCCACCCACTGCAGTGAAAGCTGAGCCCAGTCCAGGCCCCGCCCCGCCGGTCTGTACCCCGGCTCCGTGCGCTGTGCGGCAGCCAGGCAGCGACCATGCTCGGCAGAGAGAAGACAAGTTAAAATGTAAAAAAAATGTTGGGGCACCGCTTTTTGGCGCCCCCAAATCTTGGCACCCTAGGTGATTGCCTAGTTTGCCTAACGGTTGCATCATCCCTGATCACGCTTGTACTCCTCCGTCCTCCAGCAGCACGCCTTCTCACTCCCTGCTCCTTGCACACCCTCCGCTAACTGATGGGAGGTCCTTTTTAAACCAGGTGTCCTGATTAGGCTGCCTGCTATAATTGATTCTAGTATGTTCTTAGTTGGCTCCCGGTGTCTTAATTAGCTTGCCTGTCTTAATTGGTTCTAGCAGGTTCCTGGTTGCTCTAGCGCAGCCCCTGCTCTGGTCACTCAGGGTACAGAAAACTGCTTATCCAGTAACCAGTATATCTGCCTTCTACTATTCTGCTGTACCCAACTGGCCTGGGTCTATCGCAAATGGATACCATGCTATGTAAGTGCATTGGCAAGCGACAATGTAAGCACTGGCAGTGACACTCAAACAGTGTTGTGAAAACAGGTGGGTTTATTAGTCAACTGGAACACAGCATAGGAAGTCCCTAGGTTAGCCTAAGAAATGAAGGTTCAAGCATAGAGCATTCTGGTTAGCCCAGAGCCCAGCCAAGCCGTAGTGAATCCCATTATCCAGGCTCTGCCTCTCTCAGTCTGATCTTGGTCACTCCCCAGGTGAGAACCCTGACTCCTTCCAGCAGCCAATTCTTATTTCCTCCACCTCACACCTTCCCAACTCCCTCTGGGTCATTGGTTGCTCGGTGTTACTGTCCTGCTGACTGGATTTGCCATGGTCTTCTCAGATTCTCCAAATAATATGCGGGGTTGGCCTTGGCCAGTCCTTTTCAATGATTCATTCAGACATAAGCTGCTAGGCGTCATTCACACCTATGTTTCTTTGCCTCACGCTGAGAGCAAACAGTCCTCCTTCCACCCCCCCAATATAGGGGAAACTGAGGTGCATATAGGAGTCATAAAATTATTTCAGAAAATTCCTGTATATATAAACTAAAGCCTCTCGTACCGTGTGCCAGTCTTGTAACATTAAAGATGTTTGTAGAAAGATGTAAGTAGGACATTTGCTATGGAGAGGCACTTCAAAAAAAGAGTGTTCCAATGGGGTCTACAGTAAAAATACCAGATTGAGAAGCTAATGAAAAAATCTATTATGTAGCTAAAAGTGCTGGAGTGTGCTGCTGGAGCCAGCTTCACCATCACAGCTGCCAACCCCACCATGTCCTGGGACCCTGGATCTTCATCCTGATAATTACATCGCCCCCACCTTCACTGACTGAAACCCTACCACCCCTGGGATTATGGAGTGTCTCTCATATCTCTCTCGCCTCCCCACTCCAGCATATGCCCTTTTCCTTCCCCACCTTATTTCTTCTCTTTCCTCTCTCTTTTTGTCCTTCTGTCTAATAAGAGCCTGGCTTAGCCAGCCAAGACTGCATATTTTGCAACAGTGGTGTAAGGCTATGACTAGAAAGAGGCAACTAAATGAAATGCCCTAAACAGCCTGAGGTTGGTACATGTTTCCAGTTCCAGGTCTCAGAGTGGCCAATAAGACCATGTGGTGTGCCTGTGTTTTTCCAGCCACAAGATTGCAAGTAAAAATCAACACCAGAGACAGAAGCTGCATTTTCTATCTTGCTGTTCTCTTCGCTCCCTGTTTCGTATGCTTGGCTTTTTCTATTCGGAAATTGGATCAGACTAACAGCAGCAACAGCTTCAGCCCACCTCTACTAACTTCTTCTCTTTTCCTCAAAAACACAGTTATTAGCATCTTTGATACCATTTTGGCTTACACAATTAAAACTTTATTTTTACATTTGTGATAACTGGGCCTACACATTTATCCTAACTGTAAGCTCAATTGTAAAAAGTAGGTAAAAGTTTACAAACAAACAGTCACAATAACCAATAGTAACAAATGTACCGATTTGGCCCATGGTCCACCTATTGACTATCACTTCCCTAGACTGATGTGGATGGACAGACATGTTTTAAGATTAGAAAATAATTCAATTTTCTTAGAAATCAAAAGATTCTCATTGCAAATATCCCAAATGAAACACAAAATATCCATAAAATGGGGTAATGGACCCCTATATCTGTACTCAATGCAACACTAAGCTAACATCATTCAGTTCACTTGAACACTTGCACAATCTAATGTAGAAGAGGGGCTGTTTATTGCATGTACTTTAATTCAAATTACACTTCTATTTCATATCTACAGATACAAAGACACTTGGTAATACCTAACCATCTACTATGCTATGACTGCTGCTTATTACACAGAGCTTAATAGTCTCAGTATT
Source organism: Chelonia mydas (assembly GCF_015237465.2). Lineage (NCBI taxonomy): Eukaryota > Metazoa > Chordata > Testudines > Cheloniidae > Chelonia > Chelonia mydas. The sequence continues at coordinate 29,455,799 of NC_057854.1, forward strand.
ACCCTATGCTTCCCCTCTCTCTGTTTGTTATATCCACCTATTATCTCTCGGAGCAGACTCAGTGTTTACATTATATGTGCACACAGTGCTTAGCACAATGGGGTCACTATCCCATGCACTGCTACAGGCTGGGGACAGACTGGCTAAGCAACAGTTCTGCAGAAAAGGACCTGGGAATTACAGTGGACAAGAAGCTGGATATGAGTCAGCAGTGTGCTCTTGTTGCCTAGAAGGCCAACGACATATTGGGCTGTATTAGTAGGAGCACTGCCAGCAGATTGAGGGAAGTGATTATCCCCTCTATTCGGCACTGGTGAAGCCACATCTGGAGTATTGTGTCCAGTTTTGGTCCCCCCACTACAGAAAGGAAGTGGACAAATTGGAGGGAGTCCAGCGGAGGGCAATGAAAATGATCAGGGAGCTGGGACACATGACTTATGAGGAGAGGCTGAGGGAACTGGGCTTGTTTAGTCTGCAGAAGAGAAGAGTGAGGGGGGATTTGATAGCAGCCTTCTATTACCTGAAGGGGGGTTCCAAGGAAAATGGAGCTCGGCTATTCTCAGTGATGGCAGATGACAGAACAAGGGGCAATGGTCTCAAGTTGCAGTGGGGCAGGTCTAGGTTGAATATTAGGAAAAACTATTTCACTAGGAGGGTGGTGAAGCACTGGAATGGGTTACCTAGGGAGGTGGTAGACTCTCCATCCTTAGAGGTTTTTAAGGCCCGGCTTGACAAAGCCCTGGCTGCAATGATTTAGTTGGTGTTGGTCCTGTTTTGACTGGGGACTGTAATAACTCATGTCCTCATGGCACAGAGGGAGACCTGTAATACACACTCACCATAAGGTTACACTACCACAGTGCTAATACTCCTAGAACATATGTTATGTATGTTACACAGTTTTACAATGAATTTTAGAGACTTTTGCCTCCCTTTTTGAGTCTAGAAAGCAGCCTTCTTCAGGGGGAGGAGACCAGGCACTGAACCCCTGCCTCACTGACAACTTGCTGGCTATAACCATGCTTGTTTCAAGATGGCCCTATCTTGCCTCTAACAGTAGCAATGGAGTGGAGTTTATGTGATACTAGCATAAGGCAAAAAGAAAAGGAGGACTTGTGGCACCTTAGAGACTAACACATTTATTTGAGCATAAGCTTTCGTGAGCTACAGCTCACTTCATCGGATGCATTCAGTGGCAAATGCAGTGGGGAGATTTATATACACAGAGAACATGAAACAATGGGTGTTACCATACACACTGTAAGACATACACATCTGGCTGGGATGATTTAGTTGTGGATTGGTCCTGCTTTGAACAGGGGGTTGGACTAGATGACCTCCTGAGGTCCCTTCCAACCCTGATATTCTATGAGAGTGATCAGGTAAGGTGAGCTATTACCAGCAGGAATGGGGGGGAGGGGGGGAGCCTTTTGTAGTGATAATCAAGGTGGGCCATTTCCAGCAGTTGACAGAAATGTCGGGGGGGGGGGGGGGTGGGCGAGGGGAGGTAAACATAGGGAAATAGTTTTACTTTGTGTAATGACCCATCTACTCCCAGTCTTTATTCAAGCCTAAGTTAATTGTATCCAGTTTGCAAATTAATTCCAATTCAGCAGTCTCTAGTTGGAGTCTGCTTTTGAAGTTTTTTTTGACGACAAATTGTCACTTTTAGGTCTGTAATCGAGTGACCAAAGAGACTGAAATGTTCTCCAACTGGTTTTTGAATGTTTTCTTCAACAAAAAAAACTTCAAAAACAGACTCCAACAAGAGACTGCTGAATTGGAATTAATTTACAAACTGGATACAATTAACTCAGGCTTGAATAAAGGCTGGGAGTGGATGGGTCATTACACAAAGTAAAACTATTTCCCCATGTTTATTCCCCCCCGCCCCGCTGTTCCTCTGACGTTCTTGTCAACTGCTGGAAATGGCCCACCTTCATTATCACGACAAAAGTCCCCCCCCCCCCCCCCCCCCCCCGCTGGTAATAGCTCACCTTACCCTGATCACTCTCCTTACAGTGTGTATGGTAACACCCATTGTTTCATGTTCTCGATGTATATAAATCTCCCCACTGCATTTTCCACTGAATGCATCCAATGAAGCGAGCTGTAGCTCACGAAAGCTTATGCTCAGCTAAATTTGTTAGTCTCTAAAGTGCCACAAGTCCTCCTTTTCTTTTTGCGGATACAGACTAACACGGCTGCCACTCTGAAACCTAGCATAAGGCAGTGCAGCACAGATGGCCTTTAGATAAGGTGCAGCCATGGGAAGGTAGAATAAGAAATCTTTACATAACCATATTCCTTTGTTGTATGTTTAGAGAAAGCCAAGGGCCAAACTAATTTAAAGTAATTGTATTACCACAAACAGATTTTACCCTTAAATGGCATTCATTAGAAACACAGGACAGGAATGCAAATGGCAGACAGAAAATAAACCTGTTCATCAAGTTAATTTCTTCTGCCTAGCAAAAGTCATACCACTTTTTCACTTTCTTTACTCTGAAATTTGTGGTGGATCTGTTTAGCTCTGACCTATGCTCTGTAATATAATTATCTCTACTCTTTGAATGAAGCTGTGGGATGAAGAACAAAAACACAACTTCAGCTAACATCGTGATGCTGGTCCCTTTCAACTTCTCACTGATCTACTCTACTGTTTCCTTTGACTGATACACTTTAGCACATAGTTTGTAATTTACCCAAATTTTGCAGGGTAAGATTATGCATTGTTGGCATAGTAGGGTCTCCCAATTTAAGAATATAATCTGCACATCTGTCTTTGTTCAGAACTGCTACAGATGGATGGGAATTGTTAGTGTGTACTGTGGGGAGCATATATGTTCTTTGACTGTAACCTCTTTTTAGGTGCAGGGACCATCTTTCTATGTGTGCTACATAGAGCTGAGCCCACATCTGATGCTCAAATAAATAATAGCAGTAGTGCAAAGAACATAAGAATGTAACAACTTAAGAAAGGCCATACTGGGACAAATCAACGGTCCATCTAGCCCAGTACCCTGTCTTCCAATAGTGGCCAGTGCCAGATGCTTCAGAGGGAATCAGCAGAACAGGGCAATTTATCAAGTGGTCCACCCTTTGTAGTCCAATCCCAGCTTCTGGCAGTCAGAGGTTTAGGGACACTCAGAGCATGGGGTTGCATCCCTGATCATCCTAGCTAATAGCCACTAAGGGACCTATCCTCCATGAACTTACCCATTTCTTCTTTGAACTCAGTTATATTTTTGGCCTTCACAATCCCTTGGCAAAAAGTTCCACAGGTCGATGGTGAAGTGTGTGAAGGAGTACTTCCACACGTTTGTTTCAGACCTACTATCAATTTCATCAGGTGATCCCTGATTCTTGTGAAGGGATGAATAAAACTTCCTTATTCACTTTCTCCACAACATTCGTGATTTTATAGACCTCTATCGTATCCCCACTTAGTCGTCTCTTTTCTAAACAACAATCCAGTCTTTTTAATCTCTCCTCACATTGAAGCCATTCCATATCTAATCATTTTAGTCCCCCTTCTCCAATTCTTATCTTTTTTTAGACAGGGTGACCAGAATTGTATGCAGTATTCAAGGTGTGCATGTATCATGGATTTAAATAGTGGCATTATTACCACTTATTACCACTAAGTGTCTTATTACCACCTATCCCTTTCCTGATAGTTGGTAACATTCTGTTAGCTTTTTTGACTGCTGGTGCTGCACATTGAGCAGATGTTTTCAGAGAACTATCCAGGATGACAGCAAGATCTTTTTCTTCTGTGGTAGGGTAACAGCTAATTTAGACCCCATCATGTTGAATAGACTTCACAACAAACACCAAATAAAGCATCACTTACAAGTTCTTCACATCAGTAATTCCTCGAAAGGCCTTCCTTGGGATTCCTTGAATTTGGTTTTCACTTAGATCTCTAAACAAGGGAAGAGGAAAAACACATCATATTAACAAAGAGAACACATTTCCCTAAACCGCTTTGAGATAACAGAATATAACCAGTCTGGCAACTCCAGACTTTCTCGACTTTGGCAAAGAAATCACATTATTTCCTTTATAAAAAAAAAAAGTGGTGGCATTTGTTAAAAATGGCTGTACAAGCAACAGAACTTCCACCACATCTCTAAATGTGTTTTTTTATGGGCTGTCATATCAATCAGTGCGAGTGAATCACTACCACGATATTTGCAGCACAAAAGTGCACCTCAGCTTTGTAATCTTTTAATTTTGGTGCAAGTGCAGCTTTTTCCCATTTCTCCTGTGACCTGGTATTAATCTACCTGTTTAAAAAGCAAATAAAATTGATACATTATCTTAACAACATTTTAAAATGCTGGGCTTTCCTATGATCAGATCATCAATTTAGGTTGACATTGATAGCTTAACTAGGGTCTGGATGAACAGAATCATAGAATCAAAAAATTTACTCAAATTAAATGCAAAATAAAACAAATACAAATTTGACTGGTTTTGCTCAGAAGGCATTGTGCTGCGTATCAATTAGAAAGATGACATTTTTAACCTGCAATACAACACTTTAAGATGTGTTCTTCGCAGATCACTCTCAAACTTCTTTGCCCTTAAAGTGTTACAGAACTTTTGTAAGTTAGACTTTTAAGATTTGCATTAGAGGTGGCACAGGCAGAGTGCCAATACTTCAGGTTGCCCAACTTCTAATATAGGTTTGTCTACACATCTGCTACGAGCATGTTTCATGGCCGGGGTCAACAGACTTGCTCAAGTGGCGCTTGCGTTAGTGCACTAAAAATAGCCATGTGAACGCTCTGGTTCAGGCTGGAGCTTGGGTTCTGACGCCTCCAGAAAGGGGTGAACTTCAGAGCCAAAGCTCCAGCCCAAGCCTGGACATCAAAACATCTGCATAGCTACTTTTAACATGCTAGCCTGAGCCCCGCTGGCATAAGTCTGTTGACCTGGGCTGTGATACTCACTCCCAGTTGCAGTGTAGACATACCTTATAAAAACCCATATTCATTTGCTTATTATTTTGCCAAACTATATCAGTTTGTGTTGAAATTATTAATGCTGGGTGCCTGCCTAAGGCTGAAATTCTGAGGGATCTTTCAGTTAAAATTGTTCAACCACTTATAGGAACAAGATTAGGGGAAAGTAAGTGTTTTGCACATGATTAAAAATTCTTACAACTGTTTTGTTGAGACGGTCCAGAGCCTCTAGGCTTAGGAGCAACAAGCTGGAAATACGGAAGGGGTCCTCTAGTGTCAGAGATTTGGATGTCCAGAAAAATTCACCCAAATGTGGCTAAGCCATGAACCTCTGAAAACTACCATTCACACATTCTCAGGAGAGGTTTGTTAAGAGTCTGGCAGCTACATTCTCTGAAGGTTCGATCTGCCTGGAGCATGCTCCCTTCCCTCACAGCTATTACATGCAACTGGACAGTCCATGCACCATCTCCAGACCATGACTGAAGTTGGCTCATCCCGGGAACATGGGGCTGAGCAAGACTTCCCTGTGAGATTGCTCCTCCTGGCAATGGGCGCTGGCATTGAGAGAAGGAGACTACCTCTCTGGTACTCACAATGCTCCCCATGCTGGCACCCAACCAGCAAGGAGAAAGAGGCAACTTGATTCAAATGCAAAGAAACAAAATGGGTCAGGGTGGGGTGGGGGGAGAGATTAGGAGCAAGATGAATAGGAACAGGGGAGGCAAGGGGTGGGTGAGGAAAGGAATGGGAGGGAGGGGATGGGGAAAGGGCAGAAGCAAAGGGATTGGAAGAAGATAGGAGCAAAGGGAGAAGGAAACATGGCCAGGACAGCATAGAATCTGTAGTATCAGTTTGTGTGTTCATTATGTTGTGTTAAAACATTCGTTATGATCAAAGGAATTTGCCCTGGCATGAGACCAGAAGTCTGGTTTTCAAATGATTATTAAAAAGGTAAGTGACAGCAAACACAAGGCATGCCACCAGATATCTTTTTCTTTCAATAAATTGTGTATTGCTGTGAGATCCCAATCCATTCTCCACCAAATTGACTTTATTGAACCTCAGTCTTGGAATCAGAGCATTTCACAAAAGCCCATGCTGACGTTCCAGGTCAAGCCATGTCACAGAGGGCTTTCTTCTGTTTGCCGTCAGGCGGGCAGAGAGAGAGAGAGAAAGAAAAGGGGGTGGGGGGCTATGTCCTTGACATCAGACTAATTCAATTTATACCAGTCATCTAGTCTACACCAAATTCTTGTAGTAGACAATTGTTCACTCAGACTCTCCCCATTGAAAACATGTTGTTGTATACAAGAGACTCTTTTTCAAGCTAGATCCAAATTCCTTCCCAATCTGTCTGCCACTGATCTATGAGGCAACCCTTCCTCCCCCTCTCCTTTCTTCTGCGGCTTGCCAATGACAAAAAATCAGTTGTTTGAGGATGGTCCTTCATCCAAGACAAACAAATCTGCAACCACTATAGATAGAAGAACAAAGCAAAGGATTTCACAACACCTCCCCTAGAACAATTGGCTTTGGTGTGTGAAAGACAGGAGAGAGCTATTGATGCTGGTAAAAGAGTGGCAAAGTGTGATTAAGATGTGAAAAAAGAAATAAGGGTTGAAAGCAAAAGAAGGACACAGACCAAAATAAAAAGGGCTTGGAGTAGTGAAATTATGAAACCAAAATCAAATACATCCAGGAAAAAAAAAAACTTAATTCATACTTTAATGTTTTGTTCAAGATTTTTATTATGCATTGCCCCAAATCACCTTCAAACACAAAATCCTGGTTTCAAGCAATTCTTCTAACAACATTACGGCCTAACTAGGCTAATTTATGCTATTACCTTCTGCTTTCTCCCCATGTCTAAGCCTTTTTCTTCAGACAAGTAAAAACAGGAGACTGTAGGAAATTCATCCATTTTCTACGACAATCTGCTTGTAAATTGTATTAATTTTATTTTCCATTGAGGCTCTCCTCTGGCTAACAATACTGCCTCTATAAATCTCTAGGATTGTGTATTGATTTCATAAATACCTCCAGTGATCTGACAAACTGACAGCTTTAATGGTGTTACTGATGCAGCATAGAGAAAAAGTTCAGTGCTGCATGTTTCATTTTATGTAACTGCCCTTTCACAATTATAAGCTTGCCTTTTTGAGATAGTTACTAATAGTGTGTTTATCTCTGCTTGATAGCAATATGCCAAATTATTGTTAAGCACCTTTCATAAGCAAGTAAACCACCACCAGATCCATCCAAAACACTTTACAAAATCTGTCTATAAATGTATAGACGCTGAGTTCTAGCCAATTGGTGTCACAGTTTATTTCGTTTCATTTTTGTCAGTCTCCACTGCTGTTTTGTTCCGTAGTGAAGGAAGCATCAAAAGCTCTCCTGTGAATATTAACCCAAAACAAAAACTAGCAACCAAAAAAATGAATAATTATTTGTTAGCAGAAACTATGGAAAAATAGATAAAATAAACAATCACAAAATAAAAGATTGATTAGAATTTTGGAATAAAAATAACAAATACATTATTGATCATAATGCAGTCCTGAATCCTTACACAGTAGTTTTTATCCATCTATCTCAAAGAGTGTAACAGAGGGTATGAACCAGAGTCTCTAATTTATAATTTATCACCAAGGAAGTTAAGTGGAATGAATTTAATCTTTAGACAAACAAAAACAAAAAACAAGCCACACAGTGTAGACAACAGATACGGCCCATCAAATGTCACTCAGTGTGACGGTTTGTGAACTCTAAGATGTGCTATTAAGCCTCTGAAAGCCAGCTATTAAACATCGTATCCTCAATGGGCCATCTCAGAGAGAAAGCAGCAAGACCAAAACCTTAGTGTTTCTGCAGGTAACAGGAAAAAACTAGTTAGGAGAATGAGGTGCTTCCCTTAGATCAAGGGAGGAGCGTCTGGACATGAATTCTGTCCTGTACAGGGGTCTTTGATATCCAGGTTGTTTAGGAGACAAGGTCCTGGACTGCATGAGATAGGAATTCAGAGGGGACAAGAACACAGCCAGGACTTGCTCTTGGGACATGTAAGATTGTTTTTGGCCTTGTGTACACAATGCAGGAGTGCACACCAGTGGGCTGTGAATTCTAAATGTGCACCAAGGTGTCATGCACTAACTGGCCTATGCAGACCCTGCTGGTGCATACAAAATATTCCTGAGTGTGCATTGATGTAGTCCTTTTCAAACAGTATACTAACACACACTAGGGAACTTTTAATGCATACCAGCAGGGTCTACATGAACCAGCTAGTGCATGACACATTGGTGTGCACAAGAATTTACCTCCTCCTGACAAGCACTCCCACACTGAGTAAACAAGACCTTGGTCTGTAACTGAACTATTTGGGTTAGATTATGAGATGTATACATTTAGATGTGTTAAGCAAATTGTTTCTTTTTGTTTTACTCCACCTTCTCTGTTTTTAATAGATCTTGGTTTATTGGGAGATACACTATTGCATGTGAAAGTTTCACCAGTCAATCCTCAAGGACAGTGGTTCTCAACCAAGGGTATGCGTACCCCTGGGAGTACACAGAGGTCTTCCAGGAGGTACATCAGCTCATCTAGATATTTGCCTAGTTTTACAACAGGCTATGTAAAAAGCACAAGCAAAGTCAGTATAAACTACAGGCAATGACATGTTTATACTGCTATATATACTATACACGGAAATGTGAGTACAATATTTATATTCCAATTGATTTATAATTATATGATAAAAATGAGAAAGTAAGCAATTTTTCAGTAATAGTGTGCTGACGCTTTTATATTTCTATGTCTGATTTTGTAAGCAACTGAGTTGAGGTGAAACTTGGGGGTCCACAAGACAAATCAGACTCCTCCAAGGGGTCTGGAAAGGTTGAAAGCTACTGCTCAAGGAAACAAACTCTGCAACTTTGAAGGAAAATTGAGGAAGAGTAAAGCGTTACTGGAGCCAAATCTCTCCCTACCACTCAACTTTAATCTTGTCATCAGGGCACGGGCAAAGCCATCTTTTCTCAGCAAAGGGTGTTGCTAAATGCTGAGTCAGATGTGCAAGGGGAGAAACCATGAAACCAAGGAAGCGACAAAGGTTGACACTAGGGTTAGGTAACTAACAGCTTTTACCAACATTAATTCTAGCAACACGCCCTTGAGGAACTCAGGTATTCTCCTCGTTTCGCAGATGGGAAAATAGAGGCACAATATAAAGTAGCTTGGCTAAGGTGCACAATGACTCAGAGGCACAGCAGCTAGCTGACCAAATCCAGAAGTCTAGACTAGACTCAACACTTGGCATGTGTCAATAAGTTTTTATTTTTTATTTTACTCATAATTTATTAAAATGCTTTGACACAGATTTACTCTATTTGTAAGCATAATGCTTCACCCAGCTTGAAATAGGAAATGCAAGCGCTTTAATAAAAGGGTTGGGGAAAACAAAAACAAAAAACCCCACTAGCATCACTAAGTGGCTCTATAGCTTTGACTAAAGTGCTGTTTTCTAGGTTCCTGCTTTAACACTCCCTGGTGCATCCAAAGTGAGATTTCAAGTGCCTTCCACAGCAACAGACATCAGGTCTATTTTTTTTTAAATTTACTTGCCAACAATGGAAGAATAAAATAAATCAGTTAATTGAAACACTAGCTCTACACAAACTCACATGACAAGATTCTCAATTGAAGATCTTAAAAAAAAAAATCTAACCAGCTGCTTAAAAAGTATCATTTCCGTTACAATGTCATTGTAAAACAGATGCATGCTGATGAAAATCACATACATTGACATGCGTGGGTTTTCCCTCTCCATTTTGTTATTTTAATTCTTTGCATGCCGAAGAGTCACCTGCCAACCTTTTCTTGTATGTACAGACCCTAACATTAAAAAGACTCATTTTCAATAGAGAACTGACTGAGAAGAAATTGGATTGATAAATATTTATTTAATGCAGCTCTTTTATGATTCCTCTTTCTAAGCTGGAATGAAGGACACCACAGAATACAGTAATATTTAATAAAGCATTTGATTTGCTTCTTCTGCCTAGAATGCATAGTTTAGATATGCACACACGCTAAGTGCATGTCTACACTACAGTTAGACACCCACGGCTGATCCTTGCTAGCTGACTCCTGCTCTTGGGGCTTGGGCTGTGGGGCTGTTTAATGGCTGGGTAGTCTTGCAGGTTTATGTTGCTATCTGGGACCCTCACACCTCACAGGGTCCTAGAGCTCAGCCTCCAGCCACAGCCTGAATGTCTACACTGCAATTAAACAGCCCTGCAACCTGAGGCCCACGAGCCCAAGTCAGCTGGCACAGGTTTTTAGTTGTGTAGACATACTTCAAGACTTAAAAAGTCATCAAGAGTACATGGCCCTCAGCCCAACATACATCTTTTGTGATCTGTTACTGAGTGTAAATTGAATCATGAAGTTCCAATACATCTAAAAAGAAGGAAAAATCTGGGTTACTTGAGATGGTTCCTTAAAATATTTTTTTTAGTTTTATCCACAATCTCATTGTTCCATTGCAATAAGGCAGTGAAGCCTACATACAATGACGCTTTTAGATTGCTGAAATAAAAACCTGAGCCAAACCTAGACTGACTGGACTGTAGGTGGGCTTGATAGTGCAAATTAACTAATTCATCCCATGGGCAATCCACTTGCTTTATTCATAAAGATCACAAAGATTACAGCGGTTGGCTGTATTTCTCCATGCAAATGATATCGCGTGCTGGCTTTCACAAAGCATTTCCGGTTTTTGATACAAGTAAATGGAACAGATGAAACTCAGAAGAACCCACCCCCTCTATACTCTTTCCCAGGCTGCATTCTGCAAGTTGAGAGGAAATCTGCTTTCTCATCTCCTGTATGATAATGGCAGAAAGAGCGAGAGAAAAAGCTGGCATTATCACGTCCTCCTTGGCTGAATAAAGGTATAAGAGAAAATGGCCATGGAAAAGTGAATCCAGAAAAGCAACACAAAGAAAATACATTTTTGACTACTTCTGGTTCAATATATTGAGTAGAGCTGGCTAGAATAATAGCAGGGTTTGTCTTGACATTTTTCTTTCTGTTTTCATTCAATATTTTTATTTTATTTTTATTTCTCACCAGTTCCAACATTACATACTCTGATCATCAGAAATAGCTGCCCAATATGTAAATATCATGACATTTTTGTAATTCAGGGAATCAATACAGTGCACTGGTATTAAAGCTTCCCTGATAAATGGGGTGAAATTCATGATTGTGTGTGTGTGTGTTTGTGTGTGAGAATTATAGTGTTAGTAGATTACAAAAGCAAGAATTAACTGTATCCAGATGTACCATTCTTATCTGGTTAATAATCAGCCATTTCAGATATTTGTTTGCTTATTTGTGTGTTTGTTGTAAAAGCAAACTCTTTAGTTTTTGTGCAGGCAAAGATCTGCTAAATGTTTGTGACCATTATCAGAAAATTTTTCTTTACATTCCAGACTAGAGACAGGCTGATCTAGCTTGGAAAAGGTCAAGTACTTCTATAACTTGCTCATGCAATTTGTATAATTCTGAAATACTTTATATTGTACATCATGTTTCACATAAACACCATCCCAAAATGCCCTAGGGTACACCTACACTGCAATTAGGCGCCTGCAGCTGGCCCTTGCCAGCTGACTTGAGCTCGCAGGGGTTGGGCTGCAAGGCTGTTTCATTGCACTGTAGACTTCCAGGTTTAGGATGAAGCCTGGGCTCTAGGACCCTGTAGGGTGGGAGGGTTCCAGAGCTCAGGCTGCTGACCAAGCCCCAATATCTACACTGCACTGAAACAGCCCCTTAGCCCAGGCCCCATGAGCCTGAATCAGCTGGCCCGGGCCAGCCAGGGGGTTTTAATTGCAGTGTAAACATACCCTCAGAGTAAACAATGCATTTATGGAGTTAAACAGTTACAGATGGAGAAAAATTAAATAGAATAATCAAGAGAGAAAAGGTACGATCTCAGAACACAAATAATAATACAAGATGTGAATCAGCCAGTGGACAAAGATACAGAAAGGCTCTTTCAGAAGGCAGAAGCTGCAGAGAAGAGAGTTCTTGTACCCAGAGTGTCCAGATTATGAGAGAATAGAAAGGCCAATGCTAGTCAAGTGAATGGACTGCCGAGGGGGGAGGGAAGGGGGAATGGAAGAGAAGAAAAGATAAGAGAAGGCAAGACACTGGGGAGGAAAAGGGAGAGACGTTTGCTTGGTTACAACTGTAACAAGTGTTTCAAAAACAAAGATTGACCATTCTTTGCCTGTGGCCACTACATCCTCAGGGAAGTCTTGGCATCTCCTGAAGATTTTATTAGTCTGCAATAGACCAACGTACTTCAAATACAGTCTAAATCAAAACCATAATCAACCCGGGCACCATCACAACAGTTCCAGCATGCACCACCATGGGCTCCATTCTAAGTGCTGCAGATTCTTCTTGTTCGTCAGTCAAATCCAGATTAGAGGCTAGAGCACTGCTGCTCTGACACCCTGCAGCCTGCACTGGCCTCTTTCTCTCCCGCACTGCAACAGAACCCTTCCAGGTGTAAGAAGGGAAACAGAAGATTCCAGTCCTTTTTTGTGATGAGTCAGAGAGAACCGTGAGTGAATGGAGAGATTACTGACTCAGAAGATGAGTGGATGAGTCAGGAGAGTTGGGTAGCAAGTGAATGGTGTGGTGGGTTTCTGATGCACCTGGAGCAAACAGGTGCAAAGTGTACATTTGCAAGAAGATCCATCTGTGTGAGATACATACACACAAGCCCAATCATCAAGGTCACATGATACAAATGATGGTGTCTGTGCTGATGTTTATGGTATGGATGATTCAGCAGATTTTTCCTGGCTGGATATATTTTTCATGATAATTTCTGCAAGGCTGAAATAAAATTTAGAACTTTTAACAGATTGATGGTGTTATTGTATAAACATTACTATTAACAAATTTTCTAACTCCCGTATCAGCAGGCAATGTTACCCCATTTCATAGGTCAGTTAAAAATCCCATAGCCAGCTCTTTAGAATTAGTCATATGCTCTTGGCCCCTGTCCTGTAGGTATGTCAGATTTATTTCTGGCATGCAGCATTTTCCAGCTTGGAACAGCAATTAAGGCCAAGTTTGCTTACTGCGACTGCAGTATGAGTGACCCATGGCAAACCCGGAACTCATGTCAGCTCCTCTACGATCAGTGAAACACAATGATTCTATGATACTACTAGATGTCAAGCAAAAAAGATAATACTGAAGCATAATGAAGGAGCAATTGCACCTGTCTTCATGTTTTAAGAAAGTATGTAAGAGGCTAACTGCTGATGTGGTTACATGACAAGATCTTAAGCAGTACAATATTGTGACCGTTACTTTGTGGAAGCAGCAAGCATTATAGTGTCACTTCGGCTTTGATGGAAGGCAGACAAAACTTGCCGCCACGGCCGTAGAGAAAGCACAGACATCAGCAGTGACTCAGATGTATAAGACAAGAGTGGGTTCTCTCTCTGACTTGTACACTGAACAATTAAAGATTCTTGTTATTCTTACTAAAAATAATACTGCTGGAGAGCAACACTCTCTAGGAAACTACTGAGAAAGCCCCATTCTGAAAAAAAGAGAGAGACTATAGCTGCAAGCTACCTAATAGAAACATTGTGACACTTTTGCAAATACATAGACATGCGCTGCTACTCATGTACTACTGCTAAACCAAAAAAAAGAACAGCACCTTAGAGACTAACAAATTTAGTTGTGCATAAGCTTTCGTGGGCTACAGCCCACTTCATCAGATGCATAGAATGGAACATACAGTAAGAAGATATATATACACACACAGAACATGAAAAGGTAGAGTAAGAGGCTAATTAATTAAGATGAGCTATTATTAGCATGAGAAAAAAACTTTTGTAGTGATAATCAAGATGGCCCATTTAGACAGTTGACAAGAAGGTGTGAGAATACTTAACATGGGGAAATAGATTCAATGTGTGTAATGACCCCGCCACTCCAAGTCTTTATTCAAACCCAAGTTAATGGTATCTAGTTTGCATATTAATTCAAGCTCAGCAGCTTCTCCTTGGAGTCTGGTTTTGAAGCTTTTCTGTTGCAAAATTGCAACCTTTAAATCTGTTACTGAGTGGCCAGAGAGGTTAAACCAGCAGCTGGAGGATGCACACTAGTATTTCTTCATTGCTGTTGGTTCTATTGTGGCACACTTGATATTGGCTCTATACTCGACATTCACACAACACTCTACAAAGCATAAACCCAAGGCAGCACACAAGTGCATTCTTTAAGGACTGGAATACTGAATATATACTGAGTTTAGAGGTGGGGGAAGCGATTAACATACAGCCAAGTAAAGACAAATTAAAGGTGCCGATCCTTTTTTCAGCAACAGCCTTCTCCTTCTCCAAGGTCAAATTTAAAAAAAATAATTATTTAATAAAAATCTTTACCCTGGGTTCCATTCCCACAAAGGCTTACACGCATGCCTAATTTTACACAGTAGGCAGTGTAGTTAATGGGACCACTCAGCACATAATGTTAGAGTTTAGTAAAACCACTGTAGAGTATTAAAAGTGCAATATTTTAATTTTAATTTGCTTTACACCAGTTATGGGGCTTATTGATTTTTTTTGTATTTTGCTCATTTCAACCACAAAAAATATCACTTGGTTTCGCTGCCCACTTCTTGTGCACTAAGTAAAATGCTGCAAATATTTGGGCTACTAACACTGCAGAGGAACCTCCGATGCACCCAAGACAAAAATCAATTAAATTTAAAATCTACCAAAATATTTGTCTCATGAGTTTTTGGAAAGTATTTTTTATTTTGTTAATTTTAAGTAAATGTCAGTAAACTACACAATGATGTCCCTTTTAGGGACCATATTTGTTCTACTTCATTGGCTTTTATAGTTATTCATGAAGTTCTCCCTACCCTTCTCCTCAAATACTACAATAGCAATGAACGCTGGTGAGATAATACTTTGTGCAGCTCAGTCCTTTTAAAGCAACCAGACATATAACTTGTATATTTTGTTACCTGTTAACCTCTGACAATTTACACACACACCCACACACACCCCCCAAATGTATACTTTCACTTTCAATCTATTTCTCTTAACATCCAACTTCAGTGAATGCTCAGGAGCAGGAACAGACCATTACCAAAAAACACTGGACTCTTATTTATGCACATAGGGGGAAGTGCTTTAAATAAATGGAGAACTGCCCCAAAGAGATTATACAGACCCTGACCAATAAGAAGAACCTTCTCTAGGCTACTTCGTTTTCATGCTAGTTACATCCAAGCCTTATCTATCATTAGGGTGACCAGATGTCCCGATTTTAGACGGACAATCCCAATTTTTGTGTCTTTTTCTTATACAGGCTCCTATTACCCCCCTCCCCCATCCCGATTTTTCACATTTGCTGTCTAGTCACCCTATCTATCATGGCAAGAGGGACTTTCCAGTAGCAAAATGGTACATGGTAGTTTTTTTATGTGAACTTTAATAGGAATTTATCCTATTAAGTAAATCTCTTTTATTAGTGATTTAGGCACTGCCATATGTTTGCAATAGAGTCACTGTCAAAGCAAGATGAAATCAGGCGTATGTCCTAGTTACAAATCACTGATTTCTATTAATGCATTTCCATTACACAGCTTCCTTTGTCCAAGCAAGATTACAACATAGCTACCTAGTCAAAATGAACCACATTTAGCTCAATGAGCTAGGACCAATGTACTGACATCAATGGAAGGAGAAATAATTTCCCAACACTTTCTAATTACTAAGAAATATTCCATTGCTGGGGGAACAGTAAGAATTTACCGGTCTCTTGCTGCCTTTATGATATTAAAATTTAATAAAGAAAGGAAAACCAACATAGGTGCTTTAAGTCCTGCTTTCTTTCTCAAGATCATTAAAGGAGTAATATTTATACTATTCAGATGTTTTACTGAATTGTATTAGGAAAAAAAGCCTGCACTCACAACAAATTCTAAATATAAGTCGCTCTACTTTGATCTACATGGAACAAAATAATACCTCATAAAGCACAGATTGTATGATTCCCTTAAAGGAAACAAATTGAAAGATGTTTCATATCTTTTTTTAAATTGATCATTCTTTACTTTTAGAAAATAAGCAGAGGTATGAAATGTTAGGGTAAAGAACTATGTCAAATATTAAAATTCAACTGTGTCACCCTTGCAAATCTAATTAGGGGCCCAGTTAGGAGCAGGGCTGGACCTTTAAATATCCTTCGTTGAGTTAAGTGTGTTAGTTTTTATGAAGTTAGCACTGAAATTTTATCAGCAAAGAAAACTGTGCACTTTCATGATATCCTCCACAGAAATACAGCTCCTGAGTCAGCCATGCCCAGTGCATATAAAATATTCTTTTTTAGTATGGACTAATCAAACCATAATATTATTTCCTAATGTGGATTTAATCCTGAGTCCTGTAAACCTCGAATCATGAGACTAGCGTCTTTGAGATCATAGGAGTAAGAAGTATTTGCAAGAGTCACAATCTGCAGACTAGACCTCTTTGATCATCGACTTTTCAGGGGAGAGCCTATCATTTAATTTGTATGTAAAACCAACATGCAAGTCTCTGGGGTTGTAAAAAAGAAAATAAATACTTAGTTATAGTGGACGTAGGGTTGACAGGCATCTGGTTTTCAACCAGAATGCGCGGTTGAAAAGGGACACTGGCAGCTCCAGTCGGCACCACCAATTGGGCTGGTCAACAGTGCAGCGGGGGCCTGAGACTAAGGCAGGCTCCCTGCCTGCCCTAGCTCCATGCAGCTCCCAGAAGTGGCTGCCAGGTCCCTGCAGTCCCTAGACGCATGGGCAGTCAGGGAGGCTCCGTGCGCTGCCCCCACCCTGAGGGCCGGATCCACAGTTCCCATTGGCTGGGAACCGTGACCAGGGGGAGCTGCGGGGGTGGTGCCTGCGGGCGCGAGGGCAATATGCTGAGCCTCACTAGCTGCCAATGCATCTAGGCGCTGCAGGGACCTGGTGGCTGCTTCCCGGGAGCCACAGAAAGTGCCACCATGACCCCGCACTCCGAACCCTCTCTCATACCCCAACCCCCTACCCCAGCCCTCCTGCACCCAAACTCCCTCCCGGAACCCACAGCTCCCCAACATCCTGTGCCAGTCCCCTCCTGCACCCCAAACCCCTCATCCCCGGCCCCACCCCAGAGCCCACACCCCCAGCCGGAGCCCTTATCTCCGCCCCCCACACCCCAAACCCCTGCCCCAGCCCGGTGAAAGTGAGCGAGGGTGGGGGAAAGTGAACGATGGAAGGAGGAGAGATGGAGCAAGCGGGGGGAAGGTCTCAGAGAAAGGGCATGGCAGGGGTGGGCCTCGGGGAAGGGGTGTTTGGTTTTGTGCAATTAGAAAGTTGGCAACCCTAAGTGGACACCTTGTACAGTGCAATTAGCTACAGCTAAATTCCATTTATTATGGTGAAGCAGAAACGACTCAAATTATTTTAATGCCGCCATGTGAAGAACAAAATTCTGCTTGGAGTTTGTCTGTTTATCACAAAGCTATTCTGTGGCAAAAAGGGCAGCAATAGGAGAGGGTTCCACAACAGCCCAATGTTATTACCCGTTATGTAACAGAATTATTTAAAATCAGATGATAACCTATAATACCTTTTTCTGAAATATCTCAAGTGAACCCTGCAGATTAGCACAGGGAAGTGCCAGGGAAATTACGTTAGAAAAGGGTTTTTGTATCTTGCCTCTGATTTTGTTCATACCATTTTTAGATTCTTATTCCAAGACCAGAAGAGACCACCAGATCATCCAGTTTGTCCGCCTGTATATCACAGGCCACAAACACCATGCAGCACCCACACACTAAACACAACACCCAAAATTAGATCAACGTTTTACAGCTGCAGGAGACTGAACTGTTTTAACAGGAGAGACTGAGGTGCACCAACGCCTGAGGCCCCTGCAAAGGCAGGTAATTAATTGAGCTAATCTCAGCAAGTGACCCGCACACTATGCAGCAGAGGCAAGTGAAAACCTCCCAAGGTCATTGCCAATCTGCCCTGGGAGAAACTTCCTTCCTAACCCTACATATGACGATCAGTTAGACCCTGAGAATATGAACAAGAACCAGACAGGTAAGACGGGAGAGAGAGTGCTCAGAGCTACCTCAGTGCGCTGGTCCACCCCATCCAATGTCTTCTCTCCAGCTGTGGCCACCCATGATACTTCAGAGAAAGGGAATGATAAACTAAACAAAACCAGAACACCCCGGGGAGGAGAGGGGGGAGAATCCCTTCCTGACTCCTCCAGTGACCAGCTGAAGACCTGAGGCATGACCTCTTGTGAACACAAGATAAAAACAGCATGTCCCCGCAAGGGCTGTTGAGCCCTGCCACCCACCATCACAAACAATCCTGTCATACAATCCCACTCATAAATTTGTCCAGCTTCTATTTTTTTCTCTCTCGTGACTCTACCTTTACATTTTACCGGCTGTGAATCACTTAGTTCCTGAAAGCTTTTGAGAAATACTGAATGTGTAACTAGATATAGTTCGTACTGTAAGGGGAAGGACTGTGTTTGGGGAGGGCAAAGCACATAGGGGATGCTAGTGGAAACAATTAATACCAAATATGAAATGGTATTTAACTACAAACCTTTCAAACATTTTTGTATTTTTAATCATGCGTTCCATGTGGAGATAATATTTAGGCTTATTAGACCAAGATGTATGATCTCATGTGGTTTATCCTGTTGGGGGTATTCTCATAAAAAATAACTGTATAAGGAAGAGATTCTGCTTTCATATGCCAGACGACATGAATTCAACCCTGAGCCTCACATACTACTCAATTACACCCGCTGTAATACAGAGGAGAATCAGGCCTAACATCTGTGCACTCATCACTGAGGCTGCATGAACTTTACAAACCTCATTCCAATATTTTCCCATACATAAGATCAAAGATTCATTGAACCGTTACCTCATTCATTCCCTTTCAAAATTACAGAGGCAGGCACAAACACCTTGAGAACTCCATTAGACAGAAACTCACAGAAAGTTTATCACTCAATACCTCTTGGCTTTTTTTGTTAACTATAAGGTGTGGTGGAAAAGATTTTCAGTGTGGTATATATTATAGTATAGTACAAAGAGATAGGTGCCCTTTTATCTTGATAAGGATGTCTGAATGCTAACCATCCGTTGTGTTAATGCTTCTCAAAGTAGTTCCTCTTTCAGCTTGCACATGTGTTTAAAATAATCATAGAACTGGAAGGGACCTCGAGAGGTCATCTAGTCCAATTCCCTGCACTCATGGCAAGGCTAAGGATTAGCTGGACCACCCCTGACAGGTGTTTGTCTAACCTGCCCTTAAAAATCTCCAATGATGGAGATTCCACAACCTCCCCAGGTAATTCATTCCAGTGCTTAATCACCTGGGCAGTTAGGAAGTTTTTCCTAATGTCCAACCTAAACTGCCCTTGCTGCAATTTAAGCCCATTGCTTCTAGTCCAATCCTCAGAGGTTAAGGAGAACAATTTTTCCTCCCTGCTCCTTGTAACAACGTTTTATATACTTGAAAAGTGTTATGTCCCCTCTCACTCTTCTCTTCTCCAGACTAACCAAATCCAGTTTTTTCAAAAGCGCCAAAGAGTCCTGTGGCACCTTATAGACTAACAGACATATTGGAGCATACGCTTTCATGGGTGAATACCCACTTCGTCAGATGCATGTGACGAAGTGGGTATTCACCCACAAAAGCTTATGCTCCAATACGTCTGTTAGTCTTTAAGGTGCCACAGGACTCTGCCGCTTTTACAGATCCAGACTAACATGGCTACCCCTCTCATACTTGACACCAATTTTTTCAATATCTCCTCTTGTCTTCTAGACCTTTATTCATTTTTGTTGCTCTTCTCTGGACTTTCTCCAATTTGTCTTTCCTGAAATGTGGTGCCCAGAACTGGACACAATACTCCAGCTGAGGCCTAATCAGCACAAAGTAGAGCGGAAGAATTATTTCTCGTGTCTTACTTACAACACTCCTGCTAATACATCCCAAAATGATGTTTGCTTTTTTTGCAACAGTGTTACATTGTTGATACGTATTTAGCTTGTGGTCTACTATGATCCCCAGATCCCTTTCTGCAATACTCCTTCCCAGACAATCATTTCCCATTTTGTATGTGTGCATCTGATAGTTCCTTCCTAAATGGAGTACTTTGCATTTGTTCTTATGGAATTTCATCCTATTTACTTCAGACCATTCCTCCAGTTTGTTCAGATAATTCTGAATATTAATCTTTCAAAGCACTTGCAACCCCTCCCAACTTGGTATCATCCACAAACTTTATAAGCGTACTCTCTATACCATTATCTAAACCATTGATGAAGATATTGAACCGGACCAGAACTGATCCCTGCGGGACCCCACTCAATATACCCTTCCAGTTTGACTGTGAACCACTGATAACTACTGTCTGGGAATGGTTTTCCAACCAGTTTTGCACCCACCTTATAGTAGCACCATCTAGGTTGTATTACCCTAGTTCAGGGGTGGCCAACCTGTGGCTCCAGAGCCACATGCAGCTCTTCAGAAGTTACTATGTGGCTCCTTGTATAGGCACCGAGTCTGGGGATGAAGCTACAGGCACCAACTTTCCAATGCGCCGGGGGTGCTCACGGCTCAACCCCTGGCTCTGCCACAGGCCCTGCCCCCACTCCACCCCTTCCCCCCCCTTCTTCCCACCCCCTCCCCCTTCCCCCTCCCCCCCAGAGCCTCCTGCATGCCATAAAGCAGCTGATCAGGAGGGAGGGAGGGGGAGGTGCTGATCAGCACAGCTGCCCCTGGGCAGGAGGCGCTGGGAGCCGCGGGGGGAGCTGATGAAGGGCTGCTGACATATTACTGTGGCTCTTTGGCAATGTACATTGGTAAATTCTGGCTCCTTCTCAGCCTGGCCACCCCTGCCCTAGTTTATGAGAAGGTAATGCAAGACAGTATCAGAAACCTTACTAAAGTCAAGATATACCACATCTACCACTTCCCCAGTATCCACAAGCTTGTTACCCTGTCAAAGAAAGCTATCAGGTTGGTTTGACATGATTTGTTCTTGACAAATCCATGCTGATTGTTACTTATCTTATTATCTTCTAGGCATTTGCAAACTGATTGCTTAATTATTTGTTCCATTACCTTTCTGGGTACTGAAGTTAAGCTGACTGGTCTGCGATTCCCCGGGTTGTCCTTATTCCCCTTTTTATAGATTGGCACTATATTTGCCCTTTTCCAGTCCTCTGGAACCTCTCCCGTCTTCCATGACTTTTCGAAAATAATCGCTAATAGTGCAGATATCTCCTCATTCAGTTCCTTGTGTATTCTAGGATGTATTTCATCAGGCGCTGGTGACTTGAAGGCATCTAACTTGTGTAAGTCATATTTTAACTTATTCTTTCCCTATTTTAGCCTTTGATCCTACCTCATTTTCATTTTGACAGGTTTCAGAGTAGCAGCCGTGTTAGTCTGTATTCGCAAAAAGAAAAGGAGTACTTGTGGTACCTTAGAGACTAACCAATTTATTTGAGCATAAGCTTTAGTGAGCTACAGCTCACTTCATCGGATGTAGCTCACGAAAGCTTATGCGCAAATAAATTGGTTAGTCTCTAAGGTGCCACAAGTACTCCTTTTCTTTTTGCTCATTTTCATTGGCATTCACTATGTTAGAGGTCCAAGAGCTAATAATGCATTTCTAATGCACTTCTCCAAAACTGCAACAGGTAGGTAGCAAACTTAACTGTGACCATTTCACCAAAGCAACTGAGAGTTTGCACTACGTTTTCTCTGCAGTCAGACGTGATAGCTTAATGGTGCTGATACTGGGTGAAAAAAAAAGTTTTATTGAATATTCTGCTACTTTAATACTTTGGTAGTGCTTCTATTCAGGAGATATAGTAATATTTAGGGAATGAAGTAAGGTACATGGAAAATTAAGGCAAGCTATCCAAACATTTGCAACACTCCCAGAACTAACTTCCTTGCCATTTATGCACATAGCAAGTCTAGCTTGCAACTGATGCCTGAGCATTCAGTTGCTTATATGAAAAGCTATGTGAGGGAAAGAGGGGACAAAGATTAGACACACACAAAAGTATGAAATAAATCAAATATTATTCCACTATGAAAGTCTTGCTTCCACTTTGTCTCTACTGCACAGTTAAGACTCCACTTTTAAATTGGATTCAATAGTTCACACTAGGGTTCCACTCCCCTAACACACACACACTAATTGAAGGAAGATGTATGTCCATATTATTTAAAACAACAAGAAAAGGCTTTTGTGACACATTTCAAGCTTTAGTCCTGAAGAAGACAAGGAGCAAGGGCACTACTCCGATTAATCAGCAAATGTCTTGCTTCAGCACTCTGCAAGAGGATTTATTTACATAAAGCCACTTCCAGAAATGAACTGTACTTTCCTCTGAGTCACTGTCAAACATGTTACTGGATTTCAGATTGACAATGTCAGCTCAGAAAATTAAATTAAGCATAAAAGAAGCTGAGGGCTGAGAGGGGAGAGGGAGAAGGCCCCTCTGTGTGACAGACTACAAGCGGGAAGCAGGAGAAGTCCACATGTTCCTGTTTCGTCTTTCTATATTATAAGAAACAACAGGAGAATCACAAAGATCATCCAGTCCCAAAGCAATTCGATGTCATCATCCCTGGATGGGTTTGAATTTCAGTACCAATGTCAATTTAACTTCCACTCTAGCTACGTGAGCCTACAAAAAACTACTCATACCAACAGTTCTTGGCTTTTAATTAGCAAAATCTCTAAAGTTAAGAACAAAACTGGCAAACGACCAGCTTTAGTGGCTAGTCAGTCAGTCAAGAGGTCCTGCATATAAACAGCAGAAAGGATTGAATGGTTCAAAAGAAAACCAGAGTGTATATAACTGAATAGTTCATTTTACCTTCAAATACACTCTTCTGCACTTGGAAAGAAAAATATTCTGCAAATGCAAAGCACCCCAGATACCAGATCCTTAGGTGCTAGCCACTTCTAATTGAACAATTTAAGCAGTATTATAGCTGTTTGAGGCAACTTTTAGCCTTTTTTGGTAGTCAGTCAGAGAGTAAAACTTCTGAGCTGAAGAAATTATCCCAGAATATTCTTTCAATAAAATCAATGCAACTTTAAAGAGACTCAAAATTATTTTCTAGTGTTCACCCAAGAAGTAAACTAATTTAGTAGGAGCCGTGTTCTCTAAGGTTTGGAAGCAAGGTACCTAGTAGCATAGCTACTCCAAAGATTCAGTATTGTATAATTTTGTCTTCTACATTGTGTTTGTTCTGTAGCACACTTTTTGTCCTCATAAAAATTTTGAATAGTTTATAATTGGCTTTCTCATCTTATTTAAACATTCAATAATTGAAACAACATTTTTAAGATCTTCTGGTTATTGAGAAGTATATTTCTACTGTAAATATTACCTTTTACTATTATTTTTCTCTTAAGTATTTAGTTCAAATATTGAACATACACTTATATGACATTGGAAGTTTTCATTCAGCTATATATTACCACACCTTTATTTCCAGCTACTCATCTTGAAAGATAATAGTTAAGGGACAAACTGAAGGATAGCTCAGTCAGCTGTAAGGAGAAAATAAATGAATTAAGGTTGAAATGGTCAACGTTTCCGATGCCAACTATCTACTCTCCTGGCCAAACTGGGTGTTAAAGGAATTTCTGCACTACTGCTCTATATTTCAGTTTTAAAAAAAAAGTAGAATTATTCAAAGAAGCTGCTGTTACCGGAGCTCTGACACAATCACTCACCTCTTTTGAGAATCAATCTGTGAACTCCTGGAAGGACACCCCAAGAACCATAAACCCACGTCTCATCCACAAGATGTTTTATTACATAAACCTGTGTGTGTGTGTGTGTGTGTGTGTGTGTGTGTGTGTGTGTGTGTGTGGAACATTCCCATTCTGCAGATAGTTTGCATCTTTACCTCAGTCTTTCTAAATCACAATCCATGCAAATGATGATCTGCCAATGCAACTTGAATACGATTGTGAGGAAATTATCAAAAGAAGGCAATACAATTGAAAATAGGATTCAAGGTGTTTACAAAACTGAGTAAAATAGTAAAAACAGGCAAATAAATAAATATATAGAATGGCCCCTAGATCTTTTTGAACATGTTTTATATGTGCTGTGGTTAGTGATGTTATGAAGGAGTTATAAGGAGTACGTCATAGGGTATCCAATTCAAGAGAAATAAATTGAAGCATTATACATAAATATATCTATCTACACATGCACGCGTGCACACACATATACACACACTCTCCATTCAGGTGTTTTGTACATATACACGAGCAGTAGACACGGTCAGGGTGGTATATGGTAAGTTACAAGAATACAGAATTTGCTACACCAGAAGAGGCCATTTTTCCATTTTCTCTCCAATTTCTAGGGATTAAAAAAAAAAAAAAATCCATAGTCCAAAACACGTCTAGCCATTAGAAAAGCATAATACAGAGGGAAACATCCGTTTCCCACTTCCACAGTGGGACAGAACTTCCACTAATGACACCTTAAATATATATTCCATATGAATCCAAACACAAAGTGTACATGAATTTTCCCTCCCTTTGGGTTTACAGTATAATTTGGTCTATGTGCAAGGTGGCATCTTCATGCATAAGTTATCCAAATAAGGGCCTCAACCAGCAATGTGTTAGATCCTTATCTGCAGAGATAATACTGACACAGTCACTATTCGCACAGCAATAACTTGCACTTCAGACAAGGACATTTGAACCTGCTAGAACGAAGAGGAAGGCCACATATAATACCCAGGGTTTATTATACTTCAGATAATAATACTTTGAGATGCTGAATTTGACCTGGAAAACTGCAAGGGACGGGAGGAAGAGAATTCAGTTTAATACCTCATCCAAAGGATAGCACCTTTAACAATGCGACACTGATAGCACTGCACTGCAGTGTTGTCATTGAGAATCAGGCCATATAAAGATCTGGTGCTTAAACCCACAGCTTAGAGGCTCAGAGATGATTGTGCCACCATACAAGCCATAGTGATACTGAGTAACACATGGAAGCATGTTAATTTATAGCAATTTGTGGCTTGATTTAATAACCTTCTACTGTTATTGCAAAAAGTCTTCTTCCACTTGCACACACTTACCTCCTTGCACACATTTTTCTACAGCTTTGTCCACTTTTAAAGAGGAACTTGTGACAGTTAAAACAATAATCATCATACAGCTATTTATTGTAATGCATACTGGTTCCTGAAAACATTGTTAAAGAAAGATATGAAAAGCCTAATGTTACTTATGGGGACTTTTATTCTTAAAAGGTCATCTGTAGTTACAGAAATAATATCAATATCACCTAAAACAGCAAGAGTTTTTCACTTTTATAACAAAATAGTGAAATAAACATGGGAACATAAGTTAAATGTAAAGGTTGTAACTAAATTTAAAAACTTCCATGAGCAACTGATTCACAGGCCTTATTTTAAAGGAGGCTATATACTGTTTTAACTTGTATGAGGTGCTTTCTAGAAAGCGAGGAAAGATGTGTTCAGACCTTTTTATCAACTGCTTATTTGATAAATCTATCAGAAGAAAATTGCTAACACTGTCCCTGGCCATCTTAGACTTGGACTAAGTGTAAAAATACCTCTTTTTGGATGTCACATCCCTACAGAAAGAGTAATCATAAATATACTGAAGGGAGAAGTCAGAGCTGCAAAAAAGATCAGAGTTTATTTTTGTGAACCTTGACAGAACCCTTAAGTAGAAGGCATATGGGCTGGCTGCACAGGACTCTTTTGAAAGTCTCAAATTTATACATCGCAAGCATCTTCAGTTAAATAACATAAAATTTCAAGGCACATAGTTAATGTTCAAATAGCACAATATATTGATTCTCTGCCCATCCCCTAGTGGCTTAAGTTTACCCAAAAGACACTTTTATTTAATTAACTTGATGCTTTATTAATATAAATATTCCACTATTGATCATAAGAGAAGCTGACGCATGTTTGAGTCAGGCATACATCAGATCCATTTAACAGAGCCCTACTTAGGAGAGTAGTTGGCCCTAAATCAAGGTAAATGGTAGCAAGTGCTCCTTTGGGATGACAGGGCTTAGCTGAATCTATAACATTTTTACGGAGCTAGTTTTTTTAAAAGCAGAAAGCATATGGAAATTAGATATGAAAATGGTCTCTCCTTGCACGTATCAATTAAGCATGTCAATACCTTAATTAAATTGCTCAACTTAATGAGATTTATATCAATGAATATGTTTTACAGTTATAATAGCTTTTTTGGCTAGTGTTCAAGATGTCAAATAAATTGTGAAAAGAGGATTAAAAAAAAGTAGTAATTGACATTTTGAACTGAAGCCAGTATTTTTTCCTCTTTTTTTCCCCTCCATTCATGTGATTTTGGAGAACGTATATATGTAAGTAATGAACCCTGTAATAGCTTCGCTTTTTAAAATGTCTTTCTTCTGCAGTTCTAATCTTTCTTATCAAATCCTCTGTCTAAGAGGCACACCATTTGATTTAAAGAGCACTTCATCCTCAATGATTACACGCACTTTTTCTACCAGACTCGTCTCCAAGTCCAATTGAAGTAACTTTCTTCCCGCTTGAAAATGTAGCTTCTGTAGAGTCGTCTCTACCCATAAGAGATAGCACAATACTTTGGGGCATATAGTGTAGTTGCTTACACACAACCACTAACAAAAGGAGAAACAACAAATCTTGATACTCTGGGCCTGTCCACTGCTTCAGGAAATGAATTTTTTCACCCTCACCCTCCACTTACCCACGTCTACTCCATCCTCCCTGGCTCAGTCCAAATATGCCCCCTCAAGATCTACAGGAGGATTGAAGAAATGGTACAGAACAAGTGTGAGAGAGTACAATTTCCAGAATGGAAACTCCCATTTTCTTGATGCTTTCTGTAGTGCTTTAACAAAAAATTATAAAGCAGTGTCACCAATGGAATGAAAAAGAAGGAAATTACTAACTCACTGCTTGAAAGACGAATTTCCAATTAAATAAATGCCATACTTGCAAACTGCTAACTCAGGACTTACTGAACTCATTGGGCTCCCTACTGAGTTAGAGACTCTTGCTCTGGTGACACTAAACCAAAGAACTGCAAATTAGACAGCACACTCTCAGCTTCAGGTTGATCATGAAAGACTAAAGGCTTATAATGAGATCTGGCCGACTACAGGCCAGAATTTGGCCCCATGATATCAAAACCTCAAGATGTAGCATGTTGGGTGGGGGCACTGTAATCTAGTGAGCAGACAGAATTAGTGCGTGGCAAGTCTCCTGCCCTGAATTCTTAGCTCTGTCTCTAATATATTCCGTGCAACCTTTAAAAAGTTACTAACATTCCCAGAGCCTCACTTTTCCAGTATGTGAAATGGGATTAATAATTCATTCTGCAGAGATGCTGTCAGGCTATGTTAATGTTCATAAAAGTTCTACAAGATTCTCAAATGAAAGGTATTATGGAAGTGCCATACGTTATTGCTAGTGAGCTGTCAAACTGGACTGCAGTGCAGTGAAAGTACAGAATGCCATTTCCTCTGCATGGAACAGACAATCCGAGGAAAAGGCACCTAGGAAGCAAATTTTAGTTCTTTCACATAAGATTTGTTCTGTCACTACCTGTGGGCAGATAAACTGAAGATAATAGAAGGAGTTCAGAACCAGGGTAACATTTCATTTAGAAAAACCCAGTCAAAGAACACCTCTAGATGAACACTAATTATGAAGTGAACGAAGGGATTTTCACATGGAAACAATTGTTTTAATTTAAATGTGCTCAATAAAACCACATACTTCACAGATTTTCCCTCCAAATTCTGACTAAATAAAAAAGTCTGAAGTAACTTTTAGTCAGTTGAATAAATAAGTGAAACAGTAACATCAGAAAAGGCACCTCCTACCAATTCCTCTGGACAGCCTGAAGATTTGTTAAGAGCTGGCCGTCTTAAACTAAACTAGGGAAATGTTGGAACGACAGATCATCTTGCAGCCCTTTGGAAGGTCTCAGAAACCCACACTGTTAAAAGCCATTGACTGCAGAGGAGAAACCTCTGATCTCTTGCACGTAAGGCAGACAAAGGTATTTTTTAACCTTTATTTAGTGTAGAGCTTGTTGGATCATATTAAAGAAGTTCTGTATTAGAATCACAAATGAGTTTGATTCCCCATAGTTTAAATTCCAGGGTATTACTAATTAAGAGGTCTCTTGGTTTTTGGTACTGTTTCTCTTCCTCTATGTGTGAAACTTGCAAGCTGCTAATTGTGTTAGTACATTCTAAGACAGAGTCTGTTCTCAAAGCAATTCACAGAGAGAGAGAGACTCAAAGCAATACTCTAACAACAGAAACAGCACCCAGAAACTCCCCGCCCTTTTGTTGTATTAACAATTGTGATTAAAACAGAGGTAGAGGATGTATGTGGATGGATGCTTGGTGTGGATAATAACTAAATGATCAGGGAGGTGCCAGCCTAAGAATCCATTGTCCATCGGCTGAAGAAGGCGTGAAGTGGAAATAACCAGAGGACCCCCGGAGGGCAGACTGGAATCCACCCAACAGCCTCAAGAATGGGAGAACCAAAGAACAAGATAACATCTTGGAGCCATCAGGAATGTGCTATCTGCTGATTGATTCAGCAACAGCATGATGCAGCAATTCCCATAGACTGGCATAGGAAGAAATCCCTATAAAAATAGACTCTAAAAAGTGAGAACTTTGGGGTCTGATTCTGCAAACCAACTTCCAGGAGCATCAGATGAGCATCTGACAAGGCCCTGCTCCCGCCTCATGTCCAGGCCACCTGGCCAGTGGCTTGGCATGAGCAACTCTAAGGCTGGTAACTATGATAACAACTTTGCAGAACCTCTGTGTGTGTGTGTGTGTGTGTGTGTGTGTGTGTGTGTGTGAATGAATGTGTGAATAAATATGAGATTGAATGGAAAGTTATAGCTATAACTAACTGCTTACTATGATAACAACCTTGCAGAACCTGTGTGTGTGTGTGTGTGTGTGTATGAATGAATGTGTGAATAAAGATGAGATTGAATGGAATGTTACAGCTGTAACTAACTGCTTACTATGATTCTTTCTGTATTCACAATAAATGTGGTATTTTGCCTTTTTCCCTTTAATAAGATCCTGCTGGTTTTTAATTTATTGGTACAACATTTTGGTGGAGAATTGCGAAAGGGGGAATATTGGTAAAAAACCTCAGTTATTGTAAATATTGGTGTGCACACCGCCAGCTCTAGTGAGCTAGGCATTTCTATTAGGTTAACCAGACCTGCTGGCCTCCGAGAAGGTAGCAGGGGACCTGCTGGCCTCCGAGAAGGTAGCAGGGAAAACAGATTAAACCAGACCTGCTGGCCTCCGAGAAGGTAGCAGGGGACCTGCTGGCCTCCGAGAAGGTAGCAGGGAAAACAGATTAAACCAGACCTGCTGGCCTCCGAGAAGGTAGCAGGGGACCTGCTGGCCTCCGAGAAGGTAGCAGGGGACCTGCTGGCCTCCGAGAAGGTAGCAGGGAAGAAATAGGTTAACCAGACCTGCTGGCCTCCGAGAAGGTAGCAGGGAGAAATAGGTTAACCGGACCTGCTGGCCTCCGGGAAGGTAGCAGGGAACCTGCTGGCCTCCGGGAAGGTAGCAGGAGAAAAACGCATAGATTAAGCTATGATTTCAGAATCTAGGCTGTGTCACTTGCTAAGTAATACCATCAGTGACAAAGAGATTGAAATATCCATGTTAAGATGTTTAAAAGAAAACAGGGTAAGCCAGTACCAGAGGGAGGAATGGAGTCAGAAGGAACTCCAACCTCACCTTTTGTTAAAGAAATTACACCTTTTAAACAAATCCTTCAAAAATTTGGGCACAGTCCTTGGACTAAACAAGCCCTAGCTGATGTCTGCACTATTTCGGACCTAGAGGATAGATTGGCTCAGTATATCCTCATATACAAACCTTCTAGTGCTGCCAAAAGAGATGCAGCAGCAATTTGGTTGTTGTGGGAGGCATGTAAGGATTCTTCCCTCCGCTTGTCTTCATGTAAAGAGGAAAAGACACAAACGGAAAAGGGAGCAGACAACTGGAAGGTGCTGGCTACAAATACCCAAAGCCAGCTGAAAATAGTGAAAGAGGCACTCCAGGAATACAAAAAGAGTGAAAAAGTTAACTCTGCAGAGGCTGGAGGGAGGCAGGTAAAGGGGGAGAAGGTCCTATGTATGGCACCCCCAGGCATAATTACAAAGAGAAAAGAGTAAAAAAAAAACAACAACTCTGCAGAGGCTGGAGGGAATTAAGCAGCTAAACTTTGTGAAAATGTTAAAAAGGAAAAGTGTTAGAGAAAGAGCATTCTTGGTTTCTTTGCAGCCATTCTGAAAGAAAAATGGGCCCTTTTCCAAAGGAATGTCTGTAAATTAGCCAAGCAAAAATAAACTATCTGATTAAAATAATTTGACTGGACAATTTAGTCAAATTTGCTAAAAGAACATAAGAGGATTCTATTGGAACTTAACTGCCTCAAATGTATAAAGGGAATGTAAGATGTAAAAAACAGAGCAGTGTGGAAGGGATGTTAAGGAAAAGAAAATGTGTATGTATCTCTCTGTGTGTGTGTAAATATGTAAAGTTCTAAGGACCAGTTGGTTTTGTTTTAAATAATGCCACTAAAAATCCATTTGACTCTTTAATTCAAAGTTGCAAAACTGACAGACCTTTTTGCTAGACACAGGTAATTAGTGTTATTTGGCTTTGGGATTTGGCATTTAACCCTTAAAAGGTAACTCAATGCTTTACAAAAATTAAAATGTTTTTAAGTTGTGGCTGCAGCAGGGCAGTCAAAATCAGGAGAATATAAAAAAAAAATTCTGGATTCTTTTTGTTTGTTTGTTTTTTGTTTGTTTGTTTTTGTAACAAAATAGCAGATGAGAGTTGTAGTAAAAAAAAAATAAATAAAAATAAAAAAAGACAGTGCCTCTCTGAAGCAACAGCAGGGGTGAGGTGCACAAAACAAAAAGAAGCAATGTTAGAAACACTGAGTCTTAAAATGGCTCTGAGTAATCAGACTGTTACTTTGATAAAGGTACATGAAAACTCTGTAAGCAAAAAAAAAAAAAAAAAGAAATAGTGACACCTTATGTAAAAATGGATCTGGACAATGTTATAGAAGTTAAACTATGGAAGGAATGTGCATTTGCCCCAGAACATGTGCAGGGTATATTGTAGAAGGGGCAAAAGAAATGCAAAAATACCATGCTACTTAATTAAAATGCTATTAGGGCTCCAAAGGGAGCCACAATAGGTTGGGTTTTCTTTTTCAGATTGCTGTGTGTTTTGGAAGCAGAAGTTAAAAGTAATCAAAACTCTGGTGAAAGTTGATTGTGTCCCTTTTAACTTAGAGTCTCTGAGCTGCTGATGGCTTTAAATCCAAAAGCAGGAAGCTTCTGTGAAAATGCAAATTACCTAAATGATAAAGGAAGGAAAGAACTAGCAGCACAAAGGAGCTGCAGATAAAGGACATACCTGGTCAGCAAACAAATTGTCTAAATAAAAGGCATGGGATAACAAGATAATTTTAATACATTTAATGATAATAAGTATCCCTGTAACAACGTATAGTGTGTATGATTTTTGGAAAAACCCTTTAACGTCGTATGGTAATGATGCTTCTCAGTTATTACCTGTAAATAAAACTTAAAGCTTAACACAGCAGGAAAAACATTATAAACTTGGTCTGCTGTATAAGAAGGAAAACTCAGGGATTTAATGACTAAACAGTGGGATAATTTCCCCATAACCCTTAAAAGATAAAAGCCATTGAAACCTGGCCTGCCTATAGAACAAAAACAGGAAAATGTGGGGGCAATTGCTCTGTTTTGCCTGCAATCAGCAAGGGTATTTGTAAAAGAAATATTTTAAGCAATAATCTGCCACCCCAAAAGGGGTAGAAACATGTTCTTTTTGTCTTTCAGAAAATCAGGAAAAGCTGATGCCAGCTGAAGCCTGCAATCAGCAAGGGTATTTGTAAAAGAAATATTTTAAGCAATAATCTGCCACCCCAAAAGGGGTAGAAACATGTTCTTTTTGTCTTTCAGAAAATCAGGAAAAGCTGATGCCAGCTGAAGAGCAACCCAATACTATGAATCTACTAGAAACTGTGTTTTGTGTTCTAAGTGTTGTCTTGTGTTTTGTCTTGTTGCTAGCACTGTTGTGTGTTTAAAAAAAAAACAAAAACTAAAGACCTGCAGGTAATTAAAAATAAATTAAGCTCTCTGTCCCAGCTACAGGACAGTCTGACACAAAAACAAGTACATGCCAATGTAGACTTGGTCCAAATTGGTCTGGGTAACCTAAAAGGCCAATGGAATCTTTAGTAATGGCTTAATACTATCACATGGCTTATCCATAAGAAAAAAAAAAAATTAGAAATAGGAAACTACACAGCCATAGCTATGGGACGCACTGAAATGCAGATACTTGCACTAGCTACTTTGGAACACAAAATGTTCTGGGTCATATTGGGAAATATTAAGGGTTTGATGCATTTGTTAAAAAAGAAAGAGATCATTGTTTGACACTTAGCAATATGAATGGATGCAATATGTTTCCAGTATTGTAAACCAGACTTGTTAATGGGAGAAATTGTTGTCAAAATTGCACACCAACAGTCCCTGGAGGCAAAGGTATTGAAGGTTAACCCACTCCCCATATTACACATGGGATCCTTCTGGCTACCCTGGACCTTGAGCCAGTAGGCTGGGGAGGGAGGGAAGCTATTGGACACTAGAGGTTCTACCGAATGGACTCCTCAAAAGTGGGTGTGCCTCACCTTGCCTGTTGCCCCGGAACCTTGTAGTAAAGATACATCACTAGGATCATATATGTGGCATGAATTGGAATCACAAACTCAAATTGCCTCACAGTACTTTCTCTTGAATAGGCTACATAGAAAGTGACACTGACGATTATAAATCTTAGTGTCAAAAGGGGGATTATGTTGGATCATATTAAAGAAGTTCTGTATTAGAATCACAAATGAGTTTGATTCCCCATAGTTTAAATTCCAGGGTATTACTAATTAAGAGGTCTCTTGGTTTTTGGTACTGTTTCTCTCCCTCTATGTGTGAAACTTGCAAGCTGCTAATTGTGTTAGTACATTCTAAGACAGAGTCTGTTCTCAAAGCAATTCACAGAGAGAGAGAGACTCAAAGCAATACTCTAACAACAGAAACAGCACCCAGAAACTCCCCGCCCTTTTGTTGTATTAACAATTGTGATTAAAACAGAGGTAGAGGATGTATGTGGATGGATGCTTGGTGTGGATAATAACTAAATGATCAGGGAGGTGCCAGCCTAAGAATCCATTGTCCATCGGCTGAAGAAGGCGTGAAGTGGAAATAACCAGAGGACCCCCGGAGGGCAGACTGGAATCCACCCAACAGCCTCAAGAATGGGAGAACCAAAGAACAAGATAACATCTTGGAGCCATCAGGAATGTGCTATCTGCTGATTGATTCAGCAACAGCATGATGCAGCAATTCCCATAGACTGGCATAGGAAGAAATCCCTATAAAAATAGACTCTAAAAAGTGAGAACTTTGGGGTCTGATTCTGCAAACCAACTTCCAGGAGCATCAGATGAGCATCTGACAAGGCCCTGCTCCCGCCTCATGTCCAGGCCACCTGGCCAGTGGCTTGGCATGAGCAACTCTAAGGCTGGTAACTATGATAACAACTTTGCAGAACCTCTGTGTGTGGTGTGTGTGTGTGTGTGTATGAATGAATGTGTGAATAAATATGAGATTGAATGGAAAGTTATAGCTATAACTAACTGCTTACTATGATAACAACCTTGCAGAACCTGTGTGTGTGTGTGTGTGTGTATGAATGAATGTGTGAATAAAGATGAGATTGAATGGAATGTTACAGCTGTAACTAACTGCTTACTATGATTCTTTCTGTATTCACAATAAATGTGGTATTTTGCCTTTTTCCCTTTAATAAGATCCTGCTGGTTTTTAATTTATTGGTACAACAAGCTGACTGTGCCTATGGAGAAGGATAAGGCAGATTCTGGCACCCTTTCTGATGCTCTTTTTCCTTGTCCAAGGCCTTTTAAGGTCCTCCTCAGCTATTCCACTCCCGGCACAGGGAGGAGGGGCATACCCATGGCACTATGGCTGATGCCAGCTCCACCTCCTGCAGTATTCCTGGATGGTGCTCCCTTTCCCTCTCTCTGACGTGGAGGGAAGAGGAGCCCTGTTGGGCAGCACTTGTCTGTTGGAATCAGAGACAGAGCTGTATTTGCTTTCTTCCCTCTCCTCTCTCCAAACAAGGAGATATGCAGAGGATTGGCCATAAGGGGGTGAGGATTTGAGGGGAGAAGTGCTGGAGACAAAGGAGTAGGAGTTCTGAGGCGAGGTGTCTTACACTCTGACGGCTCTTTGATTGTCTTACACTCTTTGACGACTCTTGGACGGCCCTCTGCTTCCCCCTCCGAAACGGTCAGCCCCCTCAGGATCTGAGCCTTCCCCACAGTTCAGGCAGAATGCATCGCAGTGTGGCATCTGTCCTGTATTGTGGAATCCTGGTTGGGGTTGGCCATGCTACATGCTAGCTAAGAGACCTCAGTGCATATGTTACAAAGGTCCTGCTTTATGGGGTGCTCTGGAGGCAGCTGCACACAACTGTGTCAGTCTTCCCTCAGCCTCAGGGCTTCTTTGATCTCCTGTGCACACTCTGAAAGGGATCCCCCTCTTGCTGGAGAAAGAAACAAGTCTAAGGAATGACTAGGCTCTTATAAGTGCTGGAAGAAGATATCCTAAAAAACCTCAAGGAACTATAACCAAAGTATCTGGACTGGTACAGATAAATGGAGAGAAAAAACAGTTCTTCTTCAGATGCTTTAGTTAAAATGATAATGTTAACACTGTCAGGGTGTATCAGTACACAGGCATGGGAATAAATACTTTACCTTTACATGCAGTTCTAACAAAAACTAATTATGATTTGATCAATTGGTGTCCATTAATTTCCAAATAAAATAGGATGTTGGTAGAAGAGTACAATAAAGTTGGGATGGAGGCTACTATGTTCTAGAAAGGCAAGCACTATAATAAAGGCTGGAATGTCTACAAGTTACTAATGCCCCCCTGATTATTCAAAGTAATAATCAAAGTCTTTCAAAAATCCATTATACCTCTCACTATTTTATTCCGCTGGTTTTCTTTTTGCCACTCAGCTGTGACAACAGGAACACCTAGTCAGTTTCACTTTTATTTCATTTCAATAGTCTTTATCCAGTTTACGCATTACCACCAAGCTAAAGTGTTTTGATTGCAAATGCTTCAAGGAAAAAATATTTTAAAAACTATTCTATGACTTGATTGAAGAGGAAATATTTGTACTTATCCTTTGTAAATTTCACAAACTATTTTTTTTTCCAATGTCCACTTAAAATAATGATAATGTCCATCTACAATTGACTAAGACCTCCCCACAAAAGGACTGTAGTGTCAATAGCAGTACACATTGTGTTTTTGTAAATTGGCAATTTGCGCCAGTCACCTCACAGGACACTGCATTGTTAACTCATATACTTTAAACAGGACGACGTTTCCAGTATAGTTACTACTTAGACTTTAGTTTCTATCCTTATAAAAGGGATGTAATGTTGATCTAATTTTGTTCCCGTCGTCAAACCAATTTCTTTAGCAGGATATCACAACAGCACCCTTCTTGACAGTGAAGTATAAACTCCTTGATATAAATCAGTTTGCGGTGTTAATATATTAATAAAATTATGGTTGAAATGTCAGGGGAAAAAGAATTGTACAGACTCAGTGTTATTTCTCTGCAGTGTGCTTACAATATTTAAGTCTACACTGGATTTCAACTGATTAACACAAACACAAGTTACACAGACTCACACCCTTATAGCAACATTTTATTCACACTATGGTATTATTATTTTAGATAAAATGTAAAGTAACCTGTTATTTGATTAGACTAACCACCATTTCCTTTATACAGTTGAACTACAACCAAATATTTTTGTTAAATATTATACTATTCCAGTCAGACAATTAAAATGCCTGCAGAATGTTACAGTAAATCATTTAACTATGTTTTTTATCTCCTTAGCTTTGCCTGCTGACTACAGCAATATAGAACTGCTGAAAATCTATTCGCAATTAATTTTCAAGTAAATTGCAGTTTGCTAAAAAGTACAAATTAAATGTGATTGTCACTATCTCCAATAAATTGTTGTCCAGTTAAGAATAATCTATTATAATTTGATGGTCTAAAGAAAGCAAAAAAGTGTTTTAACACAAAGTGACATATTCCTCTCATCTGGACTATCTGCTGTGACCTCTTCTCATTCACACAGTGCCAACGTTAGATTCAATTACCCTTTTTATTTTTTCAGCATATCACTGCAAATCACTGCATTAGAAGTGCCTTGCTGCATTGTTGCCCATCTTTCTGAACGCTCATCTCGTGTCTTTATAGCAACATAAAGCAGCCTTGTAATATTCTACTTGTCTAAAACTAGAATTTTTGATAGGCAAGTAAAATATCGTTAGGGTTTTCATGATCACCCTTGTGTGTAAGTTATACACTACAGTAGCAGTATAGATGTTCTACCTAAAATGGGAAAATATGACGAATCAGTTGTGTACATCTGCAGACACATTTAGGGGAAAATATTTTCGACATACGTGTACAAAATCAAACGTAAACCATTGTATGTAATTTTCAAATATTGCTTCCACCACTTATACCTTAGTTTGAGTGTACATGCATTTCTCATGGCTCAAAATCACCCGTGTTTTTTTCCTTTACCTGCAGTGATGGTATTTATATTTGGTTGTTATCCCATGACATATTTTCGTGCTGTATCTCATTTCTCATTTGGGGCCTGAGTTTCAGAACACACTTGTGGGTTATATTTCCATCTCTCAGTTTTGCTCGCAACTGGGGACATAAGGAGTGAAATTCTGGCCCTATTAAAGTTAATAGAAATTTTGTCATTGATATTAGCTAAGCCAGGATTTTACCTATGGTTCAGAGGCCTGCTGAATGTATGTCATGCTAACATGATGAAGTCTGTCCAGACAGCTGATCAGGAGTCAATATTGCCTAGGTAACTGCTATCAGAACTTGCTTTGATTTTTAATTTGTTCCTGCCAGCTGATACCAATCCCATAGTATAGATTTTTTGGGGGATATCTAAAACTAGGAAAAAGAAAAGGAGTACTTGTGGCATTTTAGAGGCTAACCAATGTAGTTAGTCTCTAAGGTGCCACAAGTACTCCTTTTCTTTTTGCGAATACAGACTAACACGGCTGCTACTCTGAAACCTAAAACTAGGAAAGGCAGCTAATATTAGGGGAAACAAAGGAAAAAATAATGAATTTGAGTTGGGCACTAATCTAGATTACTATAGATATTAATCTACATACTATAATTTATCTCCTATTTCCTTCTCCTAATACCAATCTGAGAAAGTCAGATATTTGTAGTTTAAGTGCTAATTGCCTTCTATGATGAGATAACTGGCTCTATGGATGAGGGGAAAGCAGTGGACGTGTTATTTTGACTTTAGCAAAGCTTCTGATACGGTCTCCCACAGTATTTTTGCCAGCAAGTTAAAGAAATATGGGCTGGATGAATGGACTATAAGGTGGATAGAAAGCTGACTAGATCATCAGGCTTAACGGGTAGTGATCAACGGCTCCATGTCTAGTTGGCAGCCAGTATCAAGCGGAGAGCCCCAAGGGTCGGTCCTTGGGCCGATTTTGTTCAATATCTTCATTAATGATCTGGAGGATGGCATGGACTGCACCCTCAGCAAGTTTGCAGATGACACTAAACTGGGAGGAGCTGTAGATACGCTGGAGGGTAGGGATAGGATACAGAGGGACCTAGACAAATTAGAGGATTGGGCCAAAAGAAATCTGATGAGGTTCAACAAGGACAAGTGCAGAGTCCTGCACTTAGGACGGAAGAATCCCACGCACTGCTACAGACCAGGGACCAAGCAGCAGTTCTGCAGAAAAGGACCTGGGGTTACAGTGGACGAGAAGCTGGATATGAGTCAAGTGTGCCCTTGTTGCCAAGGCGGCGAATGGCATTTTGGGATGTATAACTAGGACCACTGCCAGCAGATCGAGGGACATGATCATTCCCCTCTATTCGGCATTGGTGAGGCCTCATCTGTAGTACCGTGTCCAGTTTGGGGCCCCACACTACAAGAAGGATGTGGAAAAATTGAAGATAGTCCAGTGAAGGGCAACAAAAATGATTAGGGGGCTGGAGCACATGATTTATGAGGAGAGGGTGAGGAGACTGCGATTATTTAGTCTACAGAAGAGAAGAATGAGGGGGGGATTTGATAGCTGCTTTCAACTACCTGAAAGGGGGTTCCAAAGAGGATGGATCTAGACTGTTCTCAGTGGTTGCAGATGACAGAACAAGGAGTAATGGTCTCAAGTTGCAGTGGGGGAGATTTTGGTTGGATATTAGGAAAAACTTTTTCACTAGGAGGGTGGTGAAGCACTGGAATTGGTTACCTAGAGAGGTGGTGGAATCTCCTTCCTTAGAGGTTTTTAAGGTCAGGCTTGACAAAGCCCTGGCTGGGATGATTTAGTTGGGGATTGGTCCTACTTTGAACAGGGGGTTGGACTAGATAACCTCCTGAGATCCCTTCCAACCCTAATATTCTATGATTCTATTCTATGATCTCTATGAAGCAATTTGCAATCAGTTTGATGGAAGACCCCAAATACATGTCAAAACCTGTTGAGCCACAAGTGACTATTTGGTTGACTATTAAAGGGTAAACTAGGTTTCCCTTCACAGCATTTATTACAAACTTCTTATATCTGTTTGTTACAGATTGTGTGAGGTTCCTTTTCTTATACAAGAATGGAAAAAT
This sequence comes from Chelonia mydas, assembly GCF_015237465.2. Taxonomy (NCBI): domain Eukaryota; kingdom Metazoa; phylum Chordata; order Testudines; family Cheloniidae; genus Chelonia; species Chelonia mydas. Next base: position 29,494,868 of record NC_057854.1, read on the forward strand.
AGCTACTTGTTTTCAAAGCAGAGCAAAACATCTAATCAAAGGGGTGTAGGCAGAACCAAGTCACATAGGATGCCTCTAATAATCTTAAAAATAAATCTGTCAGCCATTCTTAATAGGAGAATCATATTAGAACATTTAAATGTTTGGCTACTTATTTGAGAGAAAGATTGTTTAATTAAATGCTAATGAGGCCTAAAGTTCATGTAGCTTTCTCCAAGTCATAGAAAAATAAATATCGGAGGTAGAATAACCTAATAAGCAGTGGTTTTAGTTCCTACAAGACAGTTACTCAGAAGGAAAACAATAAACTGATGAAGTTTTTGTTTTGCTTTTTGCCATCTTTAAATGGAAAACACAAGTGCAACATGAAAGTTGACTATTTAAATGTCATAACATCCGAGGTAAGTGCCTCAAAATGCAGTATTCTCTGCAAGTGACAATTCACCAGAAACTATGGCTTGTCAGTGCAGTAACACACACCATGCTATTTTTCTCCTTAAGACAGCTCTGAATATGCTTCCCAAAGTCCACTTTGGAAATGGAAAGAAAAGTAAACTAAACATCTTTGCCACATAAGACCCCAACAAACACTTCGCAGGCTGTGCACAGTGAAAGTGGGAAAATAAAAAAACAAACAGAATTTTCAGATTTATTTACAAAAACAATAAGAATATACATAGATTTGGCAGCTGGGTACAATACACATTCCAGTGATAAAAACTGTTCAACACATGCATGTGTGCATGCACGCACACACACACCCCAGACATACACATGCACGCACATATACTAAACACTGTCTCAACTGGCCATTTCCTTCAGTTTTACCAGGTGAAAAGATATATGCTAACTAAATGCGAAATGAGTATTAAAACATTTGCTGGAGGAGAGTAATTCTGCAAGAGATTACAATCAACTGTAATCTGTACATTATTTATTTATTTAGATTTAAAATAATAAAGATGCTAATCCAAGGCTCTAGGTGCCCTATTACACCACAGTACATGTTTTTTAGTACCATATGGGGATGTTTAACATATAGTGGCTATCTGTGCTTTCATTTATGAGCATTTTTGTGCGTTAAACAGCAGTTCTTCTTACGTTTGTTAAAACTGAGAACATAGTTCCTATTTTTTATCATCATTAATTCTAAATAAATTGTTTTTAATCAAAGCCATTGGCATTAAATAAGCCAAGGACCTCTGAGGAGTAGTATATTCAACAGATACTGTATAAAGACTGGCTTGTTCAAACATCTTCTGCCTGGTGTAGTGTTAACTACTGTGAGCAGAGTGAGGGAAGATAACGGGATTGCTCATAATGAGAAGCAGTATCTTTCTGGTAGGACTGGGTCCCAGGTTAGCATATCTGAGACTCTTCAAGCTGCAAGCTGACATCAACCTATGCCTGTGCGAAACTCTTATTAGCATTAATGTGATCTGCACGGGCCTACAGAAACAAGAGAGCCCCGAATTAAAGCTTTTTGTCTGCCTTTCTAAAGGAATTGGAAATGATGATTTTGATTCAAGAGCGTTTATTTAACAATCCAAAATGAATTAAACAGCACTGTTGACACAGTGTAGTGACTGAAAGAGCCAGTCCAAAGCTCTTAATTCTGAGGGAGACCTGAGAACAGGCAGTGGAGATGCAATTCACGCTGAACAGATCCTGCCTTTTTTGCACAAAGTTCCCACTGAATATGAGTGACAGTTTTGAAGACACAAGGAAAGCAGGATAGCGTCTTGTGAGGAGGGATAAAGGCTTGGGGGAAGGAGGCACTGGTACACTAGGCGCCAGCACCACAGGCTTTATATGCTACAGGGCAATTCATAGAGCATGTACTGGACTCTTGGCTTTTCTCTGTTATATCCATGTGCTCCAGAGACATTCAGTCACATGGAACACATTCTGAATAGTATTGTGTCAAATGATGGGGGGGAAAATATCAAAGGTACTCGGTACTCTGCTGCACTTGGAGTAGGTAGGGATGGAACAACCATGTGCCTGTGCCTGGCTTTTCAGTACAGAGAGTAAATAGCTGGACAAAGTTTAATGGGTCCTTACATATAAAACAGAAAATGGTGGAAAGAATCACACATCAAATGTACGTGCACGTACGAACACAGAGCGGGATGCAGTAGTTGAGATCTTGGTTTGCCTCTTCATGTGATAGGGCAGTGTGTTTTGTTTCCTGCTTTCACACAGCAATACAGTTTTGGAATGTAATGCTTCAGTACAGTATGGGTCTGAACTACGATACAGAAGATTCCCATTTTCATTGCACTAGCCAACAAAACAGGAAACGTGTACCCATATCATTGACAAATAGATCTGTCCACCATGATAGTGGTACTTTTAATCACACATGGGCAATTAATAAAATTCTTAAATATGGCTTTTTATTCTTGCAAGTACACTTTACTTTTCCTACTTTTATAATTTTACACTAAAAATGCTCCAGAGCTGGAGAATAACAAACAGAAAAGCAGGCAGATAGCCTATAAACTTGGCAGCAAATGAGAGAAAATAATTACATTGTACTCCCCTGCTAAGACCTCATATGTCAGCTGAATTTTGTCCAGTCTCTTCTCCAGCAGCTGCTTTAAAAACATTTCTACCGGTTTGGAAAAGATTTTACAGGATTTTAGAGACACTTCCTATAAATTACAATGGTTTGGAACATTCTTAGATCACATTAACACACAGTATTATTATTCTTACCTTTGTCCTTCCTTCCACTCCCTCCTTACTGCCAATTCCATTCACTTGTTGTATCTTGTGATAACCTAGATTGTCCGCTGTGGGGCGCCGAGACCATATTAGTACAGCGCCCAGCACAAAGGTGCCCTGATTTTGACTAGGGTCTCTGATCATGACAGGAATATAAACAGTAGAACTACATACTTATAATGTGAAATGTTGGTCAAATTTATATTTCATATTTGACAAATTTCTCCGAATACCTCTGACTTCAGTGTTAATATTAGTATCTATTACTTGTAATCCAATAGTACTTAGAGGCCCAAACAAGTTGCTATGCGTTAAACACACACACATATATTAAGATATAGTCCCAGGCCTGAAGAGTTTACAGTCTAAATGGACAAGACAGCAAAAGGGTAGGAGGAAAGGCTAAAAAACAGAGAGGAGAGTGCCAGAGTTGGGAATAAAATCCAGATGTCCCAAGTCCCAGTCTTGTGTCCACTGGACCATGCTACTTCTCTGCAGTCAGTAAGTACATTAGAATAAGCACTATACCTGATAATACGTTTTGGCAGGACTGGGCCCTAAAGCAAAACACATTGCTTGTATGTTAGATGCTGCCAATTCCACAGACTCTCACTTCTGAGTTTAGTGCTAACTAACAGGGAGTAGAAAATTCAGTGGGATTACTCTTGGTAGTAAAATGTTGTACCCAATAGTGTTGGCACAGTCAAGTTTTTATCCTTCCATAGTCTATGCCTAAAGAAAGGAAAGTAACAGAGAATAAATGGAGTCCTTGTGGCACCATAGAGACTAACCAATTTATTTGAGCATAAGCTTTCGTGAGCTACAGCTCACTTCATCGGATGCATAAAGTAGAAAATGCAGTGAATAAATGTAGAGTGACCATGTGGTTGTGTGTACACAATATAATATCTACTTAAAACACTACTAGGGTGTAACATTGTTCCCTGCCACTCCAATAACTGTGGACGGACATTCTCTTTTTTATATGTAGATAACTGAAAATTCAGGGGGGAAAAAACCCTCCAGGAAGCCTATCAAATCAGTGTGTACTGTAGTTAGTTGTGTTCTTGGGAAGAAACACAGTAGGAAAGAACAAGTGGAATAGTCTGTGACTGGGAAGTTTATTCTTGTAACTGGTCCTCTCTGTTGCATTTGTTTATGTTTAATAAGAATCCATGCACTTTGTGGTGTGGTGCATATACATTTTCTACCCATCCAGTAGCCATGTAGGCTCTGAGTTTTATTGTACAATGTTGCCATTTCCTGTTGCTTTAAAATTTTTTCCAAAATAGGGCATATATGACACAAATATAGTTAGCAGGATTCTATTATTACAGGCCTGTAGTAGATGGGCTTGGCTTTTATTCTTGTTTGCCTCGTGTATCTATAGCTCATATGCCTTTTTTGCAACATTGTTTCGGGAAGAAACTCATTTTTGGTGAAACATCTGTTGGGAGAGAGGGCAGCCTGTTGATTACTGACAGGGAAGAGATGTCAGGACTTTGGGGCTATATACCTGGCTTTACCTCATAACCTCTCTTCTATTAACATTAACTGTTTTTATGCAGTACTACAGATTACTTAACTCACTGGAACTAACGTAAATCATGCTTGGCAGCCAACAAACCCTCCATGTTAAGTTGTAACATACGTAGAGCTGGACCAATGACATAGAAGTCACCGGGCTGCATGCTGGGGTTGTTGGTGATGACAGTGCCGGGATTCGTTGAGCTAACACTTGTAGAATTTGGCTTGCTGGTTGGACCATTAGCTTCCCTGACTGCTGTCAGGTACTGGTGGGTAGCATGACGAGGATGCTGATCCATTGCCCCTAATGGCAATGGCAGGTTCATCATGGGGTGCTTGTGCTCCAACTTTGCAGACATCAGCTCTTGCCACCTCCTATTCGGTGGCGGAGTACTGCGCACCAGTTTGGAGTTGATCATCACACACCAAACTGGTGGATATGCAGTTACATGCTGCTATGCGTATCATCTCCGGCACCCTGTGTCCTACTCCACTCCCATGGCTTCCAGTTCTGAGCAATATTGCTCCTCCTCATATCAGACAAGAGGTTGCCACTGACAAGTTACTGCAGAAAGTATGCGCCAACTCAAGCCTGCCGCTGCACAGTGACTTTTTAAAACCACCAGCTGCACGTTTGTCATCACGTCGCCCATTATGGTCTCACTGGCCAAGCCAGGATGTTAGGGCGGAAACACTCTGGTGAAAGGAATGGATATCTGTTATAATTCCCAACCAGTCCCTCGTCGCCGACACCACAATTTGCCCACTTGGTTTTGACCTGCCCCATCACCAATGGTCCCTGTTGAACAGGTTCCGGACCGGGCAAGGTCTCTGTGCAGCCAACCAGTATCACTGGGGCCTTTGTGCAGCTGCAGTGCAACAGAGATGATGACGCAATTGTTGATGAATGCCTGCTGACTAGGTTCAGCGGTGGCCTAGAAGAACTGCATCATGCCACTGAAGATGCCATCATTTGGCTAGACGACTATGCACACGCTAAATAAATAAAAAATACTGGAACTCAATAGCCACCTTAATCAGCTGCTGGAGAAAGTAAAGCCCTATATACCCAGCCAAAATAGCCAAATCCTCACCACCAATATACATCTCCTAGATTAAAAAAAAAGGTGCCCACACCTGAAGATCTAGAACTGTAAGAAAATATATCAGAAAAAAGGGAAAGGAAGGCTTTTGAAATAACATTTAAAAAGAAAACATGATGTGTGCTATCTCTAAAATAGTGTGGGGTGACTTGTGCCTCAGTTTCCCCACCTGGACATATTTACCTGCCTGCTGCAAAATGAGTGATTACATTTAAATCAATTCCTTTAATTGCAAAGTCAACATAGTGGACCTAATTTGGAGTATGTCAACAGTAACTCTGTATCACAAATTAAGTACTATAAAATACAGCTTTAAGACAAAGATGCAGAGAAGCATAAATTCCTACTCCTTTTAAACGCCTTATTGCTCATTCCCTTTCCCATGCAGAGTACAGTTATCACACTGTAGGTATTGATCTGTGACCACCTCCTTGATATACATTGAGAACGGGAACTTCTGTTATACAGATCAGAAAGACTAACTTTGATGGTCTTGCTCCTAAAATGGATTGGAAGCTAAGATGGTAACTGCTCCGTTGTGTTTTACCTCTAAAACTGGAATTTTTAGCATTAAACCATAGCTAGCATTGTATGTACATTGCTACTTGGCTTTCACTGGATCTATCTATCTATATTAAAGTACACCCCAATGTAACATAGCATTGTTTCATATACACCCTTGACATGAATGAACTCTGACAAGAACCTGTGCTTTGGGAGCTAACCAAATACATTTGATGGTAAATCTACAAGATTTTCCTTCATGAATTCCTGGTAATCACCAGAAAATATTTCTTTTGATACTTTCATAATGTCATGTGAAAAGAGATTGAAATGATTGGGATGGTTTATCTTAGAGAAGAGATGTGATAAAAGTATACAAATTAATGAACCGTAAAGGGAAGGCAGACCTCCAGGCAAAACTGATGAATATATTCCTATTCCACCTTAGTGAAAAAAAATTGGCATTTTTGCCCCTAAAATTTCACTGTACAAAAATGATTTTGCAGCAAATGTAGTTTTTTCTATCTATGAGGCAGCTCATAGATAGAAAAAGCTGCCAAATTCTGGACACGCAAGTCTTGGCCTTAAAAAAAACCCTACCACCCCCAAATTCTCTTGCCATCTGAAAGAAGTTTGATGATTCAGCAAGTTGGTGATTTCTGGGAGTGTTCATTCAACCATAATACATGCCAATTCATTTCCACGAGGATGGTGCAACTCACAAAGACTTCAAAGGGGTTAGCATATAGAGGAGGTAACTCATTCTGGAGATCACATGTCTCCCAAGACAAGATTTATTTTTTTCTGGCAGAAGTGGTGGAGGGGGCCTACTTTCATTTGGGGGATACAATGCCTACATACCTGGCCCTCATGAACACAACGACTACAGAGTTCACCAGTAATGGTTTATACAACCTATAACTTGGGCCACCACTTAGGTTGGTTTTGTTTTATTATGGAAGGGATATCTAGTGTCTAGCGAGTTTCAAAATTGCTCTTCTAGCTTGGAGTTGTCACACAGGCCAAAAACATTTGTTGTGGGACTGATGTTCAGAAAAGCTCCTTTCTCTTTGTGTAAATGGAGGAATTTGCAGGCACCTTTATTTAAGTTAAAAGTTATGCACTCCAGAAGGAAGCAGGTTTTTTTAAAAAAAAAAATCAGTAAAATCTAAATGGTATTTTTGAGTTGCCATCAATACTATCTGCAGAGTTTTGCATTTTTTCCAGCTTGGTGCTTCATGTGTTTATGGTTTAATTTCCTACCAATGTCAACATTCAGGCTGCCTAGTGGTTTATCAAAAAATTATGACTTGGTTCCGGAAGACTACAGCATGCCTTTGTGCATGGGCAAAAGAAAAGGGAGCCATCGTTATGTGCATATGCACTATCGGCTCTCCATTCTTCAAGTATGTTATTATGCTAAACACACTGTTGCTGGGGCTAATGCAGTTGGACATTACATAAAACTCACTGACATTGTGACTATGCAGAGACTATGGCTTGGGAAATAAAAAAGGATGAAAGCATTTGCACAAATCATTTCAGTGTCAAATGCATAACTTCTCTTTTAGCGTGTAGCTAAAAGAATTTTTATGGATCACATTCAAACATCGTGACTGGGCTCGCTGTAATTTAAGTTTGGTTTATTGTTCCATTTCTGTTGGATTTTTTTTTCCAAAATACCCTTGCAGGGGAGATTACATAAGCCCTTTTCTAATGGATTTCTATCTCTCTCTATAGAAAATTTATTCTGTTGGTCATGTTCCCTAATTGAGTTAATTCACATGTTAGCAGAAGGGCCAAGTTGCTTTCCTTTAGTGAACTGGAATAGGTACTTCAGATGAAGATGTCCCAGAACAAGAACTTTTATTTATTAAGTTCAAATTAATTCAGAATGTAAGAGCTGTGTTTCAATTTGGAAATCAATAACTAGGACATTTACTCGGTCTTATAAATGGAACTCATTAGTCAACCTGATGTGATTAAGGAATGAGAGGACTCATAGGATTGATTTCACCAGCTCTCACCGTTCTTAGCGTCCTAACCAGCCTTGTAGCAAGAGGCTAAGAATCAGGAATCAAAAGCCGGGGTCCCTTGAGGCAAGAATAATAATTTGCAAGTACTTTTTTGTTCAAGAATGTGTAAATTATTTTGTTAATACTAATAATACCTAGCTCTTACATAGTACTTTTCATTAGTAGTTCTCAAAGCCCTTTACAAAGGAGGTCAGTATCTAATTCTCATTTTGGAGATGGGGAAATTGAGATTTACATATTTGCACAGCTACTCAATGGCAAAAACAGCAACAGAGCACAAGAATCCTGATGCTGAACCCTCTGTTCTAACCACTAGAAAGCAGTCCCTCCAGTAAGGTGCAGTATTAGGCCTTTAGGATGCCCACACTTGAGTTTTCACCAACAAAAAAAGAGACATTAAAAAGCAAGCACAAATAAGAACCAATGCTCTACTATGTTTATAACAGATTATACTGGTACAGTACCATAAAGTCTAATGGAGGTAGGGGAAAATCACCTGATTCCAATTAATACAGCTAAACTAAAGGTCTAAAGAGTGTACAATATTAGCGTATCACAGAATCTTAAGAGTAACATTCTTTCCTTCCCTTTGCAAAACAATTCCACTTGTGTTCCTGGGGTCAAAATATTAGCTAAAAATTATGTTTCTCCCCACCCTTTACTTTTGTCTTTCAAAATCCAGGCTATTTTGGAATTAGCATAATGCACAGGGTTGTACAGTACGTTTGGACATTCACTTGAAACACTTCCCACTTTCCCATCCACCGAACCCAGGAGATTGTGCTCCTTTGGCTATATTAAGTGTCACTCAGAGCCAGACAGACAGACAAACAAACAAAGAGACCCTGACTACCCAATAACCAGTCCAAAATTTACCTACTAGGTCTATTCCACTCTGCCCTTTCCTGGAACATATTTAAGTCAAATGTGTCTGAAATATATCCTGGTCACCTTTCTCAAAAGAGTAGTCCATTAAAGGCAGCTAGACTCCTGAATAAAGCAAGCAGAAGTCGGCCCTTAATCTACAAAGGTTAGAAAAGTAAGTTGATGTTAACCTCAAATGAATTTGTTAGTCTCTAAGGTGCCACACGTACTCCTTTTCTTTTTGTAGATATTTGGATTTTGTCTTTGACAGGAATAAAGAAAAGATGAGTTTTTATACTGTGCACTAAACAGGTTCCCAAAGAAGTTTGATCAGCACTGAAACTACTATTTAATTTAATTCCACTGGAACCACTAGTGCAACTACCAAGCAATGGCACATCACAAAACAGTGTGGAACAGGGGATGTGCTACAATCTGTGTATATGCATCATTTACCGCACTCTGAGTAGCAAGCATTACATGCGCCCTTCATTATCACTAATGGAATCCCAAGGTCAATGACCACTCATAAATGTCTATTCTAAATAAAATGTATTGAAGGCACCCTGCCCAATGTCTTTTACACAGGTTTCTGGGGAGACGAGGAGTGTCAAAAACGCAGTTAACCTTAGAAATAAAAATATTATCATCAATTGTGTTGATTTAGAACTTAATCTGTTTCAATTAAGTTTACCAACTGAGATTATATATTTCCTGTGAATAGTTCCTAGTTTGTTATATGTTTTATGAATATTAATTTTTTTGCTTTGACCCTTTAGTATTTCTCCAAGTGGTGGTCCCCTACTGTGCATGTGTACGAAACCTTTGTTGGGAATGCTAGTACTGCTATAACCCACCCGCTATGGTATTTTATTTTTGATAACTACATATTCTGTATTTTCAGTTTGCATTTTTCTCCTCTCTCATAGGGAACAGCTGGAAGGTATTAAGAATAGCTCTCCAATCCTGGTCACATAAGATGAATAATATGTTTGAGATCAGAGAGATCTAGGAGAGGGAAAGAGAGGTGACGAAACGAAGGGGTACATTTGTGTGGGTTTTTTTATATTTTCCCTCAGTCTCTCTCCTCCTGCCCCCCAAATCTGAGATGTGTGACTAAAACACAGAATAACATCAATATACAATAATGACAGAGTATATTTGGGCAGAGGTCTTTGACCCTAGAACTCATTTCCCGTCTTGCTTTTACAGAGCACTGATTTTGATGAAACTCAGGATGACCTGAAAGACTCATCTATTTTACCAGGTTTTTCTGTCAGGGACGGAAAAGAGAGAGTATGGTAGGGTGGAAGAAAAGGAGAAGTTGAACAAAGTTATGAGTAAGGAGGGACAGAATGTGCAAAGGAATGAACACCAGGTCCGGGTATGTAAGAAACTCTGTCTTTTGGAAATACACACAGAGTGAGTAAATCACGTTGGAAACAGAAGAGAGCTGATAACCAAGAACCCAGCGTCTACAGCAGGATCTGAAAACGCTTCTTCATCCCACATATACTTTAAACTGCCACATATACTTTAAAGTACCGATTTAATATGGTTGTAGGAAGTTTGACCTGGATTGTGCATGAAAATTTGTATTGGACAACTCTGTCTAGAACTCTCACACAGAATTCATGAATAAGGCAATGACTAGGAAGAGGGGATAACTGGGCATACTCTACAGACCCTTTTTTCAGAGTAACAGCCGTGTTAGTCTGTACTCGCAAAAAGAAAAGGAGTACTTGTGGCACCTTAGAGACTAACCAATTTATCTGAGCATAAGCTTTCGTGAGCTACAGCTCACTTCATCGGATGCATACTGTGGAAACTGCAGAAGACATTATATACACAGAGACCATGAAACAATACCTCCTCCCACCCCACTCTCCTGCTGGTAATAGCTTATCTAAAGTGATCACTCTCCTTACAATGTGTATGATAATCAAGTTGGGCCATTTCCAGCACAAATCCAGGTTTTCTCACCCTCCGCGCCTCCCCCCCCCCCGCCCCCAACTCACTCTCCTGCTGGTAATAGCTTATCCAAAGTGACCACTCTCCTTACAATGTGCATGATAATCAAGGTGGGCCATTTCCAGCACAAATCCAGGTTTTCTCACCCCCCCCACCCCCATACACACACAAACTCACTCTCCTGCTGGTAATAGCTCATCCAAAGTGACCACTCTCCCTACAATCAAGGTGGGCCATTTCCAGCACAAATCCAGGTTTTCTCCCCCCCCCCCCACAAACTCACTCTCCTGCTGGTAATAGCTCATCCAAACTGACCACTCTCCTTACAATGTGTATGATAATCAAGGTGGGCCATTTCCAGCATAAATCCAGTTTAACCAGAACATCTGGGGGGGGGGGGGTAGGAAAAAACAAGGGGAAATAGGCTACCTTCCATAATGACTTAGCCACTCCCAGTCTCTATTTAAGCCTAAATTAATAGTATCCAATTTGCAAATGAATTCCAATTCAGCAGTTTCTCGCTGGAGTCTGGATTTGAAGTTTTTTTGTTGTAAGATAGCGACCTTTATGTCTGTAATTGCGTGACCAGAGAGATTGAAGTGTTCTCCGACTGGTTTACATGTTATAATTCTTGACATCTGATTTGTGTCCATTTATTCTTTTACGTAGAGACTGTCCAGTTTGACCAATGTACATGGCAGAGGGGCATTGCTGGCACATGATGGCATATATCACATTGGTGGATGTGCAGGTGAACGAGCCTCTGATAGTGTGGCTGATGTTATTAGACCCTGTGATGGTGTCCCCTGAATAGATATGCGGGCACAGTTGGCAACAAGCTTTGTTGCAAGGATAGGTTCCTGGGTTAGTGGTTCTGTTGTGTGGTATGTGGTTGTTGGTGAGTATTTGCTTCAGGTTGGGGGGCTGTCTGTAGGCAAGGACTGGTCTGTCTCCCAAGATTTGTGAGAGTGTTGGGTCATCCTTCAGGATAGGTTGTAGATCCTTAATAATGCGTTGGAGGGGTTTTAGTTGGGGGCTGAAGGTGACGGCTAGTGGCGTTCTGTTATTTTCTTTGTTAGGCCTGTCCTGTAGTAGGTGACTTCTGGGAACTCTTCTGGCTCTATCAATCTGTTTCTTCACTTCCGCAGGTGGGTACTGTAGTTGTAAGAATGCTTGATAGAGATCTTGTAGGTGTTTGTCTCTGTCTGAGGGGTTGGAGCAAATGCGGTTGTATCGCAGAGCTTGGCTATAGACGATGGATCGTGTGGTGTGGTCAGGGTGAAAGCTGGAGGCATGTAGGTAGGAATAGCGGTCAGTAGGTTTCCGGTATAGGGTGGTGTTTATGTGACCATTGTTTATTAGCACTGTAGCGTCCAAGAAGTGGATCTCTTGTGTGGACTGGACCAGGCTGAGGTTGATGGCGGGATGGAAATTGTTGAAATCATGGTGGAATTCCTCAAGGGCTTCTTTTCCATGGGTCCAGATGATGAAGATGTCATCAATATAGCGCAAGTAGAGTAGGGGCGTTAGGGGACGAGAGCTGAGGAAGCGTTGTTCTAAATCAGCCATAAAAATGTTGGCATACTGTGGGGCCATGCGGGTACCCATAGCAGTGCCGCTGATCTGAAGGTATACATTGTCCCCAAATGTAAAATAGTTATGGGTAAGGACAAAGTCACAAAGTTCAGCCACCAGGTTAGCCGTGACATTATCGGGGATAGTGTTCTTGACGGCTTGTAGTCCATTTTTGTGTGGAATGTTGGTGTAGAGGGCTTCTACATCCATAGTGGCCAGAATGGTGTTATCAGGAAGATCACCGATGGATTGTAGTTTCCTCAGGAAGTCAGTGGTGTCTCGAAGGTAGCTGGGAGTGCTGATAGCGTAGGGCCTGAGGAGGGAGTCTACACAGCCAGACAATCCTGCTGTCAGGGTGCCAATGCCTGAGATGATGGGGCGCCCAGGACTTCCAGGTTTATGGATCTTGGGTAGTAGATAGAATATCCCAGGTCGGGGTTCCAGGGGGTGTGTCTGTGCGGATTTGATCTTGTGCTTTTTCAGGAAGTTTCTTGAGCAAATGCTGTAGTTGCTTTTGGTAACTCTCAGTGGAATCATAGGGTAATGGCTTGTAGAAAGTGGTGTTGGAGAGCTGCCGAGCAGCCTCTTGTTCACATTCCGACCTATTCATGATGACAACAGCACCTCCTTTGTCAGCCTTTTTGATTATGATGTCAGAGTTGTTTCTGAGGCTGTGGATGGCATTGTGTTCCGCACGGCTGAGGTTATGGGGCAAGTGATGCTGCTTTTCCACAATTTCAGCCCGTGCACGTCGGCGGAAGCACTCTATGTAGAAGTCCAGTCTGCTGTTTCGACCTTCAGGAGGAGTCCACCTAGAATCCTTCTTTTTGTAATTTGGTAGGGAGGCCTCTGTGGATTAGTATGTTGTTCAGGGGTATTTTGGAAATATTCCTTGAGTCGGAGACATTGAAAATAGGATTCTAGGTCACCACAGAACTGTATCATGTTTGTGGGGGTGGAGGGGCAGAAGGAGAGGCCCCGAGATAGGACAGCTGCTTCTGCTGGGCTGAGAGTATAGTTGGATAGGTTAACAATATTGCTGGGTGGGTTGAGGGAACCATTGCTGTGGCCCCTTGTAGCATGTAGTAGTTTAGAAAGTTTAGTGTCCTTTTTCTTTTGTAGAGAAGCAAAGTGTGCGTTGCAAATGGCTTGTCTAGTTTTAGTAAATTCCAGCCACGAGGAAGTTTGTGTGGAAGGTTGTTTTTTTTATGAGAGTATCCATTTTTGAGAGCTCATTCTTAATCTTTCCCTGTTTGCTGTAGAGGATGTTGATCAGGTGATTCCGCAGTTTCTTTGAGAGCGTGTGGCACAAGCTGTCAGCATAGTCTGTGTAGATTGTAATGGATTTTTTACCTTCAGTCCTTTTGGTACAATGTCCATCTGTTTGCATTTGGAAAGGAAGATGATGTCTGTCTGTATCTGTACAAGTTTTTTCATGCAGTTGATAGATTTCCACTCCATACGGCTAAATGCAGTGCCTTGCATAATGACAGGTTTCAGAGTAACAGCCGTGTTAGTCTGTATTCGCAAAAAGAAAAGGAGTACTTGTGGCACCTTAGAGACTAACCAATTTATTTGAGCATAAGCTTTTGTGAGCTACAGCTCACTTCATCGGATGCATACTGTGGAAACTGCAGAAGACATTATATACACAGAGACCATGAAACAATACCTCCTCCCACCCCACTCTCCTGCTGGTAATAACCCATGTCTGCTGTTTGAGATGTTTTGAAAAAATGTTTTCTCAGAAAAATGTAGTACAATTATTACCCTGATTTATAAGTTATATTCGAGGCGGGGAGTGGAGATTTCACAGAACTTGACTTGACGGCTGAAGTGACAATGGGTCAATTATGTTTGCTTGAATTTATTGAAATATTTTGAGGAGAATAATGTGCAGAATTTTAGTAGAGAGTATTATTAGTATTTAATAGAGAGATTCCTCCCCAAAAGAAATCAAATGAAACATTTTTTTAAGAAATCTTCCAGACTACAAATTATTCCTTTTTTTCATAATTTTAAATTGGTTTATGGTTAAATAAATAAAGACTAGAGTTTAGATAGGTGATGGATATAGGGTAGCCACTCACACATTCCTGGAATACCCAACATTCTGGTAATTCCAGGAACAATGTGTGCTCGCCCTTCCTGCCATGATCCTGCCTCCCTTGGCATGACCTTGCACACACGGTGCATGGAAGGTTACATCTCATGGGGATGCCATTTTGAAGAGTGCACCACCCCATCGGCATGACTTTGCATACATGGTGTTTGAGAGGTCACACCAGCAGGGGCAGAGAAACACGTTCTTCATTATGCAATCCCTCTTCTGAAACCGGAACAAAACCGTATTTGGTTTTGTCTCAATTCTGGATGAGGGACAAACATTAGAAAATCAGAATTGTCCTATTTAAAATTGGATGAATGCCCTGACTAGATAGATTAGAATAGTCTGGATGTATCTAAATCAAGTCTGCAAAATCAATTTTGTTTTGTGAACACCATTTTGAAACTGTACTAAGCTATATTGGACTGGGATTCCAGGAGATGTCAGAATAATTTTTTGTACTTAGCAGAGGGCTAACAATGGAGAGCACCCAGCAATCATTACCTTGGATGGCCTTCCATTCAAATGAAAGCCTTTAGGACAACGAGCAGGCTGCAGCCTTGGGGAACCATCTTTTAACAGTCTGAATTGCAAGAGGCCATGACTAAGCAACAAATCACCTAATGAGGGACATGAACTCAATAAGGAGTCACCTGATAAAAGTGTGCGCGTGTGTGGGGGTGGTCTGGAATCTTATAAATGGAAGGATGTTCCACTGGCCATTTTTGAAAAAGAGATTAGAAGAAGGCAACATTGCACAGGAGGAGGGTCTAGGGACCCTGACAAAAACTTGAAGGGCTCTCGGGGCAGTGAGCAAATAAAGGAAAGGTTTTGTTATTTTTCCATACATCTGTATCTCTCTTGTACTTTGTCTGTGAGTAAAGTGTGATGGGTCTAGAAATTCTTTTGCGAACTCTATGCATTACTTGCTTTCACTGTCACATAGTCTCTCAAAGGGGAAATAGTAATCCAGAGAGTCCACCCCATCAGTGGAACTTAACAGCATTCAAGAGCTACTGGGGGTCCTGGGTGAGCTGCTGCTACTATCAGGGTCCAGGCATTTGGACTGTGGATTCTACATCTGTCAGAAAGGGGAGCTAACCAGAGGATATACACTCCAAGAGTGTGGCTAGAAGGCCAGTGCCAGGACTCTATCCAGCCCCAGCCCGCCTATAAGCATGAAGCCATCCAGTGAGTGGATCCAAGCATGAAAATCTGGAGAACCTCCACCAGGAAGAACTCTTTAGGTAATAACAAGATATATATTCATCATCATATTTGTTATCTGAACTCAGATCACAGAAAGAAGGTAAAGTAAGCAGTTTAAGACTTTCTGCCCTTGTAATTCATTGCACTACTAATGGTAGCCATTGTCGGCTAACTAAACTTCAGCATACAATGACTTAGTACCAGAAAGGGTAAAATCTCTGTGCAAGATGTTATTTCTTTAAATAATGGTATTTGCCAATTGTACAGAATTAAGGAGGTTATAAAATGGCCCAAAACTAACAAAAATCTGAAGTAATTCTTGAAATTTTTGTTGATCTCTCTCCTCTCAATTTCTCTTCTCTAAAATCATCGCTACACAACCAAAATAATCCTTTCCAGCCACAGCTTTCTCCCATAAACACCAATTTAACCTAAGGTCAGTTACCTACAAAGCCTTGGAGGCAATGTGCAAATGTCAACAGATGACAGGGTCCCAAACTGAAAGAAGTGGTGAAACATGACTCCTTGGGAATCAATGCCATCCTTTTCATGCTTTGGATCACTAGGTGGGAGTACTAAATAAGTTTGAGAGTCACTTTATGAACAAGGAGACTTTATCCTCTTCTACATTAATTTCAGAAACCTGCCAGTTTGGGCCATTCCTAAAGATTTACAACTTCTCTAAAGAAGAGAGATTGAAGACTGCTTTGTTTGTACTGCAGATCCATGAAGTTATGCCTTGTGTACAGTGAAAGCACTCAACTTTCCTACATAGTACAATGTGCTCCAGACTGGAATACTTGATGAAATACTGTTATACACTTAAAGCCCTTACCTATTTTGGGCATGGGGGGCTGATTAATAATAAAAACTATGTAACATTATTTTCAGTTTCAAAATATTTTTCATACAGAGGAAGAACTACAGACACATTGATAAATACACCAGTCTCCATCTAGCCCTCAAGGGTTAATTTTATGTTATTTTTTAAGCATATTGTTTTCTTCAGATGAGCTACATTAGACAGATGCCAAATTGATACAATAAACAGCAGTGCCAAATCTAATAAATTAAGAAAAAGAGAACCAGAGATTCTCAGATGAAATCAGGTAATGACAGGAAAGAAAAATGCAGATCTATTAAAATGATTTTTTAGCTCAACGTTCAAGGTGTAGAGAGATTCTGAGCAGGAGGAAGCCTGACTCTATGCTGCATTGATCGTACATATGCATTTGAGCACGGTGAGTTGAATATATTTTATTTTTTTTGTAGAGTCACTTGGGCTCTAAATAAATCTGTATTCCACTATACAACCCAGAAAAAGACTCCTACACTGCTGGGAGTCAGAAAAAATAATTGGATTAATTAAAATATTCAGTACACTGTTTGTTAGAATGAAATTTCATATTTAAGTACTTTGCCGGATGGTTCTCCAATTCACTTGCACCAGACTGGCTTACAGAGGCTTGTTGATTACAAACAAGGAAAGAACAGCAAAAAGGATGCATGTGTTTGTTACAGGTGCCACTACTATTTAAAGATCAAACTCATCTACAAGGTGAAAATGCTGCAATAGTGCAAGTGTATTTCTAACAGGATTAACTGCACTCGTGGATCTTTATGACATAAGTATTATGCTGTGAACCACATTGCCTGGAGTGAGTTAAAACCCTATTATATCAAGGGAAGTCTAGATTCTTTATTCAGGAGAGCTCACTGCTTTCTCAGTTCATGGTAGATGAAGTTACTGCATTTATTGTGTTGGTTTTTTTTTTTTTTTTTTTTTTTTTACTTTTTAATAGCAGATTGGTTGGAACTGGAGAACAAATAGAACGTGAATGGCTAGTGAAATTCAAAGAATGGATGTGGGTGGCCATACACATGCATTGAAATATCAAATACACTGCCACAAACTTTTTAATCTAGAAATGTGCCTTTTTTGTCACGGGATCCTGACAAACACTGAATGTAGCCAGCAATCACAGCCACCAGTCTGGGCTGACACAATGTGTTTTGACTGCCAAAGTATAGTCTTGATTTGGACATCTTCGCTGTCACCGTTCTGGAATCTAGGCATGGCAAAACCATCACAACTACTCTAAATGTTGGTTGGAATGAAATTGAAGGCTTTAGGGTAAATGATACCATCAGCACATTGCTAGCTTCTGCTCCACAAACGACAGCAGGAATTTAAGCAGGCCTTAATTCATCAAAATATATTAATATGAGGTATGTATTGTACTCTCAGATCTGCCATTGTGACATGTTAACATTGTGCACACTGCATATGTCCCTGGTACCCATATCACCCCTCTCTGTTGTGAAAAGCTTCAAGTTATATAGTCAAAATTGAGAAAACACAGACTAGAGATGAGTAACATACAAATAACACATATGAAAGAACTGTGGAACAGCTATATATCACGGAGAAGCAATTTACTGAAGTTAATAATTTGTAATGAACCCTGAGGTGGGCGGGCGGGGAGGGGCCTGAAATCAAAGGTATTACAGACTAAATGACTTCTTAGATTAATAATAGTCACATTATAGCTGCAAAACATAAACATTCAGTGTACAAGTTAGCAGAGACAGGAAAATAAATTTAGTAGCACTCATCTCTTTTACGTATGGGGGCTTGGAGACCGTGGGTAAGCTCAGAATTGCTTCCTGAACTGCTTTTCTGTGAATAGCTATCAGTGCACATGTATCATTCATAATTTTTGGGACAGTACTTCTGAGAGCCATATTATAACAGGTGCTAAAATATCCTGGCAAATACACTATGGGGAGGGAGGATATTTAGTGAGTACGCAGGGAGAGCAAGTCTCTCTATTTCAGCTTATGTCCTTCATCTTTGGAGAGACTGTATGAAAAAGTATTATTTTTTGAAATACATGTATTTTATGGTCTACATAGTCAAGTGTAAATAACAAGGCAAACACATCTCAGCATGAATCCAGGCGCTGCTTTAATATTGTTTTCATCTTTACCTTGTATGAGGGCTTACCCATTCTGTCTCCTGTATATATACCTAGAGTCTGCACCTGCACCCATTGACTCAATGGCAGAACTCTCAATGACTTCAGTGAATCCCATAATTTGAGGAACTGCCCTCTTCTTTTGCATTTAATGAAGTTCATCTGTATCTCAGAGGAAGACCTGTAGTTTAAGCCTCAAAATTCACATAATCTATTAGTAACAATTTCAGGAATTGTTTTAAAAGTTTTTAGAATTTCTCTGTAAAATACTATGTCTGTTTCTGACATGGGGAATGTTGTCTTGTCTAACACTGTCATATGTGGTTGATGATTTTTTTTTTAAGTTTACAGGGCAATAATCTCTTTAGTCCTAGCAAATATTAGACACTTAAATGACTACAAATGCCAGGCAAAATACCACCAAAAGATATTTCTTTTAGCTTTAAATGGCTTAATCTATAGACAGTCTCTAATTTTCAATATCAAGTTTTTCTTTAATATCCCAATATTACAATACATAATACAATTTGGGTTTATAATTTTAGGCAAAGATAATAAAACTCAAATCAAAGTAAAAAAATGGAACAGAGATATTAATGAAATCTACAGTGGAAATACCTGAAATTTAGAATGTTATGAAATTCTGAAACATATTTGTGAAGAGGGCTTACAGGCCATAAATAGATTTTGTCCCTATGCTGATCTTCTCACCAATCTTTCCTAGAAACAGCTAATGCCTGAGCTGTTGCTGCATGTTTTGTTATTACCTGTCCCAGATGACACTTGGGAGCTGGAGTCGTGCCTCATTTGCCCTGAAAAGGACTGTGTGCAGTTGGGTCACTACAGGAATTCCACGTGCCTGCTTTTCTTATTAAGGCTCAAAAAAAAAATATTAAAAAAATAAAATTAGAAGAATGAGGCTTTAAGGACTGCGGGAACTATGAGAAGGAAGAGGAGACAGTCAAGGCTATCCTTTCAGCTGGAGTAGCTTCCAGGGTTTTTTAAAGAACGTATACAGAATGTGGGCATATTTGAACTGGCTGGAACTTAGTTAATGTTTGATTTTCTTTTAAATAGATACCAGCACACCTCTCTGTTATGACCACAACAGAACAGGGGTGAAAAGGCTTCACTGGCAAAGGGCTGACATGAAAAGCTATTTCTTTTCTAAAACAGGTAGTTATGAAAAGAGAGCAGAGACCAGATCAGATATTTACTCTGTGTGCTACTATCTATGCCTTACTCCCCTAAAAGGGCTGGGCACAGCAACTTGGGAAACAGAGGAAGGACACTAGGCCTCCTTGCGGTGACGGTGCAGCTAGTGGTTGCCATTCATTTCAATACAGAACATTATTTACCTTTTTTGGTGTGAGGGGCAGGGGATTCTCCTATTTTTATAATCCCCACCCCACACACACACACATTTTTATGGGGAGAGAAACAGGGGGATGCAGTTGAAAACCAAGTTACTCGTGCCCCAGCCCTCTGCCTGGTAAAATTAGATGTACCATTGCAGGGCGACAAATGGCCTCCTCTGACTGGCAGAATGAAAATAGGGTGGAGCCAATATACACATAAAATGTAGTTCCTTTCCAGCAAGGATAGGAGGTTGTGGAGCTCCTGTGAATCTCCTCTGTTGAATCTAATGTCAATTCCTGAACCCTTCTGCCTTTGTAATGTTTTGCATGCAGTGGGGAGGCCTGAAGTTTATTATTTTGTTACTCCCCAGGCCATCTGTATATTAATCTACTTATCTTTAGCAAACCAGACTGTAAATAATGCCCTGTTCATGAGAACCGCATGAATGATTGCATTACGAGACTATTACAGATTGCCAACTATGAAACACAGACTATCCAAACATGAGCGGGCCCCAACCCTCCAGTACCCTGGCCACACAGCAACCTTATAGAGCTGTCACCACCTCAAGGCAGTGTTTAATGTGTTGACGTAACAACTGCAGTTCATAGGTTTGCCAGCCTCCATTGGCAATATAATGATGCCACCTAGTAGCTATAGTGCTGCATCTTTTACAGAGATGCTTTCTGAAATTGTGAAAGATCACTGCTAAGGGATACAGGCAGTATAACTCCTTCTGAAACGTCACAGACACACAGGGATGTGTCAGTTAACAAAATACCCCTCCGCACTGACAGAAGCTCAGAGCAGTAGTTCTCAACCCATAGCTCAATCAGCACACAGCTGCGGCCCATGTAGAATATATTTTGTGTGGATGTACAGGTAGAGAGAGAGAGAGAGAGAGAGAGAGAGAGAGAGAGAGAGTGTGAGTGTGTGTGTGTGTGTGTGTGTAGACACAGAGAGAGAGCGAGCGAGCGCACGCAAGCTGCATATGCGGCCCACAGTGGTAAAAAGGTTGAGAACCAATGGCTCAGAGCATCATCTGCACTCAGAGCTCCTGCTGAGAGAGCCACAGTGCAGCCTCAGGGACCCCATAAAGCAGCAGCAACGCCAATCTAGCTAGAGTGTCATTTTAACAGCTTCCTAATAACGTTAAATGTATCCCAGGACATACACTTAGTAGTTTTTCATCGTGGTTTGCCAACAGCTAATTCAGGATCTCTGCTCTTTGTCACAATCTTCACTGCTTGGTTATTAGGTAGTGGAGGATGTGCTTTCATGTAGTGATTATTGTTTTGGTGGCAAATCAACAGTGAAGGGAGATAGTTACCTGGCAAAGAGGGGGGTTCTCTCCGTGCTTTAAAATAAATAAATCAAATAAAATCAGATTACCATTTGCTAACTCAGCAGATTCTTCAACTCAAACCAACACTTGGATGACCCGTTTTCCTCGTTTGTAAGAATGTATGTTTTTATTTTTATTTTATATGCACACACACATACTTAGGGTGCCAACTTTCTAAATGCATAAAATCGAAAACCCTGCCCCCAGGCCACGCTGTGCCCTGCCCCTTCTCCGCAGCCCCGCCCTCACTCGCTCCATCCCCCCTCCCTCTGTCGCTCACTCTCCCCCACCCTCACTCATTTTCACTGGGCTTGAGCAGGAGGTTGGGGTTGCGGTGTGGGAGGGGATGAGGGCTCCAGCTGAGGGTGCAGGCTCTGGGGTGGGGCCAGGGATGAGTGGCTTGTGGGGTTCCAGGCTGGGGCCAAGGAGTTTGGAGTACGGGAGGGGGCTCTGGGCTGGTGGGTGGCACCAGGGATGAGGGGGCTTGGGCTGGGGCCGAAGGGTTGGGAGTGCAGGAGGGGGCTCAGGGATGGGGTAGGAAGTTGGAGTCCAGGTTCTGGACTGGGGCTGAGGGATTCGGAGTGTGGGAGGGGGCTCCAGGCTGGGGGGCAGAAGGGGTGAGGGCTCCAGGGTGGGGCCAACGGTTTCGGAGTGTAGGAGGGGGGTCAGGGCTGGGGCAGAGGATGGGAGTCGCACAGAGCCAGGGCAGGCAGGGAGCCTGCCTTAGCCCCGCTGTGCCGCTGACCGGACTTTTAGCCGCCTATTAAAATCTCCCAGATTGCTTTCAATAGTCACCAGGAGATCAGTGCCAATTCCGGTAGACTCCTGAGTTTCCGGCCAATCCAGAAGGGTTGGCAACCCTACCAAATATATATATATCTTTATGGCAGAATGCAGGTAAAACAGAGCAGGGGACATACAATTCTCCTCCAAGGAGTTCAGTCACAAATTTAATTAATGCATTATTTATATTATATATATACACACACACACACACACACACACACACAATAAAAAGAAACCTGCATGTACATATATATGTGCATGCATGCACAGGCGCACACACACACAAAGCTGTTATGAATTTAGTGGTTGTACAAATGTGCTGGATTGCTAGCCTGGAGTTCTGTAGTCAAGTTTTTAATCCACACAGAAGTACACCACAGACAGCAGCTGTTCTAGGTGCTGAGGTAGTGTCCTCAAACCTGACATGTGGTCAACACCTCTCGGAGTAAGAGAATAGTTCAGTCTCCAGACCCCTTTATCGCTTGCCCTTTCTGTTGAGGTAACAATTAGTGGTAGTGGGATAGACACACACAACTTTTTTTTTTTTTTTTTTAAGATGGTGGTGACAGTCCCCAGGCAGAACATATATGAATGAAGGAAGTCTTCACGGAAGGTTTAAGCATCATGCAGATCTATACTGTTTTTAAATGTTAGTATCAAGGACAGGTTTGTTGAGAGTTGTTTAAAAACAGCAATTGAACTTCAAATCCTTTTGAATGGGAGCAAACAGTATAGTAGCATCAAACCTGATTCAATACAACAATACTCAGTTTAAACGCCTCAGAGATACAATGAAAAAAGAACAACAGTGAACAGTTAATCAGCAGGTGGCATCAGAGTTCTCAGACACTTCTCCTTGGAATATTATTTTATCTTTTACAGAGACATCTTCCAACCAAAGGACACCACCCATTCAAAGAGTTAAAAACACTCCCATTAACCGGCAGAACTGCATAGCTATTAAATAAAAAAACAAAACAAAACTGTCAAATAATTAACAGAAGCCACTTCGGTACCGTCAAACTAATTAAAACAGAATGTCAATACAGTTGAACTTTGTGACTGCATAATGGTATTCCAGTGGAAGATAAATGTGGAGAAAAAAACGAGGTAGTCACAGAAAACAAACGAGGTGCTGGAGACAGTTTTCTAGACATAATATATGTTTCTATTGACATCATACTAAATGATTTATTTTCTTTAAAAAATAGGCCAAGGCAGAAGGGCAAGTCCAGCAGCAGATCTGTACTGCTGTAATTTTAGTTTTGAAACTGCTTTTCAAATATTTGATTTAATGTTTTCACTATACTGAAATCTGATGGCAAGTTCTGGGTCAACTCTAGGCTTCCCTTACATTTGTACAGAGAATAGGTTCTGCAGGATTCTTCCCTGACACTCTACCAACCATGGTGCCTCAAAGACTGATTTTCATGAATCAATCGTTGGCATTGATTGATAACTGCCAAAAAAAGGTCAATCCATCAGTACCAGCTGTGGTTTTGATCCTGTGGTGTTGACATTTGTGTATTGGGAGCTGGACTGATACTCTCAGCTGGGTTATTGAACAGCCACCAAATGGCAACAAAATAGTAATAGTTTTTTTTCAGCTTTGTGGCAAGAGGTCAGAAAAAAAACAAAATTAGTTTGAGACAAGTTTCATGAAACTTCATAATTTTCAGTTCATCTTCTTTTCTGTTAGCCATGTTTCACCTGCCTAAGATTTGTCTATACTCACACTTCTGATATAGCCAAACTATGTGTTTTTAATGGCCGTAGTTGTATGAGACATTCAGCCAGATGAGCTAAAACACTTTTTCTTCTAAGTTGTGAAAACTTGTGTGTCTAAAATTTCCATTTTTCGTCCCAATCTAAATTTGTTGCCCAAATATGACTCAGCACTGCTACTGATTAGGCTCATTATGAACTGGTGACTAAGTCATCGAATGCCTCTTACCAATCCTCTGAGCTAAATCACTAAGGCCCTATGAATTCATGGTCCATTTTGGTCAATTTCACGGTCACAGGATTTTAAAAATAGTAAATTTCATTATTTCAGCTATTTAAATCTGAAATTTCATAGTGTTGTAATTGTAAGGGTCCAGACCCAGAAAGGGGTTGTTCAGAGTGGTGGTGGTCACAAAGTTATTGTATGTGGGGGGGGGGGGGGGCAGGGTTTGCAGTACTACTACCCTTACTTCTGCGCTGCTGCTGGCGGCGGCGCTGCCTTCAGAGCTGGGCAGCTGGGGAGTGGCAGCTGCTGGCCAGGAGCCCAACTCTGAAGGCAGAGCCACTGCCAGCAGTAGCGCTGAATTAAGGATGGCATGGTATGGTATTGTCACCCTTACTTCTGCACTGCTGCTGGTGGGGCGCTGCCTTTAGAGCTGGGCACCTGGCTAACAGCTGCCACTTTCCAGCCACCCAGCACTGAAGGCAGCGCAGAAGTAAGGGTGACGATACTGCAACCGCCCCTAAAATAACCCTGTAACCCCCCGGCAACTCCTTTTTGGGTCAGGACCCCCAACTTGAGAAATGCTGGTCTCCCCCATGAAATCTGTATAGTATAGGGCAGGGATCAGCAACCTTTGGCACGTGGCCCACCAGGGTAAGCCCCTTGGCAGGCCGCGCTGGTTTGTTTACGTGCCGTGTCTGCAGGTTCAGACGATCACAGCTCCCACTGGCCACGGTTCGCCGCTCCAGGCCAATGGAGGCTGAGGGAAACGGCACAGGCCGAGGGATGTGCTGGTCACCGCTTCCCGCAGCCCCCATTGGCCTGGAGCGGCGAACCACAGCCAGTGGGAGCCGCGATCGGCCGAACCTGCAGACGCAGCAGGTAAACAAACAGACCCGGCCCGCCATGAGGCTTACCCTGGCGGGCCACATGACAAAGGTTGCTGATCCCTGGTATAGTGTAAAAGCACACAAAAGACCGGATTTTGCATGGGGAGACCAGATCTCACAGTCCGTGATATGTTTTTCATGGCCATGAATTTGGTAGGACCCTAAATATAAGATCTAAAACCCCCCTACCTTTTTCTCATCAGCTTAGAAAGTTCTCCTGTGAATCAATAAAGTAATTACATCAAAAGTATGTTGATTTCAGTGAAATGCTGATTCCCGATTGGTTGGTTCCCTGTCTCTATTTTGCTATTTATTAATATACTTTAATAACTCAACAGCCAACACACAATACAAAAAAAAAAAGACATGAATCTGTGATTCCTTCTATGATTGGTAGAAAGAAGATCACTTATGGTAATTTAAAATTTGCATGACAGCCAGTCCTACTCTGGCTAATAAGTGGAATACCAACAGCCAAACCATCTGTTGTTCTCCTCCAATAAAGGCTAAAACACTCCAGTCAATGTGTCCGATTTTTAACTTAAATTTGGTTCTCTCTCTGGAGTTTGAAAGATTTTCCCTCTCCTCCATTTCCCATGCCCTGATTGGAGCAGGAGTGGCACTCTCTTCCATCTATGCCACTGTTCCACTCTGTGGCCTTAGGAAAGCCACTTATCCCCTCAGACTAATTTTCCACATCCATAATACTGGTATCATCATTGAACGAGAGGTTAAAATAATGCACCCAAAACATTAAGAGATCCTCAGAAAAAAGATGTTGTGTAAGTGCAAAGTATTGTTTTTAAGTGGTCCTCTTAAGTATTGCTTGCTTTGAAGTCTGAATGTTTATTTGTATAAATTATGTTTCTCTTAATAAGTGAATTTCATTAAAGAGTGTATTAAAATAAAATTCTGTAATTAAGATGCTGTGCATTGTGACAATTTTCTTTTAATGCTGCTAAGTGCTTTGAAGACAGACAACTTACAGGTATGATAATACAGACAGACAGAGGGAATGTTTACAGTGCCTTAGTTTTGCTGGAACACACATGAATGTATGCACACAAAGTCTCTAAGAAGTTTAAAACAGATGTTGCTTGTTAGATGGCAGCCAGTAGATATCATTAGGCAGGCCCAGTGCCGTCAGTGGTTGGTGGCTAGGGCTAGAGGGGGGGTTCACCCCTGACCCCTGCAAAAAATCTCTCTCCGCCTTGTCATTGGCAGGCAAAGTCCCACATCCGGCAGCACCAGGAGGGCACTGAGGGGGAAGGCCCTGCCTACATGACAGATTCCCAGCAGGTGTAGCTAGATTTCTCACCCCGGGAAGAGGTGCTGACTCCTGAGCAGAGCTTCTCAGGAAGGTTGAAGTTTGAAAAGTGCTGTTTGCAGAAGGCTTCACCACATGCAGGCACAGGGGCTGCATCTGGAATGGGCCATAGGGGAAGAAGGAACTATGGTGTCTGGGAAACCCCAGTAGGTGAGCGGGAGAGATCTGGCCAAGTGGCGATCTCGGAAGGTTCTCTATACAAGGAGGAGATGAGGTGGCACAGAGTCCCCACTGGGGACTGGGATGAGGATCCCTGGGGCATAAGTAGCAGGGAAACTGATACCATGAAGTGATGGGGGAGGAGAAGAAGGAGAGTCCCAGAGAATGGAGGAAAGATCCTTAGGCAACTGAGGGGGAGTCACAGGGCAGGAAGGAACTCCTGAGGAGATTGTGTTTGTGTGTGGTGGGGGAAGAGAATCTCTGATGTGGGAGGGGATCCTGAAGCCCCATATTAGGAGGTGTCATGGCTAGGAAGGAGATGGGGAGAGCATTGAAGAGGGAGGGCCTCAACTGCATGCAGACACATGCATCAAATGACACTGTGGCAGGCTCCTCCAAATCCAAAAGCGGTGACTGAACAGGCCAGAGCTGCGCTCAGCCCCGGAGAACAGGAGCTGCCATTACGGGGTGAGTGAGAGGCAGGCTCAGCCACTCCAAAGAATATTTTCACCAGCCACCTTTGCCCAGTGCTGCAAATGCTACTAGAACAGAACAAAATTCTGGTTTATACATTATCTTTCAAACTGAACCTATCCCAAAGTAAGGGATAACATCTTAAGAGCGGGGCCGATGTTATGCACTCAACAATTGCTCCAAAACAATATCAGAAAACAAAAAGACCGTTGATCAAGAAAGTAGCGCTATCACCCCCTTTTTTAACAAGCCAAAACAGGATATTTAGCCACAAGACACAGATGGATGTGACCTGTGTTACTGCAATTATTTTCCTCCTTTCTGTTGCTATGAAGCTCTAGGTACAACATTCACAAACCAAGGGCTGGATGTTCTGATCCTTTATATCGTTAAGTGAAAGGATTTTCAAAGTACATTGAAATTGGCAATAATAGTGAATGTTCTATTTTAAAAACCACATCAGTGTTGACTTTACATCCAATACTTCAGTGTTTTACTGTTAAAATCAGAACATTTGAGCTGAAACATTTGGGTAATGAAGCTTCAGCACATCTATCTGGGACTGAAGAATTGGATAAGGGTTAGGAAGAAAAGGATCCTTTTGGTCGTTAGGGTTCATATTGACATAACTGACAATCTCAATTCACAAGTGAAAAAATATTAGTAGATTCCAGTCCCTTATTCCCTACTATATCTTTATGAGTCCTGTACAAAGTTGTGGTTACTTCAGCATTAGTCTTGGAAATATTACACCAAATGTGTAAGAGGAAGGATGGTCCAGGGGTTAAGTTGCTAGAATGGGCTTTGGAAGATCCGGGTTCAATTCCCTGCTCCAGCAAAGACTGCCTGTGTGACATTGGGGAAGTCACAATCTCTCTGTGCCCCAGGTTTTCTTCTGTAAAATAGGGATAAACTTCTCCACCTCAGAGGGGTGTTGTAAGGATAAATACATCCAACATTGTGAGGTGCTCATATAATCATAGAACTGGAAAGGATCTCGAGAGGTCATCTAGTCCAGTCCCCTGCACTCAAGGCACGACTAACTATTATCTAGACCAGGGGTTCTCAAACTTGGTTCACGGCTTCTTCAAGATAAGCCCTTGGCGGGCCGCAAGACGCTTTGTTTACCTGAGTGTCTGCAGGTACGGCCGCTTGCAGCTCCCAGTGGCCGTGGTTCGCCATTCCCAGCCAATGGCTTACTCTCTAGGCCATTTTCTAAATCACTGATGAAGATATTGAACAGAACACGACCCAGAACCGATCCCTGCAGGACCCCACTTGTTATGCCCTTCCAGCTTGACTGTAAACCACTGATAACTACTCTCTGGGAATGATTTTCCAACCAGTTATGCACCTACCTTATAGTAGCTCCATCTAGGTTATATTTTCCTAGTTTGTTTATGAGAAAGTCATGCGAGACAGTATCAAAAGCATTACTTAAGTCAAGATATACCACATCTACCGCTTCCCCCCATCCACAAGGCTTGTTACCCTGTCAAAAAGAGCTATTAGGTTGGTTTGACTCGATTGTTCTTGACAAATCCATGCTGACTGTTATTTATCACCTTATTATCTTCTAGGTGTCTACAAATTGATTGCTTAATTATTTGCTCCATTCTCTTTCTGGTAGAAGTTAAGCTGACTGGTCTGTAATTCCCTGGGTTGTTGTTATTTCCCTTTTTATAAATGGGCACTATATTTGCCCCTTTCCAGTCTTCTGGAATGTCTCCCGTCTTCCGTGTCTTTTCAAAGATAATCGCTAATGGCTCAGATATCTCCTCAGTCAGATCCTTGAGTATTCTAGGATGCATTTCATCAGGCCCTGGTGATTTGAAGACATCTAACTTGTCTAAGTAATTTTTGACTTCTTCTTTCCCTATTTTAGGCTCTGATCCTACCTCATTTTCACTGGCATTCACTATTTTAGATGTCCAATTGCCACCAACCTTCTTGGTGAAAACTGAAACAAATAATGGGATAGAAGACCCTGAGATAGATAGATGGAATACAGATAATTGTAAAGTCCACTTTCCATGGTAACTAGGGTCCAGTCATGCAGCTAACAGCAACTTCCCGAAGGCCATTTATGTTCTGTACAACCGTGTCATGAACTATGGGCCTAATCCTCATCCCACACTGTATACTGGTACCTGAAGAAGAGTTACTTCAATGTAAAAAGAGAAGAATCACAGACAATTAGATAAGATGCTGATGTAGCAAACAGAAAGAAGCACAACTAACAGATAAAACTCCTAAAACTCCAATGCTCTGCTTGCAGAAACACTCCCTCAACTGCATACCCAGAGGGACGTTTTCACAATAAATAAATAAATAAATAAATATCTATACCTAGATCTTATATAGTGCTTTCCATCAGTAGATCTCAAAGCTCTTTAGAAAGGAAATGAATACCGTTGTCCCCATTTTACAGATGGGGAAACCATAAGGCTAAGCTAAGAGACAACCTGTCAACTGGAAGTAGCTATTGCTGATATTTTGACATGACGGGGTGTCCAAAACAAATTTTTTTTAATCACCATTCAGAATGAAACATACTAGAGGTGAGAGAGAAAAAGACTAGATAGCTATTCAGCAGGACAGCAAGGTCTGTTTCAGCGTCAGTAGATTACACGCCATTCCTTTAAATGAAAACATAAGGGTTTTGTGTGGTTTTTTTTGGGGGGGGGGGGCGGGGGGGGGAGCTTTTCCACAGTCTCAGAGTAGTGGCATTTAACCACCAGTTTAAAGAATGAGATAGGGTATGCTCATTTTTCCTCAGGAAGCACACCGAATTTCCTGCTTTAAGCACACTGTATAATTAAGAACCAACAAATAATGAGCACCAGGATGTACAAGTCTATTAGAGTGTTGGCAATGTTAAAGACTCATGCTGTTTTACTGTGGGCTCCAATTGAAGAGGTGATTTATGGAGGACACTTTTTCATTAAGTAATGGCAAATGGTTTCCACCCTCTCAGTAGCAAGCAATCTTCTGGGAGCAGCACATTGATATTGAAGTCCTTTCCTGGGGAGGAGTGTTTCAAGGACTTTTGGTAGATCATAAAATGACAATCACTTACTCAAGGTCAGTAAAACAAGGGCAAATGCAACCAGAGGTTAAACAGAAGGCACTTGGGATACATAAAATTGGTCTTTTAGAGAAAGAACACAATTGCTTTCAAAGCACACAGGCACTTTAGTAATACCTTCGTAGAGACTAAAAGGTGGCCAGAGCGTCTCCGGGCATTGCACACTGCACTGCTGCATTCTCTGTGTTCATTACTGTCTCTAAACAGTTAACTTCTTGTCACTCACGTTTTCTAGCCTTGCATACTTCCTCAGCTCCCACAGTCATCTAAATACTTCTTCCTCAAGCAGAGCATATACAAAAGGCTTTGTTATAAAGCAGCAAAGGCACAAGTAATCCTTGTGTGTCAGCAAACACCACAATAATATTGGTACCTCATCATTTCAATTACCAGCTTCCCTGTTCTCTAGAAGAAGAGCTGAACACAATTACATTGGCACTCTTGCTACCGCATCTGCTTTCTCCTCAATTCTCCAGTGCTGATTACCACAGCCTTGTGTCTACTAAGAGGGATTTCTCTAGTGCAGTGCTGAGCAGAGTGGGAAATATCATAATTACAATACTTTGCATCTCTGATCCACTTGTTTAAGGATCTCAAAATATGTTATGAACATTTAAAGAATTCTCATGACATTAATGGGAACTACTATTCCCATTTTACAGATGGGGAAGCTGAGTGACAGAAATTAAGTGACTTATCCAAGAAGACATTAAGTAATTGACAGAGCCTTGGAGTCCTGGTTCCCAAAATCAATTCATGATTCTCTCAAATGTTTTCCTGCAACCATGATAAAACCACTGGCATGCAAAGATGTCATCACAATGAACCAGCTGAATATGAGGGAAAGTTACCGTTAGAGCTTCAGATTAAGCTCTCACACATGCCAAGCAAATACTGTGCTGAAGAGCTACACACATGGGTCAAGATTCAAGGCAAGCAGACAAAAAACACTTATTTATATAGTGTCTATCTGCAAAAATATATTGATTTACAAGAACTATAGTTCAAGAACCAAGTATGATGGGGGATTCAAATAAAACTTTAAGCCACAATTCCATCCATGTGCTGTGCTGAAGGCTGTAATGCCAGCTCACAACACCTCAAACACTTTCCTCAACCACTAAAAAATCTCCACCAACTCTTTGATGCCACCTCACCAAGTCAAAAGCCTGAATGAAGACATATCTTGCAACATGCCAGAAGATCAATACTCTTGAGAAAGAGATAGTTCCATAGTTGTTCTCAAACCAAGGAGGAGGGCTGTTCCACAGCACTGAGACCCTAGGCAAAGATATAAAAAGGTCATTCATGCCCTAATGTCCAACAACAGCCTCAGCAAGTGATGTGATATGCTGGTAACCTATATCGTCCACACAAATGCCATGCTCTCTCAGCAGACACGACAGGGGGCTGTGTAATACATTTTTCATGTTCTTCAGGTTGAGATAAGTTGGATATAGAAGCAAAGCAAGTCAAAGCCAAGCACATTTGCTCAATGATCATCACTTAATGGTTTCTCTTAATTAGCTTCTTCCACTACCCTACATAGTGGGATGCCACTAAAAGAGGCACATCACCCCAAGTAGGCAGTCTGGGAGGCTGTCATCCTGGGGCTTTGAGGAGTAACAATTGCTATAGCACTATTGGAGAAGGTTCTTCCTAATGATTTGGCAAGCTCTAGTATTCAGCGCAAAGAGTGAGACCACAGGCTTTCCCCATCCCCGATCTCTTTGGGCAGTCTACTACCACCTTTCTTATGGGAACTCCATCAGGGGAGGATCTCTGACTTCAGGCAGGATTCCTCAGCTGCATCACAGTTGGAAGATGACAGGGTGACATGCTGAATCATCCCATCTTCCAAATGCTCTGGTCCCAACAGATCCTTGGCCAGCAGCACACACTTTGAGCAGCACCAGTAGATTCTGGCTCTCAAGGGTGGTGGCAGTTGCCGCTGGCTTGAGTCCCACAGAGCTCGTCACAGGTGCATTTTCTGCTGCTAAGTACTACAGCCTGGTTTTGCTGGTGAAATCAAACAGGCCCAGAATGTACAAAACAACTATATTGTTATTACAGATCCTCAGATGGCAATACATGCACTTGGCGGTATCTCTATGAAAATACTTCTACAACTCCACAGTGAGAACTGGCATTGTAGCCTTTATTTATGTACCTCAAAAATATGGAAGTCACTCCATGTGCAATGAAATTACCTCTTCAAAAAAATCCCTGAAATTTTATATTCTTCTCTTGCTCATTTTTCAAGTAATGCCAAGTTTAAAGAAACCAGCTCTGCAAAAATCACATTGTTCTCCATCTGCTTCCCTCATTCATCTCCTATAAGAGACAGGAACTGGAGATGTGTCAGCTACCACACCCACACAGAAGTCTCATGCACTCTGACATCAGTCATGTTATATGCTATGTTGTGTCATGCACATCATCAGTCACTTTACGTGAGCAACATTAACAAGCCAGATGCAATCACAGGACAGATACTTCAACATGGGGCATTAGCAAACAAGTACAGTTACACCTATGAAAAATGCTGTTAAAACAAGATGATTTTTCATAACTAGCTCTTCTTATCTTTTCCTTTTTTCAGTTAACCAAACTTTCATCTTGTTTCTCCCAACTCAGTGGCCTGATTTGGAAACTGCTACTTACCGTATGTTGAGTAGTACTGTACACTCCACAAAACTACTCGGATCTGGTAAAAGCTGCATCTTAAGTAACAGGTAAAGAATAAACCCCTAGCCTGGTCCAAATTTCTAGCACACCTTGGTATATAACTTTACAAAAGGCTGTACTTCAGGGATGCTTGATAGCTTGACAGACAGCTAAAGAGAGATATACTACATCTCCAAATATTTAAGTGCCATTTTTAGAAAACAGCTTTACCAAAGGAATAGTTTGTTGTATCATCCAGGCAAGGTACTAACAAGCTTCAACAGGACTTCATTTTCGAAGTGGAAACCTCTTTACCAAGCTGCTGCTGCACCCTCTGTAGCTTTCTCCCCAGCCTCTCAACTCCTCCCCCCTCCTTCCTGTTTCCTGTCCTTTCAGACTCCCAACAGCCAGTGCTCCCAATTCTAATAATTGCAAGCAACATCTAAACACCACATAGTTTAAGCTTTACACATATTCAGTACAAAAGTAATGGCTTGCCTCCCACAGTAATAGCCATTATCCAAAGCATACAGAATATTCTACCCTAAAACCCAGCCGGAGGATGGCTGGGGGCGGTGGGAAGCACAGTAAGTACTAATAATTATAATTACTACTACATGCATTTATTTAGTACAAATCACTCTCTTGTGCCTTACATGGCTTAAACTGGTCAATTCAAGGTACTGGTAGGAGTTCAGATACTATACTTTTCTACACCGTTATCCACTAAATCAAAATGAAGCCCTGTTAATTTTAATTAGAAATGGTCTCCAGATGTAAAACTTTCACCTGGATCAGGATTTCAAATGCTGCACATTTCAAAGGCATTAGTATTAGGTGTTTGTTTGGGGCTATTATATTGACAGAGGGATTTACAAAATTCAGTTGTGGGTTCCTATTTCAAACATACTCGAAGTTTGGGGCTCTTGCTGTGAAGCCAATCTACACCCTGAATATTGTTTTGATTTATAGTTACCGTATATACTCGTTCATTAGCCCGTTCGTTTATAAGCCAACCCCCCAAGGTGGATAGGTAAAAATAGTAAAAACTGTATGACCCTTTCATAAACCGACCCTATATTTCAGGGGTTGGCAAACTTTGGCGCCCGTCCCGTCAGGGTAAGCCGCTGGCGGGTCGGGACGTTTTGTTTACCTGGAGCATCTTCAGGGATGGAGCCCCTCAGCTCCCTGTGGCCGCTGTTCGCCGTTCCCAGCCAATGGGAGCTGCAGGTAGAGAACAGACCCTGCATGTCCAGCTAGCATGGGTATAAATAGCGTTGGCACATCTTAGATAAATAGACCAGAGTAAGAGTCCTGCACACCGGAACCCCTAGGATAGATACACTGTACAGCTCTCTACATGCCCAAGCAGTACCTTCCATGTCTACATTAGTATTTTAGCAGTGTAGTGTCTCACTGCCTCCCTGCTGCTGGAACCTTTCCCCACCACAGGGAAAGGCTCTGGCAGCAAGGAAAGGCTCCAGCACTGGGGAGGCAGTGAGGAAAGTCTCTGGTGGGGTTGGGGGGCTGCCAGAGCCTTTTCCCACTGCCAGAGCCTTTTACTGCCATGTGTAGTTACACATGTAGTGCTTGTAATTCACATACCGACACAAGTGTAAGTGTTTGGGCAAAGGTGGAGGCTTAGCCACACTAAAGTTTAAACAACCAGCTCTATCCCCCAATATGCCTCCCCCTGTACCCTCCACCTCGCAATACTCTTTTTATGGCCCAGTTTCCACCATCCTTTCCTGTCAATTCTCTATGTCCCTGGCCTTGTGCCCCTTCTCAACATCTTCTATCCACCTCTATTTAAATCTCTTTGGGACAGACTTTTAAAAGTATAGAGGCAGCTAGGGGGATTTTCAATAGCACCTAGGCTCCTAAGACCCAGTTAATGGATGTTAGACACCTCGATGCTTTTGAAAATCCTACTGGGCATCTAAATACCTTTAAAAATTTGGCCACAGCAGCTTTAAGTTTTAAACCTAGAATATTAGCGGGTTGTAAAGTTTCATATGAATTGAAAGACTCCACCTTTGTCTGTCTCCCACAAAACTTCCCTCAGCTCCCTGCAGAACCTTGCATGTTTCCCCCAGGTTTCCCTTACTTCCATCCACCAACCCCCAACATCTCATCCCAAATAACTCCCCTGGTCCACACAAAAGATGGCATACTTAAGCCTAGAGAGTGGGGAATGGAGACAAACAGTCCAACTTTATCTTACTGACAAAGCAGACAGTACAGCAAAAATGGTCAGTTTCCTATTTATCCTTGCAGACTGGGTCTATGTCAAAGAAATTCCTGACCAAGTTTCTTGGGGCTGGAAAAAAGAGCAACTCATCCTGGGCAACCTCTCGGTACCTCTGCTGTAACAAGCCCACAGTTAACCCCTTCCCTGCCTTACGATAGGGCGCATACACCCCATCACAAGCTCCTTATGCTTACCCCACTATCCGAGTTCTATCTTACAAGAAGGCACAGCTAACAATTTAAAATATGCACATGCTCTGACCAATCCATTGCTTTGCCAATAATGCATTTATATTCTCCCCACACCAAGGTCACCAGCACACACAAAGTAATCCGGAACCCAGCAAACTCAGTTAGACAAAACTGTAACAGCGATAAGGACCCAGTAAAGAAAAGTAAGAGTTACTAGTGTGCACAAAGAAATGTTCAAAGTTAATGCTATTACATGCAACTAGTATGTTGCCAAGCTGAAAAAGACAAAAAACCCTAAAAGAATAAAAGACATCTAAAACTGAAGTTACAGTGAAAGAAAATTAATCATCCCCTAACTATTAATAGGTGCACTGCCTTTTAATAATGCTAAATTTGCCCATATGTCAAGTGTAATAGCTTTCCATTATCTTCCCCCCTTACGAAGTATAAAATTGTAAAAATGGACATTTACCGCAAAGGTTCTAGAAAAGAGTGCAGGAAAACTAACATAATTACCCTTTTAGCTACTGCCAATTTCTAGCAAATAGTATCTGCAGCTCACAGGTTAAAAATCATGGTTTTCAATCTGCACTGGAAACTGAAATGTTTTTCTCCCATAACAAAAACATTAGAATTTTTGGAGTTGCCTAGATCTATCAAGTTTTCTTTGTCATTTTCACGCAGTAAAGGATGTGCCTTCTCATATGACTAGTATGCTTCTTTTACCTGTCCATGGTGACATCTTATTTTGAAGGATAAACTCTATGAACTAGCCAACAGCCTTCCGATCCAATTAGGGTTTTCTTGACACCTCATTGCTCACACGCTTCCTCTTCCTAACACTCACCAGAAAGCCTCAGATGAAAAGTAAGACAAATGTGTCATAGTACATCCAGAGTGTGCTTGTTTAACAGTTAGCAATAAATGAGAAGGAAATATTGATATAAAAAAACAGGCTTTCCAGAGAAATCAAAAAGGACTTAAAGTAAAATCTTCACTAGTAAAAGAATACTATATTCATGTCTGTGCTTTGCATAATTCTAGAATGCTTTGCTTAGAATGAGAAAACCCAATGCGTGTAGAAAGTTTTTAACTTGAAGTGGAACAACTGACATATATAGAGTGAAATCTTGTGTCAGGATCTTCTAACATAAATCCTCAAGCCCTTTTAGAGTCTCATGGGGCAGGGGTAGAACCTGACAAAGCACTGGGGCATTGGTTTTAAACATGCATATTACCATACAGCTGCTATTGCTTTAAGAATCACAATTTTAAAACTTCCAAGTAATCAAGAGGAGGGAATTTAAAAAAAAAGGGGGGGGGGGTGTTTAGAACACTAAATCCACGCAGGTTTCAGAGTAGCAGGCGTGTCAGTCTGTATCAGCAAAAAGAAAAGGAGTACTTGTGGCACCTTAGAGACTAACAAATTTATTTGAGCATAAGCTTTTGTGAGCTACAGTGAGCTGTTGCTCACGAAAGCTTATGTTCAAATAAATTTGTTAGTCTCTAAGGTGCCACAAATACTCCTTTTCTTTAAATCCACACAGTTTCTCGTCAAGAGACAGCAGCACACACATACACACACACTCTTATACCTGTTGACTTCAAGTTATAACCTATTAGGATACAAAATTTCTATGGGCTGAGTAGGAATTAAGACGTACATTCTCCATTAACATTAATGAGACTCACTGGGGTAAATCCTTGAATAAACTGCTGGAAGCAGTCCTCTTTAAATTGGCACAGAATGCACCTCATATTTGCTGCTGCTATTTGTTTAATAGTTATATTCTCACTATGGGAAACAGTATTATTGCAAAAAAATTATTATTTGGACCATTTCTGAAGGATTTATAGTATTTTATACAAGTTTATATATATAAAGGGTCACATCTGTTAATAGTTATCAGATAGTTAAGCAAACTCAATTCAGAGTAAACATTCTGCTAGGGGAAATAAGACTGCAAGATTAAGATTATTACATATTAACTCTAAATTCTTCTTTTGGTTTCCTTTTGTGAGGTGCCAGAAATTGAAAATAATAAAAAAAATGATATAATTTCACATTTTATAATCAGAGAATAGGATTTAAAGAATACAAAGGTGCATAACAAAGCCACAACTTGAACGGACCAAAACATTTATTTTGATTTAATTTTCAGCATTCAATAAACTGATGAATCTGTTTTAGGTATCCAGCATTGGGCATACCCGAACTTCATTTCATAGTAGAGAGGAAATTCAAACCCCTGTGGAAAGGGCATGCATCTATGTAACATATATATATCTCCAAGATATATCATATATATCAGATATCATATATCTCCAAGATATATGAAGGTATTTAGCAATGTCAGAAAAGCAAACTGACAAGACAGAAAAAAATCCACACTTATAATGAAACAGTGTCACAAAATTAGCCACCCCAAACATTAAAAATGCTTACCCACCCTTACCAAAATGATGCTGATAATAAGGGAAAGAAACAGAAAGAATACATTTCTAATATTCAACCAAAGGTTTTTATAGCTCCAGGCAAGCTGGGGTTCATAAGGCTATATAACAAGCAGATTAACTAAATGGATAATGTCTAAATGTTTCTCTGTATAGTAATAATTAAGAAGCATAAAGTTACAGTCTGCATTCTAATATCACACAGTAATATAATTCAGCACTAAGCTACAAATTAATGTATAGAATCTAATCGCTTATTTCTAGGTCATTAGGTCAAGTTTTATTTAGCTTGTGTTTGGACTGGATCTTGAAATCTGAAAAAAATACCAAGAATAATTCTACTTCCTTGTGTAAATAATTTAAGTCAACAGGGCTACATTTTCTAGTAAGCACTTAACTTGGGGGAAGCTTCTATATAGACTTAGGATCTGTAGTATCTCTCTTACCTGCAAAGAGTGGAGCTATATAAAATAATTAAAATCAAGGGTGAAAATCAAGCTGGTAATCAGAATGTTTAAGTGCAACATCAGCTACACAGAGGGACACTGGGTTGGAAAAGGCAGGGTTGGCTGAGAGTTCATGCATCATTTTTCAGGACTAGTACTGAATCAAATCACCATAAATTTGTAAGTATTGGAGGAAAGGTTATAACATTTTCTTCTCCTTTAAGATTTTTCCATGTTCTTTAATTTTCCCTCTCTTTCTCTCTCCTCCTCATACCCTAATTATCTAGGAGCCAATTTAATCCGGTCTTGAAAACAGTGCTACTCTTTGTTTTGATGGCTTTTCCTTTGTAAATTCAAAGGGTATGGTTTTAAAAGCATTTTGCAAGTGGTGAAAAAGTGTACACATAGAATCATAGAATATCAGGGTTGGAAGGGAACCCAGAAGGTCATCTAGTCCAACCCCCTGCTCAAAGCAGGACCAAGTCCCAGTTAAATCATCCCAGCCAGGGCTTTGTCAAGCCTGACCTTAAAAACCTCTAAGGAAGGAGATTCTACCACCTCCCTAGGTAACGCATTCCAGTGTTTCACCACCCTCTTAGTGAAAAAGTTTTTCCTAATATCCAATCTAAACCTCCCCCATTGCAACTTGAGACCATTACTCCTCGTTCTGTCATCTGCTACCATTGAGAACAGTCTAGAGCCATCCTCTTTGGAACCCCCTTTCAGGTAGTTGAAAGCAGCTATCAAATCCCCCCTCATTCTTCTCTTCTGCAGACTAAACAATCCCAGCTCCCTCAGCCTCTCCTCATAAGTCATGTGCTCTAGACCCCTAATCATTTTTGTTGCCCTTCGCTGGACTCTCTCCAATTTATCCACATCCTTCTTGTAGTGTGGGGCCCAAAACTGGACACAGTACTCCAGATGAGGCCTCACCAGTGTCGAATAGAGGGGAACAATCACGTCCCTCGATCTGCTCGCTATGCCCCTACTTATACATCCCAAAATGCCATTGGCCTTCTTGGCAACAAGGGCACACTGCTGACTCATATCCAGCTTCTCGTCCACTGTCACCCCTAGGTCCTTTTCCGCAGAACTGCTGCCTAGCCATTCGGTCCCTAGTCTGTAGCGGTGCATTGGATTCTTCCGTCCTAAGTGCAGGACCCTGCACTTATCCTTATTGAACCTCATCAGATTTCTTTTGGCCCAATCCTCCAATTTGTCTAGGTCCTTCTGTATCCTATCCCTCCCCTCCAGCGTATCTACCACTCCTCCCAGTTTAGTATCATCCGCAAATTTGCTGAGAGTGCAATCCACACCATCCTCCAGATCATTTATGAAGATATTGAACAAAACCGGCCCCAGGACCGACCCCTGGGGCACTCCACTTGACACCGGCTGCCAACTAGACATGGAGCCATTGATCACTACCCGTTGAGCCCGACAATCTAGCCAGCTTTCTACCCACCTTATAGTGCATTCATCCAGCCCATACTTCCTTAACTTGCTGACAAGAATACTATGGGAGACCGTGTCAAAAGCTTTGCTAAAGTCAAGAAACAATACATCCACTGCTTTCCCTTCATCCACAGAACCAGTAATCTCATCATAAAAGGCGATTAGATTAGTCAGGCATGACCTTCCCTTGGTGAATCCATGCTGACTGTTCCTGATCACTTTCCTCTCATGTAAGTGCTTCAGGATTGATTCCTTGAGGACCTGCTCCATGATTTTTCCAGGGACTGAGGTGAGGCTGACCGGCCTGTAGTTCCCAGGATCCTCCTTCTTCCCTTTTTTAAAGATTGGCACTACATTAGCCTTTTTCCAGTCATCCGGGACTTCCCCCGTTCGCCACGAGTTTTCAAAGATAATGGCCAAGGGCTCTGCAATCACAGCCGCCAATTCCTTCAGCACTCTTGGATGCAACTCGTCCGGCCCCATGGACTTGTGCACGTCCAGCTTTTCTAAATAGTACCTAACCACCTCTATCTCCACAGAGGGCTGGCCATCTCTTCCCCATTTTGTGGTGCCCAGCGCAGCAGTCTGGGAGCTGACCTTGTTAGTGAAAACAGAGGCAAAAAAAGCATTGAGTACATTAGCTTTTTCCACATCCTCTGTCACTAGGTTGCCTCCCTCATTCAGTAAGGGGCCCACACTTTCCTTGGCTTTCTTCTTGTTGCCAACATACCTGAAGAAACCCTTCTTGTTACTCTTGACATCTCTTGCTAGCTGCAGCTCCAGGTGCGATTTGGCCCTCCTGATATCTTTCCTACATGCCCGAGCAATATTTTTATACTCTTCCCTGGTCATATGTCCAACCTTCCACTTCTTGTAAGCTTCTTTTTTATGTTTAAGATCCGCTAGGATTTCACCATTAAGCCAAGCTGGTCGCCTGCCATATTTACTATTCTTTCGACTCATCGGGATGGTTTGTCCCTGTAACCTCAACAGGGATTCCTTGAAATACAGCCAGCTCTCCTGGACTCCCTTCCCCTTCATGTTAGTCCCCCATGAGATCCTGGCCATCTGTTCCCTGAGGGAGTCGAAGTCTGCTTTCCTGAAGTCCAGGGTCCGTATCCTGCTGCTTACCTTTCTTCCCTGCGTCAGGATCCTGAACTCAACCAACTCATGGTCACTGCCTCCCAGATTCCCATCCACTTTTGCTTCCCCCACTAATTCTACATAGCTGGATTAAAAACACTTAAGGAATTAATTAGGAAAATAGTACTCAGACTTTTTACATTAAACTTTACTTTTTTGTGACAGGTTATTTTAAATGTCACGGTAAATATGATATTGGGTAAAAACACGTACAAGCCAGGGACATAAAAGCAGTGATTACAGTTCCTTTCAAGACATGATGCAGTAAGAGAAAATTACAGCAGATAATCCCAATATAATAACTATGTACTGTAGGCAAAGATATATGGAATAACTAACCATTTCACACATAAAAATCATCATGATTATGCACTTCATATAAAAATAGCATTAAAACTATGCATGGTTTAAGGAATAAAATTTGAACATTGTGGTTCTGGGGAACTAGTGTGCAATTCAATCATGTTGCAAGCCTACCCTGAGTGGAGGCCTGTGACTTCAATAGCCAGGAAAGTACTATAACTCCTCTGAAATTCATTGCTTGACATAGCTTGTTTCTGTTATGAATTGAAAGTTATATATAAAAGGAAAAGGGTCATATCTATTAATTTA
This sequence comes from Chelonia mydas, assembly GCF_015237465.2. Classification (NCBI taxonomy): domain Eukaryota; kingdom Metazoa; phylum Chordata; order Testudines; family Cheloniidae; genus Chelonia; species Chelonia mydas. The sequence continues at coordinate 29,536,067 of NC_057854.1, forward strand.
CTGGGTATTATTCAGACTGGGCATGAAATCACTGATACCCAATCAGAATGCTCCAGCTTTAAAGTCATTTTATAAACCTTAATAAAAAATTGTAGGAAGTGAATCGAATCCTCTAATTTCTTTACTTGTCATATTTTACAACTATCCAGTATTATATTAGGTTATGTGGGAAGGAGTGGAGGTTAGATGGTATGAAATCCGGAGATCTAATACATGCATTTCATGATCTGAAGTAAATCAGTTCCAAAATAGTTCTTCCAGATTTTAGTAGAGATTAATTTTTAAAATAGAGTTCCTTAGTAAATCTAATGAATTTCAAAATGTTAACCTCACCAATTGTTCAGTAACAATGTAAATGTTCATCTCGCCAGCAGCTGAAAATACTGCACAAAATAATTACAACATATTAGCACATTCACTCAAGATACCTTTGGAAAAATTACTGAACTGATGGGTCCAAGCTGCTGAAAAGGTGCAGCCCAGGAGACTAAGCATGGAAACTGGGAGTCAGCAGGCTGAGGTTATAGTCCCAATTCTCTAACCTTTCATGGAATCTTGTATAAATCATTTTCTTCCTCTTTGCCTCAGTTTAACTCTTCTGCAATAACTGTTACAATGGTTGTAAAGTGCTTTCAGTTCCATGGATAACAAAATACTATATGATGTAAATTCAGAGTATCAATTATTATCATACTTAGAGCAACATTAAATTAACATCTATGACAGAATTAATGATATAATGGCACTGAGGGCATAAATCAAGGACAGTACAATATAGAACTGCTGAATCTTACTTAAAGCATTTGACTCCGTATATGATCAGAAAACTGAATTTTTTTTTCAATATTTTTTAGCAATAAGAAAGCGTCCAGCTTTGGGGCTGAAATTTTTCATTGTAAACATAATATTATTGTGAGGGAGAAGGGATGAGGAATGAGAAATAGAATTCTGAAGCCTCCCAGAATTTATTCCCTCCTGTACTTATTCCCACTCCCATAATACTGGACATTTCTAAGTCATCCATTTTCAAAATACTATCAGAACTGGTGCTTTCAGATTTCACCTGGAGTAAGAGCTATAACCTCAGAGTTATAACCATCAGGAGTTTTAACCTCCTGAAAACAGAGGTTTTAATAGAACCACTAAACAGACCCTTAGCTACAGCTTCACTACGGGGCACTGCCCTAATTAATATTACATAATACATACAAACACATGCTATCAATTTAGGGATCCCTTGCTGTTCTTAAGCGAATGAATGTGATTTATCAGCTCCGATCTGCCACTTCCACTTAACTGCAGAAGTGTCTACATTTCATATTACATTCTAAAGCATGCTGTGAGAACTCCATTAGAACTCACATTATTCATATAATGATCAAGTCCCACAGATGTAATGAGTAAATGGGCAAGACAACGCCTCTAAAATCACAACATGAAACTAAAGGAAAGGAAACGGGGAGTGGGAACACTTGCCTACTAACTGGGGAGTTGCAAGAGAAAATCCCAAGCCAAACCAGCTTTGCTTCAGGCCATTTTTTGCATAACTACCACAGTTTCTCTGCATTTTTCCCAGAAGTTGCACATTTTAAAGAAAGAATAGGTTTAAAGCTTGGCAGAATCTCAGCCAAAAGCTTGTGCAGTTTTAACTTTCCTGAGCTAACACCATACTGGTAGCTGAAGGGAAACACCAGATTGGCACTTTGGCAGCTTATCTAAAAAGAAGTGGCCAAATACTAGACAAGATTTAAACACTATACAAGAATCTGTTATTCTCATTGCAAGTAATTGTATAATTCCCAAACTACAGACCAATATTCCTATTTAGAAATAATACAATTAGCAATTGGGAGAAGTTTTCTTATTGACTCTTGCTGTTTCCCTACTTGGCAAAAAATGGAATTGAGACAGGTAACACAGCTAGTCAAAAAATTTCCAGCAGAACAGTTTTCCAGTAAAAAACACTGATTTGATAAACCAAAGTGCTTTGCTTTGATTTTATTGTATTGTTGCTATTATTATAATAGTTGCAGCTTTTCATTTTGATTTTTCTAAAATTCATCTTTTCTGAAATGTTGTTTTGCAGAAAATTTTGAAAGTTTGTTCTGATTTGGGACTAAAGAAGATTTTGAACTATCAGAATGTCCCACAGAACAGAAATTTCAAGTTTTGACTAGCTCTATTAGGTAACCTAATCTTTAGAAACAGAAATTAACTATATCAACAAATACTAACACCACAGAATCCTCCAGAAGGGCAGTCAATTTCTTACAACTAGAAGTTTCACGATAAATGAAGGCTCACTGAGGGATAAAGTCTTGTTTAGCAGCCACAGCAAAGGACTGGGAGTCAAGATTTCTGTGTTGCATTCCTGACACTAAAGAATGAACTTGAGGAAGTCACTTAACCTCTCTGTGCTGCAGTTAACTTTTCTTTAAGATAGGTATAATACTCAATTTACAGAGTGTTGTGAGGCTTACTTAATATAATTGGAAGGTACTTCCTGTTTAACTGGTAATAGCCTTTTCCTGGACTAAAATAATCTGAGGCCTAGAGGCTTACAGTAAATCATCTTTGAGCAGAAAATCCAGGATACAGTGACTATTGAGTTCACAGGACCTCAGATTATTATTACTTTGACATGTGTAAATGAATATTAATATTGCAAATGAAAAAGAGTAAAAAAAAGATTGGGTAAGATGGGTAAATAAGGAAAGAGTAACGTGAGAAAGTACTTGATTCTGATCCTATTCAACTCTAGTGCAAGGATCCTACCGACTTCAATTAGAATATGACTGGGCATGAAGGAGACCAATGGAGTAAAATAATTTAAAAACAGTTTTCAAAAACCATTTTCCCTTCCTCTTTTGGATTTTTTAAAAGGTGTTTCTCTGCTTCATCAGAACAAAATTAAGCTTTGGCAATGTCTGAATTTTTTAGTTGTTTGTCGGTGCAGAGGAACTGCAGTAACCAAACTTAAGAGCTGCAAAAGTTACAATATGGTTAATGAGAATGAACCGTAAACTTAAAAAATAAACTAATGGAGTACGACTGACTAATAATAGCTGTCAATCACAATATTGATACAAAAAATCCAACAAAATGCAAAATAGGGAGAAAGCTGTATGGTTATGGTTCACTAACTTTCAACTTCCCTGGTTGGATTAAATATTTCCATTTCAGCCTAATGGCTTTTAAAGCAACGAGAGGTTCAGGTGAAAAGCACTATAGACGTGCCAGTTGTTATAAGCAGAATTACAACGTGCACATTGCAATGCACTGAAACAATTCAGGACTTTTTTTTCTATTGTGCTAAAATTGGAAATTCAAGTGTTCCAGATAAATGGGTGCTGTATGTTAAAACTACAGAGTGAAGTTGATTGGAGAAGTATGTTTTAGGAGCAACAGTCCTAGAAAACCATCTTATTTTTTAAAAAAATGATGTTTAGGATTCCCATAATAAAAGTCAGAGGTTTTAACTACTCTTAGTTATTCTGTTTTATTTGTTTATTTTATACATAAATAAATCCAATCCACTTACATTCACTGCAGGGTGTCACAATGAAAAGCCATTCATTCCCCCCTCCCCCACACACATACTCCAGCATGTCCTGCTAGGTCTCAGACTGAAGTCTTACTTTGTTATGCTCAGCTCTTATTCTAGAACTAATCTTTTTATAACGAACTTAATCCAGTTAGCTGCGAAGGATGACTAAATGTCAAAGTAATTGGATAACAGCCTGAGATTTTGTAATTAGTTCATTATTCAGGCAGACACTGTTTAAAGCTGTACGCCTTCTGACTGGCATCCTACCAGACAATGTTATAAGCAGCAGCCGTGGAGGAGTATCACACAAGTGGCCATTGTCTCCTTTCTCAAGATCACACATTGTTTCTGACCTCTTGCTTTGTGGGAGAACGTGTAGCTGAAAACACTGTAACGCATCTTGTGTTAGAGAACTCTGGTGACCAGACAGCAAGTGTGAAAAATCGGGACAGGGGTGGGGCGGTAATAGGAGCCTATATAAGAAAAAGCCCCAAATATCGGGACTGTCCCTATAAAATCTGGACATCTGGTCACTCTATAGAGGAAACAACGGCTACTCCATGCGCTAACTTCATGCCAAACATTTCTAAATTAAAGTGCTGAATTAGAACAATGATTAATGCAGAATAGACTACTCTTATACTCAAACAAAATGGTTGGTTTAGCAGCTTTTACATACTAACAAAAAATGTTGTTACTCCACCATGAATTCTGTGCTTCCTTTTATTGTAATCCATCTCTGCTACGCATTATCCAGCACTGTTGGAGGAGTTTTGAAAGAAAACCACGTTGGAGTTTTAGACATGTCTATGGTGCTTTGAGGTCCTTTGTAGTTTGCCAAAATTTTCAGTTCTAGTTGGTAGCACAGCTGGAAAAACTAGAAATGGAAAAAAAATTCCCCTATGTTGTGAGAAGTGAAGCTTCATTTGTACAGAAGATTAGACATTTTAAAAACTGCAAAATGTAGTGCAACCGAAATGCAGATGGCTATGTTAATACAGCTCTCAATGGTGTGAAATGACAACAACATGTATATGAACATGTAACATACACACATGCATGAAAGTGAACAGGAGGGCTAGAGCCAGATAATATAAATACATGAATGTTGTTGCACATAAAATGAAGAACAACAGTGACATCCGTCGGAAAGGTAGTATGAACACAGGGTCTCTGTTTTTTCAAGCATCTCAATTATAGTTGAGCAAAAAAATTGCAACCACAGTAGTAACTTACCCTACTAAATTAGCTTCATTCTGTCTGATGAATCTCCATGAGCATACTGACTTGTCTCCAATTTATATTAATTATGTACATTTATTCAACTCTTTTTTTATTTTGGCAAATTTTAAGGTCTAGATTGACTGCAAACAGTTCTGAGTATTTGGGATTTGTCTTTCGAGCTGTGTTAGTTTGCTGTGCTGCATCAGTGGTATTGTTTCTGATACAAGATTGTGCATTGGCACAAGTATGCAAAAACTGCCTTTCTGAATATCTGCATATGCAAATTTAAAATATAGTTTACACATATACTCATATGTGATTTTAAAGTTTCCTTTCAGCAAACATTCTTTCCAGTAAATGGTATGATATCAGCAATAGTAGAAAGTGAACAAGGGGCCCCAACCATGGCCAAAATGAATTAACTGAAAAATCTGAACAAATATTCATTAATATTATTTTTCACATTATCTGCCTTAAGTCTAGTCTCAGGCTTATCTGCCGCTTGCAACATCATTCACTCACTATCATTATTAATAGTGTACTTTACTGAAATGGTAGAACTACAAACCAGGGAGCATTCTACAGGAAAGGACATGATTCTTTCACTTCAATTTAGAACTGAAGGGCCCAGACCCCGAAAACACAGACAGCTTTTGCAACTCCAAGAGTAAAAATATCATGAGCCGGAACACAAAAAATTATGAGGTTGGAGAAAATCACAATATTTAGGAGAGAATGTCATTTTTTTGGTCTGTCTTCTGGCTCTTGAACTCCCCTTGCCCACCGCCAATGTGTGTGATAATTACAGGGTAGAAACAGCCTTAATGTGCGTACACAAAAAAATGATGTCCACGGCTCCCCTCTGCATCTGCTTCCCAACTGCCCCATCCTCCTCCCTGGCTTGCTGCGCACACACCCCTACCCCAGCAGGCTCCAACTGCCCCATCCTCCTCCCTGGCTTGCTGCGCACACACCCCTACCCCAGCAGGCTCCCTCGGCACCTCATTGGCAGGCTCTCAAAACCCTGCACTTCTCCCTTGTAGGCTCCCACAATCCCCCCAACTCCCACCTGCCTTCAAGGGAAGGAGCTGCCCTGTGCTCCTACCTGCATTGTATTATCTCCCTTTCCTGTACTGGGGTGGCGGGAGGGGTGAGGCTGCTCCAGCTCCGCTTGTGGCTGGGAGGGAAGTGGGCAGCTCCACTGTGCTGTCCCACTCAGAGTGTGTAGGGCACAAGTACTGCAGACAGCAGCTACAGCTGCCTGAACAACTGGTGGCACAGACACTTCTAGCACACAAAGCAAGGAACCGGAAACAGTGCCGGCAAAATTCCTGGGCTGTTTTTTTTCCTCTCGTAGCAGCCCCTCAAAAGTCAGCCCAAAATTGTGACACTCGGAATAATAATCGTGAGTGCTGGAAACATTACTTAGGCACCTGAACAACTTCACTCCCACAAATGGCATCAATGACTGTGTCCAATTCTACGAGTGTCCCAATATAAAATTAACTGAGACACCTTACACATCTATCACAAATATTTCCAATGCACTAATTATGGTACTTTATTATTAAAGCATATAACTCAGGTCAATACAAAAATGTGTACGGAACGCTGACTTGGCGTTTCCCAGCTTCCGGAGCTCTGGTAAAGAACCTCTAGGGATCCCTACCAGGACTACAACTAAGATGGCTACCAAATACCCCTGATCCCATTCCCAGAAGGGGTGGAGTGATAAGTGGGGATAGAAGAGAACAGAAACCCCTTCTGGGGCAAATGGGGAGGTTTCAGCATGGGCTGGATCTAGATGAGCAGCCAACAAAGCCAGGGCTGCACAGCCCCAGCACGCTAACTGGGGAAGGGCAACAGACTGTTGAGAAAGAGTTTAAGTTTGTAAACTGAAAGAGACATTGTTGCTGAGGGGGTTCCTCATAAAATCCCACTTTTCCTGGGAGTTTGTGCCATTCTGAGACTCATTGCAGGGATCAGACAGCTTCAGCAATACAATGATCGGCATCCAGAGAAAGACTGATCAGATCCCAGCACCAACTACTAAGAAGCAGCCAAGATCCAAGAAACATTCCAGACCATAAAATGGAGAGGACACTGCCCAACACAGGGGTGAAAAAAAAAAGGGAGGGGGCTTTTATTTAAACCAGTCAATGCCACAGAGCTTCAATACTCCATCTCCGGCGACCACATCTCATCTAAACCATCCACCTCAGGAAGGCGCAGGTAAAGGAACTGAGGTTTGGAAAGTTTGTGAGTGTAAGGAAGTTGAGAATTGCCTTACTGATAAATGTTTACTAGTTAACCTTAACTGCTTCCTTCCCCAAAGCCTATTTTTCCTGTTCCCAGTAAAGTCACCCCCACTGTTATGTTATTTTTGGTGTGTCTTTCCTTTGCGGGGGTTTGTTTCATTTACCCCCGCAAAGGAAAGACACACCAAAAATAACGTAACAGTGGGGGTGACTTTATAGGCTGGCAAGGAGTGTAAAGTCCAGTAAAGTCACTGATTTCTCAAGGAACAGTAACCCTGTGCATCCGGCACAGTGAGGAGTCACTTCAGGTGGAGGCACTAGGTGCCAAGAAGGAACCCGAGACCTGACCCCTATGAGGTAAGGGAAAAAGCAACTCCAAACACTGGTGATAACAAGTACCAGGAACACAAGAGAAAAGGGAGAAGACTTACGACATACCTCAGGGGAGGAGCAGATACCTCATCTCTGGTATTTTCCCATATGGAAGTTAGAAGCTTTTCCGGTCTTGAACTGAATGCTAAATTGCAATGTCTGGCTTCTGACAGCTAACAGCCTTCCCAGAGCTTTTCGCAATGTAAAGCTTTTGGGGAAGGATTCTGGCACAAATATCTTACAGAAGTAGGTCATCACCTTTTTGTCACACTAATTTTTTTAATGAGCATTTCCTCAACTCCAGCAATCATTATTCTGATACCCTTTGTTTCCAAATACATATACTGGTTTTTCTGCCACACCTACCCACACAAAGAAATGTGTTACCTCTGTGGAGGGAAAAAAGTGACTGAGAATCTAGGACCCCCAGCCTGCTGGTTTTAATATATCCCATGTGTGGTTGTTTGCACTCAGGCTCTCATTGTGACTTTTTATTCCCAGGAGGCAAACCAACATGCAGGAGTTTGCAGAGTCTTGCAGGCAGACCTGACTACTTTTGTCTGCATAAAAATTTGTAGGAATTACTACACAAAGAACATCAAAATCCAGCCCCTTCCAAAGCATGACCCTATACAAAATGTAGATCAATGTGCAGAACTTAAGTACTGCATGTGAATGGATAAACAATAGAAATCTGCTTGAAATAAGTATCATATAAATCTAGTAACAAATACATTTGACTTCTATATGAGAGAGAGGTACAACAAAGAGATGATAATCACCTTGTCACACAGAACAAGTCAGACTGCCATAAGCAAAAGAGAAGCCTAACACACACGATTAAACAGCTGTGATTATGCTGTTTTCTCTGAGTCACTTTGACAGAAATGCTTCCTCATGCATAGTGACCTAAGAATCCTGCTGCTGTCATGCTGATATTATACAGTCATCTACAACTAAACTAACACTGACAAAAGCAAAACTCGTTCTCTGAATCCTTCCTGAAGGTAGCAGCCATAATTACCTGTAGGATTCTTCTCACTTGGATGCAAATAGCAATTACAGGCAAAGAATGGAGAAGGAAATGAAGGTGGGAATAATTATGCCAATGGGGGGTCAGCTTTAATTCGTAGGTCTGAATAAAGACACGCTATCAAAAAAACTACTGGAGCGAAGTATCTACAAGGAGTGTAGGGCAACTTCCTTAACAACCTCCTATAGCCACTAAATACGAATCCTAGAGAATGTAGGAAAACTATTTCCTTTATGAATCTCAACTTCTGTGTTTCATAATATTGTATGTTAAAAAAATCTCAATGGATTTCAAGCACTGTAAATATAGATTGGCCTCACCATGCTTTAATGAAGTCTGATCCAGTAACTCGGAATATACTCTCCCTGTACATGATGATTGTAGGATTATACCAACTACTATAAAGAAACTAGCTTTCTATGGTTGTTGCCTGTTCCAAAATAAGCACTCCCCTTCATCAAAAGTACAACAGTGCACACATGGAGGAAAGTGCATACGAGACAGTGCAGTGTCAGTTCTGCTAAGATATAAAAAAAAGGCAGCAATTTCAGTTACGTTCAAAATTTACAGCCCTTACCATGGCAATGTGACATATTACTTACTCACACTCAAGACAGATTAGCACTGCACTAATTCACTATGTTGATGCAGCATGTACACTGCAATTTACAAGGAGTCCTGAAGTAGGGTTGGTAAGGAAATAGCTACCTACAAAAATATCTTAGTAATAATAAATACAGGCCACAATATTTTAATAGTTAAACCCAGAAAAGAGCATATAATTAATAGAAAACTTTTATTAAATACTGATTACGTAGTGACAGTACAATAGGGAAGAGTTTGAGACAGAACACTAAATTTTCTTCAGCACAGCCCAATGCATTTATTATACAAGTGAGTTTACTTAATAGGTAATAGAATATTTACCCCCAGATCAACATTTTTAACAGGTTGTATTACAACAAAATAAAATAAGAAAGAAAAGTAAAAAGAAATGTGGAGGTGACTATCTGAGATCCCCCAGCCAATGAGGAAATAAAACTTGCCCCTACACCTCTCACTATGCAGTACACAGATTTTACAGACCACTGGCAGGAGAGGCAATCGCACAGAAATCTCTGTTCACGAACTGATTTAAAGAGCTACCCATGTACTCTTGGGAAGCCATGAATCAGTATAAAAATCTCTGTAACAAGATACACCAGAAGAATGCTGACCCCTGGGTTGGTCATTAGATACTGTACCTTTAGCAAACACTGCAGATCAAGAAGTCCTGCTATGTAGTAGAGGAGGTAGAGGATTTTTTTTAATTGAATGGGATTACTTTTCAAGTGCTCCCAAACAATCTGTAACTTATTTGGTTGACAAATAGGCTGAAGAACGGCAAAGTGCTCTTGATAATAAATAAAATTAGGTATTGCAAAAGCCATTGGCAGTATTTTATCTTTATTTTTAAAATGAAATGTTGGAACAATCCTAACAAACTTTAGGGATGATGGATCACTGCTCTAAAAGGATAAAATGGACAGGGGGAAAAATAAATACAAAACGAGGCCAGGTTTTGATACATCTTTAGTTAAGAAGAAAAAACGAACTTTTCTTTCCACTCTGAGCACTACAGCTGTAACAGCTTTATTACTGGATGGAGCTTTATATATGTTTACATTTTTAGCTGATCATTGGCATCCCAGCCACATCTGGTATCATTTCTCTTAATGTAGTACTATTTTCAGCATACTTCCCTCAATCCCTGAGCCTCTTGGGGATTAATCATGCCTATATCCCTCCCTCTCCTTTTCACCTCTTACCTTTTCCTCCAAGTCTAACACTTTGGTGGCCTTCTCTTCAAAGGAAGGACGACAACATACAACACTTTTTTTCCTCTCCTTTCTCCTAGCAGGGAAATACAGTGCCGACTCTGCATTTTTGTTATTACAGGCTAGCCAGGAACATGATCGTAACCTTTACTCTGACCCCCACTCTAGTGAGCCTGGCCAAACGCTATATATTTAACCCTTTTGTGCAATTAGCATTGCATCCAAATAAACATATTTTTTCCAGCAGGTTTTTCCCATCTCCTTTATTCACACACACTTTTTTTTATAAAATGTCAATGAAATCTATCTATACTTCCCTAATAACTGCAAAGGTATGTAAAATAAAAATAGCCATCAATTTCTGTAAAAGAAACAAAACAACTGACCAACACATTATAAGCTAAATACCAAATCAAATCTGTCAGCTTGATTTTTAAAAGGGCTACAATATTTATGACAAACATTTGTGCCTCTGTGAACTTAGGTAACCAAATCTTAGGCTACAGAACATGAGTTTATTGCCCACAGTGGGTCAGAAAGAAATACCCTACCTCATGTACAGCACTGAATTAAAGAGGAACTGCCTTTTTTTAAAATATTAAGTATTAGGGCCACTGTCAAAGGAAAGATACTGGACTAGAAGAACCCCTGGTTTGATCTGCTATAGCATAGCCCATATTCTAAGTCTCAAGTGACCAACCTGTGAAGTCTTTGTGTCTTTTCACACAATTCCAGGTAGTGAAAAGGCAGCTTTTGTCACCATCGTGGCTTTTAACAACCAAATAACTCTCTTTCCTCCTAACCATCTGAAAACAGATTTCTGGATATTGTTAAGGCTCATTTAGTTGTTATTTGAAAACCACACTTTAATGCTTCCCTAGTGGCTTACGATGGGCGAGAGGTGGCTCACTAGAATCATGGAAAATTTATTTCACACGCTCACTCATGAGCGGGCAACCTGTAACCAGACTAGATCTGAGTGAGGCTTCCATAATTGGAACTAGCCAACAGCAATTTGTAGCATTTGGGCAGGTGAATAACCAGGAATAGCCTAGGATACCACTATCTTCACCAGGGATCGTTAGCATCACAAAAGAAATGAGGCTGGGGGATAATTGATGGCAGACAACTATCCTTAAATGGTGGTTAGGACTCAGCAAACCCTCCAAGACTGGGTTGTACAAGCTACTAGAGACCCCACAGAACTTGCTCATGGGCACTGGCCCACTTCCAGTCCTCTGCAGATTCACTGCTGACCAAGAGAAACCATCCACCCCAAAACAATACAACCTTGCCTCTGCCAAACTCTGCAGCTCCACTGCTACCATTCCATACCACATGTTACAAATCCCTCTTGGTGTCCTGCTATCTTGCTCCATGCCTGCTGATAGGCCTTTTCCAAAGTTTTTCAAGGAAGGTGGGATGGCTATTCCCACAGTGTTCGTTCTTAGGATCAGCAGGATGTAAGGGAGATTGCCCTGCCCCCCCGGCTCAAAAAATCCTAAATGGGGAGCAGGAAAAGTCTGTCCCTTTCTCCCAAGGCACCAGAAGCACACACTTGCCCTGCTGAAGCCATCAGCTTTACTGAGTTGGCAGTACAAATATCTTATAGTTCTTAGCCAGGGAACCCTAACAAACATCTGGTAATTTGTGTGTGTGTGGCAGGGACGTTCCCATCATGGACCCAGCACATTTGCATTAGGAACATTCCTCCTCTCCTGCATTTGTTTTTGTTTGTCATGGGTAGAGATTCCCCGCCCCCCCAAGACAGCGTTAAAGGGAGCAACCCTCCGGCACTCCCTGAACACATACAGAGAAGGGGACGCTTGGTTCCAGGATGGATTGTGGGGTAGTCTGGAGGGGTTGGGAGGTGGGCTGTCACCACTTCATCTTCCAGAGACATCTAACATAACCTGAGGTCATGAGCTGGCAGGTTATGGTGGCACCTTTAGATGGGGTAGTAACGTCAACAGTCAAGACCTAAAAGCCTCTCACAAACATATGTGCTATTTCCATGAGGTAAGATCCTGAGCCCACAAGGATTTTCAGGAGGTTCAGGGCTAAATGCCAATCTTTCATATGGCCTTAAACAAGGCTCCCAGTTATCTATGAACTCCCCTCTCCACAATGTTCCCAGCAACACATATAATTTATTGCATGGAATAGAGGCTCATAAATAAATACTTTAACATTCGAAAGGTGAACACAGCTTTCCTGAGCTCCCATGTAGAGGCTTATAGTCAAAAGGGGTAGTCCTACGAGGATTAAAGGATACAGAGGTGACACCTTGTGAAGGTTTAGCTCATTAGGGCACGGGTGTGCTGCCAGGTGTCTTGAAAAGTGGAAGAAGGAGAGACTACTTCACTTGAAGATAAAGCATTTAAATTATTTCCAACTCTTTTCCTGTACCTGTAATACTGACAAACTTTCATTAAAATGTCAGAATTCCTTCAGATGAAGGAGACCAGGAATGCAAAGATCTTTTTTGCCAGAGACTTCATGTAGTGTGCTTCTGGTGAGATTAAACCTATAGAAGGTCTAAGCTCTGACTTTCTACTTACTCCTGCCACATAGTGGCACTCATGATCTTTAAAAAGGACAATACAAGCCAGAATAGCCAGGTGTTTTCTATTTAATTTTGACAAGCCAGGTTTTAACAAGATCAATTTATGAGTATGACAGTGTCACTGGTGGTCTGTGTGGTTTTGAAAGCTATACAAATGCTGCCAAAATACATTAACAGATCAATGGGGAAGTTTTTATTTTTTACAGGTTGCACGATTATGCTCATTCTCTGGAAACTAATTTAGCTCAGGGCATTTCAATTATTTCCAGGGGAACTGGAATGACTGTTATCTATAAAGAAAGGCCCTCTATTGATTCTATATGAAAAAAAGTGGATGTAAAAATCAGAGTAACCCCTGCCTTCTGTTCCCTTTCACAATAGAAAAACACATCATAAAAGTGAAATGGCAGCTGTAATCAAAAGACGAGTATTGATGCAAAATGAACCATTAATTTTGCTTTCCTGTCTCTGTGAGTATGTACTAACTAGAAGATTACCACCACTTGGTTCAGTCTCCTGGTTTTCCTCCCTACCCTAGAGATTGTTGCAATTCTTGGAATTCACACATCTATAATCCATTTAAAACTCACATTGATGTCTTTTCAACTATATCTGCACCCCATTACAGCTGAGCTGTTCACCTGCCATACCACAGCACTGTATATCCATCATGCAGTTGCACAATATCAGGCCAAACATTTTTTTTTTTAATCACCACAGTAATAATGAAAAACCAACCACCCCAAAATGAGCGACCTACCCATAATCTCCCCTCCTCCCGAAACAGTATTTACCCTAGTGGGGGTATGAATAGAACTCTGCAGGGCTAACATATGTGTCTAATTAAGACACCACTTCTAAAGGAAGGGAAGACCTTGTCTTTCATGTCTTTGTAATGCACTGTCTTCACTCTGTTCACCATTATTTACGCAAATATTATCTCCTATTCTGAATCCTTATAATATCCTTATTTACAACCAGAAAGAAAATGATATTTTTATTAAAGGTGGGTTTTATGAAAATCCACAACTTTTCTCAACAGAAGGTATGTAGGAAATTTGCCTTAAAACAACTGAGTTTTGCTAGATTTGTCATATTTATTATGGTCTTCTGAAATATTTTCTCCTGTAATTAGTGGTAAACATGAATAAAACTACATGCCGCAGCTTTCATCTAAAAAAACGTCTTCTTACTCATAGTATCCATCTATTTTTAGGGGGGTTACCACCTTCATATCTAAGCACTAGGGTATTTTGTCGGACTATTTGCTACCAAATAGGCAGAGCTTGCATTAGACCTATGCATATATTCCATGAAATATAAAAAGCCTTTAAAAACGAGGGAAACAATTATGCATACTGTACAATAACCAAAAATTATTTTTGCAGGTATAAACCAGAACAAGTAATCCTCACACAAGTTAATAGAACACATGGTACATGTTATTCCATATATAACTTATATCTTTTAGACATTCAAATAGAGGGATACACCAAAAATAAAATTTTCCCCAGTCTAACACTACATGTTGATGACTTTCTGGACAGTAAAGTTATGTATTATTCGCAAGTAGTCTTTTCATTTGGCAAACATAGGAATGAACTAGAATTTATCTTATTTGCAGCATTAAGACATGAGCCAAAATACAGTTTGGATTTTAAAACTCAGTGCAATTTATATTGATTCTTACTAAGAACCACAGGCCTTGCAAGCTTTCACAATTATATGGCACAATTGTTTTGTTTTGTTTTTGCTGGGAAAGTTCTATGAAAGCATCATTATAAAAGCATCCTCAGTCAGTTCCTCAATACATTTACAAAATATCTTTTATCCCAAAGGATCCCTAACCAGCTTACAAACCTACATATGCACATAGACAACATGAACAGAGAAATAAATTAATTCACCTTGTTTACCGTCACACAGCAACACTACACACCAATTCAAGGTAGTGAAGAACTTGATTCCCAGCTAACATTGCAGCGAGAGAAATAAGGTACTAGAGAAGTTGGGATCTGACTAGGACACCAAGACCAGACCTCCACTGTCATAAGAAGTGCCCAAAGATCTTTTGTGACCTGAATTGGCCAGAACCTTGATTTTGTAGCCTCTACAAGGGCAGAGAAAATAGACTCTAGAATCAATGAAAAAAAAATGAATTCTTCATTCAGGTTGCTGGACACAATTTCTTTTCTTCTTCCTCACTCTCTAGGTCCCCAACTAATTAAATAAAGCTGTGCTTTTTATGTGAACCCCCAAAGCTGAAGTAATTTTGACCTAACATAACCAATCCTGTAAGGGACTGCAATACAAGCTTAACATCTCATTTGAAAGATTGCATCCAGAAAGACAGCTTTCTCTTGCTCTGTTTTGGAGCACTGGTTCAGTTACAGACTCAGAATGCCAAAGAATTCATTCTCCAAAATACCAAGTAATGAACCACCAGCTCCATTACCTGTGCCACCCTAGGTTTTCCTAGAGACCTAGACTATCTCCCATCCAACTGTACTTAGCTTCGGCGATGACCAAAATCTCAGTTCAGGTTGGTATAGCTGCATAAACAAGAATTAAGAAACTACCAAGTCAAGCTCTTCAAATGTACTTCAGGAATGAATAATGTAGCCTAGACAGAGCTCTCTTTCACACTGATGCTTTTAAAAATATTAGGCACTTAAAAAACAGTAACTGAAGTATGTTACTATAACATTCAAAAACCAGTCAGAGAACAGACCTAAAAGTGGCAATTCTTCAACAAAAAAACTTCAAAAACAGACTCCAACGAGAGACTGCTGAATTGGAATTAATTTGCGAACTGGATACGATTAACTTGGGCTTGAATAAAGACTGGGAGTGGATGTGTCTTTACACAAAGTAAAACTATTTCCCCATGTTTATTCCCCACCCCCGCGCCCTGCTGTTCCTCAGACATTCTTGTCAACTGCTGGAAATGGCCCACCTTGATTATCACTACAAAAGGTCCCCCCTCCCACCCTCCCGCCCCGCTCTCCTGCTGGTAATAGCTCAGCTTACCTGATCACTCTTGTTACAGTGTGTATGGTAACACCCATTTTTCATGTTCTCTGTGTATATAAATCTCCCCACTGTATTTTCCACTAAATGCATCCGATGAAGTGAGCTGTAGCTCACAAAAGCTTATGCTCAAATAAATTTGTTAGTCTCTAAGGTGCCACAAGTCCTCCTTTTCATTTTGTGGATACAGATGAACAAGGCTGCTACTTTGAAACCGAGTATATGTACAAAGCACTAAAAGTGAAGGGTATTCTGCTTCTCCTGCCAACATCCAGGCCTGTCCATTCCAGAGACAAAACCAGGCAGCGATGTTACAACCTTCCTAACAGAAGGACAATTGGGGATCTCTGAAAATAATATACACAGCTATGCAATATTATCCAATATTTAAACTTCTTTTCTGATAAGTTTTAAAAGCCTATTGTCCCATTTGAGTTTAAAAAGCTCAAACATGTCAGTGTGGACATAATGTTAAGTGTACCTATACTGAAAACTAAAGCTTTCATTTTCTTGGCAAAATGCAAGCACTAGTTATTTTAAAGTTGATTTTGTCCTATTCCAGTTATGGTAAATCCTTTCCTATATTATAACTTTCAGTTGCACTGTATCTGATGTATAGTGAATTGTTTCAAATCCCCTTAATGCAAAATCAGTGGTCAAGTCTTTAAACTATATAGACACACTTTCCACTGGTCCAGTTTTCATAGAGACTAGATAAACACCGTGGGCACATGCCATTACGGATCAAAAACTGACTCTGGAAAAGTGATGAACTTGGCCTGCGTTGCACGTGCCATAATTATTTTTTTTTATTGAACAAGGCCTTGCTGCTGGCCAATGAGAGAGGGGAAATAATATAAATGATAAATGGTGGTGAAGGGCAATTATGATCCTTCTGATGAGAGACAGGGCCAGTGTTCACTTTCCGACAGTTGGGAGTAGAAATCATGACCCTTCCTCCCCCCCCACCCCCACGGGAATAGGATAAGAACATGGGATTTCCTGGCTCCCTGAATGGCTAATTTCTTTCAAGCTTTGAGGCAAGAGGAAGCCCTCCTGGTCATAAGACTAAACAAAAGGAAATGGCATAATAAACTTTAATCTGGGATGATAAAGCATCTCTTTTTAAAATTCCTTTCCTGTTCTGAACTGAATGCTTTACATAACTTAAAATTTTGTATCCAGCAAGGGAATGTGAATATTATACAGACAAACAACATATCTGTGAACTGAGTAATCTAACAAAAATTCAAAATCTGGAAAGCATATTGAGCGTGTTCACTTACAATGACATCATAAAGAGTCTGACAATGTGAAACATATGTCAGCAGTTTTCTGCATTCCCTACCCAGTATGCATGAAAATTTACTGAACCTTGATCATTTCAGTGGAGAAATTAACGACATTTAGGACCTAAATTAAGAAAATACATAACTTGAGCACCAGTTAACCTCGAATTTCAGGTAAAAGGTTATAATATGGCTATACTTTTTAAAAACAGAGCTGTATGCTTTACTACAAGCACCATAATTCTGAAGTTTAACATAACACTTTGAATCTACTTTTGAAGCAAAAATTAGACAGTGCACTTGAGTCAGCCATTTATTACAAAGGATGCACATGAAGTGATGACAATAAAAAAAAAAACCTCCTTCCTCCAGCACAAACATGCATGACACACCGAAAAATCTAGCAAAGAGACTGGCATAAAAACTAAGTTACCAGATGTACCTATTAGTGTGGCTGCCAAAGCTCCCTGAAACATTCCATCATGCTGAGCAATGATATCTCTTAGGTGTGAGTTAGTGTTGCCCCCTTTGCGTATTAGGCATTTCTGAGTCTTCCATGTGTTGTGCACACACAGGAGCCATTCACTTTTTCTTCTGTTGTACGTATTTGGTGCAGTTCATCTGCTTTCACTTTCATCTCTGACATGGTTCACTGCAATTCTGCTGCCACTGGAGTGCCAAGCCAGATATGGCTGGAGACATATTTGAAAATGCAGAAAATTAATCCCTGACATTATGTCTCCTGTTGATTGTATCAAGGCTTTATCATGTCATGATTTAGAAAACGTATTTCACGTAATATCATCCACACTTAGCGTCACCATCAGGAGACATGAAAAGAATAATGTTTGCTGCCCAAAAACAACCTTCACCAATATTGTAGAACAGAATTTCTTTTCCTTCCACCTCTGGGAGAGAGTACACATGCCACTAATACCGTGTTTCAAGTAAAGGTCTTTCTTGTCTCTAAATTTTATTTTTAAAAAAGGTTCTATTCAGTCCAAAAGTTAGTTAATTACAATATTGTTTACATCTGTGTTTTCTACGGGTGCCTAATCCAGAATTAGAAGTAAAATTCCTGGACAAATTTTTGTTCAGAGAGGGGAACTGGAGAATATACCTCATTTATAATAAAACATTAAATACCCAAATTAAGAAAATTCAAGTCTAAATGTCATAAATTAACCTTCTGTCCTCGCATACTCTCACCAGAGATTCTTTCTAGCTGTCACATGAAATTTATGTCTGAGGTCACGTGTTAGATTATATGACAACCGTACCTACAACATACTAAAGGAAAGAAGTTATAGCTCTGTAGTCCCTTAGTTGGTTTTGAAGTATTGTTTTCTTTTAAGTCTTTAAAATTACTGAAATTACTAGTACCCATGTCTAAGTTTTCCAGAAGAGACAATCTTTTCGCCATTATGCAGCTATGGAACATCTTGCTGCTTGCAAGGGAGAAGACAGAAGCTTAGTATTTTTCATTGGCTTATCCCCCATTCACAGAAAGGAACAGTAATATCACTCAAGCGCCAAAGGGCAGTCTGGATTCCATGACTGAAAAGATTAAATTGAAGATATGAATCCAAAATTTAGATACTCCCACCAAACCCCTCCTGACACACTCTTAAGGAAATATAAAAGATTTATCTTTCAACATTTATCCAATTGCACTCTTGTCTGAGTTCATAAACCAAGAATCTAGGCCTTTAATCATGTTTGTAATAATGCTGCTTTAGCTGCTGGAAGACTCTTTCTGCATTAGAGAGAAAGATATTTAATTGGCCTTTGTCATAAGTCACTAAAATTTATTCTGAAACACTCTTTCAATGTTATTTTCTTTAGGGTTATACAATCCATTAGAGTTATGCAGGCAATTGTTGTGAGGTCCCTATTTGTTGTATGTTGACAAGGTGCAGACAGATTTGTCTGTGATGGTTGCTTTCTAAGATCTATGGAGAGTGCAGAATGGTGTTTTTTTCTACATTTGGAGGGTGCATAGGATACAGCAGGTTATCTTTCATTAAGAGGGATGCTAGTTGGGGAGAATATAATGTGTCCTGCCTGTATGTGAAAAATAAGACAAGACAGTTTCCAGACTTCAGCAGGACAGTGACCTGATGGAAGGTAGAGTCTCAATGCCCCATACACAGTAAGTAGCTCATAAGCAAGTATGAAGATTTTAGGCTTATGTGAATTATGAGTAGACAGAGATCTTACAACCATTTAAAAAAAATCCAAGTCCATTACTCACAAATCACTTATCTGGCTATCTTCAAGGGCTTTTCCAAATTCTCCTCGTCGGACCTAGTGTCATGGGGTCCACTTATCTCTGAGAGTTGGTGTGCCCTCTTCAGGTGGTACCTCTCATGTCATCCTCTCATCCTGTGGACCACCTCATTCCAGGAGCCACAGCATGCTCCTTTCAAGACTCAGCCCTCCAGTTGGATCACTAGCCGCGTTTCCCCCTTCCGGGGTTACCCAAATTCTTTCTATGCAAACAGTCCCAAGCAATCTTCTCCTGTGCTTTCCTGATGGTGCAGTCCAGTCCAGTCCAGGGACCATCAGCTCAGCAGTTCTGGGCTCTACCCTTTCAGCCTTCACTGCTCCTTCCCCGGACTGCTTCCTGTTCTTCCTGATCTCTGCCCTTCTCTGCGAGTACCAGCTCCAAACCAACTCTCTTCTCCCTCTTCTGAAGGGGTGACTGCCCTTTTGCCCAGCAGCCCTGTCTGTTCTCAGCTCCTGGGCTTTACAAGCCTGGCCTATTCCTGCGCAGCTGAGCCTCCTTTAATCAACTCCGTGCTTCTTGGCTACTCTTCCAGGTGCAGCCTGGGCAAGTTAGTTGGCCTACTTGGCCATCTTAACCACTTCTAGTCCTGTGTGAGGTGAACCCCCTGTCACACCTAAGCTTGGATATAGATATATGCATGCAGAATGTCTTGCTGAAAGGAGAACCTGGAGAATGGGGATAAGTCAACCCAATTTCACAATGGAAACAGTCAACCTCTGAAGACTGCAATACAGTGCTGGGTTTTTCAGCATATTACCACACAGCATAAATCAAAGCTTTCTCAATCCCTCTCTGCCCAGAGTACCAATATGAAGGAAGCCCCATGCTTTACCTGTGAGGCTGCAGTCACATAAACTCACTGTTCTTGCAAATATTTAATAGGTTATTCATATATTTGTCTTTAACTGGATGCCCAGACATAGTAGCAAACCCACAGACCTGGAATATTGCCACAACCGCTATGCTGTTGTACTTGAAATAGGTTTCAGAGTAGCAGCCGTGTTAGTCTGTATTCGCAGAAAGAAAAGGAGTACTTGTGGCACCTTAGAGACTAACAAATTTATCTGAGCATAAGCTTTCGTGAACTACAGCTCACTTCATCGGATGAAGTGAGCTGTAGCTCACAAAAGCTTATGCTCAAATAAATTGGTTAGTCTCTAAGGTGCCACAAGTACTCCTTTTCTTTTTACTTGAAATAGTTTCCCTAAATACACATATTTCTTCTATACTGGAGCTACTGCTCTCTCTTCCAGTAACTGCTGAGACACTTAATATCCAAACTAATTTTCTATGACAGTGCCGAAGAAGTAAATCAGTTTCTCTGAGTGGACTAAGTAGTACACCGAGTTAATACTTTGCTCTATTGTGGAGATTAGCATTCAAAACTTGACATATGCCACAAAATGCCACAATAAGAACTAGGTGGGTGAAACCAAAACAGTCACCATGCTCTCAAATGAACTAATAAAGAAAAATGATAAAAGACAAAAAACCACCATATCATCTGTGCGTGAACACTTTTAACAAAATGATCCAGCCACATCTGACCTCTCAGTTTTCATCCTCAAAGGAAACCTGCACAACACCTTCAAAAGACGAGCATGGGAACTTAAATTCATATCTTTGATAGACTTTAAAAATCATGATCTTAATAAAGACGCTGAATATATGAGAGGCAGGGTGGGGTGAGGTAATATCTTTTATTGGACCAACTTCTGTTGGTGAGACAGACAAGCTTTCAAGATTTCAGGGAAGGGGCTGGAATGGGAACAGGGAAGGGGTGGGAAGAGGCGGGGCAAGGGCGGGGCCTCACAGAAGGGGTGGAGTGGGGGCGGGGCTGAGGCAGCGGGGTGGAGGGTCAGTGGTGTGTTCCTCAGGCCAATGTACTCGTCATTTGAGTTTGAGACCCCTGGTCTAGACTGAAGTGTATTGGAAATTTTTTGTGGAAAAGCTAACATAACGTCTGCCTTCATTTTGCTTGGCTTCAACCAGAACTCCAACCAGACCCTGAACTCCAAATATTTTATATATATTTAAAAAAAAATGCAAACAGGATTTTTCTTTTAAAAAAAATTCATAAAGTCATCTAAGTTTTAAATGCTCTTTAAAAATACCTCTTTTCTCTTCTATTAAGGAAAATATAAGGTTGCAAAAATCATGAAGTGTTTTCATGTGTGGCACCTGAAAGTTTTATTTTTTTCTATTGGTTAACACAACTTCAGTCATAAGATATTGCTACAAGACAGGTGTTAATTTACAACCTACTTCCCAGATGTGAAGGTTAACAGAGTACTAATTCGTAGTAATGCCAGCAATCTCCAATTTATCCTGCAGCTCTCAGTGGTCTATCATTAGGGCTATAACCTAACATTTATCCTGACAAGGAGATTCCCTCCTTAGGAATAAAAAATGATACCTAACATAATTAGTGAAAACTTCATCTCCCAGAGAAGTTATGATTTATACCTCATCTCTCAGATTGCTTACACTTAGGTAGGACTTTGCATGTGGTTTTACTTAACCAGAAAGTTGTTAAACTCTTGTCCTGGTCAGTTGATACCTAACAACAAGTCAGGTCTTTCCCCATTCTGTGGTTGTTCATGGAGAACTAATGTAAAACTTACTCCAAAGGCATCAGAAAAAAATCAGAACAAACAGATAATAGGTTATCTTAAAGAGCAAAGGATACTCCTGTCTCTTGCTGAGATGATTCATTTGCGCTTTGGTTTTACAAATTAGATTAACACCACAAGTGACGTTCTGCCTTCCTAACAGACTATTTCATTTAAACACACACACACACACACACACACACACCCTTTTGAAGAAAGTCTGAATGCAAATACAAAATTGTAAGCATCATTAACTCTAATGCATGATGCATATGTTGGTGCTTCAGTCATAACAGCACCTAATGAGATTGCCTTCCTGAACTGATTGATATAGGTTCTTAACAGACAGATTCAGGAATAAGATCTGCTTGATTTCTCTTCAAGACAGTACACATCTATCTGTGATAGACAGCAAAAACTTGGTTAAACATTAAATTTAATGAAGCATTTGGGAACCCACTTTTTTACACAATAATGACTTGTTGAAATTGCCTTGTCAAACGAACATAAAATTAGTAATGGACTTAAAGAGAGATGCTGCAGAAGAGAATACCCCATTAATTTGGTCAAAATAATTGAAAGTAGTATATGATGAGAAGTTTGATATTATCATGTTTGTGGAGAGGGTGGTATACTTTGTCTTCCATTTATGCTGCTTTGAGGTAAGAAGGTGTTGGGAGGCAAGATACTTCCACAATTTTGTTAATTACTTTTACCATTTTTGGTGACTGATAAAAACTCAGACAATAATTTTTAAAATGAAAGTCATTTATCAGGACTGAAGGGTTCTAAATTTTCCCTGAAGTGCTTCATAGAACACAGCCCCAGACACTAAGATTTAAATCTCTTTGGGATGAGTTTGTTAAAACAGGAATGCAATTTGCTTTTGGTATTATTCATCAAAGCCTCTATTCATGAGACTAATACATGTTCTGATATTATGATGAAGCCCAGACTTCTTTACTCTTGAAATTGGCTACACAATACGAGAACAAGTGGAGGTCCCCAAAATTGTGAATCATTAGTGGGTGGGAGTGAATATAATGTATTAAGGTTAGGATTTTAAAGGATGCTAAGAGGATCAGTTGCCATACTCCCACTGACTTTCATGTATATTTGGGATCCTAATTCCAAGAGGCTCCTTTGAAAATTCCAGCTGAAAAGCTTAAAACATCTGTATATTACTGAGCTAAAATGTGGAATAACTTTTACTGCGTTCTGGACCAGTGAAGATATAGATTAGGAAATAAGATCTAGTTGAAATAGGGAAGAGTAGCTGCTGTCGAAGTTAAGGCTAAAATTATGTTGGTAATCATACTGGACATCCCTGTGTTGAATCCAGTCCTAGAGCCAGCATTGTGACCACGTGTATGTTTGTTAATGGCTATTAACCAATTTATTTGTTGGTATATGGTCAGGAATGCAAAAGTCACATCTGAACATTCGGTCAATGTCTGGACACCAGAATATTTATGAATTGCTGATGACTGGCAAAATTAGTAAGCAAGTGTGACCTAATTCTGCTAATTCTAGGACACTGGAATTATATATATAGGCTTTACTGGTCTGTGTAAAACTACTTCAGATTGGGCCCAATGTTGATTTCTCAGGGACCCTTAGGGAGGTGCTATGGGAAAGAGTGACCAAGATCCTCAGGGATAAAAACTATTTCCACACGTCAAAACTTTACTTTCTGATCCCTCGCACCATGATTCCTGAGCTTCCAATCCAAAATACCAAAGAAAGATTCAAGTATGAAACCTGGAAAGACGGGCAAACTTGCAGAGACCCAGAACATGATTCTATTGACATCATTATTTCAAGTTACATGCTTTCCAGAAAGTACATAAATCTGTTTGTATTTATACAAAAAAGAAGCTTTACATCATTATCAGCATATTTGGGGTTTGGTGTGTGATTTATTTATGTGTGTGAATTAAACGATGTGGCTTTCAAAATCACTACCTGGAAGGTAATGCTGAATTATATTGGTATGTTAAGAAATTAAGGAAGTACCTATCTACATTCTAACTAGATTCTAATGTAGTTATTTGGTTGACTTGATATGATCAAGTTATATAGCTTGAAAATGGCATTCCAGGTTGCTTGGCAAATGAGGGACCTCATTCAAGATCCATAGTTATATACGAATACAAAATTTATCTATTCAAAATATTTTTGAATAATTAAAAATAAGTTACTGCAGTGCAATAAGTTTTACTGTGAAAAATATAGTTTTGTGGATTCAATTTATGGTTACTTGATAAAGTTCTAGTATTTTAAGTTAAGTTCAGTCTTTGAAACATTATAAACACTACATAGCCATCTTTGTTTTCCATTCTGTAACTTCCACTATACGGTAACCTTAATATTTGTAATAAAATGTTATAAAAGTCTATAAGGTGCCACAGGACTTTATACCAACAGATGTATTGGAGCATAAACTTTCGTGGGTGAATACCCACTTCATCAGACATGCAACCGACAAAGTGGGTATTCATCCACGAAAGTTTATGCTCCAATACGTTTGTTAGTCTATAAGGTGCCACAGGACTCTCTGCCACTTTTACAGATCCAGACTAACACGGCTACCCCTCTGATACTTGATAAAGGTATAAGAATCTTGAGTCTATACCTTAAGCCAGAGGTCTAATGAATGGGTAGAATTGCAATATGGTAGTCAATTACTTAATCAACATAAATGTCATCCCTTGTGTACTCTATCATTCTCATTACACTCAGTGGATCATATATATGAAGAATCCATTCATTATTCAGTGCACATTTCAGTAGTTCAACGTTGATTAAAATTGACTGGAAACTTTTTTTAAAAAAAATTCTCCCAGGAGTGCTAGTGTCCTGGACTGAGCCTAAAATTTTCCCAAGGTGACATCATAACTGGTTTTGAATAGCCAAATATTGTAATGCATTAATGAATTTGTATTTTTGTAAATGGCTGATTTATTGGAACTGCATTGATGACTGACCTATAGAGTAAAATTATTTCATGTCGCGTGTATGTTTTCATAAGCATATATAAAAACATAGTTGGATTTAGCAAGTGCATGCTTGAAAAGCATAATTTGATAGAAGCCATCAGCATGGAATTATAAGAGAAAGGCACACTCTTTGACTATATATTACAGCCAACAGTGACAGAAGACAAGGAGGGCTTCCATTTAAATACTCTTCATATGATTCCATACACAATTGCCTAAATTAATGTCCTTGGCAGGGGGCAAAACAGCTTGCAGAATGATCAAAAATATGAAGGGGTTAGCAGCAAATTCAACAAGAGTGTTTTGGAGAAACTTTGTCCACAATAAATGATGAACAAAAACAGCTTTGATAAGATGAGAAAGTTTAAACTCTAATCAAATTAGAAAATTTTAATGGATCGTTAAAGAGCTTTGAGATACCCAAATAAAAGGTGGTCTAGAAAGGAGAAATACTACTAATATTGCTAAACTAAAAGGTCAAGAAATAATCCAAACAGCTAGACCGAAATACAGTTATTCTAAGTTGATGGGCAAAAAGAATAAAAAATAAAAAAGGGAAACTTGCAATTATTAAGTAAGTAACAAGTCTGGGGGGAAAACAAATGAAATAGAGAGCTTATTTCTAATGCAGTAGCCGTACGATTTGTAGAGAATCAGGAAAAAGGATTTAGGGGTATTGTATGGAAGTTCTTGAAGCAGTCCGTGCAACATATCTGGAGTACAGAAACCAGACAGGATATCAGGATGCCACTGTCTAGACCTCAAAAGACAAAGCGTTAAGAGACAGTACAATATAGCACAGGCAGGCCAACTGGGGGATTAAAATATATTTGTATTGAGGAAAAGGCTAAACTTGGTCATTCTAGTTTCAGGGGAAGAGAGAAGAGCTTGAAGTCATCAAATGGAGGAATTGTGGCTGGGATTTTCAAAGATGCAGGGGATTTGGATGCCAAACTTCCCAACACTCCTTTGAAAATACCTGCCTTGAAGAATTATGAAAGGGTTTGGCAAAGTGCAAACAAACTCTAGTGCACTGGAAAGGAGTTCAAAAGCCAGGGAAAATAAGAGTATATCATCAGCTCTGAGGCAGATTCCACTAAGAAACAAACATGTGAAACAAATTGCCATTGCCATTGAAGCCTGCAAGCCAAGGATTCTAATTAGAGATAAGAGAGACATTTTTATGAAGAAAACAGGGAATTAGATGAGATAAAACAGATTTAGGAGGGATTAATGCTCAAGGGGACGAATTCTTCAGGACACAGGGACATTTCCTGTCCAGCTCATTCCTGGGGTCTTGCAGCTTTCCATTCAATCTCTTAACTGAGAAAATCACTGGAAACAATCCACATTAAAATTTGCTTCAAAAAAGGAATAAAATGTTGGTGCAGACATTGACCATGTTCTCCTTTAAAAGGTGACTACATTTACAGTAATACTCCAAAAACCTACAACTTACAATAATGATATTACATGTTAGTTGGTGAGAGAGACAAGCTTTCGAAAGCTTGTCTCTCTCACTAACAGAAGTTTGTCCAATAAAAGATACTACGTCACCCATCTTGTTTCTCCAATAATGTTATTAAAATATTTGAGGGAAAAATGTATGCAACTCCTGGGTTCCTTTTCCAGTTGTTTTTCAATAATCAGAATGTTAGCTAAGAGAATCTGTGCCACTGAAAGTTCACTCACCTATTTGCCAAGAAGAGGGTTTATATCCTCAGTTTGTATAAACTGTCATAACTCCACTGGCTTCAATGGAACCATGACAATTCACATCGGCTAAAGATATACCTCAAAGCCTTTGGAAACCAGTTCTGTTACCCAGAAAAGTACTCTGCAAAACCCGAACATAATGAAGTGTTATAATCATTGTCTTACATGAACCTCTCTCTTTCCATTTTGTGCTTTGGTACTCAATATATATTCATGTTCAAAAGGACCTGGATGCAAGCCTTGAATGTTCAAAGTATCTCCATAAACAACACATCTCCACAACAGTCTCCCTTATCTGAGAGTGGTCAGAGCTTAGGAAAACATAATGTGCAATAAGTGCCTGAAGATATGCTATATTGATCATGAGATATGATCGTGAATTTTTATTACCCTTCTGGAAAAAAAAGGAACATAAAAGCAAGGAGTTCTGTTCCAGATGTAAGAGTTTAATACTATTCATATCTGATTAGCATTAGGAACACATGCTTTGAATATGAAACACTTGTAAGTCTCCCCAGGTGAGTACTCAATCTTATCTTTGCAATTTCTGTCAGACATTTATATACTTGCTTCTTTTCAAACAGGACACAGATGAAGCCTGATCTAGCAGCTAAATGACTTGGAGAACTTGATTGTTCCTCAGGTAAATATTGCAATAGAAAAAAAACAAAAGTTTCACTGCAGTTTCATCTAAGAGTGTTCAAACAGAAATAGAGTAGGAAGTCATCTTAGGTTTCTCTCCTTTCTTTTTTTTAAATTGTCCTTTCACAAAATACTTTCTATTTACTGTGAATACCATCCTTAAAATTATTTATTTATTATATTTATTTAAATTTCTCATAATATTATTTTTAGTTACCATACTGTAATGTTAACTAGCTATGAAGAAACTGGTTGGGGTAACATAAGAACTCACATACAAGTCATCTTCGCAAACTAATCCAATCAAATATCTTCACTTAACAGGTTTCAGAGTAGCAGCCGTGTTAGTCTGTATTCGCAAAAAGAAAAGGAGTACTTGTGGCACCTTGGAGACTAACCAATTTATTTGAGCATAAGCTTTCGTGAGAAGTCGTTCCACCACCCCCACCCCCCTTCCTCAGACTTTCTTGTTAACTCCTGGAAATGGCCCACCTTGATCATCACTTCAAAAGGTTTTCTCTCCTCCCACCCCACTCTCCTGCTGGTAATAGCTCATCTTAAGTGATCACTCTCCTTACAATGTATATTTTTTCATGGTCTGTGCGTATATATAAAATCTCCTCACTGTACTTTCCACTTTATGCATCCGATGAAGTGAGCTGTAGCTCACGAAAGCTTACGCTCAAATAAATTGGTTAGTCTCTAAGGTGCCACAAGTACTCCTTTTCTCTTCACTTAACATTACCTCTGGTTTCCAGATTGGAGAAGAATTGTTAAAATACAATAAAAGGTCACTTTCAGGAGACATCCAGCCAATTATGTGTTCTAAATAAGAATCTTTGGAACTAAGCCTCTGAACTTTGTGAGGGTCTCATTTAAGTAAAGCAGTGACTACAAACTATAAAAACATCACATACTGCAACTACATACCTGGAGGAATGAGGATATGATACACACATACACAGTTCTGTACAGAGTTGCACGTATGAAATCTACCTCAAAGGTGGAATAAAATCTATCTGTAAAAAAGTTATTTTACACCAGAGCTGCTGTTGTGTTTTTCTTTGAAACAGAAATGATGGAGACAGTTAAATGAGCCTAACTTTAAATGCAGACGAGGAGTGAAACAGTTTTAGGTTGTGATGAATAAATTATATGGAGGTTTATTCTCCTCGGATGACATGAAGCATCTGTAGTGGCTTAACTTCTAAAAGGAGACATTAAGCTCAATACCAACAGACAAGTGTAAAGTATGTTGCTAATGAGCTCCGTGTTCTCCAATTGTTCCACATTTATGATAGTTATTAAATATTTTTATGATCGTTGCAGCCAGGGGGCCCAGATTCTCTTTCTACTTTCAATATATTTTAGCTCAGACAAGGAAGGCAAGAAGTATTTTGCCTTTAATTTTTGTACAATCCTATAAAGTTTTTGTACAAAAAAGAAGCAATCTGCCCATGCCACTGGACAAAGCTGATAAACATATTCACCTGATTTTTCTGACAATTTACTAGCCGACAGCTTGATAAATGGGAATGAGAGACACTGTAATGGTATTTGACAGATACTGTTTCTATTAATTCCAAAATTCCTGAATATTTCCAAAAACACAAGGGGAAAATGATTTTTTCTGTTTGCTTTAGAGTTCAGACAGTGATATTTTTGACAGCACAGCCCTGTTAGTTTACACTATGATATTTTATATGCAAATTCATATGAACATAACTGACTGAAATAGATAGACACAACTGTTATGCCAAGCTAGACTATTTTTCTGACTGAAAAATATATTTCTGAAAATTAGGCATGGCAGAAAGTCAGTGGCAGACAATAACTAGAATGATCAGTGACACCTTACAGTATGTTTGAGACGTATTGTCCACATGGATCTCACTTCCAGTATCCATGCCTGTGAGGTCACATTATTTTGGACAACAGTGTCCATTAGGGCTGCTATTTTGCATTTTGTTTTCAGGCTTTAATCACTCTATGTAGTGATATATATTAGAGCTGGTTTCTAATCTTATGGGTGCTCTTCCTCACACATCCTCTCTCTTATTTAAACATTGTCAGCTAAATGGAAGTTATAGATGACACTGCCAGTGATGCAGAGATGCATCATGGAAGCAACCTGGAAATTAGTGGCTATAACCAGATTTTGAGAGACTCTTCCTCCCTACCCACAGGAACAGCCTATCCCCATTAAATGTTTATGAAATCAAGCTCAGAAAGGCCTCTCTTTTCCCTCCAGTCAGCATTGACCTATCCCGCACATGGTAGAATAGCTTCATCCTTCTGTGACATTCCCCTCCCACCCCCCAATAGTTATTGCCCAACATATCAAGCTCTGGGGATAACATAGCTTCAGCCTGCCTCTGCTCACATACTTACCCATACCAATTATACCATATGGGGGGGAAAAAAAAGACCCAAAGAAAAATTATTATGGCCCCAATAACAGGCAAGAAAATCATTATGAAATGTTATGAAAATAATTATCTACTGGTAAGTAGACTGGCACTTATGTTAAGAAAGCAGACACAGTACAATGGAAATATTCACAAAAATACATCTTTATTGTGATTCCTTGTTAATCACACAACATGAACATTTCACCATCTGTTACTGCATATGTGGCAAAGGAGCCAAGAGTTGGATATAAGGGTGCCACACAGCTATCATTGCTGCATCTGACTTTCATGCTGAGTAAAGCTTCGGGGTAATGTTTGGCTAAGCACTTCAAGGAGGAATTCTTTAGCCACGCCTATTGACTCTTCAAAATTTGGTTGGAAATGCCAAGAGGGCCAGATCTCATACAAGATACAGCGCTCTGTGGTTCTTGTTGGGGATAGATCATTGGAAGAAGCATCCCTGTACTTTTTCCTCCCAGCCCTGGCTGGAGCTAGAAGGTGGAAGAATTAGAGCTGGTCAAAAGTTGGCCATCAAAATGTTTCTTTTAAATGAAAAATGGCTTTTCAAGTCCACAAATTTTTATAAAAAAAAGTTATTTTAGTCAAAAATATGACTTTAAAAAAAACCAACCAAAAATGCAGAAAAAAAAGGAAAAACAAACGTACGTTTGTCTTTGTTGACATTTTTCAAGGAACACAAATCATTTCCTGACCAGCTCTGGAAGGAGTTCATTTTCACACCCACTCAGAAACTTAGTCTTGGGAGATGTGCTGAGGTATATATTTTGTCCAAGTTGTTTTGTCTATCAACCTCAACACTTCTCAAAATTGTGCTCCGTGGACCTTGGCCAGGTGGTCTGCAGAATACTGGCTGGAAACGCAGCACTGACTTCTCGCTGTTCCCAGCTCCTAAACTGCAATAAGAAAAGCGAAAAATACATTCTCTTCCTTTCCCACCCATAATAACCATACACAGATCTTCCAGCCAGCAAAGCTGCTGGTAGAGCTCCTACTCCCAGCAACAAGGCAGAACTTGCTGCAGTATGATTCAGGGGGTCAGCTCCGCTCCTTCAACACCCCACCTGCTTCTTGTTCCCTGCGTCCCACACCTGCCTGACTACCTCTTTCCTACATACCCCTCTCCCACCTTCAATTCCCTCTGCCCCACATACTCCTCTCCCATCTCTAACCTTCCTATCCAGGCCTCTGGCTCCTCTCGAGTAATTTACTTTGCCTCACTAGTTGTTTGTTTCTGCCTCCTCAGTACACCACACCAAGCCCCTCAATAGGTTCCAGTCAACTGCTTTCAGGCAACCTCTTCCAAGAGAAAGGAAAAAGAAGAATAAGAGTGTCAATGAAGAAGAAAGAAAACTTTCCAACTACACATACACTAAAGTCTCTCTCCGGAGTTTATCCCAATGAGCCATTCAAACATGTAGGTTCAAATGTATGGGAACTTCTGTAGAACCTCGATCGTTATATAGATTTATCCTGCAAAGCAGAAAGCCCTAACTATATAGCATTAACTTCTGACATCAGCTTTCACCTCTCTTTGACCATCCACAAGGCTCTCTAGAATGATATTTCATTACTTCTCAAAGTTAAACATTTATTTTCTTTTGTTAGTCTTCCATCATGACACATTTTTATTGTGTTTTTGGAGGTGGGGAACCAGGAGTACAACTGTTTATAATCTGATATCTAATAGCATATGCACGAGGCTCAGTACAGATGCAATCACTTCCAGCTTGCCTTACACAGCCTCTTTGTAACCATGCTCTAGGACAGACTGTGTAAGCTTGCATTCACCAGAGATCAGCATGCTAGTTAAAAGCTGGAGGGATAAGAGATCCTGGAGAGTATCCAAATCTCTAGTGGGAGTTTGCATAACTGATTTAGGTAATTCTCCCTGGAATTTCTTTTCAATTAGGCTCAGTGAATACACAGCATGCCAGCAAGCACTAGCTTGACAATTAATTTACTTTTCAATATAGATTTGCCGGTTTAGTTAAAATGGACCTTTGATCGATTGAAAGGAATTCTGTTGTTACAAATGCTTTCTAACATTTTTTCCTTGTTTCCTCCTTCCACCCGATCTAAAATGCTTTCTCTCTGGGAAACCTTTATCATTCCGCACAGGGATACAGGATTTTAATAGGTAAACAATTCTTCTAAGAGAACAGGAACTCTTTCCTCACTTGGTCTCAGGTATTTATTTGCACGTAGTTAAGGGAAATTGCTTTATTGTCTAAAGAAATCTGACATGATTGTTAAAGAGAAACCATCAAGGTTGACACACACACAATATTTAACTAACTGTACCTTAATTATGTAATGCATACACATATGTATATAGTAAACTGCCTGATTGATTCCCCCCCATCCCTATTTCATAACAAATGAAATATTGTTAAAAATCTAATTCCACAACCATCAAATTACCAAAAACAACCCCAGAGCAACCACCCTACAAAGACACAACATGTGATGTTTCGAGAGTTAGAGAGCAGTGTGATTAAGGCCCAAGATAGGAGGAGATCTAGGTGCTATTCCAAGCTTTTCCACGCAAATCCTAGGTGTGCTTAGCAAATCACCTCTCTGTTTTATAAATGAGATATTACTACCTACCTTCTTCAGGGTGTTGGGAAAATTAATTCATATTTTAAGCCCTTTGAAATTCTGGAAGGAAGCATTATAGAATTATACTATTCTTATTACTGATGTTCTTCTAGTGACACCACAAGCATGCTCACATGTAGGAATACTGCTAAAAGTTTTCAACAGTACATGTGTACAGAGTACTATTGGGCTTCATGCTGCCTGCCTCATTGAGCCTCATGGTTTGAAATATGCTTATTCTAACTAATCTATAAAGTCAAATTAATGCACAGATTAAACCCAATAATAACCTCTGTATCCCCACGTACGTGTCAAGAGTGTGCATGTGTGTGCACATGGGCGTGTGCCTCTCACTCTGGCAATGGAGCAGGAATCCAAACAGAAGAGACACACTATCTCAGTGCATACATGTTGTCTTTCTAACATCTGACCAATAAGTCAGGGCTACGCATTTAGAGCACTCAGCACATCCTGACCATCTCCTAAAGCCATTAACAGCTTTTGTTTGGATGTTTGTTTTTAAAAGGAACATAACATTGTTTCATTTAATCAAACAAGACTGTAATGTATTGATCCCTCATCTCAACGAAATTACTCAAAAATAGTTCTTAAGTAGCTTGCTAGCATGGATGATACAAGATTTTTGGGAGACAAAAATCGAGTTACAACAATGAATGTCAAAAAAAAAAAAAAAAATCTGATGCAGTAGCTTTGTATGCCTCTGACATGACTCTCTGAGAAAAAAAGGACAAAAAGCCTTTTCAGTTCCAGGAACTGAAGCATTCCCATGTTAACCAATCATCTGAAATCCTTCCTATAAAGCAAAAAATAAAACACAGCAGAGCAGCTAATGTGGCTACCAACTAAACAAACTAAAATAAAATAAGTAAAGAAAGCTGATTCAGCACAGAAAATTTATTTTCATATTTACAGCTGTATGAATTAAATACACCATCTCTTTCCATCTATAAATTAAATACATCATTTATATCTTTCCATCTATAAATTTATCCCTCTCATTTTTCTATCTATCTTTCAATTTGGAAAAAAGACACTGTATACTATAAATTATTAATTTTCTAGTCAACTAGTTCTAACACCAGTTCCTTTTTTCCAGTTCACTGACCTCCATATTCCATTGATTTAACCAATGAACTATCTACAGTGTTATGTATTAACAACTATATTTGGTCTTTTAAAATACTTCTATACCAATGCATCAAACAAATACACAAGCTTTTTCCTTGGGAATAGGGTTCCCCTTCTGTTTTCATGCTGTCTTCAATAAAAGGTATTAAAAGTAGTATTGTCTGTTTTTTTAATGCCAGCCAGATTCATATCTGAATGGCAAAGAGAGACCTAATCCTACTCTCATTGGAATAAACTTCAAAGCTCCTAATTTAAATTAGGGTCCTAAAAATCCTATGCCATGGGTCTTATTATAAAGAAAGTGTCTCATCACAGTGACACCCACAGGTAAAAATATAAGGCTTGACTCCTCATGTTGCAAAACATCCTCAACTCCCACTGACTCCAAATAGAGGGAAGGGCACGCTACATTTCACAGGATGGAACACACAAATACTAAACAAAAGGACCTTTTAGATTCACAAGGACTGCAAAAATGCACTGAAAGGCTGCCAGGAAAAGCTGCAAATCGTTTGCTCTCTCTTACCTAGGGCAACTGACTTCCACCTGCAGGGAAGAGAAACCCACCAGCACTAAACTCTATGCTTTCCGCAAAGTCACTGTATGAGTCTCCCACATAATAATGCAACAGGCCATAGAAAATAATAGGACATGATCAGAAAAGCTAGGAACAGCTTGGTAAACTATGTTTAACAATGCATTATGGTGAAAACAGCACAGCTAACTTTCACAGGTGCAGGGAATACAACAAAAGTCTCAGACCCCACTAAGTATTTGACATGGAAATTGGAATTATGTTTCTTTCTCTCTTTGCATTTGTATTGAAAACAGCATTTTGTTCTCTCGGATATTGATTTATATTAGTTTGAGAAAGTTAGAGCGCTTTCCAGCTAATACAGTGACATGGAGCAGAAACACCTGGCTACACCACAAGAGGGAGGGAAGTACTGTGACTCAGACTCACAGACTTGAGGGTCAGAAGGGACCATTGTGTTCGTCTAGTCTGACCTCCCGCACATTGCAGGCCACAGAACCTCACCCCTTCCTGAAATAGACCCCTAACCTCTGGCTGAGTTACTGCAATCTGAGTCTATTGCAATGAAACCTGTGAGCTTCCACTGCTAAACACTGTGTCCGTTAACAGCTTTCATACCACGCATCTTCCCAGCTCATCTAGGGATAAGTTTCAGCTGACATAAACCTGACTGTAGCTGAAATGGAAGAGAAAACCTGTAGGTGATGTGATTTTAGAAAATATTTGTTCATTCCTTTTCTCAAGTACAGCAATGGCAGGATGAATTCTACCCCTCTCCTTCCAGATGAAACAACGAACCTGTCTGGTTGTGCTTTCTTAACCTTTTCTCGTTTGAGGTATGGGGATGGGGATGGGAGGGGGGGATGGCTTTAGAATTTTAAATGAGAGCTGAATGATCCTGCCCAAACACACACAGCAAGTAACTAAACCCCTAGAAATACTTAACCAAGAGCCTCTTAACTTCTGGAAATGAGAGCCTGGAACCAACTATTGTGTTGGAACATTCTTTTTAACAGCTTTGTTATAAGGTTCAAACTGTTTTTTCTTTGCAGCCAGAAAGTTTCAATACAGGAAACGCATACGTAAAACATTACAATTTTTGAACCTTAATCCGTGCTGCAGATCAAATACACATACAGAAAGTTCTTAAAAAATAGCAAGAGAAATATGGAAACTATTGATTTTTAACAGGCAGAAAGTCAGTGCTGGTGGGATACAGTGCCCTCTGCTGACCACAGAGTATTTTACAGCCTAAAGCATAATGTTTGTATATAAAAAAATATGTTAATTAGTACTGTAGTTATGCTAAACTTTTCTGAGCTGAATTTCTCTTCATTTATTTTATAAATGGGCCAGATTAACCCTCAATTAACTTCTTTGCACCAACAAAGCGCTTTGTGTCCTGGGTTGCATGGACATTCACAGGAGCGGAAGGCAACATTCAGGTTACGCCTACACTGGAGCTGGAGGGTGTAAAATCCAGCTCCAGGAGACACATCCACAGTAGCTCACATTGAGCTGGTATGCTAAAAAGAGAAGCATAGCTGCAGCGGTGGGCGGGGCTAGCTGCCCTGAGTGCGAACCTGTCTGAGACCACAGGTATGTATTCAGAGCAGCTAGCCCCTCCTGCTGCTCACGACACCACCACAGATACACACTATTTTTAGCACACTAGGTCAATCAGAGCTAGTGCTGGTATGTCTCCTGAAGCTGGAATTTACACCTTCCAGCTTCAGTGCAAATACACCCTTAGATACACCGGAGGAGGCTGCTTTCATTTCCACATGGAAGCCCAGAGAATCCCTGCTGTCAGATGCCATTGAGGGGGTAAACAAAGTAAGCAGAGCTCCTAGCTGCCATCACCACTCCAGCTTCTTGGACAGCACTGCCCATGCTTCAAGAACAGGAGATTATGGCTTTTTGCACTGTCACTCTTCCCCCTCAGCAAAATACTAGGAGTCCTATCCTGTGGATTAAATCAGCAGATGAAGACATAAACCAGGGAGAATTTAGCACTCCATTGCCAATTCAACAACGCCCTACACTGCTGATGAGTAAGTATGCATTGCTTGCAGTTTTTATCCACTACTGAAAACTGCGCAAACTTATTATACTACTTGTATCATGTTGGTGGATTAAAACCATGACTAAATCTAAAAGCAAAAGAATACACACATTTTTATTGTCTTACTCCTCCTCTCTGATATTTCGCTACAGATACCCCTGCTTCCAGAACATAAAATCAGATATAAACCATTGACCTCACTGAATTTGCCAGTGCAGTCACAATTCGTGACCCAGCAGAACCGGGTACTTTGGTTTTCGATGATAATGTTTGAATCACTAAGGTTATCAGGGTTTCTGCTAGAGCTGGGATAATAACTTTCAGCAAATAAGTCATCCAGTGAATTTTGCCTCCTGCTCTGTTCACTAATTGTCCACAGTCTAAAATTTGTCCAATTAAATCTACAAATAGACAGGTTTTGAGCATTTGGCAGAATATTTTTGATATTTACAATTTGAGCTGTGCCTTGGCCACATGGTGTGATTCTGTTCCCAACTTGGGGAGTGTCTCTTTTAGAATCAGGTTTCCAGTGCAAATACTCAAAGTATAAATTATCGTTTTGGAGACACTGAAATTGGCTAAACATTTGCTGTTCACATAAATATTCCCAGCAGGAAATTGACTGTTGGAATATTTGTAGGAAGTGAACCTCGAAAAAAGAAGGAAAGTGGGTCATCCCCCTCCTTATTGCTCAGGTCTAGTTTCCACTCTCTGTGGTTGTGCCAGAGATTCCACTCAAACCCTTTCTGGTATCTATTAAAAACAAGACGATCTAGTATATCCTGGCTTGACATTTTGCTCTCAGGACAAAACTTCCAAAAGGAGCACAACGCAGGCAGAAAACAGGTGATATCATAGATGCTGGAACTAGGGGAGCTGCTGCACCCCCTGGCTTGAAGTGGTTTCCATTATATACAGGGTTTACAATTTGGTTCAATGGCTCTTAGCACCCCCACTATAAAAATTGTTCCAGCAGTCCTGGCTGATATAGTCAACACATATTCTATGAAAGCTACCACGGGTAGGGCTTGAACTCTCAGTGCATGAGTGAAGCACTGGTTCAACAACCACAGCATGTCATGGTGAGCCATCTAGTTACTGTGATAATATCCTGCCTGCAATACATTTGGCTTCAGCAGAACTGTAGTCTTATTGCACATGCACATTTCATTCTTATAGGCACGTTGGTTTAGCTCATGCTGACCTGGAGTTTCAAACTTTTTCAATATTGCTTCCCTAAAGGGCCACTGGGTGCTGGGTATCAACTGAGCTGCTGGGATCAGTGTGGGGGGAGGATCGGAGCCACAGCTTGAGTGCTAGCTATCCCCTGCTCCTCCCCCCGCCCCACCAAAAATAAAATAAAAATCAGGTGATTTTCTAAACAGCTGATTTTATGGGATTTCTTGGGAATCCCTGACTCAAATAACCCCAAATTTAGATCACTAACCTTATCCCACACTCCCATGAATTACAGCAAATTTCAAAAAAAGAAAAGGAGTACTTGTGGCACCTTAGAGACTAACAAATTTAGCTGAGCATAAGCTTTCGTGAGCTACAGCTCACTTCATCGGATGCATTCAGTGGAAAATGCAGTGGGGAGATTTATATACATCGAGAACATGAAACAATGGGTGTTACCATACACACTGTAATGAGAGTGATCAGGTAAGGTGAGCTATTACCAGCAGGAGAGCAGGTGGGGGTGGGGGGGATCTATTGTAGTGATAATCAAGGTGGGCCATTTCCAGCAGTTGACAAGAACGTCTGAGGAACAGCAGGGCGGGGGGGGGGGAATAAACATGGGGAAATAGTTTTACTTTGTATAATGACCCATCCATTCCCAGTCTTTATTCAAGCCTAAATTAATTGTATCCAGTTTGCAAATTAATTCCAATTCAGCAGTCTCTCGTTGGAGTCTGTTTTTGAAGGTTTTTCTTGTTGAAGAATTGCAACTTTTAGGTCTGTAATTGAGTGACCAAAGAGATTGAAGTGTTCTCCGACTGGTTTTTGAATGTTCTAATTCTTGACGTCTGATTTGCATCCATTTATTCTTTTACGTAGAGACTGTCCAGTTTGACCAATGTACATGGCAGAGGGGCATTGCTGGCACATGATGGCATATATCACATTGGTAGATGTGCAGGTGAACGAGCCTCTGATAGTGTGGCTGATGTGATTAGACCCTATGATGGTGTCCCCTGAAATAGATATGTGGACACAGTTGGCAACGGGCTTTGTTGCAAGGATAGGTTCCTGGGTTAGTGGTTCTGTTGTGTGGTTGCTGGTGAGTATTTGCTTCAGGTTGGGGGGCTGTCTGTAATCTCTTTGGTCACTCAATTACAGACCTAAAAGTGGCAATTCTTCAACAAAAAAACTTTCAAAAACAGACTCCAACGAGAGTCTGCTGAATTGGAATTAATTTGCAAACTGGATACAATTAATTTAGGCTTGAATAAAGACTGGGAGTGGATGGGTCATTATACAAAGTAAAACTATTTCCCCATGTTTATTCCCCCCCCCCCGCCCTGCTGTTCCTCAGACATTCTTGTCAACTGCTGGAAATGGCCCACCTTGATTATCACTACAAAAGATCCCCCCCACCTGCTCTCCTGCTGGTAATAGTTCACCTTACCTGATCACTCTCATTACAGTGTGTATGGTAACACCCATTGTTTCATGTTCTTTGTGTATGTAAATCTCCCACTGTATTTTCCACTGAATGCATCTGATGAAGTGAGCTGTAGCTCACGAAACCTTATGCTCAACTAAATTTGTTAGTCTCTAAGGTGCCACAAGTACTCCTTTTCTTTTTGCGGATACAGACTAACAAGGCTGCTCCTCTGAAACCAGCAAATTTCAAGACAATCTGAATTACCATGTGAATTTTAGTGCATGGTAATAATAAGAATAATAATCTCTTAAACAGTAAGCGTCTCAACCTTTATTATAGCTGAGCTGTCGCTCCATTTTAATCAGAAAGATATTTGTTCTATTCAACAAACATTAATATGTTGACTAAGCAATATAACTTCTGATGCTGAACCAGCATGCCAGCCAGCCAGAAAGAGTTACTGACGCTCTGACTTTTTTGTCCAAATAATCCAGACTGCCAATTGAAAAAAAGAGACTTTTGGAAAGATGGTACATTCCCCACCGCAGCAAGTTTAGAAATGTATAGTTTATTCAAATCCTTCCAGTTCAAATGCAGTTCATATTTTGTACTTGTTGACATAATGTGAGGCAACTCTGGATGTTGGGATTTTTCCAATTTTTGCCTGAATTTGGGAGACTTACTTTGTCCTTTTTGAATGCTTGATATTCTCTCATATACATTTCTCATTTGAATTTACCAAAAACTTATCTTGAAAAGAAGCCAACATTCATGTTTTCCAGTGTTTTGTGACAGAGTGAAACAATAATGTAGTATCATTTTTGATTGCACACCCTGGAAACGTAGAGGGCACTGTTAAAAAGTCAATTTTTGCCAACAGGTACCGCAGAGTTTTTTTTTTTTCCCCTCCCCCACCCGCTTTCTCCACATCTTTTTTCCACATATAGATGTGCCACACATATACAGCTGAACTAATCTCAGATATGCAAAATTCTACTCCTTTTAGTGCAAAAGGAATTTACTCACCAATCAGAAGAAATCATTAGTATGTTTTAGCATCATCAAAGATGGAAAAGAGTGGACTAGCAGAGTTTGTGCTTCAGCTTTACCGACAATACTGCGAAGATGCTATTTTAAATATATTTTAGCAATTGCCAATAAAATTGACATAATTTCAATCTTTACCACTGAGTAAGGTTAACACAGTATTTGTATTAGTCTCCAAACAAAGTACAGAGGAACACACGAAGATACGGTGTGACCTAATGGATAGAACACCGGACTAGAAGCAGGAGACCTGTGTTCTATACCCGGCTTTGCCACTGGGTTGCTGGGTGACCTTGGACAAGTCACTTTGCCTCCGTGCCTCAGTTTCCCCATCTGTAAAATGGGGGTAATAACGCTGATCTCCTTTGTAAAGCACTTTGAGATCTATAGATGTGCTACTTAAGAGCTAAGAAATATTATAGTAATACTGTTACTTGGAAAGGCAACTGTAAAGATTTTATTGGTGCTCACTGTACACATCCTGTAACGTGTGTAACAACTGAAGTTTCACATATATTAGGTGTATGGATAGAAAGATTCCCTTAGCAGATCATGTCTGTCTTTGGGCTACCACAATACATTTTCCAATTTGAGTGTGATTTTTCACAAGCTTCACCCCCTAGCACCCACCCACACACCGTCCTGCAAACTCATGACTTCAGCATATTTGTTTTTAAAACTAATACACGGAGGGGATCCAAACTACTTCAAACAAGTCACCTAGGAGAATATAGGTCTACAACCAGCTCAATACCCAGATATTCTGATTTCGTACATTATATATTTCTCCTAAATTTGCCGTTCTAATGTCTTACTTCAGTATCTATGCAGACAGGGAGAAAGTGGAAAGTTGGCTTCCAATGCATTCAAGTGTAAAATGATACCACAACGAAACCTGTTAAAGCTGGACTCTGGCGCAAATGAAAGGTAATAAATCCTTGGAAAAATAAGCTAATGTCTGTGAAATATTAACTAATGTTTTCATAAATATTCCAGCAATTACTTATAGATCAATTCTGATTATGGAGACTATATGGAGAAGGCTACATACATTGAGACCTTCACTTAATGTGCTGAATTCACATCTTCAAAACTTGCTGAAAAATTCTATTTTTGGTAAGAAATGTTCTATGCTTGAAGGTGAACTTTCGTAAAAAAACTTGAGCAAAATTCCTTCCATCATTGTTTCCTGGTTATGGAAGAACTAAACAAGATTGTACTTTTCTATTTTAATGGAATGTAAGGGGATTTTTTCTCACTAATAACACAGTTGAAGACCAACATCTGAATTTTTTTAAGCTAGCTAGTTATCAGGGAAAGATTTATTTTATTGTATGCAAAGAAAACTTAAATTATTTCCATAGTAAATGGATGTATAACATCTGTTGTGTTAAATTCTTAAATAATACTCTCCTTCTGTTTATATCTCACTCACTCTAACTCTGGTACTTCTCAAATGATGTCTTTTTATTGTCTGTTTTACCCCTGCTGGAAATTAGTCTCTTTACTCTGTCCCTGCTGGATTTTTTAAAATATCTATTACCTTTGTGGAATAATCATTTTGGGTCAGAAACGGAGACTAAATTAGGTCCATGGGGAGTTCCGAGTAGAATTTGTAGACAGGTGGCAACATACGGACTGTAAAGGGGGATGGTGATGTAATTAATTCAGATAGCTACATTTATTAATGCACAGTATGCTGCCTCTACCTGCTCCAGGAGAGAAAACTTTATACACTCACAGCTAAATACCTGGACTACCACACTACGGAAAGCAATATTGGTTTTCAGTCCATCATCTTCCCATTCTTTTCAGAAGAGAGTGAGTGATAAATTCTCTCAACTTCCAAGAAGCGCCGGGTAAAGGCAGAAAACAGATTCAACCTCAATGATGACTGGCGTAACCAGTGTCATGGCAACACTACCCCTGTATAAATCAGATTCTAAATGACCTCACTCAACAAAAAATACATACCATCTCTTATTCCATATTTTACACAAACAATTACACTCCTGGTGTTATACTCTGTGATTTTATACTAGTGTTTTTCAGTCCTCATAGTATAAAATGCACTATATAATAGTATTTTGTTCTATGTTATCAGTCTAGGTGCTGTCCTCTTTGAAAGAAATAGGTCAGTCATAGGGACGTGTGAACTGCCACATCAGAACTAATCGTCTGTTTAACCTGCTCTCATATGGCATCTTGTCCAGCGTGCTTCTTCAGAGGAGAGCAAAAGGCCATTAAGGCAAGCTGGCTAATACCATGGTGATGGTATGTATTTCTTCCAGACTCCAAGATGGTGATCACCTTATCTCTGGAGAATGATGGAAGACTTAGCTAATTAAACCACTCCTATTAAAAAAAATTCTCACTGTCTTTTTTTTATTCCT
This sequence comes from Chelonia mydas, assembly GCF_015237465.2. Lineage (NCBI taxonomy): Eukaryota > Metazoa > Chordata > Testudines > Cheloniidae > Chelonia > Chelonia mydas. The sequence goes on from NC_057854.1 coordinate 29,578,292, forward strand.
AAGCATTATATAAATATCCTCCGGCTGCGTGTTCCACATGTTAATTTTACAAGGCATAGAAACACAATACTTCTCTTCAAAACATTAGGGCCTGATTCTCATTTACTGTAAGGCCTCTTCTCTGTTGCTAGAGTGTTATAAAGAGACTTAGGCATTAATGAGAATCAGGCCCTCTGCCTTAAGTATCTTTGATTGTCCCACTGTGCCCCTATGGGATAATAGGAGCTTTCAAACAATCTTCTATACAGCTATTAGTTATTTTAGAATACTTGCACCACTGTTGCTCTTATTCTTTTCCTTTCCAAACTATACAATGTGAGTCAACCGATTAATTAAAAACTTTGGCACTGAGCTCAAAGGTTAAACACCCCCCACCCCAAACACAACCAATGTAAACTCCCAAATAGTTTACTATTTCAGTGCTTTAACTCAGCTTAGCTCATGACCCCCCCTAATGCTGGCCAGTCTGAAGAATGGTTTACTGCTATTAAAATAGTTACACTAACTTAAAAATTCAGCTGAGAGCAGGCAAAATTCTTCCCTGTGGAGACAATATTTGTGGGAGACAACAGCATCAAGAATCAGGAAGTCATCTTCTCACTGTGCTTTAAAGATTTTTGCTATTTGAAGAAAAAAAATTAAAAGCAAATTACTACTATGTTCTCTTTTCCCCCATGGACTTTCTCAAGGGATTTCTCTTTACTTAAAAATAATGTTTTACTCACTGTAGCTTACCAAAAAACAAGCAAACAAACAAAAACACCATTGCAAGCTTGAAATGGAAATCTGTTTCTTTCAAATGGTCAACTACATTATTCACCAATTTCCAACCTCATTTATTATTGTAGGGTGGGCCATGAATGTTAAGATATTGGCACTGTTTTTTCCCCTCTTCCAGTGGAAAAAAAAAAAAAAAAAAAGACAGCAGCCACCCTTCTAAAACAAAATGCATACCTCAAAGCATTACTTGGACTAAACATACGAGTAGATAAGATAGATAAGATAGATATGCGCTGATTCAAGCTTCTAACAAACTCAGGGCCATTTTTTTTTTCTCTTTAAAAACAAAACAAACAAAAAAACCCTCTTTTTTGTAAGCAGTGAGAGTTTCATTTTTGAGTTTGAGCTGGTTAATGACAATTTATAGTGCTGGTGAAAGGTGCTGGAGATAGTCCGGGAAACTGAAGTAATCTATTTGTCCACAGAACAAGCAATGGCAGCACAAGCTTTTCCTAAGAGCCCAGTTAAACGTGCCGACTTAGAGAGACTACTTCCAGAGATGAAAGTATGGTTCATTTTCCACCTTCATTCAGTCCTTGGCCTCTTCGAAAAGAGTGACACGTTTACCACCTATTAGCAGTTCCATTAGCTATTTTGGAATGTGGACAAGAAAGTTCTCTACTATTGTACTATTTCATGTAACAAAACCACGGCACATCCTGTATTGTCACCAATGTGGCTTGAAGCCTGTGCTAAAAGAGACAGACGAACTTGGAGTAACAAATCCCTTCCGAAAAACACAACATGCAATACCTGGAACAACAGCCACGTCTATAATAATACAACAATGGACACTGCATTATTTACATTTATTGGCTATCATTCCTTCCAGCTGAGCTGTGAAATTGACAAGAAAGCTGGCTTCTGGCTCCCCAGCTGGGCTGCCGGTCTCTGCTCCAAGCCAGGCTGCCACCCAGGCTCCCCAGTTCAGGCTGCTGCACGGGCTCCCCATTCCCTGCTGTCCCCCAGAGTGCGAGCTCCCCACTCCTAGCTGGGCTGCCGCTTGAGCTCTCAGCTCCTCAACCAGACTCTAGGCTCGGATCTCTGTGGGAAGCCCAGCTTTTCTCCCTACCCAGCTTTCCACTTCCCGCCGGGTACACAGCTACACCTGGTGGGGAGCATCAAGCACCTATGTTAGGTCAAATTACATTTATAGTGTAGATATGCCTTCAGAGGTGCTAAAATGGGGAGGGGGGAAATAAACATAACCAGCGGATGTCTACATTTCAGTTAGACAACCTGTGGCTGGCCTGTGCCAGCTGACTTAGGCTCACAGGCTGTTTAATTGTGGTGTAGACATTCAGGGTTGAACTGTAGCCCAAGCTTTGGGACCTCACAGTGTCCCAGAGCCTGAATCTCTACATCACAATTAAACAGCCCCTTAGCCTGATCCTCACAAACCCAAGTCAGCTGGTATGGGCCTGCCATGGGTTTTTAATTGCAGTGTAGACATACCCATTGAGATACAAAGAAACCCTCTTTAGTTAAAGGTTTATCTGCATTATCCAGATTTTCTGACTATTCTAATCTACTGCTTCTATGTCTACATTAATGTGGCAACCATCCTTCCAAACACAGGACATGTTTCTTTCAACCAACCTCTTATTGTCCTACTTTGTCCTTACTACCACCCATTAATATTCAATTTCCATCCATCTTCTCTACCTTTTCTTCCAAGTGCTCAACTGCTTTCAGTTTAAAGTAGAAAACAAATTCAGGAAATATTTAATATCCTGCATGTTTGTAACATGCCACAGCTTTTTCTCAGGACCAAAATGTGAAGGTTACACACACAGGACATATTATATAATGTAACATATGGAAGTGAAGCAAAGCTATGAATGACTAAGTTAGAGCTAATTCTGGGAATGGAAATCTGTCTCAGCACACATCTATAATCACCATCTCTCTTTTCCAGTAACTAAATCAGTATCATGAAGTAAGCAAGCACTTTTATTACTAGAAGAAAAAAAAGTGGCTTTTTACTACTAATTAGGAATAGTATAGCTTGGGTTTTAAGAGAAAACAGCACTGCAATAAAGTAGCACTGTGAATTGCAAGTGAAAGTTGGAGATTTGATGAGTCCACCGCAAAAGCGTTGCTATGGAAATTTCTGATTATAGCACAATATTTCATATTTTTATCCTTGTTACCATAGTTAACTTCCTCAAAATGCTATGCTTTCAAACCTAAGGTTTTCCTGATCTCCTTTTTATTTCACACTGACTACAGAGAAAAAGCCTTCCAACCTTAAGGAATGCAGACCCACACTTGGCCATGTCCATGTTCATCCACATCCAATACCTGTGCCTTGGAAATTAAAATGTTCAATATCTAGTGAAGTCCTCTGTTCATTCCAGGGTTTTGCTCTGGCTACCATTAAGGTCATTTGCAAAACTTCCACGGGCTTAAACCAGAACAATAATCTAGCTTCTGAATTACAAGAAGGTAGGGCTTTCATAAGAGGGGTTTGTCGTCCATACCAAGGCTGGAATGGTTCATAAGTGGTGGGTACCAACTGTGCTAGGCTTGGTACAGCACCTTCCTCAGACACAGTGACCCCTCCCTTGGCTGGCATAGAATTCTTATTTTCAACACCACCACAGGTTCATCCAACTGCAAAAGCAAATAATGCTTCAGAAAATGAAGGATACTAAATGGATGTGGAAATGATTTCTCTACAGAATTACAGCATGATTTATAGTTAAATCAGGACGAACAGCTTCTCTTGACAGATTAAGTTCCTAGAGACAGAGAGATCGCCTTCCCATATGCACTGCAGCACAAAAAAAAATCTAAGTAGTAACATTCTCATTGTTGCTACTGAATGAAACCAAAACACGTTTAAGAGTGTACACACACACGTACGTAACATTTTAAAAAATCAGCCAAGCTTTTACAAGCCTCAAGTAAAGTTCTGCTCAGATTTGAACTTGAGACAGTCACTTTCTTTGTCACTATCAAAAATGGGATCTTTATTTTTGTGGGTATCATAATAGATTGCTTAGTTATTCACAGGTAGTTTACTATCATCACACTTCCAGAGCCCACTCAGCTTTGCCATATAAATCTCATGCACCCTATCGTAAATCCCCAATCCTGCAAGTTGATCCATGTAGATGAAACCTTGTGATCTTGCAGAGCCAAATAACATGGAAGGATCCAATTGCAGGGCTCTGCTTTTCATCCTTTGGTTTAGTCAGAAACACAGAAAAGTGAACAATTGCTCCAAAATAAGGTGTGCAATAAAATACCTGCAAGTACATTCTTTTATTTAATTATATAAAGTGTCACCTCATATTTTCAGGTAGAAATTTTAAATGGCAAAACCCAGCATTGTGTTTTTCAGCCTACTGGTAACAGCCAGTTTAATATCAGTTAGTTTCCAAACAAGATAAAGAAACCAGCCATTATTAAATTATGTGGAAGAGGGTCAAAGATTAAAAATCCTCTGCCTCTCATTATTAGACTTGAGATGACAGATTCATTCCAGAGCGCAGAAGGAAATATATTATCCCAAAACAGGATATGAAGTTCAGTCCCAGTAGATTAGTCTCTGTTAAGTAAATTTACCATCCAATCTTTTAACTGTCTCCCTAAAGTGCTGTCCAAGAAGCTCTTTCCTATCAGCTTTAAACCCACTCAAAAACCAGCACTGCCTTCTGGTCCTGCTAGGACTTTGATGGAGCACGAACTAAAAACAGAAAAACAAGAGGGGGCATGGGTAGGAGGGAAAGGACTGTAACTGTAATCAAACAACTAATAAAACCATGATTTATAGAGTGCAGGAGCTTTTTTGTGGGGGACTGGATAGGTAGAAGAAGAGAGAGAATAAAGTGAGCACATTCTGTCTCCTTTGAATAAAAGCTGAAAGTCCAATTGACGTGTTCAGCTGTGCAGATTTCTCCTTTGTTATGTTTACCTAGTAACATCACTGTTTAAATACAAACATTGAAGAAAACGTGAAAAAAAAAGCTGCATTTGTGCAATGGTAATTTCTGAGCAAAATTAAATGCAGCACACAAAGCTAGAAGGTACATCAAACAGACAGCAATTCTATCTCCTTCATTGTTTACCAAAGAAGAAGCAGTCTTCCATAGAATGCTACAATTCTAATTCCCTGTTTAGTCTAACTGTAGCTCCATGAAATTATTTGCAAAGACAGGGATTCCCAGCAAATACCATTTAAAAAAAAAAGATTTTCTAAGCAGCTTTTCCTCCTCTCTTAACTATTTCTTTGTTGGTTTATTCCCTATATGAGAAACAGAGAACAAGGAATCAGGCCAAGGCAAAAATAATACTGTAAAATGAACTAAGAGAGCTGCATGGCCATGGAACCATTACTAGTGTCCTTGATACCAATGAGGAAAAAATACTTCACAAAAACAATTACAAGCAACACCTAGCAAATGCACACTGGGCTAATGGTTCATATTGTAGCTGGTATCTTGTCTTTTGTGTCTCTCAATAAGTCATACAACTACTCCTTGTTCTGTCTCTGATCTCCTTTTATCTGGTACTTAATCTCTGTACTCCACTCACATGTTTTTCCTTGTCAAAGCTGCCTTGTCGCTTTTTAATTTAATACTCTCAAATACTGCAATTGACTTGGTTTGACCGATTGAGTGTGCTGTCTGTCTCGATGTTAAATCTAGTGTAACACCACTCAGGAGTGTGTGTGCATGCATTCAGCGGGAAAGCGTCTATTGCAAATACTTGATATCTGCAATAAGAAGTTTAAATAGATACCACCCTGTCATACCTAATGTCTAGTTTCCACAGGGCCTATTCTAGGCTACAATTCTCTGCTTCAGAAGGGTTATGGAGGATAGGGTCTTGTAACTTTAGTGCTTGTGATCTCAAGCAGCAGTTAGGTTTCTTTACAAGCCCTCTTTATTAGAGCTAGACAAAATGTTTTGGCTGGAACTTCTTTTGGGGGCGGGGGGCTGGTATAAAAAAAATAAATCAAACAGGTTCAGTAATGCCAAAATATTTTGTGAATTCATGCAGTTTCTCCAAATTGTTTTGGTCAAAAAAGACCTACCGGTAAAAAAATTTAAAAGAACCTGAAATGTTTGATTGTGACCTTTTCAGAATGAAACATTTTGATTTTTCAGTTCAAAATGACTTTGTTTTTAATAAAATATAAAATGACTCAAAATCAAAAATGTTTAAAGAAACCTCAAAATATGAATGCAACTTTACATTTAACCCAAAACATTTTTTTCCTGACTTTTCTGTTTGCCAGGAAGATTTTTGGATCTACCCAAAATTTATTATTCAGAATATCCAGCAAACCAAAAAAAAGTTATTTGCCGAGCTCTACTCTTCATTACTTTCTTTTTTTGGGTCAGCGGCGGTGGGGAAGAGGTTGCACCAGTTTGATCACAAAGTCTCTAAATTAACTATTGTTACGTTGGCCAAGGGAAGACTTTTTTCCAGATTCAAGAATAAGAAGGACCACAGCATGCATCTCAAATGCCTCTCATTTCAGTCCCAAAGTTAAATGAACTCAATGCATATTTATACAAGTTCACTTATTGTTGGAAACTTACACCAGAAAAAGAATCATGGAAAAAAGTTATTGAGAAAGTTATTTGCTCTGAAGAATGGAATCTCACTGCATTTTCTGTGTCCTCAATGGATAATTTGACCCTCTTATGTTCTTTTAATATATTATGTCCCATCTTGGGACCTTGGCAGAATGGTCACAGACACAGTAACTGTGTTACTCTAATATTCCTTGTTTTCAGTGTTGTACACATATTTGATCCCAGGTTTCTTGTAACATGTGTTAGCCTCTTATGCTTAACAATCTGCAGATTATTAAGCATAAGAGGCTAACACATGTTATTTACCTAGTATTTAGGTATTTTATTTACCTAGTATATACCTAGTATTTTTACTAGGTATATTTACCTAGTATTTACCTAGTATTTAGCTGTGACAATTGGATTACTGTTCCAGGCTGGAAGAAAAACTCCATGAAGCTCCAAAGTTTGTCTCTTCCACCAACAGAAGTTGGTCCAATAAAAGATATGACCTCACCCACCTTGTTTTTCTAACACCCTTTGTCAATTAATTCTCAGGAATGCTCCCCCTAAGGTAAGCAAGGAGATTTTGAAGGTGCAGAAGGATAACATCCCCCCTCACATTCACCGCACCGTAATCAGTATGGAAATCATCATAAAGAGTGGGGAAAACACATAAGAAGGAGTACAGGAAACTAGGCAGCCAATCACACTATGTGAAGTCAATCACACTGTCCTTTCCTTATAGCTTAATTCTGAAAACATTTATACATTGGGAAATTAACTAACAATACATTTGTTTCATTGTGTTGATGTAAGAGACTTAGCAAGCAATTTACCTCTGTTTCCTGCACTGAGATGCCACTTGGAACACAGGTCTTAAGTGAGCAGGCTAAAGGGCAACAAGTAGACATGCCAAGCACCTGTAAAATCAAACTCACAATCCAGCATACAAAGACATTTACACATATACATGCAGATTGCAAGTCCCAACCCTGCAGGTGTGCTCAATGGAGCAACGCTGCCAGGGTCCCCACATTTCCACCTGTAACCCCTGTGCTCAGTGGAACAAAGGACATGAGCTCTAACCAGTGAAACTCATGAGTATGGAAAGAACTGCACAAATCCACCGCTAGCCTGAATAATGTAATGTTACTGTAGTGCGTAGGCTCTCAGGAAGTGCAGTGTTTATGGATACGTTCCATCAGGACTCAGAATAAAGTCTAATATTCATTTCCACAGGCAAAAACAGAGGAATGGTTTTGGGGGCATCTACAAAATTATATTGTAATAATAATGGAGGAAGAAAATAACAAACAGTAAAGGAGCTAATCTGATGAGGGAGAGCATATACTGTTATGATACAAACCTAGAACTGATTCAACCCAAAATCAACACGCTTATATCCTTATCTGACAGATATATACTTCTAGCTAAGGGAGAATATTACAGACTGGTTTTGGAGCCCAACAGCATCTCTATTAGTCACAGATGATGTGCTCCTTCCTACCCAAGAGCTTAAGGTGTATTCTCAGCCCAGAGCCAACTGAACTCAACTGTCCTGCATGGTGATAAAAAGCAACAGCAATCACTAACCACTGTACTGGACCAGAATTTCATGGCTTTCAGGAGCTTTATGGTGTACAGAACTCAAAACACCTGATAAGGTTTTCAGCCAGAACATCCTTTTTTGCCCTCAGGTTAATAAACTCCTGCTTAAAACTGCTCAAAATTGTATTCTCTCTGTATCTCATTTCTATTTCCTACTAGAATCTATAATGGGTACATTATAATTTCCCTTAACAATGGGCAAACCAAACTAGTATTTTTCCCTCACAAGTTCCACGAATATTTTGACGAGCCATATGTTTAAGACAAGGATTTTCATATTACAAGAGAAAACTCACTACCAAAATAAGTCAAACTTCAAATTCAAGAAACAGTGAACCAAAAACAGAAACTAAGTGACAGACATATTGCTTTTAATATCTTTGATTTATACTAAGCTGTCAACTATCTTTGTTTAAGCAACATACAGTAAGTCACAGAGGATTATTTTAGTTTTCTGATCATAAGTAGTAAGATTTTTTGGTATGTGTCAAGAGTCTTCAGATAAACATGTACAAGCTGCACTGTTTCATATATGATTTTTGCCAAATTTTAACAGCAGCAATCTCATCCAGGATGTGGCTTTTGAAAGTTCATTCAAAATGTGCTTTAATTTTTGGACTTAAAATCAATGACAGTCTCCAGAGACACATCAGTGCATTTATGCATATTAAGACCAGAAAAGACCATTACGCTCATTCAGTCTGACCTCTTGCATAACACAGGCTATGTCATTTCATTTAGTAATTGTTTATGCTAATCACTGTTTGGCTTTTCTTCTTCTTCTTCTAGCCTTAGTCCCATCTATATGGAGTCAACTCTTCAAGTCCTTACAGTCTGTCTTGAAACAGGTCCTGAGAAACTACTACATGATCGTTCCCCTCTATTCAACATTGGTGAGGCCTCATCTGGAGTACGGTGTCCAGTTTTGGGCTCCGCACTACAACAAGGATGTGGATAAATTGGAGAGAGTCCAGCGAAGGGCAACAAAAATGATTAGGGGTCTGGAACACATGACTTATGAGGAGAGGCTGAGGGAACTGGGATTGTTTAATCTGCAGAAGAGAAGAATGAGGGGGGATTTGATAGCTGCTTTCAACTACCTGAGAGGTGGTTCCAGAGAGGATGGTTCTAGACTATTCTCAGTGGTAGAAGAGGACAGGACAAGGAGTAATGGTCTCAAGTTGCAGTGGGGGAGGTTTAGGTTGGATATTAGGAAAAACTTTTTCACCAAGAGGGTGGTGAAACACTGGAATGCGTTACCTAGGGAGGTGGTAGAATCTCCTTCCTTAGAAGTTTTTAAGGTCAGGCTTGACAAAGCCCTGGCTGGGATGATTTAATTGGGGATTGGTCCTGCTTTGAGCAGGGGGTTGGACTAGATGACCTCCTGAGGTCCCTTCCAACCCTGATATTCTATGATACTCAGCTAATCACATTGTTTCATATGACATCTATCCATCCAAGTTCTTCTAAGTTTAACACCCTGTTTCGTATATATTCTTCTGATCTTCTTTTCATATCTCCCAAACCGTCAAAGCCTCCCTTTTTCTATAATTGATATCATCTTCGTACTTACCCTAATTCATTCATTCTGAACATGGTCCATCCTTGTAACTCCAAGCTTTCACCTTAACATTTTCATTTCCACTGCATTCACGTTCTGCTCCTGATTCTTCCTCTGTGCCCAACATTCAGAGTCATACAAAACTGCAGGCCTGTTTACTGTTCTGTAGATCTTACTTTTCAGTTTGATAGGCATTCTCCTATCTCAGATCACTCCACTAACTTCATTCCATTTAGTTCATGCCTTTCCTGTGGCTTTTGTCTATTCTTTGTTTCTGTATTCAGTTTCTTTCACAAGATGTTGCATTCTACATCAATTCTAAGCAATATAACTCAAGCAACAATATATAAATAAAATGCATGGTCACTAACATTTTAACAACCATTTTCTACAAAAGACCATGCCTGAAATGAAAGTTCCAGTGTGGTCCCAGAGAACTAGCAAAAAAGCTACGTATAACACCTCGGCTCCATTATTAAATAAATCTAAACTAAAATTAGGCTAAGTTAGCATAACTCAGCAGGATTCACTGATCTCAACTGGCTACAATAAGAGTTGATATTGATTTATTTCAGAGTAGCAGCCGTGTTAGTCTGTATTCGCAAAAAGAAAAGGAGTACTTGTGGCACCTTAGAGACTAACCAATTTATTTGAGCATAAGCTTTCGTGAGCTACAGCTCACTTCATCGGATGCATTAAAAATTCTTCTGAATACAAACAGAGCTCTTCGACCAGAGAAGAGTTTCTTACATACATTATTCCCAGCAAAAAAACTTAAATTAAAATTAAAATAATCTGAAATTATCTAAAGCTGCAGGTTTCCGCTCTCTCCCTCCCCTCCAACTTCTGTTTTCACATAAATCCAATGAAGGCTTAGCATTCTGTCATTTTGATTGCAAGATCTGGAGTTCTTTCCCCTTGTGATATATAAGGGGCTCTCCACCTCAGAAACTTAACGTCTAGAAGTGGGGTCTTTTCCTTTGCATATATAGATGGGGCTTGGATTGTTTATTAAAAAATATTAATATGTTCTTTCGGCTATTTTGAAAAGATTACAACACACTTTCCTAAAGTAATAAAGTAGTACATCCATAATCCACCTTCATTAAAGTCTTCTGGCTGAAATGACCACCAGGTCTTGATGACTTGAGGTCACTAGAAAAGCCAACCAAATTCTCTGCAAGAACAAGGCTGGTCCAGCCAAATTCCACTTTTCACTATTACATCATGCCCTTTAGATTTCACTGATTGTGGTATTATTCTTCACTTCCGGCCCTCAATTACTGTGTGGTGCTGCTGCATATAAAACAGTAAACATGCCCCACAAGTGACTGCAATTCACTGGCCAGTGAAGTAATTTTTGACTCAATGACTTTAGGATATTATTGGATAATACTAACATGGTAAATGTACGCATGCCACTACTCCTACTACAAATCAAGAACTTAGTAAAAAGTTAAGGCTTCTGTTGTTCTGGAACTAACTCGTGGAAAACTGATTAATTATTATGTTTCACCAATGGCTTCTAAAGACAAAGAAGCAGCACATATCATAGCACTGAATGATAAAAGTATTAATTCAGATGCTAGCTTATTAGTGCTGACTAAATTATCTATGCACATTATTCTGAAAAATGTCATCATTTTTGCATTGTATAGTGTACAAAGTTTCAACAATTAAATGTAACATGCAAGCATGGCATTTGATTGCTGGTATCTAAAATACTAAATAACTTTATATATTGCATGTTGACTCCACCAGTCATTGTAATAAATAATATTCGTGTATTTGAGCAACTTGCTTAATGAAAAGTACTACAACAGATGTGGGCAATTTATGGGGAAAAAAATATTTTCCATTTGTTTTGGAAAAATGTACATCCACAAAAGAGGAACTGTTGTGATCCTAGTGGCTTTAGATGATGTTTGAAAAATGAGAACTCCAGTGTTATAATGAAAACCAAACACACTGAAAAAACAGTCCAACTTCTTTCAATTAGTAGATAATACAGCCAAGCTCATTGGTCATTTCTCTGTGTGCCTCCCACTAACGTGCTGTTTTCAGAAGAATTGCTACAAAATAAGTGGAAGAAAAACAGAAAGGAAAACTCTTAGTTAAGTATAAGAGTCATGATTACTAACAGGAAGACTCAATTAATAGCGTGTACATTCTACAAATAGTATTCGTTAGGGAAGAAATGTATGTACTATGCCACATGGAACCTCTTAGAACTGTTTATTTTCAAGTCATTTAAATGTATTAATTGGTAATAAAGTAGAGTTTGAGGAGGAGTTTGTGTCTACACTTCATAAACAAAGTGCAAAATAAAATAATCTGGAGTTAAAAAAACCACTGAAGCTATGCTAATGACGATAGGGTACATGTAGGTGGAAGCAGTTTGGGACAGAGAAGAACTGATGCACACAAAAGTACTGATTTGGTTACTTTTCGGCTCAAAGTGTGGCATGATGAGTGTTGCTATAGGAAATATAGAAAGCTAATGTTCTTGATCTTTGTTTGGAGCATGAAGCCAATGGGAGTAGCTCTATACAATTCAGTGGAAGTTGGACTGGACTCAGTGCAGATACAGAAAGCTTTTGGCTTTATTGAGAAGTGTGGATAATACTCAGCAGCATGAGCAAACCCATACTCCCACAATGGACTCATCACTGAGGAAAGTGAGAATTATGATGGACAGAAACAGCATGTAAGCACATACATCCTATCTACTGTGGCAAATGATGTCCACTGTTTTAGAATAAAGTAATGTAGGTACTGCATGGTACTATGCAAGCTATCGAACCTAAGCTCAAATACAGACATCAACATTTATCTTGCAAAATCAGCTATTGACCATGAATTCCCAACCACAGTGGTGGTTCTGGAAGGAATCTTGCCTAGAATGTGACATTGCAGAAATTACCTAAAGCATTGTACCAAGTAGAATAGCTAGTCCGCAGAAAAACTTTTGGAGTGATGGTTCTCTATAGGGATTGCGTGACAAAAAAGTAAACAAACAAAAGATCAAATACAAAAGGAATTTATGTGAAATTTCTTTGCATCAAGTATCTAACTGAATTTTTTTGGCACTCCTATAATTTACAAATGGCCTGATAATTATTGCATTGCATGTTACTCAAAATTAAACAAAGTACATGTGCCTGTGGTGAAACCCATTAAGTCACATTTGGACTGGAGGGAAATTATTTATAGTCAAGTTACATACTATGTAGCTGAAAATGCATCTATGATGGAATAGCTGACAAACTCAACTACAGGACATCAGCATAAATGGTGCACTATAATTCATTTACTTACTTGGGTGTCAATCTTATCCTAACATTAATAATGCATTGAAAGTTGGGGAAAACCAGGTCTTATCAAAGCTTCTCAAGGCTGCTTAAAAAACACTCTCTGTTTTGGGTCAGATTCTTCCTTGTTAGTGCAGGGAATTTTCAGTCACGCCCTCCCTCTATTAGTTGCTCTGCAGAAGGGAGATTCACCCAGGGAAAGGCAAGTGGTTGTACTATAACAAGTATTCCTTGATGGTAACCACCAGCGATTTGTGGGTTAGGAATTGGAACAGCTTTAATTTTCATCCCAGACTCCACAGGAGCCTCATTATTCATGGTGTATACTGGGAATACCCTCAATCAGCCAGTCCCCAGACTCAAGCTTCCTTCCTAGCTAGAGCCACTCACTTTTTAGTTGTTGTGGTGGGTTTTGTACCTCGTCACCCCTTTGATTCCAGGGGGAGGGGAGTGTGAGGTTAACCCCGCCTCTTAGCTTCTACGCCAGTTCTACCACCTCCCCGGTAGTCAGGGCTGTGTGGCCCAATGGCCAGAGTCCCTCTAAATCTTCTTCCCCTGGTGGGATAGCGTGGCTTAGCAGCCGGAGTCTCTATAGTGCGCTCCTAAAGCGGTGTGGCCCAAGGGCCAGAGTCCATCTAAGTCCTCTTCCCCTCATAGGATAGTGCAGCCTAGCGACCGGAGTTCATCTATCTCCTTTGAGGAGAGAGAGGGGTTGGTGAACTATGTCGTCATAAAAAAAAAGGGGAAGGGGGGCTCGAGACCCCCGGTAGGGGAGCCCGGGCCCACCCGCCTTCACCGGGCTCCAACCCAGGGCCCTGTCATTGACAGTGTAATCCACCCTGGGTCAGCGGGAACCCTACCACAACACGCTGCCCTCAGAGTGGCGGGAGATACCACTCCCTTTCCTTTACTGGGTCACTTCCTACCAGTTCTCCAAACATAACAGTCCCTGTGGCATCAAGGTCTTCAGGTTCCTCAGCCCCCGGTGCTCCCTGGGGTTCCCACAGCTGCCAGTCTCTCGTCCCACTTCTGGCCCCCTCCGCTCCCTCCTGTACGAGTTGCCACTGCTCATGGGCTGGAGCCTCTGCTGGGCATCCTCCTTCCTCAGCTGCCAGCCCTGACTGAACAGCTCTGCAGGCTTTTATACTTTACTCCCTGTTGGAGCATGCCCAGCAGAGCCTCAGGGGTGTGGCCTCCTCTGCCAGCAGGGAAGGGTTAACCCTCTCAGTCCCAGTGTGGGGCCAGTCCGTGCCATCACAGTTGTGTTGCCTAATACAGGGACCCTGGCAAAGCAGAGATGGTGGATGCTTTCCCTTGCATATTACTTCCCCAAGGCCCTCTGGTCTTCCAACATATTCCTGAGCTGATTCTATCCCTCCCTATAATCCTAAACTGATTGTATCCCATCACACTCAAATAAAGTCTTCATATTCTAAGGGAGGTACTTTAAAACCTTAGCCTAAAAAATAAGTAACACTCATTCTGAATGAGCATTCCCTGTCAGGGACTGAAATACAGTCCTGAGGAGAAACACATCCATTACACACACGAAGGACTTACACTTCATAACCAATCAAGGATTATTTACTAACTATACTGAATTGACAAAACACTTCTTTCTGGTTCCCATGCAGAGAGAATGGTATTGGTGTCTAGTTTCTTACAATATTTATTTAATCAGGCTATTATAGTCACTAAAGGCTACAATGATTGCATATCTGTCGGTTTACCTCTTTGTTCTAGCACATGGTGGCCTGTAATTCAACTTGGGCAAAGCACCATCTGATCAAAAAGTGTTCCAAATGTTGGAAGTCACCTGTTTATTACTAACATTTATCACTTGACAGCTTTGGATGTCTTCTTCTCTGCCAGAACCCTCCATGTTCCTGATATATGTTACTTTCTACATGGCAAACACAGATGGTGTCTTTCCCCTTAGAATTAGGAGGTTACCCTTGCCACTCTATTTAGCTTTGGTCACTCTATATTTTAAGTACATTGTACTTCTAACTTGGTTTCAGGAACCACAGCTGATCCAGATGTTTGTGCTGCATAAACTTTATATATATGTATATATAGAGAGAGCGAGCGCGAGAGAGCAAGCGCGCACTTTGCTCCAGAAATTCTTTATACGCCAATAGTGAGGCATTAAGCTCCCAGGCACACCAAACACAGACCCTGACAAAGTAACTGAGGAATACAATATTGTGTTTGATGCTTTCTGTGAAATTACAGATGCGCTATTTGCAAGTCCAATATGGGGATTAACTATTGGAAGTAGAGGCAGACGTGCCAGGTTCGTCTTGGCTTTTGCTTTGATACAAATAATTTACTACAGTGGGAAGAACAAACTCTCCTTGCTAGCATCTAATTTCTTTGCTTTTCAGCTGAGCCAACTACGTGAAAGAACCCTAAATAAAGAAATCTGCCAAGCAAGTGATGAAACCTTAAGTAAAGAATTAGGACACTGGGTCCCAAGATACCCTGTGAGAACGTTTTTTCCCATTTACATTCAAGAAACTAAATAACATTTTCTTCACACTTCCACCCTATGATGATTATAGTACTTTTTTTCTATCCCTCAGCCTTTCTAACAAAACGGTTAGAAAGTTGCATCCAAGTACAGGTTACGTACAGGAAAACTGGGTGGCAAAACTCTAAGCAACATTTTTTATCATGTAACTAAAAAGCGCACACTTCACAGCCAACTAGCTGGGGGCCCAATCTCATCAGACCCACTGCTTATACTCTGACACTGGATTTGTTTTTTAGATGACGGGAAAGTATTTCCAGAAATATGCATTCAACACCTCCCCACCTCTCACCCTGAAAAAAAACCTCAAAAAACAAAACCCAACAAAAACTTGTACTGGAAATAATAAAAATCCTATTGACTCAAACCAAAGCATTAATATTGCATCTTTGCATACAGGGAAATGCATAAGTTTAATGGTAAGTTTCACGACATACAAAGATGTAATATTAATGCATTGCTTTAGACTACGAAGACTGGGTCAATAGTAATTTTCTATATTATATAAAATAATAGAAGTTGCATGTTTTTAAACGGTCCAATTCTCTCAAGGGAAATCTTCTAACAATGATTCAGAACTATGCAGATTTTCTCAACAAAGTGACAAGTTGCAAATAAGCAACTTTGTTATAACTACATTTTTGAGGTTCTGTAGAGATCCTTATACAAAAGCAGAGAACTAAAAAATGGCTTCCTGACTCAGCAAGGGATCTGGATTTCAATTTGCTTGGTACTCAAGTCAACAAAATGTCACTGAGAATGTAAGCTCTGAACACTGAAGCACAGTAGTCCTGCAGTGATTTTCAACAGCTAAGCATCCCTCAGTAGGGACCCAATTCAAGTACGATAAAAAACTGAGCGAAAAAACTCCATAGACTTTGATGGAAGATGAACCGGCCCTTAAAGCATTCCTATCTCACATTATTTTTCAGGTTCCAGAGCACAACATGCAAGTTCCCTCTTTTTCCCTAGAAATTAAAGGCTTGTCTTCACAGCGTGGGAGTGCAAATGAGAGGGCTGTAAATTCGAATGCGCACCAATATGTTGCCTACTACCTCGCCTATGTGGACCCTGTTGATGCACACAAGAAGTTCATTACTGTGCATTTACATAGCCCCTAAGCAGTACTTAGTTAACATGCATGAGGGGACTTCTAGTGCGTACCAGCACGATCCACCGAAGCCAGTTAGTGTGCAACATCCTGGTACACATTAGAATTCACACCCCACTTATGCGCCCTGTAGATAAACCGTATAAGTGTTCTTATCATGAAAACTTCCTTTTATTTTACCAAATGCTAATCTTTAATCTTTTTAGAGCAACTAAATGAAGGACTTTTCTCCATGAACATTCCATTCATGGCAAGCTAGGGTGTGAATCTACCGCACACTAGCCTGCCAAAGATGAACTGTTCATGTGCATCAGCTGGGTCCACATGGACAGTTCTTCCACGGAAGGCTCGTGGGGAATAGATTTACACCCTAGCTTGTCACAAAGCAAATGTTCATGTAGACAAGATCGAAACTGTATACATGTGTAGTTCAGTTCTCTGCTGTGTAATTTACTCCCTGGAGAGCAGAAGATAAAAAGAGCTATACTGCTAGACTACTGACATGCAGCAAGAAGCCAAGTGAAATTAGGGTAACTCACAATATATATAACTCAACTCAGCATTGTGAAAAGGCAAGGGGGGAACTGAAATAAGAGATTTTGACACAAAGGACGGATGGTTGCAAAGACCAACTGACAAGCTAACAATTGTACACCTTTATAGAACATTGCATACATACTCTAACAACATAATCTAGTAGGTTACTGATTATACACCCCGTTCCATGCAATGTTTTGTTCATGCACATCAGTGTAACATGCCAAGTGTAATAATCTTTACCCAACACATGTGCAAGAACACTCAAAAGCCACATTATCAAAGAATTTCAATTATCATTTTTCTATTTATTGTACCCTTTTTTTGGTTCTTGGCTTCATCTGCTTTCCCAAATTTCCAGTCATGATACTGAAAAGCTGCCCCACAGCTATGCCCTGGCTGGCTTGCGTCTTTTGGTAGCAGCAAGGTGCTGCAGCCCATCCTACCAAAGATCAACTTTCTGTTTGCACAAACTATCCTCTTCCCAAACCAAAGTCAAATGAACTTGAAGGCAGCATCTACGGGACAAGCCATAGGCAGAAGGCACAGCTTTAAAAGATTAGGAGAAGCCATTGTTTTCATGTCAGACATGTTTTTATAATACAGACCATGTCTATCCTTGTCATTTCAATTTAATCATGATGCCAGTTTTTCAGCAGTCACCCGACCCTTTCCCACACCACAGCTTTAAAGGCTCATAAACATTATCTTATTTAGGGAGACCCAACATTTTAAAACAGATGTGAACCTCCCTCCTGCCAAGAACCTACACACAGTGTGATTCAGAAGGATGTGCATGCTGTAATGCACAGAAGACAAGTCATTTTAAAATTTAGAAAACCTTGTGATCAACTGTCTGAAGGCTTATTTTTGTTCCTCCCCCCAAAAAAACCTGCCCAAGAGTTTCTGTACGGGTGTGACAATAATTGAAAAAAAAAAATTACCTGTTTAGGGACACTTTTGCATCGAGAAAATCAGACATGATATTCAGGATGATTAATGTAAAAGGGAGAGAGACAGCATTTTAGAACAGTTGAATTTTAGCCCTTTGCCTGCTGATGTGGCAGCACAGGACGAAGGCAATTTATCTTCTACTGGAAGCAGAAATGACATCACCTGTGGAGGCTGACAACAGGTAAGACTGAAGGGAAAATTCTGCCCACGTTTCACCAATAATCTTCACTGGGGCATAGCTTTATGGTTCGTGTTTAATGGCCATGAGTGCTTTTACTATTAGTTAGTTTCTTCTGGGCGGGAAGCCATTTGAGTTTCCTGCTACCCCCTTTCCCTCCTTGTGGTTTTGGTTTTTGCCTGCTTTTGTTTTGTGCTGTACTTTCTGGAATACAGAGGGCTTTTGGGTTAGGAAGACATTTTTACCACAGTGCAAACTTGGCCAGTCCTGCATGGGTATTTTTGATTACCTTCAGACACTAGAAGCTCTGTTTTCTTACATTTCAGAAAAAAACTTTTATGTAGCAACCTTTGCAGGAGTATTTCATGGTGATCAGGGTGGATAAAAATCAATGATTTTTTTTATTTAAAAAACAAAAAAAATCAGATGTTTTTTATTTAAATCGGATTTTTTTGATAAAATGCTTTTTGAGGAAAAACACCTATCTAAAGATAGTTTTAATTAGGATACATTATAGCTCAAAGATATTGCATCATGGAATAGGGATTATAAATTATAATTCTACAGTATGAGACAATATATGTATGTAATGTTTAAGAAAAGTTTTGTAAATGAGTTCCAATAGTTCATGGATTATGGACCCAATTTTATGGGGTTCCAGGGGCTTCTGTATAGATTATTTAGGTTAATCTTTCTATCTACCTGTCAAGGTTCCTCCCCCACTCTGAACTCTAGGGTACAGACGTGGGGACCTGCATGAAAACCTCCTAAGCTTACTTTTACCAGCTTAGGTTAAAACTTCCCCAAGGTACAAATTAATTTTATCCTTTGTCCTTGGAATATCCACTGCCACCACCAAACTCTAACTGAGTTTACTGGGAAACGTAGTTTGGACACGTCTTTCCCCCCAAAATCCTCCCAACCCTTGCACCCCACTTCCTGGGAAAGGTTTGGTAAAAATCCTCACCAATTTGCATAGGTGACCACAGACCCAAACCCTTGGATCTGAGAACAATGAAAAAGCATTCAGTTTTCTTAAAGAAGACTTTTAATAGAAATAGAAGTAAATAGAAGTAAAGAAATCACCTCTGTAAAATCAGGATGGTAGATACCTTACAGGGTAATTAGACTCAAAACAGAGAGAATCCCTCTAGGCAAAACCTTAAGTTACAAAAAAGACACACAGACAGACATAGGCATTCTATTCAGCACAGTTCTTTTCCCAGCCATTTAAAGAAATCATAATCTAACACATACCTAGCTAGATTACTTACTAAAAGTTCGAAGACTCCATTCCTGTTCTATCCCCGGCAAAAGCAGCGTACCGACAGCCACAGACCCTTTGTTTCTCTCCCTCCTCCCAGCTTTTGAAAATATCTTGTTTCCTCATTGGTCATTTTGGTCAGGTGCCAGCGAGGTTACCTTTAGCTTCTTAACCCTTTACAGGTGAGAGGATTTTATCTCTGGCCAGGAGGGATTTTAAAGGGGTTTACCCTTCCCTTTATATTTATGACACTACCCAATGGGGCTCAGCGCTCAGTCTGGAAGATACCATCAGAGATGCTTAGTTTTGCAGTTCTCAAAACTGTGGATTGGTGTCTCCAGAGATAACATGCTTGTTAACAGCAAAAATGTTTTTAAATAAATAATGTATAGAGGTGAGAAATAACAGACCTCAACCCTTTTGTCCCTCTGCAAATTTGTGTACACAGAGTCAATCCCTTACCTCTCTGTAAAAGTGCAAAGTTTCAAAAAGTTCAATGAATAGAAGGGGTGGAACAGATCTGGACAAGGAGAAGAATTCTGGAGATAAATGTGAGAAGGGAGGGACAGGCAGTAGAAACAGAAGTGAAACTGTCTGAGCAGCATATTCCAGAAGTCTTGAGGTCTTTCTGAGTGTAGGATTCATTGATTTGAGATCTACCATACCATTCTCTCACTAGAAGGGAAACCTATAATGGCAGCAGGCCATAAGAGACCCAGTTTGGGAATAAGAACCATTCAAGAAATATATGTTTGCTGATGATGTTTTAAAGAAAGTCACACCAGTGAACGGGTGGAAATCACTTAATAACTAGGATTCAGAGACTGTTGAAGTGATAATCTCAATTTTAACAGCAGTAGCTTCTTCTGCTAGTGTAGAAAGAACATTTTCTTCCTTTGGACTAATTTATTCCAAATTGGGACCTGAAAAAGCAGGAAAGCTTGTTTTTCCGTCCATAATCTGGAAAAAAAAATCAGGAAAATGAAGGTGATGACGACCGAGTTAGCAGCAGAAGCCATTATCTTAAGTTTCTCATGTTGACCTGGCTGACAGTCTATTTAATTTTGGGTTTTTTAAAAATATTTCATTTAACTATTTTAGTTTAAAACAATTTTAAGAAAAACAAACCTGATTTTAAAAAACTTGAATGTTTAACTAAATTCAAAAATTTATATGCTTGTTTTGTTAAAATATTACATGTTTGCTGTTGAAGACAAAAGTCAAGAATACATAACGTTGTTGTTTTAGTTAAATAAAACAATGTAAATGTCTGTCTGGTGATGTTCTCCTCCTAATACAGCATGGCAAGGAAATCCCCCAAATATTAATGATTAACCTCTCGACTTGGAGATAGTTCACCTCCCAATGACTTCATAAATATCTGCTTCAATTACCTTTGGTAAATGAAAAAACCAAATGATCATTCATTTTCTGATATAGCTGTAAAACTAATCTGAGAAGTTTTCAAAATAAATCACTTTAAAAATGTATAGCATGTACCTTCTGAAAATTAAACCTACATCTATCTCTGAGTTGTAAGGAATATGTATTAAGGTTATAACAACCAACAAGAATGCACTTTTATGTACAAATCCATTATTAAATCGAGTCTTCCTGACTAGTGATTTAAATCAGTTTGATTTAAATCAAATCCACCCTGATGGTGATTGAAGTTTGCAAGGCCCAGTTGCCAAAATGACAGCTTAATTACTGAGGCAATCTGAGGGCTTCACATAATAAACTGGGCAGGGATATGGATCTTAAAGGATTCATGCATCCTGAGATGCTCCTTTATGGCCTAGGAGTGCCAAAGGAATGTGTCTGCAGACCAAATCCCTTGTGGCTGGATTACCTCCCCTCTAATGGCTTATGGTGCCCAAAATTGTTGTGTAGTAATTGTGACCACAAATGAAACCTAAGAGAAAGGAGATAAAATTATATTGTTGCTTCCACTGCATCTCTAGAGGATGGTCACAGACAATACAAAACAATGACACATCAAGAGCAGAAGTCTGACCAACCTGTCAGTTGCATATATTCAACTCCCAGTGACTGCAATGGGAGCTGCATTCAAGTGATGGTAAGATCAGACCCCAAGTGTTTGGAAAACTAACCTACAACACACACAGTAAACATCAATTTCCAGGGTGAAATTGTTAGATCACATTGTTTTGAAATTAAAATGGTACTACAAGCACTGCTGTTGGCCAGTAGATGGCAGCTATTTCTGCAGCCTCTATTTTAGAAAGCAAACACAGACATAATTTTGAAACTTAAATTAGAAACGATATAACCGAAGTAGTTGTGAAGATGGCTGAACACATTCAATATTGACAGTGAGGATAGGTTAAACATAAAAATAAAAAAAAAAAATCTGCAATCACAAACAGAAATTAAGTTACAACAGCTGGAGTTATGTTTGGAAATATGTTTAAATAACTAAAAGGAAAGATTTCCTATAAGCACATTGCATTTTAAATAACCAATCTGAATATTAGTAGATTCAAAGCTAAGCATTTACTTAATGGAGATGGAGTTGAGATATCCTACCCACTTACATCCAGTGGGGATTATCCATTAAGAACCATTACTAGGCTTAATTGTGAAGTAGTATAATCAATGGTTCAATTCAGAAAACAAGCTCTGTGTTATACTATAGCAACACTTCTACACAAGTGACAACAAACATGTTAACTAGAGCCATATATGTTAATTTATATTGCATATTTATCTGCATAAAGATGACAAACAACGGAATATACGGGGGGGGGAAAAAGGCAGACCATCCCTGGAAGAGTTTACAACCATGCCTGAAGAGAGGAATTGGTGTAGGTCGGTATGCACATATATGCAATGTGCAAGATTGTATGTAAAATAAAAATATTTCCCCCCTCCACAGAAAGGATAATTTGGCAGCTAGAATTAATGTGCTACAAGGCATTATCACTCAAATTATTGTAATTAACTCTGTATCTGACATCACTTGCCCTCTCTTAAATAAAAGCCAAGCTGTTCCTTTGTGGGTGTGTCTAAATTTGGAGCTGCATGTGTGTGATTTTCAGCTCAAGGAGACAATCTGAGCTAGCGCACTAAAAACGGAGCAAAGTTGTAACAGTGAAAGTTGCGGGAGGGGCTAGCCATCCTGAGTATGTACACATACAAGACACTAGGCATGTTCTCAGGGCAGCTAGCCCCTCCTGCTGCTCACACCAACATGGCTACACTTCATTTTTAGTGCACTAGCTTGATCAGAATAACGCCAGGTATGTCTCCCCGAGTTGGGAATCAGACTCCCAACATGCAGCACAAACATGCTTTCTGTGTCATAAACCCCATGCTGTTATCATCTAATGGAAAATCTTTGTTAGCTAAACTGCTTTCAAAGCAAGAGGATATTAATTATATTTCCGCTGATGCCAAAACAGTCAAGGCCCTGCTCGCTCACTCCTATGACAGGAGGGCTGCAGAGGGCTCACTGAGCTGCCCCTGGAGGCATTCAGCAGCAAAATGGTAGTCCTCCATGCTGGGCCAAGATTTGGATAATTCAGAGATTCAGATAATAAGGTTTCGGAAAACTGGGAGTATACTCTACTTGCTAGCTGAATTAATTGCTTATTTAAAAAGCAAAGTAAACACCAAATATATATATATATATATATTTATATATATAACAAAAACAAAAACATAACAAGCTCAGTGTGCACATTGGGACCTGCCTTGGACAACATTTTCTAATTGCATTTGCTCTTTGGACGAAAGCCATTTCTCCTTCTGGTGGCTCTGACCCCTCTGGGCCATGCACCACTCAGCTGAATAGCTGTGAGGTTGCCACTTGCAGGCAAAGAGGAGGTGGGTTTATTGGATCACATTTTGAATTTGGAGGACGTGTTTTCCACATTCTCTTCTTCTTAGTCAAGTTCATAGAAATTCCACCCAAACTCTGTGTAAGTGCTGTACTGAGATCAAAAGTTCACTAACAGATCCAAGGGTTTCCCTACCAACCAAAAGGGGGTGGGGGAGAGGAACAAATACTTGCATGGAGCAAATTAGCCAATGCATTTGCCTAAGCTTGCTCATATTCCTCTTGGGACCTATGAAGACTGATCTCTGAATGGGGCTGGCATATACATACAATCACAGCTTAGATCCTGTGGAATGCCTTCAACTATAACAAAAATTCTTTTGACATTCTTTCTCAGAGCTATGAAGAGGACCAGAAGAGGACCAGTAATTCCCATTACTGTACGTTTCAAACGCAGAGAAAGGAGAGGTTGTGTTGGAGGGCGGGGGAGGGAAAGCAAAATTTCACTTTGCTTTGTCCCATATCTAAGCAAACTAGTTTAACCCTGCCAGTTGCTTTTATCATCTCAAGTTGAAGGTTAACAGAATGTAAATCAATGCAGGAAAACTAGCTGTAGCTGAACTGATTCATATGTTATTTTTATTGGTGTAGTTACAAGCTGTGATGTTTCACACCTTGAAGAAGAATAGGAGGTGGGATGAGGGAAGAGGTATCATCTTTTGGTCACTGGTGGGTGGCATTTTGGCACAAAGCGGGGTGGCTGTGAGTACCACACATGTGATGTGAAATTACGATTGTGTTTCTAAAATCTACATCCTGTAAAGGTTCACTTGAAGTC
Organism: Chelonia mydas; assembly: GCF_015237465.2. Classification (NCBI taxonomy): domain Eukaryota; kingdom Metazoa; phylum Chordata; order Testudines; family Cheloniidae; genus Chelonia; species Chelonia mydas. Next base: position 29,602,303 of record NC_057854.1, read on the forward strand.
CCTCACATTACAGGATAGCATTCTTTCAAAACTAAAATATAGATTTCCTTCTAACCCCCATATGGACTGAAGAAATTGGAGAACTAGAAAAAAAGAACAAAAGAAATCTAGATTACATTCCTTAAGAGGTATCAAACTAAAGTTCTGTTAAACTGTAACAGTAGGTTGCATAGATGTTACAATTCTAATATTCAGCTATATGTTTCGCTTCAAACAGTGGCTTTATAACATCACATGTTAATTCAAGTTCTGCATTATAGCACTCTGAATCACAGAAATTAGCTTAAAGGCAAGTTGGCTTGTAATATGAAAAAGCTTTCATTAATCCCTAATTAAATATTTCTGCACTCATAAGAAGTTAAGCAGACAAATAAGAAACATAATGAAAACAAAGATTTTCCAGGAAAACAGAGATCAGTAAATGAATCTCAAGAGAATCTAGTTTCTAATTTCACCGGTTTTTTATTGTTCTAACCTTTCCTCCAGTCAGATGTTCCTGAACGTTTTGATGAACAACCCAGTTATTTTTGAATAATTTAAAAAGAAATCCGGGGATACACCAGCACAGACTGACTTTGAAAAAAAGATCCCAGATGCAGACTCCCACACGCACTACTAGTTCTGCAGAACCACAACAAAGGAAAGATTAATTCAAAACAGCAGTAAGCGTCGCTGTTACCTGCCTTAGTCAGTAGCTAGATAATTTAAATAATAATGTTATAGCTTAACAGAAATAAAAACAGAAGGCAAAACAAAACATAGCAGATCATCATGCCAACCTCTCTTTTCCAGTTTTTATCCTGCCTCTGCTTTCCCAGTGCAAACAAGCTATGTTATTAACATCACAAACAAAACTCCCCTCCACTGAAAGAGCCTGGGAAAAAACAACCTAACACATAAGTTATAAAGACGACATACTTTACATTTTAACCAGGTTAGTATTCTAAATTGTTACATTACATAAAAGAAACTTATAAAAATTCTTGAATTGAATTGGCAGAATAAAGTGTCACTGGTATAAAAAGAACACACTTCTATTTTAAAAATAAAGCCATGCAGAATAGGTGACACCTTTGCAGTCTGTAGCTTCAGTCTAGTATCTTACTTTCCGGTTTAGAATATTTTTAAGGAGAAAATGTGAGTAAGTGAATGATGCTGGGGTTCATACTGCAGCCTTTATTACCTGGTAAAGCAGTTCATGGTTGCTTTCTTCTGTCACTCATGCTGTTACAAAAAGTTGGCAGACATAATGGTGATAGCCATGCAGTGATGCCCAGGCTATGGAAACAATTAAAGTAGTTTACCTGTGTTTCCACAGAATTAAAATATCAGACACCACAATATTAATTGAATTGAAACCAGCTGATGGTATGCATTGTCAGAGTTGGTTCTCCAAAAATGGGGGTTAACTGAAAATATTGTTTTCCACAGATACTGTCATTTCCCCCCCCCCATTTTTTAAAAGGGAAATTTTAAAACAAAATATAAATGTTAATTTCATTTTAAATTGGCATTTTGCTTAGTTTTGGTTTGGTTTTAGAAAACTGATTTAAAAAAAAAATCATATTTTCCTCCGTATTCTCTATTTTTCTTTTTTGTTAACGAATGTAATATAATGAAAGTTCTTTAGCTTTATTTTTTTGTTTTTCCTCTCTAATTTTTCTAAATTTCTCCAGCTTTGGAATAGTTGCAGAGTAGCAAAGAAAAATAAAACTTTGCCACTCTAACTTTTCAAAGGTTGGAGAAAGTGCAGCATTAGAAAGGAAAAAAAGTGGGAGGTGGAAGAAAAAATGAAAATGAAATGAAGACATTCATTTTATTTCACATAGTGGCAAAAAGGGGGAAGGGGAAAACAAAAATCCACGATATACACATTCTAAAAATTATTTTTTTAAATTAATTAGAAAAATGGGGGGAGTTCCATTTAGAATCCAGTGAAATGGATACCACATCAGCAATTTTGGTGACATATTTTTATCCATTTTTACCAGCTGTAGCATAGACCCATGAAGCTCATGTCAGTATATTCCAGATAAAAATGGCAGAATGCTAATATATATTTCAATCTTAAAAAAAAAACCCTAGTAGTTGGCACACAAACCACTTTTTATTATGAAATGGTGAAAATATGCATTTGTGAAGTAACATCTGGATGGATCATTTGATTATGCTTTCCTTTCACTTTGCAATGTATCTTCAAGAAACTACACTTTGTGCTGGGAGGAAGCAAGCAACACACAACAGAAGACCAAACAAACAGTTCCTTTAAAAGGGATACGTTTATTTCCACATCACTGCCCCAATCCATGATACTCTGAAGACTCAGAGTACACAGGATTCATTCATATGTTTTCTTTACATAAATACTGTCTCACACATGCACACTTTTGTAATGTGCACCTCTCTCTGACCTTAATACTCTCTTAATTAAATTCTGAATCTGATTACTCAAAATTATTGCATCACCATTGCCAGATTCAAGCTCTGTATAATTTCACACAGTTAAATCCCAGAAATAGCCAGTAGGTGGCTCTACATTACAATTCCCCCCCCACACCACCATTTAATAAAGCTCACAGAACTCCCCGTGTTTAAAAGTTCTGCTTATATTAACATATGAGAAACTTAACTAAATTGAAATTAAACTCTATGTCTAATCATTACGACTTGTTAAATCCAATTTAACAGGGAAAGCTAAAGTTGGATGGCCATACTGATTAGCCTGGGTAGGAAGAGGTTCTTTCAGAGAATTTTAGACTTTAACTGGAAAACGTGTCACGTGAGTTTATCCTCCAGTGTTTATTTAGAATTGTTCCCTGCACCTCTAGTACTTTTTCCAATACAGTTTTAATATGTACTGGAGCTTTTATGCACACAACCCACTCTCTTGTCAACAAAACATAGGGCCAAACTGAAAGCATGGACTAAGCTCCCGCAAACTTAGGTATGTTCCAAGGCACCCACACCTGGATCAAGCGATTCCACTGCCCAGTCTCTTTAAGGAACAAGGTGCCAGGTTGCAGACCACCATCCCAGGACATAGCAGCCCAACAATTGTGACTGGTGACGCTTGAAAGTGCTGCTTGAGTACACACTTCAACATACCCGATAAGGTTCCAGAAGCACAGTGGTAGCCACCGCTGAAGTCTTTAGAAATGGCTTATCAAGCAACTCACATTTCACTGCTATTCCCTATGGGAGATGTATGGGTAGTATATATTAATGCTGCTGATCTGATCAGTTTTCTATGGCCTAACAGAATATTATTCCAATAAACCTGCACTGCTCCTTATATTTCTAAAGTAACTAGAGATGAGCTTGAATTGTAACTTCAGGAAGGTGTAAGTTAAAATACATCACCACTTACTTTAACTCAAAAGTTCTTAAGAGTCCCGAGGTGCAAGTAGCATCAAATTAGACTCATAAGGTATATTTACATTAGGGACATTTTTGCTAATTTTTCCTATTTTTGCTACTACCAGTTGTAGTAACAGCAGCCACTAGCATACACACAAAGCTAAGGTGGCCACTGCTGTTTTAAGCACCACGTTGTGTTGACCTATTCTGAGCAGAGTTCGGTGACAACATACTTTAAGGTTTCAGAGTAACAGCCGTGTTAGTCTGTATTCGCAAAAAGAAAAGGAGTACTTGTGGCACCTTAGAGACTAACCAATTTATTTGAGCATAAGCTTTCGTGAGCTACAGCTCACTTCCCCCCCACCCCGTTCCTCAGATGTTCTTGTTAAACCCTGGATTTGTGCTGGAAATGGCCCACCTTGATTATCATACACACTGTAAGGAGAGTGATCACTTTAGATAAGCTAGTACCAGCAGGAGAGTGGGGTGGGGGGAGAGAAAACCTTTTGTAGTGGTAAACACCCATTTTTTCATGGTTTGTATGTATAAGAACATCTTCTGTATTTTCCACAGTATGCATCCGATGAAGTGAGCTGTAGCTCATGAAAGCTTATGCTCAAATTGGTTAGTCTCTAAGGTGCCACAAGTACTCCTTAACATACTTTAAACATCACATCTGCCTGAAGCCCTGTCTACACTGTCTGAAAAAGTGTTAGCAACAGTGGGACATTTTAGCAAAAACGTCTTAGGAGAGACACAACCTTACATTTCCCCTTCCTCCAATCAATAAGTGGGTGTAGGTGGCTCCAAGGGAAACAAAGTAAAACTAAAGGATACAAGTTATTCCCAAAATGGTGCCTAGAAGCAAATTTTTCCATTCTGGTTTCATTACAGTAACAATCTTCTCACTCTGACTAAACTATGCAGTGTGTTTGTTCCTTAAACAAGGTGTCCAATTATAAATAAAGCAATAGGAGGAGGAAAAGTGTGTGTAAGTGGTTCCACTCACTGCTGTAGCTCCCCCCTTGGCATCAGGTCATGGTGTTACAGGGGTTCTCATCTCCAATGCCCACTATAGCATCTAGTTTCTAACGTCCATTTCTTTGGCCTGCGATGGGCTCTTTGTTTATGACTTTCGCAGCCCAGCCCCCAGGGCCAGGTCATGTTTAAGCTCAGCTCTCTTTCGGGGTAAAAAAAGTTCTACTAAAGAATCCAAATAAGAGTCGAAACAGAAGACTCTTCTGCATACGTTACAGTTCCCTGCTCTACAGCCCTGCTCCCAGGCACTGCAGAGGTCTCTTCTTTGCCCCTTAGGGCTGACACGGCCTCCAAGGGCATTTTCCCTGTAGGCCCTTCTTAGCAGGGTTCCCCACTGTCTTCCCTCCCAGGCAGCTTCTCTCAGGGACCTTCCCTGCTTCTTAGGGTGCATCTTCACTGCAAAATAAACACATGCAGAGGCAGCGATTCTGAGGGCCCGCATCTAAGGCTCAGGGTGGCACTACAGCACTAACAGTAGCACTGCAGACATTACTGCGCAGACTCCATCTAGGGTTGCCAACTTTCTACTCGCACAAAACCAAACACCCTTGCCCCGCCTCCAAGGCCCTGCCCCACCCCACCTCCCACTCATTCCATCCCTCCCTCCGACACTCGCTCTCCCCACCCTCACTCACTCTCAACGGGCTGGCTCAGGGAGTTGGGGTGCGGGAGGGGGTGAGGGCACTGGCTGGGGGTGTAGGCTGCGGGGAGGGGCCAGAAATGAGGAGTTCAGGGTGCAGGAGGGGACTCCGGACTGAGGCTGTGGGTTGGGATGCAGGAGGGGAGGAGGGCTCTGGCTGGGGGTGCAGGCTCTGGGGTGGAGCCAGGGATGAGGCATTTGGGGTGCAGGAAGGGGATCAGGGCTGGGGCTGTGGCTTGGGGCACAGGAAGGGGTCAGGAATGCAGGCTCCGGGCGGCGCTTACCTCAGGCAGCTCCCGGAAGCAGCGGCATGTCCCCCCTCTGGCTCCTATGCAGAGGTATGGCCAGGCAGCTCTGCACGCCACCCCATCCGCAGGCGCCGCCCCCATAGCTTCCATTGGCTGCGGTTCCCAGCCAATCGGAGCTGCGGAGGGAGTTGCGCATGGAGCCCCCTGGTCGCCCCAGCACCTAGGAGCCGGAGGGGGTACATGCCACTGCTTCCGGGAGCCGCAGGGAGCCTGCCTTAGCCCTGCTGCACTGCTGACGGAACTTTTAACAGCCCGATCAGCAGTGCTGACAGGAGCAACCATGGTTCCTTTTCGACCACGCGTTCTGGTCGAAAACCGGACACCTAGCAACCCTAGCTCCATCAAGAGGTGGGGGGCCTCCTAGCCTGAGCTCAAGCCTGAGCAGGAACATCTAGATGACTATTTTTAGTACCACAAGCATGAGTTTGAGTCTGTAGACTGGGGCTCTGAGACTTGCTTCTGCAATGTTTTTTTCCCTTCTAAGCACTGTAGGCATATCCTTACAGACCCTAATCACAGGGTGTGCACAGGAACTTACTCTGCTTTCTATAGTTTTCTCCACCCTGCCTCCATTCGGCCGTCCTCGGGGAGAGAGATCTCCCTTTGCTCCTCTCTCCTGGGTCTTCTCTTCCCAAGTTCTTGCTCATTGTCTAATCCTCCCTGACCCTTTCATAGCTGGCATCACTGAATTTAGTCACCTGATCAGGATCAGCTGGGGGATAACTACTTGATCACAGGCAAAGCTGAACCCAACACCCCTTAAAGCCAGCCATCCTATGACAGTGTTACTGAACGTGGTGGAGTTTTTGTCAACACTGCTGAAATTCTAGCAAGTGTGAGACAAAGCTGTCCAAACTGTTGGGTTTGGGGGTTTTACAGGGCTATAGGCCTGCCATTTGGCTACTAGTTGTTTATTTATGTTTGGACATCAAACACTTTTGACAAGAAGGCTGAAATCTAGGTAGAGTGCAGAAAAGAGCTTGATAATCAGCTTTATTATCTTCTCCCGCTGGTATTTCTGTTCCCCCAGGTCAAAAACGTAGTCAAGTAAATTTGAAACAAACCAAACATACTATTGATATAAATCAAGTTGAGTTAAATTAAATCAATCTAATAAAAACTATGGAGTACGAGTGCTCTGTTTATCAATGAGGGATAAGCATGCTTCCAAAGAAATATTTTGCAAGTTATTTTATTCCTGAATGGCTCATCATCAGACAGATTTGGTCACCTATAAAACGTTACATATTGATGAAACGTTTATCGTCAACCAAGCTAAGACAGCACTATGCATTTGCATCTGGTCTTCAAGTCTGTCATTAAACCAGACATCAACTTTCAAAATATCTGACTATTTTCCTATATGAATCTATCTTCCTTCCCCATAACAAGTACCTCCATTAGGTGTTCACCTGATAACTGTTAAATGGGTAAAGACTGAAGTGGATCTTTAGAGACCTGTATGATGTCACTTAGCTTTGGTTAAGAGTTTGGCACAGTGACACTTAATGCAAACACTTGCAATAGGCAATCAGGGACAACTGAAAATAATGCACACTGACAGTCAAGGTATTACGACCATAAATCCCTTAATGGCACTGAGGGGGCATGAAGGCAAACAAAACCCATTCTTTGTGTGTTACAATGTCATTTCTCCATTATTACACAATACCTCTTTTTTTTTTCTTTTTTTTGTATTAAAAGCAAACCTGAACAAAGGAAGTGGCTTATCCTTTTTCAGATGGATGAAGTATCTGGCTTTTAGATCAGACAAGTTCAGGACCTATTGTGTCAGTGCAGAAAACGGAAGTGACCTGATTTATCATATCTTTGAGACGCTCATGTTCTTACATTGCCTGAGAAAGTGCAGAGAAAAGTCTTTCTAGTATAGAGGAGTAAAAGGGATGTCTGACGGACACACTGCATGTTGCTATAAGTTATAAAATGGCATTTCCTCCAAGTGCCCAGAGTCACTTACATAAGAGGTAAGTCAAGCTAGACCAGGTATCACGGTGTCCCTGGGCGATGCTCTGGAACTACTCCATACGAAGCCAGTCAGCACTCTGTGGGAGCCTCGTCTCTGTGAGCATACTGTCCCCATGGCAAGAAGCTTACACAGCTTTGACCTTCCTGGGTCTGACCTCAGAGCATTCAGCATCTCCTTCCACACCGTGTGCTTCCCACAGTGAGTCCACACAGGCCGGGCTCCTGGGGAAGCCAGAAGCCAGACAACTCCGCAGTCAGATGTGACTCTCAGCCAGCCAGGAAAACAGAAGGTTTATTAGACAACAGGAACACGCTCTAAAACAGAGCTTGTAGGTACACAGAACAGGACCCCTCAGTCAGGTCCATCTTGGGGGGCAGGGAGGCCAGAGGTCCATCTGGCCCTCCCTCCATTTCCCCATCCAGCTCCAAACTGAAAACTCTCCAGCCCCGCCTCTGGCCTTTGTCTCTTTCCTGGGCCAGGAGGTCACCTGATCTCTTTGTTCTCCAAGATCTTCAGTCGGCACCTTTGCAGGGGAGAGGCCCAGGCCATCAGTTGCCAGAAGACAGGGTGTTGGCCATTCTCTGTGTAGACGCCATTACACTGGCCCTCTCGGGCTCTGCAACAATCACACACCCTTATCCCCCCACCTAGATACTTAAGAAATGCAGAGGGGAAACAGGCACCCACACAGTATTCAGAGAAAGCATAAAGAACATTCCCACTTCATCACACCAGGCAAACTTTTTGGCCTGAGGGCCACATCAGGTGTCCAAAATTGTATGGAGAGCCGGTTAGGGGAGGCTGTGCCTCCCCAAACAGCCAGGCGTGGCCTAGCCCCCGCCCCTATCTGACCCCCACTGCTTCTCGCTGCCTCACAGCCCTCCTGCCCCATCCACCGCACCCTGTCCCCTAACTGGCCCTGGAACCCACACTCCTGACTGCCCCCGCCCCGGCCACCCCATCCAACCCATCCTCTCCTTCCTGACTGCCCCCCAGGACCTCAGCCCCATCCCATCACCCCTTCTCCCTGCTCCTCCCCAGAACCCCTGCCCCCATTCAACCCCCGGTTCCCTGCCTTCTGAATGCCCCGACCACCACCCCAAACTCCCCTGCTCTCTATCCAACCCCCACTGCTCCCCTTACAGCTGCTTGGAGCACCAGTGGCTGGCAGTGCTATAGCCACACTGCCCAGAGCACCACGACAGGCAGCCATGCCACCCGGCTGGAGCCAGCCATGCCACCACACAGCACAGAGCACCAGGTCAGGCCGTGGCTCTACAGCTGTGCTGCCCAGCAAGAACTCGCAGCCCCACCACCCAGAGCACTGCATCGGCGGCGGCGTGAGCCGAGGCTGCGGTGGAGGGGCCGGGGGCTAGCCTTCCCGGCCAGGAGCTCAGGGGCCTGGCAGGAAGGTTCCATGGGCCAGATGTGGCCCGCAGGCCATAGTTTGCCCACCTCTGAGCTAGACAAACCTTTCCATCTATTTATTAATGATTCTGCAGTCACATTTCAAGGCAAGTGAAGCAACAGCGAATACTGAGCAGAGGAAGTTATTCTATATCCAAAGACATGTAAATTAATGCAAAGTTAAAGCAAAATTAGAGCTAGACTCTTGGGCCCTCTTCAGCTCTTGAAGTAAGTAAATAGAACTAGTCAAGTTCAAGAAAAGGCACAAACCAAGAAAACTACAGAAATGTAGGCTTTATGCAGTCTGGGGACATAGCCAATGGAGTAGTTACACTGATGTAATTTACCACAACCTAAGTTGTATTGCTACAAGCTGTAGTTTATGGCAGTGCAGCTACATCAGCATGGCTATGCTAGAGATTAAAAACCCCAGTGTGGATAAGGCCCTGAGTCACAAAAATACTTACATCAAACATTTGCTGTACCCTCTTCCCCACACCACTACCTTAAGAAGAATGGTAAATAGACACCAAAGGAGCACCCGAGATGGTTAAAGGAGAACCAAAAGGATCATGTCCCAAAAATGAAGAGGGCATGATTTCAAGGGGGAGGATGTCACTGACCATAAGTAGCTGCAGATAAAGTTTAAAAAAAAAAAAAAAAAAACGCTTAAGTGATCCTATTGATTTGCAATGGGAATTGTTCTTCTAAGTCACTTAGAGGCTTTTGAAAATCCATTCAAAGGCTAAAGGAGTAGGATGGTGGATTTTTATCTGGAAGAAAGCAGAGACCTTGGTGAGAGCAGCTTCAACTGAGTGAAGAAGGTGTGTAATAAGTTTGACCGGAGGAGATGCAGATGATGTTGATGAAGAGGAACTGAAGACAATGCTCTTGATGCATTTGAAGCCAATTAACTGAAGGTTTGTCTAATTTCCAAAAATCACACTGTTTGGAAAGAAAGTTTAACAAAGTTTTCAAACAAGCTCTGAAAAATGAGTTTAAGTGGAATTTAACATGTTTGTTTGAACAAAGAGTGCTTGGTAGTTTAAGCCCTAGAAGTCAGGAATTTTAATTTTAAAAATTAAATCTCATATAATTAGGAATCTTTTCATTTTTACTTTAGTTGGCAGGCTTTGGCTGGCTGTTTTTGTTAGTTCAAGGACATTCCCCTGCAGGGTTTGCAGCCCCAACACTGCAGTTTATAGCTAGTTCCTGATAACTTTTTATGCGTGTAGTTTGTATTCCTTTTAGCGGGTTCCTAGTATTCCCTTCTCACATTTTGCCATGTGAATGAAAATGCATAGAAATGTATTTTCTTTAGAGAAAGGGCCCGTATAAATTAATAGGAATGCAAATACTATCTTGCATTTTCATATCGTTTTCTACAGAAATGAAGTCATTTCTGTACTTTTTTTAAAGAATCTACATAATTTGTTTCTACTGTATTAGGGCATTTCAGAAAAACATAGAAAGGACATTAATTTCTCTTAAATTCAATAAGACTTTTCCATAGCATAATGCATAAAGTGAGCATTAATTTATATACTAACATACACTTCTGTGATCATGAAGAAAAAGGAAGGAAATCAAAAGTTAACTGTAGTTTTATGTATGGTCTCATGTTCTGTATCTGTGGGAATAGCTTGGTCTGTTTTTGGGCCTGTGATTGCTCGGTCAAATCAATCAAAGAAACTATAAAGATATAAGAGTCAAGCAGCACCAACTGGGGACTTTTTAAGGACTCTTGCCAGACATAACAAGAGTAAATATGAAATGGCTTCATATTCCAAGAATGAATTAATGTTGGGGTTGTGACCGGTAAACACAAAATAGCTAAACAGCCCCTGACTTACTGACTCTGCAGATTATGGAGCCCATATTCTCACTGGAAGGCTTCTTTTATTGATGGTATCACATGCCTTGCTGTCTGGGAGAGGTTTCCCTCTCCCAGGCACCCTGTAATGAATTCTCACATAAGCAAAACAGTGGTAAATCATCAGCATAATCCAGGAATTATTTATTTTTGCAATGTTAGCAAGATTCCATTTTTTTAATCTGCTTCTCATTTTCTCTACATGTGCTATAGCTATCCTATTACTTTAATGTAACCTTGGCTTCAACTCTGTTACCAGTATGAGAAAAAAGTTTGGAAAATTATGTAAGTTCAGGAAGAGTAAACTGAATTCACCTAAAATATTTACCTAGGGCTTCACAAAAAGCCACGTTGTATTTCTTTCCAATTGGTGCTGCACGGACTGTTGGAAACATCTCTGTTTCTTTTTTGTATAAGTAGCTTGGCTTCTCACCTTATTCCAGTTAATGGATGTGTTACCTTTCAACTATCCTAGTCTGAGATGACCTTCATTTTAGGCACACGTTTTTATTTGGTTCCATACCAATCCAGTTTTCTCACATGGTTGTTATTGTAAATTATTGACAACAGAAGTCGGATCAAGTAATTGAGGTTAGGAAATGCTGTTTATGCTGAAGAAACAACATTTTGGTAGGCTTCACTGGAGCTTTCTTCTTATGTATACTTTAATTTTAAGTCTTTGTCCCAAATAACTTGAGTTGGGTTGAGACATGAGAAAATACTTATAAAAATGAACAAAAGAATGATTTATACGAAAATGCAGGAGCTAATAAAGATGATATTGGTTTCCCTTACTGATTAAGAAAATAAAAGGGATGAAGAGGACATAAATCAGTAAAATGTCACTGTAAAACAGCCTGGTACACATATATCAACAGGATTATTCATCTTTCTACCACTCTGTAAGAGAATAAATCATCCTTATTTGGTACCACACTGCCACAATCTAGAAAGCACATTTCTCCTTTTTAAGATCTGAACTACTACCCACTTAGCTACACAAATCCTTATTGAAGTTCTCAAAAGGAAATAAAAGTTATGTAACGATTTTCATCACTTTGCATCAGAAAACTATGATTTTTTTGCTCCTGCCCCCAATTTTCTCTAAGTGAATAACACCTAAAATCCAGTCATTAATGCCACATTGTATTACTTCATGAACTACCCCATGCAACTTTACAGTGGTTTGTAATAAAATATGCTGAGGAGCTCAATGAATAGGTGCTAATATGGGAGAGCATAATTCCTCGGATTGGGCAGAGAATTGTCATTGCTGCTACATCGAGAAATGTAGGATAGATATATTATTTCCTTTACATTAAATGAAGGCATGGCCTTTCAGCCACTTACTCCCCCTTACACGGGCACGTTCCTGGAAAAAGCATTTATTTTTCATGGAAATTGTATAAGTGTTTATAAATCAATGTGTGAGGGGCATCATTTTCTGAGACGCTTGGTATCCTTAGCTCCCATTCTCTTCAATGGGAACTACAGACTATTCAGCATCTCTTGTGGGGCAAGAAATCACAGCATAGGTGCTTAAGTTTTGTATGAGAACTTTGTGTCCAGCTGACACCTGCTATGGATATATATGGTAGCACAAGACTGAAGACTAACTGAAAATGAGTGAGCCCCCACAAAACCCCAGGCCACTATCTGGCTTGACATAGCTTCCTATGTGTATCACCACTGGGATTATGAGTAACAGAGAACACCACCAGACCTGTAGCTGTGTCAAAGCCCGCTACACAAAGGAACTTTTTGAAAGAGGGTTTCAACGTAAGGGGACTGTTGTCTCCTTACTAAAACTCAGTGGGGGTGTTTTGGTTGGCTAGCTCCCAGTACTAAAAGAAAGGGGAAGGGCCGATGGGAAATCAGGACCCTGAGACTGACAGACCCCAAGAACAACGGGGAGAGGCCAGTGCTCCAGGTTAGCCTGATTGACAGGGCAGGCAAGCTAATCAGGGAGTCAGGAGGCCAGGGGGCTCCTGTCCTCTGTATGTGAGCTGGAATTCAGAGTGAGTCCAAGCTAAGGAAAAAGCAGGGACCCAAGTTGGGCTGGGGAGTAGAGCCGTGCCAGCCAGAAAAGCAGCCGAGGAAGCAGGTCAGTGCTGGGAGAGCTATAGAAGCAGCCCAGGAAGCAGGTCAGTGTTGGGAGCAGAGTCACAGAAGCAGCCCACAGACAGACCTGTGCTGGGAGGAGAGCTGCAGCAACAGAGCCAGAGACGCAGCCCAAGGAGCTGGAGGCAGAGCAGAAGCAGTGCTGGGGAAGAGTGGAGCTGAGGCTGGAGCAGTCCGGAGCCGGGTGTGGTAAGCAGCTGGGGAGATGAAGGGGGACCCTAGGCACGAGGCCCAGCACAGGGAAACGCTGCCAATCAAGAGGCCTTGCAGGCCAGACTTGGAGGGGAATCAAAGCCCCGACGGGGTGGGGGGTGATGCTGGGAAGAAGGGTCCTACCACCCAGAACCTGAAAGCGTGTGGCCACCGTCAGAGCAAGTGTCTGACCTGCAGCATCCCTGAAGCACAGCCAGGAGTGGAGAAGGAGGCCTGGGACTTGTGAGGAACAGACTGAACTTCCCTTACATTCCAGAGACGCTGGTTGCGATGTCCCCATGGCACAGAGCGGGGTGATGTGTTTTCCTTTAACCTTTCCCATTTTTTCCTTATTTTTTAAAAATTGATTGAGGTCTAATAAATTGTATTTGCTTTGAACTCTATGTAATGATCAGTGGGTCAGGGAAGCATCCAGTGCAGAGAGAGCACCCCAGAGTGGGGATGCCCTAGTCCTTGCCTTAAGTGACCACGACAAGGTTGGGGGGGTCAAACTCCCCAAGAATCCTGAGCCCAGCCTTGTTAGGGTTATGGGGCTCTGCCACACAGGAGAGTTGGAGGGGAGCCCTTGAGGTCAGGCAGGCCTCTGGGTAAAGGGGCGAGGACTCAGATCCTTTCACTAGCCCATTTCACTGGGGTATGTATAAGCCAGGAAACTGCCCCACAATAGCGGGACGATTCCCCCTCTTACATAGGGTTTTACATTTTTTCAAGTTATGAATATTAGAGTGTCAAGTTAACACAGATCTTTGTGACATATTCATGTGAGAAAACACTCGACAGAAATGGCTAAAAAGCCTCTCCTGTAAGTTACACATTCCTATATTTAGTCAAGGTCCATCCTTTCTCTTTTTTGAGAAAGACAAACCAATTCTATATGCAAGACTGGGGATATGTCTTGTATCAAATAAAATGGGTTCCACATCTCAACTGCTGCTGAGTTATCTACATTAAGTATGAAGTCCCCACCTATCAAAAGGTAGAAGTCCTATGAAGTGCATTTGTAACAAGAAAATCAAGATAGTGTAGTGATTAGAAGTGACAAAACTCTCTTTTGATACAATTTTATGTAATTTTACAATTTGTGGTTCATCTGTTTTCACCTTTTCTAAATTGTGTGGTTCAAATTTTAGAAATAGCCAAATTTCTGATATAACAAAATTGATAAATTTAGATTCACACAACAAGTTTGGCTATTTTGGATAAACTTTCATGAATTTATGTTTTTGTTTTGTTCTTCTATCTGCATACATTAAATCAGAGTCCATTGCATCTCAGCTATAATTATATATCACAATTACAATTCTTGAGTTGTAAAATCTTTTACTATTTTTCCATCGGTGTTACTCCCTAGCCATTTACAATGCTGTGTAATAGCTATCTTAACCAAAGAGATTTGATAAATTGTGTGTTCATACTGTTCTTGGTACAGAGACCCAATAATAATATGGACCAATTTCATCACCACATAACATTTCTTAATTATTTTAGTTTCAGGAAGTGGCATTACTGATTTTAAAAAATGTAACACAGTACAAGAGTAAAAGTCAGATAAAAATGGGTACGTTTAGATTGGAGTTAAACTAAAGGAAGCTGAGTTTCAGATATCACAACCATAAAGAACTGTAACAATCAATCAATCAGCTATACCAAATATGCAAATATAGTTTTTAAGTCAAGACCATTGCTACCACAGTTAATCAAAACTTTTAAGCAAAACAGCACGGTTTTTACAAAATATTGTTTATCGAGAAGCCTCAAGCTATGTTATAAAGAACCATGCACGTCATACAGTTGCAAAAATTAAAGCACAGGGAAAAATATAGTTTTTCACTTGAGACCACTTGGAACTGTGCCAAACGCTAAGTTACAACATGAAGTAATTAGAACCAGTTATTATTAGGACACAAAGACACTACCCGAAGTAGCCTTCTCATTTTGGGTTCAGGAAGTTTCTTGATAAACTGATAAATTCATTGCATCAGAAACTGAAGAATAATCTGAATTCTTTGGGGTCCCCCTCACTGCTATTTCCAAATTCTCTGCACAGACCTATACGTGTTACAGCCATGAAATACTACACGATAAGTCCGGAAACCAGGAACTATGTACACAATACTATGTTATGGGTTTATAGTATCATTCTGACATCACTAGGTCTTTTGATGGAGAAAAAATAAGCACAAATTACCATGTGTGTGTACCTGAGGCTGCAAGTTCCCAAATTTTGGCCATTAGCAAGCATTTTTTTATTTGGAAGCAGAGAGTGTCTGTCAAGTTCTGATTTTTTCTATATAAAAATGATGAATTCATATAATAATTTAATGGGTAATTGTTATTTCAGGTATAAAACCTAAAATGATCATCAAGATCTCTGGCAAGCTACAAATACACTGATTAAGTTGTTAAAATAACAGTTAGAGAGTTTTAAAGTTCTCAGTTATCAGCATGCGACAAAGCCAGCTCATTTTTCTTCTTTCTAGAAAGCATTAGAAGTATTTGGTTTCCCATACCATTCCCATTGCAAAACCAGCTATTTTCCCTTGATAGTGCCAGATTCAACATTCCCTGACGCCTTTGAATACTGATTCACCTCTACTTCTTATCCCACACAGAAAAAATGAAATTTATATTAACAGCAAGCAAGGCAATCAATATATCGGATAAAATTGTCTGAGTGAAAGATAAAAGAAGAGAGCGCCACTATCTACAGGGGACCCTAATTACATTAATGTAATATTAAAAACTGAACTTAAAAGATTTCACAAAGCCTGGGAAACTACACTACAAGAAACTGCTCCCTCGCCCATCCAGAAATCCTGATTTCTAGATGAACTACTGAAATGCCAGAAATAATTTTCATCTCCATTATTTATCTGAGATAAAGATGATGACCTATTAGTTCTGATATTGCCAAATAAAAAAATCATGAGTCAGGCCTCCAAAATCCATGAGATTGGATTAAAAACCACTACATTTTTTATAAAAATTATACTTTTGGGGTTCTTTTGCCTCTGGTGCTGGAATATTTAGGATTCATGTTTACAAGCTCCGATCCACAGCCATAAAAGCTGGAAGCTTCCCTTTTCTTTTAAATGAAAACTGAGTTTCTCAATTAATAATCTGATTCCAATTTAGTGGAACTTTAAACAAAACAATTATTGTCAGACTTGTTAAAATCACAATAGGCTCTGTGTAATTCTAAACCTGCCTTTTCCCATTGTATTTATTTCAGTGTCAATTTTGGCGAAGATAGAACGTGTCATGACAACTCTTTCCAGAGCATGAAGGACTTAAGAGACGCTGTAGTTATTTGGAACTGTAACAGGGACCACTACTGCCTTCTTGGGGTGGCCTAGGCTCTTCCAATGTCCACAGTCAGTATTAGAGATTAACACATCTGTTGTCTCCTTGCTAAATCGTCTTATTCCTCATATGACCAAAGGGTTTGATCTCTGAAATCAAGTGAGTAACTGCCAAAGACATAAGATTTTGGGAAACCTGCCAAATCCAAATGAGGGGATCTCCCTCATTCTCAGGAGCATGCCAATCTTTCCATTTTACAGGAAATACATTAAGCCACTTGCCACGCTCATTCTACACACAGCACTCATTTGCAACAGTGGGAGTTGCACAAATGCATCAATGTCAATATACAATACTGAAATTATAAGGACATTGGGAAGGGTGTAGAGACTATGTCTACTAGCTTTACAATTCCCAATACACAAGCTTGTTACAATTAAAGAAATGGAGGGGAAAGCTTCATAAAAGAAGAGAGTTATTCCGAGCGCCAAAATGGTGAGACATTACATGCTGTTAATATCACATGAACATGCAACCTTCACAAGAGATTAGGAAACTATTACTCCAGTTGCATACAACTAAATTGCTCCTGCATCCCAATATCAGTTGTAAACTCAAGCGATAAAAGAGAAAATTGCACATGAGATGAATAGCCTGATCCGATCTTACTGAATACCTGTATTTTTGGCAGGCTTGTAGCTAGGAAAGTGGAGGTACATCAATTTTGTGGAAATAATCTGTAATAATGTGATTAACCAGTTTGCACCCTTGGCTCAGACATTGACACTTATGTCATTACCCGGTATCTGTAGCATAGCTGCTGTTTTCCTAGTCTAAATTACTGAATAGTCTGGACTGGCTGATTGCAACAGGAAATGAACATTCCCTTCTTTTTACCAGAGTGAGTGACCTACACAGGAAGTGACCCAGGAAGGAGAGGTGCCCTAGGTCAAAGCAGGAAGGCTTGCAAGAAAGGAGCTACTTCAAAGAGGCCCTTGCCTGCCACCCTATATAGGGTAGCAATTAGCTTTAGGAGAAATGTGTTCATTTGTGGACATACACTTAGGGACTATCTACAGTGGCAAGTTTGCGCGCAGTAAAGCAGCTTTGAGCACTGTAACTCCCGAGGTGTACACACTACCAAGCCACTTAGGGCGCAGATGCAGCGCTCTTAAAAAACACACACACACACACACACACAGACCCCGGCGAGAGGCATAGAGCTTTCTGTGCTGGGGCTACAGCGCTGTGGTGCCAGTGTAGACACTATGGTGATTAGACAGCTGCGACTGGCCCCCGGGAGGTGTCCCACAATGCCTGTTCTTACCTCTCTGGCCATCGGTTTGAACTCTACTGCCCTGCCCTCAGGTGACCAACGGTCAGCCCCACCCCATACATTCCTTTACAAGTTTGAAAGTCCCCTTCCTGTTTGCTCGGTGATGTGTGCAGTGGTCTCAGCGCATCTTTCCAGGTGGCCATGTCTGCTCCACGCACCAGGCCATCCCCGACTTGGGGCAATACCGAGCTGCTGCACCTCATCGGCATTTGGGGAGAGGAGGCAGTGCAGTCACAGCTGCGCTCCAGCAGTCGGAATTATGATACCTACGGACAGATTTCTAGATGCATGATAGAAAAGGGCCATGACTGGGACACACTGCAGTGCAGGGTCAAAGTGAAGGAGCTGCGGAACGCCTACCACAAGACGCGGGAGGCAAACCACCGCTCTGGTGCTACGCCCATGAGTTGCCTGTTCTACAAAGAACTGGATGCAATACTCAGTGGTAACCCCACCTCCACTCCCCTGTGGATACTTCATTGGCTCGCATGCCAGTCGAGAGTGGACTGAGCCAGGAGGAGGCAATCTTGGATGAAGAGGGGGAGGGGGAACCAGAGGCAGAGGATGACTTGGAGGCCAGAGATGCATGCAGTCAGGAGCTCTTTTCTACCCTGGAGGAGCCTATCCAGTCACAGCAATCGGATCTTGGCGAAGAGCAAACAGGAGAGGAGGCCCTGGGTAAGTGGATCTGATTTTGGGAATTGCTGAAGCGAGTTGTTGGGGGCAGGAGGGTTGCAGAAAGCAGGCTTGTCTTCCACCTCATGCCTAGTTTGAGCGGCGGAACGGGCTGTTGATACACTCCCTCACTTCACCGAGAGTCTCCCTCAGAGATCTCCAGAAAACTCTTGTGGAGATACTGGGCAATCTGCTGCCACAGGTTCCTCGGCACAGTTGCTTTGTTTCTTGCCCAATTAACGGTAACTTTCCCGCACCACTGTGCCATGGTTATCCACAAGCAACTGGAGAACCATTGAGAAATACCCCTTCCGATTAATGTACTCTGTGGCTAGGTGGTCTGGTGCCCGAATTGGAATGTGCGTGCCATCTATCCCCCCCTCTGCAGTTAGGGAAGCCCATCTGTGCAAAGCCATCCACAATCTCACGCACATTGCCTAGAGTCACGGTCTTTCGGAGCAGGATGCGATTAATGGCCCTGAACGCTTCCATCAACATGACTCCAACGAGCGACCTTCCCACTCCGAACTGGTTAGCGATCCATCAGTAGCACTCTGGAGTAGCCATCTTCCACAGTGCAATCGCCACGCACTTCTCCAGTGCTCATTCTTGTGTCCTTGCGCTGCAGGGCTGGGGCGAGCTCAGCACACAGTTCTATGTATGTGGCTTTCCTCATCCAAAAGTTCTGCAGCCACTGCTTGTCATCCCAGACATGCATCACGATGTGATCCCACCACTCAGTGCTTGTTTCCCCAAGCCCAAAATCGGTATTACACTGTGGTCAGCACCTCCATGAATGCTACAAGCATTCTCGTGTCATAGCGGGTATGCGTGGTGAGATCAATGTCGCACTCCTCTTGCCTCTGTAGTTTAAGGAATAACTCCACTGCCACTCGTGACATGTTGGTCAGTCTGAACAGCATTCTGGTCAACAGCTCGGGATCCATTCTTGCAGCCAGAAGGAGGCAGGGCAGGGCGCGCAGTACACAAACCATTGAAAGATGGAGCCAAATGCGGACGGAAACACAGGGATTGCTGGGATGCAAAGCAATGCATCACGGGGCACTGGGACAGGACCCAGGATGCCCCGCGACACCTTCCCACAAATCTTAGCGGCAAAAGAGAAAGAGGTGATCTGTGGGATAGCTGCCCAGGTGCACTGATTCAAATAGGGCTGCAAGTGTGAACATGCTATTGCGCAGGCAACTGTCAGTGTGAACACTCAACAGCAGTTTTCCTTCGGCGCTCTAGGAGTGGCACTGTAACTGCCAGCGCTATAACTTTGCCAGTGTAGACGTGTCCTTAGTTTCTTCATTGTAATAGTTTTAAAGCACTAATAAATCACAAAACAAACAAGGAGTCCGGTGGCACCTTAAAGGCTAACAGATTTATTTGGGCATAAGCTTTCATGGTAAAAAACCCACTTCTTCAGATGCATGCTCTGAAGAAGTGGGGTTTTTTACTCATGAAAGCTTATGCCCAAATAAATCTGTTAGTCTTTAAGGTGCCACTAGACTCGTTTTTGTGGATATAGACTAACATGGCTACCCCCTGATACTTAATAAATCACAAAACACTTGTGCGTGCACCAAAGCATATATTGCCAGAACCAATTTTTGGGGAATGTTCTGTGCTTCCCTGAAATGGCAGAAATAGGGATTCTTCTCTTGTGAAATCACAGAATCTAACTGTTGGAAATTGCCAGTGTTTTAACACACATTAGCAACAGACAGACAGATTTGCTGCTATGTGCTGAGTGAATCACTGGTCTCGTTAATGAGATCAAGGGACCAGTGGAGGCAAGAAAAAAAAAAAAAAAAAAAAGAGGAAATGTACTTTGGAACCTGTTTTTATCCCTCTGTAATTTCAGATTTTAAGTTTTTAATCTTACTGTGGATAAGACTATAGTCCAGGGTTTGACACTGACAGTGGGGTCAAGAGCCAGGATAGTACGATAGGGAAGTGAAACAAAGCACTCCCTCACAGTGGTTATTGCCCATAGAAGAGCTGTCTTTGAGCTGCTAAATTAAAATTCTCTTGGTCTGACTGCCATTATCAGCAACCTATTGCCAAAGGCAAGATAATAGTGCACTAAGTGCCTGCAATTATCATTATACTGGATAAGGGGTACAGCAGAAGGGTTTAAGTTGGTGAAAAAAGAAACTTTATGTAGAAAAGGAGGCAGAAGAGAAAACGTGAATGGAGTGGAATAGACTTCTAGCAAAACACGAGCTTTCAATTCTATTGCTTGTCTCATTCTTCCTTTTTGGCATAATCCTTCTTCCTTCTGATTAACAGCTGGGGGAAGGTGGGATATGGCCTTCATCTGAAAATTAGACCCCCACATTAGCAAGGGAGCAGACGGGCTGGGGCAGAGGTTCTCAAACTGTGATCCACGAGCTCCTTTCAGGTGGTCCATGGATAGTTCCCTCTAAAGTGCGCGCCTGGGCAGCTGCACACAAAAGAATGAAGGGCCACCCACTTAATTAGTGGAGCTGCACAGGCCTGGCTCCACTAATTAGGTGCCTGGAACCTGGAGAAGACGCACATGTAAGGTGAGGTGGTGCCCTTGGGGGAAATAGGGGGTAGGCGGGAGGGGGCAATAGAGTGAGGAGGGGGCAATAGAGTGCAGGGCTGCGGTGACCAAAGAGGCAAATTTCCCTAGCTCCAGGGCTGCGGGTGCCAGTGAGAGACAGCCTTCCTTCCCAGCCTCAGCTCTGTGGCTGCTGTGGTGGGGGAGAGAGGAAGACACCCCCCTCCTTCCCAGCCCCAGTTCGGGGGCTGCCACGGTAGGGGAAGAGAGGGTACATCCATCACATTAGAAAGGTAAGACTACTGATATTAAAATATGAATTGGGTGCTTTTATTTGTAGAACAAAAAAACCCCTTTAATTATTAAGTGGGTTTTTTATATAGCGCTTTTATCCTAAGCGCTTTACAGTAGTTAGCTAATGGTACAAACAACATTTGGAAAGATCATTAAGTGGTCTGCTGAGACCCTCAGCAATTTTCAAGTGGTCCAGAAAAAAAAAGTTTGAGAACCACTGGACTAGGGGACCCATTTCAGGCTCAGACAGAGCCTCTTTAAACAGCTCATATGTCATACAGGGGCTGAAAAGCTGGCATAACAGCCACTCAGAGCACATCACCAGTCTGGCGTCCCCTTATTACCATACCTTGTGCAGTTCCTGATGTGGAAGAAGGGAGTATGCCAGGACAGGTATGGGAGTGGCTGGAGCTATTTGGGACCTGGCTATTCTCAGCTACAGGGCAGCCCAATGGCATCCATGGGCTTTAATTGGGGATTAGTCCTGCTTTGAGCAGGGGGTTGGACTAGATGACCTCCTGAGGTCCCTTCCAACCCTGATATTCTATGATTCTATGAGTAGTTACCATATATTAGGTCTTCCCATTTAACTCAGTAGGAATATTCAAGGGCGTAAGTGTTCACAGGATCAGGACTTAAATATTCCACACTGTTAGTGATATTTCAAAGTCCCCTATCCATTATGCTGAAGTACCGTACATTCCCTTCTCTCCCAGCCAGTTCACAACCCATTGTTGCATTCACTGATTAAAACAGTGAAGCATTAATTTATTTTCCAAATTCAGCATGCAGAGTCTCAAGAAGATCATGAATTTTTTCTATCAGCTGAAATGTTTTGAAGCACTTTCTGAAAAATAATATAAATTCAAAATGCATTACAAATTTGTAACTGGAACACGTTCTGTTCTTATTTATTATGTACTGCCATTTACAGATTTAAGTACAAAACAGAACCAATTAGGAGACAAACTGCAAAATGCAAGTCCTTGTCAATTTACTTTGTTGTATTTGAAGTTTAGGCCCTTCATAATAACATCTACGGTAGAAGACGTTTATAGTTAAGGATGTCAATAGACTTTCACCATAATCTCCATGTTCAGTCATTGCTACTGTTTCCCATGTTTATTTTCCGTTGAAACTTGAGATAGACCAAGTCATCGGGACCGCCCCTTCCCCATTATTTCAGTGAGAAAAATAAATATTCACCATTAGAAAATGAACATAATTAATTATAATTAAGTATTTATTATTGGTGAGCTCAGAGACCCCAAAAAATCAGTATGTGAACCTTAGTGTGTTAGGACCTGTACATACACAGCATTTTTCTTACTAAGTAGACTATTAAATATTTCTGCTGGTATACAGAATACGTATAATGTTGGTTCATATTACAATCAGAACATGAATTCTATTGGTTATATATAGTTATATTTTATTTTTTTCCCCTGCTGATAATAGCTCATCTTAACTAATTAGCCTCTTACTCCACCTGTTCATGTTTTTTCTCTCCCTCTATATATCTTCTTATTATATGTTCCATTCTATGCATCCGATGAAGTGGGCTGTAGCTTATGCTCCAATAAATTTGTTAGTCTCTAAGGTGCCACAAGTACTCCTGTTCTTTTTGCGGATACAGACTAACACGGCTGCTACTCTGAAACCATAGATTTATACTGTTGACAAGGATTTTATTTCATGTGCTAGTTATATTTGTCCCCCTCATGTACATAACATGCCTGATCCTGAAGGCACCTAAATTGCTCTAACTAAAGTATAATACAGGATTTACCTATTTTCTATTTACATCCTTCTGCAGAGGAAAGCAGCAGCAATGTTAAACTTCACTTTTTAGAAGGCAGAAGTGACAGCAATCAAGTTACTTTTAAATTTTACTTGGTTATATCACAACCAAATAGCAAGTAAACCCCATCCAACCTACATTTAGAAACTCGCTGGGAAACTATGGGTATTTGAAAGTGCTACATTTAATTTGATCTTATACCAGGTCCTGTTTATGAAAGGTGCAACAACAAAAAATTTAGGCTAATGCAGGTTCATTCTGTCCAAATTAGATGGAGAAGCCAGAGACCAGAATAACCTCTTTTTACTGTTTGTGGTTCCTGGAACAACATGACTTATTGGTCTGACTACTGCTTCTTTTGTTCACCGTCTCTTTGTCTGTAGGACACCCGCTATCAGACAAAAAGCTCACTTGACTGCCCAGCCCATAGTAAAGCTGAGCTGCTGACTGTGATTTATGAGGGAGCAAGCTGTGCAAAGTATTAGAGACAATGACCCTTGTGAATTGTCATTTAGACCATGGAAAAATACAATGCTAAAGAATGTATGTTAGTAGGAAATCAGCACATCTATGCACTGAAAGTTCAATTGTTGCTTTTGCCATATCTCATTATCATATTTTAAAATGTCCTTAGAGAACCAAAGACATGTAGTAGGTAAAAATTTATGCTAGCTGATTATGTAATTACCGATCTCGATACAACTGCTTTTGCAGTTATAGGAGATGTTTGCTTAGTGCACAGCAGGGAACCAGATACACAAATCTTTAATCCGGTAGGAAGCAGAAAACATCCTTCTCCTCTTTAATGAAAACAAGAATCCATGTTAAACCTATTTCATGTGGTCTGAACAGGAGACTGTCGCTGTAAAAACAACACGACAGCATCATGTCTCATTACACTTCAGTAGCCCACCTGAGATTACAGAGACTGACTAGTTTGCTTTGAAACACCAGTGGATTTCATTTCTCTTCAAAACAAGAGTGAAAATATGGGAAGGCTCTCTTAAGAGTTGATTTCTGCAAGGTTGCTTAAAACTGCTAAGGAACAAACTGCAAGGATGCAGAGGATCAAACAAGTATGGAGAAAAATGGCAGCCACTTTCTTTATGCAAAACATGACTGCTGAACAGTAGATTGCAATTCCAAATAACTGCCTTTTTACAATGTTTTCATTTCAGTAGCAAGTTTTATTTGTAATTTTAAGCCAAGCTAGAATGTATCACATGAACTTGACTTGCAGCATAAGGGACAAAAAAAAAAAAAAAAAAAAAATCAGGCTAATCTGACTTTAGGAAAGGTCAATAGGTAATAATGTAGCACCAGAATTATAAAAAGGCCCTAGCTGGAGGCCAACATAGCAACTAGTAACTTGTAAATGTAGAGCCATTACTAAATACTCAGATTTCATTAAGAGGCTCATTAAAATTTACAACAGTTATAATAAAGACGAAAGCGAGCTTTTGAAACAGTTTTGTTATTTTTTCTTATTCCAATAAATATCTAGGGATTGAGCTGTATTAAGCAATGTTACTCAAATTAAATATGCTTTAATAATCATTTAAGTTGGCAGAAGAGGACACACTGTAATCTATCACATGGAAGTTTACTTTAAGGCAGTTTTGCTAATTGTACCCACAAAAATTACTTAGCTTATTCATTTCTATGTACATAAACTTCAAATCTGCATGCATTGGTGAATTACGCCCATACAAATACCATTTTACATACATTATTAAATTAGTTTGTACACGCAAACAGATATGCTCACAGTTACTATATTTAAGAATGATTGTGTCTGGGTGTAATAGAGCCGGACTCACCCAGCGACGCCTCCTGCTGGTTGTCCTTGCGAATTAGCTCATCAGCCCCTGGAGCGCCCTCTGCCATCTGGTGATCCACCTTACCGCCAGCCCCAGTCCCTCCCAGGACCCGGTGCCTCCTCCCACTTGGGTGCTGTCCCCTGGCAGTAAACCCCAACAATCCCTGAGAGTCTCCCGTCCCCGGGGAACCCTCACCCACTACCCCCACCTTGCCTCAGTCTTGGCTACTACCAGTCATCGCTTAGCCCCACTCCCTGGGGCAGACTGCAGTGTATCAGCCACTCATCACAGGCGAGGGGGTTTGGACCTGCTGCCTCTGTCTACCTGTGGGCTGCCCCCTTGCAACCTCAGTACCTAATAGGCCCTAATCTAAGCCTTGCAGCCTGGGGGTTTCCAGGCTGGAGCTCCCCCGTTCCCAAGGCCTTTCCTCCTCAGCCCTGCTCAAATCTAGGCATTCCCTCAGGTCCCTGCAGCCAGGCCCTTCCCTTTCTGAACACAGAGAGAGAGACTGGCTAAGCTTCAGCCTAGAAGCCCCTTTACAGGCCCAGCTGCGGCCTGATTGGGGCATGGCCCAGCTGTGGCCATTTCCCCAATCAGCCTAACTTTTCTTGCCCTCAGCCTGGCTCTCTCCCAGGGCTGGCTTTTAAGCCCCACAGGGCAGGAGCGGGTAACCACCCCGCTACACTGAAGAAATATCAAAGATATGGTCATTACATTATCATTCTAGTCAATTACATGGTCTTGAATTGGCTCTATATATTCAGCATACAGTGACTAAATTTCACTCTGCTATTTATCAAGGTGTCCAACTCTTATTAGGCATTTTCACCATTGGACATTTCTACCTACAAAACAGATTATTTTGGTTTCACGTTTATAAAATATACTGTATTGTGCAACTCAACAGATCAAAAATCATGAGTCAGATCCCCAAAATCATAAGATTGACCCAAAATCATGAGATTTTTAAAAAAAATGTATATTGAGTTTTTGGTCTATCTTTTGATTTTTGAATTCTGTCGCCCATTCCCAGAATATATGATATATCTTTGTGAGAGAGAGACTGTGCGTGTGAGAGAGAATATTAGGGTATGTTTACACTGCAGCTGGGATTTGTAATTCCCAGCTCGAATAGATGTACATGTGCCAGGTCTGATGGAACTAGCACACTAAAAACACCGATGTGGCCGCAGCAGCTCAGGTGGCAGCTTGGGCTAGGAAGGAATTGTACTTGGGTAGCTAGCCTGAGCCACTGCAACTGCACTAGCTCTATCAAACCTAGCATATGTCCATCTACCCAAGTGGGGAATTACAGCTCCCAGCTGCAGGGTACATGTACCCTTACTGATGCCCACTCTCCCAAATTTATTGGGTCAGATGATTTTGGATCCTGCTGCAGGAGCTCTTACCCCTGCATCTGCCTGTCCCCTGCCCAACAATTAATCCTGCCCACAACCTCCAAATCAATCCTGTCCTCCCGCCCCCGATCAGTTCTGCCCCCTCCACTCCCTTCTGTTTCTCCTGGGGTTCTTCACCGCCCTCTCTCCCAGGCCTGAGTGGGAGGGAGGGACAGGGTCTGCAGCAGGTTTCTCTCTTCCCCTTTCAGGCTGGGGGAGCAGCTCCATGGGTTCTTCACACCCTCTCCCTTCCTGGGACGGGTGTTGCAAGCAAGGAGCAGAAGAATTGTCCCTTTACCACTGCTCACAGGAAGGGAGGGAGAGGAAGGAATGGAGCCATTCTCAGCAGCTGGGCTCTTTCAGCTTCCCTTGCCTTCCTGTGAGAATAGTTTTGGGTTGTTGATGGGAGGGGGAAGGAGAGAGCACTCTGCCTGAAGCAGCTTTGGTGGTTCACCCCTAGGAGGTGGGCAAGTGGGACAGGAAGCCAAACTGAGTAGATTATTTCTCTAGGCAGGGCTTAAATTCACTAGCGGTCTGGAGGTTCTTGCATCACAGTAAGACTGGTTCCAATCCCAGCTAAAATCCAGTCACTTGCAAAAAAAAAATATCACAAGAGATGGCAACACTGCACCTATAAGCAGAATAGGGAAGCCTTCTAGACAAACTGAAGGGAGTACTATGAAGGTTCTTGGGGGTATCCTGGACTATGAGTCACCCCTGCCTCTAGCAAGAGGTAGCCTTGCCTGAGTGTTAGCTCCCTAAAGCCTGGTAGGGACTTCAGCACTCTACTCTGGGCTATGCCAGACCTGTCTTTTCCATGCAGGTTAACAGCTGCACCCCAGTTCCCAAGTTCCCTTGAAGCTCTCCACTCTGATATCACAGAAATCCCAGATCCTCTGTCCCCAAAGAAGCAGTGTACTCCAATATATGAGGTTTACCTTAAATCACTGCCTCTGTAAACCACACAGCACTTGTAGGCTCTTACAATAAAACAAAACTAGGTTTATTTAAGAAAGACTAGAGATTCAACTAGAAACAAGAGAGAGAGAGAAAGTGATGGAAACAAATGGTTGCAATACAGAATAAAATAAGAAGACATGAACGAGGGTTTCATACTTATCCATAGTTACCTTTTCTATCTAATAAAGCAAGTTTCCCCCACAAAGTTCATTCTGTTGCAGTGCTGTCTTGCTTCACAGGAACCAAGGTACAAACTTTCATGAAAATACCCCTGCTCCTCAAGTTGTTTCCTCAGTGAATGGATACAGAGTGCCTCTCCCCACTCTGTGTTATCCTGAAAGTCTTCTGTCCCTATTCATAGACAGGGTGATCCACTGTCTGTTGTAATGTTCCTTTTTTACCTCCAAGTGGTCTTGATTGTCTGTAGTTGTTGTTGATGGTTTTCCATTGATAGTTTTGGGATAGTGCAAGGCTAGATAACTGAGCCTTGCATCACATCACCAGCTAACAAAAGAGGGGTGACAATTCCCTCCTACTTCAATGGGCCAACACTGAGACTTATCCCCTAGTGACTAACTTTTACTCCAAGACCATAAAGCATACGTTCAATATAGTTAATTTAAATATTATTTAAACATTAGTTTAACATTATTTAAATATTACATGTACATACATCTCACAGTGATTATGAGTCTTGATAAGTTACAAGTTTTCTGTAGGCACTTACAGGTTACCTGTTATGAATAAACATGTTCACTGTAATGAAAGTTGTTTGCCAATAACCATCAGCTACTTTAACATTTTCCTCTTCATCCACCCCACACACATTCTATATACAGAACAAGACATGCATGCACCTCTAAGTATGAATATTGGCATAGCACGCTGATTCTGACTTTTTACACTACACATCAGGCATCATGTGTGCACTCAAGACAGGTATGGACTAAAGCGTGCTTGCTTTTGAAAATCTGGGCTTATGAGTATGATACTTAGAGAGAGAAAAGATGAAACCTCATATCCAAGCCCTTTGAATTTTTAGGAAGTGGGACAGTTGGCTCTGAATCCTTGGATTTGAATCTATTCCTATGACGTTGGGTCAAGATTGCAGCCTAAACTGAAAGGGGGCTACTTTCTAGCTGAGGGTCACATGTGGCCCAGACAGCACCTGAAGGTGTCACAAAATTCTAATGCTCTGGAGAAAGAACAAAAAGGAGAAACAAATGATTTTGCCTAACATATTTCTGGTTTTGTTTCAATTTGGCCCACTGAATAGATTTTCTGATCACCTGGCTGAGATGCCCAAAGCATTCTGGCATTCAAGCCTTGTTTTCTCTATTTGGCTTAATAACATGGACAGCCTACAAAGCCTGAGGACAAACTGTTTCTACTACTCGCTCTTATGAAGAGTGAGCCAAGAGGCCACTGGTTTCCAACAAAGCAAAAATTCTTCATAGTCATAAATATTAATTAAAAAGCCATTCAGTGTGTTTCCATGTAGAGAAAAACAGCTTAACACAGTTCATTATAATTTCTAAATTTTATAAAGCACAATAAGGACAGAGGTCTCTTTGGTTTTGTAATTAAAACGGAAATACAACCTTTCTTCCTAGAGTCTCAGCTCCGAGATCAGCTTTCAACCCCGGTACCTTGATGTTTATTAAACCCCAACCTGTCTAAAGTATTGAGTTACTCAACATTCAACAGCTGCTTAACCTCTTTCACTTAATTTCTTTCCTAGGTGACTACCCAAAATGAATTAAATGTTTTCTAAATACATGGCTTGGGGCAGAGTCTAAGCCAAATCCATGCCTCAGGCAATAGAGGAAGCTATTGGAGACCATCCGATGAAGAATAAAATGTTCAAGAGAGTTAAACATATAACTTTGGTGTCAGAAATTTATAGGGATGTATAAATATAGATCACTTCAGTCTACAGTTTGATAATATGTAACAGTGAAACACTTTTATGAAGCTCACAGTGTCTAGGATCAATTACTACACTCCTATAATCTGTTATTTTTCACTGAGAAGTTGCTGGTGTCAATTAACACCAGCAACCTTGAGGTTAAACTGCCCACCCCTCACCCCATGAATGTTTCCATATTATTGAAGCTGCTCTCACCAGGGTGTCTTATGGTTTCCTCCTGGCAAATCTCAGGGTCTCTACTCTACCATGATCCCCTGACCTCCTTCCTGCTTTGGATTCTGACAATCATCATCATCTTTTTGATGCCTTTTCCTCAGTGGGTTTGCGAGATACCGTCCTCTCCTGATTCTCCTAACACCTCAGCATTTTTGCATCGTTCTCTCCCCCTCTCTTCTCCTGCTCTCTGTAGGGTTTCCCAGAGATCTGTTCTTGACCCTATACTCCTTTCCCTTTACAATCTCATATGATCACATGGCTTCAGCCATTATCGAGATAGTGATGATTTGTAAATCTCTCTCCACATTGCTGAACTGTTTCCTTGTACTATCTTGCATCTCAGCTTCTCTCTCCAATATCTCCTCTTGGATATTTCTCAACTGAACATAGCCAAAAACAAGTTCCATATCTCTCCTTCCAAATCTCCTATTCTTCCCTCCTTTTCTATGATTGTCAATACCACCACCACCCCGTGACTCAGGCCTACAAATTGGGACAATATTTAACTCCTGCCTCTCCCTTGGCACTCCCCGCACAGTCAAACCATTTCCAAATCCTGTTGCTTCTTCTTCCTGTTAACCTCCAAGATATGTCCTTTTCTGTGCATCATCGCAGCCAAGTCTCTTATTTAGGCACCATCATTCTTTCCCTGTAGCATCCACTGATTACTGCAACTTCCTCATCTCTGATCTAGCAAATACACACAGAGAACCCTTCTTCAGTTTGCATAAAATGCTGTCAAACTTATTTTCTTTACCTGTTTGATCTTGTAACATCCTTTTCTCAAGTCCCAGCTCTGGGTTCCTATCTGATATTGTATCAAATTTAAGGTTGTCAGTTCCTTCAAAGCCCCATATAAAACTTTGCTACTCTGTTATTTATCCTCTCTTATCGAGATTTGTTTTGTCCCCTACCCCGTTTGCTCTGCGAATGCTCCCACCCTCATCCACCTATTTGTCAGATTCCACACAATCACCTTCACGCTTTGTTCTATGCATACCCCCTTATGCATGTTATAACCTCCGTGAGCTCAAGTGTAAGGCTCCTACTCTGTCCACAGTGAAATCTCTCAAAGATCCACTTTTGTCATGTTGCCTATTTTATAATGAATCAAGTTGCCATTTACTCCCTTTCCCATGGTCCTTTTCCTTTTTTGTCCCTAGACTATGAGTCCCACAGAGCATGGACCATTCTTTAGTCTATGGAAATTGCCTAGACTTGTAATTTACCACAAATAAATTACAAGCCATCTAGGTCACCTCCCTTGACAAGATTTCCCTCTACAGTGATTTTCTAGTGCTTTACCTAATAGAATTCATTGTTAAGAAGTTGTTCCCATTATTTGTTTTAAATTTTCCTTTCTTAATTTCATCCATTGTAATGAACTGATGACAACAAACAATAGGCACAATTACTGTATTAATCAGACACACCACAGGAGCTGGGACTAGAATCCTACTGTTTCAGATCCAAAATCACAGGCATCTTCCACTGCAGCTACAGGTGAGATACATACTGGCATAGAGTAGGCCCCTTATCCTTTCTGTGGGCTGGCCAACAGAGGACAGTAACACACATTCTCATATAAAGTCAGCACATTACACTATGAGCAGTTTTATCCCCTCAGACCAATTAAAATTCCTTTCCCTTCTTGTGTTTATAAGCACCCAATGCTCATGAGTAGGTATTACATGCCACATACCTATATCTGTAGTCATAATTTAGCTATCTCAATTTAGCCATATCAAATATTTCTTTCCTCCAGTCAAATTAATGAGCTATTTGCAGTCCACATCTGCAGTGGGTTTTTTTAAAGATATCCAAGCACAATTCATATAAAAAATAAGAGAGTGGAAAATACCTTCAGTAAGATAAGAGGTGAACAGAGAAAGAGGCATCTGCACACTAAAGTACTTATAACTGAGAACAGGTCAATATAGATTAGGTGGTACATATGGCAACATCCTCTGCCAATTAACAAGCATCCATTTGATACACTGGCTTTCTCCATATTCCCCATATGGGAACCGGGTGCTTTATCTGTACCTAGTTGGTACACCTTTTACTGTCCACTTTGCAGTACATTTTCTGTGGGCTGTTATATTAGTGAATCACCACTATATAGCTTCTGACGGATACACAAAAGACATATGCAGCTCGGAGTAGCATTTTGACATGATATTGAAAGACTCTCAGAAATGAAGTAAGCATAAACACAATCTAACAGGACAAGCCAACCTGAGATAAGGAGACAGTAAGAAGAGCTTGAAACTTATACACAGCACAGTGAATAAAATATTTATTCCAACGCGGGGTGCATGATAGAGACCCACAACGTCAGTACTAGAAAGGGGCCAAATGCACAAAGCTGGATTCTAGAATAAGACTGAAATCAGAATTCTCCCACAGTTTGAAGGTGTGTTTTTTTAAATGAAAGTTGTCAGTTCAAGACCATCTCTAGCACTGACACTATGTGAGCTGATTAATAGGAACTTTCCTCCTGGAAATGATGAAGTGGCTGAATTGTATCACAAGCTTTGTAGTCTCATTACTCTCTGAAGCTGAAATCCAGAGCTCCAGTATTTCCGTGGAGGGCTGAACATAAATTCTAAAGATGAGCAGAGCTCCCCAAAGCAGTGAGGAGCTCCACAAGGAGTCAGTCTGCAGGCCTTCACATGCTCTCCTCCCCCATCGCCCCATCCTCCATCTTACCCTGTCCTATGACCTGCCCAGGCTATCTATGAAGCTATATCTCTCTGCTTGTGGGAAATGCACATTTATTAAAATTTGAGACAATCTGTTCTTGCAAACGTGAAGCACTAGAAACTAAAATCTTATATAAAGGTTCATAATTACTTGAGATGTGTATATTTTTAAACTAAAGTTGCATGGGCAGGGAATCTTAGCATGACTGACCTGATGTGCCTGTAGAACTAGTGCAAGAACAAACAAAGCTTAATGAATTTCACACATTTACATACAGAATATATCCCCGTTGGAAGGCATAAAGTGTGAATATGATGTATGAGGAATGACCACACATTTCTCCAGTTCCCATTAATAAGTTATGATTGGCTAAGCTCCCAATGCATCACTCTGGAAATTTGTCTCAACAGAGGTTCCTGAAACATAATTGCCACCCTGTGTTTAATGTTATGCTCATAGCACTTAAAAGAATATTACAAAGTTGTATAGGAAATCAATGCGCCATACTGTGCTATCAGTCACTTCAGTACTGTTAGCTAAACTAAATGTCTCCATTCATCAACAAGAATATTAAGAGCACCTACCTATATGGAGATGTCATGGAACAAGCTGGGCCTTAAAAAGGAAAAATTCCTCACAGATCATGTCACAGACTGACTACGTGACTATGGGATGGCAGCAAAACTATATAAATCTGCCTTTCCGTTGTTACCAGAGAGAAAAAGAAGAGGCCAACCTCCTAGGGCTGTGGAAGAGAGCCTGGGAGGAGACCTAGGGACAGACAGACAAACAAGAGAAGGGTGCAGAACCTTGGGAAGGGATAAAGCATGTGAAGGAAAAGGACTGCAGCAACACAGTAATGGTGTGGGCCCCTAAACTGGTATTGACACCAAGGTTTACTTATGAGCCCCAGGCATAGACTTCCACTGAGGGTGGGAGGAAGTTGCACATTCCACTCCCCTGTATCGACATGGATGAAATCTATGACCTAGGAAGGAGCAAGGAAGGCAATGATCAGTCCTCCGTCAACAGTGTCAGAGACTATTTAGCACTATGTTAACAAGGTCAGAGAGAGTTCAGCCCAGTGAGGCCTGAAGGACTAACGAACCCAGGCACACCTAATCCATGCTATTACAAAAGGGAGACGAGACTACAGACCAGAAGGGAAAGAGGCCTTGCCTGATCTGACAGCAGAAAGGACCCACTACACACAGGCAAAGTTCCAGCAAACACAGGCAAATCTACATGACATTCTGGAGCAAAAAATTACTATTCAACATCCATCTCCTTGCATGCAGTCATGTCAAGTTCAAACATATGCTGCATCTCTTACACAAGCTCACTAACTGATTTGCCTGCAAAAGACATCATGTGTCAACAGTTAAAATATTTTTACATTTGAAATCTTGGCTAAACTGACATATGCCAGATTATCCAGCAATGTTTAAAACAGTGGGGCAGACTGAGAAACTTTAGGTTTGCTAAAATCTAGTCTGCTTTTCCCATCATATATTATGCCCTGGGACATTGACAGCTCTAAGTTAGTGCTACCTGTGGCCATTTTTCATACTGAAATTCCCAGCTCCAGAAGAGAACAGGCAGGCAGAGACTTCACAGATTTACACCACAGTACAGTGCTTGCATAATCCCACAAAACACCTTGGAATTCGAGGAAAACCCTGCTCAGAATTGAGAAGATTGAGAAGCAAAGCACAAATTTGTGTGAAGAATCATTTCCTACAGTAATGAGATTAAGAATGTGAAGAGAGAGTAAAAGGAAAACTGGAAACAAACAAATCACAGGATCTCTTTCAAAGCCAAGCAGCAGCATTGCAGATTAGAGGCAAATTACAAGACACATAACATACTTAATTCAGCATAGATTTCTAGGGTGAATATCTCTGCTAACCAGGGTAATGAGCAATAAAAAAAATTAAGTATTTGTAGTTACTTATATTATAGTTACTTGTGCTGGTCACTTTCCAAACAGAGGAAGATATTTCCTCTCCCAAAAAAGTGCATACACAATAAAATGTACAATTTAAATGAACATGTTCCATTTTTAAATACCAGAACACCACATCACACATACCAGAAGTCTCATTACAGCAATATAACCTCTGGTATTTGTGATTGCACAGAATAGGGCATTCTGGGATATACTCTCCTAACTAGATAACACCAAGAAAGTTTTACAGAAACTTTTTTTAAGGTTTTATTTAAAGACTTGAGCTACTAGTCACATTCAACCATACTTAAATTTGGCCTTACCTCACATTTTAATTTTTGCTTTGTATCACGTTTAAGAAAAAAACATTTGTAATGACCCTGGGAACCGAAATTGGGCATTCACATGGGAGTAAGATGAGTGGATGAATTGTGAAGGGCAAGAGAACAGAGTGTTTGTCAATAGGAAACAAACACGTAACTGATAAGTTGCATGCTGCTGACCAGTATGATCACTTGGCTTCTCTGTTGTATCTTCCCCTTCCATCTTTTGGCTCTTTTTAGACTGAGACTACTTTGGGGAAAGGGCTTTGCCTTCACCTGTGCTTGGAAAGTGCCCACAGCATGATTGGTGCTATTCCCATCTAAATAATACATGAGAACAATCATGAAATCAAAGGGGATTGGATCGGCAGGTGAATGAAAGGAGCTCTCATGCATAATGTGTTGCAAAGAATGGAAAGATCAGAGAACCACACAGTCAACAGCACTGTTCTGTCAGTAGAAAGTAGCATTGCGAAGTGTTAGTAATCATAAAACAATTACTAAATAAATTACTCTAATGAATTACTAAGTAAATCAGTGAAGCTACCAATGAATGAAATCTGTACATTCAGTATATAGAAATGATTAGGTTTTAATAAATAATTTATCCTTGTAAATTAATAAAATTCTAGCAAAGCAAAATAAAATAAAATACCAACCAAAACAAAACAAAAAACCCTGTATTCATCCATGTTATCTGCCTGGAGCTCTTTAATACCCCATGGCAATGACTGTCTGACTAAGCTTAGAATCGCCTGTGCCTCGCCCTAACAGCACACGAGGCAACCCATTTTTCCCATTGCTGTCTGACCAAAGGAAGGTGCTTTGCTCCATTGCAAGTTGTCTCCACGGTGACAGCAACCTTTGCAATCATCCTGGGATAGGTTATTCTTTGTCCTCCACAGCTTCGCTTCCCTCCAGATGGTATCTAAACTAAGATGTACCTTGTGCTTCTGCCACGGGCAGCCTGATGATGTGGCCAAACCACTATGTAGTCTTCTCTGTCTAATTACTGAGACTGCAGTTTGGTGACCCATGTGGGGCAACACTTCAACTTTGCTTATGCGATCTCACTAATGAATTCCCAAGATTCTTCTTAAACAACACTGGTGGAATGCATTGAGCTTCCTGTTCTGTACTTCCACCATCTGCCATATTCCGAGGTGTACAGAGTGTTGGGAGCACAACAGTGCTATTCAATTTCATTTTAATGTGTAGATCTATCTTTTACTCTTTCAGACATTTGACAAACAGGAAAATGATCCACTGGATTTACATATTCTTGCCTTCACTTCTCCAGCAAGCTGACCATTTGCAGATATTTTACTTCCAAGCTAGACAAAGTCACCATCTCCTTTGTACTCTTCTTCATGATCACACATCCATGAGCAAGGACAACATTCTCTCCTATCTCCATGGTCTTGATCTTCTGAGTACAGATATGAAGTACCACTAAAGCAGCTTCTGCTTTTATGTTCATAAAGAGTCTTCTCATTCCATCCAAGTTGCAATCCAATATGACTGTACTATCTGTAAAATCTAAGTCTCGCAGCTTCTCTCTTGCCCAGACAATACCAGTATCTTTGGCAGCAGCCATCACTCTTCTCATCACAAAGTCTATGACAATGTAGAAGAGTAGAGGGGACAGTGTGCAACCTTGCCTTTCACCAGTAACAATCTAAACCATGCTGTGTCTCCGCTCTCTGTCCAGCATGCAGCATGCAGAATTGTCATTCAAAGCTTTTATCAAATTAACAGTCTTTGCTGGAATTCTGTAGTGCCTCAGGATTTTCCAGAGGGCTTCTCTGGGGATATGATCAAATGCTTTCATAAATCAAGGAAGCTAAAAGATACTGTATTTGCAAATCTGTGACAAAAATGTCTGGTCTCTGGGTTGGTTCTGTAACAGAAAGCATTTTTGCACGAACAGGTTGTAAGCCCAACTCACGACTCAGGAGGATCATGGCAATGAGGTCAGATCAAATCCAAGATCTTACTGGAAATCTAGTGAAAATTACTTTAAAACCTCCTAATAAGCCAAGGTTACTTAGAATCTAATGGCTCATACAGTTAGAATGCCCTAAATATATACCACCCTACTCTTGAGAGGTGCTCAGACAGTTTGGCAATGAATGCCAACATGGGGATGTATGGAGATGGATAAACAAACAAATCCTTAGGAATTTATCATGATGGTACTAATAATGACTTTTCCTCCCATGTGTATAAAATGCCAGTTTATTATAATACAATGTACAGGAGTCTATTATATTAAGCATCAATTTCTTCATACTCTTTCTTACCGAGACATTTGTTCTAAAAAGCTTGTGAAAAAACTACAACTGCATATTTGTACTGTGAACAAAAAACAATACATCCAAAATGCTACTAGTAAATTGAAAATGTTCATGTTAGAAATGGTATTAAGAAAGCTGGTCAAGAAACAGATTATTTCCACGAAAAATTTCAGAAAGACTTTTTTTTTTTTTTATGAAAACTGGAAAAAAAAATTGAAAATGGAAATTCTCCTAAAATTTTCCATTTAGTCAGAAAGGCAAAATTTTGTCTAAAAAAACTGGCGAATGTTCTTCCTCCAGCAATATGTATCCATGTGCTGGTGCAATTGAATATCATGATAGTATCTTACTATAACTTTGGGATACATTCGGTGGGATTCCTGCACCAGAGCAGAGATTGAGAGAAGGCATTTTGCAGCTCCCATATTCAGGGGCTGCTATTATCTGGTGTGGTACCTGAAAGAATCCTGAGGGCTACTTAAATATGCACACTCCTCCTCAATGACTCCAATAGGACTTTTTAGGGTCACAGAATACTGAGCTGACAGTCCCCGCCCACTCCCACTCCTATTACACCCCCTACTATTCACAGTCTATCCCACCCACGTGCTGCCCCACTCTGGAGTGGTTCCCACACCCAGGGTTCCTGCATGAATAGCTAAAGGCTGCCACCAGGTATTGGGCTCCACTGCACTTCAAGGCAGGGATTTCCCTACACTCCCTCCCCCAGCCCCAGTTTTGTGAACTAGTTACATGCAGTATTGCCAATTTAGTGATTGTTTGGAAATTTGAATTTAAATTGGAACATTAATATACACTTTAAAAGCATATAAAGTGTATGATAAAATAGGTGTATCTAAAAAGGTATAATAGATTTGAAAAGTATGAACATAGACTAGCTTCCTTATACACCTGTTGTTTTTTATGACGATGTCAGTGCACTCATTTCGGTGATGTTGGCCAACCTAATAATTTCAAATTATGATTTGTAAGTAATATCTAAATGAGCTCTCCCTGACAGCTAGTGATGAGCTGGGGGGAAAGGCTTCAGGACCACATTGTATTTACATTCACACCTAATCTACCTAGGTATCCAGCAAACAGAGCTGTGTTGCCGAAGTGATAGATTTTGGCTCTGGTTGGGTTACAAATCACTTGAATGCGGGGGTGGGGTGGGGTAATGAAATGTTGTTATTCTTACTGTATGAGTAAAGGGTAGTAGAACTGTACTTAGCCTGTACAGGCTAAGAGAGAGGGCACCAAGAGAGAGGGTGGGGACAGGTGTTTTGCTTGATGGTCTGCCTGAATCACAAGTACTATTTGACCTGCCCCGCTCCACTGTTTAAAGACAGAGCTGATTAGATAGTCTTTTGTTCTGTTAAGTGACCACTACAGCTGAAATCACTGATAATCAGGTCTAAGTGCTTAGACCTGCTGTGGGACAGTGTTTCTGTGGAAGAGACGGCCCAGTCTGCACTAGCAGCGAGGTTCCCCCACTGAGAGCTCAGCTGAAATCACTGAGAACTGGGTGGAACCTCAAGAGACCAACTCACAGAGATCACAGTGGCAGGTGGCAGCAGAAGGTGATGGCGCAGAGCCATTGGCAACAGAGTGATGGAGTGAACGGTGGCACAACGAACAACAGTGGCCAGAGCGAACAGTGAGCAGCTGGAGGAACGAGCAAGGTGCCTTCTTGCCCCCAACCTGGGAGGTGAATTCATGTGAAAGTACCTCTGAACTCTGAGTCTCCACTGACCAAGGACAACACCAGTGAGTGTTAATGAGGCTGTTAAGAATGCTGGAGACACAACACAGTTCATGCGAACAAACATGGCTGTGGCATCATACTTTCTATTTAAGTAAGAAATACCACACACTACAAACTGGAGGCCAATCTTAAGTGCACTGTCACTTGTTCATCCTGAAGTTGAACACTGGTTCTGAACAAGACAAGCAAATTCTCACTATCTTTCTGCAAGAAACTCAACTGTCTGTCTAGAAGCATGTGGTGCAATAGTGAAAGACTCAACAGTTGAAAACATTTGCATACATGGCTGATGAATGCACTGATGCAAATGGGCATCAAGTATTAAGTCATTGTGTACGTTACCTTGATGTCATTCGTAAGCCAGTAGGTGCATTTCTAGATGTTCAAGTTATAGAAGACACATCGTCTGCATCTGTGACAACCCACATCTTAGAAGAGTTAAATGCTTGTTGATTGGACCCCAAACAGATGGCTGCTTGTGCATTTGATGGAGCTGCAAACTTCTCTGGAAGACATGGTGGAGCACAAGCTTTGCTCAGAGAAAAGTATAACCCTAATCTCTCCTATACACACTGAAGAGGACATCTACTCCAACTAGCGCTAGTATGAGCTGCAGACTCTTCAAAAGACATTTTAAAAAGCTATAAATTTAATGTCTTCATCATTATGTTATTTTTTCGGCAAGAGTCAAAAAAGACTGAATATCTTGGAAAATGTAGAAGCTACACTGGGACTGAAGTTCAAATTAGTCCAACCTGGGAAAACCCTCTGGCTTTCTCATGAGTGATCCTTGGCTGTTGTCTTAAAATTACTCCAGCCATTATTACTGGCTCTGGAAAGTATCTACCAAGATGGGATGGATCTAAGCAGTGAGGTTGGTGGATTACTTTTGCTACTACATTCAGAGAAGACTATTGCCATTCTCTCATAAGTCTACTGTTGAAACCACTTGGGTCCTTAAACAATGCCATCCAGGCATCTCCTACAACAGTAGTAGATCTTTGTCCAGCAATAGAAGCTACATTTGGATCAATCAGAGAGCTATCCATTGAAAAAGTACTGGAAGAAGCAAAGACTTCAGTCCAGAAGTTGACTAATGAACGCATTTATATTGAATCGTTACGTGAAGAGGACAAGAAGTGTTTGTTAAGACAACTGAAAAAGTACACAGACTTGATTCTTAAAAATCTACAACAGCGACTTCTAGATTCTACTCAACCACTACATAGCTTTTACAGATCACGGTCCTATAAAACACCGACAGTTGAGTGGAGTGAGGCACTACCAGCGATGGGGCTGCCACGTGCTCGGGACAGAATAGAGAATTTGAATACAGAGTGGAATATCATACAAAGAATGAATGAACATTTGACTTCAACTTCTTTTTTATCATCACTAGTGGCTCGACCTGATCTTTATGCTATGTTTCTTGGGATGAAAGAAGTAGGAATTCATCTCTTGCTACTCCCAGTCACAACAGCTACAGTTGAGCATTCTTTTTTATCATTGAATAGCATTTTGTGTTCTGAAAGAAGTTGCCTTCTGCCTGATCATAGGAATGAAGTAATGAGCATATCAATTGAAGGAATGGAAGTACCGGACAAATGAGAAGCCACCAAAGATGAACACATTGCATTCAAGAAGTTCATTAACAGAGTTGTGCAAAATTATAACAAGAAACCAAGAAGGATGTAGATGTAGTGCTTCATAGAAGGCTTGAGTAGCCAACTTTAATTTGTGTGATGATTTTAAAACATGAATTAAATCTAATAAAATGGTCATGAAACATTTTTCAGTTTTTACTATGGTGCCATACAGCTCACCTTCACCTTCACAGTCTCACCCCTCATCGGCCCTGACCCCTCCCATCCCCCGCAAATTCAAACACCCCCCCCCAATTTCAATTCCTGGGGAAAACACTGCTTCAGGGTGTTCACAGAAAGAGGAAGCAATTGTGCCAGCCTTGCTTGCATAAAAAGACCACAGGGCAACGATGAATAGGGCTCACTATACTGGATGTGCCTGCTATGAAAGATTACTCAGAGTGTTTATCCATATGCTCTAAACTAATACAGGGTTGGTTGTTTTCTTTTTGTAGCGAATGAAGTGACGATCCAGGGTTTTGATTCAGGTGCATCTCTAATTTAAACACAAATCATTGAAATGCTGTAGTGAGCCTCCCTTATTTTATCTGAAATTGACATCCATACATCTGACCTTTCATGCAGGAGATACTGCTCTCCAGTATGTCCCTTTCTGCAGGTTGCCAGGCAACAGAGCAGCATAACCAAGTATGTACCTAGATGTGTGCTTCTATTGTACAATTTTTTGAAAAAATGAAAAACTGGTTCAAAAATATGACACTTTTCATTTCCACAGCATCATTTGAGTTTGAAGCTTCTAAAATGCAGCAGGAGTTCCGTGATAATTCATATCCGTAGGTGGACATGTCCATATTCCCATGTCGTATTATAAATTAATTTTCCAATCAACAAGGCAAAAAAAAGTGATTGCCATTTATAATTGCAGAAAAATCATATTCAGAGAAGCAGAACGCACAGGAATAGGTAACAAAAATATAGTAACAAATCTTTATGCTGCTGCCTTAAATTCAAATACATGCAGTATGTTAAAAACAAAATTCAGACAGAGTAGTAAATTCCTAGAGGTATATCTAAATGCATAAAAAACTGTTTGGGGGGCTGTGGAAGTGGTTTGTTTGTTTTTTTTCGGTTTTTTTTTTTTTTTTTTTTGCTATTTAATGATTCTGTTCCTGTGCCATAAAATGTTGTCTTTGTAACATATCCTGAAGTTGTTTCCTTTTGAGCAATTCAAACTAACTAGCATGGATTCATTTCAAGTAGGAGTAGCACTTAAATATGCTATACCTACACATTGTATTCAGCACTAACAACCATAGCATAGTCTCACAATATTTGGTATCTTTCTTGAAGACCCAGTTACTGGAGTTATGTCATTATTTGAGAATCTCACTTTTCATTTAAAAAAAAAATTTCTAGCCCTCATAGTTGCAAAGAAAAGCTGAAAACTAATCCAAATGTACTGTAAAGGCTCAAAAACCAGAAGGCAAATCAAGAAAACCCCAAATGTTTTTTTTGTTTGACTCTCATTATTTGTCACCGAATTTTATGCTTTTTGAATGCTTGGGGTTGCCAATGCTGTATTATTTCAGTGTGAATCACTGAATTAGAGAAAAGTAGGACTGGAAGAGACCTCAATAGGTCATCTAGTCCAGCCCCCAGCACTAAGGCAGGATTAAGTATTATTTAGACCATCCCTGACAGGTCTTCGTCCAACCTGTCAATGACGGGGTTTTGTCAATGTCAAAACCTCCATTGATGGAGATTCCACAACCTTCCTAGGTCATTTGTTCCAGTGATTAACTACCCTTACCATTAGGAAGTTTTTCTTAATGTCTAACCTAAATCTCTCTTGCTGCAATTTAAGCCCATTTCCTCAGTGACTAAGGAGAACAATTTATCATGCTCCTGCTCATAACAACCTTTTACGTATTGTGTCCCCTCCTCAGTCTTCTCTTCTCCAGACTAACCAGATCCTCTTTTTTTCAAACTTTTCTTGTGAGTCTTGTTTTCTAGGCTTTTAATCATTACGGTTGCTCTTCTCTAGACTTCTCCAATTTGTCCACATCTTTCCCGAAGTGCGGTGCCCAGAACTGGATACAGTACTCTAGTTCAGGCTTTATCAGTAAGGCTACAATTCTGTCACGGGTATTTTTAGTAAAAGTCACGGATAGGTCACAGGCAATAAACAAAAATTCATGGAAGCCTGTGACTTTTGCTGAAAATATGCTGGGGGAGGAGGAGGAGGGGGGACAAACAGAGCACTGCCGGGTCTTGCAGCAGCTCCAGCCCCACCACCACTCCTGTGGCAGGGACTGACTGCTGCTGCTCCAGGCCCGGGGGGCTGACCCAATCCAGCCACTGCTCCATCTGGCCAATGGTCAGCTGTTCCTGCAGCCACTGCTCCAGCAGCCCCAGGACTGACAGCTGCTCCAGCCCTGCCTCAGAAGTAGTTACAGAGGTCCTGGAAGTCATGGAATCCACGCCCTCCATGACAGAATCATAGCCTTACTTATCAGTGTTGAGTAGAGCGGAAGAATTACTTTTTGTGTGTTGCTCACAACACTCCTGCTAATACATCTGTGACAAAGTTCCTGCTCTGTCTTGGGGGTCTTG
Organism: Chelonia mydas; assembly: GCF_015237465.2. Classification (NCBI taxonomy): domain Eukaryota; kingdom Metazoa; phylum Chordata; order Testudines; family Cheloniidae; genus Chelonia; species Chelonia mydas. Next base: position 29,644,771 of record NC_057854.1, read on the forward strand.
CGCTTATTGACGGATTTGCTCGCCTTGGAGCTTCACAGCAACCCTCAGCTTGGCCGTTTTTCTGAATTCACAGTCCAGGTCAACTCCTCCTGTGTCTGACAAAAAGTTGGGAGGATTTGCAGGGAACCCGGACCCGCCCTCCACTCCGGGTTCCAGCCCAGGGCCCTGTGGAATGCAGCTGTGTAGAGTTCCTCCTGGAACAGCTGTGTGACAGCTACAACTCCCTGGGCTACTTCCCCATGGCCTCCTCCCAACACCTTCTTTATCCTCACCATAGGACCTTCCTCCTGGTGTCTGATAATGCTTGTACACCTCAGTCCTCCAACAGTCCGTGTTCTCACTCTCAGCTCCTAGTGCCTCGTGCTCCCAGCTCCTCACATGCACACCACAAACTGAAGTGAGCTCCTTTTTAAAACCCAGGTGCCCTGATTAGCCTGCCTTAATTGATTCTAGCAGCTTCTTGATTGGCTGCAGGTGTTCTAATCAGCCTGTCTGTCTTAATTGTCTCCAGAAGGTTCCTGATTGTTCTGGTACCTTCCCTGTTACCTTACCCAGGGAAAAGGGACCTACTTAGCCTGGGGCTTATATATCTGCCTTCTATTACTCTCCTATAGCCATCTGGCCCGACCCTGTCACAACATCCCAGAAGGATGTTTGCTTTTTTTGCAATAATATTACACTGTTGACGCATATTTAGCTTCTGATCGACTACAGCCCCCCCAATCCTTTTCTGTAGCATTCCTTCTGATGCAGTCATTTACATTTTGTATTTGTGCAGTTAATTATTCCTTCCTAAGTGGAGTACTTTGCATTTGTCCTAACTGAATTTCATCCTATTTACTTCAGAGCATTTCTCTAGTTTGTCCAGATCATTTTGAATTTTAATCCTATCCACCAAAGGATTGCAAGCCCTCCCAGCTTGGTATCATCCGCAAATTTTATGTGTGTACTCTCTATGAAGATATTGAACGGAACCAGATCCAGAACTGATACTGTGGGACCCCACTCGATATGCCCTTCCAGCTTGACCATGAACTACTGATAACTATTCTCTGGGGACGGTTTTCAAACCAGTTTTGCACCCACCTTATAGTAGCTCCATCTACGTTCTATTTCCCTATTTTATTTAGGAGAAGGTCGTACAAGACAGTATCAAAAGCCTTACTATAATTAAGGTATACCACATCTACCACTTCCACAATCCACAAGAATTGTTACCCTATCAAAGAAAGCTATCAGGTTGGTTTGACAAAATTTGTTCTTGACAAATCCATGCTGACTGTTATGTATCACCGTAATATCTTCTAGGCATTTGCCTAATTATTTGGTCAATTTTCTTTCCAGGTACTGGAAAGAAATGACTCAAGAGCTTTTGAAAAATTTACCATAGAAACATTGTAATTACAGTCCAGTGGTATAGTGACTGTAACTATTATAAAGAGTAACTGAACAACAGGTTTCCAGTGTAACACAAGCAGGAATATGGTTCTGCTCTTGCAATTATTTTATACTCAATTCAAGGCAGAAATTCAGAAATGGTGATTGAATTCCTTAGCAGCTGCTGGGTTAACTAACATCCAATCTACTTGACACTTCTCCTAAACCTCCTTTATCTTCACAATGTTTCATCAGATGGCATACATGAAGTGAGTTAGTTATCTCAGTGCAATTCCTAGCGGGCATGTTTTGGTATCACAAAAACTACTACCACAGTTGATCCAAAATGACAGATTCTGGCAACATCAGCAGAGAAGCCAATTATTAAATAGATCCTGGAAAATATCTCCCTCTTAATTGGGTTGGAGTACATTGGTGGGAGAGAATTGAAATTACATTGTCACTGCGTTTGCTATACTTGTTCTGTGGACAGAGGAGGAATTCAGTTTATGGAGCTGTCAAGGAAGCACCATTCACAAGGACCAAATTCCTTCTAAAACTCACCTCCGTGGTATAACTTGTATTTCCAGATATTCAGCATTTACGCTTCCATACAATATACTTACCATTTAAAAAAAAGAAACAAGCATCTCTCCGACCAGCAAGCATACCTAGGTAATTAATTTTTTTAAAAGACAGGTCATGGCATTTCATTTCTCAAAATTAATCTACTTGGGGGTCTAGAGCTTGGCTATAATTAAAAAGTGTCTGAAAGCCTAAGGATGTTATTTGTTTGGCAAGATTTTAAAAATGTCTAACTGATTTATATTACTGTAAATATAAACATCTAAGTGAAAACTGATCTTATCTTAATAACAAGTATTAAAAAATAAGGCTTCCAGGCCAAACCCTGCATTGCGAAGATCTCATGTAATGCCATCTAAAATGGCCAATATTCGAGTCCTGTTTTTTTTTAATGGAAAAGCTGAAACAAACCAAAGCAGCACTTCTCCAGACACTAATATTTTTGTTTAAATGAAGACCGAATGCTTCCCCGGGATTCTTTTTAAACTATCTGTCATTTTGGGTCAGTCTGATCTATTCCATAAGCAACAAAAAAACAACCAAAGTCCTTTGTAAGTATCTTTATGAGCCAGAAATGACAGTTACTCCTGACAGGGATGGCTTAGTACAATCTAGAGAGGAAGATGCACTTCAGAGTCAGGAAGGACCTCCCCCTACTGCATCAGAGCTTTTTAATACAAACCCTGAACACAGTAGATGAAGCACAGGCATTTCACTGAGGATCTAAGTCCTCTCGGTCATGCCAAGTAAAGTGGAGTTTAATATTTTCTACAGATTGCCCAAGTAATTCCTGTCAGAAAACCACACACATTTCAACATAATAAGCAGCCTCTGCTCAGCGTCTTTTCTTTGAGACGGAATTACACACCTCACCCACGGCAGGGTGGTCCCTTCACATTAATGCTGAAATCTTTTTGGCAGACTAGCCAGCATGGTTGAGTGCCTGGTGTGCAGATAAACAGAAGGAATTCAGCAGCAGTTCCAGCCCTTAGGATTCAGAAGTGAAAAACATTTGGCAAAACAAGCAATGAAAAAGCAAGTGAAAGAAACCCTCTTTCTTGACCATTTCATTCAATGTTTATGAAATTACCCCATCCATACCACTGTGTATCACAGACACAAAACACTGTATTACTTGGCTCAGTCAGGCAAAACCTTGTGCGCATTATCATCACTTTAATTGCAAAGAAAATATTTAAATTAAAAAAATGTGGATGGTCTTGCTAAAGCATCAGGCCCTGCGCACCTAATAGCTCAAGGGACTGGTAATAGGACAGAGCCTCTTTCCCAGCTCTAAGTTGTGAGTTCAAAGCTGAAACATTTGCTGCTTTTGGAGGGCTGTTGGGAAGTGTAGAGAACAAGAAATAAATGTGAGGCTCTCAAGCTAGTTCTCCACAGACAGGTGTCCACATCTAACACATTAACTGACAACCTTCTTTAAACTTATCAGTATTATCAGAAACACCCAGCCTTGAGCGTGGCCGGATAATGAACGATCCTCTCACCCGTACTGGTGGGTCCTCTCAAGGCAAATGAGCACAGGTGGGGCAATGTGTGGAAAACTGATGCCGTTTCCTGCGTTGGATCTGACTGCTTGGATAAGGGGCTGCAGCCTGCAAAGCTGCCACTTTCGTACCAAGCTAGATGGCTGTAGTGCTCTGCATGATTACTAAGTGTTCTTTTCAACTAGAGCTCCGCCCTCGTTGGTTATTTAATTGTACCATTACAAAGTTCTCTCATTTGAATGTAACAACACAGACATTTGGTAAAGATCTCATTGGTCTACTGAACACAGGTAGCTTGTCGTGCTGTCAATTTGCATTCAGGTTTAGGAAGTTCCATTTTTTCCCTCCATATAAACAGAAATTGAACACATTGTACACACACTAGAAGGTGTGCTAGAACAGCAGTTCTCAATCGGGGGTCCACGACTCCTTTCAGGGGGGCCACGGAGCTCCACAGCTGAAACCCGGTGCCCAAACCTCAACGCTGAAGCCAGGAGCGGTGCAGGCCTGAAGCCAGTGCCCCCTCCCCAGCCCCCGAAGCCAGGAGCTATGTGTGGCTGAAGCCTGCAAACCTCCATCCCCAAGCCAAGAACAATGGGGGGGCTCAAGCTGGGAGGCCCAGCACTCCCCCCCAAAGCTGGGAACCACACTGGGAGCCCCCCTGCCCGTACACCCCCCCGGCCTCTACACAGACTCTAGCTACCCCCTCCCTGCACCCTGAGCTACTTCTCTGCCTGCACATAGCACCCTGAGTGGTTTTCAAACTTTTTGAACTGAGTCCTCCCTTTGAGTTACATTTTTTGGTTACGTTTCCCCCACAGCCCAGACAGGCAGGGTGGCCTCCTGAGTGAGTCAGGGGGTGAAGGTTGCGCTCCCTCCCTGAACCCTGCTCTGCGGAGCTGGCTCAAGCCCCTGCCCCCCCCCCCAGAAGTAAAACTATGCCTATGCCCAAGGTCTGTACCCCCTCCCACCACCCCGGCCTGGAGCCCCGTGCTCTGCCCCCTCCCCCGCTGCCAGGCCCTGGCACTTTTATAGCATGCTGAGGGGGGCCTCAGCAAGAAAAAGGGTGAGAACCCCTGTACTAGGACACACATCTTCCACTGCAGGATATATGCTCACCAATACCTGAGCATGGGAGGAGGGGAGAGACACCAAAATTAACCTCCATCCTAGTAAAATATTGCTCATTGAGAGGTTACAAGGATTTTATTTCTCACTGTGAATCCTCTGACATAAACAACTATATGAGTGAGGATAGAGGAATAGATGGACATTAGACTGTTTCAGAATGGAAATGTTTACAGAATCTCACTAATAAATATATTCAATACTAGAGATCAATCCAAATCGCAACCTTAGATCCAAATGTGTCCTCCCCCACCCACTTACTTAGAAAAAAAAAGAACCTGATACAGATCTAAACTTTGAAGTTAACGCCTGAGGAATGTAATAATATAATTTTACATCCTTCAGCAAAACTGGTTGAGGTCCCGCACCTGCACAATACACTAATGGTGGAAACCAAAAATTAACATAGGAGTTACCCTCCACTTGACATTAGAAATGGAGGTCATGAGGCAAAAGAATGAAAGCTGTGCTGGGGCTTGGTTAATTAGGAGTACTTCAAATTAAACAACCCTCTAACCCCCAACACAAAAGGACGAAGCAGGTTAGAGGGATTGCTATAACAAAAAAAAAAAATGTGTCCTAAGCTCCCATTAGAAAACAAAGGGAAACTATGATCAGGAAAGGATTTATGAATCTCCATTTAAGTTCATTGCCACTTGTAATGTTCCTTAATATTACAAGTAATATTGCTTTTCAAATTCCAGACACAAACCCTGCTTTCACCATCGATATTTTCTTTTTTCTTCTTCTCTCTCTCTCTTCTGATGACTTATTCCTGGTAATTTGATCTTGCTTAGAAATAACTCTAATTCTGGTTCAATGCCATGGACTCAGAGGGATTCAATAATTCATAATGAATGACTGCAGAATCCTTATAGATTCAGAGACTGAATTATCAATTGAGGACTATATCTCTGATGTCTTTATGCTCTTCCTATTATATTATTAAGCTATTACATTAGCCACTTTTTTGACTTGCCTCCCCTTCTTATCATCTTATCCAAATTCAATGCATTCTTAACCTTCAGGGAAAAAAACCATTTTACAGTTAATCCATAAGTAATATTTGGAGGGGGAGAACTAGGCTTTTGCTGTCGAAAGAGAACTCAATTTAGAGCTCAAGTTCCTTCATTTGGTTGAAATGAGAGTGATAACGGCTTCCATAGGAAAGCTTTTCATGAATCCCACATGGTACGAGCAAAGGTGGGAATAACTTTATTTTTGATCAGTTTAACCCTACAATAACCACAATGTTCAATAACCCAAAGACATGGTCCACAACAACTATATTCTTGTACTATTGAGAATTAAATTTGTGGAGTTCCAGGGGCCAGATTCTGGACTCCACTGGAGACTTCCATTGACTTCAATGAAGTAATATGCTGTGTGAGACACAACTGGATGACGGACAGGAATTTTAAAGCAAGGATTACCTTCTGAGAAAGAAGGAAAAATCAGGAAATATTGATTTGAGAAATTTTTTTTATTTGTATAAAAAAAATTAAAATCTTACTTTAAAGGATAAAAGCATAGCCATTGGGCAACTTAATTTGCATGCTGACCTCTGATTCAAAGGGTAGAAAGAAGGGTTAATATTGCTTTATCCAGTAGAATGATTGCTGAGGTTTAGGGGTTTGTATATCCACACCTTTTCTTACAATAGCAACTGTCTATGGAAACCCACTCAGCATAGAGACGCATAAAAGAGTTGGGTCATCTTTATTTGAACCTTAAACATCTGTCTGTGTGAAGTTGTGGTTTCCTAATAAAACATTAAGATTGGCAACACAGACATTTTTATCAACCATGTGCTTAGGAAGGAACAGGCAATTAAGAAGACTAAACGTAATTACCCTTTAGTACTTATTTCTGCAAAGGCATGCTTTGACTTAAGACTTACAGAAACTATTTAGCTTTCTTTGTTCCGCTACATTTCATGGCGACAAAACAGTGACAGGCCTGTCTAAATATTTAAACACCTCCACTATCATGTTTTTGTTGTTAGGTCTTCTTACAAGCCAAGAAAAGAGGTTTAAACACATTTCTTCCTATAAATCACATTCCACTTAGGGATAAGGATAGAAAATGACTGACTCATTCTTCTCCAATTTACAGGGTAACCCTAGCATTAGCTAGGTAAAGCTATGGCATTAGATTCCTACCTTGTTCAGCAGCCTCTATAGCACCTGGCTGTCTGATGTCAGCCCCTGTGCTTCCATTCAAAATGTGCCCCATAATTCTTTACAACAATTGAGAGTAGGAGAATGTTAGCCATTCGCCTTAGTTCTCCCTTGCCCTGGTAATTGTTCATACGGCACACCAAAGTACCCCCAGGGCCTCCAAAGATTTTTGTAGTCTCATGAGCAAAAAGCCCTGGAAGAATATGAGATATCCAAGGCAACAGATATTCCCATACGCAAACTTTAAATTGCATATTTGTCCTGAATTATTTATTTTTCTATCTCAACTTAACCAGACATCAAACATCATCAAGGAACAAACAGTCAAGGCAACACATATGAGATATAGCTTCATTAATTCTGTCTCAAGTCATATTCACCTTTCCCATGTTACTTTTAATAAATATTACTACTGTACGACCACAAAGCTGCTAGTAATTAGAACAGATTTCAACAAGAATTTCTAGATAAATGTGTCATCAGTATAATGTCACAGCTTTTGTGTAGTTTAAATTGGTTGTAATACTTTTGGGTTTTTTAACTGGACTTGGTCCACTCCAGTCAAAATGAGCTCTTGGATAAAATAATTCTCTTTCATTGTTTATTTTGATACCTTTGATGGGGGAGGGGAAGAGAGGAACAAACAAAAAGAAATCAACCATGTCCAATTTATTTGCATAAACAAGAGACCAAGGTAAGGACCACTTCTAGCAACTGCACCTTTGCCTTTTTGTACATCATTATTCCCTGTATTTCTCAATAGATTCAAACGTTAGCCAAGAAATATTTTAAACATTTTTATTCCAAACTTAAACAGCAATCCTCTTAAGTATCAGTACTTCGAAAAAGTGACCTGGTGCATCGATGATTGATGCAGGCTGAGGAACAAAGGTACTTAAAATAAATTGTTCTCTCCCTAGCCACATCATTAGTTCCTGATGTAGCTATACAAGAGTAGAAAGTAGAACAAAGGCAAAAAAAATACATGGCATGTTCTCAATAGCGTTCTCTATTGTGTATCATCTGAAAATTGTATAATTCTAAACTTCTGACAGAGACCCTGATAATTTCTGAAGTACCAACATCACAAGTAACACTGAAAAATCTCAAATACCATAAGCAGTCCCCAGCATATTTCCAGTTGAAAGAGAGAGCTTTTGGGATCATTAAAACTATGTTTGCTGCCTTTTTCTAAAAATTTGCTACCTGGCCTATACTGATCATCTGTGTTGGTACAAGAGGAGCTAGAGCAGAACTGTAATTAGAATGACCTTTAAATTCTAATTAGTTGTCTACAATGTTAATCGTTTTCATATAGTTGACTAAAGAGCATGGACAAAGAAAAGGGAAATAAATATACAGGAAGAATTAGAAAGTCTTGGGTGAAAAAGATCTATGCTTTAAAGTAAGCAATTATTTTTCTATGCTACTCTTTGTAACAGTAACCATAGTAGGAGGATTTATCACCACCCTGGACATTATTGTTATTCACCCCCATGCAAAAAACGTAATGTGCTATCTCATCAGATTCTTAGCAAATAACAGCCACTTAGCCCTGGGGTAAGTCTTTTTCCTCCCACTGAAAATTAGCCATCTGACATGGCCAAATGCCAACAAAACTAGAAAAAAAAAATCCAGGCTGGGTAATGAGCTATTTATCTGGACCAGCCCTTGGCTACCCTAATCCATTCAGCTGGTTCTGTATTTATTATGACATGCAGTCACTTCTCAGTGCTCACGAGTTTCACCACCTCTAACAAACCATTAGAGCTGCTGCTTTTGCAAGCTGTTATCAGAGAATTTGCCCACTGCAAATTCGGTCCAACCCCCCAGGTATCCAGATCCTTAGCTCTTGTGATGCTGACCATTAGGTGGATAAAGAGTCATGATCTCGTGAGCTTTCTCCACTAAAAATGTACCCACTCCTCCTTTACGTCCTGGTCTTTACTTCTCCTTTCTTGTTAATTCCCACACCAACAAGTTTGTGAAAACATGTTTTGATCTCCCCATACTATGTGGATAAAATGTGGGTTTTGCACATCCTTTGTTCTGTGGTTCCAGACATGCACTGCAACATGTAATTCTACGTGCATCTGAACATAAGAAAAATGCAGTTTCTTTGATTTAGTACCAGTCTTTCCCCCCACCCCCAAATTCAATGGGTATTTTTCACATTCCTACCAAAGCCTCTCTGTTTACAGCTTCTGCTCTAAGCAATTTACAGGCAGAAGATCCAAGTCTACCAAGGAAGCTTAGGTGATAGATGTGCTTATAAAAATACTAAGTAAAATGATAAGTTAAGATACTACATAAAATTAATTTAGACACAGACTAAGAGTAGTATGATCAAAGGCTGTGGGACGAAAAGATGACAAAATTAGACCATTCTGAAATCCTCCAAGAATACATGATGTTATGACGGAGGTTGTTTGAAGCCTTTTTGAAGCTGTTGGGCAAGATAGATGTCCTTCATTCAGGATAATATCATAGAATTATAGAACTGGAAAGGACCTCGAGAGGTTATCTAGTGCAGTCCCCTGCACTTGTGACAGGACTAATTATCTAGAACATACCTGACAGGTGTTTGTCTAACCTGCTCTTAAAAGTCTCCAATGATGGAGATTCCACAACCTCCCTAGGCAATGTGTTCCAGTGCTTAACCACCCTGACAGTTAAGAAGTTTTTTCCTAATGTCCAACCTAAACCTCCCTTACTGCAACTTAAGCCCATTGCTTTTTATCCTATCCTCCCAGGTTAAGAAAAACAATTTTTCCTCCTCCTCTTTGTAACAACCTTTTACATACTTGAAAACTGTTATCATGTCCCCTCTCAGTCTTCTCTTTTCCAGACTAAACAAACCCAATTTTTTCAATCTTCCCTCATATGTCATGTTTTCTAGACCTTTAATCATTTTTATTGCTCTTCTCTGGACTTTTTTTTTCCAATTTCTCCACATCTTTCCTGAAATGTGGCACCCAGAACTGGACACAATACTCCAGTTGAGGCCTAATCAGTGCAGAGTAGAGCAGAAGAATTACTTCTCCTGTTTTACTTACAAACTCCTACTAATACATCTCAGAATGACGTTCGCTTTTTTTGCAACAGCGTTACACTGTTGACTCATGTTTAGCTTGTGGTCCACTATGACCCCCAGATCCCTTTCCACAGTACTCCTTCCTAGGCAGTCATTTCCCATTGTGTATGTGTGCAACTGATTGTTCCTTCCTAAATGGAGTACTTTGCATTTGTCCTTATTGAATTTCATCCTATTTACTTCAGACCATTTTTCCAGTTTGTCCAGTTTTAATTTTAATCCTATCCTATCCTACGTAAGAAGCAGTTAAATTCCTTTTTGGAACAAGACAGCTGAAACAACAGGAGTCGCTACCCAAAACACAGGCCACATGCAAACACAGTCAGAAACTGAGCTTCTGGGGGAAGGGGTGTTAGCAGAAGCACTGAGACAACAGGCTGGGAGAAGCCATCAAAAAAGCCAAGGAGACAATCAGAAGCATAACCACATAACATAAGAACATAAGAATGACCATACTGGGTCAGACCAAAGGTCCATCCAGCCCAGTATCCTGTCTACTGACAGTGGCCAATGCCAGGTGCCCCAGAGGGAGTGAACCTAACAGGTAATGATCTCGTGATCTCTCTCCTGCCATCCATCTCCACCCTCTGACAAACAGAGGCTAGGGACACCATTCCTTACTCATCCTGGCTAATAGCCATTAATGTACTTAACCTCCATGAATTTATCCAGTTCTCTTTTAAATCCTAGCCTTCACAACCTCCTCAAGCAAGTTGACTGTGCGCTGAGTGAAGAACTTCCTTTTATTTGTTTTAAACCTGCTGCCCATTAATTTCATTTGGTGGCCCCTAGTTCTTATATTATGGGAACAAGTAAATAACTTTTCCTTATTCACTTTCTCCACACCACTCATGATTTTATATACCTCTATCAGATCCCCCCTCAGTCTCCTCTTTTCCAAGTTGAAAAGTCCTAGCCTCTTTAATCTCTCCTCATATGGGACCCATTCCAAACCGCTAATCATTTTAGTTGCCCTTTTCTGAACCTTTTCTAATGCCAGTATATCTTTTTTGAGATGAGGGGACCACATCTGTACACAGTATTCAAGATGTGGGCGTACGATGGATTTATATAAGGGCAATAAGATATTCTCCGTCTTATTCTCTGTCCCTTTTTTAATGATTCCTAACATCCCACTTGCTTTTTTGACTGCTGCTGCACACTGCGTGGATGTCTTCAGCGAACTATCCACGATGATTGCAAGATTTTTCTCCTGATTAGCTGTAGCTAAATTAGCCCCCATCATATCGTATGTATAGTTGGGGTTATTTTTTCGAATGTGCATTAACCCGGAGAGAAACCCTAGAAAACCTGAGAGAAACCCTGGGAGCATGAGGCTTGTAAATGAGAAACTGCCTCCTCTTTGATTCCAACTGTGTTCAGGGAAACAGGACTTTGTGTGGATTCTTTGTCAATAAATATATCAAAGAAACTCCTGACTCCATCACCAATTTCATCCCCCAACAGAAAAAACTACAACGCCCCGGATATTGGCTCATAGCTCAGGTCAAAAGGGTTAACAGTACTATGGATCATTAATTTACATGAATAAAACCCACTGCTTCTACTGGAAATAAAATTCTGATGAGTCAGGGTTCTGCGCTCAAAATCAAATACAGCAATTAGGGTCCAAACAGATGTTAATGGCATTCCAGTTACTGCACAGCTGAGAAATGGTTTCCCCCACTGAAATTATAACAGAAGATCTCAGGGTGCTTCTTGGTGCCTCCCTAAATATAACCTTAAGTCTGATAGGTTCATGAGTTTATTATAACTCTTGCCTAAGTAATTCACTTTTCCAGGACATAGAGAAAGATTAATCAATGAGGAGGTTTAAAACTAGATTACAATACAATTGCTTAAATCTGGCCATGGAACTCTACTTATATTCCTGTCTGCTCAATACTGCAAGATACTCAAAAAGAAAAGGAGTCCGTATGGCACCTTAGAGACTAACACATTTATCTGAGCATAAGCTTTCGTGAGCTACAGCTCACTTCATCGGATGCATTCAGTGGAAAATACAGTGGGGAGATTTATACACATAGAGAACATGAAACAATGCAAGATACTGAGAACCCTCAATTCCCAATTGATGCCCACAGGATGTGACAAGGTTGGACCCTTACTGCTACTTTGTAAAACACTCAATTCTCACATGAAGGGCACCAGAAAAAAAATGACTGTATGTTTAATAGCTGAAGAAATTGTAAAGGACTCTGATCTATAGGAATTAAAAAATAGTGCTGTGATGTCCAAAAGTTTACAATGCATGTTTGGTAGCAAAAAAGAATACAAATTGATGCATCATATTCTTCTGTCAGGCAGATACAGTGTGCACTATTATAATATATTTGGGGGTTTAACTTAGCACAGTATCACTACCAGCTACAAAAGGAGAGAAACTGCATGTGTGAAAGCAACTGAGAGGGCATGAGAATAAAGAGGAGAGAAGAAATTGGGCACAGAAATCCCAGATGAGCTAGTGCATTACAATTCAGAGGACAAGTCCCTTCAACCACATGCAGCACTTGCTGACAAACAGGAGGTGCTGTTGAGTCAGCATGGCATGAAGATGCTGCATAAAGTTTCCAAAAGCTCCAAAATGACTTACGAACATAAATCCCACTATCAAAAGTGGCCTTAGGCCCTATATTTTTAAAGGTATTCAGATGTTCTTCCACTCAGCGTTGCAATGCCTAAATAATTTAGGAGTCTAAATTTCACTTCACTGACTTTCAGTGAGACTGAGGCTGCTAAGAGCCTAAATCACTTTTGAAAATAAGATTTAGGCACTGGAACACTGAATGGGACACCATCTAAATACATTTAAAAATCTGGGCCTTAGGCCCTTGAAAGCCTACATTTCACTGAAAGTCAAGGGAATAATACTTAGTCCTGCCATGAGTGCAAGGAATTGGACTAGATGACCTCTCGAGGTCCCTTCTAGTCCTATGATTCTAAGATATAGGCTCCTAAGTCACTCAAGTGCTTCTAATGTGTAATCCAACTCTGGCAGGAGCTGCCGTGAAAGGCTCTCTAATCAAAGCAATACTTAAAAAGATAAGAACTTACTGAAAATACTCCCTGCAAAGACTAGGAAAGAGACAGGCTGTGGCAGCATAACAAATGCAGCAGCCTGACAAACAAAGTTTCATACGGTACGTGCCACTTTTGACTCCAAACAACTCCTTTGGAACGTAAATATCTTAGGCCTCTCCAAGTGCCTGTCTGATATTACCAATAACAAATTCGCAGGGATAACAGACATCAAAGAACTTTATAACATCTGTTCCTGCTCTCTTTATGCTATGTTAAATTAAAAAGGCATTATCATCCTCTCTCAAAAACTCGCTATATGGTGTCCAGTTCAACTCAATAAATTTAGAGTTTATAAAAATAAAAATACATAATTTTTAAAAAGAAGTTGGCAAGAGATCCAAGGAAAGTGCTGGGTTTTAAACATGTGAAGAAAAACAAATCTCTTCTTATGATGGAAAATACTACTTCAGAGTTGACTAAAGAGTGTTCAGTCAGATGTCGGTCAAACTACAGAAAACACAGTGAAACAGCTTAATTACTTCTTCTTCCATAAAGCAAATGTAAAAAAAACAAAGCATTTCACTTCTGAATATGGCAAATTTTTTTATATAAAATATTTAAACAGGAATTAGCAACACAACAGGTTATAACTCAATCTTTGGTTTGTTTTGTTTTGTTTTTCTTGACACATCACGGGGATATTTTGGCATAACTTATTTTTCAGTTACTTCCTCAAAACTAGATTTTCTTATACACAGCTTTTGTAATTTAAAATAAATGCAATTCCTTTCTCTCTTTAATGGTTATTGAAGTTCAACTGAACAGCACTGACCAACAGCTAAAAGCTCAGCTTTTACTTGCTAATGTCATGTTCATACAAAGATACATAGTGCTGTTGCCAGAAGCCATACATATCAAGAAGCCCTAATATTAAGATAGGCTTCTCGGTCAAATGAGCCTTTGCAAAGTTGTTTTGACTTCTCTTGAAGTACACTATTACTTTTTGATTAAGTTGCCTGAAGAACACAAAGCTACTGCTCATCTTACATGACTTCAGATGTAATTTGAAAGTTCTGATTCTAAAAATCAAAACTCAGCATCAGAGCAGGAAATAATAATTGTATAGTGTACTTATTGTACTACTAGATGACCCTGGCATGCAATATGCAAAGGCATTTGGGCAGCTTCACTAAATACTGTATACTAAGATCGGAAAAATAAATGTTTACACTGAGTCGGCAACCGCAAAAAGCATCAAGCATGTTTATAATAAAATTAATTACAAAAGTGCAGCTGCTACATTTTGTGTTTATTTATTCATTATTATAGCTGTACAGAACTGTGTTTGCCTTTTTCGCTGAAGAAATTCCTAAAAATGTGATCAATGTAGCAATATCTGTCTGAGTCTGCAGACAACCTGAAACAATAGTTCTGAGATGCATGAACTGCCCGCATACATCTGAGCTGTAGCTCACGCTCAAATAAATTGGTTAGTCTCTAAGGTGCCACAAGTACTCCTTTTCTTTTTGGGAATACAGACTAACACGGCTATTACTCTGAAACCTCTCAATGGTATGTTATCTACAAACCCCATTGCACCAGCAAAAGGCTGTGCGTATGGCAGGAGTGCAGCAGGCCCAGCCCACCCTAACAGATACCCACTCCAGGAGTGTAAGAACTGGGGCAACCCCTGCAGCCGCCTTTACTAGACAAGGAATAAGGCACCAATGTCAGAGAGAGGCAGTATAGGAGAGGCCTTTGGAAACTCTCCCAGTTGGTTTGGATGTGGAGACCAGAGACGAAGAGGAGCTAGTAACCCCATGCCTCCGCAACTGCCTTGTGCTCTGGAGGTCTGTCCGTGCAGCTGGCTCCTAGCTTGAAAAACATCTGTAATGCTGTCAGTGGACCTCAGTTGTATGACAGACATGACAGAGGTCTTGTGGAAATACAGCACGTGATCATGTAATTAAATGCATATGTGCAAGAGTACTGAGTTAAGGTTGCAAAGGGGGACTTAATTCTGGCATTTCCCAATTTTTGAGTGCAACCTTAATACTGCTATTTTAATGTAGCTTTTGTGTGTGTGATTTCTTAGTTGTTTTTTTTTTTAAATCCAATTGAGAAAAACAGAAATTCCATCATGTGGCTTCATACTGACACCCACATGGATCATCACCAGGGGTGGAATCTTTAAACCCACTGCACAGACCTCTCCCATTTGAGCTAACAGAGTAACTGACAGCCATAGCAGTTTATCATCCTCTATGTCAGGGGTGGGCAAACTACAGCCCGCGGGCCGGATCCGGCCCATCAGGGCTTTGGATCTGGCCCGTGGGATTGCCACCCCTGCAGCTCCCATTGGCCAGGAACAGGGAACCGCGGTCAATGGGAGCTTTGGGGGAGGTACCCACAGGCAAGGGCAGCGCGCAGAGCCCTGTGCCCCCCTCAACCCCCCCGGGGCCGCAGGGACGGCCACTTCTGGGAGCAGCACGGGGCCAGGGCAGGCAGGGAGCCTGCCTTAGCCCCACTGAGTGCTGCTGCCACCCCGGAGCCACCCAAAGTAAGCGGCGCTGGGCCGGAGCCTGCACCCCGAACCCCTCCTGCACCCCGCACCCTAACCCCCTGCTCTGAACCCTGTGTCGCACCTCTCTTGCACCCCAACCCCCTGCCCTGAGCCCCCTGCTGCGCCTCTCCTGCACCCCAACCCTCTGCTCTGAGCCCCTTCCTCCACCCCACTCCCATGCCCTGAGCCACCTCCTACACCCCGCACTCCCTCCCGCACCCCAGCCCTACATTCGTGGCCCTGCATGCAATTTCCCCACTCAGATGTGGACCTCGGGCCAAAAAGTTTGCTCACCCCTGCTCTATGTGGAGCCTCAGTAATGGGGTATGGGGCACTTGGCCAGTGGGCTTCATGGATATTTGCTGACAGCAAAGGAATAGTGAGGCTCAGGAAATGTGGAATCCATTCCAGGCTCTGGAGGGGAATGTGATGTAGCGGAGACAGACTGGTCTGCTCATTTCCCCCACTCTTGACCCTTTCTGCCACTTCCACTCCAATATATCCCTGTCCCAATCCTGGTCTGTTCCCCACCCCTGGTACTTCATCACAATCCCATTCTCAGGCTTCTCATCCCCTTCTAAGTCTTAATGTTCAGCAAATCCCTCTCTCACCCCTCCAGTCTTCATGTCTCCATCTCTCTCACCCAGTTGCAATTCCCTTGTCCAGCCATTCCCAGTTCCTCCTTCCACTCCTGGAGCCTCATCCAACTTGGGTCTCTCCCCCGGCTCAGTCATTCCTCACCGTACACTGCCCATGCTCCCCATCCCCATTCATTCCCAGTCCCAATCTCCTTCCCAGGAGATCTCAGTTCTCCTCCACCACCCCCAGCTCTTTGTCCCAGCCTCTGCCCAGTCAGTCCCAGCCCCCACACCCATCCCGCTGCCCAACTCCAGCTCCTTGTCAAATCTGTTGTGCCGCCCTCTATTACTCCTTCCCTCACTGCACCACTGGTTCACAGCCCCAATCCCTTTGCCAATTCCAGGCTTCTCCCAGCATCTCATCCAATCTCAGTCTTCCCACACCTCCTGGCTCCCAGTCCCACCCTCATTTCCCTTCCCTGCTCTTAGTCCCAGGCTCCAAACCAGCCAGTCTCGTCTGCCCCTAACACAAATTCCCAGCCCAGTTTTCTTCTCCACCAGCCTTTAGTCCCAGTCTCCCACCGCATTGTACTTGAACCAGTCTACTCTCCCCTTCCCTTCCCACTGTCCAGCCCTTGTTCCCTCTGCATTTAAGTCAGGCTGCTTCCTCTTCTGTTCTCTCTGGACACCAGTGGGCAGGGGGTTCCACTGAGAGCACAGGAGAGACAGATTCGTTGCTCTGAGTTCAGGTGTCATGACCTAGCACAGCCTGCAGGCGCAGCAGTTCAAAACCACGATTGTAGGAAAAATCCTGCTCAGTTCTGAGCTGGAGCATGCCAGCGTGCATAGAATCTTTGGGCAATTTAGCTGCTAAAAGCTACATCTCTACTGAGCACATGGAAAATGCAATATTTGAAAAGTTTATAACTTGGCCAAATTTGGGCAGATTTTCACGGTTATGGCAGAATGCAAATCCCTGACACAAAGGCCATTCCCCTGCCAAATTTCCAGTCCCTGCTCCAAAGCAAGGGGACACTATAGCTTTTTAAGGTAAAGGTTGCCAGAGTTTTTAACAATGGCAGAACAAAATATTTTTTCCCAGCCTCAATCTCAGAAGAAAGCGGAATTGTTTTGCCTGCAATTTTCCAGAAAATCCTGCCTGAGGCAGACACCCAGCATGGAAAATTTCAGCCCAGCTATAGTTTGGCAGCATCATAAGCAACTGAAAACAGGGCCTTATAATGGAAAATGTCGGACAACCTTAATAATAGATGGTGGTTCCGTCTGGCATATTTTATATATATAATTTTTTTTTACACATTTCTATTGAGTAAAGTGATTTTATTAATAGGAAACATCATTGTGATCCAATACTAAATATATCTGGAGCACCTCTATTTGAGTCAGTGGAATCCACCTGTGTACAAATGGTGTGTTAGACCAGGAACTTTATGACAAAAATTGATGTGGCAAGACTCTTGTAAAGATATTTGTGTGCCAAATGCACAGAACAGTGATGGGCACAAAAGACCGGGACTACTAAAATGGTATTTAATATGGAAACCGTTCCGGTTTTTTTCATATTTACACCACAAAATATGTGCAAATGGAATGGACCTAAGCCACAAAGCTTGGATGTAGCTCCAGATCAGAACTTTTCCAAACGTCAGATCTGGCATCATGGTTTGATATCATCTCTACCCTTCTATAATGGAACATACCAAATCCACTGGAAAAAAATAGTCTGTTTTTTTGCCAAGTGTCTGATCAAAGCCAAGATATTCGCAATTCTGAACAGAATCATAGAATCATAGAATATCAGGGTTGGAAGGGACCTCAGGAGGTCATCTAGTCCAACCCCCTGCTCAAAGCAGGACCAATCCCCAATTAAATCATCCCAGCCAGGGCTTTGTCAAGCCTGACCTTAAAAACTTCTAAGGAAGGAGATTCTACCACCTCCCTAGGTAACGCATTCCAGTGTTTCACCACCCTCCTAGTGAAAAAGTTTTTCCTAATATCCAACCTAAACCTCCCCCACTGCAACTTGAGACCATTACTCCTTGTCCTGTCCTCTTCTACCACTGAGAATAGTCTAGAACCATCCTCTCTGGAACCACCTCTCAGGTAGTTGAAAGCAGCTATCAAATCCCCCCTCATTCTTCTCTTCTGCAGACTAAACAATCCCAGTTCCCTCAGCCTCTCCTCATAAGTCATGTGTTCCAGACCTCTAATCATTTTTGTTGCCCTTCGCTGGACTCTCTCCAATTTATCCACATCCTTCTTGGAGTGTGGGGCCCAAAACTGGACACAGTACTCCAGATGAGGCCTCACCAACTCCAGATGAGGCCTCACCAACCAATAGCTCTGTTAATCTTAATAGCAAAATGCATGTGCTCACATGCACATTGCTTTCACTACAAAGTTTTACGTTTTCACTTTTCTCACCATGATACACATATAGAAATGTAAGTTGCAAGAATGTTAAGCAATAATTTCCAAAACACTGTGAAACCGATCTAATATCATAAAGAACATTGTTTTTAAGATAAGACACAAATCATAACATCCTGAAATGGGAATGAATAAGATGTCATACACTAGTGTACTGTTTCAATTCAAAGCAAATTTAAAAATCGTGGGTATAGTTTTAGTTTTATGGATAGTACAGCAGTACACCTCTACTCCAATACAACGCAGTCGTCGGGAGCCAAAAAATCTCACCGCGTTATAGGTGAAACTGTTATATCAAACTTGCTTTGGCCTCGAGCATTTCTGTGATTAATAGTCACTTCCCACCCCCGACTGACCCCTCAGAACCTCTGACCCATCCAACCCCCTCCCCGCTCCTTGTCCCCTGACTACTCCCTCCAGAGACCCCCCCGCCCCTAACCACCCCTCCCAAGACCTCACCCCCATCTAAGCCCCACTGCTGCTTGTCCCCTGACCGCGCCCTCCAGAGACCCCCCCCATCCCTAATCACCCCCAAGACCCCACCTCCTACCCAACCCCCCTGCTCCCGGCCCCCTGACTGCCCGGACCCCTGTCCATACCCCTGCCCTCTGACAGGCCCCCCGGGACTCCCACACCCTAGCCAATGCCCCCTGCTCCCTGTCCCCTGACCGCCCCCCAAGACCCTCTGCCCCTTATCCAACCCCTCGGCCCCGGCCCGGCACTCTTAACACGCCACTCAGAACAGCGTGTTGGAGCCAGACACGCTGATGCGCTGATCTGCCGGAGCGTGAAGCCCCGCCCCCAGCATGCTACTTTACCGCGTTATATCCGAATTCAGGTTATATCGGGTCGCGTTATAACAAGGTAGAGGTGTATCTGAAAGAAGACACTTTTTTCTCTGTGAAAACACAAACCCAGATCTTTTGTCTTTTTTATAAGCGTAAGCTATTTTGATTACTGCAATACTTAGAGACAACAAAACACATCATGGCATTACTACAGCTAGATTTACTACTACTGTCGATTTTCCACTCTTAGAATCCCTTCATTACAAATATTCATTTTCACGCTAACAGGAAGTATGGTGGGGTTTAAACCCTGATCCAGCAAAAACATTCACATTTTGCTGAACCAAGCAGAAGAGTAGCCCCATTCAAGTCAAGTGGGCTACTCACATGATCGATCAAGTGATTTACTTTATCAGAGCCTAGGTGAAGTACTGAGCTACTGACCAATTAACTCCTTCATTTCCAAATTTAAAAAAAAAGTGGAATGGGGAAGTGGGAAGACATGGCAACTGGGCGACTGCATGCTGAAAGGCAAGGTATGTCATCTGTCAGACATGAGAACAGTGAGCAAGTGTGTAGAGGCACCAGGAAGGTAAGAGAAAAGAGTGGAGTAATTCAGAACACAAGACCGCCAAGATGTAGCTGCAGGACATGAGCCATGCTGCATAAACTAGCAAAGAGATGTAACGATGTATCAAAAGAGAAAAGGCAGACTCAGGAAAGGCGGCGATCAATCAGCCCAGGAGAAGTGGTGTAGAAGATCCATTGCACCCCTGGGAAATTTAAGCCCACTCCTGACATACCGTTTTAAGAGATCACATTCAGAGTTAAAGGTATTGTTCTTACTTGGAAACAAGGGGTTTATGCCATTTATCAATTATAGGTGGAGCTGGTAGCAATAG
The DNA here is from genome assembly GCF_015237465.2 of Chelonia mydas. Lineage (NCBI taxonomy): Eukaryota > Metazoa > Chordata > Testudines > Cheloniidae > Chelonia > Chelonia mydas. The sequence goes on from NC_057854.1 coordinate 29,664,964, forward strand.
TTAAGGTTTGCCCAATATTTCCCTGTTTTCAGTTGCTGATAACTTTGCCAAAATGTAACCATTGGGGCTGAGATTTTCCATGCTGGCTATTTGCCTCAGGCTAAACCTTCTATTTTTAAGTTTTCTGTAAAGCTCGTTCAGCCATTTCCAAAAAATGGGGTTAAAGGAAAATACCATTTTGCCCATGTCAAAAAATTTCCCATTACCCTTTTGTTTAGAAGTTCTAACGTCTCCATGCTTTGAAGCAAGGTCTTAATATTTCACAGGGTGGTTGCCCTGGTACCAGAGATGTGCCTTTTGTTATTCTCATTAAAAACTTCCCATATTTAGCCAAGTTATGAGCCTCCAGCAATCTCTTCATACATGCTCAGTAGTCACTTGTTAGACTTTGGCCTCCATGATCCCTGAAGCTTCCATTTGCATGGGGTATGCTCCAGCCCAGGGCTGAAGGAGCTAAGCAGGACTTTCCTGCAATTGCTGCTTTCCCGCAAGTGCTGTGGCACTGGGCACCAGAACTCAGGGTAAGGGATAGCATCTCCTCTGTGCTCTCACTGCTCCTCTTCTGGCACCCAGGTAAGGTGGAGAACAAAACAGTCTGACTCAATTTCTAAATAGGACAGGAGCCAGACTTGGGACAGGGAGCAGGGGAAGGGAGCTAGAGGCAGCTGGAATAGATTGGGACAAAAAGGTAATGGAGCCTGGGACTGGAGAAGGCGGCTGGGGAAGGGAAGAGACTGGGACTGACTGGACAGGGCCTGGGTTTGGGATGAGAAGCCAAGCGGGTTAGGGGAGCATGGAGTCAGACTGTCTAGGTGACAGGTAAGCTTAATTCTGGCATTTCCTACAGTCTGAATGCTTTACTCTTCAATCTTATTTTTCTTTTAACATGGGGGGTGTGGGTGCGTGTGCATGCGCACGCATAATATATTAATTAGGAATGGGTGACATTGTTCAAGAGAAATAAGCACAGACTTGAAGCTTTGTACTGAGAATAAAACATTTTATCGCAATCAGATATGTGCCAAACAGAAGGCAAAACACACTACAGATCAACCCTCCCATGAAATAAGAATGGAAAGTAGTCAGAAATAGTAACCTTAAGCACCATATGTGATTCATATTGTATACTGTATTGATATTGAGTACATATATTTTATAATTGTGTTAACAAAACTGCTCCATCCGGTTAACTAGAAGAGCTAAAGATAAAATTCTCCCATTAAGCCAATTTACTAAAACAGCATCAATTGGAAAGGAATTATGTTTGCAAACTCTGAAACAGCTCCTCCAGTGGTAAAAACTGACATGACTCCATTGGCTTCAATGAAGCTATGACAGTTAACACCAGCTGAGGATCTATGCCCTCGTTCACATTAACAAGGATTTGAAGCAAGTTCATGTAGTAATTAAAGCAGGAGTCTGGACTTTTGGTTTCTGAACCTGGCACTGAAAAAAAAAAAACCCAGCCTTACCTTGTGTGTCACAAAGCCAAGTTTTCTAACGTGGCCACCCATTTTAATATGATTTACTATAAACAACATTTACCAGGAATTATATTAAACTCAGCTCTTCCGAACGTAGATAACATTAAAACATACTTTTAAAGAGATCTCAAAGGTGTCTCCAGAGGTGCAAGGTATATTAATGATTACCCTTTTGAAGAGAACAGAACAGGTCAGCATCTCCATGATGGTATCTTATATGCCCATACCATTGTTAAAAGAGGAGTAAGAAAGTTGATCTCATTACTCGTGTGTTCAGATTATTTTATGTTAATAAAACGACACTTGGAAATACAACTACGTACACACAATCATCAAATCATATTATGGTTCATTCAATATGCTTGAAAATTCGTCAAGTATCCCCATTTTGGATTAAAGCAAACAGTTTCAGGAGTGGACATTGATTGTCAGTTTCTGGGCACTCAGCTTGACAAATCTCGGGCCTGATTTTCAGAGATGCCCAAAAGCCACAGTTCCTCCTGCAAAAATGAGTAATGTAACTGCTGGTAATCGCACACTGTGTTTATATTAATTTACAGTTTGCATTGCACTGCAAAAGTCATGGCCTGTCAGTTCAGTTTAGAAAAGCCAAACATGTCCTTTAGTTTGTTTACACCTCCAAAATCTCTGTATGCTAGTTCAATAAAGTACTAGCTTATCTAAATAAGAATGTTACTCTTTTATCCCAAAGCACAGACACCCAAGCCTTCAAGAACACTTCATTTTACAAGCTGTAGAGATGATCAACAGCATATAAATATTTAGAAAATTGCTGGAGAAATAAAACGAGAAATAAACAAGCTGCTGCAACGCTGTTTGAGCTCTCTTGCATATTCAGTCTAACATTGTAGGTGTATATTTCCTCGCTATGCAAAATCCCACTCTCCCTTGACAACTTCATTTCCTGCACACTTTGGGAGACAGGCAGATGAATATTTAGTGTAGAACATGATTGTGATTAAGCTTCCAAATGAATTCTTCATCTGGATTCCAGCTGGTACAGCATCTCAATTACTCCTCCACCTCTCCTATGGGAGAGTGTCTTATTGATGTATTGAGCGTCACATGAAGGTGCTGGATTAAAAAGCTCCAAAGACCCTCCAAAACTTCTGACCTCAATCAATTATCCCTTAATGAAGGAACAGAAAGTTCTTGTGCAAAAAATATTATGGCCATCGCTCAAACTCAGGAACTTCTTATTACAGCACAGCCTTTAACAGGAATACAAATAAATGTTTTAAAAGAAATTAAATTGCTTCCCACTAATTTTGCTTCATTTTCAAAGGCAAATTTACTGATCAAATTTACTGTTAAGAGAACTGCTAATCAGAACATTATGAAATTGTTGAGAACTTCTGAAATTGTTGAACTTTCCATACTGATTCTTTTAAAATTTGTTTACTAACCAGCTATAGCTAGAAGGCTGTGATGCAGACATTGTCTATTATGACCTGCAGCCATGCCACATCGTAAACATGGCTGCATGCATCCCTGCAGAGGAGCAAGGGATCATTTAAAATACTCCTAAAGCCCCTTTGGGCAGGCCAGTGAGGTCACACACAAGAAAGGAGAGCAGTCTCCACAGGATTGTTATTCCCCCTCCCATGTAGATGTGCAGAGTCTTAGCTCCAACCTGCCAAACAGTGCAGCTGAGTCAGTGCAAAGAAGGAAGGAAGCTGCACCAAAAAAAGGACTGGCCCAGCTTACCTCCCCCACAGAGCAAGGGAAAAGCAAGGTCCACATTATGGCTATCAGTCACAGTCTGGCTCTTCCCCAGCTTCTCGAACAGCGCACCTATGCTCTGTCTTTATCAAGCTTGTAAGGTTACATGATAGCTTTTGACTACTGACACCATGACAGCAGGCTCTGTGGTTTCAGGTCTGTACCATGTGCGGACCACACAGCAAGAACGTGAACTATCTGAGCATGGTAGAAGGGGTGGCACAGGGTACCCAAATGCAAATCCCTCACTGTGTACAGGTATCAAGAGGAGGTGGTAATGTCCTTTCTTAAAATCTCACAGCTGTCATCAGATGGCTGAAACGGTCAATCACACTTGCCCCTCTCCCACATTTTCTATCTTCAACACATGCTTTAGTTCCGCTACTCAGCTACTGAACAGAACATCTATCCGCTACCATCCTGCCCACTGGTCCAGCTCACTGCCTGGTAGCTTTATTTCCACCAACCCTGTTCCTCGAGGTAAGGATTCAACCCTCCAAACCACCTCGATGGCCCTGTCACTTTCCTCCACTTACATTTCAATTTTGTGTCTAAAAGTGTGCTTGGTGGGCAAGGACCACTTCGTGGAAGAAAGATGAGGAGTGCACAACCACACTAATACATGTCACTGTCTACTCCAATGATGGTTTCATGTCAGTGGCCAGAGTAGTGACAGTCTCACTGATATGAAAGAAGTTCTCTTACACTCAGGCAGCGCTTGCCTGAGCTCAGCTTTTACTGATCATTAGAGAAAGATCAGAAATCTCCCTTGAGGTTTGGATTCCATCTGGGATTTTTCTGACTACTACATTTTCCAGTCCCTTGCAGAATCCTCCATGAGGAATACCTGTTATGCTCACAGAAGAACAAAGTCTAGCAACAGTTATTCCACTAAAAGGTTTCTTCAAGTTTGGGGGGAAGAGGCTGGCTGTAATTTAGTCAGTCTATTTATTTTATGATTGGCCTGCAGTCACAAAAATCCTTTGCAGAACATAAAGGCGGCTAGACACTTTTCCCCATTCCCCAGTTGTTCTCTATGAACTTCCCACTCCGAAAAATTAATTATGGTACTTAAGAGCTTCATCCATCCTGTCTTCATTTTTCCCTCCTCCTCACTGTCTGTCTCTAACCCCAGTATCTGTTAAAGCTGTCAAGCATTTCCTCCCCTGACACATTTTCCCTTCACAAGCCCCTGATTTCTGTAGTCTCCAGTTATTTTCCTTACATTTGCAGAAAGATATCTCTATATATCTGCCCATTTCTCTTAAAGCAATTAATTGCTTTATGGACATACGACAGAAACTGCTTGCCTTTTCAGACCACAGTAACAGTCTACCAGAGACAGACTGCCCACATACAAGCCAGAGCATGGCCAATCCCATTCAGATAGTTGTGTAAAAATTTGCAGTGAAGCTGTGGTGCAATCCAATCTAACTTCAAGTCTGGGGTTTGGAGCAGCCCACACTCCATTGCAGCACTTCTGAATAAGGCCAGCAGAGGTATACTGGGTCCCCACATAGACACTCATTAATTAAGGGAGCTGCAGCTTAACACACCAATCACATAAGCCTCCAGTATGAGCAGGGGAACACATCAGTGGCTGGTAACCACTGTGCTAGAACAGAGTGCAGTTGTTTTATAGAACCATTACCTACAAAGTTTGCTCTGTTTGCCACATTCTCTTTCTACTCGAGTATTTCCATTTGTCTTGTGTTGTTGCATAAAATCTCTTTGTAGGATGTAATTTAAGCATTCCTGTTTTTTCATCCAAATCAATGAATAAAAAAGGAAAAGTGGGAAATGGTTGCATTATGTACGTAAAAGCGGAATGTGCCATTTTTATAAGAATCTTCGGAATATTCCCAGCTGTATTAAAACCATCTTTTCAAGAGGAAAACCACTGCATAAAATGGGGAAAGGGAGAAGGGGGGGCACTTAAATTATCTTTCTGATTATGGAAGTGCTTAACACAATTCGCCTCACACACTTAAAAAATCCTTAGAAGATAGAAGAGGCTTCACAGTAGCCTAAAGCATTGTAAACTCATGAAAAATTAATTTAATTGCCAAAACCAGGACCAGCAAGAGCCGCTCTACATAACAAAAAAGTGTTCAGTTGCATTATTAAAAACATTGCTTTTGAGAGATCAATTAATCTCAAAAGGCTTGACTTTTAGAAATTATCAAAGACAGATGTACTAAAAGGATCCTTTCTATCAAGCACAGTGCCCATCTGCTCTATCAGTGTTCTAATTGCAATGTTTATCATCAGTTTAAGAACCTGTGTGTTCCTTTGAATGTAAACGTTTATGTAAGATTCCCCTAAAAACCCTTATGGTGAGTGAAAAATGGCAGTGAGGGTGATACCTGCTGCATGTGGCTATGTCTTCACCCAAAAGGTCTTTACTAACTTTATTGATAACCCACCTTTTCCAAGGTTCTCTGGTTCTTCAAATGTTAAATACACATCTAGAGGTGTCTACCCAGTCTTCTGGGAGCCTAACCCATAAATTAAGGATTTCAATATGAACAGGCATAAAACTGTACATAAATATATTCACCTCAGTCCACAGCTTCCTTGACAGCCTTCAGTAAGGGGATGTCTACAATTAGAGCTGGAAGTGTGACTCCCAGCTTGAGGAGACTTACTCATGTCTAACCAAGCTAGCATGCTAAAAATAGAGGATAGCCACAGCAACATAAGTGTCAGGAAAGGTTAGCTGCCCCAAGTACATATGTATGCTTGCAAAGTATAATGTGGGCTCTGGAGGACTGACTTGAGGTAATGATTTTGAAGATCACAGAGTATGCCTTGCCAGCAACTTCCTCTCATTCATATGAAAGAAGCATCAACTTGAGTGCCTCTGCTGATCTTAACTATGGCAATACTTCATGAGGAGAGATGCAGCCTTCTACTGGCAAACAGAGTGGCTTGAATATGTTTTGTTTTGATATTTTTAAAGCAATGCCATGGTAGGTTTAGTGCCCATGTAACAGAGTAAGAGCACTAGCTTCAGATTTTCTATACTCATGGGAGATTGGCGTTTATACAGAGAAGAGTATATGTACATATTTATTATTTTAATTGCCTAGAGGCTAGAGACTGATGCACAAATAACCCAAGGAGGGACTGCTACACTGTGGGGGACAGTGTAAAATGGGGCCAAGATAGCGCTATCCCTGCCTCCAGAACCCCCAGGCCCAGAACTGTGTAGTGGAGACACCCCTTTCTCAGGGGGCAGGTGGTTTTGCCTTTCCTCCCCACTGCCATGTGATGTTGCGGAAAACCTGCAATGGGGAACCAGCCAGAGACTCCAGTGGTTTGGAGCAGCGGCAAAAGCAGCCAAAGCAGGGACCTTCAGAGAGCCAGGTCTATAATGTTGACTGGACTTATTCTTCCCTGTCTAAATGGATATTTGCGCCAACCCTCCCCCTCTCTCGTTGTCTCTTCACCGTGGCTTCATTCCACACCTGCCCCAGCCCTCACCCTCATCCTTTCAGTGTCCCTCCTCCCTTCACTGTTGTTTCCTTTTAGCTGAACCCCTCCATTAAACCACTCCCAAAAACATAAATCAGTCATGGTGCTAACTGACTTTTGCTGCCCTCCCACTTGTCTCTCTGCAGTTGTGTTTTAACCCTTCCCTCACCCTATGTCTGTCTGGTCTATTGAGATTCCAAGCTCTTTCGGGCAAGGACTGTCTCCAACTCTGCATATAGCACGTAGCGCAATGGGGGCCCCATTCTTGGTTGTTTCTTGAGTATCACCATAATAAGCATGACTAATAAATAAGTGACCAGGTCAGAGCCCCATTGTGCTAGACCCAGGGGTTGGCAAACTTTTTGGCCTGAGGGCCACATCAGGGTTGCAAAACGGTATGGAGGGCTGGGTAGGGAAGGCTATGCCTCCCCAAATAGCCTGGCCCCCGCCCCCTCCCACTTCTCACTCCGATTGCCCCCCTCAGAACCTCCGACCCATCCAACCCCCCCGCTCCTTGTCCCCTGATTGCCCCCTCCCAGGACTCCCCACCCCTACCACCCTCCCCCCGGGACCCCTATCCACACCCCCGCCCCCTGACAGGCTCCCTGGGACTCCCACACCTATCCAACCCCTCCTGCTCCCTGTCCCCGACTGTCCCCCGGGATCCCTGTCCCTAACTGCCCCCCAGAACCCTACTCCCTAACCAAACCCCCCTGCTCCCTGTCCCCCTGACCCCCTCCCCCCCGTTCCCTATCTCCTGACAGTACTGTACAAGCTTCCTAAAGACAGAGTACCATTCTTCAGTGACATCTGGAGCACAGCACAATGTATGTGTCTACTCCATATACTATTCATTCAAAGACAGTATATGACTGTGTTTGCATTTATACTGGTAATATTCACTTACCTCTTTGCCCTAATAGAATCTTTCTTCTCAGTAGTGTTTTCCTATCCTTATGCAAATTATAAATCACTGAAATTAGAAAATGATGTTGTGAATCTTAAATTGCCCAATTCAAGCCTGACATTGTTTAGGCATACCCCAAGAAGTTTTCTTTTAGTGTTCTTATGTAGTCTAGCCCCAGCATCTAGCCAAATTTTAAATACACATTGACACCAATGAATGACAATGTGTGACACCATACTGTCTCAGATAAATTTATCACTAAGTTCAGATACTAATCCAGTATACACCGTCACTGGTACTTATTCTAACACCCAAATCTCTGAGAAAATCCCAACTTCCATTTTTGTACATCTGCCTGGTCCAGAAATATTTCTTCTTCCTCCCATATGTGGAATTCCTCCATAATAACACCTACCTCAGACCCAGGATGGGTAATTCAGGCTCATGGGACAGCAACAGCTTTTCAAGATATACGTATCACAGCTTTGATGTATCAGAACAACGCTGGGCTAGAAGCAGGAATTGTACACCATGGGAAAGGAGGGATTCTTAGCACTCACTTCCATTCCTGCGAGGGCCAGAAATATTGGACTTTCATTTATTTGGGATACTCAGAATAAAACTTACACATGACTATTGCATCTATCCCAAACTCCTACTGATAAAACCTTTCTACCACATTTAATTATCAGGTATTTTGTATTGCCTGCTTGTTACAAGAAAGCTCTTCTCATACCTTGCTAATTAACTAAATTAATTAAAAACTAGTCATCTACCTTGTCTCCTAACATGACTTAGTAACCCATGTGGCAGACCGTCTTCCACTTGGCACAATAATTTCAGCACTGCCTGGGGGAGGAGGGGAAATGTCCCACTATTTTCTTTTTTAAATCAAGCCTATCCAGTGTCCTTCCAAGCAACAGCTCGTTGCACACTTTGTGATGTAGATTCTGAAATTGTAATGTCAGAATGTGATATTGAGTTCCTTCTCAAGTGACACTTAAGAATCTAATATTTAGTAGATCTATTTTTTTCTCCATCTAACTAGTCAAGGAGATTCTACTAAGAAGCAGGCTGTTAGCTCTGATCTGCCATCTGCATATTAAATAGTGTTTTATTTCCACAGGTAGTACCCTTGAAGTAAGTTTGACTAATGGTAGCTATATCTGGCCATAAACCTACTAGCCAGTATATGCTAAGCTTTCCTTGAAAAAATATCTGATTAAAAATTAACAGTAACTCAGAATAGTGAATAGCACACCCGTTAAAGATCCATGAAAGCCACAATGTTTACACCAGGGCTGCAATAAATACCTTTGCAGAGAAAACTAAAATGAGAACTACTGCCATAGAACTCAGTGTAAATTGTTAAGATACAGATCTTGCTTAGCAGCACTGAAATCTTTTATCTATCTACATATACTTATTACTGGAGCACATCAAGCTGATGGAAAATGCTCTTCCATTATTCAACGTATCTAGTATTAAATCTCTTCAAGTATTCTGAGAAACATTATAATGTGACTCCACTTCAGCCAATAAAGTCAGCATAAAATAAAAGCCTTAGATACTACAAGTAAAAAGAATATTCGATCTTTTGCTTCACAGAATTGCACCAAAATATTACTGAATTCTTAAAGCAGATCTTGAAAAACTATTTAAGACCAATACAAATTAAATAGGTTCTAGAAACCATGAAGTAGTTCTTTCTGAATCTTCATATATGAAGGGCTAGCTGTATATTACATATTTTTTGTGGACCTTTGGCATGCAAAAAAGTAAGCCTGCTTTACAAGCCTTTGCTAAGAGCACAGATGACAAAAGAATAAAAAGCATAATTTTCACTGCCCATATTCAACTGCTAAGAAAAGAGATCACAAGTGAAATTGTTTTGAAAGCTGGAATTGCAACATAAAGTCTTCCCTTTGCAAAAGCACTTACAACTTGTTTACAGTAGTGAATGTTAGCGTTTTAAGATATGAGTAAGACCTATAAAATGTCTTAAAAAACCTTCTTGGATCCACATCCAAAAGCACTTTAACTGGTATATAAGCATTCCAAGAACACGCTGGAATACAAGTCAGTTCAGTCTATAGCGGGTGATTGCCTGTGTGCACGTGGACAAGCAGAAACAGCATAACTTGTGCCCTCACCTTGTATCTCCTAGTCGGCCAGTGGCCTTGTGAAATCTCTCAGAACCCATTGGATAGAGGACTGTTTCAGGAACTGCAAGACTGGCACTGAGAGGTCATTCCAAGAGAAATTGCTTAAAAAAGAGTGATCGTTTGAATGCAGGGCAAACCATTGGTTCCCAAACCCTTTCAGTATAGCTACCCTGAACAGTTTGTGCTAAAACTGGTTCAATTACAAAACAGTTGAGTTTTTTATTGTTGGGAGCTCGAGTCTAGTGTCTTTCCTACACAAGTTTAGGTGGACTATCAGTGATGATGATCAAAACTTACAAGGTCTGGAGGTTAGTTTTAGATAAGCACTCAGAAATTCAAATGATTATTCCGAACTGTACAATCTCCTGGGTCTGCAAAGCTGATCTGGAAATATCATCATGAAAATATTACTCTTGCTGGAGACTGAAACATATGTATTGTACATCACTTGTACAAACTTTTATTTTGTTTTCAATATCTAAATTTCTGTGCTCACCAGAACTTAGGACTGCTGTTCTTGCAACACAACATCTAAGACCAGTCATTGTCCCCTCTGACAGTGGATCAAGTCTTGAAAAAACTCACTCACTCACCAGTGGCAAGCAGAAAACTCTTCAAGGTGAGACAGCAGGGAGAAAAGGCAATGTGTCTCAGTGTGCTAGCTTTTTGGTTGTGAAATTAACATTACCAACAATAACTGAATGCAAGCCAATGCAGTGCTGACTTCCTGAGTCCCCATACAACTCCAGTGGCACAGTGGTTTGTGCCTTTCCCAGGGGACCAAAATGAAATAAAAAAGAGGATTGTTCATTTTGCTGCTGATATGCAGTAGCCTGTGGGCACTAGCAAAAACTTAATGCATGGATTTATACTCTGCTGCTGCTTCTTGAGAGGGGTAGGAGCCTCCTTTGCAAGAATTCAAGTTCTTCACGTGAAAGGAGACATCTTTCCCCCGATCCCCACCCTCCAAAAAAGATAGGAGAGCAACAAAGTAGCAGAGCCACATCCTCCTCTCATCCACAACCCATGTGTCTCATGCTCAACATTGCTCAACAGTCTAACAAATTTCCTGTCATCGGTAAATAATTCCTTGATGGCTGAATCCAGGCCAGGAGTTAGGCAGGCCCCATGTGGCAGCACTGCACCTCAAATGGAGTTTTTGATATCTATAGAGTCTGGGTGTGTCCAATTTTCAAAATGAAGAAACCCTTATTTATTTACTACACCTAAGTCTTGTCTCTTCATTGTCACAATGAACACCGTGGAGCTAGAAGAAATCATGATGAGCGGTGAAGAGAACTTTCATATTTATGACACCTATTAGAGGTTTATTTGAAAGATTAGCCCCCTGGATGATCAAAGACCTCCATCCTAATAGAAATCAGTGCATCTTGTCTTTTTCCAACTCATAGGGACTTACCAGAAAAGAATTTTTCCAGATCTCTCTGAGGAGGTCCCCTCTCATCTTTCATATCTACCTCCAGTTAATATGTTTAGTCCTCTGTGTCTGCTGTCTATTATGTTCTTCACACCTTCAGTTAAGCTACATGAACATGCTCTGAGATTGAGATTTCTGATGCCTGCACAAATATCACAAGAATAATCCCATCCTTTATAGTTTACCAATTTGACTTCCAATTGTGATGGGAGTCCAGAAGTGCAATGAATACTGAATGCATTCATCCAAAGAAGATGGCAGTTCATCCCTATCGCCAGCACCTTCCCTTTTTCACAGAATGATACCCTGAGAATACAGCTAAAGTCAGAATGCTTGTAGCACATAGGTTGAACCCCCATCAGCCACTGTTCTAATATGGTTATAATAAGCCAAGAGCAAGTTTAAAGGAGACACAGGTTACCAGCAATGGGACTAAATCATGGCTTACCCTTTGCACTTGGAAGAGACTAGTGTTCCTAAGTAAATATGGCAGGTGTTCGCACTGACAATGCTTGCTGCTTGCGTCATTTCAGCTGTGAGCATAAGTATAAGGTCAAAGTTTCCAACTCCATATAATGTGTTAACAAAGCATAAAGCCATCTTTAACAATAAAGTGAAAAATGTACTCAAAATGTCAGCTTTGCTTTAGTAAGAGCAGATGGGCTAGTTTGGAGATTTGTGCAAAATGCAGTTACCACAGCCTCTTCTACAAGTGAATTATAATGTAAGTCACTGTAAAGAATTTACAGAATATATCTTTAATTGTGTTACTGTAGAATCCTCAGCCCCTTGCATGGGGACATAGAGACTTTTAGTTAGACAGAGTGAGTGAGCAAATATTATTTATTTGGAAAGAATCTCTTTTTTCTTGCTAAGATAAGGGAGTACTAAGCAGATCACACCCTGCCACAGTTCTCAATCCCTTTCTTCAAGATGTAAACTGCCACTTATTTTACAACAGCGAGGGCAGAATGCTTCTGGCTTCCAGAGAAGCTGTCTTTAATTTAATGCCTGTTATCACAATTTACCAGCAGGGAGGGAAGTGGGGAGGCTCCAAACACAACAAGGAAAGGGAAAATTAAAGGCTAAAACTCCCCTCATTAATTTGCTTCCTCCCTGGAACATGCAGCCATGATAAAGATACTGCAGCTAATGCCATCTCACTTGCTCATGTACCAAGGCACAAGCTGGACGCTGAAGAATAGAACAGAAGTTATTCAAAGGGAGATGTTCTACCCTTAAAGACATCCAGCTAACCACAGACAGTGCTTGTATGCTTAACAAACTACATGACATCGCACATCCTCACTTCCCAGTGGCCAATGTTTTCTGAAGGAGATTAAGAGTTTCTACCTGATAGGGTGTGGACATCCAGGAACTGAGTTCTACACCCAAGGAAAGGAAAGCATTTTATTTTCCAACCCAGGATTAAACTACTAGGATTCTGAGCCATGACAGCCATGGAGATTTCAGCTGAAACCTAATCTCAAGAGAAATGAGGCCTTGTTTAACTTACTTCAGCCTTTTCAAGTTGGGAATAACATGGTTTAAAATTTAGTCCAACTAAAGAATCCATCTTAAAATCAGTGGGTACTCAGTACCTAGTGATGATTCCCTAGCCTTTTTTTAATAGCAAAGACTTTTCCATATGCAATAGCAAGATAAGTGATATATAGGCTAGTAAGTAATAGTAATTTATATTGCACTTGTTAGTAATTGGGAGCCAGAACAGAGTTACCATATATAGGAGCAGAGTTTTACAATTAAGACTGTTCATTCAGGGGAACATTATGTATTTTGGACTACATAATACACATACTGCACAATGTATATAGATTATATACACTAGTATTTTGTGGACATGTCATGTACAGTATATGTGGACATTGCCAAGAACAAAAAAAAAAAAAGCCAAGAAAATTTATTGTTTTTGTTGTGGATGTCATGATGTAATAGGTATACATAAAATCTAGTATACAGATCAATTGAAAATGCATAGAAGTTTCTTTGCACTGCACTACTGGAACTATGTTGCCTAAAATTATGACCGAACTTGTAGCTATAGAAGTCTGGACCTACTTGTTGCTCGCATGATGTTGCCAAGAGTTTTAAAACTGGCTTAAAAATTATTACAAGAATAAAATAAGGAAGTGTCAAATCACTTTAACTAGCATTTTCATTGACAAACGGTAGCCTAGCTACTCCACACCATCTCTAAGTGCAACTACACTGGGTTTTGTAATAAAAAAAACAATAAAAAAACAAACCTTACTCACAGTTATAGTTTTTACAAATCATTGTGTTTGTGCATGTTAGCTGTGATACTGCAAAAAGCAGAAATGGGAAATTTTAACCAAGAGGGAAAAATATTGGCCTTGCATGCTGTTGGTCGAACAACGTTTTCTCTTCATTTGCTGGGCTACTTGTCAGAACTACTAGCAAGTCTACTGAGTCAATCCTAGTAATTTAGTCTGAGATGAAAATCCATGAAGGCATATCGTAATTTGTGGCCCACTCTCTGACTAAGTATTGCTAAATTGGTCTGAGGAATTTAAATTGTATTACAGCATTATTATTGTTTTAGCTTTCCTACTGATTCTTCATCTCTGTCCTCTGATTTCAATCCAATTTATATGGACATTATGGCCTGATTTTTTCAGCTTGAGTGCCTATACTTGGTGGCATCTTTAGGCAACTAAATCTAAGTGACTGGTGTTCCAGATAATGCTGAGCACCAGCAACCCTTCTGCAGTCAGTGGAAACTACTGGGTGCTCAGCACCTCTGAAAGTGTGGTGCTGAGCACCAAGTAGTGCTTAGATTTAGGTGCCCAACCTTAGGCCCCTAAAATGAGAAAATTTTGGGCTATATACTTATGTAACTTGTTAGCAGTCTATCTTCCTATGTCTCAGAAATCTAAGATTTTGCACAGCCCAATCCAGAAATGGATGCCATTGTTAATACAATATAATTTCCACTCCCTAATATCAGTTATTAATAGGACTGTCAAGGGTTAAAAAAATTAATCGTGATTAATCGCACTGTTAAACAATAGAATACCATTTATTTAAATATTTTTGGATGTTTTCTATATTTTCAAATATATTGATTTCAATTACAACACAGAATACAAAGTATACAGTGCTCACTTTATATTTATTTTTGATTCCAAGTATTTGCACTGTAAAAAAAACAAAAGAAATAGTATTTTTCAATTCACCTAATTCCATTCCTTTAGTGCAATCTGTTTATCATAAAAAGTGAACTTACACATGTAGAATTATGTACAAAGAAACTGCATTAAAAATAAAACAATTCTTCCCCAAGGAGTTCAGTCAAAAATTTAATTAATGCATTTTTTTAATGAGTGTCATCAGCATGAAAGCATGTCCTCTGGAATGGTGGCCGAAGCTTGAAGGGGCATATGAATGTTTAGCATATCTGGCACATAAATGCCTTGCAATGCCAGCTACAAAAGTGCCATTGAAATGCCTGTTCTCACTTTCTGGTGACATGGTAAATAAGAAGAGGGCAGTATTGTCTCCTATAAATGTAAACAAGTTTGTCTTAGCGATTGGCTGAACAAGAAGTAGGACTGAGTGGACTTGTGGGCTGTGAAGTTTTATATTCTTTGGTTTTTGAGTGCAGTTATGTAATTAAAAAAAATCTACATTTGTAAGTTGCACTTTCATGATAAAGAGATTGCACTATAGTACTTGAATGAGGTGAACTGAAAAATACTATTTCCTCATTTTTACAGTGCAAATATTTGTAATCAAAATATACACTTTGATTTCAGTTACAACACAGAATACAATACATATGAAAATGTAGAAAAACATCCAAAATATTTAATACATTTCAATTGGTATTCCATTGTTTAACAGCGAGATTAAAACTGCGATTAATCATGATTAATTTTTTTATCGTAATTAATTTTTGTGAGATAACCACGTGAGTTAACTGCGATTAATCAACAGCCCTAGTTATTAAGTAACTTGATAGCACATCCACTGGAGTTTAACAAAGTCTGATGATTTTCACCAGTAGTCAATATTCAAGCCAAAGTGGAAACAATGTTTGCTTCAAGTTTCTCAAGGGAACACATTTTTAATGTGTTATTTTATTTTCTGATGCATTGGACTTGTTGTACGTATGGGTAGTGTAAATTATGCCTGTCTGCGTTGTACCTGCATTAATCTATTTAAGTGCTAAACTCTAAGTGGACAGACTGTAAGGAGGAAATGAATTCACAACAGGCGATTGATCCTCTATTTGATTAGCTTTACCTTCAACAGTGGAGTCAGTCATGTTAACTGAAATCAATATACAGGAGTTAAGGGGGCACAGGAATAATTAGGTGAGGCAGAGAGATGGATCCATCAGTTCCCAAAATAAACTCTATATTAAGAGCTTACTGTAGTATGTGACAATGCTGTACCACATCAGAATACCACAAGCATTTTCACTGTGCTGATTTAATAGGCAAATTAAGGTCAGTTTGTCATAGCTAGTCTGAAAATCTAATATGGGGGAAAAACTTAGTCATAATACAAATTATATCAACAATAGGCTGATGAAGAGCAATATGAAAAGTAGGAAAGGCAAGTTCCCAATAGTGAGTTTATACACCTGGCACATAATTTGTGAGCCTACTTTTAAGCAAAGTAAAAGTGATATCTGTGTTCTTAGAATCCACCCATATACCATTTGCACACCACAGGTCATAGTTTTAAAGCATGCAGGGAGGAGCAAATTCACTAAGTTACTTTAAAAGTGTCCTCCTAGGCTAATGCCAGAAACTGAAAACAAAAGCACAATATGGAGAAATCTTGCCATTTATGCAAGAGATGATTGAAGATTTACACACAAAAACTTAGATTTTCTTATTTAACATGCATATTTATTTTCTTCAATTTAAGAATACACAATGCCATTGCTCTCACTTCACAAGGACTCATTTTTAGTACAGAAAAGGTCTTTTTTTTACTCCTATGGCAATATGAAAGGCAGAAAATGATACAAAAGTCATTTGGCCAGAATTTCTTCCCCTCCCCCCCCATTCCTTTAGGGAATACAATGAATGCCAGATGTTCTAGTGAAATGTCTTCATCACTTCAATTGCAGCAAATACCTCTAAGACAGCCACACTGTATTTTATTTATTATTACACAGGGGTCAAAAGGTATTTAGCAGATTTATATAAAAGCTGCGGCCTTCTACAGTCTTTTATCTTTTCCACGTAAGTTACCCTGGCCAATTAACTGTGAAGATTAAGATCACTGGTTGTTTCCCCATAGGCTAACAAACAGCTTGTCAAAACCAGTTAAGCACTTGAGTTTTTTAGTTGTTTTGGGTTTTTGTTCTTTTTAAATTGTCAGAAGAAATCAAACAAAGGAAGGGAGACCAGGGTAACCTCCAAGCAGTAGCCAATCTGAGAAAGAGTAAAGTGACACAAGATCAAGAGGAAGGGAATTGGAAGAAGTCTCTGTCAACCATTAAGCAGGCCAGTCAAATCCTCATTGTTCCTTCCTTGCTCTGGTCACCAACCCCAATAATGATCACATTGTATGCAGCTCAAAGATGTTAAAAGAGGTTTTTAGAGTAAGGAAAGTGGTCATTTCCTCCCCAAAGCCACAGATTTCCCTTCTGAGTTTCCGCCAAGTACCACTGCTGAAATACCAAGTCATCACCCTTGATTAGCTCGCTGGCTTTAAGGGATACTGCCAACAGTATACTGGTCTTACAGCACACACCCACACCATACCTACATTTCAAAGCACAGGAAAGGAAACGTTCAGTTTGCTGATTCAGAGAGAGCTGCTTTCTCTAGGTAAACTGGCTTAAAGTATCTGGGGGTCCCTCAAACAAAAGTTGTTTAAGACTCACTCTAAACATAAAGGATTAGTGCTGGTATCCCTGCACACTTTGAAAATTGTGTCTAAAGGGGGAATTTGCTTACTTATTGAAAAAATGTTGTGCTGTACCAATAGATTTTATAGTATTACTGTGTCTTTTAATACACTTACTGGATACATCCAAGGGCTAGGACTTAGAACCCACCCAGACCCTATTCATTTCAGCTAAATACCAGATATAAGGTTTCATTTCTGCTGGGAAATAACATTCCCTGCCCCACTCCCACTATGAACAAGTGCTAGAACTGTTGCTCAATTTAATTGCAGAAAGATATGTTATATGCCCAGTTCTCATTTAGATCTCTGGCCTTTCTTGGAGAGAGAGGTCAGGGCCCTTTTACTTCATTTCAATGCCGACCTGTTCCTGAAGAAGAGCACGGTTCGCTCAGTCCCAAAATCCAGGAGAATTTACACTGTGCCTTCCTGAGAAGAGCTCTTCAAGTATAAGGATGTTTCCATATGTAGCACTGTGTGGTCTGCAGCCTAATGTCAAACTCCTGGGTTCCGTTAAAGTAAGCTGATATCTACCCTGTACTTCAGTTTCCCTATCTGTAAAAATGACACAGTTGTGGGGTATGACTTTTAAAAGTCTTTGATATCCTCAGATGAAAGGCTGCCTATAATTCTTGTCCAGATATTTACTTGGCCCACACCACTGTCATATGTGACTGCAGATGGCTTCCAATTGCAATTTAGGCTTGGTCTACACTAGCAACTCATATCAGTACAATTATGTCACTCAAGGGTATGGAAAATCCACACCCCTGAGTGACGCAGTTATACCAGCCTAATTCCCAGTGTACACAGTGCTATGTCGATGGAGGGCTTCTCCCATCGGCACAGCTAATGCTTCTCAGGCACGTAGAGTACCTATCCCAATGGGGTGCCCCTCCTCTCAGCATAGGTAGCGTCTTCACTGAAGCGCTACAGCGGCACAGCTGCATCAGTGCTGCAGTTTAAGTGTAGACAAGTCGTTACTCACATCCCCACTTCAACAACCTCACCGCTTAACTGACAACAGTCACCACCTTACAAGAGGCGACTGCAATGCCAAAGTGAGATACTTGTCTTTACAGCCAATATAATAAAACTAAATGATTTCATCACTACACTCCAGAGTTTTAAAATTCCAGATACCTAGCTAGCATAGCAGATATTTGGACACCCCAAAAAAATCTGTGTTGAGCACTGGCATGGCTGGTATCTTTTTGATGATTGTTTTTAAAAAAATATATAAATGAAACTTGCTCTGACTTCAATACTCCCTCTGCTTCCAGACGCAGGAGTAATTCCCAAAAGGATTTGTTTGGAATAAATACACTGGTTATTGAAGCTGTTCATTTAATATTTTAGCCATTTATTACTGGTTTTTTGACAGCTAATGAAGAATTGTTTAGTTAAATGTACTGCTCAGAAAGCTTCAACACTCCTTTGGATGAAGAAAACAGGGGACTTATCCTTTCATCTTGAGGAACGATAACTTTCAAATGCTCTGTGTAACTAGCTTGCTTTTAAGTTCCAAGGGCTCCTGAAGCATCTCACTGGGATGGTAACACATGCAAAGCATACTACAGTCTCTCCTGTAGCCAGCCACTGCTTAGCTCAGAGATGGCCAAAATCCAGCACACAAGTCAAATCTGATACAAATCAAAGGCCAATGTGGCCAATAGTGGTCTTAATCTTTAATATACCAATTGAGGCTTGAAGGGGTTCAGAAAAAACATGATAATTAATTAAAAATTCTACTCCATTTATGTACATGAAGAACGAGGCAATGCTGTGGCATTGAGCCTTCTCATCGAAATAGCTTACTGGATGTTGGTATGGATGCAATGCAAATTATCTCTAATATTTAAAGCTTGCAGGACGGAAGAAGTGTTTTCTTTTTTAAAAAATCATACTTTAATATAATAAAATGACTAAATTATTTTTTTAGAAACACTGTTTGCATTTACTGGATGTTTGCTTAGTTATAAAGAGTGGGGATATTTTTGTTCCACTGTTTCAAATAGTTTTCATTAAAACTACTATTTTGTTTTACACAGTGCACATGCAGTGTACCAAATGCATCATACCTGATGTTTCTTAAAGCTATTCCCACTAAAAATGTGGGGTTCCATTAACTGCAAAAGATTAATGCAGGGCATTAGCATTCTTTCCATTATTATGCTAAACACAGTTATGGATATTTCATAAACAATAAAAACAGGTTTGCCTCCACGAGGTTCAGTTTAGGCATAGTTAAATCCATCTTGATGTCTGTGGCAAAGTTGCTGCCCCAACACACACTATTGTGGCCAGATATGGCATTATGGCAGCTGTGCCTCAGTTCCCCCCCAACACCCCACTGTCCTTTGGCCGCCTCCAGCCATAGGAATATGCTGGCCCTTCGACCAGACCATTCTAGGGACTTCTTCCCCTTCTGGTGCTACAGAGTCCTTTATCAAAGTCCTTGCAACAATCCACCTGTCCAGGAACTGGCACATTCCTCCTCTAACTCAGGGGTTCAGGGCTGCCACCTGTCCAGGTTTTCCCAGAATCATCCCTTTTTTTGAGGTAGCTGTCATGAGAAAATTGTAAGAGTGCTCACGACATACCACCAGCTATCCAATTTTATGGGCTCAGGATCATCAATTTTTTTTGTACCTCAGAAGTGAGAACCCTAGGCTCAGGCAGGCTCTAGCTCCTCAGGGCCCCCATCTCCAGTCAGGCTTCCAGTCCTAGAGCAGCTTGCTTGCTTGGCTCTGCTTCCTGCTTCTCAGCCTTCTTTCAGGCTGCTTCCCAGAGAGTGGGCACTTCCCACCTCCTCTGCTCTGGGTCTGCTCTGAGTCTCCTCCCCCAGGAGACATTCCTCATGCTCACACAACAGCATCTTAGTGTTATATAATCATGCAGAGTGGGTTTGTTCATCGGGTACCAAATATGCTGTATGGACCCAAAACTGATGGCCTGTTTTTAAAAACACTCCAAGACTAACAAGAGTCAATAGCTGTAATTTAATAAGATATGCACTAGTTTAGTCAGCAGATAAGTGTTGTCAGGATTTCAGATTTAAAAAAAAAAACTACAGGTATTCCTTCAGTCAAGAACACAAGCTGTTTCCTCTCAATTCTTTCTAGCATTTTCCCTCAGCCTAATTGAAACAACGAAACGGACCAGAAATAAAGAGCATAACATATATAAACTGTGTGCATGAACATACATCAGCCTCCATTGCGCCAGCACTAATATTGATACCAGCACCTCCGTTCACCACACCACCTCCATGCAGCATCACATCCCTGCTAACACTTAGGATATGAACACTTCCTGACAGAACAGAACAGAACATCTGACCCTTTTATTAGTGCAAGAACTCACAATGCTGGCTTCTGAATGCTCTTGGTTTGCTAGCATGATTTAAGCAGACTTTGTGCAACACACATTGATTGCCCAGCACACAAAGATTGCTGAGGGCAACAAATGAGCAAGCAAGGTGGCAAGCCAGGAAGCAGTGCAAACACTCAGGAAGGGGTTGTCCTGGGGTGAGACGGAGAAGCAAACTGAAGCAAGTGGTGAGGATGGGGGAGGTAGTGCGGGAGAGAGGGCAATTCTCTGTTCAAAACTATGTTTCTCTTTAAGGAGCAATGAGTCTGACAGACCTCCCCTGCATGTGTTGATATCTACTCTATGTTGTCTATCAAATATGTACACAGTTCACTTAGCCGTAGCATATGTGGGAGTTGTACTCACCTTCCATTTATGGGCACATTTTTTCTATGAGAGACTGAGGGATTGATTGCAAAAAGCTGTGAATCAGAGCACCCTGGGACCCAGTGCTGAAAAGCTTTTGACTCCAAAAACAGGATTAGGATTCATGGGAGCCAAGACATGAACGTCCTGTGGCAGCTTCTTGTCCAAACCACAGAAATTACTCCTTGGGCCTGAATAGGGAACTAAAGTAAAAAAAATAAGGCTCTTATCAGGTTACTGGCACACTCATCATCCAGCCTCATTCACCCTACAGCAGCCTTACATAAAGGCCTAAAAAAAATTAGAGCTGAGAAAGAGAAAGCTTTCGGAACAGCTTAAGTAATCATGCAATGGTGTGATGTAATTACTTTAACAGCTACAACTCAACTGCAATGTAAACTTCTTAGATCTCTACCTGGTTTTTCTTACGTGTGTACAAGTCACTAATTAGTGTTTCCTGCTTGCTGAGGTAAATTTTGCATTCCATTATCCCCAACTCAAATTTCCTACCTAAAAAGCAAAACATCAGCTCTAGGTAGGTTGAGCTGGATACAAAGCAATAATCCTTTCTGTACCACTGGAAGACATTCCCTTTGTAGTGAACCAAAGTGAATAGAACACACATAGGAATATCCCTGTCTAAATTTGTACAGTTCCAGCCACAGTGAACTTCACTGACAACAGGCAAATCCCAATAAAAATATGTTGCTAAAACCATAAAAGTTCATAAGATGGGAAATTCAGAACGAAGATTCCACAGCCAACCCATGCTCCCATCTAGCCAGCACCTGTATCCCCCATCTTCAAAACAACCCCATCTACCCACTCCTAATATTGGCTACAGATCCACTGTATCTGCTCTAACAGTCGTACATACTGACCTCCAAAGCATTACTCCAACCAGTGCACACTGATGCCCATTACATCCTTCACTACAATCTATCACAGACTATTTCCTTCCCACAAATATCTTGGATTTTACTCTTCACACAGGGTCCCAGAGACTACATCCTTTCACCTTCTCCATACAGTTTTGTGTGAGATACTCCATGTGTTGTGATCACACTTAAATTTCATTTCATATTTAGAGATACTGCTGGTTCAAGCAGTATCCCCTATTTTGGAGTATAAAGACTCTCAAAACTTTCAAAATGGAATAAGCTTTAGGTGGGTTGTACCCTTTTAATCCTACATACAGGCTAGAACTCTCAGTGCATCTACCTTTGACATCCTCTAGTTTTGGCTGAGATCCCATGCTTCAGACTCATGCCCAGTATGCATTTAGTCTGCTCACTTTGTGAAATACAATGCCACAGTTACTGAAACAAACTGAAGCCTTCCTTCTTTCCCTGGAGAGGGGAACTAGCAAGATTTTACCACAGTCACATGTAGCTAAGTATATGAACAGTTTCTCCAGTTTATGGAAGTGCGTTGCTCGTATCCCCATAGTGGATTTGATCCCAGTGCCCTACCTCAATAGGTGTAGGATTGGGGTCTAGATGGATGCTGGGCAGATTACTAAATATATATTTAAGTACCATGTTTTTTCCCCCAGAAAGAATTTCAGATTCAGTGTATATAAAGTGTGTCACAGACTTGTCTACACTATATCACACTGCAAATGCAAGCAGCCCATTTTCAGTAAGAGGTAAATAAATCTTTCAAATGTTATATTTATTTATTAAAAACAAGCAAATCCTTTTAACTACAAGATGATTTTTTAAAATACAGCTAAGTGACTTATTTATCCATTGTTAATTATTGTTTGAGGTAAAGTCACTTACCCGAGATACAAAGCCCTCATTAACTGCTAACACAATTGCCAATAGACCCTTAAACTACAGGTGCATTCCACTATACATATATAACCACCTATGTATGGATTTACTCTATCAAGGATTCAATCATGTGGCATTGCCAATTTTAATTTTTAGTAATGTTGTAAAATCCATATTCAGAATAGATTCATTAAACTAAACATCTCCGGCTTGATCTCAGAAGGTGCCCAGTACCTATTGCAAAGTGCAGGAAGCAACAGCTACAGTGGGAGCTGAGGCTGTTCTGCACCAGGATTTATGTAAAACCTTGGCTTTTCTCCCTTGTGCTCTTGGTTACCAACAACATTTGAGATTTACACAGCTAATCCCAGTCCAATTATTTTCATCAGAACATTCACAGTCCTTTAATTACTTCTCTGGTTCTCTCAAATTATTCACTTGGACAATAATATTTTTTTTTCTTTTGGCCTTTTTAATTACTTCTGTATTCACTTAGAGGTTCATTGTTAATTTCTGCATCATTTGATGTCCAACCCTAATCATTACATACTGCCTGTGACTTTTCATGTTTACAATGAATTCCACCTATCACTAAAATGGACTCAAACTGCATGCAAGAACCGATGAAGTGAACCCACTGAAAGTTTCATATTTGTGATGTCTTGCACTGTAAATCTAAATTGCTGTTAGTGTTTAAATCTATGAAATGCAGAGGGAATTTAAAGAACGATTCAGTCATGAGGGCAGGTGGTTGTTTAAGTTGCTGAATGTTCATCCTGCTGTTAACAGCTTGCACATTTATATTATAGAACAAAACACAGCAAGGCACTTGGAGAAGGAACATAAGGTGTTAACAACTGCTACAAAATATTTCTTTAAGGTATGTTTCCTTCATTTCACATCAGCATACATTCTGACAACAGAAAAGCAATATTAATCCATGTTATCATTTATATTTAAAGGCTGCTTTTAATTTACAGGATAATAGGAGTCTAAATTTCAATAGCCAATATTTTCATAGTCAGCATTTAAAATATTACTTCATCTGCCCTTTTAAGTAGAAGCATCTCATTAGTTTCCCAGTGATTATTTACTTATTCATTTCTATTGAGATATTTTTAAATAGACATATTCTATTTAAATAAACACATACTCTGCAGAAGCACTTCTCCTTTATAGAGTATTTACAGCACATCTGCATCTCCTAAAAGAAAATCATTTTTTCATTAGAATGGCAGCCTTCAGTTTCCACACTAACATGTTGATCCAACTGTATTTCACCATTGCCCAAAGCATGTGTGTCCCCAAATCCCCATTTATGATTGAGGCCCTCCAACATACACATACTTTGGCCAAGAGCACAAATCGTCAGCCCGACACCCAAGCTTTCTATGTTCTGACATGTACAACAACATTTCAGTATAATTTATTCTGCCTCCTTGCTGAAATAACTAACTCTCCAGAGCCTCAACCAATACAGAGTCCCAAATGACATGTAATTTGACAGATCGTTCACATAAATACCAGATTTTGCATTTTGATATAAGCCAATACTATCGTGTGGAAATTGGGGCCTTCCTGAGAGTGATTCTAATCCATACCCAACAAATGGATTACAAGGAGATATAAATACAGAATTACACAATATTTTACTTATCTTTCAAATAAATATTATACCTGTTTTGCTCAGCCTAGAAGCCTGCAAGTTAAGAAGAAATGAAGCACCTCTTGGCATGAACAAACGGTGAAATGAATATGACAACTGAATTCCTTACCAACCCTAACCCTAACTCTTGTTCTCTGAATACATTGCCTCGACAGAGACACACTGCAAGGGTCTCACTATGCAGCCATGCAGCCATGGCCACTTTGAGCAATGGTTGGTAGTTATGGGTCAAACACAATTACCTTGATCCTTATATTTTGTAGACCAAGGGCATGAATACCTCGTCTACTCATTTCCTCTCTAACCCTACCACGTGCTGTTTAGAGCCTGGCTCCAAACTTAAGCTGAGGAAGTAGGGTCACAGGGAGACCCTTTTAAGGCAATACATTCAGAGAAAAAGGGCTACTGTTGTCAAATAATCCCTTTTCCTCTTTTTAATATCATCTTCACAGTCCCACTTTACAAGAGTAGCTAGCAGCAATCTACCAGAGGAGGCAACAGGCTGAGAAGCCTTCTTTGTTTTTTACACCTTGTTCAATTGTGCCCACCTAACCGGGGCCAGCTCCAGGCACCAGCTTTCCAAGCAGGTGCCTGGGGCAGCATTGAGAATGGGGTGGCAGTCCGTGTCCCGCCGCGACAATTCGGCGGCAGCCCCGCTGCTCTTCCGGGCACGGCAGCAATTTGTCGGTGACTGCTTGGGGCGGCAAATTTGGTAGAGCCACCCCTACACCTAACACACATTCTATATGGAATATTTTTGTTATCTTTAATGGTTCCTTTTCTTGTGAAGTGATTGTGATTTGTGACTGACTTGATAAGTACATCTTAAATCTTATAAACCTTTATAAAAACAAAAGCAAACAAAAGTTCTTTGGGGGATTTCTCAAGATACATTTTTTTAAAAAAATGTATGCAGGTAAATAAAGATTAAAACTACATAAATGACCGAGGTGGTCCAAGCTAATAATGTTTGAAGACCAAGGTCCATAATCCTCTAGTAGGTCTGAAATTGTGGGCATCTGTGAAAAGGCACATTCTACAGTCAACACATTAAATCATTAGGTGTGCAAGGGAGGTGGAAAGCACTTGATGAGACCACATCTCTCCAGTACTTTCACATTGGTAGGTTAAATAATCAATGGCAGGTCAGTAGTAGAATACATTTGTGCAGGCTCTCTCATTTCTATTAGTTTCCACAATGGAGAACCAAATCCAGTTTCCAAATTAAAGTCAACTACTTCAGTGTTTTACTAAAACCTCCTACTTGGATGAGACAATAAAAATATCTACCTATGCTTTAAGTTTTGTGGAGGAGCATCATGTCTTCCTTTGGAAGATAGAGTGACCCAAACACATTTAGTCATGCTGCAAAAATCCCACTGATACAACATGGAGCAGGAGCAAGCCCAAAACTAGGCATGGCAAAAAGAATCCACTGCTTAATCACAACTTATCTAAAAAACAAAACAGGTTTCAAAGAAAATCAACTACATGGAAAGTTTGAAAGAGCAGTACTCCTGGTGGAATTCTGTGCCAAAAAATTAAAAATTCTGCAACAAAAATTAAAAATTCTGCGCACAACATTTTAAAATTCTGCAAAATTCTGCATATTTTATTTGTAAAAGTAACACAGTAGAATCATACCAGCTTCAACAGTTTTTGGTATTTATTTCAAAATACCTGTCAGCAAGTATGTCTTCAACAATACAGACAACAAAAAAGATTCAGGAAATGTTTTTTGACAAACATATTCCTTACTAGGCATATTAATACAGAACTCGGAGCAATAATTCATTTAAACTACAATACAGAACCGTATTTCTCACACCCCTCAGAAGTAGTGCAAAGGTTTGGGGGAGTCAGGGGTAATGGAGGAGCTGAGGGAGAGGAAAGTAAAGGAGCCTGGGTGTGAACTTGAGGGCTGTTGGGTATGGGTGGGAAAAGTATGGAACAGGTTTTTTTGGCGGCGGTGAGGAGGGATTGTTAGTGAGCTTCCCCCATGCAGACCCTGGCTGACCCCTAGCCTCTCCCAATCAGTCAGGCACATCTGCCCCGTTCCCATGTGTCTCTGTGCCCTCACCCAGCCACTCCCCTTGTCCCTATGTAGCTCTGTACCCCTCCACCGTCACCATGTGTCTCTGAGCCTGCACCCAGCCACTCCCCTGTCCGATGTCTCCCTGTACCCCCTCCCCCCACCCCCATGAGTCTCTGCATCTCCCTCCCCCCGTGCCTCCAGTCCCATTCAGCCCCTGCCCCAGTCTGTCCTCCCCCATTAGCCCTTATGAGCCTGTCTGACCCCCCACCGCAGCACCCCACAACCCCTGTCTCCTGACCTGGCCTGACAAGCGCTGGGAAGGCAGCTCTCTCTCTTCCCTCGCTGGTGAGGAGCTGCAACTTTGTTCTAGCACCACAGCACTCTCTGGTGGGCAAAAGGCGGAACTGCAGCAACATTTTGGTAAAAGCTTTTTTCTGCATAAAAAAATAGAAATCTGTGGGGCTCATTAAATATGTGCATGCGCAGTGGCGCAAAATTCCCACATTCTGCATCAGGACAAACCTGAGACCTTGCCAACTTTTTTTTTAATGAAAAAACAGAGAAAGAGAGTGACCCCCCCAGACTAGCCAATATCCCAGTAGTAAGGGCACGCAGCAGGCTAATGGCTGCTCTGGGATTGGTCTCTCAATCTCTCCTGTTGGAGCTGTTCCGCTTTGTATAAATAATTAAATATTCATTGAGAAAAAGAGACTCACAATAGCCTAGTGTGTGGCGAATCAAGCAGAACAAAGACTTGAGGCTGGGTCTCTTACATGCCAGGATAGCCACATATTCTGACTACCAGTGTATTAGCTATTCTGGGATTGGTCTCCCTCTCAAAATTCCATGCTGGACCTGAGAAACCTTTTCTCGATAAATGTTGCACTGAAACATATACTGTCTCATGAGACATTTCAGTTTTGTCAAAAAACTCCCAAACAAGTCTAGTAACGAGCCATTTTTGAGGTACAAAGAGAGGAAAAACATTAAACCTGAGTCAAAATTAAAAAGCATTATCCTAACATGTAATTATCAATAACTGAAGGGATTTGATAATTTTCTTTAAGATCAAAGTTTTTCCTTTGTTTTCAGAATAAACTATGCTGAAGTCAGAAGGGACAAGTTAAATTAAGACTTCAGAAATTAAACTTGCTGTCATCTTTAACTATGGAAAGGTGCATCATCTGAGGACAAAAGGGTAAAAAGAGTATTTTTAATGAAAAAAGTCTGTACAGTATATACTACAGTTAATACTGACTACAAAATGTGTCCTACATGTAGCAATACTAAGCATTCCTGGCTTGCTCTCATGGGATGAAGACTAGTGTACATACTGAGTAGCATTCCCCCTTATTCCACAAATGAAAATACTAAATGCCCAGCCTTTGTTATATGTCATGTTATTCCGGGTTCCATCTTTCGCTATACACTATATTTTCCATAGAATGCTTAGATTATCTTTTCCCAATATGTCTTATGCACCAGTTTTGTTCAGGGGAAAGCAGCAATAATTCTTCACTGAAGTATGTTAGGAAGATTGCCCACCAGGGATCGTGGGTTGCTATTCCTTCATTTCAAATCACCCTGCCAAGGGGCTAACCTTAGCTCAAGGAAGACTTTATATTAGCTATAACAAGCTAAATAATTTCTCAAAATGTACAGATATAGATACTTTGCTTCTTACATACGCTCTGAGGAAGGCTATAACCTGACCTATTTTTTCCCCTCTACCCCAGCAGTAAAAACAAGACAGTACCTTCAATATCCAGAATGACACTGAAATTAATTTAAAGAGAATCAGCAGATTATTACAAAAAGATAAGGTTGATAGGGCTTTTATGAAACATCAAATCAAGTTTAACGTCTAGGGTGAACCTAGTGAAGGTCACAAAATTCACCGTGGACTCTTAGAAATCCTAAGGGAATTTGGGATGATAGCATGGTCCAAGGGTTATAACAACAATCTAAATACGTAACACACACTTGATAGACAAGTCACTTAACCTCACTGTGCTTTAGTTCTGCCATCTGTAAAGTGTGTCCACCCTTGTAACCTGCTTTGATAATCTCTTTATGTGTACAGATAATCTGTTTATGTTTCATTGCACATTGTCCAGTTATGGCAGTTAAAGTAATTTCTGGACAATAGTGGACAAACAGATCTAAACATGTACTTTCAATCTAAAAGTGGTTTATGTTAGATTAAGAAGCAGTAAAGCAGACGTTAGCACTGCATCTTTCCATATGAAGTTATATAGAGAAAAAGTATCATAATATAAATAAATTAATGGTACAAATATGAACATTGAAGTGTGATGTCCAGGCATTACATACCTAGCCATTTTTAAAGTTAACTCAATCAAATATTTTTTGGCAGTAGATTGGGTTTTTACAAGTAATGCCTCCCAAGTTTTCATCTTATATGTACACTGTAAAATTTCATAGGCCTGAATTATGAATTGTGAGCTACTCTATTTTTTTAATATCTGTATTGTTATTCTGTATGATCGTGTGTATTGACTCAAAGTAACAATGTGCTTTAAAAAAATATGTCAACTGTCTAGAAATCAGTATCACCCCTTCAGTAATAAACCTCTTTGCACATGCAGGAAGGTTTATTGTCTCCAAGCCCAGCTAATCACCCCTAATTCTCAGAGTAGCTGAAACCTGGAAGAACTAGAAATCTCAAAAGGAAGCCTGGTGTCAGAAGGTGTTTGAGACTTGGCCAGTCCAAAACTCAAGTGACCAGTGTGCACAGCACTCACACTTTTGGGAGTTAAGTCTCAGCAGCAATTCTTTCCAGAACCTAACTATAGGATCACTTTCCTGAGGTTGATCCCTTTCATCACAAAAAAATTAACTGGGGATCTCCCAACCACATGAATAACCCTTATCTACAACCCCAAACAGGTGAGGACATCTTCCACCCCCCAGAATCCAGCTGAGGAACACCCCCATTCCTTACCAAATTATAACATCTCCGTCCCTCACCCAATGCCTACACAACTTACTCAACTATTCCTAGGGTCTTCACAATTATTATTTCATAGAGAGCCCCACAAAAGCAGCGCTGACTTCACTTTTGAGATCGGCTTCTCACAAAGATATAATAGGACACAATACAGGGATTCCCAGATCTGTCTATGCCTCACAGTATGAGCTTGAGCAAGTCATTTAACCTGTGGCACAGTTTGCACATTTTTAAATGAGGAAATTGACACCCAACTTTCTCAAGTTCTTTTAGCTCTATGGAGTCAAGTGCTCACTAAATGCTAAGTGTTATCATTGAATTGTTTTTGACCTATGACTCGCAGAGAGGAACATGGGCAGGTTTCTACTACTCCATTTATAAAAGGGCTGTTTCATTTCTACATAAAGAAAAGACGACAGGCAGTCTTTGGCTGGAAGCCGGTAACATGAAGGAGATCATGCTGTGTTGAAGGACTTAAAAGTAATTGTTTAGTTATGATCATTATTAGCTGCTTTTAATCACAATAATGAACTAATACAGTAGTACTTATGTAGGGGAAAGTCAATGGAAATCCATTAAAAAGCTAATTAAAAGACAGTCTTTAAGAAGAGTCATGGCTTATTTATCTCTCTATTAGGTAATATAAACTAGTAAATTGTGCAGCTTGGAAAATTTCCATCAATAGAGCTGGTAAGCACTATTCCCTCTGCAGCTGTAAAACTACAATAAATCCTGCTTTAGGAGAATTTTCTATTGCAAGGAGAAAGGGGAAAAGGCTTTGCTATTCCCTGTGTGAGTAGAATTAAAATGGGAGAGACACTGTTCAGCATGTTAAATCACAACTGGCATGTACACTGTATCTGCACTGGCAGGACCAGGACCAAGGATTCATCACCAGAAGAAACGGTTGAAGCTGTAGTGTAGACAGAGCTCCAGAGTTTACATGACCACTTTTTTCAGGAATGGACTGGTTTCAATGAAACTTTAAATCAGGAACGTTTCTCAGGTCCAAGGTAGTTGAAGGATTGGAAGAAGCGGAGAGAAAACCATCCTGTAATACCCCATAGTCTGGTGCTCAAGGCTGTCACTTGGGATGTGGGAGGTATGGTTTCAAGTCCCTACTCCAAATTAGGCAGAAAAGGGTCTTGAACCAGGGTCTCCCAAATGCCAGTTGAGTCCCCTGATCAGTAGGCTATTAGCTATTCTGGGGTGAGTATCTCCCTCCCCGATCTTAGCCCTGAGAAACCTTCCTGACAAAAGTTTTGTCAAGTTTTCCCTAGAAAAGTTTTGATTCGGAAGAATCAGCATTTTCCAACAAGGAACTATTTTGTCAAAAAATTCACAACCTTCCTGGTATCACCTATTTACCATTCTTTCTTTAGCACTTACAGCCCATCCAAACCACTTCATCAGGCATAAGGTGGATTTCAAAAAAGAAATCAAGGCAGTGGTTTCAGGATTTAAATATATTAACCGTACAGAATTTGTAAGTGACCTGATAGAGTTTAAGTTTCCTGGAACAGTCAAATACAGAAACAGAAACAAATACCTGGAACTAAATTAAACTGTTACTTTGAGTAAAAATAGAAGGAAATGGTGCCTTTAAGGGAAACAGAGTTCATGAAACACTGATTAAAGCAAGTGGTAGAGTGCTGTGTAGAATGTGGCAAAATTACTATTCTGCTCTGAAAATGCACATGAAAAGAGGATACTGTTCTCACCTGTGGACCTTTTCCTTTAGTCAGGGTCCCTAATGATCCAAGTCCCTATAGTTTACCTCCAGTTCTTTACTTCGTTTCCTTCCAGACTCCACTTTAACATTACTCTTCCCAGTATCCTGAGATCAAAACTTAAATGTACTGTTGATTCAAATATTTATAACAGGAAGAGAGCATGCTGCAAATATAAGGGATTTAGTCTCTTTTGTATATGTTATCAATAATGATTTTTTTTTACTTTTATTCAGGAAATATTTATCCTTTTCTATAGACTTTTTTTTTATTACTTAAGGTTCAACATAGCAGGGCAATCTGAAGGAAATGACTACACTCCATAAACACAAACATATGTTTGCTGAAAGAACGCATTTAAATGCTCTACTGCAGTTACAACCATAATTGTGGGGAAAGTAGGTTTAATATAGTATCGCTAATGCGAAAATTCAATTTCAATACACAGCAAACACTTGACATTTCTTTAAAACGTATTTAACCGACGCATCTTTTTCTGAAGCAGTGAATATTACAGCATCCCACTGGGAATATTGTGCCACATTGGTCTACTGAACTTCACAAATAAGCAACTATGTAAGCAAGGTCCTACCACAAAGGGGTTTAACCACACCCTAGATTAAAAATCTGTGAAGGAAGACATCCACTGTAACATGTGTGTGATTTAGATAAATGCACACTAGAATGCATCTTCCTAGTTTGCCATTAGTAAAAAACACTCAAATTTGATTCTAAAAATCTATACAACAGCACATTGCTTCATTCCTTCCTCACACAACCACTCGATCACCAAGCATCCAAAATATACAAGACATCTAACTTGAACCTCCAAGGAAAGCCCCACTCCCAGATATCGCAGTAGCTCTAAAGGAAAACAGGTACGGGAAAGTTACATGTACTGCTTTATTCATGATAATGTTAATTACTATTGTTATTATTTGTATCACAGTAACATCTAGATGCCCAAACTGAGATCAGAGCTCCATTGTACTAGACACAAGACATGTCTCTAAGCCTTCACCATCCAATGACTTGATCAAAGTCACACAATAAGACACTAACAGAGCTGTGAGCAAAGCCCAACTCTCCTGACTCACAGTCCAATGCTTTGTGCTAGACCATGCTGCATTCCAGTTATGTGAGCAATGTAATATTTATGCGACCCTATGTTATAGTTGTATTGGGTTATTATAGACATAGCAGATAGCACAACATATTAAATTTACCCAACACTTGCCATTAGAAGACCCTCTTTTCTTACTTATTACTCTACAACTTTCCCAACCTTTAATTGTTTTGTCTGAGATTTCCCATGCTGGGTGTCTGCCTCAGGTGCAACTTTTTTCTTCAAGGTGCAAAAAATGCATTGTTGTGTCCACGTTAAAAAATTGTGGTGAACTTTTTCTGAAGAGCTCTAATATACACCGATTTTGGGCCGGGACATGACATTTGGCAGGAGGTGGTCTTTGTATCAGGAATGTGCCTTTTGCCATTCATGTGAAAATCCAACCAAATCTGGCCAAATTACAATCCTTTGAAAAAAAAATCTCATATCACACATGCTCAGAACAGACTACATTTTAACCGCTACAATCTCACAGGATTCCACTTTTACTGATCACACTCAAGTCTCTCACAGCTCTCAGTGCTGACCAACCTACACATGTATCATTCCCCCCAGAGTGACTGAGCACGTTCTCTCCGGCCCAGGGCTATTGAGAGACCAAGTTCCCTGTAATGGCTTCTCTCAGATGCTCCAGGCTGGGGTGGGGCCAGGTCCCAGATTGGAGAACCTTCTATGACAACCCCCCCAACTGCACCCAGGCATCACGGAGGAGGAGGCAGTGTCATCCAAATTCAGAGGAGGACCACAAGCTGGACCAGGTGGGAGGAAAAGTAGGAGATTGGGACAAGCAGTCTGGTGAGATTGGAGGAGGGCTGCCAGTGCAGGAGAGAGAAACTGCCTGGGACTAGCTGGGAAAGGTAACTGGGAATCAGGAGTCAGGGACAGGGAGGCTGGAACCGTTGGAGCACAGTGACTGGGAGCTAGTGAGGGAAACAGAGGGATGGGGCGCAGGGTGCACGTAGAATGGGAGCCAGTTGGTGGGGTGGGGAAAGAACACTGAGACTGGACCAGGACCTTCCTTTCTCTTCCTGCAGTACCCTGCCTCATTCACTACTCACCTTCCAACTTCCCCAACAAATGCAGAAGAGGTCCTACAGATAACAGCCATTCTTCACTTCACAACTCTGATTCTCTACCCAGAGTAGGTACATCCTGGGCACTGAACGAGGCAGGGGTAAAGTGGAAAAACTAGTAAGTGATTGTGTAATTAAAGATTTTATCATAATGCACATGCACAAGGGGGCCCAATTACAATCACACAGGCAACTGTATTTCTGAGTGCTAACTTGAAAGTTATTGACTTTGCAACCTTAATATACACAAAAAACTAAGATAAAAATAATTATTACTTTGGTAATAGGAAGTATATTGTTGTTTTCACTTAGCAACCTTCACTGCTTTAGTTTTTAACAGAATGAAGTCACCACATGAGTCATGTTGCTTCTGTTAAGGGACAAAAAGCAATGACTTAAGTGAAACATTGAGCCTTCTGATTTGACTGTTACAAGTTTCGTTGTTTTAGGACAGTCACTTTTGCACTATTGTAATTGAGTTTGGTATGTTTGTGGTAAAACCCCTGGGGGAAGAAACCACAATTCTGTTATTGAAGCACATGTTTCAGCACGAGTACATTAAAATAGTTTTTACCTCTCATATTAAAATAAGTGCTCAGGGACTTTTAATATACAAATATTCAACAGGAACCTTTTATACATATGACAATGTTTATAAACACAAGTATTTTTTCCCAACTGTCCCCCACAAATAAAAACTCATATTCAGGTGATTTCTTTAAAATCTTACAATTGACCTGACACTAATAGATCTCTTGGTTGGACAGGCTGTAAATGCTCTCTATCAGTGAGCAGGTCAACCAATGCTCATGCACAGTACGTACATATCTTACAAATTCTAAGAACATATTTAATTAAGCAAGATGTCAAATGACAGACCTGTTTTCTAAATAAACAATGGTATATACTTATTTACTTATATATCCAAAAGGGACTAACTCAACATTATGGTTCAATAAACAGAAGCTGTTCATCCAAAAGATGAAGTCACCGAATGTTTTAATAGCTGAGTGCATCTGTTACTTATACAAATATCCATAGGTTTCAGAGTAGCAGCCGTGTTAGTCTGTATCTGCAAAAAAGAAAAGGAGTACTTGTGGCACCTTAGAGACTAACAAATTTATTTGAGCATAAGCTTTCGTAAGCTATAGCTCACTTCATCAGATGCATGCAGTGGAAAATACAATAGGGAGATTTTATATACACAGAGAACATGAAACAATTGGTGTTACCATACACACTGTAATGAGAGTGATCAGGTAAGGTGAGCTGTTACCACCAGGAGAAAAAAAAAACCTTTTGCAATGATAATCAAGGTGGGCCATTTCTAGCAGTTGACAAGAAGGTGTGAGGAACAGTAGGGCGAAAAATAAACATGGGGAAATAGTTTTACTTTGTGTACACGACACATCCACTCCCAGTCTTTATTCAAGCCTAATTTAATTGTATCCAGTTTGCAAATGAATTCCAATTCAGCAGTCTCTCGTTGGAGTCCGTTTTTGAAGTTTTTTTGTTGTAATATTGTGACTTTTAGGTCTGTAATCGTGTGAACAGAGAGACTGAAGTGTTCTCCGACTGGTTTTTGAATATTATAATTCTTGACGTCTGATTTGTGTCCATTTACTCTTTTACATAGAGACTGTCCGGTTTGGCCAATGTACATGGCAGGGGGCACTGCTGGCACATGATGGCATATATCACCACTGACTTCCTGAGAAAACTACAATCCATCGGTGATCTTCCTGAAAACACCATCCTAGCCACTCTGGATATAGAAGCCCCTTACACCAACATTCCACACAAAGATGGACTAGAAGCCGTCAGGAACACTATCACCGATAATGTCACGGCAAACCTGGTGGCTGAACTTTGTGACTTTGTCCTCACCCATAACTATTTCACATTTGGGGGCAATGTATACCTTCAGATCAGTGGCACTGCTATGGGTACCCGCATGGCCCCACAGTATGCCAACATTTTTATGGCTGATTTAGAACAACGCTTCCTCAGCTCTCGTCCCCTAATGCCCCTACTCTACTTGCGCTACATTGATGACATCTTCATCATCTGGACCCATGGAAAAGAAGCCCTTGAGGAATTCTACCATGATTTCAACAATTTCCATCCCACCATCAACCTCAGCCTGGTCCAGTCCACACAAGAGATCCACTTCCTGGACACTGACAGTGCTAATAAACGATAGTCACATAAACACCACCCTATACCGGAAACCTACTGACCGCTATTCCTACCTACATGCCTCCAGCTTTCATCCAGACCACACCACATGATCCATTGTCTACAGCCAAGCTCTACGATACAACCGCAGTTGCTCCAACCCCTCAGACAGAGACAAACACCTACAAGATCTCTATCAAGCATTCTTACAACTACAATACCCACCTGCTGAAGTGAAGAAACAGATTGACAGAGCCAGAAGAGTACCCAGAAGTTACCTACTACAGGACAAGTCCAACAAAGAAAATAACAGAACGCCA
Source organism: Chelonia mydas (assembly GCF_015237465.2). Taxonomy (NCBI): domain Eukaryota; kingdom Metazoa; phylum Chordata; order Testudines; family Cheloniidae; genus Chelonia; species Chelonia mydas. Next base: position 29,700,703 of record NC_057854.1, read on the forward strand.
CTAGCCGTCACCTTCAGCCCCCAACTAAATCCTCTCCAACGCATTATCAAGGATCTACAACCTATTCTGAAGGATGACCCATCACTCTCACAAATCTTGGGAGACAGGCCAGTCCTTGCTTACAGGCAGCCCCCAACCTGAAGCAAATACTCACCAGCAACCACACACCACAATGCCCGTCTCCCATTTACACTGGCCAAACTGGACAGTCTCTATGTAAAAGAATAAATGGACACAAATCAGATTTCAAGAATTATAACATTCAAAAACCAGTAGAAGAAGACTTCAATCTCTCTGGTCACTCAATTACAGACCTAAAAGTCACAATATTACAACAACAAAAACTTCAAAAACAGGCTCCAATTAGAGACTGCTGAATTGGAATTCATTTGCAAACTGGAGACCATTAAATTAGGCTTGAGTAAAGACTGGGAGTGGATGTGTCATGTACACAAAGTAAAATTATTTCCCCATGTTTATTTTTCGCCCTACTGTTCCTCACACCTTCTTGTCAACTGCTAGAAATGGCCCACCTTGATTATCATTGCAAAAGGTTTTTTTTTTTCTCCTGGTGGTAATAGCTCACCTTACCTGATCACTCTCATTACAGTGTATATGGTAACACCAATTGTTTCATGTTCTCTGTGTATATAAAATCTCCCTATTGTATTTTCCACTGCATGCATCTGATGAAGTGAACTGTAGCTCACAAAAGCTTATGCTCAAATAAATAAATTTGTTAGTCTCTAAGGTGCCACAAGTACTCCTTTTTTTTTTTTTTTAACAAATATCCATGTGTGCAGTGCGAGTCAATGCTATCTCTCTCACCTCTAAGCACTGGGGGAAAAAACTAGTGTAGTAGAGAATGAAAATATAATGTCTTAGGTTAAACACATTTGACAAAGACTTGGCTCTAAAGACACCACACAGAAGACTAAAGTACTTTTGTGCAGAAGACTAAGCACCCAGTCCTGCACCCACAACATACAACAGCAATATTCCTATTAATTGCTCTCATTTGACTTCTCTCCCCACTACACCATTATACCCCGCCCCAAAAGTGCGTGCACGTATTGAATTTGAAGTGGTAAAACTGAATTTAATCAAGTTTTGAGGAGCTACTTGCTCTCATTGTGAAAATTCCTACAGCATGTTTTAGCCTAGAGGTGTTTTTTTAACACTCACATTCACACCTATGTTATAAACACTTGAAAACATGGACCTTTAACTCAAGTGGTGCAAATTGGCTTGTCCATCAGCAGAAACATGCGACTCAACGAGACTTTATGTAGTTGGTTACAGACCAAAGGGAGAAGTATATTTTCACAATGGAACTACCCTTTTAAATCATTATTGTGTACTGAAGTTAATTGGAATTACTGTTTTGCATTTTTAACACTTCTAGCATCTGGAATAGCTTTAGCAAAGGGAAAACCACCACAGAACAAAAGCTGTCAATAGGGAGACCCTGCTGTAAGAACAATGCATCACTTAAACTCTTGTAACGGCTGGATCATATTTCATAACATGCATTAACAGACTGATCTGCTTGCTGTGGTTACAATGTACCATAGTTTCATTTCATTTATGAAAGCTCTTGTTTGCAGATCAACTGATAGCAAAAAAGTTGCCCCTCATGTCTTTTTCATATAGTTTGCTTTGCTGAAGTGTTTGTAATCATACAAAATTATTAATTTATTATTATTATTAAATGTCCTGGAGCATCTTAGAATAATTTTGTGGTAACAGGGGGAAAAGATGTTGTCCTGGTTCATTTAATTTTTTTGTTGCTTTTTAAAAAATTCTTTATAGGATGGGAAGTCTCAATATGCTCATTTTAAGTTCATCCTGATTTGATGTATCCCAACATGTAAAAATCTAACATGAAATTTATTATATTTTGGGAACAGGCTTCCAACACATGCAACAATATTGCATCTCTCTGGTACAACACATTTGGTACAAAAGGAAATAAGAAGAGGTTATTTAAATAGATTATGAGCAGGAGAAAGATGAAGAAAAGTGTAGGCCTTTTACTTAGCGGGATAGGAGAGCTAATAACCGATGACATCAAGAAAGCTGAGGTGCTTAATGCCCATTTTGCTTGAGTCTTAAAAGGGTAATGACGACCAGATACTCAACACAATTAATATTAACAACAAAGGAGAAAGATGCAAGTCAAAATAGGAAAAGAACAGGTTAAAGAATATTTAGATAAATTAGATGTATTCAAGTCTGCAAGGCCTGATGAAATTCATCCTAGGGAATTAAAGGAATTAGCTGAAGCAATCTTGGAACTGTTAGCAATTATCTTTGAGAACTCGAGGAGGACTGGTGAGGTCCCACAAGACCGGAGAAGGGCAAACATAGTACCTATCTTCAAAAAGGGGAACAAAGAGAAATTTGGAGAATTATAGACCAGTCAGCCTAACGTAAGCATCTGGAAAGACACTGGAACAAATTATTAAACAATCAGTTTGTAAGCACCGGGAGGATAATAGGGTTATAAGGAACAGAGGGCATGGATTTGTCAAGAACAAATCAGACCAAACCAATCTAATTTCCTTCTTTGACAGGGTTACTGGCCTAGTGGATAGGGAGGAAGCCGTAGACGTGATATATCTTGATTTTAGCAAGGCTTTTGACACAGTCCCACATGATATTCTCATAAACCACCTAGGGAAATATGGTCTAGATGAAATTACTGTAAGGCAGGTGCATAAATGTTTGAAAGTCCATACTCAAAGAGTAGTTATAAATGGTTTGCAGTCAAATTGGGAGGGAGTATTCAGTGGGGTCCTGAAGTGGTCAGTACTGGGTCTGATACTATTCAATATTTTCATTAATGACTCGGATAATGAAGTGGAGAGTTTGCTTACAAATTTTGTAGATAACACCAAGCTGAGAGGGCTGCAAGCACTTTGGAAGACAGGATTAGAATTAAAAATGACCTTGGAGAACTGGTGGAAATTTTACAAGATGAAATTCAATAAAAGACAAGTGCAAGTTCTTCCTAAGAAAGAAAAATCAAATGCACAACTACCAAATGGGGAATAACTGGCGAGATGGGAGTACTGCTAAAAAGGGTCTACAGCGGTGGTTCTCAGAGCCGGTCCACCGTTTGTTCAGGGAAAGCCCCTGGCAGGCCGGACCGGTTTGTTTACCTGCTGCGTCCGCAGGTTCGGCCAATTGTGGCTCACATTGGCTGTGGTTCGCCGCTCCAGGCCAATGGGGGCTGCGGGAAGGGCAGCCAGCACATCCCTGGAGCAGCGAACCACGGCCAGTGGGAGCTGCAATCGGCCAAACCTGCGGACACGGCAGGTAAACAAACTGGTCCGGCCTGCCAAAGGCTTTCCCTGAACAAGCGGTGGACCGGCTTTGAGAACCACTGGTCTACAGGTTATAGTGTAACACAAATTGAATAGGAGTTAACCATGTGATGGAGATAAGAAAAAGGCTAATACCATTCTGGGGTATATTAACAGGAGCGTGGAATGTAAGACACGGGAGTTTATTGCCCTACTCTATTTGGCACTGGTGAAGCCTCAGCCGGAGTACTGAATGCAATTTTGGATGCCATACTTTAGGAAAGATGTGGACAAACTGGAAAGATTCTGGAAGAGAGCAACAAAAATGATAACAGGGTTAGAAAACTTTTTAGGAACTATTAAAAAAATGGGGCATGCTTAGTCTTGAGAAAAGAAGATTGGAAAGGGGAGACCTGATAACCTTCTTCAAATATGTGAAGGGCCATTATAAAGAGGACAGTGATCAATTGTTCTTCATGTCCACTGAATGCAGAACAAGTAAATAATTAATCTGCAGCAAGGGAGATTGAGGTTAGATATTAGGAACAACTTTCTAATTATAAAAAGAGTAGTTAAACTCTGGAATAGCTTCCAGGGGAGGCTGTGGAATCCCCATCATTTGGAGGCTTTTATGAACAGTTGGACAAACACCTGTCAGGAATGGTCTAGGACTTCTCAAGGTCCCTTCCAGTCCTACACTTCCATGATTCTTGCACTTCATTTTTGCAAAAAGCCCCATTGTCTTTGCTCTTCAGATGAACTTGATGGCATAAGAGATCTCTCAATACTCAGAAACTAGAAGCTCAAATCCTTTCAGCAAAGCATAAATCGGAATTACTAACATTTAGCTCTATATCAGAATGAACACTGTTGGGTATTCAGTTATAATAGCCATCACACTTGTACCTGATCACAATTTCTCAAATGCTCATGAGCTTGTTAGTCAAAGTTCCTACATAGCCTCAAGAACCAGCATCTCAACACTGCTAACTCACTCATCATCTTCAACAGTTTACATCCTCTGTTCTGCTAGCTTCCATAGTCACACATAACAAGGAAAACAAAGATATGGGCAAAAAACAATTCAAAATGCCCTTACGAGCAGAGAAGGACCTACTCATCTAGGACAATTATTTTACCTAATCCACAGATATCCAATAGCTTCTGAAGAAGCTCTGAGATTTGATTAGTTAAGCAATTAACTAGGGTGTTGTCTCTGAGGGGTGCTACGTAAAAAAAATATTGCTGTTCATTATATATGGAGAACAACTGCAACACCGGCAGTCACACTTCCCGCCTTTAGCTTCAAATGGGAGCATTTCTCTTCACTTCGCCTCCTGTAAAAGCCTTTTTACGTTACTGGAGCTGAAGAGCTCTGCTGTTCTACAACAGAGACAGCTATGTTTCAGTGAAGAGTAAAGACAACCCCCCCACCCAAATGCTTGCAAAGTCAGAGATCCTTTCTGACTGAAGCACACCAATTAAGTAAAAATTTATCTGCCCTTTGCATTTTTGTGGCAACAGATCAGTTAGCAATTTCTTTACAATTAAATAGTGTGGGTGTTTGTTTTCCTTTTTTAAGATGATACTTCATTCTGTTCATTCGACAGCAAATATTACTACAAACATGGAACAATTAGTCTTTTCAGTTTAAGGCAATTAGGGATGGAATTTTCAATAGCTCCCAAGTCACTTGGGCTCATGCTGCTAAGGCACTTTCTAAAAATCCCCACTAAGTGTATAAGGTGTCGAACAGTTTCTTTTTAACTAAACAAGATCATAAGTGAACAATTTCTCCAGGCACATTAACATCTCAGCAGACATTCATTAAGTGTCATATATTTTTCTTCTCCCAAGTAGCAGATGTTAAGATCTCTTATATGTACTTATAAAGGTCTCCCCATTCTCTTTCCTTGTTTCTACAAATTTAAGGTGGCCTTAACAGATTGTGTGCCTCTGTTCAGGATCATTTCTACTGTTTCTGTCCTTAATTCCACTAGAAGATTGTACAGCACAAAGCACCACCTCTTTCGTGGGAAAAGGAAGTGTGAATGTTGGTTGGGGAAAGATAAACAGATCTAATTGTTAAAGTCGGGATTTGGGAAATAAAGAGATCCAGGATCTATTTCTGGCTATGCCAGTGAATCATTATGTGGACTTTTAAAGTAATTTAGGGTCTGACATTCAGAACTGTTGCTCCAATTGCTGTCAACAGGAGCTGTAGGTGATAAGCACCTCTGAAATCAAGCCTCTGTGTGCCTTAGTTCCCTCATTGCCATATATGGAACAAACTCCCTACTCCTAGGTGTGTTTTATCAATTAACTCATGTTTGTAAAGCTCTTTGATATAGAAGAATGACTTACTATGCTATGTCTATCACAACAGTTGGATGTGTTTCAGCATTGTGTAAAAAAGCATCCAAGATTGCTAAGTCAATCACACTGTTCAGTTACCTGAATTTAATCATGCTTTTAAAAAAGGAAGATGATCCTGCATTTAATAATAAACAACCAGAGCTTTTCCTATTGCTACAGTTGGGGTCATGGAGAGAAATTTAAATATATTATTAAATCTGTATATACACAAATACAAATATATATTTTGTATGCACACACACACACACACACACACACACGTGTTGGTCAACATTTTAAATAATCCTTGCTTTAATATATTAATTTCACACTAGAAGACGTCTTCATAGTTGAGCATCACATCCTCAGATAAAGTCTTCAAGGTCTCATCTTCATTGCTTACACAACACTGTTGTAACAAAAAGAAAACCCCCTGCAAGCCTTAGTATCTAGCACAGCTTCACACACGGAAGGGTAATACTGATGCGAAATTCAAATGGCTTTCTGACAGCAAGTTGTGCATAGCTGAATTGACAATTTGTACCAGTTGCTCTATCGTTGGAAAAATATGAGGGGTATTAAAGATTTATAGGCTGAAAGAGCCAATATTGGATGGGCTGCCAATTGTAAATTCTGCACCATTATGGAAATTCCAAATGCTGTGTGGGCTTGCAAATGAGTATGATCCTTTTGCAGAGCAATTCATTCCAAATTTCCAGCTCTGCATTCTAACCCTGTCTTTTCACCATCCACTCACTTCTGGTCACCACTTTATAGCTACAACCTAACCAGGGCTGGACAGGAGAAGGAGCCTTCCCAAAGGGAAACATTCCATGCATTTGACTTTGGCAATGACACTGTAGTTTGTGTTTGAGGGTTAATTCCATTTATATCACAATTCTTGGCTAAATTATTGCACAAAATTCACAATACTTCACTGTCAATTCCCTCAACTCCTATTTATCATGAGTACCAACGGAAAAAAACCTAACCCACTGGTTTTAGTTACAGCTTTAACGTTTTGTAGAGTTCTTTAAACTGTGAAATACAAACCTGACATTTTATAAATAACTCGGGAGAGGTTAGTTATGTGGTAAAACAACCTCCTCCCTGGAGTTCAGTCTCCTTCTCAGCCTCCTTTTCTCTCTTCCACCCTTGTTTTAGTTGTTTTACGTTAACGAGGTACCTTTTATTGTCCCTTTTGCATGCCTGTTGGGTTATTCTATGTTCTGTACATCTTACATGAACACCGTACTTCATTAGAAGATATTTTAGAGACAGAAAAAATAGGATGCCAGTGGCTGATTCTAGACACATCTTCTATGTGCACTCATTAGGAATGGCCTCAAAGCTGAGGGAAGCATGAGTTCAATGTCTTGTGAATTCTATGCCTGATACTTTGACTCTGCTTCAACCTTGTTTTATTTCAACCTCAGTTGTAGCCAAATGCTCAATTGGCTCTATAGTAATGCCTGAGGAGAAAATTCATTAGATCACTATTTTCACTCAAGCAATTTTTCAATAAATTTTTTTTGGATTGAAACGCCTCCTGCTTACTCCTAGCCGAAGGATAATTTTGTTTTTGAGCATTCCAGGAAAGACTAGTCAACTATTCTTCAGTGATACAAACAAAAAATATAAATTTAGATTCTTTGGGGGAGGGGACAGAGGATATGTAACTTAAAAGGGAGCTAATACAAGATAAAACATTTTCAGAGACAAGAGTGTGATTTTTCTAATGATGGTGTCTTTTTAACCCACTAGAACCGACTATTTCTCATTTGTGCAAAGTAAAGTAAAATAGGAAAATGCGAAGGTTATTATTATTAAATGTTAAGCATGCAGAGGTTTATTTCATTTTGACAGTATAGATATATCTTTACTTCCAAGACACCTTTTAATTGCAGTACAATTTTTTAAGAGTAAGGATTAAACAGTATTTCCTGCAATGACCAGTCTAACCGTGAAATTTTTGTTAGTCTGTTCAGTGAGAATTCTTTTTGTGGTCTTTGCAGAGATTAACTTTTTAAAAGTCTGTTTATATTTTTCCTACAGTTATAATTAACATGCCATCTCTACTTCTTTCTGAAATATTAATTACTTGCTATTTACACTGAAATATCATAATACTTCAAGATTTTTTTATTTTTAATTTATTTATTTATTGCTCATCAGGTTAATTACTGTTTATCATTTTGGTTTTTCAATTAGGACAAAAATGCAAGGAGACAAAAAGCTTCAGGCATTTAAGGGTGAAGTCTCATCACTACAGTAAAAAAAAACTGAACAAAAAATGAAAGCCACTTGTTTTAAGTCACACCAACTTGCCCAATGAAATTCTCATTCTGCTTCATGCATGGTAAGGTCAGAACCGTGAAAACATCCGATCTGTCATGCAGTAGAAAGTAGATGATTTAATTTGGTTTTAGCAGTATTCATTGAACTAAGCCTGTGAACGAACTAGGCTGCATGTATGGTATGTCAACTTGGCACTACTGTAGTCAAGGCAGAATCAAAATGTCATCTAGTTTTCTTTGAGCACACTTCGTATTTCACACAGGATGACCCACAGCTTGTTAGTCTTGTCACTCTGGCTAGCCCCAGCCTGACCTTCAGCTTGTTTCTAACAGCAAGAACTAGAATGGATAATATTGAGGGCTTAAAAAAAACCCACACACTTTCTCACTTGCTGTGAAGAAAAAATCTCAAGCCTGGTGCTGACTTGTTAATTGCCAGAGGGCAACAGCCGCCATAGGTTGCACTAAAACCGCAAAGAATGTTCAGGCCACGTTTCAACATCCAAGGGTCAGCCAGGTGTCGTCCACTTATAAGAAAACAATTTTCTACTTCTGAACTTTGTCTTTTGCTCCTGGTTTCTCCTAAGGGGCAGGCTTCCTTTTCCTTTCATTAAAAATGACTAAAGGGAAGGAGATGAAGGAATAGAACCAAGGATAAATGTGATATAACCAAGAGGCTATTCTGAACTACTCTTGGCAAACATAACCTAAGAAGTTAATGATTCTTCTTAATGAAGGTGAATTCTTAATTCTTAATTTTGTGAACCTGCAATCTCTACTGAATTCAGTAGGAAAGGGACTATCTGTTAAGCTACAGAGACACTTCTGTCTACAAAGTATTTTTGGGGACCGAGGAAGGAATTCTCCTAAGAGGTGTATTACCCAAAAAATAGACTTCTTGGCATTGAGTAATACAAGTCTTTTGTGACGCAGATTCTCTAATGGTGAAAAAAAATGCTCACTACTTGAAACATGTGCAGTGAGTTCTAAGTTATTCTGAGAAAATTTGTTTCCTTCTGAATCTGATATCTGGAGTTTAAAGTTATTTTAAATATACATTTAAAGCACAGTATTCTTTTGTATTCCTTTTGATAAAGAAATTTTGCTACCCTATATATTCTGCCTGGAGGGAAGAATTATGTGACAGGTTCGGGCTGGATGACTACAGGAGAGTAATAGAAGGCAGATATATTAGCCCCAGGTTAAGTAGGTCCCTTTTCCCTGGGTAAAGTAACAGGGAAGGTACCAGAACAATCAGGAACCTTCTGGAGACAATTAAGACAGACAGGCTGATTAGAACACCTGCAGCCAATCAAGAAGCTGCTAGAATCAATTACGGCAGGCTAATCAGGGCACCTGAGTTTAAAAAGGAGCTCACTTCAGTTTGTGGTGTGCATGTGAGGAGCTGGGAGCAAGAGGCACTAGGAGCTGATAGTGAGAACGCGGACTGTTGGAGGACTGAGGAGTACAAGCATTATCAGACACCAGGAGGAAGATCCTATGGTGAGAATAAAGAAGGTGTTGAGAGGAGGCCATGGGGATATAGGCCAGGGAGTTGTAGCTGTCGCACAGCTGTTCCAGGAGGCACTCTAAATAGCTGCATTCCACAGGGCCCTGGGCTGGAACCCGGAATAGAGGGCGGGCCCGGGTTCCCCCCAAACCTCCCAACTCCTGGTCAAACACAGGAGGAGTCGACCTGTACTGTGCATTCAGAAAAACAGCCAAGCTGAGGGCTGCTATGAAGTCCTAAGGCGAGCAAATCCGCCAATGAGCGCAAGACCCACCAAGGTAGAGGAGGAACTTTGTCACAATATGTAAAGATCTTAAAAAACACACAAGGTTTTGGTAGTGGGCCATCTACATTCTGTGATGTTTAGATTTTGATCCTGTTTATAAAGTGCTCATCAAGACTCCATGATAAGCAGCATCTTTGTACACTAAATTATATTCACATGATTAAATTCACAAATTGGCAATCCTTTCAGGGGTTTACTAATGCTAATGTGCTCACATCCACTATCTACCACAACAAAGTCAACCCTACAAAATTCCTTCTTTATCTTATCTTCAGATAAAATAGGGGTAAAAAAATTTCTTTAAAAATGTGCTAATGTCGATAACTATTTCAGATGCAGTAACCCTGACAGTGCAGCAGAAATTAGTTTCATTTTCTGGTCTCTACTCAAATATAAACAAAGTATTGCTATTGGTGTGTGAGTAAATCACTTTGCATTACCACATGGCTTAAGTCAATTATCTTTTTAAAAAGTAACTTTTAATAAATTATACCCTGAGTAACAGGAGAGGAAAATGTATGCTTACATGTCATATTTGCTCAAACAAAAAACAATTGCTGCTGGATGCCAAAAGGGGGTTTTAGTTAAAGTTAACACACACCTAAACTGCTGAGATTCCATGTTTAGCTTTATCTGAGGAAAAGCAACTAACAGGAAATTGTTCTTGTGATCTCCTAATCTTCAAAGTAGTAGCCTCTCAAATCTGTTTATTGGTTCAAAGTTTAATTAGCCATTTATATGCACTCAATCTGTGCACAGCAGGGAAGGCAAAACACTGTCCAGATTGCACTGAAACATCACAGACTACTGGAGAACACAGAGCCTGTTTTACAGCATCCCATCTTTATTGGCACGGCTGGCATTCCTGAACCATTCCATGGATACCTATTAGCAGTCATTCCAATCCAGATATCCAGCTCCTTTCCTTCAATTCAGATGGCTCTCATGACACAATCTGAATTCCTATAGTTTGCACAATAACCACCACACCAGTGCAACAGAACATTTCACGAAGGGCCTGTCTACTCACAGGGAAACTGACTGGCACAACCACAGCAGTGTAACTCCGTGTAGACAAGCCCTAACACGGATTGCCAAGCAACGAGGGTGGAGGCTCTCTTTGAATCGGGGGGGGGGAGAAGGGGGAGAGAGGGGACAGAGGGATGGGAAAGAAAGTGCAGGGAAGTCCTGACACTTGGTGGGGGCAGGGACATGGGGGCAGCCACTGCAGGCTGGGAAGGAGGGCACCAAGGGTTCTTACCTGCTTCCAGGAGCATTCCTGTCCCTCCTGGTCCTGCTCTCAGTTCTAATCCCAGATTCCATCAAAGCTGCTCCAGTCCCTCCCTTCAGGTCCCACTCCCGGCTCCCCATCCCAATCCTGAGCCTCACAGCGGCCACTCCTGCCCATCTGGGTCTTGCTCTTGCTCTTGCCTCCACGCACCCCCATCCCCAGCGCATGCACAAGTTAACATGAGAGCAGAGCCCCCACAATATTTCCATTGCACACCTCTCTCCAGTTCCACCAGCCCGGTGGCCAAGTATTCAGGTTTCTGTTTATGTTGACGTGCAAGTCTGTGCTCACGTTAGAACTGTCTCGCTCAGATTTCACTGTTTTCTCAGCAGGTGAGAGGGAACTGCAACACAGTAGTGTAAATGGACGATTCTCTGTAACTTGAAGCATAGGTGCCAACTCCATGAGTGCTCCAGGACTGGAGCACCCCAGGGAGCAGCCTCCCTATCAGAACCTCCTTCTGCCCCCAGTGTCTCCTGCCTGCCAATGGACCCACCGATCAGCGACTTTCTCCCCGCGCCTCCCGCACACCACAATCAGCTGTTTCGCGTCATGCGGGAGGTTCTGGGGCAAAAGGGGAACAAGTAAGGACACGGCATGCTCGGGGGAGGGGGCGAAACTGGGCAGGAAGAGGCAGAGCAGGGGTGGAGCAGGGGCAGGAAGAGGCGGGTGGGGCCTTTGGGGAAGGGGTGGAGTAGGGGCGGGGCCTGGGGCAGAGCCAGGGTTCGAGCACCCCCAAGCACACTGGAAAGTCAGCGCCTGTTATTTGAAGTCTTTAAACCATGATTTGAGGACTTCAGTACTCAGCCAGAGGCTAAGGGTCTATTTCAGGAGTGGGTGGGTGAGGTTTTGTAGCCTGCCACATGCAGGTGGTCAGACTAGATGATCATGATAGTCCCTTCTGACCTTAAAGTCTATGGGTAAGTATTTGGTAAGTGAAAGAAGCCATATTGTTACATTTATTGAAGGGAAACTGTTTGAACTTGCAATAGGTTTACTTGACTAAGAAAGAAATGTACAAATACATAAATTCATCCCAGAGTGGAAAGACGCAGCAGAAGTCTGGTGGCAGATCAATTTTCTGTGTTTGGACTATGGCACGTTTTAATTATATAAACCTCAACTATAGACATGGCTGCACATACTGATTACTATACCTGTGAACAGAAGATACAAATGAATATTGTAAATTTCTTGGGGCATGGATATTATCTTTATTCTTGCCTTGTACAGGCCTGAACACACCCCTGGTACTTAATAAAAAATGATTAGCAGTCTCTCTGACTATATAATAATCATACTAATTTTCTTATTTATTCCCTCCTTTGAAATGTATTAAGCAGACCAGGAAAGTAGTGTTATATTGTAAAAACAATAGTATAGATTAACATGCAGTTTGCCCTCAGTTGTACCATAAAAAAAAAACTAAAATCAGAGCTATTTAGAAAATTAACAGCTGTCAGAGCTAACCCAAAACAGATATTGTTTATCATCATGGATGAGAACTGAATGTTAAATTTTATGTCTAGATTCAGTCTTGTCTGAGACTATTTAAAATGTTATCAATTTCATTTATGATCTATCTATAAATTGCATAACATCATCATTACAAGTTTCTGTGGTTCAGTAGTTCTCTTAAATAATCATCAACTGGAAAATATTTAAGGACAATTTGGGATATCATCCCTTAAAACGTCGTAAACATTTGCTATTTGCTTATAAATTGGGATTAGCAAGAGTTCCTGGAAACTATAAATCTTATTTCTTAAAATTTTATTTCCATCAGACATTAAATCAACAAGTAACATATCATTTGCCAATGCTTTAATAAAGTGCTTAATAAGGGAAGTCTTGCTTAATAAAACTGCTATAATACTTCCTCTTAGTATTACTAGATTTTCAAACCCTGGATATCTGGATTAGGTATAATAGGTGGTAACTGTTCGTATTCTCTTGCTTATGTCAGGGATCTGATATCATAAACCTGTTTTAATGACTTTAAAAGGAAGTTACAAATGAATTCTGAAAGAAATAATTCTTATTCTAAAGTTATTGGAAATTAATTAAGAAAAAATAAACTGCTGTAATATACTGCAAAATCACAAATCTTTTCACAAGGCAATGTTTCAGTGGACTGAGAAATTCAGAGTATACTGAAAAAATTAACCTATAAAATGCTGTGATATCAAGAAAGTAGATAAATTGGGGGGGGGGGCAGGACATTTTCTCTCTAATTTCTAACAGTTTTGTATAGGGTTTACAACAGTAGATAAAACTTACTCATGGAGAAGTATAGTTATTCATTTGATGGAATCTCTTCCTAATAGCAATATATGGGTGACAATATAAATCAGTGCATGCACAATATGTGCTATAGTACCGTAAAGGTAAAATCTCATCACCTGCTGTTGTCATCATTTTGATAGACCTGAAGAACGTTACCTTAGCAAAGATAACGTCAGCTTAACTTCAGACCCATACTTAGTAAAGACAAGCTTGCATAGTAAGATCACAGCAGTGTTGCTCAGAATGTATTCCTCTTAGAATTCCTAAAAAGACTGCTGAAGCAAGTTAATGTTTTCCCTGCAGCACTATTTCTCTCTCCCACACTGACCAACTTCAGTATCTGGGCATCTGGCAAAATAGTAGCGATCAGTGGTTCCCTGACCCAGTTATGTACAACACAATAACAAACAGTAAAGCTGAGATTTTTCAAAGCTTCCTAATGGATTCAGAAACCTATCCTCATCAGTTTTGTGAACTGGCCACCCTAATTGTTCAGGAAGCTCTGAAAAGTCTCCCACAGAAACCTAGTATGTGTAAAACAAGAAACAGGTAAATAATGCTGGATTTTTTAAAACTAATTCATTTTAAATAACGTAAGTTGTTTACAAAGTTAAGGAAACCTGTTTGCTCTAAATACCTGGTTTTTAAGTGGACAGCATCCCTCAGTTACAACATTTATGTTCCATGTTTGCAGTTAACTGATGATTGGAAGCTTTTTACCCGAGAGCTTAGGAAAACAAAGAAAAATGTGAAAAGAAAGGGGAGGTGTGATTAAGGCAGCACAAACTCTATAGCTAGGTCCTAAGGAGCTGTACACAAACAAAAAAAAATCACTACGAAATACCCACAGTAATGGAGTCTGAGTGGTCCTTGTTTCACTAATTATGATTAATGAAGAGGCATTACAGACTTGTAGATGTAATCATGAAAATGTCTGACTCTAATAATTTTCCATTTATTCTACTGCACTCAATAACTTTGGTAAAAAACACAGCAACACTGGAGAGAAAAAGGGAGTTTAAAATTACAAGCAGAACTAGTAGAATGCTAAGTGAACAGCTGGTAATGCTTCAGGACATTGGAGGTAATCCTCACACCAGAGTAATTTTGCAGGACAAATTAAAGTGAACTGTCTCAGGAAAATACCGATTAAATACTAAGAGTCTTATTGTTAACAACGGAGAAGGGAAATAGACTATGACTTAAAATGTACACATTACTTTCAGTTATAGAAAGCTTAGACTTGTTGGATCTAGTCTATCTATATCAATCCTGGAGAGAGCAGGGGCCAGTCTGACCATGGGCACAACATAAAGGAGCCTCAGGTCTTTACTGGGTTGTGCTGGCTTGTAACCACTCCATGCACCAGCTGAAGATTTGCTCACACTAGGGCAGGGGAGGAGATGCTCAGATGTTGGCTGAGGGGCGTTAACAGGTCTGAGGATCTGCATCAATAGCTACTAAAGAGTATTTAGGTTATGGAAACAAAATCTGAATCAGTAAACAACTATTGTCCCAAAAGAAACCAACCAACCAATACTGTTGCAAAGATTTCACACAAGGAAACAGTAGTTCAGCAGGTATGGAACTCTGAGATCAATGTTAGATGCTATCAGCTGTGATGCCAAGGCACGTGAATATGTTACACCGTTTGTACGTTGCATCTGAACTTCCCTGTTTCACTTTGGGTCTCTCCTTAGAACAGATTTATTCAAAAACTATTTTGTACGTTAAGTGCTTATTTTTAACGTAGTATCGCTGAGAACAAAGGGGAAATACCCTGTGGAAACGTATGGCAGCTGACAATCAACTAACTCCTCTGGTTTGTTGAATGTACACACACTTAGCACTGAATACATGATTTTTTTTTTTTAGTTAAACACTTTATCTAGAAAACCAAAGCTGTTCATGCAGAGCCATTACATGCTAATAGCTCACTAGATATACAAGTAAATTTCTGACATGATGCTCAGATGCAAAAGTTTAATACAATTAGACAACCCTGTGAATATCCCAAAAGTAAGCTATCAGGACCACTTATGCAACTCACTTGCAGAAAGCATCATCATTATGCAATACGGCAACAATGGCAAGGTAGAGCCTTTCAATTACTGCACATGAAATATTTCACACAGTCTAAAGGCTATAAGAGTGGACTAGGGTTCAACTCTCAAAGGTAAGAAACAACAAAACTTTTAGCCAAATACCATTTTCACTCACCAACAAAACCACCAGATATTAGAGGTTTCAGAGTAGCAGCCGTGTTCGTCTGTATCCGTAAAAAGAACAGGAGGTCTTGTGGCACCTTAGAGACTAACAAATTTATTAGAGCATAAGCTTTCGTGAGCTACAGCTCACTTCATCGGATGCATACAGTGGTACTCCTTTACTTTTTACCAGATATGAGGTGAATGCTATTTAAAAGCAGCAGTGGTGGGTATGCTTCCTTTCGCTGTTCATTGACTGAGATTCTCCATTATCACAACTCTATGGAAAAGGAAAAGTTTATGCAAAATTCTCTGCACAAAGGTGAATAAAGATGTGGAATAAGCTACCATGACAGCCACTGAAGCAGACAGCATCATTGTGCAGTATTCAAGTGGGACTGGATCAGTTTCCAAGGAGACAATAGGAAAGTGGAAATATAGGAACAAAAGGTCAGATTTGATGGGAACCATAGCCTTTTCTGTTTCTTGTTCCAATGGTTTATCATCTTAAAGTCAGACACTGTTCAAACATATCTTAATTCATACCGATAATTAGCTATAATTCCACTCATGCTTGTAATCTCTTTGTAATCTGCTAGCATATTCCTTGCATAACTTTCACAGGTCTGATAACTAGAGATAACAAACATCAGTTAAGTTGGTCATTAAATTAGCTTTAGGAACTAATTTTTTTTCCTCATCATAACACTGCTAACTGACTGATCTAACAGAAGCTCAGAATAGACAGAAAACCCCAATCCTTACATTATATTCAAAACATACAATTGACTTGTTATATATTTTACCTCCCACTTAGCTACAGGTTTGCTCTTTTTCAGTGCATAATGCTTTCTTTCTGGTTGCCTATTTTTGTGTGTTTCATTTGGATATGTATTTTTAAAATGTTCTCCTTTTCCCAGGAGAGGCTAATACCCTTTCCAAATCTGAGCCAATAGCTGCAGGTAGGACTGCGTGTTGTACTCCCTGAATTGACTTAAAAATAAAATTAAGACTCAGATTCATTCCAAATACATCATATCAGTCATAAATTTTACAACACATTTGATTTGTGATTACCCAGCAGAGTTACATTTTTAAGTAACACTGAACAAGCGTTTAGAAAACAGGAAACATGAAATGTTAATTCTTTGAAGACTGCAGTTGGGAATATTTTGCAAGTTTAGCAACTGCAGACAGTCTTGGGACTAATGATCTCAATGGGAAAATAAATCACATCTATTGTAGGAAGCTGTAGAACTGAAGTTGTGTCAGTCTGACAGAACATAGTTCACAGCTTTTGGCTTACCACCTCAGACAATGAAGGAAGATATCACCTACCACATATGCACATGGCACAAGACCCAAATCTAGTTCCCAAATTGGTCATTTACAGTATCGAGTGCTTGTGTATCTTAGCATTTTGCCAATTTTATTACAAAAACTTACCAAGTTTATAATCTTTAGAGATACAAAACTGAACAGTACAAAAATAGATGTGATTCTGTTTTCTCCACATACTATTTTATCCTTCTTTATACCTTCAAGTATGCTTCTTGACCACTGTACACACCATGCCTTTGAGAATGGGACTTGGTGAACAGCCAAACACATTTTACTGCCTGCAGTTTCCCCAATAGTTATTTCTTATTACATTTTAGTCTTATTTCATTTGGAGTGCTGATTTGTTCTCACATATGCTACATTGTTAGTACAATCATCATAAGCGACCCCATTGGAGTCTTCACACTACTTCACATATTGACCTTCCATCAACACTCACAGAATATCCCTATTTTTCACTAACAGCTGAGCTCAGCTTCATCTAGTTTGCCTGGGAAATTCTTAATAGCTGGTTATTATGTATTCTATACTTACTCCACTAACCTCCAAACATGGACAAATATTAAAGGTACATACATATTGCAGAAGAGCTGTGTTCGTCTGAGTCTGATGAACAGATATTGAACAGGTGATTGCTTTGGTATGCATCAGTGAATATACTGTGCATGACACACAGAGTATAGCACAACACAGACCTTCTGTCATTCTCGAATTAAGAATAATAATAATAATTTCTACTTTTAGAAAACAAAATGTGATTCCAGGAGCCAGTTTGACAGTCCACAAACAAACAAAGATGCATTACAGGATACTTAGCTCTGAAATTATGTCTTCTGTAAAAGCAGGTGGGGAGGGACGGGAGCGAGGGGGAAAGAGAAGCAAAAATAATTGTACTAATTAAATCGCCCGAGTGACTACATTTCTGGCTAAAACTAAACACCTTCATCACTGCTGCACAGCATGCAAAAGGTCAAGAGGCAGGCCTGAGGCTTACTAGCCAATATCAGAGCTAAACCATGCAAGCAATTTGCCACCTCTCCAAGGTCCAAGCTTTACTAAATTCATAGCATTTTTCAGGTCACCTATGGCATCCCTGGGACAAGGACTAGAAAGCAGAGTGAAATATTCTAGCTAAGTGTTCTCACCCTTCCCACCCCTAGCTTGTTAACTAAATGTAACATGCTTAAAATTGTGTTCTGTTCCAAGTATGTGACTCTCACTTTTCAGGCTATGGTCACACTAAGTAGGTTATACATCTTGATGCGGCCCAAGGAAAGGAGAAAATAAAGGATATTTTAAAGTACTTCATCAGGTTACTGTAGTTTATGATTCATTTTAATTCTAGCTTAACTTGTACCCGCCAATCACCAACATGATATGCTAGTTTATAAGCATGGGCAACGTAAACAGATGAACCATTATAAAGAAAGCTGATTTTCAACTAGAGTGTGGTTATCAAAGATATGACTGACCTTTCATTAATACTACTGAACTAGATAAAAGTATTGCAGAGCTTCAACCCTACTTATCTAACCCAGCTGCCAAGCATTCCTTTGGCACCTCTATTGTTTTGAATCTTGCAGAGCGATGAAGCACTGTGTAAATAAGTTATTCAATACCTTGGAACTCCAAAAAAGAATTCTCTGTTCATTCCACGGCAACTTCAAAAGTGAGACAGCAGAGGATTCTCTTGGATTTGTTCTTGGTCTGGATTAGTACTTTACTCAAATGCATCAACAGTCATATCTCACCTCTGTTCATGCCAGGAATAGATAACAAGTGGTCACCATTAAAACAGGCACGTGCAAGATCACATTTATTAAGAGGCTCCTAAGAACATGCCTGCAAAGTGAGTATGTCTAGAAGCTCACATATAGATGAGTTTAAGCATGCATTAATCCACTTCCAGTTTTTTAAGTGTCTGTTCACTAAAAACCCTACATTAACAGAACAGGAAAATCAGCGTAACAGAGAGAAATGGAGGGATGAAAGTAGGGAAAGACGCCTGAAAAGAGTTGTGCCTGAACAGTGTGGGCACATATTTAGAAGCCCACTTGGAAATGTGAACTGGAGAATCTATTTTCTATTGGTATATTGCTATTTTGTACCCAGCTTAAGAATTTTTTTGCCTGGTTTTGTTCCAATGTAAAGCTGCAGCCTTTTAACAACAGGAAGTTCCTAATCCTTACTCAGGAATTCTGTACAAACCAAAGACCCTTAAAATCCACAGGCATGTTCCCAAAGATAGTCTCTTGGGTTCTTCTTTCTTTATTGAATGCAGAACACATTGCCAAGGAAGTACTATTTTTTAAGAAGAGTAGTCCTTAAATTTTGTACTAGATAAACTGTCCTAGAGACCACAGCTGTGTAACTGCAAAACCTTTGAAGATCTAGGAACAAGAAGAAAATCCATAGAAATGTTCGGGGTCATCTCTCTCTCTAGAGTTTCAAACCAACCCATTACTGTATACTATACTCAGAAGGGTGGGACTGCTGCTGTATGCTTAACTGTTTGGTGTCAATTTCTATTCCACATTTCCAATAAGAAGAGCTCCTTGTGCCCATTAAGGATGACTATGCCACTGCAAAACACGCCTTCTGCTATACTATGGGTCAAGTATTTTTACAGAAAACTGTATAGTCTGACCTATACTGCTATGTGGAAGAAACATCTGGAAAGGAATGGTACATGTATGTATTACCTCCTTCCCCTCCAGAAGTCTGAACAGAGCTCTAGTCATTTGCGGTATGTCTACACAGCAGCTAGGAGCATGCTTCCCAGTCCAGGTAGAGAAAGAGGTGCTGGCTCTGCTCAAAAATAGCAGTGTGGCTGCAATGGCACCGGTGACGGCTAAGCCTAACCACCTGAGTACAAACCCACCTGACCCCCTGGGTATATACTCAGGTGACTAGTCTGAACCGGTGCCCATGCCACTGCAGTCACACTGCTACTTTTACAGTGCCAGCAGAGCTAGCACCTCTGTCTACCTGCGCCGGGAAGCACTTTCCCAGCTGCTGTGTAGACATATCTTTAAAGGGAAGGCTCAGCTATAGGAATAAAATGACATTCAGTACTTTTTTTGCTGAACTAATCTGTTTTTCACCAGTGTAAATGACCAGGGACAGAATGGAGGCGAAACAAAATGGCTTCTATTGGCTTAATGTTTAGTTTCTGCCCCAGAATGCAACTAACACTTGACTATTCGGTTTTTTTTTGAATTATTATTTCTTTCTATAGTCTAGTCTGAACTCTGAAATGACAGTGTTTCATAACTGGTCATGTATCTTGTTTCACCAGCATTCAGTTCCAAAAATAATATTACTCTTAATATATTATTCTTCATTAAATTGGCCCACAACGTGCACTGTACTTAATTCACCTATTATTCATGCTGCTTTTAATTCTCAACATTGACTTTGCAGCCGGTAACATCCAGTTCACTGTATCACATCATTCCCTATAGAACACATTTGTATTATCGGCAGATAAATTACTGGAAAAAAATACACAATGGATAAGAGATTTTTCCTATACTAATTATTTTAGCCTTTTAAGGAAAACGTTTAGAGAATGAACATGTAGAAGATAATTAATTGTACTTAATTATTTAAGCAAAGAGCTATTGTATGCTTACTGAAGTCACATTTTCCATTGTACTTTTGAATCCTCTACAGACATCTTCACCTAACCTAATATTTTCATTTGTCCAACTGGAAGCTATTAAACTTTCATTAGGCTTCACACATTTGTTAAGTCAACTTAACCTTCGGTCAAAAATACTTTCTAAGCATGAAATATCAGACCTACAAATTAATAAAATCTTTCTGTAACTTCACTTCATAATTATATCTAGCTTGTTAAAAATTGAAAGATCCTGTACTCCATGAATATTTCCTAACACAGACGCAGACTAGTTGGGCCTACATACAAACAGCTTGTATTTCCCCAAAAGGCTGAGGAATTACAGTGAAATCAACACAAGCCTAACTATAATGGTTACAAATAGCTATACTTGGTGCTTAACAAGCACGAAAGGCAACGCCCTTGCCCTGAAGAGTTTGTTATGCATTTGTGCTATGCATCTTCTATCTTTGTTTTGGGGAGATGAATTTTAACTCATGAAATGTATTGGAAAAACTGCCTTGAATCAAAAGTTAAAATTAATAAAATTGATAGTAAAATTGAAAACTTAAAACATAGATAAACACTGTTTAACAACAGAACAAGCACAGCACATACCACACCACAGCCAACACAGCCCTCCCAAATGTGTTTCAACCCTAAACCTAAACATAAACCTAAACCTAAACATAAACCTATGCATCCGATGAAGTGAGCTGTAGCTCACGAAAGCTCATGCTCAAATAAACTGGTTAATCTCTAAGGTGCCACAAGTACTCCTTTTCTTTTTACGAATACAGACTAACACGGCTGTTACTCTGAAACCTAAACCTAAAGTGACAACTTCTAGCAATGTAAGAGTTGTTCAGTCTCCACGACCATCCACTCCATGCAGGAATCCATTAGTCAAAGACAAAAAAGGCAAATACTCTTAATTCTCACTTTTGTTCTCCCTTTTTAATATAATGATTTACTAGGGTCTCACCTGTTAGAACCTACATTGCTGTGACTCTGAGATGAGAGTTTTCTAGCGCATTCATTGATTCCAATATCTTTTTCTTATACCCACTTAGCTTCAATACATGAGTCTGTCCTTTTCAGGAAGTTTTGATAATAGCTCAGACAAATGTGAATGTCTTCACTCAGACTGCATCAGTGAACATTTAACTAAAAGTGGCAGCTTCCTTGTCAAACATGTGTCTGATGATGTAGGTTGCTCAATGTTTTAGCTATAAGTTGCAAGTGAGGTAGCTGTAGGAAAGACTTCAATCTGCAGTTAGGAACATGCGCAGAAAAATTAGAACTGTTTGACAACTAATGTATATTATCTAATGTTGATTTTAATTTATAGTGCAAACTCCAAAACTTTTTATTATCTTTTAAAAACAAGTATAGACAAAAAAAACCCTCATTTTAACTGAAATTTTGCTCCAACTGAAAACAGTTTCAGGAACAGAATGGTTGGAAGGGCTTCGATACTGAATTCTTTCCATTTTTAAAAATACCAATATTGTTCTTACTAGGAATTTTTGAGGGGTGAGGGACAGACAGACACACACATTTTCATTGCCTAATTTCACACTCAAATGAAGTTCATGGTTTCAAAAGCTCAATTCTAATATCCCCTGCATTTACATTCTGCACAGGACAGTGAAACAGAATAGACACTGTAAAAAAGGAAAGGGAAGGAGGAACAGAGAAATTCTACAAAATACAAGTTAATATATTGTACCTAGGAAACTAGTCCTAGTGTAGGTTTGGAGGTGGTGATCTGTGATATTCTCATTCTGTCCCCCCCAATCTCATTCTCCCCCCTCACCCCCCCAAGAAAATGTAGGTTATTTTTAATCATCTTCAGGAGCAAAAACATGGGGTATACTATGAGAAAGAAATTGTAAATGAACAATTCATTTTTCTAACACAAAACATAACTGAGATTTATCCAACCTTTGATCACCCATAAGTGCTGTGGAGAATGTGTGCGATTTCTGCACTATTTTTATGAAATATTATATGTGACTCATTTTAGCTATATAATTTTGTGCTAATTATTATCTGGTCTCAAAGGGTTAAATTCTTTCCAGAGACACTTGCAAGCAGTGGGAAATAAGCAATCAATTATGTGTGTGTCACATAGCCATGTCTGGGTCCAGTGAGTGAACTATCAAGATTCACTGTCATGTGAATAGGTTTACCTGGGTAATACAATAGATATGCTAAAGACAGTGGCCAAACCAAGAAAATTGGTTCTACCAAGTGTGCTGGTAACCAGACAATGGATCACCTGGTGAGGGGCTTAGATCACCTGATGAGGTTGATCAGGCGGTGATGTGGGGGGTCACCTGACAATAGAAACTGGAAGTTATAAAAAGAAGGGTCTCTCACCAGCAATTTAGAGAGAGTGGAAGGATACTGCTTACAGGGGTCAAAGAGAGAGAAAGAGACTCCATGATTTGTAGAAGAATTCATGAGCTGCAGGAGGGATAATCCTGGATACTCTAGAATACTCTTGACAAAATCCCAAGGAATGCCCAAGAGCGATGAGGAAACACAGTGAGAGTGGTGTACAGGTGTTCTATCTAGATCTGTGTATCTTTTGTGCTGTCTAAAGTAGTGAGTAATTGTGTTAGAAACCTTTACAAGGCCTGTGCCTTCTTCCTGCAACTATAACATATCACTGAGGAGGTGACCTGTAAACCCACAGGTTGGAGCTCTGGGAAAGGGTGTGCTTATGCAAATGAGGAGTCTGGAGGAGCCAGTTCTAGTCTCAGGACCTAGACTATGGACTATGGCATCACAGCTCTCAGATGAACATGCTAGAAAAAGAACCAGCAACCTAACAGTATGCATAGAAACCAAGAACCAGAGGCAGTGCTTTGCCTCTGCTCAGACTCAGGAAAGCTTAAAAGCACACAGGTGTTGAGACTTTAACAGTGGGGAAACTTAACCAGGACAGCGACAAGTGTTAATATAGGTAAAGAATAATTGCAAGTGAAGGTGGTGAATAATACCCAGTTTCTTAGAGTGGTTATAAAGCCCTAGGAAGGGATAGCCCTGTTCTTATTTATGTTAAGCTATTATCTCAACCTCATCTTAAGCTGCATGATATGCAACCCTCACTGATGGAACAGCAAAAATACTGCTGTTGAACTGCCTACTGTTAAGCAGCAAAGATGGAAACATGACTAATTGTATCAGATTTACTTCAGAGATTATAAAGCCATGATCTTTGGCTGTAACACCACATGCAGCTCTTTGAGACCCACACTTGAGCAAAGGATCATTATTCTTATACATTAGACATCAGGTTCAGAGAAAAACTATTTCCAATTATTTTATTTATTGATTGGCACTTTTTATACCACTCATACCAATTTGACCTTAGTCACACAGTATTCCGGGCCAGTTTATTTTAGGTTCATTTATTAAGGGGCACACTCTATCAGTCAAATGTTCAAAATATTCTACAGTTCTACATATACTTCTTTGAAGGAATGTTTGTGTTTCTCTTCCTGTCCAGAAAGTGGTGCCAATCACAAAATAAACTGAACTAGACTCCTTGTAAGAGCTATCACCAAAGTAAGAGCATTTAAAAGGCTTAAAATAAGAATCTCAAATTACATAAAAGATTCAGCTGACATTCAATATTCACCATTTGTAAGTCAATATTTACTAAGTTATAACTGTTATCTTTGGCACTTTATCATTTACCCTGTACTTAGCAGAGGAAATAATTGTGGTAACTCTTGTAAGCATGGACTTATAAAACTGTGACCACTAGCGTAATACCAGAAAAACTGCAAGAACAAAATATACTGTCCAAAACAGGGGAATACGGTTATTCTGAAGATGTAATGGCAGTCATCAAATGAGTGTTTGATCTGTAGATAATCAGAGACTTGGTTAAAGTGCCATTGGGGGCAATAAGCATCTTCTTTCCAGCTAAACAGAATGAATAATTAAGCTCCTTCTTATAATGAGATAGCTGGAAACAGCAGAACCCACCACTCAAAGTAACAGGCCACATGCTATGGCTAATCAGAAACTAAGCTGTGTCAGCCGAGAGGTTCTCTGAGCAGGGGCTAAGGGATTGTTTGACAAGCTGTGCATATGTTTTAGAGAAAGAAAGTAAGCAGACAATGAGAGACAGTACAGACAGAGCTTCTTGTGGTACAGAACTGACTGGAGGGGCAGATTTGGAAATTGGGAGCAAGGAAACTGCCTGCTTTTTGTTTCTACTGTGTTCAAGGAAACAGGATTGTGTGTACTTTCTTTGTAAGTAAACAGGATTGCACCAAAGAAAGATCTGACTCATATATCCATTTCTCCTCCTAACAGAAACAATCCGACAAGGCCCTGAATACTAGCTAACCGTTCAGGCCAAGAAACAACAACAACATATGTGGAATATATTGAATCAGCACCTAAAGGTATTATTTCGTCAATTGTCTGTATATTTAGGAACGTTCTTGTTTTCTTTGCTTGAATCATCTTCCGCAGGCATCACAATATTATATTACTTAAGAACAGAATATGGTAAAGTAACTTCAATGTTAAAAAGTTGTAGCATCTTCCCTCCCACTGTGCTATAAATATAAGCATGCTGCCTCTGATAACTTTTACACAGCTTGGATTGCTGCCTCAAAGAAGGAATGACGCTTCAGAGCTTCAGATCAGACTGTCCCTTAAAACTAAAAGTAAAACTCTGAAAGTCTTTACATGTTTATGAATAAAGAAAAACTTACTGATTCAACTAATTTCGTAAGAGTTGGCTCCTAAACATGACTCTAACCACAATAGCTGTGAAATTGTTCTTTCATTTCAAGAGGATGTGGGTTAAAACTTTTCTGAAGATTTGTATTCCAAATCATGAACCATGAGCATAGTGAATCCAGTGTTATAATATGACCTCCCCTTTAACAGGTTGGGTGGGAAGAAGGATGAAGTGGTTTTTTCCCCGTTCATGGAATATACTGATTCTATAGTCAAGTTTATGACCAGATGAAACAAAATGGTTTATATCGAAGGGCAATAAATATGTTCCTTAAACAGTTGCCAAGAAGAATTTAGGATGATGGGTGCAATTAGATCTAAGTATAAAGGACCCGTGTTACCTATATGCTCCATATCTGCCATTCATTTCTTGGGAAGCAGCAGTTGTCAGAATGGGGTTCTGTCACCTCCACTCTGCATCAGAGGAATTGCAGACAGGACAAGAAACATGGTCCATCTAGTTCAGTCTCCAAGCCGCCAGCAGTAGTTGCTTCAGAGCAAAATGCAATACATTTCTATAGTAGGCAGATACAGGTTAATCCCTACCCGCAAAGGAGTATCTTTCATTTCCCTTAATAATACTTTCGACCCCCAGGGAGTATCCTCCTAACCTTTAATAGTTAGAGACTGGTTTAAGCCTTGAAGAACAAGGTTCATATCACTTGGTGGAAAAGATACACCTATTTTTCAGATTTTGACTAGGCAACTATTATCCATGCCTGACACCCTGAGATTAGAAACTGTAAGTGCACTCTATAGAGTGTACATATTAAGACTATTCTGAATATGGTTGCCTGGTTCGGGACATAGTGCAGAACAGAGATACCTAGCTGTTGTGTCAGGCTTCTGTACTGTAAAGTGGTCTCCATCACTCAGTGGTCTACTCTGACTCTGAATTATTATTGTTATTATTTATTTCGTTGTTTTGCAGTAGCCTTTAGGCTCCAATTATAGACCAGGACTCCATGGTGCTAAGCACTATATAAATGGAACAAGAAAATGTTACCTACCTCAACCTAAGAGTAACACAAGAGACACTAGACAGACAAATAGCTGGGGAAGTACAAGTGAACAATGGGACAATGGTGATCAGCATGATAAGCAGTCATCTCAGCACACCAGATGCAGTACCATTAAGCTTTGGTAAGTACCATAGTAAAGGAGAGTTTTAAGACAGGATTTGAAAGAGGAGAATGAGATGGCTTTGCAGATGTGTACAGGGAGCTCCCCCAGAATGTAGTAAGCAGTGTGGGAAGAAGCACGAAGTTTCTCATTTGAAAATGTAACTAGCGGATAAAGAGGGCCCTGGCCTATGATTATGGCTTCTAGGCACTACAGTAATACAAACAACAAATTATCTTCCTCCTCTACAGAGAGGAAGTGGGAGTCAACTTCTTGATAGAATACGAGAGATGACAGATAGCATGGGGAAAGGCTGTACAGGGCTTTGAAAAGTGAAGATAAGTAACTTCTTTTTTGTGATGGAGAAAGGGGAACCAGTGGAGGGACACAAGGGATGCCATGGAGACCAAAGATATGCTCAAACCTGAAGGCAAGAGGTGGGAGACAGAAAGAGATTTTCAACATTCCTCTTAATAGAAAGCTCTTGGATACACCACTTTCCATACTGCCAAGCACAGGAGTTGAAAAAAGTCTGGCCCAGAATGTCATGAAGTTGGCTTAAAAGTCACAGCATTTTAAAAAATAAAGTATTTTGGTTTTTATTTGCCTTCGGGGTTGGAGTCACTAGGGAGCACGTTCTGAAGCTTTCCTTTGCAACCATGAGAGTTGGAAGTTTGTTTGGTTATTTTTTTTAAATGAAAGAGGGCATTCTCACTGAATTCAGGAGCACAGCTTTTTAAAACAAATCACAAGCAGTCATGGAACTTGCAACAGAATGTCAAGAGTTGGCATCACCACCTGCTAAAAGCCTAGACTAAATCAAGACAGAAACTCTCCCTGGTGAAGCTGAGGTGAAGAGTACAATAGCAGAGCCATGACCACTCCTCTGACATGGGGAAAGAAGAGATACCTTAAAGCATGCTCAAAACAGACATCCCCCAAAAAGTCCCATGTGGTTGCTGGGGGTGCCACCCTAAAATTAAAGATTAAAGCAGGTCAGCGCCAACTGCTCAACTCAAAAGCTGTTAAACAATGATGTAAAAAACAACCAACAATACATTTATGCCCTTATTCACATTTCTAATGCAGACTGGAGCAGTTGTTCTCACATACTCTTGCTATAGAACAAATGGGGAT
Source organism: Chelonia mydas (assembly GCF_015237465.2). Taxonomy (NCBI): domain Eukaryota; kingdom Metazoa; phylum Chordata; order Testudines; family Cheloniidae; genus Chelonia; species Chelonia mydas. Next base: position 29,728,238 of record NC_057854.1, read on the forward strand.
AACGCATGTGGCTTCTGGAGCCATGGATTACATCAAAGTACTAGTGAGCACTAAATACCAGGATTTAAAAGAATTCCCTCTCCATCTGGACAGGAATGGGAACATGGAAATAAGCTGTGATCTGGAGAATTAAATCCAATTTGAAAACTTCCACATAGAGTCTTCCTAAGGCATTAACACCGCAAATAGGAGGAAATGGATGTCCAAAATTGTTCTTGTTCCTTTATGTGAATCAAACAACTTTTTTCCTTCACAATAATCAAACTCTGACTAGGAAAAAAAATGCTGTCTGTTTCAAACGCTCTTTTTAAGCCAAATGAAAACACATTGATCTAAAAGGACAAAAATGTTTCACAGATAATTCCCACAGGTAAATTTAGAAAGTGTAGTACAAATGAAACTTATTCACGGAGGTGATGGGTTGTTTCCCCAAAAGCTATAATAAATGCTATGAGGAAAACAAAATTACAGATGAAAATAGTTACCTTAAAATAAGTATGAAATTTGAAGTTGCTCCCTTTGTTTTTCTTATAGTCATCTTACATGGGATGTGTTACACAGTTCTCAGCAACAAAACAGTGATTGATCAGCTGAGTGTCTACTTAAATTGTTACTCTGTATGTCTGCTAGTAGATATTTGAAAATCATTTTGTATTTTATGTACATATGAATTCACAAAAGCACACACTCACCTTTGCAATGTTACATTGCCCGCAGCACATTGAAAAAGGAACCTAATTGAGCATTTAATTAATTTTGCACTAAACAAGTCACCATTTCAGAATTAACTTGGACACATCTTGGCTACATGAAGCAAAGATAACTTGACAGATTTCAGAAATGCATTCCTTCAATATATGCATAGCCGGAAAGGAGTGGACCATCTTTCATTGGCTGGTATTTTCTCTTTCTACTCCGTATGTTCATTTGCGAAGCAGTCATTCTTTCATTAAATGTAAATACTACCACATCCGGGGATGCATATGTAGCTGATGTTCAGGCATGACTACAGCATTCATTTTCTGCCAGAGCTAAAGTCTCATGCTGTATTTTAGGGAAATGTCAAATTATGTTTCAAAGATGGCCAGAACAGAAAGCAGTACTTTATTCCTCCAAATTATAGCCTCAGTATACCAGAAATAGTCTTCTGCCTCTAACTATCCCAGCTTGGTGACCGAACAATAAAGCGAACAAACAATCAATGTATGCAGCTTTCTTGTGTGTGTGGTTTCTGATCATAAGGGAGCTTGGTTGCTTGCCTAACCACCTCGGGAGGAGGCCGAAAACAGATGAACGTCTCCTGGCAGTACAGACAGAGAGGCAAAACTCTGATTAAGCCACTGACATGACAACTGGCAGCCCCTGCTCCTGGCACTCTTTAAAAGAGAACAATATGGCAATTTTCCAGCCAAATTCTCCCAATTAGGTAGTTAGTGAAACATTATCCACCCTAGGATATAGTTGATGATAGGAGTAGAGGGGTTATATTTCACTAGATTATGAGCGTTGTTAATGCTATTTTGGCTTTCATGGCATTGGGTACACATTTTGTTAGGAGCTCAGTATCTGTGTAATGTGTTATTTTGTGCTATCCACAAGGTAGAGAAAGGCTTCTGCCATGGAAATGTGATAGGGGATCCTTTATAAAGCATGGGACCCTCACCATGCTGCATTACAAAAGGCTTCATGGCTCTCTTGGTCAGCAGGGCAAGTGCCAGATATTTTGAAAGCCATTTTACAAAGCTTTTATCCATCAACACTGCAGAGGACGGTCATGTTCCCCCCTCCCCCCTTGGTTTTTCGGGTTTTTTAAGTCATTTAACATTTCTCATTTTTATTTTAGCATCTGAAAAACAACTATTCCTACATTTTCCAGACTGGTATAGACAAAATGAAAAAGTTAATTGTGTCTGACAATGCAGCCATAATAGTGGTTCAAAACCTTTCAAGATGTTTCGCCAGGATTCACCATAGGTGTTTCATAAGTGTACTGTGTTAACTTTTGGGCACCATCACTCACCATGAAATGTGTTATTTATTTTGTATTTTCTTAGTGAAGTGTCCAAGTAACTGGCAAAGCAATCAGCAATCTATAAGCAGAAAGACAATTCACAGATTACAGTACCAAACAAAAATTCTTCCAAGAAACATCTGTCTCCTTCCCTCTAATAAATAAAAACACTCTTTAGCGCCTGTGCTACTTAATGGTTACACAAGTGGAGGGATAGTTTTGTGGGGTTGTTTTGTTTTTTAATGTGAAATATTAACGAATTATCTATAACGGGCAAAATACTTCTAATTCTGACAACAATAGTTGCAGTCTTCATATGAGAACAAGAGCAAGTTCGTGAGATGGCCAGTCTTCTGTATTGCAAGTAAACAGCATAGGTGAACAGCACACATTTTAAATGACATGCCTGGCTTCATCTTCAAGCCTATTAGCATATGTGAAATACTACATGCCAGCGTAAGTTTCCCATTAGATGTTGTTTCACTGGTGTGTCCAAATTAGCTAATTATAGCATTTTAATACTTTTTAATTGAGCTGGTTAAATACTATAAGTAATTCAGCAAAGTGCCATGGCCCAGCCCACAAGCCTCTTGAGTCAGTAGGAAAGGAAGCGGTCATCCCTGCCTCCCTTAAGTGCCAGTCTACAGAACTGAATGGATGTGAAAAGGGGAAGCTAGCTGCAAGTCAGTAAAGGGCTGCAATGAGTTAGCCCCCCCGAGTATAGAGGAGGAATTTTGGTTGAGCCAGAGTTCCTTCTAAGGATTCTTCCTGGGGCGGCATAGCTTACTGCTATCCTTACAGGCTTGAGTCCAGGGACTCAGACTAGCCCATTACTGAAATAATTTTTGAATAGTTTAAAATAAAAAAACCCATTACTTTTTAAACTACACACCATTCTACTTGTAAAGCCTTGTGTAGCATTTAGGTTTAAAACAAATATATAGAAGTGAAATGCACAAAATATTGAAAAGAACCAGCCCAAAATATTTACCCATTTCTAGAAATGAACGCAGAATGTTCTCTAAAATGGTTTAAAAAAAAATTTCTCACTTTAAATTTTTGGCTATGTGGTTGTGGAAATACCACAGGAAAGCTTATCATAATGACATTTACTAACCAATTTTGCAGGCTTAAAGGGATGCAATAAATTTTAAGTGGAGCTTCCATACGCTTGCTAACTTGTGAGATTGACCTGTCTAATTCATGACAGCTTTGGATAAATCAGACCATACAAGTTTCAGGTTCTATTGGGACTTAACGATTAAGAGAATTCTTCTGTCCTCATCACAGAGCTTTGTAACTGAAAGTAAATGGATAAACTTAATGTTTGTAGAGTTGCAAGAGATTTATAAAACTGAAGAGCATCATTTTTAGTTTCCTGAAATACCTAGTTGTGTTTTGTGTCTTTAGGGTTTTGTTTTTTTTAAAAAAGTGGCTCCTAGTAAATGGAATTTATAAGACACAACCAAAAGCTATGTAAATCAACTAAAATACTTCCTACGTTAGTTAACTGTTCCTGCCAATAACCAGGTACAATTTTTCACACCCGCACTTCAGAAACAGAAATGGATGCTTTATGAAGGCTGAGCAGCAGTTTGGCAGGAAGAGCATAACTAATGCCAAATAACTCAAATAGGGCAAGTAAGTGCCATTGACATCACATTATGGCAGCCACACACATGGTTTCAAAATGTCCTGAGGCATTTAAGTGTATGTACAACTTGAGTTGCTAGCATGCTGACTTCTAGGCAGTTCAAACTAGTTTTCACCAATTTTAAGTTTCTTCCTGTCTAACACTCTGTTTGAAACCTTAAGGCTGGAATCATATTTACTGAGACTCATTTTTCCAAGGAGACTTAGACACCTGACTGTAAGTTTCTGGTTGACTCAGGCTGTTGGTATTAAGCACATGCACACACAGACTTAAACACACAAAGGAAGACAGAGGAATAACCTTTTCCCTCACGCACCATTTGAATCTTTAGATAATATTTGTCCACTCACTTAATAGTGCATCAAAAGGAGGCTTTTAAGTCCTATATTTTGTTTGACTGATGTCCAGGGTTAAGACTTCCTTGCACTGAGCTACTCATTAGTCTGGATTTAATGTTTCTTAGATCGTGACTGTCTTTGGATTGCTTCCACTGCAAGGACACAACAGCACTTCTAATGAATGAGCCCAATTTTCACAAGATCTGAGCAGCCATGACTTCACCTTAAATCAAGGGGAGCAGCTCATGCTCAGCACCTCAACCTAGATCCCAGAGCAACACACTGCTATGCTTACTCGCACTTTCTGAGCTTCTAGCTCCTATTTTTTAAGTTAACGACAACATTTCTGAAAGGCATCACTGGAAACTTTCATTTTTCACGTTTCTGAACGATGGGTACAAACCAGCAAGATTCCCATTCTTATTTCCACCATCCCTGCACCTACTCAGACCCTCAATAATGTTCTTTACTCTGAAAGGACCACCTGAGATGAGGATGTGGAGAATAAAGCATTTTTCAAGATCTCTGCTGAGTTAGCTAACAAGAGTGGTAGTTAGCAACAGTAACTTTATGAGAGATGAACCTATAAAACGACTGACGATGGAGACACCGCTGACCTTTAAAGTAAGGATCCAAACCCGAATTTAAGATCTTGGGTCAATCTCTAGTTTTCAGGCTGCCACCTACAAGTGAAACCCATGAACCATTTTGTACAGGCCAAGCATTTTCCCACATCACCTCCCCCTTTCAGGCTGTTCAAAAGAAGCCATTCCATTAAGTGATGGAACTAAGGTTCAGTACGCAGCATGAAAAACATTACAGCAGCAAGACAGTGTGGGCCAGATTGTGCCTCACCACGCACATAGCAGTGTGCTGCAATGGAGTTCCTGTCATGCCCTTTGCAACTTCAAAACAAGGACCAGGCACAATGTTCCTGAACTTAGTGGAGTTCACCAGCTGATCTTTCTTAGAACCCCGAGGGACTCAAGCCAAGGGAGATAGGAGGCTCAGAACACTATCTAGCTACACGAGCTGCTACAACTGAACCATGACGCACAATCCTAAACTCTCCCATTGCACTCGCTGGAGTTGCAGAGGGGCACCAGGGATATCCCTTGGGCAGTCAGACTCCCCCAGGTCCCTTATTCTGGACTGTGCATTAATGACACAATTGATCTTTTAATGTTTAAACCTCGACCATTTACACAGAACCTAGATCCAGTCACAAGAACATGATGAAATTAATGATGGGATCTCTGCTCCCCAAACACAGAAGTCTTCTTAGACACACACAGAACTATGAGAAAGTGTGTTTCCCATATTCTTTACTAAACTTAAAAAAGGAAAAACTTGACTCTGTAAAACTAATTACCCTAAACTGCCTCACAGGACCTTCTAAGCTTCCTCCCAAGTAACTACTCTCCAGTGTGATCGCTTATCTGATTTTGTAATTAGATTAGCTGAACTCTCTCATTCACGCTGTAATATTCTGGGTTAGATATATCGAATGTGAAAATCTTAGGAAGGAACTTCATGACAAGTACAACCAAACTGCAATTTATAAGCGAACATCATCTACATTGGAAAGAAATAAACTGAGTGTAGAAAGAGAAAAGAAACTACTGGACTTTAAAACATTTCCTTCTAGAATCTGCTCTGCAGCGGTCTCTATCAAAAACGTCCACATCTACACTAAGATGCAGATAGACATTAAAATACCTACAATGCCAGGGACTGAAATTAAATAGTACTCCTGAAATAAAAAGAGTATTTACTTTGTAGCCCCTTAAAGCTTAGGCTTAAATTTGGCATTCAAAAGTCATTTCCAAACTGAGAAGAGATTTTTTAAACGAGTAAGCCTGGGAAAGTATATGGACGCTGTTGAGTAAATCATCGAGCTCAGGTTCAGCTACTGAATTTTCAATTTTCATTAAATCTGGTCATTTTGGATTTAGTTGAGTTCCTGCTTATTTGAGAAAGTGCTCATCCTAAAGGATAATTTGTATTACTGCTCCACTTAAGGCATACACTTTTGATATAGCTAAATGGCAAATATGTCTGAAATTAATGCACATTAGGTTCTGAGTAGAGAGAAAGAAGCAGTACTAGAAATATTTAAAGTTTTGCAAAATTGTATTTATCAGAAAACCCTTCCTTGCCTCTAGAAAGCTACCAACAACGATGGCCAAATGTAATGTTCCAGCTTCCTCTTCAAGGGCCTGAACCATTAACTTCAAAGGATGTTGGACCAAGCCATGAAGTAGTTTGCTGACACACACCGTATAGGGCCAGATTTATCCAAGAGACATTTGATAAATTTGGTCCTTAAAAAGCGGAGGGGCTTTTCTTAATAGTGTAATTGAAAATGTGGCTTCAGCAAGTGAGGCATCTGTTTGTGCAGACATCCAAATGGCAGAATTTGCTACGTCCTCTAATTGGTGGCATATTCCATTTTCTTATTGATTTTAAGCTCCTGATTAGAATGGTTGTGGAATAATACTCTCCAAAACAATATTACACCTGAAGTTTTCTTTATTTTGGGTTATGCTGTTACTCATTTTCAAATACAGAGATTCTTTTAAATAGAATGTAAAATGGAGGCTGTCAGAAGTATAATTGTGTACACAATCAGGTTTTATTGCATGCTGTGATTACAAAAATGGAGGTCTAAGACCACAATCTTTCATGCTGAACTCAGACTGCCTATTTTGTTGCTCTTTAAACTGTCATTATTCCAACCACTGAAATTAAAACAAGGATACCTCAGTAAGGGTTTGGTGTGGTATTTTTGGAAGCTTCCATTCTCCAGGCTCAAGTCATACATGCACACACTTACATATGTTGCTATTGTATCAGTGTTTCCCCTTCTGATGCGTAATCTTTTTAAGCCTACAAGTCACAAGAAAACACCAACTTGGGCCATATGTTCTCTCCTCCCACCATCTTTTAAATACACAAACAGTTACAGCATTCACTTCACTGAGAATTTAAATGTTTTTCAGAGCTACTTTACAGGGACTTTCATGCTTTTTAGGGAGATTTTCTTAATCACCATAGGAACAGGGTTTCTAATACTAAGTGTTATAATCCAGGTGAAACCCTAAGAGATTTTAAAACCATGGGAAAGCTTCCCATTCATAAAGTGGAGCGACACAAAAATCAAGAAACTATGCCATGAAATTTGGGTGTCAGAAGAAAATTTAAACTACTATGTAGCATAGGAACATACTTGTCTTCACCCATTTTTCCAGGATTTCTTGTTAAATTTACTATTTTATTGTAAGAATGGCTTTACTGATGTGGTGCTCGCTGTGAGTCATAGTAGCCTGAACTTCCTATTCACAACTGTTGGCAGAAAGTTGAAGATGACACTGCTTGCTTCTCTCCAAAAGAACCCAACAGTGTGATTTGTGCAATGTTTCCAGCCTGAGGAATTCTTGACAAGTGCATTCCTTCCATACCAATCTATCACTTGGAGGAATTAAGCCTGGACCCAGTTTCTGCAATTCACTGAGCATACCTCTCATTAGCTGCAGAACATAAACGAAGATCCTAAGAGATTTGCACATCAGAAGAGTACTACAGTTACTTCTAATTAATTAGTTAATTGCTGCCAAGAAATGTTTGGTTTCACCATGATTTTATTTTAACATCCAGTTATTTAGCTTTATTTGCCTTAATGCTATTTTAATTATAGACTTCCAGGAAAAAATGTATAATACATTTTCAAAGCAGGTACTAGTGTCATTTTGGAAGTAGTTCATTGTTAACTGCTATAAATTAGTTCAGCTGAAGGAAAAGCACATTTGTTTTTTGGGATAAAATATAGCCCTGTAAAGTAGCACTCTCAGTTCTGAAACAGTTGGGCTTTAATGTCAAATACCCAAATCAACAACAACTGTCATGTTTACAACTGCAGAGGAAAGACATAGTGGCTAACCATATTTAAACTACCAAAAGCAAGAAAAACAGTTTAAAGCGTGTAATTTGCTTCAAGTGTAACTGACATTTCAGTTTAAAAGCTCCTCACAACTGTCCAGACATCATTCTCTACTCAGAATAAAATAAAAGCAGTCAGTCACAGTCATACATGGGAATCACTCAAACTACTAATGTGGGCTTGTGATACAGTATCACTTTTCAGAGAGGTCTGTGGCTGTGACAGTGAGTACACTTGTTCACATTTGATTAAAAGATGCCCATAACTGCCAATGGACTATCATGGCTGCATATGCACGAAGCACACTTTCAGGCATTCATTCTGGGTTTAGAGGGCCTAAGCAAAACATAGACATTTGAAATTTTTGGGTCTCTCCCAAACAGTAAGCATTTAATATGGTCAATATCTCCTTGCCCAAATTCATATCATATGGCAATGTGAAAATAAAACAGTCTGATAATGCAACCATTATCAGAGGTTAACAGTGTGAGAATGATAGGAAATGTCTAATCAGTTCTAGGTTATCGCCTGTCATACCTCATATGCTAAAAACTAAAGAAGTTAAGGAACATCAGATTTAATGAAATGACTTATTTCCAAACTTTTTATAAAAGAGGCCAAGTGCCTAATATTGTTTCTGTACTGGTTATAAGCCCTCATGTTCAACTGCTTATAACTTGATCAAACTTTAAACATTTGGGCTACTGTTTTCCAGGCTTGGTACCTGCTTCACAGTTTACTTTTTAAAAGTCAGCAAAAACTGATCAGACATTTCCTAGAACAATGAGAGCAAAAATAGATTGTTTTGTCAATGTTATTTTGTTATTTATTTATTTGAAGAACTCTTGTGGCATCGTGATTAGAGCCCTACCAAATTCATGGTCCATTTTGGCCAATTTCACGGTCACAGTATTTTTAAAATAGTAAATTTCATGATTTCAGCTATATAAATCTGAAACGTCACAGTGTTGTAGTTGTAGGGGTCCTGACCCAAAATGGAGTTGGGGGGGGGGGTGAGGGTGGGGGAGGGGTCACAAGGTTATTGTAAGCGGGGTTGTGGTATTGATACCCTTATTTCTGTGCTGCTGCGTTCAGAACTGGGTGGCCAGAGAGCAGCGGCTGCTGGCCAGGAGCCCAGCTCTGAAGGCAGTGCCGCCGCCAGCAGCAGCAGCGCAGAGGGAAGGATGGCACGGTATGGTATTGCCACCCTTACTTCTGCGCTTCTGCCTGCAGAGCTGGGCCCTCAGTCAGCAGCCGCCACTCTCCAGCCGCCCAGCTCTGAAGGTAGAGTGCAGAAGTAAGGTGATATGGTATGGCACTGCCACTCTTACTTCGGCACTGCTGCTGGCAGGGCACTGCCTCAGAGCTGGGTGCCCGGCCAACAGCTGCCACTCTCTGGCCGCGCAGCTCTGAAGGCAGCGCAGAAATAAGGGTGGCAAAATAACCTTGTGACCCCCTGCAACTCCCTTTTGGGTCAGGACCCCAAATTTGAGAAACTCTAATCTCCCCCATGCAATTGGTATAGTATAGGGTAAAAGCACACAAAAGACCAGATTTCACGGAGGGAGACCAGATTTTACGGTCAGTGACATGTTTTTCATGGCCGGGAATTTGGTAGAGCCCTAATCATGATTAGTAAGTTGGCAGGGGGAATTGGTGAAGTCAGAGAAGTGTTTTTTGCTGTCCATGAAACCTGCCCAAATTATAAACCTCTGAAAATTGCTATTTGCATATGCCCAGTACAGCTTTTTAAAATCTTGCTGTTATAATTGCAAATATTCCACCTACACCAAGCACAAACCACAATCCACTGACCTCCATCTGCACTAAGTAGTCTCTGATATCACAGACTTATACAAATGCACTAACATAATACTTGTGAAATAGTTTTCCATCACAGGATATAAAGCTCCCTACAGGAACTTGTCGTATTACATAAACTATGTGCAAGATGCTTGGTACGGGGAAGCATGTTTTTTGTGAGTTATGCTTTGATAATTAACAAATTGGCAATGAGACAAAATATCATAGTTTGAAGAGCAAATAAAGACATCAATGAGAGGGAATGACACCCAATATGAGTTTTTCATCAATAATATAGATGGCAAAAAACTTAGGCCCATAAAATTTTAAATGAAAATCAGTGGAGGAATCAGCAATTGAACATAGATCAAGTCCCACTTCCCATTTTAATTATAAAACTATCCTTCCCTTCACACACTTCCAACTGAAAATAGTGATTGTGCTATTTGTCAAACTATTTCTATCCCTGTCTGCTTAATGTGATTAAAGTGTTCATTAAAAAAAAAGTAATTTTCAACCCCGACCTTACAATTTAATGATCCATTTATCTTAAATAAAGAACTAAGGAATCACTGACAACAGGGAGTGAATTTCAGAAAGATTTCATCCCTATCTGACCCTACCTGATCCAAATCAATAGAATAATTGGAAAAGGCAAACTACCCAGTCACTCGTAGCAATTATTATGAACATGTGTGAAGGTACCCATCACCATGGTATCTCTGAATGCCTTAAATGATTTAAATTAGATCACTAACAGTTCCAAAGTGAGGTGCAATAACACCATCTGCTTTCGCTAAGATACAGAGATGATACAGTTCTGGCCAGTTGGCTAAGAGCCCAGGCTTTCATATCTTACAATCAGTTGAAAGCCTAGGCAAAAATGAGTCCAGCAACCCTTTCTGAATATGTCCCGGTTTGCACTTAAATATACTTTCCGCATGGGCAACCCTGCTTCTATGGAGCTCCACAGTACATTTGGGACAATACTAAAAACAAAAAAAAATACTAATTAGGGAAACCATGTTGCAGCCTAGTGAAAGTAAAACCAGAATAAAATCTAATGGTAAGCCAATAACACATCAAATGTTTTATTTTTCAAAGCATACTCTTTGTTTCCCTGCTTCTTAAATTGATGAATTCATGTTTCCTTGACTGGCTCTCATTTACAGACTTCAAGGATATATCCAGAATGAAGAGCAAGCACAAAGGAGAACACGCTCAGACCTTACTTTTATGCTGAAAGTTGCTAATGCCCACCATCAAGAGTCTTGGACGCAAGACACTCACAGGCATCCTTAAAATAAACAGATGTGCTAAAGCACCTTCCTTTATGGCTAATAGTAATAAGAGCAGTTGAGACTCTCTTGCAGTGCAAAGAAGCTGGGCAAAAAGGAGGGGGCTAATGCCAGGAACAAAACCATGCAATGCCACGAGAGATGCAGTGTGGAGTTAGTTCAGGTAGATACCAAAGACATGGCTGGGTGTTGGTTCCTTGCAATCGGAATGATCTGAAGGTGCTGTAATGTGATGCTGTAAGGAAGCAGAAAAACAGCCATGCCCTGGGCTCAAGACTTGAGCATCTGTCTTGGAATCTCTGCAGAAGCCTATGTGCTGTAAATTCCTAACACTCTTCCAGGAAACAGGAGAGAGAGAGAGAGAGAGAGAGAGAGAGAGGGAGAGAGTGTGTGTGTGTGTGTGTGTGTGCGCGCGCATTCCACTGAAGAGTGTGTTTTTACGCTGAGATAGTGATCTCTGTCTCACCGATTTCTCATCCCAACTGAATCAGCCCACAAGACCCTGAATTTTGACTTTCCACTCAACCAAAGGGGCAACAGTATGTTCTTTTTAAGTAGTGTTTCTAGTTGCCTACTAGATGAAAAAGTTTGCTACAATGTTTACCACGGCTCAAGTTGGTTTGCAAGACCTGGAGACCACTGTTTAATACTGAACAGCTCTACTGGGAAGTGTGTTATATAACTAACCAGTCAATATTAGGCCACTGAGTGGGTGGGATGTCTTTTCCTTACTCACACACCTATAAAGCTGCAATGATGTAACTCCTGAAGAATGCTCCTGTTGGGGGAGGTTGGGGTTTAGACTCATTTTTACCTAATTTCCAACCTTATTTGATTTAACATTTCTAGGGGCTTAGGAGGTAATCATGAAAGTTATACTCTACCCTTTCCATGCTCTCTTTTCACGAAGACCCCACCATAACCACAAAATCTGACTTCTGTACCCATACTGTGGAGATACAATACTCACAAATCTCCATATGGTTTTAAACATTTATAGGCTCACAGCACTGACACTTTCAGATAGCTAAATCTCAATCATCCAAGTAAAAACAACTTTAGCACAAAATTTTTTTGTTTTTATAGCTAACATTTTCCCAGCATCACTTAAACTCACATTTTCTCATTCTGTACTGTTAGTAAGTTTGTGGAACAGAAGAAGCCATAAAAATGCAATATCAGAACAAAAATATAAATACCCTCCATTTAACAGGGAAAAAAAGATGGAAAATAGCGTACTCTAGAGAAATAAAGCAAATTAGTTTACCATCTCAATTGGCTATAGACAGAGAGCAGAAATTCTGTGATACGTAGCATGAAGGACATAGTCAAATTCTCCAGCTTCTTCATTTTGTGGACCATATTGAGAGACACGTTCAACATGACCCACCTCCCCAACAATCCATTCCTTGACTCTCAAAATGAGTTATTCTGTTAATTACCAGGAAGGGGTGTGCTGACTACGGATGGTCAACTGATCTTTACTTTGTACATTGCTGACCATCCAACCATTTAAAATCTTTAAGCTAAGGTCTTAATAGAAATATTTGGGTGGGTGGAGGAGGGCTTGTTAGTTCATTTCTAACAAGATGTGAAACATCTTCAGCTTGACTTTGTTCATGAATTTCTCTGGAGTTCTTTCCTTAAAAATATTTGCTTGTGTTGCTGGATAATGACTGTTGGGGGTGGTGATTAAGAAGTAACATCTACAGGAGATGTGTGTGGTACTATGGGAGCTACAGCTAGTTGGATTTAAGATTAATGGAGGTTTCCCCATAATCCTCACTCATTTTCTGCAGATTACTCCAGACTCCCATCCATGCCCCCTCCAGCTTTCAGCACCCCTTTTTCATGCATTCCAGGATCCTGCATTCCCTCCTTCCTCTGATTACTTGACTTCACCTATGTACCTTATTATCTGCCTTGGTATACATCACCCTTTCCATGTCTGTAAGATCTTCTACATCCCCCCTCCCTCCCAACTCACACACATGCACAGTATGCCATGCCAGGGTCCTTTCTCTCTACCAGCCCAAGTCTCTGGGTTGTGGCCCTCCTATTGTGAAACCTAAGAGCATAGTTCTATGCAACCTGTTTATTTGCACACTCCATCTCCCTCTCCCCCCAGCAAGCTATGTTCTTTCATATTCATATCCCTTCTACACTCTTGCCCCACTTAATTTCCTCTATTTCTACTCCTGTTCCCAGACCATATCCCCCTACTGAATTAAGTAGCTCATGAGGATATATTTATGAATTTCACAATATTGAGATCCCCTTGGATACTCTTCCTCCAGGACATTACTCCCCTACTTTGAGATTCTAAAAGGCATCATTTTAGCAAAATAAAATGTACGTGGAATTTCTAAACCAACCCCTTTCTCCAATATGCTAAGCCCAACGGACTTTTTTTTAATCTTCTTAAGGACGGATATATTTGCAAAACACTAACTTTTAAACTTTTCTGAATTTTACCAAATTTCTTGAAAAAACTCTTCTCAGAAAAGATGTAGCACACAACATTTCTTTTCCAGGAAGTACATGGAAGGGATTAAAGTCCAGGGATCTTGTATTAAGTTGCACATGGCAATCCAACGATGGCAATTGCAGTGGAAAAATGAACAGTACATACTATGCTAACTTGACCTGAAAGTTGTGGAATTATCAATAAATATACTCCAATTCATTATACCAAAAAGTTGTAGAAGTTAAAAGCTTTAGAAAGTTGGCTTATAACAGGAAACTACCTTCTACTTTAACTTTGGAATTGGGACACCCACTTCATAACAGCAACATTCCATATTGTTTTCTTTCCATACTCATGCAGAATGTTGATTTTGTTACCTTCAAGACCATTTGGGCCACTGTACAGGTAAACACAGTAATCAACTGCTGAGTGAGGGATAATTTTGATATATCTCTTCTCTCAGTGTATTGCAGCAACTCTGCAAGAAAGAGTTTTTACACGCTCTTAAGTTTGTTATTCTTGCTTAGCTGTTACTTGGGCAAGATGTTTCTTGAATTAATGAACATAACTAAAAGGGGAAATTAGCTAAGGTGCAAGAGGGAGCTCTTCTCTCCAGATAAAGGTTCACATTACTCGCCAGGGCCATGCAGTATCTACCCCCTACCAGCAAGTTTTTTAAAAAAATATTACCTGACAAAAAAGTATGATAACCTGCTGCTAGAAACACTTAATTCTCTGCTACTCCTTCTGAACCCTGAAGTGCAGGGTTGCTACTCAGTCAGGATATTGGTTTTACAAGAACTCTCTCCATTCTACAATGCTACAGGAACTGTGGACAGCAGCTCCAGAAAGTGTAATTACAAAACAGTCTCAAATGACAACATCAAAAGAGCTCTGGTCATGTAAGCTCACACTAATCCTTTTGTAACAAAAGAAAGGCTTCTATCTGGAGTCAAAAGAAGCAGAAATTATCTCTTCAGACAGATAGAGCATTCAAAGGAAAAAGGGCAATAAGTAAGCTGAACCCTCACGGCAGTTACAGTACACCACTGACCTTTAGGGTTCCTCAGAGTGTTTTTTTTAAATGCAAGGACAGTTATGATTCTTCATGGAGGATCAAAAAGGTGGCTTATTAAAACACACTTCTCCCATTTCCCTACTGGTCACTAATTCTTTTATGAACTACTGGCCCTTTGTTACACTTTTGAGTGCAAGAGAAAAGTTTTAACAGAACATGTAAAAACAGTCAAAACTCATTCACATTTGCTTGGCTACACACACTGTTTGGTGGATTGAAAAGTGGCTCTATGACAATAAACCAAGGGCAATGGAATATACACTCTCTCAGGTTTACGGAGTTCCTAGTGCCATAACCACAGAAGCCTTCAGGTTTCATCTCAAATATCTTCATTAGTGATTTCGAACAAGGATGAACTAGCACATAGTGATATTAACAGTTGATACTACATGGTTAACAGCAATAATGACCACGTATAAAAACCTATATAAGTTAACAACCTGGGCAGAAATTTAAGTGTGTTTCAGCCTGTAAAAATCAGAAGCTAGTACACTTTTGGGGGAAATAATAGGAATGGTGATTCAAGAGAGAAACCTGGAAAGCATAAATACTAGAAGTGCTTTAAGGATAACAGACAACAAATTAAACAAGAATTGAAACGCAGTATGGTAGCAAAACTAAGCGAGTGCAATTGTGGGCAATGTCAATGCAATCTTTGATGTACTGTAGAAGTACAAAATCTTCACATGATATACTGCAATCTTTTCCCATTTGAGTTGATCTTTTCAGTGTTACCTGCTCCATTGTCTTGATCTTAGGTTATGAAGCTGTAAACAACTTTGTGCTATGCTAGTTAAGCTGACGTTCATTTGATAATAAATATTCATGCAACACAAAATTAAGATGGTGAGGATGGTCAGTCTTAACATAGTCTCTGAAAAGCCATATTCTGACACAGACAGAGAGCTCATTTAAAACTCCATTGACCAAAGCAATCAAGAATACAATGCAGGAATTTTTTCTGACCTAGCAGGAGAGTGGGGTAGAGGACCTAATGTATTGTTTTTCTATCTTTAAAGTCTACTTTTAGATGAAAAAAATGTGTATTCACTAACATCATTTCAAAAACATTTTCTTTGCTTCAGTGTGACCATAATTAAAATGGTTTTGGTAGAAAGAGCTTGTTTGTCAAAGGCTTCCCTCTTTGAAATAAATAAAAGTATACCATTAAGCAAAACAAAAAACAAAATGAAAACATTTCTCTAAGCTAAAACATTATATATACCCACATGACAGGTACTATGTTTTCATTTCTGTCCCCGTAACTCTAGGTTCCCCACAGTGGCATCTACAATGCTATAGAGAGTTCTGCTTTGAGGCATAATCTTTATAACTCTAATGCTATGTTGATATCTATCCTTCGGTTGACTGACATGACTAAAAAAAAATTAATGATGCTGTGACAGTTTTATTACTTCTTCATTTACAAACTAATAGGATGGATGATCTCACACTGCACACCCAGCAGCCTACAATCCCTGTTCTTAATGCGTTTTTCACACAGCAACCACCACCTTCTGCAAAATAATGTCGGTTTCTCCCCCGGGGCTTCAGAAACAGTAGTAGCAACATCCTACAGCAGATCCACTATCTCCTGAACATCAGTTTAAGACCCCTTTAAGTGCTCATGCAGAGAAGTCACAATAGGGAAGAATAGCACGGTATTCAAATAACAGATTCAAGCCAGGTACTTGCTTATGTATACTCATCCAATCTGCATGGCTCTTGAAGGTCAGGGTTCTCATGCTGGTCATGTATGACAATTCAGCAATGGCAATTTGCACTGGAAAAATTAGCGTACTGTGCTAACTTGATATGAAGCTTGTGAAAGTATCAATCAATATACTCCAATTCCTATACCGAACATAAGGCTAGTTTGCTTTTCTGCATTGACCTAACTAATACAAGCTGAACACCTCTGTAGCTTTTTAAGCAGCAAGAAACAGCTGGCAGATAATGCTCAGAATTTTCCTACTAACTAGCTGTAACTAATGGGTTAGGGCAACAACAAATAATCTCTTTCAAATGATTGTGCTCATGGGAGCAGCTGAATTTCTGTAAGAGAGCCTCTGACAGCTCCAGTAAGTGTGCAGGGAGCCTAGAAAAAAAAGAGGGTACCGAATGGCTGCCAACAGAATTAACTCTAGAGGATAAAGTACCGCTGCCCACTGAACTGGGTATGCTCCTGCAGTAAAATGGCTCTAGGTGGAAATAGTGGAAACTCAAGTGGCACAGCAACCTAAACATATGCTCTACTTGAAAACCAAATGGTTCTGGTGAGGGAGTCTGCCACCATGAATATGAAACCAGTAGAGTTTGGCACTGCACCTGGATACCTTCAAATTCCTTTAGACTCTTTCTGAACAAGTTTTGCTGTACTCAAACGGTCAAAAATGCTAATAAAATTATTCAGTACTGTAAAACAGTGATTCAGATTTTGAAATTAATATGGAAATTCATGTTTGAATTACATAGTGGTACTTTAAGTTGTTTTAATCATCTCCTACTGTTGGACATTCTAGTTTCTTCCATCATAACCCAGGAGTTAAGTTGGCAAATTAGTTCAGGCTAATAAGAATCTAAAGTAATTTCCAACAAGGTTTTGCCTTCGAGAGTCATCTAATACCAAATAGTAAGTTACACTTAGATAGCACCTTACCAACATTAAGCTTCTCAACAATCACGCAAGGTACTATCCATGTATTACACTTCACAGATCTGAGGTACAGAAAGTTTGGTAAGTTTCTACCAGGGTAACAGAGCAAGTCTCTTGCACATACTTAATGTAGAATTTCCTACTCCCCTGTGACCTGCTGTAACCACTATTGAACACAATTTCCCAAAAAAGGCACAGTGGACCGGTGATTCAAGACTGTATTCCCTTTCTCTGCCACTTACTTCTCATATGACATTGCACTTCAGTGTGCCTCCATTTCCCCTGCATGTAAAATTGGTAAATTGTATAAAGGTTTATTACTGTCTGAAGCACTCTGGGACCTCGCGCATGAAAGGCAGTATGTAAAAGAAAAATTACTATGTTACATTATGGTCTGGGATTAGGGTTTTAATTTACTGTGTGGGTTTTGAGACGAGGGACTACCCTACCCACAGGATTTATTCAGCACACAATATGATCTGAATACAACTCGGTCTTCTGTTGATTTCATTAGATTTTTTTGTAGAGATTGGTAATTTACTACTCTCCATAGGTCATATGCCTTTTTGGCTTTAATTTTTTAAATTAATGTCTCCACCCAAACTGCTGAGAAATAATCCCTCCTCTGCTCTAGAATTTCATGTTTACTTTTCAAGAAACAACACGGCCTGTATCCCTCCCCTTGCCCCGCCAGTTAAACCATGTTTAAAATATGCAGTTTCACTCCTAGACAGCACAGAAAGGTAATGCTGAAAGCGTGCCCCAAACCTACCACCCAGATTCTGTTAGACAGAAAGATGCTTTGATACACAGCAGCCATTCAGAAAATCAGGTAATTTCCCAGAACAAATAAGTTTCCTCTTATTATGGGGGACGGATAGCTCAGTGGTTTGAGCATTGGCCTGCTAAACCCAGGGTTCTGAGTTCAATCCTTGAGGGGGCCATTTAGGGATCTGGAGCAAAAATTGGGGATTGGTCCTGCTTTGAGTAGGAGGTTGGACTAGATGACCTCCTGAGGTCCCTTCCAACCCTGATATTCTATGATCTTAAACAGAAAAGCAGGTTCCTTAACAGTTTTCTAATGGTTTTGCACCTACATATAACTGCACTTGAATTCTGCCTCGAATTTCATTGTGGACTTTCATAATAAATCATGTAACTATCTACCAGTTTACAGATAGATACCGAATATTTGCACGATCAAGATCTGAGGTGCTATTCTGCAGCTGCAAAATTGTAGTCAGCTAATGCCATGCCCTGAGGTCTATTATTCTTAATTGCAGACATGCTAATTGCCATGCATCTTGTGAAATCTACAAATGCACTTGATTTTACAAAATATGAAGAGGTAGCATATGTCACAGCAGCTTCAACCTTTGCTTGTTGACCTCTTAACTCACTTGACGCTTACTAATCCTTTGTAATAAAGGTTTCAATTGCTGTTATACTTACAATTAAATTTAGTGCCTCCAAAAAGGTGGACATTTCTTTGGACTGTGAAGTACTGTCACTGTTATATTCATAACAGTATTTTAGTTGTCTGCATGTGGATTCAGATATACTGTAATAGTAACTCCAAAACAGCAGTGTCACTAAGATGACTGTTTCCATGGAGAAGAAAAAAGGTCTATTCATAATTAATGGAAAAAAAATTCAACGCAACATCAGTCAAGGTTGACAGGGGAACTTTTCTTTTAAAGACTAAAAAAACCCTTGAAAAAATTGTCATCTATGTCAACTGTTTACATTGCTTTTTTTCTCTAACTTGAAGGCAATGTCTCAGAGAAAAGCTGTCATGGAAACACATTTTTATTGCAGATGACAAGTTGGCATAAAGATAACGCAGGTGAATAAAGGCTAAGGGAAATAAAGCTCCTTGTCAGGCAGTAACAGAGGAAAAAAGAAGAATACACCACACAGTTTTATTCCTGTAATTAAATGTCAGATGTACACAATGCAAGAAAATAATTAGTACAGCATAACTGATTACCATGCAGCTGAAGCCCCGTATATTCGCCAAACAATTTGTACCAACACAACACAAGCTGTTCAAAGAAACTGATTTTTTTTTAATTTCTCCATGTAACAATCCGATTCTACCAGTGCCTAAAATACAGTGTTTCATTATTAATACAATGCCTTCTAACAAGCTAATGGAAGGTCAATTTGTAACACAGGCATGCATGAGAGGTTGCAATCTTTACCATGCAATAGTTGATTCTCAAGATAGTACACATAATGCACCCCATTTATCTAGGAGCTGGGTGAAGCCTTCAGCAAAAAGAGCTGGCATTCTATAAGAGCATCTGATAACCTGCAAGATATGACTAAAAAAATCTAAGTACTGAAATTAATTAACAAATGTCTTGATCAAGTGGGCTGCTTCTGGGAGCCTTCTCTGCTCAAGAGATACTTAGCTCCAGACATTGCTAAATGCTTGGGGAAAATCTTCTGATATAATCCAGAACTACAGGAATTCTGCTTGTCTCAGTTCTGGTCCAAATAATCCATTCATGGTAGTACTTATGTATCCTTCATCTCCAAGTGGAAACCCCAAGCTTCATATTTTCTCATCTACAGGGTGACATGAGTTATTTGGTGTCACAAGTTGTTTACCAGTGTTTCTGTGAATCTCACTCTAATTACCATTGTTTTCAATTAACTTTGTTTTTACCACCTAGCTTTTCACACACTGTCACAGCTTGTGAAGATTTACTGTACACTGCATAAAAGCAAAATAGCTGGTGTAAGTAACTGTGCTCTAGGTGCCCAAATTTTCTTGAGATGGACCACAAAGTTACATTCTGCAATCCTTACTCAAGCAAAAATGTCCCATGGACTTCAATGGGGGTATTATACAAGTAAGGAATGCAAAACATGGACTTTTGTGATCCATTCTTACAAAAGGAAATACCATGAGATCTCATGGGAAGTCATTTTTGGGGTAATTGCTGCAAACTGCAGCAATGTGATTTTTAAGAAACTAATCAAAGTGTGTTTGACTTGGTTCTGGCCTCACTACAAGTATTTCTACCACCAGAAAAATTTTTGACACTTTTACTGCTCCTGCTTTTTTTTTTCTTCAGTTGATCCTTATTCTTTTCATTATGCTCAAACTAAATAATCCCATGCCCCGTATATTTATCTCTGATTATATTCAGAACTTGAACCATGTTGCCGCTTTAGTCTTAATCTCATTTAAGAAAAGATTAACCTCCTTTGACCTTTCACATGGAGTCAGCTCTTGAGAATTATGATGTGAAATTGTGCATGTGCGACTTCGCTGTGCACCCTAACCCAATACAGCTAGAATTCAAATGTTCTCACAGAACAGTGTCTGGCTATGCCAAAAAACCAGAAGACACTGGATGTGGTTTAATTAGGCTGCAATTTTATTCCCAAATGTCACGGAGTACCTGGCAGATAAAAGTGTACAATGCAGGTAATTCCATAATCATTTACATATACAGGGGGTGGGGAGTGCTGCTGTCAGCCCTCCCCTTTACCCATCTTGGTCCCCAGCCAATCCACTTCTGGGACTCCTCCCACCCTTGAATGAGGGTTAAGGGGGACTATAAAGGAAGAGCAGTGGTTGGCTCCCTGCCATAACAGTCATAGGAGCCCTGAAACCCCTCAGCCCCATTTCCGCTCCTTTAAAGAATACCTCCCTTAAATCTTTTACCAGTCCTTTTTATCTGATTACCATATCCCTTCCCTATGGAGTACCTGCAGGAGACATCCACCCCATACTTACATATGGAGTTGTGATTTCACAGCCTAACCTCCATTTCATGTCTGCCACAAGTAAGCCCCAGCCCGCAGTGGAGAAGGCAAAGAAATCAACAACCCACAATCTCACCTTGGCCAATCTGGCAGTGAAGGAAAAAAATTGTTTCCCAGCCCTGCAAGAAAGGAGCGACTAGTGCAATGCCCACAGCGGGTCATCACAAAACCTGGCATCTAGCTACGTCCATAGGTCGGAGGGTGGGTGCTACTCTGCCTGTTCTAGGTAAAAGAGGGCTTTTCCCACATTGCAGAGTGTCCCCCACCCCTCTTCCAGGAGCAGGGGAGGAAGAGGAGAATGGGTCAGCATCCCCACACTGACCTGATCTGAAGCTGCCACAGCAAGTCACACTCTGGGTATCTAGTCCTTAAAGGAGCCACACATTTTCCTACACGCCAGACAACAGCCCCTACTGCTTAATGCATAGTGAGGTCATTTACAGCAGACTATGCATAGATTTAGGCTATGTCTACACTAGAGACCTTACAGTGGCACTGCTGTACTGATGCGGTGCCGCCTCTGTAAGATCTCTTGTGTAGCCACTCGATGCCGACAGGAGAGAGCTCTCTCATTGACATAATTAAACCACCCCCAATGAGTGGCGATAGCTATGTTGGTGGGAGAAGCTCTCCCATTGACACACGCTGAGAGCATGCTACCGCTTATGTCGGCGAAACTGATGTCGCTCGGGGAGGGAGGGGGTGTTTTCACCCCCTTGCCAACATAAGTGGTAGTGCAGACATGGCCTTAGGGAGGATTGCTGCTACCTAGAGCTTCTGTATTCCATTGGCTTGTAAATGGAAAAGTATCAAAACAGCTGTCAGAACAGGGCACAAAGTAGTTCATAGCTGTCCAGCAGAGGAACATTTGAAACACTTTACACTAAGTGTAAAGTGGATATGTAAATAGTCCTGTCATAATTAGGACACTAAAAAAGGAAAAAATCTAAAACATTCAACCAGTGAAGTGAAAACATGTCCACACAAACTGAACAGTGCCATCAAAGGACAGGATTTCTTAGCCAGCTCCCTGTGAGGGGTGTTCCCAATGGAGTGGTATTCTCGAAGGTATCATGTGAAATTAGGCTGCCTTCCTGCTAAACAGTTACAGCCTGGACTGGTGATTCATTTGTTTCAACTAACCCACCAACATGCTTGAGTTTCTCAACCATCAGTAACAGTTATGCACCGTGACTTTCTTCTCTTCATTTTGTAACCCTTTTGTTTGGGGGGCGGGGGGGGGGGGAAGCTGGATTGAGATGAGGAGCAACAAGAGAGGAAAGAGTTCCACTCTAATAAATTTCTGTATTAAAAGGCCAGGAACCCCAGCAGTGTATAAAGTATTCTGAACAGAGGTCATTCACTTAAGCTTAAAGGGTACTGGTAAAGTGTCAAACAGCAGTACTGGACTAGATGGACTACTGGTCTAATCCAACACACCAATTCCAATGTAATAACGGATAACACCCTACCAAAGTATAAACGCGTTTCTATTACACACGGCAATTATTACACAAAGCAATAAGTGCTATTGAGCTGCTGTCTCTTCACCTGTGGCCTCAACTGTAATCAACTAATTAAATTTCTACTGGGAAGGGAACTTCCTATTGCACAGAACTCAGGCATGACCTACCCCATTATTGTACAGATGTGCATAATTGTTTTGTATGCAGGTGGAGCTCATGTCTACAGCCTGAACAAATTAAAACATGTATCCTTTAAAGTAACTTTTCATAATGACCTCTGCAAAATGCTTAAATAAATATGTACAAGATTCATAGATACTAAGGTCAGAAGGAACCATTATGATCATCTAGTCTGACCTCCTGCACAATGCAGGCCACAGAATCTCACCCACCCACTCCTGTGAAAAACCTCACCTATGTCTGAGCTATTGAAGTCCTCAAATCGTGGTTTAAAGACTTCAAGGAGGAGAGAATC
Source organism: Chelonia mydas (assembly GCF_015237465.2). NCBI lineage: Eukaryota > Metazoa > Chordata > Testudines > Cheloniidae > Chelonia > Chelonia mydas. Next base: position 29,751,207 of record NC_057854.1, read on the forward strand.
CTCCAGCAAGTGACCCGTGCCCCATCCTACAGAGGAAAGCGAAAAACCTCCAGGGCCTCTTCCAATCTGCCCTGGAGGAAAATTCCTTCCTGACCCCAAATATGGCGATCAGCTAAACCCTGAGCATATGGGCAAGATTCACCAGCCAGATACTACAGAAAATCCTTTCCTGGGTAACTCAGATCCCACCCCATCTAACATCCCATCACAGGCCATTAGACCTATTTACCATGAATATTTAAAGATCAATTAATTACCAAAATCATGTTATCCCATCATACCATCTCCTCCATAAACTTATCGAGTTTAATCTTAAAGCAAGATAGATCTTTTGCCCCCACTGCTTCCCTTAGAAGGCTATTCCAAAACTTCACTCCTTTGATGGTTAGAAACCTTCGTCTAATTTCTAGTCTAAACTTCCTGGTGGCCAGTTTATATCCATTTGTTCTTGTGTCCACATTGGTACTGAGCTTAAATAATTCCTCTCCCTCTCCAGTATCTATCCCTCTGATATATTTATAGAGAGCAATCATATCTCCCCTCAATCTTCTTTTAGTTAGGCTAAACAAGCCAAGCTCCTTGAGTCTCCTTTCATAACACAAGTTTTCCATTCCTCGGATCATCCTAGTAGCCATTCTCTGTACCTGTTCCAGTTTAAATTCATCCTTCTTAAACATGGGAGACCAGACCTGAACACAGTATTCCAGATGAGGTCTCACCAGTGCCTTGTATAACGGTACTAAAACCTCCTTATCTCTATTGGAAATACCTCTCCTGATGCATCCCAAGACCGCATTAGCTTTTTTCACGGCCATATCACATTGGCGGCTCATAGTCATCCTATGATCAACCAATACTCCAAGGTCCTTCTCCTCCTCCGTTACTTCTAATTGATGCGGCCCCAGCTTATAACTAAAATTCTTGTTATTAATCCCTAAATGCATAACCTTACACTTCTCACTATTAAATTTCATCCTATTACTATTACTCCAGTTTACAAGGTCCTCCAGATCCTCCTGTATGATATCCCGGTCCTTCTCTAAATTGGCAATACCTCCCAGCTTTGTATCATCCACAAACTTTATTACCACACTCCCACTTTTTGTGCCAAAGTCAGTAATAAAAAGATTAAATAAGATTGGTCCCAAAACTGATCCTTGAGGAACTCCACTGGTAACTTCCCTCCAGCCTGACAGTTCACCTTTCAGTAGGACCCGCTGTAGTCTCCCCTTTAAGCAATTCCTTATCCACCTTTCAATGTTCATATTGATCCCCATCTTTTCCAATTTAACTAATAATTCCCCATGTGGCACGGTATCAAACGCCTTACTGAAATTTAGGTAAATTAGATCCACTGCATTTCCTTTGTCTAAAAAATCTGTTACTTTCTTAAAGAAGGAGATTAGGTTGGTTTGGCACAATCTACCTTTTGTAAAACCATGTTGTATTTTGTCCCATTTACCATTCACCTCAATGTCCTTAACTACTTTCTCCTTCAAAATTTTTTCCAAGACCTTGCATACTACAGATGTCAAACTAACAGGCCTGTAGTTACCCGGATCATTTTTTTTCCCTTTCTTAAAAATAGGAACTATGTTAGCAATTCTCCAATCATACGGTACAACTCCTGAGTTTACAGATTCATTAAAAATTCTTGCTAATGGGCTTGTAATTTCGGGTGCCAATTCCTTTAATATTCTTGGATGAAGATTATCTGGGCCCCCCGATTTAGTCCCATTAAGCTGTTTGAGTTTCACTTCTACCTCAGATATGGTAATATCTACCTCCATATCCTCATTCCCGTTTGTCATGCTACCATTATCCCTAAGATCCTCTTTAGCCTTATTAAAGACTGAGGCAAAGTATTTGTTTAGCTATTGGGCCATGCCTAGATTATCCTTAACCTCCACTCCATCCTCAGTGTTTAGCGGTCCCACTTCTTCTTTCTTTGTTTTCTTCTTATTTATATGGCTATAGAACCTTTTACTATTGGTTTTAATTCTCTTGCAAGGTCCAACTCTACATGACTTTTAGCCTGTCTCACTTTATCCCTACATGTTCTGACCTCAATAAGGTGGCTTTCCTTGCTGATCCCTCCCATCTTCCACTCCCTGTATGCTTTCTGCTTTTTCTTAATCACCTCTCTGAGATGCTTGCTCATCCAGCTTGGTCTACAATTCCTGCCTATGAATTTTTTCCCCCTTCTTGGGATGCAGGCTTCCGATAGCTTCTGCATCTTTGATTTAAAGTAATCCCAGGCCTCCTCTGCCTTTAGATCTATAAGTTCTTCAGTCCAATCCACTTCCCTAACTAATTTCCTTAATTTTTGAAAGTCAGCCCTTTTGAAATCAAAAACCCTAGCTGCAGATTTATTTTTGTTAATCCTTCCGTTCAGTTTGAACTGAATTAGCTCATGATCACTTGAACCAAGATTATCCCCTACAACCATTTCTTCTATGAGGTCCACACTACTCACCAAAACCAAATCTAAAATGGCATCCCCCCTAGTCGGTTCAGCAACTAACTTGATGAAGGAATCCATCAGCTATCGCATCTAGGAAAATTTGAGCCCTATTATTATTACTAGCACTCGTCCTCCAGTCTATATCTGGGAAGTTAAAGTCTCCCATGATCACGCATTTTCTACTAGTACTTACTTCATTAAAAACATTAAAATGGGCTCTATCCATATCCAAATTAGATCCCGGCGGTCTATAGCACACCCCAAGCACTATCCCAGGGGAGGCTCTAGTAGTTTTCTTCCCCAGTGTAATTTTTGCCCAGACGGACTCTATCTTATCCATTCCATCGCTTCTTATTTCTTTACATTCTACCTCACCATTGATATACAATGCTGCTACACCACCTTTACCTTTATTTCTGTCTTTCCTAAACAGCACATACCCTTCAATACCTGTAGTCCAGTCATGACTACTATTCCACCATGTTTCTGTTACCCCAATAATATCTGGTTTCACTTCCTGCACCAGTAGCTCTAGTTCCTCCCTTTTGTTACCTAGGCTCCTCTCATTGGTGTACAAACATCTTAATTTTTGCTGTTTGGCCTCACTCACATTCTGTACTCTATTAGGCATGGTCATTCTACAGCCAGTATAACCTATTAGACTGGTATCCACACTGCCCTTCCTCCTTATATACATTCTCCTACCCACGGCTGTATCCTTTCTTACTTTGTTTTCTTCCCTCTCAATGCTAAAATCCGGCACAGAGATTACCTGGACATCTCCCAACCATCTCCCCCAAATTCCTAGTTTAAAGCTCTCTTAATCGTTGTGCCAGCCTCCATCCTAGAAGTCTATTTCCTTCCCTACTCAGATGAAGTCCATCCCGAGAGAACTGTCCTCTGTCCATGAACGCCTCCCAGTGGCCATACATCCCAAAGCCCTCCTTATAGCACCACCGCCTAAGCCATCTCTTGACAGCCATAATCTTGTCACACCTTTGTTCCCCTTCTCTAGGAACAGGCAGAATCCCACTAAAGATTACCTGAGCCTCGATTTCCTTAAGCGTCTTCCCCAGCCTAGCACAGTCTCCCTTAATACTTTCCAGCAAGAATCTAGCCGTATCATTTGTTCCCACATGAAGGATAATTAGGGGATGTCCATTTGTGTTTTGCGGACTTTCTCTGCCAGATTCTTTTCACAGCCAACATCAGTATACTTACCACAGATCAAATTCTCTGAGCGAAATAAACATGCCTTTATGGTAGATTGTTTTTCCTGGACACTTTCCATTCCAACCGTTATCATTTGTTAATGATAGAAATGGGATTGGTCAGTGTCAAGTTGCTATTTAACTCTTTAAGCACACACACAGTGACATTCTTTTGATCATGAATATAGAAACTACACTAACTTACTGAATTGTGCACAGCAAAAACCTTGCAATACAAAACTAAACATTTGGACTTTCAGTTAACTTAATGACTTCTCAATTTTTGCAAAAAGAAAAGGAGTACTAGTGGCACCTTAGAGACTAACCAACTATGCTCAAATAAATTGGTTAGTCTCTAAGGTGCCACTAGTACTCCTTTTCTTTTTGCGAATACAGACTAACACGGCTGCTACTCTGAAACCTCTCTGTTTTTGGTATTTCATTTAAAAATACCCACTTTTACATATCTTATATTTCTACAGAAGCTATCACAGCACCGCTTATGTCTAGTAAGTTATCTGAGCTCATCTCGTGTTAGAACAAACCCATGTAGAATGCTACGACCTGGTGGTAATTGCTGAAGTTCTAACACAGGGTCTGATGACTCTCGCCTTTTATCGGTTGCACCATCATGATGGCCAGTAGGTGATATCGTGTAACTTTTGGTGAGGAGTATCACTTACCTCAGACATCTTCCTAGCATTACCTCATCTGCAGTTACTTCAAAATACGTCCTTAAACTCTGTTTAGAGTAGTATTTTCTTTTTAATCTGATCACACTACCAAAATGCAGGAACATTGCTAAGCTCACTTTAGCCCCAAGCTTTGGTTATATAAATATACAACGCTGCCAGACAAAAGCACAAGCCCATAAAAAAAATCTAAGATTATTTTCCCTGAACAGCCCATGTCTACATGCATCACCATCATGCAGAAGCAGTTTTCTTTTGCTCTCATTTAAGTCCCCACACATGCTTATTCAGATGCTCTTAGCATGGCATGTTTAGGGATTCCCATCCTGCCCTTATCTGCCATCCCTCCACACCTGCCTGTGCTCTCTCCCTGACAGACGCACATTTTGCTTTGGAAGTGTCTCCTGGTGTAAGACAGGGCAGACATCCAGATTACACATCAAAGCCAAACTCTTGCAAAATACAGCCAGGCCTCAACAGGAATTTAACCCCAAACTCACCACACAATCTCTCCAACAATGCTCTAACCCCTGGCACTACAGTTACATGATGGAAAATCTCATCTAAGATATTCTGCAAATCTTGTATGTGCATCCCCTCCCAAAGTACCTCAGGCATTCAAAAGCCACGAGTCAGAGCCCCAAAAACCTGGACGTTGGCTCAAAAATTAGAAGGTAAATGAAAAAGCACACACACACATGCACACACACACTATACATATTTAATCTCATAATTTTTAAGCAATTCTCCACAACCATAAGAGCTAGTCACTTGACTTCCTTATGCAAGCTGTGATTCTTGTGTAACCACATGGCTCCAAGGGCTCGGGCTTTAAGAAAAAAATCAAACATCTCAAGACAAGACGAGCACTAGTGATCCTATGTGAAGATGCTAAGGAGAATGGAAGGGGAAGTGCCAGCAACATTTCAGTGTGATGCAAACATCACTGTGGTAGCAACAGGCAATGCTGCTGCCACAAACATGTATCAAACGATTGCAGCTTTATGTGAGCATTTGAGAGCCAGAAAGTGCATACCACCTGTTTTTCCTTTCTGTAATTCTGTCATCTTGGACAAACAAAGAACAGCAAGTGAGATTGTTCTTTCATTTTAATAATATCAAATGCCTTCTACACCTAAGACATTCAATTTATTTTAAAGCCATAACTTTTAATGTGGTACTCAAATTCTTTTTTCCTTTTATTTCTGCTGGATTTAGTGTGTCAGCTCAATACCTTGGCAGACGATAGTCAATGGAGTAACTCCTACAGTATTTGCTAAGAAACGAACATGGATAGAGCATGGGAATTTCAGTCAGGTGACAACTTCTACTCCCAGCTCTGCCACTGGCCTGCTGTCACACCTTAGGTAAGTCTTTTCATCTGTCCCTGCCTCCATTTCTGCTCTCACTCTAAGTCCATCTTATCTATACTGACTAAGCCGTTCGGAACAGGGACTCTCTTACCTACCATGCGTTTGTACAGAATCTGCCACAATGGTTTGAGCCTCTAGGTGCTACCACAATACAAACACATGAACCAAAAAACAATGCTAGGAAAGACCAAGTGGGACCATACAACATACAGCACACTGGAAAAGCTTGTATCACCTACTTTGTGGGAGTGCATTCTAAGACAGTTTACTCTAGGGCCATATTTTGTCACCCCGGTTTCCCCTACCCCCAACTTGTACATTTACACTAGAAAAGTAGCATTAGTTGTATGCCCATATTCCTGTTGGCTGTAGCCCATGTAGTGCCAGCTTGCCCCTTCCACAATGGCTATCCCTGCCAGATGCTTTAGTACACACGACAGGAAATGCTGGTATTTGCCACTTACCCAGAACACTATTCCCCACCCAGAATTGTCTCTTCTGCAGCTACACTTGGAGAGATTGTAAATGGTTTGAAGGGCTTCAGGGATCTTGAATCTGAGCACAACATTTTCATCCTCTGACCACAGCTCTTTGTGGCCTTTGCACATGTACTGACACCACGCAGAACTTGGTTTCAACACAAACTGTTGGTGGGAAACCAAAGCCATCTTCCAGTTCACAAGGAAATCAGTTATGCAAAAGTTACCTGCTTTAATAGGACCAAATGGAAATGTTTCCTTCATCTTAGCATAGCTTTCATGCATGGGGAAAAAATAAATTGAACTCCTGGGTTTAGTTCTTTTCAGTATGAATAACTAGCACCCTCCATGTACCACGTGCTTAGCTTCTATGCCTCTCCAAGCCTATTACAGTATGTCATAATGGACTGGTTCTCCCCCTCTTCTGCTTAAGTATTTTAAACCACAGTAGGATACAGAATCACCACTGCAGACTGTATTTGTTCAGTGAGAAGGGGTCTGGGTAAAGAAACTTAGCAAATTTTGAGAGAGATAATGGAGAATTTGTACTGGTCTTTGGCCTGTTAGAGGAAGTTCTCTAGGTAGTCTGTATAGGACAAATACATTGAGTGCTCCCTGTTATCCTCACTCTTTCATTTAAAACATGGAATGACATTTATTTAATATATTTTATACAGCTTATAATTAAATTGCAGAACCTCCCACTGGATATTATTCAGGTTAATACTTACTGGGATTAACAAATTGTTAGGTATTTATTGTTAAATATTTGTATTACCATAGCACCTGGGAAATCATAGGACCAGGACCCTGTTGTGTTAGGTGCTATTCAAATATGGAAAAAACAGACAGTCTGTGCCTCAGAGAGCTTACAATCTAAGTATAAGACAAGAGACAACAGTATTTTACAATCCAATATGTTAAAATCTAAGTGTAAGATGTAGAGAGATAGGGGAGTACAAGGGACCAACGAGGCCATATGGTCAACATGGTACACTGTTGTCTCTGCACCTAGCAGCCTAACCATTGTCATTGTTATGAATGATAACATCCATAGTTACACTAAATGAAATACAAACACTTATAGGGGATACTAAATAGTTGGGTTTCAAGTCCAGGGTTGGACCTGTGAGCAAGTTATTCTCCATTGTGTGGTTTCCTGCGTATTTCCCTCAGGTGTCTGTTACTGGCTACTGTAAAACAGAGTACCAAAGGCGAGTGACTGCTGGTCTGCTCCAGCAGGTCAATTCCTACGCTCCTATTCCAATAACACTAATGATTATTCAAGAATAATCATTTTCAAATACACATTATTAGCTCCCTAGTGAGTCAGGGTGGAAACTGGTCCCAACAATTTAACAGTCACACATAAGCAAGCCTTTATCATTTCCGCCCTCCCCGCAACTACCTCTGGTGTAGCTGTGAAAAGGGGCCAGGCTGCTTGTACAATTTTATCCATTTAATTAAAGTTTACTCAGTGGTTCTTTAACAAAGACACAAACCTGATAACATTACGTACATGTCCCTTTGATCAAAGTAAGGGGGCAGTTATTGAGAATAGTGTCACTTAACTCAGCAAATAGCCAGGCAATAGTTTATCACACAGAAATTACTTGAATTAATGCCCTTTCCTGTGTGATGAATAGCAGGGATTTTCACTCAACAAAAGACAAATGTTATTAGCAACCAACTGACACAGGACAGGGTCCTTCTATGTATCCAAATGCCCAATATTCAATGCTATATTTCAGTGCTTCGTTAGTGGAAAAGGTCAGTCAGCACATAGAGATGGGAAAGATTTTATTAAAACAAGTCCTGAATTGACATTCTGGGAAGAATCTGAAATTTAGTATGTTTTCAAAGAACAAGTAATTTGCACGAACCCCTTCGATATGTTTATAGTTCAAATGAGCCCCTAAATTTAAAAAAAATGTTTCTTTAATGTAGCTTGGGAACAGTTTCACAGACAGACACTACAATATGTTCGTAACTGAAGGACAACCGTACAACATTAGGATTAAACAGCTGTATCTAATAATTAAATTTGTTTCAAGCACAGGTTGAATTCAGATACCGGCTTGCTAGAACTTGGCTTCTCCATTTATCTGGCTGCACCAATCAGACCTCTCATTTAGTGGTGGGTCTTCGATTCTGATTTTTCATTGCCCATTCACATAGCACTTTTCCTTAGGATTTGAACTAAACTTAGTGTGTGCTCCATGGCCTTTGGATGGTACAAATTCACACTACAATGAGTGTGTGTGACAGGGTGATAGCTGGACTGATACCTTAGAAACCATTTGAATACTTAAATGAATTTCCTTTGACTGTCTTAGTGCTCTAGGTGTCACTGCTTTCTGTAAACTTTCACTAGCAATGATGCTCACAGAAATGTTCATGGAAGCAATTAGTGCTACACCGGTTTTGGAGAAGTCTTGCAAAAAGAGTTGTGTATTGGTCAATGAAAAAAATTCTCAACACAAACCAGATTCTACAATTCAAACTAGCCAGCACTGTTCATATTCGGTATTGCAAATACTGGCAAGGTTCTTCTCACAAGTGGTGCTTGGCTCCTGGCTTATCAGAAGTATTCAACAATTTTCATATAATGAATAAATTCCTGAAAGCCACCGTCTGCCTGAAAATATTAAATGAATCAAAATTTTTTGGAACTAATTAATTAGTAGAAATATTCCTTTTACTTGGTAATGTACTTAATGGCCAAGAAGTTTAGGTAAATGCCGTAGGTAGATCCTGTTACAGACATGCTGACAACCAACATAAAGTTCAATATAATTAAGTAAAGTGAAGTGGCTAGTTTTCATTTAAGCTCTTCTGAGGATTTGCTTAGAGCTCCCAATCTTATTAATGGGAGTTGTATGCACATCTGAAAATATCAACTACTGAACTTCTGGCCACCAGGTAACCTGACAACAAATTGAAAAGCCTATTGCACTTACAGAAAACAAGAATAGAGAAGCAGAATCGGGGGGAGGGGAGGGGGAAAGGTTGTCAAATGGATTTACTTGCATATTACAGCAAATTATACATAGTATTATATAAATCAATTTACAACGGAGAGAACATCTGCCAAAATAGAGCCTCATATGGCAGAGCTCATCTATAAACCACTATATTTGCTTAAATTACAGACATATAACCTATTATTTTCTGGCCTGAAACAAAATATACATTAAATTACCATCATTCTTTTTCTTACAACACCACAATTTACAGTCATGTAAAGTCACAGGCCATAACAACACATGTATTCTTGTTATTGATAATTAACATGCCTCCAATGATATTCTGAGAAACCGTATAAACCAGTTCTTTGCACAGATATATTTGCTATATTAGAGAAATACTTTCTAAAGTAACTGAAATCTCATGGGTCACTTGATGTTTAATGTTATACCCATGTTACTGAGTTGGGTTCAGATAAATCACTACCACTTTCTTTTAATGTAGGGGGTGTTAAGTTCAACCTCTTCAGGGTCTGCAATCTCTTAAAAGCCTGAGGGTCAAAGTCACCTCCAGTAAATCTCCTGATTGATGTGGACCTCCAGAGCTACTTGAACTTGGAATATTGAGCTAGAGGGCATCATACTATATTTCTCCTAATTACATAAGGAACCTTGCAAGTTCCTCACTATTTTGATATTAAAACCCTCAAATACTATTAAACTTTGTAACAAGAAGCAAGAATAAAAGCACTCCAATGATCCATGATGGATTCTGACCATTAAAATGTCAGAAACTCCCCTTGACAACGATCTGTATTTGATCTTGATAATGTGCTGTTCACCTAACAATTCTGACAAGACCAAAATTTTAATATAAGAACTGATATTTCTGCTTTTCAAACAAAAACCATCGTACATTCTAAGCCCAACAAACACAGCAGCATTCTGCAAAATATACAATTGCAGAATTTTAGTGACTAGATTTTTAAATTACAAATGCCCTGTGAAACAGACAGTATCTCCAACAATAAGATTAAACAAATAATTAGAGTTACTACCTGCAGTTAGACTAGTCAAAAGTAGCAACTCCTCCAGGTACCTCTCTTAACTACATCAATTCATATATTCAAATTATGTGCACAGCTACCACCTCTTTTAACAGCTTTTGTGGCTTTAAAAACACAAACGTGACACTTGACATTTTAATTGTCAAAAAAATGCAACAGGACTTCACTTTTTGAGTAACAAGCAGCAACCCCATCATAAAACCTAACTGCCCACAGATTTCTGAGATGCATAGGAAAGGAACAAACAAACCTTGCCCTACAGCAGGGTCTGGGGCTTGCAAAAATAAAGGGCACTGGCAGCACATAAACCTTTCAAATAAATAACTGTCCCCCTTTTATTAAGGAATGGACATTTACAAAGTCAGAAAGTGTCAGAAGCAGCCAGCCGCTTTTATAGAAGAGAAGGAAAGAGAAAACCAATAGCTTCTAAGAACCAGTCTGTGTAAAACTCCATGTTCTTTCTATTCTGCTCACTGTAATCCACAGGAGTGCAGTCTTTACACACCAAATGATTATGTTTAATCAAAGTCTTTTGTTCTAAGGTTATAATTATCACCATTCCACTCTAAGCTGCAAAATTAATTGCCCCTTAATGAAGCTGTTTTGCAATTAGGAGCCATGGATTTGCAGACAAAGGGGAAGCTAATTTAACATTTAAGGGGAGAAGTTTTGCAAAGGTGTGCCTCTACAGTGAAACACTTTTTACTCTTCTTTTAAAAATATACCATAAACATATGACACTCCCTGAACACACGGTGAGAATGTTCTGAAACCTTTTGTTTCTTCTAAATTATAACAAAACTCAGTGGGTCTAAAAAATGGCTTCCTGACTAAAAAGGGAAGGCTAGTTTGTTAACTGCACAGAAAACACGATGTGAAAATAAAGATAGACATTCAATGGCAATTATTCCAAATACACATATTACATTTTGACATGGCTGAGAACATTGTGAGGGAAGTATATAAAAAGGCCTCTCGTGCTGTACCCACACAAAATCCAAGTCTGTTTCAAAAGTAATCTCAAGTACAATGGTCCTCTGATATAAATGTACAGCACAACTTTCTCTAGAACAAGCAGCTTAAAACTTCACTGCCCTTAAACCAACCCAAAGTTCGTAACTATTATGAATGACACCTGACATAAGATCCTAGGAAGCTGGAAAAGTCATATAACTTTTGTAGGTTTATCAGAACATTCTTACAATATCTGCTAACCCTACTAGGCAGAGAATATAGCTAGCCAAGGGAAATGGAACTGCATCCCTCCCTCACTCTCCACCTTTTCTTTGGGCATGACCAGTTCCAGGGAGTGGAGCTTCTGGCCACATGGACTCTTTAAGCGTGGGTATACTCCCCTTGCAACTCCCATATTTCCTTCCTCTGACTGTCAGGAAACCAGCATGGGACTCCTGATTGGCTGCTTCTCTCCACTCACACCCCATTGACTGTCATTTCCTTGCTTTTCTACCCTGACTGCCATTTGGCACCCCTCTCCACATTTACCCTTCCTGGTCGTGAGTGCTGATGGTTTCCCTACACATTTGTGGGCTTTTGCCAATCACTTCATGGTGTGAGGAAAACATTTTTGCCACATGGCAAGAGTGATATATGCTGTGTGGGTTGTTGTTTTTGTTTGTTTGGTTTGGGTTTTTTTAAACTTCCTTCCAGCAACCAGGAGAACTGGTTATTATGCGTGTTATGTTTTTGTTTCAACATTTGCACTGAGAATTCTAGCACAAGTCCAATTTGCAAAATAACACACAATTAAACGGGGCATGATGGGGCTACAAGATGCAGGGTGGAAGTGTGGGTCTCTCAAATCTGGCACAGAGAGAAGCTCCACTCATCTGTGCCTTAACACTTCTACAAGAAAAGGGGGAATGGAAATTAGACTACAGAGCCTACTATCTATTAGGATGAAGCAGGGTGGCTATACAGCCTCCCCGACTTTGTGATTGAGACTTTGCACGTTGAAAGGGTCAAGTAATTTGAATCTACACTGGACTAGTTCTTATTGCTAGCTCTGAAGGTGATTTAACCTGTTTACTTCTATTGATTTATTACGTTTATTGTTCATTTAACTAGACCTTGCTGTACAGTGTCTCATTCCTGAGCGCATGCTAAAGACATCTCATCAATGCAGTTTACATTTTCCTACACAATAGTCACTGTTGTATTTTTTCCCCCAAAAGATCCAGATTAAATTTAGCATCCCTTTTTAATATAATTTCAGGCAGGCAACTTAACTATTTTAATTGCTTTTCAGTTCTTTGCTTTTAAAAACAGGTATCCCCTCCCCATCTTTATAGCAAATTTTCAGATTCCCTGGGAGGTATAATAAAAAGAGATCAAGAGTGCTCTAACTGCTTATTTCCACTAACTTAACATTAACATATCAACTGTTGTCTCTGAGGTTCTATTTGTTGTCAATGAGTTTGACAAATATGTTTCATTTAAGTTTCGGGAGATTTCTCAGTCTAAAAAAACCTAGTTAGTATCAATATACTTTTTTCAATTGTCTTAGACAGAAGTTATTTCATGAATTCATTTGTTTACAAAAGATACTGAATTTCAAATAAGATGAAATTGGTAAACAGGCATGATATTAAAACCTTTATAACCATGGCACAGCATCATATATTGCATGTTACTTGATACACATGGACCTCTTTCCTCCCACCTTAACAAATGGTTGGGGAAGAGGATAAAGAGGGAGCTTTCAAATGTATCTTATATAGATATAAACACAAATGTAAAATACGAGTTATACATGTCACTAAGTAGAGGAAGGGTGGGAAACTTATCTGCCATTGGGTCAGTTAAAGAGAGCAAATTTTCTCAATCAAATGGTGAGATACTATCACAACTATTCTCTTTATTTTGCCTGAAGGCCTATCAGTATTAGCTCTTCCTTACATAGCTTGATCTTCAGACAGCTAATGCTCTAAGTCCCAGTCTGGACTAAAAACTGGGTCAATCAAATATCATGGCTGAGTTAGACAATGTTAACAGGCTAGGGAAATCATATGGAGGAAGTAGTAGAGAACACCTGCACACTTGATTCAACAAGTTGACCTGTGTCTGACTGACATTTAACTTGGAAATCTTACCAGATCTACATGTAGAGTCAAGAGTTAGCCTGCAAACAGGTTGCAGCACAGGCATGATGGTAGAAGAGGAATTGGCCAAGTTTGCGTACCAACTGTTTTAATATCTTGCCATTTGGAAGTTAAAAATTACACAACAGTTAATCAAAAATAAAACTGTCTTTAAATTGATTTTTAATTAACAACCATTTAAAATACATTAAGTTTAGACACTTGTGATTATGTATTCTTTTTAATTAAACACATAATAAATAAAAATAATACTATTTAGACGTCTGAAAGTAATATAGTTTAATGTCTCAATATAAAGAAAGCCTGTTTATTTGCTTTGATAAAATTATCTCCTTAATAGTTCAAACATTTGAACCAACTATATATTTGCATAATGGTAACATTTTTAAGTTAGAAAAACACAGCAAACATACTGAGACCTCTTCTTTAGATTTATATTCTTTAGGCTTAATCAGTGCTAAAAGCCATTTCATAGCAAAAAATACTGCCCAGATTCCAATGTGATTGGCACATCAGAAGTTCAGACCAATTAGGGCTAGTCATGATTGGAGTTTTAGATCTGATTTTATCAGTAGAACTAATATCTAAGGGCTTGTCTATACCCAGGGTGGCCAAACTTACTGACCCTCTGAGCCATATACTACAATCTTCAGAAATTTAAGAGCCGGGGTGCATCTGCCAGGACTTGGGGCTTCAGCCCTGCGGCAGAATGGTGGGGCTAGGGGGTCTTGGGGCTTCAGCCCCACAGGGCCTGTCTGCTGGGGCTCAGGGCTTCAGCCCCACTCTCACCCAGAGCCTCCTGCGGGGCTGAATCCCTGAGACCCCCTCTCCCTGCTGGGCAGAAGCCCCAAACCCCACCACCCCGCCGCAGGGCAGAAGCCCAGAGCTCCCCCAAACAGTCCCGTAGGCAGAGGATGAGAGGGGCGTTGGGAGCTCTGAGAGCTGCACTTTAACTGTAAAAGCGTTGTGTAAAAGAGTTTAACTTTAACTCACAATCCGTGGTTTGGCCACCCCTGATCTACACTTACAGTGGTGCAGCTGCGCCGCTGTAGCGCTTAGTGAAGACACTACTTATGCCAACAGAAGAGGTTCTGCTGTCAGCATAGGTACTCCACCTCCCCAATAGCCAGTAGTTATGTCGATGAGAGCAGCCCTCCTATTGACATAGCGATGTCTACACCAGGGGTTAGGTCTGTACAACTATGTCACTCAGGGATGCAGATTTCTCACTTCTCTGAGCAATGTAGTTATAACTACATACTTTTGTAGTGTAGATCAGGGCTCAGCAATGCAGACAGGCTACTCTGTTTTCAAACACCTTTCAACTTGCTTTTGTCACTCCAGTTTTATTATGCATCTTCCCCACTGAAGAAAATCAGGAGTCCGAAATGGAACAGAAATTCCATTCTGCCCATTTCTTTGCAGTCTTTTCAATACAATTTATCAAATCCTCAGGTTGGTACAGCAAGAGACTACTTATGTATGCTTTAATATATGCATTCCACAAGCTACTTCTGACAGACATAGGAAACTGGCTTTGCAGAAAAAGGAAAACTCAAATTTCACTTCAGAGGAAAGCTTCTCCAAAATCTGCCCCCTTCCCTACATGCAGGTTTCAATTCACTAAAGGACCAAGAGGCAAATTTCAGAGGCATGTAGATTCAGGGTTTTAGTTTGGGCCTACATTTTATTACAATAAAGGTAGCAGGGTCTTCCTCCCCGCCCCCCATAGCATGTCTGTCTGAATCTTGTACTTTGTTTCAATTGGCGAGGAAGGATTTTAGCCACACGAGATATAAGATACTCTACCTTCAACTTCTGCAGCATTGCTAAGAACCTCAGTTCTCAGCTGGGTCTTATGTGCCAGCAAGCTAAGTACATAGCAAGCCTTCAAGAGCTTCATTGCTAGATGGGACCTGTAGCAGAGCAGTTCTGAGCCCCAGTCAAGAAGTTAAAGAGCTCCTCAAGGCTCAATCAACCCCCACCCATCACAGCCGTAAGGCCAGTCAATCCTGGAGAAGGACACATCCTTAAAAGAGAGGACCCTGGCTCAAGCTGGGAAGCATTGAGGAGCAGACAGAACTTCTGCACAGAATTCCATGGGGCCCAAGGAAACACAGGCTGTCTGTTGGGGAAACTATTTGAGAGCACCAGCCACCAGAACCCTCTGAGTAATCAGATGAGCCACCTTTTCCTTACTTGCATTTTTGGAGTCCTGGGATTCAGTCTTGGTTGTTTGGACACATGAGGGAAAAGAAACCAAGGCCTCCCTCCCAAAGCCTATTGGCCTCTGCCCTGCATGAGACACAGGGGACCCAGCTCTCTTCACAGGCTGAAGAGGTATATTGCCATTTCCTTTTGGACCATTTTAATACCTCCCCTCCCCGGAAAGGGACAGACTCCCTCATAGGCACAGCCGGAGGGCTGTACCCAAACCCTGGAACCCAGACCACAGTCAGGCCACCGTCCAGAGAAGGAAGTCTGAGACAAGAGGCACTTGCCTTACCTCCAAAGGGGCATCAGAGAGATACAAACTATCCCAAGACCAAATTCTGTAACAACATTTTAGTCTATTACTATTTCATGTCTTTAATTTCCATTCTCAGGCCAATATAAATGTCTGCGGTTCAGCTGAAAATACTCATTGACTAAATTTGTTTTCTTGAGTACTTGAGGATTGTTTTTATGCTGTGCTCTGTGGGAAGCCTGGCTCCACTCCCAGGGTTTTATCTCCCATGACGAAGCTCACCGCTTTGTTTCAAGTGACAAGCTCACAGCTAGCGCTAGTGACTCATATTGTGGCACCCAGGGCCTAAGCTACTGTGCTGTTCTCTGCCACTTGGGCTCCCCCTTTCGCCCTGACTACAATCTGGATTGCAGCTCCAAATCCTCTCTCACATCATACGGTTGCAATAACATCAACAGACCAAGCCCTAGCAGAAGACAACAGGACTGCCACAATATGGAGGCACCAGGCTATCTGCAATATATCAATAATAGCGAACAACTCCCACATCCTCCAACAGGGAACATAAAATCAGAACCAAGTGGGAATCTGATGAAGATGGCATCTGAAAGAGAACAAATGAGTGATCCTTCTTGCTGTCTAGGGACAGTGGGCCAAAGGCAATCCATTCCCCTTGATGATTTATGTCTGGACCATGGCTGAAGGAAGCTGTTAGCATGCTGGCCATCTGGACTGAGAGACTTCAACGGGGTACAGCCTTTTGCACTATCATATGTTGTTTGTACGCTAACAGTACCTCCCTGAAACTAACATCACAGTTCCAACTATTTGTGGCTACTGCTACAGATGGTAAATTCTTTGTGTTTAGCAGGTTCAAGGTGAAGGGAGATTAGATCTTCCACCAACATGTATGTGTCAAGAAATGTGGAAGAGAAGTTCTGAATATCTGGAATGAATACTTATACTACATAAAACTGCAGGGTTTCCATAGAGAGTCTCTAACAGACATTGTGAACTCTCCTGCTGAGAAGACAGACTGAGAAGCATGACACAGAGTAACCACAATTACAGCAAGGTAGCTAGAGTGAAGTAAGGCTTTGTATTTAAACAGAAGCAGATTTTTCTTGTTTGTAAGTGGCACACTATTTCTGTCTTCAATATATCCATCTCTGAGCCCAGCATGCAGTTTCATTAAATGTATACTTTATAGCCAATCTCCCTCTGTGAAATGTAGTCTGTCCTCCCCAATCTCTCTTTCTCTTTTTTTATTACCATTTCATTTGTTTAAAGACTCATGTTTTTATTCCTAATATTTCTTTTGAGCACACATCGGCCTCAACATTTCCAGAAATTAAATGTTACTAGCCTCATTCGAAGACACCTGGTTCTGAAAACCTAACACGCTTTAAAAGCTAACAAATAACAAAAAGTATGCAGGTATGGCTGCCATGAAAATATGATCAGAGCTTTTGCAACACATGACTTGCCTGCCAGGGTTTTAGACAAGAGACTGCTATAATCGTTTTCCAACTCTTGTTTTCCTCCTTTTACTGTGACACTTCATTTGATAAATATTGGGATATTAGATTCTCTATTTCAAGCCTGGAAACTAATAAAGGAAAAACTGAATCAGGGCTACAACTTGACAGAGGTAACAGAATTCCATCTTTGGTGGTTTACAAGCTGAGTTGTGCTAGGCAGTTGACCATTCACCACTAACATTAATCTCCTTGATAACGTAACTTTTTATTCCTCTTCCCTACCCACATACTCAATTTCAAGTGCTATGCTAAGACTCAAATTGTGTTCAGAACAGGGACAAAAATATCTTACCCATATTAAGATCTTCACCAGACCCAGATTTCTCACCACATTCTCTGCACAATTTCAAATCACTGCACATTTCCTGTAATTATTATCTGAGCTGATGACAAGCTAAGTGCCAATTTTTGCAGGCACAGAAAGATATTGCAAGGCTATCTCACATGAGCTATTCACTCAGTTATTACAGGCCTATTCTCTCCTTTTTCCAATCTAAAAATCAAAATATTTCTGACATACAATATCTCACAAAAACTACACAATTAAAGTCAACTCCAGAGAAATTCTGCATTCAAATCATTACATTGTTTAGCAAGTTAATGTATGACTTTGGTCCATGTGATTTGTTTTGTAAGACTACAGCAACCTATCTTCAAACGTTTTCATAGACTGTATGTCATATTTCATAATGGAAATGTTATCTTGGATGACAACAGGGATGAGATGATTCCTTAATTAAGAAGCTATTTGTAGAGAAGTTCAGCCATACAAATCGAAGTCTTACCATTTGTTGGATGTGAGCTACTTGAATATATCTGCTATGTGGCCCTGTTTCCTCTCCATCCCTAGTGTTTGTCTTGCTCCTACTAGTAGGCCCTCCCTCAACTTATTCTGCAGCTCCAGAGACTGCCCTCTAACTCCTGCCTACCCAGTGATTGATGTTTTTGTGATATGCTCATTAGTATACTAACCAAGCACCTTACTAATCATCCACTTAACTCCAGCCCTATGCACTTCATCTGCTTCCACACTGGCACCTTGCTCCTATAGACTCCATCCATTCTTCAGGATTTCCAGGATTCTTCTCCATATCTATGATCTCATAAGGTACCAGACCACAGCAAGGGGCATTGCTCAGATCCAAAAAGTCTCAAGACCATTTCATAATCATAATTCTGTTTACTTACTGTCCCTTTCCTGTACCACCTGCACCATAAACACACAAATTGCACGGCATTGTTCAGTACCTTGGTTTCTTGGGCTGGTGTTATCACACACAATCTCCCCCAGTTATAAAATGGGTCTAATTTAGAAAATGTATGTATTTGCTGTGGATGTGTTATGAGGGCAATGCGTATGAAACCTACATCCCATTCCTACTCACCCTAAACGGGGCTAGTTATTTCAGCCATTGATCATGCAATGATACCAAATGAAGATCAATATAGAAGCTCTCTCAAACTACTTTTTATATGCTACATTAGTGTTTGTGTTTTAACTAACACAAATGTATTAGTAACATCACCGTGTAAGCATTTAAATCATTTCCTCAAGTACCGTACTTTCTGCTGCATGTAAATCTTTAATTGTTAAACAAAAAAATTACGACAATTATTTGTTCAACAATTAAACAAATAATGACAATCCCCTGGTCCTGCAGAAAAGGACCTGGGGATTACAGTGGATGAGAAGCTGGATATGAATCAGCAGTGTGCCCTTGTTGCCATGAAGGCCAACAGCATATTGGGCTGTATTAGTAGGAGCATTGCCAGCAGATCGAGGGAAGTGATTCGGCACTGGTGAGGCCACACTTGGAGTATTGTGTCCAGTTTTGGTCCCCCCACTACAGAAGGGATGTGGACAAATTGGAGAGAGTCCAGCAGAGACCAACGAAAATAATTAGGGGGCTGGGGCGCATGATTTATGAGGAGAGGCTGAGGGAACTGGGGTTATTTAATCTGCAGAAGAGAAGAGTGAGGGGGGATTTCATAGCAGCCTTCAACTTCGGGGGGGAGAGAGAGTTCAGTGGTTTGAGCATTGGCCTGCTAAACCCAGGGTTGTGAGTTCCATCCTTGAGGGGGCCATTTAGGAATCTGAGACAAAAACTGGGGATTGGTCCTGCTTTGAGCAGGGGGTTGGACTAGATGACCTCCTGAGGTCCCTTCCAACCCTGATATTCTATGATACCTGAAGGGGGGGTCCAAAGAGGATGGAGCTAGGCTGTTCTCAGTGGTGGCAGAGACAGAACAAGAAGCAATGGTCTCAAGCTGCAGTGGGGCAGGTCTAGGTTGGATATTAGGAAACCCTATTTCACTAGGAGGGTGGTAAAGCACTGGAATAAGTTACCTAGGGAGATGGTGGAATCTCCATCCTTAAAAACCTCTAAGGTCCGGCTTGACAAAACCCTGGTTGGGATGCTTTGAGCAGGGGATTGGACTAGGTGACCTCCTGAGGTCTCCTCCAACCCTAATATTCTACGATTCTATAATTCTATGAATTACAGTGAATGCTTTGGCAAACAGAATTCTGGGGGCCATTAACAGACATTAAACAGAAATCAGAAGAAATTATTCTAAGCATTGTGTTATGAGCTGAGTCACATGTGAAATACTACAAGCAATTCTGGTTGTCTTACCGGAAAGAACACAACAGACATACACAGGATCTGGAGGATCTTTTAGATAAAAGTTTGAGAAACCTAATATTATTTGGGAAAAAGATTAAGTTGTTAAGGGAATAGTAAGGACACATCCTACTACATACGCTAAGACTATTTCCACAAATACTGAGCTAAAAACGAGTATGGACAGTTAACTCTTAGGGGCTCTTTCTCTAAGACAAATATCTATAGCTGTATTTATCACCAAGTAAAAATAGAAGTGATATTTAGGTTCGCTTCTTCAGAAATATTGTATTCTCTACATTACCAGTCTCATCAATTTTCACTCAGGGAGCAATTAAAAAACTGTGCAAGCATACCTACAAGCAAAAAAATCAGTTGAGAGTTCCATCAGTGTGAAACAAAGAATCCCACCAGCTGAAAGTAAGTCAGAGTGATTGATAAGAGCTAAATAAATAAAGAGAATTTTCCTAATTTTTTTCAGAAGGAGTTAGGGAAGCATTACCATTAAAGTCTCTTCTGAATTGCTAAATGCAGGCAACAGATCTAACTGGGCCCCCTTACCTTTTCACTCCTAAAATTCCCCCACAACATATCCTGTGGGTTTTTTTACCTCATATGTAAAACCACTGTGACCCAGTTTTGAAGTCTACAGTTACTCAGATGAAGAAATAGTCACTTCTCAGTAACTTCCAAAACTTCTGTACTGCATAGGCAGTGCAGCAAAAATATGACTATAGTAGTGAGAGTGGGAATGCAAAAATATCTATCCAGTTGTACTTGACAGGGGATTACTATGTTGCTGCAAACCCCTAATTTGCTGATTAACCTAAAATAAGAGTCACCCAATGGCAGCACAAAGCCTGATTTTTTTAAATGTGTAGTTTAACTGTGACCCCATTCATCTCTGCTGAAAGGGTCTTTGGCTCGAGTGATTATGCCCAGGTGCATATAAAGAGAATCACAAGTTTGAAGAGAAAATAAATATTCCAAAGAGGGCAAAAAGATAAAAAACCTTATTTTCCATTTCACTTCTTAGATCTAATGACTGGCTACAAATGGGGTGTCCTGGGGTGTACTAGGCTCAGAAGCCCCCCGATGGAGGCCTCCTGGTCCTACCACACCCTGCCTGAGGAAAAAGCAGTAAAGGTGAGTCCTCCAGGCTGCCTAGAGTGGCTACGGGGAAGCAGCCAATCAGAGCCCAGCAGCCTCATACAAAAGGAGCTGCTGGACAGAGCAGAGTCAGTTGCTGGCTGACTACAGGGACTCAAGAAGGACTTCAGCCCTGGGTAAGGGTGAAGGTGAAAGCACTGGGTCACAGGAAAGTAGCCCAGAGAACAGTAGCAGCAGCAATGGAGTAAAAAGGCATATAGCAGGTGGCTGCTCTTTATAGGATCTTTGGGTCAGAATCCAAAGCGGTGGGAGGGCCCAGGTCCCCCCCAGCCACTGAGGAAATGGCTTAAGCCCTGAGCAAGGGAGTAGCCCAGGGAAGAGAATGATGGCCTAGAAGAGTGACTCAGCTGGGGAAACTGGTGACGAATCTTCAGGGAGGAAGTCCTGGGGGCACTGCTCCATTCCACAGCAGAGATCATTTGAGAGCTAGCCCAGAAGAGGCTGAGGGACAAGGGAGTTTGAGATTGAGCCCAGGGAGGGCTGCAGGAAGAGACCAACCGAGTTACTGTGATAGGTCCTGGTAGACTTGTACCCTGAAAGGGCGTTGTTGTTTCACACATGGACCGCATGTGAATCTGCTGGAGAGTTGGGTCGCCAAAGATCAACCTGACAAGGGTGGCAGCCGGCGGAGGCACCCCAAGCAGTGCAAACCTAGAAAAGAAGAGCAGGCACATGCATACCTGCTCAAGGGTGCCCACAAGAGGCGAATGGACCAAATCACATCAGGCAACTGTATTCTATTTCCACATCAAACAAAACTATCCCTATGGTTTCCTGAAAGGGTGGTGGGATCCTTCATTATGCCAACCCACCTCTCATCTAAATAGGTCCAAAATAACTTGTAAAAAGAAACTCTACTCTTCACCTAAATTGGACCCACTTTAGGAGTTTGTATAAACCTTTCATTCACTTACTCCATTTACTCCCTATACAGACAGGAATCCTGCATGCAGGTTAATTTCCATTATGTCAATAGGAGTTAGGCTTAAATTCTTCACGAGATACCCAGAGACTATAACCCATGGCATTTACAGTTAATTTTACAACCAGCTTCAAAACAAACTCCACATGCTTTGTATGGCTGAGTGAAAATATTATCAGGATCACTTTCATTGAACCTCAACAAAACCAGTAACATACCAAATAGGATTCTAGTACCAAACAAAGGAAATCATTCAAAACTTGCCTACTAAAATTGCCATTTCTACAGAAATTACATTTTTAATTTAAGTGCTGTTGTTGAAGAAGGGGTGGAGAAAAGCTTTCACTGCTTTTTTATTTTGAATAGTTTTGGAAAACTATTGGAAGCAGGGAAAACCACCCATCTGTTTATAGTAGACATATGACTGAACAATAACCCTAGGGCTTGTCTACACTTGAAAGTTAATTCAGATTAAGGTAGAGCTTGAATTTAAAGGACAATAGCTATTCCTAAATGACTCCACAAGAAGTTATTCTTGAATAACTATTCCTTACTAAATAACTCCATGTGTGGGAAGAAAAGGAGTACTTGTGACACCTTAGAGACTAACAAGAGCGATGGGTCGTCCTTCAGGATAGGTTGTAGATCCTTGATGATGCATTAGAGAGGTTTTAGTTGGGACCTGAAGGACGACCCATCACTCTCACAGATCTGGGGAGACGGGCCAATCCTTGCTTACAGACAGCCCCCCAACCTGAAGCAAATACTCACCAGCATCCACACACCACACAACAAAAACACTAACCCAGGAACCTATCCTTGCAACAAAGCCCATTTCCAACTGTGTCCACATATCTATTCAGGGGATACCATCATAGGGCCTAATCACATCAGCCACACTTTCAGAGGCTCATTCACCTGCACATCTACCAATGTGATATATGCCATCATGTGCCAGCAATGCCCCCCTGCCATGTACACTGGCCAAACTGGACAGTCTCTACGTAAAAGAATAAATGGACATAAATCAGACGTCAAGAATTATAACATTCAAAAACCAGTTGGAGAACTCTTCAGTCTCTCTGGTCACTCGATTACAGACCCAAAAGTGGCAATTCTTCAACAAAAAAACTTAAAAACCAGACTCCAATGAGAGACTGCTGAAGTGGAATTAATTTGCAAACTGGACACCATTAACTTAGGCTTGAATAAAGATTGGGAGTGGATGTGTCATTACACAAAGTAAAACTATTTCCCCATGTTTATTTCCCCCCACTACTGTTCCTTACATGGCTGGAAATAACCCACCTTGATTATCACTACAAAAGGTGGGGGTTTTTTCAGGGTTTTTTTCCCTCTCTCTCCTGCTGGTAATAGCTCACCTTACCTGATCACTCATTACAGTGTGTATGGTAACACCCATTTTTTCTCTGTGTATATAAAATCTCCCCACTGTATTTTCCACTGCATGCATCCAATGAAGTGAGCTGTAGCTCACGAAAGCTTATGCTCAAATAAATTTGTTAGTCTCTAAGGTGCCACAAGTACTCCTGTTCTTTTTGCGGATACAGACTAAAAAGGCTGCTACTCTGAAACCTGTCCATGTGTGGGGACACTTATCCCAGAATAAGTGTTCCTGTTCTTGTTTAGCTTAAACAGAAAAAAAGACACTCTTATTCTGGGATAAGTCCACCCACATAGCTATTCATAACAACTCCACATGTGTATAAACCAGAGATTGTGGGAGTTTGTATGCAAATCCAATTATAAATCATAATTTCCTAAATCTGAACCCTCACTAATTTAGCCAAGTGTGTACACTAGTATCATTTATGTAAGTTAGCACTGGCATAATTAGGTTATACAAAGTGACTTAAAACAATAGTCTGTTTAGTTTGGATGCAACTTTTAATTTAGTTGGTAGATTATGCTAGTGATATTGATAGGAAAATATTCTCAAAATGCTTCTCCCTATTCTTTGAGTACATTAAGTCAAATCTTTACCAAAGGATTCACAGAGAAGTTAACATTACTACTACAGCATGTGGATTTCCTAAGCAAAAAAATCAACAATAACCATGAAGGACAAGCTGAGATCCCAAGAAAGACAAGTCAATTAGCAATTAATTTTTTGATGGGTTTCCTTGATGCTATATGTACTTAATTTATCCTTCTCCCACCCTCTTTTTTCTCCCAGAAGTTTTGGTGTGTGCATGTTAGCAGCACTGTAACGATGGCATTTCTAACATCAATAGGTAGTAATCAAACAGTCCGCTCTTTTTTAACAAATGAAATATGGCAACAATTTGACGTCGCAGCAGTGTTTTGCCCTCCTGAACCCTGGAAATGACCCAGAGGATTTGCACTCTGCTGCTAATCAGAATGCTGGCCATGGCCATTTCCCATGACATAACTGGAATTCTCCCACTGCTTGCCCTCCCGGCTTCAGTTACCAAGTCATACTGAAACTATTTGTTATATCCCCAGGCTGTCAATCATAGCACCTTTCCCCTAGACACTCCTCCGCAACACCACAGTCTCGTAAGTTCCGCCATGGGGGAGCTGCAAACCTTTGTACCCTTTTATTACTGACCCACAACCAGAAGTGAAAACTCCCTCAGCCAAGCCGCTTGTCCTAAAGAGCTGCCTTTTAAGCAATGATATACCACAGTAAAAGTAGCAGCTACTCTTGCCTGCGCGCACCAATAGGAAAAGAGAAACAGAGCATTTTATTCTTAAATTGAAACTATTAAAAGTGTGCTCTTTAAACACATTTAAGAGTGAAAGTTTCTGGGTCACAAATTGACAATCCAAAGGGCCAATTTTACTACAATATTTAATCTGCTATTCAAAGTTCCTCCAATCTGCCATGATATTCTCTCTAAAGACACACAGAGAGAACTCAGGTACATTTATTTTATCTTTGCAGATAGAAATTAAGATGCCACAAGTTGACATGCCACAAGAAAATAGCAAAAATAAATACCACAGATGACTGAACCCACAGTCCAGCCATATAATTCTGTGCCCCATCAGCAAAAAGGGTAGCATGAGAGGCTGCTAAAGAAGGGAAGAGAAATCTCATAATGCAATGTGCCATCCACGTTGACCACAATCCTTAGACGAGAAATGCTGTAATAGTATTGACAGGTATCTGCTGTACACTAACCACATTTTTAGGGATCCCATCATCACACCTCAAATCAGCAGACAATTGAACCTTTGCTGCCCTTTAGGCCCTTTGATCAAGAACTTACACTTTCTTTCCATTTATCTGTGTTTTCTACTTTTTAAGAACTCATCAAGAATATTTATTTAATCATCATACGGCCATTGTTGGCATCTTATTCTTTTAGTTTCTTCCCCTCTCTCACTTAGATTGCCTTGATTTATTCCCATTTACCTAATTTTAAGAGGGTTCTTTATCGTGTATTTCATAATGGTTTTAATTATACTCTTATTTGGTTTATGTCGTTCAACTGAGCACTTTGTAGAAGAAAAGTTACCCATCAACAACTAATGGAAAATGATGCCACTAAGTTAAGCCTCTTATTTTCCTTGTGAAACAAAGTCTGCGTATCTCCTAATTAAAGGCAACTTCAAGCTTTATCGTTTTAAGTTCACAGTATTTAGCCACGCAACTCACTGACTTTCCTAGCCCTGGCATAGATACATTTCTGTGCTGTGCTTTAAAGTCATAGTGTGACAGTATTTAAGCATTGGCACTGTGTAAGATTAGGATTTACATGATGAATTTTGATCTATTGTACCTGCAGAAACCAAAGCTATCAGAGTTTAGTCATTCAGCCCAGCCTGCTTTGTTTCATTCTGTATCTTTATAAGCCAGAAGAAAGAAATCTCAAGCATATACAAGCATTTTTCAGAATCACCTTACTGTTCTGGAATTTTCCTTCTAGCGCAGCAAGTACCCCAACTGCTAGTAAATATACCTATAATAAAATAGGGGGAAATCACGTACCAAGTTAGCTATTCTATTTTACCTTTTAATGGACTCTATTTTATTTTAAAACATATGCTATACCCTTTTAAACTTCACATTTATACTGTTGTGGTACATACTCCATTCATTTGCTATTAAATTTTCTTGAAATAGGTTTTTGTTTTGTAAAAATTATACCCATGTGTTTTCAAAGCTTACCACTGACATCTCATTCTAGGAAGCATATGCCTATTAAAAGCAGAAGAGTGTCCTTGCTCACAGTAAAAGGCCTGAAACAAGGAAAGCTATTTAGTGAGCTAAGAAAATGCCTGGAAAAAAGTCCTATATGAATGCTGGCCAATTTTCATTCTTCTGTTTGGCAATCTAAATTATTTTATCCAATTATTTAGGACACTGCCTCAATAGCTCAAATAAGGCAATTATTTCACCAATTAAATCACTCCAACCATGGCAGTGAAGCTATTGTTCACTATACCCACAGCCTCTTCTCTCTCTCTCTCTGCGTCTAACAATTAGAACTAGCACACTGGTACTGAGTGCTGTAATCCTTTCTGCTTTGTTTAAAAATATAATCACACAAAATCAGTCTCAAAAACACCACTGCTAGTTTCTCAACAAGTGAATTCTCTGTGTGAGGTTTTTTTTCCACAAACCACAACACGAACAGGTTCAAACTGTTGGCCACGTAAGTGGGGAGCTTTTCAGTACACGGGCCTTGTGGACACCTATCCTGAAACCTGGTGTGACAACATTTCATCTGTGCTAGTGGACACACCTCTCCTAATCTGACCTTTGTTCTTTAGCATTTTTAGGTGCTTAATGACACAATTACTCTTTAGCATTTTTCCATAATTAGATGTATTTAATTATAGATTCAGTACACTGGACAAGCACATCATACTCTTCTCTTTCAGGAGTACTTTACCCTTCTGTGTTCTACCGCCTGTGTACATACAGGAAATTGTTTAATTCAGTAAGCGTGTTACACATCTAAAATTTCAAGTATATTCATTATTCATCTCTAAATAAATACCCTGGATTTGTTTTTACCCTATTACGCAACATAAGCACATTTCTAGGTTTGTATGTTACACTTATGAAAACAAATTAATGTTTTTACGACATGCCTTTAAAGGAAAAATCAAATTTTATTCAATAACCTTTCAATCATTTCTTCATATACATACAGCAGGGACAAGAAAATTGAGTCCATTTTAACAGTGGACTCCACTGTTAAATGATGATCCACAGGGTCACAGTACAAAACCATTACATCAGGATCCCTTTTTGGCTAGTGAAATTCGTAAACTACCCATGATATGTTCGCATATCAAGAGACAGGTAAATGTTATATCTTAATTATGCACAGTATCTATATGCTAAGCATAAATGGGATAATGGCAGAAAGCTTCTCTTGATGTTGCATTTCAGGTATTATTTCTGTTGAGATTTCAACATTCTTAGCAGGACACTTTATAAAAAATGAATGTACTTAAATTGATCATTTGTATTCCTTGAAAGCTTGAAATAAATTACAGTTTTCCAATTTCTATTGCTTTTTAAATAGCCTTTAATTTTGTTAACTGTTTTAAATAATTAGCCATCAATATGTTGATTATGATGCAGTAAATGTAATTCTGACCAACAGACAATGGTACGCATGAAGAGTAGGAGGCATTCAACTTTGCTATAATAGAGTTAATTATTTTCTTTTTCTTTTTTGAGGGGGTAGGGGGGAAAGCAGGCGCAAGGAAGCAAAAATTCCATCAACAATGCTAGCCCAATTTAACAACCCTCTGTTACCAATAGTTTAAGGCAGAAAAATTCCTAAGAGTACCATACAGAATACAGGGAGGCTTCAGAATGGCATGAACAATCAAGCAAACATAAGGATTAGCCTCCACTGAGGGATCTCATTGCTGTATTACATGGTTATGCACTGCTCTGAAGAATGCCTTCCACCAAAACTGTAGCAGACAAAGAAGACTGAATAACCATGTTTGTTTCATTGTTTTACATTATTTGAACAATCTACAAAGTGATTACATATTTGATTTTTATAGAAAATATTTGAATTGAATGGATTTTCAATACCACAAAAATAAATCCCCCCCCCAGTATTTTCATATTCATGTCACACCATAAATAACAATTAACTCGCTCATTATCTACCATTTGCATTTTCTATATTTAATCTGTGCACAGTAGCCAGTTGACTTAGCTAAAGATTTTTATTTGAAAAAGATATGAACAATCTAATTTATTTCTATAGCAGGCTCACAAGGTTAAAAGCTGCAGTATTTTTATTAATTTTCAGAAATTTTTTTTGTAATATACTCGTTTGTTTTCTATATGCAAGATTGCCAGATGTATTCCTAGAACCTTCTTGGAGCAAAAAAAAAACAACCAGGATTTCAGAGGTTCTTCTGGCATATACATTTAAATCCAACATAAAAGATCCACAATTCATTGACAATAGGGGAAAACTTTACATTCCACAGGAAACAGCCACTGGAGAAATACTTTGCTAACTGTATACCTTTCATAAATTCCCCCGGTTGCTAAATCAGAAGTCCTAACTTTTCACTGTAGCCTGAAAAATAACTCCATATAGGATATTTGTACATATAATGTGAATTGCTTGGGAAATTTGCATGATAAAAAATAGAGATTGAAGTTTTAGATAGTAAACTCTAGTGAGGGACTTTTTCAGAAGTAAGCTAGACTTCTCAACACTTTATCAGAAAGCTTGATTTGTTTTACTAGAACGTGTGTTCATAAACAAAGTAACTTAGATAATTGCTTCTTAATTATTGTTTGTATTATTTGCATCTATAGGCCATAACAAAGATCAGGAGCCAATTGTGCTAAGCATCTTATGTATAAACAGTGAAACACACACATGCATGTTCCTAAGAGCTGATTGTCTAAATAGGCCATACAACCAAAAGGTTGGAAGGAACAAGAAACTGAAGTGATCTGTCAAAATTACACACAAAGTCAGTGGAAGAGCTGGGAATAAAATCTAGGCCTCCTGACTTCCAGTCCAATGCCTTATCCTATCCATAACACCACATTGCCTCTCAATTACTTGTTTGAAACTCACTTTAGGGACACAAACAGGGTTCCAATTTCCTTTCAACCTCAGTTGGATTTATGTTCATGCTCCCATTAAGGCAATGGATATTATACCACTTCCCAAAACTGGAATTTTGCCACAGGCCTCAAAAGTAGGCACACTGCAACCACTGCACATTTAGTTGATACCCATCAATGCAAGAATGCATTTTCCATTTTAATACACACAAAAAATTTAGTAACGCTATAGTATACACCTCCCCATGGGTAATCTTCCCCGGCCACATCCAACACATACCATTTCATACATTCACTCAGTTCATTTGAATGAATTCATCATTTCCTCTACTTACCACAATCACCACCTGCAGTACAGACCTGATGTTATAATAGCCCGAACCATTTCTGAATTACAGCTCAGCTCAGTCAACTCAGAGCTGTAGGTCTCCATTTACCCAGATTATGATAGCCGGGACCTTTATTAAAATGTAGACAGCTTGCTGACACATTGATAAGCATTACCTTAGAAGTCATGCAAATAAACTGTAATGCTGAATCAAGTCAGTAGCATCCAGATAAGAAGAGTGAACAACTTTCAGGGCTGCCCTAGTTGCAATACAATCTGAAACTAGATTGTCTCACACACTGAAGATCAAAAGCTATGTCCTCAGAAACAGCAGGACGGACACTAAACTCTCAGTATCTCATATCAAACATTACCATGTGCTCTGTCTCAAGACTGGATTGGTAGGTGACATTTTTTCAAGTCCACTTGGAGCTTTTTTTCCTTTCTATATTCAGGCAGAACCTCCCCACTGAGGTCAATATGAGTTCCCACATGTGGAATGAGAGAAAGAGAGAGAAATCCCCATCGAGTATGTTTTGAAAGATCAAGTTTGATATGTATTTCCAAGTATTGATCCCTTTTTTCAGATCTGTAATTCCATACTCATTTGAAAGATTTAATACACAACCTTACCTAGAGGTATATCCAAAAGCTTCACTACTGTAACAGAGGCTGCTTTTGAGAATTCCTCTAAACTTTCTACTTTAATTCACAGCAGCAAAAGTAAATGGTGTATTTTCTCCACAGGAAAAAAGGCAAATGTGTTGACATCAGCACCTTCATAATACCAATTATAAAAAGCAAGAACATCAGTAGAAAAGTCAGCCGCCATCCAATGTGGTGGTCACTATGACAACTAAGTCATTTCTTTTTATCTACCCTTATGATAAAGTCCTATAGAATTCAGCAGGGATAAGGTCAGTTGTGTTCAATGTAAATTACTCTAAAAGTCAATAGAAAATGATATTATTGTCGTATAATAATAATTATTATTATTATTATTGTCGTTTAAAAATTCTACAGACATTATGTGTCATTTGCTACACAACTCCGAAGGTATTTTCCATAAGGGTGGGTATTAACACATCCTTTCCCCTGGTATCTGAGTGTATAGCATTAATAGTTGTGGGGGGAAGGTGGGAACGGAGCTTCAAGCTGAGTATGTATTTTGATAGCAAAATGGAACGTATCTGTACAAGATTTGAAATCACTGATTTAACTATCAAGAGCCATCTTGGTCAGAGAAGACTATCAAGGTAGAAAAAGCCTGAAAAAGTTTGTTTTGACAATGTTGTTTTCAATATTTTGTTCAAAACATTGGTCAATACAGGAAGAACTTCCTTACACACATTTCTACTAAAACAGAAATCTGACTTCTCATTTTCGGGGGCAACAGATTCAGGCTTCCTTGAAATGTTTCCTGTGCCTTAGGGAAGAGAAGAGTTCCTCCATTTCTTTTTATCATTTATTAGGGAGAATCCTATTCATGGTTAGAGATATCAAAGTTTTTATACAGCTGTAACAGATAAATCTTTCTTTATAAACATAGTATATAATCTCCTGCTATCTCTAACTTTCAAATCCCACTGGAGAGTCAACAGACATGATGCTCGTTTCTAAAAAAGTGTTGTCATTTGGGATTAGGACTGGCAATGGATGAAGGAAGAAGGGTGGAAGGAAGAATTTGCTTATAGCACTTGAAATATCAATTCTAAAGATTAATTCAACTAATATTGACAGACTCCAAAGGGCAACAAAAGGTAACAACATTTAATGCTGCTCAGGAAATAGCTTAATTGATTGTTGTATTTGGTGCCAAGCAACGTACTACAGTCTTGGGGAATTATTTTGCCCCAAGCAATATCTTTATTGCTATTGCCCCTGCTTCCACTCAGTATTTTTAATTTCTCTTTTTAACACCTCTCTTTTTAACACCTCTCTTGAATTTTCCCAAAGAACTATGTTGATGTCGTCTTGAAAATAAAAACCAAACAGACCCATTTTGCTCTGGTGGATTACCACTGACCTCATTCTAAGATGTTGAGTACAAACAGAAACATACTGTCATGTGCGTCATCCTTCCCAATGACATATCTAATTTAAACCTTGGAACCACAGAGCTGAAGCAAATACTAATTCATTTAGATGAATAATTTGTCTTCTGGGGCAATATTACTAGATTAACTGCTTGGCCCTGGATGCAAAAGGTCTTTTCTGTAAACACAACAATTAAAACCACCCAGATGCCCTCTAACAGTATTTTACCCCATGCTGCAAGAGACCTGGGCCAGGGAGAGGTATTTGAAGGCTCACTCCCTTGGCGGCAGTGCAGGAAGTTCACATAGCACAACAGAAATATTATGTGGAAAGCGGAGGGGGAAAAAACCGCAAAAATACTCCTCTCCTTTGCCCCAGCAGAGCAGTTCAGCTGCCATTCTATTAAGAGAAAGGCTCAAATTATTAGTTTGGAAGGGTGGAGGATAGGGAATGGTGAATAACTATGTTTGTTTAATTGTTTTACATTATTTGAACAATCTACAAAGTGATTACATATTTGATTTTATAGAAAATATTTGAATTGAATGGATTTTCAATACTACAAAAATAAATCCCCTCCCCAGGGAAGCAAAGCAGCTGAGTCAAGAGGCAGGCAAAGATCCTGTTCATCTGAGAAGGTATGTTTATCATGCGTACAAATTAGTTCCAGCAGAACCAGTTCGCAGGCTTTGAGGATGGTAATTCTCAGTGCAGCCTGTGACCATCCTTCCTTTCCAACCACACAGGAAACAAGTTGATGCAGGATTCTCCTTGATGCTGTCATCATGATCAGCATAATGCCACACAAAAGGTTCTCTACATGAGATTTCCTGATAGAATACCACAAGAATGTTCTCTCACAATGGAAGCTAATTTGTTTAGCCACATAACCAAAATGTATATTTTACACTTTTTTATTTTTCAACATAGATTCATAGATACTAAGGTCAGAAGGGACCATTACGATCATCTAGTCTGACCTCCTGCACAACGCAGGCCAGAGAATCTCACCCACCCACTCCTGCATTTTTCTTGCAATTCACAAACCACTTTGAAAGTCTAAATCTCGCATACCAATCATGCAAAAAGCATCAAAATTAACATCCATGAGCATCATTACACAGGAATAAAGCTGTCCATACCAGCAATTTCCTGAAGGTGGATGTCCTTCCATTTGTCTCCAGCAAATAGCCCTTTAGGCAATTTATTGTACTGCAGCACCATTACCACACAACAAAGATGCAGGCTGGTAGTCCGCTCAAAAAACATTTCCTTGAGTCACTGCAAACTGTTTGCATATTTGCCACAATTTATTTTCTAAAATCCAAAAAAGAGAAAAAGAATGAAAGGGCTTGAGAATCACAGCACGTCTATACGCACAGTGAGACTTTGAGTATTAGAATGGCAGATCTGTGCAAAAAACCAAAAACCCAGGGTGTTGTAGGAATTGGTGGTGACACTGGGGTCCTCTTCCACTGTTATTCTGATATGCAAGAAACTGAGACTCTGATAATTTATGAACATATGAGATAGTACAGCACATTTTGGAGGAGTAGCAGCATTTACTTCAGAAACCTTTAAATATCTGAAATGCATTTAACAGGAATGTCCAATTATACCAGTCATGTATAGTAAGAAGCTCTCGAAAGTCCAGCCTAAGCCTTCTAACATCTTCCTAAGGCAGGTATGGTACATCTTTTAGTTTCCAGGAACACAAATAAGAATAACAACCAGGAAATACTTGGCTTTACATTATTTTATCAAAAATAACTTCTATTTGAAGAAATTACAGTCATTGCACTTGCCCCTGCAGAAGGGGCTGCTGCTAAAACACAGCAGTTAGAAATCTAGTTGGCTCACGGGATTAGTGATGAGAAATGGCCTTTCATCCCTAGGTCATGGTTTGAAACCCAGGCCTGGTTTATAGTGGTCACAAGTTAGCTCTGTTTGGTAACTCATGAACTCATTCACTTACTCAGAGTAAGCACTCACATATCACAACTGGTACAAATTAGCATCCT
Source organism: Chelonia mydas (assembly GCF_015237465.2). Classification (NCBI taxonomy): domain Eukaryota; kingdom Metazoa; phylum Chordata; order Testudines; family Cheloniidae; genus Chelonia; species Chelonia mydas. The sequence goes on from NC_057854.1 coordinate 29,784,745, forward strand.
GGACAGATATCTCCAAAAATGCACACTGAAACAGAATTGACAAGTAACTTAAACTAGCCTTTTAGCTCACTATTATGATGGGGCATATTAGAGAGTGGAGTGAGGTGGAGTGGCCTCCCACAGACCCTCTCACTGAGCCCTGGTGGGCGGAGCCAGGCCAGGCTCACCCCTCCCGCCGGAAGTCAGTGGCCGGGACAGGAAGTATAGAAAGTGGGTCTGGGAGCTCAGATCAGCACCTCTGGCCGGGCCGTTGACTGTCCGGTTGATGGCACCGCCATGCCGCGCAGCGGGGCTGGCACAGCTCCTGGATCGGGAAGCAGCCGGCATGTCTGGCTCCTAGCCTTAGGTGGTCCCCAGGAGAGTCCATGTGCTGCCTTGCCCCCCGTCCGCAGGTGCAGCTCCTATTGGCTGGGTCAGGGCAGGGGAGGAACAAGTGCAAGCACGACTCACGAGCGCTCAGTAGGCAGCTGTTGAGGGGTCGCGTGGCACGTGCCTCTCCCGCTGCTGCCTGGCCTCTTCTCCTCACGCGGCTGGGCTCGAGCTGCGGCGCATGCCCTGCGGTGAACCGCAGTCCGTCTGTCACTCCATCGCCAGCACCCAGGAGTTTGAGGTATGTATACCCCTGTCTCCGAGTGCTGGGAATGGAGCTGCACCCCCATCCCCCCGTCACTTCATCCCTTCCTGTCCCAACCTCCCCACACCCCCATCCCCCGACATTGCATCCCTCCTCATCCCAACCCCGCCCTGCTTCCCCATCCCTCTCACTGCATCCATTCCCCATGTCATCCTGTCCTGCCCCCAACACCTACCCATCCCAGCCCTGTATTCCTTACAGTGCTCTCCCACCCATCCTCTCCACCTCCCAGAGCTGCCACCCCATGTCCCTCACCTGCCACAGCCCTGCAACCCCATTTATCTCCATATACTGCTGCACTCCCATTATGTCCCTATATACCCTGTGCCCCCCACATCCTCATGCACCTGTAGCCTTCTGCCCTCCTCTGCATCTCCATCCACCCCGCATACACCCACCCCCCCTCTCTCCCTGACTGTGTTTGTTGCTAAGTCCCTGAACACAGGCCAGAGCTATAGACTCTTTTTCCCCACCCTGACCAAAGGCCTGGGCACCCTAACTGTACTTGTTGCTCAGCCCTGACCACAGGGCTAGAGACTTGAGCTGTGGATTGTCACCCTGCTAAGTCCCAACTGTAGGTGACGAACAGAGACGTAGTGAGGTGGAGTGGCCTCCCACGGATCTGGAGAGGGAGAAGCCTCCACCGCTAAACCACTAGAGAGAGCTATGGAGGGGATCCTTGCATTCCACTGCATTTTAAAGACTACCTGGTCTTCCATGTCTCAGTGCTGTCAGTCCAGCATCTTTCACAAACACAATATTCACTCTTTTTTAGTTCAAAGGGCAGCAGATTTAACAGAAGAATCATTTCAAAGGATAAAATTAACTCCCACGTTCCTATTCTGCCAAAATCTATTAACAGAGACTGAGTGTTATACTTATTCTGTTCTTTCCCTTAATGACCGTGATTAAGCTTTACAGGCACTGAGTTCACTACTGATTCTAACCCTGTTTCTATGAATCTTGGTTAGATTTTTACAAATTACACAACTTACTGTTCTCCCAGATGATTTTCATCTGCCTTCAAAATTAGCGAATGCGAAAGTTTCAGAATGAGAAGTCAGACATATATCAATGCACTAAAACTTTGCTTATAAGTTTGGGATTTTTTTTGCAAACTAAGTAATACCCATGTAGAAACAAACAAATGCTTTCTGACTGCACTGAAATCTACTGGCAATTTGCACAGCTGGTCAGCTACAAGTTTTTGTGCTGCAGAGTTCAACAAAAGCCACTCATGATTTCAACAGATGTTCTGATTTCTTTATAGGCCAATGGAAACAATGCTTCCCCAACCTCAGATTCCCAGAAATAGAAGCCAGAAGAGTCAGAATCCAAGAACTCTGCTGTGAGGGTTTAACTAGCAACATTACAACTTGAACTGGTGCTAACAGATGCTAAAATCCAAGATCCTAAGACAAATGTATAAGCATGATGAGCCAATATGCCCACCCACAATTATTGACTGGCAAAATTTATAACTCCTTTTAGTCATAAGAACGCTATATGAGCTTTTCCTTCATAACAGGAAGCTGAGTCAAGTATTTTCCCCCAGGTTTCCTTGGCACTGTAAGACACGAGCAATGACGACTGGTAAAAAGAGCACACTTAAGAACTGGTGAGCGTGCATGACCATACTCTGAAAATATCTGTCCACTTGTCTAGTTGGTGAGTGGTGACGGTCCTGCTGGAGTCTTCTTTGCTCCTGCACTCTCAGATAGAAGCAGTGAACAAAGAAGCCTCATGCACCAACAGCCGGCTCAGAGACTGCAGCCTTTTCTGTCATAGAGAACCCAGTCATGATGATGCATACCTGTCACTTCCAAATGATATTATTGTAGGGCAGTGCATTTGGTGCTGGACCTGAAAGAACCGCGAAGTTACAGATTGTAGCAACCCAACTGCTAAGCAGCACCAAAACAAATATCATTCTATGTGAATCATGCAAAACATATCTGCCCAGATATGAGTCAAATCAAAAATCCTCATATACAAATCCCTCAAGGAACTGAGACTTAACTATTTCAGTAGTCACCTTTTTGTCTGTGACTTGGTATGCCAGCTGTAATCAGCAAGGATATCATAGCTGTCACAAGGGATACACACTTTGTAGGAGAAAGCAATGCACAGTTGAAGGCCTGCAGCTACAGTACCGTTTACTCCAGAGATCAAGCTCAGCCTGGGTTTTGTAACACTCTTTCACCTCTTCAGGGAGGCCTTTGCCTAATGGCTGTCCAAGGTTCCACAGTTCTACTTGGAGACTGATCCTTGAGGGTGGACACAATGAAGCGATTGAGTGAAGAACTATGCTCCCATCAAGGTCACGCATCCCACATGAAACTGTACTCAGATACTAGAGTTGCTTTAAAGGTACAGATGTTAATATTCATGCTATGTTTTCTGAAATTGATATGGCTTGGTATGGAACCATGCCACAGTACATCTGTAAATCACACAGGAGAACTAGCAGCATCTCAGATCTTGGAGTCTTATCTGTGGTTCATGTTCATTTTTAACAAACTTATTTTTAATAGTAGAGTCCTTCCTAGGAGTCCCTCTTTTCCACCCACAGTTCTGCAACCTCCACCCATCATGGCAGTTCAACCTACCTTCCTGCTGAATTCTAGAAATAAATCCCTTTGGAGCTAATCACTGCCACGTGGTGCTGTCACCAGGAGCTGAGTGCATCATGCTCCCATTGCTGCCAGCTCAACAAAAGATATGGGATTTGGTATCAAATTCAAGCAAAATCCCTAGCCACACAACCAACAGAGGTTCCACAATTTTTTAAAAACAAAATTTTGTCTTTACATAAGAAAAGCTTAAAAAGAGGTTTGTGACATAGTCTGCATATGTTTAGGGGGGAAACACAGGATTAATGTGCGTGACAATTTGTTTTACATAATTGTGGTAACAATTACACTGCCACACACAGGCAGCTATTAGGTAAAATGGTTTTGCCCCTTCTCCCAAGAAGTTTTTCGCTAAAATAAATGGAGGATGCTGTGACGCTAGCAGAACAGGTGCCAGCTCATGCCAAATCCACAGGCCAATTTGCTTGTGTATTAGTATAGATCAAAGTGACTGTTAAATGTATATGAGTGTATTTGGTGTTTGAACGTCATAAAAACAAGTGGGTTGTTATTTGAATTATTTCCACATGTGTATCCCATTATAATGTAGTAGCAAACATTTACATTGTTTCTACCCCATAACTAAATAATCTATCAGATGAGAAAGAAGCTGTGTGGAATGCAAATGAAGACCTTTAACAGAGAAGAGTTAATTTCAGAAAAGAGCTAATTTCAAAGCAAGTACTCATTGTGTGTGATGATCACAGGTCAAAGACTCAAAATGCATTCCCCACTATCCATCATCAAAGGAAAAGCCCACGTGGGTAGTGACACTGTCAGCTTGTTTTCTGTGAGAAGAAGCTATAAGTATGGATTCAAGGAAAGGGCTCTGAACAATGTGAGGAATCCTACAGGGAAATGTACCAGATGCAAAGTGGAGATCTGCAGAAACAATCTTGGTACCCTGAAAAGACTTTTGGGAAACTAGCAGTTTATTACTTCACTGCCACCATTTGGAATTACAAACTGTGACTCACCTTTGCATATATTTTACCTGCTTTAATCTCTCAATAACTCTCATTTCCTTTTCTTAGCTAATAAACCTTTAATTAGTTTACTACAGAATTGGCTACCAGTGTTGTCTGGGGTGTAAGATCTAGGGTGCCCATTTTCTGGGGCAAGTGACTGGTCTCTTGGGACTGGAAGCAACCTAAATGTGATGTGATTTTTGGTGTAAAGAACCATTTTATCACAAAGTCCAGTTTGTTTGGGTGGCAACATAGACTGGAGAGTCTAAGGGGACTGTCTGTGACTCCATGGTAAGACTGGTTTAGTGATCCAGTACTTCACATTTGTTACTCGTTTGGTGAAATCTAATAATAGAACATACCACCAGTTAGGGGTGTCTGCCCTGTTTTCTGACAGTCTGCCCTGAGGTTGGCAACTCACAGTCGTGAGCCACTCCAGACAGTGTGACAGATGCTTCTGTCATGTATTAACTGTGGCATATTAGTTGTCTCATCACATGCAGAGAATTTGGGATGCTTCAGGCTATTAGTGTATCACTGGAATGACCTGAAAGCTTTAAGCAGAAGTAATTTATACTGAAAGCAAGTAAACAAGCCCCCATAAATAAGCACCACAGATTTTTTTTTTTTGGTTAACCTTGTTACTTTATCTTTTCAGTTATTTAGTATGAAACTCAATATAAAAACTGCCTAATGAAGTGCTTTCCAACAAATAGTCATCAAATTATATCTAAAAAGAGGCACTGTTAGTAACATTTCCCATGTTGAGATAGGTAATCATGGCTTACAGTTAGAAAACTACCTTAATTAGCATATCAATTTAGTACTCTAAATCGAAGGCTTGCTAATTGGTTTTAGGTAGCCAGCCAATAAATGTGTACAATAGAGAAACAGAATGACACCACCCCTCAGGAGAACTTGCTCCAATGAGTTTGGTACTGTTGAGTTACAAATGAGAGATCTATGTCTTTCCATTGGAAAATGACATGAAGATATGTAAATCTTCTTGTAAGTAAAGCAGCCAAAATAAGATACAAAAGGGCAATTTAAGAAAACACTGGTGTAGATTCTGTAACTGAAAGCTAAAATTAGTTTTCAAAAGCAAAGAAATTAAATATAAACATCCTAAACAGTAATCTGGGCCACAATACACACTCCTTAGCCATTTAGGTGCTAAACCATTGCCTAACATTTTCATTGAGTGGCCTGGTTGACTCTAGACTCTAAACTCTAGTCCTAGGCTAAAGCTGCTAGTGAGAAGGAATTCAAAACTGGAAACAAGCTGCATGACTGGCTGACCAGCTTAGTTTTTCCGCTTTATTGTTTTATAAAATAGCATGATGAATCTGCTGAGCAATAATAGGTCAGCAGAGAGCAATGTGATAAATCTGCTGCTGTTACTCCTCTGTTTCCAGACCGGAGTGTGATAGGTCAGCCAAGACAGGAAGCTTTAGTGGCATTTGGGAGGATCATATGAGACATGGAGCAACAGTGGTGAAAACAGCTTTTCTTGATGGCTGCTGAACATGACCTGTGTATGGCTGGGTCTACCTTGGTTGGTTTAAGCATAAATTAAACATCTTGTATATAAGAATATGCAAATAGTGTAAATAAACTAAATTACACCATAATCCACTCCATGATAATAATTTCTGTCTATCAATGAAAGTTGACCTGCTACAAAAGGCCCATAATCAACAACCACTTGATTGAGGGGCACAGTTGTTTGACTTTCTTAGCAGTTGGTAAAGTTTCTCTTTTAGTACTTAGCTCTATAGTGTTGATAGTAGCTGTCATTTCTATGAAGCCTGCTAGTTAGTTCTCTACTGATACATCCAGTCAACACATGTACTTTATTTGCAGATTTTACATAACTCTAATTTCCATTCATCTTATGTCTGTTCAACATCAGTTCTACTGTTTTTGCTCTTTAAAGATTGTCAGGAGGAATCCTGGTATCCTAGGTCTAGCTAATTAGAACTGATTACAAAGATGCCACTTTTCTCTCACTTTTTACTGATGTGAAAGATGCTATATTTTAAGCAAGTGATTCTTCACAGATTTAGGAACCCAACCATCATACTACCTCAGCAAAATTAGCCACTTCAGTCTCAACTGAGATGATTTGGACATAGTGTTTATTTTCAACACCATGTAATAACAAGTAACGCATCAAATAATAGCCCATTTTCCTCTCTTAATTATCAGTGTATTTTAAATGCATATATTTCTGAAAATTACCAGATGAGAGGTTAGAGGACCAAAATCCTACAATGGGTTCTGAGTGAGCAGACCCTTGTGCCCATGCGGATACACCTGCACTGAAGTCCCAAGTCCATTATTTTAGTTTAGTTCATGTTTGAACACTGCATAGAACTCTATGATTTTATTTTTCATTTTGGAAGCCTTCCTAGAGTTTGTGTAAAACATCTGGAAAATTAGGGATTCTGAATGTCAGCTTTGCATATAAGACTGAAGAGAAAAGGTTTACATGCTTTGCTTGTTCTGCAAGAATGAATGTACACATTGCAAACAGAGATGGAGTGTGTACAGCATTATAGTATTTAGTCTTTATACTTTATCACCTCGCCATTCATATGCCATTATTTAGAATGTGGTCAAATTTACTGCAGAATACTTCTGCCAGATTATTTTCTAATCGGCATCCACAACTCCTCAATCTTGGTCCAAACAGCCTAAATTTGTTGATGCAGGCCAGGCACAGCATTTTCCAAGCAGTCTGTATGTATCTACGTTTCGGGGACAGGAATGAGTTGATGCATAAGTGGGAGGAGAGTTATTGAGCATTGAGTTTTTTGGCATTTGGCCATTTCTACCACAGGAACTGAAGGAGAGCCACCCATGTTGAGAGACTAAAGTGCAAAAAAAAAAAAAAAAACGCCAAAAACAAAAAACACCCTAAGTCAGCCTACTTAGCCTGCAGTCCGATAGCAGGGCTAGTTGTCCAGCACACTAGTTAGGGGCTCTAATGTTTTTAACTGAGAAACTTCTGCTTAAACTGAGGAAAAGAAGAAAGCAACCTCTCTTATTTTACGACATACAGATATGACCTGGCACTGGATGCTATCATACTAGGGTGTTTTGAAAATGTGAATATATCTACGCTATCCTTTTTAACATATGGGAAAACCAAGAGACAGAGTAACATTCCCAAAGCTACAGAGCGAGTTAATGATAAATTAGGATTACAAATCAGGAATACTTGGACCCCAATATCAAACTCCAACCCAAAAAACATGCTGCCTCTCTGAAAACAAGTGTGACTATTTTATTGTATTCAAAAATAACAAACCTACAAAAAAGTCCTGTTTTTCAGTTGTAATGGAAGAATGCTGTTGACTTCCATCAACAAAGTACTGTCTAGCATCATTTATTGGTGTGGATATTTCTTCTGGAAATGAACAGTTCTTTGCCACAAATGGCCTTCAGTGTTTACACAACTGGATAACCCAATCAGTAGAGAACCTAACAATAGACAGCCCTTACATGACACATGGCCCTGAAATCACAAGCAAAGTCTCAAAGTACCACCCTCTCCCCGATTCCCTCTACCTCTACCGTTTAGGAAACCAAGACATCTGCACAAAGTAGTTTTAAATAACTAACTTCACACAAGTCAGAGACTAGAATCCCGGATGGAGAATCAATTACTTATTTTCTGACACTGCCTTTTTTCATTTTCTACTAACAGGTGCAGAAAATATGAATCATTCATAATTAAATAAAAGAAACCGAGCCCTCTGCCTGCACTGGGGAAGAGCAGTGAACAGAGAGTCACAATTAGACTCTGCAGTTAAGGCCACTTCATTTCCAGACATAATGTTGCTAAATATGCTATTTACCACTAGAGCAAAAAAAAAGCAAGCAATAAAATGGCTCCAGCTTGATAAACGGAATAGCTGTCACCCAGAAATCTCCAATATGTGCCTCTGACGTAACGTATATCTTTTCAAACCAGAAGTGCTCCCTAGACATCAGCAAACATTTATTGTAATTATTTACTATCTTCTGAACAGACCTGCTGTGAGCTATACACATTAAAACTACAATTATTGGATCTGGAAAATACCATAGCAACACCCCATTATGGCCCATACTATTTTGTCAATGTAATGCCCAGTAATTCAAGCTTATTGAACAGCTGACTTGTAAAGGCTGGGCTCCAATGATACTGGAGCTTTAAGTCTATCCTCTGTCTAGAGAAAGAAATGAGGACATTAAGAGAATTTATGAACTGGTTGCTTGTTCTGAACACAACTTCTCCTGATGCTCATTAGCTAAAAGCCTCCGGATTAGGTCAGAAAGTCATGATTTCATTCTTAAAGTTTCATAAGTATGAAGGTGGAATTGGGAACTTAAGGGCTGTAGTTCTAGATATTGTCTCTTTTAAAGTCAATTTTTGATAATCCATAAATGTCCTCAGAAGTATCCTGGCTATAGTTAACCCATCAGGTACTGTATCAGCCATAGGCAAAAATCCAATCCACATTACACTTAGTGGACTCCTACCAAAAGAAGCTGACCCACTGGGCCAAATTCTGCCTTAAGTTGCACCTCTGAAGAATTTGGCACATTGAATCTGGAAGCTAACTCCAGTTTTCACACCTTTGCGTGATACTCTGTTTATTGAATGGACAGTGTATCAGCTGTGTAAATCCAGCTAATGCTGTTGGAAATTACTTATCTAAGAATAGTGAATGGATAACACACTTAGATCTTCACATCGAAGTTCACCAGAAGGAAAAGAAATTCTGAAGATTAAAACGTATACATTAAATAAAAAGTCAGACTATGACAGTTAAACAGTTGGCTTGAACTTACTTGTAAATTCATCAACATGATTTTGCTGAAGTTTCCGGACCCCTAACGGATCACACATTTGTAATCACAATCATCAGGCTTTGTCACCATTTCCATTATCAGCTCTTATTTTCGGGTGGTTATAAAGTAGCAGTGGATACCTTTTACAGGCTCAAGACTAGGACCACTCCAAAAAGAGTATTTCTGAAAGGTCTTCAGAAAATACTTATTATATATTTAGGTCTAATTTTTATGTATGGACAAGGAATAGTAGAGAAAATGGAGGTTAATGAAGGTCAAAAAGAAATCCAAGCTTCTCAGTTTTTCCTTGACACATTAACAAGTCTAATCACATATGCTCACTTGTTCAAGTCTTTTTATACCCTGCTATGCATTATGCCCTATTAGCTAGCATTAATGTGCTGCTTATCTCATCCCAGACTAGACACTTAATAGAGGAGATCTGTAATACAGCGGACAAACTCAATTTATAATCTTTGAGGAAACTGTTTTCATTTGCTAATAACTTTATACAGAGTAAGCAAACAATCCCATAATAAGGAAGCAGACATTTATTTTGGATGGGAGAATTTTCATAGTTAAACTTTTGTCTCTTTCCCTTTTGTAAAAGATTCACAGACCTGTTACAAATGGTATTTAATGTTTGCAAAGCTCTGAAGATTTTTTGATTTAAAAAGGTGTTAAATTCACACATCATAGTCAAACAGCTCCCAGTCAGCCATCTATCATCCTGGATTCCACAACATCATTTGTTGAAGGGCATTCTGAACAGCATTCAGAACACTGCGGAATTTTGATTGGAAGGTGAAGTCTGTTTTCCCCACACTGGTTTAATCTATTATATATTTGGCAAGTTCTCATTTTACAATTTGTATGAAAGAAAAATTATTGTATTATTAAGCACTGTCAGCACTTTTAATGATAAACATCAACAAGATAAATACTAACACAGATCTGAATTACAACCAAAGCTGGAATAAATTAGTAGAAGTGAATGAAGGCTTCAAAGTTCCCCTCATTGTTATAAAAGCATCATTTCATGGGTGGGATTGGTGCCAGTTTAATTTCTCTCACCCTTACCACACAATAAAACAGAGGAACAGCATGGACTAGTGGACTGAGCACAGGCTCTAATCTCATTTTTGCAATTAACTGTGTGTCTTAGTCCAATATTCACCTTCTGTTTTCTTCCCCCTCTATAAAAAAAAATGGAGATAGTGCTCTTCTCCCACCTTCACATCTATTTTGGGGGCTAATTAATGTTTGTATGGTGCTCTTTGAATGGAAAGCATAAAGTAAGTACCAACTATTATTGCTACCACAGTGAAACCTCAATGGAATGCATTAGTTTACAGTTGGGTGATTTATAGTTGGAGCTGCTTGCTTGTTGCAGGGGGAGAGGGGAAGGGACAATACGCCTTGTAACTAACATATGATGTTGTTAATGACTGAAGCTCTAAGGCCTTGATTCAACAGGAGAGGAAACAGCACATATATTCTGAATAAAACCTATTTTCTTATACTGAGAGATGACTTTCACAGCCCAAAATGGATAATGTAGCCTGCTACGATGCAAATAAACTGAATTTACCAGACGTAGTACATTCAAAACACACATTCATGGGCAACAGCAAAATAGGTTTCCCATTCAGAAAAACTAACTAAAACATAGATGTGAAAACAGTATTCTCAGACTGATGAGTTGATTAATTACTGTAACAAAAAGTTCGTACCTGCTTTATTTCACCAATTATTGTGAAACTATCTACAAACTGGTCTAATGATTTTACTAAGAAATTGAAGCGTTCACCCCACAGACCAACTTCGTTGGCAAATTCCTTTTAGCCACAAATAGTTAGAGCCTGTTACAGGCTATATGATGTTATATTCAGTAACCTCTACCCATTAGTATCTGACAACTTTTCTGGATTAAAATTAGATCTGGTCTCTCTTTTCAAACAAAAAGGAACTGGATTTACAGTATTAATTTTCCAACTGATGTGGTTACCTGCATGTCTTCTCTTGGACAAGTACAATTTACAAGTGGAAACGACAAAATGTTGGTGCTTGATTACGTGCAATGCTTTACAACCCTTTGATTTTAAAAAGGTGCTATAAGTACTTAGTGAGGCATAAATTTTGCCTGGACCAGCATAGTTCACAATTATAGAATCTCTCTGCTGCCAGGCTGCATTTTAAAATGTCAAGATCTCTGTATTTTAAGGGTATGTCTACACTGTAATAAGACACCAATGGCTGGCCCAGCTCAGCTAATTTAGGCTCACAGGGCTCAGGCTGTGGGGCTATAAAGTTGCAGTGTAGACGTTCGGGCTCAGGCTAGAACCTGAGTTTTGGGACCCTCCCCCTTCATGGGGTCCCAGAGCCCAGGCTCCAGCCTGAGCCCAAGCCCAAGCCCAAGCCTGAGCCTAAGCCCAAATGTCTACATTGCAATTTATTAGCCCTGCAGGCTGAACCCTGCAAGCCCATCAGCTGACCCAGGCCAGCCATAGGAGTTTGAGTGTAGTGTAGACATGCCCCTAGACTGTTGGTAATCTGCTGTCTTCATATATTCCAGACCTTCTCAATCTTACCTAATCTGATCCATCCATTTTTCAGAACCTCGCTGGCTTTGTGAACTGACAAGCCACTATTGGTGACAAAACCTAACAGATACTCTTCTGACCACAATCAATTGTGAATTCAGAAGGCTAACCAATCATTCAATCTCATTCAGGTTAGCTTTTTAAAAATAGTTTTCTTCAAAGGCATATTACTTCCAGTGAAGTGCTTTGGGTTGGCCTTGGTCATTTAAAACGCTACACAACCAAATACGTTTATGTTGGGTTCTTTGTACAAAAACGTAAGTGCCATGACCATCTCCAGAAGTCACCTATGCATACTGAGTGTAAAAACTATCCCCTTACACGCAACCCACAAAAAAGGCTTTTTTAAAAATTGATGGAATTTAGGTTCTGGCTTCTCATGTTAAAAAATTCAATATAATTGCAAATCACAGCTTGTTTTTACAGTTGATAAATAGGCTTTTGTGTTTTGTTTTTTGCATATGCACACCTCAGCTTAGAATGTATTTTTAAGTTTAACATTATTCTTGTTATCCATTTGTTAACTACTGATAGGCTCAACCTCTGGATTTGTCTGGTTGCCACCTCAGTTACTTTGATTTCTGGATTTAGTAAGGTGCCCTCCCCCTACATACCTATGCACCGATCCAAAGAATTTGACCATTAACTTTAACAGTGATTCCAATAAAGGTATTTATGTTAAATATTAAATTAGTTGGGAGACAAGGTTTAGATTAAGACCGAGGCAATCAAGACAACAGAAGAATGACAATTATGCACACCAGTGCAGCTGATCATGGGACCATTTATCATAAGCATTACCTTAAAACTCTTATCTTCTAAGATAAAGCAAATATTAAATCCATGAGCTCCAAAGCCCCACCTTCCAAAGCAAAAGGGTCCATATGTTTTATGCACCGGTCTATGAGAAACTCATTTTGTGGGATGTTTCACATTCCACTTGGAAGTTTATTCCTCTATATATTCCTGTGGTAATGTCAACCAGATGTGACAAAGAAGCCTGTGAATAATCATAAAAATTACAAGCATATTCAAATTCTGAGGTACTGTAAAATCATAGTTTGTTCTCTACCATCCCACCTCGTAGACGGCATCTAGGACTACCTGCTCGTTTTAGAAAGCTTATCAGTTAATGACTGGTTCTTCATCGTACATTAATTGCTTATTAGTGCCGCAGCTGAGCATGGTGTTTTAAGGTAAATAGCAAGCCAAGCTCCTTTACCTGATGGTTTTACAGTCTAAAAATATATCAAAAGCAACTCAAGGACAACTGCACAGTGAGACTCGTTGAGACAATGATCTGGAAGAGGGAGAAGACACCACTTCATGATATAGCTTCTAGCACAGAGCAGAAGAAAAACTGTCTGCAAAGTTTTTATTATTAACGAATATTTGGGGGAAAAAAAGTAAACAAAGCAAGTTTCCACATCAAATAATGCTCATCCCCTCACGTATGCTTGCTTTTGAGGAGACATCTAAATAAGAAGAGTCTAAAGCTCTTCCTTCCATACAATAAGTAATTGAAAATCAACGTTGAAATTTTATATACACACGAGATAGCTTTTTTCACTGAATTTAAGTTTCGTTATTTTAGTCTTGAACTCTTCCTGTTGAATACAAACATTAATCCAAGAAATATGCTGGATCTGGAAAGAATGGTAAACAACTATTAGATTGAGAATTAATATTTCACCAGTAAAGCTGGAGGAGGAATAAGAACAGCTAACTAAATATTAATTGAAATTAACAAAGTATTACAGAATATCTATGTGTAAAAAACAAAGCTAAATCTGTCGTGCTGATCAAACTTTGTGACTTCTTGACCAAAAATTTCTGCTCATCAAATCAAAAATGACTAAATGTATAATGTCTGTTGAAACACGTATTTCACTGTGCATGAATATTCTTACAGACAGTAAGCACCATCACATGGAAACTGAGGCCCAGCAAACACAACATCAGGTACTGCCTACTTGTGGGCTACATATGTTGGGTCTGATTTTCAGAAGTACTAGTATCCCAAACTCCAATCGAAGTCAATGGGAGCTGTGAGTGTTCAGTCAGCACATGATTACATCAGGGCTAAGGCCAAAAGTAAAAAGAAGCTCTCAGAAACGAAAAATATCTTACTGATTTTTAGGATCCCAAATGAATCTTGTCTTTAGGGCAATGTTATTTGCCTCTGAAGTTTTATAACACCATAATAGAATTAGTGGGGAAGGGTTTATGTATTTTTAAATAGTCTTCACATAGCACAAAAGCTGTTTTAAAGACTGGGAAAGACCTCTCTTAGACTAACAGGAAAGCTGTGTACTCTATCTTTCACTCTAAAAAATAGTACGTCTTATTAAACTTACAAAAAGTTGCAAGCATCTGATTGGTAATGAAGCACAAAGCTCAGCTTGAAAAGTAACCTGAAATTTCCCAGGAGCTGAAGTTTAATGACCTTTGATTTTTAGGGGTGAAATGTGGTTTGAGATAAGTGTTAATTGCTTTCTTTCCAATTTGAGAATTGTAGAGCTACAAGAAAGCACCAGATTATTAGATATTTCATCTGCCATCTGCAGTAAAGGAGGAGCCACAGACAAGGCATTTACTCAGGCTTTATTGTCATCATTTGTATAAAAGAAGGAGCCTACACTTCTTTGTTTCAGGGGCAGAAATGTAAGGGTCCAAGTATTTAGCAGAAGCACTATTTTTTTAAAGCAGTTGCAAGTGTTACATCGATGAATTTAACTGTTTTCCTTACATTTAGTCCATAATAGCCAGTAACGTCTGTCTAAATATACATGAGTGAATAGGAAAAAAATGGCCAGAAAGGAAGGAGTAATAGTTCTCAAGACCCGGAATTATTTCTCAGCTCCTCTGAAGGATGAGGTTATTGATTACTGCAGGTAAGCAGGTTCTGGATTGCCAATATGCATCCCAACACATGGTGAATGAACTTTTAAAATCATCACCAGTTTTCTCCCCCCAAGCCAAGCAAATTAAAGGGTATGGAAGAGGAATGCATCTGTCCCAGCTCTGAAGTCTGCTACTTCAGACATGTTTGCTTTAATATGCAGTCTTTAATATGCATATCACCCCTGAAAGAATTTTCGCTCCCCTCTGCCCTCCCAAGTTTCCCATAGCTCAAACAAAACTTTAAGAGGTTCTGCTGAAATAAAAAATATAAACACACACAACTTTAGTCCAACAGGAAACTAACAGGCAACATTTCAACTCAGACAGGAACAGTTCCAGGCAGTCATGATCTGTGGAACAAAAGTAATTTAAATTTATTTTACAACCTTTGTGACCAATTCCGAAAACACTTTCAGGTCTTCTGTCGAACTACCCAGGGTAACAGGAAGTTTGCCCTGGTGTTCACCAGACCGGACCATCTTGCGACACCTGCCACCGATCGCAGTTGCTACCAACACCAGTGTTAATAAATAAGATAAAAATGCCAACTCTCATGGAGTTATCACCCAGCTGGGTTTTTTGTATTTTTTCGGTAAAGTTGAATTGGATGGCTTGTCATACCTTTTCTTAGGGTCCAAAAATCTTCTGTGTGTCCGTGTGTGTTTGAAATAAGCAGCTGATACACAATTACTGGGCTTTCGTGAATGTGTATGGTTTGTATATTTAAACAGAAGCTCTGCAACCTTATATGCTACAGACAGCTTAGCCCTACTGTTATGTAATTTAGTTTCCTTCAACTACTGAATTAAGAGAGTTACAGGCATGGATTCGTTCTGGTGAGCAGAATTAGTAACTAACCTGGTCACAAATCTAGCTGGTTGTCTATGTTCTAACTTTTACTAAGAGGATAAGCGAAGTGATTTGGCAGTCCAGTGGGCTAACCTGTGTCAAACTGTGGCAGCCCACACAATACATGTTTGAGTACTGTGCATAACTAAAAAGTTAGATAGAAAACTGAATCAGTATTATCATCTTTCCCTCTTTCTTCCATCTTCCTTTATTTTCTTCTTTTTTTGTCTGACCTCCATTGAAGTCTCGTCACTCTTACTCCTGTTCTCTCTTCATTTTTGCCTCACTTCTGTTATTCCCCTTCCTTGCCGTCTTAATTGTTCTCTTTTCTCTTGTAAGTTCATGCCAGCTACTGAAAAGGAATATCAGAGCCATGCCCCTTCACTGAAGTGTTTTACCCAGAGACCTATTGCAAGTGAAATTGATTAGTTTTTCTGGACTCCAGTGAATTTAGCTCACAGCAGGAAAGTGAAAAAAACCACCTCTGAATTTTACTGTGGGTAGATTCAGAGCAGTTGTGCAAAAATCAGATACCAGTGCTAGCTGTCCAGTTTCCTTAAGTAGAAAAGGGGTAAAACAAAAAAGAAAAAAAACCTTCCATCCACATGCATCCCAATGGTTAGGTTGCTGCTCCGGTTATTCCTGCACCACTGAAACACGTCTAGCAAAACTGGCCTATTACTTTTGGAAGCAGCAATAATGATAAATTGTTACTGTATCTAGGGTACAAGTTTCACTTTAAACATTATTTCAATTTAATGCTTGTACCTTTAAGAGAAAAGACTACTTTCTGGCTAAGCACAGTATGAGGGGATAGATCCCAACTACTACCAATGACTGAGACCCTGGGATCACACCTGCATACCTCACTGGGCTGATGAGACTCTTTATTCACTAACATTTATAAAACCTTCTGAGGGGAATCACTATAGAAGTGCCAAATTCATACTCAACTAGACCTCTCAGATAATTACCCCACAAGCTCTATAAAAGCACAACTATTACCCTAGTTTTCAAGGGCAATGAACAGCTTGATTATCTGAATAATCAAAGGAACGTACTTTTGAATATATTTCATATCAAAATACCTGACTACTTACACTTTGATTAGTTCCTTCACCTTATATTAAGGCATATCTTCATAGGAGTGATACATGAAGATTTGTACTGGCATATATAAAGCCTTTCCATAGATGCTGCAGATAACTGCTTCACTGATACCTGAGATTACGGAAATACTAAACTAGATTATTTTTCTATACCACTGTTTTGCTGTAGGAATCTTAAATGCATAAGGGAAGGAGGTCTTGTGTGTTATCAAAGTGTGATATGATCACTGTACTTGTGTATCAACATGCTGAACTGCAGAAGCTGCTTTAAACCTAATGATAATCACAGATCGTGTGATAGCTACCCATGGAAGAGGAAACCTTCTGCTTCTTAAATAACTGAGATTATGTTATTACATACAAATTAGCTTTGCATAATTTTACCTTAACAAGTGCTGGCACTTGCTTATAAAACACAAGAACCCAAACACTTTAGGAGAATGGTTTAAATGGGGTGTGGTTATGACCAACTGCCCTATCAACAAGATATATAGCAGTGTGTAGTTTTGACTAAAGAGCAGTTTCAACCTATGGAATTTACACAAACTTGCACGAAGAATCTTAGAAAACTCTAGCAAATACCACTCAGTCCTAGAAAGTCCACTCAATGAATGAAGAGTGTTAAAAGCTGCAGCAAGGCTAGCATTCCAAGAGCAGGTATGTCACACTGGTACTTGAGAGTCTATAGGTAAATTTTGAAAGTAAAAGACAAGTATGGCTTATGAGATTTTGTCTCCAGAACTGTGCTGCTGATCAGAAGCTCCAAGAGTTACACACAAAGATCTTCACAATGAAATTCTGACAACACGAAGGAGTTTAATATGTGAAAATAGGTCCCCACAACGGTATCACGACTGCTCCTGGCTGAACATTGCACAATTCCTTTGCTTTAAAACTTGGACAAAGAGTCTATTTTTAAAATAGTGAATTGGTTCCCAAATTCTGCTTCACAATCGCCATGTGTTTCACATTTCCACAGGAAGAAAAAATTATTAGATTGCCTCAGTGGATAGTTTGATTGCATAAAGAGGTATTAAAACACAATTATCACAACCCCACATCAATGTAGCAACTTTTCATTCACCCTGTAGCAACTTTACAATTTTGCTAGCCAGTTTTATGCCAACATGCCCATCTTAAATAGCACAAGAATCGACTATTTCTCTGTGGACAGCTTACTACACTGAAAGCAAACCGTGGCCACTTCTGCACTAATCCTGCAACTCTACACAGCAAGTTTTAAGTATAATGACTCTGAAGGCATCATTTTGAATCTACATCAACTATGAAACAGGGAAAGAAAGTTTGTGGTTTCTTTCATATATGTATTTATTTTGTAGTACATAAATACCATAACATAATGGTAAAATGTCCTCATGAAACTATGGAAATCTAGATGTATCTTAAATGTCACTAAAGTACCTAACCAAAATATCATAGCAAATGCACTATCCACATAATGAATCAAGGCACATACACAATAAAAGTAAACTATACTTACAATCTGGTTAACTTCAGCGTGTTCTGGAAAAGCAGCTCTGGTAAAACCTGTAATTTATTCTTGTTCAGACGCCTAAATAAATAAAGAGAAGACAGTTAACACAAAAAAGGCATTAGAATAATTTTCATACTCAGGAGCCTATTCCATCTTCCGCAACACATGTAACTCCCATTAAAGGATGTGAAAAGCCATGGTATTAAGCTAATACAGAACGTAGGAGCCTTTGTGTACATTATTAATACACAAGGTCAGTACATCATGCCATGTGTAGACCACCTGGCCAGCTCCTTGCAAAATAAGACAGAGACAGCAAACATTAAGTCAGAATGCTATAGTGTGTAGGACTGTATCTGCATTTTAGAGTTGTGTTGGATGTTTACTAACATACAAATCACATGGCTCCCATGTTGAGTTTTCAGTGTTTTGAAGAGGTTTGCGGAAGGTATCTGGTTTTCATCTTTCTTTCTAAAAATGTAGGCAACAAGTTAAATATCCCAACCATCCTGGAATTATTTCCAGACTGCCTATTGTGTCCACTGTACACGGTCATGTTAATTTTTTTTAAACTGTATATTAAACATTAACTTTGGAAATCTGGGCACTATTGTGAAAAGAATGAAAACACACTTTTAATGGGATTACTGCATCCTTCCAAAGGCTTCTGTGATTGGAAATGCAACCTAGTTTACTGAAAGTATCTCCTAAAATCACTTTTTGGGACCTGTTTTAATATTTATTTTCTAGTTAATTTTAATATATTCATTTGACCAACTTTTGCACTGACTCACTAACACATCATGCCATCTGGGAAAAGTTTATTTGCCCATCCTGCCCTCCATCAATTACAAAAGTATCTATCACCCCGAAGTAAAAATTATCTTTATAACAGTCATGCAAAACTGAAATCAGCTTAATGTAGACAAAGCAACCCACTTTAGAAACACAAGTTAAATACTGCAATGTACAGCAGAAACAGATATCTGTTCATCCACAAGCTCAGTAAATGTTACTTAAATTTAACAATTGACCTGAACTCACAGAAAAGACATACAAAGCTCAAACTAAGTATCTGGCTCCAGTCTCCCACAGAATAGTTCTGTTTTGTGTCTCTCTATAGCTGAAAAATAACAACACACAGCATTTGGCTAATCTGCCCCAAATGTTTATAACAGTAGTAATGAGTCTGATTCCATGATATGATGGGGGTTACTAGGGTTCTGCTCCCAAAAGCCACATGGGCTCTTTAAGAGACATACTGATGCTTAGCCTCCAATTCCTGGTTTCTAATTTTCTTGGATGCTGAGTACTTCATTTCATTTTCCATGCCTTTCTGGATTTATTCACATTACAGGCCTCCACCATTTTGGCCTGAAAGGTCTTCCTTAGGGATCAGTCTAAGGTCACTGGGACTGAAAGGCTGGAGTTTTCATATGGCTACCATATGAATAAATCCAGCAACAATGGAAAAAGGCAATCATATATGTACTTCTCTTCCTGATATCAAGAACAGACAAGGTTGGGTTTGGAAGATTTGCCTACAGTTGGACATACTCAAAATTAAGGACATACCTAATGCAAACAAGTTATACAATTGGTTCACCTCCCAGTACATTTCAGTAACAAACACCCAAGTTAGTTTTCTATGCAAGTGCATTTAATGACTAAACACAGCAATAAATGAAATACTATCAAAAGCCACAGAACAGGTTTAATCAGCAGATGGGAGAGTCTAAGTCTAAAATGACTAGCAGAATGAACTATAAGGAAAGCAATGATTTGTGATAGCACATAGCCAAACAGGGTGTGGATAGTTTCTGTCATTTCTAGCATTAACCAGCTTTAACTAACTTAACCATCAAGTTGTTGTTGTTTGCTGAAGTTGCAGTGAAATCTGTGTAGACAACATGTGATATCTAAAATAAGTTATATAAGGTACGTAATGAAAAAATACTCTAAAATACATGATTCGGAAGGTAAATTAAGATTCACGCAGATTTCAAGCTGAGATGCTGTTATCTGCACTTATCCAAGAGCTGATAGCATTTTTCTTAATAATAGTTTGTCCTGGCCAGTTTTGGGACCAATCTTCCCATCCTTTTGCCCTTTTAAACCTACTGGTTAATAACCACCCTCACCTTCCACCCCCAGAGATGGAATCATAGCATGGTGCGATTTTCACTTCTGGTTCCTTTGTGTGGAAAGGCGTCGACAATGCTACATTTCATGCCACAAATACGTATCCATGCTAGTTATTACATCTGTCAGTTAACTGAAGAAGAAAACCTAAGTATCTTAATACCTTTGAGGGCATTTTGCATACCTTTCTAATTTCCTTTAGAAAGATTTGTCATCATGGGTACTACTTCCGGGACCAGCACTTCAACACCACTATTCTAACTTTATCAATGATTATACTATTTACCAAAAGGAATTCTATGGAAAGAGCATCACTGTAAGGAAGTTGTTTTTTGGAATATGCTGACTGAATGATACTTTATGTAGTCAAAACTCTGATAACTTTCGGCTCACTCCCATCTGGTTTTTACTGAATATGAGAAAAAAAATTGTGCTTGTAAAATCCGCATAAGCTTGAGTACGATTTTATTCAGGGTCCTTAATGATAGCAGCAGTCACATAAATAGAGCAATTATGGAATAACAGTTGAAGCTATTTACTAGGATACATTTAGTCTGTTTTATAATTCCAGAAGCTACTACACAACAAGCACAAAGTTCTCCTGCCAGGACTACAGAAAAATCCTGCATTCCCCCTTTATCTACTGAACAAGAACAGCCGTATTTTTAAGGGGCGGGGGAGATTAAGTGGGGGCACCAGGTCTGTCAATGGACTCTGTCAAGAAGTGACTCACTGGCTGTCATATAACGCGCCTTCCTTCCCTGGCACCCCGTGCTGACTGCTGCTTTGGCCTGCAATAGTCTGCTTCTCCTTGTGACTCAGCCCTCTGGCCAGGTTACATTCTGCCCCACCCCTTCTGGATAACAAAGAGTACCAGAACACAGTAGTCCAATGCCTTTAAACCAGGTTTTTAACTTGACTGGGCTCAGTGGTCCCTCTCACCTCAGGAGGCTTCCATGTCACCTTTGTCAGTGGCTAATAGGGAAACTCAGGCCCTCCATCTACTCTTGGTTCCAATCCAGGGACCAGTGGCAGACAACTAAGGTCAGCTCCCTTGGATCACTGCTGCCTGCCTGCACTACTTCCTACCTCTGGCTTGTTTCTAGGCTCTTTTACCCAGTCCGTTCCTCCACAGACACTTTGCCCTTTCCCAGGCTCTACAGAGTTCTCTCTTGGACCAAGTGGTGCCTCCCTGGAGGCCTAGGCTCCTCTCTGCCCCGCCCAAGAGTCTCTGTGTGTTTTCCTCTGGAGACCCAAGCCCTGGGCTGCCTCCCTGACCTGAGTCTTATTATCCTTTTGTCCAGGCTCACCAAAGGAGCTTTGTCTCTCTGGCTTCCCAGTGTCTCCCTCCTGGCCCTTTGCCAAAGTTTCTTTCTTAGGAGAAGATCAGAAGGCTTAATCTCCTCCTGGGGCTCTGGCCTCCTTTCTACTGCCCTGAAGTCCTTCCTTTATGAGTCACCCCACTCCTTGCAGCTAGGTCATCCTTAACTCAGCCACTCAGTTCCTCCCCAGCAGGGCCTAATTTTAAATTGGACCTGGCCCACCCTCCAGGTGCACTAATTGCTCTCTGGTTCCAGTTAACTTTTTCTGACTGTGGAGTATAGGCTGTATCACAACTCATTTTCTCCAACTTCAGCTACAGTACCCCAAGGCAGCATTAAGACAACACACCAGCTTCAGAGACTAGTTCAGCACTGACCCTTTCCTGCAGATATTGGGTATAACTAAGTGATTCACATCTGAGGTACTCAATTAAAGTTTCCAGATCACAGGCCCTGGTTCTCATGGGGGACTTCAATCACCCTGACATCTGCTGGAAGACCAATACAGCAGTGCACAGACATTCCAGAAAGTTTTTGGAGAGCGTTTTGGGGCAACTTCCTGGTGCAAGTGCTGGAGGAACCAACTAGGGGCCGTGCTCCTCTTGACCTGCTGCTCACAAACAGAAAAGAATTGGTAAGGGAAGTAGAAGTGGGTGGCAACCTGGACAGTGGTGACCATGAGATGGTTGAGTTCAGGATTCTGACAAAAGGAAGAAAGGAGAGCAGCAGAGTACAGACCCTGGACTTCAGAAAAGCAGGATCCCCTGGGAGCCTAATATGAGGGGGAAAGGAGTCCAGGAGAGCTGGCTGTATTTTAAAGAAGCCTTATTGAGGGTGCAGGAACAAACCATCCCGATGTGCAGAAATAATAGCAAATATGGCAGGCGACCAGCTTGGCTTAACAGAGAAATCTTCGGTGAGCTTAAACACAAAAAAGAAGCTTACAAGAAATGGAAACTTAGACAGATGACTAGGGAGGAGTATAAAAATATTGCTTGAGCATGCAGGGGTGTAATCAGGAAGGCCAAAGCACAACTGGACTTGCAGCTAGCAAGGGACATGAAGGGTCATGAAGGGTTTCTACAGGTATGCTAGCAACAAGGTGGTGGTCAGGGAAAGTGTGGGATCCTTACTGAATGGGGGAGGCAAACTAATGACAGATGATGTGGAAAAAGCTGAAGTACTCAATGCTTTTTTTGCCTCAATCTTTACAGACAAGGTCAGCTCCCAGACTGATGCACTGGGCAGCACAGTACGGGAAGGAGGTGAGCAGCCCTCAGTGGTGAAAGAACAGGTTAAGGACTATTTAGAAAAGCTGGACACGCACAAGTCCATGGGGCTGGATGCAATGTATCTGAGGGCGCTGAGGGAGTTCGCTGATGTGATTGCAGAACCATTGACCATTATCTTTGAAAACTTGTGGCGATTGGAGGAGGTCCCGGACGATTGGAAAAAGGCAAATATAGTGTCCATCTTTAAAAAAAGGAAGAAGAAGAATTCGGAGAACTACAGACAGTCCCCAGAAAAATCATGGAGCAGCTCCTCAAGGAATCCATTTTGAAGCACTTGGAGGAGAGGAAGGTGATCAGGAACAGTCAACATGGATTCACCAAGGGCAAGTCATGCCTGACCAACCTGATTGCCTTCTATGATGAGATAACTGGCTCTGTGGATATGCGGAAAGGGGTGGACATGATATACCTGGACTTTAGCAAAGTTTTTGATATGGTCTCCCACAGTATTCTTGCCAGCAAGTTAAAAAAGTATGGATTGGATGAATGGACTATAAGGTGGACAGAAAGCTGGCTAGATCGTCGGTCTCAAAGGGAAGTGATCAACGGCTCGATGTCTAGTTGGCAGCCAGTATCAAGCAGAGTTGTCCCAAGGGTCAGTCCTGGGGCCGGTTTTGTTCAACTTCTTAATGATCTGGATGATGGGATGGACTGCACCCCCAGCAAGTCCGTGGATGACACTAAGCTGCTGGGAGAAGTAGATAAGCTGGAGGGTAGGGATAGGGTCCAGAGTGACCTGGACAAATTGGAGGATTGTGCCAAAAGAAATCTGATGAGGTTCCACAAGGACAAGTGCAGAGTCCTGCACTTAGGACGGAAGAATCCCATGCATTTCTACAGGCTGGGGACCTACTGGCTAACTGGCAGTTCTGCAGAAAAGGACCTGGAGATTACAGTGGATGAGAATCTGGATATGAGTCAACAGTGTTCCCTTGTTGCCAAGAAGGCTAACGGCATATTGGGCTGCATCAGTAGAAGCACTGCCAACAGATTGACAGAAGTGAGTATTCCCCTCTATTAGGCACTGGTGAGGCCACACCTGAAGTACTGTGTCCAGTTTTGGGCCCCACACTACAGAAAGGAGGTGGACAAATTGGAGAGTCCAGCGGAGGGCAACAAAAATGATTAGGGGGCTAGGGCACATGACTTATGAGGAGAGGCTGAGGGAACTGGGCTTATTTACTCTGCAGAAGCCCCGTTCTGTCAGCCTCTGTTCATGGTGACAGATGATTATGGGGGAATTTGATAGCAGCCTTCAACTACCTGAAGGGGGGTTCCAAAGACAATGGCGCTAGGCTGTTCTCAGTGGGGGCGGATGACAGAACAAGGAGCAATGGTCTCAAGTTGCAGTGGAGGAGGTCTAAGTTGATATTAGGAAAAAATATTGCACTAAGAGGATGGTGAAGCACTGGAATGGGTTACTTAGGGAGGTGGTGGAATCTCCATCCTTAGAGGTTTTTAAGGCCCAGCTTGTCAAAGCCCTGGCTGGGATGATTTAGTTGGGGTTGGTCCTGCTTTGAGCAGGGGGTTGGACTAGTTGACCTCCTGAGGTCTCTTCCAACCCTAATCTTCTACGATTCTTTGATAAAGTTAAAACAGACAGGTCCAATGTGCATTATTGCTCACAAATAACTATGTGGAAAGTCTTTTCTGACATTGACAAGCATTTGAAACAATACTGTTTAAGGAACATATGTCATTTACAAAAAGTTACACCAAAATGTACTGCTGTAGCTTGGCTACCCACCTATATATATCCATTTAGTATGTTTTTACTCCTACTAATTCAAGAACAAGACTAGAACCCATAAACCTCAACTTTCCATGGTGAATCTTCCTACTTTGCTACTGAATAGGTTCCTGCCTTCCAGAAAACTGTTTAGTAGTCTATTATTCCCTCCTGAACAAAGTTAGTGATTTCTTTAATAATTTTTTCTGGGTTTTAACTACCTGAAATTTACTGTAACCAAAACATATTTAGGTCTAGGTATGCATCCAGATTGTTGCAATCTCAGAGCCAAACTGAAAATCTCAGTCTTCTGACATTTCAACTACAGTTGCACAAATTTCTGCTCTTTTCCACACTTTAGTGGTCTATAGTCTGTTAGCTACCCTTCAGACTGAAATGTTTACTGGCCATTTTTCCTTTCATTTCATTAAAAAAGTTAATATCTTTAAATTCAGAGTCAATTTGCATCTCTCTCTCTCTCTCATTGTGTTCTCTACTCTGATTTTAATATCTGGGAGATAACATGAAGGCTTTCAATGGAGGGTCCTCCACTCAACTTCATTCAATAGGGTACAGTGTATGATCTGTCTATTTACTAAGCTTTTGACAACAGTGAGACTGATTGAGCCACGTACTGAGTTAGTTCATGAACTCTGTGTCAATATCTATGTGAATTCAAATATATTATTGCTGCTGATAATGGTTAATGAATTGTGTTTTGTTTTAAATGTTTCTTCTATCTAAAACGTTGCTAGATTTTACTTGAGTTTTAAGGAAGTACAAGACTACATTAAAAAGATGTAGTTTGTGCAAAAAGCTTCAGATTAGCAACTCCAGAGACTGGAGTACTGTTTATCCCTGGAACAGTCAAACCATGGGCAACAGAAGCACAGCCTTCCCAAAACTGCTCCATCAACATTCTGATTTTGAGTGACAACTGCTAGGAATCAGAGGAAATTTATCCTTCAGCTCCATTCCTTTCAGCATCTGTTCGGAGACTACCAACAGTACTTGATTAATGGCAATTATGTTAAACTCATTTATCTATTAGGAATGGAAGAGACTGTCAATGCATTTTATATATTCCAGCAAACTACCATCTACTGGTTATGACTGCCTCTGATCTGATTCCAGATGGTGTTTTTGAGGTGCAAGAATCCATATCCCATTGCCAATTCCAAGCTAGTCATTCTCCTGACTGCTTTCATAATGTATACTACAACCAGGAAATGGCTATTGAAATTTTGCCGTGAGTAGTCACAGACAATCTTAAAGAATTAACTTTAGTTGAGTTTATACCCACTGTTTTTGCAAATATAAAAGTCTCAGTTTCCAAATCAGAAAACTCATCAGCACAACAGCATTGAGGCTAATATTGTTGAATGTTCATGAAAAAGCATATCCAGAGAGAAGATCAGCTTTTCAGAGTCAAATACTTTGAAAACTTCATTTGAATCAAATTTCCAATTTTGGATATTACATGCAAACAACTGTTTGCAAAACACCTAGCACCAAGAATTGTTCAGGGTAACAAATACGTTTGAGAAAACTGCTATCACACAATTCAATGGAAAGGCAAAATAGATTAAATCATAGAATCATAGGACTGGAAGGGACCTAAAGAGGTCATCTTGTCCACCCCACTGCACTCATGGCAGGATTAAGTATTATCGGGACCAGAGGTGGGCAAACTACAGCCCGTGGGCCACATCCGGCCAGCGGGACCATCCTGCCCAGCCCCTGAGCTCCCGGCCAGGGAGGCTCGCCCCCACCCCTCCCCTGCTGTCCCTCCTCCCCCACAGCCTCAGTGTGCTGCGTCACTGGCACTCTGGTCCACCGTTCTTGCCGGGCAAGGCGTCATCGTGGCTGCAAGCTCCTGCCGCTCTGTGCGGCGTGGTAAGGGGGCGGGGAGGGGTTGGATAAGGGGCAGGGAGTCCTGGGGGGTAGTCAGGGGACAGGGCGTGGTTGGATGGGGCGGAGGTTGGGGGGTGGGGGGGTCAGATAGGGGGTGGGGTCCCAGGGGGCAGTCAGGAGGCGGGGGTGTGGATAGGGGTCAGGGCAGCCAGGGGACTGGGAGCAGGGGGGTTGAATAGTGGGTGAGGTCCCGGGGGTGGTTAGGGGCAGGGGTCCAGGAGGGGGCAGTAAGGGGACAAGGAGCAGGGGGGTGGGTTGGATGGACTGGGGGTTCTGAGAGGGGCAGTCAGGGTGTGGGAAGTGGGAGGGGGCGGATAAGGGGCGGGGTCCAGGCTGTTTGGGCAGGCACAGCCTTCCTTACCCGGCCCTCCGTAGAGTTTCGCAACCCCAATGTGGCCCTCGGGCCAAAAAGTTTGCCCACCCCTGAGCTAGACCATCCCTGACAGGTATTTGTCTAACTTGCTCTTAAAAATCTCCAATGATGGAGATTCCACAACCTCCCTAGATAATTTATTCCAGTGCTTAACTAGCCAGACAGTTAGAAAGTTTTTCCGAATGTCCAATCTAAACCACCCTTGAGTATTCTAGGATGTATTTCATCAGGCCCTGGTGACTTGAAGATATCTAACTTGTCTAAGTAATTTTTAATTTGTTCTTTCCCTATTTTAGCCTCTGATCCTACCTCATTTTCACTGGGATTCACTATGTTAGACACCAATCGCTTTTAACCTTTTCGGTGAAAACAAACAAAAAGGTCATTTAGCACTTCTGCCATTTCCACATTTGCTATTATTGTTTCCCCCTCCCCTCCATTGAGTAACTGGCCTACTCTGTCCTTGGTCTTTCTCTTGCTTTGAATATAAATGTAGAATATTTTTTCTGTTACCCTTTATGTCCCTAGCAAATTTAATCTCATTTTGTGCCTTGGCCTTTCTAATTTTGTCCCTACATACTTGATCTGTTAACTGTTATTCATCTAGGGCCATGTTACATTAGCACTTATGTTAGCAAAATATTGTCTCTCAGCGTTGTGAAAAAAACACCCCCAGAGCAACATTCAGTTTTGCCTGCATAAGCACTCATGTGCGGTAGATGTTCCCCCACCGACATAGCTACCACCGCTCACTGATCTGGTTTTATTAAGTCAACAGGAGAGCCCTCTCCCATCGACATAACACGGCTATAGGAGTGATCTTACAGCGGCACAGCTGTGCCGTTCTAAGCTTGTAAGCGTAGACATGGCCTTAAATTTTTATGCACACACATTGTCTGCATGCAGATTAATAGAAATTATGTCCTTTTTATACCTATATAACAGTACTACATAGATTTCAGTGAGGATGGAGCTGGGTCTGTATAACTTTCTCCTAATGCCCTCCAGGAATCCAACTGCTTTACAGTCAGTTGTGGAAAAGTAATTCTTTTGCATGGAAATCTGAATGCACAGAACACTAAATAATTATGTGTGTCTTATATAACATGTATTTGCATACTAGAAAAAAGATGCTTACATCAAAACTACACTGAAACTACAAAACACAATATCCATTCAACCAAATTCTAAGTTACTCTTGTAAACAACCCTCCCATCAGCATTTTAGTATTTCACCGTCTCACGCTGTTACATTTTAGCTTCCCTGATAATCAAAGCAAGCCAAGTTCATGCAAAAACAGTCCATTCAGACTTTCACATTCCGAGTGTTCACATTAAGATTTGTTGCGTGTAATAGCAACAAACATTTCAAATGAAAACTGATTCTGAAAACAGGGAGATATTCAAATATTTGATTCCACTATTCCTGTGACTCAAGTGTTTAGTAACTAGGATGCCCTCAAACATCTTCCTCTTTTTGTTCCCAAGTGGTTGCCAAGCTGGTCTACAAAACCCAGCTACTTGATGGTACTGTTACCTAGAGCCCGACTTTCAGAGGTGCTAGTGGTATGCAAATTTCTGTCTGCCTACAGATCATGTGGGTAGTAAATTAGTTGGATGAATAACTGGTAACTATTAGGAGCTGAACATGTCTGAAAATCAAGGATGCAATAGTGACTTATTTCAATCTTTGTATAAAGTGTATAAGCAAACATATATACTAGTTACACAGTAAATAAACATTAATATTCAACTTCAGGCTTTACACTTCTATATTAGATAATATCCCTTCTCTTTCTAATACAAATGTACCTATTGCCTTCAAACAGTTTCCCAGGATACCCCCTAACCTGAGAGGCGGTATCCAATGTTCACAGGCAGCTCCCACCTTCTAGACTGTCCCTCAAATTCTGGATGAAAAACTCAGTCCAGGTCTACACTATAAATTTACACCAGTATAACTATGTCACTCAGGGGAGTGAAAAATCCACAACCCTGAGCGACGTAATTACACCGACATAAGCCTCACTGTACACAGGAGGGCTTCTGCCGTCGACATAGCTACCGCCTCTCATGGATGTGAAGAACCTGCTCTGATGGGAGGAGCCCTCCCATCGGAGTAAGTAGCATCTTCACTGAAGCACTACAGCAACACACCTGCACCGATGCAGTTGCGCTGCTAGAGCAACCTGCCCTCAGTTTCAAGCCTCCTTTTAAAAGGGTTTTTGCCCCCTTCCTGTCTGTCCTGGAATGGTGACTTATGGTTATTCAGATAGTGGAGACCCCCTCTTCACTTGAGAGCTGGGATGTCTCAATGTACCTCCATTAACTCTAACGGCCCATCGTTGCTTTTTCCTGGGTTGCACAATGGATTGTTACTTGAGTCTGGTTTTGTGTAAACACCTGGCTCGGGAGCTGCCTCTCCCTGACTGATCGCTCACTGCCATGCTTTGAGGTGGAGCCAAAGTTTATGAGCACAGTTCTCTATATGCACAAATACATAAATTCATAACCATAGTCTAAATACGTATCTCCTAATGATTATTATGTTTACAACACTTACAAGCTTTCACAAAAGACCTCACCAGACATACTTTTATGATACAATAATACAATATGCAATCAGTTGCTCATTTTGGAGATTTAACCCTTCTGTTCTGCCTTTAGGGTGCTTGGGCCCCGATTGTCACAGTGACATGAACAGCAAGAACTATACAAATTCCCATGTGACTTCAATCCTTCTTTATTTCACTTTTTCTATGCTAGAGAGAAAACTTTAAAGCCCTTGCCAGAAAAGCCATTATGAAGATTCTCAACATGTGGTATGAGACTTCCTTATATAGGATTTTTTAAAAATTAACCTATTTTGGAACATTAAATTGAGCATGTTTTTAAATTTTAAATTTAGAAGAATTGCGCTTTAGAGGAATACATGCTTTAAATGGCCATTTAGTAGTGCTACTTTCTTCAAGCTGACAGGTAAGTGCCTGCCAAAGTGCCTGAGTGAACCGTAAATGTTTTTTTCCAAAACACAGTGTCCATAAGAACTCCACCTCACTGCCACATGGCAGTAATCTTTGACAATCACAAAGAAAGCTCAGCATAAGCTTTAAGTACAGCTTAAGTACTGAAGCAAATATTAGAAATGGCAGTACAGGGTCTGACAAATTCTATCCTTCACCTCTTCACAAGTGGCACATGAAAGCATGAACCGCACATGCTTTGGGAACACAGCACAGCAGCACCATTCTCTTCCCAACCTAAAATGCTCAGGGGTGGAGAGTTAGAAATTCCACAAGCTGGCTGGAGCCTTTTATCTGCGACAGCATGTCACATCTGCAGCCTTTACTGCCATGCAGCCATTAGGTGACAGAAGAGACAGTGTTAATGGACAAGTTCAGTATGCAAACATTGGCAGGACAGTGCCACTGATGGAGACAGCTCCCCTCTATTTGCACAGGTTTGTTTCATGTAAGTGGAGAAGCACATTATACAGTCTGCTTCCTACTTCTTAATTAATTCTCTTTATAAGGCAATGTGAGGTTTAGCAGCTTTAATGACACATCCCCTCATGCTTGGAAAAGGAGGAGAACTGTTTCTTTGATAACACTTGAACATTGCTTTTCTATTTATTCAGCAGAAGAATCAAGTCAGTTCTCTCATGACCTATTTAAGGTCAAGTTTATTTTACAGAAAGCTGTACTATGTTGATATTTCAAACAATGCTAAATGCTTCATTGCCCTGCTCTTTCCTAGAGCCTGATCCTGCCATGTGATTCATTCATCTTGAGTACAGAATACCCTCAACTTCCAAAGTCATGATTTGTCTTCAAACTTTAGGCATAAAAAATGTACTTTTTATTTGGGAAGTAAATGAAATGGAATGAGGACTAATATCAAAATCAATGTGATAGCTATTGAGGCTATGTCTTCACTACAGAGTTAGCCCAAAGGATTGGCACCTGGGTCAGAGAACCCAGGTTCACTGAGTCCAGGTGTGAGCAGCCACACTGGCTATGTGTCACTGTGACTTCTGGAGGTAAATCCATGGCTCTTTTGTGCTGCAGTAAGATGAGACCCTCTATGGTTCTTTCCCAGTGAACTGTGGGACAACTTGTCTGTCATGTGCACACTGGGGAATTGTGGGAAGGTATCGGAGAACTATCAGCACTCAGATGACGTATCCTGCATCATCGATGTAAAGAGGTCAGGTTGCCAGTCTGAGTGAAGAGTGGAACCTGGGCTTTAACCCACACCCCTCCCGCCTGTGCCAGCTAGCCTAGGTTGAAAGTATCACTTAAATTGGGTCAGAGGTTGCCCTATGTGGAAAAGAGGGAGATTATGGACAACAGCCAGGTAAGAGCCTGGGCAAACTCAGCAGTGAAAAAACAGCCTTAAAGGAAACTCTCTAGGAGCATGGAAGGTCACTGAGGAAAAAATGTCTTACTACGAATAAAATGCC
The DNA here is from genome assembly GCF_015237465.2 of Chelonia mydas. Classification (NCBI taxonomy): domain Eukaryota; kingdom Metazoa; phylum Chordata; order Testudines; family Cheloniidae; genus Chelonia; species Chelonia mydas. The sequence continues at coordinate 29,816,016 of NC_057854.1, forward strand.
TTTAATTACAATAAGTCTTTAAGTCTGCTACTGAGTGCAGTCAGCTTGCCAAAAACCAAATCCATTTGTGACCATAGCGGAAAGGACGCACAATGGAAGTACAGAACAATATTAAAATCAGCTGCAACATGGTTTCATGATCATAAAGAGATAATCTGAGCCAAATGTTGATTTTAAAATTATTAATTATGATGACATTTTCCTTGTGACTACACTGTGTAAAGTAAAGTAATTTAGAAAAATCACTACTTCAACTATAGCGGTGGGATATTCAATATATAAGATGACAAGAAGATTTGACAGCTAGAATTAGGAATTAAAGCCTAGTTTAGCATTTCTTATTAACTCTGTAATATGCACAATACATATGAAATGGGACTGACAAAGTCACTTTTGGGCACATTTTTACTAGAATTAAAATCTTCAGTAAACTAAAAATTGAGACGGAGCAAAGATATCTACTGCTCCAATTAAACGACTGCATGTCATCCACAGAAATGGGCACGTGTGATGTGTTGAACCAACCACTGGCAACAGTTTACAGGGGTTGTGTATCAGAGATATTACAGAATACTTATTTAATAGAAATCTACATTTATCAGCATGAACACTCATTGGCACATAGATCAGAATTATCTGACTGCTTCAGAAGCCACATTAAGCACAGAAAATATGGCAAATGTATTGGCATTTACGGATCCCATGTATTTTTTGTTAATTTGAGTAAAACACTAGAATTATAAAGAAGTGCTTTACATCTGCTCATGAGCACAATTTATTGCATTTTGCATTTCACGCAAAATGCTTTACAAAGTTCAAACTGAAATTAAATATTTTCAGAAGAAAAATGTTTGCAAAATGGTGCCCAAGCTGGTACTGAATTTAGAAGCCACAGTGAATTATTTATCTGTCCATCAGTTCAGCCAGTGCCACAGGAAAGTGCTGCTATCATAAACGAGACCAACAACTGCTCTTACAAAGCACATACTTCCAAGTTATTTCCTGTGAAAGACTGAAGAGGCCCCAGCATGGCTTTATAGAAAATCATTACACCGAACTTCATTTGTTTCCTCCCTGGAATTCTCATTTACTGAGACCTGTCACCTGAGGGGTCCATTCGCAAGGGACTGCCTAAGAGAATAAGGCACCACTTGCTGTGTAACCATGGCAGAACAGTGGGAATAGGGGGTGTTGTAGTCTAAAGTGGAGTGAACCACAGACTTACACTCTGGGCAATAATGCACGTAGATGCCTGTCCCTAGGAAAGTGTCCCCAGGAACAACTGGGGAGAGATCACAGTATGGCTATACTGTACATGTACCATGTCAATTCTGATGTACTGAGAATACAAGCTTCCAGTCTTACTATGACACTGAGTAGGATTTACAGCCACCACCATCTTCTGTAAAATATGTCTTAGATGCTCCATTTTCAGCCAAGAAAACTAATCTGACACCAGGGTAGTTGAAGCACATGTCTTTAGAATGGTTAATTGCTGCACAGCAAGTCACAATATGCCTAATTCTTGGAATGAGCCTCAGTTTTTTGCATGAGCAATTTAACTTATGTAATGAGCTGTAGCTACAGTTTTAAACCTACAACTCATGAAATACCATGGAAGAGCATGAACAGGTTCTTAAAATTCTGAGTGCAATTCAGAGCAAGAACCTACTAAAGTGGAGAGAAGCTTAGTGTGAACATCAAGTTCTTACAAGTAGTTATATGGCCATGAAAATGAGTAGGCATTACTAAAATTAGTACAAGTCACTCAACTAGCACTAAGAAAAGGAGTACTTGTGGCACCTTAGAGACTAACCAATTTATTTGAGCATGAGCTTTCGTGAGCTACAGCTCACTTCATCGGATGCATACTGTGGAAACTGCAGAAGACATTATATACACAGAGACCATGAAACAATACCTCCTCCCACCCCACACTCCTGCTGCTAATAGCTTATCTAAAGTGATCATCAAGTTGGGCCATTTCCAGCACAAATCCAGGTTTTCTCACCCTCCGCCCCCCCACACAAACTTCCTCGTGGCTGGATTTTACTAAAACTAGACAAGCCATTTACAACGCACACTTTGCTTCTCTACAAAAGAAAAAGGACACTAAACTTTCTAAACTACTATATGCTACAAGGGGCCACAGCAATGTTTCCCTCAACCCACCCAGCAATATTGTTAACCTATCCAACTATACCCTCAGCCCAGCAGAAGCAGCTGTCCTATCTCGGGGCCTCTCCTTCTGCCCCTCCACCCCCACGAACATGATACAGTTTTGTGGTGACCTAGAATCCTATTTTCGACATCTCCGACTCAAGGAATATTTCCAAAATACCTCTGAACAACATACTAATCCACAGAGGCTTCCCTACCAACATTACAAAAAGAAGGATTCTAAGTGGACTCCTCCTGAAGGTCGAAACAGCAGACTGGACTTCTACATAGAGTGCTTCCGCCGACGTGCACGGGCTGAAATTGTGGAAAAGCAGCATCACTTGCCCCATAACCTCAGCCGTGCGGAACACAATGCCATCCACAGCCTCAGAAACAACTCTGACATCATAATCAAAAAGGCTGACAAAGGAGGTGCTGTTGTCATCATGAATAGGTCGGAATATGAACAAGAGGCTGCTCGGCAGCTCTCCAGCACCACTTTCTACAAGCCATTACCCTATGATCCCACTGAGAGTTACCAAAAGCAACTACAGCATTTGCTCAAGAAACTTCCTGAAAAAGCACAAGATCAAATCCGCACAGACACACCCCTGGAACCCCGACCTGGGATATTCTATCTACTACCCAAGATCCATAAACCTGGAAATCCTGGGCGCCCCATCATCTCAGGCATTGGCACCCTGACAGCAGGATTGTCTGGCTATGTAGACTCCCTCCTCAGGCCCTACGCTACCAGCACTCCCAGCTACCTTCGAGACACCACTGACTTCCTGAGGAAACTACAATCCATCGGTGGTCTTCCTGATAACACCATCCTGGCCACTATGGATGTAGAAGCCCTCTACACCAACATTCCACACAAAGATGGACTACAAGCCGTCAAGAACACTATCCCCGATAATGTCACGGCTAACCTGGTGGCTGAACTTTGTGACTTTGTCCTTACCCATAACTATTTTACATTTGGGGACAATGTATACCTTCAGATCAGCGGCACTGCTATGGGTACCCGCATGGCCCCACAGTATGCCAACATTTTTATGGCTGATTTAGAACAACGCTTCCTCAGCTCTCGTCCCCTAACGCCCCTATTCTACTTGCGCTATACTGATGATACCTTCAGCATCTGGACCCATGGAAAAGAAGCCCTTGAGGAATTCCACCATGATTTCAACAATTTCCATCCCACCATCAACCTCACCTTGGTCCAGTCTACACAAGAGATCCACTTCCTGGACACTACAGTGCTAATAAACAATGGTCACATAAACACCACCCTATACTGGAAACCTACTGACCGCTATTCCTACCTACATGCCTCCAGCTTTCACCCTGACCACACCACACGATCCATCGTCTACAGCCAAGCTCTGCGGTACAACCACATTTACTCCAACCCCTCAGACAGAGACAAACACCTACAAGATCTCTATCAAGCATTCTTACAACTACAATACCCACCTGCGGAAGTGAAGAAACAGATTGATAGAGCCAGAAGAGTTCCCAGAAGTCACCTACTACAGGACAGGCCTAACAAAGAAAATAACAGAACATCACTAGCCGTCACCTTCAGCCCCCAACTAAAACCCCTCCAACGCATTATCAAGGACCTACAACCTATCCTGAAGGATGACCCAACACTCTTACAAATCTTGGGAGACAGGCCAGTCCTTGCCTACAGACAGCCCCCCAACCTGAAGCAAATACTCACCAACAACCACATACCACACAACAGAACCACTAACCCAGGAACCTATCCTTGCAACAAAGCCCGTTGCCAACTGTGCCCACATATCTATTCAGGGGACACCATCACAGGGCCTAATAACATCAGCCACACTATCAGAGGCTCGTTCACCTGCACATCCACCAATGTGATATATGCCATCATGTGCCAGCAATGCCGCTCTGCCATGTACATTGGTCAAACTGGACAGTCTCTACATAAAAGAATAAATGGACACAAATCAGATGTCAAGAATTATAACATTCATAAACCAGTCGGAGAACACTTCAATCTCTCTGGTCACGCAATCACAGACATGAAGGTCGCTATCTTACAACAAAAAAACTTCAAATCCAGACTCCAGCGAGAAACTGCACATTGTAGGGAGAGTGGGCACTTTGGATAAGCTATTACCAGCAGGAGAGTGAGTTTGTGTGTGTGTGTTTTTTGCGAAAAGGGGGGGGGGGGGATGAGAACCTGTATTTGTGCTGGAAATGGCCCACCTTGATTTTCATGCACGTTGTAAGGAGAGTGGTCACTTTGGATAGGCTATTACCAGCAGGAGAGTGAGTTTGTGTGTGTGGTTTTTGGAGGGGGGTGAGGGGGTGAGAGAACCTGGATTTGTGCAGGAAATGGCCCACCTTGATTATCATACACATTGTGAAGAGAGTGGTCACTTTGGATGGGCTATTACCAGCAGGAGAGTGAGTTTGTGTGTGGGGGGGGGGGGGGGGGCGGAGGGTGAGAAAACCTGGATTTGTGCTGGAAATGGCCCAACTTGATGATCACTTTAAATAAGCTATTAGCAGCAGGAGAGTGGGGTGGGAGGAGGTATTGTTTCATGGTCTCTGTGTATATAATGTCTTCTGCAGTTTCCACAGTATGCATCTGATGAAGTGAGCTGTAGCTCACGAAAGCTCATGCTCAAATAAATTGGTTAGTCTCTAAGGTGCCACAAGTACTCCTTTTCTTTTTGCGAATACAGACTAACACGGCTGTTACTCTGAAACCTGTCAACTAGCACTGTAAACTTATATATTATTTTGCAAGCCTTTGTTATGACATTTTTCTTGCTCCAACATGCTTACAATTCAGGATATTAACAGAAAAGGCATGGTAGCATCAGACACTCTGATTCTTCCTAAATTACTATACTGGTGTCCATCAGCATACTCTCTGTAATTAAGATGGCCCTGAAATGTGAAATGCAGGTCTGCATACAGGCTTAGCTGGAGTTTTGTGATTTCTGGATACAAGAGTTTGGTTTGTGTCTGTCTCTACTTCTCTAATAAGTTTCCTGACATAGAACCCTTCCATTGCTGCTGCAGCATTACCACATAGTACAAAGTTAAACCTGGCAAGTTTATGTGTACAGTCCTTGAGTATTGCAGGACTATCTGCCTACAGATGAACGTGCACAATACACTGCCATGCCTCTACATAGACCACAACTGTTTTCAGCACCCGCTTTGTAGCATCAATTCTTCATTATTAGACATTAGTTTAATTCAAGGCATGTCCCCTTTCCACAAGGCTGTGAAGAATGAGCGAAATATCTGTACTGCTTGGGGAAAGACAATACGGGTGAGACATGGAGAGAGAGACAGAGATAGAAATTGCAGGTGAAGAACTTCTCTCTCCCTACCCAGACACAGGCAGAGCATATAGCAAGGCTGTGGAACTAAGGCAGGAGCTCTGTGCAATGCATCTGAGGCAGCTGGGCTCACCTCATCTTTGAATTTGAGCAATCCCCAGGTGCGTGGACCTCAGGTGATTTTAACCTTTTCCGCCACACGCTGTATATCTTTGGGTGAATGGACAAAATGTGTATCTGGGAAGAGCTGTTTGGAGTCAGTCAGTTTATTTAGCTGCTAGTCACAGGCTCCTGGAGAGGCCTGACTTGCAGGTACCACTTGGACTTGTCATGTTAGCATGGTTGAAACCCAGGGGACTATCATCCCAGGATCCCATTGAAGGGCTTGTCTCCCTGGAGATTTAGTGAGCACCAAGCCAGGGTGTACATCTACCGCATGCTAAGCTGCTGTGCAGTAACTGGCCATTTCAAACAGCAGTAGGTCAGAGTGGACTGCGGAAGTTTTAGTGCACAGAAACAGTGGTTCACATAGCTAGTTAGGACACTGCAGGCTAGTAGTGCTGTAGTTCTACCCCTTCCCATCCACCCCCGGCTTGCTCTGCACTAAGTCTCCGTGTAGAAAAGCCCTAAGAGTGGTAGAACTGTGAGGTTCTACCAGGAGAGAGGTGAGGGTAGTGAAACCTGTCACTAGAGGGGTCCATTCATGAGGGACTGCCTATGAGAATAAGGCACCGCTTGCTGTGTAACTATTGCAGAACAGTGGGAATAGGGAGTGTTGTAACCTGGTGATCCAGTCTAAAGTGGGGTGAACCACAGAGTTACATGCTGGGCAATAATGCACATAGATGCCTGTCCCTAGGAAAGTGCCCCCAGGAACAACTGGGAAGAGATCACAGTATGGTTGTACTGTACATGTAACACATTAGTAAAAAGGTTAAAGTTTGAGACAAAGTAATGAGAACAAGTCCAAAGCTCACGTGCAGCATCTCTACCATTCTTTGTCAATAATTGCCTAAAATAGCCTTGGACATCAATTAAAAAAACTGACCTGGGTTATGGAAATAAAGCTTTTCGCACTTACTGACCAGGCACCACATAGTTCAAGATGATTGCAAAAGTTCACGTTATTAAACAATTCAGTTCGTCTTTAATAAAACATTACTAACACACACTTACATGTGATTTACAGAGCAGGAACATGAGAAGCACTTCAATATTTTTCATGGTTGGCCTCTACTTGATAGCAATCCCATGCACATAGCTTTTGGTATGTGAGACATGGGAAACACTTTGCTCAATCTCATCCAGAAGCTTCAGCTTGATATTGAAACTCATATTCATAAACAAGTTTAGTGTAGAGCTCTGTGGAGAATTAGGTATTTATCTGTATTATTTGTTTCTATGAACATCATGCGCATCTCACTTTATCTTCTTGACATTATCCTGCTTTACTCCAAGGACTTACATCAAAAGAGGCTTTTGGAAGGAAACGAATAGGAACAAAACAAGGTAACATCAGAGAGAATACCAGAAGTCCTTAAAGAAAAAATGGGGAAGTGATTAACTGGGGAATACCCATCTATCTGGCTCCTGTGTGGGTTCAAAAGGGATGCTAAACCATTAAAGTCCCTCATTTAGGGAGGAAGGAGGTTTGAATGGGAACAGCAGTAGCTGGAGATGCATCTATGACAGAGACAGAGAATGCTGCATGGTCTGTAGGAGCTGGGATAGCTGGTCTGAATAGAACTGACTCAACACTTGCAAGGAAAGAATGAAGCACACAGAAGACCAAAGCATTTAGACCCTTCATTGTTTTATCCTTTTCCCCATCTTGCTATGTGCTTTTGGGTGAATAAACAATACTTTAAATGTGAGCTGTGTTTTGAGTCACTTTAATCAGCTGCTCCCAAAGACAAGTTCTCCTGCAGGTGACAAGTAAAGTTGGGCCTGTCATATTTACACAGCTGGGAAACTGGAAGGCTGCAGCCCAGACATCCAGTCCAAAACTGGTTGGACCAAAAAGTCCTCCACTACTGAGAGACGGGAAGAGAGCCAAGCCTGTCACCTGAAGGGTGTATTCAAGAATGATTGCAAAAGGACCAAAACACAGCTCACCTAGTAAACTAAAATAAGAAACTGGGAGGCAAGTTCCTGACTCGTCAGCCCATTCCAATGTTGAAAACAGTTTTCAGTAACAAGTTTTCCTGCTGTGCACTAAATCTAAAAGCTACGCCACAAAGCAGGAAACAAAAGTAACCTCTTCAAACTATGTACCTGACCGGTGACAAGCAATTCCTAGGACATTTGAGTTAAGCTTCGTGTTAGCAGAGCCTTAACAGTAAACAATTCTCTTAAGGTAGAACTAGTTTGTCATCTGCCACTTTAGGCTAGGGTGACCAGATGTCCCGATAAAATCGGGATTGTCCCGATTTTTAGTTCTTTGTCCTGCGTTCCGACCGATGCACACTCCAGCATTTTTCGGTTTTTTTGCTTCGGCAACTCAGCTCCGGCCGCTTTTTTTTTTTTTTTTTTTTTTGCTTCCCTCATGTGTCCCGATATTTTGTCCATTTCATCTGGTCACCCTACTTTAGGAAAACACATTAAAAGCCTAAATAGGGACAGCTGATGAGCTTTTCAACCCTCTTTATGTCAGATTCTAAGCCAGTAACTATTTGTACAATATATAAAGGGAAAAATGCAATTTATGATGGCATGAAAGGTCAGTTATACCACAACTGAATATCCTTCCATCCCCAAGTACTATACCACATATGGAAGCCCTATACCATATGGGCATGAGAACATTCTTTTTCTTTTAACAGAGATCTCTGCATTGCTCACCCTAACACATTTTTTTTAAAATGTTAAAAAGCTTTTCGTCATTGGGCACCAAGTACTTCTTTTCTTTTTTTCCCCCTTGTAACTGGATCATCCACTGGAGAAAAAGTAATAGTCCATCAACCTTTTGGCCCAGCATACTGTTAGTTAGTAGGCATCCACTTGGCCTACTGAGAGATTATCGACATAATCTTTTGTAAAGTACTGAAAACAAAAGGTTTGTATCACAACATCTGAAATTATGAAGCCTCTGTAAAGTCAGATACATGATTTATGCTGGATTTTGCTGACATTTAACTAAATTTCTCAGGAAAGAAAAGGACAAAAATTCACAGAAGTCTAGTCTATCTCCTCAAGTGTGCAAACCTATTCCTACTCACACGGATACATTAACTATTGTTATTTTTTGTATTTCAAAAGTTTCAAGGTGTGACACTCTTGGAATATGTGGGACACTTTATGATATTGATACCAATATTATAAAATTGAAAGAAATCTGACCAGATAAACTGTGTGAGGTATCTGCAAAAAAGTTATAAATTTTCCAAATATGATAATCTTGTTTATATGTTTGTATCACCTTTGTATGATGAGTTATAGATATGTTTGGTATATCTGTATTTCTAAACTTGTGCTGTGTTTCTGGGTGATGCCCCTGGACAGATTGGCATCAGCAGGCAATCAGCAGGCATAGGCCTACTTGATGGCCCATCAAGGGACACAGCTGTACAATGAACCCATTGAAAGGAGTCAAGGACTACACCTTTGAGTCAGCATCAAAACACGTAGTACGCCTGTGGACAGAGAACTCTAAGGATTCCATACCATGTGCTGGGCCGCTTGTGTTTGGAACAAAGGAAATCAATTGCACATATACAAAAAGGGATCTGGGGGTCATAGTGAATCACAAGCTAAATATGAGTCAACAGTGTAACACTGTTGCAAAAAAAGCAAATATCATTCTGGGATGTATTAGCAGGAGTATTATAACCAAGACCCTAGAAGTAATTCTTCTGCTGTACTCCGTGCTGATTAGGCCTCAACTGAAGTATTGTGTCCCGTTCTGTCCGCCACATTTCAGGAAAGATGTGGACAAACTGGAGAAAGTCCAGAGAAGAACAACAAAAATGATTCAAGGTCTAGAAAACATGACCTATGAGGAAAGATTGAAAAAAGTGGGTTTGTTTAGTCTGGAGAAGAGAACACTGAGAGGGGACATGAAAACAGTTTTCTAGTACATAAAAGGTTGCTATAAGGAGGTAGAAAAATTGTTCTTCTTAACCTCTGAGGATAGGACAAGAAGCAGTGGGCTTAAATTGCAGCAAGGGCAGTTTAGGCTGGACATTAGGAAAAACTTCCTAACTGCCCGAGTGGTTAAGCACTGGAATAAATTGCCTAGGGAGGTTGTGGAATCTCCATCATTGGGGATTTTTAAGAGCAGGTTGTACAAACACCTGCCAGGGATGGTCTAGATCAGGGGTGGGCAAACTTTTTGGGCTGAGTGCCACATCTGGGTGGGGAAATTGTATGCAGGGCTGCGGCAGGGGTTTGGGGTGTGGGAGGGAGTGCGGGGTGCAGGAACAGGCTCAGGGCAAGAGATTGGGGAAGAGGAGGGCTGTATGAGGGGATTCAGGGAAGAGGATTGGGGTGCAGGAGGGGTGAGGATTGCGGGAGGGAGCTCAGGGCAGGGGGTTGGGGTGCAGGAGGGGCGCAGGGTGCGACAGGGGGCCCCAGGGACATGGTGCTGGCCACTTCTGAGAGCGGCGTGGGGCCTGCGGCACCACGCAGGGCAATCCTGCAGGCCGGATCCAAAGCCCTGAGGGGCTGGATCCAGCCTGCGGGCCATAGTTTGCCCACCCCGGTCTGATAATACTTAGTCCTGCCTTGAGTGCAGGGGACTGGACTAGATGACCTCTTGACGTCCCTTCCAGTTCTATGATTCTATGAAATATAAGCCGCATGGCAAAAGGCTATAAAAGGCAGTTGCATCTTCTCCATTTTATCTTTATTCCTGCTTCTTACTTACGCCTGGAGTAACTTTTTTACAAACTGAAGCTCCAAATGAAGGACTGAATGACTCGTCCATGCTGTGGATGTGTTCCAGAGGGACTTTCAAGCCAGCAAACTCACCAATACTGCTAAGCCCCTGATATATAGGCTTTGAAGTCTTTGTATGTATGTGACTGCTTTGCCATTTAACAACTCTTTCTTGTTCTTTCTTTTTTCTTATTAATAAACTTTTTCGTTCTAGATACTAAAGGATTGGCTAGCAGCATGGTATTTTGGGTAGGCTCCAGCCGAATATTGACCTGGCAATGTAGCTGGCCCTTTGGGGTTCAGAAGAACATTTTGTATAGGAGAAGAGTTTTTAAATAACTCCTCACCTTACTGCACTTAGGTGCGGATTGGGAGCCAGAGAACTGGAATGCAATAAAGGGGGCTGTGTGATTTCTTTCTTTCTTTTTTTTTTTTTTTGCTTCTTGATAACCAGTATGGGGGATCAGGAGCATAGTTTGTGACCACTGAAGAGTGTGACTTGAGTGTTAAGCACCAGTTTGGGTAGTATCTGCTCTCCCTTTTGCAGGCTGCCTGGACCTTGGCATTTCCAGTGAGGGCTGCCCGAGGCACAGTGGGTCACACAAGGTATACAGTAACTCCTCACTTAAAGTCATCCCACTTAACTTTGTTACATTGCTGATCAATTAGAGAACATGCTCGTTTAAAGTGACACAATGCTCCCTTATAACGTTGTTTGGCAGCCGCCTGATTTGTCCACTGCTTGCAGAAAGAGCATCCCCTTGGAGCGAGCTGGTGGGGGCTTGGAACCAGGGTGGACCGTCAGCCCCTCATCAACTCCCCACTCCCCTAAGTTCCCTGTGAAGCAGCAACCCAGCAGGCTAGCAATTGCCAGGCAGTGCAGCTGTCCCTCCCCCACTGCCATGTGCTGCTCCTGCTCTCTGCCTTGGAGCTGCGCCTGGGAGCCTCCTGCTTGCTGTGCGTGGTCGGGGGGTGTGAAGAGGAGTGCTAATGTCAGGATGTCCCCCTTCTCCCGCTCCTGCCCCTGTACCCCCATCTCCACAGAAGGGCAGGGGGGCATGACAGTGCTCAGCTTGCTGATCTACTTAAAAAGGCAGTGTACTTAGAGGGGGTCAGTGTACTTAAAGGGGCAATGCGGTCTCTCACATACAGACGGGTGTGTCTCTGTCTCTCTGTGCTATGCTGTCTCCCCTCCCTCCATTCGTGCTGCCTTGTAGACGGTAAGACTACATTAACAACAACGTGTTAAACCTTGAGGGGTCAGCCAAGTGCTAGTTCATCATTTAGCAGCAAGGCATTCCCTGAGAAATATCCCACCCTCTGACTTCACCATCTCAACCAAGCTTCACAATCATCATTGGTGTGTACAGTATTAAATTGTTTATTTAAAACTTATACTGTGTATATGTATATAAAATATAGTCTTTTGTCTGGCAAAAAAAATTCCCTGGAACCTAACCCACGCCCCTCTCCCCCCACCCATTTACACTAATTCTTATGGGGAAATTAGGCTTTATGGAAATACGCTTGTGAATGTATATATGACATAACTAGAATATGTTTTATGCTACATATGCCATGTAACATATCTCTGTAAAGATTATGATCTACTGAATCTATTAATCCTATTTGTATGCATGTATCATTTTTGTATTCAAAGTTAGAAATATGGCTATGTACTGGCTTGATTTTTAGGTAGCCTTTCTAAAGCATTTGGTCAGCTTCTTGAGAAAGGAATGTGCAAATTAAGTGCCCAATCAAGAAGCACTTAACGAAGAATGGATCATGGAATGCTCCAATCCACATAAGAAGTCTACTTGAGGACATTCAAGGAAGCATGTGAACCATGGCTGCTACCTGTAAGTTCTGAGTCATGCATGGACATGTGACTTGCCCATGTGACTCCAAAACTCCATCTTGTAGCTGGACTTCTACACAGGGGGAGGGAGGGGTATCCACCCACAAGAGAAAATCTATTTAAATTCCAGGGAGACCCCTCCATTTTGTCTTCAGCTTGCTCAAGAGATAGCTTCTCCACCCCCAAGGATACCTGAAAGAAACTGGAACAAAGGACAGTAATTATAGGGGGTGTCAGTGATTGCTGGACCCAGACAAGAAGGAGACTAGTCTGTAAAAGGAAGCTTATTGAGGGAGGTTTTTATCTGTATTCAGTTTTCTTAGACATAGACTTGCATGTTCTATTTTATTTTGCTTGGTAATTCACTTTGTTCTGTCTGCTATTACTTGGACCCACTTAAATCCTACTTTCTGTATTTAATAAAATCACTTTTTACTTATTAATTAACCCAGAGTATGTATTAATACCTGGGGGGGGGGCAAACAGCTGTGCATATCTCCCTCTGAGTGTTATAAAGGGCGAATAATTTATGAGTTTACCCTGTATAAGCTTTATACAGGGTAAAATGAATTTATTTGGGGTTTGGACCCCACTGGGAGTTGGGCAGCTGAGTGTTGGAGACAGGAACACTTCTTAAGCTGTTTTCAGTTAAGTCTGCAGCTTTGGGGCACGTGGTTCAGAGGCTGGGTCTGGCTCAACAAGACAGGGTGCTGGAGTCCCAAGGGGGCAGGGAAAGCTGGGGCAGAAGTAGTCTTGGCACATCAATTGGAAGCCCCAAGGGGGTTTCTGTAATCCAACCTGTCACACCTAACCCCCACTCTTTACATTAATTCTTATGGGGAAATTAGATTAGTTTAGATTTGCTTAAAGTAGCATTTTTCTGGAACATAACTACAACATTAAGCGAGTAGTTACTGTACCTAGTTGCATTATCTTCTGTAATGTGCAGTAGATTTGGAGATCAGCGACCAAATGTAGGAAGGAATTCAATTTTAAGAATTGTTAGAAATATAATTTCCATTATGGCCTAATATAACCATTTAAAAAGATACCTTGTATACACACTCCAATTTCTGTGTTGTGACAAGCTAAATTTGTCACTTCTCCATCAGCACTGTACACATGTGCAAATGTACATTTAGGAGATTTTTGTTTTAATGTAATGTGTGCATAATGTGACCTCTGATGCAAAGAGAGAGGGCTGTTAAAGAGCTCAGCCTTCCTGTGTCATAAGGAAGAAGTGTACACAGAATACATAAAGAGCTCTACTGGAGCCCTTGCCGAGTTCGACACACACATGGTGAATGTCTGAGCATTCTATTATTGAGCAACTAATAGCATACGATGTGGTTTTTCTTCTTGGTCTAAACCTAGGTAATTACATACCAAAAGCATGTTAGATAAACATCACTACTTTAAGTCAAGCACTCAAAAGTCAAGGAACATAATGCAACCTTAATTCAGTCCCCTCATGCACAAATATTTTTAGCCATCTGTCAATACGCAGGAACTAACTATTTTTTTCTAATGTATGCCTGTATCATTCCGTTTAGGATTAGGATGGCGTGAAGGTTCAGGCAAGGGGCCACAAATTCAACACAAAGGATAATAAATCCCTTTGGAGGGATACCTTGTTCACTAGACACCCATCATCATACAGGCTGAATGAGGCAAGGATGTATGGGAATAAATGATAGACTACTGTGATGCAAAGTAATATAGGTAAAAGTAAACTTAACTTTGACATATCCTTACCAAGTGCTTTCATTTGGAAAGTATATCATTATTTTAATGTACTTTATATGAAATACTTTTTATCCTACTGTCATTTGTTCACCCCTAGAGCAGGGCTGAGCATCAACCAGCTTTTTTCTTGAAACCATACTTTTTTCAATACTCCTGCTTCAAACAAACAGGTCAGTAAGTCACACTAGTGAACAGAGTAGAAGGAATTCCTGAAAAGCATGCACTGTCAAGGGAACAGACTGTATGTAATTTCATAGATCATTATCTGTCATTTTTAAAATGATCATAGGCCATTAGAACCTGGACCAAGTGGCTTCTGTTTTCATTGCTGGCAAGTTCAAAGAGAATGTCAGCCTACCTCAAGGACATTCTTCTTTTCCAGTGGATCAGACTGCATGTGCACATAAGTATACATACATATATATAAAGATCCTTTAAGCTTTTCCAGACATCCACACATCCCCTGATTTGCAACGGTGACAAATCCCCACAAATAACTAATTAGAGCCTTTTCTGCTCCAACCAACTTTTTTAGTATTTCAATATATGCTATGAAATGAAGATACCCATATTTTGCTACTAACACCCCAGGTCTGAGCAGCTAATTTGCAAAGATATGCCACTGCTACAATCAGTTTCTCTCTCATTTTGGCTAATTCCTTTCTTACGTGCAATTTCCTCACATGTAGGATTTTAACACGCATTTGAATCAAAGTCTGCATAATAGTTTATATCCTCAGCCCCACACACACTTCTCTATCCACCCGCCTTCCTTCCATCTGAAATAAGCCCAGGGTAAGTAGTTTCTAACAGAACCAAGCTTTCAAGATTATATCCAAACCTGGTTTCATCTCAAACTAAAGCACAGATGTTGTCCTTGTGAGAAATAAATAAATGACCAGCCTGTGGATTGAACCCAATGATCTTCCTGAATAACTTCCAGGTGTTTCAGCAGCTGTGCTACTATCAGACAGTGTTCTGTCAAAGTTACCCTGTGTTCTCAGTAAACTTATCTCCAGACTCATCAGAGATTTCTACATGATACACAAGTAAACTTAATTGACATCAATCCTTTTTGATTAGTCTATATATAAACATAGAGCAACCTCTCTCTTTCCCAACTCATACCCCTGAAAACCAGTGTTTATTGTTTAAAATTAGTTGCAACAGGACTCACATTGAAGCAAGGATTAAGTTAGATGCCAATGTGCAACGTATTAAGTCATTGTTCTCTGCATTGCCTATAATCAAATGGTATTCAGTTTTAGGACACAGTTAGCAAGATTAAAATCATATGATCATGAAAAACTGGAACAGAATGATGTTCCTCTGTATTAAGTATTGAGAAGATTATTTTTTCCACTGTTCTTAGTGCTTTATTCTCTCCTCAAAGAAAACATATTGCTCCCATTTCCTTCACATGATAGTGAACAGTAAAAGGAGAACTGACCCATTTAAGTTTTAACATCTCAAGAAGCAAATCTTAAGGGGCCCACAGTCTGTGATTGTGGATGAGCGGTTTGGCCCTAAATGTGTAGTTCACCAGCACTACCCAGCTTTCAGAATGTTTAATATCTTTCGTCGCTGAGGCAAATAGGGACTCAGTTGAAGTCTCCATAATAGGTACTGTCATAAATATAAAGGGAAGGGTAACCACCTTTTTGTATACAATGCTATAAAATCCCTCCTGGCCAGAGCCAGCATCCTGTTACCTGTAAAGGGTTAAGAAGCTCAGCTAACCTGGCTGGCACCTGACCCAAAGGACCAATAAGGGAACAAGATACTTTCAAATCTTGGGCGGGGGGGGAGGGAGGGAAAGAGCTTTTGTTTGTGCTCTTTGTTTACATGTTTGTTCTCTCTTGGGACTGAGAGAGGCCAGACAGAAATCCATCTTCTCCAACCCATCCAATCCAAGTCTCCAATACTGCAACCAGTATAGGTAAGCCAGGCAAGGCGGATTAGTTTATCTTTTGTTTTATGTGAATTTTCCCTATGTTAAGAGGGAGGTTTATTCCTGTTTTCTGTCACTTTAAGGTTTTGCCCAGAGGGGGATCCTCTGTGTTTTGAATCTGAATATCCTGTAAGGTATTTACCATCCTGATTTTACAGAGGTGATTCTTTTACCTTTTCTTTAATTAAAATTCTTCTTTTAAGAGCCTGATTGATTTTTCATTGTTCTTAAGATCCAAGAGTTTGGGTCTGTGTTCACCTGTACAAATTGGTGAGGATTATTATCAAGACTTCCCCAGGAAAGGGGGTGTAGGGCTTGGGGGGATATTTTGGGGAAAGACGTCTCCAAATGGTCTCTTTCCCTACTCTTTATTTAAAACACTTGATGGTGGCAGCATACTGTTCAAGGACAAGGCCAAGTTTGTACCTTGGGGAAGTTTTTAACCTAAGCTGGTAAGAATAAGCTTAGGGGGTCTTTCATATGGGTCCCCACATCTGTACCCTAGAGTTCAGAGTGGGGAAGGAACCCTGACAGGTACTATAACTCACAGAACATCATTCCCATATAAGGTTTATATCCCAGTTGTGGAGCTTTATTTTTTCGGCGATGTGTGTTGATTTTAAGCCGCAAGAGAAAATGTATTGAGATATCTAAGGTGTTTCAGATCAGATGCTCCATGAAGACGCTGTCCAATATTCAAATTTTTAGAGTTTACTCATCACCTTTTATTTTTCCAAAAATGTTAGCATTTCTATACTGGCCCCAGGACAGTCTGACTGGATTTAAAGGCTATTGGGAAATTACTTTTTGCATGTACTCATAAGACGTACAAATATATTTTCACAACTGGAGCTTGTTATAATTTAGGGTGAAGTGTGGTTGAATAGTCAAAGAGTTTTTAGAGAGAAAAAATCATTTCTGGTAGTATTGGGGCACAAGATTTCAAAATAAAATAATCTGATAGCAAAACTCCAGAATTTTCACTTTAATGGTTTGTTGTTCTACCTTCAAAACGGTTTTACTTCGATCCAAAACTAAGCCAGGAAGGAAAATCAATGCTATCAGCTTTTCTACAGTCTTAAAACATGAGGTGTATGAACAAGGCAAATATTATTCAAAATTAAGTTTTTGAGAAATAAAGTTGCCCATTTGAAAAAGCACAGGACCACAAAAACATCAGGAGTTCATTCTATATTACTGCGAGTTATTGGTTGTGAAGCTTTGGAGTATTGCTTACTGTCTGTAAAACAAGCTTAACATTAACCTCAAAAGTTTTACAGTCACATGTGTTTAAAGAAAATAAGAATGGCCATTCTGGGTCACACCAAAGGTCCATCCAGCCCAGTATCCGGTCTACCGACAGTGGCCAATACCAGGTGCCCCAGAGGGAGTGAACCTAACAGGTAATGATCAAGTGATCTCTCTCCTGCCATCCATCTCCACCCTCTGACAAACAGAGGCTAGGGATACCATTCCTTACCCATCCTGGCTAATAGCCAGTAATGGACTCAGAACTAGATAAATTAATGGAGGTTCTTTTAAATCCTGTTATAGTCCTAGCCTTCACAACTTCCTCAGGCAAGGAGTTCCACAGGTTGACTGTGCGCTGTGTGAAGAACTTCTTTTTATTTGTTTTAAACCTGCTGCCCATTAATTTCATTTGGTGACCCCTAGTTCTTATATTATGGGAACAAGTAAATAACTTTTCCTTATTGGCTTTCTCCACACCACTCATGATTTTATATACCTCTATCATATCCCCCCTCAGTCTCCTCTTTTCCAAGTTGAAAAGTCCTAGCTTCTTTAATCTCGCCTCATATGGGACCCGTTCCAAACCCCTAATCATTTTAGTGGTCCTTTTCTGAACCTTTTCTAATGCCAGTATATCTTTTTTTGAGATGAGGAGACCACATCTGTACGATGTATTCAAGATATGGGCGTACCATGGATTTATATAAAGGGCAATAAGATATTCTCCATCTTAGAAGAACTTTGTGATCATCAAACTGAAGGTGCTACGGAAGAAATAAAGGACCAGGCCACTACCAACAAGAGAACCACAAATCAAGAAATAACACAATATATATTCACATACCTACTCATTTTCATTTCAATGATCATGCAAGTTGTATTATTTGATAATACGGGATAATTTTATATTATACATCCCTTCTAAAAAATTAAGTTTACATGCAAAATCATGGTGAAACAAAAATATATCCCAGGGCTCAATTCTGCCCTCAATTATAAAATTGTGTCTCCCATTGGCTTCAGGAATTTACCCATCCAATTCCCTACCAACCATCTGTGGCTTCTGAACTAGATATAAGTATTGTAATTTTGTCAAGATAAAGTTTTCCCCCCCATCAACTACTATAGCTATTTTAATGCTTTTATGGTTGTCTGCAAGAAATTGCATTTGAAAGAGATCCAGAGTGCTTCCAGAGAGATACCTATATTAATACATTTTATCAAGAGCTTTGTCAATAGAATTTCTTGTACTACACTAGACTTAGTAAAAATAGCACACAGGTAACCAGTCAATTCAGTACATCTTTAGAACCTGTGCTTGTTTTTATACTGTTTGAGATCAGTATCTAAATTACTACCTATGGCAGAATCCATGACACTTTTATTTAATTGCAAATTCATTTAATCTATAGTGCTTCTTTGAATCTTTCAAGACGCATGAAGAATGTTTAAGGGGCTATCTGGTAGTACAGCTAATGACACCTGGAAGCTTTCCAACAGGACCTTGGGTTTAAGCCATGGCTTGGTCATTTATTTATTTCACACTAAAAACATCTGGGTTTCATTTTTGGGGGGATACACACACTCGTTGTAAGACCTTGCTTTTTTGTTTTGTTTTGTTTTTAAGAGCTGTACTACACTACCCTTGGAGAGGAGCCTCAGGGAATGCAATGTAGTTTAAACTACTTTGCAAGAGTTGGTTTAAGAACAAAGCAGTCAGATGACAGGCTTGGGTATAACCAAGAAGCCATAAAAATAAAATAGCTCCTTACAGCAAAACAGACAGAAGAAGACAAGTAGGCTCAGAGGATCAGAGCCGGCGCTAGGCATAAGCAGACTAAACAACTGCTTAGGGCCCCAAGCAGATCAAGGAGCCCCACTATTAATTATTAGTATGTGTCTGGGGGAGGGCAAAAATATTCCTGCTTTGAGCCCCCAATGGGCTAGCACCAGCACTGCTGAGGATTTAGCACATTTTATCTTTTAAAATAGTGCATATTTCAACCTAAGAAAGAGTAAACTAGAAGCACAATCATAATTTGTGTCCATGGAATTGCAACGGGAGCATGACAATTCCAGTGATTATAAATAGGCATACTAAGGTTATGAATATAATGAACAACTATGTTAGGCACATCAATTTTATGTATTTTTTTGTAGGGGATACTGGTTGAAATTCAGTGTCCCTCTGAGAAACAGTCAGTATATTCTGTTAGCACTCCTTTGCATTACTGCAGTTGGACATAAAGATTGAGGACTGGAATTTCAAGTAGGCTGCCAAGAAGGCGGCCACTAGGGCCAAAACCCAGGATTATGGTTTGAAATAAATAAAAACATATCTATTTACATTCATGTCTTAGTACAGAAGTTTTTCCCACAACAGTGAGAAGTGAGACTTTACCTCACTATAATGAGCTATGCTTATAAAAAAGAAACTGCCTACATTGATTAAAACACTGAGATCCTTTACTGATAAACAGATGGGAAGGTCTTGCATAACCGTTTGAAGACTGGGAGAGATAATGGTCTGTGTTAGCTGGACGTCATCAGATGGAAAACCGGAATCTTCCACCATCCAGTGGAGAACCTGTATAGGCACTTACATGCAGCCAGTAAGACAGATCTCTTCCACCTCTCTACAAAGAAATAATATGTACATTGGAAGCATTATATGTGATTTTCAGTTTTCAATCAAAGTTACTTGAGAATTTCTCAGGTTTTTTGGTTGTTCGTAATGTATATAATATCTTATGGCGATGGGGACAATGCTGGCCTCTGTAATTTAAGCTCAAATTTCCTTTGCCTGGGAGTAGATATTTTCTCATGGCTTTAGCTCAAATTAACAGTCTTAAAATTCCTGCACACACCCCCCCAAACCGGCACATTATGATGGAAAATTTATAAGCTTGTCTTGAGCAGCCTAAATGTTGGATTTGATACTGCATACAAATTCAAAGCGAGAATGCTGTAATAGTATAAATGTCTGAAGTATTAAGGACTTTGAAGTCATTGTGAAAGATGCAAAACAGTTCCACACCTCACTCTAAGGCTATGTCTACATTTGGAGCCAGGGATGTGAGCCTCATCCCATGCAGATATAGTCACACTAGCTCTCTTCAAGCCAGTGCACTTAAAAGTAGCATAGCTGCAGTAGCACTAGTAGTGGTGGCAAAGGCTAGCCACCTTTAGTACCTACCCCCAGGGTCCAGGTGGGTTTGTACTCAGAGCAGCTAACCAATGCCTCTGCTATCCATGCTACCACGGCTACACTAGTATTTTTAGTGCGGGTATGTCAGCACGAGCTGGGACTCACACCAGGCTTCAAGTGTAGACATAGCCTATGAAAAGGAAGAGAAGGTTACAATGAAAACTGAAGAGGGGAATGGAGAACAAAAATGTCAGGTGGATGGTAACTAATAACTCAGGAACAGCAGCAGAACTGCACAAATATCCAAAGTCAACGTACCATATGGTCACAGAGCTACAGTAGATTACAAACTCAGATTTAATTTCCTCCTGCTTTGCCTAATGCCTAACACATTAAGAGAGTCCAAACAAGATGGATCACCAATGCACTCACATATATCCAGGCACATGTTTGGCACAAGCTGCTTGAATTTTAGTTACAATTTTTTTAGTAAGTTTAAGAATAAGAGTCTTTTATTTTATAGGATGTAAACAGAGGTTCTTACAAAAAAGATTAATGGTGGCTTAGAAGATTGATAAAAAAATGGAGCTTTCCCATGTTTCTGGATAAAAATTCAGTACAGGCTGATAGCAACCAATTGTGGTTACCATGATGAAGGTTCTTCAAAAGCCTATGTGAAATTAGCATGTTGGTTCCACTCCAGTTCCCAATAGATGTGTTTCAACATTACCAAAAAAGGACATTTGACAACTCTTTAATTTCAGCATAGGTGTCAAGGTTAGACTAGGCATAGTCACCAAATTATTTTATTTCAGGTCAAGGCTGAGGCACAATGAAGAAACCCAACAGGAAAACTTATCCTGACACTTCCCAAACTCTACCTGTCCTGTTTATAAAGACTTCAGTTTGGAATAATCAAATTGTCCCTTTCCAGAAGCCCTACACTCATGTTAAAATTAAGAAATTAAAATTTAAGTTGAGATATTGTGGCTTTATTTTTTTTCCAAGGCAAACACCATGTATTTTCCTGGTAAAGTGGTTCTATTTAGTAAATCCAAGGCTAACCTGCCAAGCCTGTCCACTGTACTGTAAAAAATGCTCTAGTGGCAATATTTGTTCCCTCCACTCTGGGGCTACATGCCATTAGCCACCACCAATGAAATGAAGACAAAGAGAACCACCTCCTTCTCTGAATTGAGCTGGATGCTTGACAAAAGTCACACTCTCCAGAGCCAAACTGAAGGGAGAGGGGGAGGAAGTTATTTACTGACACAAATCAGCACACTGTTAACCAGGGTGTCCTAATAAGAGAAAGAACTAGGGATAAATAAAATCACCTTTAGTCAGAATAGAGGCAAGTCCTACCCTCAGAACCAGACATCATGGATAGTCAGTCGTTAATTTTGATAGCAATACTAAAGCTGGATAAACCATTACTATTAATTATATAAATTAGAATGATGTCTCTATCTTAACACATGACACATGGCCTCTCTCTCTCTCAATTTCACAGTGCTTTAACCTTTCCCCATTATTATTCATTATAAACAACAACAATTTGTATTACTGTAGCACCTAGGAACGCCAGCCATGGACCAGGACCCATTGTACTAGGTGCTATACAAACACAGGACAAAACCTAAATTACTTTAAGCCACCTCTCTTCTGACCCTGCAAAAACACCACAGTAGTTTGGCCTGGATTTTCTGAAGTGCTCAGCACCCAGCAGGTCCTATTTCTCAGTGCTGAAGATATTAGGAAATCTGGCTCTTTCATTCTCGTGACTAAATATGTGCTGAGCTTTTGAAAATTTTGCCCCCATTTGTGGGTTCTGGGCACTTTGAAAATCTGAATATTTACACACACACATCCCCCCACCATCTTTCTCCAACTACTGCCAAAAGGTCAAATGCAAAAGAAGAACAATGCAGCTAGCACCCAGAACACTAACAAAGCTGTAATTGCCTTCCCTCCTCTAAAAGCATCTTGGAGATGAGTAAAAAAAAAGAAGATGTAGCAATTAGTGTATCACTTTGTGAATCCAGAGAGTAATATTAGAAGGTTAAAGGTGAATTTTAAACCAAGACCAGTCATGAAATAGAGTTAGATTTCATGCCTTTGGAACACTGCAGTTTTTTCTGCTCTAGTTCAACAAAGATACTGACAAACTGGAGATACTAAGGAGTAAAAATAGGATTCAAGGCTCAGGAGCTGATCTATGATGGAAAGGCTCAGATAACTAAATATCAAAGGCTTGATGAACAGAGAATTACAACACATTAACTACTTGTATTTCATCATGAATATTTCATCACTTAATAATCAGGAATAACTGTTTAAAGTAGATCAAGGAAAATACCTACAAAGTTCAGGATTAAATTTAGCCAAATTCAGGGACATTTTACACTGGCATCAAAGTAGTGTATGATGATCAATTAAATGATGCAATAAGCTCAAGCCAAGAGAGAAAATACCTGTTGGTGATGTTTTCATGTTTCTGAGACTAAATGAAGCATTTGGGAAGATGACCATATTCATGGATTGGATGCAAGTTTACCCATTACTAAGACAAACCCTTTAATATTTTCCGTAATGACTGCTAAAACCCAAATGGCAAAACATTAAATCATATTGCTTATGCAAAGCATTCTGTAAATCCCCCTGAAGTACAAAAAAAATGCAAAGATCAAACAAATAAACCACAGCAAGAATAATGTTTAACATCTTCAATGTAATGATAAACATTAATCTAAAATTCCATATGAATTATTCCTATGCTGTATATGAAACATCATTACTTCATTTGCTCTTACAGTCACCACTTTTGGAAGCTTAGAAATTCTGTGGTTACAAAGCCTCTTGTCTATTTAAGCCTGACCCAAATTTGTTTTTCCTTGAGTTCTTACGGGTCAGTGACCTGCTATGAAAATGTTTTTGATGAAACCAGGATGGTTTATTATGATAATTGTTAAAATAAACTACTTTGTTTTGCAAGCCTGGACAGATGTACCAATGCAAACCAAGTTAGTTTGCTCAAACACGTGTCCTCCACTCTTCCGAGCTGCTCTCTCTTCCACTCTTCCTGCGTTCAGATTCCTCCTGTGAAGACTTGTTGACAGAGCAGCTAATGGTTTCCTTTCCAGAAGAGGCGCCAACTTTTTGAATGTTTAGAAAGGAGAGAAACATCCACTCTCACATCAGCAACAGCAAAAGAAAAGATTAAAGGTTCATAGTAGCAGGGTAATGTAACTATTTAATTACTAACTGTAGACAGACATACTAAATCATAAATTAAGTAGGGCATTAGTTCCCTATAGTACATAAACAGTTAGTGTGCATGATCCACACTTGATAAAGACGCCATCCAGCTATAAGAGATAACAAGAGAAAGGTCATTCTGAATATACAGCAGTGCAGATGAGCCACTACAAGTGGTGGTTATCTAATTTGAGACATGCTGCTTTATTCAGTGTACAGCCCAAAAAAGGAGAAGGGGAAAGCTACTATACAATTTCACAGTTTGGGTCCAAATATTTTCCCATACAAATAAACACACACACAGTTCTACAATCCTTGTTCACTTTCAACTTGACCTTTAATGGGTCATCATTATGCTGTACCTCCAATCCACTGAAGTTCTAGACTGAATGTATCACTATTTAGTGTAGCCAGAAATGGAATATAAAAGCCACTTACTTCAGAACTTAAAGCCATAACATCCACATATTAGCAGCCAAGAAGAAGATATGAGAATCACATTCACTCTACAAAATAGTATTGCACATCTGAAGACATGAAATGGGGGACAACCCTAAAATGACTTGGGGGGTGGGGGTGTCATGGTGGATAATCAGCTGAACATACCGTCCCAGAGGCATGTTGTGGCCAAAAGAGCTAATGCAATCTTTGGATGTACAAACAGGGGAATCTTGAGCAGAAATAGAGAGGTTATATACACCTCTCTATTTGGCACTGGTGCAGCTGCTACAGGAATGCTGCATTCAGTTCTGGTGTCCACAGTTGAACAAGGATTTTGAGAAATTAGAGACAGTTCAGAGAAGAGCCACCAGAATGACTGAAGACTTTTGAAAACATGCCTGCTAGTGAGACACGGAGCGCCATCCATTTAGCCCATAGAAGAGAAGCTTAAGCGGTGACTTGATCACAGTCTGAGAGTACCTACATGGGGAACAAAAGTTTAATAGAGGGTTCTTCAATCTAGCAGACAAAGTTATAACAACATCCAATGGCTGAAAGTTGAAGCTAGACAAATTCAGACTAGAAAGAAGGAGCAAATTTTTAACTTTGAGGGTAACTGGCCATTGGAACAATTCATCAAGGATTGTGGTGGATTCTCCATCACCGTCACTTTTAATATCAAAATTGGATTATTTTTTTAATAAAATATGCTATAGTTCAACAACACCTATTGGACCTGAAACAGGAATTAATTCCAAGAAGTCTTATAGCCTGTGTTATGCTGGAGATCAGACGAGATCATCATAATGGTTCCTTCTGGCCTTAAAAATCCATGAATCAATATTCCACAGAGGAGCACAATATTTTCTATTTGTTTACACCAGTGGTTCTCAACCAGGGGTAGTGTACTCCTGGGGATACTCACACATCTTCCAGGCGGTACATCTATTTATCTAGATATTTGCCTAGTTTTACAACAGGCTACATTAAACGCACTAGCAAAGTCATTACAAACTAAAATTTCATAGACAATGATTTGTTTATATTGCTCTATACACTGAAATGTTTATATTCCAACTGATTTATTTTATAATTATATGGTAAAAATGAGAAAGTAGGCAATTTTTCAGTAATAGTGTGCTGTGACACTGTTCCATTTTTAGTCTGATTTTGTAAGTTTTTAAGTGAGGTGAAATCTGGGAGTACTCAAGACAAATCAGACTCTTGAAAGGGGTATAATAGCCTGGAAAGGTTCAGAGCCACTGGTTTACACTGCCCAGTTTGATCATCTGCCAACAGGCTGGGTCCAAAAGATTGACACACTTCTTCCAAGTACTGCAAACTAAAAGTAGGATTCTATGCTTCTCTCAAGCACAGATAAAGTCCATTGTTTTTCACTAGTTAAGATTTTTCTTCTCCCCCTCTCATTCCCACCTGTTCCCTTTCTGATCAATAACCATTTGAAAAGTCATCCAACAGTGCTTAAATCTAAATGTTAGTTCTGTATTTACTACCTTGGATGGGAAATATTTTAGATTCAAGTGACAATTTATTCTTGATTACTATATAATGAAACTAAGTTCTAAAGTAAGTTTTAAAGAAAGTAGCCATTCTCCAATTTCACCCTTTAGTAAGAGGCTCCCATTGACCGTATCCCCACTGCAGTAAGTTCGACAGGAAATGCTTTTATGTAAATCCCAGAACAGACCAAGTACAAGGTCAGGTGACTCAAAGTAGAATTCTTTCAACGTCAACAGCGAAAGAGTCAAAATTTAGGAATTACACTCAAATTTCTTCCCAAGTCTGCATTTGACACTCTGGGATGTTATAAAGCAGTGTTAGAGTTCAATGAAGCACCGGAACTATTTTACATTTAGGAGGCTTTGGACTTCATAGCAAGCAGTTTGCAAACTTACAATGCCATTCTGGGTTAAACAATATAATTATGAACATTTCCATTTGTGGTCAAAAGACTGAATGAGAATTATTAAATTAAACACTAAGCCCTGGTCTACACTATGGGGTTAGGTCGAATTTAGCCACGGTAGGTCGATTTTAAAATGAATGCATCTACACAATCAACCCCGTTCCATCGACCTAAAGGGCTCTTAAAGTAGACTTCTGTACTCCTCCCTGGTGAGGGGAGTAGTGCTAAATTGGCCTTTCTGGGTCAAATTTGGGGTAGTGCAGACGCAATTCAACAGTATTGGCCACCTGGAGTTATCCCAGAGTGCTCCAATGTGACCGCTCTGGACAGCGCTTTGAACTCTGATGCACTAGCCAGATACACAGGAAAAGCCCCGGGAAATTTTGAATTTCATTTCCTGTTTGGTCAGCGTGGCGCGCTCAGCAGCACAGGCGACCATGCAGTCCCCCCAGAATCACAAACAAGCTTCAACATGGACCGAAAGAGAGACACTGGATCTGATTGCTGTCTGGGGAGAAGAATCTGTGCAGGCCGAACTCCGATCAAAAAGAAGAAATGCTAATATATATATGCCAAAATTGCACGGGGCATGGTGGAGAGAGGCTACAACAGGGACACACAGCAGTGCCACGTGAAAGTTAAGGAGCTCAGGCAAGCTTACCAAAAGACAAAGGAGGCAAATGGTCCGGGTCAGAGCCCCATACATGCCGCTACCCCACCATTGTCCGTGGACACCTGCAAGGGGGGAGTCTCGTGCAACAGGGAGGAGGATTTTGTGGATGAGGAAGAGTAGGAGGAGGAGAATGCGCAGTAGGCAAGCGATGAATCCGTTCTCCCCGGCAGCCAGGGAGAAATGTATGATTTGCCCTGAAGAACTGGGATGTATTCACGGCCAGTACAGCTACTGGAAAAGTGTGTTAACGTGTCTGGGGATGGAGTGGAAATCCTCTAGAGACATCTCCGTGAAGTTCTCCTGGAGGTACTCTGAAAGCCTTTGCAGAAAGTTTCTGGGGAGGGCTGCCTTATTTCGTCCTCCACGGTAGGACACTTTACCATGCCAAGCCAGTAGCAAGTAGTCTGGAATCATTGCAGCACAAAGCATAGCAGCGAATGGTCCTGGGTTTTGGTCACATTCAAGCAACATTCAGTCTCTATCTTTCTGTGTTAGCCTCAGGAGAGTGATATCATTCGTGGTCACCTGGTTGAAATAGGGGAATTTTTGTAAGGGAACAGTAAAAGGACCCCATTCATGCTGGGTTGTTTGTGCTTGGCTAAAAAGGATCATCCCAGAGAATAGCCACGCGGCGGGGGGAGGGGAGGTGTGTGCTGCACATCCACCCGAAAACCGCAGCCCCTCCTTTTAAATGTGAAACCCAACTGGCATTGTTTGCTATGGGAAAGGATGGCGCTGCAGTCTGAAACCATTCCCACACGTTATGAAGGCGTAAGAAGCCAACCCCCTCATACCAAAAGGCTTACCATGGCTGCCTGGAAACCGAATTCTGTTGCCCAGCCGTTTGTGATGTGTCACCATACTGGCAGGCGCTCAATATAAAAGGCAAAATGCGACCTTGTATCTAAACCACATGTGCTGTCTGCTGTGAACTGCTTGATTCACTGTGAAAGAGTCTCCTTTTTGTTCTCAGAAATGTATCATCTTAAATTTTACTCTCCCTTTTTTTCTCCCCCCAGGTGCAAATGTTTCTATGCTCCCCCTATCATCTCCGTCCCTGAGGTTATCACAGATTAGAAGGCAAAAAAAAACATGCTCTCGCAATGACATGTTTTCCGAGCTCATGCAGTCCTCCCGCATTGACAGGGCAGAGCTTAATGTATGGAGGCATTCAGTAGCAGAGGCCAGGAAAGCATTAAGTGAGCATGATGAACAGAGGCAGGAGGCGATGTGGAGGCTAATGGGGGAGCAAATGGACATGATGAAGCATCTGTTGGAGCTGCAGAAAAGCCAACAAAGCACAAACCCCCGCTGCATCCATTGTACAACTGCCTGCCCTCCTCCCCAAGTTCTATATCCTCCTCACCCAGATGCCCAAGAACAAGGGGAAAGCTCCAGGCACCCAGCCACTCCACTCCAGAGGATGGCCCAAGCAACAGAAGGCTGTCATTCAAACAGTTTCGATTTGTAGTGTGGCTTCAATAAGCAATGTGGCCTTGTCCTTCCCTCCTCCTCCACCCCACCCAGGCTACCTTGTCAGTTATCTCACTTTTTTTTTTTTTAATTAATAAAGAAAGAATGCATGGTTTCAAAACAATATAGTTACTTTATGTCCTTTGCCAGCTGTGATCGAAGGGGGGAGGGTGGTTGGCTAACAGGGAATTAAAATCAACAAAGGGGGAGGGTTTTCAGCAAGAAGAAAAACACACAACTGTCACACCGTAGCCTGGCCAGTCATGAAACTAGTTTTCAAAAAGTCTCTCTGATGCACAGCGCGCCTAGCTGTGCTCTTCTAATTGCCTGGTGTCCGGCTGCTCAAGATCGGACGCCAGGCGATTTGCCTCAACCTCCCACTCTGCCATAAATGTCTCCCCCTTACTCTCACAGATATTATGGAGCACACAGTAAGAAGCAATAACAATGGGCATGTTGGTTGCGCTGAGGTCTGACCTAGTCAGCAAACAGTGCCAGCGAGCTTTCAAACATCTACCACCATTCTGCATTTGCTCAGCCTATAGATGAACTGCTCCTTACTACTGTCCAGGCTGCCTGTGTACAGCTTCATGAACCCTGGGAGCAAGGGGTAGGCTGGGTCCCCAAGGATAATTATTGGCATTTCAACATCCCCAATGGTAGTTTTATGGTCTGGGAAGTAAGTTCCTTCTTGCAACTGCTCGACCAGCCCAGAGTTCCTAAAGATGCAAGGGTCATGCAACTTTCCGAGCCATCCCACACTGATGTCGGTGAAACGTCCCTTGTGATCCACCAGTGCTTGCAGCACCATTGAGAAGTACCCCTTGCAGTTTATGTACTGGTTGGCAAGGTGGTCTGGTGCCAAGATAGGGATAGGTGTTCCGTCTATTGCCCCACCACAGTTAGAGAACCCCATTGCAGCAAAGCCATCCAGTATGACCTGCACATTTCCCAGAGTCCCTTGATCACAGAACGTCAGTGATTACATTGGCTACTTGGATCACAGCAGTCCCCACAGTAGACTTGCCCACTCCAAATTGATTCCCAACTGACCGACAGCAGTCAGGTGTTGCAAGCTTCCACAGGGCTATTGCCACTTGCTTCTCAACTGTCAGGGCAGCTCTCATCTTGGTATTCCTGGCTTCAGGGCAGGGGAAAGCAACTCACAAAGTTCAAGGAAAGTGGTCTTATGCATGCGAAAGTTTTGCAGTCACTGTGAGTCATCCCATACCTGCAACACTATGCGGTCCCACCAGCCTGTGCTTGTTTGCTGGGCCCAGAATCGGCATTCCACTGTATCAACCAGCCCCACTGCTGCCATGATGTCCCAACTGCCACAGCCCATGCTTTTAGGAACATCTGTGTCCATATCCTCATCACAATCGTCCTCATGCTTGCGTCTCTTAGCCCGGTTCTGCACATACTCCAGGATAATGCGTGAGGTGTTTACAATGCTCACAACAGCAGCGGTGAGCTGAGCAGGCTCCATGCTTGCCATGGTATGGCGTCTGCACGGGTAACCCAGGAAAAAAGGCACAAAAGGATTGTCTGCCATTGGTTTCACAGAGGGAGGCAGGGAGGGGCAACTGATGACATGTACCCCAAATCACCCTCGACAATGTTTTTGCCCCATCAGGCATTGGGGGCTTAACCCAGAATTCCAATAGGCAGTGGAGATTGCAGGAACTGTGGAATAGCTACCCACAGTGCACCGCTCAGTAAGTTGATGCTAGCCACAGTATTGAGGACACATTCTGCCGACTTAATGTGCTTAGTGGGGACATACACAATCGACTGTATAAAATTGATTTCTAAAAATCGACTTCTATAATATCAACCTAATTTCATAGTGTAGACATCCCCTAATTGACCACTATCCTTAACTCCAGGCAGTTTGATGCAGCGAATTTTGGTAGATGGTGAGTACCTTAGAAAGATCGGTTATTTTCATGCTTTGGCTTATGCTTCTTCTGAAGCATACGAGTAAGTTCAGAATTATGATTTTGTTGTCCCATCAGACAAGTAAGCACTTGGAGATCCCTGGAAGAGGAGAGTTATGTAATTATTTTCCTCCATGTTTCCATTTTTATGTGGAGTTGTCCTTTGTAATAAAAACAATCAAATCCAAGCTCTCTCTCTTCAAATATGTTTGCACTATTTATGTCAGCTGAAGCTCGAGGAAAGGTAACTTTTAAAATCTACAAGGAACAAACGCTAACCAGTACCCAATATAATTAGCTACTCTGCCAGTGCACTTCTGTACTAAACTAGAATGCATTTACTTTTCCAGTCCTTGGACTTCACGTACTGTACACTAATCATATTGCAGACTGCCCAACTGTGGTGGTTTGCTTTTGACTGGCAATGAAATACTTCTTTATCTTATTTAGTTGGTTTCCAAAGAATATAACATCCTCCATCTGCATAAACTATGTATGTGTATCACACAGTGGTTCCTCATTTTAATGCCTGAAGCATACTTAACTAACTCATATGAATGTTAATACATGATATATACTTCAAGATGAAAACATATCTGTATTTAAATAAAAGCTATATTGGCTAAGCATCACATATGCTGCCTTTGATCCTTGAAATAATGCCAAGTTTAATGGGAGTACAGTATGTGGCTAGAAATAAATATTGTTGTACCGTAGGTATGCAATGCCAAGCTGCTACCAAATATCTATACATGAGACTTTTTAAAGTAAATGGTAAAAAATAAATTCAATATTTCTTAACATTGAAGTCTTTCTTGCTCCTCAACAAATTAAATCCTTTCCAAAAGAAGAAAAAGACTGACAATTAAATGACATGATGACTTAAGCCATTTGACAATTTTAAATAGAAACAACTAGTCATGTTAAAAAACTGAACAGCACTATGCATAAGCAAAATACAGCATAAGATGCTCTTCATAACACTACATTTTAAAATTATTCAGAAGCTAAAGTTGGTGCAGAAAGTGGCTGCCTGCTTACTGGGTGTTGCTTCACCACAGCACATACTATACCAGCATTCCATAACATGCACTCATCCTATCAGATGCACACCTTTCATCACAGTTTGAAATCTTCTCTCTATAGAGCCTTAATTGACTTGGAAGTTTGATAATGTTCCAGAGAGAGCATCTCTCCTTGTGCCAGACTGTCAGACATTTCGATCAGCAGAGGCATTCCAGCTCTGTCTCCCCATCTGAAATCAGGTGTGTGGCTAGGATGCTAACAAAAGTTGCTAGGAGGGTCTCATGAGGCCCCTTGACTCTGCAATTTGGTTTTCACTCTCTCTGTTTTAAAATAGCCTGGATCTATTAACATTCACGGCACATTGAAAAGCCCATCTCTTGTATGGAGCATTGAGCCCTCTGTTTGGATAATTTATTTATCTACATGCCAGATTCATATGTAGCTGTGTGGTTATTCTTTAACATATGGATGTTACGTTTAACTATTAAGATACTTGTTAAGATACCTGGAATAGTCTTTATTTACACTTACATGGAATCCCACAGGAAACCCAATGGAGTCAAATGACAACAGCAAAAGGTGTCCAAGTTATGGGGGATAACAATAGGGTCAATCTGTTGTTCACTTTAAGTCAGGGATGAGAAGTAGGGGTTATCCTAAATGTCAAATTATAAGTCAGTGTCACATTGAAACAAATATTTTTGAAGCTGCATATTTAAAAATAGCTTTCAGTGTATTTCATATTCTACATGTACGCTGCCATCTTTTAAATCTTTATATCACATGTGCTTTCTTTTGCACCATGCTCAATTCACCACAGTTCCAATAAAACCTTGCATGGTTGGCATTTCTCAAGCAGATGGGATCCAACATGTGACACTTGTCACAAAACAAACTGAATATTTGCATGACACAGCTTGTAACTTAGTTTATTTTCTTCTGTTCAGTAACTGGTCAGAGTAGTTTGACTCTATATGGAAAAGTATGTAGAAGAGATTTCAAAACATTCCTTTCAAACAACAACTTTTTGGACTAGAAGATTTTTTTCCCCTTCCATAACTTTTTTTTTAAATCTAGCATACACTGGAGTTGTGGGAACAGCAAAGTTAAGAGAAAGATATCTATGAAACATTGATCTTCCCTGACCAGATCTGGTATGCAATTTACAGGACAGAGTAATGCTTCACTAAATCACAGGAACTTAAACAAAACTACAGTGAAATGTCCTAAAAAGGCCACTTAACAGTTCTGACTTATGCAACTGAAGAAGGCAAATCTGAAATCTTAATCATCATTTTGGCAGCCAAGGGTATAGCTTGGGAACATTTATTTTGGCTGCTTGAGCCAATGTAACATTATATAAAGTTCAATCAATGGCAGCAGCACATTACTCTGAGCTCCCCACCGCCCAAAGAATTATTAAACTCAGGGGTTCTATCACCCTAATCATGTAACAGCCTGCTGCTTTAAATCCATTCAAATGTATGTCTCTGGCGTGTCCCGATCAATGATTTTATGCTCATTTACTCTGAGCTAGAAAAAGGTTATTCATGTGTTATAGGAAAACTAAGGTACATAGCACAATTAAGCTTCTTCCCCAAAAGGTCACACAGGAAGATTGTTACATATAAATTAATATGGCTTAGTGAGATGAAAGAACAAGTGTAGTGTCTGCAGTTCCAGAATATCTAAATTTCACACTCATTTGGAGTACTAAAATAGTAAAACTCACAGCAAACCAACATGAGGAGGTCACCTACTGTCATCATTGTCACAGTTCTCAGGCTGTTGACAGGTGCCTCCTACTGTATAAACACTGAAAAATCCATACGACACCCCCATCTGCCTAAGTAAGGGTGTCTATGATACAAATTGAGTTAAATTGTCCATTTGTGTTGAAGGGAGTAGGGTTCTTGGCTCCCGCTCCCACTCCCCTAGTCTCTTTTGTATGTTCTAAGATTTCCTAACCCCAAAAGGGGTAGAGCATAGTGGTACCAACCACTTAATCAACTCCCCTTGAACGTAAGAATGGCCCTACTGGGTCAGACCAAAGGTCCATCTAGCCCGTATCCTGTCTTCAGACAGTGGCCAGTGCCAGGTGCCCCAGAGGGAATGAACAGAACAGGTAATCATCAGGTGATCCATCCCCTGTCACTCACTCCCAGGTTCTCGCAAAAGGAGGGTGAGGACACCATTCTTGCTCATCCTGGCTAACAGCCATTGATGGACCTACCCTCCACGAATTTATCTAGTTCTTTTTTGAATCCTGTTATGGTCTTGGCCTTCACAACATCCTCTGGCAAAGAGTTCCACAGGTTGACTGTGCATTGTGTGAAGAAATACTTCCTTTTGTTTTAAACCTGTTACCTATTACATTTGGTGCCCCCTAGTTCTTGTGTTATGAGGCTTGCAAACTTGTCTTACCCAGTCAGTGCCCCAGGGTCACTGTCTCCTTGTAGACATGGGGAGAGGGGGGAAGGGGACTGGTAAATGGCATTCCTGTGGGCAGTACCCCGAAGGCTTCCAGGAGTCTCCTTTCAGAGCTGTAGAGCCATTGTCTGCTCTGTCCCAGAACTGCCCAGCAGCTTCTGGGAAATTCCTGCTTTCTAAGCCCTTATTCCACTCTTGACATGAGTGAAACGGCCAGCTTTGCCGATAGCAGCTTTTTAACCCCTTCATCACAGGTGTGGCGTTCATACACTCTTCACAATTCACTAATAGAAAATGTCCATTTTGAAAACTTTTCCTGAATAGCTATCACAGAAAATAGAAGTTTCTTAACCTTATGCAAACCGCTGCTTTGTTACTCTGCTCTATTACTGGGTGATTCATAAACTTAGATTTTTAGGAATATGGAAAAAAAAATCATTTTTGCCAGATGTAAAGGAACTCTGCAAACTCTGTATAAACAGCATAAGCATAGATCCATCTAGGATGCCACAGGTCTGCAATAAACATTTGTTTACAATAGTGAAGAACTATCCGATACATTTATTATTTTACCCACAACTCTGAGTCACTTAGCAATCTTTCCACTCAGCATGTTAATTGTGGAAAATGCTTTTTGTATTACATGACTTATTTAAAGCCTGTTCAGTCCTAATTGATGAGGTCTAGATTGCAAAGCATCTCTCAGAACAATTTATTCTTCTCCACTAGCATCCTTGGTCACTAATAGTGATTTTACAGTACATTATGCCCAAACAACACACTTTAATGTCATAATCAAACATTTAAAATTCAGCTTATAGAAACATACACAGTAGCATCTCTCCAGTTAAAGGTCAAACCCAATTTCCATTTTAAAGCTCTATTGCTGCACAAAACAAGGGTTCTGGAGTTAAAACTTGGCATCCAAGTTCTTTGTCTGAGAGCTGATTATTTTTCCGAACATTGTAGAGATTAGATTTGACTATATTTATAGTTTTTGCCATCCTTTAAAAACAGAAACATATTGTTAGTGTTTTCAGATGTTGAAATCCTTTAGTCTAAGCTAAAGAAGCTGATCTGAGGAGAAAGAACAAACTGTGAGCTAAAGTCAACCCTTTTGAAGACAGTAGGGCTGTGTGACAATTTTTGGCAGACGGTTGTGTTAAAGTCAAGACTATTTAATGTCTTGTATCCTGCCTACAGAGATGTATGACATCTGGTTGTGGGAGGGATTTCAATCTGTACTTTGGGCCCCATCATACCCAGTATCATGAGTTTATCCATTTACTATAGTACACCTACGTTCTTGATCATGTGTCTCATTTTGTTTGTATAATGTGTAACGACCTTTCTGCTCACTTTGTTATTTTATAAATTTAAGTATGATTGTGTAGCTGAAATGTCAGGGTCCAAACAAGCCAATAAAATATTGTTTTTTAATTGTATTAAAACCTTTTTGTGCCAATATTTCACAGTATTATACATATTAAGCTCACAGTACAAATCAGATCCAGCTATATTGTAAAATTCTATTTTTATTCAGATATATTCCAATGTTATGTGTTCTAGATAAGTTAAGGCAAAGTCAGAAATAGTGCATCACATTAGACACTTATTCATCCTGTCTGAGTACTACATCCCGCACTTACAGGGATTGGACCAATTTAATCATAAGGTTATGGGAGAAGAGGAAGTTGTTAATCTGACCTTGAGGAAGGATCACAAATCTTTAGGATACTCCTCAGTGGAGGATTTTACTTTTGATCTCTTAACTACACCAAATTAGCTTAAAGAGGTATACAAATATTTATTGGCCCCTCACTGGATACCAGTATTGGCGATTAAAGAGCACTCTGGAGAACACTAAGTTTCCTAGTCTCCATTTTAGAAAATGTGAAGCATCTTTCTAAAACTTGAATCATCCATAGCATTTATATGGCACTTCACATGCTCAACAGACTCTCCAAATATCTCTTTAGTTAAGAAAGGGCTGGAGTTCATTCCATGGCAATTTTAGAAGGCTTGATTGAAATCGATATCTTACAAATTGTACCCAAGATTCTACCTTGTGAATTACTGTCTTTAAACAATTCCATGCTCATTGGCATATGTTTAGTTCATGCTTGAATTCTCAGAACACGTCTTTTTAATTTTCCTTAGCAACATGCAAAAATCTCTGCTTCTTGAAGCTTTCCATCAGCAATGTTAGTCATGTTTTACAGTTGGTCCAATAATTAGCCCCACATAAAACAAGCATGAACAACAGTTGACTACATAATTTCATTTTATACAATGAAACATAAATTGAATTAAGGGATAGGGCTCTAATATGAAGGAGCTGGAAATTACTAAGCAAGTGATGCTGTCTTCTGACATATTCCATATACCAAAAGGTAGAGCAGTTACCCTAAAATGGTTATAGTGCTACCAGCCAAGTGAGTTGAACCCTGGGGTATCATTTAGAAGATTCTTGGAGGGCACTCCAATTCTTTCAGCTATTTTCATAACTACTTAAATACTTATTGAGCACTCCTACTATTCACAAGACCTGACACATGAAGTCCTTTAGCAGACATAAGTTCATCACACATTTTGGGAGATCGTACTGTACCTCTGTGCTACAAAGATTATGACAGCAAGAGCAGTAGCAATCAAACCTGATAGAAGACTTATACTAATGCTGTTTCAGGGCCTCAGTCCTGCAAGCTGTTTCATGAAGGTGGACACTTAAACACTCATGAAGACTCTTAACTTCCATGGGGTAGTGCACAAATGTGGAGTTGGCCTATGCAGCGTAGGTTGCAGGATTGGACCTACAGCTGCAGAAGAACAAACGTTTAAGTAAGGCAGACTACCTGCACACATTAGTTTTACATATGTTTTGTCTAAACCATTTTTTCTTTTGATGCTTAGCCACCACAAGAATTGACCCTTTTAGTTCTGGCTTAGAAAGGCATAGAAGGTGACAATGTTGTAAAATCTAATCCGTGGTGTAAAACCACTAAATAAAGCCTACTTTTTTCATGTGCTGAAGACCTGTAGCTCCCATTTAACTTCACTGAATTGGAGTTGTAGGTGCTCAGTGATAGAGAAAGTAAGGCCCTTAAAGAACGTAGGAAGTGCAGAAGACAGCTTGCAGAATCCTTGTTGTATGTGGGTTTCCATATCTAACGGATATTATCAAAACCCAGTCTACTTGGAAAGGTGAAGAAAAAAATGGCTTGATCAGAAATAGCTAGCTACCGTCTGCAATATCATTTTATCTACCAAGTCTGCATTGCAGCTCCCCATGTTGTGACTTGAATTCAGTGCTTAAGCCTGCCTGACACTTTCCTCATCTGCCACAATTTTTGACAGAAATTTGCCCTTTGGATGCTCTGCTTGTATTGTGAGAACTAACATCCATTCACTCAGTAAAGCTAAGTTATAAGATTTTAGAGATGCAAATGGTAAAAGTAAAACAATTGGAAAGTTATCAAGAAGTATGTTTGTGACATCAATAACTGGAACCTATATAGACATTTAGTTTTACAGTTTTAGACTGATTTAAAGGAGGGGAAAGACATCACAGGCAATAAATTTCACAAAGAAAACTCTGTCCATATTTTTAGTTAATAATGAGAGTTTTGCTCTGATGTCTAGACAAGTTAAACTACATTTAAGAGAAAATAATATTCATTTAGGGTTAATGCCCTTTGAGTGATCACTACTGTAAAAAAAAGCAATATATTTCCAATGTTATTTTGAATAAAAAAATGTAATGTACGATATTTTGCCAGGAACAAAATTACTCAAGTTTTTAAAAGTCTGACCCACTGCAGCTGCTTTGTTAAAAAAAGCAAACGATTACTTTTGCATCCACTTTAAGAGATCAAAAGCCAACTGTATTCCAAAGCCTGCAGCAGTGTAAGTGAAATTTTTTATTTGTTATTTGAAATAAATTAAATGGAAAAAAGCCAGCTTCTTTTTTTTTAAATTCAGCTATCGTATTTTCTGCATTAATATTTTGTGGTGCTTGACAATAG
Organism: Chelonia mydas; assembly: GCF_015237465.2. Lineage (NCBI taxonomy): Eukaryota > Metazoa > Chordata > Testudines > Cheloniidae > Chelonia > Chelonia mydas. The sequence continues at coordinate 29,853,539 of NC_057854.1, forward strand.
TTAATAAAATAGTTTTTATATTGCCTAAAACATTGCAATTTAGCCCTTACAAGTTATGCCAAACTTTCCACAATTCCTTCTCCAAAGCACACTGATCCATAGCAAAAGATTAGATTTATAGTCATCTCCTATAAAATGACTTGAGGTGAAGCACTGAAAAGTTGTGAGTTTCCCAATCTCAAATTCAAGGTATATTCATTTAGGAAACATTTTAATGACAGGTAATCCTAAAAGCAAGGAGAGATACAGTGTATGTTTGATTTTGAGCATACACTATGTAGCAGGCCAACTTAAGAGTTTACAGAGAGAAAATTTAAGGGAGGCATTCAGATATCACATACTTTAGCAGTTACTAGTAGAAGAAACCCATTCTTTTATTTCTGGTTTCACACAAATGAAAACATACAACATAAAGAAAAGATTTGCTTTCTAGTTATGCTCATCCATTTAGGTATCTTCCTAGCATTTTTCCCAAATACTCCTTTTAGGTAGATGAGGAATCATTTAAAGAAATAAATAGTGGGGGAAGAGGAGAGAAGGAAGTTATTCCATTAAAGCACATATAATGGATGTAAAACTTCATGACTTAGTGCTGACATTTTCTTTAAAGAAGAACAAATTTTTAGCTAAAACAATCGTAATTTTAGTGTCAGGTTATGCATTTATTATTTTGTAAGTAACTTTGTTACTCTCTGTTACTTCCCAGACGTTTCCCTGAACACAACATACAAAATCACCACCCTTGTACCCTTAACAGTGTTTTATATTTCAAGATCTATTTTTCTAAGGAGCAGATTACAATCTCAGTGTGAATCTTAACTACATCATTTCAATTTCAAGCAGTTTTGTAACCCAAGACAAGATATACATTTCTCTTATATGAGTGAATCCTGAGTTGTCAAAAGATAAGTCAATGTGTAAAAAAGCAACTCACTTGTCGATAATTAAGGCAAGGCCTCAGTTGCTTTAGCACAGCAGACTTCTTTATTCTATTCGGTGTACACAAAATTAACCACTCACCATGCCGATTTAGACAGAGGTGTTTTCCCACCCTATGCACAGCAGACCCACTCAACCAAAACAATGAGACTGTGGTTACCTTCATATATAGAATTCTACACAGATCACGTTATATACCATAATACATGGCCAGTGGCCTTGTAAATGATGGATTTAAGATTATCTAAATCTTTTAGATCCATTTTATTTAAATCACTAACAAAAGCAGAAAGCCAAGGGCCTTATTTTCTACTCAAAGTCCAATTTTACACCTCTGGGACTCCACCAATATCACTGCCATTGAATGAGTATAAAGCAAATGTAGCTATATAGATAATCTGACACAAGGAGTTCTACTCTCATACGGAAGTGCCGGGCATTTATACTATGGCAATTCCCAGTAGTGCTGGCTATTAAAACAACCCATCACCATTCATCTAATTAGAGAAGTCATCCTGAGAACTTCAGAAAACAAAGTGAGATAAAATTTAGACTTGACTAACTTTGCCTCAGTGATTAGCTACAATATAAAATATGTATTGGTGGTTACAGTTTTCTTAACAAATTATTGTTAATATTATTTTGAATTACAATAAATCATGGATACCAAGGTTTTAATCTAAAAAACTCAGCTCTGTTCTAAACTATTCTTAACTCTAATATATGTCAATTTTTTTGTTCATTCTAGTCATATTATTTCTTTAAGTCATTATATAAACACAATAAAAAGGATGCATAAAATAAGGCAGAAAATCTTTAGTTCTTTAAGTCAGCATGTATGCAATAAACATACTTACAGCCGTTCAAGTTGCTTTAGATCCTGAAATGCTCCACGCTCTATCATACTGATTTGATTTTCTTCCAAATGCCTATGATTAAAGAAATACCAGTTGACAATGATAATTTAATAGAAAGCCTTATACAGACAATATTTTATTCTGCCATTTCTCTACACACTGCTTGACTTAAAGTGCTGTTCACAGCAACACCAATTACAGTGACAGTGATAGACTGGTGAAAGCCACCAATGGCAGTGTTTTTTTCATGGTCACTTCTACCACCAACAGAAGATTAAATTTACAGTCCAAAATACATATCACTGGTAGTTTTTGCATGGATGTAAACTGCATCCTGATTACCAGGGCTAGTAACCACATTATTGACTTTTATTTTTATTGCCAAAACCCATTAAAATCTTGCAATTAGTTTATTATAGGCCTGATTCTACCCCCTTAGTACTTTACTCTTCGCACTTCCAATCATTTTAATTTTATTCAGTGGAAGTAAGGATGGAAGCCCATAGTCAACATCAGAAGATTAACGCAGGGCAAATAATCCAGAGAAAGCATTAAGTGATAAAGTGCATGGACATAAGCATCTGCATGGGATTCCAGACTCCTCCGGAAGTTACTGAGCAGTTCCTATTCAGTGCAGCTTCTCCAAGGGTGCAGGAGTGCCAGCTGTTTGTGACCACTAAAGACAGTGGGTCTGCATCATAGGGAAAGGTAAAAGCTACCAAGGGAAGTGCTCAGGCACTCTGTCCCTTTTTCACATCCCTGTCTCTCCTTTCCTCCCATGAGACAGGGCATGGGCGGGGATGAATCAGCTGAAGAGATTGGAGGCAAGCAGAAATGCCTGGAATTGTCTTTATTTACCATTACGTGGAATCCCACTGAAATCCTGTCGGGCCAACCATTTAACACTGAAGTGTTGTACTGAAGGGGGGCTCATTGACAGGTAAGTGGAGCCCCCACTCCACATATGAGCTGCAGTGCTGTGACACATGGCCCTGGCACTCTGATTAGCTAGGGGATGGACACACAAGAGAAGAGGGCTTCTCCACACCTCACAGAGCCCTGACTGGCTAGAGGCCTGGCAGGAAATCCTGCCTATATTTCCTGCCACCGGGGGTGCTGGAACTAGGGGCGCTGCCGCACCCCCTGGCTTGAACTGGTTTTCTTCATATACAGGGTTTACAGTTTGGTTCAATGGCTCTCAGCACCCCCACTGTAAAAATTGTTTCCGTGCCATTGCCTGCCATCAGCTCCTTCCCAGTTGGAAGATGGGATTGCCATTGGGGAAGGGACTCTGTGGGCAGACAGGGCACAAGCGTCTGTTGCAGGGGCACAGCATGCCAACAATCTGAGCTCAGGACTGTGGGGCAGGCCCATGGAAGCAGTTAGTCTCTGTGGTCATTATGAGCTTGCACCACATGTGATAATCAGCCAGAGCCCACAGGAAAGGCAGCACCTTGATCAGTGACTGATGGACTGGATGCTAGGGGCATTTGGACTGTGTTTGCTGATCAATGTGATTGATAGTCACTGAGAAAGGTGCTAAAGTGCATGCTGGGTGAATTCCTGCCTCTCCAAAATGTCGCTGGGGGGGAGGGGGGTCTCCACTCCAACTAGTTTGGATCCAACTATGTGTACACACACACACACACACACACGTACGTACGTAACATAGATTATGCCAGATTTTAACTGTATTTATCATGAATAACTCGTGTGGTATAATTTAGCCAATATTTTGTACAGTACACAAAGCATAGCAGTCAGTAAAAGAAACATTTACCAACAGTCACACTACCATGTCAGTAAATGTTATTTTAATAAGGACCCCCATAGAAATAGTGAGAGCTGGGATATAAGCCAACAAACTTTATATGGCTCCAAGCAGTAGAAAAGTCTTGCTGTAGTAGTCTCATCCTGCAGGCAGAGGCAACAAAGCAGGGAAGTCAGTCTTCTAATAAATTTGAGATTTTTTTTATTTAGCTGTAGAATAGTTATAAGAGTTTACGCCATATGTTTTGAAGGAACAGTGGAAGATATTTGTATTTTCATCACAACCATATTAAGCATCTGCCCATTAATTCACAATGTTAGAAAGTTCATCCACTATTTATCTCCAAGGCATCTTGTAGGACTTTAAGGACTGAGATAATTGTACAAAAGGTGGTGTAAAAGTAGTGTGTTCACTACAGAGGGCAAGTGGGTGAAATAGAAGATTTTCCCTTACTTCAGCTTTTAACTTACCTATAGTGTACCTACACTTCTCAAAGGTGCTTATTTGGGGAAAGAGAGTAGAAAAACCACCTCTGAGCCCCTCTTTTGTGCAATGCTAAGCACAAGTGGTTTTTGTTACTGGTCACTTTATAGGGCTTTAGCTTGAGGGCAATAAACTAGCTATAGGCTTCTAGTGAGCTAAAGGGGACACATAATATTGAATTGCTATATTGAATTGTTAATTTGGGACACAGGGAATTATACAACGCCCATCCAACAGGAGCTGGGTACTGAATTTTTCTATACATAATACATTAATGTTACCGTTCTGTGTACATGCTACACTGGTACTTCTGTCATATTACAGATTTTCCAAGAAAAAAAAATCAGCAAGCCAGTTAAAGAAAACCAAATATGAACTCACCAATAAGACTGGTATGGTTATTAATATTGCTCAACTCCAGTGTCACAGTATCATTATGATCTGTGATTCATACAGCGCCAAATCTAAAACTTAGCCAAGACTAAGGCTATGTCTACACTGCCATACCACTACAAGGTATGCCATGTAGCTGCATCTCCCGCTGACAAAGCGCAGTCCACACTGGCGCTTTTTGTCTTTAAAACTTTTGTTGGTCAGGAGGGTAATTTTTTTTACACCCCAACTGACAAGTTTTAACGACAAAAGAGCAGTATACACATAGCATAAAATCAGTGGTAATTGTGAAAGGCCCTTACAAGTTGTCTTCAAACTTCACTGAACCACTTTCACTAACTGATTTTAAATTTAAAGTTCATCTCTTGTCCTAAGGCACGGCATAAAACTATAATCAGTGCTTTAGTTATAGAAACTGTACAGAGTGTCTGATGTGGATGCTATTTCACAACTAGAGGATGTAAACAGTTCTACAGTACATAGAGCATCAGCAGCACACATCTTTCCAGGTGCTTATTTTTGGAGGCCAATGGTCTAATGCAGCATTTTGAAGGCCAAGCTAGTTTTATACTCACAAGACACGGAGATTCTTCAGCCCAGCAAAGTCCATCTTGGTGATTCTTGAGATATTATTTCTGTCTAAGTCCCTGCAAAGAAAAGAAAACAGAAATTCATGTTCAGGCACTTCAGTAACCTCACAAAACTCTGTTTGAAGAGAATGCAACTTGTTCACCTGGGCATTTATTTATCACCGGGTTCTCACAGGGGGTCGGAAACCCTCAGGGGGTCGCGAGGTTATTACATGGGGGGTTGCAAGCTGTCAGCTTCCACCCTAAACCCCACTTTGCCTCCAGCATTTATAATGATGTTAAATATATTTTAAAGTGTTTTTAATTTATAGGGAGGGGGTCGCACTCAGAGGCTTGCTATGCGAAAGGGATCACCAGTACAAAAGTTTGAGAACCACTGGTTTTATCAGCACTCAAAATTGTACAAACTAGTTTTCCTATTAAAATCTTAAATGAGTATGTATATATATAAAAGGGAGTATATAAAATGAGTAAAGATTTACTAATACTGATGAATTTTGCTTCCCCCCCCTCACAGTGATGCTACTTTTAACTCAGTTTTTGGGGGAAATGGAGGGGGGGGGGGGGAGAAGAGAGGGATTTTCAATACACCTTAGCCACACTGCACTTCAGTAGGCGCTGGGTGTTTAACTCCCTCAGGCTGGGATTTTCTAAAGAGCTGGAGTAGTTTTAACAACAACCAGTCAGTACACTGTAACTGACCCCACTGCAGGGATTCACTCAGTGGGTGCGTGCACTAGCCACTCTTGGTAGTGTGCTCTGTCTACCACAAAGTCAAGAAGCCACGCTGTAGCTACTCTAAACAGTGATCTGACTCTAGCTTTGACAGAGTCTCATGCAGCACGTGCAGGTACTGAAAGTAGTAGAATTTAATAGGGCTAGCAGAATGGAAAGGTACAAAGGCTTACATCACTATCATCTAATTGCAGCCTCCTTTCTCCCAAAGCCCTTATGGGCAGTCCTGTAAATCAAAAGCCTTAGTGTGCTCCCTGGGGCTCCTCAGACATTCTCTCCAGCCCATTTCTCTCCGAGAGAAAAGCAGCACTGGCTTGGAAATCATACTAGCTACAGCTTCCCATATAGTGTTCTTTGCGACCCCTTCTGCCCTGTACTTTCGTCCAGACAGGTAGCTGCCTCACACTTCCGTGTGCAAACTATTTCCACAACTCTGTCGCTGCTGCAAACCCTTTGCCAGCCACAGCCTGCTTCGGCTTTACTGTTCAACCTGTTTTTCAGGCACAACTCTTCAACTGCCTGCTCACTTGTATCCCTTCCCCAATGAGCTGCCAAGATATTGCTTCTAGCCTCCTACTCCCCTCTCAGAGACTGCTCTCCTCTGCATGTCACTTCCTTTTCCAGGTCAAGAAGCATCACAGATCCCGCAATGGACTTGTCATGGGACAGTTATCCCGCTCCTAGGAGAAAAGGTTAAAGGCAGCTGAGGTAGGCTGCTTGAAGAGGCAGCCACAGCTGTGGCCATACCCAATCAAGCCATAGCTGGCCCTGATATAAGGGCAAAGGGAGGAGCTGGGTCACTATTACTCCAGCCTTGGCGAGGGAAGGGCCTACGTGCTTGGGAGCACAGGGTACCTGAAGCAGAGTAGTGCTGGAGAAAGGCAAGAGGAGCTGGGGAGCTCCAGCCTGGCAACTCCCCAGGCTGAGGCCTTGTTCAAGGCCTAAGGAAGTACTGGGGCTGCAGAGGCAGCCGGTCCAACTCCCTTGCCAATGATGAATGGCCATTACAGACTGCAACTTGCCCCAGAGAAAGGGGGCTAGATGACGACTGGCAGTAGCCACTGAGGCAAGGTGGGCATAGGGGAGGGGATTCCCCTAGGAGGGAAGACCCAGAGAGTGAGGGCACCGCTATGGGGCAGCAACCCAGGGTGAGAGGGCACCGGGGTCTGTGAGGCAGGAGAGACACCGGCCAGCAGGAGGCACTCCGAGTGCTAGAACTGAGCTAATTCCCGAGGCAACCAGCAGGAGGCACTGTGGCAGTGAGTGCTCAAATTGCTATAGGACTAAACAACAAACTTGGTTACAGTGCCCTTGTCTGCTAGCTGCTTTCCCTCCAGTTCATTCTGGGCATCAGGGAGGTACCTAGAAATGATCCTTCTTCTTAATTAAAATATTACAAAAACCTGTCTCAAATTTATGCTTACAGAAGGTTATGGTTAAGGATCTTTGTTATAGAAATTCTTACCCAGGTGAAGAGTTCAGTGTTGTCATCTTAACAATCATGAGTCTAAATTACAGATTTGGGGTTTTTTAGATTTGCTTTCTGGTGTTGGAGCCTTTAAAGTTCACATTTTCAACCTTTTCTATGTAACTGTGAGGGCTAGAAGTTTGTCATTTAAAAAAAAATTTCACATGACTCCAATAGCTTGGATCAAGCGAAACACCAAATATCAGAATGAACACAAATGTATTTTTTAAGAGAGACATTTCTTTCTGTAATAGCAAGGTTTGTCTCCCCCATGATAAAACATAATTTCTTAACCTTGTTTGATCGTGATTAATTTCTCTAAGTGCATTTGGCAAAAGCCAAAAACGTACAAAAGTCTGAACGTGAGATTATTTCCCAAAAGCAGATAGTCCTGTTAAGGTGTGCTATTTCTCTTGAGAGTTTCCTTAAATATAAAGGGGACAGTAAAGGCAGGAGTGGGACTTGGGAAGGTCCTAAACCAAAACTATCCATTAAAGCAAAGAAACAGTGATTACATATCAATACCATTTCTATAATAGTCAAGGTTTCAGAGTATGTGTCTGTCTTCCTTTCAAGTTTATCTTCCATCATCATTGTTTGTACAAATTAATTTCAGTAGATCTTGACAGAATTTGTTAATTTCAATACTGTTGGGTTTTTGCTTTTCCAAATTAGGAAGAGTTTCACACTAGGAAAATTGAAAGACACTAACATTATTTCATAATAATCAAGTTTCCAGTTCAGATTCAGATAAAAATCAGATTAGATGCTTTATCATTGTCACATGACACCTACTGAGCATGAATCTATAAAATATGGATCTAACACAACAGGTTATATAGTTTGAACTTCTCAGGAACATATCTGCCAATATAGGAGTAGCATAGCACCTCCAGAAAGATCAGGACATGGATCATTGACTTGAGAGAACTGGGTTATGTTTTTATTTTTACATAAATAAAATTTAGAAGAAAGTAGCATACAGAATATCTTAATGTGCTTCATGAACAGCGTACACAATTCTCCACTGCTGTTGAGTTTTTATGAGAGAAATTAAGAGAGGGATGGAGGACAGTGTCTAGATATGGTTGGTTAAATACATAAATGTTAAGGGTCATTCTTTAACTCCTGCCCAGTGTGCGAGTTTTCCACAATCCAAGCATATCAGGCTCTCAAGAAAACAGGACAACCAGAGCCTTGCATGGGAGTCAATTTGTGGCAGAGAAACTCCAGATTCGGGGATCAAAATAATCCCTAGTTTCCGCTAAGAATGTTTGCATTTTTTCATCTCAGGAGTCAAAGTATCTTCTTCTCTGTATTAATACGAGAACAGACAAGGTGGTTGAGATAATATCTTTTATTTCAGTGGTTCTCAACTAGGAGTCCAGGGCCCCCTGGGGGTCCGCCAAGCAGGACCAGTGTTAGACTTCCTCGGGCCCAGGGCAGAAAGCTTAAGTCCCACTGCGTTGGGTTGAAGCCTGGGTCCCTGAGCCCTGCCATCTGGAGCTGAAGCAGAAGCCTGAGCTACTTAGCTTCATGGGGGGGCATGGGGCCCGAAGAAACTGCCCTGCTTGCTACCCCTTAACACCAGCCCTGGCTTTTATATACAGAAAACCAGTTACTGTGGCATAGGTGGGCCATGGAGTTTTTCATAGCATGTTTGGAGGGCCTCAGAAAGAAAAAGGTTGAGAACCCCTGTTTTACTGGACCACCCTCCAGTACAAGAATACTTTAACATAAGAAGTAAACCTCAAGAGGACAATCTTGAAGCCATGAAATTTTGAACTGAGAATAGGGCACTTGCATCATTTATCCTTTAAAAGGTTCAGTGGGAGATGAAGAAGGCTCATTTAAAAGCATATATTTCAACCCAATAAAAACTGCTTTCTGTGGAAAAGGTGGAATCCTATTGGAAAACTGCTTTAGATTTTAAGTTAGAGCTCAACATATAGCCATTTATTGACTGAGATCATGACCATAAAAGATAATGAAGGAGAAACCTCTACACTTGCAAAATCCCTGGTTAAAAACAAGTCTTTCATAGTGGAAAAATGTTATGCTAAATTCTGGGTTAAGCATTTTTTTTAAAATTTTTATCAATTTAAATGTTCACAGCTGTCCAAAATTATGCAGGGATTAGACAATGGGGCGGGGTCGAGGGGGGGGGGTGATGTCCGACAATTATTTAGGACAGTAGACACTGATGCTATATAACCATTAACACAAATTGTCCACATCACGTGACAAAACATTAAAAGTAAATATCCTTAAATCAAACTCTAATTGGTTCTCAAGCAGCATTTTTCTTACTTTGCGGATCTGTAACTTCAGTTAATTAATTTCTATGGACATATTTTTGTTGGTTTGCGTGTGTATAGAAAAATAGAAAAAACAATGTTTACCAACATTTATCAATAAAAATCTAATCCATCCATGCCTCAACAAAAGCAAATAATATTTTAGCATGATTTGTAATTGTATAAGCATTATACCAGACCGCCCACACAAAACATGAAACCACATTCCTTGACAATCTGAGTAATGAAACTTTGTAGTGTCCAAATTACACCGACTCCAATATCAAATGTCAAAATGGTGTACTATCAAACTAAAGGAATAACCCACCTTTTAAGTAGGAATTTTGCACCATAAGCATACACAATACTCTTCAATGGAAGAATTGTACCAAACAGATTCCTGTACTAAAGCCTGTACCCGCGCCGCTTCCCGCAGCTCCCATTGGTCTTGAGCAGCGAACCGGGGCCAGTGGGAGCCGCGATCGGCCAAACCTGAGGACACGGCAGGTAAACAAACCGGCCCTGTCCGCCAGGGGCTTTCCCTGCACAAGCGGCGGAACGAGTTTGGGAACCCTGATCTAGACCGTCCCTGTCTAACCTGCTCTTAAAAATCTCTAATAATGGAGATTCCACAACCTCCCTAGGCAACTTATTCCAGTGCTTAACCACTCTGACAGTTAGGAAGTTTTTCTCAACTAAATCTAAACCTAAACCTCCCTTGCTGCAATTTAAGCCCATTGCTTCTTGTCCTATCCTCAGAGGTTAAGAAGAAGAATTTTTCTCCTTCCTTCTTGTAACAGCATCTCATCAGTTCCATGACTACAGCTAGATCAATAAAGGGTATGACTCGGTGAGCTGTTTGCAGAAGGAAAAATGGGGTAAAGAAAGCTCTGCACTTCAAATTTCTCTCTCAACAAGCAATGTCTCTGATATGGAGGTTATTGACCACCAGCTTTCATCTTTCCCACTTGTGACAGAGCTGTAAAACTTCCACTCTCCTTTAAATACCAATCCATCTGGTTTCCAATATAACTGGGTTTTTTTATCCTCTTCCTGGCTGGCCTATGATCTTGCCTGACAGTATGAGTGCTGGTGTCATAAATATAAAGGGAAGGGTAACCACCTTTCTGTGTGCAGAACTATAAAATCCCTCCTGGCCAGAGGCAAAACCCTTTTACCTGTAAAGGGTTAAGAAACTAGGATAACCTCGCTGACACCTGATCAAAATGACCAATGAGGAGACAAGTTACTTTCAAAGCTGGAGGGGGGGGGAACAAAGGGTCTGTCTGTCTGTCTGATGCTTTTGCTGGGAATAGAAAAGGAAGGGAGTCCTAGAACTTAGTAAGTAATCTAGATAGATATGCATTAGATTTCTGTTTTGTTTAAATGGCTGGTAAAATAGCTGTGCTGAATGGAATGTATATTCCTGTTTTTGTGTCTTTTTGTAATTTAAGTTAACTTGCCTAGAGGGATTCTCTATGTTTTGAATCTGATCACCCTGTAAGGTATTTACCATCCAGATTTTACAGAGGTGATTCTTTTACTTTTTCATTAATTAAAATTCTTCTTTTAAGAACCTAATTGCTTTTTCATTGTTCTTAAGATCCAAGGGTTTGGGTCTGTGTTCACCTATGCAAATTGGTGAGGATTTTTATCAAGCCTTCCCCAGGAAAGGGGATGTAGGGCTTGGGGGGATATTTTTTTTTTGGGGGGGGGGGGGGGGAGGGAAAGACTTCTCCAAGTGGGCTCTTTCCCTGTTCTTTGTTTAACACGCGTGGTGGTGGCAGCATAGGGTTCAAGGACAAGGCAAAGTTTGTACCTTGAGGAAGTTTTTAACCTAAGCTGGTAAGAATAAGCTTAAGGGGTCTTTCATGCAGGTCCCCACATCTGTACCCTAGAGTTCAGAGTGGGGAAGGAACCTTGACACTGGATTCAAGTGACTCTGCAGAGAGCTATCTGTCCACAGAAAGATGGTATTGTTTAACCTAAAGTCTCAAGTAGTTATACTCTTAAAATGCATTCTTCTGATCACCTCATGCAAAATCAAACTGAGTACCCTGGCCTGAACTAATTATGGGATAATGTCAATTCCAGAACAAAAAGTACCTGCTGGTCCTCTTTTCCTCAGCATAAGTCCTAATTGTCTCTCTTATGCAAGCATAAGTTGTAGGTCTGTTGAATGAACCTTTCCTTTCCAAGCAAAGCCCCTTGGCTGGCTGCAATTCCCAAGTCAACAAACGCAGCTTCCTCTTAAGCACACAGTTGTGTCTACCTCATGACACAGCTCACTAAGGGCTCACTGGTGGGCCAGAATGACCTGGGCCTGACAGAAAGGGTGGGAAGTGTTAAGCCAGAGATGCAGCATTTCTGAAAACAGACATCAGTATTTATTTCACCTGTATATATTTTGTTGCCTTCAATGCTATTACCTCATAAATTTCTCCTTGGTCAGTGTGCACCAAGTCTTTTTCCTTTTCTGGCAAGCCCAAAGTCACTATACAAGACAAACCCCAGCTTGCATGACCAAACTCATACCCTTTTGCAGGTACTGCTTCTTCTGTCAATAGTCTCTAACATGGCCCTGTCTACGATTGCCAGGCATCGGGTTTTTGACCAGAACGCCCAGTCAAAAAGGGACCCTGGTGGCACCATCAACCAGGCCACTAAAAGTCCGGTTGCAGTGGGGGCTAGAGGCCAAGACAGGCTCCCTATGGCTCCCAGAAGTGGCCGCCAGGTCCCTGCAGCCCCCTAGGCACATGGCTGGCCAGGGAGGCTCCGCATGCTGCCTCCACCCAAGTGCCGACTCCGCAGTTCCCACTGGCTGGGAACCACAGCCAATGGGAGCTGCGGGGACAGTGCCTGTGGGCACAAGGGCAGTGCATGGAGCCTCCCTGGCTGTCCACGCACCTAGGGGCTCAGAGACCTGGCACCTGCTTCCTGAGAGCTGTGGTAAGCACTGCAGGGACCCTGCACCCCCTCTCCTGTTGGTAAAGAGTGTTTGTTTGGGGGGGGGGGGGAGAAAACCTGGATTTGTGCTGGAAATGACCCACCTTGATTATCATACACATTGTAAGGAGAGTGATCACTTTACATAAGCTATTACCAGCAGGAGAGTGGGGTGGGGGGAGAGAAAACCTTTTGTAGTGATAATCACCCATTTCTTCATGGTGTGTGTGTATAAAAACGTCTTCTGTACTTTCCACAGTATGCATCCGATGAAGTGAGCTGTAGCTCAAGAAAGCTTATGCTCAAATAAATTGGTTAGTCTGTAAGGTGTCACAAGTACTCCTTTTCTTTTTGCAAATACAGACTAACACGGCTGTTACTCTGAAACATGTCTAAAAAGGGGATTCAAGCTGAGCGGGAAGCTGCCTAAGATAGCCAGAAGGAAATGCTGAGGAAAGGGATGTGGCAAAAACCCCTCTCCTCAAAAGGCAATTTGAACCCAAACTCTGGACCAGAGGGAGGCAGCTCCCTTCAGTCGGGATTCACTGCCATGAACTCTCTCCTGGAGTTTGGCACCTGAGTCAGCTCAGCCCTTTTTCCAAGTTAAAATGAAAAGGAGCCGGAGAGGTGGTGCCCCTTCCACATTAAGCTCAATATCCCAGTGGCCAGAGCTCCCGCTCTGGATGTTTGAGACTCAGAGGTTCAAATCCCACTTTTGCCTGATGTGAAACAGGGAATTGAACTCTGGTCTCCGACCTCCCAGATGAGAGCCCTAACCACTGGACTATTGGGTATAAAAGGGGGCACCGCAATCACCTCCTCCTCCTCCAACTGTGGTGTGTGGAGCCTGATCCAGCAGACGTGCTCTACGGCCACCTGTGAGCATGCCTACTGGATTAGACCCTGCAGGAGAGAAGTACAGGGAAATTCTTATGTTGTGAATCCCACTGGGGCTTATGTATGAATTAGGCATCAAGCTGCTCAGTGATATCAGTGCTGAGGCAGCTGTGCACATGCCAACAGCAATTTAGATGCCTAGGGGACTTTTCCAGTGCAAACGTAGGCATTTACGGAGTTTAGGCTCCTAGAGGTTAGGCAAACCTAACCAAATCCCAACCAAACTTTCTACAGTTGCTTCCGCTCCAGCTTCTCCAAGGATTGGCATTTTTTCTTCCTTCTTCTCAACTGACTGTTTACTCCGTCACAATCTGACCCCTGCCTCCTCTCTTTGTACACAGTTTCCTGCCCATCAGCTGCCGGAGCAGAACTCTTCCTTCAGGCTTGGCTCTTTTTGCTGTGAGGAACAGTCAGAAGCCCCACTGCCCACATGGACCATTCAGTGCTTAGTGCCCTGACCCAGAGTCAGGCTTGTACACTCTGCTACAAAAGCGGAAGACCTTTGCAACCAATATTCTTTTTATGCAATGTAACTTTGGGATTCTTAAGCTGTGTTATTTTTTGTTGGTGATTTATCAGTTCACAAACTTGAGTTTCATCATTTGCCAGGCAACAGTGCATTCTTGTCCTGTTAGGTAAATTCCCCTCTGTAATTCACTGACTTTCATGGGCATTAGAGCTGATTGAGTCGTCACACTATTTTTCTTTTAACTGACAAATGATTGTTTTCTTAAACAATTTGTTCATTGTTCAGCCAGGTCTACTAGAGACAAAATTAAAGATGTGCACGCTTTTTGTAAGCAACTGTGCCCAGGAGAAAAAACTCTCCTGGTTTCAGCTTGTTATTAATTTGGATTAGGTTCATCAACAGGATTGTAGGGGTTCATGAGCCATACAGTTAATTTAGGCCAACCTACAATTTCAAATGGCAATTGTTTATTGCTTGCTTTCAACAGCAGCTCTTGAAACTTTGTGCTAACATAGACACTCAGGAGTGATGAACCACTGACAAAGCCAAAGAGATGGCATAAACTCCAGCTAGCCAAATCTAATTAGTTTTTCCACTGTTTTCCAGGGTATGCAACAATATTGCTTTGTATGCTAGGGATTTGCTACTGGCATTTGTGGGAAAACAGCATTTTAGGTTTCCTTTATAAAAAGCACTGTTTTAATCCATAGTCAATGACCAGCATAAACAAAAAAAGAGACAGGATGTATGCCTGCCTTACACCTGTCTTGATGCTGAATGGCTTACTCAATCCATTTTCCATTTTAATGCAGCACTTCATGAAGGCATTCTATGCCAACTCAATGTTAATTAATTTTATTGGCATTCCATATTGTTTCACAATTTTCCACATTGTTTCTCTGTTTACACTATCGAATGCCTTTTGAAAGTCTACAAAATTGATGGCAAGACTGCTTTGGAATTCAATTGTTTTCTCAATAATCCATCTCAAGGCGAAAATAGTGTCTGTGCACAATCTCCCTTGTCTAAATCCAGATTGTTGTTCACATAGGATGGTATCCATCTTTCCTTTCATTCTGTTTAGGAGGACTGCTGCTAATACTTTTCCTGTGACAGATAGTGTTACTCCCCTCTAATTTAAATAACTGTTTAGATCACCTTTCTTTGGTAACTTGATTAGGATACCGAGGTTCAATTCTTCCAGCACTTTCTCCTCCGTCCATATTTTGTTGCAAGCAAACAAATGAATGATTCCACGTCTTTGCTTCCATATTTAAGCATCTCAGGATGAATGCTGTCCAAACCAGGTGCCGCCTTGTTTTTCAGCTTCTGCAATGCTTTTTTTTTTTTTTTTTTTTTTTTTTTTTTACTGCTTCAATTTTTACCTCAGATACATCTATATCTAGGTCTAATGGTATATCATTGTTAAATTCCAGTCTTGTAATTTGTTCTGGCTGGTTTAGCACTTCTTTGACTTGTTCCACCCATCTATTTCCTTGTTCCCCCTCTGTTTTCACAATTTCTCCTTGTTTCCTTTTTACTGAGACACTTCTGAATTTTGATCCATATCCTGTTAACTGTTTCAGGCTCAAGTAGACTGTTTTATCATTTCTTTCCCCTGCTTCTTCAGCTTCACTAGCGTTACTTTCTATCCAGTTTCACTTATCCTTTTTGCATTGTTTCTTTACTGATTTGTCAAGGTTCCTGCAGGTTTGTTTTGTTTCTTCAGTCACATGTTGTAGTACTAGAGCCTAAAATGGAACGTTAAAGGCTATTTGATCTATACTTTGCTGACGACATCACTCTTATCAATGAAGATGCCAATGGACTACAAAAATGCACAAACCAAGTAAAAGGAGTAACGGAGAAGATTGGTTTGAGATACAATGCAAAGAAATGTAAAGTCATGCTAATGGGGACTATAAGAAGAGAAATTGGAGAAGGTGGACAATTTTATCTTAGAAGTACCACCAGCCAAGAGAGTACTAGCTCAGAGGAAATAATACAAAGAATTGGGAAGGCAAATGCTGCATTGGGAAGACTCAGAAACATCTGGCAACTCAAAAACAAGCATATACAAAGCAATTGTTATTGCCAACACAACATATAGCAGTGAGACATGGCAACTTAACGAGAAAGATATGCAAAAGCTGGATGCATTTCATCACAAATGTCTGAGAAGACTATTGGGAATAACAGAGATAGGAAGATGAATGAAGAAGTCAGAAAAATTACTGGACAAGGCACCCTCTCACAAATAATCTGCAAAAGACATCAGTGGTTGGGACATGTGCTGAGAATGGAAAAAGAACGCTTACCAAATACTGCCCTTGAATGGAAGCCAGAAAACACAAGAAGAAAGAGAGGAAGACCACGAATAACATGGAAATGAACAGTTCTGAACAACGTCAAGCGCCTTAACATGAAATGGGAAGATTTGGAGAGGAGAGTTGACAGGTAAGGGTGGCAAATTTGGTAGCCCAATGTGCAGCAAAGCATGGGATGGACTAAGATCTAAGATAAGGTTATAAAAAGCTTTGTAGGTGACTGTAGGATCACTAGCAGGTTCCAACTGCAAAAACCTAACCTTAACCTCTGATCTTCATTGGCTTTCAAATATATCAGTATACTTCTGAACTGCCAAAGAAATGTACATTAGAACTGATCCAGTCTTTTAGTGGTTATGCCAAAGTACCTTTCAGTGAAAATTCTTTAAATCAAGCCATTCAAGGATGCTTGGAAAATTATACTGCAAGTCTAAAGAGTCTTTTACTTTATAATTTATAAGCTCTCCATTTTTTTAAGCAGATTCATACAAAAAGATATATGCTTATTACGGATTAATATCTCCTCGGGGCAGAAGTCCTACATCTGACTGGCATTCAGGGCCAGCTACAATCCTTTTGCAACATGTTAAATTTCACCCTGCATGCACAAGAGCCCTGTTAATATTGTGTGAAGTTACATGTTCAGAGAACACTATCCCATATAGCTCATGATACAGGAAAGCTGGCAGTCATGAGCCAAGCTGTTCTCTCGTGGTTCATAAGTAGTTCTGTTAACACTACTCACCTTTAGCCACAGGAGAATAGATTGAGATTGTGACCCACACCAATTTTAGTAAGACTGCTGGTTCTTATGACTCTCTGGGTTAATTTATTTTTCTTTTGGCATTCAACATATGAAGCAGGGCAGTATAAAAACACTAACAACTTTTAATATAGGTGTTGTGGGAGCTTTACGCAAACAGAAGTAAACAAACAATGGAATGGAATGATTTCCGCTGGAACATAATCATGGATTGCAATGGCATGGAATGAATATTTTGTGTGAATACCAATAAAGTAAGCTCACACTGAGCTGTCACTTTAAAGGATGTTTTACCCATAAACATATCCCCCCATGCTCTAATAACTATATAATTTGATACATATTTGGTAAATATGCTGAAGAATAAGTCACACAATGTGTATACTTATTGCAAGCAGCAAAACAAAGCAATTGGAAAAACCCTGCTCCAAAGCAAGAATTCTTCAGAGTTGCTTAATCCTACATTCCTCTTTGAAGAGAATTTAGAGGATTCAAGCCAGACATGTAAATAATATTTTAAAGTGCCTCCATGATTCCATGATGCATGCCATAATATACCTTCCAATACAATTAGAGCTACATGTATTTTTCTATCCTCCAGCACATTTTGAACAATTTTTAGTTCACGGTTATCTTTCTGTGCCACTCAAACCCTTCAAAAAGCAAGCTGGGAATCTGTTCTTCCAAAAATCCCACCCTCATCATGAGAATTATACAGGCACATCACTGGGGGAGTAGATTCATTTGTCACAGTATTGAGAGAGAGAGAGAGAGAGAGAGTGTGTGTGTGTGCACACGCACACATGTACACACACACACACACCATAATTAATTAGAGGGAGCAGACTGAAGTATTTCAGTTCTATTTTCAATACTGCCTTGCAAAGCTGATCTTGTGCAAATAATTTAACCTCTGCTTACCTCCGTAAAGTCACAGTACTTTGTGAGTGAGGAGTTAGAATTGAGGTTTAAGAAATATTTCAGATGAAACGCCTCAATTTCTCATATTATGCAATGTTAAACAATAATCAGGAGGAGAAGATGGTTAGAGCTGGAGTACATGACAGAGCATGTCTACACTACAAAATTAAGTCAACCTACCTTATGTCGGCATACAGTTGCCACAGTAATCACATTACTCATGCATGTCTACACTTCGCTCCTTGTGTCAGCGGTGCACATCCTCACCAGGAGCATTTGTACTGATTGAACTGTCAGTGTGGGGCATTGTAGGACGGCTTCTGAAAGCCTGCAACAGTTGATGTAAGTCTACACTGACAATGTGTCAACCTAACTACATCAACTTCGACTCTACGCTTCTTGTAGAGGTGGAATTACTAAATTGGAGTAGTGGGTGAGTTAGGTAAGGAGGAGCTGCCTTGCATCGACCTAACTCTGTAGTGTAGACCAGTGCCCACTCTTGAATTCAGATCACTAAGCCATCCTCACACTGAATGAGTGAAATGTATATATAAAGGAGTATCTGATACTCCTCCCGCCCCTTTGCAAGTACGCTTATGGTGGGTGCAAAAGGCATGCAAGCTGTTAGCAGACCAATAGGAGCATACTTCCACACATGCCTCCTATCACAACCTGATCCCAGTCCCATTTTCTGGATGGACCCCTGTCTGTTGTGATTGGATGCAACAACTGAATCACACATGCTTCTAAACATCCTCGATCTGGGTAGTGACTGATCACTGATCCTAGCTCTGAGCATCTCAGGTGCATTTCCAGATGCAGACCCCATGTCTGGACACCCTTCTGGGGCAGTGGGGCCCTGCAGTGTGTTTTCCTAGACCCTGGTATCAGTGCCTAAGTCCTCCAGAGCCCCCAGTTGCTTAAACATATCCAACCCGGAGACTGGTTTCTTAATTACACCCTTCATGGACAACGTGGCAGTGAAACAAGGCACATGGACTTGCCCAGGAATTTAACCACGAAAACTTTCACTCTTACAAAGCAGAAGAGTTATAGATCTATGGAAAACAACAAACTCCGAAACACAAAACCCCTCAAGTCTGACTTCAACAGCTAAGCGTCCTAGGTTTGGTCCAAATCCATAGGCCAGGCAACTCTTCCAGTCTTCTTGGCTAACAGACTTCCTTTTGGGAGTGGAACAACCCTCCTGGCTTGGAGGACATTCTTCTTTTAAAACAGCCTCTTTCACCTTTTCTGCACATTCACTTCTGCTTAGATATTTCTAAATACCAGCCCCACTCCCTATTCCCCACTGGCTTCTAGGCAGAGTTGTTCAAAGTCCCTTGCCCTAATAAAGGGCTGTAGAATGCCACTATCACCCCAGCAGCCTGACTCCCCAGCCCAGAGTTAAGTGAGTAGCATTGCAACCTGGCACAAACCTGAGTAGTCCTGCGACCCCCTGAGTCAGGTCACAAGGCAATTCACAAAATTTGGCCAGACAGACTAGCTCATGAGTAAGTGGCACAGTGTCCTTGTGTGCAGAAGTTTGCCCTGGGTAGGCCCCCAGCTCTGCAGACTACAGTCCTAGGATAGCAAACCATTAGTAGGACAGAGCCACTGACTCAGTGTTGATGGTCCTTGATTGTTTTCTCTCAGCTTTCCAAACTTAGTCTCTCCACTGGATGTCAAGTTCCTGCTACAAAATCAATTCTCAAAGCCACACTGAAGCTTACATTCAAAATGCAGGTTAAAATACAACATGGCATTCACAAAACCACAGTTCATATCCCACAATCTGTCTCATCTCCCACACAAAGCAATAACTGGTTAGTTTCTCTTAAAATTTACTCTTGTACAAAACAAGCTATGTAGACACATCTACAATAATGCCAGCCAAACTCAAAGATTAGCCTCTTGCATCTGCCTCTGGAATGGGATTGCCCATGAAAACCAGAACCTGCTGTTAAATTCTGTCACTGCCATTTAAATTTCTAAAACACTGTCTGGTAGCCATGAGATTAGATTTGTGTCTTCTCTACATTCATATCAGGAGCCCTTAACTAGCTAGGCCATTCCTACAATTAATGCATTTATAATACCATCCTTTAGTAGCACATTTTACTCCTCCTTTTGGAAAACTTCCTTGGACGACTCAGCATAGCCAATGCAGTTGCTGTTTTAAAAAATTGAACATGAACACCATTTCTGAGCCCCTGTTACTTCATGTTTGTGATTGATTGTACCTCTCAGCATTAAGCACCCTGAGTTCTATAATGGCCATTTAAGTAAACTTTTCCTGGAAGGAAGCAAGTTACCTCTTTATTGGTCTGTTTCTTTACACTTTGAGAAGCTGTGATAATAAACTAAAATATACAACACAAAAATAGTCTAATCTCTCAGGATATGAAAACACAAAGGGTGAAAATCCTAAACTTTCTCAAGTCAATGGCAGTTTTGCCATTGACTTTAAAGAGGGTCAGGTTTCCACCAAAGGTGTAAAGAAGGCACACAGAGAGTTTGAGAACAACTAAGTGCCAGTAACTTAGTCAAAGGGTCACTATCTTGGAGCACCGCCTCCTGGCCTGGGGTGGCCCCGCAGGCATCCCATCCTCGGTTCCTCCTTCTCAAGGCTCCTCAAGAGTATTTTTCCAGCACTGAAGCTTAGAACTCCCTTGTCACAGGGTAATTATTATACAAGTCTCAAAGGCATAAACTAAAGTCACATATTGGAACTCAAAACCCCGCTGGCTCTGACATCTTTTAACACTCTTGACTCTTCTTCAGTCCCCAGTCTTTCTTCAAAATGGAGGGCTCCTGGGTTTACGTCTGTTCAAAGGACGCATTGAATCAGTAATGCAAAGAATGAGTTTAATGAACTAATTCAAGCAAGAAGGAAATAAACTGGGATTGCATGACAGGGGATGGCTCACTCGATAATTGCCCTGATCTGCTGGCATTGGCCACTGTTGGAAGACAGGATACTGTGCTAGATGGACCAATGGTCTGATTCAGTATGGTCCGATCAATTCTTATATACATATGTAATGTCTTCCGACCCTGGGCTCATTACCACATCCCATCTGAGTTCTTTCCCATCTCCCTGCCACAAATAGAACAGTGGCAAGAGGACACTTTTCTGCACCTTTCTTCACCTCAACACTCGGAAATTAGCAGGAAGCAACTCCTCTGCCATTCTGCAGGCTGTTGGCTTCCTTCCGCTTCAACTGTCTCCCACTTTCCTGCCCCTTATACAGGAGAGTGGTATTCCCTGTGCCTTCCTCTAGTTCCAGTGTCTCAACATCCCTTCACCCTGGCCTTCCTGCTTCTGGCCTGTCTTTTCCTTACTTCCTGGATTCTAAGTCTCCTTATAGATCTCTTGACCCCCTAATCAGGCCTACCCAGGGCACACCTGTTCAGTCACAGGAAGACTAAGGCAAGTTTGAGAGTCACTGCTGAAATCCATGTACACCACAGTGCAACATTCTAATCCATTCACTAGAGAATTGGCAGAATGTATTTATTGGAAAGGCAACATCAGCTGGACAACTGCCCTTCTCGAATTTACCAAAGTAGCTGAACCTTGATTCGTTAACAAAGAGTTACTGGTATTGTGCATTAGGCTACTTCCTCCAAATAACTCAAGCAACTCACATTCTTGGGAACAAAGGTTGTATTGTTTATCAGTGCATTACTACAGAGTTTGCTGATTCAGACCACCTGTTGGAATGACAATTGAATAATCACTTTAAATTTCTCCTGTTTGGCTTCTTTCCTCCACCTGCTCCACAAGGTAACCATCAACTCAAACATACAGCACCTAAACAGTGGTATCTGTGGGATTTTAGAAGGCAGACTAACAAATTGTAAGTTACCTGCCTGTGAAAGCAGAATATTTAGTAGCACAAAGTGGTCAGCATCTCTGCACTGTATTTCATGGGAACCATTTGTGGAGTTTGATGCAAGAGAGTCTTCAGTAAACAAGTTCAAACTCTAATACTGTCTGTCCCTCCCCATGAATGTTTTGGTGATTAGTATAGTACCATTCTCATGCTGCACCACATAATTTTATTTTACCTGTTACCTGAAGCCTCTGCTGCTGACCTGCTTTGTCTTTAATGGATATACGCTGCAATCTGCCTCTAGTCTTACATGACAAACTACATTTTCAAGCATGAACTAACAAAGGTTTGTTACCTAGGAGGCGAGCAACTCATTCAAATATTTTGATTTAAGTTATTTCACTCTGATATTGACACACCAGATCAGACCATTGGTTCATTAAGTCTAGCATCATATTTCCTACAGTGTCCGATTCCTGAAGCTTCATCAGCTTACCGCCAGCCCACCTCCCCAATTAAGATTTTGGTCTGCAGTTTAGTGATGTACCATACATTGGAGGGAATTTCTTCCCTGATCCCTGTAGCAATGAGCTTGATCCTTAAAAAGTAAGGTGCAAGTAGTTCTACCTCAAGATGCAAAACTATGTTATTCATCACATTATTTAGGCCCTTTTAAAATCCAGCTGCAGTAAAATAATTAATTATATTGTATCTCTATATCTAGGTATTTAAAGCCCTCCTCTTCAGTTCAATAGCTTTTTGAACACCATACTGTAAAGAACCATTAATGGCATCAGCTCGATTTGCAGGAAGGACAGTGTTTCATTTCTGAAGCTGAGGAAGGAGGGAGGCAAAATATCTGGGTTCTATTCCTGGATCTGCCACAGTTCCAATATCACACAGGTATACAGCTCATGTGATACTGTGGCTTAACTTTGTGACGTTTTGCCTGTCTGTTACAGGAGAATCTCATTACTTTCCCTACTTTGCAGGTGTGTGTTACGAGGCTTAATTTTTCATCATCATAAAGCACTTGGCATTTCTCTAGTGCCTTCAAACAATTACCGGCCTTCAATAACATGTCCCACTTTAAATTTTTGTTCCCAGACAGTTATGCCAACAATTGCTTTAAGCTTTGGAAAATTGGCCCTTTTAAAGTTCCAAATACACATCTTACATATTAGCTGGTGCCATATTCCATTTGCACAAAGTAAAATGTAGCCAGATCATGATCACTGGTATCTAGACAACTGATAATGTTTAGGTCAGCAATTCACTCTTCTCTGTCAATCAGAGTGAGGGCCATTATTGAGTTATCCTGTGCCGAGTGCAGGACTTGTATTAAGAAATCATCATCTATTATTTTTAGAAACTCTAAGGAAGTTTTGTTACTGGCTGCATGCAATGTCCAGCAAGTGTCCCCCAGGTTCAAGTCACCCATGATAACAATATTTTCTTCCCACATAATACTTACAGATGGTTAAGGAGCAGTTCATCCTGCTCTCTAGTGAGAGTAGGTGGTCTGTAACAGCTGCCCCCAGTACTACTACTTTAGCTTTACTCGGTAGAATATTAATCCATAAGCATTCAAGGTCCTGCAGTTCTGAACTATGACTAACAGGTAACGTGTGTCTTTGTTGTAAAAGACCATTGCTTTTCCCCTTTTCCCATTCTATCCTTACAGAACAACTTCAAGCCATCAATTTTATTGTTCTAGACATAAGAGAGTCATCCCACTAAGTGTTAATAATACCAACCATATCATGTTTCTTTCACACATAACCATCCTCTTGTTTATTACTTAGGCTCATAGCATGAATAATTAACAATTAAATGTGTGTTCTATATGTCCCTTAGCCCTTGGATCTGTCATGTGTGACACCATGAAGATGGTTTACATATTTGTCTGTTTGTACCATGATTATCCTGTTATCACCCTCCCCCTTCATGGTTACTTTACAACGCTCCTGACTACCGTAGCCAATCACTGAAAATAGTACCTGTACTACTGAGATTGAGGTCATCGGAACCATACAACAACCTCTCTGCACAGTAGGTGTCTCAATGTTCCACAACACTAAAACTTGCCCCCCTTACACCACTTACTTAACCAACCATTCATCTCCAATATCTTACTTCTGCCTTCTTTCTTCTCTTGTTCAAGGGACAGAAGATTGTCAGGATATTCCTCTCCTTCCGTTCCTTTCTCAGTTCCCTGAAGTCTCTGTGGAATGATCTCTACTGTGGTGTCAATGGTGCCAATGCAGACCACCAAAGACATCTCCTGCTGACATCAGAACCTTGTTTATTCTTGCGGTGACATCCTGAGTCTTCACTCCTGGAAGGCAGAAAACTGTCATGCTATCCTTCTGCCCCTTGCAAAATGTCCTGTCCATTCTTCTTAGCATGGCATCCCCAGTGAGGACTGTCTCCCCTTTGGGCAGTTGTGGATGCTCTCTTGGGCTTCTGACATCCATCTGAATTGAGTTAAGCTGCAGTTCTCAGTCCTTTCCTCTGGTTTCTTCTTGCACATTGTTATCTTCAAATATCTTACTCAGTACCTAATAGCAATTCTACACTACCAGCCTGAAGATATCCTTTCAGTTCTCCTACTTCTGGTGGTGACAAATTTCCAGTCTTCCTTGTTTCTTTGTCTCCTCTTGTCACTTAACTCCATTGTCTCCCTCTGCAGCACCTGTTGTAGTACTGATCGAACCTAGGTATCCAGGAAATCCTACACAAGGGGGCCAGCTGTTACTCAAGACCATGAACCTTCTCCTCCATGTGAGCTATCAGCTTGCAAATGAAGCCCCCTCTTTCTTCAGGAAGGAGGGAGAACATGGCATATTGGGTGCATCACAATAACTGATGACTGTCCATCTTTGTTTCTGAGATGAAATTGCACCTATAAAAGCAAAGCCTCCAAACTCCCTTCTACAAGTTGTCCTGGAAATTCTACCGTTAGCTGCTCAGACTATATGAGTGTTATATCATCAGTTTTACACTATCATTATCAGCTTGGCTTCCTCTAAAAGAGTAACATGAAGCCAACAGATTTCAGATAGCTCACCTTGGGTTTCTACAAAACAACCAATAGGCAATACAAAAATCTTTGCTTTCTATTAAGAAATTACTGCCCCTCACCCAAGCCGTAGGAAAATGTGGAGTTTTACAAGACAGCTTCCATAGGAGGAATTTCATGTCAGAGCCAGCTATAATGGTGTGCTTTTTAGAACTTCACACTATGTAAGTGAGGCCTGTTGATCTGAAACCAAGATAGATTCAAATGCACCAAGGCAGCTCCAGAAGCCTAGCTCGCTCAGTGCCCACCGCTAGCAACAGGCTTCTTCCTTCCAGCTCCCTCATCCCATGTCTCCCACCATCCCAATCCAAGCATCACAGAACCTGCTGATTTTAGCTAATTTATTACCCTCCAATCAGCTGCCAGAGGAGAAGCAAAGGATTCATACTCAGGGGATTCACCACATTATTTAAATACACCGTACTTAGAGTTTACTGTCACCAAGTGTTGCCAACTCTTGTAATTTCATCCTGAGACTAATGATATTTGGTGCTTTTCTCAAAGCCCTATCTCCCAAATATTGTTATTTCATGAAACTCTCAACTTCCATTTCAAAATAAAAAGTATTATCCCCTTTATGGTGGAGCAGAAAAGCTTGAAAATATGACCAAAGCATATCCTACAGGCTCAGAAACCGGAAAGTAAATAAACCCCAAACTGTTATTTTTTTAAATCTTAAAATTTAAGTTACTCACTAATGGGAACCTTACTCATGTGTTTTGAACACTTGAGTTTGGCAACAGTCTATTACCTGAAACTTTGGATTGCATCACGGCCCTTTATTTCCTGGTTATTTTTTTCTGTACGCACTGCTGACAGTAGCTAGCTGACATAACTGGTCTTTTGTATCACAAGTGACAACATATGGCAGAGCTGTGCTGCCCTTTTTATTCAAGGCTTAATAATAGCAGTTAAATACTGATTTATTCCTCTTACTGTTCATGAAAGTTACCAGATTTGCCTTGCATTCTAGTCCAAAATCATGGTTCTGTCCAAAAACCTAAAAATATTGGGTCTGGTTAATCAGCAAAGGCCTTACATCACCCATTCACAACAGTGAATTTGTGCATCCAGGGTCACACAAACTGTTAAACCCACGCTCTGTCCCCCTCTCACGTGACAAAGAGTTTGTCAGGCACTTTTTTAGCTGTCTATGTATTTCACGAGAGTAAATAAGGATACAATTTGTTTAAACAAGTATAATATAAGAACATAAGAATGGCCATATCGCATCAGATCAATGGTCCATCTATCCCAGTATCCAGTCTTCTGACAGTGGCCACTGCCAGGTGCTTCAGAGAGAATGAACAGCATAGGCAATCATCAAATGATCCATCCCCTGCTTGACTAGGACTACATAGTTTTCTTCAGAAATGGACATCACTGATCTGTAATACTATACTACATAATGATAAAACTATACCGAGATACCCCATTTAACATGTTACATGTAATCTGGTGATTAACTGCATTGGAAGGACTCACTCACAGTCTGAGCAAATGAAGGAGCACTGCAACATGGGGTGAAATACACCAATTCTGTTTATAATTTACAGCAATTTTCTAGTGGCTCCATCATACTGCCACACAATTTAAGGCTTCAATTCAAGAAAATTAGTTGATCCCTTGTGGGTGGCAGGGTTCAGGTTACAGGCTGCCTGGGCTCAGGCTTCGGCTTTGGCCCTGGGCCCCAGCAAGTCTAAGCCAGCCCTGGCGACCCCATTAAAATTAGGTCACAACCCACTTTGGGGTCCTGACCCACAGTTTGAGAACCTCTGCTCTAGGGGATAAGTCCCTGGTCCCCCATCCAGGGCAGTGGAGCTCCAGCTTTGTTCACCCACCCCACGCAGGGCAGTGGAGTTCAGGCTTCAGTCCCCCCTCTTGCAGTCGTGTAGTAATTTTTTGTTGTCAGAAGGGGGTCACAGTGCAATGAAGGTTGAGAACCCCTGAATTAGATGCAAGTCTGTAGGGCCTGAAAAATTCATCCTGGAATATTTAAGGAACTAACTGAAGCAATCTTGGAATTGTTAGCTATTATCTTTGAGAACTCATGGAGGACTGGTGAGGTCCCAGAGAACTGTAAAAAGGCAAACATAGTACATATGTTTAAAGAGGGGAACAAAGAGAATCTGGGGAATTATATTTCAGTCAGTTAGCCTAACTTTAATACCTGGAAAGATACTGGAACAAGTTATTAAACAAGCAATTTGCAAGCATCTAGAGGATAATACGGTTATAAGGCAGAGCACAGACAGACTAACTTAATTTCGTTCTTTGACAGGGTTACTGGCCTAGTGGATGGGGGTGGGGGGGGAACAGCAGACATGACATATCTTAATTTTAGTTAGGCTTTTGACACAGTACCACATGACATTCTCATAAGCAAATTAGGGAAATGCAGTCAAGATGAAATTACTATAACGTGGGTGTACATCTGATTGTAAAACCATCCTCAAAGCGTAGTTATCAATGGTTGCTGTCAAACTGTGAGCACATATCTAGTGGAGTTCCACGCCTGGTACTATTCAACATTTTCCTTAATGACTTGGATAACGGAGTGGAGAGTACTCTTACCAGATTTATGGATGACACCTGTAAGTAGGCCTACAAACATTTTTAAGGGTTAAAAAACATTTTTAATGTAAACATTAAAAAATTAAACCTTAAAATTAACTCACTAACTCATACAGTTGGTCAAGCCATTGAAAAAAGGAGAAATTAGTACTTTAACCTTGCAGCAAAAGGTATTAACTATTAATAATATGTAAGGCTGTTAGTTTGCCACAGGAGGATTCCGTGACTTTCTGTGACCTCCGTGACTTCTGCAGCGGCTGATGTGGCTGGCCCAGGGGCTCAGATGGTCCCTGGGCCAGCCACACCGGCCACTGCTGGGGCAGTCTTGCCCCCCTCACCATCCCCCAGCAGCACAGCAGGAGTTTGGGTGGGGAGCTCAGGGCTGGGGAAGGGGTGAGGGCTGTGGGTGGCACTTACCTTGGAGGGGCTCCCTGGAAGCAGCGACATCCCTCGGCTCTTAGGGGGAGGTGCGTCTAGGAAGCTCTGTGGGCTGTCTTCACCTCCAGGCACCACCCCCACAGCTCCCATTGGCCGCAGTTCCAGGCCAATGGGAGCTGCAGAGCCGGTGCTCAGGGAGGAGGTAGTGCGCAGAACTGCGTGGCCACACCTCTGCCTAGGAGCTGAGGGATGTCCCACTTCCGGGGAGGTGCAGAGCCAGATACCGCCCCCACACCCAGCACTCCCCCGGGCCAACCCCCAGCACCTGCGGTGCCCTCCAGGCTACCCCCTCCCCAAGATTTAGTCAGGGGTATATAGTACAAGTCATGGACAGCTCGAGGGCCGTGAATTTTTGTTTACTGCCCATGGCCTGTCCCTGATTTTTACTAAAAATACCCGTGACTAAAACACTGCCTTAATAATGTGCATTCCATTGAGCAATCTTTACAATGAATGAATATATCTGTAAATGTTGTAATTAGTTCATTAAATAATGTTTTTAGGCAATTTCGTGCAGTATGTATGTTATCAAACTTGCTATGCACCTAACACAGGAAATAGAAGAAACAGAGCAGGGGAAATGGTCAAGATTATTAAACAGCACACTAATCTGGACTACACTAGTAGAAAAGAGAATTAAGAATGTTAAGAAGAAAAATTTGCAAGACTAGAAAGTCCTGGACCTTGAGCACCCATAAATTAATAATTCAACTATGCCAATTACATTTACTATACCTAGATGGATAGGGAATCCTAAAAACAATAGTGTAGGTTAACAGTATGAATACAATAAAAAAATAAGACCTATCAATAGCATTATCCCAGTATGAAAATGGCCACGCAAGGAGAAGTAAACAGCCTGCTGTAAATGAATGAAGCACAGATGGTTCTAGGAGCGCTCAGCACAAATAAACCTAACCACAAGGAAGGAAGGTTGGACCCAACTAGTCATTACAAAGGAAGTGAAGGAGGTGGTACAGCTCGGGAACACAGTATGTGCTCTGAAATACCACAAACTTTTTGGTGGGGACAATACCATGCCAGGAAAGCCTAAATGGATTTTGTCTAAACCTCACCCCTCTGACTCAGATTGAGAGCCATGCCCTATGCCCAAGCACGTAGATGAAGGAGATTGGGAGAGAGGCTGTGACAAACATCCCAAATGGGAGTCATTGGTAACCATTCTGTTTGCATCTACACCTCCCTTGTCCATACCACTAATTTTGTACAAAGAAAAAAAAAAGAACAATTGGTGTCCATTGCCCAACTAACAGCAGAAATGAAAAACAAAGGCAGTGGTATGTAGGTAGTCTTGACCTAATATGAGTAATTAAATATGGGGGGTAGGGGAGGAGGCAGGCGGCCTCATTCTTTGGAAGATAGGATTAGGGAGGTAAATGAACGATCAGGCTGGAAACAGAATGTTTGTGCTAACTAAAATAAGCAAATAGGCCAGTAGGCTAAAAGACAAAATGTCTGAGCCAGCTAAGATAAGAGGGAGAACACTCAGGAAACCATTTACTATAAACAAAACAACAAACCAAATACATTAAAAATATAAAAATCAAGAGTAGGTCAAGCATAAATAAAACGTGAACAGAGCATGCTATACCAGAACTGGTTCCTACAAGATAATCAAGCCAAGCCAAGCATTACAAGTATGTAATGTAATGTAATGTAATGTAATGTAATGTATAGTAAATGCAATGAAATATATAATTATGTATAAAAGGAGGGTTTATGTGAAACTTTGGAGCTGTGATGTACCCTGCACCCACGTCCCCCTGAGTTTGAATCTAATCAACTCAGTGTTGCGGTATGCCAAATAAAAATGTCTAGGTAACAAAACGTAAAATCAGACAGGGTTAGAATTCAAAACGATCTTGACTAATTGGAGAACTGAGCTGAATTCAACAAAGACAAATGCAAAGTACTTCACTTAGGAAGGAAAAAAACAGACATACAGCTACAAACTGGGGAATAATAGTCTAGGGCTTACTACGGCTGATAAGGATCTGGGGAGTGAAAGTGGATCATAAATTAAATGAATCAACAATGTGATACAGTTGTGAAAAAGGCTACCATTCTGGGGTCTATTAACAGGAGTGTTGTATGTAAGACAAGGAGAGAATGGTCCAGCTCTACTCAGCACTGGTGAGGCCTCAACTGGAGTATTGTGTCCAATTCTGGGCTCCACGCTTCAGGAAAGATGTGAATTGGAAATAGTCCAGAGAAGAGCAACAAAAATTATGAGAGGTATACAAAACCTGACCTATGAGGAAAGGTTAAAAAAGCTGGGCATGTTTAGTCTTGAGAAAAGAAGACTGAAGAGGGACCTGATAACCATCTTTATAAAACATCTCTTAACATATTTGAACAGGACTATGATCAATTGTTCTCGTTGTGCACTGAAGTTAGGATAAATAGTAACGGGTTTAATCTGCAGCATGGGAGATTCAGATTAAATATCAGGAAAAACTGTCTAGCTATATGGGTAGTTAAGCTCTGGAATAGGCTTCCAGGGGAGGTTGTGTAATCCACATCACTGGAAGTTTTTAAGAATAGGTTGGACAAATGTGCGAGATGGTCTAGGTTTACTTGATTCTGCCTCAGCACCAGCGGCTGGACTTGATGACTTTGAGGTCTTTTTCAGTCCCACATTTCTAGGATTCTATTTCCTAGGTACAAAGGAAGAAACCTTTGATAGCAAATTTAAGACCAAAGCACAATGAACATACAGAAACATTATGGCTATAGCAGAAACAGACAGCTTCATATGGAGAATCCCAGATGCACAAGTTATCTAAAGTAAAGAAGAGATTGCAATAATCTGTGGCACTTTAGCTCAGGCACCATTTTCTTTCCTCTGAGGAACTCGTATAGAACTCTACAGTTGTGTTTACAAGAGCTTATTTTTTGGCTTCATTTAGAGCTACATGCTATTTCTTTCCAGAAGTCAGAGTACTTTTTTAAATTAAGCACTGCTACTTAATTTCCTACAGCAATTACATACTCCCTGTAGGCTACGGTAGCCCCCTCCTCTCTTCCAAATCCAACATACACCAGCTGGTTCCATGGACATGTAGGTGGTTACTACATCAATCCAACGTGTTTGGATTGAAGCCCAAACAATGGTACAGACAGGAATGTGAGAGATTCGAGTACCTTTGCTCAAAAAGGCAACACTTCCACCAGCTATCTGCTGCATTATGTTAGTAAGCTGTGAAATGCACCTATATGCTTGTTTCACTTTGTACTTACAGACTTCATCGTTAACTTCCCCAGTGACTAAGTGAATTCACATACACTCACATGTATTGTTTTAATTTCATTTAAGGATACTTTGTTAGTGAATAAAGAAGGTAAGTTGAAGTCAAGATTCAATTCTCTACGATAATATCTCTGCACCCCACACCCCAGTCCTCAAAGCATATATGTCATTTAAAGGTAAGGTTACATTACTACTCATTATGAATAGCAATTGCTTATCCTTCCCAATCCGTGTCAAGGATTTCTTAGAATATGTTAAACATTGATGTGAGGTTAAGTGTGTTTGCAAGCACAACAATGGGGACAAAGTTTCTGTGCCCAAGAGCTTAAATAGAATGTGTTGAACAATTTAGTGACATCAAACATGGGGTTAACATAGGAAGGTTTCTCAAAAGCAGTAGAATTTAAACAGGGACTTGAAGAACCTCAGAAAGATGCTTGGAACATAAAGGAGAATCAGCAACTTGAAGAGCCAGCAAGAAAGGATGGGAGAGAACTCAAAGGATTAGAAGGGTAGAATAGCAGAGTAGAGGCAGGCAGTGGAGGAGTGGTGCACAGCCTTGAGAATGAGAACTTTGAAATTAATGCATCAGGAAATGAGACACCAATGCTTTTTGTGAAGTTCATGACTGAATGGGATGGGTAGAGAAAGGCTTTCTGTGAAGAACTGTAAAGCCATTTTATGTTCCTTGATGTGTTGGACCATTGTATAATTATGAAGAGCATTTCTTTAGCTGCTGCCTTAAAATTTAGCAAAAGATGTATTGCTGTGTTCCATGGGGCCAACATTTCATCCTTCCCTCTAAACCTTCATAGCAAAATTATTAACGATTGGGTGCCTAAGTTTAACTCAGTGAAGAAATCAGGATCCATTTGTGAATTATGCTTTAACACAAAAGGTTCATACTGATGACTAATATTTCACCAGTTGTAGTTGCAATGCCTGTTCAGTATTGCATTTTTCAATATGAAACCATCATCAATAAATGAAGATGCTTTCTGTCAACTTCAGGGCTGAGCCTTGGCACTCCCTGACTTTAACCCACACGTTGGCTTAGAATTCTTCATAGAGCGCTTGCATTTCATCTCTAGGAGTACATGGAGATATGCCTCCTAAAAAGCAAGCAGCTAGAAAACAACTGTCCAGAGTAATGACTGAAGAGTTTTAATAAGTAAACTGAAATGATGAAAAATTCTCTATTACTTTGCCAGTTATTCATAGAGTAATGTTAAATCCCCATGAATCCTAATGTCTTTCCTGTGGCTTCTTCCCTTGAACTCCCTCTGCCCTCCATTTTTGGTTTGGCTGCTTGGTGGAAAGATGCTGATCTGACCTATTTTACAGCACACTTCTGTGTGTATTAAGTCAACTTTAAATTCCACCATGCAACAGAAGTTACTGTAAACAAGATTGGTTTCCCACAGGCTACTTAAATTGCACTCACATTTGGCATGACATATTATCGTAACCATTCTTGCTTATGAAACTGTTTTGCGTTGAGCTGCTGTTCTACATTTAGGGACTGCAGGGCAATCTTCATTGAAAGCAATATTTTTTTGTTGTTTGTTTAATTTAAAAAGTAATGGCAGTCTCACCAAAATTTGGAATTATTTCATGAAATGTGAGAGCCCAAAGAGCCATACATTTTGCAAGGTTTCTAGTAATTCATAAGTGCACATAGGCAGTTATTCAAAAACTCATTGGAACAAATACTATCTAAATATAGTACAGCATTTTCTATCTTGTGGCATGAAGTAATTTAAAAAACACCATGTACTTAAACCCGCTCAGAATGAGGGGCCTTCTCACTGTTAAAATCTTGTGTGTTCTTATCCAAGGGACTTCCATCCCCCTCCCTCTTTCCTCTCCAATGGTCTTTGCTTCTTGGACCTCACCTCTCTGAACACTCATTTCCATTTATAGAAAAACAAGGCTCTGATTTCCGTTCTGCACTTCAAGAACTCTGACTCACTTCACTGCCATGACTTGGTCCTGCTTTCTCCCCTCCTTATGGAATTGTCCTCTCTTCCTTTCCCCCACCACCCTACACATACCACAGCTATCTCCTACAAAATGTGTTCTCTGTTACTGTTTCTTCACTCATCAGCATACAATTATCTTATGTAAATGTGACTCCCCCAGTCCTCCAGAGTCTGCTTTCCATTTGAAATACTTACTACGCCACTATCTCGAATCTGCAGCTACCACTTTTGAGGAGCACTAGATGGAATCTGAACACATCTCCTTCCACCACCCAGAACATTGTTTAGTACAGCTATCCATCCCAATTTGAGCAGACTGCCCATTTTACATGGCTAACTAACCAGGGGACTGCTATGGAGCGAGTACCCTGGCCAGTTTTTAAGAGAAGAAAAGAGAATAACTTCAAAAGACATTGCATCCAGACATTTCAAGAAGATTCAAAGCAAAACCTCTCTCCTTCAACATAATAATAATTTAACTTTATGAATAAAGTGACAATTTAATAAAAGTTCCTAAAGCAAGGTCACTGCTATATTGCAATTTAAGTATTATATACAATGCACAACTTCCATTAGGCATGTCAGCTACACATGAAGACACAGGAACTCCCTTCAAAATGAAGTTCTCTTATCAATATTGTCCCATGTGTTTTTCAGGTCCCACATGCACTGATTTGATTATGTGCTAAAGTTGCCACATATTTGTGTCATTAAGAAGGATTAGTCAAAATATATTTGCAACTATTTTTTTCTTACAGGCCTGGTGCTTTGTGACAACATCTCTTCTTTATTCCAGCCTTGCTCTAAGGTCATCACAGAATAGGAATTTCCTGTAACTAGCATGGTGGGCCTAGCTAATCACTCGCCCTTTGGAGGAAGCAAAGCATTTTGTATTTTTCACTATTCATTTATTGCTGGTGAAACATGCCTGTTCTAAAGTCCTGAAGCCATAAGCTCTCTACTTAGAAAAGTATGTACACTCATAATATGTACACTCAGTAATTTAAATTCCTTCAGTTTGTCCTACCTATGTTCTAGAAAGAGACTATGACTAGGGGATCAGAGTAGTATCATCTATGCAAGTTCAGGGTGAGATTTTCAAAGACAACAAGGCAGTTAGTTTTGAGTTAAGCATCCAAGTCCTAATGACTTTTAGTGAGAGTTCAATTAACTTTTGAACAAATTTCCCACCTATTCTTTAGCTTTTGAGACTACAAACCAACACCAAGCACACCAAATAGTCAACAGTGGCAGCCATTTTGTGATGTCAACCTCAGTTTTTCCAGGAACATGAAAGTCATACCCATGTAAGCCCTAAAAGCCATTAAAAACAGCCAAGCCACAAGTTGATCATTAACTACCTGGGCTCAAAAAAATCAGAGGTTTTCCCAATGTTAATCCAGTTCTGTTGGCAGCTATCTATTGATGATAGATTACTTAAATGTAATCTGATGGTTTTGCATACTAATTAGTGTGCATTCAGTTAAAAGCATATAAGGCCTTTAAGAGTGAATGTGCGATTAAAAATTCTTGTTATAGCCATCAGTGTTTTACTCATTCATGTCTTAAGGAAAAGGTACAGGGCATAGGGTGACCAGTCAGCAAGTGTGAAAAATCAGGACAGGCGGTGGGGGGTAATAGGCACCTATATAAGACAAAGCCCCCCAAAATTGGGACTGTCCCTATAAAATCGGGACTTCTGGTCACCCTAACAGGGCAACATATTAATAGATTATCCAGGTACAGTGATATAACACAACAAGATCAGTTTTATTAGTAATTTCTTACTAGCCATGGCAACGGAGAGGAAGAGGCAGGAAGAAGAAGGCTGGCATCAGGAAAAGGCAATCCACCCTCAGTGGTTACCAGTATGTGCAAGTACTCAGCTATAACTTTGCTTTCATCATGCTTTAACTAGTTACTTGTTACTTTCTAGTTAAAGTGCTCAGTGTCTGATGTAAGTTTATATGAACGTCCATCCACAAAACTAGCTGGCTCATCTTTTTCCCTTAGAGTAAACTAATGAATCTCCAAGTCATCCAGCTTCAGGGAGTACAGTTCTAAACCAGATATTGAAAGCTAGAGTTTGCAATGCTGTGACTTTTTGGACTTAAAAGACGAGTGTCTGAAATTTGCTAAAAATAATGCCCCTGAAGGCCCTAACAAGCCCCATACCCATTCTATCTTCCTCTCCTGAACCCACCCCATGAAGGCCTCAGCTCCCTGCTGACTCATATGTTGGGAGCGGGAGGGGGAAGCTTACTATCTTCTCTAGTGTGATTAGAAGCAAATAGGGCAGTCCTCTACTGTCTATTCAGGAGGCTTACATGGCCAACCTACCACCAGACCAGCATCTTCATGAACTGTCAACCGTTCACACCCACACACACTCAGTAATTCCTTGTGCCATCTTCAATGTCTTTTTTGCCTTCAAGTAGCAGTGATCTGGGGGCTGAAGCTATTTTCACTGTAGATGGAGGTGAATAAGACTGCCTGCTCTCCCTGACGTGTAACAGTCTGAGAAAGAGAAGAAAAGCCAGTGGGGGGATTGCTGAAGAGCAGCATAAGAGGCTTAAAATGATTAGTGTTGGCTATCACAAGCACATCTCTCCAGCCCCCTCAGAGAGAAAGAGAGCTGTAGATGGAGCTCAAACTCAAGTACCTCATCCAATTGAGGTCCACTGGAGAGCATGAACAAATAAGAGAAACTGAGGCTATTTTTTCCACTTAGGCTAGGCTATTTGTGAGGCACTTTTGTCAGATGCTTCATAGGTCTGGTGATATGACAACATTTTTAGATACTTCAGTGGTTTTGGTGTGGGGAGGGACTGATTGTGGCCTCAAAACAAGGCTTAGGCAAAAAGAAATTTTTCCTCTTATCCACCTCAGCACTGTGGTGAGCATTCTAGAACCATCCCTTTTAACTGCAGGGAAGTGGTCTACAAACTGAGGTGTTAGCAGGATGGAATTATGCTAGAGGAGGATGCAAAGAGTTGCGTAACTTGGAGTTAAGCAGCTCAAATCTCTGAAAAATAGGAATTTAAGGTTATGCAACTCATTTGTTGGTGTGCAATTACAGAGAGGAAGTCAGGCAGGAAAAACAAAATCACCCTTTTCCAGGTGGGCTTTGAGAACTTGGAATTAGTTTTCCAGTTTTGTCAAAATAGTTCAGAATTAAATATTTTCAAAGCACAAGGAATTAGGTATTTACATGAACTTTAAATGCTAAATAAAAGTTCAGTGTTGTGTTCAGCCAAAGTTGAAAAACTAGAGCTGGATGAAACATCCCGGTTTCCAGAAATGTTGTTAGAAAGTTACAGCAGCATTGGCGGGGAAGAGTTGGATAACAGTACAGCTGTGACCAGAAGGAGAGCCTGATGTATTTAAGTTGCATACAAGCATTTTGTTTTCCTTTTTATAGGCCTGTGTGTATATCCAGTGAGCCCAGGGAAAAGCCAAGATCTTAAGCAGTGGCTTCCTCTCCTCATCTTGATGCAGAAATGAGAGAAGCTGCATTCCTCTTAAATATCCTATTCACGAGAAATGGCTGCCATTAGGCCTCGGCCAGTCCAGCTGCTGTTCATTTCCAGGGACCAGGTGCAAAAGCGGGCAGCCAAAGGAAATGAGGCACTCTGGGCAACTGGAACTACGTAAAGGGACCTGGAACAACTAAACCTTGGGTCACTTGAGCTAGCAGCTCCTAGGAGGCACCACATCCTGACTCAGTCTCCGGAACACGCTCATAAGCTAAAGTGTGTGATATTTGCCATACTAAGACTTAAGCTGTTAAACTCCTGTTTACTGGCTTTTGTTACATGGTTTATATGGTGTCCCCGTTCCCCTGCCACTATCTAGAAACCTGAGGTTATGTCTACACAGCTCCACAGCTTGGATTAGAAAGGTGTGATCTGCAGCGTGCACTAGTATGCTGTTCTCTGACATACCCAAGGCTATGCTGGGGTGCCAGCTAAAAGCACTTAGTTCACATTAACGCTGTCCTGTTAAAGAGTACCACATTAACATAAACTAGGTACCTTTTAGTTCACACCTGTAATGTCCACACAGGGGAGTTAAAGCACTGAATGCTAATGCACGCTGCAATTTATACCCCGAAAGTCCAAATGACAAGGCCATGTAGACAAACTCAGAATATTTTAGCCATCCACAAGGGCCATCCAAGGAATACTAATGTTGGATGTCAGTGTCAATACCATGATCAATGCTTGAAAATTATGGTACATTAAATAGCTAAATTATGCTGGTATTCCTGTACAATTACTGACTATATCCATATGATGCTCAAATTAATCCATAGTGATTAATGTTGTTACAGCAAATACCAAACTACTGAATAATGACTGGATCCTTATTTACATTACTTAAATGCTAGTCAAGTTTTTCCTGTCTTGTAAAATGTCCAGTTACCGTAGGTATTTTCATATGGATACTGGCGATAATGCAGATATTTTAAAATTCATTTTGAAACCAGGCCATTAGGAAAAAGTTTTTTTCCTTTTTTTTTTTTTTTTTTGTCAGTGCCATCAGTCAGAATAGGTCTGAAAGGGCTTCAGCAGGTAACTTTAGCCTGCTTCAGTGGGGTGCTGTGACATTTTTAGTGAAGCACAGAATTCTCCCTTGCGTGACTTAGGTGGTCCAAAATGGCATCCTCTGCATAGTATGACCTTGCATGCACTGCACGTGCAAGGTCATGCTGTGCAAAGGATGTCATTTTGCTCTACAATGCGCATTCAGGGGCCGGACAGAATTGTCCCAAGGGCTGGATCTGGCCCATGGGCCACCAGTTGGATCACATTTTTTGAATCCTAGAGCTTGCAATGCATGCCTTGCATACACATCAGAGAAGACCAGTGGCCTGCTCTGCTTCAGCCTCATTTTCTAAAGCCAGTGCTAAAAAAAGCAGCGTACGCACCGTTTAAATTATTGGATATGCCTAAGGAAAAAAAAGACAGAATAGCTTTTTTTGCAAAGATAGCCTTGGCCTTTTTTGCTGTACTTCTTTCAGCAATGTCTTTGGTATGAGCTTAGCTTTAAAAGACTAAAAGGGGCTTTAAAGCATGATGGGGTCAAGGAAATAAAAATAATATAAGCCCACAAGTATCATCCCTACTTTATTATTATCTACTGTTTCTAAGTTAACTTTTCACCCATCCTCCTGTAACAGAGATACCCAAGATGACAGACCATCTCTGATCTGCTGTTGGCATAAGGAGACCATTAAAGTTTCAGCATCTGACAAGAGAGCGCAAAAGTTGTGCACATTGCCAGACCACGTAATTACCGATATTGTGGTTGCTACGTTCGTGCCCCTTCCCCTTCCATTGTTTAGGCAATAAGCAACTATAATATAGTGAGACCATGATCCAGCAAACATGCACATGCTTTACTGTATGCACATGAGCAGTCCCATTAAATTAGGAAGGCAAAGACATGTGAGTAAAATTAGGCTAAGGTTTGTTTGTTTTTTGATCAGGGCTTTAAATAGCAGGCTCTTCTAAACACAAACTGTCTCCCCTTACTGGCAAATGACCTAGTACAATGGGTCTTGACTGAGGCTTTTGGACACTACTCGTATATACGTAAGTTAATAATTATCATTAGAGGTAAGACTTCTTGAAAGTCAGAATGTTAATCTGATAATCAATATATTTTAAATATTTGCATATATTTTAAAAAATGGTCTGCAGCAATACAGAAGTATTGAAGAAAGGAGCTTGGAGTAAGTGATGTGACAAACAAAGCTGAATAGCTTGAGAAGTATTACAAGCCAGTATAACCTCGCAGTTCCATTCACTCAGGCCAAGACCACCACAATAATATATTTATACAACAGAAACCACAGACCACATGAAAAAATTCCATAGTATGCTGATGACTAAACTTCCAAATTGCTCCTAAATATCAACATACTTGAATTAGCTACTCAAGCATAGTGTAGGAGAGTGATTAGCCTTGCTATGGAGAGTGAAACAAAAACTTTGCTCTACCAATTCAGAATAGTAATATGCCACCAAAAAACTTACTATTTAACAGGAGGAGGAGGAGACACTGACTGTTGAGGAACCAGATGTGCTCAAACGTCATACCTAACAGAAGCTAGATCTGGAGCTCTATGTAAATTTTGGCTACGCTTTTCAATCTTAAACATCTTCAGATTTGGAGTAGAAGGGTATTATATGGTTCAATGGGACCAGTGACTGGCTTTGATACAGTGCACTAGTCAATGCACATGTGCCTCAGCTAGGGTGACCAGATATCCTGATATAATCGGATCAGTCCCATATTAGGGGCTTTGTCTTATATATACACAACTGTATCCCTCTTCCCCACTACCCCCCAAAAAAGTATCCCTATCTTTCACACTTGTATCTGGTCACCCTAGCCTCAGCCTCCCGATCTGTAAAACTGGGGTGACTGACTAAGTGTTATGTGCTTTGAAATCATGGATTTAAAGTGCTGTAAGAGTTAAGTCTACATTACAGATCTAGGTTTCCGTTCTAATTAAATTAATAAATTCAACACCATAACTGTTTGACATGGTCTGTCCTGAATAGCTCACAGCATCCCAAAGTGATATAGCAGTGGAGTCCCTCTTCACACGCACTACACAAACAAAATCACAAGTTATGCTGTAACTAGATTACAAACAACTTCCAAAAATAAGTATTAGAAGATAAGTCAGTTCCCTGCACAAATGCATGTCAAGAGCCAAATTTTTAGATCATCATCTTATGATGGTTTCATGAACGTTACATAAAAGATAACTTAACCAACAAGCAGAGAAGCTAAAGGCATTTTCCAATAAAGCAATATTCACAAGCGAATACTAGCATGCCACAAAACGAATTGGCCTTGGGAATGATTTTATCTGTACAACTAAAGATTCTAACTACAGCAATATCTCCCTCTTCATAACATGGCACAGCCAGTCAAGATTCCACTGAAAAAAAATAGAATATAATGTGAAATTGTACATGGAAATGACAGCACTTCCAGAAACTGATTACAGCATACCAGCTCAGTTAGTTAACCAAGTATAGTCCTATAGAATATTAGGTAAAGTAAGATACATCCAAAAAGCTGAATGTGAAGTACATCCTTACACGTGCTATGTAATTTCTAAATAACCAATATTTGCTTAGGTCAATAATCCTTCATCGGAGCCACATATATCACTACTTACTGTTTTCTGTACACAGTGACTCTTCTCTACAGAAGTTGATCAAAGTGCTTAGCTAGTTACTAAAGGCTGATAAAATTTTTAAACAAGTAATTTTCTCCATTATTTAGGGTGCTTGTAATGTGGTTACATTCACTTTTCAGGATTTTGTTATGCAAGTCTGCAAAGACTAAATGTTTGTTTAAATATGTAAGTTACCAGTATGTACTTAAGCCAAGAAACAAAGATGTCAAACCACGCTTTGCCTATGCTACTGATATACTTGTTCATGTAGAAAATTTCTTTAAGGACCATCGGTTAAAAAGCTTTAAAAAAAGTAAAAAATCTATTTTAGAGTCAATTTTATTTTGTTGACTGTTCTTGTCTGAGGTTTTGGGTAGAAGGAGAATTACAATTGCAGGTTCCTTTCGTAGTACAAAAGGTAAACACAACATCTGTTTACTCTGTGCTTCACGGCAAATATTTTCATTTCAACTACAATTCATTTCCTCTGCATTTAGCCATATCTTTGCTTCATGGATACATTACACTGAAATCTCTGCTGTGTTTGTTTAGCTTTGCATATAACACTGCTAGCATAAATTAAATGTATACAAGACTTTAAGGGAAGGGGACTAGCATAAAATGTGCTGACATTATGTAAAATGCAGCCATGCTTATACTCTAGATTTGATACTGCAATTTTTTACAATTTACTATGGAACATTAAATTGTAAAAAGTTTAGTCCAATCTTCCTCAGGATTATATCATCTTGGTGACCACTGGTTGCTCTGCAGATTGCAGCTCTTGGAAAGAGTTACCACCACCAATTTTCTTTCCAAGAGAAGCAATTTCCAGACATTAAAAAAATAAAGCATAAGTTTCACATACATTATTAAAAAACTGTCAAAGTAGTGACTATCATACTAAAAAAAAAATCTAGTGACTTTGCATTTCTCTTGATAAAGGTAGATTTGTGCTAGTTAATTTTAAAGCACCCATTTCTTTGGTGGAATGCTTTTCTCACGGTCTCCTTAATGTTACATTTTTAGTTTATTTTTCATTTGGATTCACTTTAAAACAAAATTAAAATAATATTTAGCCTGGCTGCACTGGCCCAAACATTCTGGAAGGTTTGCAAAACCAGAATTTTAAGAGCTAAGTGTGGAAGTATTTTAAGTGATGCTGTTAGATCTACTGTCAATTTCAAATAAAAACAAGCTGCAACTGGCATTTTCAGCCTATATCTTACCTGGGTGCAGAAAGGATGAAAACTTCCCTTTATACAGAGTGAAGTACAGTGGCGTACAAATAGCTGTCAAGAAACTCATGAGTACAACATTTGCCAAAGTATCTTACGAACCACAGCTATTTGCTTCCTGACCTGGGTGATAGCACTATTATTTCATGGCTATTTAAGCATTTTTTTTACTAGTCAGAAGTCAGTATATTAAGCAAAAGAGTAGAAAACTACAAATCAAGAATCAGAGGGGTAGCTGTGTTGGTCTGTATCCACAAAAACAACGAGGAGACCGGTGGCACCTTAAAGACTAACAGATTTATTTGGGCATAAGTTTTCCTGGGTAAAAAACCCACTTCTTCAGATGCAAAGCTTATGCCCAAATAAATCTGTTAGTCTTTAAAGTGCCACCAGACTCCTCATTATTTTTACGAATCAAGACAATCTAACGTCACGCACAGAATTAGCAGATTGCCATGGAGCACACAGAACTGAGTGATATAATCACTCCATTCAAGTTTCACTTGTCATTTTTCAGGCAATTGGACCCCTTAGTAGGCTCTGAAATTTAAAAGGAAAAGTTAAGATTGAGGGTAACTGCCTAAGGTGGCTGTAAGATATAGTGAGATTCTAACAGCACATTTCAAGCCCTGAGCAATTATTGAATACACAGAATATTTATGGCTAAGTGAACAGAAAACA
The DNA here is from genome assembly GCF_015237465.2 of Chelonia mydas. Classification (NCBI taxonomy): domain Eukaryota; kingdom Metazoa; phylum Chordata; order Testudines; family Cheloniidae; genus Chelonia; species Chelonia mydas. Next base: position 29,895,701 of record NC_057854.1, read on the forward strand.
GGCATGTATTTAATAGGTGGAAAAACAAGGCACTGGAATGAGTTCCTGGTCTGATGAATTTGGATATCAGAGGATATCCAAAAAAGGCCTTATTTCCATCTGTGAATTTCAAGTTCACTTTATAGAGTGCTCCCGTTCTGCTCACTCTCTCTAAAGCATCTGTCACTTGGTATGGTCAGGGACTGGATACCGGTCTAGATGGACCGTTTGGCCATAAGCTTTGCATAATGGGTCAGCCCTTCTTATGTTCTTGTAAATTAGTGTAATTACCAAATCTTGCATAAGAAAAAAAGTTTGTTTACTATACCAATTTAAATAAGGATTCAAAATAGACAAAGTATTTTGAAAAGGTTATACTTCAGCTGATATTCCAAAAACAGCAAATGGTTCATAAGATACTATCAGCATAAGATACTGTCAGCATCAGGAGAATAAAACATTGATGAAAGAATGGGTACTGGTAGATAGGATGCGGTAATAAAAATATAGACTAATATACATCTTCTAGACAGTCCTCAAACCTTATTACACTGCAGTCTGTATGCTACTTTCACAAGCTATCAGTTAATACTATGCATGAGTGAATACTGGCAAGTTAATAGCCTGCTATTTTAGAGTCTACATTAATAACTTAAGAAGCTCTCCATTTACACATTATAACAAAGATCATCTGAGATACTGTATTACACCAATAAGATTAATTTTCCGCAAAATGGTCTTCAATAGTTTTTATTTCTGAGGTAAGTTAGGCTGATAAAACTTGAAGAGTCTATTATAAAAGAGTACATTTGTGGTAAAGGATTAAAACTTTAGTGTTTTATAATCTATACTGGATATTACAACCACTTAGTGTACATTAAACACTTGTACATGCATATAGATTCATAGAATTTATGGCCAGAAGGGACAATTATAATTTAGCCTGACCTCTGGCATAGCACAAGCCATTAAATTTCACCCAATAATACCTGCATTAAGCCCACATCTTGTGACTGAGCTAGAACATATATTTTAGAAAAGTCTAAGTCAAGACTGGATGTCTTAAGTGATAGTGAATTCACCATGCCCCTAGTAAGTTGTTCCAAAGGTCAAATACCTTATTGTTAATATTTGCACCTTATTTCTAGCCCAAATTTAACTCACTTCAGCTTCTAGCCCTTGAATCTTGCATACGGAATATGCACATCTCACCAAGTTTATGAGTTGTGCAGGGCATGTGAATTTAGGGTAATACATGGACCTAGTGTTACTGTTGTCGACTCTGTATTCTGCTACTAGATTGAACTCTATTCTCTAGATTTCCAGGCTGCTGCTAAGCAGTGTCTCAAGTTCCAGATCAGAGTTTTATGCAACAATAGATCTTAATCATTTTTAAAAAAAACTCACATTCGTTTGCTCAGTTGGTGTTAAAATGGTCTGTCCGTGAAATTGCAAAGTATCGCTGGATTGCAAAGTATGGAAGATGGGAAGTTGTGTGGTTTGTAAGATAACAGAACTGCTATCATTAAAGGGCTTGTTAATATTTCCATTATGAGTTGTATTTGTGGAAGCATTAATGACCTTCTTAACAATTCACCCTTGCTGAAACTTAGCCTTTGAGAATTGAGCCCATGAGAACTTTTTGCTTAGTCACAATTCATCTGCTTACTTTTTAGTTCCAGAAAGGTAAGACACTTTGAGGGTCTGAGCTTTCACTAAATAAACTGAAATGAATAGCCAAAATGAAATACGGTGGGCAGTCAGTCCCTACATTGGACTAACTGTGTAGTTTGTAGAAGAGTTCCAAACCACTGAAGTATATTTTGTATGGGATAGCTAATTTTTCAAATGTTAAAAAAAAACTTAACTACACTTCAGTTTGATTATCATTGGCAACTAACTATGGAGCTGCAACGACATTCTGTCAAATGTTCAGTTCTACACATATCCATTACACATTGTGTGAAATATCTATATGCCATATGCACTGTAGTAACCAGTGTCAGAGTTACATTCCACTTTGCTTCAAGGGATCTCCAGCATTCCAGTAAGGGTTAATTTGAGATTGAGAAAGCTGAGGCATTCACAAAAACACTTTAGCCTCAAGATAGCAAATTAAGCGTGCATTTATAGTGTATGGTCACAAAGCTGTAGAAAGCATTAGAGCCCCTAACTCCTCCTGTTGCACTCAGGTATTGTAGCTCATGCTGTCTGAAATACCCCACCACACAGCAATATCTAGGATATACCATAAGGGGAGTTAAGGACTAAGTGACAGGCTACCCTGTAACATTGCCTTGCTCTGTCAGTTTAAGACAGAAACCAGAGATTGTTTTAATACAATCTATTATCCATTTTACTTTATTTCTGCCGGCAGCTGATGTTTCCATGGGAATGCAGTCACAGTGCTGGGAAACAAAGCAAGAAGGAATCAATACTAGTCTCAAGGTGAAAGCACCCAGATTTTTAATCATATGTTAAATCTCCTGAAGTGTTTCCAGTGGTAACCCGTGTCTGTGCCAAGGCCAGACTTTTGAAGCCCTTAACAAACCAGTTACTGCAAAACCTACAACAGCAAGATTTTAAACTTAAGTTACTGCAAGAAACAAGAACCTGACACACAAGGTTTGATTAGCATAGAAGCAGGATCAGAGCGGCTGTAACTTCCGAAAGGTTCCTTCCCCTCTCCCCTGCAAACGTGAATCTGTGCTTGATTATTCAAGCTGTTAGGATTGTGCGGGCTCCGAGTCTGCACCGATATGCAGCTGTAGGGAATCTCACCAGGAGCGCGCCTACAGTACTCTGGAAACCTAAGTGTGTGTTACTTACAGTCTCTCGGCATTCCTGGGAATGCCCCGTGGCACGGTTTTCAGTCCCAGCCCATGACAATCCACGTTGGAGGCAGAGCAGGTACATTTATTGGGGCACCCTCCAACAGACATCCAAGCCCCGGAGCTCCAGAAGCCCAGGATCACTCCCAGCCACAGGGACGCACGGCTCCCACCGGGCAACATGGTCTCCTTATCCCTTCCCCAAAGGGTGCAAAAGGATGCAGGGGCAGCCGGTCCTCAGAGGTGGGAAACCCCAGCGACAGAGAGGGCAAAGGGCTGCGAGGAGCTCTCAGCACAGCCCAAGAGAGGCCACTTCTCCCCGCATCTCCGCTCGCACTCCTGAAGTCCTTGGAGCACCAGCCAATCTTCCGGGGAGATCTGGGGGGAGGGTTATGATCCGTGGTGCCTTTTAGCCTTTCAGGTTTCCCAGCGCTATCAGACCGGCACCAGCAGGCGAGGGGCTTAGCAGCGCTCCAGCCAGAGGAGCAGGGAGTTCAGGTAAACAGAGCTAACCATCCATCAGCGGGTTCGGCAAGCAGCGCCCGCCCCACTCCGCATCGCCCAACCTGGCAGGGCAGGTAACCGCTCGGGGAGGCGACGGCGGAGATCTCAGAGCGCTCCAGCGGCCCAGCTACTCAGTCCCTGGCTCCTGCACCTTCGCCGCTCCCATGCCAGGCCAGCCTCGCTGGGGGTGGCCGCTGTGCAGAGCCCCGGGATCGGCAGGCACTGGACGCGGCTCCCGCGGCGGCCGCCTTCCCATTCACTGCGCGCAAGGCGGCCAGGCAGACACCAGAACCATGGGGGCCACTCCTCCCCCCTCTCCTCCCAAAATATCCAGGCCAGCGCTCATTGGCTGCTGAGCCCCTGACGTCGGCAAAGTTCTGAACTTTGCGGGGAAGAGAGGGGGTGGAAGTTTCGGACGCGGAGTGGCCCCGAGCAATGGCCATTGTCCCGGGCGCTCTGCCGGGCGGCACCCGGGGGGGGCGCGCCCCGTCTGCAGCAGAGCCCAGGGGGCAAAGGTGCGGGCTCTGCGGCGGCCCCACTGCGGCTTGGGGTCCGCTCGCTGGGAGCGGCCCCGGCCCGGGCTTCAGACAGGAGCGTGCAGGCTGCAGCAGCGCCCCCAAACCGCCCAAGGCTTCAGCGTCCTGCCCGCCGGCCCCAACTTTCTCCCTCGCCAGGGGCAACTCGCCGCCTCCTTTTGTTGCCTTGTTCTCTCTCTCGTGCTGCCCTCTGGTGGTGAGAGAGGCGCACGGCTCCTTCTCGCTGCTCGGCGGGACGTCTGCCCGTGACAAGGGATTTGCTCATCTGCTCAAAGTAGCCCGAATTCAGCAGGCCGGGGATTCATTCCAGCCCCCGGGAAGGGAGATGGGACTGACCTGTCTGACCTATGAGACAGTGATCCTCTATTGCTTTCTGCCCTTATCACTCCTGGGTGCCACAGCTCGTGTTTAGTCCATAAATGCAGCGTGTTAACCCTGCAACAGCTAGCCTAGGTGCTTAAGCCATATTTCCTGGTATTTAGGGCCAACTTTAGGGGTAGAAAGCAGAGCAATTGCCCTGGACGGCATGCCACAGCCCTCCTCCTCCTCACCCCTTTCCCCCCCCTCCCCAAATTGCATCATATCCCCCAGTGACGGTAGATAAATAATGCCAGTATTACAGTAATTTCATGTCTAAAAGGGGAAATCAACCACACTAAAGCAGAGGATTTCATGCTGTGGGGCCTGCCTTCCAAGGGGGTGTGGAGGAATGGTTGGAGGGCCCTGAGGGCTGCAAGCAGGTTTCAGGGAGTCTGCCAAGCATGGCCCGCATTAGACTTGCTAGAGCCCAGGGCAGAAAGCCAAAGGCCCGCCACATGGGACTCCAGCCTGGGGCTGAAGACAAAGCCTCAGCCACTTAGCTTTGAGGAGCCCCCTTTGGTGTGGGGCCCCAGATAATTGCCCAGCTTGCTACCCCTTAAGGGTAGCTCGGGCTTTTATATACTTTAAAAACAGCTGTCATGGTACAGGCAGGCTATGGAGTTTTTATAGCATATTTTGAGAGAGACAGGAGCTCAGAAAGAAAGTGGTTGAGTACTCCTGCTCTAAGACAGCTAGGCCTCAATCAGTTAAAACTACATCCGGAAATGAGTGAGCAGTAAGTGCACACTGGTGTAAAGGAGTGGCCTTTATATAGCTGAAGAAAGGGCAAGTGGATTCAGGACATGAGCTATGTAAATGCCTAGAAGCAGGTATGGGACTCAGGCATCAGCATGTGAGCTGGCTGCTTTTGCCCCCTCAGCCTGCCAGAGATCACAGAAAGCTGCCTTTGAGAAAGGAAGTGTTCACGCAGCTCGACAGCACTGCTCTCCCACTTCCCAGATCTGTACAGGAACACAAGTGGGGGCAGAGTAGAGCGTACGGTACTGTGCTTGATCCTCAACTGGCCCTCTTCACAAGGTCACCACAAGATACTTTTAACCTAGTTCAACAACAGTAGATGGCAGCAACACAACTCTCCTCCCACTGTTAGCCTCCTGTAGGACCTAGAGCAGCACTAGTTACTGCCATTTGTCACCTGCAGGGTCCTGACTACGCATCTCTTTTCCATGTTTGCTTGCAACGCCAAAAGCTCAGCTGCGTCAGTGACACTCCTCCCATATCTCTCCTTCTGTGCAAGCCCCAGCACTGCTAAAGTGACAGTCTACAGGAGATTAGCTCCCTGATGAACAACAGCTGGCTCAAATGCAGCCCAGGCAGGACTAATGGGAAAAGTGCTCTGAATAACCAGCCAAAATGCTGTTTCCTCCTCACCCATGAGAGTATAGAGCCTCCATTTGTTCAAGTGGTGTGAATTCTCAGGTTCCCGGTTGGTCATCCAAGCATAGCAATGAGTCAGACTGCACTATCTCAGAATGCCTTTTCACCTCTAGTTGACTAGCAAACTTGGCCCATTCTTTCCAGATGAGGACCTGGCCACAGAGAAGCATTCACAGATCGCCACCAGATGGGATTACTATATTCACTGTATCTGACACTGAATATATAAGTCCAAAGGCCCATACCAGTGGGGCTGCTTTCCATCTTCATGATTTAATCTATTGTGAGCATAACTCCATATACCACTTGCTTCTATTGGCCTCCAATCTCCTTCCAACAGTAGTGCAAGGGCTTTGATCCTAATCTTGAAAGCTATTAGTGGATCAAGCCCCATCTCCAGTAAAAAGCCAAAATTAGGTCAGGGGACTTAAGATGAATTCAGAAGCTGATCACCTTCAGGAAATGCTTCCTCCAATAAATACTTTCCACCATATCAATTACGACATTAACATCCTTCTATACTCTTCACCCTTCTCCCCCAAAACAAACTAAACTCCACAAACCACCAAAATAAAAAAGAACCCGCAACAGATCTAAGTAAACCAAAGGAGATGGCCAATAGACAACTGAACCAAAAGACAACTGTTTCTACACCCAATATAGGTTAAACTATATCAAGGCCACCAAGAACGGTTACTTTAACTGAGAAGTATTCAGGGACTATGGGTGACAGTATTAAGCACTACAGCAGTGCTTCACTGCTGCACTCCACTATTTGTGGAGTCATTGTTTCCCTTTTCTCAAATTTTGAGACACTTGAGCAGATTGCATAAGGTTGGAAAATGTATCAATTTCAAGAATTTTAGTACTCTAGTGTTGAGGAACTGAAAACTTTACTCAGATGGACTTTTTACTATTGGCAATTGCTAGGAACTGAAAAAAAGGAATAGACCTTCTTTGTGGTTCATCTTGTTTAGTATCCAATGTGACAGTGGCCAGTATCACATGCATCAGAAGAAAGTGTGAGAGACTACACCCTCGTGGCATAATATGGCCAGAAGGGAAGTTTCTTCCTACAGTAGCTGGCACTTCAATAAGGAAAAGTAGACATACATTTTAAGTGAATTCTTTGAAACACCTGCAGGCTGGAAAGCGTTCATCTAAAAACATGTCTAATGTAAAAGTGTGCAGTGTCTAATACAATGGAATCATGATCCTTGATTGGGGACTCTGGGTTCTACTGCAACAGGAAAAAAAATTAGTTTACCCCCTTTAGGAACAGACCTTGCATAAACATGGGGATGGATGGAACAAACATCTCTTTTCATGATTTTATCTACTTATTGACTTCAGTTTTGACTTATCTTCCCTTTCTGGACACTTTTGGATTTTCTTTATCTTTAAAAAAGTATTAAAGTATAAAAGGTCTAAGTTCTAGAGGGGGCATTTATAAATATACTCTGATCTTAACAACTCAGCCAACATGCTTTGCATTGTGCTCTGAAATTAAAAATTCGTCAGGCTCTGGCCAGTGGGGGAAAGGGAGTTTAAAGTACGAGTTCATTGGAGAGAAGGAATGTAGCTAGCACTTAGGAATTTGTTAACAGGCTGGCCAATACATTTCTTCCCCCTTCCCCCATCATCTTTAAAGTTAGACGAGCTGTTATACTCATTATGATCACTAACAGTAGGTGCAGGTATAGTGGATTTACTGTATGAGTCTAGCAGAATGAATAAAGAGCTTGTTGATTAAGCTGAAACCACTGGCAGCGTGTCAAAAGAAATATTGCCAGAGTTAATTAAAATTTGTAGGCCTTGTCAAAGATGGCATATACCTGCCTACACCTATGGCAAAGCAGCATCAGTGGCTGTTAGTGTTATGTATAGCGGAAATGTTGGTCCACAAGCACTTATTAGAACCCATGCCTCTCTAGCCTTTATTTGTTTTTCACAAATGTTTGTGCAATTTAATTTATTTTTAGTTGAAAGGAAAAAAGTAAATTTGGAGCCATAGCCAAGGTAAAGGGAGTAGAGTAACATTTAGGTCTAAATGAGCAACAGTTACTTGGCATGGCAGGAAGGAATGAGAAGTTGAAGTTCTTCATAGCACCAACTGTCTTATGTATTTGGTTACATCTTGCACAATGGGGCAGTGAACTTCGCTGAGGCCTCTCAGCAATATTGTACCACCAGCAGCATTCATTTCTCTCTCCACTTGAGAACGGAACCGCCAAAAGACTTAAGGGGATATCTCCACTTGCACCCCATTATTAGGTGCTGTGTAAACTTAGAACTCTCTACGGGCAGCAGGAGACTCCACCTTTCTAAGGACCTCATCCTGCAGCTTATGGGCCTGGGTGGAGCCAAGGCCCAAGGATCAGAGTCGGGCTCACATGGATGAGGTTTCAGGATCCAAGCTCTAAGTCAATGCAATTCCTAGTCAGTTAACCATTTTGAACACCTGTAAGAGGAACTTCTAACAAGCATATCCACCACAGCCAGAAATGCTCCATCATCTGATCATCATGCTGATGTGTGCATTTGAAGTCTGCATCAAGCCTCAATCCAGCTGTTTGAGTCCATTTAATTTTGAAGTCATTGATTTTGACAGTCTGGGAAGCAATGACTTGTGCATTACTATACTAAGTTATGTACCATCTCAGTATTTTAGGCCAAAAAAAAGGAAAATAAGGCTACCGCTATTAAGAATCAAGTCAACAGAAGGTATATGTTAAGCTTTACTTCAGCTGCAGAGTTGGGAATACAACAGACCTCCCAACATTCCTGGGGTTTGCAGGACTGTCCCACTTTGACCCCCAGCACTCCCACATCCCAGTTGAAATAGAGAATTTCCTGCATTAACTTGGCTACCTTAAATTAGAACCCATTACTATGGGTGAACAAAAATACAATTAAAATTGAACATGTAAGTATAGCCACAAAATTGTATTTCATTTGTTGTGTAAAGTCACAACTCTGTATTGTTCTTTTTTCAAAAACTTCCACATTCCTTGTGTTATTAAAAACCACATATGCACTTTGAACATCATGTTGAGAAGTAGTCACACAAGAGTTGAAATTTGAGGAGAAAGCAGCAATAATCAGCAGCAACGTGAGGGTGTTGAAATGAGTAACGGTAGGGATAGACCTACCCTATCGGTTGTGGAGTCACAAATAAATTAAAAATTAAACTTGAGTAGTATAGGTCAGAAATTGCAAGATGACAAACAGCAGCAGTGGCTAACAGACACTAATACCTCAAAGGCAAAAAATGAAGAGAGTCTTTAAAAACTCTTGGTGGGCACAGCACCATTTTCAACAAAAATCAAGAGAAGGACTAACATTTGCTTTTGGGGTATATTGCAGAACTGATTTTTCTGTTGTTGTGAATACAAGGATATTTCAAGACATATCACTGTAGAGAAATGTGACTGGTGCCAATGCTGTGACAGTCGGAATCCCCCCCACTTGCTGGGCCAAAAATGAATGATCGTATAACCACAGCTGAAGTTTTATTTACAGGATTTCTTTTGGAGCATAACATCCCTCTTGCAACCATGTTAGACTTTTATTCAAAAAAATGTTCCCAGACTCCAAAATTGCCAAGAGCTATGCATCTGCTTCCACAACAAATGTCCCACATTATACAAAGGGCAATCACACTTCAAGAATTTGAAAGTGTACCAAGTGTGATTGAAGGTCATGACTGATATTTTGGATTGGCATTGGATACTAGTTCTGATAAGCTTGTGTATTCTAATCTTGGTTACATATGAACACCCAGCAACTGGCCTTACAGTTACTGAGTTTTTAGATATGGATTCTTGCACATTGAATAACTCTCAGGAATTGTTTGATGCAATCCAGAATGTGCTATCAAAACACCATGTCGACTGGAATGAATATGCTATGTATTCAGCAGACAATGCTGCAAAAATGCTGTGCAAGCACAACAGTCTCAAACGAAAGCCAAGCAAATTAACTAAGGAGCGTATGCAGCGGGGAGCTCCTGCCACCTTGTTCCCTTAATGGCAGAGCATGGCTTGAAATCACTGAAGAGGAATGTTGAGGATTTGATTATTGATTACAGCTTTCAGAGAAGTGTCAAAAAGAGTGGCATCATTGAAATGATTATATGGCACATTGCAGTACCAATGTGAAGAAAATTGTGAAGCATCTAAAAAGTGCTGTCTGTCTTTGGAGAGATCTATTGAATGTATCTTGGCTACTTGGGATGGGCTGTATTCCCAGTTTGTCAGAATCTTTGATGAGGAAGAACAAAGAATACTGAGGAACTTAAAGAATCCTTTGATGAAGGTGTATTGTTTTAGCATGCAGTTTTGCTCACATTTAAAAAGTTCAGCTGACTCCTCCAGACTGAAGCACCGATGACATTAACCTGTGCATCCAGCAATGGTGATGCTATGGTAAAATATTCTTTTGGAATTTGTGCAACCCTCAGTGGTAACGGTGAGTGAAGTGTTATGGGACTAAATTTACAAGAACTCTTCTGTTCAGTAACCAGTATCTGAAGTGTTTGTGGGCTTTGAGACTATGAAACTATGCAAGAAAACTTACATGATCAGTACAAGGCCATATAAAACATTCTTAGTGGAAGCCGTGCAATTTTGTTTATTTGTTTGTTTTGGGGGGGTAGAAGCACTGCATTATATGAAAAAGGCAATGCTTGTGGAAGACTTTGTTTTTAAGAGCCTGGCTTTTGGTAATCCCACCAGTTGTTTGTTAGCACCTTTCCATGATCTGCTTTCTGAATTCAAGGATTATCAAATCTTTTATACAATTCCTGAATATGACAGCATTGTGAGAATCGAAGAATTTTGGGATAAAATTTCAAATGAAAGACCTAGTAAACAGCCAGGCAAGATTCTCTTTGCTTTCAAAACCTGTAAAATTCATATGTTTAATCCCCCACAGCATAGCTTCATTTAAAGACTATTCAGCACAGTATGGAAAATAAACACGAGAAGGTCATTGGGGAAAAAAAAAAACAACCATACCATGTGTATGAAGAGGCAACAATGGTGAGGAATAAAGTATGTGCTATGCTGGCAGAAAAGTCAATACCTTTTCCCACATGAAGCATCGCCAATGGCAGCCTTCAACTGGAGTCTGCTAAAGGCAAAATCTGCCACATATGCCTGTTTGTCCAGCCAAAAGGAACACACTGCAAAGTACCAGAAAAAGGAGCTTTTATATAGGCAAATACTTACTTTGTTCTATGCAAAACAGGCAGTAAAATAAAAAAAATCTGGAACCTAACATTCATTTCACAAATTGTCAGTGGTGAAGACAGATGAAGAAACATTTATTGGGCTTAGTTTTTCAATAGTTTGAACATATAAGCGTCAAAATCTTTCCCATAAACATAATTACTGTATTTTTTATTGTGTCTTGCTGAGAACACTTAAAATGTTGGGAGGTGCAGTGACTGGGTCATGGGCAGTCATCAGGCCTAGTGGTCAGAGCAGAGGGTCAAAACCAAAAACAGTTGCCAAGCCAGGGTCAGAGCTGGAGACAACATCAGAGTAAGGCAGAGGAGCAGGGGTGTGGAGTAGGGCAAAACAGCAGGGACTGGGAGTATATGGTGGTCTGGGATGGGAGGACAGGAACCAGGAGCAGGCAGGAATGCTGGGCTGAGGTAAGCAGGAGAGGTCCGGAGTTGCAGCCAGCCAAGGATTTCTCTAGTTGCTCGGACAAATCTCTGGTTTATATAATGCTCCTTAGCCAATGTGGGGGGCTGGATGTTTACCCATTGGGAATGTTGGGGGCGGTGTCCTCTGCAAGCTAGCCCTTCACTCGACCCTACTGTAGTTAGTCAGATGAACTGCCAGGTGACAGTTGTGGCCTGAGCAATGCCTGGGGACTCGTGGGCCCAGGTTTGACACCTGTGATTCCTCACAGGAGGAATAAGACAACCTAGATGTAGGGTTGCCACCCATCCGGTTTTTACCTGGACAGTCTGGTTTTTGGCTTCTGTGTCCAAGTGCCATTTAGGATTGCCAGGTTTCTGGGCACCTGGCAACCTAAATGGCACCTGAACCAAAAGTCCTATTATCATGGGGTGGGGAGAAGTGCTGGGTCATTAAACTACACCAGCTCCTGCTCAGCCAGGGCTGCCTCCTACCTATAGGCAGGCTCCTTGAGATGATCCTGCGAGCAACAAGAGGAGGGGGAGGGAGAAGGGGAGAGGAGTGAGCAACAGGGGCAGGGCCTTGGGGGAAATAGGCAGAGCAGGGGGTCCAGTTATCAGCAATTAGAAAGGTGGCAACCTTTAATTTAGATTTAATATGGTAACTCTCAACAATTGTGCGATGTTACATTTCTGAGGATATGTCTACACTGGCAGAGTTATATCATCGGCAGTTACAGCAAATCTCAGAGAGTGCTGAAGGGAAACATCTGTTGTGTGATCACACGGTCAGCTGCCTGCGCAATACCATGTTCACACTTGTTGCATTTGCAGCAGTATTCAGAGTGGTGCACTGTGGGCAGCTATCCCACAGAGCATCTCTTCCTCTTCTGCCATTAAGAGTTGTGGGAAGGCGAAGGGGGTCATGGGGCATCCTGGATCCTGTCCCAATGCCCCTTGATGCACTGCTTCACATCCCAGCGATCCCTGTGCTTCCATCCACATTTGGCACCATCGTTTTTCAACGGTCTGTGTACTGCACATCCTGCCTCTTTCAGGCTGCAGGAATGGATCCCACACTGTTGACCAATACTCTCCTCGTTCTCACTAACACATCACGAATGGTAGTGGAGTTTTTCCTTAAACTACAGAGGCAAGAAGAGTTTGACATTGATCTCGCCATGCATAAGTAGCTATGACACGAGAATGCTTGTAGCATTCATGGAGGTGCTGACCACAACGTAATGCCGATTTTGGGCTCGGGGAAACAAGCACTGAGTGGTGGGATCACATCGTGATGCATGTCTGGGATGACGAGCAGTGGCTGCAGAACTTTCGGATGAGGAAAGACACAGTCATGGGACAATGTGATGAGCTCGCCCCAGCCCTGCAGCAGAAGGACACGAGAATGAGAGCTGTCCTGTCATTGGAGAAGCGTGTGGTGATTGCACTGTGGAAGGTGGCTACTCCAGACTGCTACCGATCAGTCGCTAACCAGTTCAGAGTGAGAAAGTCGACCGTTGGATGCATGTTGACGGAAGTGTGCAGGGCCATTTATCTCATCCTGCACTGAAAGGGTAATGTATGTGACATTGTGGATGGCTTTGCACAAATGGGCTTCCCGAACAGTGGGGGGTGATAGATGGCACACATATTCCAATTCTGGCATCAGACCACCCAGGAACCAAGTACATTAATTGGAAAGGGTATTTCTCAATGGTTCTCCAGGCTCTTGTAGATCACCGTGGGTGTTTCATGGACATTAACGCAGCCTGGTCTGGAAAGGTGCATGACACATGTATCTTTCAGAACACTGGCCTGTTCAGGAAGCTGCAAACAGGGACTTTCTTCCAAGATCATGTAGGGGAAGTAGAAATGCCCATTGTGATATTGGGAGACCCTGCCTACCTCTTCATGCCATAGCTTATGAAGCCATACACGGGGAACCTTGACAGCAGCAAGGAGCGGTTCAACAGGCCGAGCAAGTGCAGAATGACTGTTGAGTGTGCTTCTGGCCGTTCAAAGGCCCGCTGTTGCCGCCTATATGGGAGGCTGGACCTGGCTGATGACAATATTCCTATGCTTACAGCCGTGTGCAGTACACTCCATAATATTTGTGAAGGGAAGGGTGAAAGCTTCACTCAGGGCTGGACCACTAAGGCTCAGTGCCTGGAGGCTGAATTTGAACAGCCAGAGACCAGGGCTATTAGAGGGGCGCAGCATGGGGCCATAAGGATCAGGGATGCCTTGAGGCAGCAATTTAAAGCTGAAAGCCACTAATATTTGCTGCTATGCTCGTGAGTGTAGCAATGGTGCACCCCCAGTGATGGCAGAGTGGTGCAGGAAAGTTACCCTTAATGGGGCAAGAAACAAAGCAGCTCTGCCAAAAAAACCTGTGACTGTGGATTGCCCAGTATCTGAGAGTTTTATGGAGATCTCTGAGGCAGATTCTTGTGAAGTGATGAGTCAATCAACACCCTGTTCTGCCACTCAGACTAGGCATGTGGTGGTAAACGCATCATATAGACACAAGCCTGCTTTCTGCAACCCTTCTGCCCCCAACAACTCGCTTCAGCAATTCCCAAAATCAAAGCCACTTACCAGGGGCTCCTCTCCTGTTCGCGCTTTGCCAAGCTCTGACAGTTGTGACTGGCTAGCCTCCTCCAGGGTAGAGAAGAGCTCCTGGCTGCATACATCTCTGACCTCTGAGTCATCCTCTGCCTCTGGGTCCCGCTCCACATCCTTGTCCAAAATTTCCTCCTCCTGGCTCAGTCCACTTGCAATTGGCACACGAGCCACCAAAGTATCCACAGTGGTCTTTGCAGTGGAGGTGGGGTAGCCACCGAGTACCGCGTCCAGCTCTTTGTAGAACCAGCAGCTCGTGAGCACAGTACTGGAGTGGCAGTTTTCCTCCTGCACCTTGTGGTAGGTGTTTCACAGCTCCTTCACTTTGACCCTGAACTGTGGTGTGTCCCACTCATTGCCCCTTTCTCTCATACATCATGAAATCTGTCTGTAGGTATCAGAATGCATACGGCTGGAGCGCAGCTGGCACTGAACAGCTTCCTCTCCCCAAATGCTGATGAGGTCCATCAACACGGTATTGCTCCAAGTGGGGGGGATCTCCTGGTGCGTGGAACAGGCATGGTTACCTGGAAAGATGCACTGAGACCAATGCATGCGGCACTGAGCAAAAAGGAAGGGAACTTTCAAAATTCCCAAGGAATTTAAGGGATGGAGCTCCCGGTTGGTTACACGAGGGCAGGGCAGTAGAGTTCAAACCAATGACCAGAGAGGCAAGAGCAGGCATTGTGGGACACCTCCCGGAGGCCTATCACAGTGCTGTAATCGACCAGGGTGACTACACTCGCACCACAGCACTGTAGCCCCGGCACAGAAAGCTGTATGCCTCTCGTCAGGGTGGTTTTTTTTACAGCGCTACAACTGCGCAATTTCTGTGCACTAAGGATTGTCTACAGTACCAGCCATATCGACAGGCAGTGTCTGATCCAGCAGGGGTTGATTTATCATGTTTAGTATAGACACTATATAGAAAGATATACTGGAGGAGATGGTATGATGGGATAACATGATTTTGGCACTTAACTGATCTTGAACTATTCATGGTAAATAGGCCCAATGTCCTGTGATGGGATGGGATCTGAGTTACTACATAGAATTCTTTCCTGGGTATCTGGCTGGTGAATCTTGCCCACATACTCAGGGTTCAGCTGATCATCATATTTGGAGTCGGGAAGGAATTTTCCTCCAGGGCAGATTGGAAGAGGCCCTAGGGTTTTTTTGCCTTCCTCTGTAGCATGGGGTACAGGTCACTTGCTGGAGGATTCTCTGCACCTTGAAGTCTTTAAACTGATTTGAGGACTTCAATAGCTCAGACATAGGTGAGAGGTTTATTGCAGTAGTGGGTGGGTGAGATTCTGTGGCCTGCATTGTGCAGGAGGTCAGACTGGATGATCATAATGGTCCCTTCTGACCTTAATATCTATGAGACCACCGATCGGTCTAGTGTCGACTCCGGTATTCCACCTTAACGAGAAGCACAAGGGGAATAGACAGGAGAGCGTCTCCCGTGGACGCACTGCAGTGAAGACACCGCAGTAAGTAGATCTACGTATGTTGACTTCAGTTACGTTATTCAAGTAGCTGAAGTTATGCAACTTAGATCAATCCCCCACCCTGTAGTATAGACCAGCCCTAAGTGGCTTGGCAGTGTGTGCACCTCAGGAGTTACACCACAGAAAGCTGCTTTACTGTGCAGAAACTTGGTAGTGTAGACAAGGCCTGAGTGTGCAGAATCCGTTAAGCAGTGGTTGCAGACAGCATAACTGAGCTTAAATCACTAGACAACTATTCCAGCAGCAGGAATACACATAAGAGTTTTGATTTTGAACATACTAGTGCTATCACAAGTAGTTTAACTTCCTGTCAAGTTGTATCACGTTGCAGTCTGGTGACTGATTAACCCTAAGCCCTGGTCTACACTACAAGTTTAGGTCGAATTTAGCAGTGTTAGGTCGATTTAACCCTGCACCCATCCACATGACGAAGCTATTTTTGTTGACTTAAAGGGCTCTTAAAATTGATTTTGGTACTCCTCCCCAACAAGGGGATTAGCGCTAAAATCGACATCACTGGGTCGAATTTGGGGTAGTGTGGACGCAATTCAACGGTATTGGCCTCTGGGAGCTATCCCAGAGTGCTCCATTGTGACCACTCTGGACAGCACTTTAAACTCAGATGCACTAGTCAGGTACACAGGAAAAGCCCTGGGAGCTTTTGAATTTCATTTCCTGTTTGGCCAGCATGGCGAGCTCATCAGCACAGGTGACCATGCAGTCCCCCAAAAGTGGGGGGAACTGGATCTGGTCGCTATATGGGGAGAGAAATCCGTGCTATCAGAACTCTGTTCCAAAAGACGTAATGCCAATATATATGCCAAAATCTCCAAGGGCAAATGTGAGGTGTTTACAATGCTCACAACTGCAGCGGTGAGCAGAGCGGGCTCCCACTTGCAGTGCTATGGCGTATGCGCGGGCAATCCAGGAAAAAGGGCGAGAAATGATTGTCTGCCGTTGCTTTCACGGAGGGAGGGAGCGAGGGAATGGTCACTGACGACATGTACCCAAAACCACTGACGGTTTTCTTGTCCATTATCTCAATTTTTTTAAAATTAATAAAGAATGCATGGTTTCAAAACAATAGTTACTTGATTTTGAAGGGGGGACAGTGGTTGGTTTACAGGGAATTAAAATCAACAAAGGGGGTGGGTTTGCATCAAGGAGAAACATGCACAACTCTCACACCGTAGCCTGGCCAGTCATAAAACCGCTTCCGAAAAATTGACTTCTATAAAATCGACCTAATTTCATAGTGTAGACATACTAATAAGGATATTTCAACTAACAGTGACTCCTTTAGGTTATATATAGGCTTGGCAGAATTCAATTTTCACTTTTTGATGTCTCTTTATTCTTATGCTTTTTTTCTATTTTTATCTATTAAATTTTCAGTTTTGGGAAATTATGGGGAGGTCAGACAATTGTTTAATGACAGTACACATTGAGTTTCAAAAAGTTAAAGCTTTATAACCATTCATACAAATTGTGAACATCACAAAAATATATAAAGTAAATATCCTTAAATCAAACCCTAATAAATTCACAAGCAGCATTTTTCTCATTGTGTTTATCTGTAAATTTCTATTATCAATGGTAATATTTTGTTTCAGTTTGCTTGTGTGTACAGTGAAAGCAACATTTACCAAAACCCTAATCCTTCCAAGCTTAGTTATATACCAGAGGTCTGCACTGTGTATTGGTAGGTCCCAGATTCAACCCTAAGGAAAACCCATGTTAGGAAAATAATGGCTATTTGATTAAATAAAGAGTTTCATAAGACATATCCACGAGACACCAAAAATAAAGTGAGATAGGAAATGCCAGAATGAAGGTGACCTAGTTTGACTTTACAATTATGGTTTTAATACAGTTTGTGCTCCCACATCACAAATTCACCACCATGCTTAGCACTAGCTGGCCAGCTAAGAGGCACTGAGAACTGTGCAGGTGAAGAATAAACTCCCCTGTTAAGTCTAGAAGCCCTCAGCCAGGATTGTGGCGGGCTAGCAGGACACTCTGAATAAGCTTGCTGTGCCCCTACCCTATACATACCAAGCTTCATTTCCCACCCAGTCAAGCTGGCTCTGTTTGATACACATGGGCAATAAAATAAGGGAATACTTCAGAACAGGATTTCTCTGTAGTCACCCACATGTGCCTCTCATCAGCAACAAGTACATAATCATAGAGGCCCATGATTTAAACTTAACATTAAGAGCCAATACACAATATCCATCACCTACTCACTCATTTGTTTAGACAGGGAACAAACTGCAGCTGTCCTTGAAAAGTGGAATCAAGTTATTCCCATTGACTCATTTCTAATCATGGATGAGCATACAACTAAGCCTGATCCTCATTCTTGCCTCTTTCGCTTCCCCATCCAAATGTTTCAAGTCAAAATGGAGAGCTAATAGACTAACATCCACAAAAGACCATGCCCCTTACTGTAGCTGAAAACATGTGTTAAAGGTTTTTAACTTATTCCCTGTGAAGAAACGGAGAAAATGTAGTTTCCCTAAAAGCTTTGCAAATCCAATTAGGTTCTATTGTATTACATCTGCCTCACCCAGGCAGCACTCCACATCTCTCATTTCCATACCACAATATGGGTATGAGTCACATAGGATGCAACATATCCCATGGACCATGGAGTGTTAATGCTGTCAGTTATTTAGCTATTCATGTCCTGAGTAGTACCCATCCAGCAATAGTCCTCTTTGGCTTTTCATCTTGATTGCACTCGGTCTTAAGTAATGCTACTTGATTTCATTTTCATAAAAAATTTAATGTAAGTGGGAAACTGCAAAATGAGATCTGTGGTTTTGGTACTGGTTTTTATTTTAAAAAAAGCTTAAGAAATACACATAGTAACTGGACATTTTGATCCCAAACCAACAAAGCCTGTGATCAGTATGCAAAGGCTTGCACGTATTGGTCGGTGTTCAATAAGTCTCATTGTCAGTTTGCAAGGGCATCTAGGCTTTGGAGATAAGGGATCGAGCTACGAGGAAAATCTAAATGGTTTTCAAGTACTTGTGGAAAACAAAGCTCTATGAGGCTTGTGTTTTGTTAACACTTCATTAACTAGCATAGCCATAATAGTTTTTAGTTGTGCTGAAAATGTGACTTTTAAAACTATATTTTTCTTTCAATTTTTGTAATGTTGATAAAGTGTTAGATATAGACTAAGTGGTCAAATTCAGCATGGGACACTGAAAAGTTGTGCTCCTTAGTACTAATTCAAGTCATGTTGTGTTATGTTCTTTAAACCACTGTGCTGATGACATACCATAGTAGCTCCTCCATTGGAAGTCATGGACTGTTTCCCAAGCATTAAATTTTAACAAAATTAACTCAATTGCCATGTATTACCCTGACACAGAATACTTTCTTTCATGTTGGTGGTGGTTTGCCAGAGTGCTTCTGAAACACTAATATCCCAAGTTAACATTATACTTGAGCATTTTAATAATGGCTTCTCGTCAGAGTACCCCTTCCCCTCTGAGGAACTAACTCTGTTGAAGTTATAACTTTGTTGTAGTTGTGGGCGTTCATTTAGCTGTCCTGTGAAAATGTGAGATTGTGAAAAAGTTTCCCCATCCCAAATCAGGCTGAAGAGTTAAAGTTGTGAAAATGTTCATGAACCCAGAATCTAAAAAAAGATAATTGGTTTGAGTCAATTGAAACTGTTTGCTTTGATTTTTATTTTAAAGGCTTGGTGTGTTGGTTATTTTCTAAATAGTCATTTTGAATAGGAAAAACAATTGTCATTTACAGAATGTCAAATTGAAATATTTTAACAATTTCCCAATTTTTTCCCCAAAATATTTGAGTCAAGAAATCAAAACTTATCTATGCCCTCAGATGTTTTCATTTTTAACAAATTGGCATTTTCTCACAAATTATTTTATCAAAACATTGCAGCCACCTCTAATAAGAACTCTCACAGTTCTGGGGTTAACTGCATCTCTACTTCCTCCATGATCTGCTCCAGGGTGCCCCTTTAAGTCTCAGGTGTCACCTCTCTATTGGCAGGGACTTGTGTCCCTCTCCCTCCAGACCAGGAATTTAGACTTGCAGTTCTCCTGCAATTCACTGTGCTTATCCCAGCAGGTCTAACGTTAGTCCAGTGCCTTCTGCTCTGCTCTCTTCCAGGGGCTATGACAGTGGTTACCAGTGACCAGCCAGCTTTCACAAAGCACAGTTCGTTTATTTTAAAACAAGCGTTACCGAGAAAACATTTCAAAGCAATCAGCAGCTTACACACATGCTAGGTTACCAGCTGTCACCCATCTTTCACATAGAGATCCTAGCAGGTCCTTCAGACTTTCCAGCATGATTTTTGCTCCCTTGGTTACAATCACATGGCAGGTTTGGATCAAAATGAGGGAACTCTCAACCAATTCAGGCTGATCCTTTTATCACAAGCTCTTTCTTTGTTCCCTGGGTTGCCTGAACGCACTCTGAACCAGTTCACCTAAGGGGGTGGTATTCTCTGCAGTTGTTTGCCTGTCCCAGGATTTGCAGTAGTTATCCACCATTGATTGGAGTTCCTGGAGGATAACCCTCCCCCATCCTAGAATACAATCCCTAGCTCTCAAAGATACATACAACATATACAGAAACACAAGTTCATTACTAATCCGCCTGCTGGAATGGAGTTGGTTGGAAATGTTCCACTGGAAAGTTTTTGTATCAGAACATGCCAGTGATGGTGATAGCCAACTTTCACAGGAATGTGTGCTTTTCACCAAATCTTTCTGCCTGCTTCTCCAATCATGGGCTGTCACAGAGCTGGGACCCTGGAAATCCCAGTTGCACCTGTTCAAGCCAGGGCTTCCCAGGCTTCTCAGTAACCCAGCAGGAGGGCAGCCAGAGCTCTGAGCAGCCTTTGACAATTTCATTTAGAACGATCATAATGAAATGTCATTTTGATTTTAGAAACCAAACTTTTGGACTCACCTGTTCAGAGGGAAATTTTGAAGTTGTCAGTTTTTATTCTGACATGGAGAAAGCTTCTTTTTGAAGGGAATTCCAGGTTCTGACCAACCCTTCTTGGCAATACCTGTTGCACAGGCAACTGATACACCTTTCAAAATGAAGCATGTGTTGCTTTCTACAGTGAGAGTTATCCAAAGGACTCTTCAGGAAGGGGCACAGGCTTGGCTTCACTGTGTCACATTCTCGTAAGAGTGTCTTTTAAGACTTGTTGAACTGGAAACCCTAGTTTCCTGGGATGACTAAGATTATGGCTGTTGTGCCCTGTCCATAGCCTTACTGCCATGCACAGGAAGCTACAATCCAGCCTTACAAACATGTGCTTACAATGGACCGTCATTACACTGGTGGAAAAAGCTATCTTTTCTAATCCTTTTATCATTCTCATGGCTCTTCTTTGAACCCTCTCCAGTTTAATCAACATCCTTCTTGAATTGTTGAAGCAAGAACTGGATGCAGTATTCCAGCTGTGGTAGCACCAGTGCCAAGTACATAGGTAAAATAACCTCTTTGCTCCTGTTAGAGATTCCCCTGTTTATACAGTTAAGGATCACATTAGCCCTTTTGGCCACACAGTCACATAGGGAATTCATGTTTCATGACTCTAAAGGAAGGGGCGGGGGGGCGGTTTCAATGCTTCCCAGGATAGAATCCCCCATCTTGTAAATGTGTGATCATCTTATTTGACTGTGCTTTATTGCACCGCTACAGCCATTGTATTTTCTTCCTTTTTGCCTACTGTCACTGGGCATGACATCCTGCAGTTGCAGAGCTAATTCATGACACCTTGTAGAAGACAGATTTTGGATTTCTCCTTACATGAAACTTCACATTCTGCCTGAAAATAGAATGGCTGAATAGTTAGAGAAGAGTATTTTTAATGGTGTGTTCAATAGCTATGCTGTAAACAAGAAACAGAAGGCCAATGAATGAGATATTCATCAGTGGCTGGAGACAATGGCTGTTATATAAACAGCTTTCATAGGGAAAGGTCAGGTATTCAGTTAATATTTTATAGATACCATATGTCAAAGTAGACTTGTAACAGGAACAATTGGAAGCTTTGCAAAGAAAGTGGCAGCAGGGAAGGAATAAGCAAAGTAGTCAGTCAAATTTGGCAGAGGACAAAAGCACCCATCTGATGCTCTTGTCCCATCAACATGTAACATTTCTACGCTATCAGTATTCTTTGAGACATTTCATGTATCTGTTAAGGATGGCTTGCACACAGTCTTCTCCAACCCACAGTTTGGAAATGGATCTGCACAATTGCACACTAGTTCTCTAATATATCACAGTGCAGTTTGTAATGCCTGTTCAGGTTGCCAAGCTTCTACCGTGGTGCTCTACCTTCCCTTACCCTCATCAGGAACCATGACAACTAAGTCTAGCATTTCACTGCAGGTGGGGGGTTGTTTGTTTTTAATCTCAGGGACCCTAA
Source organism: Chelonia mydas (assembly GCF_015237465.2). Taxonomy (NCBI): domain Eukaryota; kingdom Metazoa; phylum Chordata; order Testudines; family Cheloniidae; genus Chelonia; species Chelonia mydas. Next base: position 29,917,540 of record NC_057854.1, read on the forward strand.
GCTATTGAACGTTCACCTGCTTGTTTCAGTATAAACCTTTGTTACTTGAACAACAGTTACACACTTTATACCCAAAGTGCACACTGCCTTTAACTAGATGTCATCTGCCTTCCCTTTATGATGTAGAAGTAGAAATTTTATTTACTATGGCTTCAAGGACAGGCTTTATATATTCAATGGGGTAGCTGAGTAAGGTTTTTTAGGTCCAAAAAAGCATGTTGTACTTCAATGGACATTTCACTTTCTATACACCAGCATTTAAAGGGGCATCTTATGTTTTGATAAGCTTGGTACGTGAGATACTAATAGCCCTTCGATACAGTTGGGCAGGAAAAGTCTATTTAAATAGATTCTCTTTTACAATGACCTCTACCTGACCCTGTGCCTCTTTCACGCCGTCATGATTGATATTGTTCCTTATAAACATCAGGGAAAGCAGTACTTGCACTACAGATGGATTCAGTTTTCCAAGATGGAGTGTGGAAAATGATCTCTCTCTTCTGCCATGATAATGTCCCCACAATTAAGACTGAAACAGGAACTAATGCTAGTAAAGGTTATTCTTTATTTTCTGTGCAAGTTTAAGGCCAAATTTGAGATTTTTGGCTTTAACACTGCAATGGATATATGGGGTTGGGAAATGCAGTCCACTACATCTGACTTTTTATTGTCCACTGGGTATTTTAAATTCAGCTTTTTTCTGCACAGCTGAAGAGTACAGAGACCAGGAGATGGATAGCACTTTGGGCTATGTATTGTCAAATCTGTTAATACCAATATAAAAAAATAATTCATTCTGCATAGGTTGGTGGGAGGCTTTGTTGAAAACTTTATTAAGACTGTTTTGCCAAGTCATAATATTATGGCATGTACAGTACTCATCATAACATATGCACAATCAATATCAAGTTGTTTTTAGTGCAAACAGCTGTTGTACGGCCTGACCAAGATGATTTGCAATTAAGTTCATATTCTATTTCTTTCCCTTCATCAAATGCATTTCCTATTATGTTTCTGGCTTCATTACATTTTTAGAGTGCTGGGAAATACAAGGAGAACCTAGAACAGGTGCAGTATGCTAGCAATGAGACCATTTGGGTAATAAGCACTTTTTTGTAGGAAAGAGAGGCCAAAACTTCTCCAGGAACTCACTGCTGATCAGTAGTGGATCTCATTTAAATTTCTCCTGTGGCTGTGGGTGCTGAACATCTGGAAATGGCCAGATTTCCTACTTCCCTGCACGCTGTCAGCTGTTAACCAATAGTTAAACACTATTTTCCTTGATAGAGGACTGACTTCAATTCTTTGTTCAGACTCGTTTTCATTGACTTTGCTCTTAATTACCTCTTACCAAGTGCATGCCAAGAGTCTCAAAACAGGGCTTGCCACACATCATTCCCACGCATTCTCAACCACAACAGTTCTACAGTTTGGAGTATAGCATCTCTCATGAGTGCATGCTGTATGATAGAAACACCAGGAAAACTGTTGAAGCAGCTGCCCCATCAGATCACCACAAATGGCTTGTTTTCAGTTCCCATCCACAGCACCTAGCCCCATTTCTCTATGTTTGCGGCCAAAGACGTAGAACAAAAAGGACAGAACAAGTAGTGATTCCATTACTAGGTTAATGGTCACAGGCTGAACCCAGAAGAAGACAAGAGGCTGATGTCATGTAAGCCTTCCTTGTTGGGATTCCCTGAGACCTTTTCTATTCGGCTTATCCAGAACACCTGACCAGGTCTCGAAGAAGACTTGATCCAGTTCTCTGGGATCCAAAACACCCAGTTCGACTCTGGATTTCATCACTCAGGTTCCCTTATTTGGCATGCAGCAAAACTACACTGAGTTGATTAGACAGAAGCACAGGGGGCTTACCAGACATCCAAAGTTACACAGACAACCCTTCCTTTATATACACATTACATTGCATTTGCTGTACATTACACCACACATTTGTGGATTGGATTGGTTACTTGCAGTATCAAATCCCTGCACAGAATGCTCTGTCCATGTGCTGTTCACATTCCAAGTTTATCTTGTCCATAGTCCCTAGCATCCAAAAGTTGCTGCTTATCTTAGCTAGCACACACATCCTGACTCCAGCAAACTGTTTGTCAAGCTCCTCTTTACAACTTAACCTTTCATTTACTTTCCCAATTATGCCCACTAAGAAATTAGGCAAGTTACTTATGTCAAGCCAGACCTACACCGCTCTTCATCCATTCAAGTTTGTGAGCAAGGTTTCCATCCACACTCAATATTACTTTAAAAGGTTTTATCACAGCTCATTGTACCAAAAGGAGGGCAAATGGTTTCAGTCAAAGCACGGATGTCAATTTTCAATGTTGTCTTTTGAAAAAGTGCACACCTCCCCAGCCAACTATTCATCTCTCACGTCCCATTTTAGCACATTTGGACTTGCTTGGCTGAAGTTTTCCAGTTGTAACCCCTCCAGTATCAAAAGGTGTATAGGTGGAGGGAGAGAGGCTTTGCCTGGTCAAGCAGGAAGAGAGTCCCCCCCTCTCCTTTGGGTTGAAAGAGGATAAATGACTGAGCTAGGGGCTGGCTGGAGGGATTCAGGTAAGCCATTTGCCCCCATGGCACTAAGGGGAGGATATACATATGCCCTGCCCTGCTGGATGGCGTCCTCTCTTATGCCTGGATCAACTCCCATCTATGGGAAGAGAGTGGAACCAAGGTTTTTGTGGTCAGCTAGGGGCATTGCACTAATCGCTTTTTTGAGAGGAACTGGGAAAGAATTTTTCCCTCACTGCCATTTGGGTTTTTTGCCTTCCCCAGAGCTTAGATAGGTCAGGTGGTATGGTTCAAGTTCTCACAGCTTAGAGAGTACTTATTCCACAGAGGATCTAGTTCACTGATTAAGCAGAAGTGGAGGTAACCTCAGGGGAATGCATCTCCTAAAAAAGCTGGGGAAAGGGCTCTTAATGTCTGCTACAGTGAGGAGGCAAGCCCCATTCTACAGCACCGTAATCCTTGTACAAGAAGAGGGCAGCGGGGTCCCAGTAGAGAACTCGGGGTAATGAGAAGGTGGAAATGAGTGAGGAAGGAATGATAACTAGCATCATACAAGTTATTACCAGAAATTTCCCAGATGAGCTAAATAAAGCTAAAACTGATTAAACAACTTCTGTTGCAACATATCAGTCTTCCTACATGCCCAGGACAAAGCCTAGGTGCTTAAGAGACAATTAAGGGTATCATTTTTAAGGGCCAACACAACTGAGTGTTAGGTTTATCCAGTTAGTAGGCCAAGAATTGTATTCTGTTTATAGAATGACAAGTTCTTCATTTTTGACCAGGTCTGCCTTGCTCCCTTCTGGTAAGCCGCATTTGCTTTTTTTGACCCAGTTTTTTCAGTTGGAAACTTTCATGCATAACACTTGAGCTTTGTCCTGCCGTACTTATTTTGCTTAACTCATTGAACAGAGGCCAATTTTTTAATAAATAGCCCTTTCTAATGTTTCGTTATCTTAGAGAAAACTTAGCTGTGAATATCATCAGTTGACATTCATACGCCTCAGGTGCTTTGTTTAAAAAAAGAAGTGTGTTATTTGGTCAAGCATCACAGCCAAGAAACAGGTCTCCTAGTTCTACGTGTTCTGTTATCCAGATCTCCTTTGCTAGCCACTATCATAAAGTAACATTATCTTAGTCTGTCTTACCTGGCAGACACGAATATTTTTCTGGTTTTCAGCCAATAATGTCACTCCTAAAAAATGTCCAAAATAAATACTAATTTCAAAGTGATGCTTTAGGCTAAACACAAACTTTAAAGGTGTCTAGACAATGTGGTTGGTATTAGGGCATTGGCCTTTTCTCTTAAGCATGCTTTAGGTAACAGGACAGAACGTGTCACCTTTTGCAATTACAACCCATACCTCAGGCCCTGGAGGCCAGTTGTTAACATGACTATCTTGTTGTGGGCTCAGTTTGTCATGTCACAATAGCGTTTGCATAATTTCCATGCAAGGAACATGGAATGGATGCTGTGCATACCCATGGCACTCAAGCACATCTCTTAAGCAAGTCTCATTTCCAGAGAACGGTTCATTCTTTGTTTGCTTGTCTTTATTGTAGTAGAAATTTTGTAATGTTCACTAGGTTCTCAACTTCAGTGATCAAACTTAGTAATGGACATGAACTCAAACAAATTAACTGAAAATTGAAACAAGTGGTTCTCCCCTGCTAATTTGATTTTTAAATCCATGTAAGCTCACTCCGACTAGGCCAATGTGTCTTTGTGCCAACCCACCTCGCCCTCAATCCTGTGAGCACCTTACTTCAGGATACTGAGGGGGAAATTAGAGTATCAGCTGACTTTTTCTGATGTAACCAAGAGATTTAGCCACTCAGTCATATTAACTTCAATTGGACTTGTGTGGCTAAATTGTGGCCAGCTTTGAAAATCTCAGCCCATTGGTTTTAAGTGCCTACTGACACAGGTATGATGAACACAGGCATACGTTTAAGACTGTTTACCAAACTTTATAAATTGTCTGTATTTCTGTGAGCCAGGGACTGTGTTGCTGGCTAGCTGGGGAGAGTTTAGAGTTCCCTAAAGGAACTAAAAATCAGTGCCGGGGTCATACCTGCTGGGATAATCAAAGTGAAATGCAAGGGGCTGCAATTTAAATCCCTGGTCGGGGGAGGGTGGTAGAATCAATCAATCAATCATAGAATCATAGAATATCAGGGTTGGAAGGGACCCCAGAAGGTCATCTAGTCCAACTCCCTGCTCGAAGCAGGACCAATTCCCAGTTAAATCATCCCAGCCAGGGCTTTGTCAAGCCTGACCTTAAAAACCTCTAAGGAAGGAGATTCTACCACCTCCCTAGGTAACGCATTCCAGTGTTTCACCACCCTCTTAGTGAAAAAGTTTTTCCTAATATCCAATCTAAACCTCCCCCATTGCAACTTGAGACCATTACTCCTCGTTCTGTCATCTGCTACCATTGAGAACAGTCTAGAGCCATCCTCTTTGGAACCCCCTTTCAGGTAGTTGAAAGCAGCTATCAAATCCCCCCTCATTCTTCTCTTCTGCAGACTAAACAATCCCAGCTCCCTCAGCCTCTCCTCATAAGTCATGTGCTCTAGACCCCTAATCATTTTTGTTGCCCTTCGCTGGACTCTCTCCAATTTATCCACGTCCTTCTTGTAGTGTGGGGCCCAAAACTGGACACAGAAGACGGCCTCTTGCCATCAACTCTCACTTGACAGCAAGAGACCTGAAATTTAAGGGACCATTCCTTGAACATACCATAGAGGGAGCCCAAGGTGCAATTAACCTGAAATGGACACCTGCCTTTAGTTGAAATTTGTCAGTCATTAGTTTAAGGGGCTGGGTTTTAATTCTGGACCCCTCTGTGTAACCCTTTAGGTCTTCACTTTTATATTTTAGTTTCTTCTTTTATGGAAAGGGGACGATACCAAAGTGTAGCTCCTGCTTGCCTGGAGTGGCACTCTGTCCCCCTCTAGTGGTGGCAAGACCACCTAGAGATTGATGAGCCTAATACTGCCTTGGCTAAGAGAGAAGTGTCTTTTAGCTCAGGCAGTAGAGGATCATGCATTTAGCTCAAGAGGTCTCAGGTTTCATCCCCACCAATGAAGCCCGAGGTGCTTGGCATCAAAAGTGGTGGCCCGTGTGAGGAATTCAACTGGAAAGTCTCTGTAGCTCACTGTAGAGTTTTTAGGACAAAAACTTTGTTGTGTGTTAACAGCGCCTAGCTCCTGAATGGGACTTCTACTAATGTAGTAATGAAGTATTTTTAAGAGCTCAAATGAAAGGCACTATATGAATGGCCCCAATTAAAGTGATAAATATAATATATAGCATTTATATAGCCCTTCTCATGCGTGGATCTGAAAGCATGTTAAAAGGAGGTCTGTACCATTATCCCCATTTCACTGAGGGGCAAACTGAGGTCAGTGAGAAGAAATGACTTGCTCAAGGTCACTCTGCAGACATGAGGTAAATTTCCAGCTCTGCCCCTGGCCTGCTAAGTCCCACTCGGGTGTTCTATCTGCTAGGTCACATACCTCTAATAGGGAACACATTACCAACTTAAAAATGTTAAAAGAAAAGGAGTACTTGTGGCACCTTAGAAACTAACCAATTTATTTGAGCATAAGCTTTCTTGAGCTACAGCTCACTTCATCGGATGCATACTGTGGAAAGTGTAGAAGATCTTTTTATACACACAAAGCATGGAAAAAATACCTCCTCCCACCCCACTCTCCTGCTGGTAATAGATTATCTAAAGTGATCACTCTCCTTACAATGTGTATGATAATCAAGTTGGGCCATTTCCAGCACAAATCCAGGTTCTCACCCCCTTCCCCCCCCCGCGCACACACACACACAAACCCACTCTCCTGCTGGTAATAGCTGGATTTGTGCTGGAAATGGCCGAACTTGATTATCATACACATTGTAAGGAGAGCGATCACTTTAGATAAGCTATTACCAGCAGGAGAGTGGGGTGGGGGGAGGTATTTTTTCCATGCTTTGTGTGTATAAAAAGATCTTCTACACTTTCCACAGTATGCATCCGATGAAGTGAGCTGTAGCTCACGAAAGCTTATGCTCAAATAAATTGGTTAGTCTCTAAGGTGCCACACATACTCCTTTTCTTTTTGCGAATACAGACTAACACGGCTGTTACTCTGAAACCTGTCATTATGCAAGGCATTAAGAATGTTCTTAATCGTGGTCTGGAACTGAGTGACCAATGGTGTACCGAAGTAATTTCTTCCTGCTTGAAAGCCAGTTCTCAACATATGCAGCTAGGATACTTTAATCTATCTTCCTGAAAGCCTGTCAGGCCAGGCTTTTAATACTTTGCCATCTGACTCATCTTCACATTTTACCAATTGTGATCTAGATGGAAGAACTATTAACTGAATGTAACAACTCACATTAAAACCAAGGACCACAAGGAATCTTAAACAGTAATCTGGGTAGCAACTCAAACTAATTTGTACAAATTGTCTTCAAAATCTTTATGACAGTTACACTGAATGCAATTAATTAGGTTAGAACTTTCACCTCTGAAGAAAACTTCAGTGTCATTCCTCATTGCTGCAGGAATAACCCCTGAGCAAGTCATTATGTCTGGGAGTAGGAGCCACATCTTCACAAATGAAACTACACATTTTTTCATCAGTGTAGAGGAAAGCATTGTGGAAGAGTAGGGTCAGAAGCAAGTCAATGCTATGCCTAAATATTACTCCATTAATCAACATTTCTATGGGGGCAAATGGCTCAGAAAACATATCTGAGCTTCAGATGACCAGTTTTCTAACCCAGGTTAGTACATTTTAAACAAGATTTATTCTTGTTTCAGAGTCTCAGTAAAGATTTTGTTTTACAGCAAATTTTGGAATTATTTGAAAGTTCACTCAAGTGAGGTGTTAGTACCTTATCTCATTTACCTGTGTTTACTTGGTATACAGAAGTGTGCGTAAGGAGTTTTGAGAGGGCTGGATTCCCCTCCCCCCCCAGCAATGCAAAACTGATTTTTGGGCGGGGAGAGAGAGAGACTATTTAAGGTGAGACGATGAAAATAATAAGGATGTTAGATTGCTCTTATATTGTGCAGATACTCTTTGTCCACTGCTTCATTTGTTTCCAGGGTGGGATTTAGTTTTCTTTCATGCACATACATTTAAATAGAATAATTTACACAAATAAGTCAAACGGAAGGAGTGCACATTTACCAATGCTTTTCCATTTATGTTTAAGACCTAAGTAATTAGTGGGAAACGATGATAATGGGCATACTACAGTAGAACAAAGCGCATGAAGGAAAGGTGTTACTAACATTACAACATAAGCTGTTGGGTATCAGTGCACAATAAGGCTCAACTATTTACATTTCAAAAATGTTAAGGCATATCGTGCATCCACCACAATATTTCCCAACAAATGATACCAAGCGATCTGGCTCTTATTTACTGAGGCTAGAACAGATAAGCATTCTTATATTTTAACTGAAAGGACTTTTGTAACAAGAATGCACACAGCGATAGAAAAAAAAATTTCACAGGTGCTGAGAACAAGTGATATTTCTGTAGTTCAAGACATAACAGAACTGTCTACTCCCATACACATAGTAACATGACAAAATAATACCAATGCCAACCCACAGAAAGTGTTATGACAGGTGTCAGATAGACAAAATTACATCAACATAAATCTAGTGAGACCTGTGTTCACATGCAAAGAAAGGCAAAACAATGGAAGCGAGCCATGACAATAGAAGTCTCTTATGCCAAGAATGGGTCAAAACAAGTCTGTATATATTTTTACACATTTAGTTGCAATCTATGTTAACTATATTGTTAGGCGCATGTGTGTGTACTATGCTTGTTTCAAGAGAATGCTCTGAAGTCCCTGCCCCTTCTTGAGGAATTACATTCACTCAGTTGCATAAGGTATGTGTATTTCTATAATTTGCATACTTAAGAACACATGAACTGGGGAAAGTGGTGGCACTACATCAGGCAGAGAGAGCATGAACTCGCAGGACTTGCGAGCGGTACTATGAACTCTCTAGGGAATCTGGAGCTTGCCAACACCTACCTGGGGTCACTGTATTAGTCTCCTAAAGCATCTCTTAGGGTTGAAATAGGGCCTTTGCACTCACCCAGGCCCTGGTCCAGGCAGCCTGCTGGGTCGGAGATAGTCACCCCTTCCAGAGTTATCAATGAACAAAAGGAAACAGATACAAATTAACTCTCTCATGGTCCTGGAAGGACTGTTTCCGGGTAAACTGTGGGCCCCAATCAGGCTTATAGGTCAGTCTGTTATAGTCCCACAATAGTAGTTCAGTTCTGGGCCCTCGGGAAAGGGGCTGTCTAGCAGCCATTGGCAGAGAAGTTCTTGCCTTGAGCCAGCCCTTCTCTACAAGTTGAAGACTGAAAATCTGCTCTGCTCTGTCCTCAACTGATCTGCGTTCTCTCCCTTTTAATCTCCTCCCTCCAAGTTTGATATCTCTCACAGGTGTGTGTGAGGGAGGGGGCACAGCTGGTTGAACCCACACTAATTAATTAAGATCATTTTGCCTCCGGTGGGGTTTTATACCCCCATCACACTGGAGAGTAAGGATAGAAGACTAGGTAAGTGCCTGAGGAGGTCTTGAAGGGACGGTGAAACTTTAGTGTAGCTCTCATTAGGGCCAGGAGAAGCAACAAGTATGTGGTTGGACTAGGACTGAATTAGGGATATTAGGAAAAGACATCCACGCCTGTGGGAAGCATTGTGGGTAGGGTCCTTACGCTTTTAATTCCTACACCTCAGGCAAGTCCATAATGGTCATCCTTTACAAAAACTAAATAAATGTTACCTCAGTATATGCAGTATTCTCTCTGCTTTTTATAAGGCACATACAAGGAGTTGCTTCCAAACAATGAGACAGTTATTAAACACAATTAGCATGTTTAATTATGTTGTGTACATGTCTGATCAATTATGGCTCTATAGTTCTGTAGCCTCATAAAAATGCATGCTTTAGCACCACATTATGTGGGTTTGGGATAGCCTCCAAACTAAGCTAGGGTGGAACTGCAACTAAATCAGAAGGACCTTTATTCCTCATAATCATATGTTCCGAACAGACCACATCTTACACAAAAAAAATTGTTTAAAGTTCTAGAGGGTTTATAGGGTTTCATTGTTACCATTTCTCTACATCTCTTCACTTTTAAAGCCATGGGCTGCTTTTGTACTTAAAATCTATCTTTCTGTAGTTAATAAATCTGTTTTATATTTTTACTTAAAACAGTGTGTTCTGGTTGAAGTGCTTGGGAAATCTCAGCTCAGTTTACAAAGGCTTGTGTATGTTCCCTCCACATTGAGGGAGTGGTGAACTTAATGAACGTACACTGGTCCGACTTCTGACCAGTGCAAGATGGTACAGTTCTGGGGTGCAAGGCTGGAGAGCTGAGGGAAAGTGGCTGAAGCCTCTGGTTAATGAGTGGCTGGGAGATCATTCATGTAACTCAGCTGGGTGTGTCCCTGCCTGAGGATGTCTGTGTAAGTGCAGTACCTGTCAGAGGTTTGTGGCTTGACACAGCATAACAGTGTGAGAGGGACACCCCAGGTTGGTGGGACAGAGGGCTCAGAGGTCCCACAGTCCAGGTTGCACGCCAGGGACCCCGTCGTAGAACCATGGTCAACTTAGCCCCTACCCTATTTTATCTGTTTTTTTTCCCTGCCTCCCCCCCCCCCCCAACCCTTTTACTGCTTACAAGGATGCTAACTGAACGGTGGACGAGTTAATGAAAAGATTGACTGAGACAGTCAGTTCATTTGATGTACTAATCAGCCATCTTAAGACCATCTTCTTATTAAAACTTTCTGTCAATACTGACATAAGTCAGATTTGGAACAGTGACCTACAGGTAAGAAGTTTTTTATCTTCTTTACAATCCAAATTACTGCTTAGGCCAAAAGTTCTTCACTTTTAGAGCTATCTGCTATCTGATTTTTATATGTAGAAAGTTAATGATATTCATCCCTCAAAGCAAAATGTTTTAAATCCTTGTGGGTTAATTTCCACTAATCACTATAGCATTAACAAGCTGAGTCTTAGATATCAGTGGGCACTAACCATCCAAATCTTTGTACCCCATCCGATAGGTGGTGAAAAGTAAATAACACTGTTAAGTTTACATATCTAACTTATATTTATGACCTCATTGCATCCACACCGGCACTAACCCATTTTAGACCAAAGCTGTTTAAGAGTAATCAAGTTATTCAAATATATTCTACTCCAACCCATTCTTAGAATGATGAATTTTTAAAATTGGGCTAAAAGTCTTAGTACATTACCAAGTATTACATGGAACTGTTGTCAGAATACAAATAGGTTAGCATTTTGTCTGAACATTACCAATATATTTAATGCAAACTTCTAGATGACTATCTTAACGAGAAGGGGAATAGGTGGAGTTTATGAACTGACATAACCTGTAGACCTTGCCTACAAACAGAAGTTCTATCACTTTAATTATTCTGGCATAGTTAGATTGGTACAACCCTTTTAGTTGGGAAAGAGAATAAACTGCAGGAGTGTAAGTTACCTGTATACTAGTGTAACAGTTCACACTAGAGGGGTTGTAGCAGTATAATTATTTTGGTTTGTTTAAAAAAAAATAATCACATTCCAATCTGAAATAGTTATACTAGTACAAAATGTGGGTGTAGACCAGGCCTTGGGGTGAGCGGTGGTGGGGAGGCACCTCCCACTGCTAGATTGACTCTGCAGTTTCTACCTATACAAAACAAATGCAATTTCATTTATCTGCATGCTACTGTGGAAACATACTTAGGCCTTGTCTATACTACAAAGTTTTGTCAGCAAAAGTTGCCTTTTGCCAACAAAACAGTGGAGGTGTACACACTACAAAGCTACATTTGGCAGCAAAACTACTGTTTTGCCGACAAAATAAAGCCACTGACGAGAGGCATAAAGCTTTTTGTGGCAAAGTTAAAGTGACAAAGTGTCAGTGTAGACACTGCTGTTTGTTATGTTGACATAACTGGATTCTCCTGGTATCCCACAATGCCTGCCGAGACCGCTCTGCTCACTGTTTTGATCTCTGCTGCTCTCATGGGCAGAGCATCACATAGGCTGGGAAAAGCTGTGCCTCCCCAAACAGCTTCTGTTCTGCCCTGCACTAGGCACACAGAGACAGGCAGACAGGCAGACTGCTGCTGCAGGGAGTGGCAGTGGGGAGGACTGCTGTGCTGCTTTGACATTCCTCAGCAGGAAAGATCTGCTCAGGATGCTCCTGGCAGCTGAGGAAGCTGTGGGAGAACTTGGAGGGAATCACAGAGCCGCAGGCAGACGGGGCTGCTTCTGGGGGTGGGGTGAGGAAACTGCTGTGCAGAGCATAGCCAGGGGTGGATGGGGCCGGGGGGGGTATACCCCTCTCCCTGTTTCAAGATAGGTTGGTCAGCCTGCTGTCTCTGCCTCCCCCCGCCCCACCACTCTCCTCTCCTCCCCCACTTCAGTTGAAAAGCCGCTGACAATCTACTAAGATACCCATGGAATGATGGGATTGATAAACCTGCATCATGCTGTACCTGCCCCATGAGGCATTGCAAACCCTTCCCAAAGCACCCTGCGGCCAGTTGCACAGTGGGATGACTACCACAGTGCACTGCTCTGTGTCGATGCAAGAGCTGCCAGTATGGATGCACTCTGCTGCCACAAGGAGCATAGTGGGGGCATGCAACAGCGGTTTTAATGAAAGTGGCATAACTTTTGCCGAGAAAGCTTTGTAGTATAGACAAGGCCTAAGTTAACTATTTACAGCAGTAACTTTTGATTGATGCTTCAAGTTGCAAAAGTACAGTAACTCCTCACTTAAAGTCATCCGGGTTAACATTGTTTCGTTGCTGATCAATTTGGGAACATGTTCGTTTAAAGTTGCGCAATGCTCTCTTATAACATGGTTTGGCAGCCGCCTGCTTTGTCTACTGCTTGCAGGAAGAGCAGCCCGTTGCAGCTAGCTGGGCAGAGCTTGGAACCAGGGTGGACCTGCTCCCCTAAGTTCCCTGTGCGGCAGCCGCCCAGCAGGCTATCAATTGCCAGCAGTTCAGCTGTCCCTGCCCCACACTGCCATGTGCTGCTCCTGCCCTCTGCCTTGGACCTGTTCCCGGGAGCCTCCTGCTTGCTGTGAAGGGGGAGAGGAAGAGAGGGGCTAATGTCAGGGTGTCGTCCCCCCGGCTCCTGCCCCCTGCTTACCACTTCTCCATATAGAGCAGGGTGGGGACATGACAGTGCTCAGGACAGAGAGAGCTTGCGGGCCGCAGCTGCTGTCTCAACTTCCTGATATACTTAAAAAGGCAATGTATTTAAAAGTGATGTCAGCATATTTAAAGGGGCAATGCACATCTCTCTCTCTCTCTCTCACACAGGGTGCCATGCTCTCTGTCTGCCATGCTGTCTCCCCTCCCTCCATTCATGCTGCCTTGTAGAATGTGAGGCTACATTAACAACGTGTTAACCCTTGAGGGCTCAGCCGAATGCTAGTTCATCATTTAGCAGTAAGGCATTCCCTGAGAAATATCCCACCCTCTAACTTCACCACCTCAACCAAGCTTCACAATCATCATTGCTGTGTACAGTATTAAATTGTGGTATCCACGTGGTATCCTACAGTTTGCAGCAGGCAGTGTTTGCATCTCAGTGGTCCATGGTCTATACAGTGAATTTTTATCTCAATTAAATACAAGATATCTTATTCTTCCAACATTATATAAACCATTATCATGCAAGTGAAGACATGCAGGGAGGCCCACCTGAGTAGTAATTGCCTAAGAGCGCACCATTTATCGACTGACTTAGTTTAAATTTAAATTCTGGCCAGTGTCGGCGTAACGAAATTTATGCAGAAACACCCTGTCTTTTTAAATTATGACTGCCAAAACATTTCCAGTTATGTTGACGACATTTTAAAGGATAATGTTTTTGTTGGCTGAACATCTCTATGAGGTAAAGGTGCTTGAACACATAGTTATGGCAATGTATTTTCTTACAAAATGCTAAACACAAAGTTGATTAGATATGTGCAACTCATTTATTATACACACAGGTCCCTGAACACAGGTCTTCAGGGTTATTAACTTATCCTTATATGGCAGAACATACCAACCACAACAATTCAAAACTCAGTCTACCTTTATTTTATAAAATTATATTTGGCAGAATATGTGATGGAAAAGTCAATGCAACAGAGGTACTATATTGTGATTGTTGGATGTGTCATAGGCTATTTAGACATCTATCACATTAAAACACATTCCTTTTATGAGCTACTAATGATTAGATTTGTCATGCCTGACTTAAAAAAATTCACCCAGTCAAACACAGGAGTATTTATGCCCCTGCTTCCCTGATTTATCAGGTGCCTTGCCATCAGTAGCTTTAATTGAAAGTTCAGTTCCAATACAGAAACAGGAAGTTTGTGGTTGCTAGCTAGTGTCATGTGATATCAACCATGCAACTCGTCCATTAGTACTTAACATGCTGTTAATGAGGAATACAGCACTTCGAGGTGTCAGAACAGCTACTCAGGTATCACTATATTTTCAGACCCTTTATTGTAAAGTGATACTGTAGACCTAGGAGTACCACAGAACATCTTTAAGACTCTGATTCCATAGTGGAAAGGTAGTACTTGTGCCACAGAGCCCTCATAGGCTTATCCTCCAATCCCCAGAGGAGGAAAAACCTGTAGAATTTGCTAACCACACAGAACTGCAGCTGCGTTCTGGTCAATTTTAAAAAAAAAAGTAGATTGTGTGTGGGTTTATATACATGGCATTGTATAAGAACAATAAGATTGAGGCAGGACTGAATTTCTTAATGAAATAAAATTATGTAGCATGCCTTCTCCCAGGTACCTGTTTTGTAACCTTCAACATGGGTGTTCCTCAATCTTATTAAAACCAGTTCACTAAAGTTTATCTAGAAACATTTCAGTACAAAAGCATTAGGGTTAGTTTTAAGTGGCATTCTAAAGTTATCAGTTCTGTTACAATTCTTTTCTTCGGTCAAGTTGTCGCTCTCTTTCCCTTTACCTCTTGCCCTTGAATTACATGTGACCCCTTAATTCTGAAGGAGATCTAATAATAGAGACTTCACCTCAACAAAAATAAATGTTGATTAGTTCCCTTTCTATCTTGTACCCCTGTCCTAGATCCTTTAGCATGGGAGGACACTGATAAATACAGCGGCAATTCATTAGGTCACTTAAATTATGCTCGTAGTTGAGCCATCACTTAATCCTTCAGTTTCATCACTGTGCCAGAGCAAAGATATGAGAAGGCCACATGCTTCATCACTAAGGCACAGCCATACATAAAAACTAGGCACACCTTCATCCCTGTCTTATGTGCAGTCCACAGGCATTAATTACAAACTCTTGCAGTTGAGAGAGGGGGCAGCTGGAATATCCCATCTTCCACTCAGTGCAAGGAGTAATAGTTCTCTACACTACAGCAAGGGGAATTTAAATTTTAATCAAGTTACAGGTGCAAGGAAAATGACCACATGGTGATACCCATCTGAAGATATACACCAACCTGACTAGGAATAACCTCTGCACTAAGTGCCACAAACTTTGGGAAACCCTGGTGTCATGAATCAGGGCCTGCAGCAGAGCAGATTGCAATCTAATGAGCAACCTAATGACCTCAGCTGGCCTATAGGAGGCTGCCCGATTGGCTACACCACATGATTGGTGGGAAGAGTCAGCAGACCAGCTCTTAAGCCCAGCAGCAGCAGTTTGGTGCCTGGTCAAAGCATTTTCCCATGGTTGCAGTAGCACTGTGACCTGTTTGTTCCCAGCCTTGCTCTAATCCTCCTACTGTCTTATTCTAGCTCTGCAGCTGTGCCTGCCTCAGCCCCTCTCCAGGTAACCCAGTTCTGGCTCTGATTGTGGTTCTGACCGTCAGCTCAGATTCACAGCTCCTTCTCCAGCCAATAGGCATAACTGCCATGTCCCAATCTTTAACACTTGGGAATTTTGCAAGCTTCTAAGAAGTTAGGTTTTGTTTTCCATGGGGGGAGAGCTTGTTTCTATCTATAGTGAGTCACTGCTTAATATAGTCAATCTGAAAGGTGGAGCAATTTCACAGCTCCAGTGATTCTGTACTTGAGTCCACGGTTTCCCCCTATGTTGCTTCAACACTTCAAGTTTGGCAACTTAGATCCCATGTGTACAGGTTCACAAAACCATGACTAACATTATGCAACCTGACAAAGAGAGGGACTTCCAGCTGCAACAAGCTTAGCACAACTTCTACCATGTCTTAATGCAAAGGCTCCCTTTTGGCTCATTGAGTAGAATGGCTGACTTTCAGCATCCTCCCTTAAAATGAGACTTTGCATTTGTACACTTCCAAGCCCTTGACAATACTGATTTGCCATCCTAAACTGCTTTTTGAAAGAGTTGACGATGCCAAATAGCTAGTCAATGTGAAATCTGGGGATAGAATCCTGGTCTTAATTGCTAGTCCAACGCACTGGACTTCCCTGTGACTAAGAGTCCCAATTCACATCTCTGCTCTCGCTGTATGCAGAACCGTGCATATTGACTCCAGCCATCAGAAATGGGGCCTGTTAATTGGCTGTTACATTCCAGGGTGTGGCCAATAGTTCGCTGCCAAAATCAGCCTTCTCATTACTGCCATCCGTGGCCTTCCAGACTTGTCACTTTTTTCTACCATTTCAAATCTGAAGGGTTCTCATAGTCCTTAAAATCCATTGGGCATAATCCAAGCACCATTTGTCTCTCTAAGACTACTTAACTACATATGTGAAATCTGAATCAATTATTACTGACAGCACAGAGACATAACAGAGGGAAAAGAGTGGGAAGCATTCCAGAAACATTGCTGTAGAGCAGACAGAAAATATACATTGACAGGAAGAACACAGTCCACAAAAATCCCTCATTGATACAGAGGGACAGTCATGCTCGAACCATTTTGACCTTTTTGTGGAGGCAGGCATTAAGTCTCCAAACTCTAAGCTTTCACCCACAGAAAACTAGTTCAAATTAACTTTAGTTAGCCTCCAAACAAGTAGATTTAAGTATGACATTTATATCCTCATTCTTTTCAAAGTAGTGTTAACAGCAAAAGCTAAGGCTTGGGGAGACTGCTCTTATCTGTGCAGGTTTTCAATTGTTTAGCATTTATATTACTATAGGAATTATGTAACAAAACCATAAAAAAATAGTTATTTGAAACTGCACATGATAAACCAAGACTTTTATGTTGCAAAAGCATGTGCATGTGCTTTGCTCAAAGCCCACATGCAAGTCTTTGCAGGACTGGAGCACAAGAGAATATCAATTGTTTCCTAATATGAGAATACTGGAGCAACAATTTTACCATTGATGTCAACATGGGGATAGATGAAATCCCCCATTATTATTGCATTATCTGCCTTTGGAGCCTCTTTAATCTCCCCGAGCATTTCACAATCACCATCACCATCTTGGTCAGGTAGTCAATAGTATATTACTACCGCTATACTCTTAATGTTCAAGCATGGAATTTCTATCCATAGAGATTCTATGGGAGAGTTTGATTCATTTAAGATTTTTACTTTGACTCTATTTTGTATTGCACATATAGTGCCACTCCCCACGAGCACAACTTAATCTCATTCTTATATTTTGTACCCTGGTATTATGTCCCATTGATTCATTCCACCAAGTTTCCATGATGCTAGTTTTTTCAGTTTACATGTCAGCAGTCTGGTTCTGTTTTGGTTTAGTGGAGTTCATCCTTCCTGCGTAGGCTTCTCCTTTCCCAAAAAGTTCCTCAGTTTTTAATAAACCCAACTCCCTCTTCCCTACACCATAATCTCACACTGCTAGCTTGTAGTGTTCACAGTTTCCAGGACACCACATACAGCAAGCCACATTGTCATGAAGATCGGCACATAGGATCTATGCATTTTTTGTCTTAGTGTATTTGGAATCTGCTTCAATTGGCTAGCGGTGAAGATTAGAATTAATGTCCAAGAGTATATCTGAGGATATTGTCTATGCTGCAATTAAAAACCTGTGGCTGGCGCATGCCAACTGACTTGGGCTAGAGGGGCTTGGGCTAAGGAGCTGCTTAACTGTAGCGTAGACATTCTGGCTCAGACTTCAGCCTGAACTCCGAGCCCTTCCTCTTGAGCCCAAATGTCTACACTGCAATTAAACAGCCCCTTAGCTCGAGCCAGCTGGCACTGGCCAGCCGCGTGTTTTTAATTGCAGTGTAGACCTTCCCTGAAGGAGCTCTTGCCAGCTACAGTTTAGCAAAGCTATGCACTTATCCCATACATTTTTGATAGCACAGTTAAGCAAAAAAAGTTTTAACCCCCATTTGGCAATTTTTTCTTTGAATGCTGTTTTATCACTTTTACTACTAGGACTGCAATCTTGTGCTTAGATGCACTATCAACAGTTTTCAGAGTGGTAGCCGTGTTAGTCTGTATCCTCATTGTTTTTACTATCAACAGTGTTCCAGTAGTGATGCTTGGTTAATTCCCCTTAATATCAGCAGAATCATTTCAGACTAAGATATGGTCACTGTATAGACTGACGGGTAGCAGAACTGAATTATCACTTAGTGAGCATTGGTTGTCCTCTAGGAAGTTGCTTAAATACATTTTTACTTATACTCAGTGACTACATATCCACATACACAGAAGAGTGAGCAGAAAACAATCAGTTCTGTGAAACTTCCTGTTTCTACCCCCTTTCTTGGGTTTCTTAGCCTGGCGTGCTAAGTGACAGAGGTATTTTGTTCTATTACCCTTAAAAGTTCTTCACGGTGAAGTGAAAATAGCTAGTATTCAGGCACTTGAATACAGATTTAGTGAGTTACCTCTGGGCTGAACAATATTCCAAATACAACCAGCAAATACACCTGTATAGGTTGACTTGTCCTGCAGACAATGTCACTGAACACAAAGATGAAGAACATGTGCAAGTTTCAGCAACAGACACACAACTGGGACAGCTGTATTCAATTTGGCTTTGATTTGTAGGACCAAGTACAAAGAAATATGTGGAGCTGCCATTACTAACCCTTTATCTGTTTAATGGGTATACTGAATGAATGTCCAGGTTATTAATTGGATGCAGACTATCTAAAATGCATAAGGCATGGAATGTGCTTAAAAACCACACACAGACGTACACAGGAATAAACTCTACATGTGCATTTTCCCGGAACCTCTTGATGTTCTTCTGCAACTTCTCTTTCTCCATATATTTGCAGTGCTCCTGAATTTATGCCTACTTGACCAAACCAAGAACACACACAGAGACCCTTTGATTCCTGAGGCTTCAGAAACCACTTCGCACTAAGTTCTACCAAATGGAGTTTTAAGGCTTATGCTAACCAGTATTTGGCCCTTACCATTAACCCACAATCATTTGGAGAGTTAAGTGAGGCATTTATCAAAATAAATGGATTCAGTGAGGGTATTGGTCAGGTTCTTCACTCAGCCAGAAGCTTAGCAGCACTCCAATGTGTCAGGCTGCAAATTGTGTGGCAGCTAAGGAAACTCTAAAAAGGCAACTGATTTCAGTTTGGAAGTTATACTAATTGTATACATAGTGTTCCTTTCATTTTGAAGGGAGCTATTTTATGCTTCACCTATTTTTAACGTATTATTCTTTTTCTATTCACTACTAGGAATGGGCGTACTGGTGAGCAGAGTCAGAACCAATGTGCACTATTGCCATGAATAAGGTTTTTGTGTTTCACTGTCTGGCTCTATCCAGTCAATGCCAGAATTTATCAATCTACTAATTTTTGCAAGATATACACAGTTTCTTGAAAAATTAACCTAGTTGTCTTAAGCAAAGGAGGCACAAAATTGTGAAGTGGAACTAGTTAAGAACTTAAAAGTGATTAAAATGAAATGTAATAAGTTGAGAGTTTTTTTGTAAGAAATAAAGCTAGTGGGAAATCATCAGCTTTTCCCTCAGCTGAGCCCACTCATCACGACACAAGACATGTGTAATGTTCAAATGGTATAAAAAGTTACAATTGTAAGCAAATAGTTTTCCCTTTCTGAAGCAGATTCCCATACTGGAGGGAAAGCCAGTTGGCACTTGGAGTCACTTGCTAGTTACTTTATATGCCACAATATTTACTTCCTTAACTGCGTGTTGAGCTAATCCACATCACTGACAGTTTAAATTTAAGATGAAAACTAATTTTTCATGAAAAACAGAACTGAGTCATCTTGTTTTAAACATCAAGACTCAATTTAGCAGCACTAGCAATTCATTTTTCACTAAAAAGAAAGTAGAAAATTGATTTCCCATTTATTAAATTTCAGTGCATTGTGAAATACTAGCTAAATAGGAACAGACAAAGCTCCCACTGACCAGTTGTTTGAAAACTTCCAGAAGAATTGCTTATGAAAAAAATATAGGAAAATAGTAGCTAGTCAAGACTCCTTGAACAGTATGGTTGCCTTCCCTTTTATGACTATACAGTGAACATCCAAACTCAATCCATAGTGAGATCGCAATAATTTAGGTTGTACTGCTACTTGTTAGTCTCGTGGTCAACTGTTGACTGCAAAAGTAAAAAAGCTGTACACTGTTCTCTCTTGCATTATAATTCGGAACTTTGTGTCAGGGATTTTGTAAAAGTATTATTATGAAGCACATTTTGTTTTGTGTTGAAAGTGAAAACTTTCAGTTTTAGTTATTTTTAGAATTTACATTAGCTGCCAGTAACTTTTTGTACACAGGCGTTGATGCTACCAACATGGTTTGCTACCAGCATGGTTTACTACCACCAGGAAAAACTTGAGCTCTTTGAAAACATATACTTAACTAAATTTGTTTTTATCCACTGACCCAGTTAAATGTAGTGACAGTGTATAAGTTCAATTGTGGTTTATGAAGTCTAGCCATGCAGCTTCCATCTTTAACAGAAATATTTATCACTGTCTTTCCAGAACGCATATTTGTAATAAATTCTATTTTAAAAAAGGCAATTGTTAGCTGTGCGGCCAAAGGAACAGAAATCAACATATTTAAATCAGAAAATTTCCACTGCGGTAGTTTAATCCAATATCTCTCCCAAGTGTTTCTCAAATAGTTGTGAAATAATCTGCTCAAGAAGTTACTGATATCTCCACTTTAATCTAGAAAATCAATTCTTTGCTGGAACCCCACCCCTTAGAATTAAGTGGGGTCTCTTGTTTCCTGTATAAATCTTTTTTCCCCTGCTGGGAAAATAGAAGCAATTACTTTCCTGAAACTATCTATTTAGTTTTGCCACATAGCCCACATTTAACCAAAAGCAGTACGATCAATTTACTGAAAGAGAAATATTTTGAAGAGGCAAAGGGACAGATTCAAACAATGTACAGGATTTCCATAAAGATATGAAACTCCCTTTAAAGGGAAGCATATCTAATGGATTCATTACTCAGTTCTTAAAAATGTAAGATTGTATCCCAAACCAGCCATTCACCCCTTATACCCATGGGGAGTGGGACAAGCAATAACAACACTGATCATTTTTGTTGTCGTTCAACTCCTTACTGTAGTGAATGGACTCTTAACAGCCCAAGAAAATGTTGTCTTAAAGAAATTTTAAGACAGGATCATGACACCATTATAATGGGTAGCATCTTAATCTGCTAGTAAAATCAACTAAAATCAATTGGCTTTCTGGGCAGTAACTTGATCAATGTATTCCAGAAGGACTAACTGACTAAGTAGTTTGAGGACTGAAAATGCTCATTAAAGCTTCATATTCCAGGAATGAACAGTTTCCTGAATTAGTTTTCAGTCTAGTTTCAGACTGGTTCAAACTAACACAGTAGCTATTTAAGAAGTCTTCAAGAACAGTCACTTTACCCAACCTATTACTGTTGGTATGGGCAACATTCAAAGGCAATAATAGTGGGTTCCTACTATGATATAAGAGGGGCAACAAGAGGGCTATTGACCAGGGCTATACATTTGAGTTCCAAAGGGACCCAAATAGAGACATTTCAGTTAAAGTTCTTTGGCAGCTTGACATTTTTGGTGTTCAAAATGTCGTGTTTGCCTTATGCTGCGTTTACACATTTTGTTCACAAAAGGAGCTGCAAAACCAGTTCTAATTTGGTCTTGTAACTGTTCCTGGACAAATGAAAAAAACTCAAGATGTTAACAAATCCTGACTGTTCCCAACTGCTCTATAGTCAAGGTAAATTGCAGTATGTGAGAATATAACACAACTTGATAACACTGCAAGCTGTGGAAAAGTTATGATACACATTTATAAAGATACAATGAGAAAGAAACTGTCTCAAGTCAGGACTGAGTTTTCCCAGGCTAACCACCCTAGAATTGCCTGACCATATTTCTCTCTCCCCTATTACCTTTTACATCTTCTCCTCAAGAGAAAGTGACAAGAAGGTGGGCAAGCAAGAATAGCAGCATCCCCAGGTACATAACTGTCCATTTCTGAAAAGTTTAGTATAAATATTTTTTCTTAGGGAAAACCACACCTAACTCCATTGAAATATATTTGCCTAAGAACTTTTTGGATGGACCGTAAAAGCAGTTATTGAATTGGTTGAAAAAAAAATCAGTTTCCGTCCTATACAGCAATGTTGACCAAGTGTAGCCAATTCTGATGTTTAAGTCTACAGAGCCCTGAGAAGTAGTCAAGCCCTCAGCCTGGAATCCTTTGTGTTTGGCACATAGGAAACAATTCCATGACCCTGCTCTATTGTTCTGAGGCCCAGGCTGCTATTCCCTTGTCCCATACTGCAGCTTTAAGGAACTCTTCCACCATCTCCACCCCCAAAATGGACATAAGGTATTGCAGGAATTCTGGCAACTTGTTTGCTGATATTGACCATTTACTTATGCCTTGTATTATAGGTACTAAATAAAGACCCATTAGGGAGGTTTATGACTTCAACTTGCACCTGGGTTTTTTTAAAAACACTATGACATTTCATTCAGCTCTGCCAATTCCTTTTGCCATAGTTACCACTGTAAAGTGTAACCAACACAGAAAAAAAAAATCAGTTTTGACTTCATTAACTCAGTAGCCAATTTAGGCTATTCAGAAGTGCTTTACACAAGTGTGAACTATGTTAATGATCACTTCACTGGCCATTAAAATGCAGCCACTTCTATGTAGTATGCAGCAACTGTTAAAGTCATCACCTATTCAATCTATTAACTTTAAAAGTCTGGGCAAAGAGCAGACAATAATTTAGATGTCAACTTTCAACGGAACATGGCAAATGGACAAATGCAATTTTGGGCTGCAAATCAGGAGCACAGCAGGAAGATCCAATCCCTCACTACTCAGCCCGAGTGAGAAAGCTAGGAATGCTGTATTCAGTTCTGAGAACCTCAGTACCACGAAGACTACATTAGCAAGTTGGATGGAAATTATAAAATAGCAACAAATATGATTTAGGAGAACAATAGTATTATGAGCAAAGATTTAAAAGGACTAAATATGTGAAGCTCAACCAATGCTGACTAAAGAGAATACACTAATCAACAACAATTTGATTTCTATGAACCCACGCCAGTTGCCTCAAAGCACCTTAACAGAAATAATTCATTTGTTAAAAATTGGTTTTCAGTTTAATTAGCATGAATTTTACATTGCTAAATTGTATCCCAGTTGCACAAATGGCTGTTAAAGAAGTCAAGTTACAGAACAAACAGATAAAATCTTTGTAAGTTCCCTTTTACTTTGTCAAATTTTACATTGTCTTAACATTAGTTCTAAACAGCTTAGCTTATAAATTAATAAATTAACTCAACCATAAGTCTGCCCCTTACGATGGGTATGTCTACATGGAGATAAAAAATCCACGGCTAGCCCAGGTCAGTTGATGAGGGCTCTTGGGGCTGGGGCTCAGGCTCAGGGACTGAAAAATTGCTGTGTAGATGTTTGGCCTTGGGCTGGAGCCTGAGCTCTGGGACCCTGTGACGTTAGAGAGTCCCAGAGCTCTGGCTTCAGCCCAAACTTCTACACAGCAATTTTCAGGCCCACAGCTCAAGCCCCACAAGCTTGAGTCAGCTGACCCTGGTCAGCCACAACCATGCTACAGGGCTTTTATCCCCATGTAGATGTACTGTGGCATTTTGTAATGACTATTCATCTTTTGTGGATTGCAACTGAGTTCTGTCCCTTACTAGTGTTATGTCCCATGCAGTATGGGGGAATGTTAGCTCCAAGACCATTATGGCAGAGTCTTTGCTTTCTATATATGCTCTAGAGCCAGATTGCTCCCTTTTCCTTGTGCCTAGTGACTGGGATTGAGAAGCAATTGAGCTGTCTATGGGGCATGCAACAACAGCTGCTCTGCTGCATACTCCTTACCTCTCTGCTTCCTCTGATCCCACAAGGGTGCCTGCATAGGCATTTAATGCAGATACAGCTCCATGGATCATGACCCATGGAGCACCTGATGTACATACCTGACACCCCTTGAGCCCAGTGGATTTTAATGGGAATTCAATGCCCCCTTAGCACCTTCTATATCCCCTTGCCCAGGTTCTATGCTTCTAAAAACCTTGCTCTCAGGGAAGAGGGGCATATGTGGGGTGACCAGATTTCCCATTTTTAAAGGGACAGTCCCGTATTTAAGCCTTCCTGCAGCTGTCCTGACTTTTTCTTAAAAACGGGCAAATTGTCCCATATTTTCTGTCTCCCTCCCATCTGTACTGGCAGATCCTGCTGCTGGCCAGATCTCTGCTTGCCACTGCCCAACCACCAGCGGTGAGTGGGGGTCCAGTGGCTGACAATGGGGGTGGGTGAGCAAGGCTGGTGGCAGGGCAAAGATGCAGTGTGCAGGGCCAGCCACTACCCCAGCAGGTCTATCAGTGCAGCGCCCACTGCGTGCCGGCTCTCGGCCTGCAGGGCCCTGCCCCCGTCCCGTTTCCAGCTGGCACTGTCTGTGAGCTGTGGTGGCTGGTTACAAGTCGCCTCTGCTGCCCATCCATGTGCCCTTTAGGTGCTCCCCCTCTTGCTGTCCTCTCCCTGGTTTGCCCCTTCCGCCCCCAGCCCCGCTGCTCCTCCATACCCTCCAGCCCACGTGTGGCACATCCTGCTCCCAGCACTGTGTGAAAACCAGCCCCTGGTTGGAGCACTGAGCTCACCAACAGCCTGGCCAGCAGCCTCCTTCCTTCCCCCTCTGCCTCTGGCTGGGCTGCTGCCCTAGGAAAGCCCAAGACCCTCCGGCCCAGGGTGCTAGCCAGGAAGAGCTGAACCCTGCATGTGCCAGAGCACCACACAACGCTGGCATGGGGAAGCCTCTCTGCCCCTTAGCTAAGCTCTGGAGTGGTGGGGGAGAAATGATTTCCAGGCTCTTCACTCCCTCAACCTGCAGGCTCCACAGCAGCTCCCCAGGCAGGGGCTTAGCATCCTCTTCACCCCACCCCCGCCCTGGGTCCTGCCCCCAAGGACTGCAGGGCTGCTCTGTCCCCTAGGCACCCTCCTTTGCTGAGCCACCTCTCTAGCCGGGTTCACTGAAGCCCCTGCAGTAAGGTTCCCTGGGCCCTGGTGCACAATGCGTCCTTAGGTTTTAACCCCTTCCTGTCCGCGCTGTAGCCGCGGGACAGGAGGTGGCTAGGTTATGTTGGTGGCCAGCAGCAGCCTGGAGGTGTTAGCAGCCTTTTGACACTGTTCAGGCAGGAAGGAGACAAGCTGCTTCCAGCCACATGGGAGCAGTGGGCTGGGGGGGGAGATGAGCTCTGCAAAGACACAAGCCAGGTCACCCTCCCCCCCCCCCCCGCCTACCCACCATCCTCCCCCCCACTCCCTCCCCAGCTGGAAGCAGCTCCTGTCCCTTCCCTCCTGCACAGTGCCGAAAGGCTGCTGCTGGTCACATTCAGGTGTGAACCATGGTAGCAGAAATCTGGGGATGGGGGGCATGTGACCGTGTGTGCACCTCTTCCCCACGGGTTGCCAAAGGAAGATAAGGTGCCAGGTACCAGTAGAGGCAGGTCCATCCCAGGGGCCCAGCCAGGCATGGAGGGAGGATAGCACTGGGCAGGATTGGGTTGGTCAGTCACCCCCAACCCCATGTGAGAGAGGTGAATGGGAGTGCGTGGGGGGGTGTTACCCCTCCCCGCGTGAGCCCTAAAGCCTTAAAGATAAGAAGGTAAATAAAAAGAATCCAACCAGACAGTATTTCTTTTTAACAGGGGCTCAGTCAACCTGATGTTAATTTGAATGTTTGTATGACTGATTGCCGTTGAACTCACTTGAATACGAGTTATTTTACCAGATTTCCTGTATTCAGCATACGGAAATATAGTCAACCTAGGCACATGTTGGTTGCAGCCCCATTTCTCTGCAGAGCCTGAAGCTTTTATCTAAGCCTGAATCTCTTAGTCAGTTAGCACCAATAAAGATCTTGTACGCTCCAACCCTCCAAATCCTCTTTTGCCTGAGTTTGCTCAACATGGAGTAACTTGCACGGTAAATATTATACATTCACTTATCTAAAATATATTAGTTCTAATGAATTCAAATGTCATTTCTTTAAAAGCTATATTGCTATTAAAATCCAATTGTATTGATATATCTAGTTTAGAGAAGTGAAATTAATTTCTGGCAGGGCCATGCACCACTTTTCACAATGAAGAAATGACATTGTGCTTATATTTCTGACTTCACACAGAGCTCCCTTTAGAGACACTGCAGTCAGTTTATTTTCTCTCTCTAGAAAACATCAGCTCATTAGGCATTTTGGTGGAAACATCATTAATTGCCCTCAGGACTGTGCTGGTTATTACTAATTAGTCTTATATGCTACCTTCTGCTTCAGTTAAGAAAACTCAGCCCAGGAGACAAAGCTGTTTGGCTTAAATAGAGATTTTTGAAGTGTTAATTCATTTAGTAAGACTTCTATCATATTGGATTTGTATATGATAGATGGACACCACACTTTCTTAAAAGTCTTTCATAGCAGATGTGATGGTCATGGAATTGCTGTGTAATATAAGAATATAGATATATAATAGTTTTATCAATACTGTATCTGGCATGGTCAGTTAGATTTGCAAACACACCGTATGCTATTTACTCTCATGAAGAATGTACAGCTGAATGGGTCACTGAAACTGAAAATAGGAAGCCCCGAGGATTGCAAGGCCATGGGAACAAAAACATAGAAACAGCCAAGGGAAAACAGCAGGAAAACAAAGTTACTATCTTCAGTGTGATAGATTGGGGTTGAACACCTTCCTGTTCTCACTTGTGTATTAACTTCTGGGAAACTATCAGAGAAAATGGCCTTGAATCATCAATTATGAAACACCTCTGTTCATGAAATGTAAGTTGGTGACAGGAATTTTGTTTTCTGTCAATAAACTAATGCTGTACTACTAAAGTGCTAGCAATGTTGGGGCACTTTTAAATATTGAACCCAATTCTCATACAACTGTCTGAAAATAAAACGATACTGGCACCATGTCACTGATTTTATTATATAGCAACATTTTCAAACAGTACAGAAACCTTTCATACATCTTACAAATATATATATATATATATATATATATATATATACCTGCAGTCATGGGATAACAGGGCAGATCTTCTCATGAATCAGCAACTGGTTAAAAGATAGGAAACAAATGGTAGGAATAAATGGTCAGTTTCACAATGGAGAGAGGTAAACAGCAGAGTCCCCCAAGAATCTGTACTAGGACCTGTGCTGTTCAATTTATTTATAAATGATCTGGAAAAGAGAGTGAACACTGAGGTGGAATAATGTGAAGATGATACTAATGTAGCACCCCCTCTCCCCCTGGCTACCTCCTTTAATGCCAATCCGCTTACAGGTTTTGATGGACAGGTCTGGGTTCTTTTGGATCCCGCCACCCACTCAGCAGGGTGTATCTTCTTTCTTTTTTTCCTATGAAATTATTTGGCGGTGCCTCCACCCCCCCTTGCTCCTTCCTGGCAGGGTCACCAGGGCAGTTTGGACAGAAAATTCTAACAACATAACAGGTAAAACACTATTTTTAGGGTCACCGGTGCCCACACTGCAAATATCCGTGACTTGATGTACCAAATGTAAAATTAGTGTCCCATTGGTACACGTACTTTGCTGGGGCCCTTGATAACCTATAACCACAAAATTCTTCTCTGCAGTGGTTTAGCAGCATGACTGACTGGGTTCAGTACAGCTCAAAGGACTCACAAGTGGGAGAAGGTAGTAAATCCCTCCACAAATTTAATATGCAGCAGGTTATAAAATCCTTAAACCCTTACTCCCTGACTTGAGGACACAGTTCAGGGAGTAGGGGGGTCCCCAAAACAAACTCCCTGACTATCTAACTAAACGATGGTGCACTCACAAACTCCATGAATGATCCTCAGGTTCGAAGACAACCCTGGACTCCTCCATCACTGCAGAGGGGCTGCTTTCTGCTGGCAGGGATCCTCCTCAGGCAGGAATCAGGCTGCATCGGTCCCAGGCTTACCCTCACCACAAGGGGGTGCAGGGCTCAAGGTGTAGGTTACACAACTACACTAACATCCAAACTGTGGCCTCCTAGCCCAGCCTCCAGACACTCACTCAGCAGGCAGCTTCCCTGGCATAGCATCCAGAGCAGAGCTGGCCACGTGGTGACTGGTCTCCCCTAGGGAGCTAGAGGGCGAACTCAGCCTAGCTGGAAGTTTCCAAGCAAATGCTACAAATTGGGAATCATCAGTGGGGAAGGATCTGCTGTCAGGTCCTTAGAGGCCTGTTCTCAGGGGGAACCCTGCATGCAGGCCTGGGACTCACCAGCTCCCCACACAGCCAGTCCTGCCCTTTTCCTGGCTGGCTCCAGACTGACTCCAAAATAGCTTCTCCCTGGAAGGGCCTCTCACTCCCTATTGGTTGCTGGGCAGACTCTGAGTTTGCTTGGCTCCCCCTCTCTACCAGGACACTAAATTACTCAAAATAGCTTGAGTGTGAAGAGTTACAAGGGAAATCTCTTAAAACAGAGTGACTGAGCAACAAAATGGCAAATGAAATTCAACACTGATCAACGCCAAGTAATGCACATTGGAAAAAATAATCCTAGCTCTATATATATACACTGATGAGTTTTAATTTAGCTAGTACCATGCACAAACGAGATCTTGGAGTCACCATGGATAGTTATCCAAAAACAGCAGCAGTCAAAAGGCAGTATGTTAGGATCGATTAAAAAAGGGAGAGAAAAAAAGACAGAAAATATCTAATGCCACTGTATAAATTTCTGCTGCACCCACACCTTGAAGACTGTATCCAGGTCTGGTCATTCCATCTCAAAAAGGATACAGTGGAACTGGAAAAGTTCAAAAAAGGGCAACAGAGTGTGCTATGTGACTTCTGCCCTGGCCCAAATTTGCTCCTTCAACTCAAGAAGTCCCGCCCGTGCAGATTGGGCATGAGGGAGGCACTTGAGCTAATGCCTACTCCAAAACTTGTTATACAGGCTCCTCCTCCCTTAGACACAAACAATAAGAAAGTTGAGTTTTCACTCAAAATTCCATTTGCACTATTTTTTGTAATCTGCATTACTAGAGCTACTGCTCAATTTTAGATGTTTTTAATTAATCAAATTGGGGCTTTTAGCTTCTACATTTCTCAGCTATGATATTCAGATCTTTGGTGTAATACTCCATGTACGCGCTTGCACTCTACATCAAGTACAGATTTGTGAACTGACCATCGGAAGTGAATGAGGCTCTTTCTTAGTGACTACTTGTACACAATTCTGACACAGAGTAACAGTCAGCATTACAAGATGAGGAAAGCCTCTATTATATGATTTTGTTTTGTGAGAATTTCTTCATAATCATAGGATGTAAATGATAAAGGGCAGTGCACATTATCAAAGCCTAACTAAATTGGGTCAGTTTCCACACAGTCAGTCCATCTCTTGATTGGCTTTGGGCTTTAACGTTCAGCATGAGGGATGGGTGGTCTGCCATTAGCATAATCAATTCTCATTAATATCTATGCCATTAGTATCTTTCCAGGAAGTTTGGGAACTTTTAATGAACTTGATTTTCAGACTAGTTCCTATCATTAGGCTATAGTACATAAACGGTTGTTACAAGCAGGAGGGAGAAAAATTGTTCTTCTTAACCTCTGAGAATAGGACAAGAAGCAATGGGCTTAAATTGCAGCAATGAAGGTTTAGGTTGGACATTAGGAAAAATTTTCTGTCACGGTGGTTAAGAACTGTAATAAATTGCCTACGGAGGTTGTGGAATCTCCACCATTGGAGATTTTTAAGAGCAGGTGAGACAAACACCTGACAGGGATTATCTAGATAATTTAGTCCTGCCATGAGTGCAGGGGACTAGACTAGATGACCTCTCGAGGTCCCTTCCAGTCCTAGGATTCTATGTTCCTGTATTATAATACTCCATGTAACCCAGTATTTATGTTATACCAAAACCTAAAGGCCCTAACTAAGAGTGGGGCTAATTATCTAGGCATTGTATTGGATCTCACCACCATATGTTAAAAACCTATAGCATAATGGAAAACTTTGCCTTCAAGTGAGTTAATAACTCATGTAACAATAGGGATATTTTCCCCTGTGTAGTAGAGGCAGAGTGTATGTTAGTACACACATCTGTATATTCCACTTAAAAGAGGAAGTTCAACTTAATGCTCAGTTTGAATCTTCCTGCAGGTGCACTAGATTGTGAAAAGATTTAAAATGTTCTCACTTAAAACAGCTTACACCCCTTTTAAGAGAAAAAGTGAGGCTTTAATATTTAAAAAATTGACACAAAACTATGTCCAGCATGCTATTTCATCTTAGCCATGTGGCTGGAAGGCGCTCTAAAAATATTCTAGAGCTTTTCAAACTTGAAATTCATTTGCAATCCACATAATTTAGTTTGCCCAGGTGACTAGATGTTTTTGGCTGCAGCATTTTTGGCTCCACAGAGTTCATCAACTCCAGTAGCATTTTCTTAGCAAGTTACATTTAACTCAAGTGCTCCTTTTTCAGTCTGACACTATCATACTATTATCACCTCAGGCATAAATTAAGCTACATGACTGAGTCTTTTACAAGGGTTGTAAGAGTTAAGCCTTGCCTACAGAAGCACTACAGCCAACAAATTCCCTGACTTCATTCACACCTACTCATATGTTTACTACAAAGTATAGTTAGATAGTAAAGATTTCCATTAACTCAAGATGCAGTGGTAGCACTTCACACAATCAGAACTTATTTTTGGTTAGTTTCCTGTGGTGTTACTTATAGTTAGGGAACAAGTAATGAGATGTAAATCATTTGTGAACTGCTTTACATAGCTATGTACAACCACTGTATTG
The DNA here is from genome assembly GCF_015237465.2 of Chelonia mydas. Classification (NCBI taxonomy): domain Eukaryota; kingdom Metazoa; phylum Chordata; order Testudines; family Cheloniidae; genus Chelonia; species Chelonia mydas. Next base: position 29,948,424 of record NC_057854.1, read on the forward strand.
ACCATTATGCTATACCCAGTGAACTAAGCTATTCCGTCGTCAAATATGAATGTACTGAATACTAATACTGTACAACAATTTCATTTACATTGGACAGAATAAAGTATATACAACAGTATGTAATATAACTTCTTCCTTTGCACTCAGTCCTCTGAAGAATTAATATCATTGGCATATCACTACCATTCTTAAAAGTACTCATTCTACCAGCAACATTTTATCTTGAAACGTCTTAAATCTTAGCTATACTAATTACTACAGTTGTGGAAAGTTACTACCATTTCTAAATACTTTGAAAAAACACAATTGGTTTTTCTATATGTCATCTGAAGCTATTGAAAGCTGTTCAAAACTATATTTTAGAGACTAATTTAATCCAAATACAAAAAAATTAACGGTTGAAGTCTACAAGCAGGGTCAAGAGGAATTAATGAATTGACCCTTTAGACATGAGTTACTCAGGAAAAGTCAAATAGCCAAAAGCACTTGGAAAATATCCATTTAAGATTAATTCCACTCAGTATGTGCTGTATAGTATCATCTGTTATGATCTCACAAGGTGATAAAGACACTGCCCTAAAATATAATGCCAGGCTTGGCAATCTCAAAACCATGGCTGTTTGTTCCTGTCTTCAACACAGCTTATCTTGATTCATCCTTGAAGTGAAACTTTCTAGGAGGCATGCATGATAGATTCACGTGCAACTAGACATGATCAACATATATGCAATCTCTTTTATACTTAACTTCAAACCTACTAACAGGCTGAAAATTTGAAGACTAAAGACTGTGGCATTTTTATCTACCATGAAGAAAGATAGAAGGCACAGAAGAAAGTCAATGCTGAACTAAAGTAATCCCCTATGAAACTACGATAATCCCTGCAAAACTATACAATAATGGCCCAAATCACTGCAACAACACTCCTGTGAGTGTACATTTTAGACTGCTCCTGTAGTATTTTTAGTATACCTGTAAAAATACTAATCTGCTCTGTGATGCACAGGGCAGATTATGAAAAGTACATCTTTGGATGCAGTATGTTCAACTATGCTGAGAAGACTTATATTGCAGCGTCAAGCATCCAAAAAGAGTGCCATAATTATGGATACCTTTGCAGTCTTAATTCTGCCCCTTTGTGTATTTATGGTTTGTGCTCAATAAGACACGGTCTGGGGATGAAACCAGACTGATCAGAAATTAAAGAGCTGACCTTACTTACATCTGACTAATGTATCTTTACCAGGAGCACTCTAGTTGACAGCATCTGCCCTCAGATTTTAATACTAATTATTTCCCTCAGATACTTGATAAAATTATGAGAACGGACAAAGAAGTTCATTTCTGTGATCAAAGAATAGCATCAATACACATAATCAAGGAGAGGAACCCTTTCATTACAGCTATCATAAGACTTCTATAGCTAAACTTAGAAGTCATGAAAAGTTTGATTTCAAAACCATTGATTGAAAAAAAAATGTCTGAAGTGTAGTTAGACCTGTTTTGGCAAAGGATAGCTTTTGTAAAGATGACAGGTTTCAGAGTAACAGCCGTGTTAGTCTGTATTCGCAAAAAGAAAAGGAGTACTTGTGGCACCTTAGAGACTAACCAATTTATTTGAGCATAAGCTTTCGTGAGCTACTGCATCCGATGAAGTGAGCTGTAGCTCACGAAAGCTTATGCTCAAATAAATTGGTTAGTCTCTAAGGTGCCACAAGTACTCCTTTTCTTTTTGTAAAGATGGTGATTTGTCAGTTTCTCTTCAATAAAACCAATAATCTAATGTAATTGCACCACCCTATAAACACCTAATCGTTCCATTGCATCAGTAAGTGTGCTTTCCAGGACATCACTCAACTACTTTCAGGAAGTTTAAGGACTCATTTGTTTTCATTATTTCCCATTTGCTATTTTGCCTATGTTAAGAGTCATTGAAATACGTTTTCTGAGGGATGGTTATTCACAGAAGAAAATGGGATGCCATTCATGTAGCTAATTTACTGGTTAGATTGATGTACAATATGGTTCTTGCACAGCCTTCCAGTATCTGTGCTGCTATATTCAACAGCTGTAAAATGTTGCTATAACAGACTTGGCTTTACAATTTTCTTGAATGATGCCTACCAGCTTTTTACATACTAAGTGCTTTAGTCTATCTAACACAGAGAGCAGTAATACAAAGTTAAGGTTCACAGTAATGACACTTAGTGTTTGTTTATAAATTTCAGTTTAGGAAAAAGTACCTTTTAAAGCAGTTAAGCACGTTGCTTTAAGCACTTCCTCTCCCTCCCCAAATACCTTCAACGTTATATTTTGAGCCCAAATTTTGACTGCCAATTTAGTGAGTGAAGGTTGAAAGTTTAGTTATTTATGATTTAAATCAGTTGTCACTTCTGGATTAACACCAACTTAAAAAACCTTAGCATATGATTAATTTTAATCATACAGTCAAGTTTATACAGAAGACTGGAATGTCAATTACTGGTAAAAAAAAAAGTCTCATTTGAGGAACTGCAGATTTGCTACCTAAATTCCTCTTGCCATTTGGGAGATTTGACCACCTCATGGATGGCAAAGGGCAAATGTAGCAGACTGAAACATTTTAGCACCCAGATGGAGGGGAGAGAGGTGGGGCCTACAGCAGCAGATGCAGAACTGCCACCTTACAACTGGAGTAGCTCGTGTATCCCAAATTGCAAGTCCAGCCACAAGAACAGCATGTTGGAAAAGCCTCTTCCACCTGTTTAAGAGGATGAACACAAAGTTTAGCCATGACCAGGCTTTCTCAGTGGAAGGTAGTTCTTAGGGATGAGCCAAGTTCCCACTTGCCTTAGGGAAAACAATCTGGAGTTAAATGCATTTCTAGAGCTGGAACACAGTGTGTCCTTCTGTTTAAGAGGCAGTTGTGCTTATATGCTATAATTTTTGGGTGCCATCTTGTATTTTATGTTAAATGTTTGCCACCATCTATATGCACTCATCCAGACTTTTGTTTTAAACTGCTGTATTAAGTTGCCTTGGCTTTCCTGACATTGTAAATGTACTCTAGTCACCCTGACAGTTGCAAAATGCCTTGGCTAACAAAGGTTAATTCAGTATTTCAAGCAGCTCTTAAATATATTGCCCTTCTATGGAATATATTCAATATTTAAACACTAGGCTTGGTTGACAAGTATAAGGATGGCCACTTTCCTCCCCTTTAAGGATACTAGTAATGCCACATGCCATTGTTATGAGTGTGTCACTGGCTGGTAGTAGTTTAAATGGAAGTTTTGGCATTTATTTCTTTGTAAATTACAATACTTACATTATATTTTTAAAGTAACACCTGGGGTCTTATGTACTTAAGGCCAAAGAACTTCTTAACCAGGCAAAGTTTCTATTTAAATCAATGGAAGCTTTGAGCGGCAGCTTGAGAGTTTTGTCCATAATACTATAGTTAACCTGAAGCAATGGCATTCTTTAATTACTGAGTCAATTTGAACTATGGTCTGTGAGCACTTACTGGTGATTTGTTCAGGGCTGACTCCACATCGTTGCTTCGACACATCCAGGCTCATCACTCTCAATAAAGTTGGATGCCTAGAGAGAGACAGTGGGGTTCAAGTATGAAGATCCACAAGGGGAGGCAGCTAAGCTAGCTCCACGAGTGTAGTCTGATTTTGAACAGGAGCTATGCCAGAGTACCAACAGCTGCTTCTGCATATAAGCAATTGGTGTAGTTACCACATGGATATTTTAAGTTGACCCAAGTAGTTTTCATGCTTGTGATTAAGTGGGGAAGTGATTCACAAGGCAGTCTAGTACAATGTGGTCTACACTTATGGTAAAGTTAGAGAAACTTGTACAACCATCAGGTGCTGTTATTTTGAGATTGACTCACCACCCCAACAAGTGGGCACATAAAGTCCCATGTGGTTTAAAAGACAACTGTCAAAATCCTTGTAGAATTATTTGAAATGTGAGTATTTTTAGACAAGAACCTTCAAGTTTCATGCATTAAGATTAATGTAACTTTACTAGATGACCTGAGGTGGTATTGAAGATGTGCTACCAAGTAACATTTGAAACAGGTAGGTACATTTAAACATAGTATTAAAGGTGAAGGAAGCCAACCTTATGTCTTATACAGTGTTGTTGTAGCCATGTCGATCCCAGGTGGATGAGATGATAAAAGATATAACCTCACCAAACTTATATTTTGTCTTCCAAGATAGTTTAAATCAACCTACGCAACTTTTTCCACCTTGCCCAAAGTATACACGTTTCCTTTTCAAAGGGCTGACATGTGCTATTAACATTTTAAGCTTGCCTTTAGATAGGATTTCTAGAACTACTCCATATAGGTGGGGAAAGTTTTGCCTGCCTCCTTCAGACAAGCAGGTTGTGTACACTGAAGAAACTCACTTTCAATACCTCAATTCTAGACAACTATTCCCCAAGCAAGCTCAAAGATAGCCAGAAGGCCATCTATAAGCTCACCTAGTTCAACATATTAACAGTGTCCAGTTAAAGATGTTGGCAAATTGGAGAGAGTCCAGAGGAGAGTGACAAAAATGATAAAAGGCTTAGAAAACTTGATCTATGAGAAAAGGTTGAAAAAACTGGGTTTGTTTAGTCTTGAGAAAAGAAGATTGAGGGGGGCCTTGTTAACAGTCTTCAAATACGTTTAAGGAGGATGGAGATCAATTGTCCACTGAAGGTAGGACAAGAAGTAATGGCTTAATGTGCAGCAATGGATACTTAGGTTAGATTTTAGGGAAAAAAAACTTTTAAACTAAAGATAGTTAAATACTGGAATAGGCTTTCAAGGGAGGTTGTGAAACTCCCATCACTAGCAATCTTAAGAACAGGTTGGATAAACACCTATCAGGGATGGTCTATGTTCACTTGATCCTGCCTCAGCACAGGGTGATGGACTAGATGACCTCTTTAAGGTCTCTTCCAGCCCTACATTTCTATTGTTCTATCCTAGACCAACCATTATCTTGATTCAAGACATGGGAAAGAAAAATCATTTCAGTGGCACTGATGGATAAACTCCTACTGCCAGTGGATGGTGGGGAGACATCTAGTCTCATCCTCCTGGACCTCTCTGCAGTATTTAATACTGCTAATCATGAAATACTGCTGTCCTGCCTGAGAGAGGTGGCAGGAGTTCAAGGGAACATATCAAGATGGTTACAGTAATTCCTAGAAGGACACACCTAAAGAAAAGTGATGAAAAACTGCACCTCCACTGCTAGATCCCTCGCCTCTGGAATCCCACAAGGATCAGTCCTCTGTCAGATCCTATTAAACAGCCAGTAGATGAACCAAGAAGGTGACATAGGTTCAAGAGCCAGCAATATGCTGTTCACACACAACTCGACTCATCTTTCACTATATAACAATACCACTGCTACCCAGTTAGCTTAGGGCTTGGATGACTTCAGCTCATGGATGGATGAACAGCTAGTTGCAGCTGAAACTGAGCATGATGGACACAAATCTGGTGGGCAGAGAAGAATACTATAGAGAGTTTTCAGCCACAGTGCAGTACCCTTTGGTTCAAATGACACACCCAAAATTAATTAATTTGGTCTGTAGTTTAGGATTGCTTGCTTTCAACTATCTTTAGTTGGCTATGTGACTCCAACCCATCCTAGCAGATGGTGACCTGTTCTGAGTTCTCATGTAGCCTTTATAACCTCCTGTGGGGACTACAGCAAGGCAGTGTATGTGAGCATGAAGTCCAACAACTACAGAAGGCTGCAGTGCATCTCCTCAGCATCATGGTCTATTGCAAGCATGTTAAACCTCTCCCCTGCCCTCCAGACTAGCTTCCCATAGATTGAGTTAAGTTCAGGGTCTATCCTTATCTCAATGGCATGGGCCAGCATATCTCAAAGGTCCCCTCAGTCCCTGGGATAATGACTGGTCAACATTTTGGATCCTCAGAAACACTGCAACTTTTTACCAGAAGGGTGAAGTTAATCTGTGCAGCAGACAGCATCTACCCCCCACAGCACTACACTACACAGCTTGCACAATTCCCCTTAATGAGAAAGAAGGAAGAAAGCTACTTGTCACAGATGTTAGTCATGTCAACTAATGTACTGCTGGAAGGTGCCCAGCTACTATAGAGATGAGGGTGGTATAGAAACTTAAGTAGAACAGTATAGCTAGACATGGCAACTCACATTTAAAGTGCAAAACATTTTACTGAGCTGAGATTTCTGTAAACTAGGGTAACACATTTTTCCGGAAAAATGCAGCCAGTTAAGTTTACCCAATCAAGGAATGAGCAGGGCTGGGAGCATTGACACATGCCCTTACATTTGTGTTTTGATACCAAGTATCTGGACACCCCTTTAATCACAAAAAATTGGAGTGACATAGTGGGACTCCATTTTGAAACACTCTTGTAAAGGGGCAACATTTGAGGGCTAACAGATAACTGGTTGTTTCTGTTCGGTAGCTCCAAACTGACCACCACATTACTAATGGCACACCACACCAATGACTTAAATGTTGACCCTCGTTTCTTAAATTGAAATGCTTCCATCGACTTAAATGGGAGCAGACAGTGTTAAGCACTTGGCCAGAGGCCTGTGCCACCTTGCACAATCAGACCTAAAAGAAAGAGGTTTAACTGCAAGCACTTCCATTCAAGTTGTACACAGTTTGTACTAGTGACTCAGTCTCAGGAGGCAGATTAACACTCATCATCTGTGTTCTTGTTATTCAACAAGAAGAGTTGAACTACCCATTTGGAAGACCACCTTGAAGGTCTAAGCTGCAAGTTAACATAAAATCATCTTTATGGATAGGGTGGTTCTTCTTTAGTTGGGGTTGGTCCTGCTTTGAGTAGGGGGTTGGACTAGAAAACCTCCTGAGGTCTCTTCCAATCCTAATCTTCTATGATTCTGGAGTACTTGTATCAGTTATTTCAGTTTTAACCCAACTTTTCAAAAACTATCTGTTTCAATCCTTTTCCTTCATTCCCCAACCACTGCTCTGTTGGGAATCCATTAGAACTCTCTCAAACCTCTGAACTGACTTTCATTTGAACAGTGTTCCTTGATTAAATGCAGAAATTAAGGGTTTTTTTTAAATGTATTCTGAATCTCAATAAAACTTGAATCCAATATTAGTCTATGTTTGCCTTGTAAATCAAGGTTGCATCTGTTCCTAAACCCCAAAAGCCTTAGCCTTAAGGGCAAAATATTTCAGAATGAATGGACTATCTATCTCCAAAGGATTAGCTATCCTGAGGTACACCTTAATCTCTTTATGCAATGCAAGAGCTGGTACAAGTTTAACGTAGTAGGAAATTATCATGGCCAATTTTTATACTTGTCTCCCCTCGGTTTGACTCTAGTTTTTCTCCTCGTCAAGTGAGTGTGACATCTTTAACAAGCACCACTTAAACTGAGATTGTTACACCTGGTTAGTGGGTTTATTGGCTGTTTGACAACATTCTGTGTCTAAATTTGACTTTATTGCTCAGCTGCCAACAGCTCCAAAAAGAAACTTAGTCTAAGTTGCAATAAGATATAGGCAATTATGCTACCACCAGAACAAATGCTTCTAAGTGATTTCTTAAGTATCTGGAAGGTGAAAGTACTGCAAATAATCATTTTTGTAGCAAACAACATTTTGTACGGGGACATAAGGACAAGTGTTTTATCTTTTGATGAGTGCTACACAAAGATTGGTAAGAACCTTTTACGCAAAATTCTATAGATGCAAGTTGAAAAATAGCTGCATGTTACCCAACAGCTTTTCATTATCTGCATTTAAATTACTTTTGAAAAATCTGGAAATAGCCATTTAAAGAATGGACCCTAATAATTTATTAAGAATAATTCTATATGTTTGGAAGAGGTTCAGTCTTCTGAACTATTCAAAAGTCATGTACAGGAAGTATGTTGATCTGATGTGGTAATCCACATGTACACTGGTGTGATGCTTTCTCAGAATTTTCAGAGCTGTAAGTCACCCTGTTATTTCTCTGCCTCAGTGAGAAAGAGATTTGCTGCTCCTGAACTGTGTGCCAGCTCTGACTCTCCTCTCTGTTAGTCATCCCAACAAATTCCTCATGGCTCTGCTAGTCTTTTCCTTGCTTTGAAGGTAACACTTTCTGCCCCCAATTCCCAAACGCCATGGAAGAGCAGCCTTTGCAGTATCCAGTCCCTGCCACTGGACAGTTACAGAAATATCAAGTCTGATGTCTCTGAAGAGACAGAACACACATTACCCTGGTGGCTCAGCTGAGGATGCACACCTGACTTTACTATAACGGCACAGAGGTGAATTGATAATTAAACAAGAATAAGTTTAATCAATAAAGAACAGAGATTTAAGTGATACTAAGCAGATAGAATAGAAACAGAAATGGTTACAAACAAAACAAAAGTAAAATACGCTTCTAAGAGACCACATGTAACCTTAGTGGGCTCCAATCTTTGTCTAGAGCTGCTTTTTTACTTACAGCTACTTCTGACTATCACCAGCCCACATAGTTGAGGATCCACCTTTCATAGATGCAAAGAGCACTGACCTCTTTGTTCCTTTAGTGATGGATAACAAAGGGGCTTTCCCCCCTTTATTTTATAAACCTTTGAAGTATCCTATTTGTGCTCCAGTGAACTGACCATGCTACTCTCAGTTTGCTTTTCTTGTTGACTCAGATGCAAATATAACTTTCATGGTCTCTGGTTTTAGGCAGACTAGTAAATCAAGATTACTTGTTTAGGAACTCTGCTTCCAAAACAAACCTATTTCCAGCACCCGGACATAATTCTTTACACACCATCTGTACATACCTCGTGCCATGTTATTAGTGACCAGTGTGTCACCAGCTTTCATTTGATATTTCACACAACACTCTTTCTTAATAAATACCATGATAGCAATGTGTTAGGTATAGTGAGTGTGTCAGGCCTGGTAGGAGTTAGACATAGGGCCCTCTGCTAGTTGGCATTGAGGGGCTCTTACGGTCCTCATTGAGTATTCAGCCCATGTTCACATCAAGAACATGTTTCAACATAGCTGCCCAAGGGCAGTTTATTGGAGTCTTAGTAAAGTCAGGTCAGGTCATAATGGCCATGAAAAACTTCCCACTCACATTTCACCTACAACAAAGTACAGGTTACCCCCACCTGAAATTACACGGAAAGTTTGAGACTCTTGGGAATGTACCTAACCTTTTGTTCATTTATTAGTCTCCACCCCCAGATTTAAAAATCCTTCCCTATGCTTTTGAGGTAGATTAGGGGAAAGATTGGCACACACTTAGGGTATGTCTACACTACGGACACCACACCAGCATAGCTATGTCACCGCAGCTGTGTCGGCATAACCCCATCCTGCATATGCAGCCTACAGTGACAGAAGGGGTTTTTCCCCCACTGGAGTAGGATCATCACCTCCCCCAAGAACAGTAGTTACATTGATAGATGCACTCTTTAATTGACATAATTGCATCTGTGCTGGGGGTTAAGTTGGCATAGCTATGTCAATTAGGGATGTAGTTTCTTCATAGCTTTCTCAACCTAACTTTTAACTGTAAGCCAAACCTCACTATTGGGCTGGGCTGGATTAATGTGCAGGCAAGATAGAGGAGCACCTAGGACCCAACAGATAACCATACAACACACTCACCACAGCCAGGCTGCCTATACTATGGATCCACCTGGACCAGCTGCTGATTCTGCTGCTGCTCACCACGAGGGGGGTCACAACACCGCTCACTCAAATTTGGTCTGCACAGCATGACCAGCCCAGCTGCGGTAAGTGTGTTGTAAGGCTGTTTGTTGTTATTCATGAGACGGTAGGGCCCGATAAATGTATTTTTCCTAGGGGCCCAATCATGAGTTAATCTAGTCCTGCTCTTGGGCATTGCAAATAAGGGATCAATTACATTTCTTCACATCAGGGTTATCCAGTTTGTTTGTCAGCTGGGTTAGCTCACAATCAATGCATTCTAACTAACTGTCTGAAGGTTGCATTTTCAAAAACTCTCTCCCAGGGCTGCATTTAAACCAAGCTCTTACTTCTTGACTAAATGTGGAGGACTGTCTTCCCCATAGACAGTGTTCAACAACAGGATACCCACAAAACTGGAGACCATCACCATATGGCTTATTATGATGAAGGCATGACTCATCTTAATTACTCATTTGGAAATCCAGAGATAGTGTGAGTGAGACCCATTCAGGTTTGTTCCCATGCAAGCCAGCCTCAGTGAGGCTGTATTTGTTTTGACAAGTTTATACAAAATAGTTGTGAAAAACTGAAATTTATGGTTGAACCAGGGACAAGATCTTATTCTGACCCACAAGTCCTGCACCTCGTTTCATGGAAATGTCAACATTCATATCTTGTAAGTAAGAAAGGCTGCACTGCATCTGCTCAGTCAGTCATGGCCATAATTGAAACACAGAAGTTATTTGGGAAAGCCAAGAAAAAATATTTGAGATAGATAATATACTACAGTGAATTTGTACATCTTATACTTTTAGAGTCACATGTCTCATGTATTCTCCACTTTCCAAGGATACACTGCAGCTATACAGATAACATTTCAAATTCTTATAAGACAAAATTGTAGTTTCCTTTCAACTAGGCAATATCATTTTGTCTTTTGCAATTTGAAAGAGCAACATGTTGACATTTGTTTATATAAGGATTGTGCTCCATTTAAGACTTAGAGTATCTAAAATATGTAATGATTTCAGCATAAATATAATAGGAAAGGCTAGTTTTATTAAACAAAATTATAACTAAACTCCTTGGAAAACTTGATTCTTGCTTTTCAGTTTTCTGAAAAACCCTTTTATTAAATCAGGCTTACTTCTGGAGAAGAGTAATCCTGTGTGAAGTGTTTTTAAACGAAGATTTTATAAATAGGTAGATTGCTCTGGACGTGACTTACAATAGAAAACTTGTGACAGGTAAAAAGAGTTATGGTCTGTGAATACCTCAATCATTTTTCAGAGAAACTCAGTTTTTAATCACATTTTCTGTGTCAACACTGAATTCAGTTCCAGTGTGTGAAGGAAAATAATTTAACTTGAGACTTCATCATTCTCTTAAAAGCCACCATAAATTCACAGCAGCCCAAAATAAATCAATGATGGTATAGTTTTCTTTTGCCTGCAAACCCCCATCATCAGTTTCTCTCACTTGGGTTCTCTTGAGTGAAGTCTCCTTGGAGCAGTCACCAAGAATGTCCATTATTCGTCATCTATTCATCTCCATGAAGATGTAATGACAAATGCAGCCTCATTTACTTTTGTTGTACAGGTTAATGGAAAAATTTTCTACTGTAATCTAAATTTTCTGAAGTGGCAAATAATTTTGGTTGTCATAATTTCTGGGTATTTATCTTGACACCTTGGGATGGTTTCAGGAAAGGCTGAGTACCAGCACCTCTCACTGACTTCAAGCTGAACACGAGGATCAGCAAGTCTCAGCTTCAAGCTGAATGTGCTGAAATGGAAACTTTTAAATTTAGTTGCCAGTTTTGAAAAATATTTGCTGATATTCTTGTTCTCTGCAGGGGGTGAAGGGAAAAGGAGTGGGAATTTAAACATGGTTCAATAGAAATACAATCCTTAGTTCAATTCTAAAGCCTGCCTTTGTTTAATATGGAGCTCTTGGTTTTATTTGTATCAGCCTCCGGAGTACTCCATTTCCCAGCTCCAATTAGCAGAGGAACAAGTTAGAGTTTGCAGAGCTGCTCCCTATTCAGCATTTGAAAAGAAAGTTAAATGAGAACATGTTTGAAGGGGGAAAAGGAAGCAATAAAACGTTACAAAGATATCCACAGGTGTTTTAAACAGTCAATTTCAGAAATATAAACTGCAGCAGAACAGATCAGTTACTTCATATATTTCACCACTAGATGTCCTTGTTTAAGTATAAACAAAACAGTCATTCTGAAAGCGTGTAATGCAATAGCTATGAACGGGTATAATCTCATTTCTGTGATTACTATGATGATTGGGTAGAAGGAACAAGTAGGGACGTACAAAGAATCTGGAGATTTGCTGCACCCCTGCATAAGGTTAATTTGACATCTGCCCAATTCCACCCAGTCAGGTAGCTAGGAACAATGTGATTTTTGTGGTAATATAAGTTAAGAACTAATCACACTGGCCTTAACAAGGCATCGTTCATAGCATATCCTACCCAGTTTCCCCTCCCAATGATACTAATAGTACCTTAAACCTGAATGGTGGCATTCCCTTCCAGGCTTGGACTTAGTTTAAATAAATTCTGCCAGTTGTTCTACTGCATGATTTGGGCTATACCTCAATAGCGTCTTGATGTGCTAATTTATCTTGGTTTCACCTGTGACTTAAATGAAGAGTCCAACTCACATCCTCCACATAAAGGTGAGCATGCACTGATCTGCCACACCACTAAGCCTTCATGAAAGCTCTGGTGCCTCCTTACGTGAGCTTTTTGCGCTCTCTCTCTCGCATGAGAGAATCTCTGCCTTTCCATCGTACGCTGTGACCTTCTGAAGGGACAGGCTGTGTTTCTCCTATTAGGAATTTATAAGCAAATGCTAACAGTTAAATGTTGAAGAGTGAGGGAAGTAGGCAACAACTTTACTCATCAATACCCAAAAACATCTCATTTAAGCTTACCTTTAGTGTTAAAGTCAGAAATTGAGGCGTTAACAAGAGTTTCAGAAAAACAGAGTCTCTGCTTAAGCCTTACAATAAAAGTAAAGTATTCTATATTATCTGCTCATTGTCTCAGCATGCACTAGCATCTCAAGTATTTATTGGCTTAGCCATAACAGGCCTGAAATAGATGCTAAATCCACCTTGCACAATTAGGGCTCTTGATACAATTTTCTAACTGGAGGAAACATATTAATTATGTCATAGGCTTGTTATTGACTGAGCCTTTGGATTAAGATTTAGCCATCACATTTATATCTATTCAAATACCATGTGAGAGAGAGTTAAAATTTAGGTGTCAAAAACTAATAAAATTAAACAGCAGCTACATCCCTGCTATGAATTCTCTAAGGTAATCAAAAACCATGGGAGAATGTTTAAATTGTATATAAACCTATTGGTTTCATTATAATTATTATAGGACATTTGTTTGAGTTGAGGATGTTTTCACTCTTTTCCCTTAAGTCAGAGGTTCCCAAACTTGGTTAGAGTCTTGTCCTGGCAGACCGCGAAATGCTTTGTTTACTTGAGCGTCCGCAGATACGGCTGCTCACAGCAGTGATTCAAATTAAAGCCATTTAAACTGGTACAGAGTTTGCATTTCCTCCCAGAACCAGTGTGAGTGTCCTAGCCTTAAGGAAACTGTTACAGTTAAGCATTTCAGTTCCATGAAACATGTTTTTAATAGAAAAAAATTCTCATTAACTAGCACTAACAGCCTTACCTTCACACCCTTTAAATTAGACATGAAATAACCTGTGACCCTTGAATTCAAGTGAATAAAGTTCTTCTACAATAGAAGGGCTGAGACAATTCATTTTTCTTTGCTCCTTGTTCTAGCGAAGAACTGTTCATATATTTACAAAATATAAAAAGCAGAATTGATACATAAGGATTATATAGAGCTCTTTGACAAATTTCAGTTATTATGACAGAGCAGCTCCTTTTAGGGGACTATCAGTCTGGCTTAACCTTTGCAGAAGGGTAACTTTCACAAGAGGAGACAGCAGTTAAAAAGGCCATTGCTGATCATGTTTAGGTGCTCCTTTGCTGATCCTATAAAGTAAGAGAAGTCTAACATGAGTCTGCTCTCGCCTTTGCTCCAATAGCAAAGGCCAGTAGACTACTACATAGGGCAGCTCATATCTGCATTTCACCAAGCAGTCTTGTTAGTTGGAGAACAAGCCTTTGTTCCTTTTAAGCTGAAGGAAAGACCAAACAGTGAACTTTTTGCTTCAATGGAGTCTAACTACTCACGCATAGTAATGAATTAGTTATACAGTACGCTACTTAACAGCACTGTATTGCACAGGCACTCTGACACCTTGCTTATATGAATTCACAGAAGTTAAGCTAAGGGTAAACTTGAAGTTTTATATTGCCTTTTGATTTACTTCAAGCAGCTTAAACTAATAGAACACTGTTTGCGTATTTGAATGAATTCTCTTTTAGGGATATAAGAAAGCTCTTCAACCTAAATTTGGAATCCACTAAGATTCTGAGACTGGTAAAAACCAGTTATACCAGTTACAAGAAAAGGAAGAGAGTGCTGAAGCGTGAAGGAAAATTTCTATACAAGTATTCATGTTTAATGTGCAAAGCATCCACATAAGCCAGGCGAGCTTTTGGAGTCAGAGAGTTCTTCCACCTCTTATAGAGATCTGGTGAAGATAGTGATTTGAGTGAAAACTAGATTTCTGTCAATAGTAGCAAGACTAGTCATAAATATTAACAGTATTGACTACACATGATGCTTGCCAGCAGGGCTGGATTACCCAATAGGCAGACTTAGGGCACCAGCAAAGCAGGGGGCACCAAAAAAGAGATTTTTTTTTTTGAAAAAATTTGATATTTGATATTTGAAAAAAAGCATCGAAGTAGTCATCATGGGAAAAATCAGAACTTTGTTAGACTTCCTTACACTCCACTACACACTCTTTCCCCATTTTTCTGTTCTCTTTTTATTACTTATCCCCACCTAAACCAGGGGGGTGTCCTACTAACGTAGATCGAAATAATGCGAGGAAATCAGATCCTGTCATGTATTGCAATAAATTTATGTTTTATTATTGATATATTCTTCTGAATTATACGTACTGGATTCGTTTTTTACTTTCTTATATATTATATATATATACATAAAAATAGTGTACATTGTGTAATTTGTTTTTTTTTTTAAAGTAGATAACTGAGATAAGGGGCAGGATGAAACGTAACCAACTGAGTGGAGCACAGAAACGTAAACTGGGTGGAAGAAAAAAAACAAAAAACTAGTGAAATTTTCCAAAATCTTCCAGAGCGGACATCATTTTTCAAAGCGAATCCATCAGAAGTAACATCTTCTCTCAGTAGCACAGACATTGTTCCAAAACCTGTAGGTGTTTCAGAGACCGACCCTTCTTCTATTTGTGAAACAAACACCATTCCAGAACATGTGGATGTGTCAGAGACTGTAACTGATCATCCTACTCCTGGTGGTAAAACAGACATTGTTCTAGGTGTGGATGTGTCAGAGACTGAACCTGCTCATGCTGTAAATAATAAGAGAAAAGATCCTGGTATGTGGGTTGATTTCAATACTGATGATGTAGCTTACTGGATAGATCGAGGACCAAATGACTGTCAACACCACACTGGGTGATTTGAGAAATCACGTCGGACTTTTACCAGTGGCAAACAAACAAGATACTGTCCACAAAAAATATTTTTCGGCATGAAAGCAAATGGTGAGAAATATACTTGAGAATGGCTACTGTATTCACCATCAACAGGGTCTGTGTACTGTTTTGTTTGCAAACTTTTTGCATGTAAACCTTCAACATCCTGATTTGTTGCAGATGGATTTAGTGACTGGTGGAATACTGTTTTAATTGAACAACATGAAAATAGCATTACTCACAGAGATTCAATGTTGACATATTTAAATAGAAGACAAGGCTTTGGATTGACACAAAAATTGGAAGAACAAATTAAAGGTTAGTGTGAATACTGGCAACATGTCTTGCAGCGTATTATAGCTGTTATTCAAACATTAGCTGAGCGTGGTCTGCCTTTCTGTGGATCAAATGACACATTTGGATCATTGCAGAATGGAAATTTCTTGAGATTGTTGGAGCTTGTGGCTCAGTTTGACCCATTTTTAGCAGGCCATATCTCAAAATATGGGAATGCTGGCAAAGGTAACCTATCATACTTATCCAAGACAATATGTGATGAACTCATTGGTCTAATGAGTGACAAAGTTCGTTCAGCTATTGTGGATGAAATAAATACTGCTGGGTACTTCAGTTTATCTGTCGACTCTACACCTGATCTTTCACATATTGATCAATTGAGTATTGTACTAAAATATGTGTCTCCCACAGATGGAAAACCAGTTGAACAATTTATAACATTCCTCAATTTGAAAAGCCAAACTGGTGAACAAATGGCAAATCAAGTACTGCATTATCTGTGCCAAGTTTGCAAAATACATTTCTCAAAGTGCAGAGGTCAATCCTACGACAATGCTGCCAACATGTCAGGACATTATCAAGGAATGCAGAAGAAGCTTTTAGAACAGAACAAATATGCCATATTTATACCATGTGCTGCACACTCTCTCAATCTTGTTGGCCACAGTGCTGTTGATAGTTCTCTGGTGGCAGCAAGTTTTTTCTCAACAGTCCAGTTACTTTATACATTTTTCTCTGCCTCAACACACCAATGGGCAGTTCTTAAAACATATTTGGGCAATGATCATGTGTTGAAATCTCTTTCTAATAGTCGCTGGGAGGCACATGCAGTGGCAACAAGTGCAATTCTGGAGTCCTACTCAAAGATTGTGGATCCATTAGAAAGTATAGCTGAAGACCAATTACAAAAGGGAGAAACTATACGAGAGGCAGAAAACATTGCAAACAAGATGCAAGAACTAGAGTTTGTATTCAAAATTGGATTTGAAAACATGTGAAGACCTCTGTCAATCATTAGCAGACCACTTACACACTTTGAGGAATGATTTCAAAAGATTTGAAGACAGATCAAAAGATATCTTGCCTGATATTAACTACAAAGAAGCCCAGTCCTGCAAGCGAATCAGGAAAAAACAAGCAAATGATAGCAGTGCAACAGAAACAGCATGGAATCCTAGAGACAAATTTCATGTATCTGTTTACTACACTATAATTGATACACTTGAAGCTCATATGAAGAGGAGAGGAGAAGTGTACAAAGAAGTATCAAGTAGATTTTCTTTTCTAAAAGATATGGACTTATCTGATGAACAATATTACAAGGTTCCCAAAAGCTAGTTGACTTGAACATGAATCTCTGTGGAGAAGTACGGCAGTTCCACTGTTATACGTGCGCAAAGTTTAATGAAACAGGAAAAATGAAATTCAGCCACATCCATCTTCATGACACAATATTGAAAGACGGAATACAATCTGTATTTCCAAATGTAGAGACCGCACTACGTATTTTTCTAACATTGATGATTACTAACTGCTCCGCAGAACACTCTTTTTCTCAGCTGAAAAGAATAAAAAACCCTCAGAGAACAACAACGTGTCAGGACAGACTTGATTCACTTTCCCTATTGTGTGTGGAAGCGGCCATGCTTTGTCGAGTCAGCTTCGATGAACTTATCCAGAATTTTGCAATCTGAAAATCTAGAAAGAAGCTATTTTAATTTCAGCATACATGTAAGTTTTGTGTCATTTCAAAAAATAAAATTTATTTTACGGTATAGTATAGTTTTTATTTTGAATTACATATGGGGGGGGCACCATAATCTTTCCAGTGCTCAGGGCCTCTAAAGGTCTTAATCTGGCCCTGCTTGCCAGTGTTTGAAGTAGGCAAGACATGGCACTTGGAGACAGGATCTGGCAGTTCTGAGAGCTCCAATACCTTTTTAAGAGTCTGTGGATGACTGAACTTTTGTTAAGACATCCTGCTGCCCCGTACTTGTTCGTGGCATGACTGATCACTTCAGGGACAATTTAAGCTTGCTTTTCAGAACCTACTTTTCTTCATTGTACAATATTTTGGCTAGGGAACCACCTACCCCTTTTCAGTAAGATGTCTTTGTTTGGTGTTTTCATTATTTTATGTGCTGTTGTGTCTCAAGGTGTGGGAGGAAATAGATCAGATGGATGTTTTACAAGTAAATGAAGTAGAGCCAAAATACTGAAACACCACCTAACTCTGAGGATGACAAGGTACGTACAGAGTATTGTGCATGGACTCTACAATGGGCTGAACCAAAATCAGATCTCTACACTGAAACCCAGACAGATATCGAGAGACAAGTGCAAAGTAGTTGGAGGAATGCTTAATCCAACTGCTGTATTGCATTACTAACCAAAGAGCATTTTGCAATTGTCTCTCTGTCCTTGAGTCATTGTGGCAACAATCTGTTATGCCCATTTTGAGAGCACAGAGGTCATGCCCATGCACTCCCTTTTCCTCAGGTGTGATGCTGCAAGTGAGCCTTTCCTGGTTACTTCACTTCACCCAGGTTATAAACAAGTCCAGACATATCTTTTTATCAAAGAATATCCCCCTTTCCAAAGGTCTCATTTATGAAAGACAGCCATAACTGCAAGGAGGAGCTTACTCAGATACACATGGAGACACGTCACCTCAGGACTCAGTCCAACTAGCCTTCTCCAGCTCCTTCATTCAGGAGATTCTACTTTTCTGCACCTGCTAAGAGTCTGTTTCTGGAGCCTTTCCTGGTTCCTTCTGTGGATTACTCCTTTTTCAGTCCTGCCTTAAGAAGGAGTCCACAGCTCTCCTCTTAGTAACTGGGCTATATTAATTAGCCCCTTACTCTCTCCTTAAACAGGAGTCTCTCCAGCTCTCCTCTCTGGAGCAGAGTTCTGGGTTAGCCAATTTTGGGACTTTGTCATCTTCTCCCTCAGTGGGCCCCTTCACATTAATAAGTCTGCAGGGTGCACAGCAGGCCAGCCTTTCCTTGCTGAAGTCTCCTGGGGTTTTCTCTGCTCAGAAGGAAGCAGCACAGCTTTTATGCTGGTCACTTCTCCCTGTTCATTCCCAATTGGTTGTGGGAACCTGGTCCACCCTCTCTGCAATGCTCCTGGCCCCAGAACCTTGAAGATACAGTGAAAGGATTTCCTCCCATGCACCCTTCATTCCCAGGACCAGTTCCTCTCTGTCCATATCCCCCTTATGTCTTTTTATATATAATGTATATTGGATCTTTCAAAGCCTTAAAGAGCCATGCCATGTGGTGGAGTGGGCTGACCACTAGTCACACCCATTTTTAGATGGAGAAGCGTTTTGTCTGTAGCATTTGTGAGTGTTTTCCCCAGCATGTGCTTCAGGGTTGTTGTTTTTTGCACAGACAGCAGAAACTGTATTGGCATCAGAATAAACACTCATATTATCTTCCCCTTCCCCATATTGTTTTGAATGTAAACCTTTGCAAAGATGTAAAAAAGTTTCATTATTCCTCAATATGAAAAGCAACAGCTTAACCATTCATAAGTTTTATAATTAGAGATCTGAAATACTTCCTGCACAAAATATCAAGCTAGCACAGTATATTATTTGTTTAATATTCCATGCTTAAGTTGCCTTTACTTTAAAAAAAATCTTCCTTGAAATGAAATAAGCTTATTTTGGTTCAAGGATCAAGATCCACTTTAATAAACAAACAGAAAACTCCAATATTTGCATCAGATTTTATAGGAGAACACACAAACAGCAAAGGGTTTCATAGAATTGTTATCACTTGGGTCACCATGAAATTATTTGAGTATTGGACATATATTTTATTAGCTGCTAACATGAGAAGTTGGCTGCATTATAATTCACTAGGTTAGTTTGCTTCTGAACTGTGCACAGAGAAGGAGCATACTTTATATCTAGAGCACAAAGACTGGAAGATCTCTAGTTCAGTTACTGACTCGCTTTCTGACATGGGAAAGACATTTTGGGAATGTATGGGGTAGTTTGGGGGTCTGACTTGAGACATCTGGAGTTTAACTTCCTGTAGTGCTGAGCAGTCAACTCCCATTTGGGTCAATGGGAGCTACCAGTACTCAGCTACCCTGTTTTGAAGAGCAATTTCCAAATGCTCAGCACTCACTGCTCCCACTGATGTCAATACTACTACTACCTACTTCTTACGTAGCATCTTTCATCAGTAGATCTCAAAGATCTAATCTCTACAAGTCAAGTCCTTAACCTGTGCCTCAATTTTTCTGATCGGCAGCATTGATTCACTTCCCAGGGGATGTTTCAAGAATTAACAAAGCTGTATCAAGGTGTCAAGGTTCCTTCCCCACTCTGAACTCTAGGGTACAGATGTGGGGACCTGCATGAAAACCTCCAAAGCTTACTTTTACCAGCTTAGGTTAAAACTTCCCCAAGGTACAAACTATTTTACCTTTTGCCCTTGGACTTTATCACTGCCACCACCAAACATCTAACAGGTATATAATTGGGAAAGAGCCCGTTTGGAAATGTTTTACCCCCAAAATCCTCCCAAGCTTTACACTCCCTTTCCTGGGGAAGGTTTCATAAAAATCCTCACCAGTTTGCATCAGTGAACACAGACCCAAACCCTTGGATCTTAAGAACAATGGAAAAGCATTCAGATTCTTAAAAGAAGAAAAAGTAAAAAGAATCACCTCTGTAAAATCAGGATGGTAAATACCTTGCAGGGTAATCAGATTCAAAACATAGAGAATCCCTCTAGGCAAAACATTAAGTTACAAAAAGACACAAAAACAGGAATCTACATTCCATTCAGCACAGATTATTTTCTCAGCCATTTAAAGAAATCAGAATCTAACGCATATCTAGCTAGATTACTTACTAAGTTCTAAGACTCCATTCCTGTTCTGTCCCTGGCAAAAGCATCACACAGACAGAGAGAGCCTTTGTTTCTCCCCCCTCCAGCTTTTGAAAGTATCTTGTCTCCTCATTGGTCATTTTGGTCAGGTGCCAGCAAGGTTAAACTAGCTTCTTAACCCTTTACAGGTGAAAGGGTTTTTCCTCTGGCCAGGAGGGATTTTAAAGGTGTTTACCCTTCCCTTTATAATTATGACATGCCCCCCAAATCACATATAGGGTGAAACGCAGGCTGTGATTTCTTCCTGGCGCTCTAGGAGAAAACTGAGTTAATAAGACACATGCACCTCTAAATATACTACCAAGTATATAAAAACTAACAATATTTTCCACATCTCAAGGACGATTTTAACCAGTTGATTCCGGGAAACTTTCATGGGAGAGTGCATCAGCCACTTTGTTAGAAGCTCCTGAGATGTGTTGGATGTTGAAATCAAAATCTTGGAGAGCTAAACTCCACCGAATAAGTTTTTTGTTATTTCCCATGGTGGTATGAAACCACTGTAGCGCAGCATGGTTGGTTTGCAGGTGGAAACACTGTCCCCAAACATATGGGCGTAACTTTTCCAGAGCATAGACAATGGCGTAACAGTCTTTTTCACTGACTGACCAGTTGCTTTCCCTCTCAGACAGCTTCTTGCTGAGAAACACTACAGGGTGGAATTCTTGATCCTGTCCTTCCTCCATTAAAACTGCTCCCACACCATGCTCGGACGCATCTGTGGTTACTAGGAACGGTTTGTCAAAGTCTGGGGCCCTTAGTACAGGGTCAGACATGAGTGTCGCTTTAAGCTGGTTAAAGGCCTTCTGACACTCTTCGGTCCACTGAACAGCATTTGGCTGTTTCTTTTTGGTTAGGTCTGTCAGTGGGGCGGCGATTTGGCTGTATTGTGGTACAAATCGCCTGTAATAACCGGCCAAGCCTAAGAAGGATTGAACCTGTTTCTTTGACTTTGGGACAGGCCACTTTTGGATAGCATCCACTTTGGCCTGTAGGGGGTCGATAGTTCCTTGACCCACCTGGTGTTCAAGGTAAGTCACTCTGTTTAGGACTATTTGACACTTCTTAGCCTTAACAGTTAGTCCTGCCTCCCTTATGCGCTCGAAGACTTTTTGTAGATGTTCCAGGTGTTCTGCCCAGGAATCTGAAAACATGGCCACATCGTCAAGGTAGGCGACTGCATATTCTCCTAATCCCGCTAGGAGACCATCTACAAGTCTTTGGAAGGTGGCGGGTGCATTCTGCAGCCCGAAAGGGAGTACATTAAATTCATACAGCCAGACATGGGTGGTGAAGGCTGACCTTTCATTGGCAGATTCATCTAGCGGTACCTGCCAGTACCCCTTGGTTAAGTCCAAGGTAGAGATGAACTGGGCCTGTCCCAGTTTCTCTAATAGTTCATCTGTGCATGACATTGGATAGTTGTCTGGGCAAGTTACAGCATTTAGCTTACGGCAGTCCATGCAAAAACACATCTCCCCATCTGGTTTGGGAACTAGAACCACTGGAGATGCCCATGCACTGCCAGAGGGGAGGATTACACCCATATGTAACATATTCTGGATCTCCCGTTCTATAGCAGTTTTAGCTTGAGGAGACACCCAGTAAGGCTGGACTTTAATTCAGTGAGCATTACCTGTGTCAATGGAGTGGTATGCCCATTCAGTCAGTCCTGGGGTGGCTGAGAATGTCAGCGCGTAGCTAGCACACAGCTCCTGGTTCTGCTGTCGCTGCATATGCCCAAGGGTCATGGAGAGGTTCACCTCTTCCACGCCACCAGCACTTTTCCCTTCGTAGTAGACACCTTCAGGCCACTCAGCCTCATCTCCTCCCTGGGCTGTAAACTGACAAACCTTTAATTCTCTGGAATAAAAGGGCTTTAGAGAATTAATATGGTATACCTTAGGTTTTCGGTTGGAGGTGGGGAATGCTATGAGATAATTAACAGCTCCCAGGCACTCCTGGACCGTGAATGGCCCTTCCCACGATGCTTCCATTTTATGGGCCTGGAGCGCCTTTAAGACCATGACCTGGTCCCTTACTTTGAAGGAACACTTTCTGGCATGTTTATCATACCAGGTTTTTTGCTCTTTTTGAGCATCCTGTAGGTTTTCTTCAGCAAGGGATAGAGAGGTTCATAGGGTGGTTTGTAGGTTGGTTACAAAGTCCAGAATGTTAGCTCCTGGAGAAGGTGTAAATCCCTACAATTGCTGCTTCACCAACTGTAATGGCCCCTTAACCTCACGGCCATATACAAGTTCAAATGGTGAAAACCCTAAACTAGGGTGTGGTACAGCTCTGTAGGCAAAGAGCAACTGCTGCAACACTAGGTCCCAATCATTGGAGTGCTCATTTACGAATTTACGTATCATGGCCCCCAAAGTCCCATTAAATTTCTCCACCAGGCCATTTGTTTGATGATGGTAAAGAGTGGTAACCAAGTGATTTACCCCATGAGCTTCCCAAAGGCTTTCCATAGTTCCTGCCAGGAAATTAGTTCCTGTATCTGTGAGGATGTCGGAGGGCCAACCTACCCTGGCAAAAATGTCTGCTAGTGCCTGGCACACACTTTTAGCCCTGGTGTAGCTTAGAGCTACTGCTTCCGGCCATCGGGTGGCAAAATCCATGAAAGTCAGTATGTACTGCTTTCCTCTGCGTGTCTTTTTCGGAAAAGGACCCAGAATATCCACAGCTACTCGCTGAAATAGAACTTCAATGATGGGGAGTGGCTGGAGAGGGGTTTTGACCTGGTCTTGGGGTTTTCCCATTTTTTGGCATACCTCACAAGACCAGACATAGGTAGAAACATCCTTGCCCATTCCCTCCCAGTGGAATGACCTCCCCAAACGGTCTTTGGTCCTGTTCACCCCAGCATGGCCACTAGGATGATTGTGGGCTAAGCTCAAGAGCTTGACCCGGTACTTATTTGGAACTACCAACTGTCTCTGAGGATGCCAGTCTTCCTGGTGTCCACCAGAAAGAGTTTCCTTGTATAAAAGTCCTCTTTCTACAACAAACCTGGATCGATTAGAAGAGCTGAGAGGCGGTGGGTTGCTCTGTGCCGCCGCCCAAGCTCTCTGGAGGCTTTCATCTGCTTCCTGTTTGGTCTGGAACTGTTCCCTTGATTCTGGAGACATCAGTTCCTCATTGGATTGTGGACCTGGGCTTGGTCCCTCTGGAAGCGATGTAGGGGATGGGGCTGTTTTCGTTGACTGTGAATCGCTCTCCGCTGGTGCACTATGTTGGGGTTCAGGCTCTGGCTGAGCCTCTTGTGTAGGGTTATCGGCTGCTGCCGGTTCAGGTTCGGTGGGGCCCTCTGGTGTTGGGGTTGCAAGTACTGGATTCAGTGCTGGCAATGGGTCTGGTGCTAGTTGTTCTGCCGGTTCTGGTTCTGGGACTGGCTCTGTCTGGGTCTCTGGGACTGGATCCACTGCTGCTGTTGCAGACATTGGCCTGGGGTCCGGGTCCATCACCTCTCACCGGGTCCTGGTAGAAGTTTCTGGAACAGAGCTAGGCGTGACGGCTGGTTTAGCCTGGCTGCGGGTGACCATTCCCACCCTCTTGGCTAGCTTCACATGCTTCGCCAAGTCTAGCTAGATATGCGTTAGATTTGGATTTCTTTAAATGGCTGAGAAAATAAGCTGTGCTGAATGGAATGTAGTTTCCTGTTCTGTCCCCAGAAAAAGCATCACACAGACAGAGAGAGCCTTTGTTTCTCCCCCCCATCCAGCTTTTGAAAGTATCTTGTCTCCTCATTGGTCATTTTGGTCAGGTGCCAGTGAGGTTATCCTAGCTTCTTAACCCTTTACAGGTGAAAGGGTTTTTCAAGGCGTTTACCCTTCCTTTTATATTTATGACACAAGGCTTCATGCAGGAGTGTACACTTTGCATGATTAAGGGCTGCAGAACTGGTCCCTTATTAATTTTTCTAATATGAAGTCATATGCACAACTGTGAACAGCCTTTGCTAGGCAGTAGGACCACTCCCTTGGACTTCTATCAAATGTCCTGTAATCCAGCTACATAGAAGCATTTATAAAATTTACTTTTCATTCAAAATTTGTTATGGGAGAAAATCTCCAAAAATAATGCAATATCAAGAATTGATGCAACCAGTAGGTGGCTTAGAAGTAGCAACTCCCAATGCATGCATTTTTAGCCTTTTCTGTATGCGGACCAGTAGTAACTGAAAGTTATCAGAAGCAAGTGGCTCGTGCACTCTAAGTTTAGTTGTTTATCTTGGGTTAGTTTCTAGTGAAGAGGTGTTCCACAAAGCTCTAGAACAGCATTTCTCAAACTGGGGTCCATGGACCCCTGGGGGTCCCTGAGGGTAATCCAGGAGGTCCGGGGCCCTCGCTGATCAACTCCTTCCCCTCCCTCCCTCAACTCCTCCTCCTCCATTTCCCAGAGGCTTACTGAAGCCAAACCGGGAGATTTTAGGTGCTAGAAGTCCAGCGGCGCAGCAGGGCTAAGGCAGAACCTGCCCTGGTTCTGTGCCCCTCCCGGAAGTGGCTGGCACGTCTCTCTGGCCCCTGGGGCTGAATGGGAAGAGGAGACTTGGGGGTCCCTGAAAATGTTTAAATCAAAATGTGGGGCCTTGGGTTGCTAAGTTTGAGAACTGCTGCTCTAGGAATTAGCTGGTGGTAACCAGCATATTTTACACTGTCTGAGATGGCCAGAAAGATATTTCAGGCTCCATGCTCAAACTATAGTCCTTGCAGAGATGTTATCCTCCAAATGGAGTTTAACCAAAATTAGTGGAACAACATAACTAAATAAGCATCGCCAAGGTCCATGTTTTCCCTACGCTGTAGACCAAGTATTTCAGCATTCTGAGGTGTCAGCTAAACAGTTTTCAATAGCTCCAGACACAAATGCCAGCAACAAACATTCAATATGGGTGCAAGAATCCCACTGAGGGTTAAGCAGGATAAAAAGAAAGCATAAGCTTGAGAACATACTCAGTAGTGAATGTGTTGCTTAAGAGCCACTTGCTCTAAGGGTGACTCTTACTGCCATTAAAATAAAATAGGAGCCTTCTATACTGCTGCTCAAATTCCATTATTCTCCATAGTTATCTGTTTTAACAAGAGGTTTTTCTATGCCACCTGTTTTTAGACATATGGAACTTCTAACATTAACCGAATGTTATTTCCCTTGCCAGAACTTTATTAAATCTTCGGAAGATTTACTGACTTTGAGAGCTCTACCTAGTTCTGGCCATGCTACAGTTACATCTGTTCCAAAGACAAATGGTGTTATGCACACAGATTTTTATGTATTAGTTGCTATGTGTTGCATTGTTAAAACTAGCAACCAGTAAACATGAAAAGAAACTGGCTTCAGTGTTACAGCAGTGGTTCATCTTCTCCAAAACTTAAGTGAGAATCAGCTATAATTTAAAAGTTTTTCAGTGAATTTTAATAGCTTTTATAACAGCACAGATTTTTCTGAAAAGGAAGATGAAGTTTAGCAGCTCTGAAAGGCCTTAAATTCTCTTGATAGGTGGAGTCAAAAAGCAATAAAGAACCCATGACAGACTTAATTTGTGCTCTCAGAACACTGGTGCTGATTATGAAAATCCAAGCACATGACCTAACTCAGCTATGATAGGGATTAAAAATGGTATAGTATTTGGTGGAAGGATCCAGATACATAACATAGCCTTGGTATCTTGAGTGGCCAGGAATAAGTGAGTTTGCCAAATTCTGACTGAGAAGCAAGAAGAACTTTTGCAAAACACTCTCTAGTAGACATAACAGGCTTGCCAAACTCTACATCTTGAAACACAGTAAATTGCTGTATTGCTCCATACCCCATACATTCTGCAGCTCACTGCAAATTACACTAGTAACCACTATGCAACAGTCTTCACTGACTATCCTGAGTGGCCTTTAATAGCCTAGTCTTGGGAATTGGATGTAAAGTAGAATCCAGCAGTGTGCACAGTATTTGTGTGAAACTATCATTGCTGCCATAATCTGTCACCATATAAGCCACTGTCCTAATTGGTTAGGTCCTTGTGGAGTTCACCATTGTCCATTTTCTAGGCTGACCAAACTAGTGTGCTGTCATCAAACTACCCTTCATTACTCACTTTCTCTCACTAAATGTTGGTACGCAGAAGATTGTTCCTACAACTGATCCTCAGGGTAAAGGGTAAATAAATTGTATTAATTGCCTCAAAGGTTGATATTTCCAAACTGGTCTACAGAATTAAGACAAATCTTCCATTAAAATGGGTAACACATCTGGATGAGATGAGTACTGTTATAATTTGTGGCCATGATATCTGTAACAGAGGTCCGGCTTTACCAATTTACACCTTTCCTTGTATGGTAGTGAGAAGTTTGCTGCCAGGATCACTTTTGGTTCTTTTTTTTAGGAAAGGGCTATACTTCAAGTGAATGGGTGACTGATACACTTTAATCTAGCTAGCACGGGTAAGAACAGTAGTGGGCTTTAATATAGACTAGCATCCAGAGGATAAGTGGGTACATACTCTTGTTGTTAGTCCATGCCAGCCCATCTTCACTACTGTTCTTACCCATGCTAGCTAGATTAAAGCTAGCCCATATAGGGCTACCCATGTTACAATCTCACCTTCACTTGCAGTGTAGACATGCCCTCAGAATTAACTTCTTAGTTGGCCATCTGCCCTTGAGCATGCTAGCTTTTTGTTGTTATATGGTTTTGCTGAAACTCAGTGTTGGTTCTTACAACTCTCAAATGAATGCCAATTAATCCTGGTTATTCCAGTGACTGAATAGTTTTACCACTGGTTTTTTTTTTAATCTGACATGCATTTAATAAAACTGGGCATCAGCCTAGCTAACCAAAGTTTCTTTTCAAAGCTGACGAGTTTTCAGGGAAGAAACCCAAATCCCACAGTGTTCCCTCTAATTTTTCCCACCCATGTGCGGAATGAATTTTGTTATGTGCACCAATATGGAGGTGATGTGTCACATATCACCTCCATATGGTGGTGGGGGTCGAGGGGTTCGGAGTGTGGGAAGGGGCTCAGGGCTTGGGCAGAGGATTGAGTGCAGGGGTGTGAGGGCTCCGGCTGCGGGTGTGGGCTCTGGGGTGGGGCTGGGGATGAGGGGCTCAGGGCTGGGGCAGAGGGTGGGGTGCAGGGGTGTGAGGGCTCCAGGTGGGGGTGCGAGCTCTGGGGCTGTGGCTGCAGGATAGGTGCCCCTCCCCCAGTCCCAGCAGGTCCAGACCGGGGTTGGGCCGCCCCGGGGTCCGGTCCGGGCCAGGCCGCTCCGTCCGTGCCTGGGGCTGGGCCTGGTTGTGGCCGGTCTGGGCCACTCCAGGGTGGGGCTGGGCTGGCCCGGCCACGCCACGCCTGGGCCCGATCCTGCCGGGGCTGTGTCCAGGCCGCAGGCTGAGTTTGGGGTTTGGGGAGGGGCGTCTCTCCCCAACTGCAGCAGGTCTCCAGTCAGGTTCCCCGAGCGCCTGCGTGGCACTGAATAGGATGCTACTCGGCCGCGTGGCTTACAGGGAACTAAGCCTACAAACCTTTAAAAGGTGTTGTGCACCTATAGACTAAAACAGCTTTAAAAGCTTTCCCCTTTCAGATGACTACACAGCACACATGATAATGTTCATGAAGGCTTTTGAGTCACAGGCAACTGAAATTTTTACCAATTAACAAAGCATATTTGTATAGCGGTTACTCTTGTGCAAGTTACTTCCATTTTGAAAAATTTGTTATTTTGAGAGAGATACCCTTTGCTTACGAATAGTTAACCGCTGTGGAAATAGTCTTTCTCCCTGGGGGAGATGGAAGTGTGTCCACTATATGCCTTTACAGGTGGTATGCATATTCCAGACCTAATTTCACTTACATTTCAGTATTAATAAGTATTAACTCCATTTTTTAAAATATGGATCAGTTGAATAGCAGTATGACTAAGTTACTGCAGGATTAGGCACACCCATATTCAAGGTTTTTTACTTTAGTTTTCCTTCCTGGGATTTATGTTCAACTTGAAAGCATTTGTTTTAAATAAATGATACACATGAAATCCAAATTTCTGGGGAACTTTAGAGCCCAACATGGCTCCAATTATGATCAATATGTCAGATTCACACCTTATAAAATGCCTTTCAACTCCTTCAAGCAATTAAATTTGCTGCTGATTTCCAGAGGAGCAAAACTGGGCTAATGTTTGTTAAAATCTTTGTTTTTCACAGCCACGAGAATTAAGTACTACTTATCTCTATTCCTGAAGACTTTAGAGTCTTAGATATGTAGTACACTGGATGCAGTGTCTGGCTTCTCATTGTTTCCAACAGTTTTAATCAGTTAGTTCTCTTTCCCACTTTGCTCACTGCTTAGCAACTTTGCTTTTAACATTAAGACAATTCTTATTCTGGCAACCCCAGAGTTAGGCTAACTATAGCCATGTCTATACTACAGTCTCCCTATGGCAGCATGTAGAGTAGACACCCCAGGCCCCCCAGCATATATATATATGTAAATGGTGAGGTACTACTTAGGTGAGTTGAGTAAGAACACACCTGAACCACTAGGATATGTACCCCACAGAGCTCTCTGCACACCAAGCAGTGCCTCCCCATCTACACTGCTATTTTTAGTCACATAGTATCCTGCTGTTGGAGCCGTTCCCTGTTGCCTCCCCTACACCAGAGCCTTTCACTGTGGCGTGTAGATACAGATTTCCTACATGCCACCACCAGTGTGTGCAATGAAGATGTACTTTATGGGTCAGTTCAAACTCTCACTGGGTATACCAGGAAGAGTTCACTGAAGTTCCCCTCCTAATTTATTAGAAACCTCAAGACAAACTTAATCATAGTAGCAGGAGTATCTTGAAGAGAAGTCTTTCATAATTACTGCAAGTCTTTTTCCTTTTGTCTGAAAAGTTCTTACTTTTTAATAGGTCAGAGCCCAACACCCCATTCCCACTTACACCTACAAGCTTTTGTAAGGAGTTCCTTCCTGTCTATTGAAGAGGGTAGTTTCTTCAGTTGGCTTCTCTCATTTTGGAAGCTCATCTGAGCATATGCTCCTCACTTCAACTGACTGCCCTGATTGCGTATCCATGTTTGTGTGTACTTAAGAAGCAGTTGAACTTAGAAGAGTGCCAAATTCTCAAAATGGAATTTCTTAGATTCAGACTTTGATTTGTTGGCTGAAACAAAGTGAATATGTGTTTCTCCGAAAAAAAATTTCAGAAGTCTGCACCTCGTTCCTGTTGCTCTGAAAATTGTTTAATTTCTCAAGCTATATCAAAGCTAAGGAAAAATGCATTGCTACTATTAAGTTATATTATTTATGAATCATGCGTTTGGTAATGTGAATGTGACTTTGAGCATTTCAGAACATGTTATTGCACAATAATTGTACACATTGTGCCCCAATGCATCAGAATCATTTCGGGCCTGACTTGCATTGAATAAGCAGCAACAAAACTACTGCAGCTTACATTGTTACCTGCAGTTTGCATTTCCATATTGAAGAACTAGTATGTGAGGAAAAAAAGCTAGTTTCTCTCATCAGCGCGTTTACTAAGCATATGTTCAAGCATGTTAGGATTTAAAGCTTGGTTTGTTGTCAGATAATAGCACAACTATGGTTAGGAGACTAAGCATTAAGAAAAGTAAAGCAAAAACCTCCTTATCACACAGGATCTGCTCTAGGCACTCTGGTGATTATTTAAGGCTGTACAATAAGGGCCCATCCCCCCATTCTGTCAGGGCCAGGCCACGGACAGCCTGCATGCACTGGTCAGCGGCTAACTTGCAGTCATGAAAGATGTAGAGGGGGTGGGAGCATGGATGGCGAGTTCTATGGCCCCATGGTGCCTGGGCACCAGGAATATTCCTGGTCTGGGATCCGGCTCCAGCAATGTTTGAGGCCGGGTCTCTCCCTTGGCCCCACCTTCTACCCCCGAGCGCTCCCCCGCACACATCCCCCAGGCGATTTAAAATGGCCTGGGGCCCCCACCCACCACCGGCAGTGCAGCGGAGCTGAGCTGCTTTCTGCCTGCTCACTCCACATGGCTGCCGACCCCTCCCTGCAGCCCCTGGACAGGGTGGGTCTGTGTCCCACCTCAAGCGCCCCTGCGGCCAATAGGAAGCTGCAGGGGTAGCAGCACATGGAGGCCCCCCGGCCCACCCTGCCTAGGAGCCCCAGGTAAGGGCCGCACCCCCTCACAGAGCCTGCACCTCCACCCCTTTCCCACACCCCACCCTCCCGCCCCTGAACTCCCTCCCAGAGGCTACACCCCACCCCAGAGCCTGCACCCCCAGCCCCTGCACCCAGCACCCAAACTCCATCCCAGAGCCTGCACCCCCACCCCCTTCCCACACACCTCCTCCTGCCCCCAAACTCCCTCCCAGAGCCTGCACCTCTACCCCTTGCCTCAGCCCAGAGCCCAAACCATGCATGGCCCACCATACAATTTCCATACCCAGATGTGGCCTTTGGGGCAAAAAGTTTGCCCAAACTCCATCCCAGAGCCCACCGTCTCACCCCTTCAGCACCCAAACTCCCTCCTAGAGCCTGCACCCCAGACCCTGCCCCAGCCCAGGGCCTGCACCCCAGACCTCCTCCCCCAACCCAAACTCCCTCCCAGAGCCTTAGGCAGGTGGGGGGCAGAGTTGAGGGGGGGCAAGTTTTAGGCCTTCTGGACACCACCAAAATTTCTACAAACCTGCCACCCCTGGGTGGGAGTGAGCCAGGTGAGAATACCAGGAAGTCAGGGTCAGACACCAAGTTGCAGGTAGAGAGCAGGGTGAGGGTAGGGCTGGCTCAGAATAGCAAGAAGTCAAGTTACAGACAACAAGCAAATAGCAAAATTAAGGACAAATCAGGGTCAGAAGGTAGATCTAGGGTGTATAGTAAGACAGGTCTGGCACAGAGACAGGCAGTCTGTATTGTTGCTCAGATAACTCCCTTTGATGGCTTCCTGATTTGAATACTAGCCTCAGCCAGTCAATGGGCAGTACTTCCTGCCAAGCCTGGCTTCATAGGGTCCTCTAGCAGAACGCCAGCCTAAGCTTCTAGTAGTGATGTGGAAGTATCCAGGGTTTAGAACAGGGGTAGGCAAATGATGGCCCAGGGGCTGCCTCTAGCCCTTCAGACTTTTTAATCCGGCCTCAAGCTTCCGCCAGGGTCCGGGACTTGCCCTGCTCCGACGCTCCAGCCAGGGAGCAGGGTCGGGGACTTATCCCGCTCTGCGTGTGCTGTGGCTCCTCTCAGCTCCTGGAAACAGCGACACGTCCCCCCTCCGGCTCCTACATGTAAGGGCAGCCAGGGAGCATCGCGTGCTGCCCCACCCCAAACACCGCCTCCACAGCTCCCGTTGGCTAGGAAATGAAGCTAATGGGAGCTGTAGGGACGGTGCCTGCAAACGGGGCAGCGCACAGAGCTGCCTGGCCATGCTTTCGCGTAGGAGCCAGAGGTGGGACATGCTGCTTCTTCCAGGAGCTGCTTGAGGTAAGTGCCACCTGGAATCTGCACACCGACCCCCTCCCATGCCCCAAACCCCTGATCCAACCCTGATTTCCCCCTCCCCCCGCCCTCTGAACCCCTTGGTCTGAGCCTGGAGCATCCTCCTGCACCCCAAGCCCCTCATCCTCAGCCCCACCCCAGAGCCCGCACCCCCAGCCAGAGCCCTCACCCTGCTCCCTGCACCCCAAGTCCCTGCCCTAGCCTGGAGCCCCCTCCTGAACCCTGAACTCCTCATTTCTGGCCCTACTCCAGAGTCCGCACCCCTATCCGGAACCCTCACCCCCTCCCACACTCCAACCCCCAATTTTGTGAGCATTCATGGTCTGCCATACAATTTTCATACCAGATGTAGCCCTCAGGCCAAAAAGTTTGCCCTGGCCTAAAACCTCCCTGATTCTAGTCCTGCAAGTTCTTAGATTCCTTATGCACCCAAAAGTCACTTAAGTAAATGATCAGAGATTTTCTAGAAATTGCCTGTACGGCTCTGCAATGAGGCATTAGCAGAAGGATACCCTACATTCTGCTCCTCACATCTGTACTTTTTAATAGGAAAAACTAATCTGTAGCACTGTCAAGATCAAGGCTGCACTTTGTGTCAGTATTTGAACCAAGGCAATAGTTAGTTTTCTCTTCATTAAACACAGAGTTACCTCCACCCATTGGTGCTTTGTAATGGTAACCTATAGTGTAAAGGCTGAGGCCTCATTTACACAAAGAAATTGAATCCATTTAACTCAAAAGTGTTTATAAACCAATTTAGTTTATAAACCAATTTGCAAACATGAAGAATACTTTACACCTTGGCAATTTAGCTTGCATTGGTAGTTGTAGAAGAGTGTTTTGAACTCTTTTAATAAGCTTGATTTGGATGAGTAATTTATGTGGTGGGAGTTGTGCTTAAACCAGGCCATTTGTGTCTTGCAGGCACACTCAGTGGTGAGCTGGAGCCAGTTCACACTGGTTCACTAGAACCGGTTGTTAAATTTAGAAGCCCTTTTAGAACCGGTTGTTCCGCGAGGGAGAACCGGTTCTAAAAGGGCTTCTAAATTTAGCCGGCCAAAAGTGGTGCCTTAGGTGCCGACTCCATGGGTGCTCCAGGGAAAATTTGGTGGTTGCAGAGCACCCACCGGCAGCTCCCCGCCCCACGCCCCGCCCCAGCTCACCTCCGCTCCACCTCCTCCCCTGAACGCACTGCCCCGCTCTGCTTCTCCACCCCCTCAGGCTTCCCGCGAATCAGCTGTTCGCCCGGGAAGCCAGGCGGGCTGAGAAGCAGGCAGCGGCTTCCCGCTCAGGCCCAGGGAGGCGGAGGTGAGCTGGGGCAGGGGGCGGGGCATGAGGAGGGCTGCCCGCGCCGCAGCAGGTAACCCAGGCGGGGGGGCGCAGGGGAACCGCTCCCCGCCCCAGCTCACCTCCACCATCCTCGGCCTGAGCGGGAAGCTGCTGCCGCCGCCTGCTTCTCAGCCCTCCCAGGCTTCCTGCCGACCAGCTGATTCGCGGGAAGCCGGGGGAGGGAGGCGGAGAAGCAGAGCGGGGCGGCACATTCAGCGGAGGAGGAGGAGCGGAGGTGAGGTGATCTGGGGCTGGGTGCAGGGTGGGGTGTTGCCGGTGAGTGCTCTGCACCCACCAAATTTTCCCCGTGGGTGCTCCAGCCCCGAAGCACCCAGGGAGTCGGCGCCTAAGGTGCCACTTTTGATGTGATCAGTGGGAGGAGCGGCTGCTCCCCCTGCTCCCCCCTTAGCTACGCTCCCCCGCCCCTAGGAGCCAGAGGGACCTGCCGGATGCTTCCTGGGAGCTGCCCCAGGTAAGCACCTCCGGGACTCCCCACCTTGCTCCCCGGCAGGTGCCTCCTGCTCTTAGGGGTGGGGTGGGCACCCACTATGGTGGCCCACGAGACCCTCCTGCCCAGTTCTGGAGGCAGTCAGGGGACAGGGGAGGGGGATGGATGGGGCAGGGGTCCGGGGGGGGCGTCAAGGAACTTGGGGGGGGGATCGGATGGGACAGGAGTCCCGGGGGGGTAGGGGTGGGCAACGACCCCCTCGTGGGGTGAGGAGGGAACCCATTGTTAAGATTTTGGCAGCTTATCGCTGGGCACACTCCTAGGTTGGGTCACCAGAGAACTGAACAGAGATACATTAGACTTGATACAGTACAGAGTTGTACAGGGTGTAGGTATTTGTAATTATTCCAGGTAAGCAGAGGGAAGGGAAGTGTTAGCAATGCAATGGTAGCATTGAACATTTTACATCAGTTCCAGGACAAATGACAATGGCTGCTACCTGCTCAGCCATTAGTACTTATTCATTCCTGTACTAGAGAGTTACTACACAAGATGTTTAAGTGAAGGCAGAAGGCTTTCTCACCCATTTCACCCAGTTAAGTAACTAAAGATTTTCAGAGTCAAGGTGTAATTATTGTAGTTAGGGTGATAACTCAGGTAACACTGATTGGCTCTGTACCATATTTATGCCAATATTCTCTATATTACCACTGCTGACTACAGAAGGAATGCATTAGAAATTTTTTTAACCATTACTGTTGTAAGTCATCCCTTTCCCCTAAATGTTCCCTGCCCATTAGTTTGAAAGTCTTTCAATCATTATAAAAGGCCAGCCTTAAAAATTCAACAACATCTGAGGACTCTTGCAACTGTTCATTCCAGTGAAGTGAGTGTGGAATACCAGACCATATTTAATAGCATACAAGAGGAGGTAATTTCCTATATTAAAGTTCTTTTGTTCCATGCATTAAGCAAACTTTTCAAAGTAAGTTTTCATAGCAAAACAATCTAACGTATGGCAACAAGTCCTACAATGAGGAGAAAATCTTTTAGCCCTATCAAAGCTTCATGTATTATGAAGACTGATAGCTCACTGTAAATTTAAATGACTAGTAACGATACCTCTAGTTCTCTCACACTAGATTTGAAGGAATATATTAAACCTATACAAAAAGCTATGGAAATACCATTATCTTCTATTTTGAACAGATCAATATATTTCAACCATATTGAAGTGAGGACAATATGCAGAGGCAGGCAAGGATTAGAATAGTGGATCTTGGTCAAAAATCATACTGTGCAGTTAAGTTAATGATCCTGATTGATGTACAGTTTGACTCTTGCCTCCTTGTTCTGTTTCATTTGTTTGCTTCTCAAGCCAAATTGTTCGTCTTCCTTTGCAAAATGTTAAACTGAGTTCACAATTTTTTTCCACTTTAGTGAGTATGCATGCCACATAAAACATTCAAAGGACCATGGGGAGACAATTACTTGCTGGATGGAACTTGAAGAAAAATTGGAAGGGGGTCACCACTGACCGAGGTATGCATCCACACCTGCTATCCGATGCAGGAGGATACGCAGCACAATAGTTTGTGTTGTCCTCTTGGATATTTTGCTGTATTTAGGTGAGAGATGTTTAGCTTTGAGATGTTCAGATGAGAAATTAGTTCTCATAATGGTAATTTTTTGCATATACTAGAATTGCTTGCAAGGTATGATAGTGTATTACAAGATCACATGGAAACTATTAAGGTATCACAAAGGTGATGTACTTCAACAGAATTCAAAATTAACTTTAATTGGTAGGATTGCAAGACAAGCACGGCAGAATATTTTGGACAAGGTTAGGACAGCTAAATACTTCTGTTATATTTGATTGTGTTCCAGACCTCACCTGAACTTAAACAAGCATCTCATGTATTAAGGTATGTTGTGGTTTCAAAAGACAGAGTGGAGGTTATTGAGAGCTTTGCAGATTTCACTGCTAGCTGCACCAAAACAGGGGGATATGGCAGAGGTTATTTATAGAAGCTGAGAGAAGGCAGTTTAGATATGTCTGATTATCAGAGACAAAGGTATGAGAGAGAACATGGCGGCAATATACAAAGATGTTCAAAATTGAATTCTGCAGGTAAATTAGCACGTGTCTTTCATCCTCTGTGCTGCTGATCAACAAATCTTTTCGGAGTAGCTGCTGCGATGGTTATTCCCCAAGTTGTTCTATTTTTTGGAGTTGTTCAAATATAGCATACCTTCTTTTCTGCTTCTACAAGTTGTTGGGATGTGTTTGAAAAAACATATTAGATTATCTTAAAATGCTAAAACATGACAACATATTTAACAAGGGTAGAGAAAAATCAGTCCCCTGTGAAAATCAGCCTGAGGGTGCCTTGACATGTTAGATGAGATCAAGGCTTCAAACAATCTTTCACCAGAACTTGAGTTGGAAACTCCTAGCTTGCAAACAAACATTGCAGCGTTTTTGTTCCTTTTTTCTGACTGAGATGCGGTATACCATCTTCTCAAAAATTAATGTGAGCAAAAAAAAAAAATTGCCAAGTCTGGATCCTGAGATTCAAAGAACTTGTGGTTTACTTGGTGGCTTTGGAGGTGCTTTGTCCAAATTAGTCTTCTGGTACATACCATGTAAGGAAGCTATTGCTTCCCAGTGTGAAATTTTAGGAATATCCATGCAATTCAAAGAGAAATTATTTTGAAGGATGAAAGTAATGCCAGACAAACTTTCAAAGGACAAAAGGTTATCAGATCCCAATAAAGTTTTTGGATGAGAGGTTTCCAATCCTGCCTTAAACACATTAACACAGTCAGATAGGATGTATAAGTATGATGGAGTTGGAGAAAGGTTTGCTTTTTTTTTTTTTCCAGGGGCAAGAAACTGAAAAGTTTCAGCAGCAAAAATCTACAGTGGCACAGTTGAAACTTAGCAAGTAGCTACCCAGAAGATTTAAACTCAGTTTTGAAAAGGAGATCAAGGTTTTTGCCAAGTGTTGAGAGCAAATATTTAAGGATGACTTGCGAACAAAGACTCCCGTTGATTTCCTTAACTACATTCACGGAAGGTCGTCGGATGCGAGTTCCCCTAACGCAGAAACAGCACTGCCTATTTTTTGCTGTCTTTCCATAACTGTGGCTGCTAATAAAAGGAGTTTCAGAAAACTAAAATTAATCAAGGCCCCTCTAAGAATGTCCATGGTACAGGAAAAGATAAGAGACCTGCCAGTAATTTCTATAAAGGACTCAAAAGCAGGGAAGATAGATTAGGATGAGCTAAGTAAGGAGAGTGCTTCAGGAAGAGTTAGGAAGATCCCTGTGTAAGAAATACTTAGTGGTGATTGCAGGTGTTCCTCCCTCAGTAGGAGGGCATCGTTTTGAGTCTTTGAACTGAGCCAGGAACACTCTTGTCATGGCACTGAAAACAGTTCCATTACTTCCTGCCAGGTTGTGGAAACTCCATGAACAACAAGAATGGAGCTTCACAAGCTCTGCCTGAATTTAGGGGAACACCTAAGCAAAGGCACCAACTGATTGACTCAGAATGATCTAGTTATGCCGTCCTGCTTGAGTGCAAGGGTCTGGACTAGATGACCTATTGAGGTCCCTTCCAGTCTGACACTTCTGTGATTCTATAAAACATTACAATTAATGTCAAAAGCAGCTGCATGTATATTCATATGGATTACATACAAATTCAAAGTGAACAGTATATAGGATAAATAATTTTATTTCCCCTGCTTGAGGATTGGAATGAAATTTCCCCTATTCTACCATTCGTACCATTAAAGGAATTCTTTGCTTTTATAACAGGATTGTTTCTATCCTGAACTACATGAACCCTGCACTTGTATATTGTAGGGCAATCAAATCCGGGTTTTAAATTTCTTAAGCATTTATCTACATTGAGATTCAATTAGTTAATGCTGAGAAATGTGACTTAAGTCTTTGCATGTAAATCCACACAATCAGTAATGCATAGGCTCTGTCAGGGCCAATTTGATCCTACCATGACTCTGCAGTGTGCCCTGCCACCACGTCATAGAGGCAAGGTCTCTGCCCCAAGGAAAGTACAGTTGAAAGAATACTTAAAGTTCTGTGACCTACTTGGCCTCTGTGCTGTGAGCATGCACTAAGGCCCAAGATGCACTATGCCCTGAAACCACACTGCACTCTGCATGATTGGAGTTCTGTTATCAACTCTGATGACTTGAAGCAGTGAGAGTTAGGTGGCTTTCTTAAAGCAACAGCTGCTGCATTCAAGAGATTGCCTGAGAATTTCATTTTTCAGCTCTTCGTGGTTTGGGTAAAAAGCTTTACAATTTGAAACAAGTGCAGCCTAAAACTGAAGCCAGCAGGCAAGTGAGGAGAACCTAGTTTATTTAAAAATCCCAAGATCTTCAAGCTGATCTTATATGTGGATGCTTAGGGTTTGTATTACTAGTGGGACCGTACGTAACAATTACTATCTGGTGTGATAGTGGCTTTTATGATGTGGAGACCTTTCTAGTATAAACAACACTGAGGCTATCAATCCTATTCATCTGTTGGAGAAAAGTCCATTGCTGTTGTTGCTTTTAACTTCATTCTCTCTCTCTCACACACACCCACACCCCGCCCCTCCGTTCTCACCATATATAGCTCCGTTTGATACTGGTGTAGCACTGCAGTCTTTGAGATTGTGCTAAGCAACTGCAGCTCCGTGCTTTTTCTTCTACAGAACTTCCCCTCTCAGGCAGTACAGTACAAGTGTCAACTCTCTTAAAGAAGTATTGATAATGGCTTAGTTAAAAGAATAGTGGTTGAACAATGTTAAACACTGAAGGGGGAAAGAGTAGATTTTTCTCAATGTCTTCCTTTTTCTCTATGGAAAACTTTAATGTCACTAAAAAGTGATTATGTAGTCTTTAAGGTGCCACCAGACTCCTTGTTGCTTTTGTGGATACAGACTAACATGACTACCCCCTGATACATACTACTTGTGTGCCAGGCCAGATGTTATTTCTTTAAATTTGTCTTTAGTATGGCTCTTATGAAAAGTCTGGTAATATTCAAGATTAAACTAAATGCACTTGCATCTGACCTTTGATCATCAAATGAAATTCCTAAGCCTGTCCAGATTTTTCAGGTTTTATTTTTTAGAAAAATATACTTATAGATAGCTCCCCAGAAAGTAAATATATTCAAAGTCTGGGTTTGTCTTGTCCCACCATTGCAAAAGCTGTTTACATACCATTGATTTAAAGTTAATTTGACCTTGTTAGAGTTTCCTCCTTTGTCAGTACACTAAATATTTTTTTTTGCAAATGATATACCCTGTTGTCCCTGAAGGCAAATATGTCTATCTGCATTATTTGTAAGGCTCTTTAGCCTGAAAGCCAGTCTGTTTCAAAATATGAAGGTGATATCAGTGAGGACTTGAAGCTCTGCCTGTGTACTCTTTTTGCACACAGACTGTACAAAGGGAACAGGTCACCTGCTGAGGAATCCCTAATCTGGTGTTTACCATGCTCCATGCAGTTTTGGTTAAGCATGCTCTATCACTAGGTTTGGCAGAATTCAAAAAAAAATTTTTTTGGTAACTTCAATGGATAATTTCAATGTTTAAGTATTTTTATTGATTTAAATGTTCACAATTGCAGGAAATTATGGCAGGGTCAGACAATAGTGTGTGGGGGTGGGGGTGGGGGTGGGGCGGGATGAGGCAATAATTATTTAATGACAGTAGGTTGTGAAACGCAAAAAGAGTTACTAAGCTTTATAACTGTGAAAACCCAGGTTGTCAACATCACACAACAAAATATATAAAGTAAATATCCTTAGGTCAAAGTCTAGTGATTTTTCCAAGCTGACTTTTCTTTCTTTGCTTATCTGTAAGTTCTAGTTATTGATGTAAATATTTTTGGTTAGTGTGCGAACAGTGAAATCAGTGTTTACTCACATTTACTGATTAAAAACGTCTAATTCTTCGAAGCCTATGCACAACAAATTCCCTTAGTAATTCAGGGATTCGGGTAAGGCATTATTTTAAAATGAAGGCGTGTATATGTACAGTTATGCCTGAACCAAAGCCATGCATGTGAACAACCTTAGTTTGATAAATCTGGGTTTTACATACAAAACCAACTTTCCTAGTGGACGCTTAGCTGTATTAAGTTGAGTTTAACATATGAAGACTGGTTTTGCCTTGTGTACTTCAGGGCCCTTTTTACTACTATAAGTTCACAAACTCAGACTGAATTGAAGCTGTACTATTATGTACTAGTCTGTAGGGTGGATGGAGGAAAAGAAAAGTGGTTTATTTTGTCCATCCATCAGCGCTGCAGCCAGTGATGGTCTAGTACTTATGGGCTTTCATGGGAGTCCTGGGCAATCCGCAAAGTTTCACAGGAGGTAAAGTAAAGCCTCAAGGGTAAGGGATCTAAAAAGCAAGCAGCAATCCTGGGGCTGGAAGAGGGAATGTGGGCAAATTCAGTGTTTTGGAGCACAAGGAAAGCAAACTGTGCAAGGAATAAAGCTGTACAACAATCACCTCATTATTCTAGCTTCATATCTTGTTTTAGTTTAGGGCTTAATTATTGGCCCGCTTTATACTTGAGAGCCATTCTTAAATTACTAGGAAGTGCTTTCAAGTGTCCAGGGAGCCTGGTGTTTGTTTAAATTTACAGTCTTAATGTTTGGTTGAAAACATACAACATTGCCAGTTACCGACATCTTTCTGTTGGTTTCCAAAATGTTTTTCTTCCAAGTTGTGTTTATCTCTAATTTGAGACATCAAGGGAGAGCTTAGTTTTGGCTTCCATTCTTGCCAAAGCAAATGGTTATGTGTAAAAGTTCTTTTCATCAGTGCTTCAGCATATTAACAGTTCACTGTAATGTGTATAACTCTGTATCAGGGTTACAAAAACTTATGCGGAAAAAGGAATTGAATACATATGTTGAAGTGATAGAGACTGGAGGAAAACACTTTCTTTAAAGAAACTAA
This sequence comes from Chelonia mydas, assembly GCF_015237465.2. Taxonomy (NCBI): domain Eukaryota; kingdom Metazoa; phylum Chordata; order Testudines; family Cheloniidae; genus Chelonia; species Chelonia mydas. Next base: position 29,989,233 of record NC_057854.1, read on the forward strand.
TTCTTAGCAAAGTTTGAAATAAGGAGATATCACAAGATGTAAGGACATGGATGAAATAATGAAAATTGGGTTTTACTGTGCTCTTAAAGTAAGACTAACTTATTTCAGAAAAGTTTCCGCCCAAACAATTCTGCAAATTTATTAGTTTGACTTTTGTAGAGTAAACTAACCTGTTCATTAGTGTAAATTCTAATAACTCAAATACACCTCAGAAGTTACACGAAAGAGATTCAGGAAGTCCTATGTACATAGTTATAAATATGGCTGTCTCTTCTTCTATAATTTAAGATAAACATTAGTCAAAGTTAACTCCTTGTGCATAATGCTTAGCTAGTTAAAGATGGTTTACATGAGCTACTTTTAATTCAACATTTGTTGAAGCCCTTTTAAACTATCCTGGAGGAGATTATGTTACCTCTTCTGTCATACCACAAATATAGTTCCCTGCATTCCAGATTGAAATCTGTTGGCAAATGAAGGCCTAAAGCCTAAGCATTTATCATGAGTATGCTAAAGAACTCCCATAAAGCTCTGGAAAAAGTAATGCTAAAAGATTATATACAATTATTAGCCAATAAAAGCTGAACTGTTAAGTGGAAATTTGTTTAATCACATAACCTTTTTATGACCTATCTTTACAACCTGCTTAAAGTTGTAATGGAAACCACAAGAAAAGAATAAGTGGATAAAAACATTATCAAAAGGAAAAAACAAGCCATGAAAAGGCAAACATAATGGAATATGACATTTAGTTCGTTAAAAACTTGTTTTGAACCCATGTTAAAGTAGGTCAAAGTTGTAGTGACCTTTTGTGTGCTGGACATTTCGAGTCTATGAGGGCATGAAGAAAATCTAACTGTCTAGACAACTGGCTGCAAGGTAGATATGTAATTGTGAGTGGACTAACTGCAAACATTTTTATATGGGATAAACATGGGGAAGGCATCTATATAAATCCTTAGAGTTGTAGTGTTAACTTGGACTACTGTAGGCATGCCGGCCTAGTACCCCAGATTTGGTCAGTTAGCCTTTTCTGTTTATGCTGTTTGATTTCAGATGTCTAGTCTGATTAATAAACCAAACTCCAGTTCGACCAGATGTCTTAATGGGTTTTTGCTTATTTATTGATTTATTTACAAATCTAACATGGCATACAGGCAATTGATTTTGTTAGTCCAGGTCAACATGTTGTTGGGGTTGATTTGACACAATTTGTTCTTGAAAAATCCATGCTGAGTGTTATTTATCACCTTATTATCTTCTAGGTGTTTGCAAATTGATTACTTAATTATTTGCTCCATCATCTTTCCAGGTACAGAAGTTAAGCTGATTGGCCTCTAATTCCCTGGGTTGGCCTTATTTCCCTTTTTTTGTAGATGGGCACTATATTTGCCCTTTTTCAGTCTTCTGGAATGTCTCCCGTTCTCCATGACTCTTCAAAGATAATCGCTAATGGCTCAGATATCTCCTCAGTCAGATCCTTGAGTATTTTAGGATGCATTTCATCAGGCCCTGGTGATTTGAAGACATCTAACTTGTCTAAGTAATTTTTGACTTGTCCTTTCCCTATTTTAGACTCTGATCCTACCTCATTTTCACTGGCATTCACTATGTTAGAATGTCCAATCGCCACCAACCTTCTTGGTGAAAACCAAAACAAATAAATCATTAAGCACCTCTGTCATTTCCACATTTTCTGTTATTGTCTTCCCCAACCCCTCATTGAGTAACAGGCCTGCTCTGTCCTTGGTCTTCCTCTTGCTTCTATTGTATTTGCAGAATGTTTTCTTGTTTCCTTTTATGTCCTCAGCTAGTTTGATCTCGTTTTGTGCCTTGGCTTTTCTAATTTTGTCCCTACATACTTGTGTTATTGTTTATATTCATCCTTTGTAATCTGACCGAGGCTTCACTTTTTGTAGGACTCTTTTCTGAGTTTTAGATAATTGAAGATCTCCTGGTTAAGCCAGAGTGGTCGCTTGCCATACTTCCTATCTTTCCTACGCAGTGGGATAGTTTGCTCTTGTGCCCTTAATAATGTCTCTTTGAAAAACTGCCAATTGTCTTCAATGGTTTTTCCCCTTAGACTTGATTCCCATGGGATTTTATCTACCAGCTTCCTGAGTTTGCTAAAGTCTGCCTTCTTGAAAGCCATTGTCTTTATTGTGCTCTTCTCCCTCCTACCATTCCTTAGAATCATGAACTCTACCATTTCATGATCACTTTCACCAAGTTGCCTTCTGCTTTCAAATTCCCAATCCATTCCTCACTATTTGTCGAAATCAAATCTAGAACAACCTCCCCGCTAGTAGATATCTCCACCTTCTGAAATAAAAAATTGTCTCCAATACATTCCAAGAACTTGTTGGATAATCTGTGCCCTGCTGTGTTATTTTCCTAACAGATGTCTGGGTAGTTGAAGTCCCCCATCACCATCACCATTGTATGATTGTATCATTCCTGTATCTGAAGCTAGAAATATGAAGTATTACTCTGAAGTCCTATTGTAATTATGCAAAGTGGGGGCCATTAATGGTGGTTTAGAATCTTGATGGCTCCCATTGACCAGGACAACTGGTTGTAAATGGCTCTGTTTACTTGTAAGCCTTCCTGCGTTCCTGTGAGTCAGGCTGGGAAGAATGGAGGCTTGGGGTCTCACAGGACATGTGACCATGTCAGCTGGTACTTAAACCTGGTGCTTTTCCATTTAGAAAGAAGGGTGGGAACCTAGAGAGACACAAAGGATTCCTGCCTTGTGCCAAAGATATAAAAGGGGGTGGAACAGAACAAAGGTGGCTGCCAGTCATGAGAAATCCCCTCGTTACCACCTGAGCTGGAACTAACAAAAACTGTACCAGGGGAAAGGATTGGGCCCAGACTAGGAAGGAGTCTAGTCTGAAAGAAACTTATTAGAACATCTCTGAGGGTGAGATTTACCTGTATTCAGTTTCTTAATGTATTAGGCTTAGACTTGCGTGTTTTGTTTTATTTTGCTTGGTAACTTACTTTGTTCTGTCTGTTATTACTTGGAACCACTTAAAGCCTACTTTTAATACTTAATAAAATCAATCGTTTATTAATTAACAAAGAGTAAGTGATTAATTCCTGGGGGAGCAAACAGCTGTGCATATCTCTCTATCAGTGTTATAGAGGGTGGACAGTTTATGAGTTTACCCTGTATAAGCTTTATACAGAGTAAAATGGATTTATTTGGGGTTTGGATCCCATTGGGAGCTGGATGTCTGAGTGCTGGAGATCGGTGACTTGCTGAGCAGTTTTTGGTTAAAGTCTACAGCTTTGGAGGCATGGACCAGATCTGGGTCTGTGTTGTAGCAGACTAGCATGTCTGGCTCAACAAGGCAGGGTTCTGGAGTCCCAAGCTGGGAGTGGAAAATGGGCTCAGAGGTAATTCCAGCAAGTCAGGTGACAGTCTCAAGGGGGTCTCTGTGACTGAACCCGTCACAAGAGAGCATCCCCAAGATCAATGCTTAGAGCACTCTCCTGAGAGGTAGGATACCCCTGTTCAAATCCTCTCTTCATCAAAAAGAGGGGGGAATTGAACCTGGGTCCCCCATACTGGAAACAAGTGCTCTTGCCACTAGGATAAAAGCTATGAGGTAGGCACCAACTCTTCCTCCCACCACCAACATTTTTTTTGGAGCAAGGCAGATGCCTAACTCATTTCTTGCAAGAAATGCCTTGGGCACCTAAAGCTGATGACTCCAGAAGAGGGATTCCCATTCATGGATTGCTAGCAGAGACACACCTCCCTGCAGCCTGGACTTAGGCAACTATCTCCATGAGAGGAACAGGATTTAGGACAACCCTCCCGTCAGAATCTTCCATTGGCTAGCTTGGGCTCATCTTTGCCTACTGTGCTGCCTTTTGTGGATCCTATTCCGAGACACCTCTGTCCGCATTCACTGCACACCTAACTCAATTTGTGGCTTGCAGTGTTGTTCTCCTGTGATTTTTAGGTGCCTTAAAGTTAGGTACCATAATGCTCAGCATTGCATAATGCTCAGCTATTAGGCCCTTTGTGTATCTGGGCCTAATAGCCTAACTTACTCTTACTTTGTAATGTGGTCCCATCACTAGCATCTGAACTGCTAGTCTTGTCACCTGATAGTTAGCTAAACCAGGAACAGGTGAGGCTGAACCAAACTCTTCTAGGGTAAGTCTTTTAACATGTGCAGTAGGTCATGGTGGGACTTCAGGAGTAGGGCTCTGTTACAGGTAGCTTCTCAGTGGTGTCTCACTCTTTGCTGCCCTTAGTAAGCACCACAACAAGCCAGCCAGCCAAATACTTATCCACACGTGATTTAAAAGAAAAAAACACACACACACCAACCACAAAACAAGTCTTAGCAATTCACACTATGTATGGAGCAACCAAAAGTTAAGCTTTGCACTAAGCTCTGCTGTTGTGAATTCACCCTCTAGGAGCCTAACAAGCTAGTTCCACAGCCAAAAACCCCTTCAATGAAACAACCATCTCGGGTGTTTAAAGGTAGGTGCTGTCTGCTGGAGTGACTTGGCTGATCACAATCATAAGGATAATGCCCCAGAAGAGGGGAGGGACCAAATGCTATTCCCACCCTGTTGTATATCTTGAGTAACTCAAGTAGTTTCAGTTTATACAACCCAGAATATCTGTAACCTTCTAGCTTGACACTGATCTCACAGCTTTTTAACCCTAGTGCAATGCCACTGACTTCACTTGAGTTGCTCATGACAAGCAGTGTAAGAGTAAAACTAGACCCTTCTCTGCCTATGCATCCTTTCTACTTGACACCAAGTGAACCACACCTGTTAATAGCCCTTAGATTCAATTAGCAGAGTATTAGTGGGGGTCATGTGATCTTTGGCCCTGAACTCAAGGTCTCATGGGAAATATAGTTTTTAATTAAGTTAAATGCCATTGGTGGCATTCTTGTTTATAGAAGTGATTTTACCAAGGAAATTCTTGTACTATGAAAAGTCACCTGGCCTGTTTGCAATATGTAGGTTACTGGGATGGGGGAGTAATTGAATGGAGGAAAGGAATTAATAGATGGGTCATTAAGTTTTTGCAAAGGAAGAACAGGTTATAAAGAATTTACTTTTAAAAACCTGGGGTGGAGGAGGAGATGGGTAGACAAAACTACTAAAATTAATGACTCCCACTCAATTTAATGTTGCTGACAGTCTGCACAGAAAAAAAAGGAAAATGGTTACAAACCAGGTGGATGGAAGCAGGGAGATCTCAACAGTATGATTCACGCAGGAGAATGCAGCACCTTTGAGTTTCCATGCTTAGCTTCCACAAGCTTTGGTGCCTCTCTATTAGCCCCATTGTTAGGACAAAACATTATTCCCTCCCTCCCCCCCCCCCGCCCGGACCCCCCATCCCCGATTGGCAAGGGGCTTTGCAAGAATTTGTCATAATTGTGAATGATGGCCAATAAGATATTATCACACCAAGAATAATTCATTGCAGTTTGTAAGCTAATCAGTGCAAAATCAGGGCTCTGTATGTGAGTTGGTATTCATACAAAACTAAAATGATGGAAGTTATGAACAGTAATTGCCTGTCAAGCCATACTGCTGTTTTACTTCAGACTGAACTGATCATTTGTGACACCCATTTAAGCATATTTTTTACCATTTTCTCATGTTTGAAAACTGTCTGTTTCTGTTACAATGAAGCTCCAACTACTGGCTCCATTACCAAAATCACTAGGTTGTAAGAAGCTTAAAAAAAAAGTCTTAAAATTAAGCTTCCAGGACTTCACCAAGTCCTATTAAGCCCTTTGTTACAGAAGTAATGAATTAATCTACAATATTATTGAAATGTATGTGTGGGTATTAATAGAACATCATTAGACTTCTTTTATTAAGTCATACATTTATATAGTTGGTTAATTACAGGAAGATCCATCAGCTCTCGATCAAGAAGTCCTGTGGTAGTAGAGCAGGGGTAGGCAAACTTTTTGGCCCTAGGGCCACATCGGGGTTGCGCAACTGTATGGAGGGCCAGGTAAGGAAGGCTGTGCCTCCACAAACAGCCTGGCCCCTGCCCTCTATCCGCCCCCTCCCACTTCCTGCCCCTGAGTGTCCCCCTCAAAACCCCCTACTCCTTGTCCACTGACTGCCCCCTCCTGGGACCCCCCGCCCCAAATCCCTCCCCCAGAACCCCATCCCCTATCCAACCTCCCCTGCTCCCTGTCCCCTGACTGCCCCAACCCCTATCCACCCCCCCTGCCAGGCCCGCTCGGGACTCCCACGCTTTATCCAACCCCCTCCCCCTGTTCCCTGATCCCTGACAGCCCCAGAACATCCGCCCCATCCAGCTGCTTCCTGTCCCCGGGACCCCCACCGCTGCGCTTGCATTGCGGCCGCCCCCTTACCATGCTGCTCAGAGCGGCAGGAGCTCGCAGCCCTGCTGCCTGCACAGCTGCGTAGCTGCAGGGGAGGGGGGACAATGGGGGAGGGTCTGGGGGCTAGCCTCCCAGGCCAGGAGCTCAAGGGCTGGGCAGGACGGTCCCACGGGCCATAGTTTGCCCACCTCTGTAGTAGAGGCTATTGTAAGACAAAATTTCTAACAGTATATATCATAAAATGATTTTAGACCCTTGAATGGGAAGTCTTCAGCTTGTGTAAAACAGTAAAGGTTCCACTGGAGTCAAGGGAGGCGGAATTTGTAGCAGCCTCTTACATATCTCCGAGTTTGGCCCTTAAAACAACATTATAAAATCCACTGCCTTGACTTGTATAGCTCTTGGAGTAAAGCTCTCTGTCAGAAGTAATAGTATCTCACTTATTCATCATAATAACGTTTTTAAATGTAATAATGTCAGTTGAATGTAACTGTTCAACCAACCTGGTGTATTAACAGTTATTGGGAAGGGGAAAATAACTTTCAAGAGAAATAAAGAAAAAGACAAGTCACATGCTCTTTGGTTATGAAATATTTTTTCAGGTGCCAATGTGATAAACAAGTACCATGTTGCCTCCTTATGAAGTCAGTTCATTGGATTTGGCCCCAAGCATTCAAAGCAGCCTCAAGCACTGTTCTGATTTGCCCCTTGCTGCTCAAGGCTGCTACTGGACTTGCAGCAGAGCTGGGGAACAGCTGGAGCCAGGGCTGCTATAGCAACATTCTAATACATGGGACTTGGTTTGAAGAGGGTGTGCAGAGCAACTTGAGCTCCCAGGACAACACTGTGGCCAAAAGGGCTAATGCAACTTTGAATAATAAGCAGAGGAATCACAAGTAGTACAGAAAGGTTATGTTACCTCTATTTGACACTAGTGTGACTGCTGCTGGAATACTGTGTCCAGTCCTGGTGTCCACAATTCACAGGAGGATGTAGTCTGGAGAGGGTTCAGAAGCGAGCCATGAGAATTAAAGGATTAGAAAACATCCTTAGAAAACATGCCCTATAGTTAAGGCTGTGTTTTAGTCACAGGTATTTTTAGTAAAAGTCACGGACAGGTCATGGGCAGTAAACAAAAATTAATGGTCCATGACCTGTCCATGACTTTTACTATATTCCCCTAAAACTTGGGCCAGGGGGCCTGCAGGTGCTGGCCGGGGACCCCCGCTGGTGGGGGGGGATGGGCGGTGGCACATGGCCCAGGACCCCCGCTGGTGCTGGGGGAGAAGGGGTTGGCGGGGCTGGCAGGCTCCCTACCAGCTCTGACTGGCATGTCCCTGAAACTCCTAGTGGGAGGGGCGGGCCAGGGGGGCACTGCATGCTGCTCCTGCTACAAGTGCTGTTTCTGCAGCTCCCATTAGCCGGGAACTGCAGTCAACGGGAGCTGCGGGGTGGCGCTTGTGGGTAAGGGCAGCGCATGGAGCCCCCTGGCCCCTCTACCTAGGAGCTGCAGCGACATGCCAGTGGGAGCCTGGGAGCTCCCCTCACCAGGTAAGTGCTACCCCATGCCCCAGCCCTGAGCTCCCTCCCACACCCAAACTGCTGCTGCTGCTGCTGGCACAGGGGCTGTCCGGCTCAGGTCACGGAGGTCATGGAAAGTCATGGGATCCATGACTTCCGTGACCTCCATGACAGACACACAGCCTTACTTACGGTTATAGATTCAAGGAGCTCAATCTATTTAGCTGAACAAAGAAGGTTAGGGGGTGACAGATTACCTTTTTTAAGTATCTACATGGGGAATAAATATTTATTATTTAGCAGCCTACTGGGTTAGACCAATGGTCCACCTAGGCCAGTATCCTGTGTGTTAACAGTGGCTGATTCCACATGCTTCTGAAGGAGTGAACAGAGCAATCATTGAATGAGTCATCCTCTGTCATCCAGTCTGAGCATCTGGCAGTCAGAGGCTTAGAGGCACCCATAGCATGGTGTCGCAACCCTGATTATCTTGGCCAATAGCCATGGATGAACTGATCCTCCATGAACTTATTTAATTCTTTGTTGAAGCCCATTGTAGTTTTGGTGTTCACAACATCCCCTGGGAATGGGTTACAAGTTGACTGTGTGTAAGTGGGCTCTTCAATCAAGCAGAGAAAGGTATAGCGTGATCCAATTGCTGGAAGCTGAAGCTAATCACATTCATACTGGAAATAAAGGCAAAAATTTTAAGTGAGTAATTTTCCATTGGAACAGCTTACCCAACAGTTCTGGTGGATTTTCCACTACTGAAAGTTTTGTGAAAAATATTTTTATTAATGTTCATAAAGAAACAAATACAGAAAGGTAAATGACTTACAAATTGTATGTGTCACCAGATATCACACATTTGACAGGCTGGCCAATAAAATTATGCAGTTATGCAACTTTACAACTTGTCAAAGCTGCAAGACCAGACAATACAAAATATGTCTGTGTAAGATTGTCAAAACATAACATATTAGGGTGAGGGTAGCAATAATAGTAAAGATATACACAAATAGGCAATCAAGGGAAGAGAGGAACAGGTAGCAAGAGAAGAGGAAAAGAGGAGAGGTCAGCAGAATGAAGTCTTGCATTATTGGGCTCTCTCAGCATTCTTTATCCAAGCGTGTCACTAGACAGGGTCCACATTTTTTTAAATAAAATATTCTCTTTTGCTGCTAACTCTGGTTAGAATATTACAGACAATTTTTAAATCAAAGATTGGATGTTCTTCTAAAGGATATTGTCTAGGAATTATTTTGGGGAAGTTATATGGTCTGTATTATACAGAAGGTCAGACTCGATGGTCAAAATGGTCCCTTCAGACCTTGGAATCTATGACTCTTAACTATATAGGAAATTTTAAGCTCCCAAACTTTAATATAGAGGAAGGCAATGACTTGTTAGTAATGCTGATGATTATGTTCCTGACTTGCAATGAAGTTGAATTTTATGTAAAAGGATGAGAGTGGTGTTAACAAAGGCTGGGCAGTAGGGATGATGGCTTACCCATAAGAGGAGTGACTAGTTACATACCTTCTAAGTAAGATGGATATGAATATTGAAGCAAAGCTTCATTAAAATTCATGTTGAGTTTTCAATGACTGGGAGTTGCAGCTCCCATGAAATCACTAATGTACCCACTTGATCATCTGCTGTTTGAAGTTTGAGCTACCCAAGAGCAGCCCTTGACCCATGTCCCTCCCTCCGGGACACACAATCCAGGACGATGGAAGGTCCGGGTCGCCGCACAGCGGTCTTTACCCCCAAAATCCTCCCAAACCCTACACCCCCTTTCCTGGGGAAGGCTTGATAAAAATCCTTACCAATTTACATCGGTGAACACAGACCCAAACCCTTGGATCTTAAGAACAATGAAAAATCAATCAGGTTCTTAAAAGAAGAATTTTAATTGAAGAAAAATCACCTCTGTAAAATCTGGATGGTAAATACCTTACAGGGTAATCAGATTCAAAACATAGAGAATCCCTCTAGGCAAAACCTTCAGTTACAAAAAGACACAAAAACAGAAATATACATTCCATTCAGCACGACTTATTTTATCAGCCATTTAAACAAAACAGAATTTAATGCATATCTAGCTAGATTACTTACTAAGTTCTAAGGCTCCATTCCTTTTCTGTTCCTGGCAAAAGCCTCACACAGACAGAGAGAACCTTTGTTTCTCCCTCCTCCAGCTTTGAAAGTATCTTGTCTCCTCATTGGTCATTTTGGTCAGGTGCCAGCGAGGTTATCCTAGCTTCTTAATCCTTTACAGGTGAAAGGGTTTTTCCTCTGGCCAGGAAGAATTTTAAAGTTGTTTATCCTTCCCTTTATATTTATGACACCTGGTGATAGCAACATCCTAATAATGTAATATATGCAGCTACTACATCAGGAATAATCACTGTCACATTCTGAGAAGCAGTGTTCTTAATGGCTCTTCATCTAGCAGTAAATATTTTTCAAATTAAAGTCAAGAAACAATAGAGTGTAGCTATTGTCCTACGTTTAAGAGCCTTGTACTGGTTCTGCATGATCCATATGAAATAAGAACTTTAATCTTTCTTTCAATCTATAGTCAGCAATGACTGGGCCCACATGGATTAACTTCTCTGATGACACTACCCAGCTCACATCTATCACTATTAACTAAATATGCTTCTTAGCCTCCATTCAAATCAGCTGACTACCACAAATTCAAAATTTCTTATCCCCTATGACTTTTCCCCAAGCAGTACTTGTTTCAAAGCTGAACAATAAAAACACTAGTTATTTGTAGAGGGAAGGTGCTGAGAATAACCTCCTGGGTATTTCCTCTTATGCTTAGACGAATCCTTCACAGTGGAAGGATAAGCTTCACCATTAACTTAAAGATTGTTTTTTCAGAAAGTTTTAAAATTGCAAGGTCTTATTAAAGAAGTCACTTCATGATATGAACTAATAATTCAATGCACGTCTTGAGTTGCTGAAAACATCCAACTGCTCAAAATAAGACATTTAAGACTTAAAGTTGTCCCTAGAGCTCTTGATAAAGCTGTGGCATCAGAGGAAACATACCAAAATATTGATACTGCTTGCTTGAGTTCTATCTTAGAAAACTAGTGATAAATAGTCAAAGTAAAAACAAAGCAATTATGAAGTATAAATGCAAGGAACAAACCTTTTTCTGATGAGAACCAAAGAGATGAATTTTTAAGGAAAAGATCTCGTAGGGGCACTCTACATTTAAGGGAGATGCAAGGGTTTGTCTGAATGGATCAAGAACATAAAAAAACAGATTTACCTGGTTAATGAAGTCCTTGTATCTGCTTCCTCTCAGATATCTTATTGGTTCCCAGGCAGAAGATCCTGCTGGCTTAACCTTCGCTACTGAGTAAGGGATTGGCAGGTAACCCAGTGACATCAGCAGGATTGTCACACAAACTATAATGCCTTAAAAGGGACAGGAAAATATTGAGATAGTTAAAGGGAATAATGTACAAATATGGGCCATACTAAAGTAAGAGGCAAAATAAAAACATAGGGCAAAATTCTGTATGGCCCTTATTTGCACAATAGGAGATAATGGCAAAGGAGACTTCCCCCCATGCATGGACTCTATAAGGGACTGGCACAATTGCAGTCTTGGGCCCATATCCTCAAAAAGAAAAATCAATGGGAATTAGACACATAAATACCTTTGAGGATCTGGCTGTTGGTGTTTAGTGTGCCGTGGTATAGAGAACAACTCTGCTGGTTGGGCTGGATGGTCATCCTTTCTGCAGGGTCCAAACTATTGTGAAGTTCATCTGTTCTCAAGATTGTCTGACTCCTAGATTAAGTTCATCAGCTGGCACTCAGGTAAAGCCAAATTTCAACATGGAGCCTGTGAAAGCCTCAAAGCTGGGTCCATACTAGTTGGTAAATGTCTTTGGCATAGCTCAAATCCTTCTATAAAAGTTAAGCATAGGGTGGGTCTAAGGAAAAGGGCAAAGTAGGAGGTCCACACGTTATGGGACTATGGTGGCAGGCAGTGATCATATTAAGACTTTTAAATTTAATTGCAGAAGGCTGTTTTAGTGAAAGGCAAAAGATACAGCTGGTCCACTTGACTGTCAAAACATCTGGCCATCAGTTTGTTTTTTTTCTGTGAAAGCCAGAGTAGCAACAGAAAGAAAAGCTTCTGCCTTGCCCCCATTTTAACGAGAGCAGTGTAGTTACAGAAACAAGAATATTGCTTTTTACCAGGTCTGAGCCCTGAAACAAAGTTCATAGAACTATCAAAACACTCCTCTCCGGATTGGCCTTTCCTTACTATATGAGAGTTCTTGCAATCACATGGGAGCTTATCACATTAAACACATCAGTAAGAGAGGATAATCTCTGGAAACAAAAAGTACATGTGCCAGAAATGTTAACTTTTTCCTTTCAACAACTATGGGTGGTCTTCCAAAGAGACTGGTGTTAGCTGGCAAATAAAAATGTGTTCCATTTAAGAGTGTAAGCTCTGCCTTGATCAGCCAGGAGGACTATTTTCTCTCTAGTTTTCCAGAAGTTCTCTTTACCTCAGTCATTAGGGTGGAGGGAGGAGAGGAATCAGACATGAAAATGAAAGTAAAAATTGTTTAGCTTTTTCTGCTAAAGCACCAGCTAAAGGGCAGTGTGAGGGTTATCTGCTGTGACAGCAACATCTCAATGAATTTGAGTGGAGTCTGAAATTAAGGCCAGCTTTCTTTTCTCAAATACAACTGGAATTGCTGTGGGACACTATCGCTAACATAAAAAAACTCTCATGAGTTAGAGGCTGGTAAACCTTGGATTTTTGTTTTCTGTCTGCCTGGAAATGATTTTCTACTCTAATTCCCTTGTCTAGGAGCGCACATAGTGCGAAGGAAGAAACTGTAACAAAAACCAGATGACATAAGTATTTTGATTTTCAGTTTAGGATATTGCAGACGAGCTGACCAGTTAATATAGGTTAACTACATGTCCCTAGTCCTTCAGCAACTAAACTGTACAATACTGACTATTTTTTTCAGTTGCTATAAAGTGCTAGTAGAGATCATTGTTTGTCAAAGGGCAGATTATGACTTTATAGTTAGATGACTAATGTGTTTCAATTATTGGCAGACATTCAGAAAACTGAAGGAAGTTGATAAGCATTCAGTGGACTTCTCCTTCCAGATGGCTCTATGACTTAGCGTTTGTCCTAGAAATTGTAGTGTTTATGTAATTAATGAGCTCTTTAAACTTCCCTTATTTTTAATAGCTTAAAAATACACCTCATTGCATGACTTTTATGTCTGAGGATCTGGTCCCTCATATGCAATCTATCACCACCACCACCAGATACCTATTCCAGGTCACCAGGAGCACATTAGAAACACAATACAAGGAAAAGTCAAGGACAGAGATAACTATGCATCTTGACAGGATCAAACATTGTTAATGACTGCAGCACAGATAAACCTATAGTAAAGTGAGACTCTTCTGGCTGGGAAAAACCACAGAGGATCAAATTGCTACTGATGGTTGAGCTTCAGAGGAGTCGCAAGACCTAAGATGCCTATAACACTATGTTAGATATATGTGCATGCTGCTCCACGTGAGAGGATGCATTGCTGGTTCCAGGGAACATTTAACTGTTCCTTTTACCCATTGTAATTTTTACAAACTTAACATTTAGGGGAATATCCCAGTGCCAATGACAAGTGGGACTTGCACCAGATTTTCACTAGAAAAGGTCTGCCAATACAGCTAGAATAGGAAATCCTTCTACTGTCGGAACAGTTATACCAGCATAACTGCATTTTCTGGTAAATTCATACTAGTTTTCCAAGCAAAATAAGTTAGAGGCAAAAGAACTTGTATAGTGGTGTAACTGTACATATGCTAGTGCTTTTGCTGGTATAGAAATGCTGTAAATAACCCCAATAAATAAATTGCATGGCTAACTGACATTAATATACTGGCAAGGGTTTTTAGTGTAGATCTGGCTTAAAGAATACATGGGTTGTGTGAGGTTACTCAACTGCCACCAGATGAGAGGTACCATACCACTTCAGAACAAAAACACCCCGCTATTTAACTCTGCTTCAGATTAATTGTTTAGGAATTTAAAATCAATTTGGATCACAGACATCATCAGTGAGGTTGAGTTCACAGAAACGCTTCAAGCCAGCCTGCACTCCCAGTGGACAATGATCAGCCAGGCCATGAGGCAGACTGACATCACCTTTGGAGGCAGCCTTCAGCTGCTACTCAGGCAAGGAGATTGAGACAAATATTCGGATAAACTGATCTTTGGTGACTTAGAGTGAACCTTCAAATACGTAACCCCAAGTAAAGTTTGGATTTCTGGTTCACTTAAAGAAAGTGAAGGGGATTATTTTATGGAGTGTTTTGAAAGATTAAAACCTGAATTTATGACAGAGACCTTGAAGATGCCTGAAAAACAGAAGGTAGGTCAGTCTGTCTGTCTGTCTCTCTCCTTGCCCCACCACAGAATGTGCAATGAATTTACTTAAAGACCACTATTTCACAAGTGCTTTAACACTGCTTGATTTTAAGAAGCCACAGTATACAGTATGTCCATCTACTTCCTACAACCCATACCTTTTACGTGAATTATAAAAAAGTTAGTTTAAAGAAAAAATGCTTTCATACAACAAATGACCTCATGAAGCGAAGTTTTACTAACATGAACAATGCAACAGAATAGATTACATGAGTAAGAATTTCCCAAATGAGCTGTAGGACTAGGACCTACACTTGTAGGTGGAAACAAAGTATTTTCCAACTAGAAGTTCAGCAGTTGCATTTGAAAAGACATTCCATGAACATTTGTTACTAGCTCAGTACAATATATAAAGCACTGTACAAAACAAAAGATATTGTTCCTGCACATAGGTTTCCCCTAACAGTACCTACTATACAAGAAAGTATTTGAAATCTCTTGTGCTGGAAATACAGTTAAGAATTTGGAATACTTTTTCATCTAGCTGCATTTAAAATGGGCACACCAATTAAAAAAAAAAAGAATTGGATCTCCCCCAGTTGACATTTTTTTGCCAACGTAAGTAAATCTGCATGGTTGAGTCTCAACATCTCGGTGCAGCTTGGGTTTTATACTACAGATGACACAGCCCTGTAATTACACTTGTGAAAATGACACCAATGTTGAACTTATCTGTTGACAGAAATCTAAGCCAAGCCTCTCAAATAAAAAAAGCTACTCTGGTGTTTATTCTTCAGTTTCTCCAGTGCAGCTTGCCAAACTATTAGTTCTCAAAGACATGGCATCATAGTAGGGTGTAGTCTAGATTTTCAATGGTTTTTCAAGAGAATTAACATAGCACACAACAACGCTAGAAGAATGTGTGTGTAAAAATATATCTGCTTTAAGTCCACTTTGTCACTGAGGCTCATGGTCAATGAATATTTTACGGGGAGATGCCCCTTAAAAGTTTTAATCAATATTGAGTTTTCTACCAGAACCAGAGTTTTTACTGGTTTTACAATTTCCATTATTTGAACAGTACCATTTATCCTTCTAAAATAAGATAGTATTTCTGTAGGTGAGAAAACCTTAGAATCTATACAGTAATAAAAGGAACAAAATGCAAACTCACAAAGGAGAATTGCTAACCCCAGAGACTATTTTTTAGGGTATGAATAACTTACTAAGGTAAACTTAACAAGTTTTAATAAGAAATTTTATTTTAAAGCTCCTGGGACTTGCAAAAAAGTCAAAGAAATCCTTTTCAGTGAGGTGAAGACCTACAGCAGAGAAACTATTTCTCATAAAAAGTCCTCTGAGCCAGAACACCACAATAGTAACTAAGCTACTAGCTGTAAAATTATACTGTCTGAATGCTTGTAAATTAAAATATGTTATCATCAATTTAGACAAAGCGTGCAGAGTTTATGAGTCCATAAATGCTGAGATTCAATGGCATTTGAACTCATTGTTAACAGAACTTTTAAGCATTCTACACTGAAGTTTTTAAAGAGCTTTAAAAGAGCTGGCTGAGACACTTGCAAATTTTCAGTATGTCTGAAACACCAGGGCAGTTTGAGATGACTTGAAGAAAGCTAATATGCTGATATTTAAAAAGGGTATACAGGAAGACCTGGACAATTACAGGCTTGTCGGTCTGACATCAGTCCTGGGCAAGATAATGGAGTAGCTGATTTGGAACTTGATTAATAAAGAATTAAAGGAGGATAATATAATTAATGCCAGTCAACATGGGTTAATGGAAAATAGATCTTGTCAAACAAACAATGTTTCTGATGAGATTAGAGGCTTGGTTGATAAAGGTAATAGTGCTGATGCTATATACCAGACTTCTGTAAGGCATTTGATTTGGTACCACATAACACTGATTAAAAACTAGGAAGATTTCAAATTAACATGGCATACATTAAATGAATTTAAAACTGGCTAACTGATAGGTCTCAAAATGTAATTGTAAATGGCAAATGAACAAAGAGGTGTATTTCTAGTGGGATCCCACAGGGATCAGTTCTTTGCTCTATGTAATTTAATATTTTTATTAGTTACCTGGAAGGAAACAAAGTCATCCCTCAAAAAATTTGCAGATGACACTGACATTGTGGGGAGGAGGGAAGTGGTAAATAATGAAGAGGACAGGATACAGAACGATCAAGGTCACTTACTAAGCTGGGCACAAGCAAACAATATGCATTTTAATGTGGCTAAATGTAAAAGTATACATCCAAGAACACGGAATATAGGCCATACTTACAGGATGGGGGACTCTCCTGGGAAACTGACTCAAATATATTTAGGGGTCATGGTGAATAATCAGCTGAACATAAGCTCCCAGTGCGATGCTGTGGCCAAAAGGGCTAAACAGGGGAATCTCGAATTAGGAGCATGGATGATATTTTACCTTTTATCTGGTACTGGTGTGACTGCTGATGAAATACTGTGTCCAGTTCTGGTGCCCACAATTCATGAAAGATGTTGATAAATTGGAGAGGGTTCAGAGAAGAGCCATGATAATGATTCCAGGATTAGAAAACCTGCCTTATAGTGATGGAGTCAAGGAGCTCAATCTATTTAGCTCAAAGAGAAGGTGAATGGGTGACTTGATTACAGTCTATTAGTACCTACATGGGGGACAGATTTTTTTAATATGCTCTTCAGTCTAGTAGAGAACATGATCCAATGACTGGAAGTTGAATCTGGAAAAATGCACACCCGAAATAAGGCAAATTGTTAACGATGGGAGTAATTAGCCATTAGAACAATTTACCAAGGGTCGTGATGGAATCTCCATCACTGACAATTTTAAGTCAAGATTGGATGTTGTTCTAAAAGATATGCTCTAGGAATTATTTTGGAAGCTCTATGACCTCTGTTATCCAGGAGGTCAGATTATATGATCACAAAAGTCTCTTCTGGCCTTCAAATCTATGAAATTAATAGATAGGAAAGTCAACTTTAAGCAATTGAACTAGAGTGTACATATACACTAAAGATGCATGGTCTTCCACCAAGAACTGATTATGTGCATTAGAACTGGACTGATCATTTCTAAAACAAAGTAATTGTGTGATTCACAAACCATCATTTACTTCAAACCAGACAAGTAGTAGAGGGGCAGGTAAGATCTTTGAAGTAATGAGAATATGTTTTTAAAGATTCTTCAATTTCATTTTAATGAGAATTATTTAAAAAAATCAAAACTGGTGTTTGTCACTAAAAAGTCTATGATTATGGCTAGAATAAAACCAGCCAATCATGTGTCCTTAACTATCAAGAAGATTTTTTTAAAGTGTGAAGTACACTATACTTGTATCAGATTTTACTAGTCTATTCTCAAGTTGTAATTGGAGACAAAAGTTGATCATCTGAAACATTAAAAATAGCCCGTATGTTTACAGAGAAGAATGAAGAAGCAAGCAAATGCCAAGATACATTTGTCTAAGCAATTCTGGAGTCTGCAAACTCAACCCATTGTCCATGTGAACAGCAGATGTGAAACAGGGAGGTAGTGGTAACCAAAGAGTGAACAGGCAAAGGATTCATTGGATCCCAGCTCCCAATAAAAAGTAGACATCTCGATAAAGACAGGAAACCCTGTAGTAAATATGGTTCCACCTTTCTTTAATGTATATTAATTTTTTACAAATTTTTTAGTTATGTTAAACTTCTCCTTTGGTCCTTCCATTTACATTCCAAGGGGCATATTCCTTCTTTGGGATCCGTGTTCTTGAGGCTAATGAGTATGGCTATTAGACTCTGCAGGTGGAAGCATTAAGAGTAATCAGCACAAGCAGGTATGTGGATAATAGGCCTCTCCGCCCAAGTTCTTATTGCTGGCCTCCAACCCTTTAACCTAGTGCCATGTGAAACATGCTTAACACCAACCTCTTGGTATTAGCCCTTAAAAGTCTCTGGTTCCCCCTAGGAAGAGAAATACTGCCATGGTGAGAGAAATCGGGAGCAGTGTATCAGTGCAGAAAGGAATAGGAGTTTCTCTACTAAACAGTTAAAATTTTAACATGCTGCAATTAAAAGGTGAGTAAATAAGCCCCACCCTCTCCTAATCATATTGGGGTCCAAAGACAATAAAACTCTTGCTCTGGAAGAACAGGAAGCTAAAGTCCAATAAACCTATTTTAAAATGGTTTAGAAGCCTATAAATTTCCCAGTCCACACCAGAAAAAGTATGGGGTTTACAGCAATGGAGGAAGGACTAGCACAAGCAGACAGCTGTGGGAGGTTAATTTACCCTCCTTCCTAGAATAGATTAAGTTTCAACTGGAAGTTTAAAGTTCCCACTCAGCCTGAAAGACATTATCTAGTGATAACTTCCTGTTTCCTTGAAGGGAGTCTATCACAGAAAGGCAAGACCCAGTTTCAGCCAGACAGAAATACAGCTTGGCTGGAATACAGTAACTTGAGTGCTGTTTCCTCTGTAAAACATTACTTGTAGGTTTATAAAGTTAACCTAAAACATGCCACAGTCATTATATAAATACTACCCTCACCTTCCTCTCATATATCTATCAATATCACACTTGCAAAAGTCAAAGGGCAGGACAGAAAAGGAGGGAGCTTGACAGGGTTGTAGGGTAGATCAGGGGAAAGTTTTAGTCAGCATCGCTTCCTCCTCTACCTTCATATATACTGCTACCAGTTGTATGAAGTTTGATGCTCAGAAGAGAACAAACTTTGCATGATTTCATGCCCTTTTGAGAATGCACAAAGTTCACGGTCTGGTAGTAACACAGCATACCTGCCTCCATGTTCCTGTGGCACGATGGAAAGCTAGATGGTGAGAATACACACCCCTGACTGAGATCTGTGTAGCTAGGGCTTGAACTTAAACATGGACCCCAACTTCTTCCTTTTTCAAATACCCACAATCCCCATGCTATTACCTTGCTTGCCTGCCCTGTGGTGGGGCGGCAGCAGACATGTCAAAACCCACAGGAGAGGTGACTATCATTTTTCATTTCTTTGTGTAAGAGGGGAACCCCGCCACTGCAGGGACCACACAGTGCAGTGTTACAAACAGATGTAACTGTTGCTTTCATATTATTTTGAATCTCTTCATTTGGCCTGTCTGTTGAAGGTAGGCAAGTCACAAGCCATTGGCACTGATGCAATGCCCTTTTGTGCACATAGCTGATCAAGTTATGGCTTGTGAAGCTAGAATCTGGCCCTTAGCTTGCACCCTGGAAAACTGAAATAAGCAGAATGCAAAGAGCCATCAGTTGAAGTGACTGATTACTTATATTTTGCATTTTGCCTTCTCCATTAACCTAACAGCCACAGGTCTTGTTAGTTCTGAGCCTTGTAGTACTTCATGTGGAAGGAATACTGTTCTCAAGGCTTTTTATGCCTGTGCAACATGCTTGCTGCTTTTGAATGGAATCAGACCAGCCATCTCTACAGTGAGAAACAGGATCATCCTACCATTCAGCCTATCACTGTACCACTCCACCAATGGAGGGAGTGATACCCCTGACATTACTGCCATGGACATCTAGGTGGAGCAGAAGTAGAGGACAGTGGTAACACAAGATGGACAACCTTTGCATTCTCTTTTGTTGACACTGAAGTTGCCCTGGGGTAAGGCCATATGTTGAGAGAGTGCCTGAAAACCCCTCAGTGTAGATCCAGAAATGTCAAATTTGAATGCATCAGGTGTTGGAGTCAGACCACCTCAATATTAAAGCAGCTATAATGAAAAACAGACTGCAATAGGATGCAAGTGGGTTTCTTAAAATAGAGTGGGAGAACTTCCTGGACAGTCTGTTCATGATAGATGCTTAGAGACTACCATATCTGAACATCTAGAACTGTTGCCTTTGTTTCCTCAGCTTTTTGGTGCCCAAAAAGGGTCAGGCAATGAGTCAAGACACCCTGTGTATTTCCAAATGCCAAGATGAATACACATTCTCTCTGTATACACAGAAAAATTAGTGCAGATGGCCCCCCAAACAAGTAGTTACTAGGAAATAGTTTTGAAATGTGTCTCAAAAAAGAGAAGATTTCTATCCACTGCATTTCAACATTGCCGGGGGACCACATAAAGGCATCACAAAGATAAAGCCCAATGCACAGGGTACTTGGAGTAATATGGGTTTAGGTCTACTAGACCGAGGAAGAGTCTAGAATGTGAAAAATGTATGCACAGCATACTAAGTATGGGCAAAGGCTCGTCAGAGCCTGGCTTGAAAGCTGACACACAGAACAGCTTTGTAACTGCTAAACCTAAATGTGCGTTCTCTAATCTAGTCTAGCAGTAGGATGCCCAGTAGTATAAAAGTTAAGCATTCTCCTACAGAGGATTAATTGTAGAAAGCTCATATACAGCTGTGCACTACTAAATCTTTACTTAGACATGAGGCAGAAGCCAGGTGCTTCAAGTTTTTTTCCGTTTAAGGTTGTGACCCTCAGAGCAGGCAGCTTGCCACTTACCAAATTAGCGGTTTGGGTCACCAGGGTTGTTAGTGCTGCTGAGTGTGGCTACTGCTGCTGGCTTCAGGAGTTGTGTGCACTCTGCACCAGCAGAGTATAGCTTGCTGATTACCAAACCTCGATGTTATTTATAAAGGCAGACCACGGCCTTGGTTCAGTGGCAAAGGCACTTGGTGAGGTTTATTGTTAATAAAACAGAACTAGCAGCCTGTCCAACAGGTTACAGGTAAAG
Organism: Chelonia mydas; assembly: GCF_015237465.2. Lineage (NCBI taxonomy): Eukaryota > Metazoa > Chordata > Testudines > Cheloniidae > Chelonia > Chelonia mydas. Next base: position 30,010,291 of record NC_057854.1, read on the forward strand.
GCTTAGTTAACATTCCAGAATGAGAAATCAAAGTTGCCCCTTTTATAACTTTTTTTTAAAACTTTTTATACAAACAAGTTACATATTACACTCCACATGTTAAGTTACCACCCTTATAGCTTGTACCTACTAGTTTTAACAAAACCTATATATTTTTACAAAAATTCAGTGTGTTCTTATACCATCTCAATAATGTGTTTATGTAGTTACTTAAAATAAAATTATTTTTGTACCATCCTCTCTTGTCAAAAATGTACTTATTTGGTTAGCTAACACCTAGTATGATACTATTTTGCCAAGGCCTACTTTAATTTAGACTTTTAATTATGCCTAAAGCTTCAGCAAGGCCTATAACTTCATAAAGTGAAATCTATAGAATAGGAGTACAAATCAACTCACAGGGCTAGAGGAAACTGGACAAGAGTTTCAAGACACTAATGACAGGAGTTAAAGAGTATAAGCTAAGTTCCCCCTAAGCCACGCGGCCGCGCAGCAGACTATTAAGCACACCACAGGGACTTAGGGCTGTGGTGGGGAGAGGTGCCCCTCCCTTGGCCACAGCCCAACCCCGGCCCGGCCCTGCCATGGCTGGTGTAGAGGCACCTATCCCGTGGCTCCAGCCCCAAAGCTGCTGTGGCGGGGAGGGGCGCCTCTCCCCCCTCCCCCGCCCGGGTGCTGCTGTGGGGAGAGAGCACTGGGAGGAGAACTCTCTCACTGCCGGAGCCCCTGGGCAGCCTGTACTCCAAACCCCTCATCCCCGGCCCTACCCCAAAGCCCGCAGCCCCAGCTGGAGCCCTCACCCCCCCACCCCAATCCTCTGCCCCAGCCCTGAGACCCCTCCTGCACCCTGGACCCTTCATCCCTGGCCCCACACCAGAGCCCACACCCCCAGCCGGAGTCCTCACCCTCCCACACCCTAATCCTCTGTCCCAGCCCTGAGCCCCTCATTCCCGGCCCCACCCCAGAGCCCACACCCCCAGCCAGAGCCCTCACCTCCCCATGCTCCAAACCCCTTGTCCCCACCCCTGCCACATTAATTTTGTTATGTGTACCAATGTGTAGCTGATGTGTCACCCATCACCTCCATATTGGTGCACATAACAAAATTCATTCCGCACATGGGTGGGAAAAATGAACGGGAACACTGAGCATAAGTACCATTGATTTATTTTCCCCCAAAGTAACCTGAGCCATTAAATCTTGAGTGCTTTTAAAAATTCCACCCTTAAGTCACCAATTTTAAAAAGGCTGGGAAAGAAACAGTAAATGCTCCTGTGCAAGAATTGATGATACCACACAGACTCTGATTTGAGCCTTCATAAACTGGTTTACTGTGCAACTAGTTTAATGTGTATCTGACAGTCATGGCAATTTTCTGCTGTGACCGTGACAAACCTTGTTGAATTAAGTATTTTAGGAGTTCATTTTATTAAAAATGCAAGTGTTTATGTACTATTGTTCAATTGTATATAACTTCTTTAGGAGGAGGACAGGATTAATGCAATCTCTGACACTCACATTACTTCCCAAAAGATTATGATAAACAATGTAACAAACCAGGATGATCTTTTGGGACCACACATGTGAAGTGGAATTCCAAGGAACACTTGGGAAGAGGGAATTGCAAACTTCCACCTAAGAACTCAGCTCCTGATGCTTCACCCTGAGAGGAAGTGGGGGAGACCATTTGTCCAGGTGATAATCTATTCTGTCACTTTGATTACCCAAACTCAAAGGAGTGACTCTCAGTTAGGAGGGGGCTAGTTCTCAATGAAAGCTGTTATGAACAGGTGACCACAGGAAAAAACCCATGCTGGATTTGAAGGAGTAATCACCAACTAGAGACCTTGTTGGGGTGAAGAGGTGATCTCTGGAAAGCTTATTAGCTTGGATGTAGGTTCTTTTATTGCTTAATACATTTTCTCTGTAATGCTTGTACCTTAAGAATAAAAAGTACTTGCTCAGAAAGAACTGTGTGGTACCTTATAACTGTTGGCAGTTACACTGTCTACCATCTGAGGACAAAAGTGAAGCAAGCCTGCTTTGACAGTCTGACTTTCGGGAAATAACAGTGCAGAGAGGGAATTGTTCAGCCAGTCAAAAGGAAGAGAAACGGGTCCACCCAAAAGAGGTGACAGCTGAGGAGCCTGGAGCCCAGAAGCTGTGTCCGTGTTGGATTATAGATGGGCAATACAGGTGGAGTTGCCTGAACTGACACAGTATCCACTGGTAGCTGTGACATCCAACAGTGCAATATATTTTGCCCATACTTAAAATCTTGCTAAATCCCTAGGCAGCACGTCTGTCCTCGTTGCACTTATGACCTCACCAAACATTAAGCAACATCGGTCATTGTCTGGCTTGGAGGGCTAGATAGCCAGAGAGCAACTTGCTGTGGCAGCTTCAGACCAGATGAGTGATGGGATGCTGACCCACTCCCCACCACAAGGTGACTGAAAGAGAGGATGGACTATTTAGGTCCATGCCCATGCAGGAAAAGCCCTCTTTTACTTGAACCAGGCTGAGCAGCACTGACCCTACCACCTATGGATGTAGCTAGATACCAGATTTTGTCATGATCTTCTGTAGGCATTATACTAGTCACTCTTAGAGCCTGGGAAGGAATTTTCTTCCTCCCTGCCAAACTGAACAAGGTGAGGTGGGAGATTTTTAGCCTTCCCCACAGCAGATTCGGGGGACTTAGTCGGGGCAGATGTAAAACAGGGGTTAGGCTGTGATGTCATAAATCATTATCTAAGGTGGGACAGCTGTCCAGTGCAAGTACTCCATAGGGAAGGGATACTGTGATCAGATAAAATACATTGGGAAAGGATTTAAAGGAAGTATTCTTTAAAGGAGCAGAAATGGGGTTTCGGGGCTCCTATGACTGGTACAGCAGGGGGCCAACCCCCTCCCCCATTCCTGTTATAGCCCCCTTAATCCTCATTTGAAGTGGGGGGGCAAGGTCCCAGAAACAGGTTGGCGGGGACCAGGATGGGAAAAGGGGAAGGGCTTACAGTAGCCCCTCCCCCCCATACATAAGTTATAGAATTACCCACACTGTATGCTTTTATTTTCTGGGTACACACTGACATTTTGGAATAAAGTTGTGGCCTAATTAATCCACATCCAGTGTCTCCTGTCCTTCTTCCATCTTAGCTGAACAACTGCTTTTGGTTCACAGTCACCTACAAACTTAAAGCTAAGGAACAGAGGTTTCACCATCAAACTGCAGTATAGGCAATATCTTAATAGCCAGACCCTTCCCATTCCATACATAACAATTTACCTTGGTTCACTGTTTGCTGTTATCAATTGACACAACAATTCATATCAACCTAATGTTTGGTTTTGAGTGCAACTAAATAAAATTTGTAGCTTTAGCTGTACATTGTGATGCAATCCATGTGCTTTGTTAATGTAAAACAGATAATCTTGGGCAGCATATTAGTCAGTTTGGCCCCTAATGGATACACATAACACTCCTTTGGCAACTTTAAATCATCGAGCATTTACCTTCAGAAGTATCTTGTGTGTGAGCCTGATCCTTAAAGGAGAGAACTCTCATCTACCACTGAAGCAATACCAGCAACTTGCAAGATTAAGCCTTTCAGTGTAACCGGCTAGCCTGAGGCAGAAGCCACAAATGCAAGCCCAAAGTCATGAAATATTGTTCTATTATGCTGAAGAAACTAATCCTGGCAAAATGTGTTATTTCCATTATTAAACTAAATTAATAAGCCCCAGTGAAGCTGTACACCAAGAATGCAAACGATTAGTAGTTGGAAATACAAACACTTTTGAAGAAACTAAGTTAGACAGGTTTGATTTCAACATAGAAAAGGGAAAATGTAGGCTGAAGACCAGGAAAATGATCCTGTCAGTGAGATCTATTAAAGTATAGAATAGTCATCTAAGGAAAGTGATATAAGCCACATGAGACAGTAAGAGAAACTAGGAAATACCATAAAGAACCATCTTATACCAGTAAGGAGACAATATACCTCTAACTTTCATGGTTCCATGAAATATTTGAACAAGACAGGTTAGAAGCAAAACCCAACTCTGGCAGTAGACATCCTATAATTAAAAAACTAGTACCTTTCTATAAGCACCAACCTTATTATGAATAGCCTTATGGTAGGCTAACCTGGTGGTAGAATGTGACCAATATTATCTATGAAGCATTCATGAAATACAAATATTGTCTTGAGTATTGGTGCCAATCCCCATCTTTTCAACTGCATTTGTGGGTGCAATCCAGCAGGAATGCCTACCAATCAGGTCCCACTGTATGGAATTCCTACTTTCATAGCTCCATACTTTCTTTAGGTCTATTAACCCTTAGTCTTTAACAATTCCTCCAAGCACTCTCTCTCCCCACCACTCAAAACCACAATGGGAAGCTCTGGAAGAGAAAAGGCACAACTGTAATACTTTAATACAAGTCTTTTTCCTAAAGAGAGCTCCAGATTAAAATAGGAATAGTGTCATTTACACTTGAGTACGTACCCATACATGTTTTTTGTAAGTAAAATAATACTCTGTGCTTTTGCTACAAAGTTAAACCTCAAGTTGTAACATGTACTGCAAGACATCAGGTGGTACTATGGACAATACAACTAGGTCCGATTAGAGAACCAGTGTAGTCAATTAAGGGATGGATCATATCTGGCTTGTAATCCCATGCAGGCACATAATTAAAACTGGACAGCCCCTCAAACCCTGCAGTATCCTGAGACCTCTGCATCCACTTCCCCCCACTCCCCTCCAAACCAAACAAGTACTTAGAGCCTTAGCTCAACCTCCTGCATCATCCAGGGCAGGTGAGCCAGAATGGGCGAGGAGAGATAACGAGTCGTTGCAACCAGTGCCACTAGCCCTGGAAGGAAGCAAGAAATCAAACCGTGTGCCTCCAGGAGGGGTAACTGCTTACCTGTGCTGCTTTTGGAGTGATTCAATTTTATGCCACCTCTTACAGATTTTAGGTGTAGCCCCAGGTATTTCTTGATGTCCAGCTGAAAATTTTTAGGGTCACTGATTTATCTAGATTTCATAGTGAATATCTTCTCAAGCAGAAAAATCCACTTCTACCTCTATTTTAGGGCTTGGGTACACAGGAAAGTATTGGTATTTGTACTGGTATATCAGTATAGTTAAACCGATATTTATACTGGTACAAGCCCACGTGAACACTTTAATTCCAGTGTAAGAATGGCCTTTTTTAGTTTCGTTTATCCCACCATAACCAAGACAAGCTAAACCAAAAAAGGGTACTTATACCCTAATTAGAGTATCTACAGATGGTGTTATATTGGTATAACTATATAAATTTAAATTTACACCTTAGCTTATGCCAGTCTAACTTTCCTGTTTAGACAAACCTTTCTTTGCATACTTTAAACTGAAATGCATTGAATGACATTGGTCCAAAGTGACATGTTAAATAACTCAATGAAGTATAATGCAGGAATTCAGGAACTTAATCCATTACATCGAGGAACATGAAATAAGACATAATCAGGGTATTCAAAATACAGATTCAATGTATTTATAGCACAGATTCAATGTATTTAAGTTTTTGTAGTTTCAGGATGTATCACCCCCAGGAATCGCCACGCATGTCTTAAAAACTAATGCCATACACCAGTTATCCAAGGGACGAGAGCCCTTAACATGCTTCAAGCCTGATAATTTCTGTAAATACATGCTGCAATAATGATGTCACTAACATAGTTGTACAAGACTGACAGATAAGCCTAACCTAACGGTAGTGAACAGACAACCCAGTCTGAAGAATGAAGAAATAATTTGTGACACAGTAAAACTGAGTTGTTGCTAAAAGTCTGCCCTTCCAAAAAAAATAAAAAAAAAAATAAAAGGTTAAGACAATAGTATTCCAGCCAAAGTGGTGACCACCACCAAGTGGAAGATGCCAACTTTTGAACTAACACAAAAACCATGGTTCCATAGTTTAAGGGCTCAGAGCTTCACGCTCTGGTATCTGTTAACAACAAAGTGTGTTTGCTTACTTTTTGTTATCACCCGAAGGGGTCTTTGCCTAGCTTGTTTACTAGTTGTATAATAAATGTTCTGTGTGTTACACTTTATTCTGCCTCTGTTTTAATCGCTCACCAAATGATAGATGCGGGAGGGGACAGGATCTGCAGATAGCCCATCTTCTGATCTGTGCAGGCCATAGTTACATCTGTTTTGGGCTAACAACCCTTTCATATGAAGCTGTTCCTTTTTACAAATGTCACTCACTGGGCAGCATATATAGCTATGAACGTCATTCTAGGTCTAGTAAAACCCTGCTGTAGTCAAAGAATACAAATGTAAGTAAGGATTATATTGTTGGTGCAGGTCCCACAACTTCAGTATTCACAGTTTGCAGAAGAGTTGTAAGTGTAAGGGAGAAAGCAATCATTAAGTGTTCTTCAAGAAACATTCAGCAGTGCAAGAGGTTAATAATTGGTAGATAAATAGAATCTCATTGTTTACTGGACAGCAAAACAAGTATCCTAACTTTTCTTTAGCAGCTGGTAAACTGCTTCCAGCCCTCTCTCCTAGTGAACGCCATTATGGACACTCCTGTCAGTGACCAACTCACAGGCAGTTTTGCCTAATGGTTGGAGCAACAGTCCACCCTACCAGAGAGAGCTGAAGCCAGGGAAGGGTTCAGGAGAAAAGCCAAAGGTCAGAGTTGAGTGTCAGAAGCCAAAGGGTTACCTGGGGGCACAGTCAGGAGGCATATGCGAGGGTCAGAGCTGGGAATCAGAAGCCAGGATAGAACTGGAGCTGTGCTAGAGCCAGCAGGGACAGAACCAAGTACAGCTGCAGGTGAAGAGCACATGGAGCAGCCACTAGACTCGTGCTGCTACTGAGCTTAAATATCAGTCGGCTGACTCCTCCAGCCAATCAGGTGGCTCAGTCAGACACAGTCTATGAGGGCCCACTGTGCTCATTAGGTGAGCAGGAGAATGCTGTGCTACAGGCTGGCTCCTGCCAATTCTTCTCCAGCTCACATCACATATTGCTTCTAGTACACAGCTTGACTTGAAATGCAGCCCTCATTGCAAAGTGCTTCTTTGTGAAATAGTGATGAAAAAAATGGCTGAGTTAAAAGATGCTTTTAGGATCAATTGTAGAAAGTAGCAAGAGAATACTATAAGTCAGTGGTGGGCAGCCTGTAGTCCGTGGGCCACACGTGGCCCATCAGGGCAAGCCGCTGGTGGGCCACCAGACCATTTGTTTACATTTGCATGGCTGCCCGCAGCTCCCAGTGGCTGCAGTTTGCCGTTCCCGGCTACTGGGAGCTGTGGGCGGCCGTGCAAATGTAAACAAATGGTCTGGCGGCTCATCAGTGGCTTGCACTGACGGCCTGCATGCAGCCCGTGGGCTGCAGGTTTTCCGCCACTGCTATAAGCCTTGATGAACATGCATATGCAATCTGATTAAGGGAGTACAACTGAATACATCTGCTGTTGATTCAAATCGCCTTCGCTCTGAGACTTAGGAAATTATAACTTGTGCAAATACCTATATTCATATACAAACAATAGTATTGGTGTGCACACAGCTAACCAGTTACTTACTATGACTCAATTGTTGGCTGTTAAACTCGAGGTCTTATCCCATCAGGGAGCTGATAAAACACTAAGTGACATGCATGTTTTCATATAATGAATCAACGCAAACAGTTGATGGAAAGCTGACTGCACAGTTGCATTTTTTCCACAGATTTTTTCCCACCAGAAAAAAAAATAGTTTGGAAATACATTTTTTAAATTAAAAAACTATTTCTTATAGGTATGTTTGAAACAAAATAAACATTTTTTTTGGTGAGGGGGGGGGACTACAGAACAAAAATTGTTTTTCTACATCATATATTGTTTCATTTACATTTTTGAAAACTGTTTGATTAAAAGGGTTTTCATTTGCTTTTTTGACTTTTACTCTCCTCCTTTGTTCCAAAGTGGATGCAGGAGGTGAAACAAGTGAGAGGAAACACTTGTGTTTTAAATTGTTACCAAAGTTTGGAGAAGCTTGAAACTTACTTTAAGTTACACACCCTTTTCCCAACTGACAAAAGTTGGAAGAGAACTAAAGTGGAACAAGCGTATTGTATTTTAACAATATTGGTGGTTAATTTCCTCATGCAGAAATATTTTTCCATGGGCAAAGTGACCAAGGAACTAAAGATTAAGGGTTTGATTAAAAAGGTATGTAGGCATCTAAAATGCAGAGATGTGTCTAGTGGTAGTAACAAAAGCATCTAAGCAGGTGAGGCACCTAACTCCTATTGACTCAAATCCAGCACCTAACTCACTTAGGTGCCTAGTGGGACTTACAAAAGTAAATATCTGCATTTTTAGGTGTGGAGAAATGCAGAAACAAGAGGGAGACAAATGGAGGTTCTGTGACCAAACTCAATTCTGTCATCTGCTAGCTTCTAATTCAATCTCGCCAGATGTATTCGATCGGTATGTAACTTACTAGGTTTTCACAAGACTGAAATAGAAATTGCATCCTATGGATCCATATACAGGTCAATATGGTTCATCAACAGGCTGGACCTTGATCTCCACTGATGACCTCAAGCACTTAAGTATCACTGGTGGTAGTAGTAAAAACCTCTAGGTGGCCCAGCCGTTGGAGGGGTTGAGAAACTTTTTGCTAGTGGGTTTTCACAAGTATGTACTAGATTTGGGCCTACCATTTTAGAAATCTAAGTTCTATTACTAGCTCAACTAAAAGTGACACTGAGACTTGTTAGCCCACTTGGAAGGTGAGGAAAGTGATAACTTGCTTCCTATTAAGATAGGAGTATGAGATGTTGTTAAATGGCTGTGATCTTCACAAAACTAACACCCAGCAGAAGAGCTGGGAGTAGAAATCAAGATGTCCTATTGGATCCCAGCCCAGCATACCTTCCCCTAGGTCAGAGCGTTGTATTTAAATCCTGGGCATTTTCATGTGTTATTTCCAGCCCGTGAGAAATGGTAATCTTCCCTCTTCTAGGTGCCCCAGCAATGGGAAGGGTGAAGAAAGAAGGAATCTGTTAGTATGAATATTCAAATAAAGGGTTTGTGGGACCCAGGTGTGACTGGAGAGTTTAGAGAAGCTAGTGGGAATCAGTAGTAAACTGTGAAAGAGCCCAGTGATCTGACAAGGCAGGAGACCCTGAAGCTACCTCCACATTACTTTGCTTCATACCTGTCAACTAGCATGGATAAGTCAGGGTGAATTCCACAGGGATAGCATAAGGTACCTCCTTGCTCCCAGTGTAACATCCCTGCCAAATTTCACATCTTTGTTCCAAAGCAGGGAGGTGCTATAGCTTTCAGCAGAAAAGGCACATAAGCTATAGGAATAATATTTTTTAGCAGCTTTAACATTATTAGAAATCAAACTGGAGTGGGTCAATTGGCAAGAAAACAGAGGCTGAAGAAGAGAGCCAGCACACAAAATTTCAGCCTAAATGGTTAAAAGTAGCAAAGGATCAAGCAAGTAAAAATGGGATGAGAGTAAGGAAAGCACTAATTGAGATGGTCTATAAAAGACACTGCTCAACAATAAAAAGTAGAACAACCTAGCCTAGATTCTTAACTCAGTCTCTTCCTGGTGGTATGACGAGGTGATAGGTATTTGTTTCCCCAACTATAAAATTACCTTGTTGCTACTGCAAAACAGCAGCATTTCAAACGGATGTCACAGTGTAGTATCAAGTGTTCATTTAGTAAAGACGAATATTTTCCAAAGAAAGGTGCTACATACAGTAAATAAAGTAAATTATTCTCCACGTCAGGGCTGGTAAAACAATAGACTATGGATGTCTTGAAAGACAACTGACTGACAATATAGGCAGTAAAACTTTTCTCCAAAGATACAATGTAAGTTGTGGAGCACTTATATTCAGAAGCTAGGCATGTCACCATTGAAGCCAGTTTAATGCCCTTGTCTCAATTGCTTGTGGGTACAACAGTTACATAGAGTTTGGCCCATGCAAGCCAACCAATACTATGACAAAGTGCAGGAGGCTCTCTCACAGTCACCTCCTGGTGAGGGAGGGGAAGATACTGGAAGGGTGAAGAGGGATTAGATGGGGTGAGATTAGCCTTCAGAGGACTATCCCAGGATCTGCAAGCTGGGCAGATAGGGGCAAAGCTGGGAGAGTGAGAATGATTGGAGAAATTTTAGTGAATTTAAACTTCTGCCCAGCATTACTTCTCCCCAGTTTTTTCCATGACAGGGCAATTCTCCCACTGGAATCTATATTCAAACTCACATTGACTTGAAAGGGAGTCTTGCCTGAATAAAAGCCTCAGAATCTGACCCTAAAATCTATTGAAAAATAGGCTTACATGCATGGTCACAGGTTGGCTGGCCCTTTAAGGGTAGGTGGACTCAACTACCAGCTTAGCTATTCCATAGCTGCACCTGAGCAACAGGAAGGCTTCTGTGGAAGGCCCTGAGTGAGGATCTGCAGGAGACTGTCGGGTTCAACGGGTAGTGATCAATGGCTCCATGTCTAGTTGGCAGCCGCTATCAAGTGGAGTGCCCCAAGGGTCAGTCCTGGGGCCAGTTTTGTTCAATATCTTCATTAATGATCCAGAGGATGGTGTGAACTGCACCCTCAGCAGATGACACAAAACTGGGAGGAGTGGTAGATACACTGGAGGGTAGGGATAGGGTACAGAGGGACCTAGACAAATTAGAGGATTGGGCCAAAAGAAATCTGATGAGGTTCAACAAGGACAAGTGCAGAGTCCTGCACTTAGGATGGAAGAATCCCATGCACCGCTACAGACTAGGGACCGAATGGCTAGGCAGCAGTTCTGCAGAAAAGGACCTAGGGGTTACAGTGGATGAGAAGCTGGATATGAGTCAACAGTGTGCCCTTGTTGCCAAGAAGGCCAGTGGCATTTTGGGATGTATATGTAGGGGCATTGCCAACAGATCGAGGGACGTGATCGTTCCCCTCTATTCAACATTGGTGAGGCCTCATCTGGAGTACTGTGTCCAGTTTTGGGCTCCACACTGCAAGAAGGATGTGGAAAAATTGGAAAGAGTCCAGCGGAGGGCAACAAAAATGATTAGGGGACTGGAACACATGACTTATGAGGAGAGGCTGAGGGAACTGGGATTGTTTAGTCTGCAGAAGAGAAGAATGAGGGGGGATTTGATAGCTGCTTTCAACTACCTGAAAGGGGGTTCCTAAGAGGATGGATCTAGACTGTTCTCAGTGGTAGCTGATGACAGAACAAGGAGTAATGGTCTCAAGTTGCAGTGGGGGAGGTTTAGGTTGGATATCAGGAAAAACTTTTTCACTAGGAGGGTGGTGAAGCACTGGAATGCGTTACCTAGGGAGGTGGTGGAATCTCCTTCCTTAGAAGTTTTTAAGGTCAGGCTTGACAAAGCCCTGGCTGGGATGATTTAATTGGGGATTGGTCCTGCTTTGAGCAGGGGGTTGGACTAGATGACCTCCTGAGGTCCCTTCCAACCCTGATATTCTATGATTCTATGACTCTAGGCTCCGTCCCAAACCTTGAAAGGACTGCGAACTGAGCCTAGGGCAGAAGAGGTGCTCAAGAAGGGAGAAAATACTTTGTGTAGGGGACTTTTGTTTGGACTTCTTAGCCTGAAAGGAAAGGGGATTTAACTCAGAGTGACCCAACCAGAGGGCTAAACCGTAGTTATCTTTCAGAGACACAAAACCTGGGTTAGAAAAAACTGAGGGAGGCAGTGTCTGTAATGCCACACTTGGCCAGTAGGGTGTGCTACAGAGAAAGCATGGCCCACAACATACCATTGAACTGAATCTCATTTAACAAAACAACCCAAATTGCCAAATTGCTCGGTAATTCAGTGCAGTTAGTCACCCTCTTGAACTAATTGAATTAGTCTAGGGATAAGTCTCAGCTTGGGTAAAATGAGGTGGGTCCAGTGAAGTCGGTGGAACTACATCATTTTGCCCTCACTGCAGATATGACCTACTGTCTGTATTGTAAAAGTACAGTCACTGTTGTATTGATTTTATAACATTTTATGCACACAAGCAGGTTACAGAGATGTAGCTCAGGATAATTCCTTTGCATATAATGGAATCAGCAAAAGGGCTTAGTTAGAAAAAAAATGGAAGTTTCAAGGGAAGTAGATATTGTTTTCCTTTATAGAAGTGAGCTAAGGTTTTGGTTCCTGAGCTGGTGATTTTGGCCTGCATCTGATTTTACTAAACCGATTCAGTGCATAACAAGCTTGCATTTCTTTAACTGGAAGAGCAGGTAGAGAAAGTAGCAGTACTGTACATAAGCTATTTAATAAAGAACGCACTATTGACATGTGTTTCTGTTGAAAGCTTAAATAAAAAAGTGAATATTATATTTCAGTCCCTAGCAGTCAATCATGAGTTCTCCAGCACATGGCCTAATGTGATGGGGCGGGAGAAAGGCACAACTCTATCTCTAGCACAGTGCTTTGTGAATGAAGAGGTGCAAAGAATGTCATAAGGTAACAGTTTTAATTGTAGTCTTCATAATGTTACAATGCATATTCTGTAGCAAAGATATCTTGCATGGATCACTAAGATTCTCATTTACAACTATTTCACAATAAATAGGAGCCAAATCAGTAAAAGTAACTTCTTCCAGATAAAGTACCGCTAAATTTAACCAAATAGAGTCCCTTGTTTTTTTAAAGACTGCTGTGAGCCAAGACAATAGAAATGGCACCATCTGCTAATAATCCAATTAGAGAATTTCAGAGCAACATCTAAAAAGCTGACTGTTAGTGATTTATTTTTGTAAACATTTTTCAATTACAACACATGGAGGTCTACATTCCTTCTAATTACATTCTACTTGGAAACTATAACAATTCATGGGATCAAGGAAAAAGTTCAGGGTGGTGTAATGGAAAACTAGGTTCTTTCCCAATGACATTTTCATCTCCAAATGTGACAGGACACATCTCTGGCTTAGCTATCCTTGTGTTGACAGTTTCCCCCATGGTACATTATAGTCAAATACATTTTGTACATGACTTTGAGCAGTGATCTCAGTGAGGAGCTGGAATACTTCTTTCCACTTTGTTTATGGCTGAAATAGTTATCAGATGTACAAATGCTAAGCCAGTTTACCTACTGTGATTAAGTTCTCTGAGATGCAGGGGGTTAGAAAAGAATTGTGGCAGATAGTTTAAACAAGAACATGAGTGTGTGCGCATGTGTGTGGCAGAGGAGAGGGGAAAGATGTGTGGCTGAAAGGAAAGGGAGGGTCAGGCACTCTGACATGACATACAACTCTCTGCTTGTCAGCCTCCCTCCAAGATGCTAGAAAAGCCACAGAAATAGTGTGTACTATTGCTGTGAGGAGCTCAAATCACTTCAAACACTTACCTTCTAGGCTTTTAGTATGTACAGAAGGAGAGGCATAAAGACTAAGGACCAGATGCTCAAAGGAATTTAGGCACCTAACTCCCAAATCAATGAAAGTTAGAGGCCTAAATACTTTTGAGGATTTGGGACTAATTGACTTGACTAAAGTCACAGCATGTTTCTGGCCAAGGCAGGATTAAACTCCCAGCCTATGAATCTAGTACTAGATTACTAGACCATGCTTCCTTGAGCACCAGAAAAAATGTCAGCATGTCATAAAGATAGATTTGGTCAGTTAGTTTGGTTTAGTTGACTCTGATGCAGAACATGAAAACATGAGCTCTTCAAATGGAACTGGATCAAATCTGTCTTGTAAGCGGAGTTTCACTGAGTTTGGTTTTGTTTTAGTATCTGTGATGCCTTCAATATCTTTGTGCCTTCAGTATTAACTTCAGTATTGTGTTAACTGAAAGGAACTTTCTAGGTTCAGAACAGTCCGGAGAGGACCTGTGTCACCCACCTGCATATTTAGTCCAGTACAATAAATCATAACCAGGGAAACAATACTGAGTGGAAGGTGGGAGATAAGAACTACTGTAAATTTAACCTACATCATTTAATACTGTTTCCCAAAACTAATAGACCTGTCCCCATTCTGCACCGACATAATTTTATTTCAACGCTATTCCATTGGGGGGGCATGCATTACCAACAATATAAGAGATAACTGGATGTATTGACTAGCAGAGGTCCATTGTAAGAGTATTTATCCATTACATCATATTCAGTACTTTATTTCAGTTTCCAGGATACATTATAGCAGGCTTATGTATTAATGTACCTCTTCATGTCCTTAGTGCTAGTTTGTGTTTTTATAATGTTGAATTTTATCTGCTTCAAATGATAGGAAACAAGAAGCAATAGGCAGGAAAATTGCACATGCTAAACTTCACAAGCAACTGTCAAAAGTTAAGGTAACTTGTGCTTCAGTAACTCAACCACAAGTAAAAAGTCTTACTGGGTAACTTGTGTCCTGCTAGTAATGCCAGCTAGTAATCCCAACTTTACATACAAAATGATGGTCTACCTACATTAGCTATTACCACCGAAGAAAGAGCTCTTGGAGTCACTGTGGACAGGTCTCTGAAAATTTCCATTCAGTGCACAGCAGCAGTTAAAAAGGCTAATAGTATGTTAGGAACTATTAGGAAAGGAATAGATCAGAGGGTCTCAAACTGTGGTCCTGGACCACCAGTGGTCCTCAAGCTCAATTCATGTCGTCTGCTATAGTTCTCTCTAAGGTGCATGCCTGGGAGGCCTCACATGAGAGAATGAAGGGCCACCCACTTAATTAGTGGAGCTGCACAGGCATGGCTCCACTACCAAGGTGCCTGGACCCTGGAGAAGACACACATGTAAGGTACGGTGGTGGCCTTGGGGGGCAATAGGGATTAGGTGGGAGGGAGTAGTGGGGTGAGAAGAGGGGGTGGGTGGAATTTGGGAGTTGTAAGGCTGCAGCAGCCAGAGAAAGAGGCAACTTTCCCCAGCTCCAGAGCTGCAGCTGCCGGGGAGAGACAGCCCTCCCTCCCAGCCCCAGCTTGGGGGCTGCTGCGGTCGGGGAGAGAGGGAGAATCCCCCTCCTTCCCAACCCCAGCTTGGGGGCTGCCACAGCAGGAGAGAGAGGGCACATCCATCACATTAGAAAGCTAAGACTGCTGATATTAAAATATGAGTTGTGGGCTTTTATTTGTTGAACAAAAAAATGTTTACGTTTTTTTCATCTAGCACTTTTATCCAAAGTTGTTTACAACAGTTAGGTAATGGTACAAACAACATTTGGAAAGATCATTAAGTGGTCCGTTGAGACCCTCAGCAATTTTCAAGTGGTCTGTGAAGAAAAAAGTTTGAGAACCACTGGACTAGATAATACAGAAAATGTCATAATGCCACTATATATATCTCCCTGGTGCACTCACACCTTTAATACTGTGTCCAGTTCTGGTCATCCCATCTCAAAAAGGATATAGTGGAACTGGAAAGAGTTCAGAGAATTGCAACAGTGCTGATCAAGGGTATGGAATGGCTTCTGTGTGAAGAGAGAATAAAAAGATTAAGGCCTAGTCTACACTACGGAGTTAAGTTGACATAAGGCAGTTTATGCTGACCTAATAATGTCTGCATCTATACTACCAGGTCTTTCCTGCCGATGTAACTCACCTGCTATGTCAATTTAATAATTCCACCTCCATGAGAGACATAGCGCTTAAGTCGATATAATTAGGTCTATGCAGTGGCAGCCTAGACACTGCATTGCTTACATTGACCTAAATGACCTTCAAGAGGTGTCATGCTCGTTGTGACCACTCTGGAACTCCACTGCCCTGCAGCCAGGTACCCAGGTATGTGCTCCACCTCTTTTAAAGTCCCAGGAAGTTTTGAACATGTTCTTCCTGCTAGCTCTGCGTGGCGAGCTCACCTAGCAATTGCCCAGCTGAGCATGCTGTCTCTACGCAGCAAATGCATTCTTGCCTGGAGTACATGGGAAGTGGTGGATCCCCTGGGTTTGCAGGGAGAGGAGGCTGTGCAGTCACAACTCTGCTCCAGCTGCACAAACTTTGAAATCTAAACCCAGATGGCTCAGGGCATGGAGGAGAAGGGCTATGATAGGGACACGCAACAGTGCCACATAAAAATCAAGGAACTGGAGCAAGCACATAGATGTAAACTGCATATACACAGGGAAACATAAGTATGTTTGCATGGATGTAGAATAAAAATCTACTTATGGAAACTGAATTTATCTTTATTATTCTCCATCACATGGTGGCTGCTGTTAACATTCATAGACAATTGGTGCATGTGCATTGTTATAGGTGGGCACACACAGCAATCATTACAAGTTTCATAACATGGTACTAACAATGCCAGGCTCAGCACACTACAACACACATAACTGTGGCTCATTGTTAAAATGCTCCTTCAAGGCCTCCCTCAGCCAGATAGTTCATGAAATACTGCAGGATCAGGCACGTTGTGTTCATAACACACAATACTGAAAAGCAGTGCAGGATCCATGCTTCGACAAATGGCTGGCGTGCAGGTTACCAGGGCAGCTGAAAAGCAGTGTGAAATGTATTAGGATGCCAAGGGAATGATGGGATTGAGAAAACTGCATCATGTGACACTGAATCAGCCCCCATGAGGCACTGCAAACCCTTCCCAAAACACCCTACAGCCAGTTACACAGTGGGATAGCTACTCATGATGCACTGCTCTGTGTCAATGCAAGAGCTGCTAGTGTGGATGCTCTCTGGTCACACAGGAAGCATAGTGTGGACATGCAACAGTGGTTTAATTACAGTGGTTGCTGTATGTCGATTTAACTTTGTAGTCTAGAGAAGCCCCCATGGCTTAGAAAAGGGATGACTAAATGGGGATACAGTAGAGATCTGTAAAATCATGAATGGTATAGAAAAAGTCAATAGAGAAGTATTAGTCACCCTTTCCCACATTACAAAAAACAGGGGTCACCCAATGAAATTAATAGGCCACAGGTTTGACACAAAGAAGAGGATGTCCTTTGTCGTGCAACCTACAATTAACCCGTGGAACTCATTCCATGGGAAGTTGTGATGGCCAGAAGTATAAGTGGATTCAAAAAAGAGCTGGATAAGTTCATGGAGGATAGGTCCATTAAGGGCTATTAGCCAAGACGGTCAGTGGTGCAATCCCACGCTCAGGGTGACCCTAAACATATGATTGCCAGAAGCCGAACTGGAAGATGGGCAATCTTGGAGTCATACACCCCTACTTCTGTACATCCTCCCTGAAGCTCTGGGACTGGCTACTGTCAGAATATTGGCCAACATGGACCATGATCTGACCCAGCATGGAAGCTCTTAGGTTACTTGTACAGGGCAAATCCTGATGCCATTGAACTGTCATTTTTGACAGACACAAATAGGTGGACGATCAGACCCACAGTGCTGTAAGGGAGAAAACAGCCTACTTGTCATCTTAGTGATTGACTTGAGTCCTTCTGTTAACATCCATTCAGGGGTGCTGGAACAATTTTTATAGTGGGGGAGCTGAGAGTGATTGAACCAAACTGTAAGCCCTGAATATAATGGAATCCACTTCAAGCCAGGGGGTGCTGCTGCACCCCCAGCACCAGCACCTATGCATCAATGAGCTGTGAGGCAGGCCTGCAGCATAGAAAGTGCAGGGACAAACACATCAGTCATGCCCTCCATATGCTACCTAGTGCAGGCACCCTGCATGTAAGTGAATTTTATCCCAGAATATATATTACAGCAGTTGCCCTTAAATATTAAAACTTAGTCTTTGTCGCAAATGTTACTCGGATTACCTATATTGAGAATGGTAATGATTTGGAATATTTTAGTGAACTCAGCTACAGTACAAAGTCAGAAGTGGGGATTTTAAGGAGAACACTGTTACTGTATTTGTATTTTTCACAGTGAAGTTAGAAATAAAATCAAAGGATTAAAATGAACCGTTTGGTATCCTTTAAAAAACCCAGTAACTTCCATAGTGATAAGGTTTCACATATGCACATGGGTCACAGTAAAATAAATGGACTATAGAAAACTTGGATGTTTTGGTTAAGGCTACTGAATTGCAAAAACTATACACTTAGTGTCCAAGCTAAGTGAGAAAAGAATAAAGACAGAAAACTTGTTTACTAGGTGAAAGAAAATAGAGCTGCCAAAGGGAATTAGAACCGTGCATAGTCTAACTCTGAAATGCTCTGGATATAAAGGGCAGGAAGCCTTCTCACTCACCTTGTCTCACATGCAGGTCAGCTCGCACTGTGGATGTTGATATTCAGGAATCCTGGCCCACAGAACTTGCCATATTGGCAGGACTTCATATGATGTTACATAAAGTGTGAAATAATTAGGTCTGGCTTTCAGTTCCGTTGGCTCCAGAGAAGCAAATCCTCCTAATAGAATGTGCTGTAGCATCTTGTTTCAATCAAGTACAATGTCTTCCAAGCTGTAGGGTTTTTGATCCAAAGGTGATTTACAGAAAAGAAAAACATGTTAAAAGAAAAAAATATTCTTCTGGGAAAGACTTCAATAGCCTCATGGTCTCCTGTGGCCTACAGCTGCCAAGCTGTAAATCACATGTCCATCATAAACTGGGTAGGACTCTGTTTTGTAATTTTGTTTCCTAATCTTTCTCTACCAGAGATAGTATGTTTGTCCTTCCAAATTAATGATCTAACATCAAAGGGCACGGAGCACCAATAAATATTAATAGAAGTTGTAGGTGCCTATTATGCACCTAACTGTACGTGGATGCCTCAAACTGCTAGTAAGACTGACTTCCTAGGTGGCATTGGATGTCCACAGCCTTGATTGTCCTCTGATTTATGCTCTTTCTATAGATATAATGTCACTAACTTCAGTGGGGCCACTCCCAACATGAACTGGTCTATTGTGATTAGAAAACACAAGACAATGTTGTATACCGTATCATTTTTGTATTTCTGTTTTACGGATTCTTTCAATCCTCCTATAGAACTGAGAGAAATTAATCCCTTAAGTAGAAATAGAATTTCCAACCTACAAAAATACAATACTATATTTCAAATACAAAAGATGTTTCGAAAAACAACAACATAGGACTGTCAATCTGATTTATAAGAACTACTAATTGACTATAAGGGGCACTACAGGGGCCTGATTCACAACTGTGCTGACTTACACTGGAGTGAAACAAAAACAACAAAAATGATTTGGGTGCAAACTGTTTTAGCTAGGAAAAAGCAAACTTTAACTTTTTCTGCTTCAGTTGCATTTAAGCAATATGTTTAGAAACTACATCAGTGTATTGCACCATGAGCTTTTTAAAAAAGCTAGACACGCCAAACGCCATAATGAGCATTAGATTGCACAAGCAGATAGTTAGGAACCTGGGCTTCTGAATGAAAACAGTTGGAGGTTTTAAAAAAAAACAAAGTCTTGCATTTCCCTGCACAACTGCATTTCAGAGTACCTGCTGGGCCTGGCACTGTCAAAGCTGCACAAGTTACCCTTGATATATTTTGCCAACGGCTGCAATGTAAATAAGGCAATCTCAAGCCAAACAAAAGCCTGCAATGGCAATACTTATAAATGTGTTATATTTAAGGTACAAACCATTTGTTAAGTGCAATGAGTAGATGAAACATCATACAACTTGGGCTCATGCCCTAGTGTATATAGTGGTGGCTGGGGAAAAAGGCACAGGTAGAGGCTATATGTTGCTCACATTTTCGGTGGTACATACACATCAACAGTACCAATGAAGTTAATGGGGATATTCATAACAGCAAGGGCTGCACTAGCCCCTAAAGAAGGGGACGTTTATCTTGTTTTGTGGAGGAAGCTCTTGTACCTCAGAAGACCATACACAGAAAAAAAAAATCTATCTTTTTGTTGCTCTTCCACACAGTTTCTCACTTTTTATGTCTTCTATTTGCCCCTAGTATTTCTGCAGCCTGAGTTTCATGATGCAATTAGAAAACATAGAGAAATTCAAAAGATGGCTATCTGAAATTTAAATCACAACCCTTTTTCTTAGGGTTGTCTTCATCATGCCTGGTTACAAACTACTGTTTGAGCTTTACAGCCTCCTGTTTCCTTCTTTGAAATACAATTCCTCCTTGCCAGGCAGTAACTTACCTTCCCTGGAATGAACCACCTCAGGATACTCTAAGATTACCCAGCAGAAAGATTTTGATGCATCTCTAAGGATGGTCTAAGCACACCAGGATCTCATAGGCCTTCGCTCCTCTCCTAAGCCCTCTGGCCCAATGCATCTCCCAGAAGTATCATGTCATATGCCATCATCAAACTATGGTTCCTCCCTGACATGTCATCTGCTGATTCTCTGAACATGTTGTAAAGAGCAGCCCGAGGGATAAAAAAAAACAACAACTTTGCCTGCCTTTGTACCTTGCAAGGCATGAGGGAAAAGGGAGGAAGGGATATTTTACCCATGATACTGCACATGCTACAAGCTATAAGAACAAAGTGCCAAACGTTGAATTAGGTATGCCCTAAATGAAGGAATGTTTCTCAGGAGCATTATCGTATTGTCACATGTATTTGCCTTTTGTCATTGCCAATAGGACTAACGGGTGCAAAATTAGAGCTTAAGACATCAACACAAATATATGCCATATCTTACATTGCCCCTAAAAGGCCACCTAGTTGGGGTCATGGACATCAGACAACCTGCCTACTTACCAAGGCAAATGCTCCATATCTAACCTGTCCACTTTGTAGCCTTAAATACCTGCCAATTCATAGCCATTTAACAATCTCTTTTCTGTTTTGTTGTTCTAGCATCTGAAGCATATCCATAGAAAAGAAAAGAAAGAAAGATGTGCAACATCATATCAGTTGGGTTTTTTCTGTCACAAGCAGCTTGTGCAAATGAGGTGTTTTCCAGAGTACGCAAGCTGACCCAGAATCAAATTTAGGATTATTAGGGATTTTGCCCTTATGCATCAGTTTGGGAAACATATTTGCCTGAAGACAAAGATTATTCTAGAGTTGTAAAATACTATGTACGTGTTGTAAGTCTTAACTTCCAGCTACAACTATAGATGCACCAGTCCACTTGCACTTAGTGATAAGCTTCTGCTGGGGGTGCAATTCCCATCACAAGCGATATACTAAGAATAATAATATAATCGGGGTAGCATGAGCAGCTGTGAGAGGCTGCATGGACTACTCAGCTTGACTAGATATCCTCAGGGTCCGGTGAGTTTGTACGCGGGGTGACTGGCCTTTCCCACCATTTGCTGCTGCCCATACTACCGTGCCTACACTACTATTCTTAGCATGCTAGCTCAGTTAGAGTTAGTTCAAGTAGGCCTCCCTGAGTTGGGAATCACACCCCCAGTTACAAACATAGAAAGAGCCTCAAACTAGTTACTGCATGGAAATGGTTTGCATTTTATACAGAAAGAGGCAGTTGTTGCAATTCTCTTTGACAGAATGAGCAAATTTAATGGCAGCAGAGTTAAGTATTAAGTTAATTGGTGATATAATTTCAAGAAATGACAAATTGCTAGCGGGGAGTGAACAAAAAGCTTCTTCACTGCTTTCTGTACAAAGTTGCACACACTTACTAGTGACTTTAGAACATAGCACTCCATCTTCAGGTTAGTAGAAGTCTGATTTAGTTGCCCTTCTAAATGATTTCTTAAAAGTTTCCTAGTGAAATTCCTGTTTCCAAGTAGGGACTAAAAACATTTCTTATTTGCTTGACAAAGGATTTTGCCATATTAGAGGTCAATAACCATTTGATGTCTTTTTTTAAGCTTGCCAATTTAAGTTCTTGTCCAATAACCAGGACAGAGCAGGATGAACATCAAACATTGTGCTTCTTCTGCCTTTTGGCTTGCATCAAAAGAGTAACTAACTTGGAAAGAGGCCTAACACGTTGAACTCAGAAAAGTATCTACACAATTACTTCATGAAAAGCCAGCAGTGGTGGCAAGAATTGAAGTGTAAGGTACTCCTTCATCTAACTGACTTTCAGCACCCATCAGCTGTTTCTAATACTAGACTTGTCTGTCCCCTGTACTACTTTCGAATTGTTTCTTGAATGGATCATCATGATGTGATGGTTAATGCCTTCCTTTCCTTCCCATTTTTTTACTCTTTTTGTTCTTCCTTTATTTTTGTTGGGGGTAAGGGGAATTTAGATAAATGAAAAAAATTAAATAGAAAAATGTGAAACAATGCATATATTTGCTTTATATTTCCTTTTAGTAATCCTTGTCACAACAGTCTGCAATATGCTTTAAGATAACAATACACAAGCTGCACAGCTATTCTTATGCTACCCTCATATAGGGATAGCAATATGAAGAGTGAAACACAGTTCTGGCACCATTGTGTGCATTCAGGCTTCAGAATCCTGCAGACAGCACAGATGGCTGAATGAGGCAAGATAGACACATGGTTAAATGACTAATAACTTGTGTGGAACAGGTGGTGTCAATTACAACTGAAGCTCCAGACTTCAGAGTGAGCTAATAGATATTGCTGGTCAAGAAAGTGTTGCTTCACCTAGCTAAATTGCATTAGAGATCTGTCAGCTATCTTGATCCAAACTAGTGTACACTAACCCCCTTGACATATGCCCATTGGGCTCATACAGGAGCAGTGTTCTGCCCAACAAGCCCGTGGTGAAAGTCCAATCAGTGAACACAAACTATTACTCAAAGAAATTGCTACATTGCTGTTATTAGTTGCCATCAGGGGCAACCATAGGGGCAGGTGAGCAGGGCGGGTACCTGGGTACCACATCACTCCACCGTGTGTGGGGTTTTTTGTTGCTTCACTGGAGGGGGAGAAGGGCACTGAAAAACTCTCCTCCCTGGGCACCAAAAATCCCATCAAAACAACTAGGGACAGACCTGGTTGTCTTAAACAGTTTACATGGATAGCATGAATTCAGAGTAATACCCACCTCTGGGAGGCACCTTTCCCTCATAGTTGGAGGTTTAGAGCTACTTTGTTATAGATAACTGAATAAATCACATGGATCAGCTCAGCTCCAAACTCTTAAGTGTTCCAAATCAGTGCTTACTTCTTCCTCAGGGAATGGAGCTACTTTAAAAGCACACTTCCCTCTTGAAAATACATTACAATATACCTCATGCCTACCGCAAACTTGACCATCAAAACCTAGGTAACTCAATGGCATGTTGGCCATCATAGGAAGCACATGTTTGAATTATTAGGTCAGAGTCAGAACTTCTATGGAATAGATATTCAAGAGTAGATCTGGGTGAAATTTTTCAGATGGATAGTTCATTCACCAAGTCATGAACTTGACATATCCACCAGATAGTGTTGGCCAAAAGAGTTTGTGAAGTTGGATTCACAAACAGACTTAGGCCCCAGCCACAAAACAGTGGCAGGTGCAGGTGTCACCTCCTTTATAACCCTTAGCCTATGGGTTAGAGCACTCATCTGTGTTGCCGGCACCCAGTGCCGAGAGGCAACACAACAGCAGGGGTTCGTTACCCGGTGTGTTTCACTCAATAATCACAATGGGGTGGAGAAGCAGAAAAGTTTATTTGCAGTTGCAAACAAGGTACAGGGAGAATAGAATCTCAAATCCTGCACACCAGAGCAGGTCATTACACACACTTTTATATTCCTTAATGCTACTGCACTACACATCAGCCAATTAAAACTTTGCACAAATACTCTGCCTTCCTTATGTGGGTTACAACAATGTTTATTTCCTGCAACCTCCAACAAGCATTCCTAGCAACTTAAACAACCAGCACATTCTGTCTGGCTTTGTAACTATCTCCTATTATCTTTAACTTGCCGTCAGCAAACCTTACACTATAAGGCATTATCTGCGGCTGCAACATTGTTTTAAGAGCAAAAGAGCTTACTCAAATCAGCCAGGCCTGAATTCTATTAAGGGGGTTGAAAAGATTAGTCCTTCAGCAGGGAGACTTCCTCGACCCTTATGGCCTTCTATCCCCTCGACTTAACTAGTGGCCATGCCCTGGGGTCTCCAACAATTCCCTCCTTTGAGAATACTCATTTCTATTGCTTGAGTCTTCTCATCTTTATTTACTTACTAGCGGGCTATGCATAAAATTAAAATTTTCAAAACTATGCAAAATAAGCATTTTTACACAGGACCACATACAACACAGTAAATATAACATGATTAATACAGGGAAAAAAAACTTAAATAATAGGCTAAACAACCCACTTAGCCACGGGGAAAGGCCCCAACCAGAAAATAAAGAGCCTAGCCAATCCTCCCCAGTTTGCTAATGAATGCCCTTTACCAGCTGCTTTAGGCGTTGTAAATCAGCTTCTACGGATGGCCCTGCATCTGTTATATTAAAGCAACACATGCCTGCAAACTCCTGGCATAGGTGACCATGGTGTAGAAGCAAATAGTCCACAGCCAGCCTGTTCTGTAGCATACCCTGACGTACTTCCCCTAACTCATGTGAGAGTTGGGCCAGGACGGTTGAGGTTAAATTAATGGCCTTTGCCACCGTACAGGCAAGGTGCTCTACTGCGTGATAATTATGCACCACAAGCCCAGGGATACCAACTAAGGAAAAGGCCAGAGCCGCTTCCTCACTCTCTGAGAATAAGGTTACCTCTGACCTACAGGTGGAATCAAGGGGAATAGCATCCCTTTTATGACGGGCAGATAACTGCGGAGGGTATGGAAAAATCAATGGAGCCACGCGACCAAGAGAGCAGGGACCCCAGAACTATTGGCTGGGACATAGGAATACGCATGTCTGCCACATATAAGGAACCACCCTGCTGGCAATTTCATGTGCCCGTAGGTAAAGGAGATTTCCACACTGTTATTACATTTAAGTTCTTCATTCGTGAGGTTTTCCCCAATGTGAGTAGCATTTACAAACCTCATACAAGAGGGGGCAAGGGTTGTATTGGCTAGGTAATAAGAAAACATGGAGGCATCTAACTTATACTGGGCAGATGCAAGGGTATATAAATCAGTATAAGTAAATGTTTTATTTATGGTTTTTAACAGGGAATAATGCTGAACCAGGGTTGGGGCTGCACATACACCAATAAAACAAGTCTCCATGATTGCACCCACTGAAAATGTATGTGGCAAACAAAACGATGTTGCGTTCACTTCACTCTGGGCTAGTGCCAGCCAGGTATTTACGGGTACAATGCCTGAAACAGCAGTACCAGTTAGGCACATGGCCAAGAGGGGGAATAAAATATACCCTCCCATCTATTTTCCTGCCTTCCCAGCGGGCTGCCGTTTAAATAGCAATTTTAGTCCAAGATGCTCAGTGGAGGGGGCTGAATGCACGGTCCACCTTTCAGCTGGGGGGGGTTGACACCACTTTCAGCCAGGTATAATGAATCCAATTCTTGTGTCCCTCAATCTTTGCTGCTGTGTGGGAGACCAGCAGGACAGTATAGGGTCCCTTCCACTTTTCCTGGAGGGGCTTGTCTTTCCAGGTACATACGAGCACTGAATCACCAGGCTGCAGGGAGTGGATGGGCGAATCCAAGGGTAGAGGCTGGGAATCCTTAGTATACCTGTGAAGAGACAAAAGAACAGCAGACAGGGAACACATATACTGAGACAAAAACCCATTCCCCAATTCCCACTCTCCCCCTGACACAACCGGTGTACCATTCATAGGCCATGCCCTTCCAAACATAATTTCAAAGGGACTGGGCCCTAATCTACCCTTCGGGAGAGAACGGATGCGGAGCAGAACTAGGGGCAGGGCATCAGGCCACCGTAGAGAGGCCTCTTGGCATACTTTCGAAAGATTTCGCTTAAGGGTCTGATTGGTCCGCTCCACTACCCCACTGGCTTGCGGTCTCCAGGGTGTATGGAGTTTCCAGGGAATCTGTAAGGCGTCTGAGATGCTTTGGACGATTTTTGACGTGAAGTGTGTTCCATTGTCAAATTCCATCCACTGGGGAAGTCCAAAGCGAGGAATAATCTCCTTAACAAACTTGAGAGCCACTGTCCTGGCAGTGCAATTGCGACATGGAAAGGCTTCCGGCTATCCGCTGAATCTATCCACTATGACAAGGAGATACTTGAACCCTTGGGTCCGGGGAAACTCAGTAAAGTCTATTTGCCACACCCGTCCGGGGCCTGGAGTGGGTTCCAGGGCCGCTGGTGGTACTGGGTGTCCTGGTCGGGGGTTATTCTTTTGACAAACTAAACAGTCCGCTTGTACCTGGGCAGCCAGGGGTCGGAGTCTGGAGGTTATGAAGTACTTTCCCATTAGTTGGATAAGTGCCTCCCTGCCAGCATGAGTGGTTTGATGTAATTTCTGTAATCCTGACAGAATTAGGCCCTTTGGTAAGAGGACTTTCCCTTCCAGGGAATGAAGCCATCCCTCCATTTCCTGGAGACCAAGTTTGTCAGCTAGCTGTTTCTCCTCCCCAGAATACTGAGGGGTCGGGAGCTCCCCCACTGATGGGATAAGGGCATGCATATAGGTGTTCTCAGTCTGAGGGGACATCAGGGTGGCAGCATGCTTCGCCTCTCTATCTGCCCTGGCATTACCCCGGTCACATCTTGATCCTCCCTCTGATGGGCCTTACAGTGTCCCACTGCCACTTCCAAAGGCAGTTGCACTGCCTCTAGAAGCCGGAGAATTTGGGGCCTGTACTTGACTGGGGAGCCTTGGGCTGTCAGCATTCCCCTCTGCTTCCACAGGCCAGCAGGAGCATGCAGCACACCAAAAGCATATTTGGAATCAGTGAAAATATTGACCCGTTTTCCTTTGGACAGTTCGAGTGCACGGGTCAGGGCCACTAGCTCAGCCAACTGGGCAGAGGTCCCAGCGGGCAAACTTTCAGCTTCCACGGTATCATTGAGGGTCACAATAGCATAACCCGCCCTTCTTTGCCCATTTATCACCATGCTGCTACCATCAGTGTACCACTCATAATCTGCATTTGGGAGGGGCACATCCTTCAAGTCTGGGCGGCTAGAATATTGGGCATCTGTGATCTCCAAACAGTCATGTTCCTGTTTCTCAATTTCTGGTAAGAGGGTGGCAGGGTTAAGGGATGGACAAGGCTGCAGCGTGACCTCAGGGTTCTCTAAGAGCTTTGCTTGGTATCTTGCTATACGCGCTTGTGTGAGCCAGAGGCCGCCCTTAACATCCAGTAAAGCGCGTACCATGTGTGGTGTAAAAACCTGTATTGTTCCCCCTAGTGTCAGTTTCTCTACTTCTGCCAGGGTCAGGGCGGTGGCTGCCACTGCCCGCAGGCATGCTGGCCAGCCCTTGGCTACTTGGTCCAGTTGTTTAGAAAAATATGCCACCGGATGTTTCCATGCTCCTAGCAGCTGTGTGAGTACTCCCAGGGTCACCCCCTGTCGTTCATGTATATACAACTGAAATGGCTTAGAGAGCTCTGGCAGACCTAGAGCCAGGGCTTCCATCAGCTTTCTTTTTAGGATTTTAAATGCCCTGTCAGCCTCTGGGGTCCAATGAAAGGGGTCATGGTCTGCTCCTTTTACACAGTCATACAGGGGTCTAGCCCATAGTCCAAACTCTGGGATCCATATCCTACAGAAGCCTGCCATCCCCAAAATGCTCTGAGCCGCTTGCGATTACTCGGGATAGGAACTTGGCATATGGCTTCCTTCCTCTCATTTGAAAGCTGGTGTTCCCCCTGCCGTATGTAGAACCTGAGGTACTGTACCTGCGGGAGAGCAATCTGAGCCTTACTTCGTGCTACCCGATATCCTCGGAGTCCCACAAAATTCAGGAGACTCACGGTGGCTTTAAGGCAAGGAGTTAAGCCCACAGTGGCAATTAACAGATCATCTACATATTGCAAAAGGAGGGCTTCCTCATTATCCCACTCCTCTAGGTCCC
Source organism: Chelonia mydas (assembly GCF_015237465.2). Taxonomy (NCBI): domain Eukaryota; kingdom Metazoa; phylum Chordata; order Testudines; family Cheloniidae; genus Chelonia; species Chelonia mydas. The sequence goes on from NC_057854.1 coordinate 30,038,091, forward strand.
TGGCCAGAGCCTGGCCAAAGAGGGTGGGGGAATTTTTAAACCCCTGGGCTAACACTGTCCAGCAAAGTTGCTTTTTAACTCTGTTTCGGTCCTCCCATTCGAAGAAGAAAATCTCCTGTGATGAGGTGTCAACTGGGATGGCAAAAAAAGCATCTTTTAAATCAAGAACTGAAAAATGGGTATACTGTCCCCCTATAGAAGCCGTATAGGGTATACGGGTTAGGGACTAGAGGGTGCAGAGTCTTAACCCATTCATTAACTGCCCTTAGGTCTTGTACCAGCCGGTACGTGCCATCAGGTTTCTGTACAGGTAAAATGGGAGTGTTCCAGGCTGACTGACATTCCCGGAGAATACCGTACGTTAGAAATCGATCTATGGTTTCCTGTAACCCCTCTCTGGCTTCCTTCTTGATTGGATATTGCTTTACCTGCACCGGGCCTTTCCCAGGTATGAGCTGGACATGAATGGGAGTTTGGTGAGTAGCTTTTCCTGGGATCCCTGATGCCCACACAAGGGGATACACTTGAACTTCCCACTGGTCCCATTCTGGGGCTTACATAGCCGAGGGTTCAACTGCAAGGGCCATAATCCATGCATTTTCAGGGGGTAAGGTAAGGGTTATTTCATCTTGAGTAAAATGCAGGGTGGCACCTAGGCGACACAGCAGGTCCCGTCCCAGCAACAGTGTTGGGCATTCAGGGAGGTATACCAGCTTATGGGATATAGTTCTGTTTCCCAAAGCACATTCTGCTGGGGCATACACTAGGCACTTGGTATCTTTGCCTGTGGCTCCTGTCACAGTGAGGGAGTCTGCTACTGGCAACTGAAGGGGTTGATTTACAGCAGTTTGCGCCGCTCCAGAGTCCACTAAAAAATCTGTTTCTTCATTTCCCACCCGCATTTTTACTCGGGGTTCTGGGGGTAGGATGATCCGTCTCCCCTGACACCCCTATTCCTGTTCTTCTATCGCCATCATAGAGGTACCCTTTCCTTCTTGTTTGGGCACTCATTCTTCCAGTGTCCCTCTTGCCGACACAGGGCACACCTATTGCGCCCCAGTCGTCTCTCCCGCGGGCCTGGACGTCCGCGTCCATGGCCCCTTCCTTCTCTTTCACTTCCCTTCGTGCCTGCCTGCACCGCCGCTACCATCAATCTCACTTGCTTCTTCTCCTTCTCCACTTCTCTTAAACTATACACTCGATTTGCTGCTTCTAAAATCTGTGCCATGGTCATACCCATCAAATCCTCCTTTTTCTGTAGCTTTCTCTTAATGTCGGGGACTGCCCTGCTTGTAAATACTCCTTTAATAATTGCCTCAGTTTGTGGATCATTAGGATCTGCATTGGTATACTGTCAGATCGTGTCTCAAATGCGCTGTAAAAAGGCTCCAGGGCTTTCCTTTGGATCCTGCACTACCTCATATAGTTTAGTCCAATTATTCTGTCTGACAGCTGCATGACGGAGTCCATACAGTAGCAGCTCCTTATAGGAGGTGAGGTGGGTCATAGCCTGTTTGTCATTTGGGTCCCACCTAGGATCCTTTATAGGAACCTGATCATCTGGGGTCGGGATATTGTTACAGTCCTGGTCATGTCGCCTCTTTGCTTCCTCCCTTGCTTTAGCTATGACCTGTTCTCGTTCAACCTCAGTCAATAATGTTTGCAGAAGGACATTACAATCATCCCAGTCTGGCTTGTAGCTACTAAGACATCCCTCAAAAACAGATACAAACTTGCTTGGGTTAATAGAAAATTCTCCAGCCTATGCTTTGAAAGCGGCCAGGTCAATAGGATTAAAAGGTGCATGAGTATAGACCTGCATGGTAACAGCTGGTCTACCTTCCGCTGCATTCCGAGCAATTTTAGTCTCGATAAGTAATGGGTATAATCGAGTAGATGGAGCTCGAACCTCACTATGAGCTTCACTAGGAATCTTACTCTGAGCCTCGCTCTGTGTGGGTGTAGGGGCCGAAGGGGACACACTCTGTGTGGGTGTAGGGGCCGAAGGAGCCTCACTCTGTGTGGGTGTAGGGGCCGAAGGAGACACCGGATCTGCCATTACATTTGGGGTGGAGGTCTGGGGACTGACATTAATTGCTACCAGGCCAATCGGGGTTAAATTACAGCATTGTAAAATATCAGTACGAGACCACAAGGTCATAAACAAGTAAGCATACGAATGCTCATTCCACTTCCCCGTTCGCTGACAGAACAGGAGTAACTGGAGGATTATATTATGATTTAGTGATCCTCCGGGAGGCCACTGTTCCTGGTCCTCTAATTGGTACTGAGGCCAGTCAACCATACAAAATCGCTTCAATTTACCCTTAGTCATTGGATCTGATCCAAATACCTTCCAATTTACTAAAATACACTCCAGGGGCGTGCACCGTACCCTACCTCCCGTGCTCTGTTCCAGTCCCATACCTACAGGATAACTCTGGGCGTCCCCAGGTTCCAACAGAGCATACAATCCGGATTTCAAAAGGCTCCTACCTTATCCAAGGGACCGGTTCCCCACCGTCGCCCGCAGCTGCTTCTCCACTATGTGAGTGCGTTGCACCGTTGTGCCCTCTGGGGTCGATCAAACTGCGTCTCCCCCAGGCCCCCGATGAACTCACCAGTGCGCGCTGGGCATCGGTTGTTGCTGCAATCCTCGACCTCCGGAAGGGATCCGGGCAAGGCTAAATTGCAGCCTCGTCGCTCCACGTTGGGACGCCAAAAGCTGTTGCCGGCACCCAGTGCCAAGAGGCAAAACAACAGCAGGGGTTCGTTACCCGGTATGTTTCACTCAATAATCACAAGGGGGTGGAGAAGCAGAAAAGTTTATTTGCAGCTGCAAACAAGGTACAGGGAGAATAGAATCTCAAATCCTGCACACCAGAGCAGGTCATTACACACACTTTTATATTGCTTAATGCTACTGCACTACACATCAGCCAATTAAAACTTTGCACAAATACTCTGCCTTCCTTATATGGGTTACAACAATGTTTATTTCCTGCAACCTCTAACAAGCATTCCTAGCAACTTAAACAACCAGCACATTCTGTCTAGCCTTGTAACTATCTCCTATTATCTTTAACTTGGCGTCAGCAAACCTTACACTATAAGGCATTATCTGCGGCTGCAACGTTGTTTTAAGAGCAAAAGAGCTTACTCAAACCAGCCAGGCCTGAATTCTATTAAGGGGGGTTGAAAAGAAGCCCCTAGTCCTTCAGCAGGGAGACTTCCTCGACCCTTATGACCTTCCATCCCCTCGACTTAACTACTGGCCATGCCCTGGGGTCTCCAACATCTGGGATGTGAGATACCCTGCTTTAATTCCCTTCTCTGCCTGATGCTCACCAGGGGTTTGTATTTGGGTCTACCACACTTCAAGAGAATACCCTAAGCACTGAGCTATGGGAGTATTCTGGGCAGATCTCTCCCACTGAAGCTGTTACATTGTGTATAAATAGTCACTGGAGTAGGGTGTGACATATTATGGCACAATTCAGACCAATGAGTAGTTGTCACCCTGCCCTGTAACCTGGAATGCCCTTTACAATTCCTTGCTGCTGTAGCCTCCAACCTGGACTGCTCACAAACAGCCTCCAGCACGTAAGTCACTCCCAGCTATGTCTGTGTGCTGCAGCCAACCAGACCTTGGTTCTTACTAGCCTTGGTTATATTGCAGGGTGATCCCAATACAGCGCCAGTCCCAGATCTTCCCCAGAAATATAAGTCCTGTACTGTCCAGCCCTCTCCTGGACAATGCAAATATATTAAGTCTGTGTGATAAATGAAGGCGGGGGTGGGGTGGGAGAGTAGCTCCCTTTTATGGGCCCAGCCAGCCAGTTAACTATAAAATTCTTCCTAGTAGTTGTTCTCTACTTGCTTTACCTGTAAAGGGCTAAAAAGACTCCCTGCATAGGTAAAAGGGAGGGAGTGGGCACCTGACCAAAAGAGTCAATGGAAAGGCTAGAACTTTTTAAAATTGGGAAAAAAACTTCCCCTTTGTCTGTCTGTGTTGTTCTCCCGGAGAGAAGGGACAGAGAAGCTATGCTGTAAGACCTTGGGCCAGGTATGAAAAATCATCAAATCATACCTAAAAACTACTCATTTAAAACCACATATAAGTAAGTAGATCTGGAAATGTCTAGGAGGATGCGATTAGGTTTATCTCTGTTTATTTTTTTATGGCTTGTGAACTCCTCTGTGCTAATCCCAAATGCTTTTATTTTGCTTGTAACCTTTAAACTGGACCTCAAGAAGGTTATTCTTGAGGCTCAATTTTTGCAAGTGGGTTTTTTAAATCTAGCAATAGCCTGAGTTTTCAAATGCATATTCTTTCTTTTTGTTTTTAATAAAATTTACCTTTTTAAGAACAGGATTGGATTTTGTGTCCTAAGAGGTTTGTGCACATGTTGTTTAATTTGCTGGTGGCAACAGCTGGTTTCCTTTGTTTTCTTTATTAGCTCTTCCCCAAAGGACTGTGTGTGAAAGGGCTTCTGGGTACCCCACAGGAAGGAATTCCCAAGTGCGCCTTCCTGGATTCTCAATTGAGTTTTTGCACTTGGGTGGTGGCAACATCTATCCATCCAAGGTCAGAGAAAAGCTGTAACCTTGGGAGTTTAATACAAGCCTGGAGGACCAGTATTAATTTTTAGAATCCTCGTGGGCCCCCACCTTCTGCACTCAAAGTGCCAGAGTGGGGAAATCAGCCTTGACAGTCTGTTATTCCTTTAAGGGAATAATATGCCAGCTTATTTTAAATAGTAAACCTAGCCTTCATTTCCTTTTTAGGGGTCACCAAATGAAATTAACAAGCAACAGGTTTAAAACAAAGAAAATGAAGTATTTCTTCACACAACGCACAGTCAACCTGTGGAACTCATTGCCAGAAGAGGTGGGGAAGGCCAAAACTATAACAGGGTTCAAAAAAGAACTAGATAAGTTCATGGAGGATAGGTCCCTCAATGGCTATTAGCCAGGATTGGCAGGAATGGTGTCCCTAGCCTCTGTTTGCCAGAAGCTGGGAATGCGTGACAGGGGATGGATCATCATTCCTGTTCCAGTCATTAGGGCTGACCACCCTTGTGACAGTTTCTGACACTGCCCTACTGAATCAGATCAGTGGTCCATCTAATACAGTCCTCTAACTGTGGACAGACAGCTTACTCACAGGAAGATGAAAAATCTTGCCATGGACAAAGAACAAAAGGCAGTTTTCTAATCCCGGTCAAAGGCTGCATTACTGCTTGAAGATTTATATCGCTTCCAATACCTCATTGAATATAATTGTGGGTGACCAACTTACTCATGTAAATAATTTTGTAAAGTTCAATGGCTCTAGGTTTGTGATACTAAGTTTTACACGCTGACTTGTTTTTAGTTGAGTTCAGATTTTATTTAGTGTTTCCCTATTTTGAGTGTAAATGGAAATACCTGGTCTGACACATTGCTTTTATTGCCTCCTTTATGACAATCCCTCAAAGGATATCTGAAAGTCTAGACTACACCCACTGGTTCTTCCTTTCTCTGTTGCTTGGCAAACGAGCTTCAAATTCTGAGGCTTCTGTATTTTCCTTCACAGAAACTGCTTCAGCATGTCAGTAACTTCAAGTGTCAGTGAAAGTGTGTCTTACTTATATTTGTGATTAGGATGCAGGGCTACATAAAAGCGGTGCCACTTAAAAAGCAAAAGTTGGGGAAAGGAAACACCATGTGTTCACTTTAATTTGCTCCTTAGTTCCTTTTTGTTTAGTGCCTCTTTAACCTGTCAGACTGCAGTATATAAATTCAGTAAACTGCCACTACTACTACAACGTGCCAGCAGAATACAGTTGGGGATTGCGCTCAGTCTGATGATGCTACTGTCCGTAAAGTCTACTGCACTTCTTCTAGCTCATTCTGTCTTTGACTGTGGCACGCAGGTCAGACACAAGGACGACCGAGGCCTTGCTTTAGTATTAACTCCTTAGTTCTGCTGCTCACACGATACTTAAATCTTGGGAAAAAGAAAAGGAGCACTTGTGGCACCTTAGAGACTAACAAATTTATCTGAGCATATCTCACTGAGTTGCCAACACCTCAGTTTTGGATGTCATGATGTTAAGAGCCAGATCCTTGATTGGTGTAAATTGACAAAGTGTCCCCATAGTAGCTGTTGCTCTTACTCAAAATACACATGCTCTACAGGGTCCAAGACAGACCACACAGCAGACTTGAATAGGGTGCAAAAGTCCAGAATTTGAGATACTCCCTGACACACAGCACAGGCAGGGTTTCCTGCAACAGTCTCGTTAGACCCCTTAGCCCAATTGTCCTTTCAGTAGATAAACAAAAGGAAAATTGTCCCCAAAACAGCCTGAGTTCTGTACCAGGCCTGCCTGCCTGCCTTCAAAAGAGCTCTGGCACTCAGCCACCTCTGGAGTTTCCGGGCTGTTACTTTCCTCAGGGAATAAAGGATAGAAAGTCTATTCTCCTCCCTGGGATGCAAGTTATTGAGCTCTCCTCTTCCCTTTTTAACTGCCTCTTCGTTATCTGACAGCGAGTGCAGGTGTAGCAGGGCCGGACTGAGTGGGTGCATAGCAGTTTGTGAAATCTTGCTGGCAGTGAAGGGTTGGTATACCCCCATCAAAGGGTGTTTCTGCTGTTCATACCAAAAAATAACTGCAAATACTCAGATAATTAATAATTATACAATACAAGGTAGAATACTTAATATAGTAAGTCACCATTGTTCCCCAATAAAAGTTACTCTTGTTTCATACAGCAACTGACAGGTCACAGAATGGCTGATCATGTCACTTTAGGTTCCAATGATCTCACACATTAGTAGAAAAATTCCTGCTAAAAGCAAGAGTGTAGCAGTGCTTCAGACAGTTTGAATTACACTCTGGCATTAAAATCTCTGAAACAATTCCATAGGATGGTTCAAAATCCTACCCTGTGTCACAGTTTCAGGGTAACTGCACCTGTATACCCCCTCCCTGGTCCCTTGAGGGCATCCACTTAAAGTTTCTGGGTCCCAGCCATCACCTCTCTTGGGCAGAGACCCACGTCTCTCTTTCTCCCTCCTGACCAATGTTTTAATGCTGCACAGTTCCTGCCTTATGCTGTGACATCCCCAGCAGCTTGTCTGCCGAAGAGCCAGCACCTGTGCTTTGCTCTACCTCTGAAGGCTACGAACAGTGTATTGACAGCAGTTACAAGTTACCACACAGCTCTTTCCATGCAAGCACATTTATTCTTAATATCAAAAGCATTAGAGAGAAAATAAAAGATTCCATGTGCATGCTAAAAGTTTACCAGAGGTCACTCCCACTCTAACATAGGGCTCTGGTTGGTGTCAGTCTTTCAAACCCCACAACTGGGTTTGCCCACTTGGTAACAAGTTCATGTCAATTTTTAGACCAGGACCCAGACACTGGACTGAACAATTCAGCTGTTTCTTTTTGCACTTGGGCCTTCGATCTCCAGTCTCTAGGAACAGTTAATCACCAGTTGTTGACCCTCTCTGCAGGGTATAGTTTGAAAAGGCTGAGTTTTTGCTTAACCAGGGTTGTAGCATTTACATTAACCAATCCCCAGGGATTCTCCAGGAAATCCACTTAACACTTACTGTTCCACGGTGCCATGCCTGTCTGACACATTTAAATATAGTCATTTGAACACCTTAAACTTTCCAGGTCACACATCTGTCAGACCTTGTAAGAAAAATAATCTTCTAATCTCAGATTTTTAGAGTAACTACTAATGTGCCAGTTCCCTCGTTATTGAAATGTGTAGGACTCAGTGTCTGAATTTGCTCCTAAGCAAAATAGTCCAATATCAACTGCTGCTACAAATGTTGGCATTCTCTCTTGCACGAAGGACTTCATATATGTGTATGGGAACATTTAAAAAAAATCACTTGCACTAAACATGACAAGGACTGATATAAGAATGGCCATACTGGGTCAGACCAAAGGTCCATCTAGCCCAGGATCCTGTCTTCCAACAGCAGCCAATGCTAGGTACCCAGAGGGAATGAACAGAACAGGTAATCATCAAGTGATTCATCCCCTGTTGCCCATTCCCAGCTTCTGGCAAACTGAGGGTAGGGACACCATTCCTGCCCATCCTGGCTAATAGCCATTGATGGACCTATCCTCCATGAATTTACCTAGTTCTTTATTGAACCCTGTTATAGTCTTGGCCTTCACAACATCCTCTGGCAGAGTTCCACAGGTTGACAGTGTGTTGTGTGAAGAAGTACTTCCTTTTGTTTGTTTTAAACCTGCTACCTATTAATTTCATTTGGTGCCCCCTAGTTCTTGTGTTATGAGAAGGAGTAAATAAACACTTCCTTATTTACTTTCTCCACACCCGTCATGATTTTATAGACCTCTAGCATATGTCCCCTTAGTTGTCCCTTTTCCAAGATGAAAAGTGCCAATCTTATTAATCTCTCCTCATATGGCAGCCATTCCATACCCTAATCATTTTTGTTGCCCTTTTCTGAACATTTTTTGAGATGGGGAGACCACATTTGCACGCAGTATTCAAGATAGGGCATACCATAGATTTATATAGAGGCAATATGATATTTTCTGTCTTATTATCTATCCCTTTCTTAATGATGCCCAGCATTGTTTGCTTTTTTGACTGCTGCTGCACATTGAGTGAATGTTTTCAAAGAGCTATCCACAATGACTCTAAGATCTTTCTTGAGTGGTAACAGCTAATTTAGACCCTATCATTTTATATGTATAGCTGGGATTATGTTTTCCAATGTGCAATACTTTGCATTTATCAACATTGAATTTCATCTGCCATTTTGTTGCCCAGTCACCCAATTTTGTGAGATCCCTTTGTAGCTCTTCACAGTCTGCTTTGGACTTAACTATCTTAAGTAGTCTGTATCATCTGCAAAATTTGCCACCTCACGGTTTACCCCTTTTTCCACATCATTTATGAATATGTTGAATAGTACTGGTCCCAGTACAGATCCATGGGGGATCCATGGGGGACACCACAATTTACCTCTCTCCATTCTGAAAATTGACCATTTATTCCTAGCTTTTGTTTCCTATCTTTTAACCAGTTACCGATCCATGAGGACACCTTCCATCTTATGCCATGAGTGCTTACTTTGCTTAAGAGCCTTTGGGGAGGAGACCTTGTTAAAGGCTTTCTGAAAATCTAAGTACACTATACTACTGGATCCCCCTTGTCAACATGCTTGTTGACCCGCTCAAAGAATTCTAGTAGATTGGTGAGGCATGATTTCCCTTTACTAAAACCATGTTGACTCTTCCCCAACAAATTATGTTCATTTATGTCTGACAATTCTCTTCTTTACAATAGTTTCATCCAGTTTGCCTCGTACTGAAGTCAGGCTTACTGGTCTGTAATTGCCAGGATCACCTCTGGAGCCCTTTTTAAAAATTGGCATCACATTAGCTATCCTCCAGTCATTTGGTACAGAAACTGATTTAAAATGATAGGTTACAAACCACAGTCAGTAGTTCTGCTATTTCACATTCCTTCAGAACAATTGGGTGAATACCATCTGGTCTTGGTGACTTATTACTGTTTACTTTATCAATTTGTTCCAAAACCTCTTCTAATGACACCTCAATCGGGGACAGTTCCTCAGATTTGTCACCTAAAAAGAATGGCTCGGGTTTGGGAATCTCCCTCACATCCTCAGCTGTGAAGACCGATGCAAAGAATTCATTTAGTTTCTCTGCAATGCCCTTATCGTCCTTGAGTGCTCCTTTACCATCTCAATTGTCCAGTAGTCCCACTGGTTGCTTAGCTGGCTTCCTGCTTGTGATGTACTTACATTTTTTTTTTGCTATTACTTTGAGTCTTTGGCTAGCTGTTCTTCAAATTCTTTTTTGGCCTTCCTAATTATATTTTTATACTTCACTTGCCAGAGTTTATGCTCCTTTCTCTTTTCCTTATTAGGATTTAACTTCCACTTTTTAAAGGATGCTTTTTTGCCTCTCACTGTTTCTTTTACTTTGTTGGCTAGCCACGGTGGCACTTTTTTGGTTCTCTTACTATGTTTTTTAATTTGGGGTATACATTTAAGCTGAGCCTCTATTATGGTGTCTTTAAAAAGTTTCCATGCCGCTTGCAGGGATTTCACTTTTGGCGCTGTACCTTTTAATTTCTGTTTCACTAACCTCCTCCTTTCTGAAATTAAATGCTACAGTATTGGGTCACAGTATTGTGGTGTCTTCCCCACCACAGGGATGTTAAATTTAATTATGGCCACTATTACCAAGCCGTGCAGCTATAGTCACCTCTTGGACAAACCTTTGTGCACTGGCCTGTGCTGCTCCGGAGAAGCTTGTTTCCTTTGTAGGCTAGCTACTGAAAGGGCCGAGGTACACCACACCACTGCCACCTTAGAGCTCATCAGTAAGCTATTTAGGCGGGAACTAGTTCTGCATACCCAACTCTGGAGCATAAGTCTAGTTCATGGCTAAGGTAGCATCCTGATATGGAACCAGGTCTTTTGGGGCTATTTAAAAAAATCTGTCAAAAGCACTTCTCCAGCAGACTTCCACACATTTACTTAGTGGAGTGTAAGGCCCAGATTTTAAAAGATATTAGGCATTGCTGAGCTCAGTGTTGCAACACCTAACTGACTAAGGAGCCTAAATCTCATTGTTAAAAGCCAAAGTCTAATTTTTTGACAGTCAACAGAACATTGGCTCCTAAGTGCCTAAATCAGTTTTGAAAATAATGCCTAGGCTCCTGAATCAGGCACTGCAATGCTAAGTGCAGCAACATCTAAATACCTTTAACAATGTTGACCCAAATGCCTTTTCCTCAAAACGTTTGAGAAGAGAGACAAACTTTAACCGTGTGAAGTACAGGGAATGGGGCTGCCTTTCAAAGGGAGAGAAGTGATCAGTAGGAAAATGAGAATCAGTTCAGGGGGAGTGAAGGATAGTCATTTTTTGCATTTTTAAATTGTAAAGAACAGCAAGACTTGAAACAGCACCCATCTGTGGAAGCTGGTGGTACTGTTTTGCTGCTGTTCATTCATTTGGTTGGTTCTCAGGTCCAATAAAGAGTTAGATTAGTGTTCTAACTCAGGGATCCCATAAATTACAAGGTGTGTGGCTTCCAAATTATGTGACTATTGTTAAATAGTCATCCTAAGCTGCAAGATCAACATGAGGTAGTGAAAAAGCCTGGCTACAAAAATGAGAACCAGACTCCTGAGAAAACTAAACCAAACGGGGGGCAGTAAGATGGATTGATCAGAACTCAAGTACTTGAAGCTCTGTTGTGTTAAATCTCCATATACAAAAACCTGAGGGATCTCTTGTAAACTAGTTGAATGTACTGATGTTTTTAAAATCTGGAAAATGGTGGAAGAAGATGTAGCAGCTGCAAGTGAGAGGAGAGGATTTCAAACTGCCTGGTAAATGAGCTTGAACCTGGCTGGTGGCAAATTTCTAGGGCATAAAGAACAGAGAAAACCCTTAAAATCAGTAAATAACTACCACAGATTAAGGGCTTAGTTTTTGAATACAACCTTACCAGTAACTACTTGAATGTCCGTGCAAGGTAAGCTTCAGATCAATGAAATGCTCATTCCCGCATGTAGGGAATTGCTGTTGCAGTCTGCAAGAAATCTCTTGAAAGGTAGCATGCTGGAAATAATTTGAATTTTGGAAACTTCAGGATCTGGAAAGCCTATGGGGAGTTCTCAGAAGTCAGAGGAGCAGCTGAGAGAAACAAACCTTCAATTTCACACACTTCATAATGGAGAAACAAGTGTTGTACCTAAGAGGATGTGCTCCTTGACTAAGGCATCAGATAAGCATGCAATAAATATACTGAACCCTATAAGAGTGTCATGGTGAGAGGGTAAGTGAAGAGTTAACATATCAAAATATTGGCATCGAGACTCAAAAGATAGATGTCGAAAAAGGCTGTCAAGCAATTTAAAAAAAATCGCAATTGAAAAATTAACTACAATTCATCACACAGTTAAAAAAATAAATGATTAATTGCACAATTAATCTCACTGTTAAACAATAAAATACCATTTAAATAAATTTGATGTTTTCTACATTTTCAAATATTTTGATTTCAATTACAACACAGAATACAAAGTGTACATGCTTACTTTATATTTTTGATTACAAGCATTTGTACTATGAAACAGTATTTTAATTCATCTAATACAAGTACTGTAGCAATCTCTTTATCATGAAAGTTGAACTTACAAATGTAAAATTATGTACAAACTGCATTAAAAACAAAACATTTTAGAGCCTTCAAGTCCACTCAGTCCTACTTCTTGTTCAGCCAATCACTCAGACAAACAAGTTTGTTTACATTTGCAGGAGAGAATGCTGCCTGCTTCTTATTTACAATGTCACCTGAAAGTGAGAACAGGAATTTGCATGGCACTTTTGTAGCCGGCATTGAAAGGTATTTACGTGACATATGTTAAACATTCGTATGCCCCTTCATGCTTCAGCCACCATTCCAGAGGACATGCTTCCATGCTGATCACTCTCATTTAGAAAAATGCATTGATTAAATTTGTGACTGAACTCCTTGGGAGATAATTCTATGTCCCCTGCTCTGTTTAACCTGCATTCTGCCATATATTTCATTTTATAGCAGTCTTGGATGATGACCCAGCACATGTTTTTCATTTTAAAAACCCTTTCACAGCAGATTTTAGAAAACACAAAGAAGGTACCAATGTGAGATTTCTAAAGATAGCTACAGTACTTGACCCAAGGTTTAAGAATCTGAAGTGCATTCCAAAATCTGAGAGGGATGAGGTGTGGAGCATGCTTTCAGAAGTCCTAAAAGAGCAACACTCCAATGCGGAAACTACAGAACCTGAACCACCAAAAAAGAAAATCAACCTTCTGCAGGTGATATCTGACTCAGATAATGAAAACGAACATGCATTGGTCTGTACTGCTTTGGATCCTTATTGAGCAGAACCCATCATCAGCATGGACACGTCCACTGGAATGGTGATTGAAGCATGAAGGGACATATGAATATTTAGCACATCTGGCACGTAAATATCTTGCAACGCCAGCTACCACAGTGCCATGGAAACACCGGTTCTCACTTTCAGGTGACATTGTAAATAAGAAGCAGGCAGCATTCTCTCCTGTAAATGTAAACAAACTTGTTTGTCTGAGTGATTGGCTGAACAAGAAGTAGGACTGAGTGGACTTGAAGGCTCTAAAATGTTATATTTTGTTTAATGCAGTTTTTTGTACATAATTCTACATTTGTAAGTTCAACTTTCATGATAAACAGGAGAACACTTCTGTTATTGAGAGTCCAGGGAGATTGAAGTGTTCTCCTACTGGTTTTTGAATGTTATAATTCTTGATGTCAGATTTGTGTCCATTTATTCTTTAACGAAATTTCCCCCCACTGATACATTCTTGTCAACTGTTTGAAATGGACCACTTGATTACAATGGCCTCATTAGCACTACAAAAGTGATTTCCAGCCCTTCTTGTCAACTGTTGGGAGTAGCCTACTTCCACCTTAATTGAATTGGCTCATTAGACTGATCCTCTGCCCCTTGGCAACTCCCATCTTTTCATATGCTGTGTATTTATACCTCCCTACTGTATGTTCCACTCCATGCATCTGATGAAGTGGGTTTTAGCCCACGAAAGCTTATGCCCAAATACATTTTAGTCTCTAACGTGCCACAAGGACTCCTCTTTTTTTTGAGGTGGGAGAGGAGGTCATACCTTAAGACCCGACAGTGCTCTAGGAAATAAGTTTAAAAACAAAACAAAAACAAACAAAACACACACAGGCCCCCTACTCACACATTTCCCCCTAAATGGATAAAGGGTACATGACTTGAGGAGTGTGCATATGCAGATGCTTGTTTCAGATTCCAGCTGAGGGAAATACCATACTGAAAGGCAGTTTTTCCTTGAATTATCCTCTCTGGATACTTAATGTCTTCTACCTTTGTTGGCCTAACAGTTGAATTGTTTCCTACTAGTAGTTTTTAACTACAGTACATGATTCATCTACAAAAAGAGAGAGAATAACTTTGCATAAAAAAACTGGTCAGGAAAAAACCTGAAATTCAGTTTCTAAATACTTCATTTAACTCAATAAAAACTTTAACTTGTTTTAAGACATTTCATAAAAGTTTAACTTATTGAAGTCTAACTGATAATGTCACAGTGTTGTGGTCAAGGTGAGCATGTCAATAATTACATATTCTTAAAATCCCATAACTGATCTCATAAATAAACCTTAGAGCATTACTGATGTACTAAATAAAGATGAATTCTCCAGAAACCACCAAGTAATGGAAATAATTGTCACAGACAATAAAAGCAGATACTTCGATTCTTACTAGAATCTGAGTTAGGTAGACTAGCTGAGATACAAGAACAAACCAAACTTCATCAAAACTGAAAAAGCCACAAATGGTTCAATGCTTAATTTAAAACTTCCCATGTACCTCTGCGGTTGCTGGATGATATTTTCAGCTGAAATCTTTTTCTATGACTCAGTGACACAGAAAACTTGTGTCATTTTCACTAAATAGTTTTGGACACACACACAAAAAAGCCACAACTTAAGTTAAGACCCTGAACATTTTGATTTTTTGGTTCAAAGTGAATTTGTTTCAAAGTTCCATTTAATTTGATTTTAAAAATGTTTTTAAATGGTGGAAACTGCAGTGAAACATTGTCACAAATCATTGTTAGACCCCAAACAATGTTTTTTAATTGCCAGCAAACCCCAAAACCTGTTATTCGCACAGCTCTATGGCTAGCTGAAGGGCCACACTCCCAAGTGTGCCGTGTTGGATTAGCCTTCCTGGCATCTCCACTGCACAGCTGAGTTTCGGCTGGATCTTCACTTCACCCAACTGCATATTCTGTGACCTACTGAGCACTGCAGGCTTCCCAAAGCTGAAAGCTCAGGCAACCACCATTAAAGTTAAGAGAGTGCTGGAAGAAGGGTTCACAGTACGATCTTTCACCCAGGGCAAGTATGGCACAATTTGTCTTTAAGTGATCTTGGCTTCTGCTTTTACAGATGGCTTTACTCTTTCTGTTTAAGGCATGTGTCTTTCTTTGGATTCAGCTTTTTAAAACAGTAAAGTTATATTTCAAAATAGTGCTCTGGCTGGCCAACAGATAGGTAATGGACTCCATTTCCTGCAGATCAGTCTGCAAAAATCGAAACAAATTTAAAAAAAAGAAAAGAAAAAGGAGTCTGATTCTTAGTAGTTTACATCAGAATAGGCCTAATTCAATAGTCTTACTTGAACAGGTGATGAACCAGGACTTTTGTGCTTTGACTCACTTATGTCCAGTAGCTGCAAAAATATATATATAAAATGGTACTATAAGCCACACCACACAAGCTACTACGAAAGATGTGCTTCAGCTGGACATAACTTATTGTACAAAAATAACCTGGTAATTCAAAGCTACTAGATACTTTACATAGTATATTTTGTCTTTTTATAATAATGGTTTATTCCTTGACAGTGCGATGGCCATCACTGGAAGACATTTTTAAGTAAGGCTATTTCTGAACTTTGGGTTGATCTATCTCCCAATTCCCAGAATGTCTTAGTTTAATGGTAGCTCCTGATGTGACAGTAGCACTTTGTGGAAGAAAAGTTGATCAGTTACAGACTGATTGTTGAGCACAGCTGAGCTGTTGATTCAAACAGATGCTATATCCCTTCAAAATCCAGTGGGAACCTTAGGAGTTTCACTCTCCATTTAGGAACAAAAGGCAGCACAGTCAACACACTGAAACACATCACTTGCCACTGAATAAAGAGCTAAACCCATCAGTTGCACTGGGACATGAATCCAGGCTGCCCAATGGAGATCCTTGGCAATGTGATACCTCAGGATTAAAACAGTCTCACATTTCCTGCTTTTAGGACTTCCACTAACAGTATTCCTGAAATCTGGACTGGACCCTGGACTGCCAGGCCAAAGAAGGGAAGACTCTGAAGTCTGACTTCAGATTTATTGCATGTAACATTCCCATTATAGGAGACTCCATTAAAACTTCTAGTCTGGAATACAACCAGACTGTTTTAAATGTATATTTAATGTCAAATACTTACCTTTATAATACTCAATCTAAACTTTGAAATATTCATGCCACTATACCATTACCTCCATGATTGTTGCTACCTGATAACGTTTTGGTAATGCAAGACATTTGAGGGGGAAACAAGACAAAGAATCACAAAGTTAACACTAATACTAATAATTAGGTCCATTAATGTGAGGGGCAGTGTTGGAGGGCTTAGCTTTGGCTGTGTGCACTTACATTCCAGTCTCATATTTTGAGTTGTAGGACACAGTGAAGCTACTAATATGCTCCTTGATTAATCCATACTAGCATTATTTGTGAAAAGTAAACCAAGAAAATAAGCACACCTAGACAGCTTCATTATTCCGAGTGATCACTTGAAAGTTTTGAAATGTTTTCTAGAAAGCCATATAAAGAAGTTAAGGATAAAGCAGAGTAAGTTCTGTAGAATCATAAGCTCACACAAGGAAGTAAAAACGCTGTTTTGAAGCAACAGGAGCTCGCAAATACTCTTGACAAGCAATCAAAAAAATTGCAAGCCTAGTCATTCTCAACTATTATTAAAACCAATGGAATTGCATTTTAAACCTAAAATCCCCCCACTATATTAAACATGTATGACCCATTTCTCAGCCCCAAATTTGAAAGGTCACAATACAATTTTGCTCCTAAGCTATATCAGCTTCAAATGAATGTCAATAAATGCCTTCAGGCTTAAAAGTTGTAACTTGCTTTCCACTCACTTTTAATTCCAGATGCCCTGTCAGAAGTAAAGATAATGGGGTGAAGAATAAGGAGGTCCCAAATTCTAATCTGGGTTCCAATTAGAAGGCAAACTGCACGTAAAAAAATGGTCTAAAATAAGCCAAAATTACTCAAAGCAAAAAGTTAAATATAAACATAAGAGACAAGGAACGTCAGGACAGGCATGGCCACACTATGGAAGTTTTAGTTAAGTATGGGATTTTCAAAAAAGCCTAAGGGGAGTGTAACAGGGTAACCATCCCCTTGTCCATGATGCGTCCCTTTAAGTTCTTGAACTCTGAAAGCAGATCAAGACCTGGGGAAGTTAGAGCTAGGTGTTGGGAGAGAGAAAGATAGTCCCAAGGGAACAGTTAAGGAAAACCTCGGCTACTGTTTCTTTAAGGACCTGGGACCAGAAGGATTCCCCTGTTTCCCCTCCAATGAGGAGAAGCTCTGGAAGAAGGCTAAAGAAACACAGGCCCAAGAAGAAGGGGTGGCAATTCCTTGAACCCAAGGAGACTATTTCAAGAGTATTTGGAGTTAAAGTAAAACCCTAGCAGATGGACTTGACCTTTGAAGTGTGTTGGGTTTTTAATCGACCCTGTGCGGAGGAAAACTGAAGTTGAGTCATGCTTGCCTGCAGGGGGTACTACAGAGGAGGCATCCCATTTGTCAGAGGACAGAATGCCTAACTTTCCAACTCCATTTTATTTGAAAATCCCAGCCCACGTTTTTGAAGAAACCTCTCCCTAAGCAAATAAACCACTACTTGTTATTAACTATTGACTCGATGAACATTTTTCCATTTTTTAGAAGTTGCCTAATAGGAACTCTCAATTTGGCCTTGTGTTTTCAGCCTGTAAAATAGCTGACCAAACTGACTCTCTCACTAAGGGAATTTCACCCTGTGAAAACAAAGTCTCCAAGGCCTGTGGATCACTCAAGTCTCCTCTGAGCACAATCTTTAGGACACGAACGTAGACTTTCTGCTGCACAGAGGTAACATTGTGGGAGGCATTGTCAGGTAGTAATACCTAAAAGAAATGAACAGTGCAGAAGTTTTTTTGGAGGAAGAGCATGTCATTGGGTCATAGTGGGAACCATATTTCCTCTTGGTGACTAGATAATGCACTGATGGACACAAAGAATGCATACATCTACATATGAATCTGATCATTTTAGAGGGATTGTAAGAGTATGCAATTGCAGGAATACAATTTTAGGCATGTTTTGGTAGGTAACCTATTAAGTTAAATTTACTGAACTTTATGTGAAACTATAATATAACCCATATGCCAATGACTTGCTGCAAAACTGTTTCTCATTACTGTACTTAAAAGCTTGGAAAATTCATGTTTTGCATGGAGAGATGTAAAATATAAGATTCAATAGCCTAAGCTACTTTTTATGAACTGTGCACCCAGTCAATACTGTTGGTGACTCTTATGCCACGTGACACTAATAGAGCTTTGTGTAACAGGGGAATATGTACAGGATAGGCAACAACAAAAACTTGCATAGTCTTAAGCCGATAAAAAGTGAAATGATTAAACTTACATTTAAGTTCAAAGGCTGATACATCTTGCAGAACTATGTTAGAGCACAAAGGGAGGGGAAATACTGATGGCAAAGCTTTGAAAAATAAGAAGATACCAATTCACCTACGAGTAAGGGCCACTGAAGTCAAAAGGGATACCCCTAAGGATGAATTTGCTACTAAATTTCTTACTCTTAGTAGCCCATGAAATCTCTTGCACCTTTTGAATGTGGTTGTAATCCCAGTTTTCCTGCTGAAATACTGTAACCTTCAACAGGTAAATTCACCTCTGCCCCTGTCTTTCCTCCACCCTTGTATATTTAGATTGTAAGCCCTTCAGGGCAGAGACTCTTACATATTAGGATCCCATTGCTCAGAGTACCGTTCATATGTCAGTTGGGGCTTCAGACATTATAATACAAATCATAAGAAAAACAAAGCCATACAACTTTGAGGGGGGGGGGATCAATTACGTGTTTGATATTGCTAGTGGGAAAGAATGAATCAAAAGAGCAAATGGATAGTTAGTGCCATATAGCGAGATGACTGGGGCTGGTATTGCTGCTTGTTTCAACAAACCCTAGTGGTGCAGGGTGTTAACCTTGAGGATGCGTAGCTCTAACTGGTAGTTAAATGCTAGTTGACTTTTGGCCAAAGCATGTAAGCAAATTGATCTTGATGGCCTAGGGAAAGCAGAGAAATGCAATGGGTATGGTTTTCTGCCATAAATATAGCATTACTGTGCCCTTGTCCAAGAAGCTCAGGTATGCTTTTGGGTAACTAATTTAACCTAGATCAGATGGTATTGATTCCCAAAAGCATCTTTATTTTTATCTGTGCTTGGCAACTCAATAGGGATCACTCCTCTCTGGACTTAGCCTCAGTAGTTAGCTTTAACCTCCAGACTTGGAGCACAATGCAGTTACCATATGACACTACTCACAAAACCTGAAACTGCAAATTTGCTTCATGAGATTAGCTAAAGGGAGCCTATTACTCCCGTTGATAGACAACATTGCTCCCTATTTGTCTTCTAGTGCCATTCAATATGTTGAATCCAATCTGCAAAGCTCCATATGCATTGTGTCTTAACTTTTTGAGATTGGCATTGATACTGATCTCCTTCATGACTTTGGGTTAGCCACTATGACATAATTTACCCGTCTGTTTAATTGATATATTAGTATCCTCTCAAGAGGGTTCTGAAGCTTAGTTCATGTTGGTAAAGAACTTTAGGTTCTTGATGTATGATTTAATAGTGAAAAGCAGCATTTGGGTGGTTTGGGTCTGATTCAGATGATGTCCGCCAAACGTTTCAGATCTGAGTCAGCATTTTTCTACAAAACTTTTGTTAGAAAATGTCCAACCAGCTCTACTTTTGAGACAAAAGATGGATTTGATAGGTTTAGCTTTATGTATTGTTGGCTTGAAGTATATGCTCAACCATGCATCTAACCTTGAAACCACTATAAGCAGCAAAATTAAGGATAAAGTAACCTTTCAAATTCAGTTTCAGGATGAAAAGCACTTGTCTAACTCAAGACTGAGTACTGTATAAGATGTTAAACTGAAATCCCAACAAGAGTGAAAAATCTGACTTCAAGCTTACTTACTGTACATTATTAAACAAAATTCAGCTAGATCATAGAGTGATTCGGCCATTTTGGGGTTCTTGTAATGGCATTGCAGGACACAAACTCTGACATTGTTTTAATACCTGAGAATCCATGAGGGAGCAATCTAGGAAGATCCACGGTTGAAATAGTTTTGGCCAGATCCTCAACTGGAGTAAACTGGCATAGATCCAGTGAAACACTGTCTGAGGTTCTGACTCTTCCTGGTTTTCTTTAAGTCCCAACCATGTTGAATAGAAGGCAATGAAGGAGAGACTGATTGAAAGTGAGGTTTGCTCCTCTGAGGTTGGTTTTTCTGGTTGGCGACAGAGCTTCAAGCCACCCAATTTCTAACACTGTAGTAGAAGTTCTAGATTCAGGGACTGGTGAGAATACTGTTAACGGCCCTTGTCTAGACAAGTGAAGAAAGCAGACAACTCAGCTTAAACATAGAAAGATAAAACCAAGCATCAAGGAAAGAGAAGAGAGTCTTTCAGGCAGCTTTTATGAGACTCTCAAAAATAATACCAATAGCAGGGATAGAATTCACGAGTAAAACCCAAATGCTGTAGAAGTAATACATAGGAGGAAGAAATAGAGAAATATGAGCATAAGACTGAGTGTAACTGAAAAGGAGAACGACGTTAATGGGTAACACTTTGCGCTCCTATGAGCTTTGAAATGGGATGGTGTAAATTGGTGCCATTTTCTGTGCTACTTATAGGAATCTTTCTCACAGAAAAGATAATGAGAAGAAGGGGATAATAAATTAGGCCTTAACATTCTGTGATAACTTTTCCTGGTGCGTGACGCACTAAAAAAAAAAAAAAAAAAAGGAAAAAAACCAGGAGGGTAATGCATTAAATGTGATAATCTTGGACATTTGTGACATCTTTTTGTAAACATGCATTTGTTTGTGAAGTAAGATTGCCGTAAGGAGTGGAAATTAAAACATAATTAACCATTCTCAAGCAACTATTAAAATGGAGTACTTGTGGCACCTTAGAGACTAACATGTATTTGAGCATAAGCTTTCACGAGCTACAGCTCACTTCACTGGATGCATGTAGTGGAAAATACAGTAGGGCGATTTTATATACACAGAGAACATGAAACAATGGGTGTTACAATGTGTATGGTAACAAGAGTGATCTGGTAAGGTGAGCTATTACCAGCAGGAGAGGAAAAAAAACAAAACACCTTTTGTAGTGATTATCAAGGTGGGCCATTTCCAGCAGTTGACAAGAACGTGTGAGGAACAGTAAGGGGGGGAAAAACATGGGGAAAATAGTTTTACTTTGTGTAATGACACATCCACTCCCAGTCTTTATTCAAGCCTAATTTAATGGTGTCCAGTTTGCAAATTAATTCCAATTCAGCAGTCTCTCATTGGAGTCTGTTTTTGAATTTTTTTATTGTAGTATTGCAACTTTTAGGTCTGTAATCAAGTGACCAGAGAGATTGAAGTGTTCTATGACTAGTTTTTGAATGTTATAATTCTTGACATCTGATTTGTTTCCATTTATTCTTTTACGTAGGAACTGTCCGGTTTGGCCAATGTACATGGCAGAGGGGCATTGCTGGCACATGATGGCATATATCACATTGGTAGATGTGCAGGTAAACGAGCCTCTGGTAGCATGGCTGATGTGATTAGGCCCTATGATGGTGTCCCCTGAATAGATATGTGGGCACAGTTGGCAACGGGCTTTGTTGCAAGGATAGGTTCCTGGGTCAGTGTTTGTTGTGTGGTGTGCGGTTGCTGGTGAGTATTTGCTTCAGGTTGGGGGGGGCTGTCTGTAAGCAAGGACTGGCCTTTCTCCCAAGATCTGTGAGAGTGATGGGTCGCTCTTCAGGATAGGTTGTAGATTCTTGATGATGTGCTGGAGAGATTTTAGTTGGGGGCTGAAAGTGATGGCTAGTGGCGTTCTGTTACTTTCTTTGTTGGGCCTGTCCTGTAGTAGATGACTTCTGGGTACTCTTCTGGCTCTGTTAAGCTGTCATGTCTGAAACCTGTCATTATGCAAGGCACTGAATTTAGCCATATGGAGTGGAAATCCATCAACTTCATGAAAAAACTCATGATACAGACAGACAGACATCCATCATCTTCCTTTCCAAATGCAAACAGATGGACATCATACCAAAATGACTGAAGGTAAAAAAATCCATTACCTTGGCCATTAAATACAGAAGCCTTAATGCCAGCTCTCCACTGATCACTGATAAGCACCCTATATTTATTTGATATCATGCAATTTCTCTACTTCTAGAATGGGAGGCAAATGGGGTATGTCATCCCAAACTGTAGTGTACTTCTTAAATAGAATCTGTCACAGTTTTGGGGTTAATGGCATCTCTGTATCTACTCAAAGGCACCCTCTTGGGTCTCTGGTCTCCAGCAGTCACCTCTGTGAGTGGAGACCTATGTCCCTCTCCTGCCAGACTGGGAATTTAGCCTTGTGGTCCCCCTACAATTCATGTGCTTATTCCAGCAGGTCTGACCTTAGTCCGATGCCTGCTCTTCTTCTCTCTCTAGAGGCTGTGACAGCGATTTCCAGTGAGCTGCCAGCTTTCACAAAGCACAGTACCTTTAGGAAAAAAGCAGTACAGAGAAAACGAGTCATAAAATGATCAACAGTCTATGTCCACACTAGCTTGCCAGGTGTTACCTTCTTCCTCATGGAGACCTGGGCAGCTCCCAGTCCTTCAAACCCTTCCAGCAGAGTTTTGTCCTCTTGGGTACAATCTCATGTAAGGTTTGGATCAAAATGAGGGAGCTCAGACAGTTCAGCCTCCTGTTTATACCAAGGTCTCGAACCTAATCTGAACTAGTATATGCAATTCCTTCCAGGGGGTGGTACTTCTCTGGAGTTCTTTACCTGTCCTGGGATCTGCAATCATTACCCATCCTCATTGATTTTGTTCCTGAAAGAAGCTCAGTAACTCTCCCCCCGTGAAGCTAAAATACATTCCCTAGCCCCCAAAGATACATATAATATTTGTAGACACAAGTTCATGAATACACCCTTTGCCCATAGGGTCAGGTACATTTCAATATAATAGTTGTTTGAAGTTTCTCTACTTCCAAGGTCTCATTTGTCACAGCACCATTAAAATTACAGTAAAGTAAATCAGGCTACACAGCCACTTTTCTCTCACTTCAAATTCCTTGCCTCACTTGAGTGCTTGGTCCCTTCAGCCATGCAAGAAAACAGCCTAGGCCTGCATATGAAACTTGCTGTTCAGTATCAAGTGGGCATGTACTTCACATAGAAAAATGCCTGGTGATGATTAATTGTAAGGTGGACCTTATAAACCACTACAAAAGAAAAGGTTTTAATTCAATCTTGGCTATAATTTTGTGGCCTCTGCCCTTTACAGATAAAAGTGCAGGACTTCTTTCCAACCCTGTCAAATCTGAAGTTTCATTTTTGTTTAAAAGTTGAAGACACACTGGGCCTGGTCTATGGAGAAGGTTCTGTATGAAATGTACCATTTCTGTATGAAATGTTACCTGGAACACAAAACCCTTTTACACATCTATTTGCTTTTCCAGTGTGTGAGCAAGTATATGGGAATGGCATAAATAAATGGTTGTAAATAATTCTCATTGACTGATAACATCTAGTTGGATTTCATATAAAACTGCTTCAACAGCATCCGGTGAGGTTCTGCTATGCTGAGCTGAATAAAAACATTACTCAAAACACATGAAATATTTTCATATCCTCTCAAGTCACAAATGCACAACATAATGCTCAGGCAAATTATTCTTCCATGAATCTTAGATTGGCAAATGATAGCGATCCCATATGGAAAATATTTGTCCTTATATTGTTATGGCTTAAATAACTTACTCAACACTTGAATAGAATACCAATCTTTAGTGGAAAATTTTCCAGTAAGTTTATACAGAATTTAAAATATGAAGTGTGAAATACAATTAAACATGTCATGTATTCTTTTTTCTTTAAATCACTTAATTGTGAAAGTGGAGGGGATATAGTAGGGAAGATGTACTAGGTTCACAGCAGGAATCAGGACTTTTGGATACAGATTTTGTGATTTTGGATTACAGGAGGTACAAAGGTGACTTATTATTTAAAATGCTAAGCTTATAGTAATTTGAATCTATAAATCTCAAATGAGTAAACATCAGTAACCCTTTTTAGAAGTGACAAACTGAGGCACAGAATTGAAGGTATGTGGTATTGGCCACACTGCACATCAGTTGCAGATCTGGGAATAGACCCCAGAATCCTTGCACTGCTCTGAAAAGTGCTTTTCTGAAACATTCATGGAAAAGCCTACATTAGGTGTCCAGTAAAAATAATTTGAATTCAAGAACGGATGAAGCTGTGGGTCCATGCAACAAAATACCCAAGTTTAAAAGAGTTGCAGAAAGGGAAGGTGGCTTATTGGTGGAGGAGCTCGGACCCATTGAAAAGTTAACAAAAAAGGAATTAGCTGCAAGTAGAGATGGTGTGAAAGCTCCTGGCCCATCCTATGGCATCTTCATAGCTGGGGGGTCAGGGAGAACACAAACAGCAGCTTCTATTAAAGGGTCACATTCAGAAGGAGCTGAACCCTATCTTAGACTTGGGAAAAAGAAAAATGCCTATTACAGAGTGAGGACCAGGGATTGTACTGAGCAGATACATAATGGCATGTTGTATTGAAGCTTCCCTGTTAGTTCCCTCAGCTTCTACAGAAGAAGTGTTTTTTTTTTTTTTTTTTAAAGCGGCTTACTGATGACACACACTTCTCCTATGACCCAAGTAGTGCTGTCCCGGTGCAGAAGACAGAGCAACAATAGATAAGAACTTCAGTCCTCTAGGTATGTATGGTGTTTAGTCAAAAGCCAAATGACCATTCCAATGTCAATACTATTTGACTGCTAGTCATTACAGAAGTATCAAACTATTCTGGGACTGTGGGTGGAGCTTGAGTAGAGTACTGCATCATTTCACCCTCCCCCCAATTACCCATGCAGGGAAGGAAGGCTTGAGTTTTAAGGTAAGCAATGAGAAGGAAGAGATCCCTGGAGAGCTATAAAAATAGCTATTTACAGTGAGCCTTTAATGTCAGAGCCTGACTGTCTCTGTCCAAAACCTTCTAACACTTGACCTTGTCAGGATGCTACAGTGACCGAGCCCTGATTCCAATGCCTTGAGACTGAAGGCAAAGTCTACTCTATAGAAGGATCTTGGTTGTGGAAAGTAGTAGTCAGAGACATTCATGGCACTTTACAAATCGTTTTTTTGGGATAGACCTTAGCAATGAACTACATAACAGCATGGCATGGTGTCATAGGTTTCACTCACCTCCTGCTGGCTGTCTTGAGAACTAGCTTTGCCAGCCAGTCCACCCTCTCCTGGTGGTACCTCACCCACTGTCATCTACAGACCCACCTCAGTCCAAGTACTGCAGCATCATCTTCATGGTTGAGCCCTCCGGCCATGTCATGTCCGTGTTCCCCCCCTTTCAGAGGTGGTTGAGCCAGTCAATTGTCCTGCCACTTCCCCAGTGGCAAGTGGAGGGAAGACCCAGCCCTGCCCACTACTTTGGGTCCCAGCCCAGGGTCCCTGTGGATTGCAGCCTCCTGTTGCACCTCAGCAGTGGTGAGAGGAATATAGGTCTTCCTAGGCTACTTCCCCATGGTCCCAGCACCATCTTCACCCTTCCACAGGGCCTGCAGTTACCCAGTCTCAGCAGCCAGCAGCTCCTCTTGCTGTCCCAGTCCCTGACAGCAACTGCTCTGTCCAAGATGCCACAGGTCTCTCAGCCTCCTACACAATCTTCACTCCTTGAGCTCCGGGCAGGAATTAACCCTGCTCTGTCCTGCAGCTCTTTTCATATGGGCCTTCTGGGCCCTGATTCGCTGTTCCTCACAGCCCCTCTCCTACTGGCTGCTTCCTGCACAGCCTCCCTAGGATGATATTAACCCCTTCTGTGCCAGTGTGGTGGCAAATGCACCATCACACACAGCAAAGTCAGTGTCCCAGTTCAAGTTAAAACCTAATAGGGAAGGGCTGTATATGAAAGTTAGGAGGAGGGGAGCTTAATAAGTTACAAATGATTGTTTTCTAATGTTCTGTATTGATGCCTAGACTGAAGTGACAGGTTTCTGAAGTGATGAACTCACCATGAACTTTGAAGAGTTTAATCTCAACTTCTAAAAATGTTGTTAAATTTCAGCAAGGACTGACGAAAACCTGAGGCAATACAGAATATTACGCAGAACAGTGAACAATTCAGGGTCTAGTTCGAAGCTGAGTTATTTTGGAAAACTCCATGTACTTTATCATTTTGGATGAGAATTAAGTATTAATCCAGCTCAGCCTGCTTTACTGGGAGGGGGAAAAGCTTTAAAACTCTACCTATCATTTGTCTCCTTGAAGGAGGTATCCATGGGACTTCATATAAAATAGGATTTCATGGCACACTTATGATCCTTCTTACTATATGGGCTGAAGGGAAAGTCAAAATTAATGACTTTCAATAGCTGATTCTCTGTGACTGGACCACAAAATTATGGCAACCCCCTCAAAGAACTACACTAAAATTCTCTATTTGAAAGTTTACTGTGAAAAATGGACAATCGTCTGTTTCTTAAATGGCATAGTGATATGGTACTATTGGAAACAAAGTGATTCCCAGGTAAATGAGAGGAGAAATAATACAGCCTTTGTGGATTTCATCCACTGTAGCTCTTCTGCCTTCCGTGGTTGTAGGAAACTGAGTTCCCTCTTTCATTATTTAAATTCTACTATTTTTTCATATTCTACGAAGATTCCAGTAATAATGGTATAACCCCCTGCTTTCTCAGAGTGCCACTCTGTCCCCCTCAAAAGGTGTCAAGGCCACCTAGAGAATGACGAGCCTGCTATAGCCTTGGCTAACAGATGTGTCTTTTAGTGCGTGCAGTAGAAGCTCACACATTTAGCTCCAGAGGTCCCATGTTTGATCCCTGCTGCAGATGCCTGTATGTGGGTCAGTGTTACAGTGGGAACATGTGCGCAACGAGCACTGCAGCAAGCACAAAATGTAGCCTGACCGGATTATTTTGACTGTTTCTGGGAACTTGTCTGACAGAAGAATCCCTTTCATTGAAGGCAGGGCTTCATCCTAAGCTTTGAGCTAGCTTGTCCCAAAGGATGGAAGCTGTCTTGGCAGGTCACGTGTGGGATATTACCTCACTCAGCTTAGCAGGTCATGGACAGAAATGCAGTCTGCTGCTGGGTCATGGTCTTTAGTGGCTTTAAAGATCAGGCACAAGGATTTGAATTGGAATTACAGGGGGACTGGCAGCTGTCAAAGGGAGCTGAGCATGGAGGCAATGTGCTATCATTCCATTATGAAAAGTAACTTTTTGTCCTTCAGTAATCAATGCCTAGTGCTGAAGTAGGTTTAAAACCTAAATATGGTTTATGCATATGTCGAACCCAATCCTGGATTGCTAAACCCCCTGCGAAGTGGGTGGTGGGGGTGTGCAGGTAGAAGGGAAGTGGGAGTATGTAGGTAGTCATCTCATGACTGCAGGATTTATCCTAAATTGTCAATTGAAAGTTTAGTGATAAAAAACGTCCATTTCCCAAGTCATTAGTGTCTCATATGCTGTGGGACAAATCACACCAGAAAGATAAAATTAGAGCCAAAAAAGCTTTTGAACAAATCTTAATTATTTTCCCAGTCAAATGTAAGACCCTTTTTGAGGCTTTTTGTCATAGTTCATAAATGTACAGTTGTCAGATTAATTGACAACTATCCAGCTGTTGGCTCACTTCAGCAGATGCCCTCACTCAACTAACTGGCTTAGTCAGGAAGAATTAACTATGTGAAATGCAGTGCCACTCATACAACTCTGAATGGGAGTTTACAATAATTAAAACTTTCATTTTAAGATATTAAGTTCCATTCAACATGGGACAGTTGGTGCAGTCAGATAAATTAGCAAAGGAGTCTCTAAGTACGTCACTTCACCAAGTAGCTGAAAGATTGTACAGTCGAAAAATTGGTTGTCTGGCTTTCTGGCTAGGTAAATACAAGAAAAAATAGAAGAAATATGATAAATCAAATTTTAAAAAAATAACTAGGGCTGTCGATTAATCGCAGTTAACTCATGTGATTAACTCAAAAAATTTAATGGTGATTTAAAAAATTATCACAATTAATTGCACTTTTAATTGCACTGTTAAACAATTTCAATGGGTATTCTATTAAATATTTTTTCTACATTTTCAATTATTGATTCAATTACAACAAAGAATACAAAGAGTACAGTGCTCACTTTATATTATTTTTGTTAACAAATATTTGCACCATAAAAATGATGAACAAAAGAGGTATTTTTCAATTTACCTCATACAAGTACTGTAGTGCAATCTTGGTCATGAAAGTGCAACTTACAAATTAGATTTTTTGGTTACATAACTGCACTCAAACAAAACAATGTAAAACTTTAAAGCCTACAAGTGCACTCAGTCCTACTTCTTGTTCAGCCAATCGCTAAGACAAACAAGTTTGTTTATATTTACAGGAGATAATGCTGCCCACTTCTTAATTACAATGTCACCTGAAAGTGAGAACAGGCATTCACAAGGCATTGTTGTACCTGCTGTTGCAAGATATTTACGTGCCAGATGCGCTAAAGATTCATATGCCTCTTCATGCTTCAGCCAGCATTCCAGTGGACATGCTTCCATGCTGATGAGGCTTGTTAAAAAAAATAATGCATTAATTAAATTTGCGACTGAACTCCTTGGGGGAGAATTGCATGGCTCCTGCTCTGTTTTACCCACATTCTGCCATATATTTCGTGTTATAGCAGTCTTGGATGATGACCCAGCACATGTTCATTTTAAGAACACTTTCACAGCAGATTTGACAAAACGCAAAGAAGTTACCAATGTGAGATTTATAAAGCTAGCTACAGCACTTGACCCAAGGTTTAAGAATCTGAAGTGCCTTCCAAAATCTGAGAGGGAGGAGATTTGGAACATGCTTTCAGAAGAGTTAAAAGAACAACACTGAGGCAGAAACTTCAGAACCCGAATCACCCAAAAAGAAAACCAACCTTCTGCTGGTGGCATCTGACTCAGATGATGATAATGAACATGCGTTGGTCCACACTGCTTTGGATTGTTATCAAGCAGAACCCGTCAGCAGCATGGACGCAAGTCCTCTAGAATGGTGATTGAATCATGAAGTGACATATGAATCTTTTGTGCATCCGGCACCTAAATATCTTGTAACGCTGGCTACAACAGTGCCATGCGAATGCCTGTTCTTACTTTCAGCTGACATAGTAAAGACGAAGCAGGCAGCATTATCTCCTGTAAATGTAAACAAACTTGTTTGAGTGATTGGCTGAACAAGAAGTAGGACTGACTGGACTTGTAGCCTCTAAAGTTTTACATTGTTTTATATTTGAGTGCAGTTTTTTTTGTACATAAGTCTACATTTGTAAGTTCAACTTTTATGATAAAGAGATTGCACTACAGTACTTGTATTAGGTGAATTGAAAAATAATATTTCTTTTGTTTTTTACAGCGTGAATATTTGTAATAAAAATATAAAGTGAGCACTGGGCACTTGGAATTCTGTGTTGTAACTGAAATCAATATATTTGAAAATGTAGAAAATATCCAAAAATATTTAAATAAATGGTATTCTATTGTTTAACAGTGCAATTAATTGCGCAATTAATCGTGATTAATTTTTTTAATCACTTGACAGACCTAAAAATAACATGAGCTGGACCATCTTGCCAACTCTATCTTGTAGAGTAAACATAGTTTTATATCAGAATCCTGCCTTTGAAGTGAGTCACAGTTCCATATCTTAAAATAGTATTGTCCTAATACTGTGGTGATGTTAGATAAACTCAAGGGAGAAAAAACAGTTTTTCCAATTAAAGTGCTACAAAATGCTCCAGAAAGTGGAGGAAATTCAGTACCTTTAAAGATAAGGGCCTTATATTTTGCTGACAGCTTGAAGTTAAACATTTCCATTGGCTGGGGAAGAAGATCTTTCCTTGGGGGAACTGGTTGACTTAGGTTATAAGAGAAGCTTGGACTTCGATAATGAAAGAGCTGGCTCAAGTCCATCCCGGGATGGCAGTGAGTCAGTGACTGACAGCCATTAATCCAAACTGCCATCAGGTATAAATGAAATGAGCTCAAAGTCTCAGTGAAGTTAATTATAGATAACAAAGCTGTATCACATAAAGCACTTGTAGGCAGCCTACCTGGCTGCCTCAGCAAAGAGGCCAAGGAATGAAAGGCCATGGAGAGTAAAGTGGTCATTCTATGGTCTCTATAGATTAGGACTAAGGCATGTTATATTGTCTCTTGCTTGTTACCTCTCATCTTCATAACTCTTGATTACCCAAGGCATTCAATCTAGCACCTTTCTACAAGCACTGATTTTGTTGGAAGAAAAAATTCTCCACCTCAATATTTGACTTAATCACTTCCTTATAGCCTAGGGACCCTGTAGATAGCAGCTGTCCACCGTGTCCCTTTATCTAAGTCACACTGCTGCTCTAATTCCCTGGGCCACTTCCTCTTGGCCCCACACTGTCTTCACCCTTACCTCAGGGTCTTGTCCTGATGGAGTCCCAGTAACTAGCTTAAGGCTCCTTCTCGCTCTCCCCAGCTTCTGGTAACACTACCTCATCTGAGGTCCTGCATCTCCCTCAGCCAGCCACACACCATTCACACTCCTGCAGCTTTAGCAAGGAACTGGAATTTACTCCGGCTCTGTCGCTCTTCTTATACTGACCTGGTAGGCCCTGATTGGCTGTATCCCACACAGCCATTCTAGGCAGCTTGGAGGACCCTCTCTACTGCAGTGCCCTTGGCTGTCTTTTATTGGCTGACTACAGGACAGGGACTGCAGGACTGGCCTATCCACGTGGTACATGGGCTAGATCTGAGGGCTCATAAGAAAGGGTCAGAATAGGCTCAGGGGAGAGAGCAGATAGGCTTTTGTTATTGTCTTTAGAAATTCCTGAGCAAAGTCTATGTTCCTTTCTTTACCTGCCATGTGGCTCACACCAGAGCGCCCATAGAGGTATGCTCTGGAGGGAGAGTGTAAAAGTGACTGAGGAGGCTTGGGAGCTCAGGGAACTGGTTTCAGGCCCTAAGGTAGTTGGATTGTGGAGTCCCACATCCCAAGAAAGAAACCAAACACAGTCTCTTCCCCCAAGCGTGTACCCTCAAAGGCCCAGAGTTAGAAACCATGACTGGACACTGCCTCGGCCCAACTGGCTTGCAGGCACGTGAGATCCAAAGTTAGGACCAATTAAAACATATTTTGGTGTCTGTCCACTAGGGGGACTCACCCAAGTCCGTAACACCTAGTACAGCTCTTAGGCCCAGATCCATCAAGGTACTTAGGCAACAGATATAGGCACCTAAATCACAGTTTTGAGCCCCACTGTGATCCACAAAACCCCCGCCTCACTGCTACCTAACCGTATAAGCACCAACGTTCACTCAGCGCCTACATTTTCAAGATAAAAGCTCGCTAGGTGCCTATGTTTCTGCCTGTGCGCATGCGCACTGCTGCCTCAATTTAGGCATCTGGATGCCAATCTCCAACCTATGCCCCAGTGTGATCCATGAACAGCGGAAATAGAGGCAGAGGCTTGCCTATCTTCCCTGCACAGCCAGATGCAGTAGGCATGCTCTGAGCAGACCGTATTGATCAAACCCCATACATAATCCAGTCAGAAGAGGTGGCGGTGGCCTGCTTAGACCTTTTAGCCCAGGAGCTGGAGCACTCCCCTGGGGCGTAGGAGACCTGGGTTCAAATCCCCTCTCTGCCTGAGGGTGAGTAAAGATTTGTACTGGGGTTCCCTACACTACTCAGGGGAGTGCTCCAACTACTGGGTTATCGGATAGTCTCATAGGAAGCTCCCTAAATCTTCCCTTTTTATCCTATTGCACTTCGGATAAATAAAGAGTCATTGGAGCTGAGGTGGGGGCCTGGACCCGGGGTGGGGGCCTGGACCCTGTGTCCCACATCTCCTCAATGGGACCCATAACCATCAGGCTATAAAGTCCTTCTCATGCTCTCTCTCTAGCCCAGAATTCTAATATGTGTATATAATCCCTCTTAGCTGCACAAAAGTACATAGCCAAATGTGCTGCACCCATCAATGATACTGTCAATTTTTGAAGAATTTTCAGACTTTAGTTCCCAATGCAGTCCCTTCTTAACCCAGACTTCAGAGAAAGTGAGAGTAAATGCTGGCAAAATGCTTAGAAGTCTGTCATCTTCACTTGATTTCCATATGCACCTACACTGGAAGAGTTAAATAAAATGAGATTAGCACCTCACTAAATCAGCCCTGCTATTTCCTCTTTATTTTTGTCCCCCCAGTCTTCTAGCATTATCTGTCTCACTTGGACTGATCTTCAGCCACTAGCTCCCATCAAAGCCCCAGCTTCAGCCAAACACTAGGAAAGCCATCCTACAGTTTCCAGAAGACATTGAAAGGACAGAGCAGAGTACCACCAACACACAATGGCCCTGAAACTAATGATTATGCCATCTCTTCAGTTGGTGTTGCATTACCACTGGCCAGTGATGATCCTGCAGTAGCCTACATAAGACGACTTTGTGATAATTGAGCCATTGCCCAATTCTGCTCTCCTGGAGAGAGAAAAGTGTAACTACCCAAGTGCTATAAGGGCCCACAGATGTCATCTTATGGTCAATGATATCAAAGGCTGCAAATACACCCTCAAGAACCATTATGAACAGTGGGAACCACATTGAGCCCCACCACAAGCAATGGCATAAACTAAAGCTGAAGTTGGTCCTTGACCTTAGTACCTTGCCAGTACAAAATGATCTGTCAAAAAGACCAGTGCCTTATCCGGGGCTAAAATAAGACTTAACGGTCAAAGAAATAGGGCAAAGTCAAATGAATTTTCACAAATGAAGATGTTAAAGCTGCCAACATACTTGGCATAAAGTCTTCTACAGCCACAGGAAGAAGGCAGTGCTATTAAAGATCAATTTGACGGTTCATCTAGTCAAATACCTTACCTCTGGCAGGATCCAACACCTAATGCTCCAAAGGAAGGTATCGCCCCCTCACCTGGCCAACTGTGAAGTATTAAAATAAGAATGGGCAGCTTCTTCCAGATGCTACAAACTGCATGAGGTGTTTGGACAAATCTGATGTCATGAATTGCCAGCTGGCTCACATAATGAATCGGTGGTCGACTTGGGTCCCTCAGCTCCCACTCACCTCTTCTTTCCACCATGCTGTCATAGGAATGAGTGCCTGCAGAGCATGGCAGAGGTTGCATGCTTAGCCCCTGTGGGGGACTACGGTTTCTGTGGTGCTCTCTAGCAACCTGGCATGGGTAAGTGAAAGAACAATGTTGGTGAGCCGTAGACATCATTCTAGCTCTTCACTTTGTTGAAGTACTTGCAGGAGTCACTGAAGAGAGGAGGAAAGTGTGGCGGATCTAGATTACCCCACATGATATACCTGGGAGGTAGAAGATGTGGATTCAGATTTTCTCTTTGCCTGATTCAGACAAGGAATTCCTAGCTGAGTGCCTTAGCCACCAGGCTATAAAGTCATTCTCACACTTTTTCTTTCTCTTTGGTCCAAGGAATATTTAAGTAGTTATACAAAGTGGAACAGCTTCACCAGGAGACAGTGAGAACTACCAACCCAAGAATAGCCTATAGTCCAGTGGTTAGGCTGCTCACCAAACAGAGGGGAGAAGTATGTTGAAGTCCCTGTTCTCACAGTAGTGAGTGAGACCTAGGACTCCTACATCCAAGGCAAGTGCCCTTACTGCTAGGCTAATGGTTATAAGGACAGACACTCATGGTTCTCTGAAGCTGACTGGAATTTTCTGAAAGTTCCAAATATTTTCAGAACTGAATATTTGTTCTGATTTTCATTTTGCTGGCCAAACTGAAAATTCAGTTATTCACTCAGCTCTAATTACAATGCAATTGCTTGCAGTTGATTTGCATTAGAGATGTGTCTACCCAGAAGAGTTCACAGTCAAAATTTCCTTTCTTAATGCTTACTTTATTAAAGCACAAAAGAGTTTTGCTTTAAGCTCTGCATCTGTAGATTGACAGTGACCTCCAGTGGTGTACTACGTAATCACTCTAATGTTTTACTAAGAATATGTTTCAAAATACATATTTTAAGCCCTATTACACATCTAAATGTAATACTTTAAATTCATGCTGATACCAACTGCTTAATCAAATCAGTGCACACCTAATTTAAAACAGATACTAGAACTGTTAGTGTGCGCTGCAAAACTGTCTACATATCACAGAAAACAGACTCATTGTGATGATAGTAATACTATCCTTTGTTAATGATGTAAATGTTGATAAATTGCATAGTCAATTGCTTGACCACACTTTGGTTCATTATGAAATATACTCAAGAGATCAAATAACCAATGTCAGTCATATTTATTAATATGGTACAGGAAATGATACCAGTCTCCAAAGAGCAATCCCATGGAGTGAGGTCACATTCACCTTAGCAGAAGGCATGCTCCCCAAGTTATGCATTTCAGCTGGTACTATTTACATGATTTTACAAGTTACACATTTCTTTACATGTCACTAAAATCCAACCCATCAATTTGTTCCAGTTCTCTAACTTGTCATTCTGTTCCTTACTTACCATTGTTTTGGATACTAGCATTCCAGGTACTGATCCATGAAGGTACTTCCCTAGCTTGTACTAAGACATAAAATAAATGTATCAAGCTTCCTACCTGCTTATGCCAAATGCTTACTTCAGCGAATACAAGGTGTTATGGGATACTTAGCATAAACGAACAGGATTAGGGTATAGGCCAGTTTAGGCTACATCACTGTTACAATATTTGTGCTTAATGTTATTGGTGCTTAATGAATACTTATATATTTATATGCCAGCCAGCATATATTGGACAGCATAGAAATGGTATACTAGAGGATATGTCTGCAATGACTGGGGCCTGGATGGTCAGATCTATGGGTCAGAGCCGAAGATCAGAACCAAAGACAGCACCAGGTAGCAAGTCAAAGGTCAGAGACAGAGTCAGGTTCCAAGCCAGGGGTCTCAGAGCCAGACACACCATCGGGGTAAAGTGTAGGAGCAGGGACTGGGAGTAGGCCAGGGTCTGGGATAGGATAACAGGAACCAGCAGCAGACAGAAATGCAGGATTCAGCAGACAGATAAGCAGGTAGGGTTCACAGTAGCAGCCAGCCAATAATTCCACTGATTGCTCAGACAGCTCTGTGTGTTACTTCCTGGTTCACATAGAGCTCCTCAGTCATTGGGGAGGTGCTACGTGTTTCCACCATGCAGAAGCTTTGGGAGCAGGGCCCTCTGTGAGCTAGCACTTCACTAGTTCCCTTCTTGGGTTATGCAGGTGAACTGCTGGGTGGCGGTCATGGCCTGAACCCTGCCTGTGGGACTGTTCAAGGCCTGGGAGCCCACACAACTCAATACCCCTTCTTCCCACAATGTGATACCAAATTCCCATGAATCTTGATGCTTAAACTGAACTTTAGATGAACCTAGTGTGATCAATGATGGATTGTGCATCCTCTTACTCTGACCCATTGACCCTTAGGATATGTGTCCAGATGGCCAGAAAGGGACTACTTATGGTTGATGAGGGGCATATGTTTTCGATACTTAATAATGACCTATTGAGAGATGCTTTTAGCTTATCGGGAATTATTAGATGTTACAGGTGTTTCTGCCATAATGGCTTGAACAGATGTCTTTAGCTTATCAATTATGTAAATTGAGATACCATGAAAAGAGCTCCATGGGTCACTAGGTTGTTTTCTTTGACTCTGTATGGTTTAAAAGGGTACGTAGTGTTGTAGCCGTGTTGACTCCAGGATATTAGAGAGACTAGGTGCATGAGGTAATATCTTTTATCTTCTGTTGGCGAGACAGACAAGCTTTGAGCTACACAGAGCTCTATTTAGTTAGTTTAGCATAAGTAGTTAGCAGAATTATCTGTTTGACTTTGTATTTAGCTGTGAGTACCTTTCGCAGACCTAAGGAAGAGCTCTGTGTAGCTTAAAAGCTCCTCTCTCTCACCAGCAGATGTTGGTCCATTAAAAGATATTACCTCACCCACCTTGTCTCTCTGCTATATGAGGGTGTGAGTTTCTGAGAGCTAGTTTGAACTGTCTAATGCTGCTACCTACTCCCCAGACAGGTATGGTATGTACAACCTTCCTTTCTCTCTTGTGCTGCGTTAATCTTTGATTCAATTAATTCCAGTTGAACCTGTTTATTTGACCTCTTATTAATACCAGAACTGAACCTAAACCAACAAATATAAGATCAGCATTAATAAAGAATCAACCCCCAGAAAAAAAAATTGTTAAAAAAATCCAGTTAGGTTTTCAGGGGCCACTATTACATTGCCAGTGGTCATGAGTATCTAATGTAAACCTCAGTATTCACAGTATTTTCTAGGTAAAGCCTATAGTGGGTGCAGAAGATACCGTAAATATGGAGGTAAACATATCGCACTTTTCTTCTGAAGAAACCTGAGGGCAATCTCCGTACTAGGAGGGAAACAGAATATAGAAGAAGGGGGAGGAGGGGGAAAATGAAATGTTTTGAACATTACCTGGCTGAAAAACTGCAGTTAGTATTAAACTTGTGAAATAGTGTAGCTACAGACAAAGGAACTTAGCATGGGTTTTAAAATACTAATGCCTTGGCTCATTAACTTTAATACTGTCAATATAAATGTACTTAGAGTACTGACTGTTACTTACCGATGCACTTCAGAAGAAAGGAAAATCTCAACGCATACTCATCCGTCGTACAAATTCTCTCCCTTCAGTATTCTAAAAAGAATTTGAAAGGAACCAACAGAAAGAAAAGAACATGCACCCCCCTGCACCATCAAACATATTACTACAGAAAGTCAGGCATGTGGGTGTATGTAAAGGGGTATACAGGCCCATATTGTTGAGGAGAGGGTTAATTGAGGATCTGACCCAATTAGCTCTGCCCCACTCTCCTATATTTGCAACAGATGTCAGGTGTGGAGAGGGAAGTTAAAAGGAGAAGACCTAGATGAGTTGGGGATTGACTAAGAAGAAGAAGAGAGAGTGTTGCTTCTTCCTCTTTAAGAGAAGACTGATTGCAGCCAGGAGTCTGTGATATGGGATGACCAGGTCCTAGGAGACAAACCAAAGGACTGGTTGTTTTTGAAGACAGGCCTTGAGTCGAAAGATGGGGGTCCTGCCAAAGACTTATTGGAAGAATCCTATTTTTTCTTATTTAGGGACTTTATTACCCCAGAAGGGGTGAGACTGTACATGACTGTCACTAGAAGAACCAGACAACCCCAAGATGTCAGTGGCCTTCAGAAGAAGGTAACCAAGGGGAATATCCTGCAATGACATGCTTAGCCATGAGGGGCATTACTGGCTTGTGAATCATTCTCCTACATCTTAAAATGGTAGTATGTTCCTTTGTACTCTGTTGTTGTCATGATAAGGTTGCTAAGGCAGTAAAAGTACAATACTTTACATGGCTTTTATCATGATCAACAGGACATACTGTCCATCAACCAAGGTTAACTCCATCGACAAACTCTCCCAACATCATTCCGTGCCATCACGTGCACATGGAAAGCATTTCAGGAACTCGTTCACCAAGCCACTATTATTGCAGGAGTACTTGCTCTGTGCTGCCCTTCACAGGGTGATGTTGCTGTAATTGAGACAATATGAGGGTCTTAATGAGAAGCTGTGTGGATGGAGGGCAAAGGCCAAATCTTAGATGATAGGCAGGAAGAATCAACAATATTTAAACACTGCCAGGATGTGGGGATGTACAGAGTGGAGTCGAGGAGCACATCCAGATTATGGGCTGAAATAAAATGGAGGAATAGGTGGCGTTCACAATGACAGGAGGGAGGAAGGAAGGAATGCATGAAGGGGAGATTAAAGGGTTTGTTTTCACCAGGGTGAACTTAGTCCGACGTTTGGATACCCAAGAAAAGATGTCAGCAAAACAGACTGAAGGTTTGGTGAGGACATGAGACTGGTCTGGAGTGCAGAGGTAGATCTAAGTAGACTATCACCTCCAGGCTGATTGGTTATTAATTATTACTATTATTATTATTATTGAAAATAAGTTTTCCTAGAGGGAGACTAGGTGATCAATGGGCTGAGCCCTTTGAAGCCTCCACCGAAAGTGGGAGTGGGGATGATGAGCCATCAAATGACACACCAAAGGAGCAGTTAGAGAGGCAGGAGGAGAACAAAGAGAGAACTAAATTACAAAAGCTGATGGGATGGGGACAAGATTTGAAGGAGTTGTAGGACTCCATTTAACCTTCATCTGTTTTAGATTGTAAGCAGTTGGGGGTACTGACTGTCTTGTTCTAAGATTTGAAAGCACCTAGACCATTTTGGTTACTATGACAAGAAAAAGAAATGGTGCAACTAGAACAGAGTATAATTGTCTAACGTCTGTCATGATAGATAAGTAATTGTACAACATCCTTCCACTCTGAGACAATTACATAGTAGTTAGTGTGTTTATGTATTACGCAACAACAAACCAGCATATACTACCTACAAAGAAGCAGCTGCACATCCATATTTCTGATGAGCTGAAATAACTGAAAGAAAAAGAATTGCTGCTGAAAAATGTTCTTGAACAAAAAGAGTGCTTTCTTAAAGTATTAGTAAAGGTATGCCGTGTTGTAGCTGTGTCAGTCCCAGGATATTAGAAAACAAAGTCTAACCATGGGGGGTGCGTTAAGGATTGGGGCAAAGAACGATATAGGGTGGATCCAGGTCCTCTTCATGGGGTTAAGTGTAATCTGGCCTGAGAGACTGCAGTGAAGACTGCGGGGGGAAGGAGGGGAATTAAGGGAGAGGTGGATAACTATGGTGAACAGGAAGGCTAACTGCCTGCCATGAAATTGTATATTCAATAGCTGAGTTAATCAGGAAAGATGGGGTGCACCACTGCCTGAGGATCTGATAGGATTTGGTCTGATATTAGGGAAGGATTTAACAATTGGAGAATCTGTGATGTACTGAAAACTGTTAAAATTGTAAATTACCAATTTAAACTATCTGGGGGTTTCCTGGGCTTGCTTGCAGGGTAGGAACTCTGTAGGGAAGTGAGTGACCTGCGTTCTGAGTGGTCAGCATGCAGAGAGCCAGGCCACAGCAAAGTGGGTTGAGCTGTGCCTCTTTGCCTTAGGGAGCTGCCTGCTCTCTCTCTCTTTTTGTGTGTTATGTGCTAAGGTTCTGGATGATGAGAAATAAACTAGCATCACACTGCAATGTTCCAGAAAGATAAAAACATCATATACTCTAATCTCTCTGTTGGGTGTGTTGGGAACCCAACAGGCCAGCAGGAGCAGGAGGCAGCCAAGTGAACTGCTGGCATCTGGTGATGGCAGGGGCCTACTGTAGGTAATAGTTCAACAGACAGTCCCGTTCTGTGATAAAACAGAATTGGAAGCAAATTAGGAGAAGGCATTTCCTAAAGAAGGTGAGGAACAGGACTGGGGCTTCTAATGTCTGGTACAACGAGGAGACAGTCCCTTTTTCCTAATCCTAGTATCAGGCCAACAGTGGTGGCATCTTGGCACCAGGGTGGGACAGGTTAAAAGTGCAACAGGAACAGGTGCTGAGGGCAGTCCTCTCCCCAGGTGTTAGGAATTACAGATGGACAGATAACCTGGACTGGGTGAGTTATTGCCCTATCATTTCTCATGTACTACTTTCTGATATGTTACTTAGTAAAGTTCCAGCCTAATCAAACTACATTCCTGGTGTCTTGTTCTTTTTTCTTGTAGTATTCTTGTAGTATCTTGGACAATACAGGAATCATGGAGTGAGTTAATATACAAGCAACCTTAACTCTGCCCCTTATATATGTACTAATGTGTAGTGTCATTACAGGAAAACATTTCTCAACTGATAACTAGTATGACATATTTAATTCTAGCCCTAGCAGAGGGATTTAATTGTACATGTGGTAATGAAGACTGCCAGAATCACGGCAGACCAATTAAAAATATAGGATAATTCAGGCACTACTAGTAAATAGAAAACAATCTGGAACTTCCTGGTCTGCTGTCTGTGATGACCAAGTGACTTAATTTAAATAGTCCTGTTCAGTGAAACAAAAGCTCTGTTAACTCCATCTTCACTGATTAAAGCAATTTACCTAGTTTTGTATCCCCACAAATAAGCAAGTACCGTTTTGTTTTTCCTAATCATGCAAATCTCCAGTTAGGACCTGTTGTCACACTGTGATGCTGATGGG
This sequence comes from Chelonia mydas, assembly GCF_015237465.2. Lineage (NCBI taxonomy): Eukaryota > Metazoa > Chordata > Testudines > Cheloniidae > Chelonia > Chelonia mydas. The sequence continues at coordinate 30,078,407 of NC_057854.1, forward strand.
TTTTCTTAAAATATGATTGATAAGAATCTGTAACAGCCTGTAGTTACCTTTCAAGAATTGCATTGTACATGGTGATAAAAGCTTTGCATTAATTGTTTATCTAGCAAAAGGATGTTGGAAGGCATCTTTTAAAAGATGAAAGGGAGGAAAGGCTGGATTTTCACATAAAATAGATGTTTTCTCAACTCCCTGAACTATGTAGTGAAAGGTGAGCTCTGATATTTTTATTCTGCAAGATTGAATCGCAGTTTGGGATTAATATAAAGTTCAACAATCAAAGCAAGATTAGAACTGGTCAGTTTTAAGTGTATTGGGAATCTTATGTAACTTTGAGGGACAGGTTCCAGAATGAATTGAAAAGCTTGTCTGATAAATCAAAAGAAATTCAGGTTTAAAAATCTCCACAAGAAAAGAACACTGCTGTTTCAAAGTAAGAGCATCGCCCTACCAGCTTGGAAAGGATTAAGGATGCACAACAGGTGCTGTCATGACTAAAAACTTCACTATCTGGAACCAGGTTACGGCTTTGTTCTTTGATGCTCACTTGTGGCTGATTTTAAAGTGCCTTTTAAAAAGTAGATTAAGGGTTGGCCATTTAATTAATTATAAAAGGCTTCTAAACATGTAAAGCCTTTTCAAGCGTACTATGTAATTCAAAGAATAAAGGATATGAATTTTCAGTGGTTCTCACTGTCTCCTGACTGAGTCAAAGATTTCACAAGGTGCATGCAACCACTGCCAGATTGATTTTCATCAATAATGAAAGGGTCTGGATGATCAAAAAAGCAGGAAAGGATGTGATTATTAGTGCACATCTTGATAGTGGTGAATTTTTAAAAATTCTTTTGAGAGTAATAAACCACTTAAGTGACAGTGACATTTCTGGGTACATTTGAATGAAGAAAGGGAGTGGCATGGCAAACAGAGACTAAAGGTTGAGAAGCTTGGATGAGCTTGTGTGATGGGGCCTATCAGGACTTCTCTATCTTCTGCTGGAGGCATTGATGCCCTGACACAGTCCCGCTTAAGGAAATCCACTCAGATTACAAACAAGACTTGGCCCTCCAGGTGCCTAGTAGAGCCAGGAGGAGACAATGTTCAACTGGGAGCCAGCAGGCTGTTAAGAAGGCTTGGCTATTTCCTCTCACGGGGCGTGCTAGTTGAGGCTAGGACCAGAGCAGAGCTTCTCAGCCCTGGCCCAGAATTCCAGGGGCAGGGCCTCGGTCTTAAAGTGCTATGACCATGCAGTTGCCTTTTTTGTATGTTTAAAAGTGCAAACAGCCAAATTCTGAGTTAGTTGTTGTTTGGCTGTTTAAAGACTGACAATGACCTTATGGCATAGGCTGCCCTGCACTAGATAGACTGCCACACCTTGTGAACTGAGGCAGGGAGCAGCTGCAGTGCCATGTTTGACAGGAAGGGACTGTGATGGGGCAAACACACCTGTGACAGTGCTCACAAAAGAAGCTGGTGTCCCCATCAGCACCATTTATTCTTTGAATCAAATAGTTAATCCAGTTCATTTGCTACTTAAATATGACCTGTTATGATGAAAAATAAGAGGATGGAAACTAGTATTAGTTGGAGAAAATACTTGGGCTTTAGAAATGCCACCTTAGTTACTTGTTGCCAGAGTGGCATTTCAGCTCCTTTTACACTGAAGAATTTCACATCCAGGCAAAAAATATGGGAAATTAGGAACAGACTTGACAAAAAATGAAAAATTTGCATTTGGCTGACTGATTCGTGGGCGTTTGCTTGGCATTGTTCTGACATACTCCAATGTTAGTGATAAAGTCACCTCTGTAGGAGCTCTATATATTACAAACATTCTGAAAGGCCCTGCCCAGATGATAACATGTGAAAAGAAATAGTTTTTAAAAAATATGAAATGCTTGGTCCCTCACTTGCTTTACAGCAACTTCCTTTTTGTTTAAAGACCTGTGGGTATTCAGAGGCACTGGGCCAAATTCTCCTGGCAGACCTCAATTACACAATGGAGACTGAGCTTGAACACAGGTGATAGAGAACAGGGTTTAGCCACTGATGGCTGAAGGACATCTACCTGGCTGCAAGGCAAAACAGACCACAGAATGGCGGGCGGGGAAGTGCTCCAAAGTTATCACCCAGAGACTGAATCTGGTGAAATGGACCATTTTAAAAGGCCTGTTTGGGGCTTTTAAATATGTGAAGAAATAACCACTTCCAGCAGGTTAATAAAATACAGCTATTGCTGATGGCAAAGTTCATCTGCTACTGTCTCCTTCTCATTTAAATTATTTTGTATGGAATTCCACATGCTCTGATATAATAAATGGAATCTTCCACAAAGCTGCTTCATGGGGAATTTGTTTCTCCTTCACAACTTGCAATAGTTTCTGTGGTTTTCAGGCATGGAAGGTCATGCTTCACTAATCTGCTGGAGCTCTTTGAAGACTTCACTGCAATGAGAGATAAGGAAAACTCAATGTATTTCTGAAAATCTAAGCATCAGAAAGTCAGGTTTCACATGAGAGATTAAGGCTAAACTAAAAAGCCATGGAATAGGAAATAACATGAGGTGCTGGATAAAACCGCTACACAGCAGGAGACAAAAGAGTTGAAAGCCAGATGGGAAAGCATGAGTGAGACACCTAGGGGGCAGTTTCATGACCTCTATTTACCACACAAAAAAATTGATTTGAATGAAGATACCAGAAAACAGAACTAAATTCTAATCCTCTACTGGAGGTATAGCTGTCTAACTCTGAGTTACTCTAGACTCAACATTGGAACACCAGTATAAATGACAGGAGAATTGGGCTCAAGAGGTCAAAGTTTCAGGGCTAAATTACACTGGTGATAGAACCAATATGAGGAATGAAACAACCTGACAAAAGGATTTAGATCACTTCAGTGTACAGACCAGGCGACGGCAACTGCAGAAGGCATTTGGGGGCAAAAGGCCAAACTAGGAAATGGAGAACCAAGAGATGAATTGTTTACATAGGGACTATCCCTATAACCCCTATGCAGATTACTCACTGTCGTCAAAGGAAGTTAGGCTTTATTAGAGGAACAGGATTTGGCCCATAGCTGAAACTATAAAATACCAGAGGACACAAACTAAAATATGTATCGGTTTTTCAGCAAAAATACAAAGAAATCAATGGGGAGTGCTGCTTCAGTTGCATGTGAAAAAAAACATATTAGTTTCAGGCACTTAGATCTGACCCTGGAAAAATGGGGATTGGTGTAGATTTGACCCTGGAGAACTGGGGATTGGGTGAAAATACAGGAAGATCAACTAAAGCTATGAAGAGCAGACAAGCTAAGACAGATCAGAGTCGTATGTTTGTAAACTGCTTTTCAAAAGTATTTGGTCTCAGTTGGGCAATATTCAAGTCTGTGGGAATTTTGAAACTAACCACAATGGCATAGGATCTAGTACTTACAGAGCAGTCATCGAGTTGCTTTAAAAAAATGGGAGGGTCTCTAGTGCTTGCCAGGAACCATAAAAGCTTGGAGGGAGTGACCCAACAAGTGTTGTTTAAAGATGTTAATCCCATTCAACATACTGAAGGTTTCAGAGACTTTCTTTAATACCACATTCCTTTGAAAGGCCTCTCATGCTGCTAAACATGTTTTGCAGAGAACTGAACGATTACATCTATAAAATTACAACGAGTTCCATAAAACTTAACACTATTAAACAAACTGTTTTCTCAACTTCATGTATGCAGTTGCTTTGTCAGTGCTAGGAATGAGAAATGAAAGCAAGAGCAGGATTGAAAGCTAAATCAGTAGTTTGAAAAAGGCCCTAGTGTGTTTTAAAGCCTCGACTAAACCTCCATTTTAAAGCTATGTTAAATTAGGGCTGTTTTTCATTCCACACTTCCTCCTTGGTCTCTCTGTTCCTTGGGCTTAAATAAATAGTCAAGCCGTGTGCATGCAGTATTTGTAGAAGGCACGAAGGATGCACACTGCACAGGTTAACTGACATATTTTCAGCTGTCGTAATTGTTCCAAAAGTCTTTGCTGTAATATCAGTAACCACTGGATGGCATCATGCAAAGGAATATTGACAATACAACAGCCAGCTAACACAGTTTAAGCAAAAAGAAAAGAAGTACTTGTGGCACCTTAGAGATTAACCAATTTATTTGAGCATGAGCTTTCGTGAGCTACAGCTCACTTCATCGGATGTTCAGTGTAGTGTGTACAACACCGGTAAGTTCAGCAATGTTACATCCAATGTTATGTAACATGGAATTTCAGTAACAGCATTGTAAACCAAGAAACTATTTAACCACTAGTTTCACAGAAAAAGTGAAGAAGACTTCAAGAAGACTGAAATAACTTGTAATTTTTTGAACAGTCGGGCACTCACTAAATGAGGAATACACAGCTCTTGATCACCTGTGTAAAGTTTGATTGAAGATATTTTCCTAGTAACACACAGGAACTCTGTGGCAGAGGCATGGATAGAATCTATTTCTTCTGTGCAGCATTCAACTGCCTTAACTGTGAAATCATCCTTTATATTCCTGCGAAGCCCTGCCTCATTTATTACTCACCTTCCAGTGTCTGCAACAAATGAGGCAAAGGGCCTGCAGACACCCTTCTTAACTATATACATGATCCATCACAAAGCAGGTCCAAATTGTGCACTGGATGAGACAGGGGTCCTGTGTGAAAAACAAAATATAATCATGTAATTATAGACTGTAGCACAATAAGAAAGAAGATAATAAGGTGATAAGTAACAGTCAGCGTGGATTTCTCAAAAACAAATTGTGTCAAACCAATCTGATAGCTTTCTTTGACAGGGTAACAAGTCTTTTGGATGGGGGGGAAGCGGTAGACGTGGTATATCTTGACTTTAGTAAAGCTTTTGATGCTGTCTTGCATGACCTTCTCATAAAGAAACTAGGGAAATGCAAACCTGGATGGAGCTCCTATAAGGTGGGTGCAAAACTGGTTGAAAAACTGTTCCCAGAGAGTAGTTATGAGTGGTTCACAGTCATGCTGGAAGGGCATAATGAGTGGCATCCTGCAAGGATCAGTCCTGGGTCCGGTTCTGTTCAATATCTTCATCAATGATTTAGATAATGGCATACAAAGTACACTTCTAAAGATTGCAGACGATATCAAGCTGGGAGGGGTTACAAGTGCTTTGGAGGATAGGATTAAAATTCAAAATGATCTGGACAAACTAGAGAAATGGTCTGACATAAATAGGATGAAATTCAATAAGGACAAATGCAAAGTACTCCATTTAGGCAGGAACAATCAGTTGCACACATACAAAATGGGAAATAGGAAGGAGTACTGTGGAAAGGGATCTGGGGGTCATAGTGGACCATAAGGTAAATATGAGTCAACAGTGTAAAGCTGTTGCAAAAAAAAGCAAACATCCTTCTGCGATGTATTAGCAGGAGTGTTGTAAGCAAGACACAAGAAGTAATTCTTCTGCTCTACACTGCTCTGATTAGGCCTCAACTTGAGTATTGTGTCTAGTTCTGGGAGCCACATTTCAGGAAAGATGTGGACAAATTGGAGAAAGTCCAGAGGAGAGCAACACAAATAATAAAAGGTCTAGAAAACATGACCTATGAGGAAAGATGGACAAAACTGGATTTGCTCAGTCTGGAGAAGAGAAGACTGAGAGGGGACATGATAACAGTTTTCAAGTATGTAAAAGGTTGTTACAAGGAGGAGGAAGAAAAATTGTTTTTCTTAACCTCTGAGGATAGGACAAGAAGCAATGGGTTTAAACTGCAGCAAGGGAGGATTAGGTTGGACATTAGGAAAATCTTCTTAACTGTCAGGGTGGTTAAGCACTGGAATAAATAGCCTAGGGAGGTTGTGGAATATCCATCATTGGAGATTTTTAACATCAGGTTAGACAAACATCTGTCAAGAATGGTCTAGATAATTAGTCCTGCCACAAGTGCAGGGGACTGGACTAGATGACCTCTCGAGGTCCCTTCCAGTTCTATGATTCTATAATGCATCACACCAGGGGCCAAATTAAGATTTCACAGAGAAACTTAAATACTGGCATTTTCTAATGTGAATGTTTGACTTTCATAAGATTGGCAAGATTGCAATCTTTTAACTAGAGCCAATGTTTTTTAAATAAAAAATTTCAACAAATTAAAATTCATTTCAGTTTTCCAGGAAAAATTTTGATATTTCCCAAAACAATTTCATAGAACACTAAATACCTGGGTTGTAGTACCTCATGGGAGCTGTAGTTTGGTTGCTTCATTGTTCTTTGTAGGGCAAGGGCCTTGGTCAGACTACATCTCTCATGATTCACCACAGTCTCCACTCTTTGTAAAGGAAGGAGGTGCATCACAGCAGCTGCATGCCTATGGTGCCTGATGGGAGAATAAATCCATTGGGGAATCTTGCTCTTACAGGAGATTGGGAACATGAGACACCAAAAACTACAACTACTAGGAGGCACCATGACAGTATTTGTGGTTTTGGACTTCAATTTTTTTGATTAAACAAACCCCACAAGACGTTATATAGAAAACATTTTTCACACACACAAAAAAATTGTTTAGCAAAAAAACCACAATTTCAAATTATTTTTTTATGTTAAGATTTAGACCACTCCTACCTCTAACATATATATTTTATTTGTAGGTTTTTTAAAAAGCAAATGGGAAAAAAACAAATTCCATTATTTAGAACACTAGTCACTCCCACAGCATTCATCAACAAGGTTGGAATGTTTAAGATCCACTGCTAAGACCTCCGCTACTTGAGCGAACAGTAAATGATAGCAGTAGTAGGTTGCAGTCTTCTATGTGGACCAAAAACTAGAATGGGATGAAACACACACTTTATCAGTCCAGCTCCTGTTGCTACAGTTTAAAGATAAATAGGGTGGAGATTTGGAGGCTCTAGGAACTGACTAAGAATGAAAACAGTAACCACAAACAAAATTGCAAGTATAAAATCTTGCTTGTATTATAAGTTATAAGTTACACTTACGTATCCATTTACACAACCCAAGAGAGTCCAGGCACTAGGAAATGCCATATCCAAACTCTCATACCCAAAGATTTCATAGAGTTGGGTGGATCTCTCAACAGGTGGTCATTGAGAGAGGGGTGGCTCCTGCAGAGGTTGTCACAATGAAATCTTCCATGGGTCTTCCTCCCATCTTAGCCTAACCAAAGAATCTCTTTTATCTTGTTATGACCAACACCTTATGCATATGTATACAGATTTCAATCCTACTTTCCTTATTTGTACATTCATAGCCCATGAATGTTGGGATTTCCCTGTTTTTCATAGGTTGTTTTATCAGTTTCCCTTATTCTCATTAGCATCTCTGCACAACATGCCTCCATGATAACCTGTGGACAAAGCAGGACATCCATGATGTGACAATCAGATGTCTTGCAGTCTAGACCAGTTGTTTTGAAACGTTTTTTCTGGCGACCCAGTTGAAGAAAATTGTTGATGCCTGCAACCCAACGGAGCTGGGGATGAGCAGTTTGGGGTGTGGGAGGGGCTCAGGCCTGGGGAAAAGGGTTGGGGTGAGGGCTGTGGGGTGGGGCTGGGAATGAGGGGTTCAGGGTGTAGGAGGGGGCTCTGGGCTGGGGTGCAGGCTCTGGGTTGGGGCTGAGAGGGCTGGGGTGCAGGAAGGGGCTCTGGGTTTGGGGGGGGCTCAGGGCTGAGGCAGGGGATTGGAGCGCGGAGTTGGGGTGTGGGCTTACCTCAGGCAGCTCCTGGTCAGCAGCACAGCAGGTTGCTAAGGCAGGCTCCCTGCTTGTCCTGGCACCATGGCCTGCACTGTGCAGTGGAAGCAGCCAGCAGTAGGTCCTGCTCCTAGGGGGAGGCGCTCAAGTGGCTCTGCGTGGCTCTTGCCCGCAGGCACTGCCCCCCCCCCACAACTCCCATTGGCCGGTTCCCAGCCAATGAGAGGGCAGAGTTGGTGCTTTGGGTGGGGGTAGTGTACAGAGCCCTGTGCCCTACCTGCCTAGGAGCCAGACCTACTGCTGGCTGCTTCCGAGGAGCAGCACAGTGTCAGAACAGGTAGGAACTAATCTGCCTTAGCCAGGCAGCACTGCCAATGGGACTTTTAATGGCCCAGTTGGCAGTGCTGAGCAGAGCTGCCGCGACCCAGTGCCTTACATTCTGCAGTTTGAAAACCACTGGTCTAGATGGGTACATTACAACCTATTTCCCATAACATCACCCACTGGTCTACTTTTTCTATTACTCTTGTAACCTTAGTGGCATAGAGTTATTCACAGGACATCCACTTACGTCAACTGTTCTAAAGCCTATGGCCTAGTACAGCTAAGCTAAAATCTTACAGGTCTCAGGTCTTGCATTGCAGCCATGCATTACTTCTATATCTAAGATACACTTTTCACTTCTAAACACTTGTCAGTCTTATACTTCAATAATCCTACAACTTAAAATCTATTGAGCATATATTATATATGGAATAGCACATGTGTTGACCATAACAAAATAATAAATGGATGATTATATGAACTAATTAGCTTCACTATCATAACAAATAAATAAAGGTTTGGCCGGCCACAATTAAGCCTTCAGTGCAGTTGTGGAAGCTCATTGTCTCCAGTAAGTTTGCAAATGGGTAACTGAGACAATATATAAAGAAAACAAACAACAATGAGGAGTCCTTGTGGCACCTTAGAGGCTAACAAATTTATTTGGGCATAAGCTTTTGTGGGCCAAAACACACTCCATCAGATGCGTGGAGTGGAAAATACCATAGGCAGGTATAAATACACAGCGCATTAAAAGATGGGAGTTGCCTTACCAAGTGGGGGGTCAGTGCTAACAAGCCAATTCAACTGAGATGGAAGTGGCCTATTCGCAACAGCAGACAAGAAGGGGTGAATAACAAGAAAATCCCTCCCTTGACATACAACTAGCAAGGTCATAAAGAAAAATCAGTGTATGTAAAATCTCTTCCCTTCTCTGGATTTCTCCCTGTGGCGCTATGGCAGGACTTGTCCTCATCTTTGTCATATACAGCAGCAAGCGCGCTGTCCCTGTTAGGTGAACAATCAATAACAAGGCTGGTTATCTGAAGTGACTTTTTGATGTTAAAACTTTATCACTAAACAACACTTTGACTTGCATGTTCTGCTATAGAATAACATTCAGCATAAGCTGAAATGGAGCCCCACAGTTTTCAGTCAGCTGCAGGGGTGGGTGGGAAGCAGGGAAGGAAGCGCTCCAAGAAAGCCCATAGGTGAGACAGCAGAAGCAGCACAAGAAACTAGGTGATGTGTGAATGCTGCTCCCAGTGACCTGCACTTTTTCCCGTGAATTAATCTCAGAAAGGATCATCCTATGAAACACCGAGCATGTTTGACAGAGTGGATAAAAATCAATGACTTTTTTTTTTTTAGAATAAAACTGTTTTTATTTGGATTTATTTAAATAAAATACATGTTTTGTTTTAAAAAGATAACCTAGTCAGTTTCAAACAGGTTTAAGACCTAAACCTAGTACAATCTATTAAAATCACTTAAATTAAAACACACAAAAATTAAGCACTACATGTTTGCTGCTGAGTTTTAAAGAAAGTTGATCCAGTTCAGTGGTTTGAATCACTGATTAAGCACATGGAGCCAGTGCTGGTTGAAGTGCTAAACCAGCTTTTCACAGCAGTAGCCTCTTCAGCTGGTGCAGAGACTGTTTTCTTCATTTCAGTTTATTCATCTCGGTCAATTCAATGACTAATACATTCAAAGTTAAGAAACCCATTGAAATTTGCAAACAGCAGGAAAGCTTATTTTCCACGTCAAATGTATAAATTAAAATGTTGTGCAAGAGAATGAGATATACCAGTTGTAAATCTTGAAGGACATGATGACCAGAAAAATCAGTTCAAATAACTACAGATAATATTTCTTGGTTTTAACAACCTGTTTTTAATGCAAAACATGTTGGATACATTTTCTGGTAGACTTTTCTTATGTATCCAGCACGCTAAGATAGTTTTATTAAATAAAATAATGCTATTTTTGTTCATTTTAATTTAATTTCCATCCACATTGAGTTTAACATAAATCACAAATAAAAAAATTAATCATCCTGCAAATAAGACATGCATCATTCACTCTTTTCTAACACAATAATAAATGTAAAATTAAGAATGTGAATAAATATAAATTAAGCTATGTAATACTCAAATGTTTATAAATGTAGTTTATTCTCCTGGTTAATTAAAAGAAGCAAACTTCATGTAAAGGCTATATTCAGTTGAAAATCAACATTTTAATAGTTATCAACCTTTCCTTTGTAAAATAATAGAAGTACAAATGCAAAACATCATTAAAATCTATTCTTTAAACCAAGGTTTCCTGCTTGCTGCCTTAAATCATGATTAAAATTGGTGATTTAAATCAATCTACCCTGATGTTTGACCGTCCGGTAAACCCAATGCATGGCCTTCTAAGCAGAGAAGCAAGAAAGTGGCAGATACCTTGGAAATGACTCAAGTATGCCTACCATGGAAGTAGCCAGCAAAAAGTGGAAGCAACAAAATGATGAGTTGTTTTTTGCTTTAGTTGTGGCTCAAACAGGAAAGCACTAGGAGATGGGAAAAATACCCAGCACTTTAAAATACTTCAGAAACTGGAGTGGAATTTCTCTGGATTTTGAAACAAATGCACTGTGATGTATTTTATTTGTCTAACTATTCTCCACTTTGATAGGTCAAAATTTCACATTTGCTTGTTACAATTGCCAACCAGGAACACATGAAACACAAATGTATTTGCAAAGAAGGTATACTAAAGAAACTCTTTAGAGCCATCAGAAAGATGCCCAATGACACATATACAGAACATAGGGAAGATCTCTTCACTATTTGCAATCCAAAATACTATTACTACATGCTAGAGAAAATAAAATTGCTTTGACTCAGGGTATCAGTGCCACAAGACACACTGAGAACCTTCTCAAAGAATTACACATCAGCAGATAATGTAAGATTGTGAATATCTTACTATGTAGCCAACAGAAGAATGCTTGTTAAACACTGGGCTAGATAGAAGTTATTTCCTGTGAGGTGAACAGTAATTCAAATACTAACAGATTATGAACCATTGTCTGAAATGCCGAAGCTAAACAGGATAATTGTTTATTTCTGAGGATACTTTGCAGTTGCAGAGATGATGGCGCATCTTGAAAGTATAACAGAAATAAACACAGGTGTAAGCAATATCTGGGTAAGAAGGTTGTAGCATGTATGTAATACTGTGACTCGCTTAATGATGGTTCTCAAAGTCTGCTTTATGACTTATTAAACACAAACATCCTAGACCACTATCAAACTGGTGCAGGAGCTGTGCATATGCAATAAGGCTAACACTTCAAAATGTCATGGCTTGACTTTCAGGTGCTAAAGTTGGACAAAGTTGGCTAACCTCTGCACTAAAAATGTTAATGACACTATGATTAAATTGGGGTCCTTATACTGTCTAATGCAGCTGAGATCCTCACAAAAAATATCCATAGTAGGGAGGTCAAGAGAGCAGGCTTAATCAGTGTTAGATGTGGTGGATGTAGCCACTTTTGGGCCCACCCTAAGGTTCTAAGCCATGTGGCAGGGGTAAAGGGGAGGAACTCGATTGCCACCAACTAGCCCCCAAAGCTCTTTGTTCCCTTCTACAACATTGGTGTTAAGAATTAACCCTAGAAATAAATGTTGCATTCAGCTATAACACCAACCCTTTTTTTTAATCTGAAGAGGGGCAAAAGCAATTAGTGAAAGGAGCCATTCAGGGGCCCCTTGGGGGGAGTCTCAGTACCACCCCAGCAATAGTCCAATGTACTGAATCCAAGGCTGAAATACAGGGTAATGCTGCCCATCCTGACTATTGGAATTGCCCCTTAGACTTGTGCCATCCTGGGGACTGAAGAACTAGCACCTGGTACTTCAAATGCTTGCTGATGTCGAGATTCAGTGTAAGCCCTGAATGGTGAATCCCAGTGTCTACTGTCAAGACTCCTCTACTGAGTCTGGCCACTGTATAATCCTCGCTCCAGTTGTGGCCCAACTTTCCCCCTGAGCTGATGCCCTAGCACTAGGTCTAGGTTGCATTTAGACCTTGTTACCTCTAGCAGCCACCAAATCAACATGTACTCCCGGCCCAAACCCTCAGCTTTCTCCCAGTGCCATTCCAGAGCCAATCAGGAGGCCTTCAACCAAACCCTGCCCCTTGGGGCAAGATTGAGCTCCCACGCAGGAGTGGAATTCCTCTCCTCCCACAGGAGGCAGGCTGGCACCTCTAAGTGAAAAGTAGGACTTGCAGTCCTCTAGCCAACCAGGACTCTGGGGAAGAGGGGCCCGCTCTTGGCCTTAACTGCCCCTAATCAATCAGGTGCACAAAGGAATAGGTCTGGGACAGTAGATGTGCATGTGGAGTAAGGGGTTGCATTGTCAGGAGTAAGGACCCAGAGCCATCTTGCTTAACTACACTGCAAACAGCTTAATGCCAAGCATGTAGCCAGGAGAGCTGTGCCCCATGTGAGCTGCCTGACTGGCTGAAAGGACTAACACACCTGCTCTTAAGACCAGCAGCAGGGTACTGGCTACTCAAAGCATTCACCCATGGTTGTGACAGCTCCTGTGTTTGCTTGTTCCCAGCCTTACTCCAGGTAACCTGGGTTCCGACCTTTGAGTCTGACCCCTGCTCTGACTACTAGACCTGACTGGCCACATCCCAGTCCCTAATATCCGCAGATACGAAGGCATTTGATGTCCTCTGCTCTGGTAATGAACTTAGTCAAAGTCCAGATAACCTGGGCTTGGAATGTAAACAGAGGAAAGCGTGAGAGGCTGAGGGAAGGGGGCAGGAAAGAGGAATACCCGAGAGGTAAAGGATGTGTAGTATTGCTAGCCAGAATAGGAGAGTGTTATAATACTGTTTGGGCAGCATGTATGGATGCCCTGTTTGGGGGCATTTATTTACCTGACTAGAATCTGGCCTCATGTCCAGTAATAATGTGGGTGGCAGGCAGGGAAATATTCTAGCTGTTTCCATTATTTATTCCAAACAGCAAAAAAGATGAGCCCACTGCTGAGTTGAGAGTTAAAAATCCCTTAATGTACAGACTTTTATTTAAGCAACGAAGGCAAAGGGCTCCACTCATAACTTAAATGGCAAAACAGCTTTTTTTTTTTTTCTAAAACAAATAGATGTAAAACAAATACATTTCTTGGCTGAGATGTTGTGTGGCAGATTTCAGCCTGGAGGCTTTTTATAGGTGAATTAACCCCCCCGACAATAAGTGTTTCTAATGCAAAGTATGACAGACCATTAAGTGCAGCACCACAGTATTCTATGCATATTTATAGTAAGTGATGAATGACATCTCTGTAATTGTGTTTATCCAGTACTATAACAAATAGACTTAATCAGGCACTGTCTCATTTTCCATATGAAATGAGGCGCCATCTCTGTTTCTGTATGCAAGAGTGCCTGTACTAAAACAGATAAAGAGGAAGTAAAAGAAAACACACTCTTGCAAATAGCATGTCGTAAATGGAGAGCTCACAGAAAACCAAAGGAGCAGGAGTCAGCTGAAACTGCAAACGATCTCATGTGTTAAGGATAAGTTCAAGTAAGTGTACTGTAGAAGCCATATTAGTTACAGGGCTTAGGGTGATTTTTTTTCCCCCCAGATACAGGGTCAGGTTAAACTGTCATGTCAGTGGTAATGTTAGCACTTAAAAGTCATTTTTCTATGTTTCTTTATTGATCTTGGATGTTAGGTATAATTCTTGGCAACTAGCCATTCCATTTCTGTAGCTTTTTATAACGTACTAAGAGAAAGGGCAGCCTGAGTTCTGACACTGTTGGTTTTCCATCACTTGTCAGATTGTTTGACAGCAAGCATACAGTATGGGGCACATTGTGTGCTGGTGACTCCACTATAAATCTGCAGCAAGTTCAATGGAATTGTAAATGGACCTAGGGGTGCCACCTATGGTTAAAAAGTTGCCTGGTATCCCTCATTACAAGATCCTTTTCCCCATTCTTACAACTTCACAAAACTAAACGTTGCAGCTGAATTATTCCATGCCAGGCATTTGCCTCAAGCTGAGGTCTGTTCCTTTTGGAAATTTTCAGATGAAATGATACAGCCATTTCTGAGGACAAAGTTGGGGAAAATACACTTTCCCTGTGTTTTAAAAAAACATCAAAATTGCATTGAGAAACTCTAGTGCCTCCATGCGTTAGAGCAGAGACATGAAATTTGACAGGGGTGTTGCAATGGAGCCAGGGAGCTTCCTCCTGCCACCCTGTGAAAAGTGCCCAAATCTGACCAAGTTATAAGCCTTTGAATATCTCAGATCATGTCATTAAAGACTTGTAATGCATATGTACAAGTGGGCCAAATTAAGGTTCTACATGCAACTTTAATTCTGGCATTCCCTATCTCTCCAGTGATTAACTTAATTATTTTTTAAAGATAGAGACATGCAGAAAACCCTAAAAGCTAATTTTCTTGCTTTTTACAAAAGCAAACTCAAATCAGATTCCATCCTGTGGCACAGACAGCCACAAGGGTTCTCAGCAAGGTAGGACCCTTTAGGTCTGCCTCTAGACCTCTGCCACTTGAGCAAGAAAGTAACTGATGGGAGCAGTCAATTGTCATCCTATAAATAGACAAGAAATAGAAGGCAAGGCATCCCATTCCTAGTGGGTTTCATGGAAACTGGCTGACTGCAGAGGAATGGTGAGAATCGGGAACCATGGGTTCCAGTCCAGGTTCAGTAGGGGCGTGTGCTCCAGTGGGCAGAGACATTTGTTGTTTTTTTTGCCAAAACTTGACCACTTCTGCCTCATCCCTGCCAAACTGTCCCAGTCCTGTGTCTTCCCTGCCCCCAGTTCCTTGTCCCATTCTTTTTGCCTACTAAATTGCAGCATCCACTCTTCAGGCTTATCATTCCAGTCTGCCCCCCTGCCCAGCTAGTTCTAAACTCTCCCTCCAGGCTCACTCTCAAGTGAGAGTCCCAATCTCCACTCTTGCTCTCACTGGCTTCCCCCTACCCACTCCTAATCTCAGTCCTGGCTGCTCGCTCTCATCTGAATTCTCTCCCACAATGGTTCCCAGCCCCAGTTTGCTTCCACAGTCTCCTCATCCACTCTGTCTCTTCACCCCAGTTTGCCTGGCCAATTGCCATTCATGGTCTCCCTCTCCCCAGTCCAACCTTTCCTCCTTTCAATCCCAGTCTCACTCTCCTTGTCTCAAGCTATTCCTTTTCCTCCACACATCCAGCTTTTGTCCCCTCTGCGTTCAAATCCGATATCTTCTCCTCCACACTGATTCAGAGCTGGGGGAGAGGGCGGGGGGCTCAAGTGGACAAGAAAGACAGGTTCCTTGCTTTCAGTTCCAGTGCCTGGCCCCAGCCTGAAGCAACAACTTCAGGGAAGTTCAGCTTTGCGTCTGTTACCTTGGATTGCTCAGTGACTCTGGAGATGGTGCATCTGCAATTCATGACAGACAGAAGCTGTGAATGGATGGATCATGTTCAATTGCTTGATGGGGATGGTGTATGCACAGTTTGGTCAGCCTGAGAATTTATGAGATGCCTGAGCATGCTCAGTGAGGATGGAATTCTGGTATATTTAAGCTGTTAAATTCTAGCAAGTCTTAACAGAGCGTGGGCTCCTCCTATTCCCTTGCCCTGCCTTGATTCATAATTTGGGCATATTTTCATGGGGAAGCCTAAAGACATAAATCCCTGATACAAAGGCCAACCTTGCCAACTATTAAGTCCCTGCTGCAAAGTACATTTCAAAGAGCATTTCAAAGAAAAGGTAAATTTTTTCACATGGGTCAAACACTTTTACTAGTCTCACTCTCTGAAACAAAGCTGAACCATTCTGGCTTACACTTTCCAAAACCATTGAGCATGAGGCAAACACTCAGCCTGGAAAAGTTCATTTAGAACAGTTAAAGTTTGGCAAAGTTATGAGTAACTTAAAACAGGGTTTTATGATAGGATGTGTTGGACAACTTTAATAGGCAGTGCTGCCAGCTCCATCTATAACACATAAACAAATGTTTGCAATCAATATTAAGAATAGTTTTGAACACCACATTAAATAGCACTACTAGGAACATCAGTAGATCTACTGCCTTATACAGGTTTACCCAATTCACTGCTGTTGCAAATATTTGTGATGCTATGTTCCCTTCTGTTCTCTTAAGAGGTGATTTCTAAGTCTCCATAGCGTAGCCTCAAAATGGGTATGTCAAGTGGAGTCTCTAGAGTCCGAGACTGGCAGCCTCTGTTTTCTTACAAACCCTTCAGAATTTCTTCAGTAAAAAAGTAGGCCAAAAAACTCTTAAAGCCAGCATACAGTTCCAGTCTGAGCTTACAGTTGGTCTCTTTAGTTTTTAGCAAAAGAGGGAAGCTGTAGCCTCTCTCCAAGGTGGAATAGTTATTGGAACAGGCATTAGAATGCAGTCTATACTGATTCTACTGGGCTTTCTCCAGCTCCCATGTTTATAACTTTTCCCCCCTCTGAGCTCTTACTGACACATAAGAGCAGCCACACTGTCAGACCAATGGTCTATCTAG